>NW_026947496.1:25700000-28637500 GCF_034190915.1 Cavia porcellus | reverse complement strand
CCACCTCAAAAAGAGTCCAGGCCATGCAGATGTCCGCCCTGGCTTCACACTCCCTTGACTCCTACATGGATCGTCTTTAAAGCTCCCTCCTTGTGGACACGATTGTCATGGGCAGGGTCAGATCTAAGAGTTCTGTCCTCTACCCTGTCATCTCTGGTCTCCCTTGACACACCTTTCACCTGCAGTAGGGACATCTGCAGGAACTGCGCTGGGTTGCACAGAGCCCACACCAGCACGCCTCTGGCCCTGGCAGGCCATGTGGTTAGAAATTCTCAGGTTTATTTACAGTGTAGCCAGGTCCTTGTCGGTGGAAATTCAGATGAAAGTCAAGTTCACCGCTTTCAGGCCTGGCTCACAAACCTCTGGTGTACACAGCAGGCCTTCACACATATCACCTTCCAGATGAATGGCTGCACCCCCAAGGGGAAGGCAGAGCCATAAAATGAGACAGCAGAGCCTCTGGATGATCACCATAGGGCCCCAGAAATACCCACTAGGACATGAGCAAAAAGTAAATATTAAAATATCAGGGAGTTGACACAGTGTAAGTTTATCTCTTAGAGTGGTCAGTATTCTACTCACGAACTGCAGTCCTGCCTCACCCACTTTTCTCTGTTGTGCTCTTTCACAGGTATGCTGGGCCGGTCTGGTACCTCCAGAATGGCCCTTCCATTCTTTCTTTCTTTCTCTTTTCTTTTGGGGCTGGCAACGGAATTTAGGGCCTCTTCCATGTTAAGCACGCACTCTACCATGGAGCCAAACCTCTGGCCCTCCTCACTTCTTTCTGAGACAAGGTCTCCAGGTGAGCTGGAGCCTCCTGCCTTGGCCACTGGATCAGATGGGATTACAGGTGTGGACCCCTGAACCCACTTTCCTTCTTACTTCACCCATGTGAAGCTCTTTCCCCAGAAGCACAGACTTCCCGAGAGCTCCTAAAACGGAGAAGAGAATTCTGAGTAGGAATTTTTGGAGGGTTGGTTGACTTTCCTTCAGAGTGAGATCGAATCAAACTCTTCCTTTTTCTTCATTTTAGTGTGGGGTGAGGAACAGAGAGCAAAGGTAAAAACAAATGCACATATTAGAAAGACAGCTAGTGCTAATGAAATAGACCAGCTTTGAAGGACAATATTTGCATTTAATACAGCTGTGTGCTCCTGTCCCACTTATTTCTCATGAAAATTCAAGAAGGAAGGCAATGTGGGTTTTTGTATGTTTTGTTTTACAGGACTGGAGATTGAACTCGGGGCCTTTGTTCTGAGCCTCATCCCCACACCTTTTTTTTTTTTTTTTTTTTTTTGGAGACAGGGTCTCTGTAAATCACTATGTTGCCCAGGCAGGGTTTGAATTTGTGACTGCCCTGCCTCAGCCTCCCAGAGTACTGGGATCACAGATGTGTACCACTCTTCCTGGCTGCAATGCTGTTATTTTAGAGACAAGTTGCCTCAGGCTCAGAAAGACTACAAGTCTTGTCCAGATACAGTTTCCAAGAGCAGGTTCACATGTTGGTCTTACCCTGCTCTGCTGCGACAGTAAAATATTAAATTCTCAAGGCACATCAGCTGTAGCATGAGGCTAAGAGTCTTTATGTATATTGTCATCAAGTGGAAGAAAGAAAAAAGAAGCTAGTATTTTATTTCTTGTTATACTGCTTTTGTTTTTGGAGGTAAAAATTACAATGTAGAGTGAAATCTATGCCCATCATTTATAATATGATTGATAGTTTTAAATGATTATAATTTGACCTAAGATTAAATGTTTGTTCCTTCTTAAAAAATAAACTGTTCATCAACTTTTCATCCTGACAAAATTTTCATTTGTATATTCTGGCCTAGTAGACAGGGCATATTATCTGTTTTTTGTTTTTTAGGCAGGCTTTTGGCTTGTAACCTAGGCAAGCTTTGAACTCATGGTGTTTCTCCTGCCTCAGCTTCCCAAGTGCTGGGATTACAGTTGTGCACCACCATGCCTGGAGTATGTCTGCATTTGAGTGAGCCACGGGCTTTGAGAATTCTGACACCTGGATGTTCTCATCAGGGGCAGCAGAGGTCAAGGATGGGCTCCTGAAAGGTGAAACTAGGGTTGAGGGTGAGCAAAGCCTACCGAAGCCTGGCAAGAAATAATAATGGTAATAGTAAATGACTGCTGTGGCTGAACACTGGTAATAAAAGCAGTCACGCTCCAACCCTCCATTTCTTCCTAGTCCTCATTGTAAAATGTGGGACTGCACCTGTGTGGCAAATTCCTGGGGCTGTCAGCCCAGGGAAAACAAGAAAAACCTTGTGACCCTGGTTCCCAGCCAACAGGGTACTAGGGAAAAGCCAGGTCTAATCTACCCATAACTTTAGCTTGGGACTCACCGGAGATTCCCTGTCCGAGTGGGGACAAAAGCACAATCTCTGCAGGATTCATTAACGAAACTCAGGACATGCTATTCTACAATATGGCCCTAGGGACTCAGGAAAACAGCAGGCACAAGAAAGCAACCCCCTTCCAGTTGGAAGCAGGTAACAATTGCCTCCCCATCCCTGGAGGACAGGAATCTTCTCGACTCTGAGAGAAGGGTTTGGGCTCAAAGGCTTTGCAGGCGCCATGGCTCAGGGCCTCAAGATCTCCCACTTTGTCTGCTCCTGTGTTTCCTCAACCATCTGCTTCCCCATCAGAATGGGCAGAAGAGTCCAGATTTCCCTGTTCCTTAAAGGCACCCTTGTGGTGAAGACCTGAATTATATACAATTCCTCATGTGCTTTTCTCTTGTTAAGCTGTCTTTTTACCAGAATTTCAGAGGTAATGGGTGTGACTGTAACTGTAAGGTAACTCCTTACAGTTTCCAGTATGCTCCTCCCCCAGCTCCCTGCCCGCATGCTTCCTTCCACTTTTCTTCACTTTTCACATGCATAAGGAAAAGACAACACAGAATTCTTTTTCCAGGAGCCACTGACTTAAACACGGGGAAGCTTAAGCCATCATTTCACATGGTGGACGACTCTCCCCCAAGCCATCTATTCAGTAACAAGCTGAATCTACAGTATGCTACTTGGGTGGGAAGGTGTCTTTTTCCCTATCTGAAAAGAGTTTTGAGGCAGGGATGGTGGCACAGGCTCTGACAACAACACTCTGGGACACTGAAGCAAGAAGATCTCAAGTTCAAGCTCAACCCAGGCAATTTTAGTGAGACCTTGTTTCAAAATAAAAAATAAAAGGGCTGAGAACATAGTTTAGAGCAATGGCCTGGGGTTTAATCCCTAGTACCCACCCCACAAAGCCTTTCCTTTATTCAAAAGAAAAATGTTTGTAACTCTGAAATTACACAATAGTGCACTAAAAAAATCTAAAAATCAAGTAAGTCAGAAAATAATATACTGTAGAAGGATTTTGTTTTTGAAACAGTGTTAATCTATGCCATTCAAATGAGATCAATAAACCAAACATGAGAGCCTGATCTATAGTCATAACTGCTGACCACAAAGGTTGTTGTGACCTTGTCCAGCTGCGTTTCTGGCCTCCCACCACTTTATCCAGTAATTACTCAGCAAGACTCAGCACGTTCTGAGCGCTGAGCATATCACCTTGGGTGAGAAGTCACAGCACCACACGGAACCACAGAGGAACATTATGTTATGAGAGCACTGGCCTTGGAGAGTTGCTCAGACTGTGCACTGTGCGCAACTAGTCTGTGACGTAGCCTTGCTGGAGTCCAGCACACAGCTCTATGGAAGCAAAGAGACAGCAAGGGTTTGTGGGTAGAAATGTGGACCAGTGGAGATAAGATCTGAAAGACCTAAATAGTTATCACCACCCAGGGGAGAGCAGTGAGGTTTAGAGATCACCTAGCAAGGAGAAAGAGGAAGGACAGATGACCAGGTCGCCAGGCCTCAGTTCCTATCCTGTCTACTGGTGATGCCCTATGGGGGACAAAGAATTTCACAGCAGGGCAGGGTGGCAGGTAAGCAAAGGTCTGGGGTTTGAACATCTCTGAAAGGCCAGCTGCCTCAGGAGGGTCTGCAGTGAGCAGCAGAGAGCCTGACTATGGGGCTCTGGCAGCAAGCAGACACTGAAAGACAGGAAACAGGAGGCTTTGCAGGAGACACGGTGAATGACAACTCCAGGACCAGTGGACAGCACTCTTGAGGAAGGACTCCCCCTCCAGTGTCACATACTACGCAAATATCAGGGAAGATGAAGAATGGCTGGGGCGAGTGCTAGGTTAAGACCCTAGTCACAAGAGGGTTAGGATGAATTGTAGGATGGCTGCGGGATGGACGGGCAGAAAAGGAAGTGACTGCAATGAGACGGGACAGCCAGGAAATGGAACAGCTGGTCAAGAAGCTTGGCTGTTTCAGAACACGGAAGGCATTTACGCACCCATCACACCCAGGCTCCTCTGCACTGACAATCCCACCTCCTACCGCGGCAAGGAGAGCAAGATGCTGAGTCACAGCCTGATGCACCCACTCAGGGCCACCTTGGTCACACAGTGTGCAGCTCAGCAAGCAGAGAGGTCTCAGCAAGAGGCCCAAGCATGGAAGGAGCAGGAGCTCATTGTGCACCACAAAATTAATTATAAGTAAGTCCTTTGCTAGTGAATTCATCTTTTCTCCCAGACACTATAAAATGCTCTGACCGTAGCCCATCCATCCCACCCCAGTGCTTGGTATTTTTCTAGGGTCTCCCAATAGCTATATTCTGTAGGGTGGGAAATGTTACAGTGTAGTTCTCTCAGAGCTACCCAACAGTGAGTGAAGATGCACGTACACCACATATACAAAGGGCTCAGTTCTCATGACTGCATGTTTTTGGAATGTGGGGAGAGGAGGCCTCTGTCGGGCGCCCACCTACCGCCGCCTGCGTGGGCTGCTGTTTCTTGTTCCGCTTTGGCCTCAGCTTGGTAAAGTGCTCCAGCTTCCTGCCCTCCTCGGAGGGCAACTCAGAGATGAACCCTGAACTCCTCTTCTCCTGCCTGACAGATGGGAAGGGTGGATCTTCCACGTGAATCGGTACTTCTTCCAGGGCTTTGTCCAGGTCAAACTCCATTTCTACAACAAAATAGAGCTCAAGGCCAAGGTGCCATGCAGAGGGATGGATAGAAAACTCATAAAAATCATTTTCAGCCTATCAGGAAAAAAACCATCCATGCACACAGTAAGTACTCTCTGAATTAAGGCCTCAAGTCCTGTGGGAACGCTTCTTGTGAGAGGCAAACGGTTGGGGCTGGCCACATACTCACCAAAGGCCCTGGAAACAGGCCGCAACATCCGGCTGTGGATACTCTTCCTTTTAGATTTAGGAGTCATCTAAGCAACAAAAATAGAAAAAGCACTTAAGACAGGTTGTCACAGAAAGCATGCCTTTCAAACTTCAGAACATTCCAGATCCATTGACCAAACTCAGCATCTGTCTTGCTTTTCAAGGAGGATGGTTCCATACCAGTAACAGACTGATTTAAAGGCAGGACTGATGTATTTCTAACTGTTGTAAGTTTCTTAAATGACATGGCTAATTTTCTCCTTTTATCCCTAGCCTTAACTAGTTACAACCTATTCCTATAGCTGAAAAACATCAAGAAGCATACAGAATTTCACTCTATGAGTGCTTCAAGAGGACATTAAAATGGACTTACAGAATGAAATTCAAAGCCTGTAAAAATCAATCACAAAAAATTGAAGACAACTCATTGTCACAGCAACATCACAGTAAACACACTGAAGTTTTCATGTGTCATTCTGACAAAGTCATTTGACTGTTTGGTTCAGTTTGCCACCAAGAACTGGATATTCATGGGCAAAGACCAGTCAGACAAAGGTACCAATGATGCAGAAGCTCTACCAGCCTGCACTTCTCTGTAAGATGTCTTGGATCTTGCTGGGTGCTTTTAAAAAGTGAAACCCAAACCAAGGCCAGAACATGAGTGTGTTTTCCCAGCATCAGTGTAAACTTTTGACTGCAAAGCACATCAGAGAGAAGCCCTCTTCTTCATCATTTTCATCATACAAGTGCCAAAGCTGTGAGGAACCTGTCATCACCAACACAAAAAGCTCGAAGGACAGAACAAGTCCTAGAGACTGATAAAGACTAACATCCCAGCTGCCAGCTGAAGCCGCCTGGGGCAAGGGATCAATTTCTACCACACTAGCCAGGGAGATGGACTGTGGCAATACTTAAACTGGTTTGAAGTTGGTATTATATAAAGTAAGAGATAATGTGACTGAAAGAACTTGATTTTTACACTTTCATTTATCAGGCTGTCACCTAAGGCTTCTTCAAAAAAATCCACATGTGTGAAATATATTCCTTGATTCAAAGAATAAATTGGTTCATCTTGACCTTTAAAAGTAAACAACTCTATAGCTTTGACAGCAACGCCAATTTTAATAACATCCTTCCGCTATTACCTATTGTTGAGAGAAAAGGGGAAAATTATGAGCAGTTATGTTTAAATCTAGAATGGTTTTCCTGAAACAGAAAATGAAACTTGCTGAATGGGTCCTGTCAAGGCTTTGTTAAAGGCAACAATTTGAGGAAGAGTTGTATATAAAATAACAGGCTTTGCAGCTGTAAGAAATATCAATCAATAAAAACCAGCAGGTACAATGCAACTGGAAGGGGATCCACCTTGAAGGTGGTTCTACCCCAAACTGGCTTTGCAGTTGACTGAGGAAGTCCACAGGCTGAATGGTTCATTCATTAAGTGAAGCTCTGGAGGTAATGAGTTCTCAAGAGATACAGACTAGCACAGTGCAGGCTGTCTTTCACTGTAAAAAGTCTTTCAGAATTCGATGCACCTTAGGTACAAGCATGGGAGACAAAGGGCCAAGCAGCAGCCCGGAATGGAACTTCCAGCCAATTTCATTTAGATCATCACAAATAGGGAAGAAAACTGAAAATGCATGGGATACAAATGTCTTCCATTTCCCCCTGCCTGTGCTTCGTGATCAGATTTCACGGGAAAGGTATTCATGCGCAAAAATAATGGGGCTTCAATTTCTTTATCAGTAAAGCCTCGATAATAGATACCAAATATATGTAAAATATATGAAAATTACAACACTTCAGATATAAAAATTTAAATATAAAAGGAACATATATATACATACAAAAGAATGTATACAATATGTAAAGAAATCCATTTACAGTCTGATGCCCATCTTTAAATGGAACACTTAGATTAATCTAATTTTAAAGACTACCAAGAAACATAAAAATCATCAGGCATTTTGGTGACATCAGTCAAAAGGGAACTGGTTTTCTCCTCATGATTTAGGTTTTAAATGCCTAGAACTTGGAATATCAACCAGTTTGCACATCAGAGAATGCATCCTAGTGTGTTTCGTTGGCTTCCTATGTTTTGTATGCTCTTTACAAGTACAAATAACTCCTAAATATGTTTCCCATGAAACTCTTTCATTGAATTTGTCCTATCTGTTGGTTCTGAAATTTTATGTTTAGGAGCTAATAGCTTTTAGTTAAAGGAGAAATTGCAATCAGTTTCTATAGCTGGTATTAAGATTGAGTAATTTAAAATTCTTTCTCTCATGGAATTTAAGCATAAAAACATAAAAAAGTGAATCTTCTTTCACATTTTTTCATCACTGTTATTTTTTCTTCCTTAGTTTTATAGAACATACATACTTGCTCAATCTTATTGGACTATTCCTACAATCTAAATACATACAAATCTAAAACAAAATAAAATGTAAAAATAAACTATGACTATTCACCCAAAGTTTGTCTAGAAATCTGGTTTGTTTATACTCTTTCCATTAATAGTTGGGTTGAGGGTTTTTATCTTGGGGGGGGGGGACAACCTGACTTAGTATCTGAGTTTCTTTGGAACAGTGATCTTCTTTTTGTACAAAAATGAAAAAGACACATTTTTCAGATTGCTTTTTAGCCCTCACTGACCTTTCTGAGATACCTGTCAGTGCCTGGGCATCCTCTGAATGAAGGAGATCATATAGCTTGTCCACGACACAAAGGGTCAGAGGTGCACATCCAAATGGTTTTCTCATAAACCAGCTATTGACACAGTCAGCTGTTATATTAGGCGTTGGTGAAAATTAACTTATTTTTAAAACTGCATTTTGGGTGTGTAAATTTCAATATTCACCTTCTAAAGAAACATGAGGCAAATCATGTTAAATCTTCATTTTTATATATAATTTTGGAAGAAAAGCCCACAACCATTAATAAATCTCACTGTGGCACACACACATGTAATGTGAACAAGATACCATAGTTTTATTTTCTAAGTATTTAGAGTATCCAAAAGTAACATCAAGTGCAAAGTTACACTGAAATCCAGTTTTTATAGTGGATTAAACTATTCTGCAAGTAGCTCAACAGAGACATAGATGTCCACTTTTAACCATGTTAAAAGCTAATGCTGAATCTTATAAATCATACAATATTGCTTTCATGTCAAACTTGCTTTTAGCAGGTAATTTCTAGCTATATTAATTTGTTTTAAAATGACAGTTAGATTGCTTGTGTCACCAAGAAAATAGCATGAGGTAATTTCCTTACTTGATTTGCTAAGTTTATACAAAGAACAACAAACAAAAATCTTCTTCTGAGCTTAAGAAGCCGTTGTCACTTTTTCCCTCTCCAAGGTTTAGAAAACCAAACAGTAGCAGTAGATAAGCAGATCAGGAAAATCTAATATAAAAAGCAAACTACTATACTAATTTTCTACAACCCTGGGTGTGAAATAAGTAATATGACAGAGATCAGGAAAAAAAAAAGCCTGAAAGTTTTGCGATCACGCCTCTTTTTTTGATTACAGGAGTGGCACAAGTACTTTTCTCCTAATGTGTGATAGCAACTTTTTCATCAACATCGCTCTGCTTTCAGGCACATAGTAGGGGATATTTTATATTTATCTCTTGTCTTCCTGGCTGACCTATTTTGTAAAGCCCAGTCTTTTGTCTCTGTAGACATTTCAGGTTATCCTTGAGCTTGTTATGCATCCCAGGCTGGTCCTGAACTCATAGCCATCCTCCTGCCTCAGCTTCCCAAGTGTTGGGATTACAGGCATGTACCACCATGGCCAGCTACAGAACTCAACCATATCTCTATTGTTGATCAGGATCTGCAGGTGGATGACAATACTACAGTTTCCCAGAACATTAGCCAGGCAGCACAGAAGCAAACGGAACACAAGAATGTCCACTAAGGTGGCCAGAAACTGCAGAGCAAACAAAAAATACTTACACTTGTACAGCAGAGAGTCTCCATGCAGCAAAAAGAAAGGGGGAAAAAACATGAATGGAAGAGAGATAAAGCAGCAGCATTACTAGAAAAGGGCAGGGAGAGAGACACATTCACAAAGAAATAGAAAAGCTAAATACATAAAAAGCTTTCATAGCAAAGCAGTAAGGTGAGAATGAGCCCAAAATATTAGTGGCTTGAGGCATCTAGCTGAGCTTTTCGGAAGCAAAAGCACAATTAAAGCTGGAGAAACTGCAGACATTCTTACATACAGGTGTTATTTCTGGCAAAGTGTTCGTAAAGTGCCACCTGTTGGGCCATAAGAGGATGGTGACTGCTGTGTGGGAAACCTCATCAGCTCCGAAGGTGTATAGTGGACAGAACGCTGGGCAGGGCTCTGGAAGCCCCACGCAGATCCTGGCTCTGAGGACACAGGGCTGTAACATGGGGACAGTGTACCTATGGTCCCTTCTCAGGGCTGTTACCTCCCTCCGTGCTCCCCATTGCATTTCAGGGTGCAGTCACTTTGAACTGTCAATACTTTTGAGGGAAGGGTCAGATGTCAGGAACTAGTGTGGTTTTCTCCTTTAAAATATCCCTAACCATTTAGGCTACCTTGTCCCCCAGTGGGAATCTAGGTCACCTGGAATTTCATATTAACTGTCTAAATAATTTTAAAAATCTGACTGCCCATCAATAACAGGGCCTTGTTTTTATGATTTTGAAAAATTACCAATGAACATTTAAAAACAAGTTATTCTAGTTGTAAACATTTCTTCTTGGAAACACTGGATAGGAAAAATCCTTTTAAATTTTCTTTTATATAATACAAGGAAAGCTACCTACTCTATCCACCCTGGACTGATTTATTTTATTTAGTATTTTTAAAATTTTACTTATTGTTGGTACCAGGCACCAAACTCAGGACCTTGCACTGGCCAGGCAGATGCTGTGCCGCTGAGCTACATCCCAACCCTGATGTATTTTTTAAACACCTTTATTTTTTGTTTCAATTGTTCTCAATACAAAATGGGGTGAGAGAATACATGGCTCTTCAATCTGTGCATCTAAATGCTTGGGATCTGTTCAGAGGAAAGGCGGCTCTGTAAGTAAAAGGCCCCATTCCACAGTACCACTCCCAGCCACCATCAACAACAGCACTGCTTTATCAGAAAGGTTTCCATTGGCAACATCAGGAACCTGAATTCTCACTTCAAACTTTATTAGGCAATTTTCTTTAAATATGAGTCATTTTGTGATCCATTAAATCAGCATGATAATGGCCTTGCTGAATGAAAGACAAAAAGTAAAAAAAAAACATATTTTTAAATCTTGACTTGCCAGAAATAAAGACTCCTGTGTATCTTCAAAATCTTCCACAAAGATATGATTATAAATTTGTATATTTGTAAGTCATAGCTGATGAGTAAGCACCATACGTAATTTTAGACTTTCTTTCTCTTACTGAAAGGTTAATTCAACAAGACAAGTACTCTGTCTCAGTTATATACCTAAAGATCATTATAAGTGAGGGTGAGGAACCTTTCAATTGGTTCAACCCGTACAGTGACAAGCAAACAAACAAACAGAAATCTATTTAGAAGGAAACCATGGTAACAGATGATTCAGTGTTTTAACAGAATGAAGATCATTACACATGTATATTTTTTGGCACTCATTTAGGGTCTACTGATTTTGACACTTTCCTGGTCAGATGAGAGGAAGGGAATAACGTGCGGTCACACTTTGTAGGGAAGCTGACTCACACTCCCAGCTCTGGCATCCAAGAAATGGTCTCAAGTTCCAGATCTGACACTTAAAGATTTATGGGACTTTGGCCAATATTATTGGAAAATTGGGTCTCACCTACATAGCCTAATAAGCCCCTCTAGATTACATTTCTTTCCAAATACCCTTTCTGGTGACGATGACTGTAGTAGTGATGGTTTTCAGTTAGGGCAAACACGGGATGGATGCAGTGATTTAATGGTTAAATAAGACAGTGCCGATCAATGACTTCCCAGTGCTTCAATAACTGGCCATGACTATGAGAGCATTGTCAGTGTGATTTTTTCAGTCTTCTATTCTCAAAGAAAAAGAGATAGAAGGCGCATTAGTATGAAGTAGACTTATCACAGCAAACAACTTAAACCAATTTGCAAGCCTAGCAACAGCAAAATGACTAAACTGAGGCACAGAGCACAGCTAAATGACAGAAGAGCAGTTAAAGAAAAACACATTGCCATTCACAGCAATATAAGCAATCTCAGAATACTGAAAAGAAGCAAGTTTTGGAAAGACATACACAGCATGATGCCACATACAAATATTTCAAAACATACAAAACACCTCTGTTCTTGAGTATACGTATGTGTGAACAAAGCAACAAACAGGAAATAAACTCATGATGCTTCCCCAGGGAAAGGAGGAGAAGAGGGGAGAGGGAAGTAGTGGTCAAATGAGTCTGTTACCTCTGTCTCAGAGTAGCAAGGACAAATCTAGATTTTATCTTGTTCATATCTAGAACCCCGGAGCCTGGAAAGTACTGAGTAAGTGAATTAAATCACTGTATTAATCCAGTGTTCGCCTCACTGAAAACCATTACTACTCCAACCATCATCACCAGAAAGGGTATTCAGACAGAAACCTAAACTAGAGAGGCATTGTTATAAAGAAAAATCAGTTAAAGCAGAAACATTTATTTTCATGAAAAATTTAATCTTATTTTTCCATTTTTATATTAGGTTAATAAAAACTTGTCTATGGACCAGAGTTTTGTCATAGACTGTCTACATCATTGCTCATTAGCCTCTTCAAATTCATAATCTACCTACCCTCCCTCAACCATTTAACCTAAGCAAATTCAAATTTATATTAAATAAAGGAGTACAAGGATGGCATAATAAATACAAATACATTTTTTTACTTAGATTAGCCAATACTTAATGTTTTTTCATTCCAAAGTATCCTTCTACTCCATGTCTCACACATACAATTTTGGGTTACACCATTTAAAGGTTGTTGACATCCTGACAGCTCATCCTTATATGTGTCTGCATAAATATTCTGAAAATTACATATCCTTCCACAAATCCACACTATCACATCTGAAAAAAATTAATGATTACATAATATCTAATGCATATAATACAGGCCATATTCAAATTCCCATCTGTTTTTCAAACAAAAGTATCTTTTTCAGGTTGAAAATCTCATGGAGAGTCCACCCCTTACACAAGGTAATGTGCCTTCCATCTCCTTTGTCTGATCCCACGTCCTCCTCCCTCTGCCCCCTTGCTTTCCTTTGCATATTACTGACTCTCCTGAAGACTCCCGTGCACTTCAAAGACTGTCCAAACAGTCCCACAGTTTGTATTTGTGGAAGCATATCCTCATATTTAAATTCTGATGAAACTATTTTGGCAGGTATGTCACATGCTGGATACTGTACATGACTGGTTGAATTCACAGGTGGCCCACATGGCAGGTGGTTCCACTCCTGGTGACAGCGCTAAGTTTGATCCCTTGATTGGAAAAGGACTTCCCAACCACTCCACTGTAAAGTACCACTTCCCCTGGCAATAAACTCTGGGAAGTGATAGCATTACTCCATGACGTATTTTAAGCACAATCTTTGCCTGAATTAGTGAAAGTATAATACTGAAACCTTGTACTTGTTTCATTGTCCCGTATTTAGTAGCTGACTTCCTTTGTGAAACCCTCTTGACCAGGGGCCCCCAATCCATAAACTATATATTAGCGCCCATCTATGGCCTGTTAGGAACCAGGCTGCACAGCAGGTGAGCCGCAGGTAGATGAAACTTTACATCGCCCTACCCCATCACTAGCAGGACCTCCTGAGCTCCACCATCTGCAGCATAGACTCTCACAGGACATCAACTCTCCTACGTACTGCATGTGTGAGGGATCTAAGCTGTGTGTTTATATCACAATGTAACAATAACTAAAATAGAATACATAATAAATGTAATGCCCTGGAATCATACGAAACCATACCACACCATCATCCAGCCCTGCTCCCCACGATGCAGTTCATGGAAAATTATCTTCTGTGAAATAAATGCCAGTGCCAAGACGGTTGGAGAACACTGCTCTCAGGCTTTCTCTTTGTATTTTCTGAGAATCACAATGAACTCATGGATTTTTAAAAATTAATTGAATGGATCATAAATAATTGCTGTCATTCTTTCTATTTTTTTTTCTGGGGCCCAGAGAATCCCAGCAGAACCCTTGCAATTTAGAATTTTGTGTCCTTTGAAATGATCTTATTGGCTTTAAAGCCAATCCTTGCTTTTTGATATAACACATCTCTGGCTCACTTTGCGCTTTTCCTAGTACTTTTAAAGTACATATAATTAATCCCATTTAATGAACTGGATTATAAAAACTATTTCTTACTACATTTTCCACTGAGCCAATTCTCACAGGAACCAAAATGCAGTAATCCTTAATGATATCTAGCCAAACATTATTATCACATTTATGAGTTAGAAAGTGATTTTCAATGTATTTCCATTTTCAAAAGTCTGAGGTGGTATGAGCCTTGCTGAGAAAAAGAGATGCTCATTCTCTCTAGGATGGCTGCTGGACCACACGGAGTCTTCCTTCAACCTGAAAGAGCACATGGAGGGAAGCCATAAACTACGAGAAAGCTGTAGTAAATCACTGGGAAAAGGAGGAGCAACTAAGTGCAGATTTAGTGGTGCACCACCTTCCCTACGGAGCACAACGTAAATCCAGCTATTCTCACCACACTCATTAACTTTTATATCCAGAGTCTCATTTCGCATACAAGTTAAACTGGCATCGTGATGTTAAATCCAAAGCATTCGGAGGAGGGCACTGACCAGAGGCTGTTGTGAAGGTCACTGCAGAGTTGCGCAGTGCTGAAATTTAAATGGTTCATTTCCTTGTTTTCCAGATCTGCATTTTTTTTTTGATACAAGAAAATGAATCCTTTACCTTCCTAAACTTGCTATGTCTTTTTCAAGGTATGGTTCACTTTTGATCAATTTTAACTTACTTGAATATTGTGTTTCAAAAGTGAATTCAACACATTTTTCTTAAATTGGTCCAATGAATAAAATTATCTGGTACTGATTAAAAGCAAATATTTTTGATAAGAATTTGTGTTAGTGCTTGTGGGCATAGAAGCTTGTATTTATTAATAACAATTAACCTTGGTGCCCTTGCCACATTATAATGAAAAGCGAGAAAATCCGTTAAGTATTTTACTGTACTAATTAAACACACTGTTGTTACTTGCAAGAATTATAAAAATCTAAATAACATTTTAACCTTTTATTTATAGTGAAAGAACAAGGGAAAACCCACAGAATACCATACTTGAGAAAGATATTTTCTTTTTTTTTTTGTCTTTTTATCAGTACCAGGGATCGAACTCATGACTGCCTGCTTGCAAGGCAGGCGCTTATGCCGCTGAGCTAAATCCCCAGCCCCTGAGAAAGGTATTTTCAATCAAGATCTTTCACACAATCCACTTACCATGGAAGGCAAGAAAAAAAGAGGTTAGGAGAAGAATTAAATACTCTTAAGATGAATACTGAATTAAATAAGATGACACCAAGATCAAGAAACAAAACTGTAAAACTGGCCTAAAATGTTTAATATAACACACTTGCTCCCTCCATAGACTACTACCTTTAAAACTAGTTTTAAACTACCTTTAAAAATAGTTTATGACACTAGCAGTACCACAGACAGAAAACAAATCAAAGCCGATGACAATCTGCTTTAAGAACTTGAGTCAAGCAAACTGCAGTGGAGCCAGGTAATGAATGGGATGGAGGGTGATTTGACGGCCTGGTGACCCGGGATTCTGGCTGTGGGGCTTCAGTGCCATTCAGCTTTCAGGAGGTCTGGCACTTGCTGGTTAAACAGAAAGTAGCTCAAATCCCACGGATCCTTGAGCTTTTCTCACGATTCCTGTTTCCTAACTCTTCAGCCTCATATAAAGCTTTGTGTAAACATGGTTTACCACTCAAACTCTGTGAAAACCGCAATGTCTTGGGAACCAAGATCTTTGCCATGCTCACAGCTACTCTTTTTAATTAATGTCCTTCTAAATAAATTCTCAAAAGTGTGGATTTTCAACACTTTGTATTTTAAATTATAGATTATTTTGACAGCCATGTGATTACTATAACCTATTTCACCTGAATCTGTCAAAAGCAATGTAATATTCTCTGTCACTTCTGCTTTTTATTGGCTTTGATACTGTTCTGAAATGAATTAACGATTCATAGCCAAGCTATGGTAAGAAGTTGAGTAGATTTTCCATTGAACCTATCCTTTACATGCTACTACAATGGCATTTTATAATAAGGCAAAATAGCAACAACTGAGTTTCAGTGTCTGTGGATGCAGCTTCTTCTTGTTGTGTTGACCTCATATTACCTAAAAATTCCCACTTGAATCTTCAATAAACATTCGCCAAGATTAGTCTTAATATTAAATAACTGCATAGGGTGGCCCAATCACACAGTAACCTGAGGAGCAGAGGCCACATGACCGGAATCATAACTCTTTTTTTATTTCCTAACAGAGGATGATGCTTCTGCAAGGAAAATCCCTTCTAGCCATGCAGAGCTGAGTGTGGCATTTGTGGATCTCTGCTGAGCACTCGCTTGTGGAGTGAGGTGAAGCTGATGAAGTTTCCAAAGAAAAAGTCCAGCTTGGATTATAGAGCCCACTTATTCCCAGCTCAGTGCCGCTCAGAGTTCTGCCTGGCAGGAACAATGAGACCATGCCTCAACTGTTAAAAGTCTGCAACTTGTAGAGCTGGACCTAAAACACAGCTTCATAAGCAAGCAAAAAAATAGCGATACGGAAACCAACCCTTCAGTTTGCTACTATAACTCACTACTTTCCTTTGACTGTTTGTCTCACTTTTCCTTTTAATTACTGTTCTATTATTAAATTTGCCACCCATAATACTTTCTCAAAGGCAACATACATCTGTCCAATATATATATATATATATATATATATATATATGGTTACATAATCGAGACATGAGTGTGTGTGTGTGTGTGTGTGTATTCCTTGTAGATATATATGGAACTGGAAATGATTTTTGGTCTAGTTTCCAAGTGTGATTTTTCAATGAGAAAGTCATTTTTCTTCAGCATACACATCAAAGGCCAAAGCTAAGAAACATTTATGTTGGATATTGATTTTATTAAGGGATGGTTTGCCATGGAAGTTTGCTCAGTTCTTAGAAAAGATCCTAAGTGAATGTCTATTGACTTCCTCTAGTGGCTTCCCCTCCTCCAGAGACATTTGGAAACCTGGGAATTTGGACAAACAAATCAATATCACTCTGCATTTCCACATGCAAGCTGAAGACTGAAGGTTAAGTCACTTCAAGCCCATTATTTTTTCTAAACCATAACTGGAACAATTAGTGATTCTTCAAAGAGAAGCACTTAAATTTATCCAGCCTGATCTACTCAGTCAGTCAAAACCATAAGGCAGAGTTCTGTGTTAGTTCCCTTTCTCCATCTACTTACATTTTAGGCCACTGTGTCATTTCCTAATTTCAGCATAAGCAATTCCACCTCTCCTAAGCCTACTTTCTGGAGATAACTGGTTGAACATCAGATTCCATCGGATAAGAGAGACATCCATCAATTTGAAAGCCAGAAGGAGCAGGCCAAGCTGATTAATCAGAGACTGAGTCCGGAACAATCACAGAGGTGTGGACAGCTGTCAGAGGCCAAGTCCTCAACCCTAATCTTTCTGCTGTTTGTTCCATCAGTTCAAGTTGTACTGGAAAAGATGTGGATTTGCTACCATAGGTTAGACCTGCAAAACCCAATCTACTGATTACAAGAGCAAAACATGTAAGCCAAGAATCAGCCTGGAGTGACAGGCACATCACCCACTAAGCCTTCAATGTAAAGTCTCAGAACAAAGCCTTTTCCTTTCCAAAATTTCCTGGTGATCCAGACCAGCCAGAACAATTCATCAGACAGGAAATGGGTTTAGAAGTTAGAGCATTAGAATTGTGCTCCCAGCTGTGGCTAGTCTATCTCCCAGTGTGATATGGGGCAACTGGGCTTGCATCTCTGGGCTCAAGTATTCTTAGGGTTACCACACCTGCCATGCACAGCTGCTGTGAGGCAGTACTGGTTACAACAGGTGTCTGGTTTTAATCTTTTCCTATGCACTTTGCTGAGAGCCTGGTACCTATAATGTTCTTGTCAACTGACCTTTTTAAACAAAAAGGTAAAAACCTTTTAACGCAAAACATTATTTTCTAGAGAGCTAGAGAAATCTGCTGTTACTGATATTTGATGGCATTTCCTGTAGAGAAATGAATAAGACATCATTCCTGTCCCTCTAGGAGCAGAGACTCTAAGAGGAAAGTCATGAAAGTGACTAGAATGCAAAGCTAGGACATTAAACAAAATTCAATGAACAAAATTTAATGAACAACTAGATTAGTTGCCAGGCACTAATTCACACACTGGAGCTATATGGAAAACATAAATTCCATGTACTCCATAAGCTTAGGGAGTTGGATTGGGGATGTAGGATGCGTAAGGTCCAGTATGACATAAATAAACATGCATATATATCAGCATGGAAAGCAGACAATAAAAGCACCTAAAAGGAGTATATAAGTTTTTTTAGGTCCCTGATGAGTTCTGAGAAGATAGAATAGTCTAGTGGTGTGACCAGAAGGCTTCACTGGCTAGGAGGATCGAAGAAAACTTTAAGAGACATAAACTGAGACCCAAACCATGAGAGAACAGCTACAGGCAGAAGTGTTCCCAGCAGAGGGAACAGTAGCTGAGTCCTGGGAGCCAGGAATTCTGCTGGGGAAATGGGAAGTGGCCATGATGGCTGGGGGAAGGGAATAGAGAGGGGAACAGATCTTGGAACAAGAGAATGAAGAGGACAGGGGCACATGGTACAGGACCTCAGGGACCACAAGAGGCAGCTAAATTTGATGTGGGTACTATGAAAGCCAGCAGAGCACTTGGCATCTTAGACTGGATGTGGTTTCTGCTGGAGAAAGAACCCAGGGCTCCGATCAGGGATGCCTGTCTGCAGAAGCAGGAGCCTGAGTTACGTGTCTGCTTCAAGTATCTAGGCAAGAACCAAAGTGGGCTGGGCTGGGGACAGCAGCAGACAGGAGAGAGAGGTAGAGGGAGAGATGGAGGCTGCCTGGGAGAGTTGGAGATGCATGTTCAGACTACAGGTGGTGCTGTATATCTGGTTGTGGAAGCCTTAGAAAGTGGGGAGGAGTGAACTCATTTCCACCTGGGGCACTGAGAATGAGATACTAGGACAGTTAATCAGAGATGTCACATGGAAGGTGACTATAGACTTCTAGCTCAAGGTAAGTGAAGGAAATGTCATAAATATAAAGGACAGTATCACAACTCTGAGGAGCCTGTGGTCAGATCAGCAAAGCCCAACTGCTGGGCACATTAAAACTGTAGCTCTGTGGAAGCAGAGGTGGTGGTCAGTTTAATCACAGAGCCATAACTATAACTCCCTGCTGGACAGCGAGGTGGGCTGTTTCAGCACCCCCATTTTCATTTGAGCACTGCTATCATTACAGATGTGGTTTGGCCCAAGCCTGCACCGCCTTCCAGCATCCTTGTCTTCAACAGTCCTAAAATAAATTGCCACCAACAAGCAAGCAAATTCTTTAGTGAGACCTCTGAGGTGTTGGTGATACACACCTTTTCCAGCCTCCTCACTGAACTTCCCCCTCACCATTTCTCCTGTGACATCAGAACCTGGAACTGCCCACCCCGTGCCATGTGCACACCTTATTTCAGGCCTCTGTGTGTGATGCTCTCTCTGCTAGCTTTCCTTACTCATCTTCCTCCCAGCTAAGTTCTCTTCCAAACACTCTCTCACTGCATAGCTGTTCCTGGGGCCACTACTATGATGCTTACAACCTTCCTCCAGGAAGCATTCAATGATGACATCAGCTCTCTGTTCTTCAGAAGCAACTTCTTTTCCTCCACATAGCTCATCCCACCATATCTGATTTTCCATTTTACAAGGAATAACCACTTTGGTCCACAAATGACTTTGGACTCCTGTAGAACAGTAAGGTTTTTGTTACTGTTACTGTTTAACAAGTAAATTACAACACTGAAGGGGAAAATGTATCCAGACTCTCAACTGAACAACAAAATATACTTCTTCTGGCCTTGACCAGTCTTGGAGATTGAGTACACATTCAGTGATAGGCTTTTCAAATGGGAAAAAGTGCAAATAGCCCAGTTCTCATTGCCCCTGGTAAAGACTTGCAACTTCCTCTGTGTGTATCTGCAGTAATGACATTGTGAGATAAAATGAACAGCATCCCAACAGTGGCTGCAGCAGTGGTATAGATAATGTAAGTAGCACATACAATAAATTGTATAGGGACATTTGTAAAAGTGACTGTGGTGGAGATTACAGATTCCTCAAAAAGCTAAAAGCACACCTCAGGAAATGCAGTTGAGTTGTTTTTTATTTTTTGTTTGTTTGTTTGTTTTTTTGTGGTTTTTTTTTGTACTTGGAACTGAACTCAGGACCTTATGCTTGCCAGGCAGGCCCTGGGCCGCTGAGCTATATCCTGGGCCCAGTAAATGCAGTTCTATGGGGCCTAAAACAGAGGAATGAGGAGAAAGTCTACTTGGTGGCAACTCTCCAGGGTCCCAGTAGTCTACTGTCCTCATATCTCTGCTTAGGATCATCCCAGGGAAGAGTTCAGTCAATATAAGGAGCCCCAGTGTGCCTGGTACTTTGCAAAGGTTAGAATGCTGCGTAGTTATTGTGCATGAGTTTCTCAAATGTTTTAAGCTGTGTCCCATCATAAGAAATACACTGCATGTCACACCTGAATTTACGCATCCATGTATGTACAACTGAAAAAAGGGGTTTAATCCAACACTTTATTTCAGACCAGATTTTATTCTTAAACCCTGGATATAGCCATTATACTGATTTCAAGACTCACTAATGAGCTGTGACCAGTGCCTTTAAAGATGGATTCTCTATGAACTCAAGCCTTTCTTGATGAACTCATTACATTGGTGGACTCAAACCTTACAACACTTAAGCAAATTCATCCATGGGAGTCACATGACTGGCCATCCTGGGACCTACCAGAACTGGTTCTGCCACTGGTGTCCTCTATCATGGCTCGCTTGTCGGTAACATATTGATTCATTCTTCTTCCACTCCTGTGAGAAGCCAAGAATAGCCAGTATACACTGGATTGACAGTAAATGTGTGCTGAATGCATGAAAGGTTTGGCTGTTTCTGGCTCAAGAGCTCTTTTGATAATCTTGTCACTACTGAAGCTTTCTCAAAATAAAGTGCTTTTGCAGATCTCGTGGGCCCTTCAGAGAGCCAGCAGCCAGCTTCTTCCAGTCTTTTCCTTCTCTGTCACTAAGGCACACAAAACCCGTTTAAGGGCTTTTCATTTATTTCCTCCTTTCCTTGCCTCTCTCTCAAGCCACACACAGGCACACGCACACACACACACACACACACACACACACACACACACACACACACCTACAGTATCTAAAGATCATGTTTCCTCCAGTTTTTTTATTACTTAACTCCAAAATTAATAGAAATCTTTCATCCTTTAGGGATTTGGTCAGCAATCTCAACTGTCAACAAATACTAAGGTAGAGCTGACCGAAGATAAAGGCTGGAGAAGCAATGGCCTCTGTAGTACACTGGAAATATGAGATATCTAATGGCTGAAAAGAGGCTGAGCTTAGCAAAATTATTGCACTGTTGTCCTATGCCCTGCAGTGATGACATGTGAGGTTGCCACAAACAAACTTAACTAGCTCAGATTTCATTAGAATTGTTTTCTCTTTAAGCATATACTCTTGTGTCATCGAGGCACACAGAGGTAATAGATGGAATGGTTTCAATTTTAAAAATGGGCAGGCTTTCAGTGCCATTTGTTTAATACAGCTCATGAAAGAAGATCAAAATTATCTTTTGTAATTATAATTCCATGTCAAAATTAAGCTCATAAGATCTCCAATGCCAGGCAACAAGTCAGATGCCCAATTTGGACTCTGCTTTTGTGATGCCCTCACGGTGCAAAGTTGGTCACTACTGTGAGGTGCACAGGGAGAGGATGTACCAAGTCTTCCCTGTCCTCTTGCTTGTCAGTCTGGCTCCTCCTGCAAGCAGTAAGGCTGGGAAGGTATAGGGCAGACATCTGCCTGCAGTGGTCACACCAGTTTAAAACAGAAAAACAAAGGTGCCAGTGGATCCTGAGGGGAACAGATGAGCCACCCAGGGCTGTGGAGTGTGCCCCTGGCATTTCTACTGAGGACGGTCACTTAAGTCATGCAAATGTGAGGAACACACAATATTCTTAGCAGACTCAGAGACTGCTATAACCCTGAGGTTTGCAATTTGAAATTACAGTTTTTGTAGGTTGCTTTCCAGTGGTTAAAAGGTTGCGCCCCCATTTTCTGAAGTGATATTAATAAGAAATGGACATTGCAGAATTAAATTATATGAAGGAACTAACAGTTGTAATTTGAGCAACCTTCTGCACACTTTGTGTAGTTAATTTTAAGCATACCTATACTCGGCAGAACTGTTAACAGATTTGTTCAATTAATAACTGTTGGTACTAGAAAATGAGGCAATGTGTGTTTTTAAACTGGTCTGAAAAATAGTATTTTGAGGGCTGGAGATGTAGCTGGAGATCCTGAGTTTGAGTCCAGGTACCCCACCACCAAACAGACCTTTTCCTAAATTTCAGACTATATTAAAAAGCCTAAAAGTTACACATTGAAATTAGAATTTGTTAAGAAAAATAACTGTTATAGTACCATGGGAGACAGGGTTCATAAAGATGTATTTCATAATAATTCAAGTTTTTAAAAATTCTTTTCCTAGGAAATAGCAGTAAACAGATGAGCTACTGTTCTGCATGAATATGTTTTTAATTTAAAACTGGTATGACCAACTCTTTAAAAGAACTGAAAGAATTACATACAGTTAGAGAACTAGCTGTGCATAAGGGGCAGATACTGGCTCTTTATCTGCTGGGCACTCTACCTAAAGTCCAAACTTCTGGTCTTGTTTTTTTTTTTAAAGGAGTATTCCATATATGGTGACAAATTAAGTATCTATAAAAAAATAATCACTAGCACTAGAACTGCATCTTTCAATATCCCCACATGAGCCAGGGGGAAACCAAAGTTGAAAGACACAGTTTGGAATTCTGATTTGCAGAGACACATGACTGCAGGAAAAGAACAGATGTCTACAGACAGTGAGGATTCTAAGAAATACAAAACTTGGCCTGTGTTGAAATGGTAAGCAGTATATGGAAAGCTAATTAATCACTGTCACCAGTGAAATAACACATGGACAGGCACAAAATGTTCCAGGTTAGGCACAAACGGGCAAATTCATTTCTAACAACAGGAAACAGATTTTTGACTCACATCTCTGAAAACATTTAAAAACTACAGTTTCCACTGGGTTATGTTGCTCTACACTTTTCATCATTGATGTTGCTCATATGTTTCCTTCATTTGCAATTAGCATTTACAATTAGCTATTTTACAGAAATCGATGCAGTCTAATAAGTCCAAAGAAAATTGAATTCTGCTTGTAAGACACACACCACACATAAAATCCATATACTGGTGCCAGCAGGCAGTTTAAGCACACGACCAGCATTGTGTTAATGCTGGGTTAATGTCATCTGGCCAGGTAACTTTTCTACACCTCCTTTTTCTTCACTTGTTAAATACATAATAGTAGTTAGGATGATTCAACCAGCTAACTGTCATGACACATGTGACACACCACAGCTACTATGTAAATGTTAAATAAATGAATCGTAAGATGTTAATCGTAAGACGTTTCTGTTCTGGAGTTAAAAAGTTGTCAAAATCTCTGGGAGTGAGGAAAAGTGGATTGGGTATGGAAAAACTTCACCCGTGATTTCAGGAGTGCTTTTCCCTTCCCTGTAGCATTTTCCATTGGGTGAGCTACATTCATTCCTCAGTTTATTTCTATTTTAAAAACAAAGCAAAACAAACTATCTGATTGGATAGTTTAAACGATTCACTTTTTTAGCGCTCTATGTCAAAAGAATATTCTTTTGTTTGAGCCTTCGGAAATTAAGGCTGACTGGAAACACAGGTCCAGGGAATTACTCAGCTATTCGTGTTTCTATCCTCACATAGGACATAAATTTAATAGTTGCTGACCAAATATTGAATTTCTTTCAAAGAGATCAATTGTTTGGATTACTATTTCCACATGATGGAAGGTAATCCTTAAACACAATTAATACAAATGTTTACACCTAACAAATTCCATAAACCTTTCCAAGTGTAGCTATAACTATTGGTTGTTCAGGAGAATAAACACTGAGATGGAATTCAGTTTTACACTGGGGAGAAATAAAAAAAAAAAAAAAGGAAAATTAGAAGCCCAGGGACAGGGCAAAAAGAGGTGCACAAAAAGTTCACTAAAGAAATGTTCAAAAATAGATTTCGCAGATGTCATGAAAATTCCAGACAAAAAGTGACAAGTCAGTAAGCAGGAAGACTGTGAGGAGGCTGTGCACTGCCTGAGGAAAGCTCTTTGGGCTATAAACAAACATTTTAGGTAACAGTGAAAGTATAGCATTTCCCAAAGTTATCACATTCAACTGTTTTCTAGTTCCATCCGTGGGCACAATTTCTACCTGTCAGTGACTTTGAATTATAAGTAGGAAAGGTCATATGTGCTTAGGTGCTCATGATTTTTCTAATTTTCTATATAATAGTTAATCTTGCATCCTAACTTCCTGGATCACTTACGACAGAAATTGCTCTTATATAGAAAACCATTCCAAATGCCTCCTTCTTTGAAATGTGGACTACGAACTTGAAATATTTGATAATAGAAGTCATGAAGAAACAGTAATGATTTGTTATTTTGATTATGACAGCTGGCAGGGCAGAGTCTTTTAAAAGCCCCAATCTAATACTATATCTTTTCCAAATTGCTGTAAGCTTGTGGCTTTGGTTTAGAGTAAGATGTTCCGGGGATCGAACTCACGACTGCAGGCTTGCAAGGCAGGCACTTATGCCTCTGAGCTAAATCCCCAGCCCCTAGAGTAAGACGATGAAAACTCAAAACAAATTTCCTTCAGGAGAGGGGATGCCTGGGCTTAACGTGGCTGCAGAAATAGTACCCTCTTTGGTAGCTTAGAGGTGATAGGCTGAGTCTACAAAAAATAATTATAGTGTAAAATCTACCAACACTTTTTCTACAAAAATAATCCTCTCACTAAACTAATCAGAAATTTAAATCTTTGACAACTTACTAGCTAAGTTAGAACAATGCTTGAAGAAAAAAAATCAGGAAAATATCTACATTTAAAACAAAAATTCTATGCTAAGAATTTTTGGTTGTTGTTTTATGGAAAACTGCTTTGTTCTTCTCATTGATTCAGCACTTACGGTTTTTCTGGGTACCCTGTACATCAATAGGTGCACCTCTCAGCAACAGCCCTCACTGCTATTTCCTGAACACCTGTGCCACAGAACAGCCACTCTTCTGACCTGAGCTGTGACAGGGGCCTGGCAAACAGTCTGCCTGTTCATATCTCTGTATTACAAAATGAGCGTCTTTGCACAATGAAAGCCGCTCTGTTCAGATGCACCCAGCTTGGTTCTGACCGGGCCTTACATCTCTACATTAAAGGCATTCGTCTCCTCCACTGGGACCCACCAGCTTTCCGTACTGGGAGCACCTCTCCTTCCCTCTTGAAAAGCAAAACCCAATCCATTGAACAAACAAAATACTCACAAGGAAAGCTTCAAGCCTAGATGCCATAGCTGAGCAAGTCTTTCAAATCTCCACTTCCTCACCCCTAACCACATGACCTACAAACCTGACAAAAACTCGTATTTGTTCACATTTCCTTTAACCCTTTCCAACTCACACAATACCTCATAGCTCTGGCACAAAACATAACACAGAGATAATTTAAATTTGTAAGTCAGATCTGTTTCTTATGAATTTTTTTGAAGGGTCATCTCACAGCTCCCTATAACAACATAATTATCAAGGTCTCAAAATGTAAGCACATTTAAAATATATTTACTCACTGTCCTACAAGCAAGTTTTTAAAGCCCTCCATTACAGATCAAATATATTTGTTAATTTATATAGTCAGCAGAAAATCATTGTTCAGCCTTTTCTAGTGATATCAGAACGTTACTTGAAATGTTGGATTATGTTTTAGGCTTTCTTTGCTGTTCTCCTTGGCAGGACTTGCCATGAAGAGCACCAGAGGATTTTATTCACAGGTTTTAGAGTTAAGAGTGGTTTATAAATGAGGAAACTTCTTACTGTATTACATTCTCTTTCAGGCTGGAAAAATAGCACTGGCCAAATCAGATCCTTAGTTTTGCAATTTAAAAGCAAGCACAGTTCCTTCACAACGGCTACCTGTTAAACTTCCACAAGTCAGAAGCCAGTGGAGAAACATCTGGGCAGATGAGCACCCCAAACTGACTTGCACCTCTACTCTTTCATATTGTAAGGAGTTACCTTGAGTATTTTGGTCAAACATAAACATATTGAATGGAGGATGAAAAACACAGATAACTTTTCTGATAGCAAAGTAATAACTGGTAATAGGTATAATGTAAATTTTAAAAACTGAAGGAAAATTGTCCTCAGAAGGGAAAAAAACTATGGAAATGCTCTAGTTTTCTGTCTAGACATGTACTACACGAGAGTTAGCAAATGGGTAAGGGATGAAGACCCACAGTGAGGGTAAACCATATGGCGAATTCCAGTGTCACAAACACATCAGATGAAGTGAATGAAACAGAACCTCATCTAAACAGGAAACCCAAATGTAAAGGACTGCCAAGAAATTATAACAAAGGAGGAAAAACTGACAGACTCAACAAAGAGCTAGTCACCCAATATATTTGAGAAAAATTCCTACATATATTATAATGACTGATTTATAGTCTCATTTTTCTTGTCACAAAGGAACTTTAAAAGTTACATAAAAGTTGAATTTTTTCCTTTCCCA
The DNA here is from genome assembly GCF_034190915.1 of Cavia porcellus. Classification (NCBI taxonomy): domain Eukaryota; kingdom Metazoa; phylum Chordata; class Mammalia; order Rodentia; family Caviidae; genus Cavia; species Cavia porcellus. The sequence goes on along the minus strand of NW_026947496.1, from coordinate 28,611,195 downwards.
CGTTGGCCTTAGGCCTTAGAGGGCTATGCAAATGTGAGCGCCTGAAGTCACGCTTAGCTGCCTCAGCACCACAAGAGCCTGAAAGAATTATCTGCGGAAAGAGTTTTGTTTGATCTGATTTCAAAGGGTAAAGTTTCTTTCAAAACACAATGGCACAGTGCCGTGGATGGCACACTAGTGGCACCAAAGGCCACATCTTACCATACAAGTATCCAGGTCTTCCAAGCGCTCTACTTCTGTCAGCTCCTCCACGGTGATGAGGGAGCGCTTTGCTGGCTTCTCCTCAGCCAGCTCGATGTCCAAGGAGTCTTGCTGAGGAAGGGTCTTGCCACGTCTGTTAAAATGATCAGCCTAGAGGGTCAAGATGCCACAGGAGAAATAAAGCAAGGAGTCAGGGCCAAGTTGGCAGGTGGCTCCTAGAGATGGCCTCTCCAAGATGGCTGCTTGGCAAGCAGGGTTAGTTAGGCCCCTCAGGAATCCCCAACAGAGCAACTGGTCTCTTTTATTATAATATTTTTGTACTGGAAATCAAACTCAGGACCTCCTGGTAGCCTCTTTTATTATCTTTCTTTGTCATCTTAAGTGAAATTACAAACTTCCCTTCATCAATGAGGAGACCATTTAGTCTAGAACAAAATCAGCAGTGTTCTCTTCACTAATTTTACTTGACAGGAATCTTTCTATATCTATTGCTTTAAAAAGTAAGCTAATGAAGGAAATAAAATGATTTCAACTTTTACTTTCTAAGAATGAAAGCACAGAAATTATCAAAGAATTTAATGATAGCTAGCTATCATTTTCGTGGAAGGACTAGCACATTTGATATGATTCACTATAACCAATGTTATGATTCAGGAAACAAAAAAATTAAACAGTGAGAGGTGGCATGAACTGGGTTGAAATGGAAATCTCCAGTGTTGGTCTGATTTAACACCAGAAATTGATTTAATTCTTTTGAAACAATGAGGAGCAGTTGACTAGTTTGTGGCAGCTTGGATAATGCTTCTACAGAGTTTTTAAAAAAAAATGAATCTCACAAAAGTTTCATTTTAAAGACACCATTTTATATAATATCTAATTTCTTTTTATAAATTCAAACCAATATACTCATGTGAAAATGCAGTTCAAAACAATAGAAGAATGAATTCATGCACAATGCCTTTTCATTTGTAAAAAGAACAGTGCTTCCTAGGTTTTTCAATGAAGGACAAATGTAAAAGGTGAAGAAGTCAAACTTTTTGTGTAGTTTTCACACGCCGTCACATTGATCAAACATCCTGTATTGGTGTCACTAAGGGAGCATTTTGAGGCAGTTCCTGTGGGTCATCAATAAAAGGTTTCTAAAAAAAGAGTGTCTGCTGATTTTGCTTGTGCTTATTTTGTAAAAAGAAGAGTTTGACGTGGGATTTCTAAACAATTACACAGCTTTCAACTGTGCCAGGGTCTAAAGAGTTAGAGCTTCTTCAACTTTATTACATAAAGACCAGTCTACTAGTCCAATATTGGCACAAACTAATACAGTGATTAAATACAATGAACAAAGTTTTAGAAAAATAATGTGTTTAGCTACTGTTGCATGTCAAATGTTGTTCTAGGAGTTTTCTCATTGCTTCCTCTTGGATCCAAACTCATGAGTGGTCATGACTGGGGATCATTCCCTAGCGAGCAACTGTTAGTCCACAAGCAGGACTCTGAGCACTGCTATTACAAATGTCTTGTCTTCTGAACTTTACAAGACAGTCTCATACACTTTTCTCATTTATCTGCTTCACAGCTGTTCCCTTCATTTTATGTTCTCTCTTACTGCCCCAAATCCAATGCCATAAAACTGGGCCTCTTAATCCTACAATAAATCCAAAATTGTTTCTCTGGAGTGACATGCGTGGTAACATTTTTGAGATCTGAGATAGATCTCATTTTAAACATTTTAAAAACCATCTATGCCTCAGAAGACACTTTCAAGTTCAAGAAATATGCAGTTTCTCTCTTTCATCTCCATCGATATTGGAAGGAACACGCCCTATTCCTCGGTACAGGGCTAGTCTATAGATGAGTTACTGTTTCTCCTGGATTCTATTGGAGGTACCTGCTGGGCAGCCAGCAGCCATCAATCACTACATTATGCCCACTTGCCTCTTGTACTTTCTTTGAACTCTAAAAACTTCATTTCCCTCTATGTTTCCAAGAACAATGCATTTCAAAATGATCTTGGCAAGGCAACAATAGGCGTATCAGTAAATTCAACTAAAATCTTAATTTTTTAAATCTCAGTCTCAATATCATTGCTCACCACAATTTTAGGCCTGCACTATAAGCGAACGAGATCTCTGGGGAAAGTTACTTCTACTTTTTCCTGTCATTCTCTCTAAAGGGAGAAATCTAAACATGCTCCACAATGGCTACAAGCAACAGGTAAGAGGAAAGATGGAAACCAGTATCTTAACCTAGAGAGCTACAAAGGGCTGAAATGTGGAACACAAACCACACCCCCATCAGAAGGCCACGCTGTGTCACAGTGGAGCCAAAATCTGGCTTAAGACAGGTGTGGTACTCACCAGTTTATGGTGGCAGTGTGAGAGTGCATCCAGGATCTCGTCCACAATCCGATCAGACAGAAAGGAGGCCACTGTCAGCTTCACTTCACTGTGTGGAAATCAAGGACAGAGTGGTGTTGGAATTTGGGCAGAAAAGTCACCCACCCTGGATGCTATGCTGATAGAGTCAATCATGAACCTGCTTCTTTGAAAATGGAATAACAGACTGTGATCAGGGCTAAATATTCCCAAAACTAAGCCTTTAACACTACCATAAACACCTAGGTAATAGATTCTCTACCAATTTCAATCTGCCTCTGTAGTTTCAAAACTCAAGACTTACTGGTAGAAATGAAAATCATCTGGATAAAGATAAACTTAATGGGAAACATCTATATACCATATGGCAAGGCACCATTCACCCACTGACAGAAATGGAAACAACCCTGGGCTGGAAGAGATTAAGAAAGTCTAGTCTGCTAACTCTTGGTTTAATATGCACGTCCCCCACCCTTTTAGAAAACTTTATACCAATCACATGGTTCTATGTATTACACTGCTTCTGCTTTCGCTTACCACCTTTTTATTTTTTCTCAATACTAGGGACTGAACCCAGGGCCTTTGCACTGAGCTGCACCTCCAAACTTTTATTTATTATTTTGATACAGGTTCTTGCTAAGTATCTAAATTGTCCAGTCTGGGCTCAAACTTACAATTGTCCTGTCTCAGGCCTCCTAAGGTGTTGGAATTACAGGTATTCACCATTATGCATCTTGTGGTGAAAAGTTGTAAATGTGTTGTGGCCTGATGTTTTCTGAACAGAAGTTACTAAAATGTTCATTCTTGGTTCCTTATGGTTGATCTCCCTTTAAAAGCACCCAGGTAACAGAAAGTAGTTCGCAATTTTTACTAAGGGACTCGGTCACTACGGTTTCTATCAGATGGCTGATATTTTAGTTAGCATTTTAGCAATGTGGTTTTTGCAAGAATTCAGCTGCCATGTGTGTTTGTAGGCTGAACAACACTATTTTACTACACAGATGTCCTAAATGCAAAATGTACCTAAAGGTTAACGCGCTAGAGACACAAAGCCATATTCTGATACTGTCTCATAAGTTCACTTTGCTTTTGAAGTCAACAATTTTTATACTTTTACAGCAGGCAAAGGAGTTATCAAAATAAAATTATTTAATCCTAAAACTAAGTTTGAAAATATTATTTGTGTAACAGGAAACTTTTTTTCCTAATCTAAAGACAAATTTTTGCATTGAGGTATCTCTGCCCAGGGAAATTTCTGATGGTAAGACGGAACAGAGGCGCCAGTTCTTTGATGCTTATACTAAAAATGTGCCTGGACTAATAAAATGATAAAAGGAGGTTTTTACAATTCCTATTTATGCAACAAGGACTCATTAGTTCTCTGGCTTACCTAGTACTTCATAATGGTCCAGAAATGTGCATGGGTAAGGTTCACCTGGGTCTCATTTTAAAAACAGATTAGTGAGTCTCATTCCACCTTTCCAGAGGTCCCTGGGAAGTTTGCCTCTGATTTTTCACAGGAATGGCTGGGGATTACTCTCTTCCATATCATTCTCAGCTCAGCAGTTTGATCTCACTGACCCTCCCTCTTTTTTCAAGGTAGAAAGGAATGGTCTATGTCAAAACACAGCATCGAAAGAAAGAAACTTTAAAATGTAGTTATTTTGAATGTCTCAGGACTGTTTTATTATTTTGCTATTAGGTGGTATGCTTCCTTTTGGATTGAGCTTTCAGTATGCAAAATTGTCCCAGGAACTGGGTCAGTTCTCCCTGGGTGTGTTCAGGTTCCTATGAGTACAAGTGTACATACATACACTCATGCATCAGTCCTGTAATCCCATCATGCTCAGGTTGGTGCATTATAAAAAGTCAACCAGGACATCAGTGGATATAAAATTGACTAACTGATCTGAAGAGTTCTATTCTAATGGGAAACTTTCAGAATTTGTCCATTTTTAAAATAACTATGTGACACAATCTGATACTCTAATAGAGAAATCAGAGAGCATCATCTGCTGGTGACTGAATCCACTATAATGAAGAAAGAGTGATTAATACATTGTTTATGCCTAATATTTAAAGGATTTAATGTTTTAAGTGTATTTTGTTTTAAATATATCCTAATGTCTATTTTCAATGAAAAAATGCAAACATCCTTTATAAGTGCTGCAGTTAATTCATAAAATAACTAATACGGGGTATCTTATACATTCTTTGAAAATCTTTTTAATTTCTCAAGTCTTTGCAGCTGCCTTACAGTTCAGCTGAGCAAGTTCTTGGTGCTTAATTAAAACTACAGACAACAAACTATAAGAGCTGCATGTTAGGCTTGAGACTGTACAGTTATTACAGAATTTCTAAATCCTGAAGGCGCTGTAACATAGTTTTAAGGCTGTCATTCTTCAATCTCACCCTCAATATGTCACCCTTCGATAAAAGCAATGACTTTATTTTTTGGTTTATTCTATTTGGTGTCTCCTGTTTCTTGTAGGTTGCCGTTTACCTCCATCATTGTGTATTAGCACCATTTCCAGCTCTCCACACAGAAGCTATTTTTGCTACATCCAAATAGTTTTATCAATATTCAGAAATAGTTAAAAGAAATTAAAACTGTTCTTAAAGTTTCACTTATCTGATTTCTCAATTAAGAAACAGAATGAGAATTAGCTGAGTGATCATGGAATACTTGTAATCACCAAGAGTTTCTATGTTAAAATGCAGGAAAATATGTCAATGATCACAGCTTTTAAATGTTTAAGTCTTGGCATATTTTTCAAACAGCTGCCTATATAAACACCAGAAAGACATCAATAGCACACACACACACAGTATCACAGGTCCACTAAAAAAACCCAGAAGGAAAATATGGTAGTCACAGAGGATCTCTGTGCCTGTTATAGGTTTTGCATTTGCTCATAATAGCATCGTGACAGACAGAAAACCAGCCTCAGTATTTAAACTAGAGATTTAGAAAGAAGATAAGCCTTAGAAGTAGAAACTAGGATAATGAACATGTTTCCTTCGCTTAAATATAAAACCTTAAAAGACAGCTGATAATGCTATGCTTAGATACACATAGACATACATGTGGCCCACCTTCTGGAAATGTATAAAACCTACATGCTCATGTACAGTTACATTTATATGCAGCCTCTGCCTAGTAGATATGCCTGAGCATGTTATATATGGATAAAGCCAACAATAACACTCTTTAGAGCTGCTTCAACACACTCATAGATATTGTAGATCCATGGTTTATTAACTTTACAAACCCACCTGATTTTGTTAAGGATATCAACTCCAGACTGCTCCAGCAGGACATTTTTTACAAAGGTACGTGGAATGGAAATCTTTTCAGTGCTGGCATGAATCAAGTCTTGTCGAATGTGGGCTTTTTTCATCACATTGGGACAAAGGTTCTCAGCAGCATCGACCATGGATTCAAGCAGCGCCTGCAACACAGCACGGAGGAGAGAAAGATGAAGACACTGCAGGGGAGATGTTACCATAAAACTGTGAGGCAGAAATGTGAGACACTGGGTGGCAAGCTTGGGCGCCACCGAAGATCCAAAGCTGCCCAGGGTGAGCTGGGACGCTGCATGACTGTGGTCTCAGGTAACCACTTTAAATCAGACACTGGCACCTGCAGCATGAGAGTGCGACAGCCTAACAAAGCCATGAATGAGCAGATTAAAAAATACAAGTATCAAGCCTTTATATACTAACTTTCCACATCAGATTGCTCTTCCTTGTACTAAAAAATAAACTTACGGATAGTAACTCCAGACCTAGCAAGAGAAAGACCTAAAAAAAATCAGATTTGAATGCCTGTGACATTTTTCAGATGACAGAAACCCCAAATTAGCGCAAATCATTCAACGGCTCTCTCAAAACAGCAGCAGCTGATAAATCAAAGAAACTACCGCCAGTTTTCCTTCTTTAGAGAAAAGCTTGGGCTGGGAATTTAGCTCAGTGGTACAGGCAACTGCTTGGGCAAGTGTGAGGTGGTGAATTCGATCCCCAGAACCAAAAAATAAAAAAAATAAAAATAAAAGCTTTAGAGTTAGGTAAAACAATAATTATAACAACAATAAACAACATGCATAATAGATGAAGAAATTTACAGAGCACTTAATAAACAACATTAATAGCAATAATCACAATATATTTATATAGCACTTTAGAGTAAAAGTACGAAAAACACTTCTACACTTCTCATCCCTCCAATATATGTGAAGACAAGCAGAGCAGCATTTCACGTGATCACCATTTTACAGCCAAAGAATGGGGGAAAGGGAAGTTAAACAATGTGCTTGAGATGCACTATGGAGCTGGAAATTGTGGACGGGCATCACAGTGCCAGCCTAAATCTGAACTCCAGCTGAGTGGTAGTGGGCAAAGTTACTGATTTCAGCATTTTACTTTCCTTGTCTACAAAAATGGCAGTAAAAAAATAAAAAGTTCTTGCTTCATAGGATTACTGAGGAGTAAATATGACAAATGTAAAATGTCTAACGCACAGTTACTCATAGATAACGGCCAGACCACCAGCCCAGCACTCCTGAGAAACAGGACCTTGGGCACCAGTACCATTTAATTCTGTCTTGTTCACCAGCCTACAAGTTACTTTTGTGACAGTCCCCCTGCATAAGGGTGGTAATTCAGCCAGCATGAACTCCAGAGAGAAAGAGCAGAGGCCTGGTCTGCCATGAAACGGCTGTGGAATGAGCCAGGGGGACAGAAAATAATCTCCGCTGTTCTGATTCTCCCCTTCAAAATCACCAGTGTCCAAGATCTCTTTTCCCTCTACCATCAATGACTGCACACCTTGGGCCCTATCAAAAGGAATTTTAGTCAACCTGATGCATCTAATTCAAATGTTTCACAGTTGGCTCCCTACAACTGCTTTACGCATGCACCAACACTACGATGCAGCACTCTATACAAAGTACATTCATCCACGGACTCTTTTAACCCACATAATAACTCTAAGTCAAGGTAGATTTGAACATCTCCATTTTACAGATGGGAAATCTGGAGCTCAGAACAAATAAATGACCCTAGTTTCTGGAATCAGAGAGATGGGAACTCGGGTCTTTCTGCTTCCTATGCCGGCACTGTCCTCTCACACCCTGCCTAAGACCTCGAAGTGCGTCCCTTTCCTCTCTGCTTCATTACCTATATTTTTCCTGATGTCCTCAGGTAACTGCACCTAAGATTACCAGGGCAGACTTAGTAGTGGCAGAGCCTGGACACATGATCACAGAACACAATTATAATGAACCCCCTAGCCTAGGCATGATGGCACACACGTGTAATCCCAGCACTGGGGAGGCTGAGGCAAGAAATATCCATAAGTTCGAGGCCAACATGGGCTAAATAAGCAAGTTCAAGGCCAGCCTAAACTACACAGTGGTACACTGTCTCAAAACACACACACACACTCTCTCTCTCTCTCTCTCTCTCTCTCTCTCTCTGAAGCCCCTGACCAGTCTTCATGCCCAGCCTCTAACCCAATGCTCCCAGGTACTCAGGCCCTCCACACACTAGATTTGTTAACACTCCCCTGCCTGTAGCTTCCCATTACTGCCACATCCCAGTGAGTCTACAGTACTGCAAGGTGTTCAGTTTCTCTTCATCTCCCCTTGCTAGATACTGTGCCAACCAATGTTGGTCTAGAAATGCAAAACAGCAGCTTTAAATCCCACCCTTATGGTAGAGGTACTTACTTCTAGTATTGCATTTGGTTTTAGACACAAATAACATTGTTAAATAGAGTCAATGTTTCACTTACCTACATCTGGCATTTGCTCTGCTCATCATTCTCTTGGAGCACAGACCTCCTTTCTTAGATAACTTTTCTCTATCCCAGAGTATACACTCACAGTAATTTTGAGTGTTGCTCAATAATAGCCAGCTGTCTCTGTTCTTGTTTTTATGAAAATGTCATCCATCCTCCTTCACTAATACCAAGTCCACTGGCTTTGAATTCTAAGTAGACATTTCCTGTTCTCTCAGAAGTTTGAAGACGTGATTTCACTGTCTTCTGGCTTTCACCAACAGTTGAGAGCTGAGTGGCCGGTCTTCGTATGAGATATTCTTATGTAATAAAAAACCTCCCTTGTCCTTTGACTACCTCTTTGATTTCATATTCTTCCATGTTCATGATGCTGACTCTAGAGGTGGTTTGTTTTTGAACTGCTGCACTTCCAGAATTGGAAAAGGCTGGATTACCACTAGGGCCTTAAATTCTTACCTATCAACTCTTTCGATTCCTTTTTCTTTTGTTCTGGGACTCTGAAGTAGACTTTTGTGAAACTTTCTCACTCTCTCACTCTGCCAGTGGTACTGAACTTTCTTTACATGGTCATTAATCTCTCTTTTCCTGCCCTCACGTGCTTTTCAGTGAACAGACACTGAATTTGAACTGTGATAATCTAATTTTGCACATATGAGGGATGATCAAAATGTTAATTTCATTTTGCACATTTGAGGGGTGATCAAAATGAAATCCAATATTAATAAATGTTTATTACAGTAAAAGGCACACTGCCATTAACCTTTCCCACGCTTCACTTGTCCCACACTTGTCCCATCATTGTTGTCACTTTCAGGAGCAATTATGGAAGTCTTTTCTAAGTGCCTTTTAGATGTGATTAAAAAAAAATATACAGTGAATGTTGCTACTGAGTGCCATCCAGTGAAAGGGGAGGCTTGCAAAAACATGAGGGTATGTTTTAATGCACCTCATTTACCAGGTTTGGCATCGTGAGACTTCTGACTCTATCCCAAAGTCAAAATAACCACAAAAAGTAAATATTTTGAATCTGTTCAGCAGATCTAAACAGCCACAACAGTGCAACTCAAGACGCTCAAGAAACAAGGCTGCCAAAAAAGCTTCAGAAAGCGGCAAGAATAAGCATTTGAAAGGAGGGAGAATTTTGAGGAGGAGTAATGGCAATGTGTCTTTTAATGTAATAAATTTCTAAACAACTAATTCACTGTGTTATACCTCATATGTCCCTAATGACAATCCTAAGAGTGTCATTTCTTAACTCTAACAATAACTAACTATTATAATAACTATAAAAATAACTAATGACACTTAGGAAATCTGTGCATTATTTGTAAAATAAATTGGTTTAATAGCTACAGGTGGCAGCTATATTCAGTGTTACATCTATCCAATGACTGGCAAATATACTAATGTGTTTTGGAACTGTTCTTCCTTTATTTGGAAAGCACGATATATAGAAAAAAGAACACTTAGGACTCTTCTGGCCAAATGAGTGAAGACTTGCCCCAATACCATTGAAACCCTTCAGAGCTCATATCCTAAGGAAACCTGAAATTTACCATTGAAGCACTCTGGGAAATCAGGAATCTCCCAGGCCAAACAAACACGTTACTTTAAATCCAGAAGGGAAAAAGGAAAGTTTCCTTATGTTGCAATAGTCAAACTCTACGTATTCATTTGCTGTCACTCTAAGAATAAATATCAGGATCAAAAGAGAGAGAGAACAAGAGAAGAGTTGTCATTTTCAAATACTGAAAAATAGGCCAGTTCACAGAAAATACTGCCTCTTTCAAAGAAAAATTTCTCCAAAATTAAAACTTTCTTCTCCAAACAGTCAGCTAAGAAGGCTGGTGTACCTGGCCATTTCTCTAGTTTCTGAAACAATCATTTTAAAAAACAGCTCAAAGAGTTATCCTCATTCAATATTCAAACATCCAACCCTAGTCATGACACAAGATGATCAAACACTGAAGTTAGAAGGAACCCATCCTCACTCTGAGGCATAAGGAAACCTGATCCCGAAACTCGCTTAAAGCACACGGCTAGACAGAAAAAAAAATCCCAGATCCAAATCTAGGCCTCCAGGTTTACTTCTTTCCATCAGCTATAATAAAAATTTTTAAAACACAAAATATTTTACAAAATAATCCATCTATCTTAGTTTTTAGCAGTATGTTATTTTTTAGAAAAATCAAGAAAATAGAAAAAAGGGACTCTTTAACAAGGAAAATTTGACAATAGTAGTGAAATAACTAATGGCCAATATAGTTTATTAAGAAATAGAACACTGATTGTATTAAAAATTCATTTTGCTTTTGTAATTTTAAGAAAGCCATAGAGTACTATTTAACTGCAAAGAAGGAGAAAGATCAGTGATTTGCAGGAAAATGGAGCTGGTCATCTATGATATGGTTTCTCTTATATAAGAATCCCAAATAATTTAAAAAGAAAAATAAAAGATACATGCTGTGAAACAGGGAGATAGACTACGTGGAGATGGGAAGAATATTCCAGGGATGGTAGAAAATAGGAGGGAGGAAAGGGAAAGGAAAAAGGATCCACAATCAATAGGTCTATGTACTCATCCCCACAGGAATGTACTTATTATATATTGCAAACATATACAAATAAAGATGAATAAGCAAAATGCACTGCAACATTATACTATAAATTGGGACATATTTTATAAACACTGAAAGGCTATTTGTTGCATAAACTGGAAGAGAATAGAAAAGATATAAACTGACTATAGCCAATGGAGAGTATCGAGAACTGTGTAACCAGTTAAAAGAAAATTAAACAGTAACATTACATTAAGATGCATGGATTGAGGAATTGCTATGATTCATGACAGATGTTCCCAAGAGGAAAGGAACTGAAAACTGAAAAGGACTGAGAATAACAACAAGCAAATAGAGAAGGGAGGGACAGGTCAGCTGGGGGCCAGGACCTGAGAGGAAGTGAGAGGTGAGAAAATTATGCTATGGTCCTTGCAGATAAGCAAGTGAGTGACAAACTGAGAACTCTGGTGACATTTAACAGAGTCAGAAAAGTTAACACACACCATAAAGATGCTAGGAATGCCTATTTTTAAAAATAGGTGGTTCTAAATATATTTGTCTCTAGTCTTTACAAATTCAAATGCCTCTTACTTTGACTCCTTGCCTTCTAGGTTCTCTCAAGAACTAGGAAGACTCAGTTTCACCCATGCTGTGCAGTAAGGAAACAGACATCAAGGGCACAGGGTACTGTGTGGGTCAGGCTGACCGAATGACAATGGACAGTGGAAAGCCACTGAATGGAAACGCCCTGCTGCAATGTTTTATGCTGACTTAATCTCAGTCAACTCTCACCATGCAAGACATCATTACAAATATTTTTAAAGAAAATAGGCAATGGAGGTGAACAAGTAATTTGCAACACAAGAAATATTAGTAGGTAATTAAATTACTTGGTCTAATACTACATTATTACAGACATTTTTATAAACAAGAAAAACTCATTACATTAAAAAATATGTGTTATCTATTGTATTTAGTATTGCTGAGTATGTAGCAAAATGGTCAAATGCAACACTGGGCAGTATACAAACATATGAAAGAATCAAACCTATATATTCTTTAATAGAATTATCAAAATTTAGAAAATAAATTATGGTGATACATTCATACAACAGAATACCATGTGGCTACCAAAAAATGATAATGACTTATCACTATTAGAATTGCATTTATGTACAAGTGCTTGCCTGGCAAGCACAAGGTCATGAGTTTGATTCCCAATACAAAAAGAAAAAAAACTAAGAAAAAAAATTGCATTTACAACACTGCACCAAATATAAAACTAACCTATAAGTACTGTACAACCACATAAATGTAAAATTGTATGTAAAGACACACAATACATGAAAATTCACCAAATTAATAGTAGTAATGTAATCTCTGGGATTTCCGGTGATTTTTACATTATATATACTTGCTAAAACATTTCTGAAAGAAAAGTTTCACTTCTTATAGTCAGAAATAAAGTGACAATTGATTTTAAATATATAAAAAACTATCCACTATCTGTATTTAATCCTTCATGAAGGACACAAGTGCTATTCATAACAAACGGTCTGGCAGGACTTCTCATCAACCAACCTCCATCTTAGTTCATCGTGAATTCAAAATAATCACACATAAATAAAGGTGACACACAAGCATCTTGATATTATTAAAGGAAGACAGGGATGTAAACTTCTAAAATCCAAAATATTTTGTCAATCATTAACTTAAGTTGCAAAATGAGTAACTGGAATAGTGCGAAGTTATAACTGAGTTTTACATCAAATCCCTGAGGTATAGCAGTTGTGTTCTTGGAAGGAAACAGAGCCGATAATTATAGAAATTCAGACAAAGAGCTTTTAAGGCATCCTTGAAAGGCAGACGAGAAATAAGGAAAATGTTTTAAATGTGAAATTCCTTTGGTATACTTATGCTTTGAAATTACCTGAAGAAAACATAGGTCTTGGATTATACCACCTCACCACTAAAATATCACCCATTGTTTTTTAGCCTTTTTTTTTCAGTCTGTACACCTAGAACAGCTCTTTGCTATTCTGAGTGCCCTACAACTCCATTCTACATATTTTTCCTAGTCTTTCACCTGAAGGGTCTTTCAAAGACTGCTGTGAATTCACTGCCTAGTGTCAGACTCCAAACCGAGAAACTGTAAGCATAGGCTCTATCACCTTCCCACACTCGAAATCAAATACAGGCCAGCAATGTCCATGCAGGGCAGGGAGGAGAAACAAGAAGCCAGTTCACCCTTCCTGTGAGCCAGCAGCAGCCTTGTGTGGCTGGGAATAGAAACAAGAAGCCAGCAGCAGCCATACAGGGCCAGGAAGATAAACAAGAAGTCAGTTTGCCTTTCCCATGAGCTAGCTGGCACATGGGCTGATGGATAAGAAGAGCTCCCTACCCTCTGAAGCAACTGGCTGATTCAGAGAATCATAGGCCGAGTTGATAGCAACTGAGGTACAAAAACAACTTAATTTTTACATTGTTTGATTGACTTTGCAGGCTTAAAGCTGGTAGTCTGAGTATCGATTTAAAGGACAGCAATACGTAGTATAGCAACTCTGGGGGATTTCCTTTTGTTTTGTTTTTGAGATCCAATACTGTTTTCACTGAATAAAAGTTTATTCTCTTTTATTGTTTTGTTTTCTTCAGGGTTCTGTTTTGATTATTTTTATTGTGCTCTATTGTGCTTGAGATTATTATGTCTCATGATATGGGCAGCAATTTTAAAAATAACAAGAGGCATTAATTATGGTAAACATTGTTGATTTCCCATTAATCCTGCTTTGAAATCCTGTATTACTTTCAGTTTTGTTTTGACTGGTTTTATTCTGTCTTGTTTGGTTTTATTCTCTTTAAAATAAAATTTTTAAAAAATCAAATTCATTAACAAAAGATTGCTTTTTCCTTTCCTCAAGGTAGACATCTCTTGAGACCTCTAATGAGAAATCAACTGTATTAAAGACACTAAATATTTACCCTCAAAAATTAAATCAAATTTTACTTGAACTCATTTTATAAGAAGTTATTCTAAAACATAGAAACAAAGCTGGAATAAATAATATTCAATTTTTACTAATTGCACACTGACACAGAAAGTGCCTGTGCACACACATGCACATACACACACAGTGCCCTTTATAAAACACAGGTAGCTGTATCCTGAAGTGCTATTGTTTACAGTCCAATCAATAATTTTACTCTCCAAATAACAAAACCACCGACCTTCAGTTGTTCATCTACGACTCTTGTAACTTCCCCCGCCATTGATTCCAGGGTCTCCTGAATAGGACTTGATAACAAGCCACTGGCTCCTGCCCAACAGGCACCACCAACATGGTACAGATTTGGTAGCAGCTATAAAATAAAAAATAATTTTAATAATAAAACACTGTATTTTAAAAAATGAAAAAAATTATTCTATTGTTTTTCCACTGGGACTAACATTTCAGTAAGTACCACATCACTGCAGAGTTAATGAAAACGTGCAGAACTATTATTTGGGATAATCTATTCTTGGACAAAGACTCTTCATACAGACTGATAAACTAAGATCCACACTCTTTAGGGGCTTTATTTTTATCTAGTTCATTCCTATAAACCTGAGAAACCCTACATGGGATTAGGAGACCTCCACACTGACACTTTAGTCACTCAGCAGTATTGAAACCACATAGCAGTATACCACCGTGTGCCTTCGTGTTCTTATCTGAACCATAATAGCTGAGTTATTTTTACTCATACTTCGGTCACCAAAAATGTAGGCTTTGCCACATAAAGCAATTTTTCAATTCTTTGCAGATACCAACAGAGTACCTTATGGTTTATTTCATTTCTGAGACTCTGCCTGTCAATAGTGTCAGATCCTACAAGCTAAGGACTCAGTCTCATAAAAATCCCCCCAATTCAGATGCCAGTCCGAGGTCCCTTGTCACCACTGGCACTTCTAGACAATCAATATAAATGCCAGGAGTCCCTGAAGCCTACCCATCAGGTTCAAGAATTTACCACAGTGATTCACAGAATCCGAGAACGCACTTTACTTACTAGTGCTGATTTATTAAAAAGTGCATGATTCTCCAACTGGAAGCTAAGTATCACTCTTTGGAGGAGTTATCAAAGTTCCACCACTCAGGCATAGGTGAGCACATCATTGGCTACTGGGGCCTGAGCCCAAACTCCAGCCCTCTGCCTTTGCAGGAGGCCTGGGGAGGGGCTGGAAACCACAGGGCTCCCTGTATAGCTGCTTCCTCTAGAAGGCCAGGAAGAATCGTCTTTTAGGACCAACCCTAAAATGGTAAAAGCAGCTTGAGACTGATCTCAAAAGATGCTCCCAGAAAATTCCAAGGATATGAGCTGTGAGAACATAGGAACGAGGACTAAATATATATTTCTTACAGTATCACCAGAGTGCTTCATTAATCCTTAAGACGCCTCGTATTCATGATGGTAATGATGATATGATCACAGTACCAGGATCAGGACCAGATCCCAGGACCTGATTCTTGGTTAGGACCTTCCTATGAAGTCATAATTTGAGGATCAAATTCTAATGTGAGAGAAGTTTCCCTTTGGAAGGTGTGGGGGAAGTTAGAATAACTTTAAACGAGTTACTACTCATTGAAACTGAAACAGCTGTTCAGGACCAAATTTTTCCATTTTTAAGTCTTGCTGGCTCTCTGCTTTGTATTCCATATTTTTAAAAACTTGATAACCAGCACAGGTATAGAAAGAAGAAAAAGATTAATTCAGGTCACCAGGTAACCTGTTGGTAATCTTAGGTAGAGAGGTAAAGAATGTTGCAATTAATTTCTAAAATGTAAAAGACTTTTTCAAGCACAAGACTCATGCAAAGGTTGATGTGAAACTCACCGTTTTAGAGTTCTTTGCATCACGCATGAGCCGTTCTGCTGATTTTAAATCTTCCTGGATAGCATCTCCCCCACAATTTCGCAAAGAGTTGAGATGATCTTGTACTTTCACACATATTCTATCAATCATCTGTTCCAAAACAGAAAAGCATCCAAGGCAGTTCAGGTGATATTCAGATAGAAGAAACACTGAGCAAAGAATGATAAAAATTTCAGAAAACCAAATGCAAGAGGCTGAACACTTCTTCATGGAGTATTAGAGAATACACTTAGAACCAATTAACTTAAGTATTCATGCAAGAAACTTCTGGCAACATTAACTCCAGAGGAAAAGATTTAAAGCATTTTTGTCCTTTGCCTATCTTAAAACGCACAGTATAAAGAGCAAATGTGAGCCCTTCTTAATGATTCGAAACTTAGCTGCTAGCTACTTGGGGATATTTTGCTACACAGTAAGTCTCCTTCAATAACTTTCATTGTGCACTCTGTGAGTATGAGACACAGGGCCAGACATGAAATATGTATTAGGGAAACCACTGAGATGAGGACAAAATGATGCCAGTGGCCAATCAGTCTCAGTGCTGCAGAAGTCAAAACAACCTCTGCAAATGGACAGTTTTAAAATTAATGGGATCATATGCACTATTGCTCTACATAAATGAAGAGCCATCAAAACACATGCAAGTGGAGCTCATATTATATCGACATAGGTAATAATAAAGCTAACAACATCTACTGTACTTCCCCCACCCCAGATTAGACTTAACCAGAAAGTAAGCCCTAGCATGACATTTGAGGATCCCTATAATATAAGCTCTACTCCAAAATAAAACACAGTTAAGATCATCAGCCAGACAGAGGCATTTAGTACATCCACGGCAGCACAGGACAGACATAATGAATTATAAAATAACATTGATGTACAATTAAAAACAAAAGCTAATATTATTAACATTCATACTTAAATACATGATAATACAAATTATAATTAAATATTTATAAATACCCAAGTGGGTGCTTCTGGATGAGAGGCAAATGCTTACATAAACAGATGAATTCAGACTTATTGCTGAATGACCAATCAGGACATGACACATGAATAAGGGGCACATTTGATAATGAATGGAACATGAAGCCTCATAATTCAATGTTGTGTGTGGTAATTATGTACTATAAGCAGGTAACATGGATAAGAACTGCTCACTGAAGGAGAACTCTATTGCTAGATATGAGAGGATGAAGCCTATATTTCTACAGGAAGTGGAGTCACAGGTAATTCAAACTGACATTCAGGGCTTGGAGAGTCATGACGTATTTCAGCAAATGACATGACTGTATTTGAATTAATATAGTTTTTCTACATAAACAAATGCAGATTGTTGTACATGAAAAAATAAGGCATCCTCTGAAAATAAGCCCTACAGCATCTTTTGGAACAAAAAATTAATATAACACTGGTTCTTATTTTGGGGGAAATAGGACAGTTTCTACTCCAATAAAGTCTCCTTGGGATAACTGCATGAGAATCTTTTCCAGTTGTACCATGAATTTAAATACACACCCTAAGGAAGCAGTAGGCCATTACAGTGTACAAAACCTAGAACTGAGTGTTAGACTGCACTCTTCTGTATCTGTACCTTTACAGGGAAGCACCAACAGCTGGGTTCGAATATGGTTTGTGCCTGCCAAGACTCCTTGTGCAGCAGGATGGGAAGCTGGGGACTGACTCATAGCAGCGAATGGATCCTGGAAGCCCTGAACCAATGCCTTTCTTGGGTGAGTCAGTTCTCCCATGCCCCACATATGGATGAGTTACTGTGAGAGTGGACTGTTACAAACAGAGGCCAATTCAGGGTTTGTCTCTTCCACACACACTCTTTCTCTTTCCACCTTGAGCTGGAGCAGCACAAAGCTCCCCCCTGGTCTCATGCTCTCATTCTCCCAGCATCCTAAAATGAAAGCAAACTGAGCTTCTACTCTGAATAATTCACCCAGTCTTACGCATTCTGCTATAGTAAAGGGAAATGGACTAATAAAAGAAAAAGCAAATAAGTCCAAAGAAAAAGAACATCTAGTGTGGCTCATGTTTTTCCTCCAATACTTTTCTGCATAGTAAGGCACACACTGGCCTAATGCTCCCACCTGACATTCTGTCTCCAACTCAACTTCAGGACTTCACACAATGCTCTGTATTAGAGGTAACTGCACATTTTTAAAAATATTAACTGGTACAAATCCTAAATCATCTATTACATTGATCTGTGCTTCCTAAAGCAATATTGGTTATTCCTAATTTACATCTTACTGAGAATGAACCCTAAATTCAAGAGATAAATGAGTCATAAACTAAGAAAGGATCTGCAGGCCATTTGGGGGCACAGAAGGCTGACTCGAGAGGTAAATGCAGTGCTGTAAATCAATGATCTTTAATAGCCACAAAGACTCCGAACAACTCCTGAGACAGTGGCATTCAGTGCTCACCAAGGAGATAGAGTGTAA
This sequence comes from Cavia porcellus, assembly GCF_034190915.1. Taxonomy (NCBI): domain Eukaryota; kingdom Metazoa; phylum Chordata; class Mammalia; order Rodentia; family Caviidae; genus Cavia; species Cavia porcellus. The sequence continues at coordinate 28,592,894 of NW_026947496.1, read as the reverse complement.
ATGATCTCAATCAAAATGGTCTCAAGTGTAGCATTTTCAAACCACACTGAACAGACACATAAAGCTTAGTTCTGCAACTTAAAACAAAATAAAAATGACACGTATCTCAAGAATCCTCTGAGCATGTACTTGGTGAAATTTCACACAGGTAAATGGATCACATTCAGATGTCTAAGCCAAGGCCTGGCAAAGTCAAAGTATCATTGATTTTAGATGACACCAAATAATTATGCAGAATACAAAGTGAAAATTTATGAACAGGAAATCAAAGAGTTTGACAATCAGTTCATAAATTATGTCCATACAGGCCAGTGTGAAGTAGAGGGCTGAGATCTCTTGGCTAGCAAACCAGCGACCCCATGGTGAGTGACACATTAGGGCTTTTAAGCTAACCCTTCCCTGTTTCATCCAAATCCAAAGCAACACAGAAAAGCTACTGAGTCCTCTGAGAAACTCATTCCCTTCCAAAGAGATTCTGTCCTTCTCAAACACAGTCTTGTTCACTTTGAGTCTTTTTTCTGTCCTTCTATGTGCCTCCTATAGGTGCCTGCCTTCCTCTTGAGAACATGCTGACAGTTATAGTATCTTCCATGACAATCTTCTCTTTCCTAATCTTTTCTTCAGGCTTCACACTCCTTATTCCTCTTACCATTCCAAACTGATACAATTCAGGGTCCTTGACACAAACACATCCAATCAGGACCCTTCCCTGAATTCTCTCTCCCATTTGGAATCTATGAAGCAGAGGCCCTCAATAAATGTATCATAACACAGAAGGAAAGGACAGAACATAGAGCAGGACTATCACCTTCCCCACTGTAAAACGTATACCTCAATGAACGTGGTGAAAGTGAAGCTGGCTTCTTTGGTGACCATGTCATACAACTAATTCACATCTACTGTTGACTGCTTAGGATACTGGGTTGTTGAGCCCAAGTGTAGCGATTACAATGTTAGCAATAAATGCCATCTTCAGTTGCTTCCAAGCCAGAAAGAGAAACTAGGGGTGAGAACAGGCATCATCCCTAAATGGAAGCTAAAACACAAGCTGACTAGACCAAGCACAAAACTGGAGGAAACACTAAACAGATGTTTGGAAGATGAATGGTAAAGAAAGATGTATATAAAAAGATAGGCCAGGCATGAAAGATGGAAGAGAGATTTGGGGAATGACACTGTCCAGGAATGGAAAAGTGAATTTTGAGAAAGACATGGTTGTCAACAATTTTGGGGATTGAATGAGAAAAATAGCTGCAACAAACATTTGCATTCCTCAGTGAGGAGTTAAAGCCTTTGCATGTATGCTCAGGTAACCTCTGCTGCACTTTTTGAGGCAGGACTCTCTTATATACAAAGGAAGGAAATAAGAAAAAGGGCAGCTGGTCTTGGTGACAACGAGATCATTGAGACATCTCAGTAAACAGATGGAGACAGGGGCCAGGTCTCATGAGCTTACAAACTGAGGGGTGGCAAAGATGTCCTAACCTCAAGCATGAAAATCCATTCATGAAAGAACACATTGACAAAATAGTTCTTTTGAGGGGGAGAGATTGAGACAGGGTCTCACTACGTAGTTCAAGCTGGTCTTAAACTCACTATGTAGCCTACGATGGCCTGAAACTTGTGGAGATTCTTCTGCCTCAATTTCCTGAATGCTGGGATTACAGATGTGCCACCAAACCCAGTATGTTCTTTTTATTGGGTGGGGAGAGGGTGGGATTTGAAAGCTAAGAAAAGAAGCCTGACAAAAAGCAATTGGTAACTTTTGAGGGAAACAGTCATGCTCACCAACCCCCCATGGTGCACCCACTGTTTTGCTATGACATAATCATAGCCGAGTAGCTACCATGAGATACTTTGGGCTACGAAGCCTAAATTATTTACTACCTTGCTTTTTGGGGAAAAGCTTCCCAAGTCCTAATTAAAAGGGTTTATGAGATAAAGAGGCAGAGGGAGAACAGAGTCTTATAAAAGTCTTTCCTAATTAAAATCAACCGACAAAAACAAACATAGGAATAGATATAAGACTTAGATGTATTATTCAAACTTTTTTTGTTGATGTTGCTTGAGACCAATGACTGGCTATGGGATTGACAGACACACTGGACACGGTGTATTCGCATTTCAGAACACACCCAGGTAAATCTCCCCTTAAACCACTAACGTGATAAAAAGCCTGCAAATAAAAGTGCTCTAAAGGATACAACAGCAAGGGTGTTTAAGTGTGTTAAATAGATGACCATATTAATATTTTTTATTGGATTACTGAACACAACTATTTGCAGCCTCACTGTTTGAATGTTCACTTTGTATTCTTTGATCCTGTGACCTGAAACACGGTTTCTAAGATGATAGCGTGTAATCTATTAACTGGTGATATCTTACTGTTTTTTTTTTTTTTTTGTAGTTCTGTATTACTTGTACCCTTACACTGTTTTGTTTTGTTCTACTTTTTTTTCTCTTTTTTCTTTTAAATAAAAAAAATAAAAAGCCTGCAAATAGCTAATCAGAAAAGGCTAAGAACTCCCCAAAGTGAAAAGGTGGCCACGTAGGTACCTAATGATTCAAATAATTCAGAACGATGTTACCTATGCGGGATTAAACATACCCACACCCTCTCCTGTGTACAATTTCCTTTCAATTGAGAAGATGAAACTGACTGACTTCTAAGAATGAGCATTAAAGATTCCTGCAGTACTCTTTTTTTATTTTTTTGGATTGGCAGGATTCCTTCTGAATGAGAAAAAATCTAGAAAGACTGCAAAAAAAAGAAGTCTGCATTTTGGTAGCTTAAAAAGGAACACAAAACGAAAGCTTCAATGCAAGATTTTAGCATTCTCATTGCTTTTGAATATTGAACACTAAAACCAGTAAACCAAGAAGTGCTAGGCAAAGATTAGCCCTTTGCTGGAAATTCTGAATAATTTTTAATGCCCTGTTAAGTCAAAATGCTGCTTTCTTTCTTAAAACTTCAATGACTTCATTAATAATTTATGGATATTTTATTCTCAATACATACTGCTTTACTTTTTCTAATTTAAATAATACATGTTGGCAGTAAAACATTCAGACAATACTGAGAAGCACAGAGAATAAAAATCACACTACCTCGGGCAGTGGTGGCAAGCCTACGGAACGCATGCTACACTGTGCTGCCTGCATCACTGAAAAGGTTTGCCATCACTGACCTAGGGTAACTATCACTCACATTTTGATGAAGTACCCTTTTTTAAGTCTCTAGGCCTATCTTTGCAGTTGCTGTTCCTATGAGTTTATCTACTTGAATATTAAACTTTTTTATTATAGGCATCTTTCATTCTCTCAAAATAAAAACAAAACAGAGATTTGAAAACAAAAAAACAGTGCAAACTACCCAAAATGATCTAAAAGGTCAAAGCATTTCACTAGCAGTCATTCCTTCTCAATCTTCAGAGATAAACACTTTATTTGATTCTTCTAGAGGCTTCACAGATTCATCACTAATATTCTTGATTTATCAATTATGGAAAACAGCAGTTGATTCCATGAAACATAAACTGAAAATTTAACACATTCCCCCTACCAGTCCCCTACCAGTCAATTTTCTTCCTCTTTAATTCCTAGCTTTAGTTTCATTACCCTTCAGTATGAAAAGTTGAATATCTACATTCTATAATGTAACAATAATTAAGTTTCCCCTTCATGTCTAAGTTGATAATGAAACTCTAAATGCTCTGACAGTAACACAATTTTATTTGTGAGCCCTAAGAGGAAAACACACATAATTCTAAGACTCTTCCCCCTATACCTCAAAGTAGATTTGCAAAGGAACATTTTTAAAATTTTTATTTATTTATTTTTTGTGGTACCGAGGATTAAACTCACAACCTCATGCTTGCCAGGCAGGCGCTTATGCTGCTGAGCTAAATCCCTGGCCTAAAGGAGCATTTTTAAAATGTTCTTTCAACTTTCATTTCTATTACAGTTTATTTATCCTCACTATTGTATACTTTCTTCTTTTTCTTTGTCAATCTGAAGAACTTCCTAAAGTAACTTTTTTCAGACAGGAAAAGTGGGGGTAAATTTGAGTTTATGTCTGGAAAAAATTTTTTTATTCTGTCCTCACATCTAAGTAATACAACAGTTGGGGATAGAATTCTTGGTCTAAAATAAATGTCTTTTTAAAGTTAGATGACAATACTTTGCTTCCTTCTAGTAAGTAGGAGAGATGCTAAAAGATGGTTCTCGTATTCTAAGAATGAAGTTTAGTGGTAGAGTCCTGGCATGCACAAGGCCCTGGGTTCACTGCCAGTACTGGGAAACAAACAAACAAACAAAAGATAACTTGTTCAATCTCTCTGGAACTCTTACATTCTTTTATAAGTTGTGAGCTTTTACAATAAGTATTTAGGTGTTAATCTTCTGCCATTCACTTTCAATTTCAGTCAACCAAATTGACTAAGACTCTAGAAATGAAACTGTGTTATGTGCTGCTGTATGATAGCTCTCATTTTTAATTTTGAGGCTCCTAATTTTTATAGGCAAGTTAAGTTGGATAGAAATTAATATATAGTCAGAGAGGAACTGGACCCTCAAGGAAATCAGTACAAAAATATAAAGATATCAGTAATGGGGCAGTAAATGCATCTGAGTAAGGCCAGGTCTCCAGATGAAGATGCCAAAAGCCAGACCCTCAAGCCTATGGAGTAAACAGTAATTTGGAATTATACTATAATTAGCACTACCTAGTCCATGAAGTTCAATAAGGCATCAGTCACCCAGGTAGGTGAGAGTATCTGGAACCCATCTCTTTCCCAGAATGCGTTTGTTCTGTCCATTGACCCTTGCTACCTGAATTGTTTCCCTATTGGATCACTATTAACTAAGCAGCTGTGGTGCATTAAAAACTGTTGGTCAACTTAAACACCAGCTGAACTGGTACTGCATGGAGATGGGCCACCTGAGGAAAGTTGCCAGCATAAAAGGAGACCCTGAGAGGAAACAGTTCTTCTAGTGAATGTTGTTTGAAGCAGTTGGTCCTCTTAGAGCTGTTGGTTCTCCTGTAGGAGCTTGTCATGCTGGCCTTCCTGGTATGAACTCAGCTGTTATCATCAGAGAAGCTCAGGACCTTGTTGCTGAGGATGGCTGCGCTATTTTTCAGGGGACCCCTGGTCCTTATTTTGAGCATCACTTTTTGGCTCCACTGCAGAACCCTCAGCCTCCTGGCACAGATCCTTCAGCCCACTGGCACAGACTTTCTAGCTTCCACCGCTGACCTTTGGGCCTTCCCAGTGCAGATCTGTGAAACAGACTTGCATGAGTAATTTTCATGGGCTCTAGACCTCCAGTTGGACTTGTGAGAGGTACTGTCACGGGCTTTAGATCTTCAGCTGAACTCATGCAGATTGTTGCCATAGGATCCAGGCCCTCGGCTAGATTTTCTAGGTCTTTAGTGTGTGGACACATTTTCTGCACATCTTGTATTGGACTCCTTGGGTGACCATTATAAATAATACCATAAATTCTGTGTCCTATATGAAATTATTCTCCTTGCAACCCCTGACTACAACAGCAGCCATACTTGTAATTCTACAGGTTGACCCAACTTGTACCCATGTTGTGGCTTTGCTGTATAAATCACCCCTGACAAAGAGCCTCAGCGGCCACCCCATTCAGACTCATCCTGGAAATCCAGGAAACAGAGATCCAGGAGGATTTCTTGGATCTCTGTTTCCAATAAAACTCTACTAAATTGCTTTGGTTTGTAACTTCATTCACTAATGTTGTGGGACTACAAATTTGGCACAATTGACATCTGACCGATTGGGAATTCTACTTCTCCCACATCAGTCTTAGAAGAGCATTGGCAACTTTGATTCTGTTTGCCAGTCTACCCTACTTTGCTTTCATATATTTTTATCTTTTCACTACATTATAAAGATTTTTTCCACTTTTTCTTCTACAAGAGTTTAGTTTGTACCCGAGCAGTTAATTCTGTACTATAGTGATAGTTTAATAGCTAAGCATTATTTCTAATTTTTTAGTTACTCTTTATTATCTCAAGTCCTAATGAACTTAACTAACTGTAGCCTCTGCTAACTTGTGAATTATCAGACTTCAGTTCATTCATTCATCTTGCTTCTTTCCTTGACACACTATTATTTTCCTCAAATGTTTATGATCTTTGGTTTTTGTTAATATTTTGGGCCAAGTGTGGCAGCTGAGACAAAAGGTTGTAAGGTTCAGCCCAGCTTTGGCAATTTAGCAACTTTGCAATAAAAAATTTAAAAAGGCTCAGGATGTAGCTCAGCACAAAAGCCTTAGTTTCAATTCCCAGTACCACACACAAAAAAACCAAAACAAAACAGAACAGTATTATTAGAATTATTTGTTTCAGGTGAGCAATGAAAGCTCTTTGGCACTTAAGTGTTAATTCTCAACAAACTCTTTGAGATTCACAAGAATCTCAGCTTCAGACCACACAGAACCAGAGAGTTGTGCCAGAATGTCCCCAGAGTAGCAAATCCAGTGGCACCAGACTTCGTGATCTATATTAGGATTCCCTCATGTTTGTATATTACCCTGAAGCTTACATTTCTGGCAATATGCAACGATACTAAGTCAGCAATGGTGACAAGTGCACATCTGGCATTAGGGCTGTCCTCTTCTTTACTCCTTCCTTCTCCCGCAAACTCTAGTAACACCGGCTGCCACCCTCAGGCACCAGTTCTGTCTTCCTGGTGATCAATGGAATAATGTTGCCCTTCGCCCTTCAAAGGTGCAGTTAAAGGCAGACAGAGGACTGGGGCGCCGTTGGGTGGCACAGCTCTTGCCCAGCTTGTGTGAAGATGTGCAGAGTTTTGGGGGCCAGAGGAGAAAGCAGCGGGTGCCCCCTTACCTGCTGAGTGGTGCTAGTGACGATGCCCTGCTGGAGGCGGTAGGCCTGCTCCTGAAGGTATTTTCTTGTCTCATGATTCCGCAGAAGATAGTTTTCTATCTGGAAATTAAGCACAAGTGTCTCTCAAAAACATATTCGACTCTGGCAAGAATAAAGTTCTAAGTGAATTAGTCAGTTCCTGGCTTTAAAACCAGAGCATGGATCCTGCCAGTGCCTTGACCTCACAGAACAGACGGGATGGGGCTGCTGTCTGCCAGGGGGATTTATTAGTGGGTGTCTTTAATTAGAAAATTAACATTTGGGAAAGTAGACCAATTTCTTTTTTAATTTTTAAAAATTTTTATTATTGGGCTGGAGATTTAGCTCAGTGGCATAAGCACCTGTCTTGCAAGCGTGCAGTGGTGAGTTCGATCCTGGGTACCAAAAAAAAATTTTTATTATGTGTTTGCAATACATTTACATACATTGTGAGGAGTTGATTCACGTATCTAACACATCTCAATTATTTTCCCGTTTTCCTCCACCCTCTCTCTTAAAAAAACTGAATTAAAAAAATTGGGTCAATTTCTGTATAACTCAGTAGTTGACAAAGATAAGTGTTCAGTTGCTCATGGGGTTAGAGACTTTTTATCACTTATGAGCTTGAAATCTCAATCCTTCTCTCTCATGAATTTTTAAATATCAAACAGTTCAGAAGTTAAATACATATCCCCAAGGAGTACAGATGTTATTCACTTAGAAAATTCTTATCTTAAGGGAGAAAAGGGGAAGAGGAAGAGAACTAGAAAACTTGAAACGTAAAGGATACAATCTGATAAAAATCAAAGATACAGTGCTATCTCGGCTCATAAATTTGATTCTTCATACTGATTCTGGTTACATACTGATTTCTAAGAAACAAATCAGACTCAATGATTAGGTTCAATACTGACCTCATGGGGAAATTTGATTCAGTTCTCATCCGGCTTGGTTTGCGACCAGAATTGTGGAGAGAATTGAGTTGGTGAACCAAGGTGCCACTGTGCTATACGTAACTAATTTTAACAATCAATCAGGCTTTCATTTTTCCTTAAACAGGACTTATTTTAGTGAATTATAAATGTAAGATGGATTTCCACAGAAAATGAGAAACCCTGAAGATGTCTGACAATTTGCCTGTCTGTGCCCATTCTCCTACAAAAGTGAGAAGTATCAATAGTAACAAGAGTGAAAGAAGGCTCTCAAAGAGAAGAGGCAGTGGACACAGATTGAACCAAAAGTGCAGGGTTAACACTTTAGAATGGCAGTACCTATAAAGATATTCTATTAAAAAATGATTGGAAGTAAGCAAACCGTGCCATCTATTTTTCTTCTAATGGTTTTCGTTTTTAACATTACTTAACCATTTGCCACTGCAGGTACCTGGCTAAGAACTCCTGATAACTGAGGCTTATATTATTATTAGATTTTCATTTTCATTTTCCATATGCTAAAATGACTACTACTTAACAGCAATTAGGAACAATTAAAATACAGACTATAATTACCATCATCCCTGGAAATAATAACCCAGAGCAAAATGTACCTTTCCACTAAACATAAATGAGGAAATTATAAAAACGTCAAGATCCCTGAAATAAAACATAATTAAACTGACACATTAATGCCTTGACTTTATATCAAATTAACTTTCTCATACTGCTTTCCAAGAAGTCACCTCTGGCCAAAGTGACACTGCCATTAACATGAACTATTTTGCCAGAAAGACTCTGAAATGTTAATAGGCACACACGACGAGGTAGTGCTGGGTCCTTCTGTTTGCTGTCTGCCCCATTACCTTCAGCCTCTCTGGGCCCCAGCACCGCTGTTGCATCCAAGAGGCTCTGTGCTCCCAGACCATTCCCCAGCCCACATATCAGGCTTCACAGACTAAACCAGGAGGCAGGATTTAAAAAAAAAAAAAAAAATACTCGGAGCTTTAAGAGAAAGAATAATAATAATTTTCAAGGGTCTTTAATAACAGCCATGTATCCAGCATCACTGAATAACACATCTTAGATTAATAGGATACATTGCCTTCCATGCATCACTGTTCCAGGTCAAGAGCAAAAAGTTCATCTCCTAGGCACCAAGAAATGAGGGCCTGGCTAAGTTAGGAGAAGGGAGGCATGCAAACAGTCACCATCATGTTCGCCAGATCATGGGAGCCGGCATGAGCCGGGGGGATGGTCTAGAGCCAGTCAGACACTGACAGCCTCCCTGCCCAAAACAGCAGTGGCATAAGAAGCAAAAAGCCTGCATTTAAATAAAGGAACCACACGATTTACAAAGTACACACACGATCATGAAATCTAATTTTATCATTAGAGTAAAAGTATTTATTCCAGTGGACAGAGGTCCTACTATAAAATGAAAAATTGCATATGTAAGATAACAGTGCAGTACGACAAAAACAAGTAAGTATGAGCTATAAAGTCATTAATCCTCATTTTTTAAAAAAATCATACATTTATAAATTAATATATGTAAAATCTTCTTCCCAAGTCCCCATTTTCTAGCTCTTTTTAAAGTTTTGGCCTGAACTGCGAGTCTTCACATAGTTCAGTGGGAATACACCCAGTATGTGACATTTTTAAATTCATTTAATTGTTCCTGTTCCCTCTTTTATTATCCCCTCTCTTTACCTCCAATTTTTAAGTAAGTCTTTTGCTAGTACATCAGTCTCACAGGTTTGGCATCCCTAATCTGTAAAGCTCTCATAACATAAAATGTTTTCCAGTGCTAGCATGTTCTCGGGTTAGGTAGAAAGTTCCACACCTGACCTCAAGTGACAGGCTGTAGTCAAAACAAGTACACTAGAAATACTGAATGGAACCATCTTCAGGAAGTGTGTTCAAAGAACACAGGAAACAAATGAATTTTGTATTGGTCCCTTGTACCATCCCCAGATTTCATTATGTATATGCAAATATCCCAAAATTAAAAAGTGCAAAATCTGAAATATTTCTGATCCGAACATTCCAGATTAAGGATTTGCAATTTAGACATCTTTATAAATGTATTTTCATCCCAGTGTTTGAAATACATTTACAAAGTTTTAACTCCAAGGCCACTTTCAAATAGCACTACCCCTTTCATGGGTTGCATGGCTCTGCATGCTCCTGCCATCTCCTAGTCACAAGCTGTAACCATCTAGAATACTGGTATTATTACTCATCTATTAGGCCAATTAGAAAAAAGAAAACTAGGATCTTACTTCACTTTCACTTATTTCCGCTCTAATGGTCCTCCTTTAATTTAAATAGATCTGAACTTCTAACCTGTATCACGATTCTCCCTGATGAACTTTTTAAAATATTTCTTGCAAAGTATATAATGGCAACACATTCCCTCAGCTTTTGTTTTGCTAGAAAATCTTTCCTCCTCACTTCTGAAGGATAACGTCACTGGATGAAGAATTTTAGGCTGCTGGGCTTTTTCTGTCAACACTTTACAACCCTCTCTTCTTGCTCACAGTTTCCCACAAAATGTGGAATGTGATGCTTACCCTTGCTTCTAAATATGTTAGGTACTTTCTCCCTCTAGCTTCTTATAAAATTGTCTTTCTTTGCTTTACCGCAGTTTGAATAAAATATTCTCATATGTGATTTTTTTAAAGCAATTATCCTTCTTGGTGATTTCTGAGCTTTCTGCATCTATAGTTTAACATCTACCATTTATTCTGGGAAATTATTAACCACTATAACTTCAGAGAAAAATGAAACTGAAAAAAAGCAAGTTGTTTTTGGAGTGGGGGGCACTGAGAATCAAATTCAGGACCTTGCACATGCCAGGCAGGTGCTGTGCCACTGAGCTGTATCAGTTTTTGATGGTTTTTGATGGTTACAAGGCCAAAAAGTGTTTGTTGTGAAGTTATACCTTTAGAATCTAAATTCTGGATACTTTCTTTTGTCATACTAGGAGCTTTCCCTCCTCTCTCCGAACCTTATTATTCTTTATTCAACAAGTACCTGTAACATATTTAAGTCTTCATGCCAGGTACTGCACTAACTGCTGGAAATCGAAACATTAAGAAAAATCAAAGGTTCTTCCTTCAAGGAGTCCACAGTTTATTAGGAGAAAAAAACCCATAGGCATATAATTTAATACAATGTCTGAAGGCCTATGGCACAAGGAATCCTGAGAAGATTGTCCACGCAGGGGAGCCAAGGAGTTCTGAGAAGTTTTCTTAATGATCTGATACCTGGTTTTAGTCTACGCATTCACGCATGCATGAATGCACACAGCAGCATGCACAGTATGGGTACTGCCTCCAGTAGGGTAGTGACACTTAAACTCTGCAGTCACTGGGAAAGCTAGTACAAGCAGATTGCCAGAATTTGATGCTTAAATCAGATTCCAGATTTAAGAATTTGCATTTCTCACACATTCCCTGACAGGAGATGGGTGTGGTGGAAGGTGCAAAGAAGCCAGATCCTGCATAGAATTTCCTGCTGTGTTAAGGACAGCAGGCTTTACTTATCCTGAAAGCACCAGCAAGAGATGCTGTAATGGCTTTAGCCTGCTCAGATTTACCATTAAATAGCCAAATTTTTTGCTTACTAGAACACGGAAGAGACAAGAGGAGTCACATGTCATGAGAGATGATGGGTCCAAAGGAAGACACCTGTACTAAGAACGGAGGAGGAGAGCTAGTGAAGATATTTCACTACAGAATCCACCAACTTGCTGGCTGACTGGCTAAGGGACAGCTCAACTCTCCCGCTGTCTGTCTGTCATGCCAACCCTCAGCCCCAGGAAGCAAGCAAGCTAGCAAAGCTCCCTCTGTATTTACAGTCCCTGCCCATCACTTGTTTCACTGCCTGAATGCCTGAGCTCCACCTCTTATGGGATCAGTGACATTGAATTCTCAGAGAAGCACAACCACTACTGTGAACTGTTAGTGCACAGAGCCTAGGTCATGGGCCCTTAATGAGAATTTCATATAACAATAAAAATAAAGTACACAGTAAATGTAATGTACTTGTATCACCCCAATACGGCCATCACCCCCTCCTCCATCCATGGAAAAATTATCTTCTACAAAATTAGTTCCTGTGGCCAAAACAGTTGGGACCACTGGACTAAGGGAAATAGGGTAGAGTCAGGCTTAGGAGCCAAGCTGGTAGATGGTACCATCAAGGAGAGCGAAACAAAAGGTGAGGAAAGATTCCAAGACTGCCCAAATAAAACCATAATAAAGGTGAAAAAGCTTCTCTGCATAAGAAACATTTGAGCACATCTAAAATGGAAAGAAAAGCAATCATAAAAAGTAGAGATGAAGACATGGCAGAGCAAGGAAAGGACTCAGAGGCAGGTGTCCAGCACAGAACAGAAACAAAAGGGTCTGAGGCACAGGGATGGCTGGTCTTTGGAAGGTCTTTAGGTTTGGATTGGAAATGCTCCCCCCAAATTCATGTGCTAAAGGCTTGGATGCCAATCCATGGGTTTTTAGGGGAGGGACCAGACCATGAGGGCTCTAACTTCAAGTAAATAATCCACCAATGAGATCATAATCTGCTGGCATTACTGAAAGGTGACGTAAACAGGAATTGGTGCCTACTCGAAGAAAGTAGATCAATGGGCCATGACCTTGAGGACTACCTTTGGCCGCTGGCCACTGGCCCCTTTTTCTCTGGCTTTCTCACCCTCTCTGCTCTTTGGCTACCATGAAGGAAGCAGCTTCGCTTTACCACCATGATGTTCTGCCTCAGCTCACGCACTCAGCCATGGAACCAGCTGACCACGGACTGAAGCCTCTGAAAACATGAACAAAATAACCTTTCCTCCTCTAAAATATTTTCCCAGGTATTTGATCATGGCAATGAAAACTTGACTAACAGACAGAGAGGTATCCATTATCTCCAAGTTTGCCAAAGAGGAGAAAATTGGGATGGATTTAGAAACATTCATTGATGGGTGAAGCAAAAGCTCAATAATATTCCAAACTAAATGATGAAGAGGGAACCAAGGTTCTATCTGGTGAGGCTGAGAGGAGGGAGTTTACACAACTGCCAGTAAGTCCCCACAGTCTCCAAAGGATAATTAGGAAGTTATCTATGCTCCGGATCTGGCAGGCTGGTGGTGTAAGAATGTTACTTTATCCCACTAAACTTTTATGACAAACATCTATTCATCAGTATTTCATTCCTCCTTGAATCATGCTTTATGATCATGATTATAATACAAAAAATCCCCACACTTTTGTAACAAAGTATTTTTCATTTGCTGAAAATCACTACGAACACCATTCAAATATGAATTTATTATAATTGAGCTGTTGGTTTCTTCATACCTTTTGCAAAGCCTCTTCTGTTTTTTCAGGGTTTGTTTTCAGGGCTTGCGAAGCATCATACATGGGAATTGGCATAAATCTTAATGTATAGTTCCTGGAAGAAGAAAATAATATAACTTTCTATAACATTAACTCAAAACTTTAGGAAAAATCCAAAATGGTAGTGGCAAGAGTAGCTTTTACACCTAAATCACCAGACCATTGTAGGCTCCCAGATCACACAGCTCAGCCCTTTCAGGTACCCAAATGCACAGTTCCCAGTCAGCCTTGTTCTTTGCCAATGTCCCACAAAATATGGTCTTGCTGTTTTGCTTTTAGTTCTAAAACAGACTCTTCAAATTAAGACCAAAAAGATGAATTAAGAGAAAGAGAACCTTAGGGGAAAAAAGTGCAGTATCAACTTAACAGGGTTTCAGTGACCAGCAGATCTGAACATCCAAAACCACAGCAATTACATGTGACAGCCAGACCCAAATGGATCAAGGGGAAAAAACAAAAACAAAATATGTGCCTGCAAGACACAGATGTTAGCATCCACAAAAACAGGCTGTTCAGTCTTCTTGTCTTTGGCTCCCTGTCTCAGCCTTTTGGTTAAGATCAAGCGTAGTCCTTGGCTTCTTTAAAAAAACAAGTCCACAGCAAGGGCCTATATGGAGAATATGTGGCACTTTTCAGTCTGTGTTCAAGATCAGCTCAAGTCCACTACGAGCTAGAAACACAACACAAGTGGCTGTGCCTGGATCTATGTCTGTGTATTATCTGTGTATTGCCGTCACAGGGCATTTATACATAAGAGCACAGGATTGAGGAAGAAACCACATGGGGCTCTGAATCAGCCACCACCTCTGACACTGACCCTTCTACAAATGGCCACAGGCCTCAAGGCTCCCTTACAGCAAATACCGCCACTGGACCCGTCTTTTTACTCCCACCCTGAAATGCATCCTTCAACTTCTATAGTCTGGCGCTCGGAAGTATTGTCTTTTGGGACACCTGGTGGCATCTGAAGTGTTGTCCTACTGTATCCAATCGTACCCACTGCTACCTTGTTTGAGGTTAGATTTTCAGGGACATTGAGATGACTTCTACTGCAACAGTGAATGAACAATGAGATCCTAAAATAAGGTACACCAATGAAGAAAAAACACACAGTGTCATAGTAACTTATATGGGTATTATCTTATGGAAAAAATACACACTCTAACTTACAGGGTAGCATATTGTAAACCTATAAAGTATACAGAAGGCTATCATTTCTATAGCTTTAATTTTTATCTTAGCTTTGTTTTAGCAAAACTGTTTGTCTATCTTAGGTAGAGCCAGCCAACCAAGATTAGCAGACAATATGTCTTTTGTATATTCCTTTATCTCATCCAATTTTTATCTTGTTAAAAACAGTAAGTTCATTTAAACCAAATGTGATTTTAAAACACTGGCATCTTGCAGCACAGCAACAGGCAGTGGTCCAGGTGCCTTGCGTTTCATCTGGAAACACTGGGAATGAGGCGAGCTGGCTGTCAGTTTCTCCTCAGCACCAGACTGGGATGCAGTCCCTGACCACATCAGGCTGGTAACTGTGACCTCTGCACCCAAACACAGCTACATTAAATAACTATCCCTCCCTGGTCAGCAGTTTTGCAGCATGGCAGGAGTAATCTCAGGTGGCTCTGCAGTCACAGAGTCCCCGAGAAGAGGTGTCCATGGTGACTCCATGGTATAAATTGTTTCATCCACCTTTTCTGACAAACTCAGGTCAGTGCAAAAGGCCAAGGGACTCAGCAACTCTGCCCTCCTGCTGAGGAAGAACCATGAGATTTAGGATCAGAAGTTACTTACTTAGAGGACGTCTACTCTTATTCTCTCATTTAATGAGAAAAAGAATTTACTAAGGTGGTAAAGTCTTTTGGGCAAGACCACAGGCTTGTTGGTGACAGAGTCAGTGGCTAAGTGGAGAGCTTCTAATTCTGGTCTAGAGCTGTGTCCACCACACCACACTGGGCATGAGAGTTCCTCAGAGGAGACCTCATATGCAGACGCAATCAGGGAATCACACAAGAATGAACACTTCCTTCCCTTTCCCAGGCAAAAGAGCTTGCATTCCTCATTTCCTGGTCACGTTTTATAGCTTCTCCATTTCAATTCTAACAATCTGCTTGGATAATTTCTGCCTTTAATAGGCATGGACGTTGATGATACCAAGATGACATGGTTCTTCTCAGAGATAGTTAAGCTGGAGCCAGAAGGTAAAGAAGGCAGAGGATTCATGCCTGCCCATGTGAGACAAATAGGTTCTAAGGATTTTCAAAGGCTGCCAGAGATCCCTTCTCACTTTGCATGTACCCATTCTTCACAGGTGTGTACCAACTTTGTGTAAGAAACTCCATCAGTATTCTCTAAAATGCCAACAATTCAGACAAGACACTCTGAACAGAACATGTACTCAGAGAGAAGGTATCAACTCAACCAACAACTCTGCATCTATGATCCAAGTAGCTCCAAGGAATTTCTCCCTTTTTGCCTTGAAAAATGTTTTCTTGCCTCAACTTTTCCCTATGGCATGTTTATCTTCTCTGGAGTGCTCTTCTAGTTCCAAGTAACTATAATTATTCTTTGAAGAATTTCTCTCTATTATTTAGGTAGACATAACAAGTACAATGATTAAAAATCCCAAGAAAAAAAAAACCAGATTTCTAGTTTTTTTATCCAATGCTAGTATTATTATTTTCATATTTAGTTATTTGAAAAAGTACATTTGAGATGCCTGGTACCAAAAAAAAAAAAAAGTACATTTGAAAACAAATAATAATCACAAGCTTTAGTAATAGAAGTAAAAAAAAAAAAAAAAAAAAGAAAGAAAGAGAAAAAGAAAAGATCTTTTATAGCAATGAGAAAAGAGTCTGGGCTTATCACTGATGAATTTCACCTATTTGCTAGAACTTATTATTTAGCACTGGATTCAAAATTGTTACAATGGTCCAAAAAAGGAGAAAATAAAGCTATCATCATGGCTCCCCCACCTGATTTCACTTAGTCCCAAAGCTGTGATGATGCGTTGGTACATCATCTCTGCCCTCATTTTACACAAGAGAGAACCAGGCCAGAAGAAAAGTTGATGTCTTCCAAGGTTCCCTGCCTGGTTGGCAACAGCATAAACTTGTACCCCATTCAGATCCTCAGATTACTGCTAGCTCTAATTATCTCACAGGTAATACTGACATCACTGGGTCCTCCATATTCAGAAAGCAACCCTCATTAAAACTTACTTTTCCATGGCAACAGCTATGTCTTGAAAGCCTTGTGCAGTAATGTTGTTCTTGTCCCATATCACAGTCCTGTTTGAAAACCAAGCCACACAGATGATTAGACATTCAGAAGTGAAGGAAAGAATTCCATTTGATAAAAATCTCTATCTAGCAACACTGTGGCATTATGTGAGCAAGCAATAATGTTCGCATTCATTTTAAACAAAATAAAGATAAGTATCCCCCTCCCAATTTATATTTGCTTGTGTGTTTGATGCTGTGGCTTGAACACAATGCCTCACATACGCTGTCACTGAGTTACAACCGTCCAAAAGGTGGACACCTTTACCCCTTGACTAGTATAGAAAAACTGCAACTAAAAGCAACATTTACATTAACTTACCATTATATTACTAAGCATTCTGTAACCCAGAAAACTCTAGAAGCTGATTGCTCTCATATTCCCCACTAAGACTCTAAATTCTGTGTCTACAGCTGAAGCTATTTAGGGAAAATGCTGAACAGCTCCATACCCCAAATATACACAGGTTCAGGTACTGAAACTTTCTCCATTCTATAAAACTAGACAAAATCTTTCCATATTTTCTCATGGTTTCATAATTTCCTTGCCTACGTATGATCAACAATCCTGGAATTTCTCTCTCTGCTGCCAAGATCTCATTACTACAAATAGGATGTTGTTTAACTTATTAAACAAAAACTTATTTTTGAAGAAACTTTTTGATATTACCTTCAGAATGTGTGTGCTTCAGAGGTATTTTAGAATGCATCAATTCACCTTGCCACCAAAAATATTTTTCATTTATCTGTATGAACTCCATCTCAAGGTTTTTACTGCTTATCCATTCTAATCTCAATAATCTTCTATACATATACACTGACTTTAAAAGACCTCAGTGTACTTTCTGGCTTTTGGTTCCAATTTAGACAGAAGGATCAGATTTTGTCACAGGTCAGAGAGTAAGAGAAACACAAGGTAACAGCTGAGGACCAGCATGCATTGACTTTTCCTTCAGGAGGAGGGCAGCAAGGTGCCTGCATTGCCAATGCTTTAAAATCCATGCTTAGGAAACACTACGGATGAAACCTGTGAACAGAAATGTAAACTTGCCTTTGAAGCTGCAGCCTCTAATCCCCAATGCTTTAAGTCATTATATTGCAGGGGTAGGAAGTGGGGTAAAGCTTCAGATCCAAAACTAAGTATGATCGCACATGAAATAAGGACATTTTGGTCAATGATAAACCACAGGATTCATTGCCTACTGATGTTTAATTTGTACAAGGACATACATTACATGCTTGATGTCTGCAAAACTACGGAATCACTGCACAATGCTGCCTACAACTTACCCTGTTGTTTAGCAATGCAGGATCACCTGGGAAAAATCCTTCATGTCAGCCTTTCATACTGCCTGGCTGTGCACTACTGAGCCCACAAACCCTTATTCGCTTCTCACTCCTGCTACCTGCACATTGAGCAGCTGCCAGCACCAATGTGGAAAGGAAACTGTGACATTTCCAAGATTTCATCTTATGACAGAAATACTAAAGACAACAGTCTGAAGGACTCACTTGTCCCTGTATTCCTGCCAAGACTTAAAACTGTGAACCCTTTTCCCAGCTGGCCCCCCAGGCACAGCCTACCTGAGCTTGGTGTTGATCTGCAGGGCTTTGGCCAGCATCTTTGCTCCCATGTCCCCCATCCCATTCCCACTAATGTCCACCTTGGTCAGGGAGGTGTTGCTTCCCAGGGCATTGATGATGATGGTGACCTCAGTCTTGAGTTTTGAGTCAGCCAGGGATAAGGACTGCAAAGGCTGTGGAGCAAACAACAGGCAGGGTTCAACAATCCCCTCCAAGCAGCAGCTCCTCAGACTCCTTTCCTGGAGAATCCAGGACATGTGCCCTTGGCCCTCAATCTAATTTTGAAACTGTTGTTTAAAAATCGCTCGTGGCTGGAACCTGAAAGTTCTGGCATAAAATAGACATGAAGAATGAAATTTGGAGAAGTTGGGTGTTGATGCTGAATACCTGGAGCTTCTCTTCCAAGGAAGCCAGAAACCAACTCTGTTCAAGTGGAGAACAGGGTGAGACAAATAAAGACAACACAGATGCCTCGCAGACTCAGGATGGTTACACTGTTCCCCCTTACCTGCTTTACTTGTACAGAAGGTGAAATGATACCTTAAAATACTACTAGAGGTCAATTGAAAATAAAAATAGACCAAGATTTTGTTCAGTTCACTCTCTGAACAGTAACTCCAACTGCTGCTTAAGTGTATTGATTCACCTACTCCTCCCAATCACCGAGTACTTGGTGCTACTGTTATTCCCACTTTTCAAATGTAAAATGGAAAGGTTACTACGCAACTCAACCAGCCATAGTCAGAAAGCAGATTAAAAGGCCTGGCTCCAGATTCCATGCTCTGAACTACTATGTTGGCTTCCACATTTTCCTGATCCTGCATCTTCTAAGCTTCATTCAGAAGATACATATAAAATTAAAGGGAAAAAAGGTCAACTTCATCCGTTTAAGGCACAGGCTGAAAGTCACTCAGACTCGGGGGCAGGCTTTATTCAGCCTGCAGGGTATCAGACTTCAAAAATAAAAGTAAGTGTAGTTTACTTGATGTATTCTGCTGCCTTGCTAGTCTGGTGGACTCCTCGGCTTGGATGCCTGGTGTGAGCTGGAACTGAGCTAATAAAGTGGCTGAGAACTCCAGGGCTTGAGCTAACATGGCTCTAGAAGTAAGAGCTGAGACCTGTGTGGGGACTTGGGTGGCTTCTGAGCTGTATGAAGTGGTCTACCTCAGCCTCATTCATAAAGCAGCTCATAAATCACAGAGAGGTGGATGCTGGGGTTATCTACAACCATGTTCCCCAGAGCCTGTCATCTGTGTGTGGACTCCACACAGCCTATGGTATATCTGTATCTGCTCAGCCACTGCACCCCGACATCCTTGGCAGCACCTGAGAAGAGGTGTCCACTGCAGGGCCAAGCCACAGGGAGCTGCCAGTGACTTCCAGACCCAGCCATCAACAAAGTGTCGCTGTTATGTTTGACTATGTTTATCATCATTATCATCGCAATTATATCATGTTTTCCAAAGTTAATTCAACTACTGTGAAATCAGAAAGTATCAGTATACTAATTAGAATCAAATTTATGAAAGCTAAATGAACTGTTAAGTGCGAAGGCAATTGAAACTGTAACCCACAACCTGCATACCCACGGACTCAGGTAGATTTAGTGAGGCAGCATCCATTCAGGTAAACAGAAAAGAAAACAAAAACAGTAAAATCCAAAAATGCTTCAGAGGCAGGCAAGGTAATGCTTTACATAAAAACAAATGCAGCATTACTTTAATCAAAAGCTATGATCACATCTCTCATCATTTCAATAATCCCTATTCAGCTACCACAAAAAAAGATATGCTATGGCTGTTTCCTAATACTAGAAAACTGCCAAGTCTCTAAGCTAGGGAGCAATGATTTTTAAACGCTATATTCAAATTCTAATACACCCCAGTTAACACTTAAAAATAATAAGTAGAGTCATTAACGTGAACAGAACAGCCTGAATTGCATGCATATTTATAAGGTCATCCTTTCCTGATTTATTGGATGACCATGTAGCAAAATTATTTGAATGGTTACTGTTTCTTTTCAAAGCTGAACATGCTTATCTGAATCTGTCTCCTGGGTTCTGGCACTCCCAGGAGAAACACATTCTGTTCTGGTTACAATGAGGGCTTGTGTGTAATTCTTCAGATCAAGATTCTCTGCCGCCTTGGCCCCTCAATACCATCCTATGACTCTGGCTACAACAAACGGAAGCTGCTATCTATAGTTGAAGGTGACAGTGGTGCCCCATGAGGATCTAAGTTTCCAACTGAGTAGAACACGTATTTCTGGGAGAATACAGGGTCCCATGGGCCGTCAGAGGCCGCTCTACAGACCCAAGGTCAGACCAACAAAAGCAACATGCACTTTTACACCTGTCGAATTCTTATATACATTAGATTTTTAAATGAGGCTCACTGTACTAGTTATCTGTGGAAACTGTGAACTCACAAAACTCAACTCCTAAAAATTTGAAGTACTTTTGCACATTACTGATTCACAAGAGGGGGAAAAAACAGAAAGCAATGTTTTTAAAGAGTCACCTGCTTTGTAATGGCATGAAAATAAAAATGTATTAGACAGCATTTATCAAATATAAATTAGACAGACTTACATTTACATAGCAAACACTATCATCTGCAAATATGTTTTCAAATGACTTTTATATCATGGTTATATTTAAGACATTTCAAAAGTTACAGAAATAGTTTGATACTTAGAATATATATACTTTTTATAAAATGCAAATTTTCCTAAAATATATACTAAGAAAAAAATTATTTGGGGGTGAATATTAAGCACAATTGTGCAAATTAGCTTCCCTAATCTTTTAAAATTAGAAAATATGAAATATAATAGTGGTGTGGAATCAAATGTGTAAAATGAATAGCATAAATTTGAAAAGTATGAATTACATCCTAATTATATCCCTAATTTTAATAATCCGCTAGAAGAGTAACAAAATATGGGACTTATTAGCAAATGAGGGCAAAGAGAAGCACTTGAATTCATTAAAAAATGATGAGTTTAATTTTTTTGACCGCAGAGTAAGAATTATAAGCACACAACTAAGACACAAGAGAAAAGAAATTTCTCCTGCAGCCAGCCAACAGCTTCCCTATAGGTGTGGCCAGGGCAAGAGCAGAAAAGTTCCCGTATCTCCATCTTTCTGTCCTTCCCAAAAGAGCTAGCTAGTTTATAGCTGTAATAAAATTCCTTGTTATTTCCTGGTATAAATCAAAAGGGAAAATGATTCTTTTTTTTAAATATGCCATACTTCTCTGATGAATATAGGAAGTCAGTCTCACAACCTAGAACAGTAGCTATAACAAAACAGGAATAATATGCCACTTCATGGTAGTAATTCAAACTGATCTGGATTTGAAGAAACATACAGGGCTGAATTTGGTGACCCAATAGGACTTTGAGAGAAAAGCAACAAAACCTTAAAGAGCACCAGTAAAATATGAGATCTGACACACCAGCTCTAAATTCAAAAGGTTCATGGCAGAACGCTTTTTACTTTGTCAGTAATATGCCTTTTGTTTCCCTAATGTATTTTAAAGAAGAGCAAAATATCTGAAGTTAAATTTCTAAGTCTTGCTCAGGAACATCTGAAAGGAATAAGAACACAAGGAGCGTAATTACTGGAGCTCAAGAAGCAAATTAAGGTGAGAGGAATTGCCTTAGTCTCTTGTCATTCTGCACAGTTACTAGATGAACAGCAATAAGATGGTTGTCAGCGTTACATAAGATCAAAGAATCAACTAGATTACCTGCAGATTAGTATATTAGCTGAAGTTAGGAAATAGTTTAGTTAATTAAAGACAGGCACAGGGATCCATTTAGAATTTTTAAAATCCATTAGTTATAGTCTTCCTTTAATTGGCCTTGAATGAAATAAAAAGTACATTTTAAAATACAATTCTACTAAAGCATAAATATTCTATTTTTTCATAAAGTAATAGAAAACTTACACTTAAATAAAACTATCTGAGAGCATTTTTGGCATTAATAAAGTAGAATAATCAATAGGAAGGTAAGGAACAAAAGATGTCAGTCAAAAGTGTTTAAAACAATACTCACTGAGTCTTCATCCTGAATCATCTGTACTAAGTTGTCCAAGACAGGTGTCAGATTTCTAAAGAGATTTTAAAGATGTGGACAGGGGAATCAAATCAAAAGCTTTCAGGAGGTTGGTTATTTTCATTATTGTTATATAAAAAAATTTCAAAACTCTTACTTGGATTTCATATTATTAAAATTTTTGCCCAATGCCAGGTGCTGAATTGATCTGTTTTTACTGAGCCACACTATTAAAGTAGATAGGTCAGATTCTAAGCCTGGAAAGAATCAAAGAACAGAATCAAAACACGTGCATAAAAGACTTCTTAGCTGCAACATAATTAAGTGAAGGTCACACACAGTTGGATGAATTCCTGTACTGCATTTGAGGCTGGGGTGGGGGCCTGGAATTCTAATCTTTTGTTTACAAGGGAACGATCTGCCATCATTTCATGTCCTATTAATTCACAGGAATAAACTCATTCTCTACAAAGATTTATCTAAACCTCTTACGTAATTGGTGGCTACAAAGTCAGCAGGATTTGGGACTGGATGATGACAGAATGTTTCATCTGTTTCCACTTCTGTGTAAGAGGGGATCCCAATATACTGAAGGGTAACTGTAGTTAAATTTGCCTGTGCACATTTAACAGGCTACCAATATGTTCAGAAAGGAGCCAGTAAGTTTCTGAATATGTAAATAAGGTCATACTTTTATTATAACCAATAATGTAAAATGTTAGGTTCAGATTTTTATCAAAGCACTGATGTTATTGGTTTTTAAATAAGTTGTTTTGTAAGATGGAACTTGCATATTTGCCCATGGAAATGCACTTAGTATGACATTGATGAAAATTTATTCCACAAATAAAATCTATTATTGAATTTTAAATATCTATTAGCCAAGAAATTAAATAATTAAATTAAATAATAATTCTTGAAGGTGTTGGCTAGCTTAGAGTAGAAGATTACTTTCCCTTTCCTAACTAGTTTCAAATAGTGATCAAGTTTCTTTTCCGATGTCTGACTCACCATTGTCAGAGATGTCCAAGCTGGTGATGTTGTGGATTTCAGCAATGCAGCCTTCTAAGACTTGAGCTCCTCCTGACCTCAGCTAGAGAATAAAACCAAACACAAAGTCAAATCTTCATCCCATTGGAAGTGTAACTAGTCTTATGACCAAGAAAAAGTAAAAGCTTACAAACTCTCCAACAACAGCAATTACCAATAGAAAAAGCCTATTAATAGTCCATGGAAGAGAAATGCTGTTTGCCATATACCAAACCCTGAAATGTTTAGAAAAAGAAACAGAAGAAACATGGAGACAATGCAGAATTGCCATTGCCATAAGACAGTATTCCCAACCTGAAAAATCTTCATTTCTAACTTCTGGAAATCTAATAGATTTGTTTTACACATAAGCAAGGCACTGTTTAATTTCATTGTATCTTGTCTGAACATTCAAATTCTCCACTAGCAGAAAAACAACCCAAGGTGACAAAATCCAAACTTCTAGCTGAGGATTTAGTTTAGTGGTGTAAGCGCCTGCCTTGCTGAAGCCTTAATATATGAATTTAGAGAATGCTCATTTCACTATCTCACATTTGGAGACCAAAACCCTCTTGTATCCGAAGCAGAGTTTTACACAGTTCTTTAGGGTTGCTCTTTATTCAGGAATACTTTGGTTGCTGTGTTTAGTTTTAGCTGTTTCTACTTTGTGAGATGACAGCATATTTCTCTGAGGTATCTAAGTGAGCTCATACAGAGAAGGAACTCTCTAAGAAACAGATCGCCCTACCTTAGGGAAACCCAGGTCCGCACCAAAGCTGCCATGCTTCTAAGTGAGAGTGTGGGCTGTCATCAGTAGCCAGCACCAGCTCCTTACTCTATCTGGTTGTCTTTTGTTATCCATGGGGGATAGGTCTCAGGACCCCCTGCAAATACCAAAATCTAAGGATGCTCAAATCTCTAGTTGACCTGATATAGTACTATATTTGCACATAACCTAATGACATTGACCTGTACACTTTAAATCACCTCTACATTATTTATAATACTCAGTGCAAATGCTACATAAATAGCTATATTGTATTATTTAGGGAATGATGGGGCAGAAGACCCCACACACTCTCACTATAGATACAGTTGGTTTTGGCCCAGATATTTTCAATCCACAATTGGTGTGAATCCCAAACATACAAAGGGCTGCAGTATTTTTTCAGGAGCTCCAGATTTACCTGGATGCCCTGCGCCAGTTTCTCTCACCATGTCATCTCCAGAACCTCCCCAGCACACAGCTACTGCAAGTGTGATCTCAGACAAGTGCCAGTCTGCTATCAATTTGTTACTGGTCTGCATCAAGTAGATGCAAAAACTATAAATATTTTCAGAACTGTGGCAGAGATTTTAGATCTGCTGTATCTAATAATTAAAAACGAGGCTTGTACATTGTATGTCTTTATATGTTTCTAGTAATTTATTTGGAACATTTATAAAAGCATTGGATTATAGTAGCTTAGAAATTTTTTTAAATAAAACAAAACCAACAAAAACACCAGGTTCTTCACCATAAGTAGTTTCGAGAAGCACTGTTCCTAATCAGTTAGCACCCAAACAAGAAAATATGCATGCAGACTATGTCAAAGCTAAACAAAGGACTCATTTAAGCAAGTGTTTCAATGAAACATAATTTGATTTTTTGGAGCATGAAAAAAAAAAAGGATGATCTTAAGGAGATTTTTTTTTACAAACAGCTTATAAATTTTACAATTCAATATTTGCTCACAGTGATTTCTGTTAAGAAATAAAAATTTCAGGGGCCAGGGATTTAGCTCAGTGGCATAAGCATCTGCTTTGCAAGCACCCAGTTGTGAGTTCAATTCCCAGTACCACAAAAAAAAAAAAAAAAAAAAGAAAAGAAAAGAAAAGAAAAAATAAATAAAAATTTCTAGAAGAAAATCTCCATTTTCTACCATTGTATAGTAAAACTATTCCATTCATAGAAATGAAAAATACATTTTCATTTATATGTTCATTTATATGGTCACTTTTATTTACAAATACTCTTGATAATATTTATAACAGTTGCACATAAACCTAATATATACCAATGTTTTAAGATAATCAAATGTATAATATATCCTAACTTATGATTCATAAAGTACTTACACAATGGCCAAGCTAAGGAAAGCCCAAGGAGAAAATAAAACAAACAAACAAAAAAAACATTAGTAGCAGTAGAACAAGAGTAAAGAAGTTGGAGTCTCCATTAGTACACAATATAAAAAAAGGAAGAGTTCAAAGAAATGTTTCTAAGTAAAATATGTTCCTAAAACAAAGTAAAAAATTTAAGTAACTGATTTTCAGCTACCAAGAGGATTCAAATAAGTTTATAGGTTATTAGGTACCTAAAATTTCCCCAAAGCTAGAGCCATCCCAAAACAGTAAAAGCTTCTATTACTATAAATGAATATCCTTTTAAATAAATTTGCATAATTAGAGCCGTGTCTGCATGCATGCACGTAAGACTGGTTTTTTAAATTACCGTCATTTAAATCCCACACACTAGCTTTATTTAAAAGCAAGGAAGATCAAAGAAGAGTAAGTATGACTGAATCACTGAACAGTTTTCAAAATGTTAAAATTCATGTTTTTTTTAAGAGTCATTTTCTCCCACTCATCTTCAATGTTACTCACCATTTTAAGTGAAAAGGTAACTTTAACATTCAAATATCCATAATGGGGGATAAAAGCAAGCCAAAAAAAATCCCCTAAAATCCGTTCCCTTTAATAATTTACCTCTCTTTCTCAAGATTATTTGTCATTTAAAAACATGTGACAAAACATTTTAAGTATAAAACACCCGAATTATCTACTTCCCCCATATAGGTTCCAAACAATTAATTTTAACCCTATTTTTGCACATAAAGATAAATAGTGTAAGTTCTCCAAGAAAACACAGACAAGAAAAGATTATACAACATTCAGCTCAAGGTTCAGTTCCTAGCAGGAGCTGTCATCAGACGAGTTTTACACCTAAAAAAAAGATAAATATAAATACAGCTACTGCAAGATGCAAAGCGTTGTGTGTACTACACAGCTTCACACATGTATCCTACCATGTGAAACATGAAGGTGTATGTTGCATACCTGGCCTGAGAGGGAAGTAACAGGTAAGAGGTACTCATGGGTACTACCTCTAGGCTTGCTAAATGACCATCAGATTGAATGGAATTACTTTGAATGTTTCTATTCACTTGCTACAATGTCTTGCTTATTGCAAATTTTAATATCTGGTGCTTTGTTTTCTATTCATAATCAACTGCCATGAATTACACAATAATCTGGAGGACATTGTCCACTTAAAGAAACTGTTATACCTAGATCTGCAACTAATCCTTAGCAATTCACAGAATTCTAGTATCACTACTACCACACAAGTTAGTTTCACATCTCTTCTTCAGGGATTAACCTCACGGGAAGTGGACACATATTTCTGTGCACATCTGTACTAAAGCCGAGGCCTGCGTCTTTGAGAGCAAATTAGGATCAGCGCAAGGAAATCTGGACACAAGGAAGATACTACCTTGTTTCCAAAATCAGGTGTGACTCTAAAATAATGAGCCTAGTTTTTCTTGGAAGATGCAAGATGGCCTTGAAGACAATTCTAAAAAATGTTTTGGTCAATAAAGAATATTATTTACCAAAAAACACTCTGATATTTTCTTAATAAAATTTTAGAAAGGCAATATTGGATTTATGCTATAAATTCTAATATTCACATTAAAGCTCCCCCATAGCAAGTCTGTGCCTTCCCCAAATAATGGCTCACACAGGTGAGGCCCAGCCAGGTGGCACTGTGCCAAAGCTCTCCCTGAAAACTATTATTATGCACACTCAACAGGTGAAAAACAAAGACCAAAAGAAGGTAATCATTTTCCAAGCCAAATGCCTGCCTCAGGTGTCAAAGGAGCCTTTTGATTTCAACTGCCTGCCTCTGGCTTTACACTCCTTTGACTCCCAGGACTACAATGAGTCATTTTCTCAGACAAAAGGGAGAACTCTTTGCAGCAGTAAGAGATCAAGGGAATGGAAATGCAGTGATAGCATCAATAATGTGGATCACATTAAGGGACATTGAAGGTTTATCCCTATAAGAATGGAAGTTATACAAGGTTATACAAACAAGATAATCCGAGGTTAATTTTACTGCTAATCATATTAGTCTTCACTGATCCAACAGAATATACACTCTACTTTTGGTAATAAGTGTATTTGTCTAATGGGACAGTAACTTCTTAAGTTCCTGCACAGACTTTCATCACATCAAGTGGAGGTCTCTGTCAATCATATTACTGAATATGAAATAGCCATTTCAGAAAAATAGTGAAGTATTCTAAGATCTACAAGAAAATGCAGAATGAACAATAAAGGAACATGGTACACAGTTCCTTTCAAACAAATTTGCTTAAGCAAAGTCACCGTAAGCTTGATTCTTCCTTGGTTACTCTCTCGCCTCCTCCGTCAGCATCGCAGGTGCTGACTCCTACACAAGCCTGATTATAAATTCATTCCTGCATTTCCCCCCTATCAAAAGGGAATCTAGATCATAATTTCTATACAGAATGTTTTATAGTAAATTACTGACGCATAGGCATTAAAAGGTGTTTTCCCGGGGGCCCTTTCCAAGGTTTGGGCAAGCTGTCAACTCTGCACCTGTAGGAGGCGCTAAGCAGTCAAGGCCTGCATCAGAAACTGGAAGACCACACTGAGCACAAAGCACCAGCACTTTGCTCCAGACACCTGGTATCTCAGAACATCAGCACCTCCCAGGAGCCCCATAATCCATCCCTGGGATGGCAAGTGACCTCCCATGACAACGATGGTGACAGGGACAAATATGCACCACCTTTTGGATTTTAAAATTACATTTATCTTTCATAGAATAATCCCATAAATTTTTCTGTGATTTTGACTAGTATACTAAGAAGAGCTTCTGCCTACTTTGGCTAGATAGAAAAAGAATAGGAAAATCTATACCAGCATGATTTTAATCTTTTAGGTAGTGAGAGTCCCTTTCTAAGTGCAGTACAGAAACTCTAAAGTATCAAATACAAAAGGATAAAAGCAAACCCTCAACATGCCAAGCATTCCAACGTGGGTTACGTGGTAACTCCAAAGGCCTTGTAGGGAGGACTACATCATAAAGGAGAATAAACCAAGATCTAGTTAAATCTGACTATCTAGTCCTAAGAAGCAAAATGTGACAGAACACTGTAACACAGTTTAGAAAAATACTACATTCCACCAGCTTTCATGAACAATGATTCAGTGTGAGTTGACAGTGTGGTCACCAGTGTTGTAATTTAAGCTATAAAGCAGTGAGGAACAGGATACTAAAATACTTTCAAGGCTTCCTTTTTCTCACAGGTATCAGTTTTTCCTATTATTCACAAAGAAAAGAACAAAATCAAGCTGGGATTATCATAATAATAGTGGTTGATCCCACCATCAGAGATTAATCATTTGATCTGAATTTGTCTTTTAAAAAAATTATAAAAGTAAAAGCCTACTAGCAGTTGGACTGAATCATCAGGACTGCCTACAGCCGGACATTTTTGACCCACAAAAATAAAATTTCTGTATGGCTCACCTTACTATTACTGTCTTTGAACAATTCCCAATAGATAACAAAGCAGTCTACAGAACAAGTTATATAGCAATTTAACACAGTATTCTTTGAATACATGTCCTATACCACCTCATTTAAGAATAAAATGTCTAACCACACTTAACAGCCTAATAATCACCACTATCAGTATTGTTATTAATAACAGAGATTCAGGATCCAGTTTTCCTATGGCTCTGCAATTAGTGTGTTGGACCATTTCAGCACTTTTAGACTTCAGCTTCTTCAACTATAAACATGGTAATTAGATGATCACTTATTCTCATTTCAGCTTTATCACAGAATTAAATAAAAGACGTTAGTTTAGTAGTACTCAAGGTATTTCATTAGGATAGTTAAAACCACATCATACATCATGGCTAATCAGCACTTTGATCTAAAGACGTGTACTAAACTCCCTGTTTGATAACCCCATTTCCTTCATCTCACTCCTACGCTAATAAAGGTTTTAATTATTGACACATCCTTTAGTGAATTGCTCGACAACAGATAATTCTGACTGCATTACCTCAGCTGGTCTCTATAGTCTGTTAGGATAGGAGAAACACTACTGATTTGCACACAGTATTTCCACAAGGACGGTTACGTTTTGAGTGCTTTTTTTTTTTTTTTGGTTGAGTTTTTAGTATTTTTTTCTAAACAAGAAAATAAGTCACAATATTGATTCTGAAGTCGTAAGTTAATGAAAAATCCTACACCAACAGTTTATATGGTGCAATGTCAGACTTGCCAGATTCTATAATTTTCAGAGAGGTATTGTGTTAATCTTATTCAATATCTAATGTTGGCTTTGTGCCTAACATTTTGTTAGGAAGCAAGGGAAACATAATACAAACTAGGACACAAATACTGCTTTCCAGAAAGCCAAAACCTAGCTGGGAAAGCACATTGGATTCAACTCAGTACCTATGCAAGACACAAGTTAGTAACTGTGCACATGAATGTCAATATCACTGAGTCTAGACAAATAGAAAAGAACAAGACCATAAAAGGCTGAAGAGTCATTTCTGCTGAAGAAATTCAGCAGACAATGAGACAGAAAAAAACAGCAACAGCAATAGCAATCAATAGCAATGTATACCAAATACTGTGCAAGAGGCACGCTTCAAAGGAGACCTCTCTTGAACCTCAGAAAAACTCCCCGGGGAGCTACTATCATCTCCATTCTGCAAGTGCAGAAATTAAGATGTGGTGAGATTCACCCATTCATCCTGGAATGCACAGCCCAGGATCTCAGGCATACTATAGGTGATACTGGCCTTACCTAGAGCACAGAAAGCGAGGCCTTGGAGAGGAAGAGGGATATGGTAGAAATATTCTGAGAAGAGAAAACTGTAGGTCTCAAGGCCAAAAGTAGGAGCAACAAGACTCCTCCACCTACTGCAGTGCAGGAGGCTGAACGTCTATCAGAGGCAGGCTTTGAATAGGCCAGGTGGTTGGCACCTGGATGTGTTCTTACAAATCTCCACACAAACTAAACATTTCAAGATGGAAGAAGTTTAGGTACCCTTTAAAAACGTAAAGGCTATCGGGCTCAGTTGTTTTCTAAGTTCTCCTTGATTCAAAGTACTTAAAATTGCTAAAATTCTGAAAGGCATTTTAATTTTCCTGCTTCAATCAACTTATTAAAAGTAAAATCAATGACAAGACAGCAATTCCCTCTCACACTCTAAAAATCCAAGTAAAACTATATACATTCGTCCCCTGCATCAGACACTGCATGATACATTTTTATGATGGCAAAACTGGTTTATGGCTCTGTCTCAAGGCTTCACCTAAATACTTAGCAACAGGTGTTAAGAATGGGGAAAACACATGTCATTAAAAACACTGGGATGCTTTCTGAATGCTTTTCTGGCACTGCTTGTAAATGAAGCTTGCAAAATACAGAACATCTGAATCTTGTATAATGTGTTTTTCTGCTTCATTTATACCCTGTGGAATCACAGAATGATACCTTTTCCAGAAACAGAGAGCAAAGCACTTTTGAGGCTATTATCTATTCCAGTGCAGTGTCAAAGTGGTCTTACCTCACAGTTGCTGAGATCCAGTGAAACTCCCTTCAAATTATGATTACAAGCCAGGCCCAACAACAGTGCTCTGAGGGGAGGAAACACAGATATTATCTACATTTCATACACACACACGTTTACACAAACACACAAATGTAATCACACTGACTAAAGGATGAGGGAAATGCCTTTTTTAAATTACAGGTCAAGCACCATGTAACCTCTTACATTTTCAAATGCCACCTGCATTTCTGCCTCTTGACAATAGTAAAACAATCACACGGCTGCCCTCTTCCCCTGACAGGCGTAGAGTCCATCATAAATGCAGAACCGAGCAGTGCTGCTATTGCTATGCAAATAAATCAACAGCTCACCTAATTGCATACTGAAATTAAATTGTGGTCATCACAGATAAATTCCCACCTGCATCTGCTTGAGAACAGTTTTAATAATGTTTAGAATATTATTAGGCAATTGTTGTTAAAGAAGCAACTAGTCTTCCCTAAGGATTACGGTGGGGAAGGAGTCAGCTCCACAGTGTTCCAGGGTGTGAAAGTATACTGAGATGAGTTAAGAACTATAGGAGTGGGTAGGCAGGGGTAGAAAAGCACTGGGGATAAAATGGCATACATCTTCACCAGAATCTTGCCTGACTGACCACATGCCAGGCTAGGGGGAGGCATGTCTCTGCTCGAAAAAGGAATTATTTTGTCTTCAAATTTTGGAGACTGG
Organism: Cavia porcellus; assembly: GCF_034190915.1. Classification (NCBI taxonomy): domain Eukaryota; kingdom Metazoa; phylum Chordata; class Mammalia; order Rodentia; family Caviidae; genus Cavia; species Cavia porcellus. The sequence goes on along the minus strand of NW_026947496.1, from coordinate 28,561,321 downwards.
AATTGATCGACTGGATGTCATAACTGTCTAAAAAAATGAATTAAACCCATTTTTACAAGTCAGTCCTACACCACTGAGCAGGTCTGACACAAAAAAACTCATATACATGCATATATCCATTAAATAACACTGAATAGGCAAAAGGCACTAAATGGACCTTGTGAGGAGATCTAAGATGAGCAGCAGAAGGTTCCTGCTATAAGCAATAGAAATAAATGTGCGCAAATAACAGTAATGCTAGGTAGGTAGTAATAAGCAGAAAAGTGGGAAACCCGGGCATCCACATCTGCAGTGATTACCTGTACCCCAGGAAAAGGGCCTCTCTCCAGCACACATCAAAAGATGCCAGGGTGAGCATTAGGTGGGAAGGAAAGGAATTATTGTTGCTGTGATTGAGTTTCTCCTTCCTAAATTTACAGACCTCACCTACAGAGAGCCAACTGTAGCAATGGGTGGAACCCCAAGTCAATTGCCTCCAGCTAGCAAGGCCTCCTCAATGAGAAGGCTGGAGGCCAATGCCTTTCTTTTCCTTTTATAAGTCCTGTTCACCAGTACCTACAACACCACCTATGAGAAAGGCAAAGGCTGTGCATCCCATGTGTCAACAGCTAATTGCAATTCTTCTCTTTTACCTAAAAATTGCTTTTTCCCCTCTCTTCCCTCAGGGAAGTACTGAGCCGGTGAAAATATTTGGGCCTAAAAAGCAAAAGGCCAGTCCTTGGGTCCTACATCTTACACTAAAGGTGCAGTGACTTGTCCTTACACATCACATTTTGGGAATCTTAAGTTTTCATCAGGAAAAGCAGACAGTTCAGACATCACCTAAGAGGTCTCTCTTACTTCCAGGCCATGGTGAGTTTTCAAGTCTTACTCATAAACTTCAGCAATGCCTTCTTATAAATTGGAAGGAAAATGTTTCTTGTTTTTCTTACATGTGAATTAAAGCCAGGGAAATAAATAGTGAACTTTAAGATATTTAACTACAGAAGGCCAATGATAAGAAGGTAACAACTCACAGGACCACAGAAATTGTTAAATTGAAAAATAAAACAAAACAATAATTTCAAAAAACATAGCAGGCATGGGGGTGGGAGGGCATTCTGGAATAACAGATGTTATTTTTACCAACTTATTGTTAAGGCAAATCATTTTGAGGCAAATCTGCCTTAACAATTACCCCCTCAATCCTCAAGCGCTGCTACAAAAAGGGATGAGACAAATTGCTATTTCATTTCCCATCTGTGACTAAGTGACATGTTGTAATTTTGGAGTAGCACATTTAATAGTTTTAATAAAAATACTCAGGCAAGGCAGTGGAATTGGAAAAAAGGGCTCGGTACAGCAGAGGAGAGGAGGCGGGCCAGAAACGCTGAGAAAGCAAGAAGCAGCAGTTGGGGTTTGGGCTGCACTCAGAACTGCAGGGCAGGGTGGAGACACTCAGAACCAAATGACACTGGAGATGTTGGGAAACACCAAGGAACAGTGTCCTCCAAACATGTCCTCCAAAGCCCGGGAAATATGCTGACATGGACTGAAAACAGCTGCAATCAAAAAGTGAGAGCATGAAGGAAGCATTCTATCTTCTTTTAAAGAACTCCAAATTGAGTGGGAAACTTCCAGAACACATTATGTGAAAACCAAAAGTGTCACTTTCAAAAGTCACACTTGTTTAGTTCATCTTCTCATAGCAACTAAGCCAAAGGTTCCAGAAGCAACTCCGTTTCCCTGCTCCCTGCAGACAGTGTGGAGCAGTCTGGGGTTAGGGACACCATGGAGCCCCACGACAACCTTCTCTCTGGCAAGGATTCCAACCCAGCCCAGCTTCTCATTATCCTCCTTCAAATCCTGTCACATCAGTAATCCCAAATCAACATCTATTGAATGTCCTGCAAGCTAATATAATCTCCATGTCTGGTTTTCTGAAAATTCAAAGTGACTCTATATGATTTTGAGGATGCGACTTAGTTTATCTGAGCCTCAATTTTCTTGGCTGTGAAGTGGGGATAATGACACCAGCTTCCCACAACCGTGGTCAGCATTAAAGGAGACAGTGCCTGGAGAAACACCAGGACAGTAACAAGTGGAAGGTGGTTTTCAAAATGCCCTTCTGTTTCCACTTCTGCATAGGTAAACCTGAGCATCTCGGCTGTGGATATCTATCTTCTCACCTTACTATATCCCATTAACTGGCCATGTGGACTTGGGTTTATAGACTCTTCAGCCACAAAGCCCTTCTCCTCATGATAAAGTTGTACTGAGTAAATCCCAGAGCTAAACATTCACTTAAGTAACAGATTACAAGATTTAACAATTACCAAGTACCTCTGAAGTACAATATTCATCATTGCTTTAACAAAGCATACAAAATATAGTACTGTTATGGAGTATTGCATAAAATCAATTACATAACCAATGAAGAATTATTCCCCATTATATAAGGGTCATCAACACTGAAAGACTTAGAAAACTGTTTTATGTCTGAAACTGCTTAGAATGTACTAATCTCCTACTAGTGGACACAGCAAAATGTGCCTCGTTTTGCTTTGCATGTAAGGTTCTCACATCTACCACACTGCAGATATTCAAAAAGTATCACCTGAATAAGTGAATATCATTAAATTATAAAAGCATCCCTTTAGAATACTAATTCTGATGCCTTTCTTAAAACTGTGCAACCAAATCATCATGTTTGTAGCTGTTACATTTTGAGACCTCTAATGCATTAATTCAACATTTTTTTTAAAGCCTCTACAATATCAGACATTTTTCAGCACTTGACTGGAGCTACTTGTCTTAAGGATGCCCACTGTTTTAGAGCTGTGGTACTAGGTGGGACCAAGAACTTCACACCTCTCAAAAACAAACAAAAGAGAGAGAGAGAGAGAAGAGAATTTCTCAATACTTTTCTAGTAAAATGGATAGCAGGCACTGGTTTTAATACTTCACACAAATTACAAGAGCAAAGTAAATGCTCACTGACACACAATCTGGGGAAAGGAGAAATGTGTGCGGGCACCGGGGTCGACCTGACAACCCACGCATCACAACTACTTGAAAATAAGTACTGGGTTGGGGATTTAGCTCAGCGGCATAAAAGCCTGCCTGGCAAGTTCAAGGTCGTGAGTTCAATCCCTGGTACCAAAAAAAAAAAAAAAAGAGAAAGAAAAGAAAAAATACAATACTGTACCTTCTGGCGACTCAGGGAATTTGGCTCTACCACCTTTGTACATGAAATGTCTGAGTGTTTCTGGTGATGTCAAATACAATTCTCAAAAATAATAAATTACATTCAAACTTCAAGTGAAAGAGATGATACTTAACTAAGTAATTCAGACACTAAAATGTTTAAACACTGGTTCTGTTGCACACACAAAATGTGTATGTAATGTGGAGTTCAACTATTACTATTTGGTTGAAATATTTATAATAAACATTAAAACACATAAGAATATGCCTAAAGTGAGCTGAACAGACATTACTATAAGACAATGATGCCCGAGTGCATATTTTTGAATAAAATTTTATTAATTAATACATGAACTGAATGCATTCATGGACTTCAAGAACGCTATTTCCATACACGCTCAGAACTAATTCTTGTAAAAGATCAGTCACTACTGCAAAGGGCACAAACCAAAGGGAGAATTATTTTTATATTGACAATGTAATGAGATCAACAGTGCACAATGTACTTTAAAACACATTAACATACTTTTCTGTCTTAGAGTAAAGAAGTATTCTCTTTTGCCTCTTCTGTCTTTGAATTATATGTCTTTCTCCTGTCCCTTAAGCACATTCATAATAAGAAATTGAACTTTAAAAGCTCTGGAGAAAATGAATTAATCACTCACTTTAAGGGCTCTGGAGATAGTTTCGTGCCAGAAAGGTTGATTTGCATCAGTGCTAGAGAGCTACTAAAAAACTGCTTGAAAGACAGGGGCACTTCTTTTCCTTTCCTGAAAAGACATCGGAGACATACAAGTGTTTATTTCCAGCAAACTTCTTATTGGTTACTCAGACACCATGAAATAACCCATAAATTGGACCCACTCTCATTAAAAATGTAAAGGTAAAAAGAAGCAAATACATGTCTGAACCCTACATGTGTCAGTCCAGCCCCATTGGATGAACAGAGGTTAACACACATCACTAACTTCACAAAACCATTTATTCTTTTTCTTTGTAGCTAAGAAACAACACTGAATTTTAACACTTGGGAAACTCGATGTTCAGATTATTAAAAAACTGGAGGTGAAAAATGTACATCTTCATTCAATTTAAAACAGTTTTCCCACTGCCATCATCAACAGTCATTTTGATGGAGCAAGCCAGGGATGGAACAAGATGGGGATCTGGTGTCAAATTGAGGACCAGTATAGAATTTCTGAATGGCAAGAGGCCTGCAGAACAAGCTGCCTAATTAGCTACTACATTCATACTGCAAATCTAATCGTTCCAGGCCAGATATTGGAATAAACAAACAATGAAACAAAAAAATGAAATGGCCATACTCTCCAATTTGTACCCTTTCTATTATAGTGAAAAGTAATTGGATAAAACCACACAACTCAAGGATAAGTTAAGTGTCAACACCATACTTGCCACTGGGAGGGAAAAAAAAATAATTCAAGAGTCCACTTGAACCAGGACTCAAGGACACTCTGTTTGCTTTGTTCTGCCTTACAGAATTGAAGGGAGGACTGAATAAGCCAGAATATGTAAAGCAATGAGCCTAATGAATAGTAAGCAAATAGTGAATCCTATTCTGTAGAAAGGCCCAGAACCTCAGGGCAGAAGCAGCCTGGTGGCCCAGTGCATACAAGTTATTAATATTGAATAACATTTTGTGCGAAAGTCTGGAGAAACCTGTCAATATTTGACAGGTTAAAAATAAAATTTTAAAACAAGAAAATTTCAGGCTACTTGGAAAGAAAAATCTAAGCAACTAGAATCTTTTTCTATGAGGAAAAAAATGCAAGTAAAAAGGAAATTCTGATAGCATATATTAAACATTTTAAGCAAGTCAGTAAGTCTCCATCTAGAGAGTGCAACAATATTAGCTTATATACTTCTGGCCATTTTTTTGGAGCAGATGTTGTTAAATGGTTCTTTGGGTGTAGCGTTGTTCCCACTGCTCTGTGTTAGAGTTGCCCGTTCTGTGGTTTCTAAATATCCACTGCCCTTTTCTGAGGCACAAAGAGGCACTATTGCCATAAGCACAGCAGGATTTGCACTGTGGTGCCCCTACAGCCAATGGGATGTGAAAAGACATGGTATGTTTCCCTTCCTGAAGAAAAGCCTCATCAGAATGTGTGGGCACTGCCACAGACCCTTTTCCTCTGCCACATGGCTGTCAATGTTCTCGGCAGAAGATGCTTCCTCCAGGGTAAAAGTGCTGTGGTCAGCCCTGAATGGATATGTTGCAAAACTACCTCTGCCGACAGCCGTGAGGACGGGCAAGCGGCTGTCAGGATAGGTGATATGGTCATAATCACTGCACAACAACCTCACTTACCCTGACGAATACACTTATAAAATTATCAGCGAACAAAAGTATGAATAGCCTGGCTAGTGATGCTCACACCTCAGTGTAAATGCAGCAATTTCAATGTAATTACTAGAGGCTTTACATGACTATATCTAGGTGAGGTGCGGGGTATTAAACAGTTTAATCATAACCTTTCATTTGGAAGACAAGGCAATTTGTTAGCACAATTCTGTTCTATGAGCTTAACAGCTCCACTGAAGACCAGTCATCACAGAATTCACAGTACTGTGAACTGAGAAGAGCTGATTACACAAAGACCTTTAATAGGCTGTGCCGTCATCTTATAACTCAGGTCCCCTGTCAATCACAGCTCCACCAAAGCATGCCTCCCTAAGCTACCTTCAAGCACACGAGTCGACCAGACAGCCTCAGTGACTATTCTTAATTAGTTCCCCCCAACACACTCAAAATAAAACGTCTTGGAAGTCTCCTGGTTTCTCCCACAATTATACTCCTGGATTCTACTCTGACTTTGCTCCATTGAAAGATTTATGGCATATTTTCACTACTGTGAAGATTTGCATCATTGTTGAAGTAATAGACTAAAAGTACTTTAAAATGTAGATAGGTAAATTTGCAATGTATATTTGTAGAATAAAGCATTCCACAAAGCCAAATTCTACAAATAAGTGAGGATTATATCCTTGAATATATGATGCTTCTAAAGTATACTACTAAATATGGAGGTATATCTAATTCTAAGTAATACTCTCAAGCTATTAAAGAATACATAAGGACAAAAATGTTATGACTTGCAGTCACAATTGTGAATAAGAAATGTTGGGCTGTACTGATTACATTAGGAGGCCCCAGAACTCCACATGTACACAGCCCATGTTTCCACAATTCTGCTGCTCTCTCTCCATTCTGAGCTGCTGGTCTTTGTGATTCGTATATCTCCTAACCTCTTGCCTTATTTTGTAAAGAGTTTTAAAGTCAGCAGGTTGCAAGTGAGACCCTGACACTGATTTCTGCTTCCTCTACAAAATTAAAATGTTGTAGCTTTGGGAATGACCATTCTCTTTGCTCCCAAGGTAGTTTATACTGACTTCTAAGCTCGTCACTAAGAAGTATCTTCAGTGGATTCTAAAAAGCTCTTTACTACACGAAGAGAGGGTGCATGTTCACATATGAAGAACAATGCATTGCTGTGTAGTTCACATAGCCAAACTGAAGTTACTAATAAGAATATTTAGCTCTAGTTTAAAAAGCTATAATTAAAACTTGAACTATATCAGGGCCTAATAATTCAAAGATGATGGCTTAAGGTGATCTTTGTGTACAACCGTCCCCTTCTATCATTTCTATTTTCATTAGCACTACACCCCAAAAAGACAATTTACTACATCCCAAAATAATAAATAAACCCATACCGGTGGGAGAAGACAGTTCTGGAGAGATTGAGCACAGCTAAGTATTGGAGGCATCCTCGGAGCAGAGCACCACAGACCTTTGGGAAGAAATAAGCTCGTCTTATTTTAGGCATCTTTAGGTTTAGGAAAATATGTTATTAGAGAAAAAAGTGCTGTTCCCCATCTAAAGAGCTGTTCTGAGACCCCCAAGGTAATATAAAAAAACATTACCATGTCCAGCGAACATTCTGTATTGGATAAATCCAGATAAGCAATGGCATTTGGCTGGGCCAAAAAATTATACAAGTGCTTGGAAAAACAACAGAAACAAAAAAATAAATGTTAGGATTCAGAAACAAACACAGGCACACAGCACAATGTAAATTACTGTTCTGAATGGAAGTTGCTCATATTCCCCAAGATCATTTTCAGCTGTACTCAAAAGAATCTGAAAAATTCTGTCACTCCAACACCTGTCCTGAGATTAAAAACCCCAGAATTTAAAATACAATTATGTTCAAAATTTTTTTAAATGGCCAAATGGAATCTGGACTGCCAACACCTCTTCTCATTTTTACACATGACTTAGTTTTCCTGATTAGCTCAATTTTTATTATACAATTTTGGAACGATGCTAATTAATTATAACTCCTGAGATTAAAATACCACCTGGGTTGCAGCCATCCTATCAAAATGCTAATCAATTTTGAAAGTGTTTAAGGAAGCAGTTATTTGAACTTGAACCACTGAATGGTCTCAGGCTATATTCTCTTCTGTCCAACATAATGATTTTTTTAATGATTTTTTGCTAACCTTAGTTACTTCCAAAAATCGATCACAGATGCCCTAGAACCACTATTAGTCTCACACAGAGATAAGATCCTTCATGGGTCACTGCGATATGTCTTCTCTCACTTCTGCCCCATGCAAGCTGATCAAAACAATGAAATTAATGACTATTGTTCTCTAATTGTCCTCTGTGACAGCAGCCAGCACTCACCAACAACAACTAGTCTGAGCTCTCTGCCACCAGACACTTGCAAACACCAACAAACCTAACAGTGTCTCATTCCTTGGCAACCACTTATTAACTGCAGCCATGTAACTACATGGTGCTGCAGAAAACCCCTCTCAATAGTGAAGTCAGAATAACAAAGTATTAACACAGAAACGCTTTAGCATAAAGCATTGCCAACAGACTATACTATGAAAGGCTCTGGTTCTAAGAAACAACTTTGTTTTCACTTACAGTTATTCAGCCTTTCATTGCCTGGTGCCAGTGACCTCAAGGGACATTTAAATTAGGTGTTATTTTGCTCCTAGCCACCAGTAGGGGGACTCCTGACATACTAAAGTGGTCATGAGACCCTACAAAGCCAACATGTTCCAATCATTTTCCAGGAAGGCAGAGACAGACACAGGTGCCTGCAGATCTGATGTGGGACTGCAGAACATCAGCAGTCCTTGGCTGGGATTCCACAATCCCCCGGCTCACCAATTAACTCCACTGTCCCCAGAGGTGAGCCTGAGCAAAACCCACTGATCAGGGAATGAGGCGTTTAAGCAGTTGCATGAAGCATCCATAAGGTCCTTTTTTTTAAAGCTGTCTTATTTACTCTCAGTCTCTTCTTGCTTCCTTCCTTCTGTCCCTCCACTTTGCTATCATGGTTTGGTGGTTTTGTGTCAGGTTCCTTTCTTCATCTAGGAGGGGAACAGATTTATGAATCCTCAGCGAAGGTGACAACCGAACTTGGAAAATGTGTTCCAAGAGTCACAGTGAGCCAGGAAACAAGTATTAATTAAAGGATCCCAAGTGCAAAGGAGAAGAGGAAAAAATAAATAACAACAAAAAGGTCTTTATTTATATTCCCTGCCTTATAGGCAGAGGTTTAAAAAAAAAAAAAGTGAGAATAAATTTCACAGTGTTTCTGATCCCTGTAGCGCACTGGAGTGAAAATTCATTCAGATCCCTCAAAGATGCTCAGCGGCTCTAGGTTCCTGGTGTTTAAGGGTCATCTCTCCTAAAGGCCACCATGCTGAAGGGAAGATACCATTTGCTGCATACAGTAATGAGGTCATGCTTAATTCTCATGTCAATAAGATGTGCCAAACATTTCTATTACTAACTGAGGTGCATAAAAACTCTTGTTAAAATTCAGGGCAACATTGGGCCTTCATACCAAAAACCCTAAAAAGCAGAGTACTTTTATTTCATTCATGGAGTAGATCAGGATTGGTTTTATTCCATTAACCTCTTTTAACTGCAAACTGTAAGAAAGCAACCATGGTGCTTGCCAAGAATACTATTTAATCATGAAATAGTTTACTTTATGCTATCAACCTTTTTTAGCAAGCAATTGTAACCATGTGCCAAAATATTTAAAATGAAATAAACTCCTTCAGAAAAACTATTTCCAAGAGGTATTTGAACTTCAGGATCATTACATGAGATAAAACCAACTGTAGTGACAGGCTACATTTAATTAGTTTTCATTAAAACATTTCATAAACTTATAACTGCACACCTTTAAGTGCCAGGACAGAGAGAGGCAGGACGATCAGTCAGAAAGTCATGTGCAGAAATTAGTCTGGGCTTATTCAATGCAGCTTTATGGAATCTGCAAGCCTGGAAGTACAACCTTACCGAAAGGTCATCTCCGCGAAGTACGTTCCCTGAGAGGTCCAGGTGGGTGAGAGTGGAGGCAGTCAGCGGGTTGGCACTGAGGGACTGAGAAAGGCTGTTCACCCCTGCAACATCAGGAAACCCAACCTCAGTTTCCCGTCAGGAGATGACATGAGGCTGTTTGTGTAAATCACTCAGCAGTCCCACACAACTGCGGAATTACAGTTAACCATGAACACAGACATCATGCAAGATCACTGAGATTAAGTCATTTTTGACACACCCTCAGAGAGGATAGGTGACACAGCCATCTCACAGCCTGGGAGGGGTGTGTGTGTATGCAGCGATGGAAGCGGCTATGCTCTGTTCTGCAGAGGACACAAAACATTTGACTTTCAAGTCCCAGAATGATGCAAGCAACCTCACTGACAATTTTCATTCTTTTCTGGATTCTGCCAGGTGATTCTTAACTCTGCAAATAGCATTTAAATGATACATGTGCATATTCTGATAATTTCATCTACTTAAGTACCAGAAAGTTGATGGAGGAATATACTGCTCTAGTTAAATGTGTCACACTCAAGGCTAAATTTGGAATAAAATGGAGTTCACAAAGAGTGAGAAGGTATCTACACACAATGTAAGAAGCAATCAAAAGGAAAAATTTTGAATTACTAATTACGCTCTTTACATACACAACATAAATGGCTCAAGGTAAAGTTAACTGAATTATGCTGATGACTCTACCTCCAAAAGCCATATATAAGGAGAGCAGACCACAGAGTAGAGACCTCAATGTTCTTTTCTATGTGGATGACAGTCACTGTCACCAGCCTGTCTCAACCTAGGGTGGCTGGATTTTATCAGGTCACCCTGTCATGTAGCAGTGAGGGCTCCCTGAAGTATGTCATTGTGAAACAGGAGCCTAGCAAAGTCTGGTCACTCCAGGGACTCAAACACTCTCAACAGTCCACAACATAATGGGATAAAGGACATAGCAGAGCTCTGTTTCAAAAGTCTGTGGTTCCTAATCATCTATTTCTAACCAGGGTAGACTTTCAAATTGTTTTGTCTATCTCTTGTTTCTTCAGTAGAATTTCTCTTGGAAATCCTAGCTTGTGTCAGTTACCTTAAAGAGAAAGAGGGAAGAAAGTTCTGCCTGGACATGGGCAGCCATGCTGGTGCAGAGGAGCCACGCTTGGTCTCCACGAAGAATCAGACTTGGTTAGGGCAGCAGGACTTGAAGAAAAGAGCTGGGGCTGCAGACAAGAGTGTTGCTGGAGCCCCTTCTGCTACATACAGGGCTACTATCTCATCTTCTGGTGTCAGGGAGAGGTTCTGGGTCTGGCTTGGGCCTGACAAAGGCCAGTGACCAATTTTTCAAGGGTGAGTGGATACTGAACATAGAGGAGACAGAAGCTTTGAATGGAAGATGTCTGAAGTACCAGGAAGTTACTTCTTGACTGTCAACCCAACATTTATTACATGCTTACAAAGTCCAGGGTGTTGGGAGATATACCTAAGACCCATTCCATTATCTGCCCTGGGAAAGTATAAAGATCATCATGCAAAAAATGATTAAAATCTAGTATGAAACATCAGTGTTATATAAGGAATATTTTTTCATTTCAAAAAATCTTTGTTAAAAACCACTGTGTACTACACAGCAGCTTCAGAGATCCAGGGATACCACTTCCCCAGTCAAAGACCAGCTTAGTGACAGACACAGACAGAAGATTCCATGGTTTATACATAGCTGTTCCTCTAAAGCCTCATAGGTAGGGCTTTTGAAAATCATGGGAATGCTAGAGCAAACATGACAAGAATTGGGGCTTGGTCAGCAGAGCTAGGTCACAGTGGGGGTGACCTGGCAAAGTATATCTATCTCCTAGCTTGTTCCTTCTCTCCCTGCTTCCTGGCCCCCATGAGGTGAGAGCAGCTTTGCTCCCACCAGGCCCCTCTGCCATGACATGCTGGCCTGGAGCCAGTCGGATTGTAACTGGGAGTCAAAACAAACCTTTCTTCAAGCCATGAGTGTCAGGTATTATGTCTTAGCAACTAGGAAAGTGACTGAGACAGATGACTGAAGATGGCCCTGCTACCCCTAGGTTCTGTATCTGTAGATTGAACCAACCACAACCAAAAACACTTCTTCAAACAATTCTAATGTGCATTGAACATGTATGGACTTCACTCGTGGTCATTATTCCCTAAATTATACTGTATAAGAACTATGTAGATTTACACTGCATTAAGTAATCTAGAAATGATTAAAAATACATAGGAAAGTATATATAAGGCTCTCTTCAAATACTACGTCATTTTATATGTGAGACTTGGAAAGCATCTGTGGATTTGGGTACCCAGGATGAGGGAAAGAACTCTGGAACCAATCTCCTGTATATACTGAGAGACAACTGTGCTCACTAACCAACCAGGAAATGATTAACAAGGAAGCAAGAAATAAGAGCTTGCAATGAAGTGGGTGGAGTTTCAGTGAACTGCATGTGACAAAAGGAAGCTTATAGGAAAGGATAACTTCCGAGATTGTCTCCTGTGATTGTTTCAGCTTCCAGCTTCCCTCACTGTGTCCTATTGAGAACATTCATGTTTTTATAAATGGAACAATTGAGTCTGAAACATATGGAGAATACCAGACTCTCATTAAGGAAATCATTTGTAAAATCATGCCCTTAGTGAGGTATTACAAAAGCCAATAAATAAATTCCAAAATTAGAAGGCCAAATTACTCCCGACAGCAAAACGCTCCTTGACACGTGTGGGCACTTGGCAGGTGGCCAACACAGAGCAGACTCGGGAGAGACTCGTGTTCTCAGCTCAGCCTCATGATACTGCAGGGGAAGGAAGGTTTCCTCCCCACCTTCTGCGCCTGTGCTCATCTGCCTACTTGGAGTGGAGCAGGAAATCGTGACAGTGTAGGACTGGAAAAAACCAGGACTTTTACAACCCAAGCTTGATGCAAATTTGCATGCCAGTCTCCATTCTGGCTGTCTAGTGATTTTCACCATCCCTCATGTTTATTATTGGATGTTTACAGCTGCAGAAAGGGGGTACCAGATGGCCCTGCCATGACAGAATCTGCCAGCCAGCGGGATGGTTGCTAGAAATCCAGAAACTCACATAGCTAACGTCTGAGATAGAAAAAGGACATGTGGAGCAGTGGGGATGTCACGGGGATTACTTTTTTTTTTATCTGTTTTAAATTATGAAGCCATGAACGTGAGTGTTTTTTGGGAACAAAAATATGTTAGTCAAATTCATTAGAAATATAAAACTGAGTTATTCTGAAACTGCAAACCTTTCAGAATTTATATATAAGCCTTTAAAAGTTAATTTTTAAAAATCCCAGCATGCTGGAGGCTGAGGCATGAGAATCACTGCAAGTTCAAGGGTAGCCTAGGCTAGTGAGCTCAAGTCAGCCCGAACTACAGAGAGAAACCCTGTGTCAAAAACAAACAGAAAGTATGTCAAGGTATTTGTCTTAAAAGGTACAACTTACAGTTCTTTGGGTCACATGTTATAAAGCAACATGGACACATTTTGATTTATACCTATTCTATTGCAGGACAGAGACAAACAGGAACTAGGACCCTCACTTCTGAAGGCACAGGCTGTGTGTCACTATCATCACAGAGATATACAGCCACCTGCTTTGCCATGTTGAGAGCAACAGGGCACCAATAAAAGGTGGCACAAGGCACCTGGGAACCAAACCCTATGCCAGGAAAGACAAATGATCACTACATCCTTCTGTTTGTTTTACAGTAATGGACAAAACAATGAAATAAAATGAAATCTTTGAAAGAATTTCTATCTTACAAAAATTATGCTTGCACTATGAAGCACATGGTAAAAGATGAATACTTTCATATGCAGAGAAGTCATTTAAATTCAGGAAAAACAATGTAAGCAGACCTAACAAAGAATGTGTACTGGTAACTTTCTATAAAGAAATTCAAATGATTAAAGACAGTAGGGAAAAATGATGTAAACGATGACAGGAGAAACTGAAATTAAAACATCAGAAGACTTTGGTATGCTTAAGAAAGAAATATAAGGGAAAATAACAGAATGAAAAGGGAGAGGTAACAATAGTATGAAGAAGTTTGTGGGGATCAGATGGAAATAAACATGAAAACAAGTCTTCAAAATGTACCGACTCTTTGAGCTAATAATTCTACTTAAAGAAATTCATCCTAAAAAATATTTAAAGAAATGACAATATATAGTGATCAAATTCACATTAGTGCTGCTGCCACTGTTTAAGAACTAACAATTATGTAATTGCATACTTACCGATTATTTAAATAAATTATAGAATATAATTTCAAACCTGGAATACCATGTGACCACTGAAGGTGGCAATGTGTTTATTGATGTAAGTGATCATGATTTGCTTTGTAGAGAAAAAAGATTATAGAGAAATAGTAAGGGCACGTGCATATGTGTACACATGTGCGTATCCGTATACACACACATTATGGACAGAAAACTGCACAGAAAGGTTGTCTCTCTGGTTGTCACCAGTGACACTCTCACAATGCTGGCATTAAAAATAATTTCTGCTTCCTTAGACTTTCTGGTATCCTCCGAATCCTTACCATGAATATGCCATGTACTGATAAGGTCCAGCATTAAGCTGACTTTCTGAGGTGTAACAGAGATTGTGCAGAGGGGCCAAACTCAGCTATAGGGTCTGGACATAGGTCCCAGTTCAGAAAACACTAACTCTTTGGAAAATCTCTCCACGGTAGTTGACTTTGCCTTAATCTTAACCATGTGTGCCTGAATTATGCGCACAGAAAATCATGAGACTTGTGGAACTAATTCCAATTTCAAATCACTCTAATGTAACTGCCCATTCAGAGCCATGTGCAACTGGCTGGATATAAAACCCAAGGGCCTGCTCTGCTTCCTTCATTGACCAAGGCACATTCAGTGACAGCCAGGGGCCAGGACACAGAAATCAGTGAGACAAAGTACTGATCACCCAGATACTGCAAGCCAGGAAGCCATCAAAGCACAAGGGGAAGATACTGCAGTAGATACTGCGGTGGGAGCACAGAGAAAGGCAGGAGCACCAGCGTGAGCTGTCAGGGTGAGCTGCAGGAGGCTGCTGTCTGGAAAGGCTTCAAAGAGAATGGGTCAGCAGGAAGAACTTAGAGGTGAGCAGAAATTCACAACATCTGCATACAGGGACACTGCGTTTGTGCCAGGTGGAAATGCACATATTTGAAAATACGGCAGCAGAAGATGAGGACAATGAAGGTGATGGTGGTGATGGAAGCTGCCAGAAATCACACTGTGTGTAGGTTAACTCATTTAAGCCTTCTACCCATGGTAAAAAAGATACTCTTATTTCTATCCTACAAATATAGCAGCTGGGGAACCAAAGGCACAATGCAAGCACGTTCACAGTAACAGCCATGTCAGGACTCAATCACAGGCCACGTATGGTGCCTTCAAAGGACGGGGAATCAGTTAAGATGCGGCAAGATGTTCCATTGAAGAAATCTCTTGAATGCCCACAGTAGTCCATAAACTGTGCGAGAGGCTAAAGTTACAGAGACAAAAGAAGTACAGGTCAAAAGAAAGCCTCGCTCTCATCGTAAAGACATTTCCTCAGTAATGTCACATGTGTGACGCAGAAAAAAATATGGAGGAAAGACCAAATGATTACGGTGCATCCTTGGGAATAAGGAATACATTTCAGCAGAGATCAGCTTTTATAAAATAAGCAAGAGCTCTCCAAGAAAATCTGGAGATGAAACAACTTTTCAAGCATCCAGTGCAAAGGACGGAGATGTATACAGGGATAGAATGAACGCAGGATAATTTCTGATGTTGTTACAGAGGTGCGAATGGGTAAAATAATTACAGAATTAGCAAGATTTGATGAGCAGCTGGATAAACGAGAGAAGGAAGAAGTGAATCAGGGCCTGGCGAGAAAATAAGGCAATTTCCAAACAGAAAATAGAAGCAAAAGAGGCTCTTGAAGGCTCTCAGCAGTGAGGCCCAATAATCTTGTGAATCAAAGACTCCATTTGACGGCTGGATGTAGGGTCAACTTGTTTTTCCCAGAATAAATCAAGAAAATACAACCAGATGCCTTTCAGAATGTGAGCTATGAGGCTAGAGACAGCCAGGGGTTTGTTCAACTGACTCAATGCTTAAAAAATTCCAAATCTGTACATGAATTTCAAAATTACTCTCTATTCTAAAAACACTTTAAAACATCAAATTGAAATCCTATAATGGTTTTATCTTAAAACTACCAGGACATATATTTTTAAATGCAGATAAACAGGATAGTTCTAACTACAGCAATATTAGAGGTATAATGGTAAGTAAGTAGCATATACTATACCTTTAGGTGACAATGAGGTTTTGGATAAATTTAAATGTTTTAATCCCTTTGGAAGTTTGGCAAACTGAATACTTAAAGAGGACACACCTGAGAAAGAAAAACAAGAGATTATTAGAACTTTCAAATGCTCAGAATTATGTTTTATCTGACAATGCATAAAAATTATTTGATTCCAATTATACTGACTACCTTTTTCTGCCTAAAGTAAGAGACTATTTTCTAACCATTTACAATTGGGACTCCTTTTTTTTTTTCCTGTCCCACCTATTGGGTAGGGGAACAGGAAGACTATTTAGAAAAAACAGTAACTGAATCTTTATCATTACAGATAATTTTCTTTGGGCCAAGTACCACCCTCTCCTCACGATCTTATTTAAAATGCAGATCCTCTGGGGAAGAGGAATATAATTGTTCCCTCCTTTTCTTTTTAACCTCTGTCTAATGAGTTGCTCTCTTTCCTGGATAAGCAGATGCATGCTCTTTAATTATTGTCAGGAAGAATGGAATAATATTAACTATTCGGATAACAGCTTCACTTTTAACAGATGGATTCCCATAGTTAATTGGCTTAGTGTTAATAACCTCAGAGCAACAGAGCATGTTTACATTTCTTATAGGTAGGTTTTGCAACTGTAGTAAGTCACGAACAATTAATATTATTGAAATCTAGGTATTCTTTAAATTCAGTGGCTAGAATAGAAGCTAGAAACACCAGTCTGCTTATTGCAATGAAAGTACAGGGTTAGGAGCTAAGTAATACACAAACAGGTGCTCACCCCTGAGGACCTCCCAACATGTCCACTTCCAGGTGGACCCACAGGCATGTTTTCTGGAAGGCTCCTTAAAGGGGACTAAGCTCATGTCCCCCTTGACTAATTCTTACATTCTGGGCAGCACTAAGAAACACCTCTGTTGGCTGCTACCCCACTATGCTACCCCAGAATGTCTATAAATCTTATTAAAATGTATAAGTACTACTGGAGATAAAACATTAAGGTCCTGCATCTTGACTACAACTTCAGAAGAGCTGAGTGTTCCAGGAATCCCTGCCTCTCTCTAGGGCGTTCCAGTGTCAAGAAAAAAAAATCACTTGATTAAACAATATTGAATAGAACACATCTCCAGATGTGAATATGCTAATCCTTAAGGTAAATCTACGCAATCTATGCTCTGGGGAGATAATGGCAGGGCAAGGGGGGGGGGACCAATAACTGTTAAAACGTGCTTAAGAAAAAGGGCAAAGTAAGGAGCAGGGGAAGAACAAATAAAAGGGAGAAATCCAAAACAAGTAGGAAAACAGATTTTCATCCAAACTGACCAATGATTACATTATATGTAAATACACTAAATACTCAAATTATGTCAATGGTGGCTTATCTGAGCAAAAATATCAAATGTTTTTAAGAGAAATATCTGAAAACATAGGTGTTCAGAAGAAGTGAACACAAAATGATGGGAAAACATATGTGCTATGATCATTAACTAAAAGATATATGGGGTACCTACACAAAGAAGTTACATTTTGAAGGTTTTAATAGAGATAAGTGCACATTTCATCAATGAGAAGGTTATAATCATCCTGAATCTGTATGCCCTATATAACATAGTCCACAAATATAAAAGTAAATCTGAATAACAGAAAGGAAATAAATGTGTTACTACACACATACACAATAACTGTAGAATATATTTCTTCAGAGAATTCACTGACGCAACTACACACTAAGCCATAGTCTCAATACATATTAGAATATTGCATAAGTACTGAATCATACCAAAAAAAAAATCTCTAACTGCCTTGTTTCATGTTCTAGAATTACTATTGCTACACTGGAATTAAGATATAAATTATAGCCAGAGGGTAATTATAAAATCTCAAAATAGTTATAAATTAAGTAACTCATTCTAAATAGCAAATGAAACCAAGAAAAAAATCACAATAGAAAACTTAAAATTAGTTTGAGTGAAGCTATAAGGCTAACATTTTTGAGCTATAACTAAAGGCATACTTAAGGAGAAATCCATAGTTGCAAGGACGCCACAAATAATTATCTAATAATCTCTACCTCAGGATTTTGAAAAATAGCAAATTAATTCAAGCCTAACACCATAAATGAAAATAAGGAAATAATAAAAAAGAAGCACTCAAGTAGAAAGCAGGAAAAAAATAAGCAATTCAACAAAGCCAATTCAAAGAGACTAGTGAAATAAATCCACGAAGATCAATAAAAAGTGTGTACATGTGTGGGAGAGATCAGGTTATCAAAATTGACTACTAAAAAAATTATCAGAGATCCAACAGACATTGCAGACATAAGTAAAGATGCAAAAGAATCTGTAAGCTAAACAAAAATCATTTTAGAAGAAATGAATAAATCCTTTATAAAAAAACACAATGAACCACCATTAATAAGAAATAATTTCTGCAGTGTTCTATCTATTCAGGAGAAGAAATCAGTCACTTTATATGCACAATTATGGATTTCTCCTTAAGTATGCCTTTAGTTATATCTCAAAAATGTCATTCCTGGGTTCAGCTAGAACTTGCAGTCCTTCTGCTTCAGCCTCTTAGATTGCAGGGATTACAGGCATGCACTACCATGTCTGGCTTACATTCCCTTTCTTGAAGTTGGTAGTACTTGCACAGTAGTGTTGACTTTGCAAAAATGCATTAAGACATACACTGGCACTCAAGTTTGGATCTTCAATGTCCCTAAAGTGCCAGGTGTAAGGTTGGTCTCCAGGTAAACTCTTTGGAGGTGGTAATCTGAGGGGAAGAGGGTGCTTGTGGGAAGTCCTTAGGTCTTAGGAGTGTAACTTCGAAGCGGACCATGGAAGCCTGGTCTCTTTCTCTTCCATACTGCTCCCTGGTAGGTGACATAAGTGATTTCATCCCCTTCTAGGATGGCTGCCTCAGCACAAACCCACAGCAAAGGGCTGATCACCCTCAGGCTGCAACTTCCCCAGCCCCAGCCTACACAGCCTCTTCCTTCACAAATGACTGCAGGTGCTCCATTATAATGACAAAAGCTGCCTAACACATTTGGGATCCAGGAGCTTTTCTGAGTGTAGATTATACTTCAGGTGAGAAAAATTATTTCAAAAGATTCAGGCTGTAAGAGTAAAAAATACTGGAACCTCACTTTTAAATTTTGATATGCATTATCATTGCCCACAATGACACATTCTTTTCTGTTTTCTTTTACCTATCAAAGTATATCCTTTAACAACATCAACAAAAACAATATCCTTAAAGCCATATTCTGCATATTCAAATCATTCTAAAAATATCATCTACTAGATAAAAATTTTATCTGCTAACACCTACCATTAAACTTTAAATTTGTTGTACTCTGGATGATTTACTTTGCTTTGTTCTTTGAAAAGATGACAATTTAAAACCATAGTAATTTTTTGTGTCTGTATTTAAATGAAAGATCAAAATGGAACACTGTTTGCCCTGCTGGAGATGCCCACCCACTGCTCACTCCTTAATGAGAAGCAGATAGGAATAAACAGTCCAGGAATATTTTCTCCAGAAATTACACCAAAAGTAATAAATCTGAATAAAGGTGAGTCCAATCATGTTGAATAGTTTTCTTTTTTAAGCAGGTATAAATGTAAACAGGTATAAAGGTATGGAAATAAAAGTATAGATAAAGATAATCTGGTTAATGTATTTTAATCAAATTCTAAATAAGCTTTTAGCAACACACAATGGCCACTTAAGAGCACATCTAATTAAAACCATGGTTTTATATCGTAGAGGAGGAAGTTTTAATAAGTGATTTCTCTTGATGCTTTGAAAGGAAACCAAGAATATAATTATAGTAAGATTAAGTGGTGATAGTTCTTTACTTATAAAAGAAAAAAATCCAGGACAAACTATTGCTTTCTTGATAAAATATTTTAATCTTGGCATTCACAATTTATAAATATACTGCATTGCTTTCTTGCTACCTACTAATGGAATGAGAGGCATAACCAGGAGGTCAGTACTGCTCACCTAAAATAGTATGAGAGCCAAGATGATCACAAGCTTTAAGTCTATAGGGATCTGGGAAACTTACTAAGACTCTGTCCCAAAAAGGTGTAAGTATAGCTCCCTGCAGAATGTACCTTACTAGTACTACTACTAACCACAATAGAGGGAGGGCTAAGGCATTGAGTGCAGTGGTAGAGTACAAGCTTCCCATATACAAGGTCCTGGGTTCAATCTCCAGCACCAAAAGGAAGAAAAATAATGAGAGAACTAAATTAATCTGTGACGTATATTCTCAAAATACACACTAGAGTAAAAGTAACTACCGTAGTCATGTCAGGGTAGAGCCTTGTGAATTAGTCATGGCATATCAATTTGAATAGAGTAAAACTACCTCGCAAATTAGTGGAGCACTGTTCTGAGTGCATATGTGGATGACTGACATGTAAGCCAGCAAACTGGTGGGGAAGACCCACCTCCAACGTGGGGGTACCAACCAATGGCCGCAGCCTGGATGAGATAAAGGAGAAAAGATACAGGAAAAGTCTCCAGTTTGGAAGAGCCTTGGTTTTCACCATGGCTTTTGGAGCTCAGCATCCAGTTTCTTGAATCTTCTAGTGAAGATCTGCCTGGAAACTCTACAGCAAACTTCCAGGCCTTTGTCCTGGATCACTCTTGTTCTGTAGCTTCCGTCTTCTTGGACTGATCAGCTCCTAAAACCTCCAGCACAGAGACAGCCACTGTGGATTCTCCTGACTGATCCTGTAAGCCTACCTAATGCATCTCATTGTATAATTATACATTCATCTTCCATTGATTCTGCTCCTCTGGAGAACCCTAATATAAACCCCTTAAATTAAATCATTGTACAACTAATTAAAATACAATAACTTATCAAATTTTAAAGTGCATATTTTTATTTCTACATTACAAAAAAAATCCCTATAGGAAAGCTTCATATATATTTCATATAAACAATTTTCCTATTCTACTTAGGGATGTAGTATACTACATAGTGTGAAAAACAATTTTATCTTGACTCAGTTTTATATGGATTAATTAAACTGCAAGAACCGGGGTCACTGCCAGCATTTCCATTAAGTTTAAATTCATTAGTTGGAAAAAATAATGCACTACAGTCCATTGCTAGGCTAATGTGCAAAACGTTTTAACATAGTACCTGACACACAGTAAATGCTCCAAGAGTCCTGGCTATCACAACAAAAATGATCAGGCACGATGCAAATACTGTAAGATGTAATCAACAAGGAGAAGCCACTGGCTCAGCCTTTCTAGAACCTGCAATACAGCAGGCTTCATTGGGCAGTAGACTTTCTAAGGCAACTTGGGCCTGGGATGGGGAAGCTGTCATGACATATATGAAAGAGTCCTCCCCCACGCAAGATGTCTTCAGAGAAAGAACTATAAACTGAAGAACTCAAAACACATAGACATCAACAATTAAGGCAGGTAATAAAGGTGGATTTTAAAGACAGATATTAGAAAGAGGAAAGATGAAGTATTTACCTTTTGGAAGAGAAAGTTAGGAGACTGACCACTTAATCTCTAAAAATGTTATAGACTCCATTTTGACAAAGTTCAGAGATGGGAGTCTTGGTAAAGACTCTCAAACTGATGGTGGCTAGCAGTTAAAACCTCAAGAAAAACCATTTACTTTTTTTTACCTTCCCTGTACTTTCTGAAACATTCACTTTATGATGCTACATAAGCAACTAATTACCTTTCAGATAACCTTTCCTCACCCACACAAAAAAGACTACAAGAGTCTTTTAAACTTCTGGCCAAAACTCTTCAATTCAAACTTTTGGCCAAAACATAGAGCATAGCCTTTAGGGCTGTGAATTTAAATTTACTGCTACAAGCTACAAGGTTTCACTTGGAGATATTAAAAGATGGATTAGCTTTCTTATAAATTCTTTTAGTATGTGTCAAATTTAGAAGAAAAAAATGGCCTAATCCTTATTTCTTCCTCCAAAATGAAGCTATTATTGCTCCTTCTGCTGCAAAGCATTTTGCCTAATAAAAAAGTAATTATCAAATATTTAAATGACAATTTGAAATCTGATGTTATTATCTTACAAACACAGAAAATTGAATTTGACATTGCAAATTTAACCCCATTAATCATGTATGCACTTGAAAACTAATACTTGGAAATTCTGGCGTCACTATGATTTATTTGGTAGAAAAAAGGCAGAACGGTAGGTCTTTGTTAATTTAGAGCAACGATATTAATAATTTAACAAAATTCTGCCTGTGGATTCTGGCAACATGATATAGGGAAACAAAGTCCTATATTTGTCTGTTAGACAACATACAGTTTAAACATCCTCTATGGCCAAACATGGGTGAGTTCAACTTTTAGGTTTGTATCAGTTCACAGAGTTTCCATGGAAAGCTTAAAAACACAAAGAAAAGTGAACAAATAAAACACAATAACCTATTTTTACTTTTTAAATTAAAGTGAAAGACTTATGAATTAGGAATATGAAAACAAAAAAAGATATTGCAAAAAGTGGTATCAAATACTTAACTTTGGAATGCTCTAAAATCCCAACTTGTCATTTTTAAAATATGCTTCATTCTATATTCATATTATATAAGCATAAAAATATTCAATTAGAATACTATGATGAATCCAAAAAAAGTACTTCACATCTTATGTCCATCCCTTAGGACCTCAGTATCTAAAACATTAATGGTTTAAGAAAATGTAGCGATATATATCATGGAATAAGCCAGAGTTTCAGTGTTTTTTTTTTTTTTTTTTTCAAAATAGCAAACATTAAATTGTTCCATTCCCTTTGCAACAGAAATGTATATAACCAAATAAGAACACTGCCATACACAGTACGGGAGACTGACTGACAGGTCAGGAAATCCTAGACAGGAACAGGAAGAAATGTACCGGGTACCACTCTGCAAGCTTTGTCCAAAATATGTAAATACATCGTGCTTCCTCATCTGAAGACAGGAATGACAATATTTGTCTTGTCTATCTTTGTGGGTTATTTTTATGAGTGAAATAAAGTAGTAAAAGCTAACATTTACTGAGCAGATGGCATGTAACAGGCTATTCTTATCCTTTTGTGTATATAACCTCATTTAATTCTTAGAACATCTTTAGTCTGTGTTTATTATTATTACCTATTTTAAAGCCAAGGATAAAAAACAAGGATAAAAGAGAAGATAGGTGACTTGTACAAGACAACTTAACTAATATAATGGAGCCCAGAATTAAATCCATGGACTTTTAACTACTCAAAACACTGATGTATACATACTGAGAGACATGAAAGGCAAAACAGACCAAAAAATATAAGCAACAATCCCAGAACCCACATCCCTGTCTTATTTAGAAAATTAAACCGGAGCCATGAACCAGAATACATGAGCTTGGCCAAGTGATGCCACGCTGTCAGCTGAGCCTTCAGCCTTGAGAAAGAATCTATGAGGTCTCAGGACATGAAAGGTAGACATCAAACCCGAGATACCACTTCCAAACACAAGATACCTCCTCAAACTCTGATATGCAGATTGAACTCTTCCTGCATATCTCTCTCTGCATATTGCAGAGGTGCTATCTGGCCTCCTACCCAGCCCAGCTCCCAAAACTCACATACTTCCCCCATTCTCACAGTCACTTTATCTCAGAGCCGCTCCCCTCTTCAGTAAAACCTGAGTTCAGCACTGGGTTAAGCCTCTGTTCTGGTTGGCCATTGTTCTGACTGAACTTATAGGACCTCCTTGGCTCCCCAAAACTACTGATACATATTTATCTCTATTTTCACTGTGGAGTGTATTGGAAGTGATACACTGGAATTATCTATTGGAATTCCAATAACTTTCCCCTGGAATTACAAATGTGGACTGCATAGGAGCCTAACAAGGCCAGTAGAGAGGGTTTTCTGCACTGGGGTACTTCAGGACCACACTTGCAAAAGAGCAGCAGTCTGACATTGGGTTTTTGTATTGTCAGGCCTCTTAACATGGGGACAAAATACCCAACATCAATGCTTTAAAGGAAGAAATGATGGCTCACAGTTTCAGAGGTTTCCAACCATGGTTAGCTGCCTCCAAAGCAGAAATATCATGGCAGAAGAGTATGTGGAGCAAAGCAGCTGGCTTCACAGCAGCCAGGAAGCAGAGCACAGGGAACTGTACCAGTAATAGACTTATCCTCCAAAGGCCTATTTCATGACCCACTGCCGCCAACCAGGCCCCACCTGCTACCAGTACATTCAGCTATGAGCATCGACGACAGATTAATCCACTGATGAGTAGTCTCCCATGTTCCAGTCACTCTCCAGGCATCTCCTAACCCATTTATACCAAAGTCTCCCATGTTCCAGTCACTCTCCAGGCATCTCCTAACCCATTTATACCAAAGATTACAATGTTCAAAACTTTTGCATGAAATTAATATACTGTATGTGACCTAGAAAAATTCTAGGAACAAGAATTTGAGGAAAAATTCATTTTTATAATATTTATTATAGACATTCCAAAAATGGAATAGCTGGCACAAAAAGAGTAATCTAGTCAAGTGGACAATTAAGATTAACTGGCACAATTCAAAAACATCATTGAATAAGATAATGCAATTTGGAATAAAGTGAGTTGAGAATATAAGGACAGTCAAGCCTGACAAGCCTAAGGTCACGTAAACCTGGCAAGGTTAACTAGCAAAACCTGAACACAGAGTCTATAATGCTAGCTAGAAAAGGAAAGTAAGAAGAAATGAGCAGCAACAGGAGGAGGGTGCACCAAGTTCTCAGAAAACACTGAACTTCAACCCAAGAATCAACATCAGATCCAAAGAGTCTCGGTGAGGAAGACCAAGAATACACTGCCTCGGACACATTATCACCCCAGAGGACTTGCCACAGGGAGTTAATCAAGGTCAGTGGGTAACAGCAGGGGTTTTCAATCCTTTTCCACTATGGCAAACATAAAGAATCAGATCTGACATCAAGATGCAAGAAAACGCATGCAAAAATAAGTACATGTTCATATTAGAAAACTAAAACTAAAATTTCTCTGAATAATGCACTCTTACATTTTTTTCTTTCATATCTTTTTCTTTTTTAAATACTTGCCATAAACTATTGAAACAGGTTTAATGACCTCCTACTGAGTCTCAATCTACTGCCTGAAAAATATAAAAGTTAGAAAAAGACCAACAGTAAGTTGCTGAACAAAATCTGTCTTGCAGCCGACCCGAAACCAGCGTGTGTGTGTGTGTGTGTGTGTGTGTGTGTTGTGTGTGTGTAGTCACTGCCCTACAGTCACTTCACTGCATGTGTGCACTGCACCTCCATTCACTAAGTCACACTCTCTCCTCCTGTCCTTCACACGTAGATATGTCAAGGAAGCCAAGCTGTAAAGAACAGGGATTTGCTGTATCAACACTCATATCACAAGCTCAGGAACCACACTTTATATCTGTAAGTTTCTAAATGAGACCCTGAGAGAAAAGTTCAGGTGCAAAATCAAATTCCACTTAGCCTGTAAATTCCTCACAACTCTGGGCTGCTCCCTACTAAGCTCCTGCGTGCCCTGCATTTCTCTGAGTTTCCTTGTAAATAATCTTCATTGGCCTGTTTCTTATCCACCACACAAATGAATTCCAGGCTCCTCTCCATTGTTTTTACTGTTTTCAAAGATTAATACCAGCATGGAAAAGCTCAGAGATAAAAATTACAATTTTTCTTCTCCAGCTTGAAATTTCAATAAATATCTCACACATGATTACATTTTTTTTAGAAGTTCTGACCCATAAGTAGCAAAGCTACTCACCATTTTAGATAATTAGCTTGAATAAAAGAAGCAGTGAAGGGTTTGTATGGCAGAGGTTCAGTCACATGAGTGAAGGAAAGGAGGAGAAACAGATGCTGGCAGCTCCCCAGCTGCAAGCCCTGCCAAATGAGCCCAGAAGGGTCAGAGATGAGGCGGCTTTGGTCTGTGGAGACACGCTGAGGAGCACAAGGACTTCAGGGCATAAGAGCACAAACCACACTGGAGGGTGACTGTGTGCACAGGCGGGGTGTGGAAAGCGAGCTTGCAGGGAGTCCTGGGGTGCAGGTTGGTGGCAAGACACACAAAACTGAGTCTCAGAGATAGGAGAGTGAAGGGAGAAAGCACAGGAACAACATCTCTGAACACGTTCTCAGTCAATACAAATGAAATGCCCTACGCTGTGCCATGATCTTCATGTGCTACTTAGAAAACAGCAAAACACAATGAAAAAAGTATTAACTGATTACAGACCAGGTCTTACAGTGGATGCTGTGTGTCTCAGGAAGGACGGGAGGAGGGGCAGTCTGTGTGGATGAAGGAAACAGGAGGCGAAGGAGTGGGAAATGCCCAGTCAGGGATGATGTGAGTGTTGGAACAGGAGCTCAAACCAAAGGGTCACGAG
Source organism: Cavia porcellus (assembly GCF_034190915.1). Lineage (NCBI taxonomy): Eukaryota > Metazoa > Chordata > Mammalia > Rodentia > Caviidae > Cavia > Cavia porcellus. The sequence continues at coordinate 28,534,986 of NW_026947496.1, read as the reverse complement.
GTGCCACAGAGAGGGCCTCATACTGAGGTGCCGAGATGTCCAGCATGGCAGCACCTCCCAGCGCGTGGGTCCAGAAGAGGACAGGTGAGGAACTCTCGGCTGGGCTGCACTCCCTCATCTCACCAGTGCGGGTGGTCCACGGCTCCTCAGGTCTCCGTGTCACAGCAAGTGCCAGACTTTCATTTTCACTCCCGTTTGCTGAGCAGGAATCCATGGTACAGACAAGCCACATGCTCCTTACCCACTCACTGGGGAGGGACATGGGGACTGGGTCTACTCTCAGGCCTCTAAGTATTCACTGCTTTTTATAGGCACATATGTCTCATTTCTCTCGGATGATACCTGGGAGTGGAACTAATGGAGCTCTGAGTAAGTCTGCACTTCACATTTTAAGAAACAGCCTGGTTGGTTTACAGTGTGTGTGTGTGTGTGTGTGTGTGTGTGTGTGTGTGTGTGTGTGTGTGCGCGCACACACATGTGCATGCTCATGCGTGCATGTGTGTCCCCCCCGCTTCCTTATGTCCCCTAAAACACTTATTCACTGAGGAGTGTATTTCTGGCTGCCAGTGGCACCTAACTGTGATTCTAATTTGCATTTCTCTGCTGACTAAGGAGGACCTCATCCTTGCCTGGACTCCACTCACTTCCAAACTCAACTCCAACAACTACCTCCCTCTAGTAACTTTGCCCTGTCAGTTTATAAACTAGCTGATTCTCTCCCATCTCAACAGAGTGCAAAAAGCTCCCCTGATGTGACGGTGATCTTGATGATCTCTGCTTTGCCTCATTCTCCTCTCCATAGCTTCTGACTGATGGAACAAACAGCTATTTCTCCTAAAGGAATTATCACATCCAGAGAAGCTTCTATCCCAGTACTATGCATTATTTTCAGCAGCACCCTTCTCTCTGAGGGTGCTTTTTACGTGGTTTCCTTGTCAATTCCATCCTCAGAGTCATCACTGTAGAACACAGAAGTCACCACCGAGGATTTTATTTTAATACTAACTACATGGGTTTCTTTTCAACACAGAACAATGTATCAATAACAAAAAGCAAAACCATCTATATCAGTATCCTCAGCTCAACTGAATAATTAATCTTCATCAAATATATAACACTGAAAGATGAAAGGCCCTGTTTAACAATGCTGGAAAACATTCACAACAGAAAATGAAACCAGAACATTCCCTCCAGAGATGTAAGATTCCAACCTTAACCCCAACCATAAATGTTCATCTACTGAGAATTTGGTCTCAAGTGTCCCTTCCAAAACCCACTAACTCTTCCAACTACTGATACATAGTATGAATATCCTCCTTTTTGTTCTGTATCATTCCCAAAAAAGTTAATCAGGTAATAAAAAGTTTAGCATAAGTATTTTCATAAAAGGGCAGAAAAAACTAGAAGCAACAGTGCACTAACAGCATGTATAACACAACTAAACCAAGCTCAGTATCGCCCTCCACCATGGCTACATTAAACCGCGCAGTCCTCTTAGGATTCTGGTATTGACGGTATGTGGTGATACCTCTGTCTTCCAGTGGATTTCCAGCAAGGTTGATCGTGTGGAGTCCTGAGTTGGGATTATGTGCTAGAGCGAAGGCCAGTTTTTGTGCAAAATCTCTGCAAGTAAACAAAGTAATGAAAACAAGTATTCACGATGTAAAACTATTCAAACAAAATATTTAAAGATCAAAACAGAGTGAAACCAAAAAAATCAGAACCCTCCTTTAGGATACTAATATATGTAATATGTCTTATATAAACATGCATTAATACATCATTTGAGAATAAGTCATAGCCAAAAAATGGTTCATTTCAATTTGCCAAATCTTCATTCAAATGCAGACAGAAAATACATAATTTTCTTTAAACATACATTGCTGAATGCTAGTAATGCTATTTGACCTCCCCATAATTTATTTTAAAAATCCTGGATCAAAGTCTGCTTTTCTTGAAAATTCCTAGTAGGCTACTCTGTATCTTTTTTTCTCATTTTACATAATACTCATGAGTGTAAAACTCATTATTATAATTACTGAGTTAAGGTTATAATTGCTAGCATATTTTATTTTTTAAAAACCACTATTTTAGTTCTATTTAACTTGAAATGATGGCTAAGTGCAATGATTACAAAATGTCAACCTCGATCAGTTGGCAGTTGGAAAGTCTTTGTTCTAACAGATTCTAACTCATGCTCTTAAAAGCCAAGGCTGAATAGTCTAATGGTTTATCTAGTGAATAAACCACTAGATAAAGACTATAGAAGTGATAACCTGAGAAGGGAGAAAAGTGACTAAATTGATCAAAGCAAAGCAGTAAAACCATATGAAATATGACAACTACATGATAATAAAATCTTCATATAACACCCACACCAGGAAAAGCACTATTCTAAGTATCTGCAGATATTAATTCATTTATCCTCACAAATTTAATTCCACGAACACTATCATTATCCTCTTTTTAAAGACATGGACCTGAGGCATAATGAAACTAAAATGCTTATCCAAGGCCAGGAGTTCTTTAGCAGTACATTATTTACACTCAAAAGTGTCATGCAACACAGTAATTGAAAGCGTCATCAAATTTTTGACATTCATGATAATAATGGTATACAGGGATTTCCTCTTACCCTGGGAAAACATTATATTCTACACATGAGAATCATAATCTTTTTTTAAAACTATGCATTAATTAGAGCAGATGGTATAAAGTTTTAAAGCAACACAGTCATATATTCAAAAAAATAACTTACATTCTAAGTCCAGCATTTTCCAACACCAATTCTTCCAGTCGATTAGACCTACTCACCACCCTCAAGATCTGTTCACAGACATCTGTGGACTGTAACAGAAAACATTTTGACTAATTTTCCAAAAGCCTAATAATGAAAAAACTCACTTCACTGTTATAAATCTATGCAATGCACTTTCAATTAAATAAATCATTCATTCATTTGTCCACTCATTCAACACTTGTTGAGTGAGCACTGTCCCCAAGACAACCCTGGGCCTACAAGGACACAGAGGATAAGCTCGTTGGCTTTCAGATCACACCATCCAGAATGGAAAAGAGAAAACATGATCACTACAAACTGAGTTTTTGTGTCTCCAGCCCCTAAAACTCGTATGCTGCCAGCCTAATAATGTGATGGGTCTTTGGGAGGCGACTGCACCATCCAGGCACAGCCCCGTGAATGGGATCACTGCTCTGATAAAAAGAGGTCTCAGAGAGCTCCTTGCTCTTCAGCCACACAAAGACATGGCCAGATGGCATCACATACAAACAAGAAAGTGAGTCTCCCAACACAGAACCTGACAATCTCTTAAGTATGAGCTTCCCAGACTCCACAACTGTGAGAAAGAGAGTTCTGTTGGTTATAACTCATCCAACCTACATTATTTTGATATCAGAAAGCCCAAACAGACTGACAAAGGAAATACTTAATAATGACAAAATAACAAAAAGGCCATTTTGTTAGCATCATGAAAACATGCAGGTCCATCTCACCCATCTTGAGAAAACACAAAGATTGTTACACGGAAGGAGCCATCCCAGTGGAGAGCTGAGGATTAAATGGTGGTGGTAACCTTGGTGGTGCTATGGGTTAGAGTCTCGCCCCAGGCCAGGCACTGACCTAGACCACGTATTTCACTGAGAAGCCCACTAGAGAAGGTTTAGGATTATTTTCTTTGTATATATTTTCTTTATATAAGAAATGAAAGGCATAAAGAGGCCACATACTTCTCTAGGGAGACTAAAAAGCACTTGATAAATGGGAACTAGTAGCATGATGTTCCTTCTAGTATTTGGTAAAACATAACAAAGGGGGAAGCACCTTGATAATAGAAAACAGTTAAAGGTCTGTTATATTAATACATTTTGAAAAACATTATGTAGTTAAATAATTCTGGAAATATTCTAACTGATTAGAATACAACGTTAAATGAAAATGCATAATTAGAATAAAATATTACAAAAATTAAAATGAGTAAATAAGCAACCAAAATCATCTTTTTTTTAAGACAGGGTCTCACTATGTAGTTCAAACTGGCCTTGAATCCAGTGTTAGCCCTGGCTGGCCTCAAACTCACAGTGATCCACCTGCTCAACCTCCTGACTGCTAGGGTTATAGGTGTGCACCTTCATACCCAGCCACATAACAAAATCCTGATCGAACTATGAAAACTAAAGAATGTCCATGGTGTACAATTGTACCTTTCTTTAAATGTTTTCTTAAAAATTGGATATGTCAATGTTTTTAGATTGATATTGGCTTTATTCTAAAATTAACCATAATGGGAAGAGAATCTGAAGTGACATGAACAGGTTCTGTAGTCAAGTGCCCTTTAAACACCCAATATGGAAATTCCCCAAGTCCCAGAACTTCCATGGTTCTCATTATTCTTCTATGCTGTTTGATTCTGCTCAGTCCATGATGCCACTTTCAAACTACTCCTGGGCTTCTAATGTGTCCCAACAGACTGATGAGGGAAGAGAAAAGTTACTTCCCATTGACCTGATGCCTACAATCTGCATTATGCTGACAGTGGTGATTTTCACAATGGTGACTCATGATCTTTGTCTGAAAATTACATCCAAGGGGACTGATCTTATTCTGTGTTGTCATGATGAAAGTGATTACTTAGATAATGTTTTTAAAGGGATTATCCTAATTTTCACAAGCAATTCATGGGGTCATTACCTTTTCTGGCATCCAGAAAATTTATCAAAATAGCACTGTGAAGATTTAGTGTACATACTGGGTATCAATATTGCAATAAAAACATTAAAGAAAGTGTATTAAGGTGTGTCCAAGTTTTCTTTAAGAAGCCAGGAGGAAAGAGTCATTCTGCATTACAATTATCTAAGTCATTCAGGGTTATATTTATCCAGCTAACTTAATAATTATTAAATGTCAACTATTGCAAAGCATTATTTTCCACATTAAAGAACATATAGAAATGAGACTTTGAAAGAGCTACACATACAAACCTAGAATCCTAATAAAATTGCAGTTATTTCCAACTATCTATAGCATAATAAGCAATGATTTAGAAATTTTCCCTTAAAAATCTTACTGAGGCCACCTTCCATTTAGCTGAAAATCAAATGCACTCTGGGCTTACTGGCACATGCCTGCAATCCCAGCAATCTGGGAAGCTGAAGCAGGAAGTTCACAAGTACAAGCAGTGTCTGGGTAGTTTAGCAACTTAGAAAAACCCTATCTCAGAATTAAAGCTAAATTTAAAAAAAAAATTGCAGATGTAGTTCTGTGCAAAGGCCCTAGGTTTACTCCCTAGTCCAAAAAAAGGAAGAAGGAAAAAAAAAAAAAAGATAAAAAAAAATCAAATGTATACAACAAAAACTGAAATATAAAGTAATACAAAAGAAAATAAGGAACTTTAGAACTAAAAAGGAGCTACATACAGTCTCTGTATAACCACATCAGTTTTTGAAAGACACAATGAAACTGACTGACTTGGCTGAGTTACCAAACTGAGAAAGTTGAGCAAGATTCAACTCCAATGCTACAATATTTTAGTGAATTAAGATTGCTGGGCAGTCACGTGTTTCAGCCTGGTATACACTTGCAGGCCCAGCTATTCATAAAGTTGAGGCAGAAAGACTGCAAATTTGAGGGCAGCCTGGCATCTTCGCAAGACCCTGCCTCAGAATACAAGAAGGGCAGAGGACGTCACCCAGGGGTATAGCATTTGTCTAGTATGTGCCTGAGGTTCAAGCCTCAGTACTGAAAAAACAAAACAAATCCCACAAAAAGAATGGACAGAAACAGGATCCTCACCACTTTTGTGGTTTTTTTCCCTAAATCTTCTATACAGACTAGAATGAGTGACTTCCAATTTATTTATAAAACCAGCACAAATCATAAAAGTCAAAATTTTCTCATGGTAGCTTGGCATAGGAGACTTTTATTGGGCTAAGAATAGTCTTAGCAATCTGGAGAGCTCATATAACTTGACAGGAAACCATTTATTTAAATCACAAGTTGATTTAAAAAAAAAATCCCTGAACATTGTGCTCGTGTAGTTGTCCTGTCCATCAAATAACTAAAGGTTAGAAAGTGCTCCCAGAATGCCCACTACAGGGTCATCACAGGATAAAGGCTCATCTCTCCCCTAACTTCGGGTGAAAAACACAAAATCACTTTTGTTTTAAAGGGAGCCATAGAGCCACAGAGACTACTTTGTATCCTATAATATCAAATATTAAAAATAAGTGCACACATGTATTTTTTTGTTTGTTTAAATCTCAGTTAAGCACAGTTAGGTAAAGGCAGTCCTCAAACCCAGTCCTTCTGCTTCCTGTCACCCCAGGCCACCCAATAAGTCACACACGCACTTCAGGGCTGTTGCACAGCAACCGACGATCAGGTGCACATTTTTGTCTAACCATGAAGGCAGATGAAAGGAGATATCTTGTGGGAATAATGACAATGCCAACACCAACTCTCTGCATCCCTCTCTGTACTCGTGGGATTGGGGATAATTTCCAAAATAGAGTATCTGTAGCCTGTTTGTTACTCGTGTAGGACCCCATTTTATAAATCACATGCTCATGTGAATGTCTGAATATGCCAGGAAAACTGACTTGGTAGAGATTCATTTTCTCTTTGATCCCACAGTCTGACCTAGCTACTTGTCACATCGCCAACCCGCCCTCTCTTCTCCTCCAACCTCTGTTGGCTAAGTCCTGAAATGGGTCCCATCCTAACAAGAACTAAACATTCTAGATTCCATTCCTTTTCCTTCCTAGCTACCTGCTTAATCCCAGAGGCTCCTCCACCCTAAACTCTATCAGCGCTGCTCCAACACTGCCAACTGTCTGGACAATGGAATTCCCAGCTTCCCACTCCATACTTGTTTCCTGATCACCTGTTAGTCGGTAATGAGGAGAATAAACAACAGTCACCAGTTATGAAGTGTCTGCAACACGTCAGGCAGGAACGTGGTAGAAGTTCCACACACACAATTTACTCAGCCCAACAACCTACAAATTATATTGCTTTGTGCCCTCATCTACTAATTCTATATCTATTTATTAAACCAATTTTTATTAGGTAGCTACTTTGATGAAGCTACTACAAAAGCTACTTTCAAAAGAGCACAGGATAGCAATGAGCAAGACAGGAGCCCTAGGCCAGTGAATGGACTGAAGATCTCGTAACCTGGTGGTCATCAGAGTTAAAATCTGAAACAAGTTTCTAACACCAAGCCCATGTTTTCCTCCTGTGTTATACTGGCAGCTAAGACCTCCCCAATGAAGTCAGCCCATTTTTTTTCATGCTTATGTATTTTGTCATCCACACCCCAGACAAATTCAGAGAACGCAGTTGCCTGCTCACTAATCAGTCTCCACCCTCCACTTCCTCCAGTTCCATGTCTCACTCCAAATATCAGCTCTCACTATGGAAATCTTAACTCCTCCACAAATTCTAAAGCCTTTAAATACTTAAAGCTTCAAAGTAAGAGTCTCCAATAAAGCAATATCTAAATTACCTCCCGTGAAACATCATGAAACATCAAAAAGCTAACTTGTGAATAAACATCTGCCCACAAGGCTGCTTCAGAACTTGCAAAATCCCCGAAGGAATATCGATTTCCATTAGCAAAACAGAACAAATATTTGGTTGCCCCATCACTTAGGAAAGCTATCAGATTTCATTTCATGTTCATTTTGCTTATGTATAAATAATCTGTCTCAAAAATGCACTTATAAAATTAACAGCATCCATCATAATTCTGCTAGCCCAACTCTATCTGTTAATAGTCCCTGAAATTCTTAGGGAAAAAAAAACTTTGTGAGAACAAAATGTGCAAAAGGAACACAAAATCTGCTGTCTGTGGCTGTGCTAATTTGATATCAATAGTTTTTGCCAACTGAATGGGCGTGTGCAAAGGCTACACTCAATGTGTCATTCTGTTCATCTTCCAAAATTGCCTTCAACAGCTGAAAACACAAAGTACTTCCCTGAAGTCTCTCACATTGCAAACCTCATAAACTGTTATGCAAATCACCTACAGGGAAACATCTCCCCAGGAAATACAAAGTATGCAGCTCAAAAGGATGAAAGAAAAACATTTTTTAAAACAATTATCATGGATTTTTTTTTTTTAATTCTGCAAAGCCAAGAAACATTCATTGCATCTTCAATTACTTACCAGTTTCAGGTCCTTAGAGGACAACTTTGTGAACCACTGATTATATTCCAGCGCAGCAATGATAGGTATTAGGTCCCTAGAAGCAAAAATAATAACATCAACAGGCTCTTACATCGTTACATCACCACTGTATTTTTAACCCACACCACCCAGCTTTAGCTGAAAATTCATACAATTCACAAACACAATATTCACACGAAATTATTCTGACACCAGACAACAGTTAAATTCTGTGACAAATTTTCAGTATGATATAAGCAGCATTACTCAAAATTGAAGTAAATTAGCTCTGGGGACCCTGATCCCTGCTTCCAAAGGAAAAGGAACTGGTAGTACCATTAATTCTGAGAACTTCCTTGCTCTGAGATAACTCGTATGTCTAATTCTGAGTTAATGCCTTTGGAGTGCTCTCTCATAAACTCTTTAACCATCAAGAACCTCATCTATTCTCTGGAGGAACAATTCATACTGCAGACAAGCACAGTGCCTGTCACAACAGGAAGCGGCCCCAGATGGACTGGAAGTGCTCAGCAAGCACTTGGTAGTTTGTATATTTCTTAGCAGTGATCACACCAAAGAGGCGGCCCAGGTGTAATTTCGTGTGGTGCTGCCCATGAGTTTCTAAGCCATAGGGCAAAGCTGTATGCCTGAGAAATCAGCCTCCACTCCACCATTAGCCACAGCACCTCCCAACACATCCTCCAGGGCCTCAAGACAGAAAGCGGACAACTGCTGCCTCATCTAACAGGCCATTTCACCATCAGAAGTGCTCTACACAGCTCTGCTCAGTTATGAAAATCTGTGACCTTCACTGTCTGAGTTGCCTGTCCTCTGCTCCACCCCAGCCCATCCATACTGGCACCTGTACATAGCATTTAGTTCCCTCTAACACTATGGTTTGCTGCTTAAGCACCCACCTCCCACTACACCACACTTCAGATCCCCTGCAAACCCAGCCTCTCTTCAGTTCTGTGGCTTCAATGAAGCTGTACTGCATCTGTCCCGTGTGATACGCGGCAGGTATTCCAATTGCTACTGAAATAGAAATTAGAGCCAGAGGTGGAAAGGGAGCTGAGCACCACTACCTGACAGTTTCAGGTTACCAGGACCCTACACTTTGCTCCTACATAATCACATTTAAATCTCAGATGAAGTGAGCCTGGGCCAAGGATTGGTAAATCCGGTCCTGGCCAGACCTGACGATCCAAGTGTGCTTTCCTCAGACATCCTTTAAAAGGGGAAACAAGCAGCTTAGCACAGGAGTGGGAATTACAGGCACACATCTCCACACGCCAGGGTGGCTACTCACCTATCTCTTTATATTGCCACTTATGACTTTTTTAAAAAGTTTTAGATTTAAAAGAACACAACTCTTTGCACAGCCGTTCTTGATCTCTCCTCTCTCTGTGACCAGGACAAGTCTGTGCATCTCTCCCTGTGGCCCAATGACAGGATGCAGCTTTGCAGCAGTGAGCTCTATGTTATAACAGAGGCCACACCCACACCACTCACAAGTCCCCTCACGTGCAGACTGACAGCAACGCCATCTTCCCACATCTCCTTGCAGATTCAGAGTTAGGTAGTGACTGAACCTCAGAATCTCATCAGGGTGCAAGCTGCACTGTCAGATGGTCTGAGCTAAAACAGTTGCCTTTTGTCACAGATGAAATCACGCACATCATTAGTACAATCAAACGAGTGAATGCAGCAGGTCATCCTTGCAGACCACCTGCCAAACTCTTTAAAGAATATCTTGGTGAAATAAAATATAGAACAAATCCTCAATGACACCTGAAATGTTTATGGATGACTATTAAATTTTAAAAATACACAATATTGTGTATAGCAGCAGAATTTGTAATAGTCAGATTTTGAAAACAATTTAAATGCCTATCACCTGAGGAATGCATGAAAAAAGATGTGGTATGTTTCTACAATGGAATACTACTCAGCCATAAAGAAGGATAAGGAGAGACTTTTAGAGGTAAATGGATGCAACTTGAGACCATACTCATTAGTGAAATATATAAGATACATATGTAAACATCATATCGTCTCACTAGTGTGAGAAGCTGAACAACACATGTATATGTGTACATATATGTATATTTTAAAAGTTAAGGTAATTATACTACTGATTTCTCTGAGTTCACTGAAGAGAAAGATCTGTCTTGGTATTGTTCGAACAACTGCAAGCAGATGTCTTGTGCTCTGGGTGGAAGATTTGGGAATGACAGTGCACAATTGTTACCCATGATTGACGTGTTTTGAAACTTTGTTGTAGTTTTTTCTTCTTTTTCTTTTTATACTTGAATAAAATGGATTTTAAACAATTAAAAATAAAAAATAAAAATACACAATATTCTAAGTGTACATTTGTGTGATGTACTCTGTGGCTGTAATTAATAAAAACTACATACAAAATGATAACCATAAATGCTCACAAGTACAGTGTCATTTAGAAGAAGGAAATGTTATAAGGACGGTTTACCAAAGTGTTAAACATTAGCAGTATTACTGCATTTCTTCTAACAACACTTTTGTGTGATTTTTTTGAAATTTTCCATGATTCATATTCATAATGTAATAGGATTATACATTAAATGTTCCTATTTTGGGTGTAAATAAAATTTCACTAGGGAAAAACCTGCCCATGGAAACGATGGAGACTTAAGCACACTACCATGGTTTGCCATGTTTCTATAAATCAGGTTGCTGTCTAGGCTTCTGGGTGTTTACAACAGGAGGAGGTGCTCACGTATCTCACTTCAGTAAATAAGCACTAGGCTGGAGAAGGAAATTCTGAGAGTAGGAGAAGTGGCAACAGTAGCTCTATTTTCTCGGCTCCACAGTGGCTGGAGCAGAACTAATGAGTGGGCGGGGCCAGCCTGAAGGTGCCCTCAGGACACAGCCTGTGGCAGCCCCCAACACAGAGCTTGTGAGAGGCAGGGGTTAACCAGGTGGGGAGAAGGGGACAGTCCCAGTGATCGGGGTCTGGGCATAGGAAGGCACAGGAGCCTGAAGGTGCCCAACAGGTCCTTCTGTTCACACAGTCAACAGGTGCTGGGCAATGTGCATGAATCACTGGGCCTGATGCCATAATGGACACAGGGCATATCCCTGCCTGTGATGCTGCTGGATTGGCACTACCTAACAGGAGACTCAGCGGGAAAAAGCAACCAAGACAGAATGAAGGGAGCCCTGTGGAGCAAGGGGAACACAAGGCCCTGTGGGTGAGAGAAAGGGTGCTGCTCAAAATGCCCACTCCAGGAAGGCCTCTCCTGGCAAGGCCCTGGGCCCCAGAGGCGAGGGGAGTGAGACACACACCCTCAGCAGAAGAAACTGGTAGAGGAGAAGGTATGACCTTAGGACATCAGTTTAGATCTGACACCACAAGCATATTCATAGATGAAGAGAACAGATAAATCAAACTGCAGCAAAATCAAAAACTTTTGCTCTACAAAAGCATCTGGTAAGAGATAATAAGACAAATATTGAGAGACACTATTTATAAATTCCAGACAAAGGATTTATATCCAGAATGCACAGACAGCTCTCAAAACTCAGCCAAAAAAAAAAAAATACTCTAATGTTTTAATGGGCAAAAGAGGAAATAAGTACTTCACCAAATAACCCTGTCCTCCTGAAAATGAGATCTAACTGGAAAAGCATCAGCATAGAAAGCCAGAGATCAAAAATGCCAGCCTCTTGCTGCCACCAGTATTCTCTATAAGCCAGGTAAGGTAAGGACAGGCTGGCTGGGGCTGGCAATCTGGACCTCTACTGTTCAAAGCTAAGGATTTTCCAGTTAGGTCTTATTTTGGGGTGAAATGTGGAAGATGAACACATAGCACATAAACACGTGAAAAGGTACTTAATTAGCCACTGAGGAAATTTGATTTAAAGCTAAAATAAAATGCTACCACTCACCTATTGAGTGGCTATAACTAAAAAACAAAGAGGTTAAAAACGCCAATCTGGCAACTGTTAACAAAGACAGGGGGTAATGGGAATGTTCAGTGTGTTCTTGATGAAAAGACCACATTGATTTGCCACTAAGTTTACCAAGCATGGTTATGTGACCCCGTGCCTCCACCCCTTAATAATCACCCAAGAGAAATAAAATTTATGTTTAGATATAAATTTAAATGTTCATATTTATAAAAGCTACGTTCATAATTGCGAGAAATGGGAAACAACACAGATGTCCCTCAGGGATGGCACATGACTCTCAGAGCGAGTTAGCAAAGGTCGACCTCAGCCTGCACCTCCATCATGTCTTGGAAGGTCCCCACGGAAGCCAGCTGCTCTGCAGTGAGAAGTCTGGGCCACACAGACAGGCCATGTCTAGGCTTCTCAGCAGAGGGCTGGCACCAGCCACAGGCGTGGGAGTGGGGAAGGCCACATTGTGAGTCATGATTGTTCTTGCTGTGGACCATTAAGCTCGAAGGATTTATCACAGAGGAACAGACACCCAGAACATTTACTATCTAGAAATAAGATTTGACAGCTATGCTAAGAATGCATGATTGTAGGGAAGGTAGCCATAAAATGTTTATCAGCAGAGAAATATTTCAGAACGCTAATTTCTGAAATAGTTAGTGGTGGGGTGCATCAGTGGGAGAAGCTGGTGGGATGCAGGCAAGATGCGCTCTCCTCTGAGAGAGGTCTGGGCAACGGGGAGGCTGCCAGGACTAGAGCAAGGGACAAGGCAAGAACAGAAAGCCTTCCATGTGGCCTGCAGAGGTAATAAAAGTATGCTCGCCTTCAACATAAAATTATAAAGAGACACAAGGACTGTTGGAATAATTATTAAGAATGGGTGGGGTAGAGGAAAAGGAAAAATCTGCAGTGGAAAATTGGTCTGTGAAAGGCTTCTAAGGAGAGGCAGTAGCCTATTTCTTGACCTAAGTGGTGGACACAATAGTCAAATTTACAATTGTTTGCATCCGGGCACGCATCTGCACACTCTTCTCTAAGGAGACAAGTACGAGAGCAGTTTTAGCAGCACTGTTCACAGAGCACAGTTAACCAAAATGTCTGACCAATGGTAGAAGACAGATTGTGGACTGTTCACACGAAGTTCCAAACAGAAGCACAAGTGAATGGAACACCATATAAAGCCTCGCTGTCTTTGTGTTTACCACCTCTCAATCTGGCTAGAATATGCAGAGAATGAGCTGCCAGTCCAAGCAAACCAAATGCCCGGGAAGCTCACTGGCAAACACTCACGTGGAAGTCAAGGTCTGAACTGACACTTTGTGAACATCGGTCAGCGTGACAGGACCAGGGATGAGGAAGATTCCATTCCTCCTACCATGGACAGCTTCCCGAGCCAGGAAGGATCAAAATCTGAAGCAATCCCACACATGGAAAACATATAAAATCACTCGTAACTAATTTCTGAGACTTGGTTTTCCTGGATGGCTTTCTTGACACACAGGAATAAGTGAGCACATAAGAAGACCTTGGATAAGTAATTAGCCATTCATGCAGGCCTCCCTACTTTCGTGTTGACTACATTTTCTTGAATCTTCCTGTGGGCTTCTCACTCATGTTTTTACGAAGTGCTGCTGTCACATGAACTGATTCCCCTCATGGTAGAAAGCGGTAATGGCTTCTTAAGTTCATGACATTCCAGTATGTTTCACCTTGACCACCTAAGAGATTCTTAAACATGATGTGATCCAGGTTTTAGAATAAAGTTAGCCTAAAGAGTCACACAACGGCTTCGGGTGTGCCTCCCTGAGTCCTAGCTGTGTAACATCCTTCTGCACACTTTCACAGGTAACTTCTGCCACTTTCTTCATTGGGAAGAGAGCACATTTCAAGACTGAACTCTGAGAAAAAACTGCAAGCTCAAGGAGAGTTGAGGCACTGAATACTCATGGACACTGTTCTGGATGTAAATGTATTATACACAGGGTTTGTTTTCTGTTTATCCCAGTTGTTGACTGGGGGTTGTAAAAAACTTGAGGTTCATATTTCTCATCTCAGTTGACATGCCTGTGTACATAGGCTAAACCTTTTCTTCAAACTCAAGTTTACCTCTTACACTTGTCCACAGAAAAGGCCCTCACAAAACTGGAAACATAAGAACATCACAGAAAGGATTGCGAGCTAGTTTCTAGAAACCCCAAATTTAATGTAGGGCTCTTGCAGATTTCATTCTTTTTCTTTTACTGAAGAGGAACCCTTACTTTATATAGCTGCTGATTTAAACAGAGGGCAAGCCTTTTAGTATGTGAACCAAGACATCATTGCATGAACACTTTTTTGCACTACCATAATGTGCTGTAAATGTATTAATCCAAATACATTAGTAAGCCCGGGATGGGGATGTTAACTCCTCCTGACAAATGAAGATTCCGAGGCACACAGCCTGTTAACCACTGTGCTGTCACCTCACATGGCTGTGCTGCTTGCCATACTGCTAAAAGTCTTCAACCTCTCCTAGAGAAAACCCTCTGAAGAATTTCAAATCAAAGAATCAATCCTCGTTCATTACATTTAACCAATCACTTGATTACTGATTTTAAAGGTGATACTAAGCTATATCTGAAGTGATTTCTCAAATGACATGAACCTCTTACTACCCTGAACATTAAAAAATAAACTGCTAAGCCAGGTGTGGTGGTCCATGCCTGTAGTCTCAGCGGCTCAGAAGTCTGAGTCAGGATTGCTTGAGCCCAGCAGTACAAGGCCAGTCTGGAAAATACACTAGGATCCATGTCTTAAAATAGTTCTTAAATTTAAAAATAAATGATTTATATTTGGAGCCTATTTGAAAAATTGAAAGCGCAAAAAACAAAGTTGGCAAGACATTTAGAGTTCACAAATCTTGCCAAATTCTTCAGATTCTGTAGATGCCAGACAATGTATTGAACTAGCAGTTCTAACCCTATCTTTCTGATCTGAATGGACTCAAAGGAATTTCCTTTTGCCAGTTATTATTTTCAGGCCAGATTTCCCTTCTTACTCACTTTCTGATGCCTGTCATCACTGTGAAATTTTAAAACACTCTGACTTTTAAGTAGTGTGAAATATGCCAGGCAAGTGTTAAAGAACAAAAAATAAATGACATATTTGAAAGAAGTCTCACAAGCTCCACAATCAACAATATACGAAAAGCACAAATACAGAGAGCAATGATTCAATGAACAATATCTGGACTGTTTTCCGCATGCCCACAAACCACAGCAGGGAGGATCTACCCTTAATCTTTCAAACATTTAAAGATTCAATAGCTCAGGCCGAAACAAAATATCTTGCCATTCTTCCTGCTCTACATACACACACCAGGGTAGGCATACTCTCCTGAAAAAGCTGCTACACTCCAGTCAGAGCATGGTCATTGTCCTACTGCATCCCCTTTGTAACCTTTCTGGGCATAATTTAGACTCCTCCCTTTGAATCTAATTTGAAAACGGGAGATAGAGAGCTTTAAAAATTACAAATGTCATGAATTAGCTACTGCTTCCTGGCATTCTACTTTATATTAGACACGTGTCCTATATCTTATTAATTTACTAGCAAGGCAACTCGGCAACTCTCCTAAGGCTGTGACTTCTTGAAACAGTTCATATATGTTCAGGAGTCTAAAGGGGTGGTCTCTGAACTTTCTGATAATTCCTAATCACAAAGTATTTTGAGTACCTTCCAAATATATGCTTACCTATAAATTATATTAATGTGCTAATGTACTATACTCAGTTTAAAACACAAACAAATTGGATGAGAAAAAAATAAATAAATAAAAACAAGTCCTACTGTTAGCTCCCCATTAACAAGAGATCGCTAGCTTTGTACCCAGGCTGGAGACCACTCCTCTATAGAAGCATTTAGAGATGGAAACAGAAGCCCACATACCAGATTTTGTACTAACAGCAGCATTCAAAAGGGAGTAAAGAAATGGGGCTTCAATTAGGCCAAAGTGACACCAGTGCCCTTAGGACAACCCTGCAGAACATAATCCCTGGTCAGAATTACTTCCTGATGGTGTCATGCTCAGGGACATCACCTTGATGAGCAAGGACTATGACAACACAAAAGCAGAATCGGCTGACAGGGCTCTCTCTCTCTCTCTCTCTCTCTCTCTCTCTCTCTCTCTCTCTCGCCAAATTCAGACTCAATGATGCATGCCATCCAGTCTCCTGAGGATTGATGAGATTAGTTCCTCTTAAAAATCTTCCAACAACAAGAGACATCGATGCATTTAAAGCTGTATATTCTGTTTTCCTCAGCACTGCTGCCTCTCCCTCACTGTCCTCTGTCACTTTACATTACACAGCAATTACATTTCTAACACACTGCCTCCCCGGCCTTTGAAAGTTCCCATGAGGCATATATAACATGGCTCTGTCACTCTAGATCTCTTGTTGGGCTGAGGACACCTATGCCAAAATAAACTGCAAGAACAGACTTAAATAAAATGTTGAAACCTATAAATAACTGAGCATTTTTCTAAGCAAACCCTAATTACGATTCTTCTCCAGAGACTATGAGGATGGATCCAGCGTGAACTCTGCCAACCCAAAACCTGGATACCTAGTCAGCAGCAACAGGTGCCTGGCTTGACATTCAGGATGGATGGATGGATGGATGGATGGATGGATGGATGGATGGATGGATGGAAATAAGGATGAAAGACAAGGGGGTGGGAAGAGAAGAGGAGAGGGGAGATTTTTAAAAATCACAACATTTAAGTTACTTATAAATCTATTATGAAGCAACTAGAGAGGCCATCAAGGTTTTCCTGAGTCAGTAAAAGTGGCAGAACCAGAAAACAAGACCAGCAACCAGCTGCCTGATGGGTCATGGTTAGTATGGTGCAGAGCTTCCCCATCTCCCAGTGCACCACTGATCTGTGAGAAGGAGCAGACTCTAGACAAATGAGAAGGAAGGGCATTGTAGGACCTCTGCGATAAGAGAGGTCCTACAAAGCCACTGCTCTGTCCACACAGCTGCACTTTCCTCCAGACCATTTCCTCTGTGTGATGCCATCACACACTGGGGGTGCAGTCTTCTACTCTGTGCTTCCAATGACAAAGTTGTTCCATGATTTGGAGGGTGCTGAGGGCTTAGTGAGAGGATAGCACTTTGGGGAGAGATGAAACATTTGGGATGTAAGGTCTAGCAGGAGATGCTGAAGTCACAAGGTGTGTTTTGAAAAGGAACGTGGGACCTCATCTACTTTTTTCTCTTTTTTCCTTGGCTATCATGGGTGGATTTGTTCTGCCACATGTGCCACCACAATGTGCCACTTTGTCACATACCCAAACCCGAGGGACCAACTGATCAATAACTGGAACATCAAGAACTATGAGTCACAATAAATCCATTCCCTCTGTAAGCTGATTATCTCAGTATTTTGTTACAGTGAGGAAGGCTCACTAACACAGTTGTGAAAGCCACAGCCAGTGCTCCCTGTCCCCAGACCTCTAACTGTAACATCAGCCACTCACATAATCCAAGTCACCCACTGAGGATCTAAATGGTCCTGGGCAAATGGTGGTTTCTACTGCTGAGTATAAAAAAGACAATGACCAGGGCAAGGAAACTAAAAAAAAGATGTGGAGTTGTATAAGCATCCAGAGAAGATCACCCACTGAGCAAGACAGGGCGAAGCATGCCACTGAGGAAATAAAAGCTTGCTTGAGCATGTGTTCAAAAGTGTCAGTACATGCAACATGATGGGCTTTCTATGGGTAATCAACCTTGAACTTCCAGGATTCTGGTCTGCTCCCCGGCACTTTCCCTGAAAGTTGTTTACTCTTGGACACCAGTGTGACTGCAGAGTATCAGAACGTGCAACATGAGTAAATATAGTCCAGCCCGCGGGGAACGTTCTCTCCAGCAGCACTGACAGGTGTAAGAGCTGTTAGGAATGGATACTTCCTCCTGTGGGTAACCAGCAGGGGTGGGGAGAAATAGCCGGCCTAACCCCCGCACGTGTAGGCTGCCACTGGGACTCTCCCATGGGTATCTAGCACAGGCGGGAAGAAGCAGCAGCCAGACCAGACCCTACAAGTCTGCTGGCCACCATCCCCTTCAGGGACCTGCAGTCTGCACTGGCCAGGACCAGCCAGTCACACCTTGGAGAAGCGGTGAGAATCTAGAGAAGTCCGCCATTCACCCCACCACTTCCCCAGAAACCTAGGTTAGGAGAAACCCAGATTCCTGACTTATTCCCAATACTGTGAACGGGCAGCCAATGTGGGAAACAATTGGGACCCCACAATCAGCTTGTCCAGATGAACCCAGGAAAATACCAAGAAAAAGGAACCAAAGGTGATCTCTGGTCTCCAGCCCAAACAAAACAAGTCCAGGAAAAATGGACATGCAGAAACTAAAAGTCACACATCTGAAATTTCTGGAATGGTGGCAACTCAAGAAAGAAACTACTTCATGAGGCCAGATCATATCTGAAATAATATCTCAGGTAAAAGAAGAAATGACAAACATAATAAAAGGGGTTTCTGAGCATATCTAAAGCAGACATAGATTTTAAAAAGAGAGCATAGAAGGAAGGAAATCTTGAACAAACGATACAGAGAAGAATTGGAATGCATGAAGCAGACTCACAGAGATACCCAGACAATTAAAATTAAAAACTCCACTAAAAGCTGGCAAAACTGCTTGAAAGAAATTGAAAGATAGACTTTCAAATCTTCAAGATAGGATGGCAGTTTGCAATCATGAAAGGAAAGATTTCTTAAAAATAACAAGGAACTAAGAAATAACAACTCAATGGCTACAAGATCATGCATCCAAAAATAATTTAAGAGTGATACATGTCAAGGAAAAAGCAGACATGAAGAGGCTATTTACAGAATAACAGAAAACTTCCCAAGCACGGGCAAAGGATCTGACACACAGATAAGTGCAGCATATAGAATCCCAACTAGCCATAACCAAAATAAATCTACACCCAGACATTTAATAATCAATAACCCAGAAATTTAGGCCAAGAACACAATGTTAAAGGCTGTTAAAGAAAAAGATCGCATGTAAAGGAAACCTATCAGAATCACAACAGATTTCTCACACCAAACCATCAATTCAAGAAGTTTGTAGTGAACTATTTCAAATTCTGAAAAAAACTATTTCCAACCTGAAAAAAAAGAGACAACTTACAACCTATAGTTTTGATGTACCCTGCAAAACTATCTTTCAAAATTAATAAAGAAATAGGATACTTCCATGACAAAAAAACAACTGAAGGAATTCATGACCACTAAACCAACCCCACAAAGAGTACTGAAGGACACTCTAGAGAGAGATAAAAATGACCACAGTCCCAGGAAGAGCAGCAGGGTGGGATTACTGAGAGGGGGAGACTGAATGGAGGGGAAAAGTAGGGAAATAACAGCAATAAAAAACCACGGCCGAGGCAAACTGCATATTGGCTGTAACCATTAATGTAGATGGCCTCAACTCAACAATAAAAAGAAAGGCAGAGTGAAGCAAGAAGCAATCAATATGCAATATACAAGAAACACATTAACTCAAAAGGAGATTCATAGACTGGAAAAGGAGAGAAAACAATGCTCCATGTGGCAAGAAACCAGAAAAAAAAAAGCAGGGGTAGCTCGCCCATCAACCACAGAATGGATAAGAAAGGTGCAGCACTTTTATAGGATGGAAAGCTACTCAGCTATAAAGAAGGATAATCACAGGCTCTGTAAGTAAATGGATGCAACTTGTGAGCATGCTCTTTTGACTCACACAGGTGAATATCATGTCATCTCCATAGTATAAAAAACTGAAGGAGTTGGGGGGATCCAAAATGTACCACAGATAAAAAGTGAAAAGGGAAGAAACATCTAAAAAGGAAAAGTGGTTACCACTATTAATTCCCTATTATCTTGATTTAAATCCTATATGATTTTCATTGTCTTGTTTTGATGGGCTTGATTCGGTTTTGTTTGGTTTGATTTTACTCTATCTGATAGCATGGGCACCTATTTCAAAGATAATAAAATATATGATGGCAATGATCACTGATTTCCTATTATCTTGTTTTTGAAGTCCTGTATCACTTTCATTGTTTTGATTGGTTTTATTCTGTTCTGTTTTGTTTGATTTTATTAGCTCTGATGGTATGGGCAGTTATTCTGAAGATAACAAGAGGCACTGTGGTAGCCATTATTGATTTCCTATTATCTTTTCTTGAAGTCCTATAGCACTTTCACTGTTTCATTTTGATTAGCTTTATTCTGTTTTATTTTGTGGTTTTAATCTCTTTAAAAAAGAATGGATGCTTCTTACTATGGTAATAAATGCAATGATGAGAAAAGGTAGAATGAAAAAGTAAAGGTTGATACTGGCCAATCATGGAACTTTCTTATTGACTATGTGAAATGACAACCTTCTAGGGGGAAGCCTGGCTAAATATCAAGTTCAGTTCTAATTCCAGCACTTGGGAGGCTGAGGCAGGAGGACTGCTATGAGTTCAAGATCAACCTGAGCTACACATTGAGTTCAGGTCCAGCATGAACTACAGTCTGAGATCCTGTCGCCCCTCTCCCCCCCCCCAAAATCAAGTTCAGGGTTATCTATATGTGAATGAAGGCAGCATCTCATTTCAATAAATATAAATGATAAAATTGCTTGCTTATATCTAAATTATGTTCAAAGCCCATTTAATGTCTCATCCCCCTTTACACCTCCAATTTATCTAATTCTACTTTTCTCTCCTTCATAATTCACACCCAAAGGAGAAAATATCAGTATAAATTTTTATAAAACCTCTCAACCTCAGAGAAGAAACTGCACCACGCATAAATTATATATCACTGAATCTTTCCACATGCCTGTACTGCCTGAGTCTAGAAGGACTCCTTTCTGGAGAGGTATGCTCAGACTTGTACCACACAGAAATGCCCATGCGAGGTAGATATGGGGATGCAACCCTGTAATCCCAGCACTCTAGGATGCTGAGGAAGGAGAATCACGAATTCAAGCCCAGTTTAGGTGACTTAACAAGGCCCTGTCTTGGGAGGAGGGGGGGGACGACAACACTTTTTTAAAGGCCCAGGGATGTGGTTCTTTATGGAGGCCTAAGTTCAAGCCCCAGAACTGAAATGAAAGAAATAGAGAAAAAGATGGAGAGGAAGAGATTCACCCAATGTAATTTTTAATTATGTAAATATATAGTTGTCCTTCTTACATATCCGTGACCCCATCCATGGATTCAACAAAGGATTAAAAAAAATAATAGAGAAAAAATTATGTCTGTCTGGAACATACACAGAGTTTTCTTGTCATTATTTTCTAAAAACTGCAATATAACAACTACCTGCAATAGCATTAACATTACTATTAGGTATCATATGCAAGACAGAAATGACTTAAAGTACAGGGGAGTATATACCGGGGTTGAAAGCAAACACTATGTGTCACTTTATGGAACTGATTTGAACAGCCATAGATCTTGATACTCATGGGGTCTGGCACTAATCCTCAGGGACACCAAGCAATGACTGCAATCATCCCACAGTGGAGGTGCCTGGCCTATAGCAGAGGTCTGCAAGCTACGCCCCATGTACCTATCTGTATAAATATGGTTTTATTATAACACAGTCACTCTCATTCATTGACAAGTTATCCAGAGCTGCTGGTTTCACATTACAATGAAGAGTCAACGACACAGATACTCCTCAACTTAGAATGCATTACTTTCCAATAAGCCCATCATAAACTGAAACTACCCTAAGTCAAAAATGTGTTTGCTGGGTGCGGTGGTACACACGTAATCCCAGCATTTAGGAGGACTGCTGCCACAAATTTGAGAGCAGCCTGGGATAGTAATAGCAACTTTGCACTACAAAGTGAGACCCTGTGTCAAAAACGAAAGTGTTTAACACACTTAACCTACCAAACATCACAGTGGAGCAACGGTATCTGCTGCTTCTCCTTGTGGGTGCCAGAGCTGCTCTAGAGCTGTAACTCACAGCTGCTGTCCAGCGTGAGAAGAGAATATCAGCTGGCACTGTAGCTCAGTGAAGAGCACATATTCATGGGGGCCTGGATTCAAGTCCGAGTACCAAGGAGGGGCAGGGACTGACAAAGAATCATAGCACATACCGCTAAGTCTGAAAAAAACAAAGATCAACACTCAAAATTTGAAGTCTGGTTTCTATCAGACAATAGACTCAGAGGGCTGACAAGGTCAAGAGTCTCTTTATAATGAGACTAAAACAAATAGGTCCTTCTCATTATCCTGCATTTGCATAAACATGCAAAAGCAGCAACAGGGGAACTGAGGGTGCATGAACAAAAACCAGGCAGAAGCACCAAGCTGATCTAGGAGTCACTGTATTTTCCACGCCACACTCTCAGAGTGTTTTTAGTCAAATGTCAATTTTAATTTGGAATAGCCTTAGTGAACAAGAAAAATTACTCACTTTATGAAATCTAGGCACCTGAGTTGACACATTTTAAAACTCTGTATAATAAACTGGGAATGATATAAAAAATATTTCTTTTGCCCACCAAAAGGGTGGTTGTGTAATTCAAAGTACTTGTGTGATAGCTGAGGTTGTACAAAGAAACGGCTCCTTTTTTTTCATGGGATACCATGAAAAGATTGCTATTCAGAGTGGGGATTTGACAGACACTGCTCTATAATGTGCTGTGTTAGTCACTTCAAGGAAATCACCAGACTGATTAGTAAAATTATACTGATCAAGCAACACTCTGAACTTGGTAAACTTTTATTCAACACTATGACTTACACAGTCAGTTGTACTTAAGATTTTTTTTGAAAGGATTAATGGTGATACCTATTACGTGCCCCCCCCCCCTTTTTCTACTGTACACTAGAAAAAATTTTGGAAGCTGTGTATAACTCTGTAAACCAATATTTTATTAACTATCAATGCATAATGCTAGAAAACCATGCATGGCTAAAGCTCATTCAAGGAGTAATAGAGATAGAGAAATAAGTGGATTTTAATGTAGCAAAGTACAAAAACATTACTTAACATGGTTTCAGATTTTGCATTGCTATTTATCTTTAAGAAACCACTACTTACTGAGTTGTGATGAACTATGAGAGAATATCCATAAGTATATGTCAAAGATATTTTCTTTCCTAACTAGATGCTTATGTAAAACAAGGCTTTCTTTACATACTTCAATCAAAATAGCACCAAGCTGATCTAAGAGTCACAAGAGACCAGAAACAAGGAATTGTGAAAATCCAGCTGTCCTCTAGTTAGTCAAGTCAAACATTAAAGAGATCTACAGAAAAGCAAGCCAATGTCACATTTTTGCTTATTTACATATAGTTTATTCCCCATAAAAATGGTGTCTATGCTAGCATGTAGTGGTTTAGTAATGCTATCTTTAGAAGAAATAATAAATATTTCCCATTTGAGTTTCAACCCACACAATAAAGACCAATCATTCAAAGAATGGAAAAGGGACCTGGAACCAAAAACATCTAAACCTGATACTGAGGATGTAAATACTTACATCTGATTCCACAGGAAGTTTCTTTTTTTTTTTTTTTTTAAATGTAAAA
Organism: Cavia porcellus; assembly: GCF_034190915.1. Classification (NCBI taxonomy): domain Eukaryota; kingdom Metazoa; phylum Chordata; class Mammalia; order Rodentia; family Caviidae; genus Cavia; species Cavia porcellus. The sequence continues at coordinate 28,511,271 of NW_026947496.1, read as the reverse complement.
TACTTACAATGCACAATATTTTCCCTTTTTCTCTCTCAGTTCACTTTTTTATGAACTACACAGGAAACACCTTGCTTCAATTTGAGAATAAGAAGATTCTTACATACAGAATAAACAACTCATGGCAGGGGAAAATTGCCTGCCCTGCAAAAAGAAAGCAATTTTGACCCAGAATCAAAGGCTGAAGCCCAGGAGCCACAGATTCTGACACAGCCAGGCCTGCCACTCCGGCATGGGAGGACCCCGGCCATGCAGAGAGCAGTTGAAACCTCCTAGCCTGCAGCCTCCTCGCCCTGGTCTGCTGCTTTGAATGCTCCAGGGAGCCCACTGATATGCTGCCTCTCCTGCCAGGTAGGCGGAAACATCATTTGAAATAGTTATTTTGGGGGACGAGACGCTGATGCTAAGCAGCAGCAGCAGCTACAATTCTCTGTGAATTCCAGGTGTCCAGTGACATAAAACATACTGCTAAAAGCTCAGATTTCTCTCAATTCTGAACAGGGACAAAAGATTTATTGTGCTGGGGCCACCATGGTGGGCGCTAGGTGCCCACCTATGGAAAGAGTGGAGGGTGAAGGGACAGAGTAGATCAGGTTAAACAGGCAGAGCAGAGGCTTTGGAGCAGGGCCAAGGCTCAGTGTGCCACGAAGCTAAGTAAATCTGACAGGTCTGCTCCTGCCGAGAGAAAAGGGAACTGAACGTAGACCTTTCTCCGGGACCTCTGTCACAGGCCTTCGGACATCAAGATCATAAAACCTGAAAAAGCCTCTCAATTTATCTTGTGTTAGATAAATTGTATCCACATCCTATTTGAAATATAATTCAGTCATAAAGTTAATCTATGCTGACAATCAAGGAAGCAAGACAAATGCAAAACAGTAGACAATACCATATGCAGATTTTTAACATGTAACTTGTTTCATGATTTTCGTATTAGTATCACATGGCAGATATTGGCAAATCTGACTTTTACCAATACTGTATCTACATAATTATCTGAACGATTTCCCAATTCATAAAGAAATCTTGAATTGTTAGGATTTCCTCTTAAAATGTAATCCTAGAAATAATGCAATAAAATAGTAATTGGTAAAACTAAACTATATTTCATATACAGAGGAGATTAAAAAGATTTTGCAAGCCAGTGTAAGAATCTAAGAATTATACTTATTACCACAGAAAATTCAGCAGTTTCTAAATATGAACAGATGCACCTCCAAAAAGCTATCTACAGTGATAAACATTTCTGCAACTATTATTTGAACAGTAAAATCCAGAGATTCTTATATTCTCCTGATTCCCCTTACAAAAGGATTTTCTGGAGGTCAAGGACCTCAGAGCTGTAGTTCTTACAATGAATTTAGAAGACAGGAAGAAAGGAAACCAGAATGGGCTTACCTGTGGTCAAGGTGACTGAAGTCTTGTAAATTCAACTCCCTGGTGTCTTGAGTTAGATAAATTGTATCCACATCCTATTTGAAATATAATTCAGTCATAAAGTTAATCTATGCCGACGATCAAAGAAGCAAGTCAAATGCAGAAAATTAGACAATACCATATGCAGATTTTTATGTAATCTGGGGAAGAAACATGTTAAGCAAAACATGAATATAGAAGGCAGAAGGAGAGAGGAAAGGAGAGAGGAAGGGACAGAGAGGCAGAGACAGACATTAGACTATTCCCCAGGTGCGTCTGGGGGCATGCACACGTACACAGACATCCTTACCCACTGCACTTCTTCTCGGTATGAAAATCCAAGCCAGTCACAGACACAGGCATACATCTGAGAAAATCCACCTAACACATAAAACAAAAATGTTGCAGTCTTGACCAAGTCTTCAGCAAAATGATTCTTAAATAAAAACGTAAAAGCTTAAATATGGCTACTGTGGACAAGGCTGATTATCCTTTCTGTTTGGGGAAAAAGAAGATTCTTCCCCATCCTGTAGTGAGCAAACAGCAGGATGCGATTCAACTTAAATATAGGACTTTTGCCCACCAATCTCAAGTCTGTGCAGTGCTAATTACACCTTGAAACTAATTGCACCTTTACAGTAGCATACTGGGAACAGAACTAACTTCCAGGCAGGGGTCATCACAGCAAGGCTGTTTACCATTCTAGGGTTTAAAACGCATGCTCACCACAGGGCCCCTGCTCAGCCACAGTCTGGCCATCCCACAGGGCCTGGAGACTGGCCAGACGCTCAGACGGCTCCATGGAGACCTTTTTCATTATTCTCCTGTAAGATCAGTAACAGAGTTCACAAGTGAAGTTTCTGGAATAGAACTAGAACTTTATTTAGCAATATACTCTTTTTTTAAAAAACAAAGATAAGTCCTATTCCAATCCTGGCAAGTATACTTCCATTATTTGAGTACCAGGGAGATGGAAAATCCATAAGAACTAAAACATTTATTTAACTTACCTTTGTAAACTAAAGGTATTTTAAAATGTAAAGTATTTTAAAATACTAAATGTATTTTAAAATGTCATTCACTTATTTTATAACATTGTGTTAGAATAGTCATAAAGCAGTGTATGCTACTTAATTATTTTGCTTATTACAAAAATATATTACTAATTCTCAAAGCATTTAGTACAAATCTAAGTCATCCCCAGTGCTGTGTGCAAAAAGCCACCACAAAACTACCCCCACAGTCCAGTGGCTATTTCTTTTACCCTTTCTTTACCTGACTACATTTCTACTGGGACTGAGACATGTCCAGCCCCTCCTTAGACCCCAAAAACACTCCCACACACACACAAAAAGGCAGGACAGAGAGGTGATTAAAAATGCAGCAAGACACCCCATGGTGTCATTATTCACAGAACTGACAGAATACAACTCAGCCCACAGGGTTACTGAAAGGGAAGGAGGGAGAGATGGGCAAGGGGACGAGAAGAGAAGCAAAGACAGAAGTCCTCCAAAGTCATCAGAATAATCTCAATAAGGTGATGCTGTCCCAGTGACCACACACTAATCGTTTAATGAACACTTTGTGAAATCATTCACTCACTCAAAAAGTTTATTAAGGATTAACTGAATGTCTGACCCATTTCCAGGTACGAGGCATACGGTCATGGACAAAAGAGACATTATTGTTCACAAAACTAGAAACCAATAAAGAGAAATGGTCAAATAAATGGGCGATGACGGAAGAGGTCTGTGAGAAGTACAAGAGTTCGGGAGGGGGAAGCCAGGGCACTTGGTGTTCTCTGCAGGAGGAACAGACCCTCTTCAATACACAGCACAAATTCAGGAACCCTTGCCCACATCTGGGACCAGATGTGTTCAAGCAGCACTAAAAATGTTTCAGACTTCAAAACATTTCCAAGTCAGGATGCTCAACCCAGCTACCTCTACTAAGGCCTAAACTAGGATAGCAGGAGATGAACAGGAAAAGCATCAGAGGAGCCCGGGCTGGGCCAGAAAGTTTCACATGGACAGACAGCAAGCCCGTGGAGAGGAGAAAGCTGGTGTAGACCAGATCTCAGCAGAGCTCACAGCAGTGGGCAAGGTGTGTTCTGGGTAGAGGGGCAACAGAAGGCCAGGAAGCAGGGCCCGGACTAGCCATAGTGATCCTGGCAGGGCAAATGAGGAACCTAAACATCACTGTCAGGCCAGTGAGGGGATGCAGGAAGGGGCGGGGCACTGGAAAAAACCGTGTAGGTGGGAACAAAACCAGGAAACAGAAGCAACTTGAGTACAAGGCCCTGCGGAGCCCTGCTGCAGTGAGGTACACGCATGTGTGGAAGCACTAGGCTGGTGAGCAGGGGATTCACTCCCGAGCCCTAAGCACCCACAGGTGTGGGGACAGGGACAGCAGTTGGCTACAGGCTCTCCAGGTGGGCAAGACAGAACCATGCAGTAGGCTGGCTGGATAAGAAACAGCCCAAGCATCTGTAGCCTGAAACCATGAAAAATCCAAATCCAGGGGCTTCCCAGGAAGGGACAGTGGAAAGACGAGGCTGTGGTCAGGGAAGGAGGACAAGCCACCATCACCCCACAGGGAGGGCTGTTCCAAGAGATGGCGAGGTCTGGGACATGGCTGCCAACCCAGGAGATACAGGGGGTGGAAGGTGGAGGTCAGGAGCTGGGTGCTGGGTGCTGGGTCAGTCACCCAGGACTGTGAGCAGACTGGAATGTGAGGGGGTGGGACAAACATGGCAGGGGGAAGATTCCCCATCGGAAATGCTGGACAACAAAGGTGTTTCTGATTTCAGAGGTTTTCAGGTATTGGGATATTTGTATGTACATAAAAATACATCTTAGGGATCAGACCCAAGTTTAAACACAAAATACATCTATGCTTTACATGTACCTTGCAAATACATCCTGAAGGTAATTTTATGACATATTTAATAATATCACGTATGGAACAAGGTTTAATGGTGTGGAATTTTCCAAGTGTGGCATTATATTGGCACTTAGAAAGTTTTGGATTTGGGGGTTTTCAGATTTCAGATTTTCGGATTAGGGAGCTCAACCCTTACGTCATACTGGGTATTTATTAATTTTTCTTTAATGATTTAAAAGCACAGCTCTTGATAATAATGTTCTCAGGCACCCTTCACAAACTTCAGTCACTTTATACAGACTGGAAGAAAACGATTGCAGTTATTCTCAATTTCTGAGTGGATAGATTCCAAACAAAATGTGCTACAACCTGAGAAGTTACTAGGTAGACTCACTCTACTCCTCAACTACATGCCAAAACAAGTGTATATAAACATTCTGTTAGCACTGAAAACCTTTTATGATGAAGGCCCAGCCAGTGAGCTCACTTGATGTCAAATGTGTCCCTGCAAGTCCTGTACAGACACAAGAAGTCCATGCATGGCGTAGTTTTTCTGTTTTCTCTAAAAAACACTTGCAACAAAGAATTAATAGTTTAAAAAAAAATCTTTAGCTTGAGAGTGACTAGGTTAACGAAGAGATCCATGATTAAAGCGATGTTACAGAATCCGGTGATTTGGGGTGCTGCGTTTTGGTTCAGTATCACCATTCTGGTGTTTAGTGGACTTATTTTCTGGATCTATCAAGACGCTGCAGGCAGATATACAAAGAAATAGCAAAGCTGTCAGAAGCAGGCACAAGCTTTCACACAGCTCCTCGTAGTAAACTTTAAACATTCCAAGCGAGACTTCAGTCTGACTTTATCTGGGATCACATTTCTTTGTTAAATTCTTGCTTTACTTCAGCAGAACTTTAGGCCCTGCTATTGAATGACAAATAGGATGGAGATTAGCTACATAAAAGCAGAAAGAAACTCATACTTGGGTAAAAATCGTGGATGGGTGAATAGGAAGTTGGCTCTCTGCTGGATTGGATGGAAATGGTCTGTGTTCTCCAGAGGTTCAGGTGCTGCAAGCCTAGGGCCAGGCATGGTGGCACACACCTGTAATCTCAGGACTTGGGAGGCTAATCTAGGAAAATCACAAGTTCAATGCTAGCCTGTAAAATGCAGCAAACGCTAAGCCAGAAAATGGGACCATATCTCAAAAAAGAGGTGGGAAGGGGTCCTGATTTCAGGTATGGGACCATCCCCTAGGAAGGAATTAATGCTCATTTCACAGAGTTCCTGTGAAAACAGGCTGTTATATATCAAGGTCATCCCATATCCTTGGCCCTTACCCTTACAAGAGGCCATTTCCCTTTCCATTTCTCAGTCATGTTGTTATGGGGCAAGGAGAGCCCTTGCCAGAGAGCAAGAAACTGAAATTACCCTAATGAGATTTCAGCCTCCAGCAACAGGAAATAAACAAACCTCTTTTCTTTGTAAAATCCCAGAATAAGGTATTTTGTTACAGCAACAGAAAACAGTTAAGAAAATGGCAGTTAAGCATGCTGGGGGAAAAAAAAACCAAATATATAGTTTTGCAAACAAGAGACTCAATTTTATCTCAAAAACAACAGTGGACATTCACACTCAGAGTGCAGGCAGATTGGCCAGAGAACACAGACCAAAGTAGCTTCTGTGGACAGCCGGATACACTGTACAAGTGTCTGTCTGAGTTGCTCCCCGTAGCTCCACTATGGAACAATTCTCATCCACCTTTTTCTTCTACTGAGATATCAGGAGCAAAAAGAGTCAACAACTGTACTTATTTCCATAAGAGATGCAGAACTAAACTCCCAGAAGGTGGGAACTATTTCTTCAATATTCTAACACTTCTCACAGAAACAAGGAGAAAGAAGAAAATGCACACCTACGTACACACACATTGTTTTCTGCCTTCAGCTAAATTAAATGACATCAAAAAGCAGATCAATGGAACTGTGACACACACACACAGGCATTCAGTGGTAGAAGGACAGACAGACAGCATTTGTGAGAACATGTGCTGTCGTCGAAGGAAAGCCCAAAACTGAGAAAGCAGAGAGGCAAGCCTATCACTCACTCGCAAGGCATAGTTAGAGCTGAATCAATGACATTTGCATTACATGCATTTAATTCACACAAGATTTAAAAAGCAGTTACATGTGGCAAAACATAATGAACTAGGTGGCAAATACACCAGCTCTTTATGCAGATCTCATGATAAACTGTTGACATGAAAAATGTCTAAATTATTTTAATCACATAAAGTCACAGCCTACGCAAGATGGCAACCATTCCCGCCATGGGATATGATTTAATGATGCCAGCCCCATTGTAACCAATGCCCCTCTGCCATAGTAAGAGAGGGACCCAGAGAACAAGCAAAGAACTTTTTCTTCATTTATGCACCAACTTGTGTTGGCCTTTTTTTTTTTTTTTTTGGCAATAACTTCACTTTCATACATTGGTCAATGTATGGCTTCATAAAGGATCTGCAATACCATTTTTATTGCCATAGGAAAGAAACACTATTGCAACGTATGCTAATTCCAGCCAATTTTCAAAGGTATAGTACACATTTTAAAAAACAAGACACTAAAAACACAGGGAAGATACCATGTTAAGATGGTTAATATTCTACCAACAAAAGATATTAACCATATATAACCAAAAATAAAATCACAGAAATTCGATCAACTTATATATAAGTTTAAAAAAAAAACTATAATCATCAGAGAAATTCCACACCCACATCACCGATCCCTTTTCCCACAGGGCAGGCATTCATTCGGCCTCCCTGGCTTGATATGCAAGCTCACAGAGCTAACATTCCCAGAGCACTGCACAGGCAGCTTCCACGGGATAAAGTCATCCTCACGACACTGCATTTACATCTCTCTTCCCGTTTCACAGATGCAGATACTGAGCCAGTCATCGCACTCCCAAACTTAGGATTCAGCTGAGCTGCTCCTCCTCCAGTCCTACCCTAGACTGGTCAGCTCAGACTTGAGGCACACTGTGGACTGATCTGTCACTTTATTCTAAAGTGCCTGCAGGCCATCCTGAGGCCTGGGTTCAAAGCTCTGCAGAGCTGGCACTCATTCCCTCTCCCAGTGGTGCCCACAGGCTGCACTGGCTGCTGACCCCGTGGTGCCCCAGAATGTACCAGGAACATCCCCCGCAGCAAAAAGCCTCCTCTAAGAAAAACAAACCCAAACCAAATGTTGTGTCCTTCACTTCCGAGCTAAATGTGACTTTCTCTTCTCTGAAATCAGAGAGCTTCAGGCTCTCTGCTACATGATTTGTGGAGGTTTTTATATTAACTTTAAACTCTAAAATCTTGGAGGGCAAAAAGGACTTTACTCTTCTGTATATGCCTGAGGAGTTTCTTGAATTAAGATTTTCTACACTGGTTCCAACTTGTATAATGACTTCATTTAACACGTAAAAACAGAAGTCCAGCCTTAGTTTTGAAAATCAGCCAAGGTTTTTGATATTAGGAAAGTTGAAAGCTGTAATAAAAAATAGCTTTAGAAAGAGAATTATCATTATAGATAACTTTGTGAAAACAGAGTTTTCACAAAGTTATCATCTAGGCTATTAATATTTCCCTGCATCTCTCCAACAACCTTAAAGGTAAGGCCTCCAAAGAAAGTTAATAGTTAAAAGATTATAACTAAACATGTTAATGATGGCTTGATGTGGAATGATCTTAAAAATGTATAACTGTTCTTCCTTAAATTGTATGCATTCTGAAATTTGCTTTTTATGTTTGATTAGAGAAAGTGTCATTTTTGTAGGAGTAAAGAGGGAAAGATAAATAATACATATCTGCAGAAGGGAGTTGAGAAGAAAATAATTGGGGAATATTAATTTTAATGAAAATTCTTCATTTTTTAATGGACACTCCCTTGATTATAAGAGGACTTATTATATGTTATAGACATTTAAATATTCGATTTTGATCCTGGACATTATTGTCAAAGTTATATTTGGGTAAACCCAGAGCATTCGAAGTACAATCTCATTTATATTCAGCTGAACTTAGATGACTGGAGAACTAATGAGCCAAACTGAGGACCCCTCTGGTTCCACCTCACCTACTTGTAAGATCCACACTCGTTTTGGTTCCCCGCAAAAATGCCCTAAACCAGGGCAGGGTGAAGACTGGAGACTGAAAGAGCCGGTGATGGGTTTGGTAATATATTCATGGGATAAATGTGTCTAAGACTTGAGCATTCCAAATACAGATTCATATTCTCCAATTTATTACAAGTGAGACATACGACATAACTGAGGGCATATTTTATTTCACATCTTCTATGTTACTTATATACAAGACGTATTTCCCTTACTATCAGTGTTGATTTAAGGCATGGTAGGAATGTAGGAGAAAGGATATAGTTAACGGCATTTCCACCCTCTCTAGTCACAATGACACCGATATCACCGTATGTGTACATTGCCCCTGCAAAAATCAGGTAACACAATCTAAAGAACTTCACGGGTAAGGACATACCATGGCAGTCACAAGCTATTACAGGTTTATTGTGACAAGCTAAATATGCAGCCCTTCAAGCCAGAGCAGTAGGAATAAAACCAAAAATCAAACTGCTGATTTCCCCTAAATTCCTACAATATTAAGTTACATTTTACAGAAAATGGAGATTCTAAATATTGCTCTAAAGGGTCTTTAACACTCAGGGCATCACAAGCACTCACACTCATGTTTAATAATTTTCATGCTCCACCAGTGTTAACCTAGAAAGAAAGGGAGGCTGTCTCATGGCTGTTACAGTGCAGGGAACACTACAGCTGCTGTGAGTTCATGATCACCCCAGATGGTTCTCTTACAGAGCTGAGGATGACGTGGAAGTCATTCCTAAGGCAGTTCACTGAGTGTTTCTCCAGTGCCACTAAGCAATGCCACTACTGATTCCATCCTTAGAGCACCTGACATGCCTGCAGCCCAAGACGACCAGAAGCTTTGGTCAGGCAGCAGTCAGAGAGTAAGCCAGCTTCCCAGTCACTGCACCAGCCACAGGAATGTGCTCTCACTCTGGGCTATTGTACAGGATCTGCCACCATTAGTACCTCTCTGCCTTTCCACTTCAACCAATCTAACCCCTCAACCTTGCCAATCCAATCTTGGTTATAATGCTATCATGGCATAAAACCCTTATTTAGAATGCTGTTTAAAAAAAAAAATATGAGGACACATGAACAAAAGTTACTAATACCCCTATTGTGCATTCCAGAAAACTAAAAGAATATCTATGATATTACAGCAGCAACACCTTATTTTTTGCTTACTTTTTAAAGTTTTACTGAGAAACAAATAAGGGAAAGGAAGTGGTGGTTAATATTATACTTGATGCTTCAATATAAAGCATTCCGCTACTGGAGTTTTAACAGCAATGAGAAAAATTCACACTATGGCAATTATAATTAAAAGTTTCCTGTTTTAGTCTCACAGGCAGAAATTAAAGGACTTTCAAGTCTCATTATCATTCAAGTTCTTAAATGAGGCACAGCCCTAAAGAAAACCTCAGGTTTTGTAAACACAAGGTTTAGCTAAGATTTGATATTTGCTGATTAAGAAAGGAAGCTCACTGAAAGAGGAAGCCAGAAGGTGGGGAAAGAGGAAGCTATCCTTGCATTTGCCATTCTGAGGAAAAACACAGTCTTGGCCCCCTACACCCTGCCCTGGGACTCACACAGGGGAGAGGCCAGGGAAGATCTTCCGTAGGCAGGTGCCAATGTGACCCAGGACGTCGCTCACGTCCTCTGGAGCGGCCATCTTCATGGAAATGTTGCACTTCTCTGTCTCCACGACCATCTGCAAGGACAGGATTGAACACTTCTAAATAATGAGACCAATGTCATCCATTCTCAATTTCAAATACTACAGTGAATGTCACAAAGAAATGCACGGATGTAACAATAGCTTTTAAAGAAGACCTTCGTTAAAGTCCTCATAAGTGTCTTCTAGTTCAAACCCAAGGAATTGTTAGGGCAGAGAGTCAAGTGGGTCAGAAATATCTGGAAACTGAAGCTTGGGTTTCCCACGGCCAAACTGGTGGATTCAGGAGATGCTCTTTGTGACCTAGCTGCTTCTCATTCACATTCAGGGGCGACTTCCACTAAGACTTAGTCTCACAGTTTGTCACATCCTTGCTCTCCAGCATTAGACTAAATCCTTATGCAAGTACTCTGACTACTATTTAAGAAAAAAAAAATGTTTTAAAGACATCTCATGGGAAGTTTAAAAGAAATGTTAAAACTTTTTGCCTTAGAGCAAAAGAAAAAAAATCAAGTACTTATAAAAAATATTTTAGCCTTTATGAGAAGGGTAAATATTTGGAAAGGGTTTTATTAAAGCAGCAGGGTTTTTTAAAAAAGCCTTTGTGTTAGGCGTAATGCTACACTAGATGTACAAAACTTACACACATAGAAAGAGAGCTTTAGACTGAGGTTACATGGCTAGTCCTATAAGTAAATACAAATCAACCTGAAAAATCAATTTGCAGACAGATGTCACATGAAAAAAGAACTTTTTTTAAACTGTGCTATTATCTTACCTCTTCATGTAGTCCTTTTGCATTTTGAAGCACCAAAATATCCTCCCCTATTTATTATCTTTGTTATTTGATACAAAAATAGGATGGGGGAATACACATTGTATGTGCAGCTAATCAACTAAATTAACAAAGCAATTTTCAGTTTGCTTTACATTTCCCTACAAGTCAAACTGAAAACAACAATCGAAGACTTTTGATACTTTAATGCTAAAAAAAAAAACTAATGCAAGACATTTGTCAAAACACTCAAAAAAAAAGGCATCAGTGATAGGAATTCTTAAAATGTTATTTTCTCATACAAACCCCTGAAGAAATTTACCAAAAGTATTTTGCAAGTATCACCTTTGTGCTCATCAGCTGTGTGGAAAAAAGCCATGTTTTTAATCCTAATTTTCAAAGTATTCTTCAAGTGAATGGAAAAGGTTTTAGAATTCTCTCAAATAAAGTCTGTATCTGTCTTCTAGTCTAGAAGGTGATCCAAGAAATATCCACCTGCACCCCAGGAAAGCAGCAAGTATGACAGTGCACAGCCTCTGTAGCAGGAGGTGTCTACTAACCCACATGCCACTCCCACAAAAGGCTGAAGTCGGCCTCTGTGCTGTCATCCACACATCTCTGTGCACCCGCATGTCTGCCAAAACCAGATCATTTGGGAGGCAGCACTGAGTCTGTGCCCAACACCCACCCCCAACTTCCCACCCTGGGTAATTATATTTTTCACTACAGGGTACTTTCACATTCTACCCATTTGGTGTATCTATTCAGTTCGCAGTTTGGGTGTGTGTGAGTAATAGTAATTAGCTCATTCTAATTCCACTTAATCTTAACACCGAATCATCCTTAATTGCACAGAATTGAATAGAATGACAGAGAGGGGGAAAAATTGTGACAGGTGGCCAAGAAATGTGGACTTCAAGTTCACCCTGACATGAAAGCACTAGCGAAGCCCTGCCTAAAACATCACCACCCTTACAGAACGTAAAGGGTGCGACAAAGCCATGGAAATGGGACCAACACTGAGCAGTCCTTTCAGGTGGGAGAAACAGAACACTAGAAAACACTCCTGTCTCTAAGACTGAGTAGGACATAATCCATGACCTGCTACACATTTAAAATGACAATCAGTTATCAGCCATCTTATTTACCGTCCCATATCATCTTTTTTAAGATAGAACATTGGGATCAAACTTTATGAGCAACATTTCTTGGTTGAATCTCAGCTAGCTGATCTGTGAAGTGATGTCTCCTTCAACAGACTTAGTTGAGGTGGCTTGCCAATATCACCCTACAACAGAACACACAATTACCCTTAGGATTTGAAGGCAAAAGTCACACAGATGCCCACCTGCACCAGAAACAGCCCAGAAGTTCTGTAACTGCAGACTGATTTCTACAGGCCGCTGCTGAGTAACCAGGACAGCAGCAGAAAGGAGGACTCAGAAAACGCTGTGACAGTGATACCTGAAACACAAGGCAGAGTCTTCCAGGTTCCAGGAAGAAGGAAACGAATAGTAATGCAAGTCACACTGCACTAACTCAGTAACACTAGACACAGTACATGGCTGTGCATCCAGGCACTCCAGTTACAAGCTTCACTAACACAATAATCATTAAAATAGCAATGACACAAACAATAACTACCAGAGGGTAGTGGGAAAGAATTCCTAATCAGGTCAGATTGTAAGTGCTGGACACAGACACTGTTATCCTTATGGCTGTATGTAAGATAAAATCAAAGGGAAAAATGTTAAGAGACCTAAGGTTACGAAGGTTAGAATCCAAAGGTGCACTTGATGAAGTGCGGGTGTTCTCCCTGGATGTACTGAGTCGCCACTGTCTTGGGGTTGGGAGGGACAAAGGGTTTCTCAGGCAATGGTAAAACCCACTAAATTAAGTCTGAGGCAGCTCCTGTACACCCAGTTTCTCTGAACAGAGCGGACACGAAAGGGACAGGACTACAATGTGTGATCACAGCAATCCCAGCAGCCACGTGGGAAAGTTAGTCTTGCCCTACCATGTCCCTGCTCGTCACTAACTACCACATCCAGCCACATTCTGAATCTAGTCTCGATGTTAACACTTCATCACTGTGCTCTGCTCCCACCCCAAGCCAAAATCACAGACAGAAACACTCCCAAATTTAGGCCAGCTAGAAGGCCCTGATTAAGCTGTGATGGAGCTATACACAGGTGATCATTCACTCCAGCATTGATCGGTTTGACCATTTGGGCAAACATATACTGCTGTGATTTTTTTTCCCTCAAACTCCAGGTCCTGGATAATGATAAACACAGGATAAAGCACTGCTCTAAAATGAACTGTGGTTAAAGTTCCAAGGACCGTGCATAGTCTCTATTACAATAAAGGGACAGTGTTGATGGTTTCATTTAGAAACACTCCCAGTAAACTACTCACACACTTTAGTCTTCAAAACTAAAATAAAACAAAATAATAAAGGTCAGATCAAGAATCTGATTTTAGATATTACTTAAAGCCCTGGTCATTGGCATGGGGAGGCAGCAGCACAAAGATGGGCAATTAGACCAAAGAGGCAGGACATGGGCACTAATCTCTGATTAGGCAGAAAGGTGCCCATAGTCAAACAGTCAGTTTTCCACAAAGGAAAAAACCAATTCAGGGACAAGTGAATCTGCCATACACATCTAAAAAACATTTAGCCAGATGTGGTGGCTCACGCCTATAATCCCAGCACTCTGAGTGTGCTGAGATGGGAGGATAATAAATTCAGGCCCTGTCTGGATTACTTAGCAATTTAGTGAGACACTGTCTCAAAATAAAAAATTTAAAAAGGGTTAGGGATGTAGTTCACTGTGCATGTTTTATTCTAGTATAGCAAATAAACAAAACTTAGATCCAAGTATTGCTTTCTATACAAAAATTAGTTCAAAATGGATCATGCATGAAGAAGCATAACACACAGCTCAAAAATGGTTTCTATCCAGAATCTAATTATAAAAACCTCTCAAAATTCAGCAAGACTACAAAAAACCCATTTTTAAAATGGAGAAAGATTTAAATGGTATTACACAAAAGAAGATGGTGGGGAGGACACAGATAAAAAGATGCAATACACTTAATCATGAGGGAAATGCAAAGCAAGCCACAATGCAAAGCACTATGCACACCTACCAAATACCTATCAGGTGACTACTGTTCTTGTTTCCGTTTTCCTTTTTGTTTTTTGGTGCAGGACTTCACACATACAAAGCAAGTACTCTATCATCAAGCTCCATACCCAGCCCTAGCAAAGGCCAAATTGCTAAAATTAAAAAGACTGACCATATCACTGCTGGGGAGAAGTAGTGAAACTAGAACCCTTATGTGTTGTGGGTGGCAATGTTTGAGAACAGGCTGGCAGTTCCTCCAAAGGTTAAACATGCGCCTACTGATTGGATTAGCATTGTTCTTGATGTCCGTCGGAACTGATTTACTAAAGACAAAAGACTGATGTGAGTGCAGGTCGCACCAACCAATAGGCTTATAGCCTGGATGGAATAAAAAGGGAAATGGAGGCTCCCTGCTGCTGCTGCTGCCTTTTTCTGCCTGCCATGCCATGGACTGTTTCTTCTCAGCCATGCTCCTCTGCCTTGCTTTGCAACCAGCTGACTATACACTGAAATCTCTAAAAACTGTGAGCCAAAAGAAGCTTTTTCTCCTTTCACTTATGGGTGTTGGGCATTTTGTCCAAGCAATGAGGAAATAATCAGATTCCATCTGGCATTTACCCATGGGAAATGCAACCATATTTCCAATTAAAGATTTATACATAAATATCATAGTAGTCTTATTTGCCAGTCAAAACTGGAAGCAACTCAAATGTCTATCACCAGGTGAATGGATAAACAAGCTGTAACAGGATGATACAATGGAACTCACTCACCAATATGGCAGAATGAACTACTAAACAACACAACAAATCAGTCCCAAAATAACTAAACTGAATAAAAGAGAGCAGCTATAAAAGAGTGCCTACAGCATGATTCCATCCACATAAAATTTTAGAAAACACAAACTATAGCAATAGAGAACAGAAGCCTACATGGGGGTATTTTACTAAGGGGTATAGGTCACTTTGGTGTAACTGACTATAATCTTACATTTTACTACAGTCAGTTATAGCTCTAAAAAGCTGATTTTTAAGAAACCTATATTTTTGCACCAAAATAGGTTTGCTGTACGAAACCTCTAAGGCATAGTATTTTCATATTCCAATGGCCAACTAACATAAGAACTAATTTGTTCTTCTCAGTTATGTGTTCCCATTATGGTCTCCCATTCCTAAAACTTTTATGTCCCCTCATCTTGTTATTCTACTTTGTCTCAGGAAACATTTAACACCTACATCAGAGCTGGGTGTGTGGCACACACCTATAATCTTAGCATTTTGGGAGGCTGAGGCAGGAGTATTGCCAGTTTGAGTCCAGCCTGGGCAACTCATTAAAACACTGTCTCAAAATAAAACCTTTAAGGAGGACAGAGGATATAGGTCAGTGAGAAAGTCATGGGTTCAATCCCCAGTACTGGGGGCGGGAGTGGGGACAGTGATGAAACCGAGAAAGAATCCATTGCATGGCTTCAGGAACTCAGGACAGAGTGTTCGGGCATCGGCAGGTAGCAGTCATTACACTCACCTGTGCTGGCCTGGTGCACACGACACCATGGATCTCCAAGTAGCTGAAGGTCAGCTCGAGCTGTAGGGGAAACAGAGGCCTGTAAAGAGGATTTAAAAACACACAATTCAAGGTAAAACAAAAAAAACACTATAATTAGAAACAGCCATGTACTTTATCCCTGATAATACCTAGTACCCTGCAAATGCAATGAAAAACAGTTGTTGAACTGAACTGTTTAGGAGATGATGGCATGGAGAGACATAGTTTTTTCAAGTATTTTCAATCCACATCCACTGCATCTGTACACAGATGAGAAAATATAAAGAGGGATGTTGCCAGGGAGGGCCCAAGAGCACCTCCAGAACTAAACCCATGTGGGCCTTGCCTGTGCTCCCTGGCAGCATGGCACTCTAAGAACATTGGCAGGTCACATCCTACAGCAAAAAATTCCTGAATTCCTATTTTCAGAGAGTGGAAATAGAAAGAAAACTTCTCCAAGACTCCATTGGTCAGTTCTCAGATCCTCCTGAAGAGCCCACTGTGGGCACGTTAGAATCAAGGAGGAATAGATATACATCTTGTTCTCCAACCACTATGTGCAGCCTTGAAGTCTCATACTTTAAAGTGTTTTAAACTTATAAACGGGTTTTCAGTAAGCACACTTTGACACAGTATCAAAGTTTTTGAGTTAATGCCTTCTAGTTGGCTTGAGCCACTGGTAACACAGGCATGATTGTCCCATCGGACAGACTGACCACTCCATGGGACCATCCTGTCCTGTGCAGTGGGACAATCATGCATGTAGCACTGGTGGCTCAGAATGCCCCAGCAGGGAGACGTAAGAATTATGATCCCATCATGAACATGATGAGCCCACAGGCCAGCCTCAAGGGATCTTTCTCTATAAGCCGTACCCCAATACAGGACCTCCATCCCTAACTCAAGCCTCTAGGAATGCTGACAGAACTGTGAGACACTTGCAAAGAACCTGAGAGCAGAAGTCTTCCAGATTATTGTTCCTCATCCCCACTCCCAGACAACTGTCTGATCCTTAAAGTTTTTACAACAATTTTCCTACGTGATTTGCTTTTATCACCATTTAATATTTCATACACACTTTGTCCTTTTGCAGTCTGCTATGTAAAATGTCTTTGACTAGAAACATCTGATACTGTAATCATAACTGCTATCAACAGGTTCGGGAATGAACCACAAGCCTTATGAGCATCAATCCAGGTGTGTGGGCTCACAGCCTAACTGTTGTGACCACACAGCTGGCATCAGTGGGCAGTGCTAGGGGTGGGAGCTAGCCCCCTGATTGGTCAGGCTGAAAGAGGTTATCTGGAGGTCAACTTTGACCCTTCAAAAGCACCCAAGCAATTGCACCTTGATGGCAAAATGCTAGGCAGGCAAGAAAGACTGGTGACACTTCTGCAAAGCCCTGGAGAATGGCTTCAAGTCTGTAAAGCAGAAAGGGCAGACAGAGAAATTTGGGCAGAAGAAAAAGAATTTGCAAAGGCCAGAGGCATTAAAAGAACTCAGAAGAGATAGAAACTGAAAGGAATAGATCCCGCAGTATCAGCAATTAATAAGCAATGAGTCTGTGATTAGTCTAAACCCAGGTTAATATTAGTACTGTAGAAAGCAGTCTCTAACAGCTTAAAAGGTATCCCCATAAGGCTCAAGTCATGCTCTCTGCTCTCACTCATGACTAGCTGTGACCGGGCCTCTGCTTCCAGTCCCCATCACTGATCCTCCCCAACTCCAGCCCACTCCAAAGACAGTTCAAAGATTCCCACTAGATCAGGTGTTCAGACAAGAGGGGACAGGGAGACTGGTCAGAAAGCTGAAACAGATACAGGCTGCATGAAAAGCTTACAGCAATTTTAAGTCAGATCAGCAGATATTATCAGTTGATTAGATAATAGGAAAGCATTAACTATGTCTACCAAAAGCTCCCCCACCAAATTCTTGCACTCCAGACCCTGACCCTCAGCAAGACAGCGCCTACCACACAGGCAGCAGAGCACATCTAGATTGCGACTCCTGCTATTCTACAGCCCAAGCTTCAGCCCTGCAGCCAGACCAGGGCCCTGTACCAGTTCCTAGTTCCTCCAGCACTGCCACCCACACTCCCACGCACTAACACCCTGTGTTCTCTCAGACTACCCAGCCTTTGCCTGGCAGACATCAAGAGATCCCTCCACCCATCTTACCTGCAAACCCTGCCCTGATCTGATAAAGTTGCCAGTTCCTGAAAGCAAAACTGGGGCTTGGGAAGGAGGGGTTGAGAGCAAATCCCTATTTGTCTATGCAAGTGTGACTCCAGAGGTGTCTGCTTGTGATTAATCACCAAAACGCAGCTCTGTCTTGTGGCTCTGACTACCTATGTGACCCATCCCGCATATATGCTAAGATAGGAAAGAGAACACGCTTAATTTTATATAAATAAAAACATTTAATTACTCTTCCTCCGAAAAAGAGAGGACACCTAAGTCCTACCAGTGCCGGTTCTGAATATAATTCTTTCTCCAGAAAGTTTATGTTTAAGGCATTGGCCTTACTTCTCAGCCAACACCCAGGTGGACACATGGAATCCAGCTTCTCTAAGACAAGAAACTGCCAGGAGACCACAGTGGCAGAAAAGCTCCTTTCTGACTTAGGGTGCCAACAATACCAGAAACAATGTTCAAGCTGTCCTGACCAAGTTGGCATGAAATTTTAGAACCACCACTGTGGAGCCAGGCCTTTATTTGGGGCTGAAGCAAAAAGGGGACAGATTGGGGCCACCTGGCAAGACAGCGATGACCTTCCAGGAAAGCATTTTCTCTCCTCAGAGTATTTTAAGCTAAGAATACAACCATGGCTATTCCCTCCACCCCACATCCTCCTGCAATCAATGTTTCACCAGTGGGATAATGCTTAATTCATTCCTTCCATCCTGCCTTTGCGCATTTTAATTAAAGGTGGCTCAGGCCAACTTCACCGCCAGGATGATTGATTTCACTAGTACAACATTATAAACATTCATTTTGTATCATCAAAAAAGCCTAAGCCCAAATGTCTTCTTCTGTAGGGAAATTTCATTAGAGTGAAAAATGTGTGTGTTCTGAAAGAAAAAAACACTAGATATCCTAATTTTTTAACTAGCAAATCATTGGATTCTAAGTCCTGAAAGATTCCTATTCAGTAAGTAAGTATGTATTCACAAAATAGGGGCTACAGCGCTGTATCAGTAATCCTAGCACTCTGACAATGAGAGAGCAATATCACAGACTTGAGCCCAGAGAAGGCAACTCAGTGAGAACTTGTCTCAAAATAAAATCTAAATAAAGGCCTGCCTCAATGCAAAGGCCCTGGGTTCAACTCCCAGTACAAGAGAGGGAAAAAAAATAAAGAAAACAGCGGTGACTAAAAGTTAAATTTTAAGAAGCAAAAAACGATTAGGAAAATGAGCATAAAACATTGCAGCTCAAACAACCAAGCTCAGTAACTGCAGATGCAGCTGCCAAGCCAAACCTATCCCCTGAGCATGCTACAGTAGGTCAGGCAGCCCACCCCTGAGAAAACAGGAAAGGCAGGATGTGGAGAATCAACTTCTTCCCTCCTCCCCATGACCTGTGACTCCTTCTGCATAGCAACTGTCCATCAAGGCTGCTGTGAGCATCACACATCCTCTAAGACACCTGTCAATAACTCTCTGAGTTCTAATAAGAACAGTGTGGCTAAGCAGGGGCTTTGCAGTCAGGCTACCTTGACTGGGGTTGTATATCTGTCACCTTCTAGCAAAGCGTGATCTTGGGCAAGTTATTGGACCTTCCTGTGCCTCAGTTTCCTCACCTGTAAAATAGGGGAAAATAATAGGGCCCAGCTCACGGTTCTCATAAGATTTTAAGGATTTATTTACTACAAGAGCTCTCAATAAATGTCACTTGCCAACAGCTTTTTAGATGCTGGCATTCAGTCCATATCTTATCAAAGTGATGGCACTTTTGGTTGCCATAACAAACTAAGACATTACTATACCTAATCCATGCATCCTCTGGTCCGATTTTAACAGGCACGGTGGAATGAGGGGCATCTCATGGAAACTGCTGAATGGACCTTTAGAGACTAAGCAATGCCATGTTCCTTTTCACAGGCAACACAGGGCACACAGGGAGGCCTGCAGGGTGTGAATGCGTGCTGTGGTGTGTTTTGGGGTATGTGTGTATATGGTGTGAGTGTGAGACAGTGTGAGTGGAGGGAATATAAGTAAATGTGAGTGGGTGAGTATGTGAGAGGGAGGGAAGGATTGTGTGAGGGTAGGGAGGAGGCTCGGTCACTTACCTTGGTGGGGATGCGCGCTGTCACCAGGAAGGCCCGGCATGATGTGAGCACCTGTAAAAAGAAGCAGCAGTGTCATCATAGGTACCAACAGTGGGCCTGGTGGCTCTGGGGTGACACACAGGATATAGTGAAAGTGAAACTCAAAAGCTTCAGCATCACTGCACGGCATGGGGAACACCTGTCATGACACAGCTGGGCTCCTGCTGTGTAAGAACTGACCTGACATGGCTTGCCAGTCTCACATAATGAGTCTGTGCTAAGCACAGCACCCCTGAAATCTCAAGGGAAGTCAGTAAGCCTCAAGGGACAACAGTTTATTTCAGCTGAGTGAGCAAGACAGGTCTCTGTGGGATTAAAATACAAGTATCTTACATACTCATCCAGTCACGAGCTCCACTATATCAACAGCAAGCTTAATGAAAAAGCCGATCAGTCATGCACACTGCTCCAGTGACAACTACCACCCACACCCGCCCTCCTGTGTTCCACTCTCAGAACTTCAGCTAGTAACATTTGTGTAAGGCGCAGGCAGCAAAAGCAGGCCACATTTCCAAGACGTCTTCCCTACCATCCTTCTCAGCTGCATCTCCCTGAGTTATAGATAAGGCTCGTAAGATTCCCTCTCTGATACTCAGCTAATGATGTGCACATAGCCTTGAGGTCCCACATGCCTATATGGCTGTTTGGTCCAACCAAGGTCCCTGCAAATACAAAGGGTTTAAATTAAATGCCTCAAGTTGAGCAGGACGTCTGTGCCCAGCCCTCACTGTCAAAACTACTATTCTGCAACTTCTCCTGGACTTCTGAAACAAATAAAGGAGACCCCAGTGTTTTTCAAGTCCTCAGGAGATCTCCATTTTTGTTTTCCAAAGAACTCCCATGTCACTAAATCCTTATGTAGCAAGGACACTCACATGCTAATCTAAGGATGCTAAATTTGAACAGAACCTCAGAAACTGTGAGTCAAGTGTTTCAGGAGTTGGAGGACTTACCCAAGTTGGCAAAGCTTTATCTAGACCTGATCCAAGGGCAGAATCACTAATCGGAGCACAGAAGGGGGCTCAGTGGCTGGCTCTATGCCTTTCCACGGTCTCCCAAACCCCAAGCAAAAAAGTTGGATTTTTTTTATAAAACACTTCAATGAATAGTGACAGTTCACCACTGCAGGAGACAAAAGTCACTACTGGCAAGACAGATGACACAGGGCAGCTCCCTACTGTGGCTGGGGAGTGTGAGAATGAACAGATGGGAAAAGTGGAGGTCAAGCACAGAAGGATCTGGGCAGCTCCACACCTCGTGCTAAAAGGCCACAGTCACAGCTAAGCAGCCCTCGATGATGGGCTTTCACCTGGCCTCACTTGCACTGCTTGACCACGGAGGTGACATGCTCAAAAAGCCAGGAAACAAATGACTTCTGAAAGGGAAGACACCTGCAGCTGTCTGTGTTGGAATATCCCATACATAGGGAACCAAACCATAGCTCTTCTTCCCAAGAAAGGTTCCTTTTTCCCACTTGGGGACAGGGGACTTTCCAGCAACAAGTATGAAAGAGGAAGGATGTGTGGGAAGTACAGCCAGAGTAGAGAGGGGAATGGAGACATAATTCACAGGATCATTATTCAAAAGACCTGCTCACCAGCACAGCTACAGAAGCCAGACTCCTTTCATCACCCTCTCTCCCTCCTCATCATTTACAAAACAGCACATGTCACATCTCCTTCTCTTCCAGGCCCCTGTGTGATCAAACCCCAATCTTTCCAAGAGTCTCAAGTCCATAAAACCTCTGTGTAGAAATGAAGTCATAACTTACATGGCAGAAAGGTCCCAAGATCACCCAGTCAAGACCTAAAACTCCGTGTGTAGAAGCTGAAAGCAGGTCCAGAGGAACTCATTCCTCAGTCAGCTCCAAGCAGAGCAGGACTGAGCAAGCTCCCTCCCCACACCAATACAGTCTCCTCCTCCTCTCCTCAGCGTCGGGGGCTCAGGGCCAAAGCTGCAGGCAGGAACTAGTCAGCTCTCCAGTATTAGGAAAAGTATATTTAACTCTGAGAAGTAATTCTGCAATATCCACCCCAATTCTTGCTGTGTCTTAATAAGTCTGCAGATATCACCTTGATTAATCATTACTGCATCCCATTTTAAGGTTAGGAAGCGGAGGCACAGAGAAAGTGTGGCTTGTGCCCGTCAACTAGAAAGCACATGAAAGACCAGGGATTCGAACATACAGATCCTATTTCTGAGACGGGGCTCTCAGTGACACTGGCTCTCAAATCTCACCTCTCCAAAAGCCAGATCCCACAGTAATCTGTACACATGGAAGCACAGACTACTCGAAGAACTTTAGAACCACAAGGAGAAAAGAATGGCTGCAATGATCACCAGTAGGATGAGAGATGTTGGAGCATTAAAAGGAAAAGGATCTCTTCCTACTGGAGTTTGTCTACCTGCCTGTGTGCCTATCTGGTCACCTGCTGGCCTCTGCAACTGTCTGTGGTCTGTGTGTCTTTGTTCCTGCCTACCTGAGTCTGCATGTGCCGCTCTTCTCTGTGTCTCCCCTCCCCTCTCTCCTCCACTCCTCCCTCAGGCCTCTCTTTACTGTGGCTGCCCCCAGCTTTCCCTGTTCCTTCCCCATCTGGCTCTATCTCTGTTCCTTCCTCTGGGACCTTTTTCCACTGCCTCCATTCCTGGCCTTTACTCTGTGGCAACCACTGCAGAGCCTGGATTTTATTTCTACCTTTTGAAAAAACAATACACGCCAATCACAGAAGAAACCCCATATTCTGGAAGAGTATTTCATCTGTAACACAGGCACAGAGAAACATGAATAAAACATGAACTAAAAAATCACAAGACACTTTGACACCATTATAGCAATGAACACATGGGTAATTATGTGATTACAAGGTCCTCTGTGTGGATCTAATTAATAAGTCTTTAAAACTAACCTTAAAGCATGGACCCAAACACCTGAAATAGGGCAGCAGTCTGCACTATTTCACACTAGCATCAGAGCAAGTCGGCCTTGCCATCCCTTGACAATAATGCCCCCCTCACAAGCCGGAACATCAAATGGCCTGCACTCCTCTCCTGCCCTTCCTCTCCAGTCATCGCCACAGCAGTGTTCCTGAGGTCACTGATGGGTTATCACTGCAGTCAATGCATTAAAAACAACAGGAAAAAATCCCCTATGGATTTTCCCGAGTAGAAACCAACATGTTGGCTACATTCAGATACATCAAGATCCCTACGTGATCATTTCTACTCTTACCTGGTAGCAACAGAGCTCCCAATCCATCTTCAAAAGCATTTCAACTCCCTGTCTTCAAAAGCATTTCAAAGGCAGAGTAAGTACATAGTGTCCTTTAGAAATTGAAAACACACTAAAAAAATTTGTTTAAAAAGACACACATCCAGGAGTGACCTCAGGTTTTAAAAGAAAACATATTAAGCCACGAAAGTGTTGTGCTAGGTGGTCTCATCTGATTGCCAGCTAGAGGCCCCCAGAGTACAGTAAAATATAGGAAATCATCCAAAGACACCCGATGGTATTCCACGACTACACACTTGTACAGCACGATAATATAGTGATATTTTGAAGTGGGATGTAAACTACAAATACTATTGGTCCAAGCAGAATTGTGCATCTTGTTCTATCTATGCTTGTACTGAGAACCCCAATCAGCTCAGGGACCAGGTACCTTGACTGGCTGTAAACTGACATGAAATTAGGAATCCCAGAGGATATTCACTACCATAGTAGTGAATTCTTCCAGGATGGGAGGAAATCACATCAGAAACTGTGCTCAGATTCCTGGTGGACAAGCACAGGAGAGTATACACCCTGCTTGTAGGATAACCAACCCTTCCAGTTTGGGCAAAGAGAATCTTGCATCCCAGGAAACCAGGGCTGTTATTGGTCCTTCTCCTTGCTGGGATTTGGGCATCAGAAAGACATATTTAAATTCTTTTCTGCTACTTTCTTGCTGCATATGCCTGAGCAAGTTAGTTAACTTCCAGCAGGATACAGATTGCAGGGCAATACAGAGAAGCAACCTATGACCTCCAACAAGAAGGGCCCAAACAAGAACATCCCTTCCCCAGGACCTTTACATGGTGAAGAGTTAAGTAACAGACACGTAAGTGAAGCCATAGTCCCAGTACCTAGCTACTTTGCTAGACAACAGATTTTAACATACCTTAAATAATAGCATCTTTGACGTAGATTCCCAAAGCAAAACTAAGCAGTCACACCTGCTGGATTTTCAAATGTCAGTTTTTGTCAACAGAACACAGCAAACAACAAAAACCACAAAGACACTAAGACAGCTAGGAAGAGATCTTTATTCTGTACATGTTTTCTGACCTAGAAGGAAAAGGATTTCCTTGAGAAGTGTAAAAAGTAAAAAGCTAGGAGGACATCAGCAAGAGTACATGGGCTTAGCCAAGGAAGCTCACACATAAAGGCCAAGTCATGGCTTGCTGGCCACCTCCTGGGAAGGCCCATTCTTCCACCAGGGCCTTAGCATGCAAACCACACTTGCAACTTCTGTAATTGAGTTCCCTCTCCCTTTCACTGAAATGCAACCAGCAGATCCCCTTCCTTTCCAAGGCTTCTCAGCTCAACTTTTAAATTCAAAATTGCACTCTGAAACATTTATAAAAATTCTCCATACCAAAAAAAAAAAAAAAAAACCATATTGTTAAAATTTACAGTTTAGCACAGAAGCTTTAATCTTCTTGTGGATATGATATATAATGAGGTTGGCTATAGAATCCTCTCATTACACACTTATTAAAAACTAAAATAAATACAGCTTCACATCTTAAGTCCACTGCCTACAGCCTGCAGCTCTGCAGACCATCCATAAATCCACATCCTATAAAACCACATCCTCTCCTGCAGACTACCAGGAGAGCCCTGCTTGAAAATTGGGCTCTACATGCCAGACATTCAGCAAATGCTCTTATACCCCTG
This sequence comes from Cavia porcellus, assembly GCF_034190915.1. Classification (NCBI taxonomy): domain Eukaryota; kingdom Metazoa; phylum Chordata; class Mammalia; order Rodentia; family Caviidae; genus Cavia; species Cavia porcellus. The sequence goes on along the minus strand of NW_026947496.1, from coordinate 28,486,429 downwards.
AAGGGTTCTCTAATTTACAAGCGACCTAAATGATAAATGCCATTTAATACTTTCCCTCTCTTCCAAACTCTCAGCTTCAAATGCACACAGACAAGACCTCAAAAAAAAATCACAAGCACACACGCACATGTACATGTATGCACACACATATCCTTAGAGGAGAAAGAGAAAGACAGGTGGCAAGGCTCGTTATCACCACTGTGGGAAGTTAGGAGTGACAGATGCTAAAGGGCTTGTGCAAGGTCACAGAGAATGCTGAGGGAGTATTAACCCTCTTTTGGCTCCAAGTCTCATGACTTAACACACAGAAACCATGTACACCGTCCTGCCTGGCCAATGGGAGAGGACACGCTATGTAAGAGAACATCCAAAATGCAAATGTGGGGCAGTCACTGGCCCCAAATTCCTTTTAAAACTAAATTACTGGGGCTGGGGATTTAGCTCAGCAGCATAAGCACCTGCCTTGCAAGCATGCAGTCGTGAGTTCGATCCCCGATACAAAATTAAAAAACCTAAATTACTGTACTCTGCTTGACCAGTAGCTATGGCACAGATTGGTGGTATGCCCTGGTGACGAAGGGAAAGCACAGCGCCAGGTCTGCACACTACAATCCCCAGATCAAATCCAGCCCAGACTGGATTTTTACAAGTGAAATTTCATTAGAAGAACAGTCATGCTCATTTGATCAATTTCTGCTTTGGCTTCTGTCATACCATACCAACCAAGTCCAGTAGATGTGACAGATCCATAACTCACAAAGCCTAACATGCTTGGAGAGAAAGGTCACCAAGTCCTGATGTAGTAGTTTAGAGGCAAAGTTTGGGGTTAAATTTTCCTGGTTCGAACCCAAGCTTTGGTACTCACTACTGATGTCATCTTGAGCTAATTACGGAACCTTCCTATTTCCTCCTGTGTAAAAGGAGAGAAATAACAAGACAAGGATGGTAGCAGTATATGCAAAGTCACTAGAGGACCTCAACATATGTATAGAGTGCTTATCACTGTTTACACTTCAGTGTTGTAATAAACTTATAATGTGAGTATAATAGCATTAAATTGACTTAGTCCTAGTGACCCTAGTGTGAACATGTTATAATCTGAGGCCCTTGCTTTACCTAAATTTAAAATAAGGTGATTGGAAGGGGTCTCTAAATTACTTTTTTACACACTAGGTCTTTGATTTAGGCCCTTTCCGGGTCTCTTCCAGTTCTGAGACCCTGGTAGTCTTTGGTTTGTGTGGACTTCTAAGAATGCCTGGTTCCAAGTAAATGTTTATGGGGAGGACCTTCCTTCCCCTTGGGTCACTGTTCCCTGGAACTGATTGATGTTCCACTGAAAGGGATAAGAAGACACCAAGTTGGTTTTCTATTTTGATGTCTTGTTTGGGGGAAAATCTTTGTGCTCCAACACCTATGTAAATCCATTTCTTTTCACCTGATTATTTCTGCCATGACACAGAAATGGAATATTTACACACAGCTGTGTTGTTTACACACAATCACTTCATTCTCGTTGCAAGCTGAAAGGTACCATCAAAGAATGAAAGAACCAAACATATTTAATTTTTCCCCAAAGGTGAATGAATATGTGGCAATTTCAAAACAGCATCAATTCACTACATAGTAGATCCTCTTTTCAAAATATATGGCAGGTACAAATTCATGGAATCTATCACACCTATTCTTTCACAATGGCATTATTTTAAAGGCATAGAAATGGCATGTCATTTTAATGGCAGTCCACCAGAGGAGTCCCACAAATGAGGTGAGAATTCTGTAAATGATGCCCTGACCACTATTCCTAGAATGCAGCCATCTCATGTCAACAGGAAAGAGGAGAGAACACCCAGCTGTAGTCCACAAGATCAGACAAGTTTTGGCTGAGACCTTCAAGCCTGGCACACTTTTCAGTACTGGATGAGCAATGTGCAGGGGTTCCCAGGTCTTTGTGTGAGACGCCTGGTAAGAGACCACCTCTGGTCATCACCGCTTTATGATTATTTATAGTTTAAGTGGATTATAAATGATGGAGACACAATCATGCCAGGAGTACAGAAAAGCATGACCTGACCTAACATTCACGTTGACCCAATTAATTAACCACACGTCCTGCTTCCCTGGCACAGGGCCAACCAGCCTCCTCTCCAGTGTGTACCTGAAGAGCTGCCAGGATGCAACTCTAAAAATCACACTGCTAATAAGGGTTGAGCATGTCCTGTTCCCCCAACTAATAGGTGAAGAAACAGACCAGGAAGAGGGAAAGGATATGTCTCCTTGCATCACCCTTTATACTATGTTTCAAGTAGCACAATTTTAGCAAGAAGTAAATTAATTGCAAGGCAATAGGATATTTTTCATAATCAAAATGGAACTAGACTAGGACTCAGGAAGAGCAGAAGCCAAAAGAATCCCAGACATGAAAAGCCACAGGAATGAGGGTCCTTTCAGGCTGTGCCAGGATAATGAATCACCTCCCATCCTTTCTTATGATCCCACTCAAACTCCAGGGCCAGAGTCTTCTGTCCTGGGTGTGGCACCCATGAGGCACAATGACAGTTATGGCTTAGTGACCATGAGCACTGGCTCCAGGGATAGCAAGCCCCGGTTTGGGTTTCTGCTCCACCAATCACTACCAGCTGTTTAACTTGAGCAGGTTCTTGACCTCTCCATACCTCTAATCTCTTCACCTCCAAAAATGTAGGTCCAAAAACCATCTCAACTGCCTAGAAAACTAGGAAAGTCCTCAGAGCCAGACCTAGCTCGCCCCAGGTCCCCAGACAGCAAAATGATGAAAACAGCCAGCAGTGAACTGATGGCAGGCCAGCAACAAGGAACCAGTCTTGTCTTGTCCTCTCATTCTGCTACTGCAGTCTGCACCCACCAATACCATCTCAGGGCAGCTACCCAGACTCCCAGTGCCTCCCCAAGCCACAGGGCCCCACGTCACTTCCTCTCTCCCTCTCTCTGTCACATTAGTGTTTCCACCAAATGGAACCACACATTTTCTCTCTTTCTCTGGAGCATAGCTATTGTGTGGTTGGTATCCTGCAGGGCATCTTGATTTAGATTTACTGTCATTATATAAATAATCAGAACATTTTCCCTGAATTCAGAAAGTCATAAGGAGGAGAAGAATGATTTAGAATGATGATATGAAGAAACTAATATATATACACATAATTAAGGGCAACATTTTTCACACTGAAGACAACGCATTGATGAGCAGATAAAGTAACTTCAGTAGAGTTTAATGAACAGATAAAATTGAATAAAGTCAAGTGGAAAAGAAAAAGAAAGTCAAGAATATGAACAAAATTCTTTATATACATTGAACTTCCTCCCCAAAAACACACCAAACTATGAGGGAGGGTGAGGACAGGAAGATGATGGGGGAATAATTAATGTGCATGTACAAATCTGCCAAAATGAAACTCATTAACCTGTGTAACCAATGTGCACTAATAAAAGCTGTAGAGAAAGGTTAAAGTAGAAAACATGAGCACTGTTTCATAACCATATTTGCATGAGATCAGCATGTACACAATCAATATAAAATCCATTTCTGATGTGGATTCAGGTTGTAAGCATGATAAACAGTAGGGCACAACAGCACACATTGAGCCTGACCACTGGGCAACATCATGGATGATGCCCAGGCAATATGAGAGACCAGGAGTAATTCCAGCCTTGCCCAGTATCATGCCCTGCTTTCCTTGCTTCCAACTCAGTGACACAAAGATCCTAGAGTAAGCTACCTTAGACATAACCTTGCAAGTGCCCAGCCTACACCCAACACTAACACAAAGGAGTCCTTGTAACTGTCTTTGTATGGGCAGAATACAGCTTTGAGGAGACCTATAAGGAAAGAGGTGTGAAAGATGTGTGCAAATGGGTTCATCTGGAACACAGCCAGGCCTGAACCTCAGGCTCCTGCCTGCTGCTTGGCTCCTAGATCAGCATTGTCTGGGACGAGGCCTGAGTTAGTGTGGGAGGAGATGATTCCCTTGGGAACTACTGCCAACCAGGAGAAAATTCCCATTTATGCATCACGATGTAGCAAAAGTGCCTATAAAAGAACAGGCTTTGGATCCAGAGCAGTATGAAATCATCTAGCAACATCCCCACTTACCAAGCACCTAATCTCCGATTCTTATTTTTCTTACCTTTAAAATACATATGATACAGGCCTTAGGATAGTTTCAAGAATTAAATGGAGTGACATGTAAAATGTGTGGCACACTCATGGACTTGCTGAACTTGATGCACAGATGATGCTGACCTGGCTCAGTCTCCTCATGAATCTCGCCCCCTCTTGTCTAGGAACAATGGAGCACCAAACTCGCACAGGATGCCACTCCAGTGGCAATTTTCTAGCTCTGCAATTCACAAGCATGGGAGATAGGGGAAAGGCCTCCCTGTGCCTCAAGTTTCCTGATCAATAATGCTGGGATAATACAGACCTCACTGAGCCTGGCCTTGGAAGCAGCAATGCATGCAACATGCTCCAAACAGTGTTGGCTTTATCAAGCAGCCTAAAGATGTGGTGATCAGTTGAGCCCTCCTGTCTATTCTCCTAGGCTCTGTCAGTTATAGCTTCAAATGCACCACGTTGGGGCGGGGAATTTAGCTCAGCGACTCAAGCACTTGCCTAGTAGGCATGATGTCGTGAGTTCACACTTGAATACAAAAAAAAAAAAAAAAAATACCATGTCTAGGATTTGTATTTTTTTTTTTTTTCTGGTACTACTAATAGAATCCAGGGCCTCAGCCCCACTAGATAAGCCCTCTACCACTGAGCCATATCTTCAGCTCCCTCTAGCATTTCTAATTCTTGCATCTTGCTCATTGCCCCAACCTTCTAATATCCAGGTAAGATCCATAGGCCACCGGGGCTAGTATCGCTTAGGAGGCTGTTTAAAAATGAGGATTCTGGGGACTCTGGAGAACATGGCGGACAGACAACAGCAACTACTGAACGCTCTCTAAAGGCTCGGCTCAGAGGCCAGGAATGATGCGGACTAAGGAGATACGAACCAGTAGAGATATGCTCTGCTGACTCAGGAACGAACTGGGCTGAGAGAATCCAACTTGGAATACAGTCCTGGCGCTAAAATAGGAACAGAAAAATCTCCGTGTGGAGGCTCCACTCCGCGCCATTGGAAACCGCGGCTTGGATTTCCCGCCGCGCGGCGGCCGGCTACCTCCACAGCGGCTCAGCAAGGAGAGACGCGACCCCCGAGCTCTGGGAACGGGCGTCTGGGAACGGAGTCCCCACGCCATCGGAAACCGCGGCTTGGATTTCCCGCCGCCCGGCGGCCGGTGCCTCCACAGCGGCTCAGCAAGGAGAGACGCGACCCCCGAGCTCTGGGAACGGGCGTCTGGGAACGGTCTCGGAAACGCGACGGGCAGGAAGGAAGGCTGACTGGTGGCGAGGTGAGCGAGGAACTGACTCCCTACCGCAGTCTGACTCCAGCGGAGGATTTTCTGGGCGCGGGCAGTCCTGTAAGAGCAGGGCGCGGTGGCAACTGCAGCCGCGCATTTCCCTCTCGGACGGGATTGGTGAAAGGTGCCTGGCCGGAGGGACGCTGCTCGCGGACTCCCTAGGCTGGCCTAGCCCAGATCCCAGAGCCTGACGGTGGCCCGGAGGAGCGACCGACTTCCGCGTAGGCTGCCTCCTCCGCAACTCCCTGGGGCGCAGCGGTGAGCTGGAACAATTAGCCAGCGCAATTCGATCAAGCTGTAGCTGACAGGCAGGGAAGCCGGGCCTCCTGTGTAAGATTACATTTTATAAGGAACAGAAAATATGGGGAAGGGAAGCAACAAAAAAGGCTCCTCGACCCCCAATCCTGAGAATCAGGCAATAGTGGACACTGTTACCAATATACATTAAGCGCCATTTAGAGAGCCTCATAGACCAATTCAGGAATGAAGTTATCAATGACCTGAAGCTAGAAGTATGCAGAATAGTTAGAGAAATGCTAAGCACCACCCAGGAAAAAGCAGATGGTGGAGTGGAAGAACAGAAAAAGAGGGGAGAATTGCTTGATGGAGAAAACAGAGAAAGCATTGAGTATGTGAAGCAGGTGCAAAGGGACTATCAAGAAATCAAGAAGTATACCCAAGACTGGCATAACAGCTTGAAAGAAACTAAGGACAGACTATCTGAATTGGAGGGCAGACTTGAAACATGGGAGAATGAAATGAAAAACTTCTTAAAAATAACAAAGAAACACACAGCAATAATACAAAGACAAGAAGATGATAAGAGGAGCCATAACTTAAGGATTAAGAACATAAAAGAAGAAGTAGGGACACAAACAAGTGAACTACAAAAGCTACTCACAGAAATAATCCAGGAGAATTTTCCTAATTTAGCAAAAGGTAAAGATACTCAAATGTATGAGGCATACAGGACCCCAGCTACCTACAACCCTAACAGAGAAACACCCAGGCATATAATAATAAAAATTCCAGAAATTCAATACAAGAACAGAATATTAAAAGCTGTAAGAGACAAGAAACAGATCACTTACAAGGGAAGACCCATCAAAATTACAGCAGATTTCTCTTCACAAACCATCAAATCACGAAGAGCATGGGGAGAAATAATTCAAGCTTTGAAAGCTAATAATCTACAGCCAAGATTGAGATATCCTGCACAACTGTCCCTGGAAATTGATGGAAAAACGAGGTGCTTCCGAGATAAAGAGGAACTGGGGGAATTTGCAACCACCAATCCAACCCTACAGAAAGTATTGCAGGATATTCTAAAAAAAGAAAAATACAAAGAACCCAGAAATAGGGGCGGGGAGGCCACAACGAATAGAGCAGAGACCAAAACGAAGAAGACAAACTGACAGCTACTGACAGAAAAAGAGCTCAACAGAAATGAGACAGAGAAGATTGGATGATAGGAACAGCTTTTTTTTGGAGAAAATGACATCTTAATAGGTAATGCTGATTTAGTACCATCTTGTTTTGAAGTCTCATCTAGCTTTTGTTCTTCTGTCTCCAATGGTCTAAACAGGTTGTATCTTATTGGATTTTACTATGTACGATAGTATAAGAAAAAACCTTTTAAAGACAAGGAGATTATACAGAGACCATTGTTCATTTTCTGTTAGTCGATTCTAAATACTCTATAATGCTGTTATTCTCTTAAATGGATTTACATTGTTTTGATATACTTAATGCTACAGTATATGAAGTTGTACTCAAGGACTTCAGGGAGGGAGTCAATATGGTAACTATTTTTGGGTCAGGATTAGCTGGTGGTGAAACACTATTCTGCTTAAATGGTTATGTTTTGATCTGCCCTGTTTCGCTGTTATGCCCTCTTTTTTTCTCAATCTCCACTCCATTATTTACTTTTTTATTTTTACCCATTTAATTACAGGGAAAAATATAGCAGGATATAATATAGTAACCCACTTTGACTTTCTATTATCTCGATTTGAAGCCCTGTATTACTCTCACCATCTTGCTTTTGACTGAGGTTCCTATATTCTGTTTTGCTGGATAGTATCAGGTTCGAAAGTTTAGGCATCAGCTGAGAAGATAATGAGATTCATTATAACGCCCATTCTCGTTGACTTTTATCTACTTTTGAAGACCTACAATGTCTCCAATGTTTTGGTTTTGTCGGTTTTATTCTTTACGGTTTTGTTCAATTGTATTACAACTAATGATATAGGCAATTCTATTAGAAATAGCGGGAGGCATTAGGGTAACCATTGTTGATCACCTTGTATTATGTTTTTATATTATCTATTATGTCCACCCTTTTGACTTGACCGATTCTGTTCTGTTATGTCACATTTGGTTTTACTCTCTTCCAAAAAAGCAACAAGAACCGTGGGAGCAATGAAACCCAAAATGTGTAATAGTCACTGTACAAAAGAGAGGAAAAGAAAGTGCTCTAAACTATATAACTGCATGTATATTTAAAAGTATAAGATAGAAAATGATATCACAGAGTTTTATTGGATCATTGAACAGAACTGTTTGCAGTATCATTGGTGGAATGTCCACTCTACAAGCTTTAATTTTGTGACTTGAACAATTATTTCTAAGATGGCAATATGTAATCCATTAACTAGTGATTTCCTACTGCGCATTTTTTTATTCTGTAAATCTGTATAACTTGTACCCCTTCACTGTTTTTTTTTTCTTTCTTTTCTTTTCTCCTTAAATAAAAATTAAAAAAAAAAAAAATGAGGATTCTGAGGCCACACCCCAGACCAGCTGTAGAATCTCAGTGCAGGTCCATGGTGTGTGGTGGTTAAGTGCTTCTCTAACAAGCAAGCACTTGTCACTTGCACAACACTGCAGGGCCTCCTCCCTCTGCCCTGGCCTACCCTCATCCCACTGACACAGGCCTGAAAGCCTGCATGCCCCTAATCCTCTCACTATAACCACGAAGAGCAAGCTCAGCCCTGGGTGAAGCCCCTCGCTGCCCAATGCATGCTGGTGGCAATGGCTGCCACGAGCCACCAAAGAAGCCAGCTAGCCCAGCAGGTGATTCTGGTCCTTCTCATCTACTTTGCTCCTTCTTCAGACTCTGCCTCCCACCAATCATTGTCATTGTCATTATCATCCTCCTCCTCTTCCTCCTCTTCTCCCTCTTTCTACTCCTCTCTCATTCTGTCCAAACTATACCACCAGGTCTCCTGGAAACACACTTTCCAAGTCTTGCACATTTCCTTACAAATTCCTATCACAACTGTAATTACTTATGGAGTTGTATATTTAATATGTCTAGCAGGGATAGGGACCACCTCTGTCCTTTTCAAAGCTCTATTTCTCACTGCTCAATGCACTGCCAGGCACAAACAAGGTGCTCAAGTGTCCATGGAACAAGTGGATGAATAAATACATAAATGAACAAACACAAAATGTTTTACAGCCCTTCCTCATTCCTTTTCCAATTGTGAAAATTCAAGACTTTAGAAGGCAAAGGTCATTAACTTTGGTCAATCTTATAAATGCTGGGTTTGCATTTCCCTGCCACCTACCACAGCACTGACACATCCTTCCAACTTAATCGTCACAACTTACAAGGAAAGTACTTAAAAATCTGCTTTTTGCAGCTTTCCTAGATGCACTCCAAACAGATCTGTAGCTAATTCCCAACTTATCTGCCAAAACCAAGCAAATCAGGATAAGAAAAGGCTAAACTAGTAGAGGAAAAGTGAACTATCAGGTACTGACTGGCCTTTTTGCCTGATGCACTCATAGAAAGATAGGCCCCAGCTTTGTCTTCTACAGCTCCCAGGAGCTGGGCCTGTCATTTCCAGCAGTGGACACAGGTAAGCAAAATCTGCTGTAATAAAAGGTTTCAAATACCTGGTGGCTTGCTATATCTTGATCTTTGCCCTCGACTATGCCAACAGGACAACAGAGTTAAATTGAGAGAAGTAAACAATTTATAAAGGGTAGATTCACAGTGCTGGGGAGGCGAACTCTATACAAAACACAGAAATAATTACATATTATTTTTATGACAGTAAATGATTCAAACCTAAAGCAACCTACGGTTTAAAGTAGGGTCATGGAAATTTACAAGAGCCACATCTTACCCAAAGTTTCAAGTGAATGCGATCTGCTACACGGGAAAATATCTTGCTCAGGAAATACTGAGCCATCATTCGTCTGTTAAAGGAACTAAAAAGTCACATCACATGGCTGAAAGTTTCTAGATACAATGGGCACACAGGCAGAGCTTTTTAAACCAAACTAGATTTGCACACAAAAGGAGGAAGTGAAGAGGTGAAGGGCTAGGCCACACTCCCCAATGTTCTCCAGCAGCAGCGCACGGCATCTACCCAGGCTCCACAGAGCAGCAAACAGTAAGTGACTCCCCAGCCTTTAATGCTCAGAACCCCTCCCAAGCTTTCTTCTCTGGCTTAGAAACAGGGTGGCATCCCTGTCTGGCATCAACCTAGCATGGGGCAGGGGACACTCTGACTCTCCATTTCCAAGACTTAATACTTCTCCAGAGGCCTTCATTCCGGCTCCTACTCCCTCAGACAAACAAGTTCTCACCCAAAACTGGGAGGATCCCTTCCTCTGCTTCTTCCAAGGGAGGCCAGCAAGGGGACAGGCAGGTCTGGAAGTCTTAAATCCTGGACTCACTCTCTCTGCCTCTCTGTGCTTTTCACTTCTGTGGTAATAGTTATTACAACTATCATTAAATACTTGAGCTATTATTTCATTTATTCAACAAATAATTACTAAAGATTTCATTGGTACTAGACACTAAGGATAAAAAAGACCCAAAGCCCTCCTTTTAAGCGGTTTGTGTTCTATTGGGAAGACAAAACTACACACAAACAAACAAGGTGTTTGGGCACCTATAGTGAAAATGTTGTGGAGAAAATACAGCCTGAGAAGGAAATGGGGTGGCCTGGGGGAGGGGCCGGGGATGCCTGCTGCTGAGGTGCTGGTGGAGAGGGTGGCATCCTTAGTCCAGTGAGACCTCTCACACAGACCTGTCAGACAACGTGGCCCAGGAAGAAACAGCAGAAGCAAAGTCCCACAATGGTCTGAAGAGAGGCATGTGACAGGTGGGCTAGAGGGACCCATGCAGCTGGTGAGGTCTCCCACTGATCCACACTGCTCTGGCTAGGAACGGTAACCCACTGTTGGGTTGAGAGTTGGCTAAAAGATGCATAAAATGAGCTCAAGGGCAGGAAGATGGGGCCTGCCAAGAAGCAGCTGTGGAAACCTTCCAGGGTAAAGGAAGGTGGGTATGGGGCAGAAGGGCCAGACTCCGGAGGTGCCTCAGAGATGGAGCCCAACTGGGTCTTTATGGAATAAACTTAGGATATCGTACATGTGAGGGTATTTGGCTACAGGAAAAAGTTTGGTTTCTATGTATGAAGATATAGTGATTCAAGGTGGCACATGATTATGACTCCTAGACTGGGACAGGTAACACATTACTAGATAACTCAGGAAGTTTTTATGAGAAAAGTGCATCTTGAAAGCAAAGAATCGGTTCCAGGACCGTATTTTCCACATGCAGTCTGAAAGATGATCAAATTAAGAGTGTAGAATACTTTCCTGCCCAACCACCCTCCTGTGTGTTTCAATCATTATAAAAACTATAATGAAATGTGATGATATAAAATCAGAGATTCTATTTAAATTCTAAAGAGCAACTCTGAGAGAGTGAAGCACTGGGATAGTCCTGCGCCTTTCCTCGGCTTCTCTGGAACAGTGCCCTTTCACAGAACGTCCAGGATGTTCTGTGTATCTCATATTCTGATACTGAAGCCACAGGTCACATCTGGCTACTAACAGGCACTTGAAATGTGAGTAGCATGACTGAGAAACTGAACTTTTAATTTACTTTCATTTAAATTAATGTAGCTTTTACAGCTAGTGACAATTACATTGGACTACACAGATCTGAAAGAAATAAAAAATTACCATGCAGCAAAACAGTCATGAAGTACACACCAATTTCTCTTGAAACTGAAGTATACAACAAGGCCGAGTACAAAATAGATTCATAAAATCCAAAAGAGTATGTTCTTACTTTTATTATGCCCTAGACTTACCATCAAACTTTTTCATTTCTCATTATAGTCTTTGGAAAGAAACAGGAACTGACTTAACAGTTTTTGGTCTTAAAAGTTTTTAAGCACATTTTCTTAGTTTTTATATACAACAGTAATATTTTATAGGCCATCCATCATTCTAGCGGTGTCATTCAGAATGAGATTTCCTTCCCTGATGCGTATTCAATGTTAACATTTTAAATGTCACATAAAAGTGAAGCAAGACAGAGAAATCCCATAACTGGACTACCTTCTTGTTGTAAGTTCAAAAGGACTTTATGGCATTGGTTATCTCCTCGTTCTTCCCAAGATCACAGTGAATAAGAACGATATTAACTGTCTCCACTTTTTAGTTGAAAGAAAAAAATCAAGGTAGAGAAAGACTAATGACAGTTCATTTCACAGCATAAGTCTCTAGCTCAATCGAAGAGAAATTTATGAAAATATGAAGAAGAAAATGACTTAAAAATGCAAAATGAGAAAACCATATGCAAATTCTTAGTTGCCCATTTAACTTTAACCAGAGTCCCCAAAGGTAATCAAGATGAAGAGCACAGAGCAACAAGAAAAGGAAGATAACTGAGGTGAGGCTGCTCCCTTAGTGAGATGGCTGTGGATAAAATACGTTTCGTGTATTCACCAGCAAATCCCACTGGATTCCAATGACAGGGCACATTCTCCAATAATCTCCTAGCCAGGCAGCTGGAAAATGAGCTCTTGTTAATCTTGCCTTTAAAACAGTCTGGCTAACCCCAGTTATGTCACTGAATTGCATGACCCAAGAGATTAGCAGGGCAATTCGGTGACTCAAAAGCTGATGTTTAACGTCACAAGTCAATTCCTCTTTATCTCAAGGAGAAGGAAACTGAGTTTGAGAAATGGATACTTTCAAAAGAACACAATTTTATGCATTCTATATGCAAAGCTGAGTTTCTATGTAACCTATCACTGGCACACAGTCATCTGTCTTGGATAAGCAGTTAACAGAAACTGACTATCCTAATTTTTATTCCCATGTATTGCTAGAAGCTATACAATTAGAAAATCATCAATGGCATGTATTTGTGTATATGTGCATGTATATAATAACCCTTAAAATCAGGAACTGTAACCCTAAACATAAAACAGAGCTGAGATACAGTGTCATAAAAGCCAGAATAAGAAAGTTAGACCCTGCATAAATAAATAAATACATAAATTTTAAAAGGCTTAGGTGCAAAGAGAAAACAAACACAAGCCATTAAAATAATTTAAAATATTTCGACTATCATTTACTCTAAAATAACCAGAAGTACACTAAATATACTGTACATATATGCTAATAGATGTTATCATATAAAATGTAGGAAAAGCATAAAACTAAAACTATATTGTAAGTCTAAACCACTATGAATATATTAGAGTAGCTGTTCAATAATACTTTCTTTGCTTCCTGAAATTGAGAAAGGGTTCTTAGGGATGACTGGCTTAGCTTGGTTTTAAATGTGTCTGGACAGGTCTAGTAATAGAGGTATTCAAACTCCTCACCTCCTTAGTGACAATTCAGACTGCTAGGTAAAGGCATAAAGGACTTCATACTTGTCTCAAGATCACAGTGAAAATGCTAAAGTGCAGCACGGTGGACCATACTCTGCTCCCAGTTACCTGCCCCAGAAGAATAGCGCCTGCATTAGTCACTTGGCTGATGATTTTGCCAGCTATTATTAGAGAAATTCACGTTCTGTCATAAGTCACTTATTAAAAATCCTCCAACTCATTCATTTCAAGATATGAATCCAAATTCCAAAGCTTAATCTTGAACCCTATTTGGCCCTCACCAGTAAGCACAGCCTGGTGGAGAAGGAGCTTTCTAACCCATGTAAGACGCTTTAGATTAAACAGATGACTCCAAATCTCAGTGTTTTACTAAAAATATCTTTCTCATTCTTATTTCCTGGGAAAACTTCATAATGGGAAAACTGCTTTTAATTCCTGAAAGACATGCAGAAAAGCAAAGCAGGGAGATGTGTGTTGGTCCAAAGCAGGGAACACAGAAAGCCATCAAGAAGGATGGAAGGACATTCACCCTTCCCTCAGGGACCTCCCGTGAGCTGTGCTGTAGAGGCCAGGTGATCACACCACAGGCTGTGCTGAATTTGCCTGACTTACAATGAACACAGAGAAACAGACACTATGACGCAAAGGGAGGCTGTCTAGATGGACCACGTGAATTGTGCAAGTCAGACAAATCCTGCAGACATGACTGAGAGCGCGTGGTGCAGAGCTCTCAATGTTGACAGGCCTGGGCCAGCCCCACTGCTTACCTAAAGCTGCAAGATGCGACTAAATAATCTGAACTCCCTGAGCCTCACACCACAGCTGTAAACACACACAACAGCCTCTACCTCACACGAGAGTTCTGAAGACCAAGTGAGGGTAGATGGAAAAGCAGAGCAGAATCATCAATAATGACTCCATAATTGTCAGCTATCTAATGATGATTACAATAGTCAAGCAGTAATAACATTTTTCTGAAAGGCTGAGCTGAATATTTTTTAATCCCCTAACATACCTATTAGTCACCTTAAGTTTAGAAGTAAAATTTCCTCCAGGTGTAATCTGGTTTACTAGTTCCCTAAGGATCACATGACAAACCCACAGAACAGGTTCCAGCCAAACCACCTCATCACAGTCATTAGTAGGACCTTCAAAATTAATCAGCCAAAGAGAACTTTCATTTTCCAATGATTAACACATCAGTATGCTATACTTTCCAAGTGAGCAGGGGCTAGTCCGATAAGTAGTTTTAATGAAACCTGCCAATTTATAATCATTGTCAAAAGCAAGGTCACACATGGTGACAGACAGACAGCATGGACAGCAGAAGCTGACCTTTGGTCTCCTGTCACTCCACTGTTCAAGGGTGAGGAAGCCGAAGTCCCCAGTTACTGACATACTTGCAGTAAGTTTAACAGTAGCTATGTAGCCCCTGCCATCCACATTACACAGAAGAACCAAGCATTTGGGGCTTCCTCTAGTTGTGCACACTGGCCCTGCATTGAAGATGCTCATAAACCTCAAAAGGCACTTTCAGGACACCTCCTCTTTACCCTCCATCTCATTCTCAACTGCCCATAGACAAGAGGATAGGAGGAGGACAAAAGAAGGATGCGTTTAAAATCAGCTCCATGTCAGGAATGGCAAGGCACTGCCTTAACCATCAAGTCCCATAAGGAAGAAACCATGGCCCCATGTTAAAAGACAAAACTGAGACTAAAAGACCTTTAACTCAACTTGGCCTGGTAACTCAGATAGTTAGAATCGGAACCGTCAGCTGTCCCTTTTTAGCCTTGTACCCCTTACACCTCAAGAGAAGAGACTTTTTGCTTCGCTGCTCTGCCTTCCATCTCTACCCTGAACCAGCTATGGGCACTGTGTCTCTCATTGTCCATTTACTCATAAACTCCCTCTTGCCCTCAGCAATGAGTTACACGTGCAGTGATGGGTTTGCCCTTGACACGTGTCATCCAACTCAGTGCTGGCAGAAAGTGAGCAACCACCTGGTCTCCAGCATCTCTGTGGTCCCCTAGACACAGCCCATCAGTGTCCTCTGCACACAACTTTTCACCTACTCACTTCGAGCTCCTGGCCATTCACTCTCCTCCAGCTTTCAAAAACCAACTTCTTCTCACTCACTCGCAGGCTGCTTGGTAATGAAAACCTGCACAGGTTGACCACGACAAGGATTAACCTGAATCAACAACTTCCTGGCCCTTCTATGTGGGGAGGAGAGGAATACGCTTTATTTGGCTGGCTGACTTCTTGTTCAAGTTCCCCTGAGGGAAGGTGTTCCCTTTGCCAGAAAGGCATAGTGTGAATACTGTGAATTCCAAACACAAGTCAGCTGTCCCCAAGAGCTCTCAGAGAAAGAAGTGCCAGTCCCAAGTATCACTGGGTCTTGCCACAGAGAGCACAAAGTTCCAGTCACGCCCAAAAAATGTAATTTCTTTGTTCATTAATATTAACCCTAGTTCTTTAACCCAGGTTTTGCTCTCTTGCAATAACCCAATATTCAGATACATAGCCTCTTTACTGATTCCTTAGAATATACAGTAATCTGTTTCCACCTCTAACACTATTAACTCATACAAATTTGCACTAAATGACAGAATCAAAGTTAAATAATAATTCAAGGAAAGCTGTAAGCATCACCACCCACTTTAAACACCACACACACACACGGCTATTTAAATAAAATGAGATAAACTTACATATATTTCAGAGTTACAAATGTAATACAAACAAGTTTATTGGTCTAATTTTAAGTGCCTGTGGTTAAGACTGCACATTTTATGGATGTTCCAAGAATAATAAGCTGAGTGAGGGACTACAGTGATAGTGAACCTTTTAGAGCTCCAAAGCTAAGAAACAGCCTGCTGCAGCATGCATGCCATAGACTCACCACCCCTGGTAGGCGCATCCTGGTAGAAAAAGAGGCACCACTCAGGAAAGAAACTCCCCTGGAGCCAGTCTGATCGGTGCTATCCTTCATCCACATAAGCTGCACTTTCCTAAGCAGCCCAGCTGTTTGTGTGAGCAAAGACCCCTGCTTGTAAATAACCACCTCTCCACACTGCATGGGGTGACAGCTGTCTTCAGGCACAGGTGCACTTAAAACCAGGTGTAGATGGAACTTTCATCATTCACCCAATGCTTACATAGGCTCATCTCCGCCCTGACCCATGTCCCAGATGCCTCATGTATGTTGGCTACCTGTGCCCCATGGTCCACTTGCTGCTGTTGACCAAAACCATCAAGGTTTTTAATCAGGCCACCTGCTTAAGGATGTCCTCTTGAGTCAGGACTTGAACTATGGCCATCCAGGGACATCATACATCGGCAGTTCTCTTCCATTCCTATCCTTTTCATTTTTATTTTTATTTTTGGTACCAGGAATTGAACTCATGACCTTGTACTTGCCAGACAGGCACTGTATCACTGGTTCTGGCCCCGTGTGTGTGTGTGTGTGTGTGTGTGTGTGTGTGTGTGTGTATGTGAAAGTTTGAATCACTGAGTTGGAACTTGGAGAGCGCACCCTGCTCCATAATGCTTGCCAAGCACATTTTGCCTCGCACATTCTCAAAAGCCTTTGCTGCACATTTGACTCCCCGAGGGCAAGAGTGTCTTACTCACCTTCACCCCACCACCCAGCCCCCCAGTGTGTTTCCTGACAGCCTCCCAGTGAGGCCTTTCTGCAGCCTCTCTCCTCAGCCAGGTAGCACAAAAACACTGTTAATCAGCTGGGGACAAGATGGCGTAAACTACATGGCTCCAGAGGTTGAGAAGACCCCAGACTGGCAATCAGAAGGGGTCAGTTCTCGCCTCAACTCTGTCATTATCTAGCCAGGCCGTATCAGGAAGGCCACCTGTCCTCGTCAAGTGCACTTCCTCATCTCTGCACACAGTGAACAAGATGTGCTACATGGATCCCCGTGCTGAGGCATCCCACACTTTTAAGGATAAAGAAGGATGTCCAGATGGGAAGACTGTTCAGACAAAGCCAGGTGTAATATATACACACCTGCAGTTCCAGCATTCTGCGAGGCTGAGGCAGGAGAATTGAGTTTAAGCCTAGTCTGGACAACTAAACAAGACCCTTCTAAGTAAGACTTCAAAATAAGAAGCTTAAATTAAAAAAATAAATAAAATAAAATTTTAAAAACTCAAACTACCTTGAATTAGGGAAACCAGCTTAAGACTAAAATACCATATTGACTTATTTTCTCAAAATGTGTTTTCACCTCTGATAAGGACCTCTTTCATCTCCATAATTCTCTGATTTAGTAAAGGCTTTTACAGTGTTATAATTCCTTTTACAGTGTTATAATTAAATTTAGGTGTGTTGTTTATAACATTGTGGTTTATAAAGTTATTGACAGCCTAAAAGTATTTTAAATTTTCTTGCAAAGAGTGGACAAGCCCTCCAGGCAGTGCTGTCAAAATAAATCTGCTCAGTTTCTTTACAAGGAGTTCAGCACCCTGAAGGTAAAAATGTAAAACAAGGAAAGGCGAGGTTACCCCTTAGTCAAGAAATAACCAGGCGCAGGGAAGGCTGGGAGGGGGCTCGCAAGTCTTATGTAAAAATATGTGACATATGGAGTCGCAAGCATCCCTCAGTCACAGTGGCTACTCGGGGGCACGTCTGCCCACCAACAAGGGACACAGATCCCACCACTCCGCTGCAAAGCCCCTTCCTTCTTGCTCAGGTCCAGCCTCAATGGGCAGTCAAAGATGACTTTCCTGTTTCCTCTACTGGCTCTGCACCGTTGACATCTATAAGAGCAACTTTACAACAATGCTAAGGAGGGTGACCTATAATGCTTAGGCACATTGTCGATTTAAGAAATAAATAGTGATATATAAATGATCATTAGAGGAAGATACAAAATTAATTGCTCCTATGTATAAACAGACATTAAAGTAATTTTAAATTTCATAACAGGAAAAATAAACAAAACTGCCAATTCCCTGGTATGCTCCTTTGCTATCAGAAGATACATTCTTCAGATAATCATATATAAATGGGTATTCATCAAGAAAAAGCCACAGTGAGGGTCAGCTAAAGAGTTCCTTGTTTCTTTTTTCTAATTAAATTTTAAAAGGCCTTATACAGCCAAAAGAAACTGATGACATGGCTTTAGGAGTAAGTAGTTACTCATTTTCAATGGCTCCAATCATTCATTAGGATCTTTGTCTTATGGAAAGGGTTCTATATAGAAACACTTTACTCTGTCATTCAGCCAATCTGTCTAATGATATCACACGGCTGTTTCTGCACCCTGAAATCCTCTGGCGAGTTCTTCATTCGCCACCCCATTCCTAGCACTGCATCCTCTTAGGGCAGGGGGCCACCGGGCTAGGTGTGCCCAGAGCCTCACACACACTTGCACTGTGTGAGCACCCTGCGCAAGCTCCTAGTCCCTGGTGAGGTGGTAATTTTCATTTTTTTTTGTGATGTGCTGGTAAATTTAGACAAAATAAGTAAAAGAGCTGCTAAGGATGGAAAAGTATCAAAGGGACAATATTTTTAAAGTGGTAAGATGTCCTGTGAAATGGAAGTAGATACCTGTTATCATAAATAATTTAAAAGCTATTAGAATATATTTTATGGTAAAAGTAAGCATTTCTGGGTTCATGTCCTCAAAAATTATTTCCCTCTTCGAAGGCAAAAGAAAATAAATCAGTAAGTAGTAAGACACTTCCCCAACAGGTAGCATTCATTTGGGGAAATGCTTAGGAAAAATACACACTCGTACATGCACACACACACAACTGCTCACAAGTAAAGTGTCTTTTAGGTAAAATTAGATACATAACTCTCCTTTCCTGGAAACTTTTATTTCTAATTATTCCAATAAAGTTATTTATATTAAACCATTAATCCCTTCAAAGCTCCTGAACTAGCTTGAGAGGGGACCATGGCTCAGTCACACATATGAACCCACCATTGGTCCTAACTAATGGTGCCACGGAACAGCCATTCGTGGTGCCACCGTCACCATGTGGAGCCATAACTGCAGAGATTACACTTCATCTTCCTAAATGGTGTCTCACTCCTTTTTTTCACTAATTCTACAGATTAAAATAAAAGAAAAAATAGGCTGGCCCCAATGACTACCTGATTTCTGATTCTGCCCCCCACTAATTGTATGATATTGGCTGGATCATATTAACTTCCTTGTGCCTCAGTTTCCCCTTTTATAAAACATATTAATTACAGCACTTGCCCTCTAGTGTTGCTGTGAAGGTTTAAAAATGAGTTAACAGTACAGAACTGGGTGCTGGTTTCTATGTCATCATCATACCCATCATTATCACTGCTGGAAAGATGAACAAAACCAGCAGGAAGGAAAGAAGGGAAGGGAAGGATTCCATTTCCCAGGGAAAATGAGTACTGAGCAACTTTCCCTGTAAACACAAGTTTGTAAACACTGGATAATGACAGACAGACAAGAAGATGTGTGATAAAGCAAGCAAAATGTAAGTAATACAAACTAGGTAATAGTATGGGGGTGCTCACTGTAACATTCTTTCAACTTCTCTGTATGTTTTTTAAAATGCGTAATAAAATGGCAGAAGACTGAAAATAGTAGAGAAATGAAAAAGAAAGGGAAATTAGCAACGGAAGATCAGCCACGTTGTTTCCTCAAAAAAAAAAAAAAAAAGTTAATCATCAATTACAAGGGCATTAACAGTGACCTAATAGAAACTTCACCAACTATGGGCTTAAGTCTTAAAATCTTCCTTTCAGGAAGCTACTGCAAGCATCATTTTCATTTTAAAAATGCAAAAGCAAAAAAAAAAAAAAAAAAAAAAAAAAAAAAAAAAAAAAAAAAAAAAGAAATGCAAAAGCAGGAACAGAATGAAAAACAAGCCAAAAATCCTACAAATGACAAGATATAAGAAACTGAACTGATTTCTCCCAAATCCTTGCTTCACAATCATTAAATCATTTGTTTAGAGCCTTTCTCCACATAAACAGCCAACTCTCTTGTCCATCATGGTGTCCTCAATGACACAGTTATGACACATGCCAGGCACACAGGAATTGCTAGGTGGATGGATGATAGAAGAGAGAAAGGGGAGATGAGAATTACTATTTATTTCCCATTCACTGGATCCAAAGTCTATCCAAGACAGTAATTGTGAAAAGCATTATTTACTTTTATTCAAATTGGATAATATTTTTGGATTATAACAGTAACATACTATTACAGACAACTATATTACTTTCAACCAATGGAAATTAAATTAATGTATTTTCCACATACGAGTAGCTACTTTATTCGTGCATGGAAGACTGAGATTTTCCAGCTGTTTCTGGCCCCATTTGGATGCAAGGTGCATGTTTCAGTTCCACCAATCCAGGTCACCCATGGTGTCACACCAGGCATAGGTGAGCAGGGTGGTGAACAGTTTGCAAAAACATGTCACATAAAGGCTCAAGGACAGAACTACATCTGCTTACCATACAGGAGAAAAGGCACACAAAGGGCAGGAAAATAGTATTCAAATATCAGCAGGACTGTCTGGGTCCAAGGAAGTAAAAGTTTCCTGACAGTCAAGTGGGACCAATGTGTAAAGTTATAGGAAGGAATATATTAGCTTGATAGACAGAAAACTCTAGGATCACTAGAAGCCATGGAACAAGGGGAATTCTATACTCTCTCCAACAGGAATATGACTATGGATACAAGGTGAAGCTCAATACCTTCAAACTTCCCATCTAGCCTCAATAACCTGTAATTCTAGATCCCAGGCATGCTACATGCCAAGCATCAGCCAGGCAAGGGTTAGTCGTCTATGGCATCTGTGGCAAATGGTCACCTTATCACCTGATGCTGCACAAGTGCTTAAGATGAACCACAAACATTTGTAAAACCAAAAATAAGTAAGAACTAATTTCTATTATTGAGTCCCTTATAGGTTAGAAGAAAGATATAGATATTCCAATTCAAAATTGAAAAACTGCCTGGTTGAAAAGAAAATTTGCTAAATTCATCGAACTCCTGATTCCCCACTGACTAGCTATATAACCTAGGCCACCTGGTCAATTTCTGTATGCCATAGAACTCACATTGCTATTCAGCATGGTGTCATCAGCTCCAGACATGGCTTTACCCAGACCTGGCTATGAGACTAGTGCAATTGAGGAGCTTAACAACAATGTTAATCCAATATCACTGTAATTACAGTTAGCCGTGGTCTCTGTACTGTACAGTCAAGATCTACTAATTTTCCACAAGACTGTTGAAGGAAGAGTCCAATTCCAGCCCAACCTCAGTCCATCATCATCAGTAAAATCTCAATACCCTACAGCAGAAGGTTCCCCAGGCTCCAGTCTGCTGTTGTGTGTGTAATTCACCTCTCCTCTTTACCCAGGAGAGACAGGGTAGCAGCCCTTTATCATTGGAAGGTCCAAAGATGGGTCCCAGACTCAAGTATGGCATATAATAACAAATGTTACCCATGAATAGCCAGGTACAACAGAGTACCACTGCGCATTACCTTGAACATAAAGACATTAGTGAATTATTACTGAAATATTTCTGAAAAACATTGATTAGTTAATGTTATGGTTTGTGTCTCCCTATCCCTGCAAAGCCTTATGCAGTCATAGAATGTGTTTCATTTTGTTTTATTTTGCTTTAGAGGTGGCTGAATATACAGTGTGTAATGCTGGGAGTAGCCATACTGGTATTAAAGATGGGTGATTGCTGTATCAGTCCACTAATTGGATTGGCACCACCCTAATCCCAGCAGTCCAGATAAGATAAAGGTTTGGGGCAGACAGAGGTTTGTCTCCCCCATTGTCACTTTGTTACTTTCTGCCCACCACATCTGTTCTCTGCCAAGTTACCTTACCACGGAGCCAATCTATAGGAACCAAAAACTTCTACAAACTGTGAGCTAAATAAACCTTTCTCCTCTTAACTTTAGGCATTGGGTATTCTGTCTCAGCAACAAGAAAAGTGACTTAGTTAATATTAAAAGAATGCTTCTTGCACAGTACAAACTGCTCTCTCTACTTAAGTGCATAATTGGATTTATTTTGTTTGCAAATCAAATTATACAACCACCCCTAAAATCTAGGGCTGGAGGTGTTACTCAGTGATACAGCACTTGCCTAGCAAGTACCAAGCCCTGGGTTCAATCCCCAGCGCTACAAAAGAAATACTAAAAACTTCGTATATAAAAAGTGCCAGATAATGTCAATAATAAACACATGACAGAAGTTCAACAAGCAAAACTTGGTGACATCTACTAACATGTATTAGCAATATTGGGAACTCAAAATAATGAAAGGCAATGAACTGCTTAGTCATAATGGCTCATTCTATCCAAAAGTTCACAATATATCTAGGAAATTATTTTTGTACCACTGTATTTTTGCAACACTTTATAGTTGCTGTTTAAAGTAGGCATTTGCCACCTGGAAACTCTTACATATTAGGAGCAGTCATCTGTTTAACACAGAGGGAAATGTTTTTGGCACTGAAACCAACACCACTGGCTAAAGCCACTCTAGAAATTTCTCTTTGTAGAGGTTTAGCATCTGCTCACTGATTTTTTTTTAGAATAAGAAATAAATATTGGTTTATTATTTTTTAATGTACTTACTGCAGCCTACTGATGATATTGCACACCTGTTGTAATTATCCCCAAGTCCCACAGGTTTCGATCAAGGCCCTGGTGCTCCTTCCCTCCCCACCTCAGCTGGCCTGGCCTGAAACAGCTCTAGTCACCAGACAGACACTGAACTCGCTGCCTGTTCTGTGCTCACATGCTGACTCAACTAGTAGCGACACCATTTCTCATGCTTCACAGCATCTAGAATAAAAAACACTGGTTCTCAACTCCAGCAGCCTTCCAGTTTAGACTTTGGAGAAAAGAAATGGTCCATAATTTCTAATTTGACTAAAATCATAAGCAGCTAACACTTACAAAGAAATGCCGTCTTAGCGTTTAAACTTACGAGACACATAATGGTCCATTCTACAACTGTTAAACATTCAGTGGAAAGCCAAAGTGCTACTAGATTTTGAGACGTTGGAGTCTCCTTCTGAAGTCGGTTTTTAATTTTTTGGTTTGTTATGTCTTCAGTAAAAAATAGCTCAGGACAAAGAGTACCACAGTTTTATTAAAGGTAGGAAAAGAAACAGGCTCTGCAGTGCAAGTCTGAGTCAAGTAAAAGTAGGAAAAAAAAGTATGCTATACAGCATGAGGACGGGCCACCACGTAAGAGAAGCAAACACTCAGTGTAGACTGTCCTTTTAATACCACCCACTCCTCAGGGAGACATCAGGTCCAGGCCATCCTTCGGTAAGCCTGTTCTCAGGCAGTCCACATGCAGGGCTTTGGGAACTGCTCTGTGCATGTGTTCCCTAGCCAGCTTTGCCACAACCTAAACCTCTGTCTCTTTTGGGTTGATTTCTTTGATGTTAGTTTACAGATTCTAAATAAGAAATAAGAAATGGAAGCTCTCTTCATGCCTTCTGAATTAAAGCTACTATATTTTTCAAAGACAGAATATAATCATCTGTTAGTGTTACTGTCTGTGTTTAGATGTTCTCCCAAAGCCTCATGAAGTCATAGGTGTGCCTTTTTCAGAGGTGGCTGGATCTACAGTGTGTGATACTGGATTTGATTCATGGTACAATGCTAGGCTCAAGGGGTCCAGGATTAAGGGTGTGACTGCTACTCACCCTAAGTAGTCTGGATAAGAAAAAAGGGTAAGAAAGACACTATTAAGGTTCTTTGTTGCTTTTGGTGTCTTCTGCACACAACGAACTATTTCTCCTCTGTGATATTCCTCTGCCATGTATCACTCTGCCTTGGTGCCAGCCAACTGTGGACTAAAACCTCTACAAACTGTAAGCTACATAAAATTTTTCCCCTTGAATTTTGGGTGTCAAATATTTTGTCTCAGCAATGAGTAAAATAGCTGAGATAGTTCATATCCACAAAGGTTTGGCCCCGAGACACCCAGCAGTTATCACAATCCACCAGTATTTGAATTCTTTTTATAAAATGACATAGTATTTGCATAGAATCTATGTATTATCTCCTATATACATTAAATCATCCATAGGTTACTTATAATACCTAATACTATTTAAATGTTATGGAAATACTTGTTATACTGTATTGTTCAGGGAATAGTATCAAGAAAAATGTCTACACATGTTACATACAGATCCAATTTTTCTTCTAGACTTTGTAGGGGGTGGAGGTCTGGGTTGAACTCAGGGTCTTCAAACTAAGCTACGTCTCCAGCTTGTTTTTGTTTTTGTTTTTGTTTTTGTTTTTGTTTCCACGTTCTCACTAAATCACTAAATTGGACCAGGTTGAACTCAATTTGTGGTGCTTCTGCCTCAGGCTCCTTGAGTCCTGGGATTACAGATCTGTACCACTGCAAATGGCCAGCCTCTTGTTGGTCCACACTTGGTGAACACACAGATGCAAAAGTTGACTATATGTAGAGGTGAGAGAAACAGTCCACGTGGCACAGTTGGGGCACTGACAATGCCTAAGGAGGGCTGGGTATACATTTTGGGACATAAGCTGCCCAAGCAGTGAGGCAGACAGGCCTAGGCTGAGGTACTGTCTGCCATCATTAGGTGGAAAAAGTCACATCCAAAGTGCATTAATAACCCTTGTTTGTTTAGTATCAATGAAGGGGACAACAATGTCAATGTAACTTTTATCACAGAATTTTAGCTATTTTAAGTTACACAGCCATCATTCAAATAACCACAACCATCAGACCCTCCAGTTCCTGTGCTCCTGGGGTGCTAAGAGAAAGTGGAAGGCCATGTAGCTTGTCTTTTACCAACTTGTAGGATGTCAAAAATACTTGACAAGGGATACAGCTCAGTGGCTGGACACTTGTGTAACATGCAAGCACCCTGGTTTCCTTCCTGGCACTGCAAAATCCAAAACGCTTCTACATCAGAAAGGTTTCAAAACTTCCCAAATTCCTTCTGCAGACACACTGTATGTGTGAATCACAGCCAGCTCTGACAGGGTCTCAGGATTCTCGCTTGAATTGATTTATCTTCTCAAAAGCCTCCCCTCTGTTTTTCAAATGAACTGCTTCCCTTCCAGCTCTGTTCTTTCCTTTGCTTTTTTTCAAAAAGATACAGAAAATGTCAAAGTCCATTTGCCAACTCACAGCCAGAGGCAAAGTCATTACCCACTAGGAGACGGGGCCCACAATCACATCCAGGAATTATTCTCCATTTCCTATAATGCAAAGATGTTTTTGCTGTTTTCCACCAAAGCCTTGTTCTTGCACTGAAAACATTTTCATACAATATTTTTGCTGTAATTATAAAATCATTATCATTCTCATGCCCCACTGAGATCAAAAGAGATAGTGCCAAGGAGCGGGGCGGGGTGCTTTCCATGGCATCCTGCCATTAATGGCGTCTCCAGCATCTTCATCAGCTGTGTCCCCTGAATGGCTCATTGAATTGAATAAAATGCCCTCTAGTAACTCTGCATGTTGGAAAGATGGTCTTTAAAATATCATGCTGAAAAGATATCAAATTGCAGAATATGTTTCTATTTAAAAGTTTATGAAGCCTTTAAGAAAGAGTTGAATTCTTAGAAACATCAGAACAATTTGCATGAATGCTTCATTTGTTGTGACCGTGAATGGTGAGCAGAGTGTCTAACAGATTTAGCTACCCACTCCCTGGTCAAGTTTCTCTCTCTGCCTCTACTCTTTAGAATGTTTTGCAGGCTGCTGAAGAAAAGGTTGGGGTGAATGCTGTATTTGCCAGTTCCTTGAATGTTTTTAATTTTTAAAAAAATGAAACAATATAAAATAGGAGAAAGCAGATTAGAACAAAACAATGCAAGCAACACAGGATTTCAAAACAAGACAACAGGAAATCAACAGTGGCTACCATAATATCTGTTGTTCTCTTCAAAATAGCTGTCCACACCTTCACACCCACTGAAATCAAATAATAGAGACTAAAACCAACCAAAACAAAGAATAAAAGCATTACTGGACTTCACAACAAGATGATAGGAAATCAGCCATAGATACCATAATGTCTCGTTTTCTTACAAGTAACTGTTTATCACATGTAATAAAATCAATTCTTATAAACTCTTTAGAAGAAGTTCTAGGCATGTATAAGCCTATACATTTACATGTACATCTATCCTTTCTCCAACAGAACGAAAAACCAAAACAAAATAAATTATGAGAAAAACAAGAAACAAAACAGACAAACACATAACAACAACAAAGAGTCCAAAGCAATGACAATCTACACCCTCAAAATAATGAGGTAGGAACATAACTAAGGTTGTTAGTTTACATAGTTATCTTCAAAAGTTACTCAGATTACCAGATATAAAAATGCAAAATTGATCTAATCCTATGAATTAACATTCATAGAATCAATAGAATTAGTAGCTCAATCATCTTCATTAAGTGTGTATATACAAATTTGTATCTTTTTTCTTTTCCCTTCCTTTTCTTCTTTTTCCTATTTTCTCTTTGAGCAGCTTTTTACTCTTTCACAATATTTACTTAAGATTTTGTACCTTATTTACTCTTTCAGTTTCTTACAATAGGGAGACAATATAGTATTTACACATGTGAATCTCATTTATTTCACTTATGAGCACAATCTCAATTCCCATCTATTTATGTATAAAAGCCTCAATGTGATCCTTCGTTATAGCTGAGTAGTATTCCATTGTATAAAAATACCACATCTTTTTTATCCATTCCTCAGTTGATGGGCATCTAGGTTGTTTCCAAGATCTGGCTATTACAAATTGTGCTGCTATAAAGATGGGTACACATATATCACTATGGTATGAGATGTTTTCAGTTCTTCTGGGAATGTGCCCAGAAATGGAATAGCTGCGTCAAATGGGACTTCCCAGGTTTCTGAGGAATCTCCAGATTGACTTCCACAGTAGCTGCACCAGTCTATACTCCCACCAACAATGCAGAAGAGTTCCTTTTTCCCCAGATCCTCTCCAGCATTTGTTATTGGCAGTTTTCTTGATCCTGGCCATTCTTTCTGGAGTCAGATAAAATCTCAGCACATTTCTCTAATAATCAATGATGCTAAACATTTTTTCATGTATTTATTTGCCATTTGTATTTCTTCATCTGAGAACTGTAGATTTATCTCAGATGCCCATTTTTTGGAATGGGTCTTTTAATTTTGGGGGTCTGATTTTTTTAATTCTTTATATGCTCTAGACAGAAGTCCTTTGTCTGAGGGACAGCTGACAAAGATTGTTTCCCAGTTTGTAGGTTTTCTTTGCACTCTGCTGGAGATTCTTTTTGACATGAAAAACTTTTTAATAAGATAAGATCCCACCTATTGATTCTGGGAAATATTTTCCATACAGTTTGGGTTTTGTTCATGAATTCTCTGCCTATCCCTATGTCTTTAAGACTTCTACCTATTTTTTCTTCCAGCAGATTTAATGTTTCTGTTTTAATATTTACATCTTTGATCCATTTTGACTTCAGTTTAGTGCATGGCGACAGGCATGGGACTAGTTTTAGTTTTAGGCATATGAAAAGCCGGTTTTTCCAGTACCACTTATTACAGAGGCTTTCTTCTAGTAAACATGTTTGGCCTGGTTGTCAAAGATAAGGTGGGTGAGTGTGTTTGTAGTTGTGGTTGTATCTTCTAATCTATTCCATTGATCTTCAGGTCTGTTTTTATTCCAGTACCATGCTGATTTTATCACCGAAGCTTTGTATAACTTCAAGTCAGGGTTTGCGATGCCTCCTGCCTTGCATTTGGCCCAGAACTGCCTTTGCTAGTCTAGGTCTCTTCTGGTTCCAGACAAATTTAAGGAGTGATTTCTCTAGATCTGTGAGGTATGCTAGTGGTATTTTAATTTGGATTGCATTGAATATGTATAACAATTTTGGGAGAATGACCATTTTCACAATGTTTGTTCTTTCTACCCATGAACAAAGAATGTCTTTCCATTTTCTGAGATCCTTTTCAATTTCTTTTTTGGAGCATTGCAACTTTCATTAAATAGATTTTTTTTACTTCCTTTGTTAGACTGATTCCTAAGTATTTCATTTTTCTGGATGCTACTCTGAAAGGTGTGGCTTCTCTTACTTCTCAGTGAGTTTGTTGTGTAGAGGAACGTTATTTATTTTTGAATGTTGACTTTGCATCCAGCTACATTATTGAATTTGGTTATTGTACCTAGAAGTCTTTCAATGGAGTTTTGTAGGTCTTCTATGTAAAGTATCATGTCATCTGCAAATAAGGATATTTTAATTTCTTCTTTCCTATCCTTACTTCTTTTATTTCTCTCTTGTATAATTGCTCTAGCTAATATTTCCAGCAGTAGGGGATTTAGCTCAGCAGCATAAGCACCTACCTGGCAAGCGCAAGGTCACGAGTTCAAACCCCGGTTCATTCATATATATATATATTTCCAGCATTATATTGAATAGGAATGGTGATAATGGACATCCTCATCTTGTTCCTAATTTTAGAGTAAATGCTTTTAGTTTTTGACCATTTAATACATTGCTGGCTGTTGATTTGTCATAGATGGCTTTTATCAGATTGAAGTAAAGCCAATCTTTTAATTTTCTGTAGGGTTATGATCATGAATGAGTGTTGGACTTTATCAAAAGCTTTTACTGCATCTATTGAAAAGATCATGTGATTCTTATTTTTGGCTCTATCGATATGGTATATTACATTCATTGATTTGTGTATGTTAAACCACTCCTCCATTCCTGAGGATGAATTCCACTTTGGTCATGGTGTATAACTGTCTTGCTGATTTGCTGCATTCTGTTTGCCTGTATTTTATTGAGAATTTTTGCATCTATGTTTATTAGGGAGATTGGCCTGTAGTTCTCTTTTTTGGTTGACTCTTTCTCTGATTTTGGTATTAGCATAATGCTTGCTTCCAGGAATGAGTTAGGGAGAATTGCTTCCCTTTTAATTTCATTGAAGAGTTTGAGGAGTGTTAGAATTAAGTCTTCCTTGAATTTCTTGTAGAATTCAGCTGTGAATCCATCTGGACCTGGGCTTTTCTTTGTTGGTAAGATTTTAATTGCATTTTCAATTTTATTAATTGAAATTGGGTTATTCATCAGTTTTACATCTTCTTGACACAGCTTTGGTACTTCATATGTTTCTAGGAAATCTGTCCATTTCTTCTGTGTTACCGAACCTATGAGAGTAGAGGTTTTCAAAGTAAGTATTGATGATCTCTGTATTTCCACAAGGTGTGTAGTGATTTTGCTCTTTTCATTCCTTATTACATGAATTTGAGCTTTTCTTTTCCTTTTTTAATAAGACTGGCTAGAAGCTTATCAATCTTATTTTTTCAAAGAACCAACTCTGATTCGTTAATCCTTTGTATTGTTTTCTTAGTCTCTACTGCCTTACTTTCTGCTCTACTCTTTATAATTTCCTCCTTTCTTTAAGCTTTGGCCTTGACTTGCTCTTCTTTTTCTAGATATTTAAGCATAGCATCAGGTTTTTTATTTGTATTCGTTCTGTTTTCCTGATATGGGAGTTCACCGCAATAAATTTCCCTTTGAGGACTGCTTTCACAGATTCCAATAAGTCGTATTTGTATTTTTATTTGCTTGTAGGTATTGTTTAATTTCTTCTGTTATTTCCTCTGTGACCCATTGATTGTTCAGGAGTGTGTTATTTTAATTTCCACATATTTATGAAGCTTTTGCAGTTTCTTTTGCTACTAATTTCTAGTTTCATGGTGTTATGATCAGATAACACGCATGTGATCATTTCTATTCTTTTGCATTTACTTAAGCATTTCTATGAGCTAGTATATTATCTATATTAAAGAATTTCCAATGTACAGCTGAGAAAAATGTATATTCTGATGTCGTTAGATGGAACATCCTGTACACATCTACTGAGTTCATTTGTTAACACATTTGAATCAGTTCTGTTATTTCTTTGCTGATTTTCTGTCTAGTTGATCTATCTCTCTGTGTCAATGGAGTGTGTTAAGGTCTCCCATTATAATTGTGTTATTGCTTATCTGAATTTTCATTTCTATTAACCTTTGTTTTATTTGGCTGGGTGCTCCTGTATTTGGTGCATATATACTTAAGAGTGTTATCTCTTCCTCTTGAAGTTTTCTACTAACTAGTATGTAGTGAGCATCTTTATCTCTTTTGATCATTTTTAGTTTGAAGTTCACATTGTCCACAAACAGAATAGCTACTTCTGCTTTTTGGGGGGTTCCTTTTGCATGAAGTATTGTTTTCCATCTTTTGACTTTTAATCTATGAGTTTCCTTTAGGGTTAGATTCTTTTATACAATGTATGGATGGCCGTTGCTTCTTGATCCATTCTGCCAGTCTGTTATTTTAATTGTTGAATTGAAGTCAGTTACATTAATGTTATAACTGATATATATTTTCATAGTATCTTTCTGTTGTTGGTTCTTTACCTTCCCCTCTATTTAATTGTTTGCCTTGCTTAGTAATTTTTTTTTCTGTCGGTGTTCTTGAAGTCGTAGTTATTTTTATGTTTATTTAGAATATCTTTCAGTATTCTTTGCAGAGCTGGTTTGCTGATCATGAAGTTTTTCAGCTGTTCTTTCTCATGGCAGTATCTTATTTCTCCACCAATTTTGAAGGACAGTTTTGCAGGGCACATCAATCTGGGTTAGAAGTCATTTTCCTTTAGGATTTGAGATACTTCATTCTCTTCTTCACTTCATTGTGTTGAGAAGTCTGCTGTGATTCTGATAGGCTTTCCTTTATAGGTGATCTGTCTCTTCTAACAATTTTTAATATTGTGTTTTTATGGTGAATTTCTGGGATGTTGATTATTGTATATCTGTGTGTAGATTTATTTTGATTATGGCTAGAGTTCTATATGCTTCACTTATCTGTATGTGAGTTTCCTTTCTCATATTTGGGAAATTTCCAGCTCTTACTTCTGTAAACAGTCTTTTTATATCATTTGTGTTGTCACCTTCTTTTTCATTTACATCTATCAATCTTATATTGTTTTTCTTTGCATCATCTTGCTAAAGTTGAATTATTATTTCATGATTCCTTGTTATTTTTAAAAGATTTTTCCTTTCCTGTTCACTAGCTGCCATCTTGTCTTCAAGGTCTGAGAGTCTGCCTCCACTTTTATTGAGGCAGTTTTGCCAACTTTCACTGGAACTTTTGATTTCCTAGATATCTCTTTGAATTTGTTCCATGCATTCTTTCTTATACTATTCATTAATGGTTTCCATCTTTTTGCAGTGCTCAATTTTTCAACTGTGTCTTCTTTAGATGTGTTCAGCATTTATTACATTTATCATTTGTTCTTTTATGTGGAAGATTATTTCTGATCCAAGTTCTTTTACAGCTTCATGGAGCTGTTTCTTTACTTCAGTTGCTATCATTTCAGAATTTCAGGTACATAGCTTACATCTTCTTTTATGTCCATGTCTCCTAGACTTGTTTGGGATGTGCTGGAGGTCTGAGATTGCATTTTGCTCTTTCATTTTGTCATTTTCCTATATTTGCCTGGAGAAACTAAATATAAGGTCTCAGTTGCTTCCTGTATTGAGGATATCTGTCCATACTACAGGGAGTTTCCCCCGTTGAGTAGAGGCTGTTAGGACCTACCAGGTCTCTAGTGGCACTCAAAGGCTCCTCAAACGTAGGGAGTATGCTGGGATGGCCTTCAGCACACCCAACATGGTACTGTGAAGCTTGCTAGCTGCTTGAAGTTGCTGGATGGGACTCTACCAGGTTCTGAGTGGTGTACCAAGTCTGAACAGTTAGATGAGTATGCTATACAGGCTTTCAGCTCACGTCACATGGCTCACCAGAACCCCACAGTTGCTTAGGGTTACTGGGTGGAGCCTACCCAGGCCTCAGGAGCCCTACGGAAGGTTCCCAGCTGACTGGAGATGCTGGGCGGGGCCGTACCAGGTTCCCAGCGAGATGCTGAAGTTGCACATCCAAGTGGGGTTTGCTGTGCAGGCCTTTAGCTCACACCACTCAGGTTTTTTATTTAATGAAGTTTTTTTTTTTAATTTTAAAAACAAACCAAAAAAGGATAAAAACGATTGAGTTAAAAAAAAAAACAAGAAATTAATACTACTTAATATATTATACATTGTTATCCTGAAAGTAGTTGTTCAGATTCCAAGATTTAGGCATGAAAAAGTGACAACAAGTATTTTCTAAAGACAGGTCTACAACTTTAAGCACTTTTTACTCTCTTTAAAATTTAGACATTTGGGGGCTGGGGATTTAGCTCAGTGGTATAAGCGCCTGCCTTACAAGCAGGCAGTCATGAGTTCGATCCCCAGTACCGATAAAAAGGAAAAAGACCAAAAAAAAATTTAGACATTTGAAGAATTTATTGTCTGCAAATTAATTGTGTAGCTTGTGAAGTAAAAGTTGACATCATAAAGTATTCTCTAGTCTATCACTTTGTCTTGCACTACTTAGTGTTATCATGGTTTTCACCCATGTTAATTTCATGCAGATTCTGACTGATTTTCAAACATAAATCAGTAACATGTCCAATGTTTATATAACACTTGCTGTGTGCTAGACATCAGGCTTTGTGTATATTAATTAATTTAACCCCCAGGAGAACCATATGGAATATTATCACCTCTTCAATGCCCAGGAGAATTTTGTTCTATTTTAATACTGGGCACTGAACTTCAGGGCCCTAGCATGAAGGTATACCACTTATACCTCTTTTATTCTGAGACGAGGTTTTGCTAAATTGTCCAGGCTGAGACCAGGCAAGCAAAATGCTGGAATTGCACAGCTGGGAGTTTTTAATTCCTGGTTTTTTTTAAAAAGTTCTTACTCTTGGACTGGGGATTTAGCTCAGTGGCTCAGCACTTGCCGCCTGGTAAGCACAATGTTAAGAATTTGATCCCCAGTACAAAAAAAAAGTTCCTACTCCTAACCTATATTAACAAAGTTAAACTAAAAAAATGCTACATTATAAGTAAAATTAACTGTATGCACTTCAATCTTACAAAGATAATGGCTTTGCTACTGCAAATGACTAATATGAATGGCAGCATTACTATACGTTCTAATTCTCTTGGGCTATTTGCCCATACCAAATTCCCAAGGATAATCTCACCACTGAGTGTGGGTAGCACACATTCCCACCAGACATATCTGAACATCAAGTTATCCATAGTTAAGAAAAAGCAAGAACTACAGGCAAAAGCAAGCCCAGAGATTATCTACAGCCTAACTTAGAAAACTGCACATTAATTGCATCACCTTCTTTATCAAGTCCACTAACAAGGAAGAAGTCAGGCTGCAGCTTCTCTCTCCTCCCTGCTCCCACACACTGATAGAGATGCTAATAAACCGAGAATGACAATCTAAGGCCAAAATAATCACACTGCAATAATCAACTCTAGAAATGTTCAAGAGCATGTACAAAAACCTTCCTAATTTGCATCATGGATGAGGTCATTTTTCATATATGTGCTTGACTGACCCCAAATCCAGGATAAAGCATCCACAAATACAATTGTTTCTCTAGAACATAAGCACATTTTTGAAAGTATAATTAAATCCAGCAAATTGCAACTTATTTGGTATCAATAAATCAGAAACAAAGTGTTACTATCTGTCTCTTTGGCTTATCTTTGTGAACAGAAATTCTAAGCACATGTAATAGAAGCACGTAGTAGATGTTCAATAAAGTTTACTAAGTGAATCCACAGATGAGCAACTGGTCCCCTCGGCATTCTATTCACTCCAATGCAGGGAAGATCTTCTAATGCACAAATAAAATTACACGTCTCAATTGCTACAGTACCCTTCATAGACTTCCCCACACCTCACCAACATGCTGAAGTCCAAATTGGTCCTCTGTGTGTGAGACCTGAGATTTCAAATTTTCAGGAAATAAAGGCTGGGCATGGCAGAGCGCTTACCCAACATGCATGCATAAGGCCTTACATTCCATCCCAGCCCAACAAAACAAACAAAAAAATAAACCCTGATCATCCTCATGTTTTACACATGGGCAAAGTTTCAGGCACAGGAGCCGGACATGGTGACAGACCATCACCACACAGGGACAGCACAGCCTGGACTAGCAACCATCTTTCCCGTCTACTTTGGGGACTATTCATGCTCAGAGGTCCCTGGTGAGCAGCAACTGGGCCAAAAGTGGCAGCTTCACTTTAAAAAAAAAATCAAAATCACATTCTGTGTAGTCATTTCTGTGGTGCCGTGGTAACACAGAGGTGCTCACTTCTGACAGCTCTGAGTGGCCTTGGCTAAGGTGTCCCTGGGTACTACTCAGTCTCTCCATACCCACCCGGAGAGGGTTGTGTGCTTCCAAGATGATAAAATCTGTACTCACTGCTAATAATGAAAATTATTTTTTATGCAAGCCTGTTGGATTTGTCTTCCTTTTCTCTTGGCAAGTCTAATACTGTTATCCCCCAAAGCATAGCTGTCTGCAATTTCTCAATAAATGGAATACTTCATTTTGCCTGTCATTCATCCACCCAACCATCTAGTAAGCATTCAGTGAAAACCTACTATGTGTTAAGTATTTTGCTAGTAGATACTAGAGATACAATCACTAATAACCTTCTCTTATTGCATTTGTACTGTAGGGCAATGTATTTGTACCTTTGGAATGTATTTTTATTGCTCATTTCTCAAACATTTGAGATAGTTGTGAAGCTTTCCTTCTACCTCTCTAATGAAAGCCTTTTCCAGTCACCTGAGCCCAGCTGTCTGTGGTTTCCCCCAACCTGCACTCCCAATTTCTGCAGCTCTATTTGCTCACCTCACTGCTCTACTCAGGGAACAACTTTCAATCTCTGCTATTCTGTCACATGGAAATGAAATCATGGTTCCCAGGGTCCCCATTGTCAGATGCACAGGCACCTATGCAATGCATGACTGCACAGAAAACAAAGGACTCTACTTCCCCAGGGTCAGAGTCACACATTCCACACCCACCTGGACGGACTTCAGGGCCTTTCTCCAGGTACTGCTCTCCTCCCTCTCTTCCCCCAAACTCACAGTGATTTCAGGGTATAATGGGAAATATGTACTTAGTCTTTAGCCCCAGTTGCTGGTACACAATTTCTAAAGCCCCTGGGATTATCTGCATGCTAGACAAGTATGCGAAGAGCAGTATCATTTTTTTGTTCGATTATACCTCAGTTCAGGCCAGTATGGACTTTAGGTAGCTTCAAAACAAGAGCTGGTGATGGCCAAAGGAGCCAACCATGTGCTTGGAGACAGGAAATGTGCGGCATCTCTGTCCCCAATCTCTGGGGAGATAGTGGATGGAGACCCTATTGGACCGAAGCTCCAATGGCCACTGAGGAAATCAACAGCAACTGTGATGGACCCTCCATAAATACTCAAATCAGTGCATACAGTGGGCTGGAAGGGAGGCTCCAGGCCCCTCTCCTGCACCTTCTTTTTGCAGTGTACCCTTTCCCTTGATCCTAAACTGGATTCTTTAAAATAAACCAGTCATTTAAGTAAAGTGACTGTGAGTTCTGTGAGCTATTCTAACAAATTAATGACCCTCCAACAGGAGGGTCAGGAACTCCATAATCAGTGCATTAGAAGTGCATTTACTTGTGGCCTCCACAGTGGAGTAGTCTTATAGGCCCAAGCTCTTACCCTGTGGGGTCTCCATGGACTCAAGTGGGCATTGTCAGAACTGAACTCCACCCTAGATGCCCACCTGGTGAACTGGTTGTTGGTGTGGGAAAACCCAGACATTTGATGTCAGATATGTTGTTAACAAAACAGGTCACAGACTCAATCTACAATGGCCAGAACAACTCAGGTGCCCCCTACCCACCAAAGAATCACTCTGGCAGGCTGCTAGACAAGGGAGATGACTGCTTATATTGTGGGAATATAACCATCTGTAATCTGCTAGTGCTTGGTTTATGATAGGCAGAGCTCATATGAATAAAAAACGAAGTACGGTGACTAAGCAGAAACTACAAAAGATTATGAACACACTTTCTTGAATCATCAAGACTGGGGATTTTAACAACCAAGTTATTAAAACATTTTCATCATTTGTGAACTTTACCAGTGCACATTCTCTAATAAATAAATAGAAAGAAATAAAAATAGTAGTCTCAAACACACTTGAAGTAGAATGAGAATGAGATGTGTGCACCTCCAAATGCTCAATCTGCAGTGAGGTTTCTTGGTACTTGGTCCCAATGTTTGATTTGGTCCAAAGTATACACAATATCCGGCAATAATGAGTACAAAGTGCAGACTCCAGCTCCACACTAGCAAGGCTTATATCTAAGTTCTTTGTAAATCTCCAATGCTTTGCAGTGTCCTGCAGGAAGATGTTTTATAAATGGCTGCTAATAAAGAGAGGCTTGTTTTGAACCTCAGGTCTCAGATTTTTAAAAAAATTACATATGGCTTGGGGTTTATTTATAAATTCACTCTCAAATGCAAAGCTTAATTCAAAACTCATAATGGGGGGTGGGGGGGCTTGGGGGGTTAATGCTGTAGCACCATGGCAGAGCACACACCTAACACATGCTGGTTCAATTCCCCAGCAGTGAAAACAACCTCTTAGCTGGGTGTAGTAGCACCCTATATTCCCAGTACTTGGGAGGCAGAGGCAGGAGGTCCACTATACATTCAAGGGCAGCCTAAGCTACATAAGTGAGTTCAAGGCCAGCCTGTACTACACAGCAATAACCTTTCTCAAAAACAAATAAATAAATAGGCCAAAAACCCATAGTGGATGTATTGAAATTCCCCATATGTGTGTGTGTGTATACATATGTGAATATATATCATATTCATCATATATAATTAACCTACTATTATCATATTATATGTGTATGTATGTTCTGCCTTTTCATAAACTACCACAAATATTAATTTATAGATTAGTCCCAATAAGAGATTAACAATAACTAAAAATAAAATTGAACTATTATAAGAATATAACATAATAATTGTCAGCATCACCACTCTGATGCTTTTTGGTTGTTATCAAGTAAATAAGAGCTACCGGAATGCAAAGGCTGTGATACTGCAAGAATCAATCTGACAATCAAGACAGGTACTAAGTGACTAACAGGTGAGTGGCTAAATAAAAACATGGATACATTGGACAAAGGAACAATTCACATCAAGAGAGGCCAAAAGTAACATTGCAAGATTGCATCATGGGATGCACATGGTATGCAATCCTAAATGTGTGAATTGTTTATTTCTGAAATTTCCATTTAGTACTTTTTGAAGCACAGTTGACCTTGAGTAACTAAAATGAAACTGGAAAAGGTAGATTACTGAAGAAGCAAATAAAATGAAGAAGAAGGACAAGGAATAGAGGAAGATGACAACGACACTGAACTTTAGCCTGTTGTGGAGTTACCTAGAAAGTTTGTATTTATCTAATTTTAATTTCCATTTACCTTGTCAGCTGAATTGACTCTCCTTTATTTATGGTCAGGCACACTATGTCAGAGACCTAACTCTGATCTGATCTATTTTTGTAGATAAAATTGTACTGCACAGGAGCCACATGCCCCTGTTTGCACATTGCCTGTGGCTGCTATCACCCACAACAGTAGAATTGAATTCTTGCAGCAGAGAGCTGGCTGGCAAGCCTGAATATTTGCTATCTGGACTTTCAATAAAAAGTTTGCCGCTCCCTGCTTTAGGGTATCATATAATGCTGACTAGCCAACAAAATATTGTGTTTTTAAGTGACTCAGACAGTTTTACCAAAATAAAGTCATTTTACAAGATAATCAAATATGCTGCTTCCTTCTTGTAGCTCTGGTTTTTCTTTATACCTAAAACCTACCCAAGATCTGACATTAAAAAACACAATCCCAATGGTTTAAAACAATCTTTTCTTGCCACCTAATTTATGCCATGGTGCACTTTAAGATTTTGAGAGTCCTGTAAGAGTAGAAGAAATTCCACAGAAAAGGAAAAACAACATAGCAAATTTTTAGGCTACCAAAAAAAAAAAAAAAAACTAGGACAAGGCTGGGTGTGGTAGCAGATGCCTGTAACCCCAACACTCTTGGGAGGCTCACACAGGAGGAGAGTTGCGTGTTCGAGGCCAGCCTGGGCTACATAGAGTGAGTTGAAAGGTAGTGAGAACCATCTCAAAAAAAAAAAAAAAAAAAAAAACTAAACTAAAGGAAAATAAACTGAAATAAAACAAAACAGAACAGACTTAGGACATGACATCACACATCTTGATTTTCCTTATGCATTACTCAACAAAAAATGTACTCTAGATAAGTTGAAGAAAAAAATGGTAGAAAACAAGTGAACTTTTGGGTTTGCTTAACCAGACTGAAAGGCGACTACTGAAAAGTACCCTTTTGGGGACTAGAGTGGGGAGAGGGAGGGAATCCCAGCTCTATGCACAGAACTTAATGGAATCTATGTAGGAAGAACCAGGCCTTGTACCCCCCAACTGGACCTACACAGGTGTGGGCGGCTCGAACTACCCAGCTTTCAGTGACCAAAGGAAGCAGAGACATCAAGCCCCTAATGCCAAAAGCCAGCCAGAGGTCTCACCACCTCCTGAAGGACTTCATCCATTCCTACCAAACCCAACTTCATCCTTCTTCCCCATCCAAAGACCTCATATCCTTCATGCCCCATTTAAAATCCCAACTGGCGCCACTGCACCACAGTGCATGGACTCATTCACAGAGACAGGAAAGATGTTCCCTGGCTGTATCCAACACCATGTTCCCAACCCCACTCTTCCAGAAAGACTTTCTCATGTTCCACCGGGTGGCGGTTGGCCCCCACTCCTCAGAAATGTGTCTTCCAGATCCCCTGGACCCTAAGGTCCTATAAAGTAGAACTCACCCTGTAGTTCTCTGGTACCCAAGACAATAACAATGCCAACATCAAAGAGCACATTAGAATTTCTCAGAATAACCCTACAGGTAGTCATGATCACCACATTCTAGTTTTACAGATGAGGAAACAGCATATAAATGGTGCTGGAGGCCAGAGTCAACAGCAACTGAGCCAGGATTCCCATAGGGGTCTGTCTCATGCCAAGGCTAATGTCTCCAAATTACACACTGCCTCTCGCCTGAAAGGCACTCTGTAAAACCTGCTTAGTGAATAAAAACAGACGACACAAACCCTGGTCCACCCCTCCACTGGCCCTAAAGTT
Organism: Cavia porcellus; assembly: GCF_034190915.1. Classification (NCBI taxonomy): domain Eukaryota; kingdom Metazoa; phylum Chordata; class Mammalia; order Rodentia; family Caviidae; genus Cavia; species Cavia porcellus. The sequence continues at coordinate 28,447,134 of NW_026947496.1, read as the reverse complement.
TAATCTTTCCATTTCCTAATATAAAACAGCTCAGCAGAGTGGCAGAGCTACAAGGCACACAAGCCTGTCCGGATTTTGTCAGCTCACACAAATACAGTAGCTGTGTGGCTCCATCAAATGCAAATGACAAAAATATTCCTGATTTTTACTCCTAGGAACAAACATATCATGCAGATGGTCTACAATTATTTTCCCCTTTTTACTAGCCAAGCCATTTGTGTCTTTATACTTAACAAAGGAATATACACATGGAAAAATAAATACAATGATGGAAAGGCTACAGTGTGTGTGTGTGTGTGTGTGTGTGTGTGTGTGTGTGTGTAATATAAAGCTCCTCTCAAAGAAGCTTGGCACTGTGGTTAATGCAAACCTTCTCCTCTCCTTTACTATCCTGCCCACACCATGAAGATCGTGAGGAAAAAAGGAAGCCACATAGATTCCTGGTTTGGTCCAAAAATATCAACTCACAAAAGCATGAAGAAGGTCCCCTATTGAGCAGGTTTCAAATATTTAATTACTATAATTATATTCATACACACTTTATCACTGTTTTCTGATGAAGTTGGCAAGGAGATAGAAACTCAGTGTTTTATTCTGAGTTTAATGCACTTGTTTTTATGCTTACACTAACAGCTTCCTGGAGCCATGCTGGAGGTAGAGTGGAGTAAGCTCTAAAGGAGGTGACAAGGAAAAGAGCTCCCTGTGGATGCACCACATTTGGAGAGAGCTGAGGCCAGAACCGCCTCCTCTAGGAAGAGGAATCGTCCAAGGTAAGCAGTGTGGCCCACAAACAGGGAAACTGGACCACAAACCGCTCTCCCACTGTATGCTTCCAACAAGACTTTCAGCTTTCAAAATATGGGGCTAGGTGGGAGGAGAGGCCACAGCTGCCTTACGTGAAAGTCCCTTTCCATTTTCCTGTAAGTCTCCCAGTCAAAGGAAGAAATCAACACCCAACCATGCAATGCACACTCTAGGGCGACCTTGGCACACTGAGAGCAGTAGTCAACAGCAGAGCAGGTTCTCCGCCTGGGAGAGCACTCCTGGTGAAAAGGGCCACTGTGAACCACGAGGGCAGAAGGTCAGCATTCTCTGGGAATCTGCCACTTCCTGCATAACAAGTGAGCAAGCAAGGAGAGGTGGCAGATGGGAAGGGCAGAGCAGAAGTCAGGCCCAGACAGCTATGGTAGTGCCAACCCACAGCAGCCAGGCCACAGGGAACAGGAGTGTCAAGCATTTGAATAAACCAGAAGCAGCAGGGGGATGTTCTGAACTAACTTAGGGGAAAAAATCAAAATAGAGCATTTGATTCAAAGGAGCAGCAAGGAGGCCTCATGAACAAGCAATCAAAAGGATGTAGAGGCTTTAGGCTTTGCTCTGATGGCATTAATGGCACAGGCTTCCCACGATGGGCAAAACCGTGTTACATATAATGAGTTCCCTGTGTAAGACTCCTAAGAAGAAGACCCAAGTCAGATCCACCCAACAGTTCCATCTCCCCTCTCAGGAAGGCCCCCTGTAACACTAGACTAACTGTACTTAGCCTAAGAAGGGCCTCCAACAAACGCAGTTAAACTTACACTCCTCTAGAAAGACCTATTGTATCATCATGTATGGAGTTTTAAATTCAAAATAACTGACAACTAGAACCGTGTGAAATTTTTCTTTGCTGAAACTGCAAATGATGAACCCTAAAAGAAATGCTTCACTATAATTCTTCACTGTAAATAACTGCATCATTCCAGATAGTGTGCTGGTCGATACAACATATTTTGACAAATTAACTACAGTGTTTTGGGTCCAAACATAAATTTAGAAAGAGACACAATGATACACATCGCTGAAACCACTTACAGTAAAGTACAAAGCAAGACTGTAGACATGCGAAAGTTCCATTAATTCCATGTCTAAGTATTTCAGCTATTCCTGAAGAGCGGAAAGAGGTCGCGTGTAGTGGGATGCAAACATTTTCATAGGAAGATTCAGGGAGCCAGCAGGCAGTTCTTGCGTTACTGGTGAGCCTGTATCATTAGGCATCTGGTATTCTGTAAAATTTCTGCGTGGACTCTGCTTGTCTCCCTGAACCGACTGTTTTCCTTTGGTTTCATTTGAAAACATTGATCTGTATGCAGCTGGTGCTTACTAGGAAGTTGTCATGGTAGCTATCTGCTCCATGAGTTGTAAGAGTGATGCACAGGGCTAACTTCACTGTTTGTAATTCTGTCTCCACCTCTCTGCAACGGCCTACTTTGTTAGGGCAGGGAAATGGAAATTACTTCAAGAAATGGAAAAAATGTGATTTAAGTAACTCAAATGGCTCATTTCTCTTGGGAACAAGACAGTTAATGACTTTTCAGAAACTAAGTAAATAGTGGTCTGACCTCTATTAGTTATTTAAGTTTAACAACACTGTTAACTAACAGAGCGAAGGTGTCCCAGAGGATGCCAGAGAGCATCAGGGAATTCCAAAAAACCAAACTGTCTAAAGTTCCCTCACTGTTGTCCTCGGAATTTTCCTGAGTAGTCAGCTGACACAGAAAAGTCCAAATCCAGCACAGAAGAGACAGTTGGGTGGTGTCTGTGGATAATGAAAGTGTGGTTGTTTGGATGTGAAACATTGACACATAGGGGTTTGTTCCAAAGAACAGTATTAATTCTTTCCCTGTCGCTTTAATAGTCTCCCTTAACCCTTCCCTCTCAAGCCTTATTCTCCTGGTCATTCTTAATTCATACAGGACCTCGTCACAAGAAAGGTACACCCAGCCACACCACAAACAGCTGTGATTCCTGGGGATACTGGAGCGCCAGGTGCTACCCCTAGAGACCTTTCCCAGCCACAGCAGCAACCCAGCTCCCAGCTGCCCTGCTAGCACCAACCTCTACACCAGTGCCAAACCACTAAAACACCCCAAGGGGACCAAGCCTGCACCCAGCTCCCAGCTTCCATGGCCAGACCCAGCTTTTGTCAAAGGCAACACTGTTTCTGTGACCACAGTGTATATTAACTACTATCCCTGCAGCAGTATTTATTTGTTTTTGCCTTCCTGACTTAAGGAACACAGCCCCAAAAGGAAAAATTGAAAGCAAAAGTTTATTTCCATCTTGGATCCCACTTCCTCCAAGAAAGCAAATGTTATGAAGCATGAGACCACACCCCCACCCAAATCCAAACAGGAGCCCAAAGCTTTCCAAGTGTATGAAGGAAACCAATTTTCTCAGTAGCAGCCAACATGTGAAAATACTTTTATTGCAAAATTGAAGACTGTAGTTCAGCAAATACTTGCTGGCATGTTAATGTGAGTAATTACACAGGTGGTTATGCAAACACTGAACTCATACTTCAATCTGGCAGAAGTATAAACATTTCTAGGAGAGTTTATAAGGTTCAATTACCTAGATCTGCTGGTTTAATTTCTTTTCCCTCTCAAACAGCTCCCCCAATGTCAATCATTTTCCATTAGAAAAGTCACTCCTGGAGGCATGGTCTAAGTAGCAATGAGACACATTTGTACTAAACTGCCTCAACCATTTTCAAAGGAGCATCTCACCAATAATGTGCATGTGCATGATTACTCTCTCGTGTCTTGCAAAAGAGCTGCTGCACATTCTTCACTCTTAAAAACATTCATTTACTCAGACAATATTGTTAAGCTCCTTATGTACTGGACACTACTCTAAGACGCAGAGGACACAGCAGTGAACAAAATAATCAAAATCCTCTGCCTTCAGAGGTTTACATTCTAGCAGGAAGAAAACATCTTGTAGTTACAAAAACAAAACACAGGGCACTTCAATGTCCACTAAACTGGGATAGACAAAAACATTAAAAAAAGATAGAGTGGGTGCAGGGTGTTGCAATTTTAAATATAAAGGAAAGCACAAGAGAGAGATAAATACTGTGTGAGAAGTGAAGGGGAAAAAAGGGGTGACCTAAACATTCAGCAATCTTGGGAAAGTTTTTCATGCAAGGAAACAGCTAGGTCAAATGTGCTGGAAAAAAAAAAAAAAAAGAAGGGGGAAGGTGTGTCAATGATCCACAGAAATTTGCTTTCTGCCATTTCCTAATCTTATTAAAAACTACCTCCCTATATAGAAGTTTCAAAAGGCTTATTTTCTAATACTGAGTTTTCCCTTAAATACATAGCATCTGGCACTGCTGGGATTCATGGTTACGAGCATATTTTGCTCCCTCCCCCATCCTTGCTGGCAGTGGGTTCCGTCCCCAGAGCCCCGGGTATGTTTAGCACCACAGCAACCAAAGCTGGTAAGCGATGCACTACACTTGGGCATGCTGCAAGCCCAAAATGCCCATTTAAGGACTGAACAAATGGTGCACAAAAAGCTCTACCTTTGCTCCCTACCTGACAGCTATCCTCAGCACCTGTGCCACGGTGTCAAGGTGGTGAAGGTCTCCAAAGAAAACTGACAAGGCTCAAAACAGAGCTAGACCAAAACCACACTAATCTCTGACTTTCCAAAATAATGTGACCTAGTCTTCCTCCTCCTCCAAAGTTAAGGTAGGGACCCCAGCGCAGTAAAAGAGTCCTTGCCTCGTCTGCTCAAGGCCATAGGTTCATTTCCCAGCACACCACACCACACCCACACACATTAAAGATATAAAAATGAAAAAATAACATAAATTTTATTTCACACACAGAAGAGAAAAGAACCAAATATATAAAGGCAGTCGAGAATGTGAATGCTCCAGGGAAGGCCAGTGCCTGGTGAAAGGAGCTGCAGCTAAGAAGGAGATATGCCTGGGCTCCTTCCTGGTTCCTGTCCACCAGGCATTACAGTCCACTTGCTGTGAAGTCTGAGGCAAGCCATTTTACTACTCATGAAAAGGAGTCCTAACTTGTAGGCTTCCTGCAAAGATTGGAAGCAGAGTTAAAAATAGCCAACATGTTAAAAACCAATCTCAAAATGTTACATACTTTATGATTCCATTTATAGAGCAGGCTTGAAATAACAAAATTATAGAGATGTAGAATTAGTGGTTGTCAGAGACTGGGTTTGGAGAGAGGAGGAGGGAAGGAGCTTGCTATAGTCTTAAAAGGGTAGACTTGAAATCCTTGAGAGTCAACTGTTCTGTAGCGGGTGGTGGGAAACACAAGACAAAAACACACAAGGGAACCACACTGCAATATTGTTGTATAACATATTCCTGTTGGGGAAACTGAGTGAAAGGTATACAGGATCTCTACACTATTACTTACTGTTCTGTGCAAATCTACAATTATCTCAAACAAGTATCGGGGTTTCCTTTTAAATCTCATCAACTTATGAGGAAACTGTCAGGCAGGTTATAAGAGTCATAAATGGCATACTGGTCAAGTTATCTTCTCACTTACATAGCAAATGAGTAATTCTTACTTTCCAATAATGAGATTGTAGAGAAAAAATGCCCTTCGAAATTTCAATAAAGTCCCTGGAAGACGCAAACATTGTATATTAGTTAGCTTTCATTTGGCTGGGAAAAAATACCCAACACCCAGGATTAAAGGACAAGAGGGTTAATGTGGCTCACAATTTCAGGGGTTCAGTCTGTGGTCTACTGGCACCAAGGTAGGAAATTTCTGGCAGAACAAAGAAGCTTAGTTCGCAGCAGCCAAGAAGCAGAGCAGGGCAACAGTGCCAGAAGGGGAGGGGCCAGAGATCAGACATGGACCCCAAAGCCAAGCCTCCACGACCTGCTCAAAAGCGCGCTATTGCAATCCCAGGTATAGCGCCCAAGACAGTCAAGTTTACACAATGGAGCTTAACCACCACTACTGCTTATACAACAGATGAAGACCCTTAGAGACAGGAATCCATTTACCACGGTACAAAAGTTTTCTGTCCCTAAATAATGACTACCTCACACCAATATAAAATAGCTTAATTTTTTTTCTTTCCTAGTCTAGAGAATTATTTGCAAAAGGGTTGTCCATGGCACAATAATTCCCTACAATGCTCCAAAAGGAATAAATAAAGCAAAATAAAGGATCACTTGTAAATTTGGGAAATGCTGCCCAAATGTTTCCTTTGAGCACTCCAGTAACTAACTTCACCTAGTCCATCTTCCTCCAAATCCACTAGTTCAAAAATCACTTTTTCATGTCTACTGGCATCCTGAGAAATACACCCAGGTCTAGAATCTTATGCCATTGCATATCAATCAGGGACTGACTACCTATGTTGTTCACCCACTGTGAATATTAGCAAACAAATAGGTGGATTTTCTATGGCTGATATAGTAAGGTTTTTATTGTTGGGTTTGGTTTTGTTTTGTTTTGTTTGAAACAGGGTCTCATTATGTAGTTCACACTGGAGTTGAACTCTATGCAGCCTACGTTGGCCTTGAACTCATGACGATCCTCCTGCCTCAGCTTCACCAGTGCTGGAATTTACAAGCATGCACCAGCATGTCTGGCTTGCTGTAGCAGTTTTACTCATGGTTGGTAGTAAATGATCACTAGATTGGAGTCAATGCAAGTACACTGGAAGGTGATAACTCTAGGCATAGTGAGCATGACGGTCCCTATTTACTTTTTAGTCTCTCAGAGGAAAAAGCAAAAGCACGCTTCCTAGAAGTTTCAGAAACTTTCAGGTACAAAGTTTTTCCATTCTGCTGGCACTATTCAGCCTGAATGGAAGCCACTCACACCCAGCTTACAACCTGATGATTGAAATCAGTTTGGAGGACAAGAGCATGACAGAAAATACCCTTACTCAAAACTCAGAGGTTCTCAACTCCTCCAGCAGCAGAGTAAGCCTTTCACACCAACAACAGGCAAAGCTTCAACTGCAAGTATTTTTGGAAGAGATAACAGGTTACTGAAGTCATTTTCATGAAGGTGACATAAAAGTTAAAGTCATGTAAATTAGTATCAAAAGTCAACTAATTCACTGCTATCAAGCTTGAATGGAGGCGGAAAATAGAAAGGTACAGACCAGGAGTCCTAAGAAGAAGAAGAAACATAAAACTAATTTCACTTACTTCATAGGTCCATCCAAGCCAAATACACTGTTTCACAATTACACATGTACACTTAATAGGAAAAGAACATCAAAAACTACAGAACCATACAATAACTGAAAAACTTTGCTACATTTTAGAGAAAATATCAGTGTGAAAAATAAAGAGAAAACTGGGATTTTTTTTAATGCAAAGCATTTGAGGAAAACTTCAAAATCAGCTCAATTACACACTGATCTCAAAAGAAACAATTTATCAAGAGCCCCTAAAATACTAAAAAAATAAAATAAAAATTTCAACCAAAAAGGGCTAGGAAAACATACTCACTGGGCACCCACCCAGGGCTTATTCGCCTGTTCTTAGGAAGATTCCCAACATGCTTGAAAATGAACGGTTTTCAGATAAAACCTTGATTGAACCAGGAAAGCCTTGGCTTCCTGAGGACTCCCACTCTTCAAGGCTGCTATGTAAAACTCGGGAGTGGCTTGGACATTTCAGTACAGTTAATAATCCCCAAATCACATGCACATGGCTGTCAGCACATCCGTTCCTCAGTGTGAATCAAGCTGAGCTTTGTCACACTTCAAGCGAATGAAGATTCCAGCTGGGTCATGTGCACTATGCCTTTCCAACACGTTCCTCTACTCGGCTTCCGCAGCCCCTGCAGAGCCACGGGCCAAATATTCCTCTAGGGCACGATGATTTCAGCAGTGTTGACCTTAGCTGTCCCCACCTCCTCCTTTCACTGGTTCAGAAAACATGACAGAGGAAAAACTAAGCAATTTTGGAAAACAGTTTTTTAAAATCTTTCTGGTAATCGAATTGAATTTTGCACAATGGAAAAAGTGGAAAGATATGGTTTATCAGAGATGTCAAGGAGCCTCGGAAATTAAGGACTAAAGAAGTGAGAGATAAGAAAGTCAACAGAAAATTAAGAATGCGCCTGCTGAACATCTGAGTGGCCTACGATGGTCTTCCCTGCAGGAGCTCAGATAGCTTTTCAATTCCCTCTTCTCAGTGCAAGTGTTCTCAGTGCAATGTGAAACAGAAAGTCAGTCTCTCTTTCCTTGTTTCCCTCTTCCACTAAAACACACAGGAAATTGTGGCTTTCCCAAATTTCTTTTAAAATAGATAAAGGAGGGAAAAGCCCAGATACTATCTTTCCTAATCCAATACTATATTAAGTGAAGTACAGTTTCAAAACACATGAGTGGAAAGATAATAAACAAAGGTTGTGCTATGTAGACCTGCCCCATCCCGGGAAAGTTGAAGGGGGCTGCACTGGGCAACCCCCACCTGGAAGTAGATGCACCTGCAAAGTGATGGCCCTGCCCGGCCAGCAGCAGTAAAGCATCTTTCCATTCCTTTCATAGGCTTAAATTCATTTAGGTCAATGGTATCATGTTCAAAAACAAGTTAAACTCTTTCCAGTTTCTTTTCCAGTTTATTTTTTTTAAAAAAAGGCCTTTGATTTTCATAAGAAGCTAAACCATTGAGCCAGGTGTGGCCAAACATTTCATTTATACAGCAAGAAATACTGCAGCAACTGACCGCAATCCACCCCAGCCTCAGACCTAGAAACTGGAAAACTGTGCCCACATGGGTCTCCTGGCTCTGCCACAGCAACCATCAGCACACCCCGAGGGAACGATTCCCACTCTAGTTTCTCTTCTGTGACTCAGCAAGAGAGGCAAGTTCAGGGTGGGAAATTAGCAGGCCCCTGGAGCAGCAAGCAGCTACCACAGATCCATATACACACACATGCATTGAGCCTCGCTCCGCATGTTTATCCCTGAACCCTGAGCCAGCTCAATGGCTGCCACTTCTGTCTCCCTGGGATCCAGAAAATCCTCATTAACAGGCTGTACACGCCTCAGTGACCTGAGGAAGCCAGCAACCAAAGAATGCATCTGTGAACAGTGTCCTGGAACACCAGCCCTTTGGTGCCACCCTGCAGGCTCTGGGCAGCAAGGCTGAGCAGGTGTCCATGTGAATCAGCCAGTCCAAACCCACCTGCTGCCCTTGCTAGACAGGATGGACAGTCTTAGCTATAGTGGCATGCACAGACTTCCATCTGGCAGGACATGGCAACAGGGTGCTTCCCTTCACAGCACACAAGAAGCCAGTCGCCACAATCCCTAGAGTCCATTCGGAAACAGAAGGACAGCCCATGATGCCAACAGTAACTCTACACCAACCACACACTGCCATACACTAGCATTGGTGGTCACCACTGAGCTAAATGATCGAGATGCTTGGCCGTAACAACTACATAATCAAATTGCCATCATATTTGTACAGTACAGTAGTCACATTCACACCATCGCTGTGCCCATTCTGGTCACTCCCTGAGTTGTTTTACTTCTGAAATGGTACGCATGCCAAGTCCCTGGCTTGTGCAGTGCACATTCGCTCATTGCGACTGTCTACAGGGGGCTGGATCCGGGAGGCCAGTTACAGGCTCTCACACAGCAGGCAGCAACCAGCCACCCACACTTACTCAGGCAAGGCACTTCCTTACGATGAGACAGTGCCACCTGCCAGACTCTCACAGGGGAACATGGCTGGGAGAAGACCAAATAGTTTTTCCCCTAAGCAAAGACTGTTGCTTGGCCTCTGTGAGAAAAGTCATCACTTCCACTTTCAAAGGCCTGTAAATATTCTAACATACCATAGACAGTGCCTTAATTTGTGCTGTTATAACAAACTATCTGAGACTGGGTAATTTCTTTATTAGCCCAGTTTTGAAATTTATTTCTGAAAATTCCTGAGAGCTGAGAAGTCCAAGATCAAGGTGCAGCAGGCCCCAGGCTGCCCCCTTGTACAGAAGAAGTCAAAAGGAAGACGCGCTAGCAAGCCAGCTAAGCCTCCTTCAGAGAGCCTTCATCCGGGAGCAAGGCAGGAGGCCCAGGATGTAAGCCCCACATCCGGGACCCCCTTAACACTGTCACATTGGTGATTCCTGAAATTTGGAATGGACACATTTACACCACAGCAGCTAACATTTTATTTGATCAACTAATTTTCCAATGTGGACACTTTATCACTAATTTTCTAAATCTTAGAAAATTAACAAAAACGCATATATTTTTATACATCATTTAGAATACCTCCTTTACCTTCATATTCCCACTTTTCTCTACTGCTTAACTAACATGCCCAGAAACAAAAGTATACAACAATTGCAATGCCTCACTTAGCAGTAAAATCTACTTTTTATTCCATGGAGGAAAAAAAAAAAAAAAATCACAGGTAGTGTGACATCGAGGTTTATAAGCCAACAGCAAACACTGAGTACAAACTGTGCTCACAATTTAGTTCACAAACAACTGGTCTATGCATTAGGTTGGGCCAATATTAATTAGATATTAATTTTATCAAAAAAGTTATGTTTAGGGGCTGGGGATTTAGCTCAGTGGCATAAGCACCTGCCTTGAAAGCAGGGGGTCGTGAGTTCGATCCCTGGTACTGATAAAAAGTTTAAAAAAAAAAAAAAGTAAAAAAAAGTTATGTTTAATACATATAAGGCACTTCTATAGTACTCCTTACATGGGCAAAATCAGCAAAAAACACCAATCAGCTCAAGCTTTCAGGCTAAAAGCTTACTACTAACTCAGTTAAACTAAAAAGATTCAGCCTGTGCTGACATAAAATCATAACAGATATGATTTCAAACTCTGAGGTGATCACCCCTAGAAATGTGAAATAATCACAAGTATTCTATCAAAAGCTATGTGTCTGCCATACATCTGTCCCTAGAGAGCAAAGCTGAAATAGTTATTTCTTTACATCGTTTATCACCTACTTGTCAGAAAGGTATTTCTGAAATAGTTCCAGTTTCTTCCTCCATTGAACACAGAATTACTCAAAACTCTGAACTAAAAATATATCCCTAATGTATTAGGGTGACCATACAAGATCTTTTCAAGACTCAATAAATACTAAAAAAAAAAAAAAACTATGATAGCATCACCGATATTCTGGGGCTTTTGGACCATGAGTTTTTGTGATTGGTTTTACTTTTCAGGTTTAAAAAAGAAAAAAAAAATTGACAACCACCACCCCCAATTAGGAAATCCCAATGACCCTACTTGATTTAGTTCATTCTAGAGGAAAATCTTTCTGAGAAAAACTCAAATAACTGACTTTCCTTAATTCTTAGGCTGCCCACAAAAACAACAGCATCAGCCACTCTCAGCAGATAACCTGTGAACAAGCCAGTGTGAAGATGGGCCCCGACCCATCTGCAAAGCGAAAGCTGTGGTTAAGGCCTCCCTGAAGAGGGTTCCATATTCTCACCATCATTCACTAAAAGCATGCACAGAAAGGCATCATTCCCAAAGAAGGTCAGCTGGTCTAAAAAGAGACTGATAGGGTGCAAGCCTGAGAAACACAACTTAAGGACTAATTCGTGAGTTCAAGAAACCACATAATGCTAGCAGAAAAAGAAAGAAAGAAAGTGCCCAATTAACTCAAAATTCAATAGCACTCAGCATCTGTGATTCAGCTCCAGGAGGAAAGGACATGGCTGTCGGAGGGTGTGAAGAATAAGGGAGCCACCACATGGGATGGTGGGAGGAAGAGGTGTCAGGAAAAACACCCACACACATCCCTCCAGGCTGGGACCTTGTGCTAAATCTGGAGACTATTTTCAGCTAAGTGACTCGGTGGGGTTTATACCTTGTCATCCAATAATCCTCACCACCTCCACATAAGTTCCTCTCTTTAAACCAAATCTCTGGTTTTCCAAACTCACCTCTACTTAGACGCCCACCTAATGAGCTGGTAAAGACTGTAATTTAATTCCAGCAAACTCATTGAATCAAAAGCTGGCTACTGTCTTACAGGGGGAAAATCAGCCAAAGAAACCTTTCTTGATCCACATGGGCGCATTCTGTGGGAGAGGCACAAGCAGCTGGGTGAGCAGCAAACCGACACGTATGTAATAACCACATGCCTCGCCCCACCTGCTGTGGAAGCTACCCAGCCAACAGGATGGAAAAGTTGGGGGAGATCTGGGGCCCAGCACTGCAAATGTACTTTGTACTGCTGAACTGTACACTTAGAAACAGTTACGGAGCCTGGGCAGGCTCAGTGGTAAAGCATTTGCCTAGCATATGCAAGGCATCATTGAAAAGAAAAGCAGTTAAGCTGTTGAATTGCATGTGACTTTTACCACAATTAAATGTTTTTAATCTTTAAAAAGGGCTATTCTACAAACAGCATCAAGATGACAGCAAATCTCAGTCATTTACTCTGAGAGAGCTTGGGGCCCTTACTAACTTGTGGACTGAATTGCAAACCAGATGAAAACAGTATTCCTGCATGCTATCTAAGACACAAGGACAGACGAGGGCACCCAAGCCACACTTAGCTTGTTCACATGGTCAAAACATCAAAAGCATCTAGGGAATTTTTGAGGACTGTAAAGTTTTAAGTAGGAAACCAAAGTGCTAGAAGTTTCAGAAGTGACATGATCACTTCCTGTTGGTGGACTCTGGCTGTGAGACCCATCCAAGAAGAAGGTGTTGGGTTCCAGACACCCATCCCTTCAAAGTATTTGGAAGAGTGTCTGCCAGCAAACCTACCGACTTGGTCAGGAGGCCCTGACACCATTATCTATGAAAAGTGTGAGCTGGGCATGGTGGCTCATGCCTGTAATGCCAGCACTAGGGAGGCTGAGGTGGGAGGATCGTTGCGAGTTCGAGACCAGCCTGGGCTACAAAGTAAGCCCAAGGCCAGCCTGAACTGCATAGCGAGACCCCATCTCAAAAAAAAAAAGTGTGGGAGAGAAAGTTAATATAAATTCAAATGACCTAAAAGATGGTCCATGAAATAGAAGCTTTGGGTATCAAATTCTACTTGTTGTGAGAACTGTGACTGGTCTGAATGGTTACAGTCTCCTACCTGGAGCCCATCCCAAGCAGCAGATGATGCCATCAGAAACGTTGGTGGAGACAGCTTTGATTAGGTAAAACACCAGGCTTATCAGTGTCTCCCCACATGAAACTCCTGTGTATATCAGCAATGTCCAGTCCAAAGAAGAGAAAACCTGAACACATCTACAAACAGCATCAAGATGACAGCAAGACACATTTGATCTTTTCATTCCATCGTTCTCAGCATGTTGATTTTTATCACCACAATGATGCCTCATCTCTGGGTCCAAGCCCACGCTGAAGGCAGAAGCTGCTGAAAACAGGAAAGGGGCAGTTCCTACATCATGAAAGCAAAATCGTTCCCGAAAGCTGCAGCAGATGCCACTCAGGTCTAATCAGCAGGGCAAGTCACATGGGCACCTCAAGACCAGTTTCTCAGCGTTAGCTTCTCTGATATTTGAGGCCAGATAATTCTTTTATCTGTTCATTACAGATGTTTATCAGCAGCCCTGGCCTCTACTTGCAAGGTGCCACTAGCATTCCAAATACGATGGTAATGATCAAAAATGTTCCCACAGTGGGCACTGGGGCACACAGTCATAATCCCAGCACTTAGGCAGCTGCGGCAGCAGGATGGAGAGTCCAAAGACAGCTTGGACAACTTAGGGAGATTCTGATTCTAAAAATTAAAAGAAAAAAATATTTCCAGACATTGGCAAATGTTCGCTGGACAAAACTATCCCAGCTGAAAACTGCTTTTACATTTCTTTGTACTCTAAAGAGGAATAGTGTGATGAACAGGGCAGGATCAATCAGTCAACTAACTGCATCCCGAACAAATCCCCCACACCTGTTTGCTAAATGCTTTTAATGAATCCACTCACTATTGTGCTAAATATTTTGAAAACTTTAAAAGAAAAATGGGTAAGCCCTGTTCCCCCATCCTAAAAGCACTGACAATAAAGTTTGCAGTATCACAATTGATACATAAGAAACAACCAGGAAAAACATACTGAAAAGGGCTGGATAGCACACAGCAACAAAGGAGCCATCCCTCAGTTGGTTCCAATAGAGGGGAGAAAAAGCACACAGGAATGCAGCCTGGGCTCCTTAATGAAAATGTCACTTCAGAGCCGCACATGTGTTTGAAGACAAGAAATACTTAGACAGGTGGCAGGAGAAAAGAAAAACAATGCAAACAAAGATCAGAAAGTGAACAGTTAAAGCTCACGATCTGGTCTGTGGGCCCAGGTTCTCACAGACTCAAGCTTGGACCGCCCAGGCCAGTCTGGGAGGGTGGGCAAGCCCACTAACCTCTCACACTGGGGACTTATCACCCTAGTGACTGCAGGATTGCTGAGAGGATCAAATAAAAGCAACTCATTTACAAGCTTATCTGGCACACTGTATGCAATCATTTGTTAGTTTTATATTTTTATTGTGTATTTGTATATTAAACACAATAATTTACACAGGTCATAGAAGGTACGATCAAAGTACACAGTCACCATTTAATTTTTTCAAAATGTATTACACTAAAAGACACATTGTCCTTCATCTCACTCTAAATATTTCCCCCTTGCTTTGAATATACTGATCTTATGATTCCTAGAACGTTCTGACGTACTTCTGGAAGTCCTCTTTTGTGTCTTTATGAGACACAATCAAAAGTACAGTAAATGTTGCTACCAAGTGCTATCACACTCAGAAAAACATTAAACCGTGTCCTCATCCACCTTGCTTACTGGATCTGGCACCAACTTCTGGCACTCCCCCAAAGCCAAAAGAACCGTGAAGGTAAACATTTTGAATCAATTGAGAACATCAAGAACAAGTTAGAACAGCACAACAAAAGACAATCACAGAAAAATACTTCATTGTGTGAACTGCTTCAGACAGTGGTAAGAAGGGCGGAGATCTAGCAAGTGTCACAGCACCTGCCTGGCAAGCATGAGGTGCTGAATTTGACTCCCGGTAGGAGTGAATGAGAGAGAGACAGAAAAGTACCAAACAGCAGGGTACGTGTACTCAAAGCAAAAAATATCTGGAGAATTAATGAATGGTGATGTGTCTTTTACTGTAATACATTGTTTTAAAACCTAAATTCACGCTACCTTTTGTCTCACCTTGCACAGTAGGTGGCGGAGGGCTCCTACTAGAAAATAGCTGCCATAACCTGTCGGCCTGCCCTGTGACATCCTGCGCAGGACAGCAGAACCTCGAGTTCTTGGACAAAGTCAGCCTCCTGATAGCCACGAGATGCCAGCTCGGCCTCAGACAGGGTGGCAAGAAAAGCCACACCTGCCGAAAGGTGGTGGCAGAGGGACTTGGCTGGTATTTGTACAATTTCAAGTGAACTATGCGACCAGCATCCATGGTCAGGTTAGTGACAGACTAAGTGTATAACAAGGGCTTTGCGCTCATCACACATTCCCTGTCAAGCAGGCTGTCAGGCTCAGGCAAACGTCTGCTCTAGAAGAAGCAGTTTTATTAAAGATTTGCAGACCTGAACTATGGAAAGGCGTGGGAGACACCACACGTGCTTCTCGTAGCACAGATGTGAGTAGAGCTGGAGAATGACTAATGTAGTATCTTTAATAGATGTAAGGAAAACTGCATGAGCTTAAAAAACAAAGTAGAGTATCTCCAAAGCAGAGCACATGAAGGCAAGCTACACTTGGCCATGCTGGTCCCAACTTCTCAGATTCTGGGTCCCAATCTTTCACATCCAGTGCAGAAGCGATAAAGACCACACAAAGCCAGCAGTCCTTCCTGGCACCCTGCTTTGCAATTGCTGTTTCCTTAAAATTGTTAAGTCACATGGGTCCAGGGTACTCGTGCTAATCTTACACTTTCATAAGCTCCACAGATGCAGGATGAAAGTGTGAAGATAACTTGGTGGTCTGAAGGCAGAAATAAACCCCCTAGTACCCATGTGTGAGCATGAAAATCACAAGGGTCAAGAGCGAGAAGTAGAAGTCACTGCTCCTCACATGACTTTAGGGACTGGGCTCTTCCTGACCTGGGCCAGTTGGTTTTCTAAAGTCATTTACTTAGTAAATACAATGGCTAGCCAAATGCTTTCAAATTCAAGACCCCCAGCACTTTCTTAAACATTTAGTCCACTACTTAGTTGTAACAAATAATGAATTATCAACAACTTACTAACAAAGACACTGTCTCAAAACAAAAAAATTATAATAATAATTAATTAGCTGGGGTGCAGCTCAGCATAAGACTCTGGGTTCAAAAAAAACCTATGTGATGAATGTGAAAGAAAAAAATCCACTTACAAATTTTCTAGCAGACTTAATATGTCACGCAGGCAAAATGAGGCTATTTCCTAATTTTAGGGACAGACATTTCTAACACATAGAAATGAAAGATGATATATCCAGAAGAGTAAATATACACACACATGATTTAGCTCACTAATACTATATTCTTCACATCACACTGTGTTCATGTCATTTTCCTTAATCTTGGTATAATGGGGTGATTATCATTGCTTCACATTTTTATAATGGTCCAAAAGAGGGGTGCTTCCCTGTCGTTTCCCGTAGATGGAGGAATCAGGGATATCAGCCAATGAATGCCTTAAGTCTCACCTAATCCTTTAAATACAAGGCTCTGAGTTGTGTTCAAGTAAGAAAAGCTCCTGAAAGGGGGCCCCTGTCAGCTAATATTTGTCTATCATTAAACCTGGGGACACAAAGGGAACTGACAGCATGTTCTGTAGCAGACCCCAGGGAGCAAGGTCATGGGACTAACTTTCCATACACCTGGTTAGAATCTTATCACAGACAAGCCCTTGCTCCAAATTCCCTTCTCCTCAAGCTCTTCAAACAATTATCTCAACAACTCCTTGTCAAGAAAACTATAGTCAAGAACCACAGGCAAGAAACTCCTGGTTTTACTCCTATAAACTTGGGCAGTCACCAGTGTCACTTCAAGTCTCACATGGCCTGGTCAGGGCCCCAAAGCAAGTAAGGGACCTGGCAAGCCTGGGGCCCACAGAGGAGCAGCTCGCCCCTGCCTGCCAGGCCAGGCCAGGCCAGGCCAGGTGAGAATGTAGCCCCACGGCTGCCAAGCCAGCTCATTTCTCAAAAGCAGCACGCAAATCTGGATTTCCAAGTTCACAGCCTGATTTTAACTGTCAGCAACTCATAATACAAGGGCTGATCAAACAATGCAATATTTTAAAATTTTATTACATTAAAAAACACATTGCCATTCATCCTCCTCAGAATACTCACTCCCTTCTCCCTTCTAACCCAGTTATTCTTTCATTCTTGCCATTTCCTAAAGCCATTCTGGTGAAGTTCTCTTTCCTGAGCATCTTCACAAGGCATGATCAAAATTATAGTGACTGCCAAGCGACTTCCAGGGGAAAGGCACGCTTGTGCATCATCAAGGTGTGTTCTCATCCACTTTTTTCACCAGACCTCTCTCGGTGTGACTTCTGGTTCTTCCCCAAAGTTAAAATGACCGTGAAAGGTAAAGGCTTTGAGTCTATATAGGACATCAGGTAACCCATCTAAAAATACAGAGATGTTTCAGAAAATGGCAAGAAGTCAGGCATGGTGGTGCACACCTGTAATCCCAGCATTAGGGAGGCTGAGGCAAGAGGATCTCGGTGAGTCTGAGGCCAGCCTGGGCTGCACAGTGAAGTCAAGGGCAACCTGAACTACACAGTGAGATTCTGTCTCAAAATCAAATGGCGAGTAGGGGATGGCATAAACAGCCTGATAACATGTTTTCTCTTACATGAGAATCTACATATAAATAAATGAGAGACAATGGAAAAGTAGAAAGTAGATCTCAAAGATGAGAGAGATAGAGAGATTGGGAGAAGACAGAGAAAGAGGAGGATACAAGGATTGTAAATAATCAAGATATGTTATAGGCATATGCCAATTCCCCAAAATGAACATCGCTATCCTGTATTATAACATGTACTGATTTTTAAAAATCCAAAAGAAAGGATTTTGAATGTTTTCACCATAAAGAAATGTGCAAATATGTATGTTTTACCTGATTAAACCATACACAATGTGTACATGAACTGACCTATCACATGGTACCCCTAATACACAGTTTTTGACATATTAAACTAAATTCAATTTAAATAAGAAAACAGCTAGGTGTAGAAGCACACACCTTATTCCCAGCACTCAGGAGGCTGAGGCAAGAGGATCACTGTGAGTTCCAAGGAGGTCAGTCTGAGCTACAAAATGAGAGCAAGGCCAGCCAGAACTGCATATTGAAATCCTGCCTCCAAAAGACAAAAAAAAAAAAAAGAAAAAAAAAAAAAAGAAAAGAAAATAAGAAAGAAACTCTAACACAAAAAAATAAAATCACTTTGGGGACCTGCCCCTCCAAAATAAATAAATAAATAAATAAATGAAAATTAAAAACCCTACAGTTAAGGATATTCAAAGTAAGAGGGAATATTTTGAAGTGATTCCTAGTAATGTCTTTTTCTGTAATAATTTAAACATTCATAATTTTTTATCACATCTGGTAACTAAATGCTTCCTATTCACAATGACAGCTGACAATGGGTTTACAAGTACAGTTCCGTCACGGGCATGGCAGCATCTGCACTGCATCCTCTCTGGGCGCCTCCTCTGCTGCCCTCCATAGGAACCAAAACTCTCATGCTCTCTGAGACCAAGAGCGAGAGCAAAATGCCAGACAAAGCGGGGCCTTCGCACAGTGTGGGCCGGCCCTCTGGGCACATCCGCATCTGTGACACTGTGCAACAGGTCCTCACTCCAGACAGTATCAGAAGGGACGATGTCTGAGTGAACTGCAACCCACTGGCCCATGGGAAGGGGACAGTCCCCTCTCTAGGCCATGTGGACACAGGCCTGGGGCAGCAAGAGATATCTGTTTCTTAAGAACAAACCCAAAATATTGATTTTTCTAGGAAATCTCCTAATCGCTAAATTTTGCTAATGAATTCAAATCGTATTTCCATGTGAGCACACAGGGGCCCTCTCTGCAGCCCCTGGGGCAGAATTCTACCTGCTTTCCAGCAAGGCAGATTCATGGCTTTACTTCCCAGCTAAAGCCCCTCTTCTTGACCCAGGCAAGCTCTGAAAGAGGAGCTGCTGGGGTAGGAATGTAGCTCAGTGGCTTAGGACCTGCCTAAGGCAAGTGCAAGGTCCTAAGTTCAATGCTCAGGATCCAAAACAGAAAGAAAGAAAAGAAAAGAGTTACTGACTGCAGGTAGTTCAGAGACCAATGACTAAATGAAAGATGGCATCGAGCATGGAACCTGGAATAGGAAAAACAGGTTGGCAGAAAAACTGCTAAAACATCCAATGTAGTCTATCTGCAGTTTGTTAATTGTATTATAGTAACATTAGTTGTTTGCTTTTGATCAATTCATCACAGGAAAGATGTTTAACATTAGGAAGCTGGATTAAAAAGGGTGCATTTGAAATTTTCTTACCTTTTTTTGTTATTCTTCCATAAACCTAAAATATTTCCAAATAAACTTTTTAAGATACTCATAGAATCATACGAATCAAAAATGCTAATTTTATGGCTTGTTAATTTTTCAAAAGGCACTCTTTTAAAGCTTCCTAGTAAATGGAAATGTGAATGACCTGAAATCTTTGCTCTGATAGACTAAAAGACTTATGGGATTTAGAAAAGTCTAAGAAAAGCCAGAAGGTAGAGAGAGAAGGCTCTACCCTGGGCGCCAGAGACTGTGGGCATGGTCCATGGGGCATGGATTCAATGCAAATATCAAAGGGCCACATCTAGGTAATTATGATTGGATTGACATAGCCTGAAAAAGATTCCAAACATCCCATACGTTTTTGCCTCAGAATACAAATTATTTTGGATTTCAAAGACTGAAGAAATTATTACCCAAACAAGAGAGACAGAACTGCAGTCATAAATACTGGCATGGAATTTGCAAACTGTTCATCCTGGAGACAGCAGTGTTGGCGTTAATAATGTGTATCCTTTGCAAATCATCCAGGATTGAAAATCACATGAAAAGCCATGACACTTGACACTGTCACGTCTCCACAGAGCCCCTCAGACCCACCTTGGTTTTGTAATACGGCAGGGTATGTATGAAAGCACAGGCTGACACTTCCAAATGTAGGTAGAATGAGCTGCACCCTAAGTAAAAATGAGCCAGCATGAAAGGCAGGAGGAGCTCTTTCATTGGCCCTGTCATCCTTCTTGTTGTGTCTTAAATCAATCTGACACAGACAGTAAATATGCTTTAGGAGAAAACATGGAATAAAATAATTAGCTTTATTAGTGCTTCGTGGCAAGCAGATTTATGACTCTAAGCCAAAAGAATGCCTCGAGCAAGGAAACAGTCATTTTTCCTATGTAGCGAGTGTTTATGAGGCTCTGTTCCTACTGCCCATGTCCTGGGCCTTGGGAATAAACCACGAACAAAACAAAGGTCTCTGGTCCCCTGCAACTTACACTCCAGTGGAGAGAGATGCTGCTGGATGACGCGAATTGCTGAAGACTGATAAGGTAGACAAAGAGCACAGAGAGAGTCTGAGGCATAAGAGGGAACAGGGAAGCCCTCACTGGAAAGACTGAAGGAGAAGGGGAATCAAGCAGAAAGGGACAGGAAATCCCACGCCAGGGAAGGACAAGTAGAGAGAATCTGCAGTGGCAGCAGGCTGGGCCGATACAAGGAACAGCAAGGGGCCCAGAGTGGAGGAAATGGAGAAAATGATAAGAGGCCAGACCATGTGATACGATAGAAGTCACAGTAATAACACTGGCTTTTACTCCATGACAGGAAAAGCAGTGCTGTGGCCTGAGTCCATCTGATAACAGATGCAAGGGGAGGGGGTAGGAAGCAGAAGGATCAGTTAGAAGGATGAACTGTTGTAATAGCTTAGACACAGGCAGGTGGCAGTGGGAGATGGTAAGAAATGGATGTGATCTGAAGTCGAGCCTGTAGCATTTGCTGCTCCAATATGTGAGAAAGACAAGCCAAGAAGGGATCCGGACGTATTCTCCTAGATGGCCAGAGACTGGGATGCTGACAGCCAAGGAGAAAGGCTGGGGGGGGGGGGGGGAGATAGAGTGTAGGGTCTCCCTAGGGCTGTGTTATGTGTAAAATACCTGTCACACCCTTCCAGCAGAGATGTCCAGCAGGTAGTTGGACAAAACATTCTGCTGCTCAGAGGGTAGATCCAGTCTAGAAATGTAATGACAAACATCAGAAATCCAGTACCCTGAAGCCCTCCATTCAGAGTTTGGAGCCAGCCAGATAGGAAGGAGGAGGATCACGATGGAGTGGCCAGCAGACCAGTAAGGACTGTTTCAGAAAAGACAATGACCACTGTGCTTACCATGCTGGCAGACACATTAGGAGGCAGCCAGCAAAGACTGGGCATGCTGACCTGAAACTCGCAGGGCCAGCAGAGCTGAATGAGACATGGACCCTAATGAAACAGGCTTGGGACATGATGGGCAGGAGACACCAGCCACACCGAGTGTGGACAGCACATGCAGGATTCCATCTTAACTGGAGAGGGCCTAGAGGGAAATTAATTAAGAAGATGTTTTTATTTAATGGGAGACAATAATAACTTGTGTGCCAGAAGGATTTCAATAGACAGTAGAAAAGTGATGGCATAGCAAACAGATGGGTGAGATGGGTCCCTATAAAGTCAGTGGAGATTGCAGACAGGATATGATGCCCAACACCAAGGGTCCGGGCACAGACACTGGTGATGGCAGGTGGGGGTGAAAAATTCTCTTCTGATTATTTCTGGTTTTAATGAAAACAAAGAAGCTGACAGGTGGGAGAAGGACTTCATGGATGTCTGAAGAGCCCTAAAGTATGCAATAATCATCTAGGAGCAAAGGAATGGTGGGCAGCAGGGACATGGTGTGACAGCCAGGTGGCCCACGTGGGGGCTGTGCGCACAGTAAACTGAGAGGATCAGAGGGTGGGATGGTTTCCTCAGCATACTCAGCCCCACAAGCACAAAGGCAGAGCACATATGGAGTAAAATAAGGCCCTCGGCCAACTATGGCTCACTAGGACAAAATGGAGGGTTGACAGGACACATGCCAGGGCAGAGAGGACAAACTGACCACACTAGGAAAGGAGCACAGGAAGTGAACAAGGGCGGAGCCAGGAAGGTAAAGCACATGGTGGCCTGCGCGTGCTGGTGAGTCCAGGAAAAGCAGCATGGTGTGAGGACCCTGGTGACCAAGGACAGGAGGGTAGGTGCCCCCTAGCAGGGTGGGGAAGTCAGGACTCTGCAGGTCACTGTGGGGAGCAGGTCTGGAGCGGCAGCAGAGCTAGAAAAAGCAGGCCACGAGATACAGGGGCTCTGGAGTCCAGGCTTCCCGTGGTGACGGACAGGAATGAGAAGAGACTTGGATGATAAGCTGCTTCAGAGTGTCAAGGAAGACACCATAGAGCGGCTGGATATATGAGGGTGGAGGAGTCTCATCAGGAGCAGAGGGAGAGGGAGCCCCATGTAACCCCCTCCATCAGAAAAGTGAAGGAAAAAGACCCAGAGCTTAGGAGGCACAAAGATCCCCTCAGACCTGGGACAGCAAAGGAAGCTTTGTAAAACTGGACTTTTAAAAACTATGCAGAAACATCGACCTGCGGTAACTACCCAAGCAATTACCTTAGATAACCTTTACATCCAAAAGAAATATGTGTAACACCCACTACTGTGCATCTCACACTGCTTCCCGCTGATGCCCTGGTCACCAGTGTGGGCACCCCAAGTGGAGAGGACACCCCATGAGCCGCACTCTGAAAACACAAGCTTCTACTACATCAGAACAAGAGGGACCAGCGCAGGCTGGCAGGGACTGTGAAGAACTCTTAGAAGGAAGCTGTGTGCGTGTTTTCCATCTGGAACATGATGCGGGGCAGACACACTCATCCTGCCTCCTGCAGCAGGATTATTCAAGAGCGGTCACCACAGACACCACAAACTGTGGGCATGGCTGGAGGAGGAGGAAACTAGTAGGCAGAGCTGGAAAGGGTCCCGAAAGGCCCTGTGATTGAACCTATCACACAGACACCCTGAAGGGTATAGTTTTTCTATCTAGAGAAACCATTATAAATGTCAAAGAGAGAAATAAGGCAAAAATGAAACATCTTGGTCCAGAATAGAGAGATGCTGGAAAACTTAATATTAAGAACAGGGTAAAGAAAAGAACAACTTCAATCTAACAGGAAAGAGAAGTGAATATTATACACCATGTTTAGCCCTTATTAGATTAAGCCCATTTCTGCAGTTGTGCAGTCAATGGGATCAGGGTTACAGCGTAGTAGTAGAGCTGGGATTTGAACCTCAACTCGTAACTCCAACATCCCAGTTTACCACAGGCTGCATGGATAGGAGAGCAGGAAGGTAAAAGTGAGCAGACAGCTGAGTGGCTTGGGAAAGGCACTGTCTCATCTCCAGCAAGCTGAAAACCTTCACGAGGAAAGGAGATTTAAATGACCTCTCCACAGATGGAAAACCAGAGATCCGAAGAAATCTCTGACCTCATTTCACAGACACCAAACTGCTTTCTCGGAGAAAATTTTAATGGTTTCAATCACTCTCTCTCATGCTCCCTTCACCTAAAACATCCTGTGCCAAGGTCTCTCCCTTCTTACCCCCACTAGCTGAGGAAAAAACTCAAGGGCTTAGACAACTAAACACAGCAAGATCGATACAAAAAATATGTTCTCAGGATCCGGGGCAGGAATCCTGTTACAGTAGCTTAATTCATTTAGAACTGCCATTAACCTACTCAGAATTCTCACCCTCACTTTGAACACATTTATCCCATCATTCTTGTCACTTTCTGAAGCAGTTCTGGAGGTGCTCTTTAATGAGTGCCTTCATGAGGTATGCTCAAAACTACAGTGAATACCGCTGCTAAGTGCCATCCAACAGAAAGGCAACTCTGAAAAACATCACCATGTGACCTTGTCCACCTTATTCACTGGATCTCACACTACACAGCTTCTGGTTCTTCCCTGAAGTCAAAATAACCAGACACTGAGGCAGCCTTAACAACACAGGAAAAAGACAGGAAAAAAGACTTCCAGGACTGTTCTGGAAAGTGGCAAGAATGATAAGTGTGTCTAAAGGCAGGGAGAGTACTCTGAGGGTGATTGATGGTGATTTACTATAATCAATCTTTTTTAATTTAAATACACAGTAATTTTTCACTCCCACTACAAGTGTACATGCAAGACAGGCAGTGGGGCGGAAGGACTCTGCTCCACCCCTATCCCACACCAGGAGCCTCACTCAGATGCAGCTAAGTGTCTACTCTTTTTCTGGCTCTGATCACAAACTTTTTATTATCTTTATCTCTTCCAAGTCTCAGATAGCTCTGCAATCAGGCTGCCTGGGAAATTCTACCTCGGCTGCATAATTAGCTGTGCAGCCTCCAGCAGCAAATAACCTCGGTGTCCCAATTTACTGCTCTGTGAAATGGTGATAATGGTAACACCTATTTCTTAGTCACCCTCAGATCTAAGAACAGCACGTACTCAGAAACAGCCCGTGGCCCAGTAAGACGCACTGTGGATCCTTTGTCCTCTATGTGCTTCCTTTTCAGAGCCAAGTCCATGAGAAATTGCCATGGGATTGCACTCATATCCCTGAGGACTTTCCCCTTATCTTCTGTGATAGAATTATTTACATACCTGGGTAGAAGTTAAGTGTCTGAGAGCTTCCTGACTTCTGGATCCTAATCTGTCACTTACAATTCTCAACCAGGATTATTTCCAACTTTAGCTTCCTCAACAGCCCCCACAGTGTTGCTCTTTGAGGCTGACTCTCTCACCCCTCATCCTGCCCCTCCAGGCACTAGGATCTTTGGTAGAGTGTGCTTGTTGATCTTTTTTTTATTTATTTAAAGAAAAAAAAAACAGTAAAAGGATACAAGTAATACACAATTTCAAAAATAAAATAAAATAAAATAAACAGTAAGAAATCACTAGTTAATAGATTACATATTGTCATCTTAGAAATAGTTGATCAAGTTACAAAATTAAGCATACAAAGTGGACATTCAAACAGTGAGAATGCAGTCGTGTTTAATGATCCAACAAAAACTTTGTAATATGGTCATCGATCTTACACACCTAAACACACTTGTAGTTGTGTCCTTTAGAGCATTTTCTTTCCCTCTCTTTTTTACAATAACATTTACACATTTTGGGTTTTAATGCTCCCATAGTTCTTATTACTTTTTTTTTTGGAAGAGAATAAAACCAAATGTGACAAAACAAAGCAGTCAGTTAAAACAAAAGATGGACATAGTACATGATATAAAAACAGAATACAAGGTAATCAACAATGGTTACCATAATGCCTCTTGCTACCTTAAAAAGAATTGCCTATATCATCAGGTATAATAAAACTGAACAAAACAGTACAGAACAAAACCAATAAAACCTAAACATTGGATACATTACTGAACTTCAAAAGAAGATAATAGTCAAACCAGAATGGGCATCATAGGGAATCTTATTGCCTTCAAAGTAGTTGCCTATACCCTCAAAATTGATACTATCAAACAGAACAGAATAGAGTAAAATCAGTCAAAACAAGATGGTGAGAGCAATACAGGACTTCAAATAAAGTTAATAGGAAATCAAAAAAGTTACTATAATACATCCTGCTAATTTTTTAAAAAAATTTTCCCTTAATTAAAAAAATAATAGTAATAAAAAATAAATTTTAAAAAAGTGGGGGAGACTGAGATAAAAGAGGATATATAACAACATAACAATACAGGTCAGAACAGGACAATTTAAGCAACATAGTATTTCACCACAAGATACCCGACTTAATAGTAGTAACCATAGTGTCTCTTTCCTTGAAATATTTGAATATAACTTCCTATACTATAGCATCAAACATATCAAGACAGTGTGAAACCATTCCAGTGGATGAAAGTATTTCATTTTTTTTTTCATTTTTTATCAGTACCTGGTATCGAACTCACAACCACCTGCTTGCAAGGCAGGTGCTTATGCCGCTGAGCTAAATCCCCAGCCCCATGAATGAAAGTATTACAGGGTATTTAGAACCAGCTAACGGAAAATGATCAATGGTTTCTATATTATCTTTTTGTAAATAAAATTTTTGTTTATACTATCACATATAATAAAATCCAGTAAGATACAACATGATAAAAGCAGTGGAGACAGAAGAAAATCAGTTTGATGGGACTTCAAAACAAGATGATATTAAATCAGCACTAGCTATCTTCTGCTGACCCAATCAGTCCCCTGTCCCGTGTGACCAGGCCAGCAGCACACCTTTCACAGACAGCCAAGGTTTGGAGTTGCATCTTAAGTTGTGCCACAAACCCACACAACAGACCTACTAGGGAAAGAAATCCTGGTCTTTGGTCTCTTTTTCATACTCTAATAAATGAGCCAATATTCTTGGCCACCAGCCAAAAACAATACACTTGAGTAGGATGGTTTCCAGCCTTTAGAAAATCCTACAAGTTCAAGGTTGTCAGGTAATAAATATTCTGCACTTAAAATGTCATGACATAAACACTTGTTCGAAAAATAGCAATTGTTTCAAAAGAGATTAAGCACAAAAGATTTTCATGGGAATTGACTTTAGAAGTGCAGAGACACCCTCTGTTCTTTATTGCATGGCTAGAAATTGAATGATACACCTAAGCAGGCTGCCGAGCCGCTCAATTAAATTTCCACTGCATTTTAACTCAGGAAACAGTTTCCGACCATGGTAAGGGTGAAGAACACATGTTAAAAACATAAGCAATGTATTTTTAAGGTAGGAAACATAGCAAGGAGCCACACGGATAATGAAATTGAGTTTCTTTAAGTTCAGCAACACAAGCCAAACGGACAGGACTTGGGGGTCTTAGCAACTAGGGAAGAAGCATCACCAGCCAATCTATTTTAATAAAATTACTACATCTCTGCTACTTACTGAGCATGTACCACAAAGGACCATCCTAAGAGGGCATTGTACTATAATAATCATCCCCCGCCCCAAAACTGGGGGTTGAACTCAGGACATCACACATACTAGGCAAGTGCTCTGCCACTGAGCTACACCCACACCCTTTTTTTAAAAATCTTATTCTGAAATAGTGTCTCTCTAAATTACCAAGGCATGGTAGGCATGGTGGCACATGCCTGTAATCCCAACATTCAGGAGGCTGAGGTAGGATTGCTGTGAGGTAGAGGCCAGCCTTGGCTACATAGTGAGTTCAAGTTCAGTCTAAACTGCATATGAGATCCCCGTCTCCATAAATACATAAATGTATATATGTATGTATGTTACCAAGCTACCAAGGCTGGTCCTGGTAAAAAAAAAAGTCGTAATCTTCTTGCCTCAGCAGCCCAAGTAGCTGAGATTCTGGAACATGCCACTCCATTAGATCATCAATCTTTACACTGGCCACTATGGCACAGACAGTTTAAGGTTTTACAAGGGTAACTCCCCAAGGTGGCACAGAGCAGAGGGAAGATTCAAACCCCAAACTGGAAATCCATGTGCTGTACATGGTTGGCATTTTTTGCCCTGGTCGCACTCCCTTTCTGGCCCATGGCAGAGCTGGCCATGCTGAGAACTAGTGCTTTTACTCAGTACTGGACACCAGGGCCATAAATCCCACAAATGTCCCCAAGGTCACAATGCAAAGAAGTGAATACCTGAAATACCTATTGACTCAAATACACCCTGCAGGGAGGGATGCTAAAAAGATGGACAGATTCCAGGCAGCAATCCAAGGAGGCCCAGGAAGGGAAGAGGCAGCCTCTGCTGGAGAAAGAAGACCTCAATCAAGGAAGAGGAGAAAAGGGAGGAACTCAATGCCAGTCTCATACTCCACTAAAAGCTAGCAAAGATTCTGCCCAGGGGCTAGAATCAAAGAACAAAGAAAACAGCACAACCCAAAAAAGCAACATTTAAGAGTGAAATCCTTTCAGCAATAGAACTCATTCATCACAATAGCTACTGAAACCCAATCAATGGCCCTCCTAATGGAACAGTGCTAGAGAATTTCAGAAGAATGAAATGCTCCAAGCCGGTCCTATAAAATAAGTGCAGCCATTTATATTTGCTCACAGGTAATGACATAATGGCAAAACTATTGCCATAGTGGAGATTCTCCTGATAAAAGTAGAAAAGGGCAAGCTCTGCTGTGTTTTAATAGAACTAACAAAAATTTGACAGCCAGCCAGGACAAGCTGTGGAATAACCTTACCTGTTGCCATCTAATAAATGGAAATTAGGGATGGTGGACAGGGGTAAAAGCCACAGTGGACAGCGCCCGGGAACGAGCACGCCTTTTCTGACGCATTAAACACTACCGAGTATTTACAGCTATAACACACCAAGTATGACCACAAAATAACAGGGCGTGTCTTAAGTAACAAAGTATTACAGTAAAACACACTCTGTCATTCATCTCCCTCAAAATCCTCTCTCTCGCTTCAAACACACTTACCCCATCTTTCTTGTGATTTTCTGAAGCAGCTCTGGGAAGTCCTCTTTCATGCAGGTCCTTTGGTTGTGCTGTCAGGGCTGCCTCAATATCCTGAATCCATTCAAAACATTTATTTTCTGTCATCATTTTTACTTTGGGGAAAAGCCAGAAGTCACACAGAGCCAAAGCCGGCGAGCAGGGTGGACGGAGACACACTGTACTGTTTTTATGAGCTGCCTTTCCACTGCATGGCATTCACACCTTGTAGAGATATGCACGAGAGAGGATTTCTAGAACCGCTTCAGAAAGTAACCAGAAAGGCCAGGCATGATGGTACATGCCTGTAATTCCAACACTCTGGAAAGTGCAAGCAGGATGATCACAAGTTCAAACCCAGCATGAACCATGTAGTAACTGAGCAAGACTCTGTCTCAAAACAAAAAATAAAACGAGGACCCAAGGGTACAGCTCAGGGGTGCAGTTCCACCCTGGCAAGCACAAGGCCCTGAGTTGGTTTCTCAGTTCAAAAATTAATTAATTAATTAATTAATTAATTAAATCAAAAGAGGTAGAGCTGTAGCGCAGTGTGAAAGCCCTGTGTTCAATCTCCAATACTGCAAAAAGAGGATAAAAAGTGGAAAGACTGATGGAATGATCATCTTAAAGGGGATGTTTTGAGGTCAAACATTGGCAACTTTTGTTTAATAAATTTTTAACGTAAACATTCACCCTCTTTTCTATCAGCCTTTATACAGTACTCTTCACATGCTAATACCTTAATTTACTGCCCCAAAATATTTGTCACTACATAAAAGTCTCTGAAAACTCTACCATGTTGTGTCCACTCTGGCTGAAGAGCAGTGCTCTCCTTTGTCAGGAGAGCACTATCTAGTACTTTATTTCATGTGTTAACAACAGAATCCTTCACCAAGCAGCTCCACTCCTGGCTGGCCACGTTCCCTGCACTTGAGGAGGCTCCAACCCACAATCACCCCTCACACTTGTGCTGTCTGGAGCATCTTTCAGCGAACAATGCCACACAGTTCCAATGTCAACACCGCCCTGTGCGCAGGGCCTCTCGGAGGACACAGGCTGCTTGCACCATTGTGCACCAAGACAATAAACTTGACACGGCATTTCTGAGAGCTGGCCTGGGTCTCATTTTCCTTCCAACACCCTTATGTTCTATAGAGATGAGATCATCAAGGTCAGAAGAAAAGTGCCCCAGTACTCAATACAAATAAAGAAACAAAACTACATAAATAAAGCTATGAGTATGGTGGAGAAAGCCTGTAATCCCAGAGGCTGAGGCAGGAGGATAACAAGTTTGAGGCCAAGCTGGCTAGCCTCGTTATCTCAAAAGGGGGAAAAAAAAAAAAAAGGAAAAGGAAAAAAGAAAAGGCTTGAGATGTGGCTCAGTACTACACACCTGCAGCACTTGAAGCCCAAGGGCCTGGATTCAATACCCAGTACAGCCAGGCATTGAAGGGAGAAAAGAAATTAACTCTAACAGCTCATAAATATTAAGTGTGTCTTAAATGGTACTTGGGAAATGTAGGGGACCAAACTCTGGAAACTAAACCAGCAACATTTGAATTTCTGAACAGAGAAACGGATGACTTGCTGTAAAACATTTATTAACTAGAAGTAGAGATATGTGAAATAAGAAATACATTTCTAATGCATAAATAAATGATTCACACTACTAAAACAAATTACTTCCCTTAAGAATCCAACATCACCACCTCCACCACCTCTATTATCAGATGTGGCATTAGAGTGAGCATGCAATTTATTTAAACACAATATATTGCTGTTCAACCTAAAGACTGTCTTTTAAAAGTGCCTATGCCAGAACTGTAAATCTCTTAGTAGAAAGGTAATTTTAAATTAAATTCTAAATGGCTACTGACTCTGAGGAAGATACAGACATTAAAGTATTTTGTCTATTTTTGTTTCTTTAGCAGTATTGGGGATTGAACCCAGGGGATTGAACCTGAGCTATTTGCCCAGACTCTGGGTTTGTTTTTATTTGTTTTTGGTTTTTCTTTTTGTTTATTGTTTGTTTTTTAATGTTTCAGTGTAGAGGCTCACTAAGTTGCCTAGGCTCAGACATATATGATTCTCTTGCCTCAGCTTCCCAGAGTGCCAAGATTACAAGTATATGCTAGCACGTGAGGCCAGACTGTAAAGCTTATGTGTATACATTACTTCTAAAATAGTCTGTGCAAAATAATGACTGAAAAATCCCTTCCTGGAGTAAAATAGGAAAAAAAAAAAACAAGCTCTAAAAGAAGAAATCTATGTTTACTGATTGCTTTTTCTTTAATCTGAATGATTGCTTTATTGTACAAAAGATTTCCAGTAATAGTTAATTTTTTTAAAAAGGACTAAAACAATCCTTTGGAAAGCATTTACTAATAGTTTTAGTTAAGAATATAAGAAAAAAATCTATCTGCCAATGATTAGCTATTCACGCAGCCACATCCACCGAGTGTTGATCACAAACCATGTGCTACAGAAAGGCTTGAGGCTGTAAAAACAGAATAAGGGGCCCAGGTGTAGCTTAGTGGTAGAGTACATGCTTAGTATGCATGAGACCCTGGGTTTCATTCCTGGCACTCAAAATGCAAAATAAATAAGACAACCACAAAATAAGACTAGTTTGTAGGCTTAATAAAAACTAACAATGATACATTAAAATATAAATAAGATGTTTGGTCAGGCTTTCATGAACGGCTATGTATATATGCATGAACTCATTTAATCCTAACAACCCTAGAGATACAGTTATACCTTGGTACTCGACTGCTTTGAAATTCATGGAATCTGGTACTCAGTGAATTCTGATGCAAGAATGTTGCCCCAGTACTTGGTGTTTGCTTGTTACTAGTTTTGCAAAATAGAACCTGTAGTTTCCATTGTTTCTTGACAGGTCAGGAGGAGGACAATGCTTCATCCTATCTCCCTCCTTCATTCATTTATCTTGAACAAATGTGCACATTCAGACACATCTTCATAAAAATCACAGGGATTAAAAATAATAGCACAATCATATCCTCGGAAAATACATCTTTTTAATAAACACAACATCAAGATGGAAATTGCTTACTGTCACTTTGCAGAATACAGAATTTTTAGAAGTCTCACTTCATGTTCATAATTTACTCCATCCTGCAGTGTCATTACATTCTTTATCTCATAAAGAAGTCAAACCCGCAGAGTTGCATACTTTCAGGATTTTCAGAGATTAATTATCCCTCTAAAGAGAGAACCTGAGTAACACAAGCTACAACATAATCTGCAACTTTAAATACACAGATACAGAGAGAGGGAAGGAAGGAGGGAAGGAGGGGGAAAGAGATCAGTTGAGCATCCTACCCTTCACTGAAAGAGAAAGCACAGAGCCACAGGAGACAGAGAAAGGAGCAGACAGCCAAGAGACCAAGCTCAACTCCAGACAGCTTTTAACTTGCATGACTTCCGGCAGACACCTTAGCCTACCTGGGACTGGGTTTCCCATGTGTAGAGATGCATCCTTCACAGGACTGGTGCAGACTAAATGGCAGAAGAGGTCTGGGCAACCTGTGATGTCAGATTGTGTTACCCTTTCAAGCTCTCCCTTCCTGGCGTAGACCGACGCAAGCGCTGCCCTAAAACCCATCTCTGGGGACCCACACTCCTGGTTTTCCCTCTAGACACACCAGACCCCGCTCGGCTTCAGTCACAAAAAAAAGACAAGGAAAGCTTCACCCTACTGCTAAAATTTTTCTTTCCTTAAGAAATCGCAGCCAAATATCTACCAACTCAACAAATGACTATAAATAATCAATGGACTATTTCATTAAAAGAATTAAATTTTTAAGGAAATAACACAAGTACCTAAGTGAAAAGGTTTTGACAACAAAGTGTATCAAGAGTTCCCAAGGATCTGGGACAGCACAGTGTGGGGAAGAAAAGTCAAAGATGTGGATTTGGAGATTATTTAAAGCGAGTAGCTAGGGGCTGGGGATTTAGCTCAGCGGCATAAGCACCTGCCTTGCAAGCAGGCAGTCGTGAGTTCGATCCCTGGTACCGATGAAAAGGAAAAAGACAAATAAATAAATAAAGTGAGTAGCTGCAAGTTCCCTGTTTGATGAAAGTGTTAATGATTAGCAGTTGGCAGAAGAAAGCTGAAACAAATGTATCCTTCTCACATATCACCAAGACATGAAAAGAGCGGCAGAAAGTTCCCACAACTGCATGCATTCTCTCTAGATAACACTTAACATGATTTTTTATTGTTGTTTGAGACAATCTTACTGTGTTACTCAGGCCCCGGACCCAAGTGCTCCTTCTACCTCAACTTCCAGGGTAGCTGGGATTGCAGACAGGTCAGCTGCTCACTCTGCTGATCTAAACAAACACTACCTGTGAGTGAACTGACAGGAGCAGGAGAAATTAAGACTCTCTAGAATCTCTGCAGAGCAGGGAGATCTGGGACCCTCTGTCCCCAGCCCTACTGCTATGGATGCCTCTGCCAAGATAACTGCCACGAGTTGCAAAATTTCCTAGCAAATTTCTCTAACCTTCAGCACCAGTATCACTCCTCAACCCAACGCTATACCAGCCACATCCAAAGAATTTAAACCCAGGGACCCAGGGCCATTACACAGTCGTTATTTTTCTCCTTACACACTGATTTCCTTAGCCAGAGGCTAGCCACCTCTGAACCCTGCTGGGCTCTGAATCCTCATTTCCTGTCCATACCTGCCCAGATGTCACCACAAATTTCTCACATATTCCTTACCTTTTTTCAGCAGAGCCTCTGAAGAAATAATTGTTGCTTTGTTGTCCTGAACACGCACATACACATACGCGCTCACTAAACACCAGCACAGGGAGAAAATACAGGGAAAACCCATTTGAGGGCCAGCTCTGTAACTCCTCATTGGTGTGGTGCTGAACAAGTTTCTGAGACCAAACTAGAGGCAAGGTAGGGAAGCTGTCTGCTACAACACTCAAATGCTGGAAGGAGCGGAGGCTAAAAAGACAGGATCTCCTTTATAATCTATAAAACTTCAAGAAGGTATGAAACATAGTATGATGTCTTCCCTCATTTCTCCAGACAGCAAGAGTGGTCGCCCAGAACATGATACCCCACTGCAGACTCCCAAGCTGCCCTCACCCCACGCACCCAGGTTTCTAAGGAAACCAAAAACCTCCACCTCAAATAAACTCAGGAGACTGTATATACTAATCCTCTCGTGAAGTCGCAGCAAGCACATTCACCTGTGAGAAACTGCGAAGAAATGTTTCTTTAAACTTGTTTAAGACAAAATATGGTAGTTCACATCTGTAATCAAAGCACTCAAGGAGGCTGAGGCAGGAGGATTCTAAATGTGAGCCCAATCTGGGCTATTCAGAGACTATCTCAAAAAAAAGGGGGGCGGGGTGAAGGGAATGTAGCTCAGTGCAAAAGCCCTGGGTATAATCCCCAGTACCACAAAAAGAGAAAGAAAGAAAAAAGTGACCAAATGAAGCTTTATTCTGTAACCCTTTAAAGCCCGCCATTCCTAGGGCTATCCTGTAGCAAACAGCAAGGAAAAGGTCTTGCCACATTTTTGAGCCACTGCCTTCCTGGATGAGGGTATCACTCTCCACAGTCCCAGGGCTCTGACACAGCAAAGGCAGGGTCCCTCTGCTCTCTAGAGCCAGGGATGATCCCTAGCGGGCAGAACAGTATTCCCAAGACCCCAGCATAGGGCTCTAGCCTGGGTCATGTGGACAGGTGTGGACTGGAAATAGGTCAGCACTAGAGATCTCTGTAGCTGCGGAAACCAAAGTTATACTAGAATCACATGCTTATGGTCATCAAGACAGGTTCCCTTTCAGAATTGTGTGTGTGTGTGTATACACGTGCAGGGGTACACTCCCATGTGGGTGGCGTCAGAACCTGTATCCTGAGCTCCACAGCACACACATGGCATCTGCACTTGGATGTGGAATGCATATTTCAAGCTGAAATGTCCCAGTACCATACCCACTCCCCACTCCCTTACTCCATCTCAGTGATGTCACCCTACATCGCCGGTCAGGGCCCCATCCTGAGTCCTCTTCTCCTTCACTCTCCACTCATGGGCTCTGGTGACCCCTTTCAATTCCACCTTGGAAACCCATCTGGAACCTGCCCAGCTCTCCCCTGGTCCCGGCCCACTCCTCAGCCTCCCAACACCTCAGCCCCTCAGTGCCCCCTGCCATCGCCCACCTCCATTTTCACCACCATCGCCACCTTATCCCCCTCTGGCAACAACTCAGTAAATATTT
The DNA here is from genome assembly GCF_034190915.1 of Cavia porcellus. Taxonomy (NCBI): domain Eukaryota; kingdom Metazoa; phylum Chordata; class Mammalia; order Rodentia; family Caviidae; genus Cavia; species Cavia porcellus. Next base: position 28,412,529 of record NW_026947496.1, on the reverse strand, counting down.
ATAACAAAGAGACAAGCAGGGAAAGGGTCACTAGGCTGGGTGGACCACCAGAGCAGACTGCTGGTTTCACCACTCACTGCGTTTTTATCACTATCGTGACTGAAATCTGTATCTCTGAGGCTCCAGGTGACAAGAGTAAAAGCCAACCCAAATCATTTTAACTGAAGAAAGCATACAGGTTTTGTTTTTTGCTTTAATGTGACATCTTTTATTTCCCTCAAACTAAATGCTAAAGCAAAGATAAGCTAATCATTCAACAAACATCCACTGGTGCATAAAAAACAGAACTGAATTGCAAACTGGACTCAGTACTTCACACTAGGCTTCTTTCTCATATACATGGATGTTTGCTAAAAGCCAAAGGGTAAGCATTGAAACTTAAGGCACCAGGTACAAGGAGGGTAGGGGAACGGGGTCCAGCCAAGTAGTGCTAGAAGTCTGAGAACAGATGGGCTGTGTTTGACTTTGCTAGGAGCTACAGGTCCTGCAGGGCTGCACAGTCCACATTAGCAGGGTCTCTTTGAGGAGCTGTTAAGAGTATGTAAAACAGGAGAAACATACACTTGGATTTGCATGGGTCAAAAGGCAGCTATGGGCTGAAGTAGTAAAGGGGCAACTGGGGTTTCCTAAAAGCCACGAGTGTGGTCCTCCCAAAACCTCTCCGGGACCCCCATGGGACTCCCCTCCATGCTGCTGCCCTCTAGAATCTGATACAGCAGCAGTCCTTCCCCCTGAATTTCCCGAAGAGCTACTCTGCTCACTCTTGAGGTCCCAGCACAGCAAAGAACATTTGTGCAGCTTTTGTATTAAAATAAACCAAAGCAAGAGGCTGGAAGAGGCTTATCATTAACTAGTCAGTCCCAGAATAAAAGGCTGAGGCTTTAATGCTCAGGTTCCTCCTAGGCAGGAGGACAAGTTGCCTGCCTCCTCCCCACAAGCAGGCTGCTTCTGCTGAACAGGGATTTCCCATAAGAATGATATTACAATCTGGCAAACTTCCGGTACAATTTATCTTAATCAACATGACTCACTTCTATAAAATTTATCAAAATTACAGTACAGTAAGTTCCTTCTCCCTTCCATTTAAAAGAAATTCTTTTTCCTGAAGTACATGTAAGTGAAAGTCAGCAAAATGAGAGAATCAGCCAACCAATCTCACTGAGTCCATCACAATGCATGTAAACCAATTCTTCAAAAAAAGTAAACACAGCACTTATGAAAAATGTCTCATCAAAGCAGCAACCTACCAACAAATCGTGGCCTTGCCCATGTCAGATTCCCTCTTCTCCTGTCTTTTAAGATCAAGAGGGACTTTTCTACCTTGGTTGTAACTTTCCTGGTCTGCAAACTCCAGTCCACCACCCTGGCATTCAGTTACCACACAGTAACTAGCAGTCAAAAGGGGAAAGTGATCATTTTTTCCTATCTTCTCCAGCTCCCTAAAACCATCAGCAAGGCCCTCCATGACTTAGCCCCTTCACCATAATTTCCCTCCTATATCCAGTCCCAAACCTCATGTTTTAAATTCCTTTACCATTTCTCAGTACTCAAGGCTCAACTCAGTCATCAAATCCTTCCCAGGAGCATCCTCCCAGCTCCACGCTGGGCCAGGTACCAATCTGAAACTGCACAGTTCCACAGCCCATCTCCAGCATACTATACTGAAATACTTAGTTACAGTCTTGTTTCAGGAAAGCCCAATGTATGAAAGCCGGCTGCCCACAGTACTGACAGACCAAAGAAAGCAGCAGATGTATCCAGAATTGCACAGAATACAAACTTACTAAGGCTTTATAGACAAAAGCATGTCGGGAAAACAACACAGGATAAACGCCCCACCTAAAGCAGGAGGAAGGGCTTTAGGCTAAGCTAGACAAACAAGGGCAACAGCCAACCAGAATTTACTCGAGCTTTCAAAAAATTTAAAAAAAAAAAAAACTGGGGGGGTATGGCTTTGCGGGAATGTCCATGTTTGGCATGCATAAGCCTCCAAAAACTAGTAAGTCATTATCAGTTAAGAAAGCCTGAGCATAGCACAAAACACTCAGCTAGCTATCTTAATGACTCTGTGTGTCCCACAGGATTTGGAGTACACTCTAAGGTTATGTGGTAGGCAAAATGATGGTTACAATCAAGATGACTGTAGTCAGGTCAAGCTGCAGATTCTCTTTAATTTCTCTTTCCACTCCTAGAAGCAATAAAAGCATGGCATGTCAGGGGCATTCCACTGGTATTTACTGAACTACAGAGTGAAGCCCTGTTCTCCTACTGTCCCTGTGTTCCCAACCTTCAATTTCCTGTTCTACAACAGTGGGTCTCAATTTGCACAAATGGCTTGTTTTAACAATGAGTCCCTGATGCTGAGTGGGATCACATGCATTTCACAAGTTCATTGTTAAACATCTCGTCAAAGACTGCATTCTAGATCAATAATAAGGAGCAAGGGCCAGGCTGGGAATTGAAACTTTGCAAACGTCTTCTCACACACTGAAACCTAGGAGAAAGACATTCCCGTCTCTTTTCTGTTTTCTTCAACCCTCTCTTTCAAAACATGTAAGAGCAACAGAGACACTCTTGAGAATCTTTGAAAAAAAATCTGTCTGACACTAGAAGAAACCTTTTTATTAGGCCAGGCTGAAGAGATCATTGGATCCTCTTGTTCAACTTTTCCAACAGATCCTTGCTTTCCATTCAAGAGAGTTCTTCACACTCACATCTTGATCTGAATATCAGCAAAGACTCTCAGTAGCAGGAACACTCTCACCTTCCCTTTCTGTAAGGATCAAGATATCCCTCAGGATGTGTAGGGGATCAAATCCAGGAGTCCCCACAAATCCCTAAATCTGAAGATACTCAAGTCGCTTATACAAAATAGCACAACATTTGCATAAGACCCATGCACACCTCCTCATATACTTTAAACCATTTCTAGATTACTTCTGATACTTAATGCAATGTAAATGCCATGTAAATAGCTGTTATAATGCATTTTTTTAAAGACTAACAAGAAAAAAGTCCAGACACATTTGTGAAAGATAATTTTTTTCAAAGATCTTTGATCTATGGTTGGCTGAATCCAAAGAGGCAAAGAACAAAGTATACAAGCTTGTGAATAGGCATGTGCTCATAGTTTAGGCTCAGGGTCAGCAACTCAAATGTACCAGGACGCCATGATGGCTCTGTAACAGAAAGAAGCAGAAGAAGAAAGGTTGCTGCCCAGGGCTGGATGGAAGAGCAACAATTTTGAGGACAATGACAATGGTGGACATCATGAGTTTTGGGGCCAAGGAGGAACACTCGGGTTTCTGGGGGGTTATGGCAAAGGAGAAAGCTCGGCCTGCTAAAAGGAAGTGCACAATCATTGCCCAGCTATTCTGTTCCCACCAGGCACAAAAGTGGTCCAGGGGTACCAGCTCACATTTTTTTCAATAGAGATTAGCATCTAGTTTACACCTGAAATCTCCCAATTTGTCACTGCTGGAAACCAATTTTATTACTTTAAATACTGTACACTAAAAGGCCATTAAAGCAGGCTGCAAGTCACCAGCATGTGACATCTACTTGAGATCTACATTGCTCGTTATCATTTCAAATGGCCCACTGATTCCTACAACCCTCTGTCTTGTCTCTCAAGACAGAAAGATCTTTTGTGGCTGGAAATACATATGACCCTCTGGCACAGAGCTTAACACTTGATGTTCCCTCTCAAGACCAGCTAGATCAAAATATAGTTAAGAGATACGAAGTTGTACCCAGCTCAAGATTCCAGGAGCTGCTGCTCCCCATATGTAATTCAATTCTCTGGAGCACTGTTTCCACAGAGCCAGGGGAGAAGCAGAGAACAGTGTTCTGAGGAAGGAGCTCCCAGGACCTAACGGAGATGGGAGAACCCTGGGAAAGGAAGGGATAATGACCCCAAGTTTGTACAGCACAATGTGAGAGATGGGGGTGACCTGTAAACTATGAGAAACATGACTTCCATAGAAAAGAAAGTAGGCCTCACTGCTCTACAGAGAAAGAAAGGTAAACATGCACCCAGGAAGGTGAGAAATGACATGAAAGTAGAAAGGAAGCTTTTTGCACGGTGCTACCAGAGTTCCTGGTCTGTGGCCACCTTAATATAAGATTCATGGCATTACTGGAAAACTTCAAGATTACTGTGGGAGGTCTAAAGCCTGCGCTGGGCACTGAGGGTCAGCTGTGCATGCACAGCACTTGTCAGTAAAACTGAACGGAAGTGCCTTGCCATGCACCCAACTCCTGTAAAGCATCTCACTAGTCTGTGATTCCGTTCACACACGTCGCATTTAACCAGCTGGACACAGTCCTATGAGCCCTCTACCCAGAATTCCTCCACCACACACTCTCTTATCCCAAAACCTCAGCACAAAACTATTTAAAGAGGGGTTTTCCTGGGCTGGATGTAGCTCAGGGGTAGTGTGTGTGCTTAGCATGTACAAGGTCCTGGGTTCCACCCCCAGCACAAATGAAATATAAATTTTTTCTTCACTACTTTATTTCTTTTCCTGAAATGAGGGAAACACCAGCTACCTGGTTGTGAAGATTAAACAAAATCATAAATCAAAGCCCCAAGCTCAGCAGATCAAACATAAATGTTTAAGTGTTCATTCCTTTCTCCCAGCCCCAACATGCTGTAGCTTACAACTTAAAATGTCAAAAGGAAAAAATTCTAACATCTTGACCATACTAAATAGAAACCTAAAGAGATAATGTAAGATATAAGCTCCTTTTTCTTCTTACTCATCAATATAAATCTGTTGCGTGACAGATGAACTAAAAGACTCATTTCGTGGCTTCAGTAATGACATACAGCACATGGCAACCACATCAATAGCCAGGAGTAATTTTTATTGCAACGCAATATGCTAGTTGCCAGGAATTTTTTTTTTAAATCTTGTATGTTGTCTTAAACATAGTAATAAAAGGAAATCTGTGCGGCTGTTGAAGCCCATCTGCTCATTCAGGGTTTGTTGGTGCCCAGCAAGGGGAGCTAAGGAAAGCTGAGGAAACCCAATAAAAACATTCAAAGCAGGATGATCACCGTGAGTTCAAGGGCAGCCTGGGTTACAGAGAGGAGACCCTGTCTTAAAAAACAAAAAAGACAAAAAACCAAGGCTAAGATCTCTGGTTTTGTCTAATCTAAAACTCCTAATGCAAACCAAGTGGATCTTGGAGTTTTAAGTTTAACTGCACCAAAGGTCCCAATGGAACGCCTAGTTATGCTTCTGCTTCAAAGCTTAGCTTCCCAAAGTGAATGCTCGGAAGCAGTGGCACCGTTGACTGTGCTGTCCTTCAAGGGCCCCCAGGGAAGCCGTATTTCCCTGATGTTCAGCTTTTCCTACCAGCTGTCCTTCCTGTGCTGTGCGGGCTCCTGATCCTTTGTATGTGTCAGTCTCTGCCTGTGTGTTTCTCTGCCTCTCAATCTTGTGAGAGTCCCACCTGTCACAGAGGCTTTAAATCCTCCCTGCAAGCTAGAATATCCCAAACTCCTCTCTTCAGACTGCGTCTTTCCTCTGTACTGGACAGTCTCACTGCCAGCAGAGGCTTGACATCTTCACTGGGATATTCCCAACTCCATGTGGGCAACCTGTCTCCATCACACTGAGTAAGGTTGTCTCTTCCCAACAGATCACAATCATCCCTGATTCCTTCTTTTCTCTCAACTCCTCTATAGAACTTCTATCATTTCTATACTCAAAACCTACTCCCCAGTCTCCCCACTTCTCACCACCTTCTCCAGCCATCCCTAGACTAGAGGCTCTTGAACTTTTTTGTGTATCAGGCCAAGACAAATAACCGAGCCCGATGCCCATAATCTGTGATTCAGCAGGTCGCAGAGGAGGCTGAGGACATTCTGTTCTGAGGACTCTCGGGCAATCCAGAGGGGCTAAGCCTGGGACCACACTCTGAGTAGCCCAGACCCAAGCCACCATCTCTCACCCCCATTACCGTTGCCCCTTAATCACTTCTTTCCCCACTGGCTCACTGCCCTCTAATTTAGAAGCCTCTAACCATTTTGAATATTCAGGTCATGTTATTTTCTGTTTAAACATCAAATCCAAGCTCCTCACCATAATGTATGTGGTACAGAATGACTTCCTTGATCCATTATGCTGGAGCCTCACTGTCCTTTTCGTTCCCCTAAAACCACAAGCTTCCTGGGACCCTCTGCACATTGTGTACAATCTGCTGAGCATCACCTTCCTCATGCTCTTCACAGGACTGGCTCCCTCTTTCTCTTCATGCCGTATCTAAAGGCTACAAACTCAAAACTGTTTCATCTGAGACTCCTCACCACATTCTAACTCACCATGTTGTTAGCCATGCTAAGCCCTTGCCAAAGGTTGCCACATACAAGTGAGCACAGTGCCGTGGTCTGGATGTGACCTGTCCCAGGGATTCACATGCCAGCAGCTTGGGTCTCACGTGGCAGTCATGACAGGGTGCAACACTCACAGTACAGATGATCGGGTGTTGGTTGGGCTATTGAGGGGTGCTGGCTTTGGAGGAGAGTAATATAGTTCTCATGGGGCCCTGATTGGTTTCTACAAGAATTGTTATAAAAAGAGCAAACCTGGCCCACAGATCCGTCCAGCTTCTTTCTCTCTGCCTCTTTTACATTCTCTCATGTGCTGTTTATCCACCCTGAAGTCCTCAGCAGAGGCTGAACAGACCCCAACCTCAGCCTCCAAAATTGTGAGCTAACTGAACCACTTTTCTCTATTAAACATTCATCCTTGGGTATTGTATTATAGCAACAGAAAATGGCCTAATACAACTCCATTTACCTGCTGATCCCTCTTGCTCCCTGAATGGCCACTGAAGCTAATTCTGACACCCCTACTGCACACACCTGCTTGTCAGCCAGTACATGCTGAATACGTTTTTAGTCTGTAAATGGACAGGAAAATAACAAACCTCACAAAAAGAGCAATAACTTCCACATTTCAAACTAATGCAATTAAAGGAACTTCCCAGATTATCTGAATCAGTCTCTTCAAGAAAAGTAAATGATCTTCCAAACAAGTCAAAACAACACGATTGAAGGGGAGAGGGGAGTTGTCAGTGAACACAAATCATTTCCACAAAAACATACCCCAAAATCTGGAAATGCATTCTTTTCCAGTATTTTTTCAAATAATTAAATACTGGCCTTCACACTAGATGACACTTTTGCAAACACTTCCGATTAAACAGCATATGATATCTGACAGGGTCCATACTCTTTCATGGAATATGTACTTCTGCCTCATTCAGTGGCAAATACTCTGGTGTCAACAAAATCCCTACCCAGTCACAAGGCAAGCACATCCACACAAAGCTCATGGACAACTGTACCCAGCCGCGAGACTGTGTCTGCTCATCTCTGCCTCCTGAGAAGAAGCCTGCCCTGGCTTGCTCATTAAGCAAATATTTATGGAGCAAGGAATAAGTAAAATGACACATCACAGGCATTTTCAACAATATTCCGTATGGCGCTGTCACTAGTGCAGCCCCTGCAAATCTGTCACCACTTCTGGCCAGCATTTCCTCCAGCACCACTCCTTGACCCCACCCCTGCCCTGTGGCTCCCAAAGGCCTTCAGGGAAACTCTGCATGGCCCGCCCTAGCCAGCCTCTGCTGGCTCCTCCCTGTTTCCAGCTAAACACCTCACCACTCTCCCGTGTCAACCTCCTTCAATTCTATAACCAAATTTGTTTTTCTTCAGATCAACAACCCCTGCCTAGCAAACCCTCATCAACCACCTCCACTGTGGTCTAACTCACTCTAGCTTCCCTCCTGAGCTTGGGGAGGTAAAATCAATGTGGAACAAATGCCAACTTTTGTGTTTACCTCCCCCACACTGCTCAGATGGTGAGAAAATAACACTGTTCACCTACGTCTCCTCGGCTGCACTGTGACAGACCTGCAGGGTTGGATCTGATCTGCGTCCCAATACCTAGCAACCTACCTGATAAAATCCAGGGTCAAAAGGAAGAACCGAGAAACCAGTGTGGTGGCAGACATCTGTAATACCAGCACTTGGGAGGCCAAGGCAGGAGGATCATCAGGAGTTGGAGCCTGGACTACATTCACAGTGAATTTAAGGCCAGGCTGAACTGCAGAGTGAGACTCTGCCTAAGAAAAAAGGAAGGTAGGAAGGAACTATAGTCAAGAGACAGGGCTGATATAAATGTCCCTCCATAAATACACACTCAGTGGAGTTACTGATCAGCCAGGGATGGAAGGAGAGAGGAGGAGAGAGGAAGGAAGGACGGAGGAAGGAGGGGAGGGAGTCAGGAGGGAGCGAGCCAACCGGGTATGGTGAACACCTGTAAATCCTGTAATCCCAGCTCTGAGGCAGGCTGAGAAAGAATGATCACAAATTTGAGCCCAGCCTGGGCAACTTAGTGACTAAGACTGTCTCAGAATAAAATATAATTTGAAAAGGACGGGATATAGCTCCGCGCAAAGGTCTTGCATTCAGTACCCAGCACCACCAAAAAGAATACAGGCAAGAAGGAGGGAAAGGAGGTGGGGTAGCGACACACACTAAACCGTGTCACTTCAGGAAGACGATTAGGACTACAGCATCTCTCTGCTAATAACTCACTGAAGAAGGTGCCCGCAGCCTGGAGAGTGAACGGCCACTCATTCTACCAATGAGGGTGCCCTGGTCACTCCATGCACTGAGGGCTGGGGATACAATGGCTCCCACCTGAGGTGTCTGCCTGCACCAACACAACACACTGGAAATCTCACCTCCCATACTAGTTTAGACAGCCATGCTTCAAATCACTGCTAACATCTTTGTGTTGAAATATTTATTCAGAGAAGAAAAGTCGATCCCTAGGTTGGTTTTCACAGAAACACCAGAAAAGACACAGAAGTCTCAGCCACACTCCTGTGCCTCTTCCACACCGGGAGAAGGCACTGGGCACATTTCTCATCGGCTTTCTTCCCATTTCCTCTGCGGCCAAAGCTTTGAGACGCTTTCCCTATGCTTCCCAATTCTTCCCCATAAGTGTCCTAGCTGCTCCTCAGAACAGTGTGACATTCACAGAATCCATCTGGGGACTGTAAGCACTTCAACCAGGACACCCCACCACAGGGAGTGGGGACACAGGTGACGGGAGACCCACGGAAGGTTAGGCCTGTGTGTGCGATCCACAGTGCTTCAACAATCACCCTCTTTGCCCTTTGCAGTGAAGCATCAAATTGTTTTAAAATTAACTAAAATACTACATCATGATCAAATGTTTCCATTTCTTTTCCTTGGAGAGGCAGAGCAGGGAAATTCATGCTATGCATTAATTCAGCTAACAGTTTTAGAAGGTATTTTTATTCTTTCATTTGGAAACTCACAATAACCTATTCATGTGAATTATTAGAAGCTGTAACCTTCTCGGGCTTTATAATAACTATATATACTTAACAGCTTGCTTGTTTATTCAAATACCATGTTCCCCCTTCCTTGACTTGGCTCCCTGAAGCTGAGCCAGACACTCCTGGAGCTTCGGCAGATATCTCCTGGGGCCCATATAGCCCTGTTCTGCCTCCATAAAAGACCCATTACTCACCTGTCTGCATCGCCTCCAAGTTCAGGAACAAATCAAGTACAGTCTCTTACTTCTTCTGGTTTGTGTGTGTGTGTTTGCTGGTGCTGGGAACAGAACTCAAGGCCTTGTGCAAACCCCTGAGCTACATCCCAGCTCCTTTCTTATTCTGCCACAAAATCTGTAAACCTACAACCCAGAGGAAGTGATAATCAAACACAGCTAAAAATATTAAATTATTATATTTTAGTAGCCAACTAGATACTCTCCCATAAAGTGCTGCTGATCTCCTTCTAAGATGTAATTTCTGAAAGAGAGGTGGTGAGCTATTCAGGCCAAGGCCAGGCAACCAATGTGGCAGAATGCGGGGGGGAGGGAGGGGGTTTGTAGGGACAGGGATGAGTACACTACAGAAAGGTCAAAGATCTTTGCGGTCTTCCAGCTCCAGAGTCTCTGGAACAGCGAGTCAGTCCCTCCCACCTGTGCTGCAGAGCAGCTCCAAGGAGCTTTCCACTAAATCAATTCCACCAGAAATATTGCATCACGGGAAGGAACTCGACTGCAGATGCCCAGCCAGCCTGCAGGAGGACAGGACAGCCTGGTTTCCTCTTCAAGTCTCAACATGGTCTATATAAACCATGCAATTTGTTGGGGCGTAGGGAGGTGGATGAGATGAATATTATAGTAAAAACCTTAAAAAGTGTGCACGGCAAATAGTAAGTACTGGGGGTTGCTAGCCATTAGCACTGTTTGTTTTCCATCTCCTCAAAACAGAAATAAGGCAGGATATTTCAATGACAGGCATTTTCCTCCAGGAAGTATTCACTGTTTCCTTGTTCACCCACATATGCAAATGAACAAACCTGGGAAATCACAATGTGAAAGCAAACACCACCCCTGATGTAAGTCTGAGCAGTGTCTTTGTTTACACGAGCAAAGCAAAATAATCAGGTCTAAACCCACTGCAAATCTTGCAGTGGTGCCCACTAGGGGAGACGGACAGCCTGTTCCTCTGCACATCAGCAGTGTCACACCATGTCCTGGGTCCCCCAGGAGGCCAGAGCAGGTGTCTGGACTGGCCCACACTGTCTGATATTGACTGGTGTCTGAATATGTGTGTACATGGTACTGCTGACAGTGCAAATCAGACTTAACCAATCCACTATCAGGGAGCTACAAGCTGGGTTTTTTTTCTCCCCCTAAGGAGATTAAAATCCTGTATGTGGAGATTCAGAAATTCTCAAACCTGTGACAATGCTGTCTGATTCGAGGAAATATTCTGGGGCTGGAGTTGCAGCTCAGTGGTCCAGCATATGTCTAGCAACCACCAACCCCAGATTCAATGCCTAGCACCACATAGAGAAAAAAAAAAAAAAAAAAAAAAAATCAATGATTTGAAAAGTCTCTGGTTTTAGGAGTCATCCAGTCTTTTACAAATCTAACAGAAGCAATGAACCCCAAGGGAAAAACAAAAATTTTTTTTTAAAAACTGTATTAAATTTGCATATGCATTTCATGAAGTTAATGGACCCTAGGACAGTTAGTCTGAAAAAGAGACTAAACTGTCTGTGTATACCCTGCCCCCTACAGAAAAAATTATCCACCCTTAATCAGCTATTGCCCGATTTATAGACTCTCTTCCTTTTAAGGAAACAGAGTCCTTTGAAATTAGCATGATTTTTAGTATCAAAGGGCACAAATTAGAATATGCATACTAATATACACAGTAAAACCTTTATATAAATTACAACAAAGAATAAATCATAAAATTACTGCTACTTCTTGAAATCATAACAAGAATCCAGCCTAGTGAACTCTATTGCACACTGCAGCGCAAAGGAATTCTCTGAGGAATAAATTGGAATGAGTCGCAATTAGTCCAATTAGTTCACAGAATATGTAAACTAAGGCTTCTGTAGGTCAGAGTGGGAGGGGCCTTTAAAGAACATCACTGTTCTCAGCTGTTTTAAATAATGCACCTCCTCCCCATCTAACTCACCTTCCTCTGCTCATTCAAAGTTCTCAGATTCACGGTTTGAATAAAGAGCTCAGCAGAGCCAAGAACCTGGGCCTGGGATAAATGCATGTTTCAATCCCAGTACTCACCGGGGAAGGTTATCTCTTTTTTTTTGTTTGTTTTTGTTTTGGTTTTTTTTTTTTTTTTTTTTTTTTTTTTTTTTTTTTTTGTCTTTTTCCTTTTTTATCGGTACCAGGGATCGAACTCAGGACTGCCTGCTTGCAAGGCAGGCGCTTATGCTGCTGAGCTAAATCCCCAGCCCCAGGTTATCTCTTAAGAAGGGAGGGAGTGCACTCCACCTCCCATTTGTGGGGCAAAGAAGAGGCATTTTCACTATATTCTGGCTGCACTTGTATTTGTGACCAAGAGCTCGGAAAGTATATTTAAAAAAAAAAAAAAAAAAAAAAAAGTGACTCTGCTAATCCAAGGCTCAGTTTCTCACCCTGGATGTAGAAAGAAAGAAAAAGCAATCAAAAGCTACCTCCCCCAACAACCGCATGGTGCTGGACACCTAGGGTCACAGGCTCTGTTCCCCTTCCCTGCTCTCCACGCCTCCCCAGATAGTCTTTCCCACCCCATCCTCTGCTTTCCAATCCCACCATGGCTGCTCTGGTCTGAAACCAGGGAGACACTGTCCAGATGCTGCCGGTCACTCCCAGCTCAATCCAGTGTGCGCGCTGCCAGGACCCTGGTCCCCAGCAACCTCCAGCCCACCCACCCTCGTCAGCCCCTCGGCTGGGACCCAGCAGCACAGCTGCCAGGCCTGACATACTTCAGGCCCAGATCCCACACACAAGATGCTGCCCAGGCACGGGAGTCAGCAAAGCAGACACAAAACTAGCACACTCGGTTACTTTTTCAAAACTACTTCTGGTCAGTATGGTTTCCTTGGTACTTTCAAAACGATTCAGATATAATTTAAAATAAACATTCTAGAAAAACAAAAAATAATTAGAAGGAGGAAAATTTAAAAAGGAAATTATAAGCCTTGAATAAAAGAGAAGCTTCAAATACTTACACCCCCCCCCCCAAAAAAAGCAGATGTAGGCCTGGCATCGTGGTGCACATCTGTAAGTCCCAGCACTTGGGAGGCTGAGGCAAGAGAATCAATGTGAGTTCACGGTCAGCTCAGGATACAAAGTCAGTTTAAAACCATCCTGAACTGCATTGTGAAACCTTGTTTCAGGAAGACAAATAAAATTAAATTAAATTAAATGTAGATGTGGTGCTGTGCAGCATAATTCTAGCCACACAGGAGACTGAGACAAGAGGATCAGAAGTTCAAGGTCAGCCTGGATAACAAAGCCAGACTATCTCTAAATTAAAAAGAAAGAGAGAAGAGCCTGGGAACGTGGATCAGTGCTCCCTGGGTTCAATCCCATGTACTAGGAGTGGGAGACCCTAAAATTTTCCTGGAATACAAAAATGAGCCATGGCTTTCAATTCCATAGAAAAAGAGGCATATAGGGGGAAAAATGCTCCTTCCTCAACTTTGAAAGGAACTTTGTCTCATGAAATGCTGTATTAGAGAATCAAATCAACAAAATGTTCAGGGTCCTCAAGGACAGCTTTTAGTTTTAAAATTGTAGAAACAATGCTCAGATCTCCCCTCTCAGCTCAACATCCCAATGCACACCCAAAGACCGACTGCTACATGGTCAGCCGTCTCTCTAGGACAGGGTGCCATCTCTTCGGGTAGGTTGCTCTCCAGTCACCTGGTTCAAGGGTGGCACCCTAAAAGACCTTGCAAGCAGCCCCTGGACCATGAATCAATCTAGCCTAATGAAGAAGACAGTCCAAACCCTCAAGCACTGGGTCTGACAAACACTGACCCTGAGCTGTATCCATGCCTGTAGGACCTCATTCTTGCCAGGTCTCGGGTGGCCTGCAGGATTTAACAGGCTCAGAGTAATTGCCTTGGTAATTCATTAACACTACTTTCTGTTTCATCTTCCTGGCTATTAGAAGCATCTCTCAACTTAATGCCACCCACAAACCTCATCAGTACCAGCATCATTTCTAATAATGACATGAAAGGCTTTCAGCTGTGACCAAGACTTAACATTTAGCCTCTAAAAAGAGAGAAAGAAAAGCCAAGCTACACCAAGCCAAGCCAGGCAAGGTGGTGCATACCTGTAATCCCAGCACTCTGGGAGGCTGATACAGAAAAACTGCAGTTCGAGTACAGCCTAGGCGACTTAGCAAACAACCTTAGCAAGACCCTTTCGCCAAATAAACATTAATGGCTTGGGATGTAACTCAAGCGTAAAGGTTCAATTCCCAGGATCTTTAAAAAGAATGATATATAGGGGCTGGGGGTTTGACAATGCTGCGCAAAAGAATGCACCTGGTCCCAGAAAGAGTAAGAGATTATCCAAAGTGGGGGGTGGAACTAACCAGTCTGTGCACAGGTAAAGATTAGAAAAGCAGAGGGCAGGCTGGAGTGAGCAAAGCCAGTAAGTCCTGCCTGGTCCCACAGGTGTCTGGGGCCCCCCAAGTGGCAGTGAAAAAGCAGATGTGCAGCCTGCTGCACCTAGAGGGGTGCACGATGTTCCTGACTCAGGAGCTCCCTCCTTACTCTCCAGCAGACACCATGCTTGCTGGGAGATGCCTTTGAAACACAAGAGCAAAGCCAGTACTGAGTCTGGGGGTGGAAGGGACTCTCACCATGCCCCTCAGTTCCCAGGAGGAGACAGGAGGGAGGAGGACAATGTCTTTGGAGTCTGAAACTATGACCTGGTCTTCACAGCACCTCCCACTGCAACCCTGGGAAGCTACCCTCAGCTCCTGATAAAAGAGCTTACACCAGAACCCACCTGGAACGCTCACTGTAGAATTACAGCAGCTAATATGCAAAGCCCCAGTCTGCAGCCCAGCTAGTCCTCCTTTCTCTGGTCCACGTAGCATGAGCACACATTCTTGCTGAAAGACCATTCTACCATCCCTCATACCTGCCAAACCTCTCTTGGAATCTGCTATCTCTGAGTCTCAAACAAACTAGTACATACAGTAAAATCCTAATGTATAAGCGAGGTATAACCATCCTAAGAATAAAAGTTATCTCAGTACATTTATATATAGTACACATCCATCTGTAACACAGTCAAGTCTTGGCAATAAAATCAAGTTTTATATGCCAGTAATCTTAACCCTCTGGTAGGCTGAGGCAGAAGGATCACAAATTTAATCCAGTCTGGGCAATCTGGTAACTTAGATTCCATCTCAAAATAATTCATAAAAATGACTGGGAATGTAGCTCAGTAGAAGGCCCTTGGTGCAGCATCCCAGTACCTACCCCCCCACACACACACTCAAAGCCAACTATTATTTAGTTGTTGGTAAATATTCGAAAGATACAGAAAGCTTCATTAAGGCAATATGCCTAACATACAGAGAAGAAGCATAACAAACTTAGCTTAATGATAACTGTGGATATATATGTGTGTGCATACCTATGGCCTGTGAGATACATCAACTATTTTAATATATATTCACTTTTTTAAAATAAAAGTTCAAGACTTCCTCCAGGATTCCTGCCATCTCCTTACCTGGCAAATTTTCCCCTATATTCAATGTCTGAACCGCTGTAATAAAAAGATCAACTGACAAGAAAACAGACTAAATCCATGAACACATACACTAAAAAAATCTCACTGTACCGACAGCTCTCTCCCCGCTTCCTCTACACGTCTCACAGGGCTGTTTTCACAGAATTCATTCCATGTTTTATGCTCTCTGCTTTCATGTCCACTGAGAGAAAATGCAAGAAGTCAAAGAGGGAGCACAGGGAGCCAAGCTCCAGATAAGTGGAAGGCACATTTACTTGGAAGGTAGAAGTGTCTATTTTTTTTTAAAAAGTACACCACTGCTGGTTCCTGGCAAACAACCTTTAAAAAGCAATTTTGCTTTCCATACGCAAAGAGCTGGCGCTACTGAGGCATACAAGGTCTTTGTCCTCAACAATAGGTCTGCCTCCTAACCAGTTAGCCATGGGCCCTGGGCAAGGAGCCCTGCCCTCAGTTTCCAGGACAAGGCCCTGGCACTGCAAGCCTTTCCGGTTCTCAACATCTAAGTTCCTCTACCCTGGCCGGAGACCAAGCATCCTTAGCCCACATCTTTCTACCCGTTGTATCTTCAGCTTCATGGGCCCCAATGAATGCTGGCAGTAAAAATAAAAAAAAAAAAATAAGCACACACCAGGGAAACAGGCCGCAGCAGAGGAGCCAGGCCCGTGGGAGATGCCAACAGCAGGCAAAGCCTGTTCACCCAGACAAGAAGCCGGGTCCCCAGCAGACTCTCAACCTGCATGGGAAGGGCTCTGCTCTCCCTCCAAGCAAAACTTCAGATCAGCCCTCATCCACGCCTAAGTCCAGGGCATTTTCCCTAAATCGTGCTCACTCTCATGAAGATACCTAAGCAGGTAGAGGGTGAGGATTTAGTTCCAAACCGAATCCATGGGCAGTAAGCTGAGCTCAGTTTTTAAGGCTAATTTGGGAGGAGGGTTTGAGTTCATCACAGGTACAATCTACCAGAGGACAGGGACACAATTAAATGAAAACTTTCCTAAAAGCCCTTGGCAGCTCAGGAGGGCAAAGCAACAGTTCATTCCCTTCACTCACTCCACCCCCTTGCCTGTTTTTTTTTCTTCTTCTTTAACTGAGTCATACAAAGGAAATTTCAGATACCAGCTCATACAGAAGTAGCCAGTACAGAGACCTGCCAGTTATTTCCTTAAATAATGCAAATCTCCTTACAACCTGGCAATGTTTCAAATGATCTTTGGTCATTTCTTAGGGAAAGAAGACAAAAGCAATGTGAAAAGGCAGGAAGGCTCACGCTCCCAAATACTACCCCAGTTACATGGCTGGTTGACCCAAAAGACAAGAAAAAAAGGCAGAAACTCTAAAAATAAAATTTCCAGATCACAATATTAATCTGCCCAACCAAATAAGCAGCTTCCATTAAAGAGACATATCACATATGTTAATTGTTATTTAAAATGAGCTTGGAATTAACAGTAAAATTCCAGATTTATTATGGGTGTGGCCCTCAAGAAAATTTGTGTTCCAACATTAAGGGAGTTTTTGCCCTTTTATAAGCTTACATTTTGCAATCATCCTGGCTGTTTTCCCAGGAGGAAAAAGAAATTGGTGGAACAAAAGGAAAGATACTAAAATTTAGAAATCATTCTTGACATCTTAACCACTGAGAAGCTCTCAGGTGTCTTGTCTCGGGGGATTTATACTCCTGTACTAACGAAGTCAAGTGGAATTTCAACAAGTTTGTTGCAAACAGGAGGCCCCATCGCTGGTGAGCTTACTGTCCAGGGTAGCAGAGGACAAGAGATGTAGCTTGGAGCAATGGACAGGCTGGACAAAAGATGTCTTAGTTTGAAATTAATTGAGAAGTTACATAGTAATTTTATTGAAAGTTCCACAGGCATGAGCCAACCTTCTACTTCTCTGTTGCTGTGGCCTCCCACAAGACAGCACATCAGGACTCTCTTATTCTTGGTGACTAAGGAAACAACAGTAATCCCAAAGAATCAAAAGTGGGGGGATGTAAAAAAGAATGAGTGTGGGAAGGCAGTGTCTAAAGCATCACCTAAAAGGCAACTTTTCCAGGTACACCTCCTGTGCCCCACTGCCATCGGGAACCCTAACAGGCCTGCCCTCTTCCACCTCTGGCGGGCACCTGGGAATCAGGCCCAGGTGTGCCATTGTTTCAGGTTATCTCTCAGGCCTGTGAGGGAAATGGGTGGATAATGATTTACAGCTCACAGTGTAACCTTTGGGATCAGAAGGAGCCCAGTCACTGAGTGGGGACCAGCTTACCAGGGTTTTCAGACCTCCCTTTGAAGCCCTTTTCTACAGCTCCATACTAACTAGCTTTTTCCAATGACTGGCACTATATCTCCTGAGCTTTTTGCTAGGGTTCCCTGAGGCTAACGGGCTCATTCCTAGCACAGAGCTATGCACCTGTAGTTCCAATTGCTCTGGAGGCTGAAGCAAGAGGATAGTCTCAGCCTAGGAGTTCAAAGCCAACTAGGCAACATAATGGGACCCCAGCAGAAAAACAAAAGCAAACAACTGTCTATTGTCCTCCATTTTGCCAGGTCAGTAACACTTCCCTCCAAAATCTGATGCTGGCTTTTATTTGCTGTAGTATCCTTAACTTTTCTCCCATCAACACTGTGCTTATATCTTTATTTTTCCAATATTAAGGATTGAACACAGTCTTCAGACCAAGGTACAGGTCAACTAGAGATACGCCTGTGCTCAATTCACCATAGTTTACCAGAAGTCACTTTGATCACTTCTTTTTCCTTCTACAACTCCCCTGCCAGGTTCCTAAGCCCAAGAGAAAAGGAAACATGCAGACTTTACTTAAGAATACTCCCAGAGGGGATGGGGATTTAGCTCAGTGGCATAAGCACGTGCCTTGCAAGCAGGCGGTCGTGAGTTTGATCCCGGGTACCAATAAAAAAAAAAGAATACTCCCAGAAGCTAGCACTCTCTGGATGCACAGTAGACATGTCAATGTTCTGAATACATGAATAATTTTTAAAGTGTAATGATCACAGAACTTGATGCTTTCAAAGGCTCTTCAGATTTCTCAGTCATCGCCTCTTCTCATTTCTGCCTCTTCTCTTGGTGAAACCACACATCAAGTTCCAGGTCAATAATCTAAACTCCTTTTCCAGAAATCCCTATATATAACAGCACTCACACTTTCACACAGATTGCATCCCTGCCTGCAATTCACTCCGTGTTCACGTGTAATCTAGCCTTGTGACTTACCTTTACCGCATGGAGTGATCTTTGACGTCGACTGCTCTATTTTCACTTCCTAAAAATGTTAGCCACAGTTCTCTAAACTGATTTCACCACCTACTAACCTTTCAAGCCCTGTGTCCTCGGGGCACCCCCTTCCTGTCTCCTAAATTAAGGTTGTGTGTCCCTTCTTTATGCTTCCACAGAAACTGATCCTGCCATATTATTCCATGATATCACAGCCTGGACTTCAGGGATGAGCCCAAGATCCAAAGGATTCAAGAAAATTCAATACACATCCACACAAATCTCAGACAGCAAGCTCACAACAGTCAAAAGATTTGAGAAACAACCCAAGTGCTCATCAATGAATAAATATATACACAAAAGATGCTGCATCTACATAATGGAATAATACTAGATCACAAAATAGGAGTGCATTCCAACACATGCTACAACATGACTGTCCCCCAAAAACATTCTTCTAACTGAAATATGCAGACACAAAAGTCATGTATCCCAAATTCCATTTATTAACAGAATACGCTAATCCACAGAGACAGAAAGTAGATCACTTGCTGGTGGCCTTAGGCAGAAAAGATGGGAGAAACAGAGATAAGAGCTGAGGGAGATGGGGTTTTTTTGGGTTGACAGATTCACAACTCTGTGAAGATACAAAGAGCTACTGGTTTCTATACTTTAAACAAGTGAGCTGCATGGTATGTGAATTTCATCTTTATAAAACTGGTTGTTTAAAAAAAGAGAAACATTTAGGGAGTGCTGTGGTTTGAATGCACTATCACCCAAGTGTTCTTGTGTTAGAAACTGAGACCCCTGCGTGACCTTACGCAGGGCCCTGCCCTGAGAAGGGACTGACGTGGTTCTTACAGGTCCTCGGCTAGTTCCAGCTAAAGGTTACAGAACAGCATATCTGGCTCTTCCCCAGTCTCATGATTTTGCACATTACGTCACCCAACCTCCCACCATGACATGATGCAGCCTAGCAGACCTGACCAGAAGCAGAATCAGTGCCAAACCCAACCTTGGGCTTCTATCATCCAAAACCGTGAGCTGAATAAGCATTATCCAGCCCCAGCTGTTATATTACAGGGATGGAAAGTGGACAAATACAGGAAGAGACCTGGGAAGCAGACTAAGTTCAGGAAGCAGGAACACAATTTTGTCTCATTTACTTTTTATTTCTTGTTTCCACACTATGCCAGAAATATAGCAGGGTGTCCACTACTATTTTTTGAACCAGTAACTCGCACTGTGGCAAAGACTGGATGTTTCCACTTAAGGGAGCATCAGGTTAACCACTTAAAGCAGAAAACAAGCTCAGCTTTTACTCACTGACCTGGCCTCAGGAACAAGTTAATCCAGATGTCAATACGCTCAATGATTATCCACTGACAGTTTGCTTCTTTCTTTTTAAAGAAAAGGACTACTTTTCCACATTCCATTGTTTATAAAAAGAAGTGTACAATGGGCTGCCCCACAGAGCCTCACATAAAATCCTACTAATAAAAGCATTATCCCCTCAGGGAAGAGGAGAACTGCTCAGGGTTTCACAGGGCCCCACAGCAACTGCACCTCCAGCTGCCTATTTTCAGTTGAATTCCTGCAAAATCTTCGGTTTTACCTCAGCCATGGACAGCAATTAATCACCAAAAGATACAAAATCTAAAGGCTTGATTTCCTTGGGAGACCCAAGAACATAAAAGCAAAGCACTGCTACTTCTCTTAACAGAAGTGTAGTTTTTACATCAGTGCAAAACACGAAACTTAAATAGTCTGCTCTCGGCCTAAGCATAACTGGATGGCTGCCTCATTTACTGTCTTCTCATAGTCTCTGAATGTCCACACCCACAGCCAACTGCCACAACAAGGTGTGCTGGCTATAAATAAGTGGCAGCACTGTGACCCAGGAGATGGGTCAGAATTCTGAATGTCTACTAAAAACAAAACCAGCAAAATTTGTCATCCATCTTTCAACCACCCTTCATCTCTCCAGAAACAGGCTTTAAATACCAAACTTAGATGCCAGCAGGGTGGCCAAAGAAAAAATAGTATCTAAACCAAATAAACACCAAGATGACACAGAATTATTACAACGATATTAAATCTCTTCCCACAGAATTCGGTTTGTAATTTTGGAAGCCCTTTTCCACTGTCTTCAGGCTTTTCTGTTTACTACCTTCTTTATTCCTAACAGCAGGTGTATTTCCCAATCTGCAACCAAGAGAAATTAACAAATGATACTGGATATCAAATTCAGCCAAAGAAATCCTAGGAATAATTCCAACGTGTTTCTTGTACGCTGATCTTTTTTATAACCATGTTTTAAAACATGTTGCATGTTTAATCAAGATATCAACAAACATTTGTTGCTGTAGCAAACAAGACAGCAAAAATGTAAGCCAAGATAGGAAACCAGAGAGCAGGTCAAGAGACTTCTAATAAAGTAGAGAACACACAGTGAGGTACCCAGATAACAAACACTCAGAGACAACAAATAATAAATCCCATGACATAAGGTCAGCACATAAAGTGCCAGCAATATGCTTTGTTTGTTTTCTAAATTAAAAGTTTCAAATGACGGATAAGTATCTGTGAACATTTCTAACAAGCACAGGAATTAATGCCCAGTTTTTAAATGGTCAGGGCATTGTAGGAAACAGTTTTGTGATCAACACTTAAACCTAAAATTAGCATGTTATCCAGAGCATCATCCCTCAGCATAAAGCAGAAACAATGAAAAGCAACTCAGACACCCATTCAACATGCTCTTGGCAATACCTGCCAAGAGAAGAAATCAGCCCAAGTAACCAAAACCTTACACATACACACATATATCAGTTTTTTTTTTTTTTTGAGACGCAGTCTTGCTAGGCTATTCAGGTTGGCCTTGAACTCATTATGTGTCCAGATTGGTCTTGAACTCACAATGATCCTCCTGCCTCTCAGCCTCTCAAGTGCTGGGATTGTACTACCATGGCTATCTTTATACCAGAATATTACTCAACCTTAAAAGTGGAGTAAAGATCTGGTACATGCCACTACACACATGAACCTTGAAAATATTCTTCTAAATGAAATAAGCCAGATACAAAGGAGCATATGAAATTATTCCATTTATATGCAATATCCAGGATAAATCAATCTGGAAAGACAAAAAATAGAATGGCATAGTAGTCACTGGAGGCTGGTGGTGAGTCAGAGTTTAACAAGCATAGTTTGAGAAAAAGATTCTAGATACAGATAACAGGGATCACTGCACAACACCACAGGGACTTACTGCCACAGAATTGTATATGTGGTAATTAAAATGGCTGATGTTATATTTATTATTTAATGACACATTTTCCAGGAAAAAAAATTAAAGAAAATTAGTTGACGGGAGGAGAGGGGAATAGGGAGAGGGAACAGCAAAACATATCGTGTATAGGGACAAATTTCATGTGATGAATGTCATCACTATGTATATCTAAAATGTGCCAATAAATTTAAAACAAAAAGACAGAGGCTGGGGGCTGGGGGTTTAGCTCAGTGGCATAACCGCCTGCCTTGCAAGCAGGCAGTCGCGAGTTCGATCCCTGGTACCGATAAAAATGAAAAAGACCAAAAAAAAAAAAAAAAAGAAAGAAAGAAAGAACAGAGGCTGGGGATGTAGCTCAGCATCACAGCACCTGCCCAGCAAGCATGAGGCCTTGAGTTCGATTCCCAGTACCAATAAATAAATAAATAAATAAATAAATAAATAAATAAATAAAGGAGAGGAGAGGAGAAGAGAGGAGGAGAGGAGAGAAAATTAATGGCTGAGACACACAGAGGCTCAATGAACACAGTGCCTTCTGTGGTGGAGACAGGCGTGAGGCCGGCCAGTAACCCAAGATGTCCCTTTAACAATTCCTAGGACAAAAACACAGTATTTATTGCTTTATTTGGTGTGCTATCAGCTAACAGGGAGCAGCTACCAAAAAAATAAAGCCTCAGAAAAAGAAATTACCAACATCCTGTGCTGCTTCAAGTCACAACAGGAGAATTCCTGCCACGAGCACAGCAGCAAGCCAGTGAAATCCCTGCCCTGTCAACCTATTTTTCTTGATGAGCAAAATTAATAGCAGTTAATGCAATGAAAAAATTTGAGGGAAAACTTTGCAATTTCCCCTCCAAAATTAGATCACCCTTTGAAAAGCAAAGAAATAGGGAACAGAAAAGCAGAAAACCCTCCATGGATCATTAACTCAAACAGCTGAGTCTTTCCTCCTAAAACACGAAAAGTTCTGCTTCCCACTTGCTCTCTCAGTATTCCTGGAAGAAGCCTGTTCCATCCCTACATTATTCCCTAATACTGCAGACTTAGGATGTCTGCTAAAGCGTTAATGCTACCACTCAGGTCTGATTCCCAAGCTTCAGGACCAGGAATGGGTCTCTTCAAATGTCCTGTCTCTTTACAAGACAATGTCCTCAGTCTGCCAGCAGCACAGCAGGTGAGAATGTTCTTCAAGGTAAGATTTACGGGCCAAAATCCAACCCTGCTAAGTTTGTTCATTCAAAAAGGCTTCTCAGGTCCCCACTGATAGTAAAAGCAGCCATCCCAGCTGGAGCCCAAGGGCAGGGCTTCCTAATTCACTTTTACTTCAGCCTAGTGATACCTTGGGCTCAACCCCAAATCAGGGACCAACGCTAGGTCATTGTGAGACTCAACTGTCCTTAGCTCTGCTTTGTCAGGGTTCAGTCTTAGAAGTTTTAAGGACTTTGGTTTCGGGTTTTATTTTTTGTTGGTTTGTTTGGTTTGGTTATTGGGGCAGGGTTTGTTCAGGACTGTTTTTGTTTTTGGCAATACCTGGCATGAAGCCCAGGCCCTCACACATGCTGGGTAAGCATTCTACAACTGAGTTACATTCCCAGCTTCTTCCTAAAGTTTACTTTGAGACAGGGTCACACTAAATGGCCCAGGGTGACCTCCAACTCATAATCCTCCTGCCTCAGCCTCCCCAATTAGCTAAGATGACAGATGTGTACCACTATGACAAGGAGTTTTCAGTTTCCAACAATAAAATTGTGGCATTTGATAAGCTCTAACTAGCATACCTCATTCAATACATGAACAGTGAAAATTACGAAGCCTAGGTCACAGGAAGTATTTTCCAACTTGAATACCCAAACAGGAACACTCCAATGAAGAGATCAAGTAATCCACATATGAGCTGGCCAGCTGCCAGGAGCTCAATTCCTCACCCCACCCCCGACAATCAGCAATTTCTATTATCGGACGCTTTCAACTGTTCTGGGTTTCCAGCCAGTGTCCATTCCCCTGTATCCCTTCACACATCGTCCCAGCTCAAGACCACAGATAATAAACCCACCTGTCTTCTTTGGGGCACCTCCCCCACTATGTGATCGCAGCTCTGCACCTGTGGGAGAGGCAGCTCCTAATACACCACACATATCAACAAGACAGCTCCTAATACACCACACATGTCAACAAGATTTAATGCAGTCAAGGACCAGCTGCATTTCTCAGTGCCCACTAAAGCCAAATAATCTACAATTATCCTTAACAAAGCCAGGCACAGTGGTACATGCTTGTAATCCCAGCTACTCAGGAAGCTGAGGCAGGAGGAATATGAGTTCAAAGTCAGCCTGGACAACTTGGTGAGATTTTTGTCTCAAAATAACATAATAAAGACAAGAAAATATAAAATTATCTTTATTATGTAGACTGCGGGTAGGAGTGTATCTGTCATGCAAGAGGCCCTGAGTTTGACACCCAGCACCATGACTGGGGTGGGGGGTTTTAAATGTAATTTGCACCTAATATGTATATATCTATATATAGTCTGCAAATATGATATGCAGTCCCTGGCAAAAGACTTAGTCCTTGAATTTATTTAAGTCAACTCCAACATTGCCACTTTCTTCTTTTAAAACACAGCCTCTTTACACAGTGCCCAGTAATAATTTGTTAAATGAGCCATTTCAATAATCTTCCTAAAATAGGATACATGACCACACCTCCTTGATGTGCTTTATTTTTTCTCCCAAACTGGTTATTTTTTATTTTGTAAAGTGCCAAAGGCAAGTGTGGCCAGCATCCCAGGGGATGTGCAAATCCTAACACATACCTGCATGTCATTTGTGCAAAAATGATTGAACACTGAAGTCAGAAACGTGTCAGCTCTCCTCTGAGGTCTCAGAGCACTAGCACCTTGTGAGATGTTGGCAGGGGCTTCATGAAATGGACAATATGTGTTATAGTAACAAGTGTGAAGGTTCCAAGAATAGAGAATGGAGAAACTTTTAAGTTTGAAAAAGGCGGAATCAAAGTCCTTGAGCACACAGTTCACTGCCCTGAGTGGGTTCAAGGCCAGTCAGTCTAAACTATGTGAGCAAGACACTTTCTCAAACACGGGGAAAAAAAAGAAAAAGGAAAAAAAGAAGAACTGATCATACCTTAGGGCCAGCTCCCCAAATTTAGGAAAGGTGAACTTAATGCCATACAGATTTTTGGTTCACGCACTTGTGGAATCACTAGGAAATCAGAGGCTTTCTTGATTTTTCCAACAACTAGATAAAACTGTAGATGACATTTACTAGTTAAAAATAACAAAATCAGCTGGGTGTGGTGGCGCATACCTGTAATCGCAGCACTTGGGAGGCTAAGACAGGAAGAGTACCACAGGTTTGAGGCCAGCCTGGAGTACAAAGGGAGACCCTGTCTCAAAAAAAAAAAAAGTGGTAATAAAATAAAATCATACATTATATTTTATCACACAAAAGAAATGAAGTGTCATCTCTGAAAGCCTAAGAAAAAGAATCCTCTCATTTAATCAGCATACACAATCCTCACCATGGGGAGAGGTAACAAACAGACCTTCCTTCCATGCAAAGAAGCCTGTGACCTGCCAAAAGATGAAGCTACATCTGATCCCTCATCCTCGTGCAAGATGACATCAGGAAATAGAAAATAGGGAGCAGGGCACAAACAGGAAATAGGTCACCTCCTCCAAGATGACAAGAGCAACAGTTCGTCTGCACTGACTCACAGTCCTGAAATGATGACACACACACAACGTACAGAACCAAAGAGCAGACATGGCAAGTATTTTCCTTGAGTGTCCTTTATCTCCTGGATGAGGAGCTGGTGGTAATGGGAAGCAGAGTAACAGGAAAGCACTTAAGGGCTATCCTAACTGCACCTCCCAATCTGACCAGAGCGGAGCCCAGCTCAAGTGCTGCTGATGGGCAGCTGTCCGCAGCTGGTCATTCCCCTCCCCCACTCCATCACTGGTATTGATCCCTGTATCTGGCATGAAGCTCCACTGACGATAAAGCAGCTGAGTAAGTAGAGACATTATCAATCCCCTGAGAAAACCGGTTTGAGCTTGAACTTTGTATTTCAGGCTGAGTCACTACTGGACAAACAGTCTATGTGTAAGCCAAGAAATGATCACTGTGCAAGGTAGAGGCACTTGATATAAAAATACAGTTAAGGGGCTCTCTAAGGCTCCTGAGCAGTTTACACTCTCAGGACACTGATTTGAAAATGAAAAAATCCTGTCTGTGTTGTAGATAGAATCCCAAGTCCTTGGAGCTGAACTTGGAAACAAATACCCAGCCCATGCTCTCAGAACCTATCACCATAATCCACCCCAACCAACCATCTGCATTTCCTCCTGCTCCCATCTGGGTTGGTGTGTGGGAAAGAATCCAGGAGATTTACTACATGAAAGTATCTGTATTTGCATGTTCTCCTGCTTTTACTGGAAAGAAGGGAGACCAGACAGATAAGGAAAAAAGTGCGCACTCGGGTAGAGTTAGTGGCATAATTCGAACAAGAAACAAATTTCTTACAGCATACTGAGTTTTTACAAAATGATTCACAAGGTTTCAACACTCCATCCCCTTGTTTCCAATGAGTTTTTTCTTTTTCTTCCTTTTTTTTTTTTTTTTTTTTTAAGCATTAACTCTTAGCATTTCCCTTAAGAGGTAGGTGATACTGAGAAGCATTAGCAGGAAACATTACCAGAAAATGCAATTCGATGGGTTGGTAGATCAGTGGTACAGCACTTGCCTAGCACACACAAGCCCATGGCAACCCCTAGCACTGACAAAGGATAAAAGAAAAAGAAAAAAAGCAACATATCTGGAAAAAATATAGTGAGTTGCCTTTGTCTTCTAATCTAGTAAGTGAAGCAGAATCTGAGGTTTCCTGAAATATGCCCTAAGGAAAAGTCAACATTCCAATATGCTGAAATGAATAGCTTCTGTCTCCTACGCTTTCTAGGAAGGCGGGCTTCACTGTATAACAGAAGCACACAGGGAGAAGCCTTTGGTTTGCTAGTAGTGGTGCTAGGGTTGGAATCCACAGTCTCCCAAGCCAGGTTACACCCCACTCCTAGAGAATATTTCTAAATCCACAGGCTACCCAGATGATTCCAAGGCACAGCCAGGCTGAGAGTCACCTTTATAAGGTGTTATCATCCATATATATGGCTATACAGTAGGACCCTAGAACTCTAGAAGCTCAGTAGAACAAGTTATGTACACATCTGATCTCTAATGGCCAGGATCAGTTCTACCAGAGGACATCAGACAATACGGGGAGACACTTGTCACTGTCCTGACTGCAGGAAGGTTGGGTAGGTTGCAGGCATCCAATGAGCAGAGGCCAGGGATGCTTCTATGCATCCTGGGCCACACAGTGCAGGTCCCACATCAGAGGCATCTGGCCCACATGGTAAGCATGCTGCACGGAGACCCCTGAGGCTGGCTAGAAAGGGATAACCCAGTGCATCTGGAGACCAAGAATTCAACATGCCCAGGGTGGGCCTAAGTGTGGAGATACAGAACTGTAGCCAGCAAACCACACCATGCCTGATCAGTGTCGAGCCAGAGCAGTCACAGCTCACCTCCTAGAGGAGGGAGATGAGTGAGGCCCCCAAAGAGCCAATGAAACCCCAAGGGAACAAACACCTGTTAGCAACTTATTTCTTTATTAACCGTACTAAGTTACATGAACATGAAAAGGGGTTTGAGCATAGTTCTCAAAATCAGATTTACAATGAAAAATTCACAATGCAGTCTCCAATGACACATTTCTCTGTATGTGTTTGAGCCTTTAAAGATTTCACAAACATAATACATTCTCCCTATAAGGGTGAAAACATCCTACCCATTCTCAGGGCACCTGTGCTGGCTTCATACATCTCTCCAGAGAATGGCCAGTATTTTGTGCAAGGCCAGGAAGAGAGGCAAAGTTGGGGTATTTCTTTTGAAATATTTGTATAAAACCCACTTGAGCAATCTGTGACTATTAAAACAAGATTCTTATTATCAAAGCCTTTGGTATGATCTGTGTATAAATAGCTAAGACTTTAACAACAGCTAAACTTACAGATAAACTCATACCTGGCACATAGTAAGTTAAGAGATGTTGTATGCAATCTCTCTTTAACTTTCAAAAAAAAAAATCTATGGTGTAGGTTCCATTATTTGTCTCATTTTACAAATGAGAAAAGGAAAGCTCAGAGAAATCAAATAACATCTCCAAGGTTAAATGACAGCAAATGGCAGTTTCAGGATTCAAACCAGAGAGACTGATCCAACCACAGAAAAGCCTCCAAAAAAAGGGAGACACAAAATGTCTATGTAGCCGTTTTTGTGAACCTAAGGCCCAAACAGACCACGAGCATTGTTCTCTGGGACGTGAAGACGTGGAGCCCTGCTCTGCTGACCAGAGACTGGCTCTTTCCAAACATGCAGCCAGCTGAGGTGCCAGGATGTGAACCCCATCTGCACATGGGGTTGCTGCTCAGCTCCAAGAGTGACCTGCACATGTCAAATCGAAAGACAGATGCCGTTTTCATTAAATCACTACAGCAGGTGCACACAAATGGGATGCAGCTTCAGAAACTCCAAGTGACAAGGTGCTAATGGCACCTCCTCTCCTTCAGACACTGCGCTAACAAGAAGCATCAGACAGCAAACACTGCACAATCTTCCTGCATCCAGGATGGGGGGGGGTCAGCTGTACAGTGACCACCTAGCATGTACGTGGCCTAGATTCAATGGTTCAATCCCCAGAATGAAAGTGGGATGGGGGAAGGGGTAAGAGAGAGGGGAGGAAGGAGAAACACACACACACAGGCAGGCAGGCAGGCAGAGATAGATACACAGGTAACCAACAGAAACTGGAACAAATAAAATAATACGGTGATTAAGGGGCTGTTAAATTCCAAAAGTCTTTTTTTTTCCTAAGAAAGACAAACTGTAAAAAAGGAAATAGTTCCCAGAACTTTGAGATTAACTCACAAACAATGAATTTGGGGAAGTAAAAGTTCTGTTAAACAGCGAGGTGCCTAAGCAGTTTAAACAGAAACTCAGCCACATGCATGTCAAGCATGAGACTCGGTCACTTGGCACTAGTTTTGATTATCATTAGAACAGGCAGTGCCTATGATTCAGTGAACAAAGCTGTACAAAATGTTTCCCTAAGCGGCTGCATTTATGCTGTCCTGAGGATACAGGCAAAGAACAGAAACTGCAGAGATTTGAAAAAGAAGGAGCTGAGTGTCCTAAGTGTCAAACTGGCTGGACTCACAAATCCCAGCTTGGCTGCTTCTCCCCAGGTCCTGCAGGATGTAACCTTTTATTTTTTGGTGGCTTATGACAACTGATTTAGGACAAATGGGGTCAGGAAAACAAAAATGGTCCACTGGTAGGAACTCACCCCCACAGCCTGGACTTCTCCCCGCTGCTCTTCAGTTGCAATGCAGCAGGAGTGTAGCTGTGCCCCTAAGGGAGCCAAAGAGCAGAGACTGTCTCAAAGCACCTTACAAAGATACCCAAACGGTGGTTACAAAGGTACCCAAACAGAGATGCTCCCATCTCTGTTTCTTTGGCTTTTGTCTGCTCTCAGAGTGAGGAACAGTGTGTGTGTCCCTGAAACTCGAAGTCCTCTGCTTGTTCTGTGAGGCAGCAAATAGTAGGATGCCTTAGAGATGCCAGCCCCATGCAGTTCTGGAAGGAAGGGCAACCACAGGCATGGGTACCCACAAAGGCATACCAGAACGGATTTGAAAGGAATGAAAATACAGACTGGACCCCAAAGGACTCCAGCAAAAAAGAAGGGGCTCTCTGAGCCGCAGCAGCAGCAGCAGAGGAGGCATCACAGGTCCCTGTCTCTTGAAGTCGCCACACCCCGAGGGCAAGGAGACAGGGAAAAGGTCAGAAAGTAAGGAAGATGAGTGGCAGTAGAAGGAAGGATTGCAGATTCTGGTAAAGCAGGGAAGTACTTACAATAAATATTGGTAGATGGATGAGGTGGCTCACACCTGTAATCCCAGCTACTCCGGGATGCGGAGGCAGGAGGATCACAAGTTCAAGCCCTACCTGGACAACCTGGCAAGGCCTTGTCCCCAAAAAAGAGGTAAAAGAGCTTGTAATGCAGCCCTGGGGCAAAGCCCTGGGCTCAATCCCTAGTACTGCAAAGAAGGACAGAGATCAAGACTTAGTTATTATACAGGTGATCCGCTGCCTTTGGGAAAGGAAAGAAAAGCAGTATCTTCTTTCACAAAACTAAATTATCTTCCAAGACCTTGGATTGGCCCTGCATGAGCATTAGTTTAGGGCCCTTGCTAAGGACATTTCATCTACTGAAAAGTACATGAGCCTTATCATCTGCAAATCTGCGCACTACAATGTATCAAAGCATGCAAAGGCCTAAGGCAAGGAAGTCCCATGACAAGAGTGCAGACCTAAAATCATACAGCTCAGTCTCACATCCCAGGGGGTTCAGCCCAGGAAAAAGCTACCACTGACTCTGCCAAAACAGTGGCAGAATTCAAGAGCTGTGACTCTGGAACCACATTCTCAGTCACTGGTAAACACAGAAGCCACAAGCCTTTCCACCACTGCAAACACACCTCGCAGGAGACACTGCCCACACCAGCAACCCAAAGGAGCCCTGAACCGCATGAAAGCAGTGGAATGCAAGGAGTGCCCCCCCGCAAGGACCACAGGACTGCAGCATGCAGGACAAAGCAACTGTTCTGCTAAGCAAGGTTTTTAAAGACAACAAAATTGATGAGGTGATGGAATTATTCTCTACTGAGACTTCCCACATAACAGGTGAAAAGTATATCCTTCAAATGCTTTTTGGGCAGCAATTCCACTTCTAGGAATGTAACCAAGAGAAATAAGTATGAGGATGAACATGCTTGTAAGGCTAAACACAGGAAATGATTACAATATCTGGTAATATGGAACGTGGTTAGGTAAACTGGAATACACATCTACAGTGGACCAGTGGAGTATCACACAAACATTCTAACTTTTACACATATAAAACACTGTCATAAAGCCTGAGCCCAAAATTAAAATCTAAAAGAAGGTCACAAATTGGATATAGTGGCATACACCTATAAACCTGGTACTCAGGAGGCCACAGCAGGAGGATCACTTTGAGTTCAAGGTCATCCTGGGCTACACAGTGAGTCCAAGGCAAGCCTGAACTAACTAGCAAAAACCTGTCCCACATAGATTAGATAGACAGACGACAGACAGATAGGCAGGCAGGCAGGCAGGCAGGCAGACAGGCAAGCAGTTCATTAGTTAGTTCATTTGTTCGTTTGTCCTGGGGATGGAATCAAGGGCCTTCGCATTGAACTACATCACTGCCATTTTGGGAAAGGATCCACTAAGTCACTAAGTTGCCTGGGTGGGCTTCAACTTGTGATCCTCCTGCCTCAGCCTTCCAGAGTACTAAGATTAAAGGTGTATGCCACCACCCCTCGGCTTCATGAGTCCATTTTTTTAATATACATCTATATGTAGGTGAGCATAGAAAGAATAGAGGAAATACTTTGTTCCAATGATTATATGTGAATTGATAAAATTAAGTGATGCTACATTTTGCATTCCTAAATGTTGTAATTTTTCTTAATGTAAATATCACAGATACTTCCCAAATGGTAAAAACCTCTGTAATGCACATAGCTGATATTTTGCTCCAAGAAACCATCCCTGGACAGATGCTGCTTGCACTATCTGGAGGGATGCCACCTACTTGCCCCCTTCTAGGGTCACAATCTCAGGGGCCACCAAAGACTGAGAGCAAGTCTGGTCAGTTCAGCTCAGGGGTGCTTGCCAAACACGCATGTGACCCCGAAACACCTCCAGTTTAAAAGTCTCACTGACAAAGCAAGGGGATCAGAATCCTGACAAGTCTGAAAACATGCCCCAAGGAATGAAACTTCAGCAAGTGGAACTGTTTAGGCTGAGGACTATGAGACTAAGGAAAAACACAGTTTTCAAGTCCTCAAACCAAACTTGTGGGTGAGAGGGAGTACAATTTCTCTGTGATGTTCCTGAAGACTGCCCCAGAAAACAAATGGGGAGAAATTATTAAGAATTCAGCCAGAGGTTGGGGATTTAGCTCAGTGGCATGAGCGCCTGCCTTGCAAGTTTCAGGTCATGAGTTTGATCCCCGGTACCAATTAAAAAAAAAAAGAATCCAGCCCAAAGTAAGAGTGGGCTTTCGGAGACTTGCTTTTCTTACCACTGGAACAGTGAAACAAAAGGGGCATTGTTATGGCTGTGTCTAGATGTTGCCCCATAGCCCCATACAGTCAAAGGTGGGGCTTCTTCAGAGGTAGCTGAATCTACAGTGTGTGACTGATTCATGGTACAATGCTAGGATTAAGCGCAGCCTGGATACAATGTAAGGCATAGGAAGAGGCTTGTCTTGCCCCTTGCTTGCTTGCTTTGCTGCCTCCTGCCTGCCATGAACCTTTTCTCCTCTGCAATGCCCATCTGCATATCACTCTGCCCTAGAGCCAGTGGATTATAGATCAAACTTCCTATAAACTGTGAGCTAAATAAACCTTCCCCTCTTTAACTTTGGGGGACAAGTTTATGTCTCAGCAATAAGAGAAAAGAACTAAGATAGGCATCCATCAATGGGCCTGCTGTGGAAGGCAGCGCTTCTGGGTTAGGGTGCCAGTTAGACAGCCGCACGACCCCTGTGTGCCAGAATCAGTGAGGGCAAGGTTGAAATGAATTCCGCCACACTATAGAAGCCAAGATGTCCATGCCATCTGACTGGAGGGCGTGCCCACTAACTACAAGCGTCTCTGGTAACCCCAAAGCCCAGGCATGAGCAGAGACTAAGTATTTTATCTCCAATCTTGCTTCAGGCTGGAGACACTGCATACAGGCAGGGCCATCTGTACAAGCTGGCTTCCTACCTCTAGGGAGACTTTCACTGCACACGTGCACATCTAAAAAAAACCAAGGCACGGGGCCTGGGGATTTGCTCAGGGGCACAAGTGCCTGCCTGGCAACCATAAGGCCATGAGTTTGATCCCTGGTACCAAATACAAAAAGAAACAAATAAACAAACCAAGACACCTACTGGCCTAGGTTCATCAAAACAGAATGTTTTCAGGAAATTGGGAATCTTGACCAGTGATAGAGGGAGAGGCCTTGGATTCAAAACCCAGTGAGACAGAGTGAGAATGACTGACAGATTTCATTGATTGATTTTCCAAGAAGGCAAGACCTTCTCTGAAGACAAAAATAAATAAAAGGACTAACTGGGTCAAAGTGGCAGACTAACTGGGTTTGGTAGGTGCATGCCTATATTCCAGCACCTGGGAGGCCCAGGCAGGAGAATCAAGGTCAGCCTGGGCCACACAGTAAGGTCAAGGCCAGTCTGCATTGCACAGTGAAACCCTGTCTCAAAAAAAGTCAACAGACTTTTTCACTTTTCATATGGCTAATCCCAAACTTCAATACAAGCTTGCACCCCAAGCATCCTTCTTGCTCCCCTCCTTCTTCTTTTCTCAAAGAATTGGGAAAGTAATTGGGAAAAAGATTGAGAAAGAACAGAGCACAATAACATAAAGATTTAGTAAACCACATGGCCATACACATCAATCCAAATTCTTGTATTTTATTAGCAGACAAGCATTTTATGACAAGGAGGATTAGGGAGGGGGAAAAAATCTTTATCAGTCATCAAATTTTAGTCACAAGCCAGTGCAGTGAAGTATGCCTGTAGCCCCAGCTACCTGGAGGCTGAAACAAGAGGATGACTTGAGCCCAGGAGTTCAAGTTAGCCTGGGAAACAGTCAAACCTCGACTTCCCAAAAAAAAAAAAAAAAAGGCTTGCAGTTTTCACTGTACTTTAACAATAGAAATTAACAGTGTTTCTAATGAAATGAAACCTGTAAGTGTTACAGTACTCTTTCAGTAATGGCTTTCTCTTTTGTATCTCATAACCATGAAAAAGAAAGACTTCGCCTTATTCATTCCACATTCTACTTAGACTTCCTGGCTCCTCAAGTCCCACAAAGACCCTTTCATAGCTGGCATCTACTCCCTCTTCTTCCCCTACCCCTTGTACCTAAATGCCCTGCTGCCAGGGTGGCTAAATCCCGCAGCTAGAAAAACAGTATCTTTTTAAGAACAATGAAAAGTTACACCAAGGCCAGCTCCCTTGTCCAAGGTCATTTGACTCTTATCCTAACTGAAGAAGAAACTGGGGCACTGCAGGCAAGGAGTAGAGAGAAAGGCAGCTCAGGTAACATGGTCAAGGCAGCAAGATGTCCTCCTGGAAACTCCCCCAGGGCCACAGCCCCCCTAGCCCAGAGATGGGTGGGTACAGTGGAGCTATGGCCAGCCTTGAGTGTAAAGAAAATCCTGAAAGGCTCAAATGCGGACCCTTTTGTTTGGGTCTGGCAGAACTTTGGCCAGCATCTTTGGCAACTGTGCTTGCTCTCCGATACCTACTCCTGAAGATCGTTTTAGTGTTACTGCTATTTTCTGAAGCTCACTTTTCTAGAGCCGGGTAACTTCACCCCAGTGCTTTGAAAATCACCTAAGTACTGAACTGTAAGTGATCCTTAAAAGTTGAGACTCCTCGTGGTACCACAAAGGGGACTGTTCAAATTACCTGACATCGGGTTCTGGGCCTTGCACTGCCCAATGCAAATCCAAGGGCCCAGAGCCATGATTTTCCAGGGGCCTTTTACCCTCAGCACTGGATGTGAATTTCATTCTTACTTTTTTATGTATACTAAGTTAAAATACCAATGCACACGCTCAAGTGTGTTATACTGAAGTTGACATATTAGAAGGTCAGCTACCAACATGATCCACTTCTGGGGAAAGCTCAGAGTAAGGCTTGGAAAGCACCCTGACACTGTAAGACCAGCTCTGAAGCTGTCAAGTTTGCAGATCCTGCTGGAGAACAGGGATATTTTCCATTCGGAGCAACCAAAACCAGATCTGGCCTTCCTTCCTACACATCTCCAATCTATTCACCCAAACAGCCCCCTTTGAAATCACTGAATTTATATTATTGGTGTTTAATTATAAGTTTGCAAAACATACTTCAAATACTGCTATTTTATGGATTCCCATGGGAAACTGTATTTTTTAAATTAGCACTAGATTTTTGTCCTAAAAATCTGGAAACCACCAGCCAAGGCTGATGTCACTGCACGCCATGATTTCCAGGGTGGATATTTGTCTGAAAAGTGACCATAGCATGAATCATGCAGCCACATCAAGTGAGGTAGTAAAAGCCCAGAGTCAGGAAAACATTGAATGGATCAGCTGTATAACATGCACATGGCCAGGTGTAAGAGACCAACTTCCAGATAGAAAAATACCTGAGATTTAAAATAATCCATGACTAGCTGGGCATGGTAGCAGACACCAGTTAACTCAGTACAAGAGGAT
This sequence comes from Cavia porcellus, assembly GCF_034190915.1. Taxonomy (NCBI): domain Eukaryota; kingdom Metazoa; phylum Chordata; class Mammalia; order Rodentia; family Caviidae; genus Cavia; species Cavia porcellus. Next base: position 28,377,427 of record NW_026947496.1, on the reverse strand, counting down.
TGCTTTCAGTTAAAAACCAACCATGGGCTACCCACTGAGTTCAAGACTAGCCTAACTATATACCAAGACCCCATCTCAAAAAAACCAAAACACACACACACAAAACACCAAATAAAGGAATCCATAACTAAGTGGTCCAGATGCTTATGAAACTATTATCTGGGAGACATTTCCTTACAAAAGTATTTTCTATATAAACAAATGGAGCACAAGTTAATATTTCCAGTTAATGAAAGACAGGACGGCCTCCAAAATACTTCAAGGTTACATCCTATCCAGAATAATCCCCAAGACAGGTATAGTAGTGTGCACCTAGAATCCCAATACTTGGGAGCCTCAGGCAGGAGGACTGTTGTGAGTATGAGGCCAACATGGACAACAAAGTGAGTCCCTGTCTCAAACACACACACACACACACACACACACACACTTTCCAACACTTGTAAAGTTAACTACACTTCTTCCAATCAAGCCTAATAAAGAAATTCAAAAGGAACAAGCAAAAATAGTGAAACAAAAGTAGGTAAAGGAACTCCAGGCTAACTTTTCAAACAAATTAAGTGTACAATGAATGGTTTTAAAAAGAAGAGGCAAACAAACCAAAATCCCTCACTCACATGCCATCTACCCTACCTACACAGTCTAATGAGAAAGGATGTCCCAGATGTCACTCAGGGCACAGCATTTGTGCAAGGCCCTGGGTTTGATCCTCAGCACAAAAATAAAAGGAAAAAGGAGAAAAGAAGTCATCACCAGTATAGAGTGATGCATGCCTGTAATCCCAGCTATGCAGGAGGCTGAGGCAGCAGAATCCTATAGCAAATGTGAGATGGCGATGAGTTTTAAAAAAACTTTGGATCATTTTCTACAACATTCCCCTCAAGATAAGAGAGGAAGCTTTGACAGGCTGGCTGCAGTGGACCTGCTCCCACTTAGATAAAGCACCCACAGGCTAACGTACTATCTCCCAGGAGACCGTTCCACACCACAGATGGCCTATTCTAACCTGCCACTTTCCCTTTTCACTGCACCTGCTCTGACCTGTTCCACCCCCACTTGCCCAGCCGATCAGTAGATTCTCCAGCCAATAATTCTGGAATAAGCAGCCTTCTTGATTCTTCAGAATTTACAACACACATGATATCTTCACGTCTCGGAAAAGCCATGACGAAACTGATTTATGGTTCGGGCCCTGACTGCCAAATTTATCTGAGCACAGGAGAGAAAGGCTTCTCTAAACACACCCTAGCATTTCTGATTTCATTTGCCCAAAGTTCACCTTGGGCATTCAGGACTGGTCTGTTGTCCTCTGTCCCACTAACAAGATGTCAAAAACAAGGAATCATCCATCTTTACCTTGCAATGAGCTGATTCCTGCCCATCAGCAGAGGCTGGGGACAGTAAAGCTTTGAAGGACTGACCTTTTCTGTACCTGAGAAAATGAAGTGTAGCCCCTGGCTCCTCTAGTATGTCCATTAATTAGGTGTTGACCAAGTGCCGGGCATTGTGCTGACCAGTATCAAAATATATCCCAGCTAATCCTCAAAGCAAGGTAGATAAGCACATGCTGTCATGATGTCTGCTTTACTAGAGAAAGAAAGAGGTCAGCACTGTTACAAAGTAGCCGAGCCACCAGGAGAACCAGGAGGGACTCCAAATTCTGAGCCCTCTGCCTAAAGTGAGGAGAAGAAAGTATATGAGAAGATCACCAGAAACAGGTGAGCACCAGGCATGGTGATGGACATCTGTAATCCCAGCTATGTGGGAGGCTGAGGCAAGAGGATCACAAGTTTAGCTCAGCCTGGGCAACTAAGCAATTTAGCAAGACCCTGTCTCAAATCAAAACTTTTTAAAAGGTTGGGGATGTAGCTCAATGCTAAAGACCCTGGGTTCAGTCCCTGATACCTCAAAAAAGAAATGAAAGAACAAAAAGAGGAGAAAAAGAGAGCAGAGAGTAGAGGGGGTCCAGTTTCTACTAAGCTAAGCTAGCTCCAGCTACAGTACAACTGCCCCCTCTGTCCCCTCTGTCCAGCAGAGCCTCCATTCTCCCTAGGCTCTCTTCCCCCAGGGAAGTTTGTCCCAGGGCTACACTTGAGTGTCTGCTTAGGAAGCTTCTGGAAGGGGGGCTGGGGATTTAGCTGGGGGGCTGGGGATTTAGCTCAACGGCATAAGCGCCTGCCTTGCAAGCAGGCAGTAATGAGTTCGATCCCTGGTACCGATAAAAACAAAAAAAGACCAAAAAAAAAAGGAAGCTTCTGGAAGCCTCCCCTGCCACTCAACCCTGAGGTAGGGGACCTCTTCCACACTCCCACAGCCCCATCCAATCACTCGCAGCGCACCTCCAACTAACTGCTGCCGCATGCCTGCCTGTCCACACCACACATCTGCCACCCTGGAGGGGCTCAATATAGAACCGATAACTTTATAAGCCAGGCAAATCAAAGACAAGAACAGATCCTTCCAAAGGCCAACCTCCCTCATCACTGAAGCTGGTGACCACTGAACAGCACATCAAAGATGCATAAAAAGAAGGGACCAAATAGCACAGAACAATACTTGAGCCTTTATAAGATAGAAAGGAGACCAGGGTGACCCTGGGGAAAGGATCCAAAGTAAAATACAACCAAGTCCAGGGCAAGTGCACCCCTCCTCTTTTATAACCCATCAGAGTAGCCTGGCAATCAATGAATTAATTTTCTCCAAACTCAAACCTGGTAATGCAGATGTTATAGCTCAGCTCTCTTCGCTCAAACTTGAAGCCTGTCAGAGAAAAATGTTCTTGGAGTATTTCTAACAATGAGTCCTGCCCATGCAAGGAAATGACAGCCATAACAAGTGTAGGCCAAAATTCTAGAAGCTGCGCCTACAGTGGAGATAAGTGCTTAAATTCAAACATTTTCAATCTGGTTACTTTAATCAATTCTAGGTGATGGTATAAACAGCCCTTCCCCAAAAAGGTCTTTAAGTAATAACTGTAATTCTTTCAGTGGTTCTGCTTTTATCATATTGAACACAAGTTTGTCTTTGGAAATTTATCATTAGCAACTGTAGTCACAGCCTCTGCTTAGTTTTAGTGTAATGAACAGTATTCACACCAAATAATACCAAGTGCCATTGGTACACAGCTCAATATTTAAGATGTATAGAAATAGGTCTATTTTGTACAACTGCTACATAAATAAAAAAGCACTTTGTGGCTGGTGGTGTGGCTCAGCAGTTCCTGCAGTACCTGGGATTGACCCCAAGGCCCATGCGTTGACCTTTGCCCCACCTCGCACTTTTTTGCTTTTTTAGGCAAGATCTTGCTAACTTGCCAGGGCTCGGCTAAAACCTACCATCCTTCTGCTTCAGTCTCCCAGACAGCTGGGATTACAGGCATGGACATCTGCACCCGGCAGTGATACAGCTGTGGCCTCGCATGGACAAGGCCCTACATTCAATCTCTACGCACACGCATACACATGTTCAGTTTATGATATAACAAAGCACATAATAAAGGCCCTGGATTCAGTCCCTGGTACCTCAAAAAAGAAAGTTATTATAACATAATCCTATGATTCAACTTTAAAGAAAACATGATTGAAGAAAACTTACTCTTCATTAATGCTACATAAAACAGAACAATGGAACCCATTATTTCTGCCATTGATAATGTTAATTAGGAATCTAGGTGAGCACACTTTGTGGAAGGGCAAAAGTTACTCCCACTTTCCCATTTCAATGCCTTCACCCTCTTGACTTGTGTACACACACGAGATAGAGAAGCTGGCTGCCAACAGCACAATCCTTACTTGCATCTCCAAAAATGGGCAGTCTCATATCCCAGAGGTAAAGATTTTATTAGACTCACAAAACAGGTATTATCACAAAGACACTTCAAATTCTGAAGTAACTTCAACTAAAGGAATGGAATGTTAAAAAGATACTGTTTCAATGGTACATGTGTGGAATTTGTTTTAAAATACTCTGAGAAGCTGAGTATGCTGGCACAGACCTATAATCACAGCACTCGGAAGCTGAGGCAGGAGGATTGCTGTGAATTTGAGGACAGGCTGAACTACATAAGAGAGTTCAAGACCAGCCTGCACTACATAGCAAGATCCTGTCTCAAAGACAGACACACAAATACTCTGGGAAGAAATACTGTAAGAAATATGAATGAAATAGTATCAGTGAAACGCTGATAATTATTGAAGCCAAATGACAAGTCCACAGTAATCAATACAGTAATCTCTATTTTTCTCATGTTTAAAAATTTTCCTGATAAAGTTACAGTATTCTATCCACCTATGTTTAAATGTTTTCATGTTCTCAACAAGAAACCACCAAAATACCACACAAGATATTTCACTTCTCTAAACCGACCAGGCAAGTCGCACACACCTGTAATAACAACTATTCAAGAAGCCATGGGAAGGGCCGGAGATATAGTTGCCAAGCACAGCGCCTGGTTGGCAACGTAAGGTCCTGAGTTCTATTCCTGGTACCTCAGAAAAGTAAGTAAGAGGCTATGGGAGAAGGATCTCAATTTCAAGTTTAGCAAAACCCTGTCTCAAAATGAAATTTTAAAAAGGTCCAGGGCAGTATGAGATACTGCCTAGCCTAGCATGTGTCAGGCCCTGAGTTCAGTCCCCAATACCAAAGCAAACCAGACACCAAGAACTCCCTAGCCTAGGACCGCATGTCCTAGGGTCCAATCCTTCAACACTGCCCCCCAGCAATTCATCTCATACACTGGAGGAACCCCAAGTCCAATGGCAACACCAGCACATACTTCCTCCAGGTGGCACTTCCTCTGAAACACCAAAACCCAAAGATTTTGTTCATATTCTGGGTCATTTGAGATGGACTTGAATATAACATCTCAGAAATTTAATTAAACAAACCAACACAATATGAATTATTTAAGCTCCCCCACAAGATCTCATTAATAACATCACATAATCAGCCACAATATAAAAAACAATGAGAAAATCCATTTAACATCCAACTCTATCTCAAAATAAATAAAGTCTGGGGAATGCAGGTCCACGGTAGAGCACCTCTGGGTCCAATCTCCAATACAAAAATTAAAAACAAAACACAGAGAGATTATCAAAATCTACATGTCAGTCACAACTTGCAGAAATTCAACTGGAAAAATTTTATTTTTAAAATGGAAATAATCCCAGTTTTAACTCTGAACACAAAAAGATCCCAATTAAGAAAAAACAAAATGATGACCAAGACTTTTGGTGCAAAATGCCAGAAGCTAGCCAGATGTGGGTGCAATCCCAGCTGAGGCAGGAAGTTCTCTGCTCTGCAGTTCAAGGCCATCCAGGCTACATAGCCAGATCTTGTCTCAAAAACAGTAGCAACAAAAACACTGGAATTAATGCTGCATGAAAATCACACAACCAAAACAATGGAGGAATAGACACTTTCATTCTAAACTTTTTTTTTTTTTTTTTTTTTTTTTGGGTACCGGGGCTCAAACTCACAACCTCGTGCTTGCCAGGCAGGCACTTATGCTGCTGAGCTAAATCTCTGGCCACTCTGAACATTTTTTTTTTAAATTTTTTACCAGTACCGGGGATCGAACTCATGACCACGTGCTGCAAGACAGGCGCTTATGATGCGGAGCTAAATCCCCAGCCCCCACTCTGAACACTTGTAACAATACTTACCAGCACTTTGTTTTCAACTTTGTCTCCCTTAACTTCCAACTTTACTTTCTTCTTCACTGCAATCTTTATCTTCCTGCCAATAACATCCTTTATGCTTTCTGAAAAAAGGAAAGTTTCATTATGTTTTGATTAACAAGATAAAAAGCACTAAAGAGAATTTCTTCTTCATTAAGGAAAGCTTATCTTAGTTTTTTTCTGGTCTTTCTTTTATTTGCTTGTTTTAACAAAATGATACGTATCAGGAATTTAATCAACTACTACTTTGTGCCTCACACTGTGTGCTCAGATACTTAGCAGAGAGAAAAACACCTGACACAACACCAGTCCATGCAAAGCATGGCATAATCTTCCCTGGAAAACAGAAGGCACACACAAGGTGAAAAAGCAACATGGGGCAGTGTGATATGCTATACTGCCAGCAGGTCGTAAGCACAGTATACATTCATTAACTCTTTCTCAGTTACTTCCGACGTCTGAGTTCACCACGATGCACCTGCCAACGTGCCACACAAATACGATCCACAAGTGACTTGTCATGAAAGTTAGGAAACATGGTGAAGAACAAGAACTGGACCAAATGACTTAGCCAGAAAAGGCCACTCTCTGCTTTCTGCCCTTCCAAAATCACGCCAGCACAGCACAGCAAAGGAAGACCAAGGCAACAGAAAAAGAGGACTTGGGAAAAGACTTGTAAGAAAATATGAGGTCTGCTTGGCAAATGTGAGGTCATGAGTTCCATCCCCAGTCCCCCAAAAAAGAAAATACAGGGACAGTGAGAAGCTATGCACAGACTCCCACAAGGCACACCAGTCTCAACGCGTCCCACATCAAGTCGATCATCACCTGCTCTGGCCACAGATGCCGCAACAAACTTTGCTCATCTCCAACTCCTCTCTTTCAAGCAGCAAGTTCGTCCATCAAGTGTCCCAAAATGCATGCTAGAAAGAGCTGCTGGACCCTGGTCAGGAGTCTCCAGCTCCTCAGAATCTCTCTGACCAGGACCAAGTACATGGTACCTTCAAGCCACAGTGGTGCTTGAAACTCCCAAATCTTACCATGATGCCCCTGGCATCAGCCCCAGTCACTTCAGGATGAACCCAAACCTCACCACATGCCCTTCAAAGTCCCATTTTCCAACCTAACTTTCCAGTACATGGCTACTGAGCCAGCCACCCCTGTCATCTGCATCTCTCATAGCCCCGGATTGTGTATACATTATTCTCTTTTCTGGGATGCATTTGCCCTGTTCTCCTTATTAGTAGACTTATCCTTCAAGAATATGGCTTCCTCTACTAAATCCCCATAGCTCCGTGCTCTGTATTGCAATCACTTTGGCCTATCCATGTGTTCAACAAATCCACTCGCATATAAGCACCTCTCAAGTGCCGGCTTCTCTAAGCATGCTGGACAGAGCTGTTCGCTCTTCCTGACATTGACAGCTTCAAGCAGAAAAGGAAAAAGATTTAACACAGACCACATAATTTATAGGTTTATTTTATAATATTCACCCAAAGAGTCAAATGCAAAAGAGTGCAAGGGGTCTGTTCAATACACTAGAGACCCAAATATTCCATCTGAGGACCTGAATCCCACAGCAATGTCCTGCACAAGTCCAGCTGAAGGCCTAGAGCCCATGACAATTTCTCATGCAAGTCTGTATCAAGGATGTGTACTAGGAAGGCCCAAAGGTCAGTGGTGGAACCTAGAAAATCTGTGCCAGTGGGATGAAGGATCTTGCCACCTGCTGAGGGATCTGAACTGGAGCCAGGAATCAGCACTCAAGATATAAAGACCAGAGCTCCCCCGAAAAGAACTGTATCCATCCTCAGCAATAGTGAAGACCTGAGCTTCTCCAACAATGATAATAGCTGAGTTCTTATGAGGAAAACCAGCATCACAAGCTTTTCCAGAAGAATCAGCTGCACTGTCTTCTCCTCTAGTTCTGCTTTTTATGATGTAGGCAACAATCCTCAGGTGGCCTTCCACACCTAGCACCACACCAATTCAGTTCAGCTGAGTGTTCAAGGTGACCATCAGTATACCACAGGGTGCCACTGAATGAACCTGTCTCAGGACAAAGGATCGTGGCTTAGAGAACACACAAGATTTCAGGGAGGGGACCCCTGAACTAAAACTGATGTAGGAAAACAGACTACTGCTTTCCAAAATGCAGTACAGAATAAAATTCATTCAGATGCAGGAAAAAACAGAATGATTCTATTTGCAATATGCATTACAGTTGATCTTCAGATTTCTAAAGCATGCCATGCAATTTAACAACTAATGACGTTTATCAAGGGGTGACAAAATTTACTTATTCGGGCTCTGAACATCAGTATGAAAGTTGAGCGGCACTGAGTAAGACTAAAGAAAGGAAGGAAAGTACACTCAACATAGACATGGGCACGGGACTATGAGAAAGCTCAGCCTGTTCCAGAAGCAACGTCTGGGGCAAGAGCATAAGTCGGGAGCTCATAGCACCCGGAGTTTGCAGTGCAGCCACTATCTCACCAGACCTAGAAGCAAGCACTGGCAGCTCCCCTCATTCCCTAAGAGGGGACCACGAGAAACTGGCTCCTGACTTGGCCTGGAGTACACATGCATTGGCTTTTCAACCACCCTGGTGCTCAGGTCACAAGACTTCTAAAGGGGAGCTGTATCTGGTCACAAGGCCATTCTTGCTGGAGATATAGCTCAATGGCACAAGTGCCTGCCTGGCAAGCACTAAGTCCTGAGTTCAATTCCCAGTTCCAAGAAAAAAACACAAGGCTGGCGTGTAAGTGCCCTGGTCTTGGGCATCACAGGGCACATATGGCTCTTTTTAAAATTGTGTGTGCCTGAGACAAGACAGAATTCTACTTGGGCAAGAGATGTGCTTATGTGTACAAAGCAAAAAAAAAGAAAAAAAAAAAATCCAGTGACTCTTGATGCCAAAACAAAATCAGAATAATGTGGGGAGCAGCAACTGGTGCCCATGGAAACAGAGGCCTGGTTTGGCCGAAACTCCAAAGCAATCTTCCTGAAAACAGAATCCCTGTGATGCTGAGCTCCACAAGGATCTGAACCAAGGAAAAGTAAATAAATAAAAGTGTATTTTTGTTCATAAACAGGAAAGAGACTAGGAAATTATAAACCCCAAAGATTAAGTCACTATCACTGAGCAGTAATATGGGTTACAACCACTCTTCCTATTCTCAGCATTTAAATTGTTTCTGCAAAGAGCCTGTATTAATTTCATAATCAGAAAGCGATACAGGACTCTGTGGAAATGCCCTGAGAGAGTTGCACGAGGGAATATACTAAATTCTTCTCAAGGCCATCATTTTGAACTGACCAGGGCAGAATCCTCATGAATGCCTGAATCTGGAGAAGCACGAGGCAGTCATATTCTCCTCCCAGCCTAATCAGTCCATGCAGGCCTGGAACAAAATCCTAATCAGGCATTATCATAAAATATGTCACTAGTTGGAGGGAAAAACTGGCAACACCTGATAAACCCAAAAATTCCATTTCAAGTTATGGGTCAAACTGAACCTTTGAAATACACCAACATATCTATCTTTGAGAGCCATCAATTATAAAAAGCAAGTACCTTATTTGCACTCATCTTCACCCCATCTCCTGCATCTAAGAACAGTAACGCCTCAACCGCTCAGGCCCAGGCTCAAGGTCGGCACACAAATTAAAGCTCAGCACTCTGGCAGGCCAGGCCACCTTGAAGCCTCGGTCTCCACGCTCTCTTCCGGGTGTCCGGTCGGAAAAGTCTGGGACTCCCCGAACAGGATGGGCCACTTTCCAAGACTGATGCTTTATCTCAAGGACCCACTGCACTGGGTTGAGGGAATTAGGAACCGGACTGCCGTGTGCAGAAAGACGCCCACACTCCGTGCTCTGTTGAGACTGTTTCAAGGTATTTCTGTCCCCTCCACCTTTTTAATTCAACAAAAGCTGAAGCTTCCACCCAAACTAGCAACAGCTTCTTCCCATCAAGTTCCACCTTCAGAGTCAGCAGGTACTAATGAGGGGCACACAAGAATTCCCCCTCAGTGTCACCGCCAAAAGCGACCTAGAGCCATCTTCCACGCACCGGATGGAGGAGAATTTAGAACTTCCGCCGGTGATCACCTTCCGAGGGCCAGGTGTACAAGGGCCAAGAATGGCCCAGCAAGAATGTGGGTCACTGGGACTCAGAGCTGTACACAGACATACAGCACAACGGAACACACACGCACACGCTTAAACCTGGGCTTTCACAACTCTGCTCCAACCCATTTTAACTCTGCCTTTTAACCGTCTAGATAATTAAGTTAAACCCTAAGATTGAAAAACTAGTTCCCCGCCCCCTCCCAAGGAGCTAAACCTCAAGGGCCTCAGACAATGGGTCACCTTGCAGGGGTGTCACACACCGGTTCCCAAAGCGATAGGGGTCGGTAGGTTAATCATTATTAAAATAAGGCTTTTATCATTAACCCCCAGTTTCCCGGTGGTAGTCTGCGTCAGCCCGGTAACCCTTTCGCTCCCAGCTCCTGCACCAAGCCACGCCTTGCCAAGCAGTCACCGTCCCGGACAGGCGTCCCGGCCTCGGTGCGCGTCCGAGACCCGCACCTCCGCGGGGCGCTCTTAGGGAAGCCCGCCGCGGACCCCAGACGACCTCCCGGACTGTCCCCGGCTGTCCACTGCCCGCTGGAGTTTGGGGCAGCGGCGAGCGATGGAAGGGGTCTCGCTGGCTCTCACAACTTCCCAAACCGAGGCGGCCGGTGTCCTGCCTGCGTTCCCCCCGGACCCTGCAGGGGCTCCCCACGTCGCCCCGCGCCTCCCCTCTAAGGACTCGGCTCTGCCGGCAGCAGATGCGCGCGAACTTCCCGGCGCCCCCTCCCGCGACTGGGGCGCGGAGACCCGGGGACCCGCGGCTGGAGGGCAGAGACGCAACCGCGGCGCCAGGCTCACCTAGCAGCTCCCTGGGGACGTCGGCGCTCTCCTCCGTCATGGTGCCCCTCGGTGCGGGGGTGTCACAGGGCCAACTCTGACTGACGGCCCCTGCCCTTCCGGAGCCCCTTGCAAAGGAGTGGGCCAGAGAAGCGGGGGTGGAGATACAATGTTGCCGCCCCCCGCAGCGCCAAAAAAAAAAAAAAGAGTTGCTAGAACGAGGTGGGTTTGCGGCTGCCGCTGCTACATGTCGCCTCCCCCGGCTCCGGGCGACAGCGCGGGGCGTGCGGGTCCTCGGTCGCCGCGCCGGCTGCACCCCCTGCGCGCCGCACCTACGGCCTAGGTGGAGGCGGAAGGCGCGGGAGGGCGGGGAGGCGGGCCGGGCGGGGGCGCGGGCCTCCCCTGCTCCTTCCCCTCCTCCCCCAGCTCCTCCTCCTCCAGCTCCTCCTCCCGCTCGGCCCCTGCTTCTCCTGCGTCTCCGCCTCACCTCGCGAGAACCGACCCAGCCCCCGGCCTCCCTGGTCCCCGCGCGTCCCCACCCCGGCCCGCGCAGGTCCTTGGCATGGGGCGCACGCGGGGACGCGCAGTGCGGGGCGGCGGCGGGCGCCCTCGGTGCAGCCTCTGCCTGCGGAGCCGCAGAAGCCCTGCGCTGGAGAGGCCCAGGAGAGCGCCCGGGAGCCATCTGCTGGCCGCCGGGGAGCGGTCCCGACTCCCGGTCCCCACCTCGGGGGCGGCCCGCGGGACCCAGGGCTGCAGATCCTCTGACGCTGGTTCTTTCTGGGACCCTTTAAAGCACGTTTATTTCCCAGTCCGCCCGAGATGCGATGGCATCGCATCAGTTACGAATGTTCCGTCTCTGGCGCGCAACAGCAGGACGAAGCCTGTAAACACTGGCCATCTGGTGAGGGGTCCGTCGCTTGTGCCCGGCAGGCATCCCTGGCCGCGGGGAGCAAACTCGTACTCCCGGCGGAGCATCCCACCTTCTGGGCACCCCGGGAACTCTGATCCTCACTCTGGATGCCAGAGTGAGCCCGCCGCGAAGTCCTTAGCCTACCTGGTTCAGGGACAGTAAGAAGTGCGTGTCTGTGTCGCCCCGCGGCAGGGACTGCCCCTGGTAGTCGAATACGGTTTGCTTTTTAAAGAACAGAAAGAGGGACAGAGAAGGAATCCCACGCGTGTGACTGTCCAGGTGTGTGGGAGGGGGGTGACTTTGTGTGTTTATTTTGAAGATGTTTGTTGCTTTTTGAGACAAGGTCTCACTACACAGTTCAGGCTGGCCTTGGGTTTGCAGGGATCCTCCTGTCTCAGCCTCCCAAGTGCTGAGCTTACAGGCATGTCAGCACGCCGGGCACGGCTGTCCATCCCCTCTCCAAGTCTACTAGCTATTAGCTTGCTGTCTCCTCAGAATGTCCCATTCTTACCTGTGTTGACAAACTTGCACTGTGTGTGCTTTCTTTGGGAAAAAATATCCAGGAGCTTTCAACTCACGGAACTCTAAACCAGCAGATTGCCTGAAACATGTATTTTATAAACCCAAAACTAGGGTGCTTTGTTTTCATTGCCTGTGTTTTTAGTTTTACTATTCGACTTCTGAATTTTTCCTTGAATTTGGGTTTTGAGGACAAAATGTGAAGACTTAAGAGGTGTGAGTGTGTGAGAGAATGTGTATGTGTGCGTGTGCGTGCGTGTGTGTGTGTGTGTGTGTGTGTGTGTGTGTGTGTTGCTGAGAATGGAGCCTAGGCCTCTGCCCATGCTAGACAAGGGCTGTATCCCTGAGCACCTCCCACAGCGTCAAATGCTCTTATGTAAAAGATAATCATTTGTTAACTTACTTGAGCTTTGGACCTCAGGTCCCTAACCATTTGTTTCAAAAATTGGCAATTCCTTTGTTATATACTTTCCTTGACACATGAAATACCTTTCTTTTTCCTTCTGCAATAAATGGGAATTAACACCCGCCAAACAGTCTTCAAATGTGTGTATTTAAGCACACTTTTCTGGCACAAACCAGTGAACTTTCAAAAAGAGCCCTGAAGGTTCCAAACCACGTGGTAACTTGTGAAAATGAGAACAAAAGATTTTTTCCCCCTTCTGGCCTGAGGTTTCGGAAAGGATGAGGGGAGGGCTGTGTGGCAGCCCTGTAATTCAGGATTCCTCGGCTTCTTCTAAAGGAGCTGAAGGCTCCCTAAAAGAATCCCCGGTACTGATAAAAATGAAAAAGACAAAAAAAAAAGAATCCTTTTCACTGCAGCAAGGTCCTGATTGGCTCCTGCAGCTCTGAAGAGGTGGAGAGTTCTATGGGTCTCCTTCACAGCCTCCACACATGATGGCTTGTTTTGGGAAATGATAGCCTCTTCTTGGGTGCAAAGCCCAAGGATGCTTAGGAACAGCAAGTGGACAACTTGTACGAGCGTTGTTCCGAGCTCTGAGATCCAGCCTGCAGTGGCTCTCCTAGCACTACACAACCACGGCATCCACTTAGAATTCAGTCTACACTGGGCAGTGTGTACCCCTTGGAAAAAGCCTGTCGGCCTGTCACTCCTCATGCTGCAGAAACAAGTCATTAGTGTACCTGGCTTCCACCTTCCAAACTTTGTGAACTGTGTCTCAGAGTGACTTGCAGGTGGCTGTCTAATGATACCTGGGATTGTTCATCTGAAACTACAAACTGGAAAGTAAGAGAACTTTTTCTGGGGAATCCCTACTGCAATGAACTTTAAAAATAATAATAAGTACAATGGCATGCATTTAATATCTACCTGTAACAAAGATTTTTCAAAATTTAAATTCATCACCAGACATTTGTATTTCTATAGTGTAATTTATAACTCATTATGGTGAGAAAATAAAAATAAAAGCAAATTACTGAAAATGCTTAACACTGGTATAAAAGCCAAAGGTACAATCATAGTACACATCATATGATTAAACCTATAGAGTCAAGAAACAAAAAAAGATATCAACAAACTAATAAAAGGCCTGCAGACTTACTGAGGCCAGTTTCTCATCAGGATGAGAGTTACTTTAGTTTTAAAATGGATAAGTTTTCAGAAATGTGACATTAATGTCACGCATGGGGAGGCTTGGACACCATGGCATGCTATGTCAACCTGCACAGGCCGCCAGCAAGACACTGCTCCACTGGAATGCAGCTTCTGGAGATCCTGAACCCAGCACTGGGAAACAACTAAAACAGTTTAAATAACATTTATTTGAAGATGGGAAAGGAAGAAGCCAGAGATGACAGTTACCCTGGGAGGCTGTGAAACTGATTGGTTCCAAGGTCCCATCTGCAGCAACTTTTACTGAGATGCTTGTCCCATGCAGGCTCCTGGATTCAGACAGGCTCCCTGCCTCATCTTCCATCCCCCAAAACTGTCATCCCATCTTCTGACCATGTGACCTTTTCCTGTCCTCCCATAGGGCAACATTATGGGAGGGAGTCTTAAAGACTAGTAGTTTAGTTTTAAGGATTAGGTAAAAAAAAAAAAAAAAAAAAGTTTGCCATTTTTATGTTAATCAAGCTACCTGGGAACTTTCTAGTCCCTCTATATGCCTTTGTCTTCCTAATTGCTTGAGTTTAGCTATCTTTGTCTTTCTAATTCCTCAGAGTCCAGCTCCTTTTGCTCTCCTAATTGCTGGAATCTGGCTGTAGAAGTCAAAGTTGTCTTATTAATTTTTTTTTAAAAAAAGCTCAGTGAGGCCACCTTCATCCTTTTCCTACCTACAGTGCCCCTGTCCCTACATTCCGTCCTCTGACATAATCATCCAAGCACAGTTGGGGAAAAGGGTTACAACCCTTAAAGGGTTGTAGTTGGGGAGTAGCAGATGGAAATCTTTAGCAGAAAGGTTCATCTAATGGGCCTTGGCAGAAGTCTGGCACCTTTACAGTGAGTTTTGTCTGTATAATCACTGAGTTTGGCAGCCTCTAAGTGAGAAAAAGCAAACTTTACCAAGAGATTAACTCACATGACCAAAGCATGAGCAATGGAATGAAAAGACAGGTTGGAAAATTAGCCACATCAGATACTGTTTTTAAGAGTTGCAATAGCGGGCTAGGAATTTAGCTCAGTGGCTTAAATGCCTGCCTGGTAAGTGTAAGGTCATAAGTTCCATCCCCAGTACCAAAAAAAAGAGTTGCAACAGCAAATTGTAACCAGGTCAACCTTAGAACTTTCAGCAGGGGTCAGTGTTATGGTTTACATTCAGATGCCCCCCACACACAAGCCTTATGCAATCAATCATGGATGCAGCCAAATCTAGCATTTGTGATTGGTTCATTGTCTAGCGCTCTGATCCTGTGTGAATGCTACACTTATGTAGGGGTGGAGCCAGCATACAGTGTAATGGCAGGAAGAAGGTGTGTCTTGCTCTCTTGCTGTTCTCACTTGCTATTTGCAGAGGCTATGAACTGCTGCCCTGCAGCCATGTCATTTTGCCTGAGTATGGACTGAAACCTCCAAACTGTAAGAAATAAAACTTCTCTAACTTTGGGCATCAGGTATTTTGTCTCAACAAGAGAAAAAACCAGCTAAAACAGTGCGTAGAACCCCCTCTGTGTGTGTAGCCTATGTCATTATTATTTATACGTATTTCTGGTTATGTCTTCTTGTTGTGAGGGGTTCAAGACAAGCTACGGTGAAACCTTGGCCAATCATACTTTACCTCCTGACATACCAAGGTCAGCCAAGTCTTCTCAAGCATTCCTTCTAGGGCCATGGTCAGAGCCTTTTCATTCTGCTAGGATGAGCTAGTCTGTGGTAGACCACATGGCACCCTTGGAAGCATGGGAACATCTTTCCCTTTAGCAACACTTCTTGGTTGACTCCTGTCTTCTGGGTTCCAACAGTCTCCTTGCTCAGGTGATGGGGTGACTCAAAGTTGTAGGATTCTCTAGAAAGGTCCCCTCATGCCATGGGTCTTTGTTAACCTTGGAGGGCCAAGACTGAAATACTGGCCATCCTCTTAGCCCATGATCTTTTTGTTTTGGTCTCCTAACCCTCAGTTGTTGAACATCCAGTAAAAGAAAATTGGTTACATCAGTAGCATAGTAGGAGTACTTAATTTTGTGATTTTATCTAGATACCTAAACTTTCATACTCTGAGGAAGTGTCCCTAACTGTGTGAAGGGGCAAGGGGCAATGACCACTCTGGCTACTTCCTGCTGGAGGTGATCAGAGTTTTGGTCAGAGTCTCTAGAAGGTCTAATCTAGAGGCTCTTGGTAGACATCAGGCATTTTCACCTTGGGTAGGCATATAGCTTTAAGTCTGGAAAAGATAAAACCAAAGAATCGGTTAAACATGTATGGGTCAGACAGTAAGATCAGCAAGACTCTTCATATGACCAACAATTGTTTTTACCAGAAAGAGCCAGGGATAGCCTCCCTCAAAGAGTGGAAGAGGAAGGCTCAGGGACCTTTAGAATCTGATGTGTCATTACTCTCAAACAGCTATCAAGATGTTAGCAGAAGGATCAGGAATGTACACCGCATTCAGATTTCACAATTGTACAAGTTCTTCCTTGAGCTACTGTTAGGATGTCTAAGGCCTGGCTCTCCGTAAGAAGCTGGCAGAACCTGGCCTTTTGAACATATCCTGGGGTCCAAATCCTGCAAAACTAGTCACTCTGGGAAAAGCTCTCAACTGTTTGATATGTTTTGGCAAAGAAAGTCCAAGATGGGCTGTATTCTCTCCGAACTTAGTGCCCTTTTTCCCTGAGAAAGGAGCAACACTAAATAAGTGAACTGGGATGTACTTTATAAGTTATTACCAACCTTTAATTTTTAGTGTGACATTATCTAGACTGTTCAGTGCTTGAGCATCTCTAAGTATAGTAACACCTAGGTAACATACACATCACATTAGCTTTTTTTTTTTTTTTTTGTCTTTTTCCTTTTTATCGGTACCAGGGATCGAACTCATGACTGCCTGCTTGCAAGGCAGGCGCTTATGCCACTGAGCTAAATCCCCAGCCCCACATCACATTAGCTTTGAGAAGAAAATTATTTGGCTGGTGGTCTCATGTTGGCTTGACATGCACCTATTATCTCAAATAACTGATATGCAAGTAAGAGAAAGGAGATATCTGAGTCTAAAAGAAAAAAATTTATCACCTTAAGTAACCACGATTTATATCTTTGGAAACCTGTACACCTGGAAGGCAGGAATACATGTAGTATACCATGAAATCTACAATAGAGAATGTCACAGCCAAATGGAAACCTTTGTCCCGTAGGGTTTTATTCATTTGTTTGTTGATTTTTTTTTATTGCTAATGCTAATTTCTGGATGAGTGCACCTGATAAATGGGGCACTGTTGATTTTTTTGTTTGTTTATTGTTTTTTTCTCCAGTCTTCACAATGAGCCACATCCCAACCCCTATTTATTGATTGATTGATTGATTTTGAGACAGGATCTTGTTGAGTGGCCCAAGCTGGACTAGAATTTGTGATCTTCCTGTCTCAGTCTCCTGAGTAGTGAGATTAAAGACATGTACAACTTACATCTGAATCACAGGTTCTCTTAAAACATAAAATATGGTTAGAAATAAATTTTCTATCCCCAGAACCATCACTTCCCTTCTCAATTCCTTTTCTCCTTTTTTTTTTTTTTTTTTTTTTTTTTTGTAGTATTGAACCCAAGGTCTTTGTACTGAGCTGTATCTCCAGACATTTTCTTTTATTTTACTTTATTTCATTTTATTATTATTATTACTTTATTTGTTTTTGGTTCTTTGGGGGGGCAGAGTCTCACTATGCAGTTCAGGCTGGCCTTGAACTCGCTCTGTAGCCCAGGCTAGTTTTGAGCTCCTGGTGATCTTTGTGCTTTGGCTTCCCAAATGCTGGGTTTACAGATGTATACCACTATGCCCAGATTTCTTCAGTTTGAGCCACTATCTCACTTAGTTGCTAAGTTGCCCAGGCTGGACTTCAATTTGTGATCCTCCTGCCTCAGCCTCCCAAAGTGCTGAAAGTATAGGCATGAACCACCAGTGCGAATGTGTGCTTTAATTTTGGACCCAGAGCATCTTTTAAAGAAAATCCTATTGGTCTACTCAGAGAACTTAACTCTTTGATGATAATCAATATAAACATATTATAGCAACTTATTTAGCAATGTTCACTGGGGCGTGTTTCCCATAATGCTATAGAAATGACTGGAGAAGTGGCTAGGGATTTAGCTCAGTGGCTCAAGCACTTGCCTGATAAGCATGAGATCATGAGTTCAATCCCCAGTACCAGAAAAACCAACAAACAAAAAACAAACCTGGAGATTTCATTAATGGACAAAGGCAAGAATAATTGTTTTCCAGATATCTGCTCCTTTATTCACCAAGAAAAGTCTTGTCCAGCAATTTTCCTAAGCCTAAGGGTTTTCCATTTATTTTAGCAAATTTTTCAGATGACCTATGAGAACTGGATCATAATGATTAACACATCATTTTTCACCAATGAGAAATCTCAAATTATTGTACACAGACAACAATAGGCATTGTATTTGTGAAACTAGTCTTGACATTTTTAATTGACAGACATAAATATTTTAACCTATAAAAACTTTCCATGGAAATCTCACAAAAGCAAAAGAATGAAAAAAAAATTGTTAAGGTCAAACAAAAGTACTGTAAGCACTGTGATCAGTCATTAGCTTCAAATTGGACAGGAAGATGGACAAGTACACAGAAGACAATTGTTTATTAACCAGAGTAAACCAGATATATTTGGTCCTGACCTTTCTATGAATGAGGCACAACCACTCTTTTAGTTTATGACGTAAACCGTATCTGGAGTTCCTCTTTCCTTTCGCTCTCTGTGCCCATGTAGGGAAGAATGTGAAGCAGAGTCTTTCTGGTTTATGTTCTTACTCTGCTGGACCCTCAAGGTTGGGACCCCCTCACTCAGTCAGGATTAGAGATTAGTTCCAAAGGAGCTAACTGAAGAAGTTCAGTGGAACACAGAGACACCCACTTGGGGTGACTTTTGAGACAAATGAATGAATAAATATAAGCCACTTTTTTTGGGGCAGAACAGGTCTAATTGTTAGATGGTATTACAAAACTAGTCTTGACATCATTTTTAATTGGCTAATATCCTCAGCAAACTCTAGTACAGTAAAAAAATTTAGGCCCTTTTTGTTAAGCTCTGGGGATTTAATTTTTTAGTGCTTAGAAAGACACTGTAGGGGCAGTTTTATGGCTTAGACCCACATAAGAGAAATACTGAGTGAGAAAGTCTCTTTTATATCTACTGGAGTGCAAAAGTCTTCCCCCAATCCCCGATTCTGAAATAGAGAAGAAAGCCTGTTTAGTACTCATCCTGCTTAGCCGTGACCTAGGACATCTCTCCTGTCTAGTGGGGAAGAAAGCCTGTCTATGACTCAGCCTATTGTAGGTTTCTACCCCGGACATCTCTCATCAGAAAACCCAAGTACAGCCTTCACTCTTGCACCAGCCCCTTGTCATTGTCAGGATCTCTCTGCCCTACCCATGAAAGAATAGTGCCCTGATTGAGTCTCTCTTTGGGGAATTGGATCAGGGCCCACGTAACCCTCTTATATCCCTCGTGACAATGTCTGTGCTCATCTCAGATGCAGAGAGCTTCCAAACACTCTTTCCTTTTTTTATCTTATTTTATTTTTGTCTTTTTTGAGATGTGGTCTCACTATGCAGTTCAGGCTGGCCTTGAGCTCACTTAGTAGCCCAGGCTGGTCTCAGGATCCTCACACTTCAGCCTACTGAGTGCTGGGATTACAGGCATGAGCCACCACACCTAGCAAAACACTCTTTCTTTTAAGGGGGTTAAGACAGCTGGTAAAGTCAGATTCCAAAGTGAATAAGGGGTTTCCCTTGGCTCATATAATCTGAGAAACTATGGCTTGCCATGGCAATCTAAGGACAGCCTAGGTTTCTTTTTTTGGTTTTTGTTTTTCATTTTTGTTTTTGTTTTGGTACCAGGGATCAAACTCACTACCTTGAACTTACCAGGCAGGTTCTGGAGTTGCTGAGCTAAATCTCTGGCTCCACCCTGTGTTTTTGACACATTCTTTAATTCTATCCCAAGAGTCTGAATCAACAAGCTCTAAAATATAGAGGAAAAATAGGGGCATCTGAAACTCTGTTTTCTATATAGATTTAAAGATTTTTGAGGTATCTAACCAACTTGTTAGTGATAATGGGTTGGTATCTGAACAAATGTATTGGGTCTTGACCTAGATCCCCAGTCTCCCAAATGAGTGTATGGCAAAGGCTAAAATAAATGAGACAAGTGGTATTATTTTAGGGCTCCAGGAGGATCAAAACCCTCTGCAGAGTTTGCAACTCTGAGGGCTAAACCAAAGAGCTTCTCTGGGCTGCCCATATTTATTACATCTCTAAACAAAGAAAGTGGATACTGAGGAAAGCGTGGGAAATGACTTGGGAGTCACTTCAAAGACTTCTCCTAGTAGTAAATTATGCCAGTTTAGGAGAAGCGTCTTATCTCTATGATGACATTTATGGTAGGAGTGAACTGCGGGAGTGAGATGCCTACAGTTGCAATCTGCTTAATTGATGTTTGAGCCAGGTGTTCTCAGCTGTGGTCTTATCTTGCTTTTTTAGTATCTCTGGCCTCACAGGCCACTACAGGCCTCAGGCAGGACCAGTGATTCATAGAGGTCCACTTACTATGAATCAGCTCTTAGAAGTTCACTTATTATGAATCAGCTCCCGTCTCCAGGCAAGGGGCCTAGGTCTAGGACAGACTCACAGATAAACATAGAAAGCCAATTAGTAAAATTTAAATCCTGCTCACAGCTGCTTTGTAGTGCTCTCCAATACAAATGGACAGTGAAAGGGGAGGAGATGGGAGGGACTTAGCCAGGGCATTGTTTCAATGGTCCCTTCACCCCTGAGTGACAACCTGCAGAGGAGAATACCCTTTGGGGATAGAGACAGCTAACAGTGCAAAAGAAACTTCTGAGCCCTAGACGAAGAGATCTCAAGGATGTTTGGGATTTTCTACCTGGTCACCAAGGCAATTTCCCTCTCCAGCAGTACTGGCTGAGCTTTACTGAGACTCACTTAAGAAACACACATTAAAGCCTGTACTCACTGTCTAGCAATCACAAATTAAATGTTAGTAAAGGCACATTTATCTGTTTTTCCTCCCTGCATGTATGAGAATCAGACCTAGAAGAGGTAGGGGAGAGCAAGACGGGGTCTGTACTGAAAGTAGGAAAGTGAGAAAGAGTGATGTACTGGACTCTCTAGGCATAAATCCATGACTTCACCAAGCCGCACCAGAAGTACCACCCACCACCTGAGAAGTCACTTGTATCTGCGTGGCTCGGAACATGTTCCCAGTCACACAAAAGAAGGGAGCCACGGCTCTCAAGTGGACTGAGCTTGCGTTCTTTGATTCAGAAAGGGAGATAAAAGAGTAGCTTAGAAATTCTAGTTGCCAGGCATAGTGGCACACACCTATTATCTCAGCACTCAGGAGGCTGATGTAGGAGACGCTATGCCAGCCTGGGCTACATAGCGAAACCTCATCCCAGGAGGAAAAAAAAGCAAGGAAAAAAAATCCTTCCTTTAAACTGTGTTTTGGTCTGTGTGCTCCTTATGGAAATTGCTCCCTCTAGTGTCACCTAGAGGTTGGGTCTTTCCTCTGTATCTCAGGTTGAGTCTGCTGTACCCACTGGACAGGAGACTGTACTCAGGACAAAATGGACTGGCTGGGTCCTTATGTGTCCTCCTGGGCGAGCAAGATTCCTCCATCTCATCTGATCCAGAGACGGGATACGTGTACCTTATCTAAAATGACATTTCTATCTTTGGCATTTTTATGCAGAAGTGCTTGCTTTTCTATGGACTGGAGACCTTTCAGTTTCTGGAAAGCAGAGAAAGGCTGAAACCTTTTAGGCTCCCTCCTTCTCTAGTATTTAGGAGGAATATATCTCCAAAAAAACAAAGGGAAAGTGAAAAGTGGCAGAAAAAGGAATAAAAGATTGGCAAAAAAAGTTTTTCCTTGCCAGTACAGGGTCAAACTGGTAAAGCAAACTGAGGCAGGACAGGCTGGTCATTGCTCTGAGTGTACAGGGGGATCAGGCCAGACTATCCCAGCAAAACTAGTCCTCCCAGTCCTAAGAATGGTTGCCGGACAATTGCCTTTTAGCTGGCAGTTGGAGTCCGTGATTAATAGGCATGATATTTCCTGGATATAAAATAGATTTCATAAAAAGACCCCATTTCTCAGCGTTTTACAAGTTCATGTTTGGGTTAGTACCGTAGTCCACTAGGGGGCGGACTAACACAACTTTTTGGTTGCAATACCAAACCAACAGCAGCCCAGGTTGGCTCAGAGGAAGCTGAATGTTTTGAAAGCTAGAGTTCCTATAGGCCACCCCGTACAAGGCCAGCCTAGAGGGTTGGCCCTAGCCAACCTGTGACTAAAGGCCCCAGTGCTATTCACTTAGGTACCAAAATGTCTTCTTTAGCAGGCGTCCGGTCCCCATAGATGTCCTCTGCAGCCCAGTGCCCCACAAAGTCATAAAACTCAGTCCACTAAAGAATTAGAGACAAATCATTTTTTTCCCCAATGCAACAGTTAATGTCATGTCTGGGGAGATCTGGGTACTGTGGCACGCTATGCCACACTGTAATGCCTGTGGGTGGGCAGCAAAGCACTGCTCTGCTGTTCACCCAGCTCCTAGCAGTCCTGAACCCAGTGCTGGCAAACAGTAAAGAAGCAGTTTAAAATAAAGGGACAGCCTGGCATGGTGGTGCACGCCTGTAATCCTAGCACTTAGGAGGCTGAGGCCGGAGGATCCTTACAAGTTCAAGAGCAGCCTGGGCTACAAACTGAGCTCAAGTCCAGCCTGAACTCCATAGCGAGACTGTCTCAAAAAGACAAAAATAAGTGAATAAAAATAAAATAAAAATTTAAAAAATAAAGTACAATTTATTTGAAGATGGGGAAGGAAGAAGCGAGAGATAACAGCTACTCAGATTTCAAAACCTAAAGGCCCGAGGATCCCATCTGTGGCTCCTTTTACTGAGATCCTTGTCCCATGCAGGCTCCTGGACTCTGACTGGCTACCTGGCTTATTTTCCATCCCAACCCTGAATTTCTTCTGGCTATGTGAACTTTTCCCTGTCCCGGAGGGTAAGATCTTGGATGGGGGCATTACGGGCAAGTAGTTTAGGTAAAAGGAAAGTTTACCATTCTTCCGTTAATCACACTAGGGGGACCTTCCTGAGTTCTTTGCCTTGCTGCAGAGGTCCAAACTGCTTTTTAAATTCTTAATAGAGCTTAATGAGACCGACATCCTGTCTTTGTCCTACCTACAATATATTATCCTGTCCGTAGGTTAACAACAGGTCACATTTCCGTCTTTTTTTTTTTAGAGCCTTGCATATGCTAGGCAAACAGTGCATCCTCTGTGCTTCACTGCAACCTCTCTCAAGTATTAACTTTAAGAATACTCACCCATTCCTAGTAACTACCATTAATTAAGGGTCTTTTTTTTTTTATCGGTACCAGGGATCAAACTCATGACTGCCTGCTTGCAAGGCAGGTTCTTATGCCGCTGAGCTAAATCCCCAGCCCCTAATTAAGGGTCTCTTAAGGAAGCAGTGCTGGATTGGGTAACGTGGAGCTTTCAGGTGCATGTGGTACAAACCATGCTGGAAAGCAATCTGAGTAGACTGCATTAGAAAGCATGGAGAGGGAAATGGCTATTAAACAATATTCCTTCAAAGTATTTACAAACGAGATTGTATGAGTTCTGAGTTTTACTTGAAAACTGTCCTGGGTGTTGGAGAGCCATAGTGAACAGGGGTATATATGAAACCAGGCTGGCCCTGTGTTGATTTTCACTGTAGCTCAGTAACATGTACATGGTAGTTCACTGTTTTTGCTTCTGTGTCTTTTGAAATTTTCCCAAACAATAAAAACAAAACAGAGGACTGGAAATATAGCTTAGCTACCCAAGCACCTGACTGGGAAGGAGGGCAAGGTCCCCAAAACCCAAAATTAGAGCAAATCCTTGACAAATATAATTAAGCAAGAAGTGATATAAAGGAAAGAAACCCCCAACTTACTAGATGGCTGGTACTGAAAGAGTTTTCGGGCACGGTTAGAAGACAGAATATAAAGTAAAGTGGCCTTTATTTTGAAGATGCGGAGAGAAACTCCATGACCTCTGGGGCCTGGCTTTTTCTGCTCTACACGTGGTGTAGGGGCATACATATAGCTTAGGTTTGGGGTGGTACCTAAGAGGTATTACTGATGCACAAGTAGCCCATTGGAATTCATTTTGTGCCACAGGTAAATTGCCTAGGGGCGGGGAAGATGACCTCAAGATAGAGCCCCTTGGTTCTGTTATGGCCTAGCTCTAACCAATGGGCCTCCTTCCTGTTCTGTATGCGCTGTTTTCAATAGGATTAAAATTCCATTTCCAGTAAGCACTTAAGTTCTGCTAGGATTATTTCCAAAAGACGAAAAATATTTCCAAAAGATGAGAAGTATAAAATAAAAAGCGGCCTTTATTCTGAGAACACGGAGAGAGATGACCGGCACCCCCACCGCTGGCGTCCGGCGATCTCTCCGGCAGACACTTGGCGTGGGGGCCTGTAAATAGCCTCAGTTTGGGGTGGAACCTAAGGTGGGCATTAAGGATGCACAGGTAGCCCATTGGTCCTAGGTTTGGCGCCATATGTAAATTTCCAGGGGCGGGAAGATGGCATCACAGGTAACTTCCTAAGGGCAGGGGAGATGGGGCTTCCTGCTTCCAGTTGTGGCTTTCCTGGCTACAGTGTCCTATCTGGGCCAAAACCCTTTCAAGTTCCAGCTTCTTGTAAATCCCGCCCCAACCCCCCTTCCGTATGTTTCTGCAAGGTGTGCTGTTTCGGGAAAATGTTAACTGCAGAGGAATGTACCAAGAATCCCAGATGTTAATAGGTCAACAGCTTTGAGGGTTTTTAGCTTTAAAAATCCCACCCTTAGTCTGTTGCACGCATGTGCGCAGTCTTCTACAGTGGCTACCGAAGGCTGCATCGCCAGGCCTGGAAATAAAGCCTTTGCTCCAATTTTCTTAATTTCTTGCTTCTTTGGATTTATTCTGGGGTCCGAGCTATCACAGTTTCCACCTCCCACCCTCCCACCGCTGCAGCATCCAGGGCAAAATCCTTTCAGGTACAAGTTCACATTCTCTAAAATCAAAGAATGAATCTTAGGTACAATGGAAATTAGCAGCAGACTATATTATTAAGAGAAAAAAAGCTTCATCTAAGAGGAAGACAGAAGAGGTCCCGAATGAGCTGCCAATGACTGTCTTTTCTAGGGACTTTTGTAGAGCAAAACCACAAGGTAAGGCAGGTTAAAAGTAGGGGAAAATGGGACCTCTGCTAGGCAGTCATGAGGTGGGACAGAACCATGGTCAACCACTGGAATTACTGTGTGATGGCCCAGGTAAAACTGATTAAATCGGAGTCAAATGGGCAGGCAAGTCATGTGGCAAACAGGCATCAATACAGAACAAGGTCTTTGCCTATAGGGGATTGGGTTAATGGCTCCTTCTGGCTTCCTCAAGGTGATTGATACCCATTTAGAATATCAATCCCTGATGTTTATTCTTAGGGTGGGTGTCATGGTTTATGTCTGTGTCCCCCAGGCCTCATAAGTTTGCATTGTACATTTGTGATGCTTCATTGTCTAGTGCTTGGATTGATGGTGTCAGTGGTCCACCCACATAGGGATGGAGCCAGGATGTGATGTAATGGCAGGAAGAAGGTGTGTTTTGCTCTTTGCTGGTTCCAGCTTGCTGTTTGCAGCCGCCATGAACGGCGGCCCAGCCATGCCTGTCTGCCTTGGAGCCAACTGAGTGTGGACTGAAACTTCCAAAAACTGTAAGAAATAAACCTTTCCTTTCTCAACTTGGGCTTCAGGTATTTTGTCTCAGCGACAAGTGAAAAGCAACTAACACAGAATTAGGTACCAGGAGTGGGGTCGTTTGCTGTGACTATACCTGACCATGTTTCTCGAGAGGCTTTGGAAATGGCTTGTGGACAGAGTTTGGAAAGGTTCGGACATATCACCTGGATGCGTAGAGCTGGAGAAGCTTAGGCTGTTCTGTAGAGGAGATTCTGGTCAGAGCTCAGAAGACCAGAGGGCTGATAAAAAGCCTCATGGTAAAGACCAGGCTTGGGAGGTTTCTACTGGGAAGAAGGACTGCATTGGTTGTTGGACTCCACATGACGTGTGTTATGCTTGGCAGAATGTTTGTCTGCATTTTGCTCCTGCCCAGAGACTTTGCCTGAGACTGAGACAAAGGGCAGTGGACTGATTAATCTTGAAAAAGAAATTAAAAAGTAATCAAACATTGAGGCTGTGGCATGGCTATTGTTGGTGGCTTTTAGCGAGCTTTATGTTTCAAATCAAGAGCAAAGAGCCCAGCAGGATAATTTACAACGCTGTGAGTTTGGCCAGAAGAAAAATTCCAGGAAGACTGTGGATTGTAAAGACAGAGTTGAGATTTTGATTGTTCATGGGAAACAGAGAGATAAGAAAGATGGCCCCAGGGCATCCCAAGTAGCGAGTCCCCACCCCTTGCAACCTCACGGCAAAACTGAAGGAATTTGTTCACAGGACAAGGCTGCAGAGCACTATGCTCCAGAATGGTGACAGAGGCCACACGAGGTTCCAGAATGGCAGCAATATAGAGAAGCTTTTTCTCATAATCAGGCAAACAGAGCCCTGCGATCCAGGCAACTGACCTCTACAGCCAAGAAAGAGAAAAGCCTGGCTACTGCTTCAGCTGGCAGCAGACCTTGGCGACATCCACAAGGTGCTGATTTTAGGTGCAAGGAAAATGCACGAATTCTGAGGGTAAGACAGCTTCCACCTCAATTGGAAAGGGCCTGGAGGCCAAGCAGTGTCCCCCTGAGAGGGCAGTTTGTGAAGATGTAAAGGTGAAGCTGAAGGTGCAGTGGAGACTCCAGAAGTTTGGAAAAGCCAGGAACGTGGGTGATCCAAGGAAAGCTGCAAAAAGTGAGCAGAGAGGATTTAAGAGAGAAACTGTGGGAGCTGATATCCCTGGAAGTGCCATGGGGGTGGAATCACCCAAGCCTTTTGGAGCTTGCAACCAGATTGCTTCAGATGCTGAGCATGGAACTCTAGGACTTAATGTTTGTCCTGCTGGATGTTGGACTTGCTTTGTTTCCAATGCTTTATATTCCCCTGTTTGTAACTTTTGGAATGGTAATGTTTATCTTGTGCCTTTGCATTTCAGAAATGTTTAACCTTGTTTCGTTTGTACAGGGGCTTACAGTTAAGATTTTACCATAGATCTTGGAGGAGACTTGGAACTTGCACTTTTCAGCAATGCTGAAGCTGTTAGGACTTTGGCAACTCTTGGAGGTGGACTAAATGTCTTTTGTATAAAGGATGTACGTGAGTCCTGGGGCCAGGGGTGGAATGTCATGGTTTATGTCTGTGTCCCCCAGGCCTCATAAGTTTGCATTGTGCATTTGTGATGCTTCATTGTCTAGTGCGTGGATTGATGGTGTCAGTGGTCCACCCACATAGGGATGGAGCCAGGATGTGATGTAATGGCAGGAAGAAGGTGTGTCTTGCTCTTTGCTGGTTCCGGCTTGCTGTTTGCAGCCACCATGAATGGCAGCCCAGCCATGCCTGTCTGCCTTGGAGCCAACTGAGTGTGGACTGAAACCTCCAAAAACTGTAAGAAATAAACCTTTCCTTTCCCAACTTGGACTTCAGGTATTTTGTCTCAGCGATGAGTAAAAAGCAACTAAGACAGTGAGGTTGCATTTATTTTGTCCTTTGTCTTGAGAACTGGCCCACAGCAGGAGGTGTTTGCCTTCCCCATAGTTGCAAGGCATCTGGTCTGCAGTGGCTCCTTTAAGATCCCAGCTGCCAGCAACAGAAACAAGCCAATCCAGTCATTCATGCAGTAAGTGCATTATCTGTGCCATAATCAGAACTCATAGTTATACACTGATTTTCTATTTTCATTTTCTGGTGTTGTTGTTGTTGTTTGTCTCACTACGCAATTTAGGTGGTTCTTAAATTCACTTTATGTAGCCCAGGCTGACCTTGAACTCATGGTGATCTTCTTGCCTCATCCTCCCTATTGCTGGGATTACAAGTATGTGCCACCAAGTCGGACTTGGTTTTCCATTTTCAAAATACTTGTGCACATCAGTGTACATACATTGCATTGTTTTGGTTCATAAAAGTAATTTCTTGTTTTAATGTTAATCACATCAGGATGTATTTTATAAAGAGATATACAATTGCCATCATGCTTCTAATTCCCTTTTAATACAAAGGCAAAATCTGCTACTAAATTGCTGGTGCTTCCAACCATAAATGACCTCTGACAAGTAAGGAATAAGGGTTTGGTATATCTGTGGTGCTTGGTGCTTGTTAGGTTGGAAAGTGTAGTTACTAGCTGGGCATGGCCGTGCCAACCTGTAATCCCAGCACTCTGGAGGCTGAAGCAGGGGGATCAAAAATTCCAAACCATCTTGGTCAATTTAATTAGATCCTGTCTCAAAATCAAAACTTAGTAAGGGGGCTGGGGATTTAGCTCAGCGACATAAGCACCTGCCTTGCAAGCAGCCGGTCATGAGTTTGATCCCTGGTACCAATAAAAAAAAAAACTTAGTAAGGGCTGAAGATGTTGCTCAGTTGTAGAACACTGGCCCAGCAAGCATGAGATGGTGGGTTCAATACCCAGTACTACTGAAAGAAAGAGAAAAGTAGGGGGGGAAGAAGGAATAAATTACTATAGCTAGTATGAGGAAATAAATTCAGATTTGTGTATTGACTTGCACAAATCCATACACCTCTTAAGAATTAAAGATTGAATTTGGAGAATGAGAAATCCAGGTCAAGGTTCATTTAGTACAGTTTGCGCAACATTAACAGATGAATAAGCTGGTGGAGTCCTGGATTGTGTTGCAACCATTCTAGAGCCAGCCATAGAGGAAGTGGTGAGTTAACTGACAGTAGCCAAAAAAAAAGGATGGAAGACAAGATTGGCATGATGACACATGCCTACTTAGGAGGCTGAGGCAAGAGGTTTGCAAGTTTCAGGCAGACTAGGCAATGTAGTAAGACACTATCTCAAAAAACAAAAGAAAAGCAAAACAAAACAAAACTTGGTATTTCTCACCAGTAGAGACCTTACCCAGCAGGCATAAAGACCAGGGCTCAAACCCAGCACAGAAAAAAAAAAAAAAGCAATAAATTCCCTGTGAGAAATTAAAGAGGGAATATCACTACAAAGATGAAAAGAATAACTTTATGTTGAAAAATTTGATAGTTAAAATTTTTTTTGATAATTTAGATGGACTATACAATACTTCCAAAAAACAAAAATTTTCAAAGGTGACTCAAGGCGAAATAGAAGTTAAGTGTGGTGGCTTTGACCTATAACCCTGGCATGGTGGGAGGTTGAGGCAGGAGGATCATAACTTCAAGCCCAGCCTGGGCAATTTAGTGCCTTAGTGAGGCCATGTTTCCTCCCCCCCCCCCCAAAATTAAAAAGTGTTGGAAATACAGCTCAGGGGCAAGGCCTTGGATTCAATCCCCAGCTCAAGAAGGAGGAGAACAAGACAAAGGAGCAGAAAAAAAGAGGGGCTGAGGTTTAGCTCAGTGGCACAGCACTTGCCTGGCAAATGCAAGGTCATCAGTTCATCCCCAGTACAAAAAAAATAAAAAATAATAAATAATAAAAAAAATTCAACATGGTAAAGATGTCAATTCTCAAATTTAATTAAGAACATTTATGAAATTCCAATAATAATATAAGTAATGCTTTCTGTAGAAATTAACCAATCTAAAATTCATATGGAAATCCAAAGGAACAAAGATAACCAAAGTAATTTTGAAAAAGAAGCAAGTTGTGGAATTTATAGTAACTAAATTTGAGACTTACCATAAAACTATTATAGTTAAGAATCAATTTACAGATCATGGAGCACAATGGGAAATGCAGAAGTAGTCTTTTATTTTTGATAAGATTCAAAGTAATTTACTAGGAAACAGTAGTCTCTTCCACAAGTGGTGCTGGACTACGGTCATGTCTGGCTTGTACACATGCTTTAGCTAAGTTAACGACAAATGAATGAAAAACAAAACATAAAACTAAAGTCATAAAACTTTTAGATAGCAGCATGGTAGGAAATCTTCATGGAGTGGGAGTAGGCAAATTTTTTTTCAGATAGTATACATAAACTAGAAGTCATAGGAGAAAAAAATTGATAAATTGAGCCTAGTCAAGATAAAAAGGCTGGGGATATAGCTCAGGGGCAAAGTGCCTGCCTGGCAAGCGCAAGGTCATGAGTTTGATCCTCAGTACCAAAAATAAATAAATAAGTAAATAAAACGACTACTTCTCCTTGAAGGATACTTTTAAGAAAATGATAAGAAGGAAAAAACATTTTTTGTACATATATCTGACAAAGGGAAATATGTGAAATCTACAAAGTCCCCTTGTAACTTGGTAAAATGGGCAATACATATTTCCTACAAAAAATATATAGATGAACATATGAGAAAGAGTGTGGTGCCATGAACCATCATGGATACACTAACTAAAATCATCCTGAGGTACCACCACATCCATTAGAATGATTACAATTAAAAAGGCCAATAATACTAAGTGTTGGTAAAGAAATGCAGTTAACAGGAGGCCTCACACAATTGATAGGAATGTAAAATGATACTGTTGCTTTGGAAATACGAACGATATTCCTAAAATAAATGTTTTATTGTCTGTGGATTTTACTACAGAAGGTTGATGAAATATTTATACTACCAGAGAAAAACAATCCTGTATCCATGAAAACTAAAGAGTTCATGGAGATTTTATTTTTATAAGTCAGATAATAATCAGAATTTTATAATATATAATCAACAATTTCATTTCTGAAAGCACCTGGAAAGGATCTGCTTTCAAGCTTATTCAGGATTCGGACAGAATTCAGTTACATCTAGCCATGGATCCGCTCCTCTGGCAGCCAGCCAGGGCTTGTCATCATCCAGGGCCGGAGCTCCATGGTGAGAGCCCGCTCACGTTCCTTGGCTCGTGAGCCTGCCCCTTCCAAAGTAAGCACAGACAGAAGGTCTTTTGCATAAAGTCTCTCCCATGTTTTAACTCTTTTTTTTACTAGGGAAAGACCATCCATTTTAAAGGCTCTGCTTACTAGGCCAGAATCAGGAAATACTACAGCTCCTCCATTTCTCCCACCCTTTCTATCTCTCTCTCTTCCTTCATTCTCCCTTTCATTTATTCTGTGCTCCCTGCTTCTTTCCTTTGTTCCTCTCATCCTTTTTTCTTTCTTCCTCTCTTTGTCTAATTTTCATTTTATGTATTTATTTATTGGTACCTGGGATCATGCTTGCTAGTCAGGCACTTATTCCACTGAGCTAAATCCCCAGCCCTCTATTTTTTTTTTATCTTTCTTCCTTTCCTTTTTCCTTCTTGTTTTTTTTTCTCACTTCCTTCCTTTTTCCTCATTGCTTTCCTCCTCCCTTCTTCCCCTTTTCCTTTTTTTTTTTTTTTTTTTGGTAAGTAATTGTTTAAAATTACGGACTGACAAGACAGATAACAAATTGCACAACTTTGGGCTGCAGCTTTTGCTGAGCGGAACAAGTGCCACCTTAGCAAGCACGAGGTTGTAAGTTCAATCCCCGGAACCAAAAAAGGGAAAAAAGTAAAATTGCACAACCATGTGGGGTACGGTGGGATATTTCTGTACATTTTTATATTGTATGTTGATCAACTCAGAATACTTAGGTCATCTATCAACTCAAACATCACTTGTGATGAAATAGAGTATCTCTTAAAGTCAACTGTGGGTGTATAATGAACTAATTATAGAAGAATTTGTCCTATTGGATCCTTACACACACTAGGGAAGGGAATTAATATACAAAGGCTTCTGCTACTCCTAGCAGGGTTCTGGGATACTGTGGACTTCTAGAGATATTTTCTAGGTACTTATTATCCTGTACAAGGAATTGGAATTTTTTGTTTGTTTCTGTGAAATTTTTGTTGTTGTTGTTTTGAGACAGAGTCTCACTGTGCAGTTCAGGCTGGCTTTGAACTCCCAATGATCCTCCTGCCTCAGCCTCCTGACTGTTGGGACTATAGGCCTGTGCCACTGCAGCTGACTTCCTGAACAAAAATTGGACAATAAATGCACAGCATGTAGTGAGGTTTTATATTTATTAAAGATAAGAAAAGAAATACAAACTGCAGAGTCACAGTGGGCCACCATGAAAGGAAGAGCACCCATGAGGTTAATGGCTACTGTCTTGGTTACTTTTCTTTCATTGCTGAGACAAAATACTGGATGTCCAAGTTAGAGAAAGAAAGATTTACTCAATTTAGTTTTTGAAGGTTTCAGTCCATACTCAGCTGGCTCCAAGGCAGGATGGCATGAGTGGCTAAGGGGCAGCCATGCATAGTGGCCACAAGCAACAAGAGATAAAAGGGCAAACAGAGAAAAAGCACGCCTCCTTCCCTCCCTTATAGCGTGTACTGGTTCCTCACCCCTGGGCAGGTGCAGCACTCACACCACTAACCCCAGCACTAGATAATTGGTCAATCACAAGTGGTAAAATCAGTTGTCTCCCTAACTGTATGAGGCTTTGGAGGCACACTTAAACAGGCCATAACAGATGTCATCTTTTGTAGTTCCCTGTTTCTCAGGCTGGCATCAGATCTAGGCTTTCCTGCTTGATCACATGCTACAGAACTGAAGACAGCATTTTCTGATTGGCCCCAGGTACAGGGCTTGAGCACACGTGTCCTGGATCTCTGTAATTGATGGGCTATGCCCACTTGCTCAGCTGGCTGTTTGTGCCCTAATCTCCTGCCTCACCACCACAATAAGATTAGCATAAAACTTAAAGAAAAATGTTAAAGAAATTTCAGCAAACTATTATGTTGCAGGTGTTGAATGACCAGCTATAATTGCTTTTGTTCTGTTTTATTTTACTAAATTTTGGGGGAGGGAATATATTGTGTACTTTATCTTATTGGTAAATCACAAAAAGTAAGGATATTTTATTAGTGAATATTACTGCCAGGTTTGTTTGTTCTTTTTTTAATTTAAAAAAAAATTTATTTTTTATTGAGACAGAGTCTCACTGTGCAGTTCGGGTAATGTTGAGCTCGCTTCATGGCTCAGGCTGGTCTCAAACTCACAATGATCCTCTAGCCTCAGCCTCCGGAGTGCTGGGATTACAGGCTTGTGCCAGCATGCTCGGCAACTATTAGTTTTTATTAGTGAATGTACTTGTTTTTCATGCGTCTTTCTGATGAGGTTCAATATGCTCAGGATTAACCTTTATATTTGCTTATCTCTTCTAGAACCTGATAACGGGAGCAGTTCCAAGAAGGCTTAAGGTGAGAATAAGAAATAACCATCATGAGTGAGCCTTACCACTAACATAGACCACCACACTTGTGTCTTACCACAATGGCAGAGTGTATTGAACATCAGGAGATGCACAGGTTATTCGGTTTCACCTGATTTACCTCTCCTGGTACCTCCAGTTTCATTTGATAGTTGTGACCACAGTGACTGCGTGTTACTTGTTCCATTCTGATCTTAATTCCAATCTGTACTAATACCTATAGCTCTCAAGCCAGACACGGCAATTGCAAAATAGTATGTGGTTACAGAAAAATTAAGAAAGGATAAAGGACAGGCTATAAAGAGGTCAAAGCAAAGAACTGGCCTGAAGGCAGAATTAACTGTAGATGGTCAGAAAAGGGTAAACCCATACAGAACATCCAGGTGAAAGTGTCTGACAGCTTTGGAGACAGCATTAGCAGCAGGGCACCTGAAGGCTGCAGTATGGGGACAGCGTCCCAAGAGTGTTGCCTGGGGATCTGGAGATGTGCTCACCTGGCGTCCTGCTGCACCAGCAAACAGAAGCATCAAAATGACACCAAGGGTTGGAGACAATTTAGACTGACAGGCTCTGGTTGAGATCATTCCCAAAATACCAGGATCTGATCTCTGGTGTTCTAGGGCATGTATGGGCTAAGCGAGCAGGAAGTACAGAGAGCCAGAATGGCTTGTCACTTGGGGATTGGTTCTTGTCATATGCATCACAGTGACCAGCTATAAGTCACAGTGACCAGTTGTTTACTGGAGACAGAAGCAACTGGAACTGCAACAGAAACTATTACCTGGGCAACTGAGAAACTGCAGTCTACAGGTAGGAGGGGCAGGGCATTTCTGAGCTGAGGAACTTCAGATACTGTTTTACAGGGCAAGTTTGCTGGTTCAGTGACTGCAGGAAGAGAATATTCAGTGCGTGTCATTAAGATGTCCAGGAAGGGATTATTAGGTGGAGATTTTAGGGTACTCTCAAAGGTGGAGTCTTCAGAGAAATGAGATGCATGACTCTTTGGAATTGAAATATTTAAGTGCTTTGGTGGTGGAAACCTGTGGAATTTGATCTTGATCTTAGTTTGGTGAGTAGGGGCGGAAGGCCCATCCATGGCAAAATCATGACCTATTCACAGGGGAAAGCCTGATTTATAGGTGAAAGGTGTCATCAGTCTCTTCAGAGATGAAAGAAGACCCTTTGCAAGTAAACAGGGAATGGCTGAATTCATTGGCAGATAACACAGGAATTGCCCACGATTACTGTGTTCTGAGAAAAGAGAAAAATAAGTAAATAAATAAATGAAACAAACTGAGTTTGTATCCTGAAACTGTTACAGGCAGCTGAGTTAGTTAGAAATATTACAGGCAGTCAGACCAGTCAGGGCCCTCAAAGGAGCCAGAGCACAAGTTCAGATAACTTGCAGCGTTGGAAGAGACAATCACCACCTGCAGCGGGCCAGATCTCAAGATAAAAGGCAAAGCAAATACACCCACATCCTAAGGATCCACGTTGCAAATAGTTCTCTATCACCCTGAGGAAGTCAGGAGTCCCAGCCCTCTACAGGGAGAGTCATTGCTTTTGGCCCCCTTACTACATGACTCGCTCCCCTATTTGCTCCTAATTCAATCAATTTTACCTGAGCAGTTAATCCTATTGGTTGACCACAGCTTTGTCCCGCCTCATGGCCACCTTGCAAATTCCCATTTTTCCCCACCTTTGACCCATTTAACCTCATGATTTTACTCTATAAAAGTCCCTGAAAAAGACAGAGTCCTTGGCAACCTGCTGGGGACCCTTTCTGTCTCTGACAGAAGCTTTCTATCTCTCAATAAATATATTCTACTCTTAATCTCCATTGTTTCTAAAATTCATTCTTCAGTTTTAGAGAACACGAACTGGACATAGTAGGTTGAGAGTTTCATTCCCCTATATCACAACTATACTATTTTTAAAAATTATGTTTCCTTGTCTCTTTCAGCCTACTTCATTTCTCCTATCCTACCTCAGCCCATAAGAATAAATGGCAACCCTGTGGCTTGCTTACAGTCTTAGGCATCTTTCCTGTGGGACAGGGGGTGGTGAGAGGGGCAGGAATGAGACAGGCTCTCATGATGAGGAGGCCAGCCTGAATTCACTATGTAGCCCAAGCTGATTGTGAATTTGAGATACTTCTACCGCAGCATATCACTTGGCCCATCAAGACATGGCCCATCATGCTTGGTTTGGATGTCTTTCCTCTTATGTGTCTTGGGCTAGATGGTTCTATCATTTGCCTGTGTGTTATGTTTGATAAGCTCATGTGCCTGATGTCTCCAATAATGGTTAGACGTGGCCATGTGTCTATGTGCGTCTGATTTAGTTTGACCAATTCACAGATGGTAATTTTTAATTCGATGAAGAAGTCATTTATCAGTCTGTATCTTATGCTGGAGAGATAGCAGACGATAAACTTTTCATGGCCTGTTCTTACCCTACAGTGTGTACTTCTTTTCTTACCTTTAATACAAACCTAAGATGTTGCTACATTTTGTATATGTCCTTGTCCAACTCTTTATTCAGGACATTGAGAACCTATTTATGTCCTTGTCCAACTCTTTATTCAGGACATTGAGAACCTAGAAAAAATTTCTAGAAGGAACCCACAATGCCCCAGAACCCTAGTAACAATCCCATCCCAGCACTTACACCCAAATGGAGCAATTTGGGGAAAAGCTGCAGCCAGGAAGCTGGTAACCTGCACAATAAGTTAACCGAAGAGGGCAACAGCAGTTTATGAGCTCTTAATAAAATCTGTAAGTTAAAAAGTCTAGGTGCATGAGAAGTTTAAACATCAAAGCTGACCTTTTATGATTCTGAGCTGTTGGCATCTATCATCAGAATTGTTTTAATCTATTTCCCTGTTACACAATTTTATCACATGAATTCTCATGAAAATGAAATTATTGTTGCTCAGTTGTTATCGGTTCAGGCTGCGGATCTCTCCAAACAGAGAAGCTTTCTTGTGAGCCAGCTGCTCTATTATGTGTGTGTAAAACACACATACTAGAGAGAAGTGTGTGGAAAGTTCTGGATTGCAGATGGAATCAGTTTGGCTCTTCAGCCAAATTCTTGAGATTGTACTGAAATCATTTATACCCTGAAGCACCATAATTATTCCCATATGGATGAATTCATTGTATGTCTAGAGTAGCTCCTGAAAATATTTGGACCCTATTTAGCTGTTCAAGCAATTCTTAAAAAGCATAAGACAGATTCCTCGTCCTCCTTCCCACTCTCAATCCCAATTCTGTCTCCTAACTTTCTCCTAAATCTTTGCTAGGTCATCTGACTCTAAAGCTTCCTGATTTTGAATTCTCATTCACTTTAACAAACTGAGGCATTTTGGAGAGCTGGTTCTTGAAACTGCTCTCTGTTTTGTCCAAGGAAAAATAAATTTAAATCAATGTAACTGTTTTTAGCCCTGTTATTCCCTTAGTTATATAGGCTAGGAACCCCACTTGCAAGTCAACTACTCTGATAGATAACTGCGAAGAATTCACAATTACTTTGAGTTAATTTAACTAGAGAAGTACCATATAACTGAATCTAAAAAGGACCATGAGAAAAAATGGTAATTTAAAAATCTGTCAGATTTCTTGCTTTTCTTTCAAATAGTTATGTAAAGTTTGCATCCTACCTTTCCTTTTCTTTTAGTCAGTTAGATTTTCTTTTTGCTTTGTGGGCAATGCTTTTATTGCTGTGTGAAGCAAAGCTTTTATCTGCTATCTAGCTTTATCCCTCTTTTGTAAAACTGACATTTTGTGAAATGGCACAAAAACAATATTAACCATACCAAGTAAGAGCTGTTAACATTTATGAGCCAGCGCTTCAGCCAGCACTTTAAATGTCTTATCTTGCTTAATTCTCAAGGCGACCATTCGGGGAGCTGATTTTTTATCATCATTATTCAAATAGGGAAGCTTTGCCTAGAGAGGTGCAATAACTGTCCCTGGGTCACAGATCCACACTACATTGTAGTTCTGATTACAGACTTAGTTGAAGAGGCCGCGCTTCCAATTGTTTCTAAATCCAAAATGATTTAAAACAAGACTACTACTGCCATCTTCTGGTGGCAGGTGGAACTTCACGGTTGCTCAAGGAAGAGGCTGTGCAAACAAGTTAAAAGGTTGCAACCAGAGTTTTATTTCGCAAAGGCTGCTGTCTTCTATCATAAGTGTTTGTTTGTTTATTTATTCATCTTCATGGTGCTGGTGATAAAATACTGGACCTTGAGCATGCTAAGCAAGCACTGTGCCACTAAGCTTCATCCTGTCCCTAATGCTAGTCTTACAGAACAGTGCCTGTCACATTGAAAGTATGCAGCATTTGGGAATTAACAAATGGAGATCGAAACAAGGTATCACTCCTGAGCTCAAGTAATCCTCCTGCCTTAACCGCCTGAGTTGCTGAACCCACAGGCATAGGAAAAGGCATCTTCTAGACAGGGAAAAAAATAGGTTTTATTAAAAATTAATAGGGAATCTTACTAAAAACAGCTTTTGTATCTACAGTTAGAGCCATTAGAAAGACAAAGGGGACAGAAACTAGACTCAGAGAGGTGCCAGGTAATGCAATTACCATAAGAGTTTATCAGAGATAGTGAACAACGTGCAAAGACGTCAGAAACTTATATAAAAGACCAAAGAAACAAGTGCACCTCTGATATAGTGCAAATAATATGTAAAACACACATACACACCTATATATATGCACATGCATGTATATACTCACTTTAGCATCACTGTATTATTATATCAGATACACATATGAGCTTTACTTAATCATTAACTCTTTTTTTTTCTGTCTTTTTCATTTTTATCGGTACCGGGGATCGAACTCACGACTGCCTGCTTGCAAGGCAGGTACTTATGCCGTTGAGCTAAATCCCCAGCCCCTATCATTAACTCTTTACTTAATTACTAACGCTAAGCTACCTTTCTATAACACTCTCCCTACGTTTGTCTATCACAAAAGGACAAGAAATCAAATGGCCAAGAAGAATGGGGCTCAAGTTAAGATCAAAGACAGCCAGAGAGCCAACCAGAAGTGATGACTTCCAGGTGCCCACAAGGGCTGAGAAGAATCACTAATCCTAAATAAAAGGAGCCAGGGACAAGAGCTGGGGAAGTACTTGCTTTCTGAAGACCTCTACTGTTCCAGAGTAGCTGTCTTGTTGCAGAACTGGTGTCTAGCCTAAAGGAAGATGCTCCATAACAAGGAGCAGGAAGACACACATTTATTATACCAGGAGGCTGGTGGGAATCAGTTCCAAA
This sequence comes from Cavia porcellus, assembly GCF_034190915.1. NCBI lineage: Eukaryota > Metazoa > Chordata > Mammalia > Rodentia > Caviidae > Cavia > Cavia porcellus. Next base: position 28,339,107 of record NW_026947496.1, on the reverse strand, counting down.
TCACCAGGGCTAAGTCATTTTCAAGTCTGGGTTATACAGGTTTGCAAGCAGGAAGTACAAAAGCGTGACAGCATGGTTAACTTTCATTGGGTTGGGTTAGTCATCATCTGTTACTGGGTGGAGTGTCCTCGAAATATTTTAGAAAAACAGGAATATTTTTAGGTGGCAAAATACAGACAGTACAGCAGGACATGGTCAGGTTGACCTCGGTCAGGCTATTTATGGAAAAGCAGCTGGACGCAGCCAGTCAAGGCTGCCTGGGTTTAGTAGTCAAGCTACGTGGTGAGCAGGATGAGCCTGTCTTGTCCCAATATACATCAGGCTGCTAGTTGGCTTTAAAATTTCAAAATTTGTGTCACTGTCTATCTTCTCCTTTCCCAAATAAACTGTCTTTCTAAGTTTTAAATCCTGCTTATTTAATTCATTACTGGCGCTGTGTTTATGATCCTGGTAGCTGCGGTTCCAGCCGAGGAGCAGCGGGTACATCCCAGCAGGACACTACACGTGCATGCACCACTGCGGGCAGCTCAGAAAAATTTATACTGGTAAAAGTTCTCCAGCTGTCCCAGCAGAGTGCAAAGGCAGCCTCCAAACAAAGCAACAATACTGTATCTTTTACCTGATCAATTCATTATCCGCTGCCTCTGCACTTCTGTGCAGACTTCAACCTGGGTTACAATTTAGTGTCTCCTTAATCACTGACATACCACAGGGGCCCGCAAGGATCCTAGTTTCAGAGTCAAAAAAGATGTGAGAAGTCCTGCCTAGTGTTTCCCAAGCCCTGTTTCAAAAGCTGGTGATAAAAAATCCGTGCATCTAAATAAATTGCACTAGAAATTTCTGAGAGGAGAAATATACACAAATATAGTTTTTAAAAGTTAATTTTGTTTTATTTTGGCTTTTTGTGATGGGGTCTTTACTTTGTATTCCAGGCTAGCCTTGAACTCTTAGTGATCCCTCCACAGTGCTAGGATTACGGGTGTGCAGCATCACCCCCAGCCTAGATACAGACAATCGTGCTCACCAGCTAAGCCCACCATGACAAAATGCTATGGGCTGGGGAGCTTAAGCCACAGAAATTTTTCTTACAGCTCTGGAAGCTCCAGTCCCAGTAACAAGGTGGCCACAGTTGGATTTCCAGAGAAGGCTCTTTCTGCTTATACCAGCTGCTGACTCCCGCTATCTTCACAGGACCTTACAGGGCCTCTTTTCCTTGGTGGGGAAAGGATAGTGAATGCTTTTTTTTTGTACCAGTGATTGAACTCACAACCTCGTGCTCATCAGGCAGGTGCTTACACCACTTAACCAAATCTCTGGCTCTGTGACAGAATTCTTTTTTTTTTTTTTTTTTTTTGTCTTTATCGGTACCGGGGATTGAACTCACGACTGCCTGCTTCCAAGGCAGGCGCTTATGCCTCTGAGCTAAATCCCCAGCCCCTGTGACAGAATTCTTATAATGGATTTAATCTTGTTAGATCGGATTCCCAGTTTTATGACTTCATTTTATCTTCATTACTTCTTTTGATGCCCCAACCGCAAATCCAGCACACCAGCAGTTAGAGCTCAACACAGGAATTTGAAGGGAATGTAGACATCCACTCCAGAGGAACAACGCTTCCTAACCTTAGTGGATCACAGAATCCCTCTTCATTAGCTCCCACTAGGGATGCTAGTTAGGATTGTGTGGCTCGATGGTTTCTGTTGCTGCTTATTTTGCTTATTTGAGGTCCTAAGGATTGAACCCAGGGTTGTGCACCAAGTTACAGCCCCAGCCCTTTTTAACTAACTTGCCCAGTCTCAGGGATGGGAGGGGAGGGGGGTGGGGAGGGCCTTGAATTTGTGATTCTCTTGCCTTAATCTCCCAAGGTGCTGGGCTTGTAGTTATAGACACCATCATGCCTGGCTCAAAGGATAAACTGACCCTAATTTGCTTGCTTTTAATATTGCTTTGGTTTGGCTAAACACGCGTCACACACACGAACACCTCTTTTGATTGCTTTGTTTTCAGGTCACATTTTTTTTGCTTCTTTGCATGCAAATTTTGATTATACGCTGGACATTGTGAAAGCTATATTAGCAGCTAATCTTTATTCCCATCCTTTGTTTTATTTTTTGTTTTCTGAGACAGGGACTGGCTACATCGTTCAAGCTGTTCTATAACTCAGTGTGAGCCCAGGCTGGCCTCCAACTGACAGTGATCCTTCTGTTTTTGCACAGAAGTTTCTGAACTGTTCACTGATGATACTAAGTAGTCACGTAGTATTTTAATATTTCTCTGCTTCTTTCACATGTGTACATTCATACTTTGTAATTGGTTTATGACTATCCTAGACACAAATTATTATTCTTGTTTTAATAAGGAAGTTGCAGTTGAGGTTCAATGAAGATATGCCCTGTCAAGGGGTAGTGACATTATAATTCATATCCCAGCATCTGTTTCCTAAACATCAAAGTCTTGTGCTTTTTCTTCTGGACTACTAACTGGTCTCAGTAGAAATAAAATTATTTTAAATTTGACTAAAGATTTCACCATCTAGATGCCTTTACATGAAGGTAGGTCACTTTTCATATCCATTTGTAGTTTCAGATAATCTCTGTCCTTTCCTTCATTATAAAAGTAAACTGAAATTCAGTATGCATCAAAATATCACACTATGAACTTTACCTCCATCCAATTACCTCACCCAAATAATATATGGGAAAGAAACTTCCACCCTGCTATGTGTCTGAAATGCTATGTTTGTGTTCTCTGGAAATTGAGTAATGAAATTATAGGAACAACAGAGTTAAGAGTAGAAAGAATTTGAGAGAAAGTTTCTGCTTAAAAAGGACCCAGGAGCCCAGAAAGTGGGTTTCCCTGCTTCTCATTTTCTTTCAGTATAAATTGCTACAGCGCATGTGTTTACAAACAGTTTTGCTCATCTTTGCACAAGTCTCTAGGGATAAAATCTCAGAAATCCTCTGGGTTTGGTGGTGCACCGCTGTCATCCAGCACTGTGGGAGACCAAGGCAGAAAGACTGCAAGTTGAAGGCCAGTCTGGGCAGTTTAGTGAGGCCTTGTATCAAAGCCAAACAATGAAAAGGACTGGTGATGTTCCCAGGGTCCAGCCACAAAACAGACAAACAAAAACAATAACCCAGAAGTTGAATTGAGGCTCGGTATCTTTCATAGCTTCCTAAGTTACTTTCCTGAAAGGCATCATTTCACACTGAAGTCAGTATTTGTGGCATTACCAGCTTTACTAAAGTCCCATGGCAACTGGAAGTTGTAGTTTTTTTTTTATTTAAAGAGAAAAACAAAACAAAACAAAGCAAGACAGTAAAAGGCTACAAGTAATACAGAATTTCAAGAGAAAAAAATATACAGTAAGAATTCACTAGTAAATAGATTACATATTGTCATCTCAGAAACAGTTGTCCAGGTTACAAAATTAAAGCATACAAAGTGGACATTAATACAGTGAGATTGCAGACAGTTCTGCTCAATGATCCAACAAAAACTCACTAATATGGTTTTCTATCCTACACCCTTAAATACACTTGTAGTTATATCCTTTAGATCACTTTCTTTTCTCCCTTTTTTACGCTAACAATCACACATTTTGGGTTCCATTACTCCCACAGTTCTTATAACTTTTTCTTTGAAGAAGAAAGGAAAAAAATATATAAAGTAAGAAACAAGACAAGGGGCTTGAGATTTAGCTCAGCAGCATAAGTGCCTGCTTTGCAAGCGCATGGTCATGAGTTCGATCCCCAGTACCAATAAAAAAAAAAGAGACTTCCGGGAGAACATGGCGGACAGATAACAGCTACTACAGAGGCTCTCTGAAAGACTCGGCTCAGAAGTCAGGAAGGGTGCAGAGTAAGGAGACATAAGCCGGTGGAGATATGCTCTGCTGACTCAGGAACGAACTGGGCTGAGAGAAACCAACTTGGAATGCAGTCCTGGTGCTAGAACAGGAACAGAGGGGCCTCAGGGTGGAGGCTGGAGCCCGCGCCATTGGAAGCCACGATTTGGGTTTCCTGCCGCGCGGCGGCTGCCTCTACGTCAGCTCGGCAAGGGGAGAGACGCGTGGAAGCTCTGAGAACGGGGGTCTGCGAACGGAGTCGAAAACAGGATGGGCAGAGAGGCGTGCACTGGCTTGTGGTGAGGTGGGTGAGAGAAACTGACACTCTACCACAGTTTGACTCCAGCGGAGGTCATTCTGGGCCCGGGTAGTCCTGCGGGAGCAGGGTATGGTGGTGACTTGAGCCACACATCCCCCTCTCAGGTGGGATTGGTGAGGGGTGCCTAGCCTGCATGATGCTGCTGGCTGACCCAGTAGGCTAGCCCAACCCAGATCCCAGAGCCTGACGGTGGCCAGAAGGGGCGACCCCCCGCGTAGGCTGCCTGGTCTGGAACTTCCTGGTGTGCTGTGGTGGGCAGGAACACCTAACCGGCACAATTTGATCAGGCTGTGGCTGACAGGGAGGGAAGCTGAGCCTCCTATGTATGCTTGCGTATATAAGGAACAGAGAATATGGGAAGAGGCAGCAACAAGAAAGGCTCCTCGGCCCCCAATTCTGAGAAACAGGTAATAGCGGACACCGCACCAATAGACATAAAGCGCCATATAGAGAGCCTCATAGATCAGTTCAGGAATGAAGTTATCAATGACCTGAAGCTAGAAGTATGCAGAATAGTTAGAGAAATGCTAAGCACCACCCAAGAAAAAACAGATGGTGGAATGAAAGAACAGAAAAAGAGGGGAGAATTGTTTGATGGAGAAAACAGAGAAAGCATAGAATACGTGAAGCAGGTTCAAAGGGACTATCAAGAAACTAAGAAGTCTATCAAAAACTGGCATAACAGCTTGAAAGAAACTAAGGACAGACTATCTGAACTGGAGGGCAGATTTGTAATATGGGAGAATGAAATGAAAAACTTCTTAAAAATAACAAAGAAACAAACAGCAATAATACAAAGACAAGAAGATGATAAGAGGATCCATAACTTAAGGATTAAGAACATAAAAGAAGAAGTAGGGACACAAACAAATGAACTACAAAAGCTACTCACAGAAATAATCCAGGAGAATTTTCCTAATTTAGCAAAAGGTAAAGATACTCAGATGTATGAGGCATACAGGACCCCAGCTACCTACAACCCTAACAGAGAAACACCCAGGCATATAATAATAAAAATTCCAGAAATTCAATACAAGAACAGAATATTAAAAGCTGTCAGAGACAAGAAACAGACCACTTACAAGGGAACACCCATCAAAATTACAGCAGATTTCTCTGCACAAACCATCAAATCACGAAGAGCATGGGGGGAAATAATTCAAGCCTTGAAAGATAATAATCTCCAGCCAAGATTGAGATATCCTGCACAACTGTCCCTGAAAATTGATGGAAAAACAAGGTGCTTCCAGGATAAAGAGGAACTGGGGGAATTTGCAACCACCAATTCAACTCTACAGAGAGTATTGCAGGATATTCTAAAAAAAGAAAAATACAAAGAATCCAGAAATAGTGGCGGGGAGGCCACAACGAATGGAGCAGAGAACAAAATGAAGAAGACAAACTGACAGCTACTGACAGAAAAAGAGCTCAACAGAAATGAGGCAGAGAAGATTGGATGATAGGAACAGCTATTTTGGAGAAAATGACACCTTAATAGGTAATACTGATCTAGTATCATCTTGTTTTGAAGTCTCATCAAGCTTTTGTTCTTCTGTCTCCATTGGTCTAAATAGGTTGTATCTTATTGGATTTTATTATGTACGATAGTATAAGCAAAAACCTTTTAAAGACAAGGAGATTATACAGAAACCATTGTTCATTTTCTGTTAGTTGATTCTAAATACTCTGTAGTGCTGTCATTCTCTTAAATGGTTTTACATTGTTTTGATATATTTAATGCTACAGTATACGAAGTTGTACTCAAGGATTTCAAGGAAAGAGATAATATGGTAACTACTTTTATGTCAGGATTATCTGGTGGTGAAACACTATTCTGCTTAAATGGTTATGTTTTGATCTGCGCTGTTTTGCTGTTATACCCTCTTTTATCTCAATCTCCACTCCATTATTTACTTTTTTATTTTTATCCTTTTAATTAAGGGAAAAGTAAATAAAAATAGCAGGATATATTATAGTAACCCACTTTGACTTTTCATTATCTCAATTTAAAGCCCTGTATTACTCTCACCATCTTGTTTTTGACTGATGTTCTCCTATTCTGTTTTGCTGGATAGTATCAGGTTCGAAAGTTTAGGCAACAGCTGTGAAGATAAGGAGATTCATTAAGACGCCCATTCTCGTTGACTTTTATCTACTTTTGAAGACCTACAATGTCTCCAATGTTTTGGTTTTGTCGGTTTTGTTCTTTACTGTTTTGTTCAATTTTATTATAACTAATGATATAGGCAATTCTATTAGAGATAGCGGGAGGCATTATGGTAACCATTGTTGATCACCTTGTATTATTTTTTTACATTATCTATTATGTCCACCCTTTTGATTTGACTGACTCTGTTCTGTTATGTCACATTTGGTTTTACTCTCTTCCAAGAAAGTAATAAGAACTGTGGGAGCAATGAAACCCAAAATGTGTAATAGTCATTGTACAAAAGAGAGGAAAAGAAAGTGCTCTAAACTATATAACTGCATGTATATTTAAGTGTATAAGATAGAAAATGATATCACTGAGTTTTATCGGATCATTGAACAGAACTGTTTGCCGTATCATTGTTGGAATGTCCACTTTACAAGCTTTAATTTTGTGACTTGAACAATTATTTCTAAGATGACAATATGTAATCCATTAACTAGTGATTTCCTACTGTTTATTTTTTTTCTGTAAATCTGTATAACTTGTACCCTGTCTCTGCTTTTTTTATCCTTAAATAAAATAAAAAAAAAGAAAAGAAACAAGACAAAACAAAACAGAACAACAACAACAACAAAAAAACCCCAATGTGACAAAGCAAAACAAAGTCAGAACAGGAGGGTGGACACAGTGTATAAGGCAAAAAGAGATTACTGGGAAGTTGTAGTTTTAAGCTTGTATTTTTTCAGTGCTGGGGATCAAACCTAGGGCCTTTGTGCGCATGAGCTAAGCTCTCTACCATTGAGGACCACCACCAGCCCACTTTTCACAGTTTTGTGATTGAACAGGCAGTAATTGGTTCCTTACTCTTGGCCTTTCCTTTACCACTACAAGACAGCACAGCAATTAGCAGTATGTCTAATTTATCTCTTCACTAGTTCACTGAGCCAAGAGCTAACTATCTAAAGCAATCTTTATAACAAGCAGTGCTTCCCATCTGGAACGATGTGTGGTCAGCCCCACTATTAGGGTGTAGAATTGGAAATGTCTGTGTTTTCCAAATGCCAGTTTAGAATTCATAGTTTTGCAGCTTTGTTTAACTGCCATTTATATTTTGAACCACTTGATGCTGAAGAAGATTGTGTTTGGAGGAGAGTCACTGATACAAATAGGAAGAATCTGACTGTGTAGCTACACCAAGACCTCCAAACATAGTTAATTAACAGCTTTATAAGTGATGTGAAGCGCCCAGCTTTGCTAAGCCAGCTTGAGCACATGAATAACTCTTAGAGGTGACACAACCATGAGAATCAGTGTATGTATGTAGGTTTTGCAGTTCTGAGGATTGAACCCAGGGCCTTCACACTAAGCTTCATCCCCAGACTTTTATTTTAAGACATAGTCTTGCTAAGTTGCTAACTTACACAGGCTACACTCAAACTTGTGATCTTGCTGTCTCTGCTTCCAAGAATGCTGGGATTACAGGCTGGTGCCACTGTATCTGAGAACCATGTTTTAAATTAAAATATGAAAAGTCAAGCATTTCTTCAGTCCATTAATTTTCTTTACCCTTTAACATACTAGCACTGATGAATGAACTGAATTCACCCACAGTTACTTAGCACCTGCTGAATTCACATTACTATTGTTGTGGTCTGTAGAGGATGCTAAGATGAATAATGCATGATCTTTCTCCTCAGGGCACACACAGCTTCTTATTATAGGTCAGAGAACATTTTTCATTTGACAGATATATTAGAAACTACCTCCAAGACTGTAAAAAAAAGGTGTTATATCTGCAGACCATGAGGCTTAGGAGTCAATTTACTGTTAGGTATGCGATATTGGACCCTATTCAAAAGAGCAACAAAAAATGTGTGCGTGCGTGTGTGTGTGTGTGCGTGTGTGTGTGCGTGCACATGAGCACGTGTGTGAATAGTATATGATGTGATCTCACCTATGAAGGGGCTCAGCATTGTGGGCCTGTAAGGTAGCCTGTATGCTATGAATTTTTCCCCAATTTTTCTTTTTTCTTATGCTACTGTACCAGATTTTGGGGTGTAGGAGTCTCCTTCTAGAGGTGGCTTATAGTTTTTTTTTTTCTGTCCCAAAAAAGAATTGAACAAAACAATGGCAAAATTTCACATTTATTAAATGTACGGGGAAAAAATAAGGGTATGGGAAAAACAGGCTTTGCACAGTGAGCTTGAGCCAAGTGAAAATAGTGATAGGAGAGGAAAATAAAAATAAAAATACACCCTACTGCTTGGGGTGAGCTACTGTGAAGAGACACAATAGCATCCAAGTGGCCTTTGGAGTGTAAGTCTAATTTTGTTATCAAGGTGCCAAATATTCTTTTTTTTTAAGGTGCTAAATATTCTTTAGAATATATCTATTAATGAATTACTAACTTAAAATTTTGAGTTTTACTATATTAAACAATGAGTATTTAATAGGAAAAAAATCACAAAAATAAAGTATTGAATTTTTAAATTTGTTTATAAAAAGGCATCAAAATTTTCCAAAATTTACTGGTTTTTGGTGTACAAAGTCTGACCAAAAAAACCCATCAGAAATACATTTTTATATGAACTACAATGAAAATACCAATAGCACTCTACCAAAAATACCTGAACTTCAATTATCTCACCCAAGGCAGTCTGCACAAATGAGAATAGCATGTCCCACACACACACATCTTTGCTTTTCTGGCCTTTTTGTAGCTCACACTTGATATCTCAGTAGTCTTGCTGATTTGTCAGGAGGTTCTTACAATATTGGACAGTGTGTAGTTAACAGAAACATGAAATATCAATAAAATAAAATAAAATTTTTAATATATATTGCACAATTAGAACATGCATCAATATTTTTACATCAGCTAGTTACGTGTTTATAAAACCTAAAAGATAACACCAAAAATAAAATTCTGGGGCCTGGGGATTTAGCTCAGCGGCATAAGCACCTGCCTTGCAAGCAGGCGGTTGTGAGTTCGATCCCTGGTACTGATAAAAATGAAAAAGACCAAAAAAAAAAATTAAAAAAAAAATACTTGGATGACTGAACTTGATATTTGGGTTTACAATAGCACACACCTGAAATCTCAGCACTCTGGGACACTGAGGCAGAAAGATCATGGGTGATCATGGGTGACTTAGCAAGACTTTGTCTCAAAAAATGAAAACAAACAAACAAACAAAAAAAGCAAGCTTGCAAGACAAAGAAAAGGCCCAAGGTTTAACCACTAGTACTGAGGTAAGAATAGAGTATTATAGATAGCTAAGTAAGGTAGAAATATTATATGTAATCAGACAGTACTAAGCCCTTAAAGGAGTCAGTGCAGATACATTTTACCTGTGGGTTGGGGCACATTCATTAAAGACCAGACTGCAAGACAAAAAATAGGATGACTACACGTACATACTTCCTATATGAATGAACAGCAGTGATTGATAGTCTTAATAGGTATTCATTGCCTTGAGTCAGGGACTGGAACTTCCCTTTCAGGAAGTCTCTGTTTATTCCATGTACACTTGCTACATAACTTGTTTCCTCTTTTGATCCCCATTTAATCAATATTATCTAAGTAATTATACTCATAATCTTGTTGGTTCATTAATTTTGTACCATCTCATAGCCACCTTGTGATTTCCCACTGGATCAGTGTTACCTAAGCAACTATACTTGTAATCATATTAGTTGATTATACTTCTGTCCTACTTTAGGTATACCTCACTTCATGGTTTTGTTCTATAAAACTCCCTTGAGAAGCAGGGTCCTTAGCAACTCATTGTCTATCTGTCTCTCTTAGACAGAAACTTTCTTTTTCATGATAAATATTTTCTGCTCTTTACCTCTGTTATTCCTAGAATTCATTCCTCAATTTTAGAGAACACAAACTCTGTATTGGATAGCTAGCAGGTTAGTAGACTGGGAATCACAATATTTGCCTTATATTATTTGGATTATTTGGAGGTTCTATATCATCCCTATATCAACAGAATGTGGCTAAAGCTAGCTTGGAAAAGAGGCAAGACAAAAATCCCAGACATGCAGAATCATCCCACAGCCCTGCACGTGGACTTTTTATGAGAACTTGAGCAGGTTTTTTTTTAAAAAGATAATCTGGACATGACACTAGTGTGGGAAATACAAAAGAGAGACAGTCAGTACCTTGAACCTTTATCCAGTGGACCTTTAATTTTCCACTGTAAATTAGTACTTTAGCATTATAGTAGCCAGTTATATACCTTACAACCTTTCCCTGAGAGATACAGGAAGAAATCTATGTGTTCATCCACTTGGTATGATAAACAGCAAGGAGTGTGCATGTGTGCAAAAGTGGGCCCACTTCATACTCCATCTAACTGGCTTTGTTTATGTTTAGTCAGTCTTCACATAGGGTCCAATAGACCCACACTACTCCAGGATTTGTCTTTAGAAAGTTTTCTTTTGGTTTTTCTGGTGGAATAGCCCAGTTCAGTACAGTGACACATGACAAACCAGCTTTGCAAATTTTGGAAGTGGGAGCTGTAGATTTAGCTCAGTAGCATAAGCACCTACCTGGCTAGTGCTAGGTCATGAGTTCAATTCCCGGAACAAACAAACAAACAAAAGATTAAAAAAAATTTTAAGGTGGGCAAAAGTGAGTCACCAGATTACTTATGCATGGATGATGAAGATCTTCCACTAAGATAAAATATGGGATTTCATAATACAGGAGTGATGTGGATGGATAACTGTGATAATGATGATAATTATGATGATGATAACTTTGACACCAGTCATGTGATCCAAAGTTCTTGAGATAGTGAAATGAAGCAAAAACCAACTGTTATAGAAGCAGAGAATGAAGACCTCTCTGATTCATGTGAGGAAGAAAACAACAATGTGAGTACACATTTGAATAGTCAAAATGTAGTACAATGGCCACGAAACAAAACAGAGCAATCTGATGTTATAACCAGGGCTGAAAATACATGAAAGTCATAGTAAGGGTGAAATGTATTGGACAGAATGCTAGTGCTGCCATTAATGTTGGAAATTGTAACATGAAACGCTACAAGATGCTGTTGAATACACAAAGACTGAAATGCAAGTAAAATGTCCTGTATGTACCAATAATCATATTCAAAAATGTATTTATTGTGGCACCTCACTAGCTGATGTGAAAGCTTATATAGATCTGCTGTACTTAGCACAGATTTCTTATGATGATCACAGACATGTAAAAGACAGAAAAGCAATAGATTTTAGAATTTGAAGCCTCATTCTTTTTGAACAGAAATTATGTCACTGCTTTCTGGTTCTGTGAAGCCTCAGAACGATAGGCACTGACTTGTCCTGTGGGCTTTCTAGTCGTGGCAAGCCCGGGTCACCACAGTTAAGTGAAAGGCTCCGCTCTCCTGGGTAACTTTTCAGGCAGGGGTCTCTAAGTGTCTGAAAAGGATGGCAAACTTTCTGTTTTTTATTTTTGTGTTGGCTTCATCGCTGCGTCTTTTGTGAATCTATGATCCTGGTCCTCAAATATGATCATTTGAACACAGCTGCTGGGCCAGCCACATCCCGAGTAGGCTTACAACAAATGGCCCTCCTTCTCCTCACTCTTTGCCTCCTTTCTCTCCCCTGCCCCTCATCATCCACCTGTGCTTCATCCTCATCCTCATCATTCTCCTCCTCCTAATCTTTTCTTGTTTCTGAGGATAGAACTCAGGGCCCAATGTCCTACCGCAGAACTACACCCACAACCCATAAGTCATTTTTCCCCCTTTTTTTCTTTTTGAAATAGGGTCTCCCTATGCAGTTCAGCCTGGCCTTGAGCTCACTTTGCAGGCTGGTCTCGAACTTGCAACGATTCTCCTGCCTCAGCCTCCTGAGTGATGGGATTATAGGTATGTGCCACAATGCCCAGCTTCCATAAGTCATTTTTAACCACAGAACATCACTCTGTTTTACCATAATTTACAAATTTTAACCTAGTAATTACCTGGCATTGAGCCCATACTTTATTTCTAATTTCTGACATATAAATTATAACAACTTTAAATTTGTTCTTTTCCATACATATTTTTTGGAGAGGGGAGTGGGAATCAAACTCAGAACCTTATACTTGCCAGGTAGATCTATGCCACTAAGCTATATTCCTTTTGAGACAGAGTCCTGCTATGTAGTTTGGCTGGTCTTGACCTCACTATGTAGCGCAGGCTGGCCTCAAACTGATGATGATCCTTCTTCTTCAGCCTTCCAAGTGCTAGGAATAGAGGCATCCATTACTACACCCAGTTCTCCCCCTCCGCCCTGAGATAGTGTCTTGCTATGTAATTCAGGTTGTTCTTTAACACATTATGTGATCTAGGCTGACCTTGAACTAGAGCTGATTCTTCTGCCTCTGCCTCCCCAGTGCTGGAGTTACAGCTGTGTGCTATTACACATAGCCTATGGTCCAATATTCTAAAAATGAATCCCTTAAAAGTGAATTGCTTGAGCTGGGATGTAGTTCAGTAGTGCCCATGAATATGAGTTCAATGCCTAGTTCCACCCCAAAAAGATCTCATGTTGTATGACACTATATTCATACACCACAGAAGAGGTAGAAAAGTCTCTTATTTTCATTTGCAGTTCTTTATTACTGTAAGTTTGAATGTTCATTTCCATGTCCTTCTTGGCCACCTATATTTCTTCCTTCATAAATCCCTCGTGGTCTTTGCCCATTTTCTGTTTAAGTTGTGTAAGTTATTCTCATTCATTTTTAGAAGTATTCATTGAGGCCAGTTAGATATGGCTCAGCCAAGACACCATAACCGAATTTTCCAAATCAGAATGGCTTAAAGAAAACAAAAGTAACTTGCTATGATGTAAGAGTTTCAAGGTAAGCAGTCCAAGTTAGCAGGATGGCCCTGCTGTAGAGGATCTTTCAGGGACCACAGTGCCTCCTGGGCTGTTGCTACTACCCTTAGTCTGTGTCCTCTCTGCATGGCTAAGCTAAGAAGAGGCCTGTTGAGCACAGTGTACCAAGTGGTGGTGGTGGTGGGGGACAAGCATGGGAAGCCACACAAGCTAATACTTAATTTCCTTTTAAGTGAGAACTTAGAGCAGGAAGTATCAGACCTCTGCACAGAGGATGAGATTGTGTTCTCTGGCTGCATCTCTATCTGTACAACTATGACACCTCTCTATGCAGCAGATGGAAACAATTTTTGCTTGCAGTTCCCTAAGATTCAGTTGAAATCTCACTTGGCCTGGGAAAGGTTTCATAATTTCTTATCTTGTGAGAAAATAATAAAGCACCTCCTCTTCTATGCTACCATTTTATTCTATATATCCATCTACAATTGTATCATGCAGTGCTTTTATATAATTATGTGTTCTTTTTCCCCATTAGAATACTGAAATTTTTTAGAGACCTGCTAGTTTTGTTCATTCTTGTCTGCTACTCACCCCCTAGCAAACTCTCTGGCATATATTAAGTATTGAGTGTCCTTGAATAAATGAATCCATTAAACTAGCTTTTATTTAAAGTGCTAGCAATTTAGAAACATTATATATGTGACTCGGGTATAGCTCAGTAGTAGAGCACATGCTTAGCATGCACAAGGTCCTGAGTTAATCCCTAGCACACATGAGCATATGCACACACACACACACACACACACACACACACAAACCAAAAGTCACTCAGTGTTACTCTCATGCCTAACATAATCACTATAGTCAGTGCAATAGCATACTGTCATTGACCTAGTGCATTTCATTTATTCTATTCCTGAAATGGGATAGTTAGAGGTTGTGTAGGACTCCATTTTCAAAGTAAATGAAGACTATTTGGTACAGCAAGTGGGACATGGATGCCGAGGACTGAAGCAGCAGAAGACCATCGTCATGGGTGTTATATTATGTATATTCCCTCTCTGTTTCTGCCCCTGCTTTTGCCTCTGCCTCTCTCTGTCTTTGTGTCTCTCTTGGACGCACACAAACACACATACACAGCAATTAAGAGCCATCAAATACCCAAACAAATGAGCATAAATCATTTGTAGTGTGTATTAGAGCAACAGACTTCTACAGAAAGCAGGAATTTCATTAACTTACAGAACAATAGCTAGATAAACTGGGGAAAATAAATATTACACAGCATGGTGGTTTTTTTTCCCTCTTTCCTGTAGATTGTGAATAAAATCACTGACTTTGTTCTGTACTTTACAGCTTTAGCATTTTAGAAATTTCCTTAGACTTTCAAGTAGTGTGACATCATCTCAGATTTTAAACCCGGAAAATTTTTTAAGCATTCGAATGTTCCATGCTCATGACTGTATAGCATTACTCAACTTGGCATTCCATTCGTTTGTCTCCTTCATTGTTAGGCTAATGTTCATGTAAAAACATGTCCATAATTACCCCAAGGGAGGGCTGGCAAACACACTCTGTGAACATAAAATGAAAATTAAGGCATGAAGAAAATGTGTGGTAAGAGGAAAGAGCTTGATGGGTGATAAATCCTCTAGGCTCAAACTTGTTGCGTATGAAGCTGGAATTACTGAGTCCAGAAGGATTTCAAGAGGTTGTCTTGGTCCAGTCTGCCTGCTAAGCAATGGCACACATTGAAAAGTATTCAATAAGGAGAAGCTCACTTGATTCTTAATTCAAAACTAAATGACTTTTATGATTCTAAAATATTTTGGAATGGTTTTTTTTTTCCGTCTTTTTCCTTTTTATCGGTACCAGGGATCAAACTCACGACTGCCTGCTTGCAAGGCAGGTGCTTATGCCACTGAGCTAAATTCCCAGCCCCAATGGTTTTAAAAATTGCAAATCCCTGTCAGAAAGAAACCAGATATTCCAGAATAAATATTTTATTGTTTGTTCTGGCAGTGTGATATGAGGCAATAATTTCTTTATTATCCTCAAAAGCCAGGGGAGGCCCTTGGAATCAGAACCAAAGCATGAATTCTGTTTTTCTGAGGCACTGAGGGATAGCTTGTTCTTCGCTTTTCCTAGAGGTTGTTAAGCACACAAGTCAACAGAAATGCCAACGGAGCAAGTAACTCACATTTGCTGTACGAACAACTGTCACATATTTCGTTAAAATATGTTTCTCTTTTCTCCATGTTCTACTGATTTATGCCCAACTAAAATAATTTTATATAATATTATTTGCTACACTAAGTTTCTACTTCTGAAAGTTCATTCTGAAGAAATATCCAGAGACGTAAGCAAAATTTATACAGATATTGCTCATTTGATGACCGAGTTCCTGTTCTGTGACTATGTAATTAAATGGATTGGTCACTAAGTGAGGAATTGTGTAGCGTATCTACATTATAATAGTTCAAAGATATGGTCAAACGAAACTTCAACTTGATGACTTTGGTTATACTTGCATAACTCTTACATGCTGTGCTATAATGGGTAAGAGAATGTAAAAGCACAGTATAGTACTATACACTGTACCATGCCAATAGTAAAAATTATAGTACTATACTGCAGAAGAAACCACCATAAGACCTCAGTTCCTGCATTGTAAATCTGAATACTGGTCATAAATCTGAGTAGTGCATAGGAAGTCTGAACAGTCGTTAACCAGGCAGATCATTAAACAAGGAATATTTGTATACTGGTGTTTACTATAGTATAGTTATGATGCCTCTCTATAACAAAACACTATATGGTCATGAAAATTATGGTGTCATTGACTATTCAGTGTTTGGTTACAGTTTGTGATATGTGTTGCTGTGATAAAACCCAAGATATAAATAGTATATATAGTATCATCCCATTTTTAAAACAAACACTGTGATCTAAAAGAATATGCCAGCCAGGTATGGTGAGCATATGCCTATAAGCCTAGCATTGTGGGAGGCCATGGCAGAAGGATCACAAGTTTGAGCCCAGTCTGGGCAAGTTGGTAATCTAGTAAAACCCTGATTCAAAACTTAAGAAAAGGACAGAGGATGTGGCTCTGGGTTCAGTTCCCAGTTCTGTAAAAAATAATTGTGTGTGTGTGTGGGGGGGGGGTTAAGATTATTTGACTGCTACCTTTTCTGCTTTGTTGTATTTTCTATAGTGATTGTATATCACTGTGACACAGGAAAAAGCAAGAATTTTTAAATGTATCTCAGGTTTAAGAAGCAAATGTTCAAAATATTCAGTTCCTGTGCATACTGGAGGAAAGATATATATATATATATATATATATATATATATATATATATATATGTCTATAGATATGTATATATACATATATTAGTCTCTATACATATACATGCATATATTAATCTACAGTGATGTAGAATGAACTTCCATTGCCATACTTATTGTATACATTATCTTGAAATGTGTCAGTACTTGTATTTGTCATTCTTTCCAATGTCTATTATAGTGACATTTTTCTTTTTTTCTTAAAATATTTTTTAAAATGAATGAGGTTACATCCAGGTCCTCATGCATGCTAGGCAAGCAATCCACCACTGTATACCACAGGTTGTACTGTTTTTTTTCAAGACAAAGTCTCACTATGCAGTTCTGTGATGGCAAGTGGGTCACCCGTAACCTAGTGAGTTCTGGCTCAGGGTTTTCTATCACAGTATGAGCACTGGTAATTCTTGCCAAAAACTATGATGTTCTAAACAGCTAAAAATCTGTTCCAGTTCCTAGAACCCTGCTTAGTTGAAGGGGTTCCAGGTATTAGACTGATTCTTCAGGCTAGAATACCAGTCTCTCAGCAAATCAGGATGAGTCTGAGACAAAGGAGTCTCCAGTGGCTAAAACACCCTTGGGAGTTCCTCAGGGAGATTCTACAGCAGCACTGTCAGATAGAAACAATGCAGTCCATAAATGCAGCTTTGTAATATTAAATTTATCAGCTTCAGAAAAGCAAAAAGAAACAGGTGAAATTAACTTTAATGATATATTTTATTCAGCCAATTATATCTAGGCTATCATTTCAATAATATGAAAGTTATTAGTAAATACTTATATGCCCTTTTAACACTAAATATTTAAAATTCATTGGTATTTTATATTTAGCACACATTTGATTTCTTAGAGCCATCTTCAATAGCCTTGCCAGACTGCGAGGTTGTAGCTACCTTCTTGACCTATGTGGCACTGGGACAGTGGTGGCCAACCTATGGCAGATGTGTTACCCATTCTTGTTTTAAGACAAAAGATTTGTGGGGAGGGGAGGGGAGATTAATGCTGGTTAATATATTGTGCATTATTATCTTCAAAGTAGTTGTTCAAGTTACAAGATATAGGCTTAAAAAATGATCAAACAATCGAACAATGAAAGCACAAACTGTTCTTTGTGATGAACTAACAGATTAGTAGCGTAGTTATCTATCATATATGTGTTAATGTATGAGTTATTTTTTCTAAATTTAAACCTCAGTATTTAGGTTGCATTGCCACATTGGTACTCTGTGATGAATAAGTGAGTTTTGGGTTACAATTTGGGGACCTGTCTCTAAAAGATTCGCCATGACCTCCATCACCATGGCAGGTAGGTTCTTGGCACTTTTCCTCCTAGGCACTGTCAGCCTGCTCATTGTGTCCTGACAGAACTAAGCACTACAGACTTCCCTAGTGGTCTTTCTTAATGCTCCTTAAACTGGAGACTGTGCCTTATGACTCCAGAAGCACAATGCTGGCAGCTTCTGTAGCATAAGGGACCCACCAGAAATATAGTTAGTCTAGGACAGAGAGAAGGGGTTAGAGCCCGTCCTAAGCTATGAGAGCATCTGCTATGTGAATGGGCTTTTGCCCAAGCCATGAGAATAGCTAAAATAAGCTGGTGAAAGAGTAGCAGTAGCAAAATAAGCAGTAGTAAAATAGCTAAGTCCATGGTAGAAAAACAGGAGACAGAAGCATCTGGCAGGAATGAGAAGTTTTAAAGGGCTCCTGAAGCTTTGGGAGCAGTTCCCGCATCATGCAGACTCAGAATACAATTTTGCTTCTCAGGCACATTGGCAACAGAAATGTTTACTCTAGGACTTCATCTTAAAGGATGTAGAGCTGGACTTCAGGTGATCCAAGTTTCTAAAATTACGAGCAAAAATTATTTACCAGTAAGAATTACCCAAAGAGGAGAGTGAACCACAGCTCATGGGTTATAGGGCCAGCAGGTAAAAAGTTAAAGTGAGAATTATCATTGTTCAAAGGCAGGGGGCTCTTTGGGGTTTTTGAATCAAATCTGTCATTTTCCACCTGAGAAAGCTGAAATAGATGTGTTTAATTGCTTGCCAAGCAAGACCTTTGCTGACTACCAACTGGTGGAAATGTAGGAATGCAGGCTTCAGGGCTTCTAAGACTCAGAAAAACAGTGAAGCACCAGCAACTCACTGAAAACACTCCTGAAGCGCTCTTGAAGCCACTGATCATTGGAGGCAAACTAGCTTTTTCCTTCTGTTTTTCTGTTCTTCTCTGCATCACACAATTTGCCACCCTAATCACAAGATATCCAGGGCTTCTCGACCTTGTCACTGTTGGCATTTAGGTCTAGTTCATTCTTTGTTGTCTGGCTTGGGTGGAAAGAGGCTATTCTGGGCATTTTAGACCATTTGGCAGCATCTTGGCTCTGCCCACGAGATGCCAGTATCATCATTTCTATCCCTGTGCTCACAGTTGTGTCAACCATAATTGTCCTTATTTATTTATTGAATTTTTTTCTTTTTAATAGGTGTACATATTTCTGGGCTCTGGTGAGATATTTTAATACACATGTATTAAAATGATCAGATTCAGGTATTATACCATTTCTATCTCCTTATCATGTCTCTGTGTTTGAAGTCATTGAGTTCCTCTCTTCTAGTTCTTCATAAAAGAAAAAATGACCTTTGTAAACTAGAACAGGAGAACTTATTCCTCCTGACTAATGTTATCCAAATTCACTGTATCCACTACACTCTGTTCCCTTCCCAGCGTCTAGTAACCACCATTCATTCACCTCTCTTCTGCTTTGAGACCAACCTTTTTTAGTTTGCATGTGGGAGAGACTGACAGTATTCGTCAATCATAGCTGTTTTTAGACATTGCCAAATGTTGGGCTGGGATGGGAGGACAAAAAGTGCTCCCAGGTAAGAACCACTGTCTTCTACAGAAGACATTTTAACAGAGGTTGGTGTACCAGATTAAGTATCATATCAGCAGAAGCAAACAAGTGTGACTAACATACTAGCATGTAAGTGGTCAGCTCTTGCATTCCTGGATTCTTCATGCCTACCCAACTGTTTCCAAATAAGCAGTGGGTTAACAGCATTGAAACAGAAAAATACAAGAAAGGAATCATTTCATTTTACTTGTTCTTTTAGGAGCCCTTCAATACTGCATCAGAAACAAATTGAGCTTTGTATTTTCCTTTTTGAGCTGCAAAATACAGGTTGTCAGCTTCTCCAGTATGATGAAGAGTGCAATTAGAATTTCCTCCAGATGAAGTTTGAAGTTCCTGTCACACAATGCATGTCAGTCAGTAATCTTCACAAAAAGGAATCCTCCACCCCACTGTCTTCATGTGCTTGTACAGGGAGTTTTGAAAGGATCTAACTCTCTCTGTAAAAGAAAAAAAACTATTCTTCATCATTATCCCTTAAAATTAGCATGGTGGACTACAATGTTAAAAATCTACTTTCAAACAAACAAACAAACAAACAAACAAACCTGTTCTTATGCAGTTATGCATCAGATAAAACTGATGAGCTCCACAACTTCTCTCTGTCTCTGTTTCTGTCTCTCTCTTTAGCATCTCCTCCCCACATTTCTCAGCACTGAAGTACTCTTGCAAAGGATATAAATAGAGAAAAAACACACTCTAAACCAAATCTTAGATGTAGACGATTGAATCTCATGTGACTTCAATCTTAAGGTCTTCACTAGGTAGAAATAGTTTCGCAGGGGCTGAAGTGAGAGAAGCCAAGACCGTAAGCAGCAGCTGGGATGGGCTGGCACAGAGTATTAAGTTGAGGCTATAAGTGCCAGAGTTCCATCTTGAAGGATGATTGGGTGACAGAATCTCTGTCTCAGGAGGCTGAGTCTCTGTGGGAGAGGCCAGTGTTTAAGCAGGAGGCAGGGATCTGAGCGCCCCAGGAGACCTGCCTGCAATCTGGCTCAGAAAGAAAGGTGTTGGGTATGGGATAGAACAAAAGTGACTTCATCCTGGCTGAAATGTACTTGCTTTACCCTAAGGTACCACCGGGACTGGAGATTTAGCTCAGCGGCATAAGCACCTGCCTTGCAATTGCAAGTGTGCAGTTGTGAGTTCGATCTCTGATACCAATACAAAAAATTAAAGGTACCATCAAGGCTGGATTAGATGTTAATGAACTCTGAACCCTATCAGGGTTCAGGGTGGCTCCTCAAGTCCTGCATCTCAGAGATGTCTCACATCTTGGAATGTCCAGCTACTAGGGAAGTTTCCCTAGGTTTTTATTCACAGATTCCTTGGAGGGAGGCAGGGTTAAAATTTGGAGAATGGTAGTCTGGAAATCTCCACAGGCCCTGCCACAGTCTGTGACAGAAATCTGTTTTCTCCTGTGTCTCTGGGGGAAATCCTGCACCTGGCTAATGGGAGCATATGTCCAAAGGTTCTCTGTAGGCAGCAGAGCCCCAAAGAGGGCTCAGGGTGCAGCTCTCTTGCTTTACTTGCTTTAGAAGGACAAAAGCCTCTGGTCTTATGACCTCTCTTGGTGAGGATCATTGCCTTGCCTTGAGCTGAAAGCCTCACCCAGGGTTGTTGGCCAAGTAAGAATCCTGATGTGGAGTTACTGACAAGCAGAGCCTTCATCCCACATTTGGTGGGGGATGCAGTATGCACAGATAGGTAGCTGTGCTTCTGGCAAGCATCTCAGAGAACTACAACTCAAGTCACTGTCCTTCATCAGGTCTGCTGTATGATTAATCTGCCTGTTCTAGATACTAGAATTTGGATAGCTGTTGTTATGGATTAAGAACTGGTGGTCAACTTAATGCCAGCTGGATTACATCAGCATGGTGCTGAGCATAGATGCTCCACCTGAGGAAAGTTGCCAGGATAAATAGAGAGGTGGAGAAGAGGAAGGAAGGCGTTAATGCATTATTGCATTGAGGCATTGTGGGTTCTCCTACATATTGCTGTTTGAGCCATTTGGTTCTCCTGCAGAAACTGTGGTCCTCACATTAAGCATTGCTTCCTGGCTTGGGAGGGGAAGACGTGTTCTGCTTGGTCTCCAGGATGAACTCGTCACGCTGGCTTCCTGGCATGTACCCGATTGTGCTTGTCATTGGTGGACGTCTGTGTCACTGAGAATGGCTGTGGTGCCTTTCAGGACAGCACTGGTCTTTGCTATGAGTGTGACTTGTCGGCTCCAGCATGCAACCCTCATCCCACTAGCACAGCTCCTTCATCCTGCTGGCATAGACTTTCTAGCTTCCACCGCTGACCCTTGGGTCTTCCTGGCATGGATCCATAAAAGAGACTGGCGTGAGTCCTTCTTGTGGGCTCTAGACCTCCAGCTGGACTCATGGGAGGCATTGTCATGAGCTCTGGGTTTCATCTGGACTCATGTGGGACATTGCTGTGGGATTTAGGCCCCTGACTAAATATTCTATGTCTTTGGTGTTATGGATAGATTTCCTTATTTTCTCATGTTAACTCCCAGTGACCATTATAAAAATAATATTATGAACTCCATGTCCTGATTCTAATTGTTCTCTGCACAACTGCTGACTATAACAGCTATCAACTAATGCTGTCATTTTTATCAGTGGAGCTCCTTAACTTGGGATGGAATGAATTTTCTTTTATTGCTATCATAGACAATGCTCAATTCTCTATCTTCAGGCAATGTAGTTCTGGTTATAAATTCCAATCCTTCTTTCCTACTCATGGCCAAGAAAATAGTTTTGCGCATCAGCTCCCAGGTTTTTGTTGGTTGTGCAGCTGTTGTTTATTCTCTTACATACTCTAACTGCCTTAAAATACTTACTCTGATGGTTTGTGTTGAGAAGTTGACCATGATGCTAATTGGTTTTCCTTGACAGGTGAGCTATTTCTTTTCTCTGACAGCTTTTAGTATTGTTTTTATGCTGAATTTCCAGGATCCTGATTATTATATGTCTTGATATAGATTTATTTTGGTTATGACTGTTTGAAGGGCTATTGCCTCACTTAACTGTATGTCAGGTCCTTTTCCCATGCTTGGGGAAATTTTCTGTATCCCACAAATAGGGTTTTTATAAAAAATATAGTTTGTATTGATTCCTGCATTTTCACTGACACCTATCAGTGTTATATTGCTTTTCTTTGCATCATCTTGGAGCTGTTGAATTGTTATTTTAAGAGTCCTTTCCTTTTGTGATTGCTAGCTGTGATTCTGTCTTCAAAGGCTGGGAGTCTATCTTCAGTTTAATTCAAGCAGTTTTTCTTTTCTTTTTTAAAAAATATTTTATTTAAAAGGAAAAAGAGAAAAAAAAGCAAAACAAAACAAAACAGTGTAAGGGTACAAGTCAAATATATCAAGACTGTGTAACACCATTCAAGTGGATGAAAGCATTGTAGAGTATTTAGAACCAGCTAACAGAAAAAATGATCAATGGTTCTATATTATCTCTTTGCCTATAACAATTTTTGTTTATACTACCGCATATGATAAAATCCAGCAAGTTGCAACATGATAAAATCAATGGAGACAGAAGAGCCATACTTTGGTGTGGCTTTAAGACAAGATGGTATTAAATCAGCACTAGCTATTATTATGTTTTATTTTCTTCAAAGTAGCTATTTATTGCATCACAGGCCATAATATCAAACAGCCCAGAATAAAGCCATTCCAATTAATGAGTGAAAATTTTATAAGGCTTCAAAGCCACATAATGGGGAATCATGGTTATCACGTACTTTTATATATTTGTATCATTTCCTACACTAGGGAAACTATTCGGTGTTCACAGATGCAAGTTTGACTTAGTTCACAGATGTGAGTTTGATTTATGAGTATGGTTTCAAGCTGCGCCCATTTATTGATAAATACCTCAATGTGATCCTTCTTTATAGCTGAGTAGTACTCCATTGTATAGAAATACACAACTTTTTTAATCCATTCCTCAGTTGATGGACATTTGGGTTGTTTCCAAGATCTGGCAATTACAAATTGTGCTGCTATAAACATAGGTGTGCATATATCACTGTGGTATGATGTTTTCATTTCTTCTGGGAAGATGCCTAGAAGTGGAATAGCTGGAAGAAATGGGACTTCCAATCCCAGCTTTTTGAGAAATCTCCAGACTGACCTCCACAAAGGTTGTACCAGTCTACACTGCCACCAACAGTGTAGGAGAGTTCCTTTTTCCCCACAGCCTCTCCAGCATTTGTTGTTGTTGGTTTTCTTGATCCTGGCCATCCTTTCAGGAGTGAGATGGTATCTTAGTGTGGTTTTAATTTGCATTTCCCTGATAACCAATGATGATGAACATTTTTTCATGTATTTATTTGCCATTTGTATTTCTTCCTCTGAGAAGCGTGTATTCATCTCAGATGCCCATTTTAGGATTGGGTCTTTGAATTTTGGGGGTCTGAGTTTTTTTAATTCTTTATATGTTTGAGACAAAAGTCCTTTGTCTGAGGGGGAGTTCACTAAGATCTTTTCCCAATTTGTGGGTTTTATTTTCACTATGCTGGAGATTTCTTTTGACTTACAGAAACTTTTTAATAAGAGATAGTCCCAGTTATTGATTCTGGGAAGTATTTCCCATGCAGTTTGAGTCCTGTTCATGAATTCTCTACCTACCCCTATGCCTTCAAGGTTCCTACCTAATTTGTCTTCCAATACATTTAGTGTTTCTGTTTTAATATTCAGATCTTTGACCCATTTAGATTTTAATTTAGTACATGGCGATAGGCTTGGGTCGAGTTTTAGTTTTCGGCAAATGGAGAGCCAGTTTTTCCAGCACCATTTATTAAAAAGACTGTCGTTTTTCCAGTGAACCTGCTTGGCTCCTTTATTGAAGATAAGGTGGTTGAGTGTGTTTGTAGTTGTGGTTGTACCTTCTAATCTATTCCATTGATCTTCGGCTCTGTTTTGATTCCAGTACCATGTTGATTTTACTACTGTTGCTTTGTAGTATAACTTCAAGTCAGGGATTGTGATGCCTCCTGCCTTGCCTTTGTTGCTTAGAATTGCCTTTGATATTCTAGGTCTCTTATGGTTCCAGATGAACCTTAGGAGTGATTTCTCTAGATCTATAAGGTATGTTGATGTTATTTTTATTGGGATTGCATTGAATCTGTATAACAGTTTTGGGAGAATGGCCATTTTCACAATGTTTATTCTTCCTATTCATGAACATGGGATGTCTTTCCATTTTCTGAGATCATCTTCAATTTCTTCTTTCAGTTTATTATAATTTTCCCTGTATAGGTCTTTCACTTCTTTCATAAGAGTAATTCCTAAATATTTCACTCTTTGCTTGCTAGTGTGAAGAGTGTGGCTTCTCTTATTTCTCTCTCTGTAGTTTTGTTGTTAGTGTATAAGAATGCTATTGATTTCTGAGTATTGATTTTGTACCCAGCTACATCACTGAATTTCTTTATTATATCTAGGAGTTTTTCAATGGAGTTTAGGGGGTCTTCTATGTAGAGTATCATGACATCTACAAATAATGACAATTTAACTGCTTCTTTTCCTATCTTTACCCCTTTTATTTTTCTCTCTTGTCTAATTGCTCTGGCTAGTACTTCCAGTACTATATTAAATAGGAGAGGTGATGAAAGACATCCTTGTCTTGTGCCTGATTTTAAAGTAAAGGCTTTCAATTTTTGGCCATTTAGTATGATACTGGCTGTTGGTTTGTCATAGACAGCCTTTATTATATTGAGGTAAAGACCATCTATTCCAATTTTCTGTAAAGTTCTTATCATGAATGAATGTTGGACCTTATCGAAGGCTTTTTCTGCATCTATGGAAATGATCATGTGATTCTTACTTTTGGCTCTATTGATATGGTAGATTACATTTATTGATTTACGTATGTTGAACCATCCTTGCATGCCTGGGATGAATCCCACTTGGTCATGGTGTATAATCTTCTTGATGATTTGCTGCATCCTATTTGCCAATATTTTATTGAGGATTTTTGCATCTCTGTTCATTAGGGAGATTGGTCTGTAATTCTCTTTTTCGGTTGGGTCTTTCCCAGGTTTTGGTACTAGAGTAATATTTGCTTCCAGGAATTACTTGGGAAGGATTGCTTCCCTTTCAATTTCATTGAAGAATTTGAGGAGTGTCAGTATTAGGTCTTGTTTGTATTTCTTGTAGAATTCTGCAGTGAATCCGTCTGGGCCTGGGCTCTTCTTTGTGTAGGTAAGGAATTAATTACATGTTCAATTTCATTGATAGAGATTGAGTTATTCAGCAGTTTTACATCCTCTTGATCTAGCTTTGGTACTTCATATGTTTCTAAGAATCTGTCTATTTCTTCTGTGTTATCAAACTTTTGAGAGTAGAGGTTTTTGAAATAGGTGTTGATGATCTTCTGTATTTCCATAGAGTCTGTAGTGACTTCACCTTTTTCATTCTTATTGCATGGATTTGAGCTCCTTCTTCCCTTTTTAAAATAAGGTTGGCTAGGGGCTTCTGGATTTTATTTATTCTTTCAAAGAGCCAACTTTTTTTTTGATTCGTTGAATCTTTGGATTGTTTTCTTTGTCTCTATTGCGTTGATTTCTGCTCTGATTTTTATAATTTCCTCTCTTCTTTTGGCTTTGGGCTTGACTTGCTCTTCTTTTTCTAGCTATTTGATGTGTAGCATCATGTTGTTTATTTGTATTCATTCTGTTTTCCTGATGTGGGAGCTCAGTGCAATAAATTTTCCTCTGAGGACAGCTTTCATTGCATCCCATAGATTCCGGTAAGTTGTATCTGTATTTTCATTTTCTTGTAGGTATTGCTTAATTTCTTTTTTAATTTCCTGTGTGACCCACTGATTACTCAGGAGTGTGTTTTTCAGTTTCCATGTGTTTGTGGGATTTTTGCAGTATCTTTTATCATTAGTTACTAATTTCATGGCGCTATGGTCCGATAGCATGCAAGGGATAATTTCAACTCTTTTGCATTTATTTAAATATGTTCTGTGAGTTAATATATGGTCTATTTTAGAGAATGACCCATGTACTGCTGAGAAGAATGTGTATTCTGTTGTTGTTGGGTGGAATACTCTGTATATGTCTATTAAGTCCATTTGTTCACAGGTGCAATTCAGTTCTTTTATTTCTTTGTTGATTTTCTTTTTAGTTGATCTGTCCATTGGTGTCAATGGTGTGTTAAGGTCTCCTGTTATAACTGTGTTACTGCTAATTTGGTTTTTAATTTCTGTTAGTACTTGTTTTATATAACTGGGTGCTCTGGAGTTTGGTGCATATATATTTAAGATAGTTATCTCTTCCTCTTGAAGTTTTCCTCTAACCAGTATGTAGTGACCTTCTTTATGCTTTCTAATCATTATTGGCTTGAAGTTGACTTTGTCTGCAAATAGAATAGCTACCCCCGCTTTTTTGGGGGTTCCTGTTGCATGGAGTGTTGTTTTCCATCCTTTGACTTTGAGTCTGTGAGTATCCTTTTGAATTAGGTGGGTTTCTTGTAGACAGCATATGGTTGGATTTTGTTTCTTGATCCATTCTGCCAGTCTGTTTCTTTTAATTGGTGTATTGAGACCATTTATATTAATAGTAAGAACTGTTATAAATTGGTTTATTGTTGACATATTATCTTTCTGCTGTTGCATGTTTATCTTTCTGCTCTGTTCAACTGTCTGCTTGTTTAGTGGTTTTTTCCTAAATGTATCTAGGCTGTCTTTCATTATTCTTTGCGGGGTTGGCTTGGTGATCATGAAGTTTTTCAGCTGATCTTTGTCATGGAAGTATCTTATTTCTCCATCAAATTTGAAGGACAGTTTTGCAGGGTACATCAGCCTAGGTTGGAAATCATTTTCCTTTAGGATCTGAAACACATCACTCCATGCTCTTCTTGACTTTATTGTTTGTGCTGAGAAGTCTGCTGTAATTCTGATAGGTTTTCCTTTATAGGTGATCTGTCTTTTCTCTCTGACAGCCTTTAATATTCTATTCTTTTGTTCAATTTCTGAGATGGTCATTACTATATATCTGGGTGTAGATTTATTTTGGTTGTGACTATTTGGAGATCTATATGCTTCATTGATCTTGATATCAGTTTCCAATCTCATGTTTGGGAAATTTTCAGCTATTACTTCTCTAAATATCCTCTTGACATCCTTTATGTTGTCCCCTTCTTTTTCATTTATCCCTATCAACTTTATGTTGTTTCTCTTTGTGTCATCCTGTAGGTGTTGAATTGTTATTTCCTGATTTCTTGTTATTTTTAAAAGATCTTTTCTTTCCTGTTCACTTGTTGCAATCTTGTCTTCGAGGTCTGAGATTCTATCTTCACATTCATTGAGGCGGTTTTTTACAACTTTCAATGGAGTTTTTGATTCCCTATATATCTCTTTGCATCTGTTTTATGTATTCTGTTTGTTTCTTATGTTGTTCATCCAGGGATTCTATCTTTTTGTTTAGTTCCTCTAATTTTTTAACTGCCTCTTCTATGTTTAGCATATGCTTCATTTCTTTTATCAATTCTTTTTTCATCTGAGAGAGTATTTCCGGTTTGAATTCCTTTAAGGCTTCCCATACTTCTTTATTTCAGTTACCATTATTTCAGGTATTTCAGTCATGTGGCATGTGATTTCTTCTATGCACATGGCTCCTGGGCTTTTTTGGGATGGGCTGGATGTTTGAGATTGCATTTTGGACTTTTGTTTTGTCATTTTCCTGTATTTGGGAGCTTCAAGTGTTGTTCCAGGTGTGGGAGAGAGATCCACCAGCCTGGGATGGGGTACCCTGTGATGGCCCCACTCACTGGACCCAGCAGGGAACTATGGCCTGCTCCTCAGGCCAGGAAGAGTGTCCCTCAGGCTGGGCGGAGCTCCCAGCCACCGCTGCCACAGTGTCTGATCTGGCCTGGTCCCCGGGTCCGGTGGGGAACCGGCCTGGGTCCCCAGGTCAGGGCGACAGTTCCTGCAGGCTGGGTGGAGCTCCCAGCCGCCAATGTTACTCTCACCCTTCTGGCCTGGTCTCTGGTCCGGTGGGGATCCGGTCTGGTCCCCCAAGTCCGGGAGAAAGTTCCCGCAGGCTGGGTGGAGCCCCAGCCAGAGCTGCTACAGTCTCTGAACTGGCCTGGTCCCCGGGTCCGGTGGAGAACCAGCCTGGGTCCCCAGGTCAGGGCGAAAGTTCCCGCAGGCTGGGCAGAGCTCCCAGCCACCGCTGTTTAATTCAAGCAGTTTTTACAACTTTCAATGGAATTTTTATTTTCTTGGATATCTCTTTAAACTTCATGTATTCTACTTATTTCCTATAAGACAACAATATGCAATATATTACCTAGTGTTAATCTCTACTATTTTTTTTTAAATTCTGTATTGTTTCTATCTTTTTTGGTTGTTTTTAAAACAAAAAAATTAAAAATTATTCTGCCTTTGGAATGTCAAATATCAATAGCCATTCTTTACTTTAATATCCAGAAAGCAGGAGCCAGGTCCCAATCTGAGTGGCAGTGAGAATTCATGTTCTTAGAAGCGCACAAAATTGTTTCCCACTTCTTGCTTCAGACTGTTGGCCCAGCTTCCCCACTGTTGCCAGCTTCCCCACTGCACCCAACTTCTCCACTGCTCCCATCTTTTCCTCTGCTGCCTGCCATGACCCATGTGGCTTCTGAGGTTCTTGCAGTGAAGGACCTTGAGAGGATGAGAAAATAAGGAAGAGACAAAGCTGGGATCAGGCAGACCCTTACCCTCCTGATGGGAGGAAAAGAACTGCTCAATCACTGTAGTGTGTTTATATACACAGAAGGATGAGTTTCAACTCTGCTGCCTAGCAACTCATTGTTTGGGCTTGGTGTTTTTCTGGGATAAAGTAGCTTCTTCATGTGGTTTGCCCAGATGTTTTTTGTTCTTGGGATGACCATGCCCTGGTCATGCTGTAGCCCTGCACATGTGGTGAATTTCCAGCTTCAATGGTTCCCAGCTTCCCCACTGCACCCAGATCCCCATTGAGCCCAGCTTTCCCACTACTCTCAGCTTTTCTTCCTGTATCTAGCTTATTATTATGACACTTTAAATATATCTTTTGGTTATACTTGCTGGATGTTCAAGATCAAGTTAAATTGAGGTCTGTATTAATTAAACTAAACCTCTTGCTATTTATCAAGCTCAGTTAAGTCTCCTCAGGGTTTACCTTGGAACCATGTATAGAATCTCTCAGTTCCTCTGTCAGCATCAGCCATCAGGATGTGTCATAGCCTTTGCTTGATCACTTGCTTGCTATGAAAGCATGGGAGACTTTTTCTCTCTAATGACTCTCCTTTGGTCCACTGATTGTTCCAATTCTCTGGGGCCCAAAAATCTCCTTGGTCAGGAGATTGTGTGACTCACTAGAGTTGTAAGATATCTCAGAACAGGTTTCCTCATGTCCTGGGTCCTTGTTGACCCTGGATGGCCAGGTCCAAAATATTGGCTGTCCTCTTAGCCCACTTACCTTCTAATTTTCGTCTCCAAACTTCAGTTGTCTTGAACACCAGGAGGAAAGATCAATGACATTAATGTAGTGAGAACAGTGAGCTTAATTATAATTTTTATGTATATCAAGCATTTTGAAATAGGAAGTATAGTAGAAGACTATTATTCCCTATCAATCATCATGGTCCTAGTTGAATCCCTGTAGAGCATTAACAACAAATAACAGTTATAGTTTATAAAGAAAATGAGACAACCCTGGGTAAGGCATGTCATTGAAGAAATTTGTGACATCATCTGAACTGTTTATTGCCCAAGCATCTTGATGTATAATAACATTTGTGTAACAAACACACCACAGAAGCCTTTTTTAAAAAGAATTCTTTTTGATGGGTGGTCTCATGTTGATTTGACATATACCTCTTATTACAAGTAGTTGGAAGAAGCTCTGAATCTAAAACAAGCTCATCATTATAAACAACTCCAGTTTTACATTTCAGAAGGCCTGTGACTGTAGAAAGCATGAACACATCTAATACACCATGAGATTAGATAATGAATTGTGATAGCCATATGGAAATTTGTTTTTTGTTTTAGTTTTGTATAAAGATCATCTTCTATTAAGAAATCCCTATTGTTTTATTTATAGGAAACTTACACTTTTGAAGATAACCACTGTAAACATACCACAACAATATATTTAACAATGTTTATTGGAGTATTTCCCACATGGGAGAACACTGGGACCCCCTTAATGAACAAAGGCCAGAATAGGATTTTTCAAGGCAGCTGCTCTTTTTTTTTTTACCAAGGACAGTCCTGTTCAACAGCTCACTCACCCTAAGGGACCTCCACGTAATTATTTCAACTATTTTCAATGACCTGTAACAACCAGATCATAACAATTAATACATCGTTTTCACCGATGGAAAATCCTCAAGTCATTTTACATAGACAAGAATATACATTACGTACATAAAACAAATTTTAATGTCATTTGACCAGCTGGCAACTGGGGTGAAGTATGTCTTTAATTTTGATGATATTTATTTAAAATCCAACCTAAATTACAGACAAATGTTTCAGAAATCCAAAAGTGCAAAAAGAAGAAAAATGATTGAGTTCAAACAAAGCAACTATTTACAGATTAGATAGACAAACAAATACACATGAGACGATTTGTTTTTAAAGTCAGTGTATGCAAATATATTTGGCCAATTTGAATTATAATAATTTTTATACTTTTTATGTTTATAATTACTTTAGACTAGTCAGAACTTTTTGTAGGTCAATTAACAGAGATCTTTTGTAATAAGAATCAGAACACCAATGAAGTGAAGACAGTTTTTAAGATGGACCCTTGCTGATGGTTTCTCTAACTGGAATATCCAGCTACACAGGCTACTCACTGTTGCTCTGATAGCCATAGTTGTTAGATAGTCATAGTTGGTAGCCAAAGTTGCTGTTTTGAAAGCCACATGTAATTGTTCTCTCTAATGGTACAGGCCATTAAAGGTAATTTTAACTATTTCTGGTAGGCTGGATTTGGGTGGAGAAAGAGACTACATGACACTTTTTGGAACTATGTATAAATTTAAAATAGTAGAAGAAGACCTGTCAAGGATTCAAGTTGTCCTGATTCAGAGTCTATCTATGAGTTTTATGCATTTTGTCTGTGATCCTTAGACAATATTTAGCTATAGGCCTTATTTTCCAAATCTCAGCATATCTCCAAAAATATTGGCCAGTCGGGCAAGATGGTTTGAAGGGAAATCATGATAAGAGACACACATTTTTCTTTTTGAGACAGGGTCTCATGATGTAGTTCAGGCTAGCCTTGAGCTCACTTTGCAGCCCAGGCTTGTCTTAAACTCACAATGACCTCCTATATCAGCCTCTTGAGTATAGGGATTACAGTCATGCACTACCACAACTAGCTCTAATGTGCTTATTTCTAAATACTTTTTTCTGGTTAAAATTGACTCAATTCATAAGGATTCCTAGGAAAAAAAAATTTTTTGTACTTGGAATTGAACTTAGTACCTTGTGCTTCTCAGGCAGGTGCTTATGCCACTGAGCTATATCCATGGCCCAAATGTTTT
This sequence comes from Cavia porcellus, assembly GCF_034190915.1. Classification (NCBI taxonomy): domain Eukaryota; kingdom Metazoa; phylum Chordata; class Mammalia; order Rodentia; family Caviidae; genus Cavia; species Cavia porcellus. The sequence continues at coordinate 28,307,139 of NW_026947496.1, read as the reverse complement.
TCATTTTTCAGTGAACTTATTTGTGCTATAAAAATCAGTCATTCTTCCGTATGCTCTAAAAACAGTTGCATTATGCTTAGGAGGAAAGAGGAGTTAATTTCCAGTTCTTCTTAAGGACTAAAAGGCAGATAATCTTGCACTAAAACATGTACGGTATTCGAGAGCCTTAGGATTAGATCTAGACCAGCTTTAAATATGACACAGTGGTAAGCGAAGGTCAGTTCACTCTGGAAGGGTCCCAGGGAATGAGCCATACTGGAAACTTGGTCTTTAAATTCAGCAGGCTTGAAGGACAGAATTGCCCTGAATCAAACACTGTTGTGAACTGTGTTACTTCTCAAGGGTGGGACAGTGGAGAAGGGACAGATGGTTGACTCCAGGTATGGCACAAAAACTAAATCTTAACCATCTCAGATGCACAAAGACAATTAAGATCCAAGAGCTTTTCCAGGGTGGATCCTTAGCAAAACATGCCCAAAGATACAAAAGTTATGACTGACTCCAACTGTATTGCCAAACAGAAAATGACACTAATAATCAAAGGACCTTCATGGCTGCTTTGAAATCTTTTGAAAGAGAGCGATGGAGAAAATGAAAGTATTCCAATTGTATTGTTTAGATCTCACTTTCTAATATATGAGTCTGAATCAAAGACTCCAAAATCCCAGCCTACAAAAAGAGATCTATCACCTTAAAGGACAGACAGATGCAGGTAATCTGGGCCCTAGGACAAAGACACCTTCAAGATATTTTGGGCTCTCTATCCAGTCACCTCTACTGAGTGCTGGCTCTACTTAAACCTATTCTGAAAATACAAATCCTTGGGTATCTGTAATACACTTAAGGAACTCACAGATGAGTCTCACAGATGAGACTCATTGTGTCTCACTGGAAGTTTATTTGATTTAAGAGTAACATTATAGCTCTCTAATCTAGTTTATAGGTCCGAGTAAGTTCTCTAAAGACCTCAATGTACTTATCAGGATCATTTGAAAAGTCTCCTAGATCCTGCCTAATTTGTTTTAGGTCACTTAGAGAAAAGGGGCACATGAACGCACATATTCTAAACTTCCCATTTACTTCTTATATGGGATACTGTCTTTGAAGGGCTTGAACAAAATCAGCTAAGGATTAATTATGGCTGTTCTAGGAGCTCCACCCTCAGGACCTAAAAGGCAAGCAAAAGAATGCTCAGTAATAGTGAATGAGGTTCTGATTAAGGTTGTCTTGGAAACCTCATTCTCAGAATCAAAAGGTCAAGGAAGAATAGCCTCAGGTTTAGTGATAGTGATGCCTTAAGGACTGGAGGAGTCTGTTTTTCCTCATATTTACATTTGAACACAAGTAAGGATTATTTCTATAGTGCAAAGAGGCAATTTTGACCATTTTTCCTCTTTCTTACAGTACAATTCTAGTTGTAAAATAGCATCATAATCAATATTTCCCTTTACATTAACAGTCATGTTTAAAGATTGAAGTATTGCTTAGCACTAAACCATTGCTTTCTAGCTCTTTGAAAGGGAGCTCTAAATGTCCTTTTTTATTTGTTTTGACACTAATGATTTTAATATTTGCAACTTCTTATTTAGGGCTAAAGGATAACTCATACCTGAGGTCTGCACCTCCATCATCTCTTTTTATCTGTAGCCCTGGGAAAATTGGGAGTTAGACTTTCTGCACAGTGCTGACTTTTGGGTAAGACAATGAAAGACCATACAGTACTCATTTTAAGGGAGCATAAACAAGCTCAGTGACTGGACAGGGCATATAGCTCAGTGGTAGAGTGCTCACCTAGCATCCAAAAGAGGTCCTAAGTTCAGTTCCCCCCAAAAAACAAAAGACCCTAAAAAACCAAACAGTCAAAAGCAACAGACTTTTTTTAGGCCAAATTTTTTTCTTAGTGCACATCTGTGATAAAGACAGTTTCATTATAGTATATCCATACATGATTGTAACATATTTTGCTTATTCTACTGTCATTATTTCTCCCTTCCTTTTCTTCCCTGATCCTCTAATTCCTGATCCTCCAATTCCCATTCTGTTCTCTAATAGTCTCCCTGACCTAGATTCCTTATTGGAGGAACAATAATCTATTAAAGCAATTTTTCTTGCAGCTACTGGTTGAACCTAAGACCTTCACAATGAGCTAAATCCCTAGCCCTTTATTTTATTTTTATTCTGAGATAATGTCTCACTAAGTTCCTAAGTTGCTTAGGCTTGGCTCATACTTACAATCCTCCTGCCTCATTCTCCTGGACTGCTGCAACCATATGCATGTGCCAACATGTCTGGTTAATACAATATTTAAAAACTCAAAATAAATGCAAGAGAGTCATGATATTAAAAAAGTTAAGAATATATGATGAGCAAAATCCCAAAGTTTACCTGAAGACAGTTTATTTTTGGTCTGGCTCTGTGTTCTTGTGCAAGGAAGAACATTTATTGTTGATTAGCTAAAGGTTTCTGAGCCTGCAAGAGCAGGCATGTTTTTAAGGGATAAAAATGACATGTGAACAGGTTGGGTAAAGCAGGACTTTATAAATGGTCACATTTTTAAATTATAGAGATTCTATTAATTTTTTGCTCTCACTGCAAAATACTAGAGAAGATTTTACATATACATATAGGGGCATATATTTATCTTTTTACATCAGGCTCCAGTGTAACACTTCTTGGGAGTGTCTTATCCATGACAATAAGACACTGACATATTAAAATCAGGACAGGAGTCAGGAGCTGAGGTGAGCTCACTGTGCACCAGTGCACACACAAGGAGGACAGGATTCTGCCCTTCTTTACACCACATCTAATGTCTATCAAAGTGTCCTCATCACTTGAAAAACAGAAGAACAATTTTACAAGCAGCTGTTTGTTTTTGAGGCAAGTGTTTTACTGTGCTGCTCAGGCTGGCCTCAAACCCTCGATTCTGCTTCAGCCTCCTAAGTAGCTGAATAACAGATGTGTTCATGCCTGGCCTTTTAAAAAAGATGTGATAGAAACCACACAGCATAAAATATATCACCCTGACTATTTTTGAATGTAAAGTTCAGAAGTGTTAAGCACATTTATATCATTGTGCAAAACAATTTCCAGAACACTTTTTATTCTGTGAAACTGAAAATCTGTGCTCATTAAGCCACATCTCCCTTCTCACCTCGGACCCTATTAGTACTACTTCCTTTCTTAAAATTTTGACTTCTCTTTGGTGACTGATATTAATGGAATCCTATAGTATGTTTCTTTCCATGACCAGTTTTTTTTTGGCTGAGCACAGTGACCTCCATATGCAACCATATGGCATGTATCAGAATTTTCTTCCTTTTAAAGATTGAAAATGTACTTTCTATGTATGTACCCCATTCTCTGTGGACACTGGGTCAGTTCTGCCTTTTGGCCACTGTGAATCATCTTGCTAGGAACAGAGGTATAAATATACCTCTTCACAGGCAGAATTTATTTTTTTTAATTTTTAAATTTTATTTTAAAGGGAGTAAAATTAAACACAACAAAACAGAACAAAATAGGACATAAGAAAACACTATAAGAAATCTATAAGAGATATAAATTTCAAAGCTAGATGACCTGAGTTCTTCACTGTCTATCATATTGTCTCTTGCTTTCTTCCAAATAGTTGTCCATGTCTTTGCACACAGAGAATTTATACAAAACAACATAGTATAAAACTGGTCCAAACAGAATGAGGAAGGTGTTTTAGGTTTTCAAAACCAGACAATAGGGAAGTCATTAATTAATGGCTATTGTGGAGTCATACTTTCATGTATATTGAAGTTCTACAAAACAAAACAGGCAGGGGGGAAGGGGTTTCTTGTTTTCCCAGCACTCCAGGTCCCAGCATGGTACAGGTCCGCATAAATGCTGGTGGCTCCGTCCTGGGCCACTGCAGCCTGCCACACTCACAGCCACTTACCAGGGGAGGAGGGTTACTTGGTTTACCATCACTCCAGGTCCCAGCCTTGCGTGGGTCCCAGTAAATGCTGGTGGCTCGCAGATCATGGAAAGACATCTTTTTAGCCTTCTGCTTGAAACCAACAGCATCAGGAAGCTGCTGGCCTTGATTCAGGGCCATGCAGGCAGCATTTATAATCGGAAAGACTCACAACATGCATGATGATGGCTGAGAAATGGGTCTCTACTCTACTCTTTGTGGTGAAAGGTGGGATTTTCTCCAAGTCTCTGACTCTTAGGTGGCAAAAGTAAGTACTAGATGTAAGTGTAGAAGTTAACTCTCCACTAGACTTGCCACCATGGATGGTTACTGTTTAACCAGTCCTTACCCATTTCATGAAGGCTGAACTTGTCTACACGGTATTTCATTGCATCTTGACAAGTCTGTGGTATGGGTATTATAAGACCCTTGTAGGGTCAAAGAAATGGAGTTTTAGTTAAATGGCTTGGCTAGTTAGCAGCACATTTAGGACCTGACATGTAAGTATCCAGCAGGTATAAATATGCTAGCACTATTTACAGACAGCATGAGTGTTGCTAGATGTGTATTTCAAGGAAAATAAATACAGACTTTGTTGAATTCAAGTCTATTTACCAGTTTCCAGAAGAGGTATTGCCCAAATGATTTTTTATAAAGATGTCATAACATCTTTTAGTGACAGATGACTGACATACTCCTGGGGAATCATTTTAATACATGTCAGTTTAATCAGACAACTGAATAATTAAATTTGTTTAAACTAGGAGAATTTGAACTACTCAAAAGGCCAAATCAGAAGGGTTACAAGTTGGAAGTCAGCTGAAGTAATTTAGTAAGACTGTCTCAGAAGAGTATTTAGAAAGGATATAGCTCAGTGGTAGAGGACTTGCTTAGCATATGGGAAATTCTAGGTTTCAACCCCGGCATCACAAATCAAACAAACCAAACCAAACTGAACCAAAACAAACCAAAGCACAAAAACATAAAACAAAACAAACAAACAAAAAACTAGGTGAAACCTTGGTGTGACTCTTGTTTTGACAAAGAAATTGTACATTAATGCCATTCCCTTACCTCTGAACCAAGGACCAGTTCTTCCTGTCTCTGTATGTGTATCCATGTCAGTGCTGTCCAAGGAAAAGTTCTGCAGTGATGCAAATGCTCTTTGTTTTTGTTTTTAGGTTTGTTCATTTTTTTCTTGATAATACTAGAAGATTAAAACTAGGACCTTCACACTGAGCTACCTCCATAACCCATTATTGGTTTTCTATTTTGAGACAGAGTCTCACTTATCAAATTGCCTAGTCTGGGATTCAACTTTCAATCCTCTTGCCTCAGTCTCTAAGAGTGGGGATATAGAGGTGTATCCCACTGTACTCAACTGGAAATGCCCTTTACCTGAGTGTTCACTGCAAAAGCCCCTAGCCACGCATGGCAGCTGACCATTTGCAGAGTGGCGAGTGCAATAGAGGTAATAACTCTGAACTTTAGTTTTGATTGATTTATATTTAAACTTAAATAGCCACATTTGGCTATGCCAGCTGTCGGATGGTGAGGGTTATAGAGTAACTACTATACTAACCCTGCGTTTCTATTTTCTAGCAGTTTTCCTGATTTATTTCCTTGAACGTAGACTAAGATTGAGTTAGTTTATCTTAAATTTTGGATTGGATAAGATAACAGTGAAACAAGCATAGTCATGTGAATAAAAGGTAAAAATGGACAACATTTCTTAAAGAAGAGTCAGCCCACAATGAAAAGCAGTCCATCCAGTGAACTAGGTGATTTTTCCCATGAGAACAGAAAGTGCACATAATCTTAATGTCTCTGACACTGAAGTCTCCTGCAGCAAATAAACATCAACATCATCTGTTTCACTAATCCAGACAGATTATGATAAATGGTTGAATGAACACATTTTAAATGGAATTTAGGTAGTCCATTCTCCCCTTTATCTTTTCCTGTCAAGGAATTATTTTATCTTCATTTAATTATGCAGATACTATTTTCATAACATTTCTTCTGACCTCCAAAGATTTGTGTCTTCTCTTTCACAAGATCACCCTCTTTTTTGTACTCTGCTCATATAACTACGTGTACCTTTTGGTTCTCAGGATATTATTCTCCAGATTATTCTCTAAACATTCTTATTCTTTAGAATATTCATGAATATTCAAGAACATTCTTGGCCTTCTTTCCCGGCCATTTCTAACTTTCACTCAATTAGATCACTCAGTCTTAGATTTAGTTCAGCAGCCAGTTCATGGCTCAGGTGTACCCAGGTTCAGTGTGACAGGTAACGGGCCTAGGAATCACAGCAGCTTCTAGGATCTTTAGGCCCTGACAACCACAAGGAATAGTGACCCAGAGTCCAGAGGCCCAGTCAGAGGAGCTGCAGGGGTCACAGGACTGACGATGCTATCTGGGCTGTGACATCAGGGCTGGCGAGATCAGGGAGCTGCCTGCGGAGGGTGGAGAGGTTACTCGGAGGCATTGAGACTATCACTCCGAGAACAGATTTCACTTCCAGAAAGCTGGAGAAAGAGAGAAAATGGAGCAAGCAAAAAGAGAGTATGAGAAAATGGACTGGGAGAAAACGGAGTATGCCTAAGAGTTGTGCACACAGTGGCATGGAAGCTCCAGCCGAAGCTCCCTGCATGGATCGGGGAATATCTGGGAGCCGTCCCTTTATACCCTTGGCCCTTTGCCACTTCTCCACCCACACACCGTCCCAGCTCAGGCAGCATGGGCAAGGAGCCCAAGGAGAGTGAAGGTGGCCCTGATGAAGGGCAGCCGTGTCCTCTGCCATCCTGGGGCTCTGCTCCATCCTCCACCTTGCTCCTCTGCCTCAGAGCTGGGAATTTGGAGCTCAGCAACCATTGCACACTCCTGGCCTCGCTGTCAACCTTGATGGACTTACCATAAAAGCATCTAAGAAATCACTGCAGGGTATTTTCATGCCATTTGGCAAGAGAAGCCTGTTCTCCATCTCATCCACACGTGAGCATTCATTCTGGTGATGAGGAGTTCACGGAGGTGCAGGAATTGACTCATGGAACTAAGTGCTGGGGACCCTAGGAGGAGATGGGAGGGCAGTGGATGTGCGTGAGGGCAGCAGGGGAATGTGAGGGTTCCAGAGTCTATGGATCCCATGGTCTCTGTGGAGCTAATGTCACCGCAGAGAGAGACATAGACACTGAGGACATCCTGTTTGCAGGGAAGAAAAAGTATTGACAAGCTGAATTGAGAACCCTCCTGGGATTAGAAGTTATAATCCTGTGCCAGGAACTGCAGTACATACTTCTAATGCCAGCTACACAAGAGGCTGAGGCAGAAGGGTCTCAAGTTTGAACCCAGTTTGGGCAACTAGGTAAGACCCTTATCTCAGAAGAAGAAAGTAAAAAGACAGAGGATGTAATTCAGTTTGAAGGGTTCAGTTCCTAGTACCACAAAAAAGAAATGAGGAAGACAAGAAAGATATTATACCTTTGTGAAGACACTGGTTCCTGTGGCTGTATCTCTCCCCAGCATTGCTAAGTTGCCTCATGAAAAAGCTGGAGAAGGCAGACCCCAGGGGTAAGCCAGGGTCAGGTGGGCATAGCAGGGTGCTTTAGTTCCAGTGCATTACTTAGAAATAGGGAAAGGGAAGAGCAAGCGGGCGGGAGCTGCCAGCCAGCAGTGGCATTGATGGGCGGTGGGCTGTACTGCAAACACACCTGTCAGTCGGGTGAGAACAGGACTTCTGTACCAGTCGCAAGCACTTTGGACCATTTCATCAAACTCATGATGCCACCTTCATTTTCTTCTTATAGGATTTCATTTTCTCACTTTAGTTCTATTCATCAAAAGTGGTTGCACTCTGAAGACTTCATATTCTCTCCTAAACATTATCCTAATCCACACTGGTTTCTTTCCTGGTTCTTTTTCCTATGTCACAGCTGAGGACTGACACCTAATGGCCAATTAGTAGAAAGCTTCTGAAATGCTGGGGTCTCCTATTCTGCTACAGACAAATAGCCCTTGCCTCCCTGTGGGGGAAGCTATCTCAGGAGGACTGCAAGCTGAGCAATGCTCCACTGTATAAAAATACCACATCTTTTTTATCCACTCCTCAGTTGATGGGCATTTAGGTTGTTTCTAAGATCTGGCTATTACAAATTGTGCTGCTATAAACCTGGATGCACATGTATCACTGTACTACTTAACATAAAGAAGGATCACATTGAGGCTTTTACTGGTAAATGGATGTGACTTGAGACCATACTCATTAGTGAAATGAATCAGACTCACATATGTGAATACTGTATTGCCTCCTTCATGTAAGGAACGGTAAATAAGAGACAAAATCTTCAATAAATATTGTGAAAGAGTAAGAAACTGCTCAAAGTGGAAAAAATAACTCAGATCAAGAAAAGTAGAAAAGAAGGAAAGGAAAAGAAAAAAGATATAAATTTGTATATACATACTTAGGAGAGCTAGGATGATTGTGCTAATTCTGTTAGTTCTTGAAACATTTAACATTCATAGGACTGGATCAATTTTGCGTGTTTATATCTGGTAATCTGAGTAACTCTTTTGAAGATGACTGTGCAAAATAACAACTTTAGTTATGTTCCTACCTCCTTGCTTCGAGGGCCTATATTGTCATTGTCTTGGGCTCTTTGTTGTTGTTATTTGTCTCTTTTGTTTCTTGTTTTTCTCATAATTTGTTTTGTTTTGGCTTCATTTTTTCCTATAGTACAGAAAGGATAGATGTACATGTAGAGGCTTGCACATGCCTAGAACTTCTAGAGAGTTTATAAGAATTGATTTTATTACATGTGATGGTATGAACAGCTACTTAGAAGAAAATGAGACATTATCATATCCATTGCTGATTTCCTATCATCTTGTTGTGAAGTCCAGTAATGCTTTCATTCTTTGTTTTGATTGGTTTTAGACTGTTTTATATTATTTAATTTCAATGTGTGTGAATATATGGACAGCTATTTTGAAGAGAATAAAAGACATTATGGTAGCCATTGTTGATTTTACTATTGTCTAATTTTGAAGGCCTGTAATGCTTTCATTCTTTTGTTTTGATTGGTTTTATAGTATTTTGTCTTGTTTGAATTCATTATGTGTGAAGATATGGACAACTATTTTGAAGAAAACAAGAGACACTATGGTGGCCACTGTTCATTTTCTATTGTCTTGTTTTGAAATCCTGTGTTGCTTGCATTACTTTATTCTGATCTGCTTTGTTGTTTTGTTCTTTTTTTTTTTTTTTTGGTCTTTTTCCTTTTCATTTTTATCGGTACCAGGGATTGAACTCACGACTGCCTGCTTGCAAGGCAGGCGCTTATGCCACTGAGCTAAATTCCCAGCCCCCTTTGTTCCATTCTTTAAAAAAAAAAAAAAAAAAAAAAAAAAAAAAGAGGACTGCAAGCCACATGCAATGGTACACACACACACCTTAAACCCCAGTTCTTGGGAGGCTGAGGCAAGCTAGAATAAAGAATACTGGGCAACATAACAAATTCAAGGCCAGTGTGGACTACATAGTAAAACCCTGTCTCAAACAACAATATGAAAAACACTGAAGAGGAACATGTCCTGTCAGGAGTTCAGAGCACTGTCAGCAAATATGGAAGCCTTTCGTGTATACACTTCAGTGAGAGTCAAGTGAGCCAGAAATTTATACTAAACTGGGAAGGAAAGTGAATCAGGATTTTGCAACAGCTGATCTCCCAAATGGGGAGAATTTGCAAAAGAGAGCATGAAAGTAGAATTATTTTGGAAAGATGCACATCCTTTGAGAATCAATCTCTCTCGCCCCACTCTCCCTCTTCCTCTTTCTATTTTACTTCCTTCCTCACCCTAAATCTGAGCTGTCCCTATATCTTTAGCATCCCATAAGAGTCATCAGGTGAGAGCTGTTTGGCATTCGTGCAGAATTTCAGGATGTAATAGTTATGGAAACCTGAGTCTAGATTTAGCCATTTGGATTCTCTCACAGATAACCCTCTGTGATACAATAGTGCACATTTCAATTTCAAGTGCATTTTTGGTAACTGAACACTAACTTTTTAAAAAAAATTTTATTTAAAAGGAAAAAGAGGACAAAACAAAACAAAGTGATGTAAGGGTACTAGTAATACAGAACTACAAAAAAAATAGTAAGAAATCACCAGTTAATAGATTACACATTATCATCTTAGAGATAGTTGCTCAAGTCACATATCAAAGCATACAAAGTGAACATTCAAACAGAGAGACTGCAAACAGTTGTGTTCGATGATCCAACCAAAAACATTAATATGGTCAGCTATTTAACACCCCTAAACACACTTGCAGTTGTATCCTTTAGAGCACTTTTTTTCCCTCTCTTTTTTACAACAAAATTTACACATTTTGGGTTTTATTACTCCTTAGTTCTTATTACTTTTTTTGGAAGAGAATAAAGTCAAATATGGCAAAACAAAGCTGTCAGTCAAAACCAAGGATAGACATAGTACATGATGTAAAAACAGAGTACAAGGTTATCAACAATGGTTACCATAATGCCTCTTGTTTCCTTAAAAAGAATTGTCTATCTCATTAGGTATTATAAAGCTGAACAAAACAGTAGAGAACAAGACCAATAAAACTTAAACATTGTAAACATTACAGGACTTCCAAAGGAGATAATAGTCAAACCAGAATGAGCATCTTAGTGAATCTTATTGCCTCCTAAGTAGTTGCCTATACCCTCAAACTTGATACTATCATACAGAATGGAACAGAGTCTAATCAGTCAAAACAAGATAGTGGGAATGTTACAGGACTTCAAAACAAGTTAATAGGAAATCAAAAAAAGTTACTATAATATATCCTGCTAATTTTTTAATTTTTCCCCTTAATTAAAAAAACCATAAAAAAATAACTAAATAATTTTTTTAATGAATAAGGGAGAGATTGAATAAAAGAGGACAAAACATAACAATACAGGACAGAGCATGACTGTTTCAGCAACCTAGTGCCTCAACACCAAATAACTCGATTTAATAGTAGTTACCATAGTGTCTGTCTTTTTCCTTGAAATATTTGAATATAACTTCATATACTATAGATTCAAATATTTCCATATCAAGAAGCCCAGAATAAAGCCTTTCCAATTAATAAGTGAAAACTTTATAAGGCTTTAAGGCCACATAATGGGGAATTATGATTACCACATACTTTTATATATTTGAATCATTACTTACATTAGGGAAACTATTCGGTATTCACACATGCGAGATTGATTTATTTCACTTATGAGTATGGTCTCAAGCTGCACCCATTTATTGATAAATATCTCAATGTGATCCTTCTTTATAGCTGAGTAATACTCCATTGTATAGAAAAATCACAACTTTTTTATCCATTCCTCAGTTGATGGACACTTGGGTTGTTTCCAAGATCTGGCGATTACAAATTGTGCTGCTATAAACATAGGTGCACATATATCACTGTGGTATGACGCTTTCAGTTCTTCTGGGAAGATGCCTAGAAGTGGATTAGCTGTAATAAATGGACTTCCAATCCAAGCTTTTTGAGAAATCTCCAGACTGACCTCCACAAAGGTTGTACCAGTCTACACTCCCACCAACAGTGTAGGAGAGTTCCTTTTTCCCCACAGCCTCTCCAGCATTTGTTGTTGTTGGTTTTCTTGATCCTGGCCATTCTTTCAGGAGTGAGATGGTATCTCAGTATGGTTTTAATTTGCATTTCTCTAATGACCAATAATGATGAACATTTTTTCATGTATTTATTTGCCATTTGTATTTCTTCCTCTGATAAGTGTGTATTCATCTCAGATGCCCATTTTTGGATTGGATCTTTGAATTTTCGGGGTCTGAGTTTTTTTTAATTCTTTATATGTTTTAGAAAAGAGTCCCTTGCCTGAGAGAGAGTTCACTAAAATCTTTTCCCAGTTTGTGGGTTTTCTTTTCACTATGCTGGAGATTTCTTTTGACATGCAAAAACTTTTTAATAAGAAATGGTCCCAGTTATTGATTCTGGGAAGTATTTCCCATGCAGTTTGAGTCCTATTCATGAATTCTCTATCTACTCCTATGTCTTCAAGGTTTCTATCCAATTTGTCTTCCAATACATTTAGTGTTTCTGTTTTAATATTCAGATCTTTGACCCATTTAGATTTTAATTTAGTACATGGTGATAGGCATAGGTCTAGCTTTAGTTTTCGGCAAATGGAAAGCCAGTTTTTCCAGCACCATTTATTAAAGAGACTGTCATTCTTCCAGTGAACCTGCTTGGCTCCTTTATCAAAGATAAGGTGGTTGAGTGTGTTTGTAGTTGTGGTTGTACCTTCTAATCTATTCCATTGATCTTCGGCTCTGTTTTGATTCCAGTACCATGTTGATTTTACTACTGTTGCTTTGTAGTATAACTTCAAGTCAGGAATTGTGATGCCTCCTGCCTTGCATTTGTTTCTTGGAATTGCCTTTGATATTCTAGGTCTCTTCTGGTTCCAGATGAATTTTAGGAGTGATTTCTCTAGATTTATAAGGTATGTTGATGGTATTTTTATTGGGATTGCATTGAATCTGTTTAACAGTTTTGGGAGAATGGCCATTTTCACAATGTTTGTTCTTCCTATCCATGAGCAAGGGATGTCTTTCCATTTTCTGAGATCATCTTCAATTTCTTTTTTTCGGTGTATTATAATTTTCCCTGTATAGGTCCTTCACTTCTTTCGTAAGAGTAATTCCTAAATATTTCATTTTTTTGCTTGCTAATGTGAAGCGTGTGGTTTCTCTTATTTCCCTCTCTGTGATTTTGTTGTTAGTGTATAGGAATGCTATTGATTTCTGAGTATTGATTTTGTATCCAGCTGCATTACTGAACTTATTTATGATATCTAAGAGTCTTTTAATGGAATTTAGGGGGTCTTCTATGTAGAGTATCATGTCATCTGCAAACAAGGATAATTTAACTTCTTCTTTTCCTATCTTTACCCCTTTTATTTCTCTCTCTTGTCTAATTGCTCTGGCTAGTACTTCCAGTACTATATTAAATAGGAGTGGTGATAAAGGACATCCTTGCCTTGTGCCTGATTTTAAAGTAAAGGCTTTCAATTCTAGGCCATTTAGTATGATGCTGGCTGTTGGTTTGTCATAAATGGCCTTTATTATATTGAGGTAAAGACCATCTATTCCAATTTTCTGTAAAGTTCCTATCATGAATGAATGTTGGACCTTATCAAAGGCTTTTTCTGCATCTATAGAAATGATCATGTGATTCTTACTTTTGGCCCTATTGATATGGTGGATAACATTTATTGATTTATGTATGTTGAACCATCCTTGCATTCCTGGGATGAATCCCACTTGGTCATGGTGTATAATCTTCTTGATGATTTGCTGCATCCTATTTGCCAATATTTTATTGAGGATTTTTGCATCTGTGTTCATTAGGGAGATTGGTTTATAGTTCTCTTTTCTAGTTGGGTCTTTCTCAGGTTTTGGTACTAGAGTAATATTTGCTTCCAGGAATGACTTGGGAAGGATTGCTTCCCTTTCAATTTCATTGAATAGTTTGAGGAGTGTCGGCATTAGGTCTTGTTTGTATTTCTTGTAGAATTCTGCAGTGAATCCGTCTGGGCCTGGGCTCTTATTTGTAGGTAAGGACTTAATTACATTTTCAACTTCATTAACAGAGATTGGGTTATTCAGCAGTTTTACATCCTCTTGTTCTAGCTTTGGTACTTCATATGTTTCTAAGAATCTGTCTATTTCTTCTGTGTTATCAAACCTTTGAGAGTAGAGGTTTTCGAAATAGGTGTTGATGATCTTCTGTATTTCTGTAGAGTCTGTAGTGATTTCACCTTTTTCATTTCTTATTGCATGAATTTGAGCTTTTTCTTCCCTTTTTAAAATAAGGTTGGCTAGGGGCTTATCGATTTTATTTATCCTTTCAAAGAAGCAACTCTTTGATTCGTTGATTCTTTGGATTGTTTTCTTAGTCTCTATTGCACTGATTTCTGCTCTGATTTTTATAATTTCCTCTCTTCTTTTGGCTTTGGGCTTGACTTGCTATTCTTTTTCTAGCTGTTTGAGGTGTAGCATCAAGTTATTTATTTGCATTCTTTCTGTTTTCCTGATGTGGGAATTCAGTGCAATTAATTTTCCTCTGAGGATGGCTTTCATTGCATCCCACAGATTCTGTTAAGTTGTATATGCATTTTCATTTTCTTGTAGGTATTTTTTAATTTCTTCTTTAATTTCTTCTCTGACCCACTGATTACTCAAGAGTGTGTTATTCAGTTTCCATGTGTTTGTGGGATTTTTACAGTATATTTTATCATTAATTTCTAATTTCAGAGTGCTATGATCTGATAACATGCAAGGGATGATTTCAACTCTTTTGCTGTTGTTTAAATATGTTCTGTGAGCTAATATATGGTCTATTTTAGAGAATGATCCATGTACTGCTGAGAAGAATGTGTATTCTGATGTTGTTGGGTGGAACATTCTGTATATGTCTATCAAATCCATTTGCTCGCAGGTGTGATTCAGTTCTTTTATTTCTTTGCTCATTTTCTGTGTGGTTGATCTGTCCCTTGGTGTCAATGGCGTATTAAGGTCTCCTGTTACAATTATGTTACTGATAATTTGAGTTTTAATTTCTGTTAATGGTTGTTTTATATAACTGGGTGCTCTGGAGTTTGGTGCATATATATTTAACATTGTTATCTCTTCCTCTTGGAGTTTTCCCCTAATGAATATGCAGTGGCCTTCTTTGTCCTTTATGGTCACTGTTGGTTTAAAGCTCACGTTGTCTGCAAACAGAATGGCTACTACTGCTTTTTTTTTTTTTTTGGATTCCTGCTGCATGAAATATTGTTTTCCATCCTTTGACTTTCAGTCTGTGAGTATCCTTCTGGGTTAGATGGGTTTCCTGTAAACAGCATATGTTTGGATTTTGTTTCTTGATCCATTCTGCTAGTCTGTTTCTTTTGATTGGTGCATTGAGACCATTTACATTAATGGTTATTACTGTTAAATGCTGGTTTATTGTTGATATGTTATCTCTCTGCTATTGCATCTTTATCTTTCTGTTGTGTTTAATTATCTGCTTTGCTTAGTGGTTTTTTCCTTTGTGTATCTAAACAGTCTTTCAATATTTTTTGCAGGGTTGGCTTGGTGTTCATGAAGTTCTTCAGCTGTTCTTTGTCATGGAAGTATCATATTTCACCATCAATTTTGAATGATAGTTTTGCAGGGTACATCAGTCTAGGTTGGAAATCATTTTGCTTTAGGATCTGGAATACTTCACTCCATGCTCTTCTTGACTTTATTGTTTGTGCTGAGAAGTTTGCTGTGATTCTGATAGGTTTTCCTTTATAAATGACCTGTCTTTTCTCTCTGACAGCTTTTAATAATCTACTCTTGTGTTGGATTTCTGGGATGGCGATTACTATATGTCTGGGAGTAGTTTTATTTTGGTTATGACTATTTGGAGTTCTACATGCTTCACTGATCCTGATGTTGGTTTCTGATCTCATTCTTTGGAAATTTTCAGCTATTGCTTCTCTAAATATCCTCTTGACATCCTTTATGTTGTCTCCTTCTTTTTCATTAATCCCTATCAATCTTATTTTTCTTTGCATCATCTTGCAGTTGTTGAATTGTTATTTCCTGATTCCTTGTTATTTTTAAAAGATCTTTCCTTTCCTGTTCACTAGCTGCAATCCTGTCTTCAAGGTCTGAAATTCTATCTTCACTTTCATTGAAGCAGTTTTTACAACTTTCAGTGGAGTTTTTTTATTTCCTGTATATCTCTGTGCATCTGCATTATGTATTCTGTTTGTTTCTTATATTGCTCATCTAGGGATTCTATCTTTTTGTTTAGTTCCTCCAACTTTTTAACTGTGTTTTCTTTAGATATATTCAGAATCTCTTTAATTTCTTTTATCATTTCTTCTTTTAACCTGGGAGATTATTTCGAGTTTGAATTCCTTTAAAGCTTCCTGGAGTTGCTTGTTAATTTCAGTAGCTATTATGTCCGATATTTAAGGTGAATGGCATATATTTTCTTCTATATACATCACTCCTAGGGTTTCTTGAGATGGGCTGGAGGTTTGAGGTTGTAATTTGTTCTTTTGTTTTGCCATTTTCCTATATTTCTGTGTTTCAAGTGTTATTTGAAAGCTTCCTCAGTGTCTGTTGGGAATCCACTTCTATGTTCGCAGCTCCTAGGACTCTGGCACCCAGTTACCCCAAGCCACTGGGCCTGTAGAACCAATGGCCCTCTTCTGCCTGTTTAGAACTCCGTAGTTCCAGATAAGCTGGGCTTCAGGGACACTGTGCGTCCACCTGCTTGTTGGAAACTCCACAGTTCTCCAAGTGCAGCCAGAATGGGGAGGTGGATATAGATGCCTCAAACCCACTTATGTACTTCCCTGCACCCGGAAGCCTGGAGGGTCCCAAACAGTTTGGGCTTGGGGCAGAGTACACTGAGCACTTACTGCAGGCCACAGGGCCTCTGGAACCTGTGATGCTTGCCTGCTTGCTGAAATATACACAGTCCTCCAGACACATGGGGAGGCAGATGCAGGTGCCCCAGATCCACCCAGCCCTTCCTCTGCACCCAGATGGTGAGGTGCAGGAGTCCCAAATAGGCTGGGCTCGGGATAGTGTGTGCCTGCCTACTTGCTGGAAATTCCACAGTTTTCCAAGCGCAGCCAGAATGGGGAGGCAGATGTAGATGCCTCAAACCCACTTATCCACTTCACTGCACCCAGGAGCCTGGAGGGTCCCGAACAGTCTGGGCTTTGGGCAAAGTGTGTTGAGCACTTACCACAGGCCGCAGGGCCTCTGGAACCTGCGATGCTTGCCTGCTTGCTGAAATATACACAGTACTCCAGACACACGAGGAGGCGGATGCAGGCGCCCCAGATCTGCCCAGCCCTTCCTCTGCACCCAGATGGTGAGGTGCAGGAGTCCCAAATAGGCTGGGCTCCGGGGATAGTGTGTGCCTGCCTATTTGCTAGAAACTCCACAGTTCTCCAAGCACAGCCAGAATGGGGAGGCGGATGTAGATGCCTCAAACCCACTTGTCCACTCCCTGAACACTAACTTTAAAAAAATATTAAATGTTATTTTTATTACTAAGGTTCAGACACTAGTGTACTTCTCTAGTTTTTGGAATTGTGGATTACCTTTTTGTCTCATAAATTATTTATTTTACTTGTTTACATTTTGGCAGTACTGAGGATTGAACCCAGGACTTTTGCACTGAGCCACATCCCTAACCCTTTTAAAATTATTTCTATTTTGGGTCTTACCCAAGTCATTAAGTTGCTCAAGTTGGGCTCCAACTCTGATGGTCCTGCCTCAGGCATCCAGCATGCTGGATTGCATCACCATGCCCTTCTTTCTTCTCTTTCATAATAGCCATTATGAAAGTTTCATAAGGTGGTTATGATGGAAAGGCAAAAGGGAAGAAGGAAAATGCAATAAGAGGCCCAGTGACCTTGCAGGAAGAATGAGGAGAGTGCTTCAGAACCCAGTTCTGAGAGAAGGGGTGGCCTGTGCTTGTGCCCGGAGGTCGCCAGGAGGGTGCCCTGGGCAGTGTTGTTCTGCGCTGGTGGAACAGCTCCTGCTGGTGTTGTCTGCAGTCTGAATGCTTACACGAACACTGTTGGAGATGTGCATGGCAGTGCATGTGCATGGTTGGAAAGATAGGGGAGTGAAGCTGGGTGCTGGGGCCGCAGCACTGAGATCTGTGCAAGGCTCTCACTCAGTCAGCCACAAACGTGAAATTGGGAACTGGCAGCAAAGTCTGGGAGGGAGACTGGGGTTGGGAAGGCCCCAGGTGAGAAGGAGAGACAGGAGGATAGTAACAACAGCCTTTCCTACTTTCTGACTTTGTCTGAGTCCAGTCCTGCTTGTATCCAATAGAAGATAAAGGATTTAAATTTTTCATTTTTTTTTTTTTTAGCAAACATGAATTGGGGATCTATTGTAATTAGCTGATAGGGCAAACTTGCTTCAGTTGATACGAATATGATATGATGATGATATGAATATGAAGAAAATTACCTTTTTCCAGTATTGTTTTTACCCCTGGTTTGCTAAATACCATTTTTTTTTAACTTTAATGAGTTCTTGGGCAGATATTAAGTTTTGAGTCAGTCTTGGTTATTGAAAGTACATTTTGCTTAAAACTCTAATATATCCAATTCAAATTTCAAATATTACTATGTCTCAAGCCAGGTCCAAGTGCTAGATTACAGCAAAATCTTTTTGTTTGTTTCATTTGTGTTTTTTAAGACGGGATCTCGCTATGTAGCTCAGGTGGGACTCTCAGTGATCCTTCTGACTCAGCCTCCCAAAATGCTGGGATTACAAATGTAGGCCTTCACATTAGGGTTAACTTTGAAGAAATAAGAGGTTTAAGGATCTAAAACATTATGAACTATTTTATCAGACCACCTGGTAGTAATCACACTAGAAACAGACAATATAAAGACTCAAAAGACTATAAATGTTTAGAAAATTAAATTCCCAGATATTTATTAGTTAAAGAACTACAGAAGAAATAATAAAATACTTACATTCAAATTATAAGAAAGTGCTAAATATTTGAACTCATGAGATTAAATTAAAGGGAAAAATCATTTTATATGCACTTATTAAAATAAAAATCTAAAAATAAGTTGATTAAGCTCTTAACTCAGAAAGCTATCAAAAGAGTGATAGGATAAATCTAGAGACTATAGAAGGGAGGAAAAGAAAGCAGAAAATAAAGAATTAGAAAACGAGGCTGAGGTGTGGCTCAGTGGTCAAGTGCCTGCCTGGGGTTCATAAGACCCTGGGTTCATTCTTGAGTGTTAAAAAACAACAGAACAATAAAAAAAAGGATAAATAAAACTAAATACCGGTACTTTCTAAAAACAAAATATTAAAGTAAACTATCTTCTAATGAGATAAATAAAAGGTAGAACATGCAAATAAACAACACTTGGAATGAAAAAAATAGTATAACCAATTTTAAAGCCACAAAACATCGTATTTTTTATCAATACATTGGAAATCTTGAAAAGAGCAGAGTGTTTTTAGGAAAATACAAATGGTCAAGAATGAATTCAAGAAGAATTAGAACTCCAAAGGGATTTCTAAACTTCCTTCTCCAGAACCCATTCCTGTCTCCTTCATCTTCAGCCATGACTGCAGCTAGGCATGGTCCCTACCGACCTTCATCTCTGGAGGTTTGCTCTCCTAGCAGGGTCATCTTTTCTTGTTGAGAATGTAGATTTCTGGTGACTTTTCCACTGTAATTCCTGATTTCAATGCAATAACTGTAACATTTAACAAGAGATTTTTTTTACATATTCCAAAAATTTAAGAGTGTATTCAAGCAACTATTTATCATTTTAGAGATTTTAATAAAGGTAAAATTTAGCAATCTTTTTTCTGCAATATTAGGAAATATAAGTGCTGCTATGCAAATATATACCCACATACATATGAAATTTGGAAAAATTCAAATTTTCAAAAATTGTTTAACTATAAAGTATATAATACTAAGTATAGAAATCACTAGATTGTATAATATTTCTTTTTTCAATCATTACTTGCTGTTTTCCTCATATTGTCTGAATAATACAAATGAACATTGGTAAAACTATTAGATTTAATAAGTAAATATTTATGTGAGAATATATTTTAATTTAATGAAAAAATATGAAATAAAGTATAAATCATGTAAAATAGAAGTCCTTGGTTATAGGGGGAAAAATGAGGCATTTATGTTAACAGTGGAAAAAAGTGTTGAGATTTTTCTTTTTTTTTTTGTCTTTTTCCTTTCTTATTGGTACTGAGGATTGAACTCACGACTGCCTGCTTGCAAGGCAGGTGCTTATGCCGCTGAGCTAAATCCCCAGCCCTGAGATTTTTCTTTTTTATAAACATACCACATTGCTTATTTTAGCAGCTGAGACAGAAACAGAAACCAAAACTATGTAAAAGCCATTTTTGTTTTTAAATTTGTATTTCATATAGCAAAAGAAGTTCAACCTCTATGCATTTCATTTTTATTTTGATACAACTAATTTATGTACTTTTAGATTTTTTATTAGTATATATTTGGTAGACATAGTGCTCACATTCATCATAGGGAATTTGTGCCTGTACATAATATATCTTAATCCTTTCTTCTCCCCATCCCCTTCCCTCATTCAACCTGTCTTTTTCTCCCATTTTAAAGGAGCTTTGTTTCCATTTTTTCCTTCCATTCTCTTTTTTCAAAATCACCTTTTCCTCCCCTTCTTATTCCCCTTCCCATTTGTGCTTGTTCTTCCTGCTTCTCAATACCTGACACAACTAATTGAAACAGAAAATTTTATCTTATTTAGTTGGATTTTAAATGCTCATTTTCTCCCACAAATAAGTGCCTCCTATAACCCGGTGCTCCTGAATTTAGGAGAAGTCTTGAATTGCTCTGATATAACCTAGCCTACTGTTTATCTTAGTTTTTGCAGTCTTGGGGGCAAATATATATATATATATATATATATATATATATATATATATATATCACTGTACCACCATTGTACACCCATTCCGTAGGCTGTCATTTGAAAGCACTGAGTGTGTTTGACTGAGTCCAGATGTAACTCCCTTGCCTTGGTGGAAGTGTGCACTCTGTCAAGCCTCTGCCCAGGATTAATCCTCCAAAAATGTTTCTTGGCTCAACACCATCTACCAGTGGGCCAATCCTCCCATGCTAAATTTTGCTTCATTATATCCTAGAACAACTTTTCCTTTTGCATCCCAGAAAATAGGTAGAGTCCAGTTTGTGTGGACTCCATTTGCCTGGAGACTGAAGTGTGGTTGGAGCAGCTACTACATAAAAGCCAGGAGTGATGAGGTACAGATCCATCTTTCCTTCACATATTCTAACATGAAGGTGTTTTAAGTTTCCCTTTGAAATTCATTGCCAGAACTAGGCAGCAGACCATTTCTCTAGCAGACAAAGCGCATCTTGGAAAAAGACTCTTTGGGGGGCTGGAGAAGTAGCTCAGAAGTCAAACACTTGCTTAGTATGTTTGAGGCCCTGAGTTTGGTCCCCAGAGGTTTTTGGGAGAGGGCCTATGGGTTATAACAGGCTCTGGCTGAGGGAGACAGAATACCTGGAGGGTCTAGTGCCCAGTACGGTGGATGCGGACTCTGATCTCATGTTCAACGCACTTAGGTCCCACACCTGTGATCAGTGATGCTGGAGGCAGAAACCCCAGCTAGCCTTGTGGAGCAGAAGCATAAAAACATCCACTAGTAGAGCTTGAAATCTGATTTCTCTTGCTGCGCAGGCCTTTCTGGAGTCCCTTTTCATGGCTCCCACTTTTATTAGCTGAGGGGAGTTTTAGACAACATGGAAAAAAATGTATTTTTCCAGGTATCTCACCCAGACTAGGGAGAGCATATTTGTTCACTTCATTAACAAGATCTTGAAGGAAAGGTGGCACACTATTCAAACAGGCACCAAGATTACTTCTGATGGTTTGGTCTGAGGTTTGCTGCACTGAGCCACCCAGCTGGGGCAGGTGGTGGTTGGGATGACAGTGCAGTGAGAGCCATCTGAGATCTGTTTGTGCCCTGTGTTCCTGAGCTGGTGGGGAACAGTTGAATTGGGTCACCTAAAATGGTGGGCACTACAAAATAATTCTGGGAAGCACTGTGGTGTCTGACCAGGTGGGAAAGGTGCCCATTTGGCCCCTGTATGCTTACCTGCCAAGAATGTGGGGGACCTGAGTTTCCCTGAAACTTCCATTAACTTTCAATGTTGGATGTGGACCTATGAATAGGTGATCACAAGGATCTACTGGTGTTAGACATGACTTCCTTGCCTTCACCATCTAGGAGCAATCAATTTTACCCCTATTAGTGGATGATAGAGAACCAGGGACTTCCCTGACAGGAATCCACTGCTGTTCTTCTATTGCTATGAAGTACATGTCTAGACCCAAAGCAATAGTATGCTACCTTCATTCTGGGGGTAGATTAAGGTGTCCTGTCAAGGAAAACTGGTCCACTATACTCCAATGGTGTCAATACCAGTGAGGAAAATCACTTACTTTCTTTCCTATGATGAAAGGAACCCAGTATCCTTCTGACCTGGCCCACAGGTCAATCTGGATCCGTGGGGCAGTATCTTGGGGAAGGAACAGGGATTGACAGATGCAGGATAGGAGACAGAGAGACGGAGACAAGTTGAGGAAGTCCAATCAAGCCTCATTTATTGAGAAAGTGGTCACGGCTTTTACAGGGCAGGGGTGGGCCGGTGGGACAGGAAGAGACTATGGGGTGATCTCTGATGGGTCATCATCACGTCTGTGTACGTGACGTGAGCAGGAGAGGATTATGGTTAATGTAGGCACATTGTGTGCCCATATGAGGGAGAGGTGGGGAGACAGCAGCGGGGCGGTCACTCTGCTCCCTATGTCTCCTCCCTTTCTATATTTTTTTAATCAGGAGTATGGCAGGCCCTGTGAGGACAGCGCCTGTCTTAGGTCAAGGACCTCTTTACATGAACCCAACCGGGCCTTACCCATCATGGGCTTGCAGGACAGCAGTTGGTCCTGTGCCTGTCTTAGGCAGCCAGTGGTGTGGCATGTATGTCCTAGCTGCCTGTCTCTGGCTGCCTGCCCATTGTCTCAGGGTGGTTAGGCCGAATCATCATATGGGCCATTCGTGGGAATTCTTTCCTGGTAGGTTTGTTGATCTGTCATCTCCAGCTGGTGACAGTGTACCTGAATGGGCTTTGCCATAAACGAGTCTATTTAGTTATTAATGAGTGTCATAACCCTCAGAAAAATACAAGGACCCACAGAGAGGAGAAGCAACAAGGCAGCTAGGGGCCCCAGGAGGGACTCTAGGCAGGGGAAGAGTCCTCCCCAGAGCGTGGAGAAGGGGTTAGAGGCCATTTGTGATGGGAGGTCCAAATCCACCATTGGTCAAGGGTGGTCCAAGGAGGTTCTCGAGAAGGCACCACGTAATCCACCAAATTTGGCATTTTCTGTAAGGAAGCACAAGAAGTTGCCTCAGGGTATGTGTTTACTCCTGGGCCTTTTTGGGGTTATTATTATTTGGCTCATTAATTTGCCTCACAAGGCATTCAGGGAGCCATCTAGCCTCTTTTTCTTGGCGGGAGTATATACACACTGAACCACTTCCCCATATGAGAACGGGGTCAGGGCCATGCCATGAGATAGTCAGAGGGTCTCTCCATAGTACAGTAGCAAATTACTTTTGTGTTTCAGTATGCCAAAAATGCGTGGCTGCTGACTGTCCAGAAGCATCCAAATTTTAAAAATTAAGGATGAATAAGGCGTGAGAATAGGTTTGCTACTGGGGAGGCCTGGCAAATAGCACCTACTGTCTCCAATAGGGGTCTGAGTGAGCCAAATAGGAACTATCTGTGTAGAGGTGGAAAGGCTGGAGGCGGAAGGCAGTGAAAACAGCCAGGATGGCCTGGAGTTCCATTAGTTGGGCTGAGGTGGAACTGGTTTGGAAGGAAACTACCTTATTTTGGAAGGCATAAGCGGCTCTGCCCGAGGAGGAGCTGTTGGTGAATAGCACCAGGGCATTTGGAAGGGGCTGAGAGGCTGTAGCCTTTGGAAAAATGAAAGTGTGGCAGTTGGCAAAATCTAAAAGCTTATCAGATGGGTAATGATTATCAATTTGTCCTTTAAATGCAGCCAGGGCAATGGGCCAGGACTCAGTTGTCTGGAATAGCCAGTCTATCTGATTTTTAGTGTAGGGTTGGATGATAATATCGGGATCTTTGCCAAAGCAGCATTTAGCTTGTTTTTGGCCTTGGATGATTAGGTCTCAGACAGCCTGATAGTAAGGATTAAGCATTCACTTTAGATTGACTGGCAGGTGAACCCACATGAGGGGTGCCTGCTGCCAAAACACAGTGGTGGGAGAATGTTTGGTATTAAAGATGAGGAATTGTAAAGGTTGGCTGTAGTCCATAAAAGAAATGGTCTGATTAGAGATGGTCTCTTTTACGGCTGAGATAACCTGTCTGGCCTTTGGAGTAAGCTGTTGGGGAGAGGTCGGATTTAGGTCTCCTCGCAACAGGTCATAAAGGGGTATGAGGTCATGTTTACTTATCTTTAGGTATGGAATGAGCCAATTGATGTCTCCTAGGAGTTTTTGGAAATCATTTAGGGTTTTTAAGCCATCAAGTCTTAGCTGAGGCTTTGGGGAGAAGAAGCGGGTGCCCCTCAATTGAAAACCTAGGTAGGTGTATGGGTCTGTCAGCTGGACCTTTTCTGGGACAATAGTAAGGCCTTTTGTGTGGAGGGCCTCTTGGAGATCTGAGTAACATAGGAAAACCTGTTGAGGATCTTGTCCCATGACCAGAATATCATCTATATAATGGAGGATGTAGAATTGTGGCCAATTATCTCTCACCTGTTGTAGGGCAGAAGCCACAAAAGACTGGCATAGGATGGGGCTATTTGCCATCCCTTGGGGGAGGGTGAGCCATTGAAACCTTTGCATGGGGGCTTGGAAATTTGGGGCTGAGACACTAAATGCAAACCTCTTTTGGTCTTCTGGGTGAAGGGGAATAGAGAAAAAGCAGTCTTTAAGATCAATGATGATCTTATAATGGCCTAGTTGAATAGCAGAGGGGGAAGGGAAGCCTGGCTGCAGGGCCCCCATGAGAACCATGGTCTTGTTGATGGCCCTAAGGTCTTATAATAGGTGCCATTTTCCTGACTTTTTCTTAATAGCAAAGATGGCTGTGTTCCACGGGGAGTTACTTGGGATAATATGTCCTAGGGCAAGCTGTTCCTGCACCAGCTGTTGCACAGTGGAGAGTTTTGATTGAGCAAGAGGCCATTGATCGAGCCATACAGGATCATCTGAGAGCCAGGTGATTTTGTCTGCATGGATCGCAGGAAGATCAATGGCCTCTATTGAAAATGGCCTAATCCTGTTTTTGTTAGATTTGGAACAGGGGAGAGAGGGATTTTAATGCCTGTGCCCTGTTTTCCTAGGCCTTGATTTGGGAGAAATCCACTTTTGAGCATTTGTGCTGTGACTACATTATTAGGGCTACCCACAATCATTCCCATTTGGGTTAGTAA
Organism: Cavia porcellus; assembly: GCF_034190915.1. NCBI lineage: Eukaryota > Metazoa > Chordata > Mammalia > Rodentia > Caviidae > Cavia > Cavia porcellus. The sequence goes on along the minus strand of NW_026947496.1, from coordinate 28,282,063 downwards.
ATTTCTGCCCCACAGATTAAGAGGTAGTCCTGCAATAACATAGGGCTGTATGTGTCCCTGGTTGCCTTCTTGGTCTTTCCAGGTAAGGAGGATGGTACTACGCTGTGGGTTTTTTGATTGTCCAATTCCCTGTAGATGTGTCATAGTTGTCTCTAAGGGCCACATGAGGGGCCAGTCTTCCTTTTTGATAATAGTTACATCAGCACCTGTATCTATGAGGCCTGAAAAACCTTTTCCATCTAGTTGTAGGACCACAGGGGGCTTGTCTTTAGATATATATTGGGCCCAATTTACATCCGAGGACCCAGGGAGGGAAGCACCACTATGAGATGACATGAATGGATTGGGGATAGAGACTAATGGTAACAGGAGCAATTGGGCGAGGCACTGGTTAGCCTTAACTGACGCAATGCCAGAAGGCGTGGAGATAGTGACCATAACCTTAATTTGCCCTGTATAATCTGAGTCTATAACACCAGGCAATACTTGCAGTCCCTGTAACGTGGAGCTGCAGCACACTATAATAAGTCCAATGCATCCAGGGGGAGGGGGGCCAAAGGTTGTAGGTGGGATGGCCTGGGGGCCCATATCAGGGGTTAATACTGTGTTGGAGGTGGAACAGAGGTCCAGTCCTGCGCTTCCTAGGGTTGCCCTGATGAGGTCTGAAATGGATTGTTTTGGGCTGGAATGAACCTTGGTGCCCCAGATTTTTGATAGTAGTTGGGGCCCTGGGGCTGGCCCCGATTCCCATTTCCCTGCAGGGGTAGAAGGTTACCATGGACATCCCTTTTGGACCAGCATTCATTGGCCCAGTGATCCCCTTTTTTACATCTAGGGCAGAGGCCTGGGTTTTTTTGTGGGGTTTGTTGGATCTTGTTTTTGCTTTGAGAGCAGTCTCGGGCAAAGTGCCCTGATTGGTCGCATTTAAAGCGTCTACCATTATTTTTTTGTGCAAGAAAGACTTGTTTGACTGCGGCGGCCATAGCTAGACCCTGGTGGTAGGTGGGGCCTATGTAGGTACATAGGCATATGTAGCCAGATAGATCTTCCTTCTTTTTATGAGGCCAAATTGCTGCTTGCAAGCTGATGTCGCATTCTCATAGGCTAATTGTTTAATTAGGGCCGCATTAGTTTCAACAGTGCCACAAAGGCACTCGGCCGCCTGTACAAGGCGGTCAACAAAATGAGAGAATGGCTCTTCTGGCTTTTGTCTAATCTGGGTGAGAGAGGAGGTTACATCACCCCTGGAGGGGAGTTTTCTCCAAGCTCTGGTAGCAGCTGCATTAACTTGTGCAAAAAGGCCGGGATCATATCTCATTTGGGCCTCTTTGGTGTTAAAATCCCCAGTTCCCATTAACATGGGAAGGGTCCAGGGGTTTTGTCTAGCAGCATTATCTCTAGCAATATTTTCACATTGTTCCATAAATTCAGACTCCCAGAGTAAATAATAGCCCCCGGAGAGAGTAGCTTTGGCTAAATCCCTCCTTTCATTTGGAATGATCCAACCTTGGGTCATAGAATCTAAAACAGCAAGAGTGAAAGCAGCTGTAGGGCCATATTGGGCGACTGTTATCTTTAATTCTTTTAAAGCGGCTACTGTGAATGGCATATGGGTCCTAATGACCTTTGGAGCTGGCAGCATGGCACCGTCTTGCAGCTGTGTGGTGCCATCTTGGGGAGGTACGTTTGTTTCTGTCACCGGAAATGCCATTTTGGGGAGGGGCCCACCCTGATGTGGCGGAAGTGAGGCAAGCGCCATTTTAGAAGATGGCACCATCTTAGGGGTGGTATCTAAATGGCTCATCCATAAAGTTTGGAGTTGCAGAATGAGTCTTTGTTTTTGTTGTTCTAATTGGACCTGTTATTGCAAGTCATGAATCTCTGACTCTAAGTTGAGAAGTGTGGTAGAGGGGCCAGACAATGTGGGTGTCTTATCGTAGTGAGGGGGTAGTTTTATGGAAACAGGGGCTACGATCGGGTCCGAGTGATGTCGGCTAGCTTCTTCTGCTAATTGTTTCCAATCAACCTCTTGTAAAGGAGCGAGGTTGGGATATAAAGAGTTGTGGTGGGCCTCAGGTGGTAGGGGCTCGGATGGCGGTGAGCCGCTATCTTGGGGCTTTTTTAACATATCATTTGACTCATCAGAGGGGCGAGAAGGTTTAGATTCATCTCCGAAGGGAGTGATGTTGGCAAAGCAGAAGCATGTAAGGCAGCTTCACCTTGGGTGATTGTTTCATCAATTTGAGGGTCTCGGCAGCACTGTGTAAGTAGCTCCGAGATTAGGTTCCAGTAGGCAAAGGCCGTATCCGGGACCTTTTCAAGGCCAAAGACTCGATAGTAATCATTTAATGCATCTCCTACTCTTTCCCACTTTTTGCATCAATAGAGCCCTCTAAAGGGAACCAAGGGCAAACCTTATGAATAAATTGAAAGTACTGCAATAAACCTTTTTCTTTAGCTTTTATCCCTCTTGTCTTTAAACCTTTACTTAAACCTGACACAAACCATTTATGATCACTTAATGCCTGACCCATGCCAGAAAAAAAGGGAAAAGGTCACCGTCCACTTACCATGACTCTAGCAGGCTCCCTTGTACCGTTGGTCACAAAACTCTTACATGCGCGTCTTAGGACGGCTCCCTTGTTGAGCTCTTGGTGCCAGGAGCCCCATGCGGGTGCCACTTGACCCGGCCCACAGTTCAATCCGGATCTGCAGAGCAGTTTCCTGGGGGAAGGAATGGGGATTGACAGATGCAGGGTAGGAGACAGAGAGACAGAGACAAGTCAAGGAAGTCCAATCAAGTCTCATTTATTGAGAAAGTGGTCTCAGCTTTTATAGGGCAGGGGCGGGCCAGTGGGGCAGTAAGAGGCTATGGGGTGATCTCTGATGGGTCATCATCACGTCCATGTATGTGATGTGAGCAGGAGAGGATTATGGTTAACGTAGGCGCATTATGTGCCCATATGAGGGAGAGGTGGGGAGACAGCAGCAGGGCGGTCGCTCCGCTCCTTACATCCTTCTACTGCCACCAGGTGACTTGCTGAGGTTCCCTGGGAAATTATGCTGAACCAGGTACTCTTGCTGGTCCCAGCCCTGGAAGATGAGGCTTCCCGTAGGGCTCAGAGAGGTAAACTCATGTTACCAATCCTGCGTACTATGACCATTATGTGTCTGAGTAGGACAGTGTGGCAGGTGCCCATGGGTGATCATTCTCACTGACACAAATATCCACCTTGTGAACCTTTTGCAAGAGGGTCCTTCTCACACTGCTCTTCTTGGGAGCATTCTTATTAAAATCAGAAGTAAGACAAGCATGCCTGTGATTGCCACTCCAATCAACATTGTAGAGAGAAGTTGGCTATTGTGGTCAGACCTGGAAAAGAAATAGGAAGTGTCTGACAGACAGTGGTTGTTAGATCTCCTAGCTTTTCTGAAAGGCTTACATGTCAGGTTGAAGTGTCAAGTTGACTGCTTTTAGGATCTGCCCAAAGGATTGGTGGAACACAATTTTAGGTGGTCTTGGTGGGTCATGAAGGTATGGTCATTGGGATTCATATAATGTCCCCTACCCCTATGCTGCTTTCTGACCTCCATTGCTTCCATTGTGATGTTTCTGCCTCAGTCCCAATAGTCTATGGACTGTATCTCCTGAATGGTAAGAGAAATTAAACCTGTCTTGCTTTAAATTGTGAGTGTCAGGTGTTGTATTCAGCAACAACAAATCTAATGCAGAAATGTTGTAGCCTGCATCTCAGAACTGTCTGCATAGGTGAGTTACAGGGAAAAAGTTTTTCATATGGTCCTCTTTCCCACCTGTTAAGAATAGCCTCATGGAGCACTTGCCCACTGCCTACATTTGGGCTGTCTGTGTGCCAGTACTGCTGAACAAACTCCCAGGATAGGAAATGTTCTCAGGATACAAGTGAATCTATCGGATACATGAACTTGGATGAAGAGCTCAGAGGTGGTAAACAAGAGCTGTGAGATGTATAAAAATACAATACTTTTTTGGAGGGGGGGATTGAGACAAGGTCTTGCTATGTAGCTCAGCTGAATGTGAACTCACTATATAGTCCAGGCAGACCTTGAACATGTGGTGATCATCTTGTCTCAGCCTCCCAACTGTTAGAACAAGAGCCATGCGACATTATGATATGCAATACATTACTTTTTACATTCATTTGTTTATATTAAAAATCTTTATTGAGGCCCATGCTCTGCCTCATGAGGTGAAAGTGTGCGCAGCGATTTCCATCCTACAGGGAAGCTTTGGCGCATTGATTGGAGATTGGTGAGGCCCTGACCAGCATCCTCATCACTGGAGGACACACTGGAAGGTCCCTCCAGGTCTATTTGGGCCCTGCCCAGGGACTCCTGAGTGGCCTGCAGCTGCCCACGCTGTGCCTCGCCAGATGAAAGTGTGCGCAGCAATTTCCATTCCACAGGGAAGCCTTGGTGCATCTTTCAGAGACTGGAAGGGCCCTGCTCAACATCCCCCATCACCAGAGGACCCATGGGAAGGTCTCTTTCTGGGCCTATTTGGGCCCTTCACACTGACCCTTGAGTGGTCTGCAGCTACCTGTGCTCTGCCTAAACCAGCCTAAAGTGCATGTGGCAATTTGCATCCCACAGGAAAGAATTGCTGTGTCACTTGGAGACTGGTAGGGCCTCACCCAGTGACTCCAAGTGGCTGGGAGCCACCTGGTAAGGCCTATACGACCTCCACTCAACTGGGGAAACTCTCTGCAGTAGGGGTAGATATTCTCAACCAAAGAAACAACTGAGACCTTGCCTTCAGCTTTCCTAAGGGAATATAGGAAAAAGACAAAATGAATGAGCAAAATGCAATCTCAAATCTCCAGCACATCCCAAGGAAGCCTAGGAGACATGGACATAGAAGAAAATGTAAACCATACATCTGAAACTCCTGAAATGATAGTGACTGGAGTAAAGAAACAACTCCAGGAAGCTATAAAAGAACTCAGATCAGAAATAATTTCCCAGGTAAAAGAAGAAATAAAAAATGTAATGAAAGAAATAGCTAAAAAATTAAGAGGAACAATTCAAAAAGATGGAAACCTTGAATGAACAATAGAAGAAACAAACAGAATGCATGAAGCAGATTCAAAGAGATACACAGGAAATCAAAAATTCCATCAAAAATTGGCAAAACTGCCACAACGAAAGTGGAGATAGAATCTCAGACCTCAAAGATATGATTGCAGCTAGTGAACAGGAAAGGAAAGATCTTTTAAAAATAACAAGGAACCAGAAAATAACAATTCAACAGCTGCAAGATGATGCAAAGAAAACAACACAAGATTGATAGGAACAAACAAAAAAGAAGGTGATAACACAAATGATATAAAGAGGCTATTTACAGAAGTAATAGCTGAGAATTTTTGAAACATGGAAATGGAAACTGAGATAAGTGAAGCATATAGAATTCTACCTAGCTATAACCAAAATAAAACTACACCCAGACATATAATAATCAACATTCCAGAAACTCAGCATAAGAACAGAATATTAAAAACTGTTAGAGAAAAGAGATCACTGTAAAAGAAAACCCAGAATCACAGCAGACTTCTCAACACAATGAAGTCAAGAAGAGCATGGAGTGAAGTATTTCAGATCCTAAAGGAAAATGACTTCCAACACAGATTAATGTATCCTGCAAAACTTGATGGAGAAATAAGACGCTTCCATGACAAAGAACAGCAGAAGAACCTCAGGACCACCAAACCAACCCTGCAAAGAATACTGCAAGACATTCTAGATAGACACAGGAAAAAACAACTAAGCAAGGCAAACAATTAGACAGAGGGGAAAGGAAAAGAAAGAATCAACAGGAAAATATAACGTCAAAAATAAATCAATATATATCAGTTATAACTATTGACATAAATGGCCTCAATTCACCAATTAAAAGAAACAGACTGGCAGAATGGACCAAGAAACAATATCCAACCATATGCTGTACACAGGAAACCCATTTAACCCAAAAGGAAACTCATAGACTGAAAGTCAAAGGAAGCCCCCCCCCCAAAAAAAAAGCAGGGGTAGCTATTCTGTTTGCAGACAATGTGAACTTCAAACCAAGAATGATCCAAAGAGATAAAGCAGGTCACCACATACTAGTCAGGGGGAAACTTCAAGAGGAAGAGGTAACAATCAAATATAAATGTGACCACCCAGCTATATAAAACAAACATTAACAGAAATGAAAAATCAAATAAGAAATAACAGAATTATAACAGGAGATTTTAACACCCCATTGACACAAAGAGACAGACCAACTAGAGGGAAAATCAGCAAAGAAATAACAGAACTGAACCACACCTGTGGAACAAATGGATTTAATGGACATGTACCGTGTTCTACCTGACAATATCAGAATATACATTCTTCTCAGCAGTACGTGGGACAGTCTCTAAAATAGATCACATACTAGCCCACAGAACATGCTTAAGTAAGTGCAAAAGAATTGAAATTATCTCATGCATGTTATCAGATCATAGCGCCATGAAACTAGAAATCAATGAAAAAATAAACTACAAAAACCCCACAAACACATGAAAATTACATAACACACTCCTCAGTAATCAATGAGTCACAGAGGAAATTAAAGAAGAAATTAAACAATATCTACAAGCAAATGAAGATACAACTTACCAGAACCTGTGGGATGCAATGAAAGCAGTCCTCAGAGGAAAACTTATTTCAATGAATTCAGGAAATGAATTCACATCAGGAAAACAAAATGAACACAAATAAACCACCTGATGATATACCTCAAACATCTAGAAAAAGAAGAGTAAATCAAGCCCAAAACCAAAAGAAGGCAGGAAATTAAAATGATCAGAGCAGAAATCAATACAATAGAGATTAAGGAAACAATACAAAGAATCAATGAATCAAAGATTTGGTTCTTTGAAAGAATAAATAAAATTAATAAGCCCCTTATTTTAAAAAGGATAGAAACCTTATTTTAAAAAGGATAGAAAAATTCAAATTCATACAATAAGGAATGAAAAGGGTGAAATCATTACAGACACTGGGGAAATACAGAATATCATCATTACCTACTTCAAAAACCTCTACTCTCATAGGTTTGATAACACAGAAGAAATGGACAGATTCCTAGAAATGTATGAATTACCAAAGCTGGATCAAGAAGATGTAAAACAGCTGAATAACCCAATTTCAACTAATGAAATTGAAAATGAAATTAAAACCTTACCAACAAAGAAAAGCCAAGGTCCTGATGAATTCATTGTGGAATTCTACTAGAAATTCAAAGAAGACTTAATGCCAACACTCCTCAATCTCTTCAATGAAATTGAAAGGGAAGCAATTCTCCCTAACTTATTCCTAGAAGCAAGTATTACTCTAATACCAAAATCAGAGAAAGAGTCAACCAAAAAAGAGTACAGGCCAATCTCCCTAATGAACGATGCAAAAATTCTCAATAAAATATCAGACTGCAGCAAACCATCAAGAAGATTATACACCATGACCAAGTGAGATCCTAGGAATGCATGGATGGTTCAACACACGCAAATCAATAAATGTAATCCAGCATATTAATAGAGTCAAAAATAAGAATCACATGATCATTTCTATAAATGCAGAAAAAGCTTTTGATAAGATCCAATTTTTATTCAGGATAAGAACCCTACAGAAATAAGAATAGGCTTTACCTCAATATGATAAAAGCCATCTATGACAAACCAACAGCCAGCATTGTATTAAATGGCCAAAAGCTGAAAGCCTTTACCCTAAAATCAGGAAGAAGACAAGGATGTGCATTATCACCACTCCTATTCAATATAGTGCTGGAAATACTAGCCAGAGCAATTAGACAAATGAGAGAAATAAAAGGAGAAAGGATAGGAAAAGAAATTAAATTATCATTATTTGCAGATGACATGATACTCTACATAGAAGACCCTCAAAACTCTATTGAAAGACTTCTAGGCAGAATAAATAAATTCAGTAATGGTGCTGGATACAAAGTCAACACAAAAATCAATAGCATTCCTATATACAAACAACAAACTCACTGAGAGAGAAATAAGAGAAACCATACCTTTCACAATAGCATCCAAAAAAAAAATGAAATACTTAGGAATCAATCTAACAAAAGAAGTAAAAGATCTACCTAAGGGAAATTATAATATCCTGAAAAAGAAATTGAAGAGAATCTCAGAAAATGGAATGACATTCTTTGTTCATGGGTAGGAAGAACAAATACTGTGAAAACGGCCATTCTCCTAAAATTGTTATACAGATTTGCAACTCCAATCAAAATACTACTAGTAAACCTCAAAGATCTAGAGAAATCATTCCTAAAATTCATCTGGAACCAAAAGAGACTTAGAATAGCAAAGGCAATTCTGAGCAACAAAGGCAAGGTAGGAGGCATCACAATCCCTGATTTGAAGTTATACTACAAAGTTACTGTGATAAAATTAGCATGGTACTGAAATAAAAACAGACTTGAAGATCCATGGAATAGACTAGAAGATATAACTACAACTACAAACACACTCAGCCACCTTATCTTTGTTAAAGGGGTCAAATATGTTCACTGGAAGAAAGAGTCTCTTTAATAAATGGTGCTGGAAAAATTGGCTTGCCATATGCTGAAAACTAAAGCTAGACCCATGCCTATCACCATGTACTAAAGTCAAATGGATCAAAATTATATATTAAAACAGAAACACTAAATCTGCTGGAAGACAAAGTAGGTAGAAATCTTGAAGACATAAAGGGAGGCAGAGAATTCATGAACAAAAATCAAACTACATGGGAAATATTTTCAGAATCAATAAGGGGGTCTCATCTTATTAAAAAGTTTTTCATGTTGAAAGAAATCTCCAACAGAGTAAAAAGGAAACCTATGAATTTTGAAAAAATCTTAGTCAATTGTCCCTCAGACAAAGGACTTCTGTCTAGAACATATAAAGAATTTTAAAAAAATCAGACCCCTGAAATTTAAATATCCAATCCAAAATGGGCATCTGAGATGAATACACAGTCTCAGATGAACAAATACAAAAGGCAAATAAATACATGAAAAAATGTTCAGCATCATTGGTCAAAAGAGAAATGTGAATTAAAACCACACTGAGATTCCATCTCACTCCAGAAAGAATGGCCATGATAAAGAAAACTACCAACAACAATTGCTGAAGAGGTTTAGGAAAAAAGGAACTCTTCTGTGCTGTTGGTGGGAGTGTAGACTGGTGCAGCCACTGTGGAGGTCAGTCTGGGGGTTCCTCAAAAAGTTGGTATTGGAAGTCTGATTTGACCCAGCTATTCCACTTCTGGACATACTCCCAGGAGAACTGTAAACATCATATCACAGTGATACATGTGTATATACATGTATATACAAACATGTATATACCCATGTTTATAGAAGCACAATTTGCAATAGCCAGATTTTAGAAACAACCTAAATGCCCATCAACCGAGGAATGGATAAAAAAAGAAGTGGTATTTTTATACAATGGAGTACTACTCAGCTGTAAATAATGATCACATTGAGTTATTTATAAGTAAATGGATGCAACTTGAGAGCATACTCATAAGTGAAATAAATCAAACTCACATGAGTAAATACTGTATTGTCTCCCTAGTGTAAGAATGGTAAGAGCACATAAGATAAAAGAAATCCTGAATAAATACAGTGAAAGGGTAAGAATTTGCTCAAAGGGGGGAAATAGTATCTCAGGGAAAAGGACAGAAAAAGAGGGAGGGATAAGAAAAAATATCTAGATTTGTATAAACACATTTAGGATAGCTAAGGTGATGGTGCTACAAATTCTACTAGTTTTTGGAATGAAACAGTTAACATTCATAGGATTGGAACAGTTTTGCATGTGTGGTGATCTGAGGAACTCTTTAGAAGATCACTATGTAAAATAACAGCCTTAGTTATGCTCCTACCACCTTTTTTTGGAGGCCTATATTGTCATTGTTTTGGGCCCTTTGCTACTGTTGTCTTTTTTGTTTCTTGTTTTTCTAGTAATTTGTTTTCTTTTGTTTTGTTTTTCCCTCTAATGTGGAAAGGATAGATGTACATGTAGAGGCTTGTACATACCTAGAAATTCTCCTAAGCAGTTTACAAGAATCAATTATATTATACATGATGATATGAATACCTACTTTGAAGAAAAAGAGACACGGTATCTGTTGCTGACTTCCTATCATCATGTTGTGAAATCCAGTAGTGATTTTATTCTTTGTTTAGAGTGGTTTTAGTCTGTTTTGTATTATTTAATTTCAACATACTTGAAGGTATGGACAGCTATTTTGAAGAGAACAAGAGACATTGTTGGTTTTCCTATTGTCCTGGTCTGATATTCTTCATTACTGTTTTGATCAGTGTTATACTATTTTGTTCTGTCTGAATTCATTGTGTGTGAAGATACAGACAACTATTTAGAAGAAAACAAGAGACAGTATGGTAGTCACTGTTGATCTCCTGTTGTCATGCTTTGAAATCTGTGTCACATTGTTTTTTTCTGACCTGCTATGTTCTGTTTTGTTATATTGTGTTTTATCCTCTTTAAAATTAAAAAAAAGCTAAAAAAAAACTTTCTGGAAAATCCAGGGTGATTTTGGGTGTGCTTCAGTTTAGTGCAGTTCAGTCAGAACTCAGGCTATATTTCTCTGTGGAACTTTAGCTCTGCTCTCCTACTAATCCAGCTTTGTTCTCCATTTGGCTTATGTGGTCACAATATGACTGCTGACAGTATCTGGGGTACATGCATCCTTTTTAACATCTGCAAAGAGACCTCCACAGCTTCTGTAAAAGATTCTTGTGCTCCTTTAATTAGAGGATCTTAAAACCAGTGCTAGCCTCTAATCATTCTCTTTGGCAAGGCATTCCACCTGCTGATTAACTGGGGCTCCTACCCAATTTGGTTGAAGCTACTCCTTTATTTTTTATTTTTATTTTGAAACAATGTTTCACTAAATCATAAGTTGGTCAGGCTGGGTTCAAGCTTGTGATCCTCTTGCCTCAGTTCCCCAGAGTGCTGGGGTTATGGGTACACTGTCATAACTGATGAGGTACAGTTTTTTTTTTTTTATACAAGACTTGGAGACCACTTTTTTTTTTTAATTTTAAAGAGAAAAAACACAAAATGATATAGAATTTTGTTGTAGTCAGGGGTTGCGAGGAGAACAATTACATATAGGACACAGAATTTGTAATACTATTTTATGATGGTCACCAGAGTTAAATACAAGAACGTGCAGGAAATCTGTCCACAACATTAAAGACTCAGATTATTCATCCAAGGGCCTGGATTCCACAGCAATGTCCTGCATAAGTCTAGTGAAGACCTAGAGCCCATGACAGTGCCTCCTACAAGTCCAGCTGGAGGTCTAGAGCTGTCAATAAAGACTCATTCCAGTCTGTTTTACAGATCTGTGTTGGGAAGGCCCAAAAGTCAGTGGTGGAAGCCAGAAAGTATATGCCAGTGGGATGAAGGAGCTATGCCAGTGGGTTGGAACCATGTCATGCTCAAAATAAGGACCAGGACTGCCCTGAAAATTACCACAACCATCTTCAGTGATAATGAAGGCCTAAGCTCCTCCAATGATAACAACCGAGTACATCCTAGGAAGCCAGCATGGCAAGCTTCTTCTGGAGATTAAACAGCATGCATGGTCCCCTCCAAAGCCAGGAAGCAATGCTCAACTTAAGGACCAAAGCTCCCCCACAGTGAGCCACAACCACTCTCAGCAACAAGGTCCTGAGCTCCTCCAATTGTAATGTCCAGATTCCTGCTGGGGAAGCCAGCATGACCAGTTCTTCCAGGAGAACCAATGGCTTGAAACAGTAACACTTAGGAGAACCCACAACACCCTGCTTTTCTTTTCCACATCTCTGTGCTGGCAACTTTTCTCAGGTGGGTCATCTACTCTCAACAACATGCCGATTTAATTCAGCTAGTGTTAAGTTGACCACCAGTTCTTAATTCATAACAAATTTCAAACAAGATAATAGGAGATTGACAATAGTTAACATGTTGTGTATTGTTATCTTCAAAGTAGTTGCTCAGATTACAAGATTACAAGGCATAAAAATTGATCATACAATATAAACACAAAGCATTCTTTTCAATGAACTAATAGAAATTAGTATAGTTATCTTAGCTATCTTAGTTATATATCCATATATTTTTCTTTTCCCTTTCTTCTTTTCTCCCTTTCCCCATTCTAGTTGTTCTTCCTTTTTAAGTAGTGTCTTACCCTTTGTCATGGTTTATGTCCGTGGCCCCCAGGCCTCATGTGTTTGCATTATGCATTTGTGATTGGTTCATTGTCTAGTGCTTGGATTGAGGGTGTGAGTGCTACACTGGCCTAGGGGTGGAGCTAGGATGTGATGTAATGGCAGGAAGAAGGTGTGTCTCTCTCTCTTGCTGGTTTCTGCCTTGCTGTTTGCAGCTGCCATGAGCTGCAGCCCTGCCATGCCAGCCTGCCTTGGAGCCAACTGAGTATGGACTGAGACCTCAAAAACTGTAAGAGATAAACCTTTCCTTTCCCAACTTTGGTCATCAGGTATTTTGTCTCGGTGACAAGTAAAAAGTAACTAAGACACCCTTTCACAATATTTATTGTACCTTTTGGGTCTTGTTTACTCCTTCAGGTTTTTACATTAGTGAGACAACACAATGTTTACATATGCAAGTCTGATTTATGTCACTTATAACATAAGTGACATAAGTATGGTCTCAAGTTGCATCCATTTACCTAGAAAAGCCTCTGGTTTATCCTTCTTGATAGCTGAGTAGTATTCCATTATATAAATATATCACATATTTTTTATCCATTCCTCAGTTGATGGGCATTTGGGTTGTTTCCAAGATTTAGCTATTGCAAATCATGCTGCTATAAACATTGTTGTACATATATCACTGTAGTATGATGCTGAATTAGTCAGTTTTTTACTAGAGAAACAGACATAACACAAAATATACGAATGTATAAGAAATTACAAAATTGGCTTACAGTGGTCAGCCACAGAGTCAGATAAAGAAGTATGCAGAGGGTGTTTATACACTGGAGGCTGAAGGATTCAACCCAAGGTCTGGAGTTCACTGCAAGTGCATATCAGCAGGCTAAAGAGTCTGTGCCAGAAGACTGAAGAATCCAAAGCAGAAGCTGGAGTCTGTGCTGGAAGACAGGAGATGTCTTCACGTGAACAATGGAGCTCTTCTGAAGAACAGAACAGCTGAGTTCATATCAGGAAGCCAGCATGACAAGCTTCTCCTGGAGAATGAACAGCACACATCTTCTCCTCTGGAGCGAGGAAGCAACGATCAAGTAAGGACTAGAGCTTCCCCAAAGTGAACCACAGTCATTCTTAGTATCAACAGGGTCTCAAGTTTCTCTGTTGGTGAGAACAGCCAAGTTCTTATCAGGAAAGATTCTTGACAAGCTCCTCCAGGAGAACCAACAGCAACAGGAGAACCAACAGCACCATGAAGACCAACAACACTACTACTTCCCTTTCGTGTTGGCATCCATCCTCAGGTGGAACGTCCACATTCAGCATCATGCTGATTCAATTCAGCTTGTTACAAGTTGCCCACCAGTTGTCAATCTACCACAGATGTTTAATATCCTTATGGGAAAACACCTAGAAGGGAAATAACTAGATTGAATGAGACCTCTAATCCTAGTTTTCTGAGGAATCTCCACACTGATTTCCACAGTGCTTGCACCAGTCCACACTCCCACTAACAGTGAAGAAGTGTTCCTTTTTCCCTATAGCACCACAAACATTTGTTATTGTTTGATTTCTTGATGATGACAATTCTTTCTGGGGGTGAGATGGAATCTCAGTGTTGTTTTAATTTGCATTTTTCAAATGACCAATGATGTTGAGTATTTTTGCATTTATTCATTTGCCATTGTTTCTTTATCTGAGAAGTGCATATTCATCTTAGATGCCCATTTTTGGATTGGGTCTTTGAATTTGGGGTATTTGATTTTTTCAATTATTTATATATTTTAGATAGAAGTCCCTTGTCTGAGGAACAGTAGGATAAATTTTTTTCCCACTCTGTGTGCTGTCTTTTCACTCTAGTGGTGATTTCTTTTGATGTGCAAAACTTTTTAATAAGATGAGATGCCAGTTGTGGATTCTTTGAAGTACTTCCTGGGCACCTTGTGTTCTGTTCATAAACTCTCTGCTTACCCCTATGTCTTCAAGGTTTCTGCCTAGTTTCTCTTCCAGTGGATTTAGTGTTTCTGTTTTACCATTTAGATTTTTGATCCATTTTGACTGTAGTTTAGTGCCATGGTGATACACTTAGGTCTAGTTTTAGTCTTTGGCATGTGGAAAGCCAGTTTTTCCAGCACCATTTATTGAAGAGGCTATCCTTCTTCCAGTAAACATGTTTGGCCCTTTGTCAAAGATAGGGTGGCTGAATGTGTTTGTAGCTGTGGTTGTCTCTTCTAATCTGTTCCACTGATCCTCACTCAGGTCTGTTATTTTGCCAGTACCATGCTAATTTCATCACAGTAGCTTTGTAGTATAACTTCAAGTCAGGGATTGTGATGCCTCCTGCCTTGCCTTTGTTGCCCAGAATTGCCCTTGCTAACCTAAGTCTCTTCTGATTCAGATGCATTTTAGAAATGTTTTCTCTAGATCTGTGAGGTATGCTAATGATATTTTGATTGGGAGCACATTATAGCAGTTTTGTGAATATGGCCATTTTCACAATATTGGTTCTTGTTATCCATAAGCAAGGGGTATCTTTCTATTTTCCAATATTCTCTTTGAGCTCCTTTTTCAGAGTATTATAATTTTAATTATATAGCCCTTTTACTTCTTTCCTTAGATTACTAAGTATTTCATTGTTTTGAATGCTATTGTGAGGGGTGTTGTTTCCATAATTTCCCTCTCAATGAGTTTGTTGGTTGTGTATAGGAATGCTACTGATTTTTGAGTGTTGCTTTTGTATCCAGCTATGCTACTTAATTTGCTTGTTAAATCTAAAAGTCTTTTGGTGGAGTTTTTGGGGACTTTTATGTTGAGTATCATGTCATCTGTGAATGAATGTAACTTAATTTCTTCTTTTCCTATCCTTATTCCTTTTCTCTCTCTTGTCTAATTGCTCTGGCTCACCTTTCCAGAATTATATTGAATAGGAGTGGTATTAGCACGTGTTCTCGTCTTGTTCCTGATTTTAGAGTAAAAACAGTCAGTGTTTGACCATTATTATGATGTTAGCTATTGGTTTGTCATAGATGGCTTTCATCAAATTGAGGTAAAGATAATCTATTCCAATTTTCTGTCGGTTTTATCATTTTCTATAGGGTTTTTATCACCAATGAGTGTTGGACTTTATTGAAAGCCTTTTCTGCATCTATTGAGATGATCATGTGATTTTTGTCTTTGATTCTGTCGATATAATGCAGTATATTTATTGATTTATGTGTGTTGAACCAGTCCTGAATTCCTGGGATGAATCTCACTTGGTCATGGTGTATAATCTTCCTGTGAATTGCTGCATTCTGTTTGCTAGTATTTTATTGATGATTTTTCCATCTATGTTCATGAGGAAGATTCGTCTGTAGTTCTCTTTTTTGGCTGAGTCTTTCTCTGGTTATGGTATCGGGGTAATACTTGTCTCTGGGAATGAGTTAAGGAGCATTGTTTTCCTTCCGATTCCATTAAAGATTTTGAGGAATATTGGTATTAAATCTTCTCTAAATTTCTTGTAGAATTCAACTGTGAATCCATCAGGACCTGGGATTTTCCTTGTTGTTATGTTTTTAATTACGTTTTCAATTTCATTAACTGACACTGAGTTACTCAGAATTTTTAAATCTTCTTGATTCAGCTTTGATAATACAGACCTTTCTAAGAATCTGCCCATTTCTTCTGTATTTCCCATCCTATGAGAGTAAAGATTTTCAAAGTAGGTATTGATGATCTTCTGAATTTCCACAGACTTCTAGTGATTTTACCCTTTTAATTCCTCATTGTGTGAATTTGAGTGTTTTCTTTTTTCCTTTTTTTTTTTTTTTATAAAATTGGCTGGGGGTTATATTTTTGTTTATTTATTCTTTCAAAGAACCAACTCTTCACTTTATTGATTCTTTTTATTGTCTTTTTAATCTCAATTGCATTAATTTCTGCTCTGCTCTTTATCATTTCCTCCCTTGTATGGACTTTGAGCTTGACTTGCTCTTCTTTTTCTAGAAACTTGAGGTACAACATTAAGTTTTCCATTTTGCTCATTCTGTCTTCCTAATGTGAGAATTCACTGCTATGTATTTCCCTTTTAGGTCTATTTTCATTGTATTCCACAGGTTCTAGTATGTTATATCTGCATTTTCATTTGACTGTAAATATTACTTAATTTCTTCTTTAATTTGTGACCCATTGGTTATTCAGGAGGGTGTTATTTAATTTCCATGTGTTTATGTAGTTTTTGCAGTTTCTTTTGCCATCAATTTCCAATTTCAGTGGCCTATGGTTGGAAAATATACATGAAATAATTTCAATTCCTTTGCATTTACTTAGAAATGTTCTGTGGGATAGTATATCCTCTATTTGAGAGAACATCCCATGTGTCACTGAGAGAATGTGCATTCTGATGATTTTGGGTGAAACAATCAGTAAACATCTGCTAAGACCATTTGTTCACATGTTTGATTTAGTTCTGTTATTTCTTTGTTGACTTTTTATCTAATTAATCTTTCTCTTTGTCACAGTGGGGTATTCAGTTCCTCTGTTACAATCGTGTTATTAATCATTTTTCATGTCTGTTAATACTTGTTTAATATGGTTGGGTGCTCCTGTATTTAGTGCGTACATTAATGATTGTTATCTCTTCCTTTTGAATTCTCCTCTAACAAGTGTTTATTTCTGTCTTTTGATCATTCTTGATTTGAAGTTCATGTTGTCTGAAAATAGGATAACTACTTCTGCTTTTTTCTGAGTTCCTGTCACGTGGAGTATTGTTTTCCATTCTTTGACTTTCGGTCTCTGAATTTCTTTTTGAGTTAAATGTGTTTCTTTTATATAACATATTATTAGATCTTGTTTCTTGATCCATCCTGCCAATCTTTCTCTTTTGATTGGTGAATTGAGGCCATTTACATTGATGGTTATAACTGATATATATTGACTTATCTTTGTCATGTTGTTTTCCTGATGTTAGTTCCTTGCTTTTCCCCTATTTAATTTCTTGCCCTACTGGGCGGTTTCTTACTAATACTATTCTTGGAATTGTGGTAATTTTTATCTCTGTCTAGGCTCTTCACCTTTTAATATTCTATTTTTGTGCTGAATTTCTGGCATCTTGATTATTATATGTCTGAGGTAAATTTATTATGGTTATGGCTAAGTGGAGTTCTATATGCCTCACTTATCCAAATGACAGATTCTTTTCCCATGCTTGAGAAAGTCTGTAGTTATATAACAGAACTGATCATGAATTTGTATGCAAAGTGATTCCCCTTAGTAGAGTGGATTTATCCTGTAGTGGGGAAATTTACAGAGGGTAATGTTTAAAACAAAATGCTTGGGCCACCGGAGAAGAGGGTAGAAAAGAAAGAATGAAAGAGTATTTGAGGGATTATCTAACCTTGGTCTCTGGGTTTAGGGGATGGGATTAGTTTTCTGTGGCTGGAGTTTTCCCTAGTCATTTAGAAAAGAAAGAGAAAGGGAAAAGAAAAATATTGAGAAAAAAGAAACTTAAAAAGGAAAAGAAAATAAGGTGAAAAGAAAAATAAAAGAAGGAAAAATTAAATTTTAAAACATTGTATGTTTTAAATAAATTAATTTATTTAAAAGTAAGTTAATTAATTTTAAATCAATCAATAAATTTATAACAAATTCAAAAGATTTAGAAACAAAAACCAAAAAAATGGGATGCCCCACCCACCAGCTTCTATTTTGTGACTTTGTCCCTAAGTACAGCGCTGGTTCACCTAACTTATCACCTGTTGGCTCAAAATTCAGACCTTCTCCTCTCATTAGTCTTGCCTGTCCATTGTATTCACACTAGTTGGGCTCCATCTGTGTGACTGATGTTCTCCTGGTTGCTCTGGTATAGGGGAAAGGGATACTCACCTGAATTCCTCTTGTAGGGCCAGTTGCTGAGTTCTTTATTTTAAAGAGGGCAAGATTAAACATAAGAAAACAGAACAAAACAGATCATAAGGAAACAATTTTAAGAAACATGGATTTCAAAGCAAGTCCACTGGAGATCTTCACTGTCTATCTTATTGTCTCTAGTCTTCTTTCAAATAGTTGTCCCCATCTTCACACACATTGAATACATACTGAACATTATAGAACTAATCTAATCATAACAAGATGGGGAAGGATTTTTAGGTCTTCAAGACCTGACATTGGGGAAGTCAATAATGACTGCCATAATGTCTCTTATTCTCTTCAAAGTAGCTGTCCTTATCTTTACATATGCTGAAATTGAACATAGGAGACTAGACTAATATCACTCTGAACAGTGAATAATGGTATTGTTAAATTTTATATCATAATGCTAAAGAATTAGCACTGGGTATCTTAATCTCTCTTCTACTTCAGAGTATCTGTTCATTACATTATATAATCTGTTCCCATAAACTGTTTAGAAATTCTCCCCATGTGTGAATCTCTACATGTATATCTATCCTTTCTGTATTATAGGGAAAAACAGATCAAAACCAGACAACAAAACAAATTCCTAGAAAAATATGACATGAAAAAGACATATAAAACCGCAATATTAGGTGATTTACAGTAGTTTCTATGCTTTCTCTTGTTTTTTTAATAGAATTGTCCACATCACCAGACATAATATAATTGAACATAGCATTACATAGCTATTTTAATAAAAACACAACTTTGGATACATAGGATTCAAAAGCAGTTAATAATCAAACTGGAATGGGTATCTTGTGACATCTTGTCATCTTCAGAGTAGTTGCCTCTACTCTTAGACTTGATACTATCAAGCATACAAAATTTGAATAAAATCAGTCAAGGCAAAACAGCGGTCTAACAAACCAGCTTCAAATAAGATAAGTCAAAGTAAGACAATGTAAGTAATACAGTGCTTCAGTTTAAGTTAATAGGAAATTAATGATAGTTACCATGGTACAGCCTGCTATTTTTGGGATAGCTGTCTGTGCCCTCAAATATAATATGAGTAGACAGACCAGAACAAAATAATATCAAACTAAACAGAGTGATAAACTACTGTGGCTTTTAAATCCTGATACACTATTAACAATGTCCTCTGCCTTCCTTTTTTAAGCAATTCCTCACATTTCCCCTTCTCAGGATGCTTTGTATATTTTGGGTCCCACTAGCTCCTTTACTTTTTAGATTAGGGGTCAACGTGTTATCTGTCTGAGTGGTGCTGAACCTTTTTACCCCTGAGCTTGATCTTGAGCTGTATTCCTTTACTTACTAAAGCCACAGGGTTTTCCTTCCTTCTAGCTGTGTAGTTCTACACTGCACAAAAGTGTCATAACTTTCCAACCTATCTGTGGCTGCTGGATGAGTTGTCCGTTTCTCTCTGGTTCCCTGTCACCTAGAGCATCGTTTTCTCATCTTTGATTTTCAGTTTATTAACCCTCTTTCAGGTTGAGTATATTTCCTATTCAGAACATCTCGATGGATCCTGTCTCCTAATCTACTCTACCTGTGTTTCTTTTTGTTAGTGTATCAAGTCTATCTATATTAAAGATTATAGCCCACCTTCTCTGCCTCATCACTGCTATTTTATTTTTCTATTATATATCCACTTTTCTCCTTCATTTCACTGTCTGCCCTGTTCACTGAGGCCTCTCTGCCACTGTTGCTGGAATCCTGGTATTTTTTTCTGTCTCTCTCTAGAGTGTCCTGCAGTATATTTTATAGGGTTGGATTGGTGGCCATGAACTCCCACAGTTTCTCCTTGTCTTGGAGACATCTTATTTCTCCACTAATTTTGAGAAAGAGTTTTTCAGGGTACATCGATCTGGGTTGGAGGTTATTTTCTTTTGGGGCTTGGACTATTTCCCCCCAGTCTCTTCTCAATTTGATAGTTTGTGTTGATAAGTGTGTCATTATTTTGATGATTTTTCCTTTGTAAGTGATCTGTTTCTTTTCTCTGACTGCTTTTAATATTCTGTTCTTGTGGTGGATTTCTGGGATCTTGATTATTATGTGTCTGGGTGAAGATCTGTTTTGGTTGTAGTTGGTTGGAGTTCTGATGCCTCATTTATCTGGATATCATTTCTTTTCCTATGCTTGGGAAGTTTTCCTTAATTATTTCTGTGAATAGCCTTTGTAATTCATTTGTGGTTACTCTTGCTTCTTTGCTCATGTTTTTTATTGTTAAGTTATAGATCCTTTTTTTGTCTTCTAGCCTTTGAATTGTTACTTCCTGGTTCCTTGTTATTTTTAATAGGTCTTTTCTTTCATGATGACACATTGTAAACTGTCTTCAAATTTCGAAAGGTTAACTTTAGTTTCTGTCAAGGCATTTTGCTAGCTTTCAGTGGAGTTTTTAATTTCCTGGTAATCTCTTTGGATTTGTTTCATGTATTCTAGATTTTGTTTATATTCTTCACCAAAGGTTTCTCTTTTTTTTTCTGGGTTCCTCCATTCTTCCATCTGTGTCTTCTTGAGAGGGGCTTAGCATTTATTTTATTAATCTTTTTATATCTTGCCTCGCTTGGATTAGAATTTCAGTTTTAAGATTGTCTATGAGGTCCTGAAGGTATTTCTTTATGTCTGCTGATGTTGTGGCTAATATTGCATGATTGCTACACTGGTTCTCTTCTGTATTTTCCTCTCCTGGGCTTATTTTCCCAGGGTTCGTGACTGGAGGTTTTTTCTTATTTTTTTCTCTTGTCATGTTTCTGGTTTCTTTCAGACAGGTGTGTGGTAGAGGTCTCAGGCCCTCTCTGTGTTGCTTACAGTTTTTCTGAAGCATGCTGGCTGGGGTTTTGCTGCCCTCTTCAGATAACAATCTGAGGTGCATGCAGGAACTGTGGGCTGGCCCCTTTCCTCTGAGCCAGTCAACAGGCAAGTGCCTTCAGCATCTTAGGCTGTCCTGTGGCTGACGTCACAGGGTTGGGACAATTTCATCCCTGGCTATTGGGTCCCGACCAGGGGCATGACTCAGCCCAAGCTGATCCCACCAGTCCTTTCTGGGCCAGGGGTAGGTGAGTGATGCCACAGTGGTGCTGGGCTCTGCCCCACTCCAAGATGTCTTCCAGCTGGCCACACTTGCCATGGGACCCAATTTCTAGCACTCATTGAAAATTAATGCAACTCTCTACCTTGGCTCTATTCTACACTGTGCTGTGTCCTCCCACCAAGGGCCTGGGACTCACCAACTCCCGTTATCTGTGACTGAGGCTTCAGCACAACCTTGAATCATAGGACTCCATGGAGCTCCCAGCACAGCATGGGATGGGTCTCAGAGTGTTACTGGCTCCAGCCCTCCACCCACATTTTTCCTTTCCACTTCCTAATTTTTCTTTTCCTTCAGTTTCCTCCTGGGGTTATGAGAATCCCTCTCCACTCCTCCAGCCCTCTCTGTGTTGTCAAATTCCAGCATCTGAGCTGTTTTTCCCATAGAAGCTCTCTACCCAGCTACCTACCAAGACGACATTTTCTTGTCTCTTGTTGCTCAGTTCTGTATTTTTCCTGAGCTTGTTGCTGGTCCAAGATCATATTCTGTCAACAACTGCAGTAGTTTCTTTGTTTGTTTAATGTAGGATTATTTATATTACATGTATTATTGGGGAAAATGAATATAACTAAAATAACTAAAAGAGAGCAACAAGATGGGATAGCACATATCTACTACTAATAAAAAATTGAAACCTTAGCTTTTTCAAAGCTTTGACACCACTTGGGCATGAAGCAGATAGTAAGAAGTCATGTTCACATGGTGGCTTTTCTGTCCAGTTACCTCATGCAATAATTTCAAATCTTCTTAAATGTGTCATCCTAAAGAAAACAATGTGAATGCTTTGGGCAAGAATATGGTTTTCTTGAAAACAGTACAGCACCAGGCACTTTATTATATAGCATCACAATGGTATCACTCTCCCATTTCCACATCATGATAAATGAAAAACAAGATGCTAGCATAAAATTGAGCAGCATATCATGGATTCTCCCGGACTTGAACTCTTGACACCTGGAAAACAGCAATGTAGTGAAGAGAAAAAAAAAGAATAGTTCTAGGAAGTAAGAAAGTGCTGTTTGGGTAACTAAAAATCACAGAGCAACTCAAGAAACTAAGGACAATACAAAGGAAGAACGAAATCAGGATAAATTGCTGACCCTGACTCCCAGAGAATGGCCCTGATTTTGTAAATATGACAAGTCCAGAAAGGACTCAGCAGCCCCAGGGAGAAACATAGACCAGACTAGCAGTGCCAGTCCCAAGAAAACCCAACAGTTATTGAAAACATCAAATACAACATGGGGTTTTATGGCAGACTGGAGTTGGAAAACAAAAAATCCCAGTGCACTGCTTGCCCTATTTGAGAGCGGCTAAACAGGAGCCATCTGGGGGAAGAGTTAAGTAGTTCAGACTGAGCTACTCCAGGAACCAGGAGCCACAGGGCAACTATACTTTTGGGGTCACTCTCCCATAGTGACTTACTGGGAGATAGCCACAAAAGGGTTCTTTGTTGTTTTGTGTGGCAGTTGAGCTTTTTCTTTTCTTTATTTTTATCTCCTTTCTTTTGTTCTTTTATTCTTTTCTTCCATCTTTTACTTGTCATTTTCCAATATTTTTATCTAATTTTATTAATTTAAAAAACTTTTAAATTGCATCTTTTGCTTCATTTTTTTCTTCTCTATCTCATCTGCCTTGTCTTTGTTTCCCAAATTTTACTTCTTTTATTTTCCTTTTTCTACTCCTTCATTTTATTAGTGTTACACTTAAGCTTTATTAATGTTTAGATATCCTGTTGGGCCTATGCTATTACTGAATTTTTTCTATTAATCATGCTATCATTGTTGTACTTCATAGATACTTACTGTATGTCAATATTTGGTTTTTCTTTGTGTCTATATCATTATTTCAGATCTCTTATTGTTGAGCTTTTATGGTATGTCAACAATCAGTTTGTCTTTGACTTTATTATTGATGCTGATTTCTTTGCTTCTGTCAGTGGCATTATAGTTGTTCTTATTATTTTGTTTTTATTGTGTGTCCCTATCTTTTTTTATCTTTGTGCTGTCAACATTACTGCAGTTTGTTTACTGAGAACTAACTGCTGGGTGAATCACACTATTCCCTCCCCTCATCAAATTAACTGAATTGCTTGGATCTTGGGACAGAGGCCAAAGCCTATAATTAGCCATGTCCAGATCATGACTCGTAGCCAGAAGGCAGAGCCGAGGGCCATCTAAATAGATAAGCCTCCTTGCTCAGAGGCAGACAATTGGTGGGGTGGTATGACTGATAGAACTGTGGGGGGCCAGCTCTGGCTGAAAAGATAAGAAGTATGAAATATAAATGACCTTTATTTTGAGAATGCAGGGAGAGACACCTCTGATCCCCTGGGGCATGGCATCTTCCCCCGGGATCGGTGATCTCTCCGTGGAACACGTGGAGTGGGGGCATACATGTAGCTTAGGTTAGGGGTGGTGCCTGAGGGGCATTAGAGTTGCACAAGTAGCCCATTGGTATTCTTTTGGCAGCATAGGTAAATTCCTAGGGGTGGGGAAGATAGAGTCATAGGTAGAGTCCTAGGGGTGGGGGAGATAGGGGCTCCTTGGTTCTGGCTAAGGCTTTTCCAGCTACAGTGTCCAGCCTAGGTCAAAACTCTTTCATATCCTGTCTTATGATTATTATTATGAAAAGGGGTGAAGATTTCTCTCTTTAACTGATTCCTGCTGGCAGAGGGTGCTGTATTGGGGTCTAGGGGAGTCAACGGGATGATGATTGATGCCCAGTTAGAAGCTGGTATCAGGTGTTTTAGCCAGTTCAACTTCACTGGTGAATACACGTATGTTAGACTGGAAAAACAAAGAGACAAGATGTTATGAGGAGGCATGGCACCATCATATTTAAGGACCCAGGTGAAGTAGAAGGAAAGGTGCCTTTGATTTAGACATGTCATTATATCAGGATGACGTTGAGGTAGGATCATTGTCACGGTGAGGTAGAATTCTGAAAATGAAACATGGGGTTAGGAACAGTGAAGTTATAAGAGGTGATTACTACCCCATCTGAAAGGATAAAAGTTAAAAGGGTAGGTAGGTAAGGCTTGTCTCTGGTATGCATGATGTTGGTGTCTTTAGGAAATACTGTTAAGAGTCCTGCTGTAAAAAGAATAAGAAATTAGAAACCAAATTGGATAACAAAACATGACAGCCTGAGAGTCGTGGCTATGAGGCCTTGGTAAGGCAGAGATGAGTAGGCAACAGGATGGTTAGATCTAGGGCTGGAAGGGCACCACTTAGCCTGAGTGATGTCAAACCAGAATGGCAGTGTAGCAACTTTGATCACTGTTGAGGTTGTCAAGAATATTAGGTATGGGTTGCTGTAACCTGGTTGTAGTCCTTGGAATGATTTGCTGTAACAGAACTTTAGCAAGTATATCAGCAGTTTACCAGGTTGTGGGAAAGGCTTCCATGTATCCTGAAAAAGCATAAGCAAAGTGAGAAGACAAAATGTATCTGTCAGTCTTGACCAGGGTTGCCTGAGAAATTGGTGAATAAGAAAGGAAGGAGGTGGTCTTATATCACTGAGGAGAGGTTTACTAGCAATAACAGGTGTAAGCTGTTGAGACCTCAGTGTCTGGGTCAGCCTGTATAAACATAAGGGAATAAAAGGCATTTTAAGATTTAGGACTGGTACCTGCACGAAATAGGCCCTGTTTGTAAATGGCATAGGTTGACCTTTAATACCTCCTAGAGGCTGAGGATTTAATATAGTGGCCTGAAAACTCAGGAAGAACTCTGTACATATGGCCTCTATGTCCACAAATATAGAGAATGTCTTACCTGAGACTTTTAGTGGGACTTGGACTCTGAGACAGACACCCATAAAGGGGACTGCTGTTGGCCCTGAGCCCCGTCAGTCTTTAGCAGCAAGTTTAAGCAGACCTGTCGGTGATGAATCTGGCAGTGTTGACATTTCCTGTGAGGGCTGGAAGTTAGGATGGCTTACTCACTCTCTGGTGGCTAGGACAGTCCAGTAGCTCTGGGGTAAGGTCTCAAAGAATTCCAGGATGGGGCACTCTCTTGCCCAATGTCTTCTGCTACATTTAAGGCATGGTCCATGGGGGGGAGGGGCTAGGCAGCTCCACCTTGTGTAGGTTTACCTGTCTCAGAACTCCAAGTGTCACAAGTGTTATTGTTATCTCTGTTGTTGAAAACATGAAAAACCATATTAAGGTCTCAGGTTTGAAGGTCAAGTTTTGCCTCTTTGTTGTGGGATCTCGACTACAGTAGAAGGTATCTGTAGAATTAAGTAACTTTGCAGGAATTATATATAATCAACAGGGTATTTATGAGTTTAGCAATGCAGACAGGCTGGGAAAAGGTTTAAGTTTGGCTTCTGCCACAGTCCTGGCCCCACTGCCCTCTTTGAGTGGCTTGTAATGTAAACATGGTTTTGGCATTCCAGATCAGACAGCAGACTTCATCTGGATGGCACACTGCTTTTTTTTCAGGGTGCCGCATGGCAGGCCATTGTTTTACTGAAATTACATACTTAACAAAAAAGGCTTCAGTCTGCCCTCCCCCTTTTGGAGTATAATCTCATTTTAATGGAAACATTTTGCAGTAAAGGTTCACTAATCTTATGAATAAATCTACCAAAACTGATCTAACACTGTCAAATTCTGAACACATTTACTTCTTTTCAAACCTGTTATTTGCAGTACTGTAAACCAAGACAAATAAAATTCACATCCTCTTGAGCTTTCTACAACTTACTATATACCCTCAAGTTGAGCTTTTCCTATCTTCTTTCACATTCTGGCACAACCAGACATTTTTACTTGAAGACAAAACCACTTTCTTTGTCCCTCTTTTTTTTTACTTATTACCAGTCAATTACCTTTCCTCTTGCTTCTCAGACAACATTAAAACTTTCAACAAAACCCTTGAAGTGATTTTCCTTCAGTAGTCTGAAATATATTGAATCATTTCATGTGTTTTCACCACCTTCCTTGTTTTGGAAAAGAGCTAGTGGTTCCCAGCAAACGGAATTTATAATTATTTTTAATTTTAGTTGTTAAACAGGAGATTGGCAACAACACAGTACAATACAGGCAATAAGCCTAACACAGAACACCACTGGTGGTTTATAGCAAAAGGAATTGACAAATACCTCCCAACCCTAGCCAAACAGGAGATTACTGAAGGCTTTAATTGATAAACAAGACTGGTAAAATTACCAGGTGGCCACTTTTTGTTTATCAGTTAAAATCTTGTCTATTGCCAGCTTATTTAACCTTGATTAAATTGTTTGAGAATGTAAAAAATAGCATCTCTGAGTGGAGCCGCTGATCTGCTGTCTCTCTGTGCCTGTGTTTAAAGCAGCGCCTGTGTTTGGGAGAAGCCTGCCTGGGAAATGCACCTGCCTGGGAGACACACAGTGCCTAAGGCAGGACAGAAGTCTGAGGCTGGGCGGGGCATGCCCAGAGTGGGGGCATTTGTCATGGCTGGAGCACACACAAAAAAGGCAGCAGAAACAATCTGAACTTAATATCTGAAAACACAAACAGCATCAGATCAGCAATATAATGAGTTGTCTGCTGCACCTGTCTGCACTGGCAGACAGAACTGCACTTGAGCTTGGGAGTGGGGACTGCTCTGGTGCACGTGCAGAGCACAACCAGCGTGGGGGCGGGGCATGCAGAGTGAAGGCGGGGCGAGCGCCGGGATATAGCATGTGGGGTGGGCTGGGACTGCCCCAGGAAATGCGCAAGGTGGTGGTGGTTCTGTGGCGGAGGCCGTGGCATGGGTGCACAATGCACGTGAGACACATGGAGGGGTGGAGCTGGGAGGCGGAGTTGGGACACTGCGTGAAGCTGGGACCTTACACACTGGCGGACCAATGGACGGACTGACATGGAGCTGTGCCAACACGTGGAGCTGGAACTGCTCTCAGGGCATGCAGATTAGGGTGTAGCATTAGAGCTGGACCCCACGCTGGTCCACTGCATGAGAGCTGAGATACCGTGTAGAGTTGGGGCACAGCGTGAAAGCCTAAAGCAGCCTAAAGCTTAAAGCAGCCCTGCACATATCTCTCAACACTGGGCTCATTTTTTCTATCTTGGTGGGGAATGGGTCAGAGCACACGTGGAGGGGAGGGGGAAGGAGGCAGCGAGGAAACAAAAGGAACGGGACGCTGGCAGGAAAGGACACATTCCCAAAACAAAGGCTTAGAGATATAGAGTTTTGTAAACTTGTCATCAGTGTGATAAGCCATAGATAGGTATGGTTTTTTTTGGGGGGGGGGACAGGAAGTGGTCCCCAAGATAAAATCTGGTGTGGGGTCTAGCCCACAGAGTTATAGCCAGATGAGGCAACGGACCATGGTCTGCTAAGTGTAAGTCATCACTTTTTACTTATAGACTGATCAGTTATTATATGGTTCCAAAGCTTCATAATAATTGGCCATCACCAATATATATGAGTGGATTTCACCTGGGTTTAGTAACAACTCTGCCATGAGAACTTAAAAAGCTCTGAAGGACGTGAGAGTCTCTCAGTGTGGGCTGGCCTAGGAGAACTCTGCCTTGGGCTATCCGAACCCAAAGGATGTGAGAGCTCCGAGTGTGGACACAGATTGACCCAGAAAGAGCCTGCCTTGGGCTATCTAAGGACGTGAGAGCATCACAGGAACCCACGGAAGGGGGAGAAAACCTGCCTGGGGCCTAGTCCAGTGGCAATCTCTGGGAGGTTGCTCACCTGTGGTAAATTGGGTTGGTATTGTTTGTGAACCAGCAGCGACAAGTTTACAGCTCCTGAGTGTAGAAGTGAGGAATTAATGCAGGATGCAGTCCAGTCCTGGTCCTGAATGGCAGGGGACTCAAACTGGAAGGCCCCAGGAGTCTCTCATCTGCCATTCCCAGTCAGGGAACCATATGATAGAACTGTGGGAGACCAGCGGCAGCTGCAAAGATAAGCAGTATGAAATATAAATGATCTTTATTTTGAGAATGCAGGGAGAGATACCCCCGATTCCCTGGGACGCGGCATCTCCCCCCAGGATTGGCAATCTCTCCGTGGAACACGTGGAGTGGGGGCATACATCTAGCTTAGGTTAGGGGTGGTGCCTGAGGGGCATTAGGGATGTACAAGTGGTCCATTGGTATTCTTTTGGCGCTATAGGTAAATTCCTAGAGGTGGGGAAGATAGAGTGATAGGTAGAGTTCTAGGGGTGGGGAAGATAGGGGCTCCTTGGTTCTGGCTGAGGCTTTTCCAGCTACAGTGTCTGGCCTGGGCCAAAACTCTTTCAATGACCAGTTCAGAGACTTTCAATTAATCTTAGGTTGCAATGTGAATGGCACTTAAGTTTGCTTTGATGTTGTGATCTTTCAACTGTGTAGGTTTTTGTTATTGTAATTATTTCTTTTTCTATCTTCTTTCTTTTCTTTTTCTTTCTTTAGCTTTCCTCTTTTAATGCTTTAATGTTGTGAACTTCTTTGTCTCTTGTGATTATTTCTGTCTTGAAATTCATGTGGTATGAAATTAGGAGAGCCACTCCTAAATTTTTGTTGGTTTCTCTTGTAATCCACAAACGAGCCCCCAAGCTTGAGTTCAAAAAATGAGGCAAAAACATATTTTAAAAAGCAACGCTGACTTATTTTACCCTGGGCCCAGCGATACAGTACAGCTGGAGATTGCATAAGCTGTGTGTCTTTCCTCTACACTTGCCACCTTTAAGTACATATCACAATTTACAAAGTAAGGGGGTCAGGAAAACTGTTAACGAGGAAAACCTTTGTTTTCCTTAGGAGAGGACAGAGCAGTCTAGCAGTATTTAACACCCCCTGTTAGCTTATTTTAGCACCACATCTGTTATTTGTAGAGGGCAACAATGGTTAACATATCAATTAGGTAAGATTTTACAATTCTTTACAGAGAAGAGCATTAATTAACAAATCAATTAGGTCACCAGAGGGGGAAAGAAAACACATATACAGTACTGGCCACGTTACAGGTATTTTGATATAATATAAATATAACAAAGCTCTTTTTTTTAGTGTACAACAGTTTCTGTTGCATGAAATAATTATTTTCTGCTCTTTGATTTAAGTTTGTCTGAAGTGAAGGGGAGTATTTTCAGGGCATTAGTGGTAATGTTTCTCTTACTGTGATAACTTTTAAAGCATTCACCATATATTGGGATCAGTATTTTTAGTCATGAGGAAAACTTTCCTGTGAGATTTGTTTTTTTGTCTCAGCTTCCTGGAACGTAATAGAAAAATGAAGAAAGGGACAATAATTGCCATGCTGTTTTCAAAGAAAAGTGCATGTTAAAGGACAGTCTGACCTGTAAGTACAAGAAAGGTATTTGGAGGAAAAGTTTTACTTCCTGAGAAGGGTTGATGTTAATTGTAATCACTGTTTCTATCATGAAAAGAGACTAGAGACCCTGGGTATTACATTTCATTGTGTACTGGGTGTCATATAACTGGTAGCTGTGCAGGAAGGAGCACAGTAGGCTTAAAAGCTATTCTTGACGGGTAGACTTACAAGGTTGGCTTGACCAGCCATCTGGGATCTTAGATGTTGGACATTTTCCAGGAAGAGAGAGTAAACAAGAAGAGTGGCTCATTATGTCTAAATTATTTGTTCAGACAATGAGGATATACTAGATACCTGATTTTCTTCAGGGTTCCTATAATTTGGGTATGTGCCCAAAGGGAGTGCCTGTGGACTAGCTCTCCATAAATCCCCTAGGTGCTGAGACTCCAGTAAGCTTTCCTGGTTGATAACATTTTGTAAGTGCTGACATAACTTGCTGCTGGAGGATGGTGCACACCTTCTGTGACCAGATTGAGTGAGGACTCTATAGGCTTGTGGCTGATACCTCCATATCTAGCCCCAGGTGCCTTTTTTCTTTGCTGATTTTGCTTTGTGTCTTTGAATGTGATTATGTGGAAAATTGATGCTGAATGTTGTAAATGTTCTCATCAAATTGTCAGGTAGAAGGTAGACTTGGGAACTCTACACACTAAGTGACTCTTAAAAAGTTGTGTGAGAGGACTATGGCTTTGTATTTTGGAAAATTTCTTTCATTTTATAATTATTATATTTATTAAGGTAAGGCCCTATGGGATAGAGGGTGAGTTCTGACTCTCACATAAAAGAGACTAAGGTTTGCACCCCAGTATGACTTGAGCAAATAACTTGAGATTCAATTTCTTCATATGGAAAATGTAGACAGTGATATTTATAGCAAAGCGTTATTCTGGAGATTAAATGAAACATAAACTAAAGCCCAAGTCTGTGCCTGACATATAGTTAGAACTCAATATTGTTATTTGAGGAAGACACCTGAGTAATACCTCCAAATCTTCCAATCGTGGGCAACAATGTATCTGAGACAATGTCAACCTCAAGTTACTTCTGATGCTGGAGGATGATTATAGAAAGAAAAATATTTAGTGTATTTAAGTTATATAATAGCTTGATATGAAAGTATGCATTTTTTCATATTATAAAGTTAATATATACTCTCTGTAAGAAATGTTAAGCAATATAAAAAGTAAGGAGTAAAATTCCTCCATGACGTTACATCCCCTTCAGTCAAGATTTAGTGTTTATTCCTTCATATATCTTTATGTGCATACAGAAATGCATAGGTTTAAGGTAAAAATGGGTCTTTCATGTTTTATTTGCCACATATCTGGACTCTTGGCATTGTCATATTATTACATATAGAATGACTTTATTACTTTTAAGCATGGTGTGATTTCTTGATTAGTCATACTAAAGTTGGTTTAGATAAACGCTTACTAACAGACACTTGGATTAATTCCAGTCTGAAGTTATAATATTACCATAAGTAAACTGCATTTCCAAGAACAGTTACAATTATCTTTCCTACTTGAGAAGAAATGGTACAAGCTTGAGCAACGAAAGTCCTGCCTTATTTCCCTGATTAAACTGTGACAGAGGGCTGTCACATCTGTAACCTGAATTATATGTGTACCTTCGCAGAAGTGGGGCACAGATGAGCTGAGTCTACCAGCCAATTATAACTTAAATTTTAAAAGAAAAGCAAAATGAAAAGGATTATAAAACTTGAGAGAGCTATTGGGGCCTCTTTACACATTTGGCTGGAAATGAATGGAGTTTGTTTCCATCCTATTTGATCTAGAAATACAGGAGACAGCTGGTGAAGTTTAACCACTGATTATTTGATGATACAAAGAAGCTTATTTTTTATAAAGAATTTTTTAAATAAATGTGTTAGACTTAATGAAGATTCTTTTTTTATTTTAAAGAGGGTAAGATTAAACATAACAAAACAGATCATAAGGAAACAATTTTAAGAAATAAAGATTTCAAAGCAAGTCCACTGGAGATCTTCACTATCTATCTTATTGTCTCCAGTCTTCTTCCAAATAGTTGTCCTCATCTTCACACACATTGAATACATATTGAACATTATAGAACTAATCTAATCATAACAGGATAAGGAAAGTTTTAAGGTCTTCAAGACCTGACATTGGGGAAGTCAATAATTGACTGCCATAATGTCTCTCATTCTCTTTGAAGTAGCTGTCCTTATCTTTACATATGCTGAAATTGAACATAAGATACTAGAATAATATCAGTCTGAACAGTGAATAATAGTATTGCTAGATTTTATGTCATAATGCTACAGAATTAGCACTGGGTATCTTAGTGTCTCTTCTTCAGAGTATCTGTTCATTACATCGTGCATTATGTAATCTGTTCCTGTAAACTGTTTAGAAATTCTTCCCGTGTGTGAATCTCTACATGTATATCTATCCTTTCTGTATTGCAGGGAAAAGCAGATCAAAGCAAGAGAACAAAACAAATTCCTAGAAAAACATGAAATGAAAAAGACATATAAAACCACAATATTAGGTGATCTACAGTAGTTACTATCCTTTTGCTTGTTATTTTCAATAGAATTTTTCACATCATCAGATATAATATAATCTAACATAGCATTACATAGCTATGCATTACATTTTAATAAAAACACAACTTTGGAGACATTGGAGGACTTCAAAAGCAGTTAATAATCAAACCGGAATGGGTATCTTATTACATCTTATCATCTTCAGAGTAGTTGCCTCTACTCTTAGACTTGATACTATCAAGCACACCAAATTTGAATAAAATCAGTCAAGGCAAACAGCAGTCTAATAAACCAAATTTAAATAAGATCAATCATAGAAAGACAATGTAAATGTAAGTAATACAGGGCTTCAGTTTAAGTTAATAGGAAATTAATGATAGTTACCATGGTATAGCCTGCTATTTTGGGGATAGCTGTCTGTGCCCTCAAATATAGTATGAGTAAACAGACCTGAACAAAATAATATCAAACTAAACAGAGTGATAAACTACTGTGGCTTTTAAATCTTGATACACTATTAACAATGTCCTCTGCCTTCCTTTTTTAAGCAATTCCTCACATTTCCCCTTCTCAGGATGCTTTGTATATTTTGGGTCCCACTAGCTCCTTTACTTTTTAGATTAGGGGGTCAACGTGTTATCTGTCTGAGTGGTGCTGAACCTTTTAACACCTGAGCTTGATCTTAAGCTGTATTCCTTTACTTACTAAAGCCACAAGGTTTTCCTTCCTTCTAGCTGTGTAGTTCTACACTGCACAAAAGTGTCATAACTTTCCAACCTATCTGTGGCTGCTGGACGAGTTGTCCCTATTCCTTAATTATTTCTGTGAATAGCTTTTGTAATTCATTTGTGGTTGCTCCTGCTTCTTTGCTCATGTTTTTCATTCTTAAGTTATAGATCCTCTTGTCTTCTTCTAGCCTTTGAATTGTTACTTCTTGGTTCCTTGTTATTTTTAAGAGGTCTTTTCTTTCATGATCACACATTGTAAATCTGTCTTCAAGTTTGGAAAGGCTAACTTTAGTTTCTGTCAAGGCATTTTGCCAGCTTTCAGTGGAGGTTTTGTTTCGTGGTAATCTCTTTGGATCTGTTTCATGTATTCTAGATTTTGTTTATATTCTTCACCAAAGGTTTCTCTTCTTTTTCTGGGCTCCTCCATTCTTCCATCTGTGTCTTCTTCAGAAGGGCTTAGTATTTCTTTTGTTATTCTTTTTATATCTTGCCTCACTTGGATTAGAATTTCAGTTTTAAATTTATCTATGAGGTCATGAAGGTATTTCTTTATGTCCACTGATGTTGTGGCCAATATTGCATGATTACTGCACTGGTTCTCTTCTGTATTTACCTCTCCTGGGCTTATTTTACCAGGGTCAGCAACTGGAGGGTTTTTCTTATTTTTTTCTTTTGTCATGTTTCTGGTTTCTTTCAGACAGGTGTGTGGTGGAGGTCTCAGGCCCTCTCCATATTGCTTATGGTTTTTTCAAAGCGTGGTGGCCGGGGTTTTGCTGCGCTCTCCAGTTTTCCGTCATCTGAGGTACACGCAGGAACTGTGGGCTGGTCCCTGTCCTCTGAGTCAGTCAACAGGCAAATGCCTTCAGAAACTTAGGCTGTGCTTTGCGGAGGTCAAGGGTCGGGACAGTTTCGACCATAGCTATTGGGTTCTGACGAGGGGCGTGACTCAGCCCAAGCTGATCCCACCAGTCTTCTTTGGGTCAGGGGTGGCTGACTGTTGCCACTGTTGTGCCAAACTCTGCCCCACTCCAAAATGTCTTCCATCCGGCCACACCCACAGTGGCACCTAATTTCTAGCACTCACTGAGAATTAATGCAGCTCTCTACCTTGGCTCCACTCCACACTGCACTGTGTCCTCCCTCCAAGAGCCCAGGACTCACCAACTCCTGTTATTGGTGGCTGTGGCTTCAGTGGGACCTTGAATCACTGGACTCCACAGATCGCCCAGTACAGCACAGACGGGTCTCAGCAAGCGCATCCGGCTCCAGCCCTCCACCCGCATTTTTCCTTCCTCTTCCTATTTTTCTTTTTCTGTCAGTTTCCTCCTGGGGTCATGGGAATCCCTCTGCACTCATCTGGCCCTCTCCATGTTGTCAAATTCCAGTGTCTCGGCTATTTTTCCCATAGAAGCTCTCTAACCAGATACCTAGCAAGCCACCATCTTCTTGTCTCTCCTGAAGATTCTTGTGATTGTCTTTATTTAAGATCCACTTGTTTTAGGGATAATGTTGCATGGAATTGCATTTAGAATCATCTAGTGGGGTGACAAAATCACATATAGGGGTATGCATTTGAGGGAGTCTAGAGATGATCTGAATTAGCTCAGTGGGAGTTATTTTATAATTCTTTATTTTTTATGTTGTGAAATTCCCATAAAAAGTTGGGAAAACAGCTTAGCATCAGTGGCTAACTTCTGACAGGGTAGAGAGAAGTTACGAAAGGACTTGTGGTTGGGAAACATTTTTTAGGGCTGGGCAACGTTAATAAAGGAATGTCTTACTCTTGGCCATAGTCCAGAGGTGAGGCCCTCTGAATTTTTAAGGTCTCTGATTCATAGGAAGAAAAGAAACCAGATGAGCACTTCAGTATTTATTTTTTTATTGGTAACTGAATTGAACTCAGGACCTAGTGCTTGGTAGGCAGGCACTGTGCCACTGAGCTATATCCCTGGTCCTTTATTTTTTATTATTTATTTATTTATGGTACCAGGGATTGAACTCATGACTGTGCGCTTGACAGGAAGGTGCTTATATTGCTGAGCTAAATGTCTGACCTTTACTTTTTATTTTAAAATTGGTTTTATTTGGTTAAGAATAAATGTTAACTTTAAAAATTCAAGAAGACAGCCACAGAATTTGAATCACTAAGGAACTGTGGTAATAATTATGGTAAGTTGGTATCCTTGGAGTGAAGAATAGTATCTTTCCATTTTTTCTCCCTCTTGTTCATACTCCTCCTCTTCCCAGTCTTCCTCCTCTATGGTGTGCAGCCTTGTGTGACGGTAAATCCACTCTCCACCTCCTACAGAAGAAGCAGCTTTTTCTGGTCACCTGGCAAAGCAAGTTCTTGATAGAGGTTGGGATATATGGTTTGTCTCAGCTGCAACGCCCTTGACCAGGTTTGACTAAGACACCAATTTGTTAGCACCTGCTGTCTGGCACTGAGCTCTATCCTGCCAATCTCCAGGGCCCATCCTCTTGGCTTTCAGATAACTGTGACTTGTCTTCTGCTGGATGGAGCCAGAGTCAGATTCTTGCCATTAGGGAACAAGAAATATCTTTCCTGCACTGCAAGTTACAGCCCAGGGAGTGCTCCTTGGGAAAGAGAGTTGTCCAGAAGGAGGAATAGAAGAAAGAGAGCAGGAGGTAGAGCAAAGAAGGGCAAAATCCAGCAGGGAGTTACATGTTGGCAGAGGAAGCAAGGCCAAGTATCTTTGCCCGTCCTTTCTTCCTGCACCCTAACAAGAACGGGATCCACCTCTTCCACCTCTCCACCTTCCTTCCTCAGCCCTCTTTTTTCCAGATCAGATCCAGACTTCCTTGTCAGGAGCCTAACTGCACAAATGCATTTCATGCATCACCTCCCTGCCAAGCCCCTTCCCTTGCAGGGAGGGGCCTCATCTCCTTCCTCTGGAAGCAAGTTCCACTTGTTTCCCTTCTCATTTGCAAAGTGTTTATCTAATCTGTTTTCTGTCATCTATCTTTTTCCTTTGGTCTTTATTTATACTTTGGGTTTCTCATATAAGACAAACCATGTGATATTTAAGCTTACAAGTCTGCTTTGTTTCATTTAACATTATGGTCACAAGACACATCCATTTTCCTATAAATGAGTCAACTTTATTCTTCTTGATGGTGGAACAGTGCTCCATTATATATAAACACATTGTCTTTATCCCTTCATCTGGGGTTTTTCCCCATTCATTGTTGATGGACAAATATTGAGTCCAAGATTTAGCTATTATGAATTGAGCTGCTATAAACATGGGAAGGCATGCGTCACTGTAATATGATATCTTTAACTCTTTCAGGAAGATACCTAGAAGGGGAATTTTAGGGTCAAGTGGAATTTCTATTATTTTGTGCCTATGTCCTCTCTCTAGTTGCATTTGATAGTTGTAACTTCTTCTTGACCAGTTCCTACCCCAAAGTTTATAGCATGCTAAAGACTTGAAACACACTCATTGAATGAGAACAATCAAGCTTAGGTGCTGGAAGAAATTATTGACACTGAGTTTCAGAAATATGAGAGGAAATGGTAACATAGTTAGAATAACTCAATAAGTTCTGAAAACATTCTTTCAACAGGATTGCATTCACATAGATGTAAATTCATTAGTTTAAAAAGCAATCCTTTAGATTACAGGCCTCCCCCATTTGTAGGGTGCCTTCCGTGAAAAGGTGTTGCCAGTCTCAATCGTCTATTTTAGGTCAACTTCAGCTGAGCATTTTAATTTATGATGACTGAAATAGAGATGAGGAATGGCAAGGAAAGGGAGGAAAAGGAAAAGAGGAGGTAAAAATATTAAGATGTGTTGTTTACATGTACCAACTCCCTATGATAAATATAATCATTCTGTACTGTAAACATGTACTAATAAAATTTTTGAAAGGCAGGTAGAAGAAGTAAGAGATCCAAATAATGAATTCTTATATAACAACATATTTTTAGAGATGTGTATGATTTGCAGAAAAAATTTTAAGTAACCCAAAAGTTAAACAATCTAAAATGTCTCCAGTGCCCCCAGATTGTGGTTCTTAGATGCTGTTTTCAACATGAGGGGTCAAGGTTTTTAGAGGAAATAGCTGACTTGAAGTCTGATACAGGAAGCATATAAAATGAACTGGAAGATCCTATCAGATGAGAGGCAAAGCACTGTTAAATACAATCGGGATCATCCCCAGCACGCTCCCAACCTCTCTCCTCACATCTGTAAAAATGGCTGTTATCAAAAGCACTGCAAGAGTGGCTCGTAGTTTGTGGGGATAAGGGTGTACTGCTGATGAGAATGTAGATTAGCACAACCAGTGTGTAAACAATATGGTTTCCTTAAAAAATGAAAAATAGAACAGTACAGGACCCTAAAGTACCACCACTGTGAATAATTCCAAATGAATTGAAATCAGTATATCAATGAAATATTTTTAAAAATAATGAGAGAGAACATTTGCATTCTCATGTTAGTTGTACCGTTATTCACAGTAGTTGAGGATAGGATAAACTTCTAGGTCCACCAGTGAGTGAATGGATAAGGAAATGTACCCACCCACACAATTCAGCTTTAACAATGAGAAAATCCCATCTTTTGTTACAACAAAATGAAGCTGGAAGACATTGTTAAGTGATAAAAGTCAGGCACAGAAAGACAAGTATTGCCTGACCTGACTTAATGTGTGGGTCCTGGTTCATTTGGGGGTTACTCTAGCAAAATATCAGGCCCATTGACTGATAAACAATAGAAATTTATTTATCATAGTTCTGGAGGTCAGGAAATTCAAGATCAAGGTGATGTCAGTTCTGGGCTGTGGTGAAGACCAGTCTCCTGTTTTGAGATGGTGCCTTGATGCATCTTTGGGTGGTGGGACATCCCTCCAACCTGGAGTCCTTACCAGGGTTTGCACCATCTGATTCCTGAGCCCGAAGGGGCCGCATTTCTTACTAGGGCTGCATCTTAGGTGTTGTTTCCACATGAGTTCTAGAGGGGACGTTATGGATTAAAAACTGGCCAACTTACTGCCACCTGGATTACATCAGCATGGTA
This sequence comes from Cavia porcellus, assembly GCF_034190915.1. Classification (NCBI taxonomy): domain Eukaryota; kingdom Metazoa; phylum Chordata; class Mammalia; order Rodentia; family Caviidae; genus Cavia; species Cavia porcellus. The sequence goes on along the minus strand of NW_026947496.1, from coordinate 28,244,203 downwards.
CTGCACATAAATGTTTCACCTGAGGAAAGTTGTCAGCATCAATAGTGACATGGAGAAGAAGAAGCTAGGTATTAATGCATTGAGGCATTGTGAGCCCACCTATGTGCTGCTGATTGAGCCGTTGGTTCTGCTGGAGAAGCTCTGGTCCTCACACTGAGCATTGCTTCCTGGCTCTAGAGAGGAAGATGTGTGCCGTTTGGTCTTCAGGATGAAATTGTTATGCTGGTTTCCTGGAAGGTACTCGACTGTGCTTATTGTTGGAGGAGCTTGGGGCCTCTGTGTCGCTGAGGGTGGCTGTGGTGCTTTTCAGGACAGCCCTAGTGTTTGTTGTGAGTGTGACTTCTCAGCTCCAGCGTAGAACACTTAACCTACTAGCACAGTTCCTTCAACCCACTGGCATAGACTTCCTAGCTTCCACCGCAGACCTTTAAGCCTTCCCAACACGGATTCATAAAAGGGACTGGCATGAGTCCTTCTTGTGGGCTCTAGACTTCCAGTTGGACTCGTGGGAGGCGTTATCATGCACTCTGGATCTTTATCTGGACTCATGTGGGATATTGCTGTGGGATTCAAGCCCTTGGCTGAATATTCTATGTCTTTAGTGTTGTGGATAGATTTCCTCCAGTTTCTTGTGTTAACTCTGGGTGACCATCATAAAACAATATTATATAAACTCCATGTCCTGATTCTATTGTTCTCTGCACAACCCCTGACAACAACAAGGGACATCATCATTGGAATCACAGCAGCATGGAATATGGAAAAATAGATCTACCAGAAGCAGAGAGAGACGGGTGGGATTTGCAGGAAGCTCATATGAGGGCTTGAAGATAATGTTGGTCACTGGATAGAGAACTTCAGTTGGGCACAAAGAATGAGCTCAAGAGCTCCACTGTATATCATGGTGACTAGAGTTTATATACTAGAGAAACTTCTGAGAGTAAATAGTGAGTATTCTCATCACACAAAAGAATACTTGAGGTAATGCTTATGTTAACAGCCTGGCTTGATTCAGTAATGAATACATATATCAAAACTTCATGTGTACACTCTAAATAGTTTTTGTTAATTTAAGAAAAAGTTTCCTATTAGCCAGGATGAAATAAGCTGAACATCAATACAAATAACAGAAAGCTTTGGGTTCATCAAATAGGTTTAACTCCATGAGATCACAATGATACTGAAACAAATAAGAAAATCCCACAAAATCTACTCATTATTTTAAAATTATTAAGAAAAATCATATTTTTTCTTTTTCTTTCATAAACTGTACAATTATATAAGCAAACTGGAGATAAAGGGAAGTTTATTTCACAAAAGTTAATGCGTAAAAAACCGACATGGATCATTTCTAAAATTTAGCTGCTGTGTTGTATTGCAAGTGGTTATAATTTATAAATGTGTATAATTTATTTAGGGTCAAATCTGACAAAGAAGAAGAATGGGTTGAGCTGATTCTGTTTTTCATGTCCTGAAGAGTAAATACCAAAGTGGCATTAGTGATTGCAGGGGGTAGTGGCAGGGATTTTTCCCTGACCATCTCTGACTTTATCTTAAATACAATCTTTTCTGTTTACAAGGAATATGTACATACTTTTATAATATAATGACTTCAATTTATGAAGCCAATTCTTTGCATGAGTCTGGTTGTAAACCGAACTAGATAAGAACCAAATCAAATTTCCCCATAAGATCAACATGAAACCTGATCACTGAATTTGATTTGGTTCTTGCCCAGTTTGGTTTATGAACAGAACTGTAAAAAGAATCAAGTTTCTGAACTGAGGTACAGCTGCATATAACACTTTAAGAGAATTTTTTCTTTTTGTGTCCAATATTCTAACTCAGAAAATCACAAATATTTAAATTCCTTGAAACAATGTAAGTATTTTGGAATAAGAGTCATGGGAATGAAAGTATCACATTTTGATATGTAATATCCTGATGTATTTTTGAAAGCCTCATAATTATATAGTTCTTGGGCATGTATGTGTACAAGCAAATCATGATGGTGAGACCCAGATTAATTTTGAAACAAAATCTGTGGAGCCCCATGCAGGGAAGCCAAGGTATGGAACCAAAGACTCCATTAATGTGAATTTGTTTAATTTATAATTTTTTGGCAAATCCAAAAGTTATCTCTGTACAACTTGAAAACTTGTATTTTCTCTTGATTGCTTGTGATATTCAATGTGCTTGAAAGATACAAAATTCTTGTTTCATGTAGATTCCTATACTGGCCATGTTTTCTCATTTAAAAAGTTTAAGTTTTCATTTATAAAAGTGATGCATTATTATTTTAGAAAATTTATGAAAGTCTAGAAAAGTTTAAAGACATACATACACATCTTAGACGTCAAGACAATCACCAAAGTTATTTGTTCATGGAAGCCAGGATAGGAAGCAGAAGATGTCATTCCTCATTGATTTCTGAAAGGTGCCCTCTTCACTTTTGTAATCTGTGTCTTCAGGATTGGTTACCCCAGCCAGAAGACCGTTTATTCATTCAATGTAACTGATGGGAACACAGCACAGTGGGAAATGCTTTGGGATCCTCTTGGCTACAAACCACCTAGAAAGCATTTATAGAGCAACTCATGTGTGCAGTATGGTGCTATAGGGATAGTTATTACCACAGCAACTGTTATCCCAACAAGTATTTCTTGTGCTTCCTGTGAGCGAGGCAGCACTATAAGCTGTCAGTATAGGGGTAAACAAAACAGAAGGCATTCTCCTGTGGAGCTTATAGTGGAGAGGGTGGGACAGAGCTAATCACACACACACACACACACACACACACACACACACACACACGAGCACACACACAGAAGGATTCATACTGCTGCCCCCCCCCAAAAAACTGTAAAAGGAAACAAAGCAAGCTATGTAATAGTTATGGAGCTGCTAATGACGTTCACATATCAAAAGCTCACCATGTAGCAAACATAGTACTAAAAGCTTATATTCATAACCCCATTTAAGCTGCACAGTTTACAAGTAGGCATTACGTGTGCCGTTACAAATGTGGCACTGAAGTTTAAAGATGTGAAGTTCAGATACAGAATAAATGGAGGAATTGTATTCAGACCTGAGTACCCCTCCTGTCCCTGCTCCTCTTTCGTCCTCTGTCTAATTCCCGACCTGGAGGACTTAATGTCCTAGTGAGGGTACTGTTGAGAGGTGAAAGGTCATCTTCATACCATGTTTCCCAGACCGTATCCTAAGTTAATTTCTGTTCCAAAATACATAATAGGGCTTCTTTATGGGGGATGTAATTTTTTAATGTGCAACAATCTGCATTTCTTCATTTATTCATGTAAAAATATACATTTACTCATGTACAAAAGTCTATATTTATTCATGTACAAAAATCCATATTTAGGGTTGGGATTTAGTTCAGTGGTTTGAGCACCTGCCTGGCAAGTATGAGGTTGTGAGTTTGATCCCCAGTACCGACCTCCAAAAATATACATTTATTCAAAATACAGTCAGGTCATTTTCTGGAACATCATCATAATTCTCCAAGCCCTGAATTCTGGCTTAAATTTCTTGCAGCTCCACTTTCTGTAGAGCCCAGTCTCTCATGTCGAGCAACAGAGCTCCCATTAAATGAGAACTTTTTGTCTGTGTAGCCTGTATGTAGTGCACTGGCAAAGCAGCCGCCAGTGATTTTATCCTGCGAGTTCTTCACCCAACTCATAACCTCTTGCAGGTTATGCTTCACAAAGTGAAGATCACGTGGTAATTGAAAACTTACAAGATAGGAATGGCAACAAAAATGGTAACAGTAAAGAATAATGAGATGCACAAAAGCGATGAAAAATTGAAGGCCTCAAAATTCAGAAAACATGTCTTTATCTCACACATGTCATTAAACATGTCAATTACAACATGAAATGTTTTGAATTATAAGGATTCATATAATACATAGTCTTGTCTGTTCATTATTAAGTGTGTGTGTTCCTCATGTGTTGTGTCTGTGCTCCAAATGGTCATTTGACCATCAGTCTGGATTTCATCTGTTTACACAAGTGTTTTCTTCTCACCCAAATGCACCTGTTACATAGTTACAAATACTTAATTATAATTTATATTGTAATTTATTTGAAGTATTAATGTCAATAATATTATTTATTTATATTTAATAGTGTATTATTTTATAACTCAATACATCTATCATGTCTTAAAATGGATGTGCTGGGGGCTGGGGATTTAGCTCAGCGGCATGAGCGCCTGCCTTGAAAGCAGGCAGTCGTGAGTTCGATCCCCGGTACCGATAAAAAGGAAAAAGACAAAAAAAAAAAAAAATGGATGTGCTGAATGCATCTGTCTGGCAGATGAATATACATAATATATTTTATGTATGGCAACATGAATATATATAACATATATATGGATGATGAAAAAAAAATATATATTTTTTTGTACAGCAACTTCCAAATAAACAGCCTTTCCCACCCTAAGCCTTCAGAGGGTCCACAAGGTCCTTCATTTTTGGACCAGTTAAATAGCCAGGACAGGAAAGCAGGTCAATGGGGGTAAGAAAAGGCTGCAGTAGCAAACACAAACCACCTGACACTCCTCTGTCTGAAGTTGCACAGCTGCCTCAAACCCCTTTCAGGGGACACAGCAAGCCTCATAATGCCCAGCTGGTGATCTTAACTGGGGCTTATTTTGGAGGTAGGGTTTATACTACAAGCATCCTGAAAATCATCCTAGGACTCATTTTCTGTTTAGGACTTATTTTCAGGGAAATATGGTTCAAGAAGAATGACTGGATTGAGTTGGGGATGTAGCTTAATGATAGAGAGTTCTTGACTAGCTTGTGTGAGGCTCCTGGTTCAATCACTGAATGAGGGGAGAGGAGAGAGAGAAAATGATGTATGACCTTATTGATAGTATTGGTGGCCTCACTTTTCTTAGCTATAAGATAATAATTCTAAATGTGATATAGAACCCAAGTGCAAGTCAGGAAGCACACACCTAGTTTATCTCAAGTCCTCAGGTGATGTTACAGTGTCAAATGTAGTCAATGGGCAGAGGGTGATGGAACTGGGGTTGCTCTCTAAGAGGCACAGGTGAGGCACATTTCAGAAGATAGATGGGGGCCCTCGGGGTGCAGGAGGACTGGGGACACTGAGGGCAAAGGGCACACCACTTCTGTTTGCAGCCCACCTGTGCTGATGCTGGCAGCAGATGTGCAGAGTGGAAGGGTCCATGCGGTACAAAACTTCCAAGATTGCAGACAGGTGTTTCATTTCAAAGAGCTTTTCCAGGGTGACACTTGGTCTTAGGCTGTGGGTATCAAGTTTCCAAGCACTGGGTAGTTGCTTATGATGTGCTGAGATGTACTCCATATTGACAGTTGGTCCTTACCTTTCCTTTTCTTCCCTTCCCTTCCCTCACTCCCTCTCTCCTTCCTCTCGATCTTTCTTTATCTTCTCTTTCTTTCTTGTACTGGAGGTTGCATGGAGGCCTTCCCATTGAGCTACATCTCCAGCCCATTTTGTTTTCTGTTTTGAGAAAGAATCTCAAATGGTCCACTTTGGCCTTGAATTTGAATTCCTCCTATCTAAGCCTCTCAAGTAGCTGCCAAATGTGTCCCACCGCACTTGGATTTCATGTTTTTAAACTTTGGGAACACTGAACTGACTTCTGCTGCTGTTACTGAGTGTGGTCTTCCAAGGAGTCAGATTCACAGACTTAAACTCTTCCTAGGACTGTGTGGCTTCTAATGATTCTTTCTTTCAGTCATTCATGTTTCTTGGAGATCACTATTCTGTGCTGTCTAATTCTTTTGGAGAATTGCAGTTTTCTGTATTTTGTCTTCCTTTTCCCTGGAGTATTGTTCAGACGTGCTTCTCATTTCTGCATCTTGGCTGCAAGTAGAAATATGAGTCATCCTTAATGTTCTTATTCCTTGCACGGTTTCTGGGTTTTGCTTTTGGTTTTAATTTACATCTCTCTGATGAACAGTGATGTTGGAAACTTTTTCATGTGCTCTTGGCCATTTATACAAATGATGACATGTCTATTTATGTCCTTTGCTTTTTAAAAGAACATTGATTTCTTATCATTTTATTTTGAATTGAAGGAATTTTTATATAGAGTTTGTGTATGAATATCTTGTTGAGTATTTTGTAAATAGTTTCTCTTAGTATGTGGCTTGCCCATTCATTTTTCTTAATATTACGTTTATAAGCAGAATTTTTAAAAATTCACATATAATAATTAGGAATATCCTTGGGGTACACTGTGTTGTTTCTATACATGTATAGAATGTATAGTGGTCAGACCAGGGAAATTTGCATCTTATCACTTTGGAAGTTCATTTCTTTGAGTTGACAATATTTAAAAATCCTCACTAATAACTCTTTTGAAGTATTCAATAATTTCTTTTTAATATAGTTATATGACCAAACTACAGTATACTAGAAGTCATTTTCCCTAATGGACAGTCTTTTCAATAAAAGGTGCTGGAAAGACAGGATACTCACATGGAGAAAATTGAAATTTGATCTTTAACTCCCACTTGTACAAAACTCAGCTCAAGATGGATTAAAAACCTGCAAGAAAGACTGAAACTCTGAAACTACTAGAAAAGTATATAGTGGACACACTGAAAGGCATTGGTACGGGGTGTGGATAAAATCACAAAAGCACAGTAAAGGAAAGTAAGAATTGAAAAATGGGATTATAGCAAACCAAACCAGCAAACCAAAAGCTTCCGCACAGCAAAAGTCATCAGTAGGATGAAGAGACAGCCAACACAATGGAAAATATGTTTTTCACCTAGTCAGAGTATTAACACCCAGAATGCATAAGGAACTCTAAAAAATTAGCAAAAAAAATCTAATCCAAATAAAAAATGGATAAATAATCTGAAGACACTTTTCAAAATAAATACAAATGGCCAACAGGTGTATGAAAAACAAGCTCCATATCACTAGCCATCAGTGAATTCAAATCAAAGGTATAATAAAGTACTATCTGATGAAAGTTAGAATGGCTATTTTCAAAAAATAAAACTAAGAATGCTTGTGAGGGTATGAGGGAAAGGAACTCTCATACACTGTTGATGGGATTGTAAAGTAGTATATGCACGATGGGAAACAGTAGGAAGGTCCTCAAAATCCTAAAAATAGATCTACCACAGGAGCCAACTATACATATCCAAAGGAAATCAGCACACTAAAGCAAAACACACACGTCCATGTTTATTGTGGCACCATTCACAGCAGCTGAAATATGGAATCATTGTGGGTGCCCATGAGTAGAAGGATGGGTAAAGAAAACGTGGTGTATGTACACAGGAGAGTATTAATCAGCTATAAAGAGGAATGGGATCCTGTCATTGGCAGCAACATGGGTAGAACTGGAAGATATTATGTCAAGAGAAATAAATCAGACAAAGACAGGTATTACACGTTCCCTGTCATGTGTGAAAAGTAGAAATGGTGAACTTGAATGCAGAGCAGTGACTAACAGGGGTTGGGAAGCTGTGGGTGTGGAGGAGGTGGGCAAAGGGAGTTTGGTTTGATCAATTTATACCACACACAAGTATGAAAATAGTGTACCAACTCCATTAATGTGTACAATTAATGCATGTTAATAAAAATAAAACAAATGGCATAGCCCATTGCTTTATGGAAAAGCTCCTCTCTGAGGCCCTTCAGCTTGAGCAGGCTGGGGTCTGTGTCACTGGAGCCATCTGAGGTCACAAAATGCACAGCTCAGAATGTCCTCTTGCTTTTTGTTTGGCCAAACTCTTCTTTACAAACTCCTGTCCCCACCGAGTCCCTGCTGACTGGAAAACTACTTGCCATCTGACAGTTCATTGACTCTTTGAAGATTCTTGTCAGATATTTTGCTTTGCTGTTTTTAACAGCAGGAATTATTTAGATATTTAGCTGACTGGGAACAATTTTAATTTTACTGGAAACAATCTACATTTAGTAGATGGCACCTCAGACTCTGTTAACCCACGTATTTATGCTCTTTCTTCTCAAGTAATTATATGAGCTCAATATACTACAATCCAGAATATATGCTTTCTTTAACTAAAGTCCATAAAGAGGGACTGGAAAGGTTAAAGCTCCAGGAGAAATTTAGCTGGGAAGTGTGCTAAACCCTTCAGCAATGTTCCGGGCTCCTGTCAGTTTTTTGAGAATGCCATAACATTTCAATATGCACAGCACAAACCACTTACATCTGTCTGCTTGAAACTACTTAGGAAAATTACATTTTCTATTTTTAGCTCTACTTTTTTTCAGTTTATATTTCTGTTTTAGTAGCCTTCTTCCAAAACTGAAACCACCAAAATCAGCTGTGGTGGGTCAAATGGGTCCTCTCCCAAAGATATGTCCAACCAGAACCTCTTACAGGGAAAAGGATCTTTGCAGATATATTAGTAAACCAGCTCCCCTTATCTAGTTTTAGTTACCTACAATCAGGAATTATTATAATAAATTAAGGCCATTTGATATAGAGATCACATTCATATAACTTTTACTATATAGTACTTGGTTATAGTTATTCTATTTTATTAGGAGTTAGTGTTCACATGTTAGTGTGCCTAATCCAGAAGTTAAAATCGTATAAAGTTTTGTACAATGTACAGTTTCAGGCATGCACAGGGGTCTTGGTGTACATCCTTCAGGGATATGAGGAGACTACTGGAATAGGGCATGGGCCCCAAGATGAGATTATCCAGGATCATCTGAGTGGACCCTACATCCAAGGAGAGATGCCCATCTAAGAGGAGAAGACAGACAGGAGACATGTGGGTATGGAGGAAGAAGTCGAAGTGAAGTGTGTACAAGTTCAGAGAGGACAGGCGGTAACCTCTGGGAAGGGAAAGTGTCAGGGATAATTTCTCTTTTGGTGCTTCCACGAGAAGTTTCACACCAGTGGACTCCAGACCTGGGAATGAGTGCATTTCTGTTGTTAAGGCATGCAATTTGGAATCCTCTGTTACAACAGCCTTACGAAACCAACCCATAAATTCAAAGACTCTCTCTCTGCTCCAAAAGGAGTGTGTGTGTGTGTACAGGGAATTGAAGTCAGGGCCTCATGCTTGCTAGGTAGGTGCTGTGCCACTGAACTATATCCCCAACCCTCCAGCAGGGTTTTAAAATCTGCAGTCTAGTTTCTCTGGAAGTATGACCAAAGAAGGTGAAAGAGTGCGGAGGAGACTTCTCTTGGGGTCCCTCTGACTTCAAGAGTTTTGGTCATGAGGTCAGTATGTGTGTATTTAAAATGTTCGACAAAAATGACAGCTCTTGTAACAGGCACCGTGACTTGTCTTTTTATCACGGCTTCCCCTGAGGTCAGCATCTCCTCCTCTTCCCCACTATGGTGGTGTTGGCAGGGTTTGACATTTCTTCCTGTCCTCTCTTTCACTGCCAGTGCTCTTCCTGCAGATACCCTGACACAAGCTTTCTGAAACTTTTGGAGTCAGTCTGTATTCAGTACAGAAGTAGTTTTTTTCAGATGAAGGCCAGTCAGAGAAGAGTTGCTAGAATTTGTATATGGGATGCTAAACTAGGATTCATTTTTGCTTGTCACCAACTTAATTTGGGTTGTTTTTTTTGTTTGTTTTTTTTTTTTGGTAAAAGTCAAATTCTTAATTTTATAAAACCTTGATGCTTTTAGATCCAGCCTTACTTACAGGGATGAACTAATTTTAAATGCCTTATCCTAGAAACCATTGTCTGCCCTGCCACATCTTAATTAAAACTATGCAACATGCATTTATCTAATATAATAAAGGTTTCCTCAGGTGTGTACTCTACTGTGTGTACAGAGCCTGCTGTATTCTATAATACACAAGAATAAAATGCTCTGTTAAAACTCCTTCTCCCCTTATTTGATGTTTCTGTAAATACATCTGCCTTTCATAAAAGTGTCCAGCTTTTCTATATGCTCTTCCCTCCAATTTAGGTGAAATTTCCTGTTCAAATTAGACATTTGGAAATTGCCTTAACTCAACCCTCATCTCACTTTTACAGATGGGCATTAGCAACTCACTTCACCTGTTCTTAAAGCGTGATATATTCACTCATTTATTAAAAATGATGCTTTCTGTTGGGTAGAAGGAATGTATTTGTGTGGGAGGAGGTTTTAGAGACTAAAGCCAGGGTCTCACGTATGCTAGGAAGGTGCTTTACCCTTGAGTTGCACCCCTAGCCCAGAAGTAAAAAATTCTGAAGTTCTGTAGCATAGTAGGGTAACTATGGTTGGCAAACTCATGTCTATTTTAAAATAACTAGTAGGATTTTAAATATTCCCAATACAAGTATACGATGAATATGTAACATGATGGAAGTTTGAATCACTCTAACTGGTCATTTTGAGCATTGTTAACATGCACTGAAATGTTATACTGTATCCCATAAATATGTGTGATTATTGTGTGTCAATTAAAAATAAAGAATACATTTTTGAAAATTATGCACTATCGTAGGTTTTGGGGACTCAGCAATAAAAAAGATGGACAGGGTTACTGGTCATGTTCAGGGTATGCAGGGAGGAAGGTGGACTCTGAGAAAATAGTCAGTGTGCTGAGTGTTGAGCAGAAGTGCTCAGAGTTCCACACTCTGTCATTTTCTGTTACAGTCAGTTTCTTATGTGAACTGTTTGGCATTTAAGTTGAACTTTGCATTAAATTGAAATTGAAATCTAATGAAGAGAGTTAGCCAAGCAAGATGGGGAGCAGCACATTTCGAGGAGAGGGGACAGATGAAATGAGAAAGCCCATGAAATACGAGAAAAACTGCCACAGGAAGGTCATGCCGGCCACATGGAGAGGGCTGGGAGTGTGGAGTAGAAGGGCCTGGAAATGGGACTCCGTCAAGTCAGGGTGCACATGACAGGCCCTGACAAGAACTTTGGTCTTTATGTTCTGGACACTGGAAATCACTAACAGTTTAAAGAAGGAAAAGATACAATAGATTCTGACATTTTAAAAATCTCATTTAGCCATAATGCTGCAAGTAGGTTGCAGATGGGGCTGGCCACAGGGGAGGCAGGTAGGGTGTTAGGAGGAACTGGACTTGGGCAGTGTGTTCCATGTGAGAGGAAAGCATTTGGTGTTCTGTGGGGTTGGGGAATGAAGGAGGGTGAAGAGTTGGGAATGGTTCCCTGTGGCACAAAGGAGAGAGTTTCAAGCGGATCATCACCCAGCATGACAAATGAACTGAGGAGGACAAAGACTGAAGTACAGTGTTTGACTAGGTCGTTGCGAAGGATATTCTTAGGGACAAATGGAATGAAGGGAATAAAATCAATACTGAGTGAGTTGAGGAATGACTGCAAAGAAGAGGGGGGGAAGGAGGGAGAGAGGAAGCTAGAAGAAAGGAGAGGAGAGAGAAGAGAGAAGACAGGAAAGAGGAGAGAAGAGAGAGAAATGAGACAGAAATTTCCAACACATTGGCTATAAATGTAGAGAAAGAGTCTACTGGAAAATAATAGTGAATGGAGAAAAAATTACAGTTTTCAAGATGGGAGAGACGTGCATGAAAAGAAGTGGAAGGTGAAGAGGAGAAATGGAAGAAGGGAAAGAAAGAACTAATCGGGCAAGGTCCTCGAGGAAGACATCTACAACCAAGATACAGGAATGGGACACTGGTTGCACCTTCCATGTAGCCTCCTGATGTTTCCTGTGCAGGATATCTGTCTCCCTCACTGGACTGCAAACTCCTGAAGGAGAAGGAAGGTATTTTATTGGTCTGGTGTTTGCTGTAGGAGAGCTCAATAGGTGGCCTGTGAGTTGGCAACGCTGATAGGTCATTGGTGGCTGGAAAATGTCAGCTTCCTTGAGGGGTCGAGTGGCCCCGACCTTATTTACTAAGCATATACACCCAGAACCCCAGTATAATCAGGAAACCACTAAAGCCTATTCAGACTGAATTTTTCCTATGTACACATTCACCTGACAGGAATTGATTTACAAATAGCGTAGTGAATGCTAACATCAACTAGTAGTACAATATGGCAAACATAATATTTTGTAATAAAAGTTTTGTAGACTGCAATCTCTCCCTCAGTGGCCATGGGGTGAGTAGTGGTTACACTGGACAAAGAGATAATTCACATCGCAGGCAGGATGTAGCGGGGTGGCAGGAGCTTCCGTAATGCCCTAGAAATAGCAATTTAAAATTTATGATGTTGACTTCTGGAGTTTTCCGTGAACACTTTTGCAGTTGACCACGGGTAACTAAAACTACAGAAGGCAAAACTGGACGATGGGTACTGAATAGTCTAAACACAAGTCGTGGACCAGCTTGAAGTCGAACTTCTTTCATTGATTTTTAAATGGGATCTCTGGAATGGCAAAGGTGCTGGGCAGCAGCTGGACAAAGATCCAGTCGGAAGGAAGACCCAGGTGAAAAAGAGGCACAGTGAATAAATACAGTGTGATCTGGAACTTCCTTCAGGATGACTTTCTTCTTGGTCCAAGAAGGAAGCATGACCACCGGGCTCAGGGCCAGTATTGTTATTTGCTGCACAAAGGAACAGTGCTGGCCCTTGATAGCCCCATTTTTTCAGATCAAAGGCATTTATTAGTCCAGGTCAGGAACTGAGTCATGGAAGTGATACCAGTTTTTCCTCACCCAGCTGCTCTTAACTTTAGTACAGATATGGAAATTAACTCAGTGAAACAATTATGGTACACGAATATTTTTCCTCTGTGCTGGCAGAGGAGGCTACTGTGCTTTTCATATTTGCAAGGAAGGGAAAACAGAAACTAGATTCAGGACAGAAAGATATTAGAGAATCAAACTAGTTAATATTTCTGAGAAAGAAACATGCTGAAGAACTGTTCACTGGCAACACTTTCTAACACATGACTGCCAGCTTGCAGCACCAGTGATACATGCACAACGGTGCCATTGGGTGGCATGGAACAGTCGTGTGTGTGCAACTCCTCTGTGAACCTATTCAACCTTTACTGTGTCTCTTTGGTTGAGACTTTGAAGATTCAGGTAGTGAAAATCAGTAAGCACAGTAAGAACTATCACTTGGTGTGGTCCCTGAGTGAATTCAAGTGCCACTAGTTTTGTGTGGGGAGCAATTTCTTGAGTTTCTAGCCAACATGGTCTGCAGACATAGTAAGATCCACTTGAAAATAGATGGAATGATGGTTATTATTAGTCACTACAGTGTCCAATCAACCCCAGAATGGGCTACTTGGAGAAAAGTCAGATTAGTGAATATGACCTAGGACAGAAGTCTCAGTAGTCATCTACTTCCCATCCTGGACTTCTGATAGGGGACTTACATGCCCCACTGTGCTGGTAGGAGATGATGGGGCTTGCGGAGGGGACTCTGAGTCCAACAGTGACCAAAAAGAATCCCAGGCCTGCAATCCTCATTTCCCCTCCCAGGTGAAAGATGCAGTCAGTGGGGTGTCCTGGTCCCCCATGCCTGTCACCTAGTGAAGGACAAGGAGGATCCTCCATTGCTCATACCAGGACACCAGGTAGGGGATCAGTATTCTTCCCAACACTGACATGGGAGCCAAGGCTCTGCCCTGGTAGAGAGCCCATGCTTGGTTTCTCTGAGATGTCTCTGGTTGCTTCAAGCAAGTCTCCCGTAGCCATGTTTTAACTTGCAGACGTTTTGATCCCTGGAGTAAAGAAAACAAATATGACAAACTGGCTGTGTAATTAAGATCAGAGCCCTGGGTAAGAGAAACCTAGAAACAATAGCAACTCAGGTCCCACAGAAGAGGAGGAAAAAACAAAACAAAACAAAACCAAAGATCGCTATGGAATCACGGACTCCGAGGAAGGAGAACTCTGCGAGCAGTGCTGTGCAGAGGCCAGTAAGCTCAAACCTGAGGACACTCTTCGGTGAGTAAACGTGGAGGTGGCTGAGGGCCTGAGGGGCCACAGTGGAGCAGGCTGGGGAGGAGTCACGTTGCCTTCACTGGAAAATAAAGTTAGGAATTGGAAAGAAGGCATAAGGTCATGAAGAAATTCGACAGAAGAAAAACAAAAACGAGAGTACAAGAGGATAGTGGCTCAGAGAGGTCATCATCAAAGGGAAATTTTTACTAGGATGATGTTGAGAGCTAGAGAAAGGTGTGTTTTGTAAAAGAGAAGCACATAGAAGAATCTTGAATCAGAGAAGGCCTGGGGCAGGGGCAGCCCATGGGAGTGGCCTGGGGGGCTGAGAGTGCCAGGGTCAGGAGACCCAGATTTCCAAAGGCGCAGTAGGAAGGTGTGCGCTCTGGGTCCTTGCAAGTCTGAGTTTAGTTTTAGTTTTTTCTTAATAGCTTAAGCTTTTAAAAAAATTTTTCTTCCTTCTTTTATTAGTACATGTTTGGCATACACGAAGTTTACATTCATCTATAGGGAGTGGGTATGTGTATAACATCTTTATTGTTTTTTATTCTCCTTTCCCTTCCTCCCTGCTTCCTTCCTTCTGTTTCTAGATCTCCTTTCATTATTACTATTATTATTATTATTTCAGTTCATGTTTGCCACATATAAAGACTGCATTCATTGTGGGTGGTTACTACATGTATATGACTCATCTTAAATATTCTGCACCCCAATCTCTATGTCCCCTTTATATTTGCAAAAGGATGTTTCTTTTCACCAGTCTTTTATTTTGCTCTCTGAACTTTGGGTGGCTCAGATGACAGGAACTATGCAGTACTATGTTCGCCTTTATTTTATAGCCCCTGTGAGCCATTGTGAGCTGTGGGATTCTGCAGGTAGCATGCAGAGGTCTCCATAGTCAGTTCAGGATGAGAAAGCCCAGGTCAGTGCTTCTTCGACCTTGTGCCTGATTGTGAGGAGTGAGCAGAAAGAATAGGGGAGAGATGTGGAGGTCTATGTGATTTCTTCTAGAATATTCTTGCCATTTATAAATTCCAGATGGTTACATATAGTGTTTTCAGCATTCTGCCGAAAATAATTTTTAGGTTTTGTTTGTTTGTTTGGTCTTTTTGAGACAGTTTTGCTATGCAGTTCAGGCTAGTCCTGAGCTCACGTTGTAGCCTATTTGGGCCTCAAACTGACAGCAATCCTCCTGCTTCAGCCTCCTGAGTACTGATATTATAGGCATGCACCACCACACCTGGCAATTATTAGGTTCTCTAAATATGAGACAAAGATGTTCTTCAGCCAAGAAAAAAAAAGCTCCTTTATTATTTTTTGATTATTTTTTCTTCATATTCTCTTTTCTCCTTCTAGACTTCCTGTTATATAGAAATTCCTGGCTTTAAATTCTCTTGTTCTCCCCTGCTATCTAGTTCACCAATCCTAGGCACAGATCCTGGGCTTGATTTAGGACATAGCATGCAGCTGATATGTTGTTTTGTCCCAGCTCTGATGATCATAAGTGCTGTTTTGTTCTCTGTCACCCTTTCTCAGTGCACCTGTTTCCTCCATGCACCATCTACCTGAAGGTCACCCAGATCTTTGATTCTTGGTGGGAGATGTGCTGCTTCCCCTGACTTTTTGATTCCGAGAGGCTTTGTAATTCTGGCCCTATCTTGGCCCAGATTTCTTTGGGGACCTTGTGATTACACCCTTGACCCAGAATGGAGCCCCCCCCCCTTCATGCTCCCCAAATGCATTCAGACTACTCACCTTTGGGCACTTGCTGAAGGTCTGGGTCAGGGGTGAGGCATCACAGACTCCAGAGAGCACCGAGGTATAGTTAAATGTCCTCATCTGCCCAGTCTCTAGAGATTGACTGTCACTCAGTCTGCTTCTGAGTGGGGCATCCCCTTCTGCCATCTCTTCTCTGCCTTTCTTGCTCCCTGTTGACCTTCAGAGCAAACTCCTTTTGCTTGAATTCTAAAGTCTTCTTCGTTTTTCTGTAGATACTCAGGTCAAATAAGTGTTGTCAAACCTGCTCTTATGAGAATCCAGGTTTCTGCTGTTAGATGACATTTTTAAATGCCCTGAAACACTAATTTAAAAATTTTTTGAAAGTTCTTCCTTATTTCCTTCATGAGTCTGTGGGAAGAGATGCTCCTGCCCTGGGGACTCAGCATGCTAATCTTTCTGGTAGCAAATCTGCCTCCCACTCCTAGCATTCTACATGGAAGAGAAAATAGACGGCTATTGTTTCAGAGCAGACTCAGCTCACGCAGCTGACATAGGTTCCCTTAGCTATTACGCAGGTCTGTGTTCACTTCCTTCTGGGGGTTTTATGCTTCCTTTTAAAAGTGAACTTTATGCAGAATTTATTAACCACATAAGAGACATGGAACATCTGGCAGTAAAATATGGACTCTGGAGAGTGCTGGTCCAATATGAGCTCTTGATCATACTTGGACACTTCCAGGAGGAATTAGCAGGTTCATTACTATTTGCCTTTATTGACCTCATTTGGATTCAGTTTTGTGATTCATCTGATCTTTATACTTATCTTTGAGGGCTGGTGTACTTGTGCTGTCCACAGGATTGCATTAGACTACATAAAGTAATTATGAAAATGCATACTGAGTACACAGGCAAGGTTCAGTTAACTGATTACACACTAAAAACACATGACAAAATGTGTAGACTGTGACAAAATGACTGTGATATTATAACAGGAACTCTTAAAATTTGCTTCTGGGAGTGTAAATAGGTACAGCTATTGGAAAACTAGTTGACAATACTGCGTCAATGCTGAATGTACATATGCCATTTGATCCAGAAATTCTACCTTGGGTATATTCCCAACATAAATGAGTGCTTATGTGTACAAAATTTCACATACAAGTATGTTCATTTAATATATATAAATATATATTTATTTCCAAAGCAAATATCTAACAACTGAGAGATACATAAATCAAGAATACATTTACAAAGCAGAATACAATACACCAATGAAAAGAACAGACCACTGTGGTGTACAGCAGTGTAGATGAATCCTGTAGTCATAATGGGAGAAAGAGGCTAGATATGAGAGTGTATGCCTGCCTGACTGCATTTATGTAAAATTCAAGAGTAGGCATGATTATCTTTACTAAAGGTTAGAGGGGTGGCTACCATTTGGATAGTGAAGTTTGCTAGAGTCCTAGAAATGTCATTTATTTTGATGTGGAAGGTGGCTGGCTTTACACATATATGTAAGAGATCATGGAACTGTAGATCCAAAATAAGTGAATCTTATTATGTAACTTATATGTAAGTTGTAGCTCAATTTAAAAGATCATTTGATGCCCTCTAGAAAGAGAGAGGGAAGATTATGAAAGATCTTTATGATTTGGAGAAGAAAAGAATATGTTAGGACACAGTATTACCTAGAATTGCCTTACACTGAAATCCTTTCTTCCTTTTTCCTGTTAATAGACATTCCTACAAATACAGTGAAAATATGCTTCTAATCACCTTCTGCCTTTTTACTGGAGATATACCGCAAACTAGTTCCTTTTTGAGAACTGTGGCAATCAAGTCCAATGGCACATCTGCAGTGCTTACAGTCCAATTAGAGAGGCAGTTTATAAGTGCCACATACTAACTGCTCCACTGGAGCATCGCTAAGAGAGGCAGTCTAGCTATAACTGACAGGCGAGATCTACAATCTACACGGAGACTTGCAGTCTGATTAGGAACTTCCAATCCATTAGAGAAATAAGACCAATATAAGTAAAATGTTTAGAGCAATTATATTCCTCTCATTATCTTTAAAGTACAAGTTGGGAGCTTTAGAGTTCTCTCAGGGATTCAGGAGATGAGCGAGCTCAAGGAGAACTGGAGTCATCATTGAGTTTAATGAAGGGGAACACATGAGGTGAACACAGATGGGCACACAAGAGGTCAATTTGAGGACACCTAAGACACGAGGCAGGCCTTTCCTCTATTGCATCTGTTGAAACATTCATACAAGACTTCCTTGCAAAGACCCCAAATCATCTGGAACACAAGGTATTTGTCAGTTAAATCAAGGTGAATGACAGAGTTTTCAGGTGACCCAGGCATGAAGTCTAAGCTCCCACTAATCTGAGTTGGTTGCAGGGCAGACTGAAGTACCTATAGTGAGAGAACTGTGGGAAATTTGAAGGCCAGAAGGAAGTTCTACAATCAGAGACAGAGGTCTTCATTTAATAAAGAAGTGATTATTATTGATGGACTTAAAAAACACACAAACAAAAAACCACCAAACTGTGTCTTTATAACAAACATGCTTTCTTTCAGAAGGGAAGAAGTCAGGGAATGAATTAGGTCCTTGCTTTTTCCTTTTAGGTCATGTTTCTCCGTCTGCAAAATGCATGAGTACACACACACACACACACACACACACACACACACGCACGCACGCTTCATACCTGGTGTTGGCAGAGACTTTGTTTAAAATTCACCCTCAGCTTTCAAGACTATGATGGGTGGAGCCAGAAGGGAAATAAAAAGTAAAAAGTCTGGCAGTTAAGTCCAGATAGCTAACACTCACATCAACTAATTGAGTGTTTCTGGCACCCAAAGTCTAAACTCCCTGCTTTTCTCTAACCTACAGAACTTTTGTAATTGCTTTTGGAAAGACTTTCTGGCTGCAAAAAAATTGGATCAAATTTGTTATCAAGCAAGTTGACATTTCCAGGCTGCATCAGGGCTAGACGGTCTACACACCATTTGAAAGATTTCAGTCCCACTGTTCCTGGGAGCTACACTTTGTGCTGTTTGGCTCTTTCCCACCTGAAATGGAACAACGGTATGGTTTAAATGTTTTGCTATTAGATTTAGGATCTATATTTTCAGTAGTTAATCATGATTTCTGTGACTAGGTACAGGAATTGAGGGCTGTTGGTGGAAGATGGGATGGGGTGCATGATGTTAAAACAATTTTCTAACATATGATACTGACCATTTGCAATTCAGCTTGATAATGGGGAAGAGAGCGTGTCTATCCTGCTCCTTGCTTGCCCTAGGCATTCTGTCACCTGCAAGCTGTTTTCTCTGACCTGTGCCTTCCTCAGCCTCTCACTAGTCACATGCAGTTCTTTTTCAATATACTTCCCTAATTTTTTTATCACTGCTAGCAGATCTTCGCTTTTGAATATTTCCTTCTATTCACAAAGTACTTACTGCTTCACCCAGGGCTCAGAAAGCCTTTACACCAAGAGAGCTGCTTAAGGATACAGCTAACGGGACCCACGGGACTCAGGAGTTCTAGACTTGAAGGGTGCTCTGGACTGACAGGTCATGGCTCAAATGTCCTCCTATTAATGACTGATATTTGTTTCTATGGTGTCTTCATTCCCCCGTTGCTGGACAAAATACCAAACACCCAAAATTTAAGAAAGGAGAGGTCATATCTGGGCATGGTGGCATACACCTGTAATTCCAGCACTCAGGAGGCTGAGGAGGAGAATTGTTGCAAGTTTTAGACTACCCCAGGCTACAAAGTGAGCTCAAGACCAGCCTGAACTGCATAGCGAGACCCTGTCTTAAAAAAAAGACAAGAAAGAAAGAAAGAAAGAAAGAAAGAAAGAAAGAAAGAAAGAAAGAAAGAAAGAAAGAGAAAGAGAGAAAGAAAAACAGAAAGGTTATTGTGGTTCATGTATCAGTAATCCACAGTTGGCTGGCTCCAAGTCTGGATGGCTTAGTAGAGGGATGAGAGAGCAAAAAACCCTTCCAGGCAGCGGAGGGAGATAAATCCTCCCAGGCCATGCCCACATGGACTTCTCTTGTGAGCAGATTCCACTTCCAAGCAGCAAGTCAGCTATAAGCCCCCACAGTCTAATCCCCTTCCAAAAGCCTCACTTATGAGCACATGAGGCTCTTTGGAGACATCTAGATATAAATCATAACCATGAGGAAATATCAACTTCATACACACACACACACACACACACACACACACACACACACACACGCCATTACGTAGTTCTAAATTGAGGGTACTTTCTGTAGTATCTTTTACTTTTAAAATGTTCTTGGAACATTTTGGCAAGTTCTAGTTCCCAAGTAAACATGAAGGTATTGTACAGATATCCTAGGAATGATGGCTCCCAGAACCCTTAAAAAGAGTCTTGTAAGAACTGCAATTGGGGGCCTTTAACTGCAGTGCTCGTTGATTCTTTCAGCATATATGGCTGAAATTCTCATGTGTGCTAGACTGGGGTGCACAGGGCAAATGCATGCAGACATGGTGCCTGCTCCTGTGAGACCTGTGGTTTTCTAGGGTGCAGACTTCAGTCATTCTCATCATTAAAAGGAAATTTCAACTTTGAAAGCTGTATGGAAGAATGGGACTCTGAGAGCACAGCACCCTTGTAGTAGGACCAGGCTTTCTCCAGAAGGTCAGGAAAGACTCCCAGGAAATGATAGACCCAAGCTCTAAAGGACAAGGAGAACTGAGCCCAGGAAACAGAGATCACAGAAAAACATTCGGGGCAGAGTGCTGTAGTTTGAGGAAACGAAAGAAGGGCAGATGTTTGGAGGAAGTATAGGGTTCAAAATGAGCTGTGGGGAGAGACTGGGGACTGTTACATTAAAATAAGTATGTTTGGGTTTCATCCGCTTTTCCTGGCTCTGAACTCCCTTCCAAGGTAGGTCATGTTCCCTCTACCTTACAGAAGGTCATAAAACAATTCTCTGACTTTCCTTTTCTGTGAGTATATTAAAGACACTGTCATAGAAGGGGTCCTGCCCCATACCTGAGAGAAAAAAAAAAATAAAATGCTATATAAAAAGACTAAAAAGACTCTGAAGAGACCAGCTCTTGTTGGGTTTCCCCACTAGCATTAGATCACATCCTCTTTGTTTGAGCAAATTTGACACAGATGTTCACACTTCAGTCATGCAAATACAGTAAAGTCTCCATTAACCCCCAAAAGATCTGAGTTCAGAGTTTCCTGAGAGCCTAGCACATGGAAGCTTCTGGAAAGCAGTGTACCCCAAGACAGCAGGGCTGCTTCATGCCTCTTCTGTACCTTGCCTTGTGTGACCTCACTTGGACCCTTTTATTGTCCTGTACAATAAACCAGTAAGATGTAAGGGTTTCCCTGTATTCTGTGAGCTGCTTAAGCAAATTAATTTGAAAAAGGGATTTGGGGTACTTTAATTTATATTCACTTGGTTAGAAGCATGGATAAATGAAGCTGAGGCTTGTAACTAGTATCTGAAAGGGGTGTGGTGGTGCAGTCTTGGGGGTGATCCCTCAATTTGGTACCTCTGACACTATCTCTAGGTAGACAGCTTCAGAGATGTAATGGATTAGTGAATTGGACACGCTCCTCTATTGCAGAATGGATTGCGTGTGAAGAAAACAGGATAATATGTTTAAAAATGTGAGCCAAAATAAATTTTTCTTCCTTTAAATTTATTGTCTCAAACCTTTGTTCACTGTAGCAGAAACCAACACAGGGTCACAGCCAACGTTCTTATCCAAGAGACACATTAACAAGGGATGGCTGTAACAAATTTGTTTCATTATAATGTTACATGACACAGGTGCTACTGGGTTGAAGACCTAAAAGACTCAGGGTGAACTACCCATTTTTTGTGGTAGGTTCAATGATGCTAGAACAAAGATACAGAAATGAGGCTGTGCAGTAGTATACGCCCTGGTAGCAGCAGACTGGGAAGACACAGCCAGCCATCTGCCAATCCTTGGTTGCTGTGTTGGATTTCTTCCTGCTGACTGTAGGGCAAAGCCTGCTTCTAAAATCAAGTCTTATGATTTTCCATAAGGCAAAGTTATTCTGAGTATTTTTTCCCTCTGGTTGTTATTTGGATTTAGGGTGTTGGTTGGTTTGTTTCTACACTTGATCTTAGCCAAAAGGCCAAGAAGTATATTCTGTTTTTTCAAAAAATACAAAGGAAAAATTCCACTTCAGAAAAACTTAAGAGTTGAAGAAAGGTCTATCAATTGATGGCTAGACACTCAAAACCTATTGTACAATTTAAATTTCAATGGTAAGGGCTGGGGATTTAGTTCAGCGGCATAAGCACCTGCCTTGCAAGCAGGTGGTCGTGAGTTCGATCCCTGGTACCGATAAAAAGTTTAAAAAAATACAAAAAAAATTTCAATGGTAAAAACAGTAGGTTTTAAAACCATTTTGTGATCAACATCAAAATAAAAGTTCTGTTAACAACTTTTATTCAGCTTGTATCTGTGTCAGTGAGAATAGCATTTTTAAAAATTTTTCACATGACCATTACTCAACACTTGATGATAGTCATGACTTTTTAGTTATTTTTTATTTTAAAAAAGCAAAACAGAAAAAAGGATAGAAATAATATAGAATTTTAAAAAAACAAAGAAATTGACACTAGTTAATATGTTGCATGTTGTTATCTTAGAATTGTTCAGGTTACAAGATCTAGGCATTAAAAAAAGATCAAACAATCGAACAATGGCAGCACAAATTGTTCTTTTTGGTGAACTAACAGAGAATTAGTAGTATGGTTATCTATCTTGCACACATATAAAAACATACAGTTATATGTGTACACCTACATTCATTTAATCTTTTCCTTTTTTGCATTTCTCCTTTCCCCTATCCCAGTTTTCTTTCAGTCATGACTTTTAAAAAAAATTTTATTTAAAGAACAACTAAACAAAATAGAAAATAGGTAGGAATAATACATACATTCAGAGAAAAAAATAAACAGTAAGAAATCACTAGTTGATGTTTACCTATTGTCGTTTTACAAATAGTTGTTTAAGGTACAAAAATGGAACGTGTAAAGTGGGAATTCAAACAGTGAGACTGCAAACAGTTCTGTTCAATGTCCAACAAAAACTTAGTAGTCAATCCTATACACTTAAACATACATGCAGTTATCCATATCTTCAATTATGTTGAGATTGAATAGACACAAACAGGCTAATATCACTCTGAACAAAGAATAATACTATTGCTGGGTGTCACATTATGACACTCCAGGATCAGCACTGGGTATTTTAGTGTCTCTTTTTCTTCAAAGTATCTATTCATTTCATCATGTGTCATAAGATCAGTTCTCATAAACTGTTTATAGATTCTACACGTGCATGAGTCTTAACATGTATTTCTATTCTTTCTATATTAGAGGGAGAAACAAAACAAAGCAAGGCAAAACAAAACATATTCCTATAAACACATGAAACGAAATAAACATATAAGACTGTTGTAGAAAGAGTTCTACCATGGTTCCTGTGTTGTCTCTTGTTATTGCCAATAGAATTGGCTATATCATCAGACATAGTATAATTGAATATATCAGTACATAACAGTATTAATAAAAACACAACTTTGCATATAGTATAGAACTTCAAAAACCAGCAGTAATCAAACCAGAATGTGTATTGAAGAGTCTTGTCATCTTTAGTGTAGCTGCCTATACTCTCAGACTTGATACTACCAATCATAGCAGTTTTGAATAAAATCTTCTCTGCCTCATTTCTGTTATGCTCTTTTTTTTTGCCATCAGTTGTCTGCTTATCTTCTTCATTCTGTTTTCTGCTCCATGCTGTGAGGCCTCTGTGCCCTTGTTCCTGAAATCCTAGTACTGTTTGGATTGTAGGTGGCTGGGGTCCTGTATGCCTCATACATCTGAGTATCTTTACCTTTTGCTAAATTAGGGAAATTCTCTTGGATTATTTCTGTGAATAGCTTTTGTAGTCCATTTGTTTGTGTCCCTACTTCTTTTATGTTGTTAATTCTTAAGTTATAGATCTTTTTATCATCTTCTAGCCTTTGTATTATTGCTGTTTGTTTTCTTGTTATTTTTAAGAAGTTTTTCATTTCCTGCTCCCGTATTACAAATCTGCCCTCCAATTGATAATCTATCCTTAGTTTCTTTCAAGCTGTTATGCCAGCTTTCGATAGAGTTCTTAGTTTCCTGGTAATCTCTTTGAACCTGCTTCACGTATTCTATGTTTTCTCTATTTTCTCCATCAAACAATTCTCCCCTTTTTTTCTGTTCTTCCATTCCACCATCTGTTTTTTCTTGGGCAGTGGATAGCATTTCTCTAACTATTCTACTTATATCTTGCTTTATTTCATTAAATACTTCATTTTTAAACTCGTCTATGAGGCTCTGGAGATATCGCTTTATGTCTATTGGTGCCGTGTCTGATCTTGCATGTTTTCTGTCCTCCTTTGCATTTCCCTTTCCTGGATCAGTGTTCTCAGGATTGGGGACTGAGGACCCTTTCTTGTTGCTTCCTCTTCCCATACTTTTTGTTCCTTCCCTACAAGCGAATGTAGGAGGCCCAATTTTTCTCTCTTTTTTGGTTACAGTTTGTTTGAATTGCACCAGCGAGGTGTTCCTGCCCACTGCAGTGTACCAGGGAGACACAGACCTGGGCAGCCTCTGCTGGGCCCGCCCCTCCAGGTCAACCTACCAAAGGCTTCACTGCTAGGGTGCACCTCCAGGCGCTGGGACCTGGTTTGGGCTAGCCTACTGGGTCTTAGTCAGTGGTATCACGCAGGCCAGGCACTCCCCACCAATCCCGCTTGAGAGGGGAATATGCGGTTAATGTCACTGCAGTGCCCTGCTCCGGCAAGTCTGCCTGGTCCCAGTATGTCCTTTGCTGGAGCCTCCTACTCTATGAAAGGGTCCCCATTCTGCTCACTCACCACAAGTTGATGTGGGGCTCCCTGCTAGTCCTGCTCTAAACTCCATTCACAGATTCCTGCTCTCAGAGATTTTGCAAGTCTCTCTCCCTGCCCTGTAGATTTGGATGCAGCAGCAGCAGCAGGAAATTCAAATCACAGCTTCCAGTGGCGCAGGTTCTAGCTTCCTGTGCTGAGATTTTATCTGTTCCTGTTATAGCACCAGGATTGGATTTCCAGTTGGTTTCTCTTAGCTTAGTTCATTCCTGGGTCGGCAGGGTGTATCTCCCCCTGCTTAGGACCCCTTGTACCGCACCATTCCTGGATTTTAAGTGGCGTACCTCAGAGAGCCTCCGTAGCTGCTGCTATCTATCCGCCATGTTCTCCCAGAAGTCAGTCATGACTTTTAAAGAAGAAACAATTTGGATTTTTTCTGCCTCCAAAATGTTTATTTAAATGCTGTATTTCTCACACTCTTCTGAAACACATAGAAAAGAAGCAAAAAAAAAAATGTCAGTGAGTGAAACATACGAAATGTCAGTAATAAGTGAGACACACTCATTTGGAGAAATGGCTGTTTTAAAAATCCATCCTGTATATGCAAAGTAAGCAAGGAAATTCAGTCTTTTCATCTTCTTTTCCTTGTCCTCCTCTTCCTCCCTTCCCTCCTCCTCCTTTAAAAATCTGTTACTCCTAAAATTTCTTTCCATAAAATTGGAAGTGCAGGACTAAAAGGCAAAGAGACAGGAGAGAGGGAAAAGAGGGAGCACACACCATTAATACAAAAAGAAGTAAAATTGTACAAATTGAAGCAGTTTATAACAGTTAGAGGTATACTGTAAGACCCCAAAGGATGGCTGAAGAAATTCACCATCTGTGTGAGAAGGAATTACAGGCAAAGATCAGTGAAGGGCAATCCACTGCCTTGAAGCAATCCACCTTTCTACTCCAATCCTGGCTTTTGCACTGTTCCTCCAGAGGTAGTGCCTAGTCTTCCAAGGCAGTCATCTCATCAGTCTCCTTCCCTAGCCGCTCACGTTTTCCACAGACAGAGAGACATCACCTCTGAACATGATAGGATGTTGCTAAGGACCTTCTGCACAGGCTCAGAATCAGCAAACATGACAAAACCAAAATTAGGTAATTTCTCACCCCAGCTTATGTGAAGTTCCATCAGATTCCCATAATCTCTGAGTTCTGATTTTCCCAGCTCATGAGATGAGTTACCAATGTAGAGTTGGTGACTATCAGCGTGTCTCACCATTCTTTGGGGTTCAACATCACCTTGCTTCCCAGCCTTACAGATTGGTCTGAGGAGGAATTTTTATTCTTTGTTCTTGAACTCTTTGATACCTCTGAGGACTCTGCATGGAATCTGAGATTTAGGCTTAGATTCTGGATGGAGACATGAAGCTGGTACTTCCACAGTGTGAGGAGGCATCCCTTCACGGGAACAGCTCAACAAGGAGGAAGGTTTTCACTAGTCACAGAAGCTCAAGAAAATCTCTTCATGTGCTATCTGAGCTGTGTCTCTGGGAGCTAGAGAACTCTTTCGAGCATGCCAGCCCAGATTGTTCCTCTAGGATTTCTAATTATGTCAAGAATACCTGGCATTGTCCCAACAGGAAAAACCCATTTTAAACTTTACTGGAACTTTACAATTGTCCCCAGGTTTTCTCTTAAATCTCTTTCTAGCAAGAGAGCAGACCAATGTAGGACAATTAGAAAATCATGGTTGAACATTTGACCTTGAAAAATAATATGCCAAGCAGGAGACTGTCTGATTACAGTTCCTCTTGCCCCCAACTATGACTGTAAATCTAGAGAATGGTTTTCCAGAAAAGTACGTCAAAAAAAATAACATAATTGAATTGGTTCACTCATTATATCCTGGGTCATGCAGGGTTCCTCACAGGAAATGGTGATATCAATCAACAGGGGCATTGTTCACTGGGCCTCTTCAATTGGTGAAACAAGAAATGAGGGTTTGGGCTGGCCTAATCCCTCTCTGGGAGTAGAGTCAGTCAACCATCTAGCATCACGAGTTGAGCACATTGGCTGCCTCCCTCAGAGCAGGGGCCAGGTAGTGGTTTGGTGTAGTTGCATGAGCAATGTTTGCACTTCTTATATTTGATTTTTGGGTTTTCCCTTAGACAATTTGGGTGAGTTTAAAGCATTGTCAATTGTGACAATTATAATTCTAGTTTTTTTTTTATCATCTTCCAGATTCCAGTGGTTGAACACAGAAAAGTCTATGTCCAGCAATTGAGTCATAGGTGTCTGGAGTCTCACTTGAAGTTTTTCATTAAGCATGTGGAAAAGACTCATATCCCCCTGAGAGACAGGTGGGGATCCATGGACAGGATCATCAAAGATATCTCTCTTCTTTGGGGGCCACCCCAAATACCATAGTTTGTGGACTTTTCCTGAGATAAAGTATTACAAAAGCCTAAACATGAGGGACTTCATTCCACCTTCTGTGTTTTAAGCAAAAATGAGTTATCTGAAAAATTGTCCCATAGTTTAAGCTGCCAACCCACATCCATCTTTTTCCATTTCTTAGTTCATATTGAGCCAAGTTGTATTGCAATCATCGATAAGCTGGTCATAGGTAAATTGGCAGGTCAAGTCTTTGCCACTGATCAAGGATGTGGTCTAGTGGAATCTGCAGGATGTGGTGCATGGAGTTTCCTCTGGCTCATCTTGGGGCTTATAGAGAGTGGCATCTAGACCATGGCTTTTTAAGATAGCATCCCATGCAGAAGGAGGAGACCTGACTATCTAAGAAGTGTCTCTTGTGAGACTCAAATATTCTCTAGACAGATATCTCTGTCCAAAGCTTGGATAATGGTGGCATGTTTCATAGAAGCATAGAAGAAACCTTAAAGAAGGCTTTTATGTTTTCATATCAGGACCTACTAGCTCCAGAGGAGGAGAGAGCTGAGCCACTGGATGGCTCTATCTAGTCCTCTAGAACTCCCATAAGTTCAGGACGGAGTCTCTCACCACTGAGACCCTTAGCCATGCCGAGCCCCTTTGATGACTGGACCTCAGCAAGGCTACACCATTGGAGAGGCAGTATCTTTGACTCGTCTAGGCATTTTGAGCCACTTGATTCCACTACTTAAGCAGGGTAGAGCCACGTGAGAAAACAGTATCTCTTACATTTATCCTGATTGTAAAAACTCTGGTACTTTGTTTAAGCAGTAGAGGTGGAAACCTCTTTGAAGAACAAAACAAAAACCCTTAAAAATCCTAAGAATGTGGATGGCTGTCGTTTGACTCATAGTCACTTGAGTTAAGCTTTACTGGCTGTGCTTTTGGTCTGCTCAGGCTGTCAGGCATATCAAACTGCTCAATTACCCGCATTCTGTTAGAAGGAACAAAGGAAACAAACATGGTAGAACTCATATCTCTCCAAATTAGGTGGCCAGTCATGTGATGAGACAAGATAGTGACTTGGACTAAGACAGCACCCCGAGAAAGAAGCAACTATCGGGGAAACAGATGAGACTCTGAACACAAAAAGCTGTAAACTGGGGTAGGTAGCTACTTAGGCAGGCTACCAACAGTTATTTTTTCCCAAAAGAGTGAGCAAGCTGAGAAAAGTACCACAGAGAACAGAAACAGATCAAAAAGGCATAGCTAAATGATCTGTTCTGGGCAAATAATAGGCTCTCTGACTGTTCTTTGCTGCTTTGTATCTATGCCAAGTAACCAAAAATGGGACAGAGAAGAAAAGGGGAGTTAAATTTCATTTGAGCCTCACACCAGCAGAGACCAAAAAAAAAAACCAAAAACAAAAACAAAAACAAAATCCACAGAGGCCATGCCTTTTCCCCTCCGTGTATATGCAGGGCACCACAGGAAAGAGGTCCTGGGACCACGAGAAGTCTCCCAGATTTCTCAGCAGAAGTGGGGAGAGACCTGGCTCTACCCTGCTTAAGTAGTGGAATCAAGTGGCTCAAAAAAGCCCAGACAAAAACGTGCCTGAAGGACCTTACCTGCTGTCCTGGCTGGCTAAGCTAAATACGCTACCAGGTTTTGGGGTGCTGAAATCTCCATTTGGAGGTAGTTTTTGGTTCTTTCTCTCCTGAGCAAAGAATTGGTCAAGACAAGTTCAAATGGTAGTAAAGTTTTATTAAAGCAGGAAAAGAAACATGCTCAGCAGAGAAACTAGGGCCAATAAAAGTACACTGTACAGGGTGAAAGAAATATACCCTATAGTATGAGGCAGGCCACCATGCAAGAGACCACAGTGGCAAAAACTCAGTGTGGACTGTCCTTTTTGTATAACCCACTCTTCAGCGGGTGTCAAGTCTGGCCATTTGATTGAAAACCTGCTCAAATGCTCATAAGTAGCCCACATTCAGGGCTTTGGGCACCATTGTACACGTGTTCTGGGGTCTTGCCGTGCCTCCTGTCCCAGCCAGTGTTATTCATGCCCTACCTACCTTCCTGTTTATGACCTGGGAAGAGAAACTCCGGTTCCTACTGTTACATCAAGAAGCGGACAGCTCACCATGCCATGCTGGACCATGCTACGCTCTTGTAAAAATGACACTTCCAGCAATCTTAAATTGGTGCGATGATAGGCAATCATACGGACTTTGAGGGCTGGCCCTCAGAGTCAATGCAGAAGACAGAAATACATTGTAACTGTGGGAGAGGCACTTTCATTAAATACCAGACCTCATGGAGAAAGACAGAATGAGTACACCCCCATCCTTCCCCTGGGGATGATTAGCAATGATTGATATTCTAAGTAGGTATTGATCACTTTTGATAAAAGATGGAAACCTCCCTTTCAGGAAAAGTCCCTGTTTGGCCCATGTACCTGAATTACTTACCCATTTGATTCCATTTAATCAATATTCCCTTAGCGATTATACTCATAATCCTATAAATTCACCATAGTTTTCTTCCAAGTTAGACCCACCTTGTGAGTTCCCATCGGGTCAATGTTACCTAAGAGTGGTACTTTCAATCCTATTTATAGTTTTCTCAATTTAGACCCACCTCACCTTGTTGTGGTTTTGCTCTATAAAACTCCCTTGAGAAGTGGGAGCCCTCAGTCACCCCACTCATGAACCCTACTGTTTCTCTTAGATGCTTTCCTTTCCTCAATAAATACGGCTCCCCAAATAAATATTTTCTGCTTTTAACTCCATTGTTCTGAGAATTTATTCCTTAGTTTTAGAGAATACAATCTTACGTGTTGGATACCTTGCAGGCTAGCAGATTGGGAGCTACAATGTTTTCCTTATTTTATGTAGATTATTTGGAGGTCCTGTACCATCCCTACAGCATTTGGAGGTCTTCTGCCAAGATAATAGGATGGAAGTAAGTGTCTGGTTTTGCTTCATAGATTTTGAATTATTACTCATTTAGACATTGTTACTTATGAAGTTATTGTTACTTATTAAGTTATTATACTCATTGTGATCTTTTTTATGTTTTATATTTTTATATTATGTCTGTCAATTTCTTGTAATTGATTATGCTTTGTCTTATATACACTGTTTTATTAAAATGATGATAAATTTAAATTGAGAAAATGGGAAGGTTATGATGCTTCTTTAATGGGACACTTTATTCTTCTTTTGTATATGTTGCATTTGGACTAGTTGCTGAATTTACTGGTATTCCTTGCTTGACAACAGCACTAGGAAGAATAATGTTAGGGCGTCCCCTAGTGGACTTTAATATAAAATTCTGTAAAATGGGTCTTTTTATGAAATTTACTCTGTGTTTAGGCATTTATCTTCCTTTACAGAACTTTAACAAACAGTGGTCACTCTTCCAAATGCTGTGAAAGCAGCTGCTATTCTTACATCAGGGGACAGATTTCCCCAGCACTTTCTGGTGAATGCTCACTGAAGTCAATAGTCAATGGAGTACTGAGTGGAGAGGCAGCTGAAATCCATTCTGAAGTCAATCACTAGTTTCATGGAGCTAGTTAGAGGCTGGAAGGACCACTTAGGGGTTTTGGCCAGGGCCATTCTCTGCCAGATGCCCAAGAGTTCCTCAGTGGGAGCTGGGTCCCAGAAGCCTGACTAGGTTACCAGCAGAAAAAAAAATCTCTGTTTATCTACTGCACCTTTTTTTCTCTACTAATAAGTCACAAATTCCTCCTCAGCTTTTCTCTGACTCAATGGGAGTTAACTTTAGAATCATCATTAGAGCACCCCTGTGCCCTGAGAACACAGAGTACATCAATGTTTAGTCCAAGGCAATTCTTTGCTCTGTGACTGCTGGATTTCAGGACTAAATTTCCAGAATGATGAATTTCCCCTCCCTGAGGCCCTGGGAGAGTGAAGATGACTTTCACTTATCCTTAGACCATTAAAAACAAAAACCTGGTCTAGATTTAATCCTGAAACTTTCAAAAAAATAAATCTAAAAGTTTTAGTCCAAATGTATCTGCTTTTCAGTCCTTAGAAAAATTACAGATTAACTCCTCTTACTTCCCACTTCCCCCAACAATGATGCAGACTGGTTTTCATAACATATTTTCATAATTGATAAAATAAAGCATTCCTAGGGACCTTTCCCAGTATGTACCTTTAAAGGAAAATTTCACATGGTATCAAAACAGCAGTTTTGGCAACCAACGTTTGCCATTGAAACAACAATGAAAAGCCTAATTAGTTTGATATTTCAGTTAGATAAACTGTCAGCCTACAGCCCATCTTAAAAATTGTCTTTGATTTCACAGATTTAAAAGATTTGTATTTCTTCCAATTCTTATTACAAGAGATCATCATTAGTTTCAACTACAGAAAGTTCTGACTAAGCTATTTATACTTACAAACTTAAAAATTGTAATAAAGTCATTATAGTTCAACTTGGCCAAATACATCTGGTTGCATTCTGGTCTGTTAAGAACAGCCTTATGTGTCTGTCTGTTCACTTTGTGACTGGCTACAATACTTCCAACTGTTTTGTTTGAACTCAAAATTTTTTTTCTTCTTTTTTGCCTTTTTGAATTTTAAAAATATTTGTCTCTAAGGCTTATAGATTAGTGTCATTAGCATTAAGGATATGCTTCCATCCAGGGTACCAGCTGATTAAAATGATGTCAAAGCTACTTTACAAATACAACACATATTGTCTGTGTACAATAATTTAGGAGTCTTTCATTCATCAAGAATAACGTGTTGTTGATTTGGTTGTCATAGGTTATCTAAAAATTTATTAACATAATTCAAGGAGTGCCTTAGACTTAAGGAAGTTGCTGGACAGCTCCCTTGATGAATAGAGATGCAGCTGCCTGGAAATATTTTTAATCCAGTCTTTGTTTACTAGTAGGACCCCAGTAATTTCTATAATCTTATGGGAGAACACCCCAATAACATATCATAAAATGTTTACATTGGTTGGCATCAAAAGTTTAAGTTTTCTGTGGGCAAAATTACAAGGTTATCTGATTAAAATATGCTCTTGTTACATAACTAAATTAAGAGACGCTTCCATGCAGCTATGACATTCATTATTGTTAATCTCATGGTACACTCAATGTATTCATTCATTCTGGGTGTACAGGTCTTGTAAGATATAAAACTATGATTGTAAGCTCATGGGAGGTGCTGTCTTTTCTCACCCTGGAATGCACCCAGCTTGCACAGCTTATCAGGAAGGCTGGCTAACTGATTTCTTGGCTGGTCTTCCAAGTCCCAGCATGGCCAATTCTCAGGAGAACTTGGATTTTCTCTTCCTTTTGATAAATAACTGGAGGACCTGGTTCTCATCCTTCTTTGACCTTCAAGAATGTATACCTTAAAGTGTCTTCTATTTCATTTTCCTGCCTGGTTGGTAGGAACAGAGGAGTGTCATGTAGGAACATCCAGTAACTGTCTGTCTTCTGACTTGCTAAGTTAATATAATATCAGTTTGATATGCTGCTTGTTTCTCAAAAGTTAATGTTTGATTTAACAATAACATCACATCGGGGAGAGACAAGAAGGTGGTGGCTTGCTAGGTAGCTGGGTAGAGAGCCTATCTGGGAAAAAACAGCTCAGACACTGGAATTTGACAATACGAAGCAGGCCAGATGAATGGAGAGGGATTCTCACAACCCCAGGAAGAAACTGAAAGAAAAAGAAAAATAGGAAGAGGAAGGAAAAACTTGGGTGGAGGGCTGGAGTTGGACACGCTCACTGAGACCCATCCCGTGCTGTGCTGGGAGCACCGTGGAGTTGGACGATTCAAGGTCATGCTGAAGCCACAGCCCCCAAAATCAGGAGGTGGCGAGGCCTGGGCCCTTGATGGGAGAACACAGCACAGTGTGGAGTGGAGCCAAGGTGCAGAGCTGCATTAATTCTCAGTGAGTGCTGGAAATTGGGTCCCATGGTGGGTGTGGCTGGCTGGAAAACATCTTGGAGTGGGGCAGAGTCCAGTGCTGTCGTGGCATCATTCAACCCCCCAGGACAAGAGAGGACTGGTGGGATCAGCTTGGGCTGCCCCTGGTTGGGACCCAATAGCCAGGGATGAAATTGTCCCAACCCTGTGATGTCCACAAACCAAAGCCTAAGTTGCTGAAGGCACTTGCCGGTTTACTGGCTCAGAGGAGAGGGGCCAGCCCACAGTTCCTGCATGTACCTCAGATAACAGCAAACAGGAGAGGGCAGCAAAACCCCAGTCAGCACATTTCAGAAAAACCATAAGCAATACGGAGAGGGCCTGAGACCTCCAGTACACCCCGGTCTGAAAGAAACCAGAAACATGAAAAAAGAAAAAAAAAAAAAGAAAAACCTCCAGTCACTGACCCTGGGAAAATGAGCCAGGAGAGGAAAATACAGAAGAGAATCAGTGCAGCAATCATGCAATATTGGCCACAACATCAGCGCACATAAAGAAATGTGACCTCATAGACGAACTTAAAACTGAAATTCTAATCCAAGTGAGGCAAGATATAAAAAGATTAATAAAAGAAATGCTAAGCCCCTCTCAAGAAGGCACAGAAGGAAGAATGGAAGAAGCCAGAAAAAACAGAGAAACTTTTGGTGAAGAATATTAACAAAATGTAGAATACATGAAACAGATCCAAAGAGATTACCAGGAAAATAAAAATTCCATTCAAAGCTAGCAAAATGCCTTGACAGAAACTAAAGTTAGCCTTTCAAACTTGAAGAGAGATTTCCAATGTGTGATCATGAAAGAAAAGACCTATTAAAAATAATAAGAAACCAGGAAGTAACAATTCAAAGGCTAGAAGACGACAAGAGGATCTATAACTTAAGAATAAAAAACATGAGCAAAGAAGCAGGAGTAACCACAAATGAGTTACAAAGGCTATTCACAGAAATAATTAAGGAAAACTTCCCAAGCATAGGAAAAAGAAATTATATCCAGATAAATGAAGCATACAGAACTCCAACCAACTACAACCAAAACAGATCTACACCCCGACATATAATAATCAAGATCCCAGAAGTCCACCACAAGAACAGAATATTAAAAGAGTTCAGAGAAAAGAATCAGATCACTTACAAAGGAAAAATCATCAAAATAATGACACATTTATCAACACAAACAATCAAATCAAGTAGAGGGGAAATAGTCCATGCCCTGAAAGAAAGTAGCCTCCAACCCAGATTGATGTACCCTGAAAAACTCTCTCAAAGTTAATGGAGAAATAAGATGTTTTGAAGACAAGGAGGAACTGTGGGAGTTCATGGCCACCAATCCAACCCTACAAAAAGTATTGAAGGACATTCTATAGAGAGAGAGAGAGAGAAATAACAGGATTCCAGAAACAGTGATAAAGAGGCTTCAATGAATGGGGCAGACAGTGGAATGAAGGAGAAAAGTGGACAAATAATAGCAGAAATATGGAATAGCAGTGATGAGGGAGAGAAGGTAGGCTATAATCTTTACTATAGATAGCCTTGACACTAACAAAAGAAACACAGGCAGAGTAGATTAGGAGGCAGGATCCATCGAGATGCTCTAAATAGGAAATATACTCAACCTGAAAGAAGGTTAATAAACTGAAAGTCAAAAATCAGAAAACAATGCTCTATGTGACAGGGAACCAGAGAGAAATAGGGACAAAACTTGTCCAGCAGCCACAGATGAGTTGGAAAGTTAGGATACTTTTGTGCAGTGTAGCACTACACAGCTAGAAGGAAGGAAAACCTTGTGGTTTTAGTAAGTAAAGGAATACAGCTCAAGATCAAGCTCAGAATAAAAAGGTTCAGCACCACTCAGATAGATGGAGGGTTGATCCTGTAACCTAAAAACTAAAGGAGTTAGTGGGACCCAAAATATACAAAGCATCCTGAGAAAGAGAAAGGTGAGGAATTGCCTAAAAAAGGAAGGCACAGGACATTGTTAATAGTGTATCAGGATTTAAAAGCCACAGTAGTCTTATAGCTCTGTTTAGTTTGATTTTATATTTTGTTCTGGTCTGTGTACTCATACTAGATTTGAGGGAATAGACAGCTATCCCCCAAATAGCAGGCTATACCATGGTAACTATCCTTAATTTCCTATTAACTTAAACTGAAACCCTGTATTACTTACATTGTCTTACTTTGACTGATCTTATTTGAAGCTGGTTTGTTAGACTGCTGTTTTATCTTGACTGATTTTATTCAAATTTTGTATGCTTGATAGTATCAAGTCTAAGAGTAGAGGCAACTATTCTGAAGATGACAAGATGTCACAAGATATCCATTCCAGTTTGATTATTAACTGCTTTTGAAGTCTTACAATGTCTCCAAAGCTGTGTTTTTATTAAAATAGCTATGTAATGCTATGTTCAGTTATATTATGTCTGATGATATTGTACAAGTCTATTGAAAATAACAAGAGAAAACATAGAAACTACTGTATATCACCTAATATTGTGGTTTTATATGTCTTTTTCATTTCATGTTTTTCTAGGAATTTGTTTTATTGTCTTGTTTTGATCTGTTTTTCCCTATAATATAGAAAGGATAGATATACAATTAGGGATTCACACATGGGGGGAATTTCTAAACAGTTTATGGGAACAGATTGTATAATGCACAATGTAATAAATAGATTCTCTGAAGAAGAAGAGACACAAAGATACCCAGTGCTAATTCTTTAGCATTATGATATAAAATCTAACAATACTATTATTCACTGTTCAGACTGATATTAGTTTAGTCTCTTATGTTCAATGTCAGCATATGTAAAGATATGCACAGCTACTTCGAAGAGAAAGAGAGACATTATGGCAGTCATTATTGACTTCCCCAGTGTCAGGTCTTGAAGACCTAAAAAGCTTTCATCATCCTGTTATGATTAGATTAATTCTATAATGTTCAGTATGTATTCAATGTGTGAGGAGATGGGGATAACTATTTGGAAGAAAACTACAGACAATAAGATAGACAGTGAAGATCTCCAGTGGACTTCCTTTGAAATCTGTGTTTCTTAAAATTGTTTCCTTATGATCTGTTTTGTTATGTTTAATCTTACCATCTTTAAAATAAAGAACTAACAAACAAAAATAACATCACATCTCCTCAATCTTGTTTATATGTCTAAATAAGTCCTCTAAAGACCTCAATGTACTTATCAGGGTCATCTGAAAACTTTCCTAGATTTTGTTTGATCTGTCTTATATCACTGAGAGGAAAGAACATGTGAAAACAGGTAGTCTCCTATGGCTTATAGTTATTTTTTGAGCATAAATAAGCATTATTTTTAAATTTAATTTTGCTTATTTATTTTTAAGCCAGTCAAATTTAACAGTGGGGGGGGGTGGTATACCAACTTTAGTGACACTAGTGTTAGTAAGTTCTGATAACCCACTGCCATCGGACCAGCCTAAGCATTATTTCTTAATGCAAAGAAAATCTGAACATTTGGTAATTCTAATCATTTTTATTTTTTCTTACAGTTCAGTTCTAGTTATGAAATAGCATCATAAGTTATACTTCCTTCTGCATTGTACTTTGACTCTAGAGGGAAGGCAGGCCATGCACAAGTATGGAAAAACATCAAATGGCTCTTTTTAATATTTGAGGGCCAAACTTCTCCCAGTGCTTAAGAATACATTCTACAGGAGTAAGAAATTTTGACATTGATTTCACTACCTGAAATGCAAAAAGAAAGAATCAGCATCCTTTTCATTTCTATTGGATTTTTGTACTCTAAAGCCATTTCCCATGTTGATTCCACCTCAGAGCAGATGCCTGCCATCTGGAGAACGATCAGAAGATAAAGTTGGGCAGACTATCCACCCTTCCACTGGCACATGATCCTGTCTTCCCAGGAAACTTGTGATCTTACTCTCATAGGTATTTTCAAAAGCACATGGTACAATTGATCTTGGCATTGACCCTTAGCATTAAACCACTATGTCCCAGTCCTTTGAAAGACAGCGAGGGCAAATACAAAAGAGTGAGTTGAAAGTGATCAGATAAATACTTGGGAAATCTTTCTTAGTGCTAAGACCAAGCTACACCTTTTCAAGTTCATTTTAAAATTTTATATTTCTGAAGCTCACAGGATAGATTTATACCAGCCATCTAGCAACCACAATTTTCACGTTAAAAAATGAACATCTATAAGTCTTCTACACACACATGAAAGAAGAGAAACGCTGACTAAAATCTCTTTCTTGCTCATAGTTAGCATATACAAGGCACAAATGTAAACCATCTCTCTGATAGCTGCTTTTGTCCATGAAAAGCAAACAGCTCTTGCAATTTTCCTTAGCCTGATTTCTGGATGGAAGAGCAGGTTAATGATCATGGGGTTCTACAATTAACTCCCAGTAAGTTAGAGAAAAGCTGAGATTTCTAACTTACTAGCAGAGAGGGAAAAGTCCAAACCTGTAGTTCAACTCCGAACAGAGACTTTATGAAAAGGCTCTCGAAGCATCATTTCTGCTCCCTCTAGAACAAAGGATATCAGAAGATCACTGAAAGGGTGATCACCTCACTGACCAGCGCAGGTAGGAATGACAGATATGTGGAGATTTTTCTTAGTTACCCACTAGGGCTGTGAGGACTTAGTTTCCACTGAGGAACATTTCGTTATTCACTAGGAAGTAGCCCTGGCCATGACCTTAGTTCTCTATTGGCCACACAACAAGAGACCAGTCTCTGGAGGAATCCAGCTACCTGTCTTGTCATCATTTCATTGGGCCATTGGCTTGAAGATGGTGGGGGAACCTGTCCTCTACATTTAAAATGGCACCAGCTTTTACAGCACCTAACTAGCTGGAAGCGTGCTTGCTTTTTGTTAAATTTCTGTAAGAGATAAATAAAAACATGAGCTAACTATAGACTAGATTTTATTTTTAAAAAACCACCCCTCCAAAAAAACCGCTGTTTTCCAGAATTTTATATAAAAATCCACTAGGGGGTGCTCTAACATTACTCTTTCTATCGCTGCATCTAACAAGCAAAGAACACCAGTGGATTCAGCAATATTCTACATGCTGTTACAAAACGAGAATAAAATGTCTCATTAAAAAGGCATCATAACCTTACCATGTTCTCCAATATATCATCATTTTTACAAAACAATGTATAAAACAATGTATATAAGAGACAAACCATAAGCAATTACAAGCGATTGACAAAACCATAACTTAAAAATTTAAGGATTTAAATTTTAAAATTTTGATTATTGGGCTGGGGATACAGCTCAGCAGCACAGCACCTGCCTGGCAAGCACAAGGTCCTGAGTTTGAGTCCCAGTACCAAGAAAAAAATTTGCTTTTGGTTACTTCAAACAAGTCACGATCAGGAATCTGTGAAACAAAAGCAAACTCTTAGTCCATCTAATTATTTTGGTAGGACCTCTAAATGACATAGGGATGATTTTTCTAAATAATCCAGATAATATTAGAGAAAGATTATAAATCCCAATTTGCTAGCCTGCTAAATGTCTGATAAGCAAGTTTCTATTCTCTAAAATCAAACAATGAATTCTAGAAACCGTGGAAATTAAGAGCAGAAAATATTTACTGGGGAAACAAAAGCTATCTTTACTGGGGGAAAGGAAGCTTCTTTATAATACAGAAAGATGGAGTCCTGAACAGGTTTCCAAGGACCCGTCTTATCAAGGGGGAACAAACTATAAGATTACAAGTAGGTAATATTGATCCAGTGGAAAATCACAAGGTGGGTCTAAGATTGGACCAAAAAATGGTGAACTTTTAAGAACATATAATTGCTTAATAATATTGACTAAATGGGGATCAAATAGGGAAGCAAGTTACATAGCAATTGTAGATAGGACAAACAGGAACTTTTCTTGAAAGAGAGGTTTCAGTTCCCTACCCAGTGCAATTGATGGCTATTCTGAATATCAGTTATTAGAGAAACTATATGGTTGTAATCATTCTATCTTTTTGTTTTGATGCCTGGCCTTTAACAAATGCAACTTCCCCACAGTTGC
Organism: Cavia porcellus; assembly: GCF_034190915.1. Lineage (NCBI taxonomy): Eukaryota > Metazoa > Chordata > Mammalia > Rodentia > Caviidae > Cavia > Cavia porcellus. The sequence continues at coordinate 28,205,313 of NW_026947496.1, read as the reverse complement.
AGTGTATTTTCATTTTCTACACTGACTCCTGAGGCCCTACCCCTGTCTGCCTGCCTGTATCACTCCTACTTAACTTAGCTATGTATAACAGTATCATTGATCTTTCTACCTTGGCTGTGTATTTCCTTTCCAGAGAGTCTTAAGTGGGGATCAAATAGCCCTTTCAAGCTGGTTTTTGCACGTGAAAGCTCACATGTCTTTTTGTGGCTTATAATCTATTTAAGTAAATAGAATTTACTTTTTAGAGAAGTTCATGTTCATAACAAAATTAGGCAGAATGTGTTCTCTCCCCCATAAATGGGGAGTCTCCTCTACTGTTAGTATTCCTCATCAGAATGGCACACTTCTTGTAATCAGTGAACCATATTGTCACCATATTATCACCCCAAGTTCACGGTTTAGATTACGATTCCTCGTTGTTCGTTCCATGGTTTTGACAAATATATAGTAACATGTATTTATCACTATAATATTATACAAAAATATCTGCCTAAAAATCTTTTGTGCTTACCTATTCATTCTCCTTTACCCCCAGCCTTGATGAAGACTGTCTCTAAAATTTTGCCTTTTTCCAGAATTTCACTTGGAATTTTACTGTATGTAGCTTTTCATATTGCCTTCTTTCACTTAGTACATTTAGGCTTCCTTCATGTGTTCTCATGTTTGTATATCAGTCATTTCTTTGTAGCACTAAATAATAATCATTGTCTTGATGTAAATTTACCCATCCACTTACTGAAGGAGGTCATTATTATTTCCAAATTTGTCAGTTACAACTAAATCATCTAGAAACATTCTCGTGCAAGTTTGGGGGTGAATGCAACTCCTTCTTAACTCCTTTGGGTCAATATGAAGAAGCACAATTGCTGGATCATGGAGTAGGAATGTGCTTAGTTTTATAAGAAGCTGCAACATTTTCTTCCAAAATGATTATCATTTTGTGTTCCCCTATTAGCAAAGTATCACAGCTTTTGTTGCTCCACATCTTTGCCAGAATTTAGTATTCTTGGTTATTGTGTTTTTTTTAAAAAAAAACATTCTAATAGGCATGTACTGCCAATCCACTGTCTTTTAAATTTGTAATTCCTAATGTGTATGATGCTGATTATCTTTTAGTATGCTTATTTTCCATCTATAGATCTTTGGTAGTGTAGCTTTCAGATATTTTGCTTATTTAAAAAATTAGATTGCTTTGTTAAGCTTTAAGAGAGTTGGTTGGGAAATTTTATGTACCTATAGAAGTTACATCTACTTGATACGCCTCTTGAAAATATTTTTTCTCAGTCTGTGCCTTCTCCTCTTCTTCTCATTCTAAGGTCTTTTGAGAGCAATTTTCAATTTCAGCAAAGTTCAGTTTATTGATTTTCTCCTATGAATCATGTCTTCGGTGTTCTGTCTAAAAGACCACCACCAAGACCACCATCATCTGTATTTCCTTTTATACTACCTACTAGTAATTTTATAGTTTTGTATTTGACACTTAGACCGCTAAATCATTTGAATTAATTTTGTGAAAAGTTTTAGATCTATGTGTTGATTCATTTTTTTGCAAGTAGATGTCTAATTATTCCAGTTGCTGAAAAGTCCTTTGTCAAAATCAGCTGAATCTATTTCTGAGATCTGTATTGTTTTCCAATGATCTATTTGTTCTTTCTTGAAAACCATCTTTCTTAATATGTTTACAGTAAGTTGGATGGTGTCAATCCTACTTTGTTCTCCTCCAGCATCACGTTGAATATTCTTGTCTTTTACTTTTTCCATATAAACTTCACAATTAGTTGTCAATGTCCACAGTACTTTGCTGGGATTTTTATTGGGATCATGTTTACTCTATTGATTCAACTGAGTCCTTTCCATGAACATGAAATCTCTACATTTACTTGGTAGGTCTTTGATTTCTTTCATCAGCATTACAGTTCTTTTCATAAAAATGTTATACAAATTTTATTAGATTTTATATCTAAGTATTTCGTTTTATTGCTAATATAATTGATATTATGCTTTTATTTCAAATTGTTCTTGTTTATTGCTTGTTTAATAGGAAATTAATTTTTATATATTATTTTTATATTCTGAAAACTTGCTGGAATAAGGTTAATTTACAGGAATTTTTTTGATTATTTCAAATTCTCTACACTGAAAATCCGTCATTCACCAAGAAGACAGTGTTGCTGCTTCCTTCTCAGTTTATGTACCTTTGGCTCATTTTCTTGTCTATTCCATTATTCAGGACTTCCAGTGCAGAGTAGAAAAGCAGTGTGACAGGAGACATCCTTGCCTTGCTCCTAATCTAGTGAAAAATGTCTAGTTTCTTCATGTGGAAAGATGTTAGCTAGAAGTGTTTGTAGATACTCTTTATCAAACTGAAGAAGCACCCCTTTATTCCTGCTTTGCGGAGAGATTTTTAATCATGAATCAGTGTTGAATTGTGTCAAATACTTTTTCTGTATCTACTGATGAGATACTGTACGTTTTCTAGCCCGGAGTTGTGATAGATTTTATTAACTTATTTTTGAATGGTGGCCCAGCCTTGCATAACTGGAATAAATTCCATTTGATTATGTGCATAATTCTTATTATACATTATTACATTTGATTTGATGATATATGTGAGTATTTTTGCATCAGTGTTCATCAAAAATATCAGTGTGGTTTTCTCTTTTTGTAGTGCTTTTGCATGGTTTCGGTAGGAAGACGATGATGGGATCATAGAACAAATTAGGACATATTCCCTATATTTCTGCTTCTGGAAGAGATTATAGAAAACTGGTATGATTTTTTTCCTAAGTGTTTGGTAGAATTGACTGGTGTGGGCCTAGTGCTTCCTGTTTTAGAAGGCTATTAATTTTTTATTTGACTTACAGTGGTGCCTCAGTTAATGAACTTAATTTATTCTATGATTTTGGAAAAAATGACCATGTTTGTGCTTGTGTGGGAAAGACAATTACACCCATGTTTCTCACCCAATACGGAGTTCAAAAATGAAAACAAAAATTTGCCAAATGCTTCTGTTGTTCGAAAAAGAACATTTGTGAACCAAGGTACAATTGCGTTTAGTAGATTCAGATTATCTATCTCTTCCTGAGCAAGTTTTGGCAGATTTTATCTTTCACCTCATTCATTTGTTTTGTCCAATTTAACAAATTTTTGAGCATAATTTTCATAGAATTCATTTATTATCCTGTTATTTACGGGAGCTATTGTGTTGTCCTCTATTTCTTTTCTGATAGTACAGATGGTTCTTGACTTACAATGGTTTGAGTTTTGATTTTTTTTTTACCTTATAGTGATGCAAATTTGGCATACTCATTAGAGACTGCACTAGCATCATGCAGGACTATACTGTCTTACCAAACACTTAGGAAAGAAATCATACCAGTTTTCTATAATCTCTTAAATATAGGGGAAGACAGCAGTTATCTAAGTAAGAAAGTATGCAACATAATACTGAATGGGAAAAACTGGGAAATGAATGGAAAATGAAAACATTTTCTCTAAAATCAGAAATACCTACTCTTAACCCTCATATTCAACACAGTACTTGAAAGTTTAGCTACAACAATTAGGTAACAGAGTGAGAATAAAGAGAGAACTACTAACTACTATTTAGCAAGATACAAAATCAACATTAAAAATTCAATAACTTCATGTAGTAAGCCCCTGACTTATAAATATGTTCTTTTCTGGGGAATTGTTGATAAGTTGGATACATTCATAAATCTGACAAAATGAGTCTTTTATACCTTTGTCACAAATATGCAATAAATAAAGCATAAAAAAACAAACACACATACAAAAATTTCAGTAAGCCCCTGAATGTACTGTACTACTCTATATTATCATACTATATGTTAAGTACACAAGAGCACAACTGTGACAGATTTCTGGTGGATACACAAGCTACTTCTGCAATTTGTTCGCATTTATGAGTGTTCATATGGTGAGGTCTGTTCCTATCTGTGAAAGTTCCCAATTCAAATATTCCTAAGTTGGCGACTTACAGTACACCAATAGTGAACTAGGAGAGAAACAAATCAGGAAAAAAACCCTCCATTCATAACATCTTAAAAATACCTGGAAATCAACCTAACCAAGTAAGTGAAGACAGTATATAGAAGAAAGAAATTGAAAACACTAGAAGGTAGACCTCTCATGTTCCTGGAGCAACAGAATTAAAATCATTAGATAACTATGTTCCCAAAAATAAACCACAGATTCAATGCAATTATCATCAAAATTTTAATGAGCTTCTTTACAGAACCAGAAAAAGTCCTAAAATTCATTTAAAAAAACACAAAAGATCCAGAATAACCAATGTATCCTACGCAAAAAGAGCAAGGCTGACGCATCGCAATACAAGGATTTCAATTCTAATACAAAGCCATGGTAACAAGAATAACATGCTACCAGCCCAAAAATAGACATGGAAATCAATGGAATAAAATGCAGGACACAGAAACAAAGGTACACAAATATAGCCATCTCATTCTCTTTTTTTTCCTTTTTTTATTTTAAAGAGATTAAGACAAAAGAGGACATAACAAAGCAGATGAGATCAGTGCAAGTAATACAGCATTTTACCACAAGACAACCATAATTGAGAGAAGTTCCATAATGTCTCTTTCTTTGAAATGGTTGGGCATAGCTTCATACAATAGTATCAAACATAGCAAAACAGTATAAAACCATTCAAGAGAATGAAAGCATTACAGGGCTTTCAGAACCAAGTAACAGAGAATAAACAATGGCTACTATGTTATATCATTTTCCATAGAAAATTTGTTTATACTATCACACATAATAATATCCATTAAGATATAACATGATAGAACCAAAGGAAACAGAAAAATAAAAGCATAGTAGGACTTCAGAGTAAGATGATATTAAATCAGCACTGGCTATACTAATGTCTTGCTTTCTTTAAAATAGCTGTCTATACTATCACAGATAATAAAATCAAACATATTAGAATAGAACCAACTAATGAATGCAGATGTTATAAGGCTTCAGAGCAGTGTAATGGAGAATCATGATTACTATAAACTCTTATGTAATCTTACCATTTCTTTCACAGGGAGACTATATGGTATTTATACATGTGAATTTGATTTATTTCGCTTATGAGTATGGTCTCAAGTTGAACCCATTTATTTATAAATATATAAACATGATCATTCTTTATAGCTGAGTAGTACTCCATTGTATAAAAATACCGCAGTTTTTTTTTTGTTTTATCCATGCCTCAGTTGATGGACACTCAGGTTGTTTCCTGAGTGTTTCCTGAGATCTGGCGATTACAAATTGTGCTGCTATAAACAGAAGTGCATATATATCACTGTGGTATGATGCTTTCAGTTCTTCTGGGACTATGCCTAGAAGTGGAATAGCTGGGTCAGATGGGACTTCCAATCCCAGCTTTTTGAGAAATCTTCAGACTGACCTCCACAGTGGCTGTACCAGTCTACGCTCTCATCAACAGCGCAGGAGAGTTCCCTTTTCACTACAGCCTCTCCAGCGTTTCTTGTTGGTAGTTTTCTTGATCCTGGCCATTCTTTCAGGAGTGAGATAGAATCTCAGTGTGGTTTTAGTTTGCATTTCTCTAATGAGTAACGATGATGAACATTTTTTCATGTATTTATTTGCCATTTGTATTTCTTCTTCTGAGAAGTACGTATTCATCTCAGATGCCTATTTTTGGATTGGGTCCTTGAATTTTGGGGTTCTGATTGTTTTTAATTCTTTATATGTTTTAGAAGTCCTTTGTCTGAGGGACAGTTCACTAAGATTTTTTCCCAGTTTCCCAGTTTGTGGGTTTTCTTTTCACTATGCTGGAAATTTCTTTTGATGTGCAGAGACTTTTTAATAAGAGGTGATCCCAGTTATTGATTTTGGGAAGTATTTCCCGTGTGGTTTGATTCCTGTTCATGAATTCTGTATCTACCCCTATGTCTTCAAGATTTTTGCCCAATTTATCTTCCAACAGATTTAGTGTTTCTGTTTTAATATTCAGATCTTTGATCAATTTAGGTTTTAGTTTAGTATATGGTGATAGGCATGGGTCTAGTTTTAGTTTTTGACATGTAGAGAGCCAGTTTTTCCAAAACCATTTATTAAAGAGACTGTCGTTCTTCCAGTGAACATGTTTGATGTCTTTATTAAAGATAAGGTGGTTGAGTGTGTTGGTAGTTGTGGTTATATCTTCTAATCTATTCCATTGATCTTCAGATCTGTTTTTATTCCAGTACCATGCTGATTTTATTATAGTTGCTTTGTAGTATAACTTCAAGTCAGGCATAGTGATGCCTCCTGCCTTGCCTTTGCTGCTTAGAATTGCCTTTGCTATTCTAGGTCTCTTCTGGTTCCAGATGAATTTTAGGAGTGATTTCCTCTAGATCTATGAGGTATGTTGATGGTATTTTCATTGGGATTGCATTGAATCTGTATAACAGTTTTGGGAGAATGGCCATCTTTATAATATTTATTCTTCCTATCCATGAGCAAGGGATGTCTTTCCATTTTCTGAGATCCTCTTCAATTTCTTTTTTCAGGGTATTGAAATTTTCCCTGTATAGATCTTTTACTTCTTTTGTGAGATTAATTCCTAAGTATTTCATTTTTTTGGATGTTAGTGTGAAGGGTGTAGCTTCTTTTATTTCTCTCTCAGTGATGTTGTTGTTAGTGTATAGAAATGCTATTGATTTTTTTGAGTATTGATTTTGTATCCAGCTATATTGCTGAATTTCTTTATTATATCTAGGAGTCTTTCAATGGACTTTTGGGGGTCTTCTACGTAGAGTATCAATCATGTCATCCAGAAATACTGATAATTTAACTTCCTTTTTTCCTATCTTTACCCCTTGTATTTCTCTCTCTTGTCTTATTGCTTTGACTAATATTTCCAGTACTGTGTTAAACAGGAGCAGTGATAAGTGACATTCTTGTCTTGTGCCTGATTTTAAGGTAAAGGCATTCAGTTTTTGGCCATTTAATATGATGCTGGCTGTTGGTATGTCATAGATGGCCTTTATCATATTGAGGTAAAGACCATCTATTCTAATTTTCTGGAAGGTTTTTATCATGAATGAGTGTTGGACCTTATCAAAGGCTTTTTCTGCATCTATAGAAATGATCATGTGATTCTTATTTTTGGCTTTATTAATATGGTGGATTACATTTATTGATTTACATATGTTGAACCATCCCTGCATGCCTGGGATGAATACCTCCTGGTAATGGTGTATAATCTCCTCGATGATTTGCTGCATCCTGCAATATTTTATTAAGGATTTTTGCATCTGTGTTCATTAGGGAGATTGGCCTATAGTTCTCTTTTTTAGTTGGGTCTTTCTCAGGTTTTGGTACTAGAGTAATATTTGCTTCCAGGAATGACTTAGGAAGAATTGCTTCCTTTTCAATTTCATTAAAGAGGTTTTTTTCGGGGGGGGGTACTGGGATCAAACTCATGACCTCACGCTTGCCAGGCAGGCACTTATGCCGCTTAGCTAAATCCCTGGCTAATTAAAGAGTTTGAGGAGTGTCAGCATTGTCTTTGTATTTCTTGTAGAATTCTGTAGTGAATCCATCTGGGCCTGGGCTCTTCTTTGTAGGTAGGGGCTTAATTAATTACATTTTCAATTTCATTAATAGAAATTGGGTTATTCAGCCAGTTTTACATCTTCTTGACCCAGCTTTGGTACTTCATATGTTTCTAGGAATCTCTCCATTTCTTTGGCGTTATCAAACCTATGAGAGTAGAGGTTTTTGAAATAGGTGTTGATGATCTTCTGTATTTCTATTGGGTCTGTAGTGATTTCACCTTTTTCATTTCTTATTGCATGAATTTGAGCTGTTTCTTTCCTTTTTAAAAATAAGATTGGCTAGGGGCTTATCAATTTTATTTATTCTTTCAAAGAACCAACTCTTTGATTCATTGAGTTTTTGGATTGATTTCTTAGTCTCTATTGTATTAATTTCTGCTCTGATTTTTATAATTTCCTCCCTTCTTTTGGCTTTGGGCTTGACTTGCGCTTCTTTTTCTAGATGTTTGAGGTGTAGCATCAGGTTGTTTATTTGTATTCATTCTGTTTTCATGATGTGGGAACTCAACGCAATAACTTTTCCTCCAAGGACTGCTTTCATTGCATCCCACAGATTCCAGTATGTTGTATTTGTATTTTCGCTTGCTTGTAGTTATTGTTTAATTTCTTCTTTAATTTCCTCTGTGACCTACTGATTGCTCAAGAGTGTGTTATTCGATTTCCATGTGTTTGTGGGGTTTTTACAGTTTCTTTTATCATTAATTTCTAGTTTCATGGAGCTATGATCTGATAACATGCATGGGATAATTTCAATTCTTTTATATTATTTAAATATGTTCTTTGAGCTAGTATATGGTCTATTTTAGTGAATGTCCCATGTACTGCTGAAAAGAAGGTATATTCTGATGTTGTTGGATGGAACACTCTGTATATGTCTATCAAGTCCATTTGTTCACAGGTGTGATTCAGTTCTGTCATTTCTTTGCTGATTTTCTGTCTGGTTGATCTGTCCCTTGGTGTCAATGGTGTGTTAAGGTCTCCTATTATAATTGTGTTATTACTAATTTGATTTTTCATTTCTACTAATACTTGCTTTGTATAACTCTGTGCTCTGGAATTTGGTGCACATATATTTAAGATAGTTATCTCTTCCTCTTTAAGTTTTCCCCTAATCAGTATGTAGTGACCTTCTTTATCTCTTAGGATCATTCTTGGTTTGAAGTTCACATTATCTGCAAACATAATAGCTATCCCACTTTTTTTTCCATTCCTGTTGCATGCAGTATTGTTTTCCATCCTTTGACTTTCAGTCTGTGAGTTTCCTTTTGAGTTAGATGAGTTTCTTGCAGACAGCATATCGTTGGATGTTGTTTCTTGATCCATTCTGCCAGTCTGTTTCTTTTAATTAGTGAATTGAGACCATTTACGTTAATGGTTATAACTGTTATATATTGGCTTATTGTTGACATGTTTATCTTTCTTCTGTTGCATCTTTATCTTTCCATTCTTTTTATATGTCTACCTTGCTTAGTGGTTTTTTTCCTATGTGTATCTAGACTGTCTTTCAGTATTCTTTGCAGTGTTGGCTTGGTGATCATGAAGTTCTTCAGCTGTTCTTTGTCATGGAAGTATCTTATTTCTCCATCCATTATGAAGGACAATTTTGCAGGGTACATCAGTCTAGGTTGAAAATCATTTTCTTTTAGGATCTGAAATACTTCACTCCATGCTCTTCTTGACTTCATTGTTTGTGTTAAGAAGTCTGCTGTGATTGTAATAGGCTTTCCTTTATAGGTAATCTGTCTTTTCTCTCTGACAGCTTTTAGTATCCTATTCTTTGGATTTCTGGGATGGTGATTATTATATGTCTGGGTGTAGTTTTATTTTGGTTATGGCTATTTGGAGTTCTACATGCTTTACTAATCCTAATGTCAGTTTCCATTCTCATGTTTGGGAAATTTTCAGCTATTACTTCTGTGAATAGCATCTTGATATCATTTGTGTTGTTCCCTTCTTTTTCACTTATCCCTATCAGCTTTGTTGTTTTTCTTTGCATCGTCTTGTAGCTGTTGAATTGTTATTTCCTGATTCCTTGTTTTTTAAAAAAAGATTTTTCCTTTCCTGTTCACTAGCTGCAGTCTTGTCTTCGAGGTCTGAAATTCTATCTTCACTTTGTTGAGTCGGTTTTGACAATTTTTGATGAAATTTTTGATTTCCTGTGTATCTCTTTGAATCTGCCCACGTATTCTGTTTGTTTCTTAAATTATTCATCCAGGGAGTCTATATTTTTGTTTCATTCCTTTAATTTTTTAACTGTGTCTTCTTTAGATGTGTTCAGCATCTCTTTCATTACTTTTAACATTTCTTCTTTTACCTGGGAGATTATTTCTAGTTTGAATTCCTTTAACGTTTCCCAGAGTTGCTTCTTTATTTCAGTTGCTATTAATACAGGTATTTCAGGTGTATGGCATATATTTTCTCCTATGTACATGGCTCCTAAGCTTTCTTGGGATGGGCTGGAAGTTTGAGATTGCATTTTGGTCTTTTGTTTTGTCATTTTCCTATATTTCTGTGTTTCAAGTGTTGTTCTAAGTGTTGGAAATTGTCTCCTATGCCCTAGGTTTCTGGGACTGAATGGAGGTTGTTGAGCATGGTCCAGTCAGGCCTTTAGGCCCTCCCATTCCACCTTCAGTGTTCCAGGTAGCTGGGCAGGCATCTAACCACTGTGGATGATGGGCTAAAACTCTCCCTAGGCAAAGACCAATGCCCTGGAACTCACTTCACCTGCTCTCAACTCCCATAATTGAAGAAGGTCACTGGGCATAATATAGTCAGTCCACAAAACTCCCATGGCTAGTCTAGTGTGGCTGGGAACTGGGTGGGTCCAGTGAAGCAATGATCTTAAAGTCTCCCGGGGCTTGGGATGGTGTACTGGCTCACTCCAGCTACCAGCTGAGTTTCCCGGTTTGAGAGAAAGTCAATGGGCATGGCCTGGACAGACTTGAAACCTGTGAAGTGCAGCCTAGTGTAGCTAGGATCTGGGAAAGTCCTTGAGCTCTGGGAGCAATGATCTTAAAGTCTCCCAGGGCTTGGGACGGCATGCGGACTCACCCCAACCACCACCTAAGTTTCCTGGCTGGAGAGAAGGTCAGCCATCTCATTCTTGATAAGGAGCTAAAAACATTTTTGGAAAACAGAGAGCCTGTTTTACAAATGGTTCTGGGACAACTGATTTAAAAAAATAAAGGCATTTAGAAAATTATAGAGGCTACGAATGGCCAAAATAGGAATTCATTTGAAACAGAAGAGCATTAGAACAACAAAAACAAGTCTGGGCGATGAAGACAAGGCAAAAGGTGTCACAATCCCTTACTTGAAATTTTACTACAAAGTAAATTTACTTTACTGTTTTTACTGTGATAAAAACAGCATGGTACTGGCAACAAAACAGACCTAAGGATTGATGGAACAGATTAAAAGATGCAAAAACAGCTCCAAACATGCTCAGCTACCTTCTCTTTGACAAAGGAACCAAACATGTTCACTGAAAGAGAGATAGCTTCTTTAATAAGTGGTGACAGAAAAACTGGCATTCCAGATACCGAAGACTAATACTCGACCTATGTCTATCACTACTCACTAAACTAAAATTGAAATGGATCTGAGATCCTAATATTAAAACTGAAACACTAAATCTTCTAGAAAAAAAGAATAGGTATCACTCTTGAAGACAATGCGGTAGGCAACGATTTCATGAACAAAATCCCAACTGTCACAGAGAACCAACAACTGGGATATCATATTTCTTTTGCATAGCAAAAGAAACTACCAATGGAGTGAAAAGAGAATCCACAGAATGGGAAAAAAAATTGCCAGTTTTTTCCCAAAGGACTATTATGTAGAGTATATAAAGAATTGGGAAAAAATCAGATGCTTCAAATTAATTAATTAATTAATTAATTTTTACTTAAAACAAGAAAACAGTAGAAATTATATAGAATTTCAAAACAAGATAATAGGAAATTGACAGTGGCTAATTTATTGCATATTATTTTGAAAGTAGTTGCTCAGATTAAAAGCTATGGGTGTGAATAATTGATCAAACAATATAACACAAACTTTTTCAATGAACTAAAAGAAATTAGTAATATAATTATCTTAGCTGAGATATACATATATTTTTCCCCTTCCTTTTTTTCTCTCATCCCAGTTGTTCTTTTCTTTTCAGCAGTTTGTTTCCCTTTCACAGTATCTATTATAAATTTTGGATTATTTCAGTTTCTTGTACTAGGAAGATAATATGATGTTTACACGTGTGAGTTTGATGTATATCCTCTGTGAGTATGGTCTCATGTACCTATAAAACTCTTGAGATTATCGTTCTTTATAGCTGAGTAGTACTCCACTGTATAAAATACCACATCTTTTTAATCTATACCTCAGTTGATCAAACCCCCCAAATTTAAAGACTCAGTCCAAATAAGGACACCTGAGATGAATGTGCATTTCTCAGATATAGTAGAAATAGCAAATAAATATATGAAAAAATATTCTTCATCACTGTTTATTGGAGAGATGAAGATTAAAACAACCTTGAAATTACATCTCACTCCAAAAAGAATCACTAAAATCAAGAAACTGAATAATAAAAAATACTGGAATGACTATGGGGAAAGAGGAACTCTTCTCCACTGTTATTGGAAGTGGAGACTGGTGCAACCATTACCAACATGCAAATAACTACCAGTGCGATACTCTTTCACTGCAGAAGAAATGGTTGTCATAAAGAATACAAAACATAGGTGGGCACAGCTACTCAGAAAGCCAAGGTAGAAGGATCACAAGTTTAAGGTCAGTGAAATCGTCTCAGCATAAAATAAAATAAAATAAAATAAAATAAAATAAAATGTGGGAAACTAGCTAGAATGCTTGCCTATCTGGGTTGAGCCCCTACCACAGGGAAAAAATAAATACTGGTAAAGATGTGGGCATACAAGAAACCTTTACACCATTGATAAGAATGTAAATTAGTACAGCTAATATGAAAATCAATATGAAGATTCATCAAAAGCTGAAAATAAAACTAGCATACAATCCAGTCATACCACTCCTTGTTATAGTCTCCATACTACAGAAATACCCACATATCCAAATTTATTGTGGTATAGTGCACAATAGTCAAATTACAGAATCAGCCTAGGTGCCATCCACAGATGAATGGAGAAAGAAATGTGAATATATGCATAATGGAATATTATTCAGGCACAGAGAACAATGAGATCAGGTCATCTCCAAAGAATGGATGAAATTGGAGATCATTATGTTAAGCAAAATAAGCCAGACTTGGAGAAGTATCACTTGTTTTCTCTCTTAAGTGAAATCTAGTGGGAAAATGACAGCATAAAAGTATAAGGGAAATTATCAGAGAGGAAGAAGGGAGCTGAGGGGGAGGAACAGGCGGGCAAGGGAAGGCACGGGGTGTATTGGTCAGTTTTCTCATCACTGGGACAAAATGCCTAACATTCACAACTTTTTTTAAAAAATAGTTTTTGATAAAGTATTATGTTCACAAAAATCACACAAATAATGAGAGTACAACTTTTACAATGTTCATAAAATGGACACAACTCTGTAATTAGCACCTATTTCAAGAAACAGGATATCTTGAAAGTCACCTTAAACACAAAATGACGGTACCATACTATCAACTATAATCAGCAGAAATTACCGCATTGCATGAACAAGGTGTACTGTACAACAAAAAGACATTGAGGCTTCATAAACAAGATTTACAGCAGCAGCAGCAGGTCATATATCTGAACAGCACACCTCTGTCCTAAGCGCAAACAGTACTTAAACACGTAGGTCAGTAGATAAGGAGCATCTGTATTTCTATTTTCTCTTTAAGAAAATTAAAGTACTTCTAGAAATGAAAGTAAAAATGTGCCTGAGCCCAAAAGCCAAGTTAACAGGAGAAGATAAATTTGGTCACATTCAGTTTGGATTAAAAGGAAAAATTAAATGATATACATCTGGATTTTGTATCACGGGTATGCAGAAGGCTACATTTTGAAAACATTCTTGACAAAGTTAGTATTTTGCTATATTCAGTGTTGCATTGCAAAGAGTGGCTGTTTTTATTAATAGGGTTTTAAGAAATGTGAAATCTGTATTGAAAAATAATATGAAAGGTCCAATGCTCATTTGTTGCTGGAGATTTTCATAAGCTTTTCAACTCGAGTGCCACAGGAGGGTTAATTTGTTAAACAGCCAGCTCCTGAAGACATACCACATCTGCTAAGTGTGGTGGGGAGAGAAAACTTGGAGTCAACACTTGAGTACTTGAAGAGTTGTCCTGTGCAAGGAAGCAGGAGGCTTCTAGGTACTGTGCCTTCTCCAGGACAAGGTGCACATGCAGCTTATTGGACCCTATCTGGGAGGGACTCAAGGCCAGACTGGGAGGGGCCACAGGGCTGTGCTTCAGCCTGGAGGCTGATAGATGGTGGAGAGAGATGAAGGAGTGGAGCTGCTTCCACACAAAGCAAAGGGTAGATGCAGGAGCCTGGGACAGCACTGCTGCTGCCTGGGACTGAACACAGACAGGGCCAGGCTGTGACAGAGGTGTGGTGTAGGGAGGAAATAGCACCAACGGAAATGAAATAGTGAACTGGGGGTAAACATTCTCTCTGCAGGCAGACTAATACCTCGTGGGAACAAAAGAGTGAGAGAAACGGAAAGAGCAACTACAACTCTTTGGAAATACCCCGGAGCTGGCAGATGATGGACAGGCAAGTGAGAAGCTTCTGGGTTCCTTAGAAAAGAGGATCCTCAGAGGAAGGATGCGTCATTGGAAGGCGGGGAGGCAGGCCCCCACCAGGTGGCCACCAAGTCTGGGTGCTTGGAGGGAGGGGCTTTGAGCTGTGGGTTCCGAATGATCCCACCTGATACTATTAATGTTCCCTTTGAAATGCTTCTTTTTATAGCCTGAAACAAACCACTGAGACCCTGCTGTGTCTGTCACCTGTTGAAGTGGCCAATCTCAAAGAGGGGATCAATTTTTTTCGAAATAAGAGCACTGGCAAAGACTACATCTTGTACAAGAGTAAGGGCCACCTGAAGGCATGCAAGAATTTGTGCAAGCACCAAGGAGGCCTGTTCATAAAAGACATCGAGGACTTAGATGGAAGGTATCAAGCACTCTTTGCTCTCACTGGCGACTCTGCTGGCATTGTATTGATCTAGAAGTTTTAAATGAACCCATCAGCAGATTGTTTCCTACAGTAAACTTTGAAAGTTTTAATTCTTCATTTAAGATCTCTCTGATCTCAGAGCTCTACATTGGGCTTGTTTTTCCCTCCTGAGCTTATTTTCAATTTGATACAGAGTGAAATGTCCAGCTTCCATACATCTCTGTGTTTGAGTGTTTGCCTGTATATGGGAAGAGCTCACAGCCACCTCCTAGAAGACTGCTTTCCCTGTCCCCCTAAGAGCATAAGCGGGTAGGCCAGGGGTGCATTTCCAAACACTACTGGAAAGCAGAGAGGATTTTTCTGGCCGATTACAAAACAAAGACGGCAGAAGCCCAGCTGGCACTGTCCAATACAGTGACTCTCCTGGTGATTTCTTGGAAAGGCTAATGCTTTTGCTGTCTCCACCATATCCAGCATGCCTTTCTGGAGCACAGCAGCAATGCTGGGACAGGTTGGTTTTCTTTTCCAGAGATAGTAGCACTGCCTGGAGGCGAATGGAAAGATTCTTGAGCTTCTGCTCTGTCAGTCTGATGCTGTGAGTGGTTGTTAACCCCTTTCCAAGTTCTCTTCAGCTCAACTTAATCCGTAGGATTTTGGCCCTTACATTGGTCATTTTTTTTTCTTTCCTTTTTTTTTTTAAACCAGTCAAATTTAGCAGTGGGGGGCGGTGGTATACCAACTTTAGTGACACAAATGTTAATAAGTTCTGATAAACCACTGTCATCGGACCAGCCTCATTTTTCTTCCATTGTGTCATTAATCTTATTTCTCAGGGAGTTTATGGGCAGTTCAGTGCTGGTGTTCTCAGAGGGGGATGGGTGGTAATTCAAAAATTACCAGTTACAGCTATATAAAAGAAAGTCACCCAAGTCTAGAATGTCTGCACACCTGCACACTGGCTTCCTTTGCCACACAGATTAATTTCACAGCCCAAGCTCTATGCATTCTTAGATTTGTCTGCGTTAACCACTGATGCACCTGGAGCTTGTTTGGCCCTGCTGAATTGCCAGATTGACAAGGAAAGCATGGGCTGCCCCATTATATTTGCATTTCACGTAAACAGTGAATGTATTTTTAAAGTAAATATGTCCAAAGCAAATGATAGTGCATACTTTTAGCTGGCAAATCTGCTCTAGGAGAACCTATAGGCACTGGGTCAAGAACCAGTATGATCCCCTACTGTTTTTTTTCTCTGAATTCTGGTCAGAGAAGCTTCAAACATGGTTGTGTCTCTGTAATAATCAGGATGTGGACATTTTCTTTTTCCAATTGTAATTTTGAGAATCTGGTTTTTCTCTCTTCTTAGTAAGCTGTTTCACTAGTGGGTCTTTGGCTACCCATTTAAGGAAACATTGAGGTTAGTGGTTAATGTGTGGTCTCTTCTCCAACTGCTCGTTAGAGATATGTTTCTAGAATTCACCAAATCAGTAGCAAGCCTCATAGCCTCGCTAGGCCATGGTCCTCTCATTTATAAAGTGAAGATGAAAATATTACCTACTTTGTGTGGTTCCTGAGAGGATTAAATGTTGTCAGATTTACAGAAATTACTGAACAGGAAGTCATCTGTTGGTGTACAGTCATCAGCACCCAATAAATGCTCATATTTTTGTGAACTATTCCCTAGGCTTCTTGCATTGCTCATAGACAAGGACTATTTACAAGAACTCAGTAGTTTTGTACACAGCTTGATCACCTAAGTACACTGATTGTTCTGCCACACCCTGATCTTTTTCTCTTTCCCCCAAAGCTGTGGGAGTGACTGATGGTGATCATTTTGCTGCTAACTATGCAGGGCCCATTTTATAGCAGGTCTGCCCTGTCCTCTTTGCTGTTCTGAGAGCAGAGTCCGCTGTCTTGGCTGTGTCCCTACACATAGCTTGTTGACCTTTTGTGCCTTGAACATGCATCCCTGTGGGAATTTACACACCACATTCCTCCATGTGTATCTCCAGATCCCAAGATTTCCACTTGACTTGTCTTTGCCGCTGTTCATCTGCCTTTTCCAGGATTCAGCAAGAGTAGTGAATGACTTGTTCCAGCCGATCTGCCATTCTTGACGTAAAACCAGTCAACAAGTCATAGAAGCTGCATTTCTCATTTGTTAGGTCTAGGTTGTCGTAGCCTCTCCTGTGTGTGACACTGCTGTCCCTGCCCCCAAGAGCACAGGGTCCTGCCAGCTTTCCCTCCCAGGGCCCTGTCTGTTTGGCAGTGATGGTGCTAAATTCCTTCTTCATTTTTGAAATGTTGCTGGCTGCTCATTAATGAGAAAGGAGGTTTCATAAAGTAATCCTTAATAACATGAAATGAGGAATACACATTTTACCTTAGAGTTAAAAAAGAACATTTTCAAATTGGATATATGAAGGTCAGAATGTTACCACAGTTCATATATATATGTTAGAGTAGCCATTTTTAGTTTTAAAAAATTTGATGCTTCTGATTTGGGCTTATTTCTTGGTTGAAAATTCTTAAACTCTTAATAGAAAGACCATAAACACTACCAAAATAAAGAAAAGATGTTGAACTGTTTCTTCCTTACCTGTAAGCACACCATTCGTGAAAGCTCATGGACACTTTTCTTTTGCAAACTGGGGAAAGGTATTAGCCATCCTGTTTGGTTACAGTTTGGTGGCTGTTTTGAAGTAAAGTTGAATTAGCAAATAAAAATTATATATTCAATTACATTTAATGTATAGGCAAAAATTACTATAAATGTATCTTAAATATTGTATGAGACACACTCACCTTTAAAAACTATTCATTTTTATTTGAAATTCATACTTTAGTATCATGTGTTTTATCTGACAACCACAATCTGAAATTTTTTAAATTTTTATTAGTATATGTTTGCAGTATATAATGATCACATTCATTGTCAGAAGTTGGTACATATGTATAAGACAGCTTAATTCTCTTTACTTCTCCTTTGTCTCCCCTTCCATCTCATGGTCCCCTTCGCATTTGTAAAATATCTATCTCCCTGTTTCCTATTGTCTATCTTTTATTTTTCTCTATAAGTTATTTGTATTTTCGGTTTCTCATATAAGAGAAACCATATAATATTTAATCTTTTTTATCTGATTTATTTCTCTTTAACTTATGGCCTCAAAGTGCATCTATTTTCTATAAATGACTCTAATTTATCCTTCCTTATGGCAGAGTAGAACTTGATTGTATGTAAACACAATATTTTGTTTATTCTTTTATCTGTTGATGAACATGTAGGTCACTTTTAAGATTCAGCTATTGTAAGTTGTCTTGCTCTAAACATGGGTATGCATATGTCACTGTAATAACATTCAGAAGACATCTATAAGGAAAATAGTAGGGCTGAATGGAGTTTTTCTAAAGAATTTCCCAAGTGCTTGCACCCATTCCCACTAAAAGTGTAGAAAATTCCTTTTTTGCCAGCAGAAAAACCAGCATTTATTATTAAAGTTCTTGATGAAGGCCATTCTCTCTGAGATAAGGTGGGATCCCAGTGTTATTTTAATTTGCATTTTTCTAATAGCAAGAAATGTTGAGCATTTTTCATGTATTTATTGATAACTCTGTACAACTTCTAAGTCTTTTCAGTTGCCCAGTTCTTGACTGCATCTTTTATTTTGAGGGATCTTAATTTTTTTTGAGCTCATTATATGCAGATATTTGTCCACTGTCTGTGGAGTATCTGGCAAATTTTTTTCCCATTCTATAGGCTATCTCTTCACTCCGGTGGTTTTTTTCTGTGTTGAACAGAAGCTTTTTAATTTGCTATGATCGCATTTGTTAATTCTTGATGTTACTTCATGTGCATTTTGGGCTCTGTTCAGAAAGTCCTTACCTATTCCCATGCCTTCAAGAGTTTTACTTATCTTATCTTTCAGCAGGCCTTCTGGTTCCATATGAACTTTAATATTGTTTAATTCTATGAGGAACACTGTTAGTTTTGTATTAAATCTATGTATCAGTTTTGGAAGTATTACCATTCACAACACTAGTTCTGCCTATCTAGAAACAGGGGACATCTTTCTATTTTTTTGATGTCTTTTTTGATCTCCTTTTTCAGAGTTCTATAGCTTTTGTTGTAGGCATTTTTCACTTACTTTTTAAGTTAATTGCTAAGTATTTAATTTTTCTTAAAGCTATTGCAAACTGTGTTGTTTTCCTAATTTCTTTCTGGTGGGTTTATTATTGGTATATAGGAACTCTATTGATTTTTGTGTAATATTGAATACTGCTACCTTGCTGAATTTATTAGTTCTAGAGTCCTTTGGTGGATTTTTTGGGTCTTGTTCATGAAGAATTATGTTTTATATTTTAAATTCTTCCTTTCCTATATGTACTCCTTTTATTGTATTTTCTCTTGCCTGACTGCTCTGGCTAAAGTTTCAAAGAGCGTATTAAAGAGGGATGGTGAGAATGGACATCTTTGTCTTGTTCCTGATTTTAAAGGAAAAGCTTTCAGTATTTTCCTATTTAAAGTGATGTTACCAGTGGTTTAGTCATAAATATGTTTTATCAGATTGAGATGAAGTCCTTCTATACATACTTTCTTTAGGGTTTTTTTTTTTTCATAAACAGATGTTAGATTTTGCTGAAGGCTTTCTGTATGTATTGGGATGATTATGTCATTTTTCATCTGTCTATGTGATAAAGTACATTTTTTCCTTTGTTTATATTGAATCATCTTTGCATCCTCAGGGTAAAGCCTGTTTGGTCATGATACATGATTCTTTTAATGATTTGTTGCATTCTATTCACAGTTGAGTATTTGCTTGTTGAATATTTTTGTATCTATGTTCATTAAAGATATTGGCCTATAGTTTTCTTTTTAAATTGAGTCCTTGTCCCATTTTTTTTTTTGAGATGGGATCTAGCTATGTATTTTAGGCTTTTTTGAACTCACCGTGTAGCACAGGCTGGTCTCAAACTTGAGGTGATCCTCCTGTCTTCTGAGTGCTAGAATTGCAGGCGTGTACCACCATGCCTGGCTGTTGTTTCAATTTTAAATAAAAATAATGCTAGTTTCCAGGAATTAGTTTGCCAGTATTCCTTCCCTTTAAATGTCATTAATGATCTTGAGGGGTATTAGCATTAGACCTTCCCTTGAATTCCAGTAGAATTCACAGGTAGATTCAGTAGGTCCAGGGCATTTCTTAATTGGTAGGTTTTTTTTTTACTACTGCCTCAATTTCATTGCCTATTATTGGACTATTCAAGGTTTTTTTTTTATACCTTCTTGGTTCATTTTTGGAAATTCCTATGTATCTAGAGGTATACCCATTTCTTCAGTCTTCTCTGATTTGATGAAGTGCAAGTTTTTGAAGTAGTTACCAATAGTCTTTTAAATTTCAGTGGTATCCATTGAGATTTTGTCTTTTTTGCATCTAATTGCATAGTTATAGGTTTTTTTCTTATCTTTTTTGGTAAGATTTGCTTAAGGTTTGTTTATGTGTTCATTATTTCAAAGAACCAGTTCTTCAACTCATTGATTATTAGAATTGTTTTTTTTTTTTTTTTTTTTTTTTTTTTTGTCTTTTTCATTTTTATCGGTACCGGGGATCAAACTCACAACCGCCTGCTTGCAAGGCAGGTACTTACGCCGCTGAGCTAAATCCCCAGCCCTCGGAATTGGTTTTTTTTTTAGTCTCAATTTCATTAATTTTTGCTCTGATCTTTAAATTTTTGTCTATTTGTTCTAGCTTTGGCTTTGGGTTGCTCTTATTTTTCTAGGACATAGAGATATATCAGTAAGTCATTTATTTAGGCTAGTTTTATTTTACTGATGTGAGCATTCATGGCTATAAACTTCCCTCTTATGACTGCTTTCACTGTGTCCCATACACTCTAGTATGTTTTACTGGCATTATTGTTTGGTTCTTGAAACTGATTTTTTCTGTGACACTAATTGTTCAAGAGTATATTGTTTAACCTCTGTGTGTTTACATAACCTTTTTTTTTTTTTTTGGTTTCCTTTGCCACTGATTTCTAATCTTATTGTACTACAGTAGGGTGTAGTTGATATTTCTGATATTTCCTTGTGCTTTTTGTTTTTGTATAGCTTGTGATCTGTGGTATTGAGGTCTGCCACTTGTACTGATGTTATCTGATCTCTTATATCCAGTAGCGTTTGTTTTGTGAAGCTGGTTGTATCTGTGTTCAGTGCATATATATTTATAATTGTCCTACTTGAATTGTTTTTTAACCAAAGGACCTGTGTCTGTTCTGATCAGTTTTTGCTTGAAACCTACTTTCTCTGAAAGCAGGATAGCTACTCCTGCTTGATTCTGGATTCTCATTCCATGGTGTGCTATTTTCCAATCTGATTTTTTGTCTGTAAATTTTGGGGGAAATTAAATGTGGTTTTTTTTGCAGGTCCCAGGGTATGGCTCAGAGGCACAGCACCTGCCTGGCAAGTGCAAGATCATGAGTTTCATTCCCAATACCAAGATAAACAAATTTATGTTGCTTGCATGTAGCATACTGTTGGGTTTTGTTGTTTGGTCTAGACTGTTAATCTGTGTGTTTTACTGGGGAGTTAAGATCATTAACTGGTAGTTATTACTAAAAGGTATTGACTTATTCCTGTCATTACCTTACTTTCCCGTCTCATTCCTTTTGGCCCTTTCTGCATATCTGATAACCATTCCTGATGTATTTATTCCACTATATTTTTGGCACTATTGGCTTCACTGTCTCTTTCTAGGATATCCGTGAGAAAGTTTTGGCATACTGGTTTTGGTAGTCATGATTTCTGAAAATGTTCTTTGTCATGAAAAGACCTTATTTCTTCACAAATTTTGAAAGACAGCTTTCACAATCTATTAATCTGGGTTGGAGGTTGTTTTCTCTTAGGGCTTATAAGTCTTAACTCCAAGTTCTCCTGGACTTTAATATGTATGTTTAGACATCTATGGGTTTACCTTTATAAGTAATTTATTACTTTTTTCTAACAGTTTTTAAGTTTCTTTGTATTTATGTTTACAGTTTTCTTTTTACATTGAGTCCTCTCATTTTTGAGTCAGTGTTTGGACTCTGACGAGAATGTTTGGAGAATTACTTTTCTGATCTTGGCTATGTGAGGTTCTATATGCCTTGCATCTCCATGTTAAATTCTTTCCCCATACATGGGAAATTTTCTGTTCTGATTTCTATAAACAGTTTTTCATGCCATGTTCCCCAACTTCTGATTTTTCACTAATTTCAGTTAACCTAAAATTGGTCTTCTTTTGTCATTAGCAGTTTTTGGATCCATTTTCCATATTCTTGTATTGCTGTTAAGCTATCTTGGAGAATACAGTTACCTGAATACGCCCTATTTTCTAGTTCTGACAATCTGTTCTTATACTGTTCTCACCTCTGTTGCCCATAATTTCAATAGACTTTTAAAAATATCTCCTTGGTAACTTTCATGGACTCTAATTCTTTGTTAAACTGGTCTTTTCTGTTTTTATTGTGCTGTTTAGCTCATCTGGGTTTTAATTAATGTCTTCTCTGAGCTCATTGATCATTTTGTTTATCAAATCTATTATCTGCTTATATCATCTTTGAACACACTGAGTACTTTATTAATCCGTGTATTAATCCTCTTCAATTTATCACTTTCTACAATTCAGCTGTTTGGATTTGATCCCTTATAACCTTCCTCAGCCAATGCCCTATGTATCAGCTTTGGAAAATTGGAAGTTTTGGGAGGTACTTTGATGCCTTCCTTTTTGATATTTCTACTGTGTGTGTGTGTGTGTGTGTGTGTGTGTGTGTGTGTGTGTACACTTAGGGTTGTGGATTGACTATAACTGAAGGATTTTGTTGCTTGTGCAATATCTTTGTTAGTGTCTGCTTTCTGGTGTTAGACATTCTGTGTAGTTTATAGACAAGGATTATCTTCAAGAATTCATACTGATTAGACTCTGTTCCATTCTATATGATAGCATGAAGTTTGAAGACATAGGCAACTACTTTGAAGACAATAAGATTCACTAAGATACCCATTCTGGTTTGACTATTGTCTTCTTTGGAAGTCCTGTAATGTTTACAATGCCTAAGTTTTATTGGTCTTGTTCTCTACTGTTTTGTCCAACTTTATAATATCTAATAAGATAGACAATTCTTTTTAAGGAAACAAGGGACAACGTTGATAACCATTGTTGATACACTTGTACTCTGTTCTACACCATGTGCTATGTCTATCCTTGGTATTGACTGACAGCTTTGTTTTGCCATATTTGACTGTATTCTTCCCCCCGCCCAAAGAAAGTAATAAGCACTAAGGAGTAATAAAATCCAAGATGTGTAAATTTTGTTGTAAAAAAGAGAGGGGAAAAAAAAAAAGAAAAAGAGCTCTAACGGATATAACAGCAAGTGTGTTTGGGGGTGTTAAATAGCTGACTTTATCAATGTTTTTGGAACATTGAACACAGCTGTTTGCAGTCTCCCTGTTTGAATGTCCACCTTGTGTTCTTTGATACTGTGATTTGAGGAACTATTTTCAAGAAGATAGTGTGTAATCTACTAGCAGGTGATTTCTTACTGTTATGTTTTTTTGTTTTGTTTTGTTTTGTTTTGTTTTGTTTTGTAGTTCTGTATTGCGTGTACCCTTACGCCGCTTTGGTTTGTTTTGTGTTTTTCTCTTTTTCCTCTTAAATAAAAAAAAAAAAAAGAATTCATACTGTTTTTGTGTTCAGCTTGATCATTTAAATACTTGAATATTTTGAGCAGTTAAGTCTTGATGTAACCAATTCTCATTTTTACTCTATTTTACTGACAGGCTAACCCCATTCTTTTAGTTCTCCTGCATAGGAGAAACTACTTCATTCTGAAGATGACTTTATTCTGTTGCTATCAATCTCTAACACGTGTCATTTTAGTGACAGCAAGTTCATCTTGATTTTTTAAATTCCACATTGACAATTGCATTTTAGTGGGCATTTGAGTACTATCCATATTTTTTCATATATTTTGTGTTCAGCCAACTAATTTCATTGTCAAACAGTGCATTTAATGCACAATGAATGTTAATTTTTATTTCTGATATTTTATAAGCCTAAGTATACTTTTTTCATCCAGGTCTGTTAAATGTACAAAACACAACTGGAAGTTAGACGTGAGCACTATGAAGTATATCAATCCTCCGGGAAGCTTCTGTCAAGACGAGCTGGGTAAATACCATTAATATCGATCCGTGCATTTTGCTCTTGTTACTGTGGTTCTTCTTGTTGAAATATTTCCAAATTTTCTTGAAGCTTTGGATATATTCTGACTTAAAAATGATAGATGCCTTAAAAAGGATCAATATGGAGAATCCTACACAGAGGATTTCTTAAATACTACTTTCATTTATTCATTGGTTTCACAAATATTTACTGAGACCTTGCCAACTATAAACATTGCACTAGATACAGAGAGGTACAAAATGGTAAGTAGTCAATGTTGATGAAAATTTTACGTGAAGCAGTAGATAGGACAATCTTGTAGATAATTAAGAACAAGGATATGACATTTTTCTTGAGAGGCACAGTGCATAACAGTGGGCCTAACACTTTATCTGTGAAAATACACAAGGTAAACTATGTTTGTGTCCACAATCCTCCCAGCAGTTTGATGACATGTCACAATGTTGGGAAGTGACATACTTGAAATAAAATGGCTCTTTCTGGGATAGAAAAGAAGCTAGAGTTCTGTCCTATGCTAAGCACTCTGGGTCCTTTCCTACTCTACTCTTTCCTGCAGAAAGACCGTAGGGCTTGGTCTTAGGGATAAACTTGTGTCTGTTCTGTTAGAAGGTCAAATTATAGCAAATCTAATTTTTCAAATCTTAATTACAATTTGAAGTAATATGCCATCCACGTGCAAATTCTATTTATAGCCAGAGGAAAGAAGTGTAATGTACAGAAACAACCTGATGGTATTTGTTTTATAAGTCATTTTTTGTGGGTTTTCAGCTGCTGATTGACTGGAGATTCTGGTGTAGTGATTGACTGAGACTCAGTTTCTTGATTCCAGGGACATTTGTTTTGTTTGGGTTAGAATTTGCTTATACATCCACTAGGTGACAGTATATTATGTACAGGGACCACTTTGAGCCAAACTTTACCCAAATATGGAGCCAGTTTGAAGCCAAAATTACTTTTTAAAACACTTTTAACTTATTAAAATTTTCTTTTATCAGTAAAAGTATTCCTTGTGACAGCCCTTAAAACTGCCACTCAGCAGTGCATTAGACAGACGATGGCTCAGAATGATTACCATAGACATAGAAAACATAGATTTGATCTAATTGGAGGTCACAGAAATCTTCATGGCACAGATAGCATTCATGTTGAGTTTTTTTAAGAAAAAAGAAAAAACCCAAAAAGGTAGAAACAATACAGAATTTCAAACAAAATATTAACACTAAGAGATCAGTAGTTGATAAATTACATATTATCCTCTTAGAGATAATTGTTCAAGTTACAAAATCAAAGCATAAAAAGTAGATAGACACTCAAACATTGACAGTGCAAACCATTCTGTTCAATGATCTAATGAAAACTTATTAATGTGGTCACCTATCTTACACACTTAAACATACATACAGTTATATCCTTTAGAGCATTTTCCTTCCCTTTCAGTTTTACAATATCTATTATACATTTTGGATTTTATTACTCTTTCAGTTTTTATTATTTTTTACACTAGAGAGACAATGTGGTATTTACAAATGTGAGTCTTACTTATTTCACGTATGAAGATACTCTCAAGTTGCCTCCATTTACCTTTAAGGGCCTCAAGATCATCCTTTTTATAGATGAGTAATATTCCATTGTATAAAAATACCATATCTTTTTCATCCATTCTGTGGTTGATAGGCATTTTGGTTGTTTCCAAGATTTAGTCAGCACAAATTTTGCTGCTATTAACATGAGCGCACATATATTTCTGTGACACGACCGTTTCAATTTTTTCTGGAAAAATACCCAGGAGGGGAATAGCTGGATTGAATGGAACTTCCAATGCTAATTTTTTGAGGAATCTTCATACTGATTGCCATATGGCTGCACCAGTCTACACTCCCAACAATAGTGGAGCAGTGTTCCTTTTTCCCCACAGCCTCACCAACATTTGTAATTAGTTGATTGCTTGATGGCAGCCATTCTTTCCAGAGTGAGATGAAATCTCAATGCTTTAATTAATATTTCTTGAATGACCAGTGATGGTGGACATTTCTTCATTTATTTATTTGCCATTTGTATGTCTTCATCTGAGAAATGTGTGTTCATCTCAGATGCCCATTTTTGGAGAGGTTCTTTGAATTTGCTGGGGAGCTTGATGTTTTTCAATTCTTCATGTTTTTTGGATATAAGTCTTCATCTAAGCAATTGTTGGCTAAAATTCTTTCCCATTCTGTGAGTTTTCTTTTCACTTTGTTGGTGATTTCTTTTGAAGTACAAAAACTTTTTAATAAGGTGAGATCCCAGTTGTTGATACTTTGAAGTATTTCCCATGCAGTTTGCGTTTTGTTCATGAATTCTCTGCCTACTCCTATGTCTCCAAGATTTTTACCTACCTTGTCTTCCAGTAGATTTAGTGTTTCTGTTTTAATATTTAGATCTCATGTTGAGTTTTGATAGATCATCATTTCTGCAGGCCTGGGTGGGGGGTAAAAGGGAATTCTCAATAAAAGAACTAGTTTAGGCAATGTGTTATATGGACAAAGGTACAGTTTAGTTGGGATCAGGACACATGCATCCAACTGGTCAATTACATGCCTGAAAAAGTGCACAGTAAAGAGAGTGCTGAATGTTCATCTAAAATTAAAGCTAACTTTAATATTTTACTAAGCGTGTGCCACGTACAGTACTAGATATTTTGTGTTACCTTCATGACCTTACGGTGCAGTAATAGGGAGTCCTTAATGGAGAATCATTGTTTTCACAGCTATGGTTTGAATACGATTTGTCCCCACCAAAACTTACATAGAAATCTGATTGCCAGTGTAATGGTGCTGAATGATGGAACCTTTAAAAACTAATTAGATCATATAGGTTCCAGCCTCATAAATGGACTGATGTCTTTTTTAAGAAGCTTGGTTAAACTTTTTGAGAACTGCTTAGCCCTACCTGGAGTGAATTGGGTCTCACAAGCCTGGAACAGGTGAACCTGTGGCACATGTGCTGCTGCAGGCTTTTTGTGTCATTGAAAGCTCTAGAACCTTGCCATCGTTATTATAGAGCAAAGTTGCCCTGATGTTTGGTTTTTGCCATGTGTGCCTACTGGCTGGGAGAGGCCCAGTAATCCTGATGTCTGCTCTTTGACCTAAGGAGGTGTGAGCTAAATAAACCTTTTTCCTGTCCAAGCTTCTCAGCTTCAGGTGCTTTGTTACAGTAACACAAAGTGGATTACAACATTTACCATCACATATATCAAGGCCTCAGTGCCTGCACTATCTTCTCTGCCTCCTATTCTGGTGGATGAATGACCCTACTCCTAAGGTATCCTTAGTCCTCATATACTGGACCCCACTTCCTTATGTCTAATCAAGGGCTTCACTCCTGTAATTGTCCCCCTATTCCCACAACGCAACACCCTTTCTGTCCTTGTCTAGTAGTGGGTGTGGAGATGCATGCATGAACATATGCTCTCGTGTTCATAAGAACTCATGCTGAGATCCTCTGCCCAAACTATTTCTCTAACCTTGAAATAGCCAAATCCTTTGAAATGGTTGTCTGCGCATACTGGTCCTTCACCACCACCCCACCACTATTTGCTTTCCTTTGAACTTCTGTCCCTTCTTATCCACTAAACTACTCTGATCAGGTCGCTCCTGCTCTCCATGTGGCCGAGCCCACTGGTCACTTTTTCATTGTCATCTTATTGAGACTCTAAGTGGCAAACAGTGCACTGTTCCACTGTTTCCTCCTTAACATTGCTTTTCTTGCCCTGCTCCCTGTATTTATTATTTGTTACTATAATAAAAGCTCACTAACTTAGTGGTTTCTGACAATGTAAATTTATAATTTATTTTCTGTGAGTCAGAAGTACAGCAGAGGTCTCTCTGCTAAAATTATGATCACAGAAAGGCTACGTTACAGCTTGCAGTTACCGGGGAGAATCATTTCCCTGCCTTTTCCAGCTTGAAGAGATTCTCTCTCTCCATCTTCATAGTCAGCAGCACTGATCCTCTGATGGTCCCGCTGTCACTCCTCCTCTCCCTGTTTCTCTTCTGACCCTCATTTCCCTCTTAAGGACCCTAATAGTTACACTGGGCTGCCCCAGAAAACCCAGGATGATTTGCCTGTTTTAAGATTATCTGACTAGCAGACTTAATGTCATCTGTGACTTTTGTTTCACTTTGTCACCTAACTCACTTAGTTCTCGGGCATCTTTGGGAGCCATCATTTCTATTTGCTACACCCTCCTGACTTTGATCCCCACCACCCAGCCTTTTCTCAGTCTGCACTGCTGACTCATTGCAGGCTAAACTTTCAGTATCAGAATTGAACACTTGCCTAAGTCCTTTGTATCAAAACTCTAAGTGATTACCGTAAGTAATCACATTTATTGCCACAGCTCCAAACTCCATCTTATGACTCTATAAAGCTCACCTTCATCTTTGGCCTCATTACTGAGCTCCAAACTCTGTGATCCAACTGCTCCACGAGGAAAACAGTTTCTAATAGGCAATGTAATGTACAGCCCAAATAGAGCGTCTAATACGCAGCCTCCATTTATCCTCCAAACCCTCCTCCTCCAGGATTCCCCATCTCTGTAAATGGTCCCAGTCGAATAAAGCCTGATTGTCATCCTCGAGTCTTCTCTTTCCTTAAACCTCTCATCCTGACCAATAATAAATGAGGTCACCTCTGTGTCCAGTACCTTCCAGCTCCAGCTGCCTCTCCTCAACCATGCAGCCTCTGCCTCATGCCAAGTGCTTTCCACCTTATCCCACTGCAAGTTTGCTTGCTCTCAATCACTTTGCTTTCAAAGATCCAAATCACTTCATGTCACTTCCCAGCTCAAACCCTGCAGCAGCACCTTGTCAGACTTAAGAACTTGCATCCCCTGTGGCTGAGCAATTGCACATCCAAGACCATTGTCCAGGGAAATAATCATAGTGTGTCAAAAGGCACAGGAACATTCATTCACAAAAACATTTTAGAAGTCAAAATTAGAGTTTATGTGTGTTTTTGTTTGTTTATTTGTTTAGTAGCAGGGATTGAACTCACAACTTCATGTTTACCAGGCAAACGTTTGAGCCACTGAACTAAATCCTAGCCCTTTAAAAAGTGGAGTTAAACTTTAGTTCTGATAGATCTGAAAAGTGATACTACTGAAGAAACTAAAATAATATTTATGAAATTTAAGCCAAAAAATTGCATTATAAACACTATGCGTGGTATAATCCATTTGTGAAAAGACATATATGAATAAGCACGTGTGGGCAGTAGCAGGGTGGCCTTCGTGATGGTTACCTGTGAAGGCATCTGAGGTAGTGGCTTTCTTGGCCTTTAAACCATGGGCCTTGATTATGTCACTTTCACTTTTTTCAGGCTTAAATTATTATGGCCATACTGTATGATATGAAACATCAAGGTCATTCTCACCCATGTGTCTCTGAGAAACCAGTTCCAATGACTTTTTTTCTAATACTGGAGATTGAATCCAGGGCCTTGAATAGTCTTGAAGGACAGTCTGCCACTGATTTATAGCCCTATTATTTTTATTTTCTTTTGGGACAAGGTCTCACTAAATCACCCAGCTCCCCTGAAACTTGTGATTTTTCTGCTCTACTTCCCAAGCAGCTGGGTTGCAGGTGTGTACCACCATGATGGTTTATAGATTAACTTTTTAAAAAATGCCATGCCACAGGTATTCTGCCACTTCCCCTAGGAAAAGAGGAGCCATGCACCTCAAGGAGGTCGAAAACTACTCTGGGGAGAACTGCCAACTGCTTTGACTACAACTTCCTCTTCCTTCCACCACTCAAAAGGGACACCTGGTCTTGAACTATTTTCCTGCGTAAACTCCACCCTGGGTCTGCCAGCCTAGTTCAGGAAGCTGGGAACTAGTTATTGTGCTGTACAAATACATTAAATGTACTTGGCATAAAAAGGATGAGTATAGGTTTAGATGTCAACACTTTTAGTTTACACAGACAAAAGGATGGTAGACTGTTAACCTTATGAATTTATAATTCACAGATGCAGCTGTTCAGGGGATTTCATGAGATCCTCTAAGTCTATTGCACAAGACCTGTTGAGACAGCCACAGCAGTAAAGGGGTAAAGGGTAGAAGTAGTGGCACTTTGTCAGCCTGATTGCTGTCTTGGCTCCATGATATTGGGCGAGTTAGTCAACCTCTTTATGTTTTAACTTCCTGAAATGTAAAATGGAGATATTTGGTAGTCATCTTATTGAGTTGCCAAAGAATTTTTAAAGTTAACACCTGTTGAAATCATCTCTGTACCTGATACTGAACATAATGATTTCTTTGAACATGTATGTCTCAAGTAATTTTTATATATCCCCCACCCAGGACTGCAAGAGCAGGAAGCAGACATTTCCCTGCCAGAGCTGAGTCAATTGGAATAGATTAGGTTGAGAACTGATTTACATATGGTGGTGTGAACCTGCAGTTTCAGCACTCTGAGAAGCTGAGGCAGGAGGATTGCAAGTTCAAGCCAAACCTGGGCAATGTAGCGTGAACTTGTTCCAAAACAAAACAAAACAAAACAAACAACAACAACAACAACAACAAAAAAAAAAAAACCAGGGAAGGATAGACAGACAAGAGGAAGGAGGAAGGGAAGAAGGCTGGAGATGTAGCTCAGTGCTAACTAAGGTCCTGGACTGAGTGCCAGTACTGAAAAGGATGGCTGATACTATCACTGGGGGTGAAGGGCAAAGTCAAGGTGACTGCAAGGCTGGTAGGAAGATGTGAAATAGCAATTCCAGTAAATTCCAATGAAGTAACCTTTTCAAGAGAGGGAACATCACAAAGATGGAAACATTTGGAAACAGATCTTGTCTTTCAGTGCTGTCAGCATTGAAGTGACTTTCCACCATGTCCCAAGAAAGAGAGGGTGTTTTAGTTCACTTGAGGATAAGTTCTAAGCTATGAGTGTTTGATTTTATTATTATTGTAAAGGTGGCCATGTTTAGAATATTGGAAATCAGAAAAGTAGAAGAATCTCGACTATTTTGATATACTTTTTCTGTTTGATGTCCTCCCTCCTCCTCCTCTTCTTTTTCCTCCTCCTCTTTCTCTCCTTCCTTTCCTGCTGGTACTTTTGCTACTACTTCTTCTAGAGAAATAATTTATGTATCATAAAATTTAGCCTTTTAGAAGTATGCAACCTAATGATTTATATTCTAGTCATGCGTTGTGTGGTTACCACCACTAACTCTGTTGCATTTCCATCACTCCAACCCCATCCACTCCTCATTTCTTTTTTCCCTCAGCCTCTGGGAGCCCCAAATGTATGTCTTTATACATTTTTCTTTACAGAGTTCTCATTTATTTGGTATAATACAACATGTGATCTTTTAGGTTTGGCTTCTTTCCTTTGGTAATGTTTTCCAGGTTCATTCATTGGCCTTGTATCCTACAACCTTGGTGAACTCATTCATTTGTTCTAATCAATGAATAATAAATAGCATATGAATACGTCACATTTTACCTGTGAAATACAATTCACTGTAAATATTCCTGGGTCCTTCCTTATCTGGACATTTGTTTTCTGTTCTCTTCGTTATCAACCTAGAAGTAGAATTGCTGAGCCATATGGCAAGATGAACTAAAAATGACCATGAAAGTTCCATGTTTTCACTCAGTTCAGCATATTGAACCAAATGGAAGAATCACATGGCAAGGTGAACTATATTTCACCTTGAGCAACATTCAAAATGTCTCCCAAAGCACTGTGTATTTTTGTGTTCCTATAAGCAATAACTGAATATTTCTCTTTTTCTGCATCTTCTCCAACACTTGTTTTTGTCTGTCTTTCTTGGTTATGTTCTTTGAAGCACAAATATTTTAAATTTTGGTGAAATCCAACTTACTGTGGTTTTTTGGGGGGGGAGGTCTTGTGCCTCCAATGCCTAAAAAAAGTGTATAAAATTCTAAATCTAATATTCTAATTCATTATTAATGTACATATGTACTTACACTATAGTCTAAGAAATTTAAGACTATTGCCTAATCCAAGGACATGAAGATTTACTCCTACAGTTTACTTTAAGAGTATTATAACTGTATATTTTATGTTCAGGTCTTTTTGTCCACTTGGGGTTAAATTCTGCATATTATATGACATATAGGTTCAACTTCATTCTGTATGAGATGTGATTTAAAAATCCGTTCAATATGTACATTTTAAAAAGTATTACAATAAAAGGCACATCACCATTAATCCCTCTTAAAATATCCCTCCCCCCCCTTGCCTCAGATACACGTATGCCATCATTCTTACCACTTCTAAAACAGTTTTGGAAGTCTTCTCTTGTGAGTGTCTTTGCTTACTGTTGTGGCTGCCTTGATATCCTGAACTGAGGAAAAATGTGGACCTTTCGTGGTCATTTTTACTGTGGAGAAGACCCATAAGTTGCACAGTGCCAGAACTGGTGAATAAGTTAGATGAGAACCCGTTCTCATGTTTTCAAAACCTGGCCTTTTCATTGGATGGCACCTGGCAGCAGTGTTCACCACGTTTTTGAACTATATCTCACACAGACACTCACAGAAGACTTTAAGAGCTACTTCAGAAAGGGCGAGAAAGATGGGATAAATGTTTCAAAGACAGGAGGAGTGTTTTTGAAAGAGGTTAATGGCAATGTATCTTTTACTTTAATACATTTTTTAAAAATTTGGGCATTCACCATAGATGGCTGCTGGAGCGCCATTTTGGGAAAGATTACTCTTTCCCCTATTGAATTGCTCTGGCCTTGTCAAACTCAATTGACCTTGAATGCCATGGTTTATTTTTGGACTTTGAATTTTATTTCATGATTTGTATATCATTCTTATGCCATTTGTACACTATTTTGATTGCTATAGCTTTAGAGTAAGTTTTTCAAATAAAGTGTAATTCTGCTGGGTGTGGTGATACACCCCTGTAATCTCAACACTCAGGAGGCTGAGGCAGGAGGACTGTTGCAACTTTAGGACCAGCCTGGCCTACGAAGTGAGCTCCAGGCCAGTCTGAACTGGATAGTGAGACTCCATCTCAAAGAGACAAAAATAAATAAATAAATAAAAATAAAAAATAAAAAAAGAAATGTAATTCTTTCAATTTTTTTGAAGATTATTTGACTCTTATGAATGGATTCTTTGACTTTCCACATGAATCTTAGAGTTAGCTTGTCTATTTCTTGGGGGGAAAGTGCAGCTGGAATTTTTATAAGGATTCTGTCCATCTGTTAATTGGCAGAAATAGTTCCATCTTACTGAGGCTGTCAGTCAATAAACATGCAATGTCTTTTAGTAAGTCTTTTAAAATTTCTTTCAACCTTGTTTTGTAGCTCTTAGAGTGTATTTTGTAGTTTCTTATTTAAATTTATTTATATTTTGTTCTTTTATACAATTGTACATAGAATTGTTTTGCAAATTTCCAGATTGTTCATTGCTAGTATATAAAAATATCAATTAAAAATATTGATCTGGTATCCTACAACCTAGGCCCTTCTTGTTGAGATACTTTCCCACCCCTTTATTTTATTTGCTCATTTGTTGAAAAGAGGATCTTAGTTGTTAAATTGCCCAGATTGGACGTGAGCACATGATTCTCCTGCTGGGAGTACAAGTGTGCACTACCATACCTCATTAGTTACAGCAATAATCTAATTGTATAGGGCTACTATCCATGTGTGGTCTGTCATTAACCAAAATGTTATGTGGTGCATGATTATATACGTAATTTAAAAATATTTTAACATTAAATATTAACATATGTAATTTACTAAACTGTATCTCTGTTGCTGAAACTTAAGCTGCCCATAATTTCCTTTCTTGCTGTCAAAAGTAAAACTAGAGCCCATGTTGGTGCATAAGAACTTCTCTGTATTTTCAGCTGTTCATGTAAAGAGGTTGATTACTGGCAGAAGAGCATGATTAATGGAAGCTCTTGCTCCTTCAAAATTCAGTCTAAAGGTAGCTTCATATGGACTGAGAGCCTAAACGTGAAAGAGAAGACTATCAAACTAAAAGAAGAAATATAGACAAATGCTTTGTGAGCTAGAGATGGGGTGACACTTGTTGACTCTTCAGGCAATTCTATACTTCAAAAGTATAACTCATCTGGCAAAATATAATAAATTAAATTGGTGTGATTGGTGTGATTTCATCAGTACTAAAAACTTCCACTTAATGGACAAAATTACAAACACGACAATGTGGGAGATGATTTTGCACATTTATAGCCAAAAGATTAATATTTAGGGGCCTGGGGATTTAGCTCAGCAGCATAAGCACCTGCCTTGCAAGCAGGCAGTCATGAGTTCGATCCCTGGAACTGATAAAAAAAAGACCAAAAAAAAAGATTAATATTTAGCATATGGTAGGAAGTTATATAGATTGATAAGATAAAAATAAGCAACTCAAAAAGGGAAGAAAGGGTGAGAACTAGCATTTTATAGAAGAAACCCAGAAGTTCTTAAACATCTGAAAATTTTTATTAAACTCATTTAAATTAGAAACTTGTAAGTTCATTAGTTATCAGAAAACTACAAGCGAGGTGGGCTGGGGGAACTTTATATGTTCTTGATCGGTAAGAAGTTAGAAATTATAAACCAGATGTGGTGCATGGCTGTAGTCCAAGTATCCTGGAGGGCTGAGGCAGGAAGATCACAAGTTTGAACCCAGCCTGAGCAACTTATTAACTTAGTGTGACCGTGTCTCAAAATAAAAAATAAAAATTGATGGAGATGTCACTTAGCGCAAAGACCCTGCGTTCAAACTCAGTAACACAATAAAAGAAAAGAAAAGAAAAAAAGAAAAGAAAAGAAAAGAAAAGAAAAGAAAAGAAAAGAAAAGAAAAGAATGGAAACTAAAATGATACCAGATGTTTTCAGCGATATGAGATCATCCTTTTTTGGAAGAAGGTGGCTAAAGCAGCCATTCTGGAGAGAAATCTGACAGATGAGGTTCATAAACAGACCAGGATCCATAAATTCCACTCTTCTTTCATAAATCCTATTTCTATCCCAAAGAAATTCTGCTATGACAGAAACTGAGGGCCGACAGCCTGAGGAGTGCATAGGTACAGGGTGGTGGGACTCAGAAGTGAGCGAGATGTTTGTAAGGTGCTGTGGATGCATCTTAAAATCATAGAATTGAGTGAAATGAGTAAAAAATAATCTAGAGACACAATGCAATGTATGCAAATTAAAAATGCACACACAATATATTACATATTTTAATAAGCATTCAGAATGGTACCCTATAAAGAGGTGAAATAAGAGTTGGAGAAGAAAATACACAGAATAAATTTAAAAGAGGAGTGTGTAGATGAAATGTCATAAACTGAAAACATATGAGTATACCATGTTCATGTTGACATCTACATGAATGACTGCAGGAGTTCATCCATTCATCCTTTCTTCCATTCATTAGGATGGACAGGTCTCCCCGCCTTCCAGAGTATAGTGTCTGGGTTTACTTTATCTCCAAAACTGCATTTTGGTGACTTCAGTTGCATTTGTCTATTGCAAAGAATGTGAATAGTTGCCTTAATTCAGGGTTTAGGGTGCATCATTTGCTTACCTGTGTATAAAATCATAACCCAAATGACTGAATTTCAACGGTTTGGAAGGTCGAAATAAGGATACCGCTTTCTCACTACTTCACAGGAAGTTGAGAGACATTCACTCTTCTTTTTGACTAAATCAGCTTATCATTGTAAAAGGAGCATAACGACCTCTATGGTAACTGCTCCCCAGTTATGGGACACAATTTTACATCTCTTAAGACAAAAAGCTGGACGAACACAGCTTCTCACAGGTGGGTCTCAGAGTAAGTGTTTTCTCACAGTTTGCTAGAAGACTCCTGTGTTTCCCAACTGACCTCTGCTGGTTTATATCTTTGGTTGTCCTCCAAGGAGCATTCTCTTTAACTGTTCATTCCTTTAAGTGTAAAACCATCACCAACATAACACTAGTATTTATTGAATGTTTCCTCTGTTACAGGGATGGTGCTGGTCACTTTGGGGCTCATTATCTCATTGAATCCCCACAACAAACAGGTGCAATGTGTACCATAATTCACCCTCTCACACCCAGAAAGCAGCCATGTCAGGAATAAATACCCACCTCACTGAGCTCATTCCCCACGTTCACACTGGAGCTCCTGGTGGCCAAGCCCAGTGGAAAGAAGAGGGAACGGGGATCCCTGGACATAGTCCATAGGAGCTCATCCACTCAGCAGAGAAGACAGGAGGAATAGAAGGAAGGGACCAATGAACAATATCTGCTGGAATCATGTCTCCAGTTTCATGGTTCATTTTTAGCTTACGTTGGGATAACTCAGTGTGTAAATGTCCTGACTCAAATGCCAGGTCCATGTGGGAGCAGTGCTTAGATTGAGAATGAGGGCTTTTCATCCCCAAGACAGTCATGAGAGGCAAAAAATTAAGACTGTAAATCATTTATCTCAGCAAATGCCTCAAAAATTCTGATGTGAGCCAGAAAATGTTTTTTGGCATGAGATTAATCCCACAGAAGTGCAAGTCTTACTTCTCATGGAGTTGACTATCATGTAGGAGGGAGAGACCGCAAAGAGTACATGATCCATCTAGTGAACATATGGACTGGGAAGGAAATGAGGAATAGAAGACTGAGAGGGATAGGACTACTGTGGGCTGGAGAACACTGTTTGGCATGGAGGGATCAGAAAGCCCTTTCTGGGAACATAGGTGCAGTTGGACAGGAATAATATCTTACAGTGTTCTATACATAGTAGGACGCTTACATTTGACCATAATTAATTGTATATTTCAAACTTGGTAGTAAAGAAGATTTGAATGTTCACAACTCAAAGAAATAATAAGAATTGATGTGATGCATATGCCATGTACCCCTATTTGATCATCATGCTGTGTGTGCACATGTACATGTGTATGATATATATGTGTGTGTACATATATATATACAAACATACACAATATATTTAATGTGACCTGTGTAACAATACAATTATTGTGTGTCAATTAAAATTACAAATATGTAAAATAATCCCCTCGCGCCCCCCCCCCCCCAAATAAAGAAAAAGAGAAAGAAAGAGCGTGAAAGCAAGCCCTCTCTGATTAGGTAATATCTAAGTGCCTAGTGCAGTCAGAGACTGGGCGTTCTCATAACCAGAGAGAGCTTTCCACTCAGATCATCTAAGTGAGTCATTGGTTTGTCAGGGCAAAGAGGGAGAATTTAGGTACAGAACCAGGATGGAGAAGCTAGAAAGAGAAGAGAATAAACAGGCTCTAGAGGAGGGAAACCTATAAATTGTCAATCCTTTACTTGACTGGGTCCCTCAAGTGACTGAGAAAACTGAAGTTTGACAGGCAAGTCTTTGTTTTCATTTCATGATAGTTTTTATTTCAGTTTCTTCCATAGACAATTGTCTTAAAGTAAGTATTCATTAGGAAAACGCAAATAAAAGATTTCTGTATTGCGGGGAACCATTCAGACTGCTTCAAAGCTCAGGACTATCTAAGGACACCTGAGGACACCTGCTTGTCTAGCACAAGCACACAGAAGATACAGTTATATAATTATGAATTGCAGATAAACTGACATGCATGCACTGGGTACAACACTGTGCAAGAATGTAGATATGGGATAACAGCCTGTATAAGAATTATACAATAAAGACGCAGGCAGCTCTTGTGCTCTTTTGCTCCTGCTGTTGTTACAGTGTGCATTCTTTTACCTTAGGATCTCACCCTTGAAAATCTCCTTTGGGCCCCCAAATGAGTAGGCCAAAGCCGGTAGGACATTAAGGTACGTGGTCCAGTGGCAGCTGTGAAAACATCCCCCGAAGGTGAGGGAGAATCCTGGGGAATGGTAACCCCCAGCCTTGCCATGGCTACCTGTAGTCACCTTCGTGGCAGCTTGGAAGGACCAGGAATCAGTCTGTTTGGAACCCAGGGATGTCTTGCAAGGCTTTGAAGGGATGGAGAAATTCCTCCCCATCACTGTAAAACAGTGGGGTTGTGGTTTGGTTGTTTTAAACTTTTTTTCACCACATAAATCAAGAGGCAAGTGGCCTTGTCTGGGAAGTAGATAAGCTGCAGTGATAGAGGAGGACCTTAAGTAACACCTGGCTGCTGCAGAGCTCGTGTTGCCAGGTGTGGAAACACCGCCTCCTTCAGAAATGTTTCCAGAAGCATAAGTCCTCAGTCCAAGAAAACCCCTGGGAAAGTCCTGTGCTTTTGCAAGCTGGGCCAACTATTCATGGAAAGGTGGAGGGAGAGGAACCCCTAGCCCAGGGTGGAGAACATGGAGGGCCACCTACCTCTACCTAGCACACAGTGTACCCGACCTAAATAGCCATGGAGTTGTGGGAACGGGCAAAGCAATTAAAACAGAAGGTGGATGATACAGTGCCTATGTGGCTTCTATGGCTGTGGGATGATGGGGCTGATAACATGCAGTTAAGCCCACAGGAGATGCCCTAAGTAGCCAGCATAGCCAGTACCCTATCTGTGCAACAGGTTCTACATAATGTGCAGAGGACAGCCCCAGAAGCAGGTAATCAAACTGTGATAAATTGGTTGATAACAGTGGCTCACTTGGTTTGGAAGAATCCAGGTGACTTGCTAGAGCAAGTCACTAAGTATGGGGACAACTTCTCTTGACTTCGTAATTGCTACATGAAATGGGCATATGGCAAATGATGGTCCTGCTGCAATACAATAGCCCAGATGAGGATTCACTCACAGCACACGTAAGGACAAGGTCCTGGTGAGTAGGCCACCTGGCATGTTCAGATCAGGGGCAACCTTTCTAGGCTCCTTTAAAGATCACCCAATCCACAAAGTTATGGATGCCTTGGCCAGACCGAGAGACGTGGAAGTGAAATGCCACAGTAAGATGAAACCTCTAAAAACTATACCAGCAAAGGAGAAAAAGAAGGGAGCTCTAGGCAAGCAGGCCCATCCCCAAGGGCAGGCTGTGGGCCATTGAAGGTCAGTTGGTGCCCGATCTGGATGGACCTGCTGGCTGCCAGCCTGGTCACAGAAAAGTTAGATTGGCAACCCTTGAATGTGCTGACCCTGTGGAGGTACTTATGCCCTGAGTAGCAATAATGGCTGATGGACCAGGGCCACAAGGCCAGAGCAAACTCACTGAAGCAGGAAGAAATGAAACTGGCCTCCTTTTACCCGAGTTAGGAGGCAGGCCATGGTACCAGGTGTTGAGGGTCCCCGGAGATCAGAGGCCACATGGGAAACTGACTGTTTACTGGTCCGTAATAACTACGTGGCATGTACTGGTATTATGGATCCCAGAACTGAGTCAATGCTAATATACAGCAACTCAGACCGTTCTACAGGACCTACATACATAGATGGGTTTGGAAGTCACTACATCACCGGTCCAGAAGGCCAAGTGATTTCAGGTATCAGGCATTTGTCCCTGCCCCTGTGTGATATTTGTTTCCCCTGCTGAATACATACTGAGGGTAGACATACTGACCTGTGCTCAGCTTCACACCATGCAAGGACAATTCCAGTTGTAAATAAGCAGTACTTGCTGCCTGGAGGCCTGAAGCAATGGGACAGACTGTCTTGAAATTGGAAAAAGCAGGGATAATACACCTTGCACAGAGCCCTTCAGTATGACTGGTGCAGAAGGAAGTCAGACAGATGGATTGTGGTGAATGACACTTCCACAAAGGACCAATTTGCCTCCATCTGGAAAGAGAGGCAATGGACCTTCCAGATGCTGCTACAAGGCTATATGCCTAGTCCAGCTTTGTGTCATGGCCTAGTGGCACTCAGACCAAGCTACACTCTGTGTTACTGTTTCATTGTATTGATATTGTATCAACCTCTGATTGCAGATTTGAAAGCTACCCTGCCCAGTCTAAAGAAAGCTTTGCTGGCTTGGGAGTGGGCCATGGACAAAGACAAGGTCCAGGGGACTGTCAAATTCTTGGGTATTATATGATCAGGTAACATGGGACCCATGACAGTATGCCAATTACAGGGGTAGGTGGGCTTGCTAGGTTTTGGGGAGATGTACTGCACATAGCTACCCTGCAGTGCCCTTTATACCAGATGACCAAAAGGGGCACAGCAAGGGCTGCACAGACACAGTGGAAGCTGCTTTTCAGGACTCTAACGGGCTTGTTGTACAGGTACAAGCTGTATGAGACACTGACCCTACCCTGCCATTTATCCAGTCAGTGTGCATGATGATGGGTTTGGTGGGGCCTATGGCAAAAACAGGGGAAGTGGAAGCAGACTGTTGGGTTTTGGTCACAAGTGTGGATGGGATGTGAAAGTTGGTATTCAGCATGGTACACTGCTCTGCATGCCTGTAAAGAAACATGAGGCAACAGATAATAAAAGTGCATATAAAACACCCAGTAGAGGGTTGGGTATGGACATAAACAGCCCATCCCAGGTGTGGGGTGGCACAGGATCCCACTCTCATACATTGAGGAGATGTACCTCCTTCTTTACAGCTAACCCACCGGCATTGAACGGGCAATGGTTTTGGGACCCATAATGTACATAGCCCAGAAACCCATCTGGCAGGATGGACTACAGGACATGACACATAATCTCTATAAAAAAAAGGGAAAGAGGAACCTCTGGCTGACAGCAGATTTACTGAAGGGTCTAGGCATGACCCAGTCCACAATGTGATTGCTTATGACGCAAGAAGGAGACACCTTACATGTGTGTATGACCGTTGGGCCATTTTTAGGAGCTAACATTTAGGCTACCATCTTGGGCAGAGTGACAGGGCATTGTCCCTCATAGTTTGCTGATCTGTGGTGAGACATATGTGAGCATGACCCAAAACCTGACCATGTAGGCTATCATGGTTTAGAACGTAAGCCTTGCCTTAGTCTAGGATTGATTCATTGATAGGCGTTTCAGTGGCTGACTGCTAGGAACAGCACCTGACCAAAAATGTTCACTGCTGCATACAGGATGCTGCTAGGAATAACATCTGACCAGGGGAAAGGACCATAAACGTATCCCTCCAGACTGAAGCCCTTGCTCAACATTTGGTCGAGGTCTTGAATGTTACTGTTGGCCTTTGATGTTGCTCATGGATAAAATTTCTCCAATGAGAAAGATGGCTTTTGCAAGACTACATGTTTCTTGATTTGTTAATTACAGGTACTTGTGCTTTGTTACATACAGAATGTTACATTAATATGTCCCTGATGTTTGAGGAGATGAGATGTGGGGAACCACTCAGACTGCTTCAAAAGTCAGGGGCATCCAAGTACATGAATACTGGCCTTCAGGTCCCTTCCACAGCTGTGACCAAAACCCAACAGGGTGCTTTCACTTCCCTTGTTTTTACTATAACATATAATGTTCAAAGATGTGACCCTGCCTGTCTAGTGCTGGCACAAAGTGAGAGACAGCTATGACTTAGCATGGGTAAACAGGCATGTGTTGGTTATCACAGTGTGTAAGGTTATAAATATGAGAGAAACTTTCTAAAAATTATCAATGAAAATGCAGGTAGCTCTCATGCTCCTGTCCTGTGCCCTGCTGCATACTGCCTGCTGTTGTTGATGATGTCTTATATATCTATTTTCTTTAACCTGGGAACCACACCCTCAAGAATCTCTCTTGGAATTTTCAAGTGACCTGTCATGTGTACTTTGAAGTAGTGGGTGCAAGGCAGGGACTGTCCAGGTATCATTTAGCAATAATTCAGTTATTGCAGTAATTAAGGTTATCTCTCCTTAGTAGTAGCAAAAGTTCATGATAACACTGGAGAATGGAAAAGCAAGAATGTGTGTGAGTCAGCGGGAAAGTGACACTTCAAGCACGGCCATATGAGGTCCCTGCCCATGAGGGCTGCCCTGCTAGATCCCCTCACATACAATGTTGATGTTGCAGTCAGAACAGGGTCTGGCCTCCTTCCCATTGACCCCCATTGCTCACATTGGGTTAAATCTAAGCTCTGACCTTACCCCTCTCTTGTTGAAGCAATGAGTTTCTTTGGGCTTATGTAGCAGAAAACCCAGTGAGAGTGGCTGATCATGTAGAGTGGGGTCCTCACCTCATGGGAGACTGGAAAGCAGACTTTCCAGGGCAGTGCAGCTGTTCTAGTGTTTTCCATGGAGCTGGATCCCTTCCATCCTTCTGCTTTGTTACCCTTGGTCTGTGGTCCTGTTCCTGGGGGTCTTGAGATGGATACTGTGCTTACAGCCATGGGAGAGGGGGCAGTTACACAAAGGAGGGATGAAGGGAGCAAAAAACCACCCTGCTGCTGTTCACAGCAGACTGGAAGAACTATGCATATGTTCTGTGTGCCATTTCTATGGCTACTCATAACTGCAAAAGTGCCTAGGAAATCCTGATAGGTTTGTCATAGACAGACATAGCACTGTTTTTAATAAAATCAGAATGCTGTAATAAAAACATCAATGGATTTCGTGGAGACTACCAACAGGGCCTGCCACAGTTGCTTCACTGAGCCCTCAGTGTTATAAGATAAAATCCAAATAACTTAGCATGTTATCTGCGGTACATGAGCACATACACTGACCATTCTGGTTATCTTGCCTGATCCAGCACCATTTTCCTAGGTCATCACTGACCAAGCTTTCTTTGATTAACAAACTCTCCTTGTGCCTTGGTGCTTTTACATACACTGTTTTCCTGTCTCTCTCCTCTTAAACCCACTGAATTTCTTTTGTCACCTCAAACACCTCATCTTTAAGTCTGGCTGAAGGATTATTTCCTATTTGAAATTTGCTTGATTGTTATAAGCACAGTAAGTGTTTCTCCTTGTGCACACTCATAGCACTTTGAACATCT
Organism: Cavia porcellus; assembly: GCF_034190915.1. Classification (NCBI taxonomy): domain Eukaryota; kingdom Metazoa; phylum Chordata; class Mammalia; order Rodentia; family Caviidae; genus Cavia; species Cavia porcellus. Next base: position 28,162,561 of record NW_026947496.1, on the reverse strand, counting down.
CTGTTGTTCATTTAGTTGTGCGTGTGTGTGTGTATGAGTGTGTGTCATAATACACGATTTTGTTGTGTGTCCTAATGTAACCAAGGTCTCTTAACTTCCTTACTGGTAATATGAGTCAAGAAATGAAATAGTGCCTATCTTCGCCTGTTGTCTGGGAGGATACCCCAGTGAGTGCTGCCTTTGCTTTTGATTTTCCTTTGATTTGTGGCACTGTGTACTTGGACCATGCATTTCTTTTTTTAGGAATAGTTTTTTAAAGTCATTTTTGTTACTAACCCAGATTTATTTTCCTTTGGTTCTAGTTGTTGAAATGGATGAAAACAATGGACTTTTACTTCTAGAATTGAATCCCCCAAATCCCTGGGATTCAGATCCCAGGTCTCCTGAAGATTTGGCTTTTGGGGAAGTACAGGTAAGGAAATATTAAAATGATAATGTTTTTATTATAACGTTCTTATTAATGTTACAATGTTCTTTGAGCATAAAGCATGAAGGATTGTATATATATATATATATATATATATATATATATATAATATATGGAAGAATATATGTGTGTATATTATATGTAGGATCTATAATCTATTGTCCATCTAGGAAAGAAAGGCTTTAGTGGTAGTCCTAAAGAAGAATCCTGTGAAGCTACTGGAGAAAGCTCGGAAATTAACCTTGATGCTAGATCACTGTCAGAGTAGTGTATCAGTATATTTCCTGTTACTGTAACAAAATACTAGAAGCTGAATACTTTATAGTAGAAAGAAGTTTATTTAGCATACAGCTCTGGAAGCTCAGGGGCATGGTAGTAGCATCTGTTTAGCTTTGGTGAAGGCTTCATAGTGGGTGTATCATGATGACACGAGCGTGTATGAAACTGGTAGAAGCAGGGTATGGAGGAAGTGCCAGGTTATCTTGTAACAACCCATTTTCAAGGAAACTAGACTGATCCTGCAAGAACTACATTAACCCCTCTGGAAGTGATCGCTAGTGACCCAATTACCTTCCTCTAGGTGCCACTTTTAAAGATCCTACTGTCACAGACTGGGGCTGAGAGCCCAAAGCTGAAATAACCCACCCTTTTAAACTACTATGTAGGTTCACTGACTCCAGTTGCAGAAAAAGAATTTTCAGGACACACTGATAAAAGAAGCACGAGAAAAATTGAATAAGAGATGGAAACAGGACACACTCAGGAGTGGAGTGTGGGTGCTCAAGGAAATGAGGCACATTACAAGCCAGAGAAGGTCACAAATAAAGGCTGTTTCCGAGTGGATGATCTTGGATATGCATTCTTACTGTTTGCCAGGTTATAGGGCAAGCCATCTATATGGGTTGAAGAAGAGATAGGTGTTTGAGGTTAAGGCATGCTATCTCCAGTGCAGCTGCTTTCTGGGCTGGAGGAAGGGTTTGAAAAGGATCAAATGCCTCGGAATTTACAGATTATTCTAAATTGTGAAAAATTATTATTATAAATTTAGAAATTTAACACTAGTCTCTATAAGGAAGGAGGGAGGGGGTCACATGCTGGGGTGGCCTCCAGAAGCAAGAAAAGCCTTTGACTTGAAGCTGTAGTTTTTTCCCAAAGTAGAATTTTAAATCCTTGATTTCTTGGTCTCCTCTACATAGTTTTATTTCTTCTGTCCTACCTCATTGCCGCCCGCTGAGGACCGAGTTCCCAACACAGGAACCTTTGGGGGACAAACCACAGCAAATGAGTAGTTGTCTATTCCTGCACTGTGTCCTGAGACCTTTATGAGTCTTCTTATTCATTTTTACAACTTTAGAAGAGAGTTTCTTTGAGCCCATATACTTGAGAGAGCCAATCACAAATCTATTGTTTCTGTGTAATGGGAATCTTGTATTTTGGGGGCAGCTATATTTTGAGAAAACAAATGGGAACCTACCCCAAACAAGCACAATATAGGCTACTTGGATTCTTTGACCTCTCCTTTCCTGTTCTGTTGGCTTTTCACACGGGAGGTCCTCCTAAGTATCTCTGCTGCTGACCATGTTCCTTCTTTACGGACTCCACAGCGTCGGAAGCCGGGGCACAGGAATAGGTTTGGAATTTCCTGTCTATGCATATCTATAAATCATCCTTTGTAGTATGTCTCAGGCAAACTTGCCATATAAAGGGGTAAATCAGAGGAAGCCACAGCATGTCTGTTAGCTGTTGTGAGTCAAATCTATGTGGCTGTCCCACCCACCCAGCTCACTGGGAATCACTCAATCATATTCCCATTCATAGCCTCTCTGGCATCTAAGTCCCTAAGTGCTTATCATAACATCTCACTGTGCTTTGAAGGACTGGTTCCAAAAGATACCCTGCAGTGATAACCATAAATAAATGCTTAGGAGTGAGTTGAAATAGAGGGAAATAAGATAAATCAAATGGTTTGATACGTAAAATCCACGGTGAGAACGTTTGATCTGGCAAAGTCAGACTCTGCAGGGAATTGTGTCCTATTCAAATCCCCTATTGCGGTGTAGTTGAGTCCAGGATTTTCATGCTGGCCACCTTATTTAGCAACAAAGTTCTCCAGCCTGATTTGTCAGTGAAACAGGCCAGACTTTTCAGTTCATTTCTGCTGACCAGCAATGACTAAGTAATAGGACTCTCACTCTTTTCTAACAGGTAACATACCTCACTCATGCCTGCATGGACCTCAAATTGGGAGACAAGAGAATGGTGTTTGATCCTTGGTTGATAGGTCCCGCATTTGCTCGAGGATGGTGGCTGCTCCACGAGCCTCCATCTGATTGGCTGGAGAGGCTGTGCAAAGCAGACCTAATTTACATCAGCCACATGCATTCAGACCACCTAAGGTAACGGGCTCTGCAACTCCTAAGATGCTGCTGCACAAAAGTACTGTCAAGTTCTGCAATCATCAGCCACTTTGAACAAGATTCAGTTGGAATGATAGAAAGACGAAAAATAAATTTGCAAATTGAAATAACATTGGGAATGAGGAAGGAGCTCTTGCGGGAAAGAAGTTGGAGTTAAGAACTCTCTTATTTCCCTCTCTTACCTGTTTGGTGCAAGTTTAAGTGGCCGTGTAATTAGTGTTGACCTTTTATTTTTCAGTTCAGCATTTTTAGCAGAATCAGCACACATTATTGTATGAAAAGCCAGTGTGTGCAAGGTCATGAGTTCAATCCCCAGTACCCCCCCCAAAAAAGAAAGCCATATTAGTCTTTGCAACCCACGTAATGTGTTACAGTTAACTCATTCTACCATTGTAGCACAAAATCAGCTTAGGCAGCCCTAAATAAGAATCACATTGATTGTTCCAATAGTATTCTGTTTATGGTTAATGGTATTTCAATATCATTATCATGTGTCATGAAAAGTATTTTCTTTTCAATTGTTCACAAAGATGAAAAATAGCCTCATTGTGTAAGGTTACACACAGGAAGCAGCAGGTGAGGTCTGCCTGACACGCTGGCTTGCCAAAACTTGATTTATAGCTGTGTTCCCAACTTACTAACTCACGACTCAACCGCATTTAGTCCTGCATGGAAACCACAAGGTGCATTAACTGAAATTTCCCAGCCCACATAGTTGAAAGGATGAGAGGAAACTTGTCACTTAAGAAACTGCACAGTTTGGGAAAATAAACTGAATTATGAGAAAGGAGATTGTATTCCCAATTCTTTTGCTTAATTTCAGGGTCATTTTTTTTATTATTGTTTGGAATCTTTTATCACTTTTTCTGTGTTACCTATATAAATACATAGCATTATCTACAGTGTTGCAACTTCATGTTATTTTTTTTCTGTGACCTTATAGCACCAAGTTCACATGTAGGACACCTTGACACAGTAATGTTCTTGGTTAAGGATATATTGTTCATTGCATATATTGTTCATTGACTCATACCTTGATTTTCTATTCTGGGAATTGCAAGACATGAATATCTTCTGCCACCACTTCCTCCTCTTCCTCTTCCTCCTTCTCCTTTTTATTGTGACAGAATCTCAATATGTATTTCAGGCTGGCCTTGAGTTCACTATGTAGCCCAGGCTGGCCTCGAACTTGCAGTGATCCTCTACATCAGCCTCCCAAGGACTGGGATTACAGGCATGCCCCACTTGCTACTTTATTACTTTTCAAAGAGAGTAACTGAAAAATTTACTTAACTTACTTATTTAGAAATACATTATCTGAAATGCACTTGATTGATCACAACCCACTAAGGTATTGTGGTTCTATAGCTAAAAATCTCCTTGTCTAAATGGTAACTTGGATTCTCTTTAAGCATAAAAAAAATACATTCTGAATATCAAAATGGGGCATCAGTCTTTTTTTTTGTGTGTGGTACTGGGGATTGAACTCACGACCTCATGCTTGCCAGGCAGGCACTATATGCCACTGAGCTAAATCCCCAGCCCCTGAGGTATCAGTCTTTAAAGGTTGCAAAACAGACTCCCCAGATAAAGTGACCTCTTGCAGCCCAGTACTCTTTCTTATCAGGAGATAGTGCTTTGGGAAAGTGAAGATATGAGGGTCATGTGGATCTCCATTTACCACCAGTTTCTGCAGTTTGGCTTTTCTCACTCTTTATTTCACTGTACTAGAAATACCCCACATGGTCTGAGCCAGGTTCCAGAGATAGAGGACTCTCCTAGGAAGTACCACTCACCACTGCACTCAATCTTGAGCAGAAACTCTGATGCAAATCACATTTTCTAAATTTCCTTGCTTTTCAGTTAAATTGCCTCATAATACTAGTTTTTCGTCTTTCAAATTTTCCATTCTTTTAATCCTAGCTATCCTACACTAAAGAAGCTTTCAGAGCGAAGACAAGATATTCCTATTTATGTTGGTGACACAGAAAGACCTGTGTTTTGGAATTTGAATCAGAGTGGTGTCCCGCTAACTAACATCAACGTAGTTCCATTTGGAATTTGGCAGCAGGTTAGAGATCTGTTTTCTTTTCGTACTTTCCAGTTACGTTTTGGGAATCGAATTGTAGGTGGGAAAATCACCATATGATTAAGGGGGAAAGTGACTGATGCCTGTACATGTACTGAGTATATGTAACCTTTACTTAAGCTTCAAATGATGGACATAACTGTCCTTGTAAAAACATGGGTTTCTTCCCATTGTCCAATAGAATAACCCTCTAAACCAATTAGAAAAGAAGATTTATTTTTCAAATCTCAGGTCTTTCCAGAAGTGACAACCTTCTTAATATTGAACCAAAGTGCATACACAACTGTTGCTTTTCTTACTGAATTCCAGGTAGACAAAAATCTTCGTTTCATGATCTTGATGGATGGCGTTCATCCTGAGATGGACACGTGCATTATTGTGGAGTATAAAGGTACTTTCTCATCCTCCACAGAAGGGAGCCAAAAACATTCTGGGTACAAAAGACAACACTAGTGATCTGAAATTCGATAATATAGAATATTATTACCTTGTCTTTAAAAAATGAACAATCAGGTAATCTTTCCAAACAATAAATTACCATTTGTGTTGTGCATGTAATGCCAGGTATGAAGCTTTTTTGTTCATCAGGCAATAGTTATTTTCTACTTCTTATGGTAAATTCTTCAAAACTCCATTTATTGAATTAATGTCTCCAGTTATTTTTATCTTGAAATATCATTAGAAAATCTAATTGAACACTTTGGCCTTTCATATGAGAATATAGCCTTACAATTCCAATAATCATTTGAATATGAACTTTGCATAAAATGTACAAAAGGTAGAAAGGTTCGTATTGATCTAGTCACTCTCCCTTGGGCCCTTTAGGTTCAAAGTCTAGAGACAGTTAGACAAAGAACACAGTCTATATATGATCTCAAATGCAAGCAAGCTAATTATCTTCATGAGACACCGAGAATCCACTCAGTCAAGTGGGATAAATTTATTTTAAAATTAGACTTTAAATTTTAAGGTGTTACTTTCTTTGTTTTTACTTGGTTATATATTTCTTCTATATCAGATGAGTGAGATTATAGAGATTTTTACATAGAAGACTTTGTTGGATTGGGAATTCAGACTATAGTGGTTGAGATTTCACTTTGAATATCCACACTACTTTGTTTCTTTATAGGTCATAAAATACTCAATACAGTGGACTGCACCAGGCCCAATGGGGGCAGGCTGCCTGCAAAAGTTGCTCTCATGATGAGTGATTTTGCCGGGGGAGCATCTGGTTTTCCAATGACTTTCAGCGGTGGAAAATTCACTGGTAATATATTATATTGAAATGATGCCTAAACCAGTCATGGCAGTTTGCTCACCCGTGAGAAAACAAATACAAATTTAATTGACACATGGTTCATCCCCATGAGAAACTTACAGTCTTATAGGGAAAGCAGACTTTTAAACTATAGCTTTTGCAAATTAAAGTTTCCAGCTCAAAATGTGGTGGTAGAACAGAAGAAAGCACTGAGATCAGAGAGTGCTTCTGGCAGAGCCCAGGGAAAGGATCACGTGGGTTCATGGCAGATCAGGAAAGAGGGTCATGGTAATCCAGACTCAAATACACTTGGAATGTGGTCCGGCATGGATTGTGTGCAACTCAATAAGGATGTATCTTGTGAGTCCTGAAGGATGCTTAGCAAGGTAGTGGCATGTGCTGGTCCTGGCCTAGGACCACCAGTCTCTTGCTCAGGAGTATGATGACAGAATAAATTACAGACAAGGGATATACTTAAGTTACAAGGGGCACCTGGATGGTCAAAGCCCAATAAGGATTAAGAGATGTCTTTGGCCTCTATTAGTTGCCCAGCTTGATTGGGAGGAGTGTTAGTGGGCAGCAGGAGACAATGGGGGGTGACTTGCTGACGGCAGTCAAGGTTCAAGGATTAAGGAACAATGCATTTTGGAAAAGCACACAGGAGCAGATGTTGGTTAACTAGTAACCTGATTGTCAGTTACTATGTGACTATGGAACCAGAAGAAATTTGGATAAGCCAAAGTCTTCCACTGCCTTATGTTGCTTTGAGGTGCCAGTACATCGTGGAATGTCTGCTAGTCTCATTTCTGGACCTTGGCTTAAAGATTAATCTATTTGTAAATCAGCCTTAGAGTCTCGCCACTAGTCATGTAGGCCTAGGACACACTCCCCGTTTATTCTTGTGCCAGTATATTAATATCAATTATTGTCTGCTCTGCACCATGTCAAACTGGTCCTCAGCAGTGGCACAACCTGAAAAGTGGGGCCCAGGCAGGAGCCCTTCTACTTGGGGTCCGAGCATGGTGTTGTAGCTGGCATGAAGAAAATGTGTAAGTGGTGCTTTACATTCACTTGGCATCCCCACAGGAGCACGGTAAGTGCTCACTCTTTCCACTTAGTAAACCACAGTGATTCATAAGTGACCCTTGTCTAACATATGGCAGACATGCCCCACTTGCAGAGTGAGGTCACTTCTGCCTACCTAGCCCCTTGCTTTCTTCTGTAACTGTACATTCACTGCCTTCTACAAAATGTCACCATCCAGACAGAGGGATAATACTGTCTGGAAGAAGTTACTGTGTGAGTTGGGAGGCAAAATATACTTACTCAAGGTTAACTAGCAGAATTCCATCCTGTATGTGTTCATGTGTGTGCTTATGTGTGTGAGCATGTTATGTGTATGCACCCATATATATTAAAAGGGTCTGGAATATTTAAAAATGTAGTTGTGTTTTGGTTATGAGTACCATTTATTTTTCTGTGTCCTTATCTGTGTTTGTCAGACTGCTACAGGAATAATTATAGTACTAGCAGCTCCCTGACTTCGGGCTCTGTGTATCCTGGTCCTGCCTCATCCCCTGACTTCCTTTTCTACCAGGCTTCCAGGCTGGGCTCTTTCCACTTACAATGGCCTGCTCTTTCTTCCTCATATTCACTGAGCCTTGTGCTTTTGTTCTGGGCCTTTGCACTTGCTGCATCTCTGCCTGGATTCCTCTTGCCCTAAACTCTTAAGAGCTGGCAACTTTTCAGCTGTATCTCAACACTACGCCCTGCACTCCCTGACTGCCTTGTCTAGGAATATTCCTCTATTCCAGTCCATCTCACCCAGATAACTGCACTGTTGCCCTTTCTCATGCTCTCCACACATCACTCTTTGCAATAACTCCATTTCCTTTGCTTCTCTTGCTACAGCATATGCTTTGTGAGATCAGGGACCTGCTTCATGACTGTATTCTTAGTGCCTGCAAGCAACCATGTCTGGCACATACGAGGTGCACAGTACATATCATAGGAGGTGCACAGTTGAAAGAACGAACAGGTGAATGACAACTTCAGGCAGCAGGCATCATGTTATAGATGAGAAAGCAGCTGGAGACAACTTTGGTAGTTTCCCAGTGCCGCACAACAAGTAATGGTGGGCCCAGACTCTAATTCTAAGTCTGACTAATCTACAAGTCCATGTTCCTGATGACCCTCCACTGTCAGGTGCTGATCAGTAATTTTCATTCTATATACACTAAGATTATAGTATAAGATTATAGTCACTAATGGATTAATAAAATAATTATAAGAATTACCATGACCTTAATATATACTTGCACATGGGATACAGCCATGCATAGCTTGTGTATTCTGCTAGGGTCGAAAGCAAATTATCATAAACAAGGAGAGAGCTCAGTACCTTGGGCTACATCTGCTAACATTTTCTTAGTAACTGATTAAAATTTGCAGAGTAAATCCAGTAAGCTCTCACTCCCTTAGAGCCCAACACAGAGCCTTTACCAATCACCATTTGGTCTAGAAGGTTAAGGTGATGCTCTCACCGGCAGACAGCCCTGAGGCAGAACTTTTAAGCTCTCATGTCCCTTAGAGGCTTTCTTTAGAGCCTTTAAGTTCTCACGGACAGACAACAGGAACTCCACTTGTGCCTCTGGTGACCACCGAGAAACACGAGCTTTGGAACCAATTACCGTCTGGTCTAAGAGGTTAAAAGGTGATGACTTGACCTGGTTACACCACAGTCCTTTGCCTCAACTGACTGTGACTCTGTGGGCCAGGCCCCACACCAGATTTTATCTTGGAAACCACTTCCTGTCCCCCCCCCCAAAACATACCTCTTTATAGCTTATCACACTGATGACAAGTTTGCAAAAACTCTCTATCTTTGGGCCTTTATTTTAAGAATGTGGAGAGAGACTCCATGACCCTCCAGGGTCTGGCATTCTCTCCGCCAGACACTGGTGTGGGGGGTATACATGTAGCTTAGGTTTGGGGTGGTGCCTAAGGGGCATTAGTGATGCACAGGTAGCCCATTGGTATTCATTTTGCACCACAGGTAAATTGCCTAGGGCCGGGAAAGGTGACCTCAAGATAGAGCCCCTTGGTTCCACCTCCAAACCTCCCACCAGCTAGTGTCCCATCTGGGGCAAAATCCTTTCATTAACGACACAAAGCGTTACTCTATTTCTGCCCTCTTTGTCTCAAATTTGATCTCCTGAACAAATTCCAGTCAACTAAAGCTTTTGCTTTTCTGTGATTTCTGAATAGAGGAGACACTAACCCAAATCCTGTCGTTTCAGAGGAATGGAAAGCTCAATTCATTAAAACAGAAAGAAAGAAGCTCCTGAATTACAAGGCTCAGCTGGTGAAGGATCTGCAACCCCGAATTTATTGTCCTTTTGCTGGGTATTTTGTGGAGTCCCACCCATCAGACAAGTATGATTAAATGTTTTGTACAATATTTTTAGGCAGGAGTTAATGTATGCCACAGTGAGTGACTGTCAGGAGCACAGTGTGAAGTGGGAGGAGTGTAGCCAGAGAACAAAGAGTGTGACTGAACCATCAGAGTTCATCTGAATAGAACTCAAAAGTCCCCAGAAAAGAGGAAGCCAACTGACACTCACAAATGCAGGCCAGGAAGTGAACTGGAGTTTAAAAGTCATCTAAAATAATCCCCCAACGAAGCTATGAGGAAAGCAATAGCTCACATTTCCTGCATGTGGGTATCTATGGGAAGACTGGATTTGATAATCCAGGCCTCAGGAAAAGCTTTTTCTTGATTGTACTGCAACCCAGAACAGAATGCTATCATGAAGTTATTTTTTAAAATACATTTTCAGTATGTGATAGGCTTTCTCTCAAAGCAATGTAAATTCTTCAACTGCTATGAATCATCATCATTTTGTGAACTGTTGGAAGAAATAAAAGATGATGAATATGATGATCTTGGGCTCTGTGCCAGTATCCCATAGTTAAGTCATAAACTGTTAACTCCAATTCCAATTTTTCTTGAAGCCAAAGAAATACTTGCCAAATACTGAGTAATCAAAGACAAAAGTCTAGCAGCCTGGTTTACATCTTCTTATCAGTACCACAGTGCATATGAAAAAGCTTAATTTGGGGCTTCAATAAAAGGAAAAATGGATTCGTGGCTTCTTTATAGAACTATTGTACTGGTTTCCTAACATTGTTTCACAGATCTAGAGGCCCAAACTCTGAAATCAAGGTGTGTACAGGGCCACAAACCCTCTAACGTTGCCAGGGAGGAATCAGTCCTAGCCTCGTAGCTTCTGGCTGCTTTACACACCTTTGGCCTGAACACAACCACCCTTTCCTTTGTCTCTTCTCGCTGTGTGTCTATCTCTGTGTTCAAACTCTCTTTCTGATGACGAAGCCAGTCCCATAAGCCCTGTTGTTAATTGATTATCTCTGTAATGATCTGATCGCCAGGTAAACATCACATTCTGAGATATTAGAGATTAAGAATCCAATATGTCTTTTTTGAGGAACATAATTCAGAACACAACAAATATTTGTGTTAAAGTGGAAACTTTTCATAGCATAAACCATTTATTATGAATTTGCGTATTTTCTAAAAATGTGCCAAAGATTTTATTTTAAATTGACAGGGTTACAGTTCAGTTCAAAATTGGAACTAAAATTTGAGGAAAGTTCTCTTAGTGTTGATAATTTAAAGTTGCTTATTGATTTATGTAATAGTCTTTGAAGTCAGTATTAATATTAATGAGTTGACACAGAATCAGTAAACTTACTAAACTTGGATAGAGCTTTGACACTGAGACAGTGTGCTTCAAGATCAAACCAATTCTTCTAGAGAAATGAACCAGTTTTGTGAATGTGGATTTGAATATTACATGAAGATAAATTATGGGGAATTGATTGTGTTACTGAAAAACTTTTGGGTATGTTTAGAACAATGTGAGCATGTTTATCTACTTTTTGAACTATAAATTTTATGAATTCCAGAAATCAAGCATTTCTGATAAAAATTTTGTATCTGGACTGAGAGTCCAAAGATGATAGAAACCATAGTATATACTAGCTTATTAATAAATTTTACATTAAAATTACAGATCAAATTAAATGCATTTATCATGTAATGATGTTTTGAGATTTTTATATACATTGAGGAATAACTATATCTAGCTGACATATGCAGTACTGTTATTATTATTGTTATTGTTTTCATGATGAGAACACTTTATATGCACTTTTTTAGCTTCAGAAAATCCTTAGCTTTACATACATATGTAAAGTCTAAGCTGCATAGTTCTTGCTGAATCTTGGTCAGTCCAGATGAAACCATGCTAGGTAGCAATCTTTCCTGATAGCTATAATTTCTTTAATTTCTTATTTTATGGAAAAAACAAAACAAAATTTCATAACAAAATAATAGGACAATAACAACAATCAATTCATTGCATATAGGTACAATATATATGCATAAAAAGTTCTCCAGCTGGGGATTTAGCTCAGTGGCATAAGCACCTGCCTTGCAAGCAGGCAGTCGTGAGTTTGATCCTTGGTACCAATAAAAAGGAAAAAGACAAAAAAGGAAAAAAAAAAAGTTCTCCAAACAATACTAACACAACTTCTCTGTTCAATGAAATAAGAGAAAATAGTAATATAACTAACTTGTACTTTTTCCTTTCCCTTCCTTCCCAGCCCAGTTCTTTCTTTTTGAAAAATTTCTTTCCATTTCACAGTATCTATTTACGTTTTGGTCTTTATTTAATCTTTTAGTTTATTTTTTTAGTTTATATATTAGATTTATTTTTTAGTTTTTTAAATATTAGTTTTTTTAGTTTTTATATTAGGAAGATAACACAATGTTGCACATATGAGTCTGATTTATTTCACTTATGAGTATGGTTTCAATTCGTATCCATTTACCTATAAATGTCTCATGTTTACCCTTCTTTATGGCTAGGTAGTACTCCACTGATTTTTTAAAAATTAATTTTCTTGTATAATTTATGAAAATGTTTCAGATTTTGGTATCATTGCCTTCTCAAAGAGTATTCTAGTGCATCCCTAAAAGCAACACAAGTTCTGGCTTCTAAAAAGGCAGACAATGCAACGTAGCTAGTTTCATTCACTAAAGTCAACTACAAACTTCGGACAGAATGTGTAGAGCAGCTATCTCAGAGCTCTGAAAAGTAAACGGTGGACAGCAGATGGGGGAAGGACATGAGAATTTGAAGTGCCAGGGAACCAGCTATGATGGAAACATTTTTAAAAATCCAGTGTCTTCATTGTACACTCAAAAGCAGCTGGAAACAGGGACTACATGCAGGTTGAAAAGAGAAGGTGTTGTGAATCAGAAAAAGTAGGCCCTGGGTGTGACAGTGGAGGGTTTGCTTTTGTTTTTCCATTTTCTCCTGCCCCTGTCCCCAGGCAGCACTTTAACAGCACTGGCTACAACACCTGCAAGAATTGTGCAGGTGCCTAGAATTCTAAGGGAAAGGAGCCCTTCTCTCTAACCAAAATTATTTTTGTTCCAAGAGTGCAAAGAGAACCCTAATCGCTATTTGTCTCTAACTTCTCACCTGTTGGGCCCAGAGGGCTGTGCACTTTTCAGAAAGTGCTTTGCAGAACTGTGATACCAAAACCTGGGTTTTTGGCAGAAGATGAAGAGGGAGACACCTGGGAGGCAGAATATATTTGAGAGACTGCAGACAGGAGAACACTTAAAATGAGCCACAAATTTGGGGGCTTAGTCCCGAGCTCCTGTGTGTCTGGTTATGACCCTAAATAGGATATCAGAGGCTAGGAGAATGGAAGTATAGGGTAGATCGCTGCTCAGGCTCTACACTGCTTACTAGAGGCCTGGAAGGGATGACAAAAACTTATGAAACTGGCATTAGAACTACAGCCCACCAAGGGTGGATGTGTACTGGTGGCATGAACCTAACCTGGTTAATTGCTTGCTAAAACAAAAACCTGAATCTTCTCTGCAGGATATAAACTTTATTACTCTGGTCAGAATAGCAATTAACAAAAATACAAAAAATAATCTGGGCATAGTGACACATACTTGTTACCCCAGCTACAAAATAGGCTGAGGCAGGAGGATCACAATTTTGAGAGCAGCCTGGGAAATTCAGTGACATATGGTCTCGAAACAAAATGAAAGGCTAGGGGTATAGCTCAGTGGTAGAATACTTGCCTACCATGTATTAGGGCTGGGCACAATCTCCAGTACTACAAAAACGGTCCACAGAAGACAGAAATAATAAAAAACACTGTATTTTAATTTCCCCAAATTACATCTTTGTCAAAAATCATTTGGCCATATTTGGGTGGCTCTACCTCTAGATTTTCTGCTCTCCTCTGTTGATGCAGGTGTCCTAACACATAATTGTGATTTACATAGCTCTGTAGTTTATTTTAAAACTGGATAGATTGCATCCTCCAATTTTTAATAGAATTGTTTTGACTAGCTTTATTACTTTGCCTTGGTGGGCTGTAGTTCTGATGCCAGTTTCACAATGGATCCATTCATTTGGGGATCGTTAAAATCTGAATTACACTGGATTATATTGAATCTGAATTCATGAACATGTATATTGTTCCATTTCTTTCTTTAGCATTTGGTATTTTTCAGTATACAGATCTTGCATGTGTTTCGTTACTATAACTGCTTCACCGAGACCCATTTTATCATTCAGACGAACTGTGTATAGGAAAGAAATGTGCGTGTCCTCTAATTAAGGGACCATATTTCTCTATACTTATCTGAATACACTGGGTAATAAAGCAGTTAAGTTGTAAGACAAGTTTTTTATGACAATGGTCATATAAAGACAGCATGTGACTTCCTGTTAACTACGTGTAACAATACAGTGGGACAAGCAATCTACCTAGAACTTAGTTCTGTTCTTGTCACCATTTATTGGAGCTAATCATCTGAAGTCTTTGTACTTCACTGCTCTCATCAGTAGAACATCTTATCATGTTGAACTTATTCTACATTCTCTTATGTAGTTACATGTGTGTAATTGCTTATTGCAAATTTATTTCTTTTCTTTAATCATCTGGTTAATATTAACTATTTGTCTCACATATTGCAATTTTTTTCAGGAAGATTGGCCTAAGATTAAAGAAATTGCTTTTAGTTATTACTGTTCCTTCTTCATTCATATATCATTTACTGAGTGCATTAATCTGCAAAGATGAAAAGATGCTGAGCTAAGAGAGGAGAGTTAAGCCCAAGGGAGAGCAAAAAGAAAGGTTAGGGAACCAGAAAGAAACTCAGTGTCCATCATGCCCTGGGCTTTGGGTTTTATCCCAAAGGGTTAGGGAGCCAGATCAAGGACTCCAGTGAGGACGTAATTAAATATGCGCAGGGGACGGTAGGTTATACATCTGTGCAGCAGGAAAGGAAAAATTTGCTTGATCCTGGAGACCAGTTTGAAAATCATCACCATAACCTAGGAAGGAAGATGAATGGCAGGGGGAGTGCGAAGAGAATTCAGGTGAAAGAAAGATTAAGAAGGTTGAGTTTCAAGGACTAGGAGAATTGGAGGAGGTGGGCACTTCTCTATGGGACACTTAAAATCTTCCTTTGAAAGTCATTAAAAGCCAGATTTCTATGTGTGAGTAGTTGACAGTGTTGCCCTCGGTGCCTACATACACAGGATGCACTGAGATACTGATCGCTGTTATTTTAGAGAAATAGAGAATCAAGAGGTTGTGGACCTCTGTGACCACTACACGATATGATTTAGAAAGAGTAACTGAGAGTGACATGACTCCAGAGGGGGAAATTGGAGGCAGAGTGACCATGCAGTGACCATTCTGAGGATGACAGTAATAAGAAGATGAGAAAAGTGGTGACATTACTTTAAATTAAGTGCCGCAACAACAAGAGGACAATAACGAGTGGGAAGAGTAAAGACACTAACATCTTTGGGTGCAACGACAGTGTCTTTACTTGTATCTGCAAATTTAATTTGAAGGACATGAGTAATGTGTGTCACCAAGTGCTATAGAAATACAAATATTTATGTTTGAGGTGTGTCAGAAAACTATGGTGAATGTTTAAATGTTAAAGAATTATTCTAGTAAAAAACATTACTATCAATCCCCTCAAAACACACCCTCCCATTCTTGCTTCTTTTTTGTTTTGGTAACTGGGAATCAAACTCAGGACCTTACGAATGCCAGGAGACACTTACACCATTGAGCTGTATCCTCTTGTTGCTTTCTGAAGCAGCCTAGAAGTTCTCTTTTATAAAAGAGTGTCTTTAGTTGCACTATCCTGGTAACTTCAATGCTCTGACTCACCTTTCATGGTCAGTTTGACTTCGGGGAAGAGCCAAAAGTTGCGTGGTGTCAGATCTGGTGAGTAAGGTAGATGTAACACACTGTGATGTTTTTATGAGCCTGTCTTTCTGTAGGATGGCACTTGGCAGCAGTGTTCACTATAGTTTTGATCACACCTCACAAAGACAGGAAAGAGTTCTTCCAGAACTTCTTCAAAAAGTGACAAGAATAATGGGATAACTATGTTTGAAGAGCAAGGATTTTGAAGAGGATTAGCAGCAAATATATCTGACTGAAGTAAACTTTTTGAAATGTCTATGTTTACCATATCTTTTGATCACATGCTGTGTGTTTTATCTATCTGATCAAAAATACCGAGTCTGGCAAACTAAGCTGTAGGTTGAGGGAGTAGAATTGCCTTTAACAGAAATATCTGTCTAGATTATCTATGTCAGATAAATCATACTGACAAATCTATCTTCTCTGTTCTCCCTTTTTCTGTCCCAATCCACCCCATTAACCTGCCAGTCTGACACTGAAGTAGACACCTTTTTAAGAAAGGTGGTACCTACCTCTGATCAGTAGCATAGTTAAAAGTTAGATCTCAGAATTATTATGTATGTTCTTCTATAAAAGGTAGATTTTTAATGATTTTGAATGCAGAGAATTCTCTGACTTAGTTCCACAGTTGGGACAGAGGCCCTACCTGCGGCCTCTTGGGAAGGTTGAGCCCCTAGCTGGTGACAAGCTGGGACTGGACTGCCTGCTGCTATGGTGGCCTGTGGCAAGGCACCTGGTCTCTAAGCCTTAGTTTCTTTCTTTTAGCATGCACACAGTAGTAATAGCTGTCTCATGATGCACTTGTGAAATAAAAGCAATATGTTCATGCTAAGCCCTTTATATAATGGTTTCCCGGTAATATTTATTCAGGCAAAATGTTTAATGTTAAATACAAGAGTACAATTGCCAACTATAATAGAGACAACTCATATTGATTCCACCCACTATATAATCATACTTAGAAACAAAAGATCTGTGCAACTTCTTTGGTAATTTTTCTCATTAAGTACATAACTTAAATGCTGCCAGGAACCCGTGTTTGTATCTTTGAGCCACATCAATGCATAAAGTATGGTCTTTATTCTTCATAGCATGTGGAGTATAAAGAAAACAAAAAATTCTACCATTATAGTCACCAGAACATGCATCTGAGAATAAACTTTCTTACATGGGGTTACTCTTATTTCTCAGGTATATTAAGGAAACAAATACCAAAAATGATCCAAACCAGCTCAACAATCTTATCAAGAAGAACTCAGATATTATCACATGGACTCCTCGACCTGGAGCCACCCTTGACCTAGGCAGGCTGCTGAAGGACCCAACGGACAGGTGTGGTTTACCTACTTATGGAAGATAAAAAATGCTGCATAAATACTTACAATATTATGAGAAAATAGAAGGCTTACTTCTGGTCTTGTGACAGGTCCCAATTTTGAAGTAATTTTAAATTTTGTCAATCCTCATTTACTAAGCTTCTTACTCAATGCCTGCAGTTTAAGGGTGAAAATTTTTTTTATTATTTCAGTTGTGAGTCAACCTTCAAGAGATTTGTAGATTCTCCAAACCCCACTTTCCTGCCCTCCAGATTTATCCTATAGCGATCATCCTCACAGTTTGTGAACAATGGGCAGAACTTTCTCAAGGGTAGACCTTCAGGCTCCCCTCAGAGACTCAGTCAGTGGATCTGACACTGAACCCAAGAGTCTGCATTTGCATCCTTCTGATACACCAAAGCATGATGGGAAACCAGAATCACTTTTGTTGGGTTATGGCACCAGCACACAGTGCAAGGACACACAGAGACTATGCATTTACCTGTCCTGTGAGGGTAAAGGGGACAGGAAGGCTCAGTCCAGAATCTCTTGCCCTTGGTCAGGTCCCAGAGATGAGAAGGAGGCTGCAGGTAGAATGACCAGAGAACAAGGAAGGGAGCTTGGTCACAGGGTGTGGCTTGCACTGGGGAATGGAGACATAATAGCATCATAGATTTGGTAAACATTTGACTAAGTGAATGAATGTACGCTGTTGGCTTAGATGATTTATTGAGCTTCTTCTATGCACTAGGTATTATATCAGGGCGGAAATACAACTAAAAAATGTCCTTCCCATCACAATGCTGGCCCTGTGCCCAAGTGCAGGGTTGGTGAGTGAAAGCAGAAAAAAGGGTTATGACAGGAATGTCATTCTGAGCCTGGGATGGAAAGGCCTCCTGAGCCAGGCAAGGAACTGGTTCTGGGCATAAGGGGAGCTACAGAGAGTTGTAACGCAAAGGAGTGTTACTAGGCTGTGTTTTAGAAAAGCCACTAGGGCTCTGCAGAGGAGAATGCACTGGGGAAGAAGCGGTAGCGTGGGGCAGTTGGAGTTAGGAGGCTGAAGCTTTGTACAGGAAGAGATCAGTGAGGCTTTGAGCTGAGACCTCCAAGAAGCCGGAGAAGGGCTGAGATCCATGTCGTCATGAGAAGCCTTGGGATTTGGTAAAGGATTTTTTACAGAAACCAGGACCCCTGTAACTCTAGACATACAGCAGACAGAAAGTGTTCTTTTGAGGAGAGGGACTCTGCTTTGCTGCCACATCTTTACTAGACAGGTGCCTACTTACTTCCCTGCTTATGTCTCCCGTGTCCAGACCCCTACGCTGTGCCTATGCTGCGCCCAGAATTCAAGAGTCTGTGTCCCATGCCCATGCAGTGCTCCATCCTCACTCAGATACACAGGGCTTCAGGACCATGAGTGAGCTCAGCTTTCCACATGGCCAGCTCAATTTGGGGATATAAACCACTACTCTGTGTGTCAGCTCTGGATTAGTGCAGTCAGAGTACCAATTATGCCAGACACGAAATTCTACATGCATCTCAAAGACAATGTAATGGCTTTCATATATTCATCAGATACTTATGAGCACCTGCTGTATGCTCAGTCATGGTTGCTGCTTTTAGCAGACACAAAGTTAATGCAACCAAATTACATTCAACATTTCCATAATTAGTTATTTGGATCAAAGAGGTCCAGAAGAGTGTTGATTTTCCCCAGATATGTTCTTTTTTTCAAGTGAAATCTGACTTAGAAATGTATGATCCAACCATGTACAGGAGCCCCTCTGGCTGAGGCCATCGTGGGGCCCCTGGGGTTATGTCAGTGTCTCATAGCCGCCAACCCATCGACCTTTGCTATGTAAGTGCTAACCTTTGGGTTCACTATTTATTGCATTTTTCTTTCATTGTTCTCTCCCCCTTGTCTTTAAGCAAGGGCATCCTAGAGCCTCCTGAAGGGACTAAGATTTACAAGGACTCCTGGGATTTTGAGCCATATTTGAACACATTGAATGCTGCTGTAGAAGATGAAATCTTCCTTCACTCATCCTGGATAAAAGAATATTTCACTTGGGCTGGATTCAAGAATTATAATCTGGTGGTCAGGGTATGCAGTTCAATATTTGCTCCTTCTTTCTGTTTTATAAAAATACAAGAAATCCCCTGTGTGTTTTCCAATTTGTGTCTCAGTGAGCATTCTTAAAGCCCTACAAAACGGCTAACAGAGAACAGACTTGACAGTGTTAACCACAGTGCCTCCTTGAAAATCCAGGGACTGTTCAGAAGGGTGTGGGAGGGAGAAAAGGAGAGACAGAGAGAGAGAGAGAGAGAGAGAGAGAGAGAGAAAGTTCAAAATTAACTTGCAAATCATTGCTGGCCTTTAGGAACATTTGGGTCTCATAGCCTTAAAGACCTTCACCTCATTGATATTCTTCCATTTATCCCATGTTGCCATTTATTTAGATGATTGAGACAGATGAGGACTTCAACCCTTTTCCTGGAGGCTATGACTACTTGGTTGACTTTCTAGATTTGTCCTTTCCAAAAGAAAGACCCAGCCGAGAGCATCCCTATGAAGAGGTGAGCAGCAGCTGCGGGAGCCTAGCTTTCTTTTCTTCCCTTCCCTCCCTCCCTCCTTCTCTTCCTTCACCTCTGTATCTCTCCCACCTTCCTTCACTCTCTCCCTATGTCCCTTCCTTACCCCCTCCTGTCCTCCTTTTCCTTCCTTCCAGAAAAGTTCCAAAGATAACACAGAGCATTGTTTACATCTTCTTCTACTATTGTACACTGCTCACAACCAGCAAACCACATTGAAGCCCTGTTGCTAACTGAAGTGCTCCCGCACCTCCCTCTGAGTTGCTGGTCACCAGTGGCTTCCATCCTCGTCTCCTCCACTCCCTGCTCAGCCTCATCTGCTGCTAGACCTGGAACACCCACCTCTGCCTTCTGCCCAACACCATCTCCTTCCCCATGCGAACCTACCCCGTCTCTGTAAAGAGAGTTAAGTCAGTGTTTAAAATAGGTCACTTAAAATATCAGAAGAACTGTCACTTCCTCTTAGCTTTTCATGACACATGTGTTGGATTAAGTGGACCATGGCGGCCTGATGTCCAGGGAAGGGCACAGTTTTAAGAGACAGAGCTAAGATCAGGACTGGTATCCTGGCCCTGCTGGTTGTAAGTGCTGTTCCCAAGGCTTTGAACAAGCTGTTTAACCTGCCTGAGCCCTGGCTTTTTCCTTCTCCTGGGCTGATTCGCAGTGTGTTGATCAGACACATGGTGTATGTGAACAGATATTACAGATTTAAACCCCCTAAGAATCACTGGAGTCAAGGTCATACGGTCTGCCCTTCAGTTTATTGTTTGTGCCACTTACAGGCATCAGACTCCATTTGAAAGGTTTTTTGAAACAGACATAATGGTCTTCTTAAAATACATTTTAATAAGTTCACTTGTATCTTTATGTTAATACAGTACTTTCTATTGGAATATTGTTGGTAGTTCAGTAAAATCAAACCTTATGACTCGATTTATGAATCTTAGAAAACTGGGATTTTCCATAAAAGCCCCGTGTGAAGTACTATATAGATGGTGAATCTGTTTGCTCCCTTTTTTTCTGGGACGGTGTCTCACTGTACCACCACGGCTGCCTTCAAACACCTGTATTCACGCACTCCTCTGCTACATTCCTGTCACTGTTCCTGCCTCCAGACCCTGCCACCTCTTCTCATTCCATACTTCACTTCTTTTGGGGACTTCCTGCTTCACCAACAACCTGAGAAATGGAGGGAGCGCAGGAGCTAAGCTTCTGGTGTGTTCGCCATCCCTGATACCTTGCTCCTTTGGCTTCCATTGCCCCTTCAATGCTGTTCAAAAAGATCATGATGCCACACTGATCCTTCTTCCTTTGCAGGTGACTTTAAAACAAAAGGTTCATCCTTGTTTCCTAATAAAAAGACTTCTGCAGCCCAAGGGATATTTCACTGATAGTAGTTACATAACTAGAGGGAAAAATACCAGCCCCAAGCAGCCTATTACCTTACCTGCTGTTACAGAGTGGCCACCCAGCAAGAGAATAATGAAGTATAACCTGCACAACACTGGTCATTGCCATGGTAACACCAGCTATTAATTATGGCTGAAGTTTGTTTTCTGGTCTGATTTTGGAGATGATGCTTGCAAAGTAGCACATGGTGGATCACAAAGACAAGTGAAGCTGTAGGCTGAGGCAGGTGGAGAAGAACACTGATCAGGAAGGGGAGCACTATTGAGCTCCGTTTCCCAGAGGAGGTGTAAACCTAGATTTCCACATGAAATACCCAGCATTAGGTGAACATTACTTCAAGTTGTTAAAAGGTCTGTAGACTCTACAAAACAAGAGCCAAGTTGTGCTCAGTCTGGGGGTCAGGTGAATGCTTTAAGTTATGAAAGTGAGGAGCCCACTAGTAGGACAGGGGACCCCTGGATACCCTTGCCACAAGCATCACAAATGCACCAGCTGCCCTGATTCTCCTCTAGCGCTGAATCTGTTCATTGACAGAAATGTCTGAATGTATTCAGCTGGGAAATGTGCGTGGGGGTGAGAAGAGGCCATCTGTTTCTCGATCTACTTTATATTCATCTGTTTCTGCTGTCCATCCATCCCCACATTTCTGGATACTATAGCCCAGACCTGCCTCTCAAGCCTTGTCAACCTGCTTTCCTGATTCATGTAACTACATGAAAATCTGTCAATAACTCACTTCCCTTTACCCCACCCTGGAAGTTTACATCTACATAATTTCATTGTCAACCTTTTGCTGAGATCTGGGACCACAAAGGAAACAGGTTAAGTGTGGTGTCTGGCCATCATTCTGAGCCCTGAGGCCATTTCTTAATAAGGTGACAATATACCCTTGTATTCTATTTCTTCTTGGCTATTCCTCACCATTTTTATCAGAGACCTTCTTTCCCAGCCACTTCAATCTCCTTTCAGAATTCTGGGCTCAGAATGGTTTTGCTCAGTCTCTTCCTGGGGGAACACATCCCCTAACATCATTTCTCTGCCAATGACTCCAACACACTGTACAAACAGCCAGGACTTCTTCCTGCTGCCTCCGGTATGATCAGGCTTTGTATTAACAATCAACAGCCTGCTGGACATGGCACCCAGAGTTCTTAGTCCTGGGCAACTCATTTCCACCTGTTTCAACTCCAACCTGTCATCTTCCTCCTCCAAAGCCAACCAGTCTCCTTTCCTGTTTGATTGGTGGCAGCATCATACCCCAAGTCAGCCAAGCCAGAAACAAGAATGCAGTCTTCTACTCCCTTTCCCAAAATTTTCAGATCTAATGAGCCAACAAGACCTCCTTTGACACCTCAAACATTTTGTGACTCTATCTCCAAGGCTCTTGTGTTACTTTCTAGATTAGAAGTCAAGAAAGGCCCCTGCATATGTGCATGCACACACCCCCCCACACACACACAGAGTGAGAAGGAGGTTATCCAGATACTGCATCCCAGCAGGCAGACCTCACCCTCAGCCTCCCAAACAGGGAATCGTGTTTCGAGCATCAGTGAAAGTACCCATCTTCTGACCTAAACTGTACCGTTGGTTCACAATAGCTATGTTTGTCTTATAGGAAGGGAGAGAAATCCAAGACCTGTTTTCTAATCATTGTGTGTCTTTGAACAAATGCCTGCCATTTCTGAAAGTTTGCCTTTTTCTGCCATTAGTGTGGTGTTTACCAGGAAAGAATCTGAAGCAGGTATTAAGAAAATTCCTGAACACGGCCACTGGTAGGTTGTTAAATCCACACCTAACCTTAGGATGTACAAGATCTCTTCGTGCTTTTTAAATTCTTCCCAACTCACAACAGCTCCAAAACAGAGAAAGCAGGGCGTGATAAGTACAAGGCCTCATGCTTAGTCAATTAGCATGCAGTTGAGATGAAGCCCTCCTTTGCAGGTCTCTAATCCCACACTCCCTTGACCATCTCAGAGATCCGTGCAGTGGGGGTTCTGTAGGGATGCAGCCTGGACCACCTGACTTCTGGTGCTCCCTTGGTGCAGGCTGGATACATGCAGGTTGCCATGAGACTGCAGGCTCTGTTCAGTCCCCACTTGTGGAACTGTGATGGCCATAAACATTTATTGACCATCACTGGGTGCCAAGCCCCTTCTGAAGTACTTTATACACATTCAGTCACTTAACATAGTGATCCAGTGCAGATTGTGCTTTTATTATCTTCCTGTTATAAAGGAAGAAACTGAGTGGGGCCCAGCACGGTTACCAAAATCACCCAGAGAACACCTGGGTGTGAACCTGCCGCGTGACCCCAGACTCTGCATTCAGCTGTGCCTGAGGGCTCCTGTCCACTCTGTTGTCCTTCCCTTGATGTCTGCTAAGCTCAGGGGCTACCTTCTCCTCAGCCCAAGCTATGTGCTCCCCAGTGCTCCCCAAGCCCAGCTCAGCACAGGACACCCTGAAAGTTGCTCCCTGTCTGTTTCAGATTCGTAGCCGGGTTGACGTAATCAGGTATGTGGTGAAGAACGGTCTGCTCTGGGACGACTTGTACATTGGATTCCAGACGCGCCTCCAGCGAGATCCTGACATATACCATCACCTGTGAGTCTGAGAACATCTGTCGTTCCCTGGACCACTGCTGAGGTTGCTGCAGGGATCTCCAAATCCTGACAGATACTTGGGAGTCCCCCATTAGAGCTTCACTCTTTTGTTAGCTTTTTTAAAAGTAAGCTTTGTTAGGAAAGGACAAGGTTTTAAAGGGTTACTAATAGCTTCAAAGTGGTATTTGGTATAGGAAGTGCCAGGACTTTCGTATATGGAAGGAAAGGTTGTATTTGCTAACAATGAGGAGGGCATTTATGTAGCCAAGACATGGTCACTGAACTACAATAGTCTCCCATGTCACAAGTTGCCTGTGCTCAACCCTGAACATACCTTTGGAGGTCTAGCTGCTTCATAGGAATGACCCACTGAATTTTTGCTTCAAACAGTGAAAGTCTTTACAATCCTCTTTGGAACACTTAGAGTGAAATCTCAGAGATGGCAATTTCCATTTTTATATTTGCAAAATAATCCTCAAGGGAGAGTGGTTAACATTTTTTGCTCATTATTACCACAGATCTTCTTGCATGTGTAGGTATTTAAAGTTAAAATCCCAACCATTGAAAATATCTTAGCAAAACCCACTGTTTAGCATCTGTCCTGAACTTGCAATTACAGGCATTTATAAAATTCCTCTTTTTATTTATTTCCTTTGGAATATTTTAGAATTATATTTAAAAGTTTGGATTTGGTGGGGGTTTTTTTGCTTTGTTTTGGGGGTTGTTTTCTTTGTTTTGTTTTAAGACAGGGTCTCACTATGTAGCCAAGGCTGGCCTCAAACTCACGGTGATCCTCTTACTTCAACCTCTGCTGTGCTACGCACTACCACCCTTGGCTTTAAAAGTTTTAAAAGAATGCAAAAAAACATATAAAATATGAAGTAAACAACCCCACCCAGCCTGCCCAGAATACCCTGTCAGTTCCTGTCACACCCTCCACCCACCCTGAGGTGACTGTAACTCCTGCCCCACCCTTTACCCTTTCCTGGTGACCTGCTGCTGCGGGCATCAGCCTGTCTCTGCCTATATTTGTTTTCAATAAAATGGAGATCAAAATATTGAGGGGCAGCATTGGTATTGCTATCATTTTTTAATGCAGTTCCAGTACAGATGTTCTATAACCTGATCTCAGACATTTTAAGCATAATCCAAATATGGACTTCACTCCTCAATCTCTCTTTACTATCTCTTGGTTGGGACACATGGGTCAACTGTGAACACCGCAACAGCAAAAAACATCTCAAGTTTTGTTCCTTTTTAGCTGAGCATATACCTAATTCTTATTCTGAAAAAAGAAAGAAAAAGGAAAAGGATGTGGCAACTGTTTGGAGATTTCTTTATGAAAGTAATCCGTCTTGGAAGCTTCTAGGATTATCAGTGCTGCTGAAGACTGTCTTGTTATACTGGGCTTTGAGAATAAGAGTTAGAAGCGAAGAGGATCCCTAATAAATCCTGAGAAGCAGTCACAGCCCTATTTATCTTTGTTGCTCTTAAAATACTATTAGTGAATTTACTAAACTTTTTAAATCATAGAAGTAATAAATATCCACTCTAGAAACTTTGAAAAAATATTTGTAAAGTACAAACAAGTTAAAACCACAAGTAATCTTATCACCCAGACAGGATAATGTATACTTTGGTGTATTTGGTAATACTGTGCATACTCTTGTATTGGATGTTTATCATAGTAGTCTCCCACAAAATTCTATCTTTCATATCATTTTCAATGTCTGCCTACCTGATTCCATAAACAATATTCAGGCTCCACTTAACCAATCTTGCTGGCCTTAAGTTGTTCCTAGTTTTTTGGTACTTGAATTAATGATTGGGCAAATGGACGTGTAGGTGTCTCTTGCACACTTTCTTAGAGATTTCCTTTGGATGAGCTCCTGGGTGCTGGAGATGTTGCTGCCAGATGTAGGACACCCACATCATCGTTCAGGAAGCAGTTCACTTTCCTTCCCTGAGAGGACAGGTCTACCTGCCTCGTCATTAATGCCATGCCCTAATGCTTTTGTGTGCAGCATATAAATCTAGATTTTTCCCCCAATGAGAATTTCTTAAAGCTAGGCTCATGATAGTGACACAGGGGAACAAAATTCCCAACCTACTGATATAGAGGTATGAAACTCCCAACCTATTGTTGTCCAGTACGAATTCGTATTCCCTAAAATCGAAGATTGAATTTTAGGAGCAGTGGAAGTTAAGAGCAAAATCTATTTCTTGAAAGAATGGAAGTTTTTAGATGAGAGAGAAAGAGAGAGAGACAGACAGACAGAAAGGGTCCTGAGTAGGTTGCCAGAGACTTTTCTAGGGACTTTTATAGAGTCAAACCATGAGGTGAGGCAGGTCCAAGATGGGGAAAACTGGGAACTTGCAAGGCAGATGGGCATGAGGTGGGACAGAACTGTGGTCAACCAATAAGATTAATTATTCAGATAAAACTGACCAAATGAAGGACAAATGGAGAAGCAAGTCACACAGTAAGTGGGCATTCTTATGGAGCAGTGACTTTCTTCCTGTAGGGGGTTGGGATGGTGGCTCCTGGCTTGGTCAAAATGATCCATACCTATTCAGAAT
Organism: Cavia porcellus; assembly: GCF_034190915.1. NCBI lineage: Eukaryota > Metazoa > Chordata > Mammalia > Rodentia > Caviidae > Cavia > Cavia porcellus. The sequence continues at coordinate 28,136,524 of NW_026947496.1, read as the reverse complement.
ATCAACCCCTGATGTTTATACTTAGAGTGTGATTGCATTTGTTTTGCCTTTTGTCTTGAGAGCTGGCCCACAGCAGGAGGCATGTGTCTCCTTCAAGGTCACAAGACATCTTATCCTCTGTGCTGGCTCCCTGAGGGCCTAGCCCTGTCTGACTGCCTATAATATTTCCATGTAAGTGAGCTGCCTATTACAATGAAAACAAGACCAGATAAATCATGTTCTAAGGGACTATGTTCAGCACCCTGAAAATGCTAAGTTATGTGAACAGATAAAACTTTTCAGAAACACTGTTGCAGAGAGAGCTCAGCATCAGGTACCAAAAAGATCCCGGAAAATTACAGGCATAGAGGTTTCCAAAACACATTTCCCTGTTTTGTGTCTCTCACAGGTTTTGGAATCATTTTCAAATAAAACTCCCCTTAACACCCCCGAACTGGAGGTCATTCTTGGTGCACTGTGGCTAGAGCAGCGCTGGGACTCCCAGGTAAGAGTCACGAGTCTAGGTGTTACCCCGCTGTGCATCCTGTGACCACACCAGTCCTGGAGCCCAATTTGGGGGTGGGGAAGGACATTACAGGACCACTGAAATTTAAAAACAAGTGATTGAAACAGAGAGTGAGTACATCCACTCTGGAGTCCACAGAATCTGTGGTCTGGTTGAAGCGAGCATGCAGCCAGGTCACAAGCAAAACAGAAATGATTCCAGTTGCCAGTGAGAGTTCAGAAAGAGATCCTGAGCACAGGAGGAAAAGCAGCAACAAAATGAAAGACAGAGAAACTAAAAGCAGTAAGATGGGAAAACATCCCCTCCCCATTTCCACTTTCATTTTCTGGACTGATGACTCAGCTTGTTAGGTGCAGCTTGTTAGGTGCAGAGCAGATTTGACATTCCTTCTTCCCAGGGATTGAGAAGTAGTTTATTGAGTGAATGATAAGACCCGTTTCACATGCATGCATCTAAAGGACTATAGAATAGCAATACAAAGAGCAAATCCCTTGACTCATGCATTTGTATATCATTCATTCATTCCCCAAATGGCTATCTCTTTGCACTCCACTGTAGTAACATGGTATTATTGATCTCTCCCAGCAGATGCTGAGTTTCTTAGAGACTATATCCTAGGAATCCTTAGCCCTTAGCAAAGTACTTGGCATATCCATGATTTTACTGATAATATCGACTTAAGGATGAAGGAACAAGTTCCAGTCTTCTTTGATCAGTGTGGCTTGCCTGTTTCATGCTATAGTCTGGCACAGTGTGCTGAATCTTCTGGGTTATGGTAATGAGCCATAGGGAATGCTAACGAAATTTACCTATGTCTGCATTACAAGGCTCACCATTGTGAGCACTGTGCTTATACAGTCTGTTGGGAAGAGTGCCTTTGGTGTTCTGAGACGACCAGGAGGAGCACAGTGGACAGGAGGGCAAGGGACGGGGGCTGATGAGTGGATTAAAGATGGAGTAAAGATTTTGTAAATTGAAAAAGGGGAGTTTCCTTTACTGTAGACCGAACAGGTGGGTGAAGTTAAAAGAGAGAAAATGCAAGGTGAGTCCAAGCCAAGGCATGGCTTCTTGGCAAGGCAGGGAAGTAAGGGACACCAGGACAGGGCCTGCGGGGGAACTGTGCAGAGGCCCAGTTGCCAAGCAGGGTCAGCAGCAGTAAAAAGAGGAGGCAGGAAAGCTAAAAGGCAGCAGGTGAGCACAGAGTTTAAGGTCTCAGTGATGGAGCAGTCCAAAGAGGATGGCTTTGCGGTGGTGCCCGTGTCTAAGTGGTGGGATAGCAGAGCAGAGGTCTGCGTGTCCTCATTACGGGAGCAACAAGGCATAGCAGTCAGCATGTCACACTTGGATCTGACTTCTAGAGTGACAGTTCTGGCTTTGTCATCTACCATGTGACCTTGGGCAGGTCACAGGTGTCACAGGTGTGGACACCTGGCATGTGGTAAGCAGACAGATGCTAACCTTGGTGACCTCATGAACTGAGCAGACACCATGTGACCCACGGATGGCCAGCGGTGACTTGGCAAGAAATCAGCATCATAGTCCAGCTCAATTCTCCCGTCCCTTAGAGCATCTATATAGCTTGAAATAGACAATAGAAAAATGTGCCCCAAAAAAGTAAGAAATGAAAAGGACTAAAAGGAGACCCATGCTCTTACTCATCAGTCATTTCTTTCACAGGGATACAGACAACATGGAACATTCAAGAATTTACTGGTGCTTCATTCCAATACAAGAACTTTATACCAAAGACACTGCTTTATGACATCACGGGGGGGGACACAACATGGTGCCTAAGTGAGATGTTCACACATCTCAAGTCATGGGTAATGACATATCACATTGCAAGGCATTTTACTAGGGCTGGGCAGGTAGCTTAGGGGTAGAGCATGTGCTTAGCATATGCACAGCCCTGGGTTCCAGCCCCAGGACACACATACACACACACACACAAATACAAAAACTATTCAACACAAAGTTCTCTGCAAAAAGAATTAATGAAACCAATAAGAACAAGCTCATTATGGAAATTGCAGCATAACAAAAGGAGAAAAAACCAGGAAAGAAAAAGCTTCCACGACTAGGATGAAAATAAAAGCAAAGAGGAAAGGGAACAGATGATGGGTTAGAAGGGAAACGGAGGAGAGCAGTGGGGCAATGGGAAACAGAAGGATGAAACAGGAAGAAGGGAAAATCAGGAGGAAGGCAAAAACAGATCTTTGGTTCTACCTAATGAATTCATTCCACACATAGGGTTCGTGAAAATAAGTAAGAAAGGTTCCTGGACTGTTTCCAGCTTTTCAGAAAGCTTTGCTGAAATCATGTTTATCAAAATGAGGCTGCAGAGGCTGCTCTGAGGCCACATTTTACCAGGCCTGAAAGGCTTTTGACTCAGTTATAAAACTTGTCATTCAACACAGCTTATTCATTATAATAGGTAGCTCTTTGGTTAATAAAAGATGTGAACACTAATTAATTAAATGGGTTTTACAGATTATGCAACCAATAGAAAATTAAAGATCTGTATCTTGAAAAAAAGGGAAACCCCTTTTCTGAAATCTTAGGGGAAAAAAACCCATTATTTCAATGGTTGAAGTAGGCAACTAATTTGCCTCCTTTTTCTCTGTAGTTTATGATGCTCATATGATATTCATATTCATATAAGACATACAATTTCATTCTTAAGAAAACATGATTGTCAACTAGGTTTCTGATTTCCATGTAAGTGTTCTAAATACACTACTGATTAGCACTTACCGTGTCTGTTTTCTGATTATACAACCTACCTCTTTAATTCTGAAGATATAAGAATCTGCTGGTACAATCTGTCCTGTTAAATCTCTAGTGTCATACTGGGTCATTGAAAAGCTGATTGTCTTCTCATTAACATCAATACCAATAACATTTGATTACCTGGCTTACCTCATGCATTAGGCAAATAAAAATTCTTGTAATGGAAGAATTATATTTTATGATTTATACTATACTGTAAGTTATTCAATTTCAAGAATGTGAAGTATTATCAATAGAGCATATTTTCAAATGTATATGATCTGTGAATAAAAGATTATTTTAAAATATGAGTTTGTTTTCTCTCCAGCAGCCTCGTCTGCTCTCATGCTAATCTTGCATCCTCTCCTGCTAATGTTGGACTCCAGCCATTCCTTGGCTTCAGGGGACCTCAGCCCTTGCACCCAGGGGTCCTTGTTTGCCTTCTTTTTCCACTTCCTCCTGTGTACCCCACAATACCCACCTGCTCCCTCCTCTCAGATCTGCTTTCTCCCTTCCATGACTCAAATCACCCTTTCAGCTTTGCGCTCCAATCCCTCGCTTGGCACATTCTGTCCTCTCTACCTTCAAAATACAGCGAGGGTCTGGCCAATTCCTGTCCCCACCCACTGCTGCCAAGGTTGGGAGAGGAAGGAACCCAGAAAGGTAATCTTGCTATGAAGAGCTGATTTTGCTTCATAGGTTTCTGCCAATTCCATTGTTCAAAGCCACACTGGAGCTGCTGGGAAAGCTATTCACTGGGAGATGCCTTGTGGGCGCACTATTTTGGGGTGAAGTCACGCAAGAGAGCACCAGGGAAGCTGCCAGCTGCTGCCTGCTGCTGCTCAGCTCACAGTTCAGGAGCCAGCTCTGGAGGAATCCTGTGCTTCTGGAGCACAGCAGGCAGATGATATTATACTGGTCAGGAGGAGAAATGCCTCCTTTGTTTGGCATCCCTCGGGTACCCTTTACATTCATAGAGGGTACCCGAGGGATGCCTGGGATACCTCTGGTACCTCTGGCCCAGCTGGCAAGGAGAAAGATTCAGGCTCATGTAATAAAGTGGCTTCGGAGGTGAGAAGCAATGACTGGACAGCTGACATAGCGTTGGTGAGAACGCATGCCGTCTTCCAGGGTAACCACAAAGATAACAGGGAAAGGGCGATGATTCTGTTGATCTGAAAGGAGCCAGTAGGAAGAGAAAGGTTACACACAAAAAAGGATATTTTGGAAAACATATTTCAGGCTGTTGTGATGTCAGTGTCCCCACCAAAATTCACACTGCAATAGAATCCCCACGGTGGCTGTTAGGGGAACCCACGTAGCCAGAGGTTCAGGGGTCCATGTATTAACAGGTCACGATAACAGTGGCTCTGTTACAGAGGCTGCTCCGTCTGGCACCTCTGCTTACCTCCTCACCTGGTGTCCTTGCCATGCTGGGCCATTCCTAACCAAGCAGGAGGGCTTTGCCAATGCCAAGCAGATACCAGCCTGGTGCTTTTGGCCTTCTAGGACCTGGAGTCAATAAACACTTTTCTCTTTATAAATTACCCAGAATTCAAGGTTTGTTCAACAAGTGAAAATCAGAGAACATATTTAACCCCATTCACTGACTAGAGACATTATAGGATTATCTCAATACATGTGCAGAAGGCATTTGGTAAATATTTCCACACCACTCACAAATTTAAGAGGAAACTAATAATGCAGTGTAGTACATGATAAAGGTTATTGACTATTCTAGTTTTAAAAAATGTTAAATTTAAGAGGAAAAATGACCACTGAGCATAAGATATAAAAAGTTAAAAGAAAAGAAAAAAAAAAAAGGAAAGAAAATATATCCCTTGTGCAAAGAGACAAATAGACACAGGTAAAAGAATGGTAAATACAAAAACAAACCCAGATGCACAGAGACACCTTAGTTAAGACAAAGATAGCACTGTGGGCAGAAGAGAGCACAATGTTTTAAATAAAGAGCACTGGGGGAAGAGGAGGGAGGGAAGGACCTACCTTGGACAGCCACAGGTGTTCTCTTGACAGGAAAAAGGATCTGTAACATCAAGGAAAACAACTAACACCATGTTTACCCCAAAGTAATCAGCCTTGATTGCAAATCAATGAGCCTCGAAAAGTAGACATCAAAAATGCCTTACAGAGTGCCAAGGTAAGCAGGAAGCCAGGGAGAAGGGAGGCAAGGATGGGCTGACATTGGTGGAGCTGGCATTGGTGGCCTGGGGTGTTAGGACTGGGGCAGCTCGTCACCAGTGAAAATTATTGCAGTTTTTCATGTGTTCTCTGCCGTACCGTGTGCGTTCACCCTGTGCTAGGTTGGCATGTGGACATGTCCACCGGGTCCTCACTGCCCATCCCCACTCTTTCAGCCTGGCCACAACACTTCCTCTCCAATCTCTCATCCAGATTCATCCACACATGGAAAGCTGTTGATACAGTAATAATGTCTCTCTTACAATTTTCAAAAACAAGATGGAGCATGATCAATTTACCTTAAGCTTCTAAATTATATAAGAACTGCCTTGAAGGTTTGAAACCAGAAGAGGACTCGTCGCCTTCAGAACGTGCTAAAAAACTAAACAAAATCATGGGTACAGCGAGCGTTGGTGCGGGAATACCTGAGTGGGGCAGGTGAGCAGGATGAGCAGCACTCTCCCATGAGTTTGAGGCCGGGTTAGAATCTAGTACCAAGTGATGGACGTGTTGGTGTTCTTGACCAACTACATAATGAATATGGGAATGCTTTCTTGTTGAAATACATTTAAATAACACAGACGTATTACAAATAAGATAAACCACTGCCCACTGCCAGTGAATTGGTAGCCACCCAAGTAGAGGAAAACAAAGTTTACTTCTCCTCTCTGTAAGATCCTCCCCCTTCTTTTCTTTGCTGCTATTGTTCTCTGGCATTTAAAACTTGGTCTTGACATATTAGAAGAAATTAAATCAGTCTATTGATCTTCTTTGTATATAAGCAAATAGACTAACACTAGTGCACTTCTGTGTTATTATTTGTCTTTGAGAAAACTGCTTAGATTCCAACTGTACCTGGTAATTTTAAATAGAAAATTATTGCATTTATGTCAATAAACATTAGAAATGTCTTTGTTGCATAATATAAATTAGAGCAAGAAATGCATAAGCTACAAATAAAATACTTTTGCCAAGGCGATGGGAAAACACACACCATGGTGGTGAACCTGTGGCAGGCTGTTTGTTAATACCAAAAGCTCTAAAAGGCTCACCGAGACTGGCATAGTATGTTCCTGGATGGAAACACTTCATGCTGTATCAATCTTTAAATTTAATTAAATTAATAAAAATATAAAATTCATAAAGCACTCCTATAGATAAGTAAAAATTTAAACAATGAAAGTGAAAAATCACATGAAATATGTATAAGAAATTTTCTAAGGAACTAAAAGGTAGCCAGTGCATAAAAAGAAGCCTAAATTCATCAAATGGTACACCAAGATAAAAATATAAGGGAGAGGGCCAGGGGTTTAGTGGCATAAATGCCTACCTTGCAAGTATGAGGTCGTGAGTTCAATCCCCGGTACCAAAAAAACCCAAAGGAGATCATTTTCAAAATGCCATATGCTTATGATATTATTTGTCATATGTCTGTGAGATATTTAAATGTACAAGAAAACATTCCTGTATTCATTTTGTAATTAGTCAAAAATATTAGTATATACAGCATCGTAACTGTACTAGACTCTAATACCACCTCTCTAACTCCGCTATATTATCTTTGGCCTCCTTTTCCAGCTTTATTTGATATCATATAGGTATAACTATTTTACACCTTCTAGGCCAGTGATGGCAAACGTTTTAGAGCTTTCAATGATAGTAAACAGTTGGCTGCAGCACATGTGCCAATGGTTTGCCATTACTCTTTTAGGGTATCATTGTTTCATACTACTACAGGTTAAAATCTGTCCTACGGCTTATATCTAAATGTCCCCTCCACCGAAGCCTCATGTGGTTATATTGGTGGGGCTTCTCAGGGGTGGCCGGATCTGTGGTGTGTGACTCAGGGTGTGATGCTGGGATTAACATGCCCCGCCCTGGTGTCAGGGCTATGTACATACCGGCGGGCAGCCGGGATAGAACGTGTTAGGAGGAGGCCTGCTGCCATCGCGGGCTACTGCTGCTTCTGTTGCTGCTGCTTGTCTTCTGGTGGCACCTGCTCGCTCTGCCATGCCTATCTGCTGTGCCACCCTACCCTAGAGCCCGCTGAATACAGACTGAAACCTCCACAAATCGGGAGCTGTGATAAACCTTCCTCCTTTAACTTTGGGTGTCAGGTGTTTGGTCACAGCAACAAGAGAAGTAAGACATTCTGTCTTTTTTCTGTCATTATAAATGAGCCATAACAGCACTTCTATCGTTGAACATTAAGCAATCTTATGAAGAATATGATCCACACATACTACTTTTTCACCTTTTGGATTGCTTCTTTCAATAGACTCTTGAAGTCAGGTGTAGTGGTGCATGGCTATAATCCCATTCATCACAGAGAATTTCTATCTGTATGTGATATAACTTGATTTTCCCCCTGTTCCCCTTCCCTCCTTTCAACCCCTCCTCATTTACAAAAGCTTTGTGTCCATGTTTTCCTTCTTTTCTCGTTTTTAAAACTTCTCTTCTTCCTTTTCCCATCCCCTCTCCCTTGTTCCCCTCCCTCTGTGCCTCTATGTTATACTCACGGAGCTCCCTCCTTTGATGTTTACAAACATTACTCCTACTCAGTCTCAGTCTCTCTCTCTCTCTCTCTCTCTCTCTCTCTCTCTCTCTCTCTCTCTCCCCTCCTGCTATTCCTCCTCCTCCTCCTTCTCTTCCTTTTCCTCCTCTCTGGGGTCTTCCTATGTAGCTCAGGCTGGCCTGGAACTCACGGTGACCTTCCTGCCTCAGCCTCCCCGTGCAGGGTCACAGGCGTGTGCCACCATGCTTGGCGACCTGTTTCTCTTTTTAAATCCATCCAGTGCCTTTAAAATGATCGTGTTTCCTCAAACACAGAGACATCGAAAACTTTAAAAATACGCAGTATCCTTCTATATCCTAAAGCATTACCCAAAAGTAAGACCAAGAAATCAGAATTCTGCCTCCTGCTATGGTCATATATAAGTTTAACAGGTAAAAGTCAAACATAATTGACCCAATGAAATGGTAGCCTCCATTCATTACAATGTGGATTTTCTCGAGTGGACTCCATGTACCTCTTTGGATGGAGAAAACGCTACCTTGAACGACGACAGCTTGCGGGAGCGGCGATGAGCCGCATCTGCCAGCAGGGGACGCAAGAGCGCCGCACGGTCCGCAGCCGCGGCTTCCGAGCCAGGAGGCTGCTGCCGTCTCCATGACGACAGCAGAGCCCCGCCCCACCCCCAGCCAGGGTGCGAGGGCGGAGGGCGGGGCTTCCTCGGTTCCCACGGCGCGGACCAGACGGCCCAGGGCGCTGCTGCACAGCTCAGAAGTGATGGTTTGTGCTAAATCCGAATTTTCGCGTTCTGGAAGGGAAATACTAAAGGCGTCCGTCCTTCTCCAGAAGAGCGCCTGGGCCCGAGCATTCTTCCAGCTCCCAAATCCAGAACAAAACCAAACTGGGAGCCCCCTTCGTGGGGCACCCTAGCCCTCAGCCCCCTGGCCCGGCCTCCTTGGGGAGGGGCGACCTCGCTACTATTGAGGGCTCCCGACCGGCCTGAGCACAGCGGGCACCGGGTCCCCCGCCTACCAACGCCCTCGGCGCAGGCGGATTGTCGGCTCCCACGCGGGAATGTGCAGATCGCAGGCCCACAGGTCTTCCAATGACAAGTTCTGTTTTTCCGTAGAGCTGTCTGACGTTTTAGGAAGGGAGGGTTGTTTTTCTAACTTGCCAGAGATTGAATTTAACGTTATTAGACAAAGCCAGGTTACTTCCTGTTCTGAACATCAAGTGGTGCATCTTTGAGCCAAACAAAAATGAGGAGAGAAACGAGGCGTCTAAGACACACAGCTCTCTACGGACACTCCCTCCAGCACGGAAAAACTAGGCTCCCTTGGCTGGGAAGATGCACATCTATCGGGCTGGTTCGCAGCCTCCTAGGCCTCAGTCCCTGTAAGGAGTTGTGCTGCCATTTGCATAATTAAACCAATGGGGCAGGTTGTAAGGCTGTGTGTAACCTCGAAAATCACACTCCTGACGGCCCTAGTACTGAGGAGACTCGTGTATTAATAATAATCTGATACAAAACCGTGGCTCTGCCCAGTAACCCACCCATAACACAAAGATGATCTCCCAACCTTCGTTTTGGAGGAATGGACCTTCCCTGTCTGACCTATGGAGATCTTGTTTCTGTTAAACAAAAACAAAAACCGTTTATGGAGATGGTTATTTCAGTGACTGTGACTCCAGTAAATAGGACGCATTCAGCAATAAAAACCTTCACTTAGGCCTTTTACCGGGAAAAGACCCTAGCACCGCAGTTAATTTGCCTCCACAAAATAGGTCAGAGTCTTACAAAGCCAAGCCATGAGGCAGTGTTCCAGGGGCTCTGGCCAGTGTTGCCTTGGGGGAAAAAAAATTAAATCATTAGTGGCTTCACAAGCCAAGAACAAACTCTATTTCCCTCTGGGTGATAGATGTTATTAAGTTTGGCTAGAGATGTGGGCCACAGTGATGGGGACACTTAATGACCACCACAGCAGTGAATCCCAGCTGCCCTCACCCCACCAGCTTGAATCGCCAAGTCCTGGTGCCTTCCACAGACTTCAGTGGAGGCCGAAGTGGGCGCCAACTGATAGTAATTATTAGGTTAGCACTGTGTACTGTTTACATAATATTAGAGGGTTGTTAAGGTGTTGTGTTGTGGTACTGGGGATCCAACCCAGGGGAGCTTGAGCTACATCCACAGCCTTTTTTATTTGGAGCAACTGCTTGCTAAGTTGTCCAGGCTGGCTCAAACTCATGATCCTCCTGCCTTAGCCTCCCACGTTGTTACTATATGTATGCATCACTACACCAGGCTTACAGTGTTTGTGAAGCCAGACCTTCTTCAGCAACATGACCCGGAAAGGTTTTGTTCCCATCCCAAAAGAGAACCGTTCTGAGCATGAATTCCATCTGGGACATTCTCTCCACAGGACAAAACCCCAAAGTTATTCTCATCACTCAGTGACTTGGCAGAAAAGAAGCAACTGGGAGAGAAAGTGTTCAGATTACGAAGAAAGCTCTGTGCTGCAAAATTGGGCAAATAAAGGGAGAAATCTTTCCTAGGATAAAAATTCGTCCTGGGAATGCATTCTGCAGAGGTTATTAGAGGAAGCAAAAACTCTGTAGGAATATAATTGCAGAACTCTCACAGTATGCCAAGATGAAAATTTTCCTTCGATGTATATATAATTAGGCACTTTTAGGATTTCTCTGAGTGCAGTCCTCCACAGAATAAGAATTATTGTGGATACAGAGGAGGTGGAAACTTGCTAGCCAGAGAAAAACAGAAACCCAGGTCAGAGTGGAATCAAGTCTCTTCTCATTGCTCAGTGCAGCCCAGGCTTCTATATTTGGGTTGGAAATGAACAAATAATTCATGCTGGAAATGCAGGGTGACATTTACAGCTCATCACAGACCACCCTGAAGGAAGACAATCTGAATTACAGTTTTCCCACTTTGCAGTGGTATGAAGTGCACCCCGATGACTATTTCATTTTCACTTTCATTCAGTACATACTGATGTCAATGCTTTACCGTAAGCTTGGCTTTGTGTTGGATGTGTTTTCCAACTGTAGGCTGGTGTAAATGTCCTGAGCACGTTTCTGGCAGATCAGGCTCACCTGTGCTGTTTGGTGAGTGAGGAGTATTAAGTGCATTTTCATATTTTCACCTTTCAGTGGGTTTATGGGAGTGTGACCCCCACATAAACCAAGGAGCATTGATAGAAGAGTGTTTTGGCTAACAGGAAAGCCTGCAACTGATTTTCATTCCAGAGTGTGGATTAAATCATTCCTGACTCCTGGACTGGGTTTTGAGGCTCAGGGATTAGGTGGTAGTAGATGAGAAAATGCCTTTGGGGGCTCTGCTTTTGCATTCAGCCAGTACCCGGTCTCTATAGGGACAGATTAGGTATTAGCAGTGGCTCCCATCGCTCTGGAGTGTGCACTCCTCACCCTGAGCCTGATCCGGCTTCTGCTTTGAGCTTTTCTACCTCCGGCCTGTCCAAAGCTCCCAGCCAACCCTAGCCTCCTGCCATCTCCATCTGGGACAGATGTGCCTGTCCAGTCTGCCTGTCTGTCCTGCCTGTCCTCTAACACTCATCACACCACACACCTAAGTGCCTGTTCGATGGATGTCATTAGCCTGAGTTGGTCCTGATTCCTTTGGAAGCCCTGGAGTTCAGGCACTGATTCATATATTCTATTGCCTAAAACAGTGACTTTTCAACAATCACTAGTAATAAAAGCTAACACTTAAGCCAACTATGAATCAAACACCGTGTCAAACATACAACATTCCTTATTCCCTGTAAGGTAAGATTTCGATGATCCCTATTTTAGCAGTGAGGAAACCAAGTCTCCAAGAGTTGATTCGCTCATTTCACCAAGGTCATACAGTGATCCGGGAGTTGGCGTTCCTGTCTCCCTGTGTATGAAGCAGTTTCTCCTGCAATCTCTGCCCAGGCATGGTTGGGGGTAAGGGAGGAGGTTCGGGTGATCTCATCTGGCCGCAGGACCTTTCCGAGGATGGAGCAAAGTCTTCCAAGTGCTCCCCGTGTGCCCACAAGATGTGGGTTTTGCAACTGGCTGGGGGTGGAAGGGCTGTGATGCTGAAAATGAATCACCAGCATCCAAGCCTGGATTTTCAAGCAGCTGGTACAGATGAGTAAACAACATACGCCCTTCCCCACCTTACATGTGCTGCCTCGTCTCCACGGAGGACACCTTTCCCCCCAGATAACTGTCTGCACTTATGCAGATATTTTATTTTTCCAGCTGCAGCAAGAACAGCCTGGATGCTTCAGATTCTTTGGGCTTTAGATGATGGGTTATGTCAACAGCACCATCCTCTAAGGATATTAAAGAGCATTCATGGGTCTTTTTCAGAGGTTCCTCCTTTTAACATGTGGTGGGTTAACATGCGATCCAAATTAGTACCTTTGAAATTACAATTGTAAAAGAACAATAGTACTAAATATTAAATGATCATTATTAAGAACTTACATTTATTCAGGGCTTTCTATTGGCTTTCTGTCAAAACACTAAGCTTTTAATAAGCACTGTCTCATTTAAACACCACAATAGCTCCAATAAACTACGTATTTATTGACTGTGCAGCCTCGAGCAGGGCAGTGAGTGAATCCATGCACAACCAGCTCTGCTATCAGAAGAAATTCCAGCTATACTGTGAGTAGCTCAGCTAGGCTGGCCCATTTCCTGGCAGGCCCAAGTTGGTTTACCACATTTGCCCTAATAGAATTATTAACAATGCCCTCTCCCCAAACCTCTTATTTTGGACAAACAGCATTGTCAATTTCCTCATAAGGTACATCTGTAGCAAATAAAGGGCAGGAGGTCATATTTGCTGGCTTCTTGCCTCTGTACCATAGCCATCACTTACACACTTGGGTTATGTTCACTGTCCCTCACTGAAGATTGCTTTACATTTCAATCTTTGCTTCTTGAAACGCTCCCCTTTTGACCTTGCTCTTTCATGGTTTCAGATACTCAGCTGTGACGTGAGGTGTGAAGATTTAGACTCTGAAGCCCTGTGACAAGAGTCCTGTGTCCTGACTCCAGTACCCGCCTATGGGCAGATTACTTCCCTTCTCTCTAAGGCACAGCATCCTCACACTCAGAGAAGAAGAGTAAGCTGGTCTCATCAGTTTATGATAATACAGTTGCTTAGAGGATGCAGCTGCCTGTTGTTGGTCATATTAGTATCCCTTTGAGGGAACGACAAACAAACTGGTTTCCTTCCTGGTATCCCCGTTGTCCCTGCTAGGTACAAATACACCCCAGGAAGCAGGAAGAAGGACCCTTGGATAATGATGATGTTGTTAAAGGGGGCGGAAGACTGAGCTTCTATAGGAGTCAGGATAAGTCTATTAGTGTGCATGACAACCCTCCCGAAACTTGTCAGACTGCTGTGATTCCATTCTAATTTTGTGATTTGGATGTTTCTTCACTTCTCAGTGTGTGCTGTTAAATCTCGACACTGGAGTCTCCTTCTAGCTCTTCTTCTGTGCTTTATCTCCCTGCCCCACTTTCCCAGAACAGTGTCCCCAGCACTGGACCCATCTCTACAATTGTTACGTGCCTTGTTTCACAGGGAGCTGCTCTCTGCAGGTTATCACCTTGGTGATGTGGACACTGCTCAGTATGGGGGCCAGATTTTAGTTTTGTCTTCCTAGTGCCTACCATTCCCTCTTCTCTTGCTGAGGGAACCTGAAGTTCTCTTTGCTGACCAATACCTGCCTCTCTTAGTGTGTGGTGTGGGTGGGGCTGATCTTCCTCCAGCCCAAAGCCCAAAACAGAAGTCTCATGTCAGGCACAGTGCCTGGCTCACAGATGACCATGATCCCAGAGCTCACTCTGAGCCAAACAGAGCAGTGCTGAGGTCTGTGCTGACATGAGGGAAAGACTCTTCTACATCTGAGGTAAAGGCCTCAGGGCAAAGTCAGCTCAAAGCAAAGGAGAGCTGCAGGGAAGGAAGGATTTCTGTGGACACTGTTTTGGTTCCTGGTCCAGCTTTGAAGCCAGGCTGCTATGCTTGCTAAGCAGTTAAATCTTATTTTATGCTCATGCCTTTTGAGTTAAGCTTCTGTCACTTGCAACCACAAGTGTCCCGGTTAAGCCCTTGCACGAGACTGAGCTTCAGCCCAGAGAGGTGAATTTGCATGATACATTTCCGGTTTTGGTGTCAAACTGAGGAGGCCAGAATATTGAAATGGGATTAGGAACTAGAGAATCAACTCCACCTACCCATGACTTTCTCATCTGCCTGCACCAAGCCTGGCCCTGCTCAAAGGACTGGCTGGCCCCACTGGCCCTAAGTAGCTCTTGATGGTCCCAGGCCTAAAGACACAACCAGCACTGTGTGACCCCTCCATGGGACCTGGTTGCTCACAGTGCCCACCCAGCATGAGTAGCCCTGCATTTAGAACCTGGGGCAGCCCTCAGTGAGGTGCAGTGAGGTGGCAGCTCGTCCTGTAAGAGCCACCTCTCATCCTGCCTCTATCTACAGAGCTTCTAGTTTGGATCTCAGGCATGGGGGAAAATATGTTATTTTTCTGATAAGGTTGTTCTATAGTTATAGAAGAATAAGTTCTGGGGATCTAAAGCACAGTGACTATAGTTAACAATGCTGTATTGGTTATTTGGAATAAATTTTAAATGTTTTCACCACACACACACACACAATCATGTGTGGGATGGATATGTTATAACTTGGTTGCTAGTTATTTTATAATATACATATTTATTAAATTACTATACTGTATATCTTAAATGTATATAACTTTACTTGTCAATTTTAACTCAATAGCACAAAATGGGAAAAAGAAATAGATGTATCATCCATAACATATGATTAAATAGGCGCCATTTGCATACTGCAAGGGGATGGAGAACCAAAGGCCGCATTGAGATTTTTGCATTTTAACATGAGACCCAGCTTCATGGGAAGCAGCACCCTGCACCAGCTAGGCTGGCGCTGGAGTTGGGACAGCCGCATCCTAGCCTCCCAGCGAGTCTGAGCCATTCCCAGACTGCTTAGGGGGAGAGATCCAGGCCTCACCAGGATGCGATCCAGGCTGGGAAACCATATCATTTCATTGTTTTGTTGGGTTGGGTTTTATTCTCTTTTTTTTTTGTTTGTTTGATTATGTTAAATCTGATGGCAGGAGCAGCTGTTTGAAAAGATAACAAGACATAGTATGGTAGCCATTTTGGGTTTATCTGTGGCTTGCTTAGAAGTCCTTTATTGCATTCACTGTTTCGGCTTTATTGTTTCTATTCTATTCTATTCCATTCAAATTTTTACTATGTTTGAATGTATCTGCAGCTATTTTGAAGGCAACAAAAGGCATTACAGTAACTGTTGTTGGTTTTGTAAGATTTTGAAGTCCTGTATCACTTATACTGGTTTATTTTTTATTGGTTTTATTCTGTTTTATCCTCTTTACAATAAAAAATATGGTTAAATAAAAGTTTGCAGAGAAGTGTTAGCAGAATAATTACATCCTTGTAAATATATATCTGTATTTATGTCTTTATATAAGCAGACAACGGCTGGGGATAATCATATCAATGAAAAAATAGAAAGATTTTCTTCCAGTAGGTAGGGGGTAGGTGACAGGGAACATGTGGCCCAGAGCAGCAAAGATGAAGTCACATACCAGGAGAGCCTTTGTTTGTGTTCTTTTTTTTTTTTTCCTTCTTTTTAAATAACAGCCACTGTCCTTTGCTTTCCTTTGAAAAATGATCATTTTGGAAGTCCGTATTTCGTATCCCCACTGGTCTCCCAGTAGGCAGACTGAGGGAAGAAATGTGAGAAACAGAGTCAAATCTCTGAGGACTGAAGGAATCCCTTCAATGCACATCACTTACATTTATTCATGGCTCACCCAGGGGGTCAGGCTCATCTGTGGGATTGTTTGAAATGGAGCTCCAGAAACAAGGTTCAGACCTTGATTTGCATAGAATTTATTTTTTAATTTCTTTTTTTAAAATCAGCTCATGTTTGTTGTACATCACAAATACATTCATTGTGTGGGGTTGTTACGCATACAAGATGCATCTTAATTATCTTAGTGTTGCTAGGATATTTAAAGGCAATGCTGCCAGGAGAAATGGTGGAGTGAAGAAGGCTGGTAGGATACCATCCTAGGTATACTCCCAGCCTTGCTGGTCATCCTATGGTGTGGTAGTCAGAGGTTGTGCAGAGACCTATTAAAATCAGGACATGAAGTTTGTAATATTATTTATGATGGTCACCCAGAGTTTACACAAGAAAGTGCAGGAAATCTATCGACAACACTAAAGACAGACTATTTAGCCAAGGGCCTGAATCCCACAGCAATGTCCCACATGAATCCAGAGGAAGACCCAGAGCTCGTGACAGTGCCTCCTATGAGTCCAACTGGAGGTCTAGAGCCCACAAGAAGGAATCATACCAGTCTCTTTTATGGATCTGTGCTGGGAAGGCCCAAAGGTCAGCAGTGGAAGCTAGACAGTCTATGGCAGCAGACTGGCATAGTCTATGCTTACAGCTCCTATGAAAAAAAACCAGCAGGTACAGGCAAAGAAAGAGACCCAAGGACCGATGGAACAGAATATAAGATGCAGAAAAAACTCCAACCACAGTCACCTACTGTATCTTTCATAAAGGTGCCGAACACCCTCACGGGAAGAACGATAGCTTTTTAATAAATGGTGCAGTGAAAACTGGCTTTCCACATGCCAAAGATTGAAGCTAGACCTGTATCTCTCACCATGCACTAAATTAAACCTGAAATGATCAAAGATCCAAATATAAGAACAGAAATAGTTAATGTTCTGGGAGACAGAATAAGTAGAACTCTTGAAGACCTTGGTGTAGGCAAAGATTTTGTAAACAAAACCCCATTTGCACAGGAAACACTACAAAAATTAACAACTGGGTTCACACCAAATGTAAAAGCTTTTGCACAGCAAAAGAAACCACCAACAAAATTAAGAGACAACCCACTAAGTGAGAAAAAAATTAGCAGCTGTTCCTCAGACAAAGGACTAATACCTAGAATATTAGTCTAGAACTCAAAAATATCAGATTCCCCTGAATTTAAAATCCAAAACCAAAAGTGGATATCTGAAATGAATAGATACTTCTCAGATGAAGATGTATAAACTGCAAAAAACCCAAAAACATATGAAAAATGTTCAACATCATTGGTCATTTGAGAAACACAAATTAAAACAACACTGAGATTCCATCTCAATCCAGAAAGAATGGCTATCATCAAGGAGTCAACCAATAACTAATGCTGGTTTGGCTGTGAGGAAAAAAAAGAACTCTTTTCTATTGCTGATGAGAGTATAAACTGGTATAACCAATCAGTATGAAGATTCCTCAAAAAGCCAAAACAAGATGTTCCATTATGACCCAAGAGTGCCCCTTCTAGAAATCTTCTTGAAAGAGTTAAAAGCAAATTATCACTGAGATATTTACATACTGATATTTACAGTAGCACAACTTATAATAACTAAATCTTAGAGACTGCTCATATGCCTACTGACAGATGAATGTACAAAGAAAATGTGGTATTATACACAATGAAGTACTACTCTACCATAAATAAGGATAGACTTGAGTTGTTTTTAGGCAAAAGGGTGCACTTCAAGAGCATAATTTTAAATGAAATAAAAGACACAAGTTTTAATATCACATTGTTTCTCTTGTGTGAGAAACCCAAAGAATAAAGAGGAGCAAAAAGGAGACTAGATATTGGGACATGGGAAGAACATGTCCAGATGGAAAGGGGGACAAGGGAAGGGGAAGGGAAGAAAATGCAAAGATTAAAAAGGAAGAGAATGGGAGGGGAAAGTGAGACAACACTGCTGTAAATGGGGAGGGGAAGAAGGGAGGGGACTTGAAAATAAAGAATTAAGACATATTATAGACAGCTACAGATTATAATGAGTGCAGTCATTGTGGATGGCAAATGTGTACTAATAAAATTTTTTAAAAATCAAAACAAAAATGTTAGCCTTTTTAAAATCAAATTAATTTAAAAAAAAAAAAAGCAGGAGGGGGATTTGGGGAGGATTAACTGGCCCAGGAAGGCAGCTTTTCTTCTTTCAGGGCTACGACCATCACCTTCACCTACCATTTTATACCCCCTACTCCCTGCCACACACGCAGCTCAACTCTTTCAAAAAAGAGCTTTCAGCAGCTTCCCTGGCCAATGGGCCAAGGAGAGTTTTCCTCCTGAGAACTGTGTTTGGAGACTGAGGCACCAATTCCACCTGGCTTTGGCATGGGCCTGGATGTGTGTGAAAGTGGGCTTGCCACTGTTAGGCATTCAGGCTTGGACATGGTCCAGGGAGCACAGAAACCAAGCAGCAGAGAGAGAGAAAGAGAGAGGTGGAGAGGAGGAATGGGGAGGGATGGGGACAGAAGGGGCAGGGCAGGGCAGGGCAAGGCGAGGTAAGGCGAATGGGAGAGATGAGGAGCAGAGGAAGAGCTTGTTATGAAATGCTGGCCGGATGCTGGGCAGTTTTCACAGGGGTGGGCCCTCAGGATGATCTTCACCACAGTGACACTCAGCTCCAGAGTGGCTGAGCAAATCATTCAAGGTCACACAGTATTATGGTTTATAACTAGATGTCCCCCTAAAGCTCATGAGCCCATAGGCAAGACTTTTGGGAGGTTGTTGGATTATGGAGGCGCCATAGCTGATTCCTGTTAAGAGATGTGGCCTGTTAAAAGAGCTGGTCCTTGTGGGCTCCAGTCAGGAAGGTTATCTCTGCCCTTCCTGCTCCTCCTTTACTCTGCTTCCTGGCTGCCATGAGGTGAGCAGCTTTCCTCCTCCAGGCCCTTCCACCATGACTTTCTGCCTTGGAACCGACCAATGGTGGACTGAAACCTCCACAAACTGTGAGCCAAAATAAAACTTTTCTCTTTTAAGTTGTAGTGTCACATGTGCTGCCCACAAGGCCAGAGGAAAACAGAATTCTTGGGGCCCAGACTAGACTGCAGCTGCTGAGAATGAGCGAAGCCCTGGCAGTTAGACAGGTCACTGGCTGGTGGTTCTTGGTGGCCTTCCTCTTTTCTTAGATCTCCACCTAAAACACTTGCAGTGTAATCTTACCATAAATGCTCTCTTCTGCTCTTGTTTTTTGAATGGTGTTGTGTTTTCAGTATTAGTTTCCACTCATTCATTGCTGGCACAGAAGGAAGCAACTGACCCTCGTGCGTCAACCTTGTGTTCTGCATCTCTGCCACAGTCACTTATTAGTTTTAGTTTTTCTGTCAGCTTTTTCAGATTTTCTGTGTAAGTCATCATGTTGTCTGTGAATAAAGCAAAACTTTATTTTTCCTTCTTAAACTGAAAAGAAGAAAAATATCTTTTTTCTTCTTCCCATTTTAAAAAAAGTAAGTTTCTAGTGGGTTTCAGTGGTTGTAACTGAAAGACTCTTAGTGAGGACCTCTGCTATTGATGACATAAACTGGGATTTGCTGTCAGTTCTTCTCACTTCTGAAAGTTCCCATTCCCACTGCCATGCTCCAGGTTAAGCTCAGGGATTTTGACCAAGTAAGACTCAAGGGTCAGAGTAGGTACCACTTGGGCAGCTTAACAGCAGCAGCTGGAGGCCTGGGACATCTGTGTTCAGCCTTGTCCTTTGGGTCTGTGAAAAGCAAAAGTGCAAAACCCCAGAATGTCTTTAGGAGAGAAGAGACTTTTCAGATACAGAAGGTACCATGCAGACTCCAGATCATCAGAGAAAGTGTGTTTCCTGTTGTATATAGATACAGTCAGAGGAGTCTCATTTCTCTCTACAGCTGTAGACAAGCCAGCCACAGAGTTCTCTGAGACCCTGAAGGACAGATAGGGTGGAAAAGAAAATAACATAAGGCTGACACCTTCATTGAGGGTTCAAGTGAGAAGGTTCCATTTCCTTTAATAGTGATGTTCTCTGGCCAGTTGAACAAACATAGTTTCCTATTACAAACACACAGTACACCTTTACAGAGGATTAAACAAAGTTTATCTTAGAAGTTTTAAATATAAAAGGGCAACTGTAATCATGCTTATAAGAAATAGCATGCATAAAGATTTAAATTTGAGTAAGTTTGTCATTCTGTCTACACTGTTTGTAATATTCCTAAAATGTAATATACACATATTGCAATAGATAGATACACTGTATATAGTGAATACGTAATACACTCTAAAATGTAAATATTTTCAATTTTGCTTTTTTTATCTTTGCTGAGCAAGGAAGTTTCAAAAGAACATTTACATTCTTCAAGAATTTATGTCAACAAGTATTTGATCCTTAGTATCAAAGATGATCATGGCTTGTATGTCTATATAAACTAAGATTGAAGAGTTGTGTCAAAAGTTTCTGAGTCTAAATCTCATAAAATCAGCACCTTAAGAGAAAATACTTTAAAACAACAGTATTATTATAAATCAAAAAAAGTTGATTTTTATCAAAAGTCTTAGATGGCAAATAACCATAGATGGCAAAATTCTGGCACAAATGCCAACACCTCTTGGTACCGCACTCCCAGCACTCTCCTCCCTGGCCTGCGTGAGGGCCACGTGGCACTCCAGGGAGCCATGATTCAGCTGTGGTAAGAGGATCCTAGTCACAAACTGGAGCAGTCTATGCTTTTGTTATAAATTTCAGCCTCCTCTGGTTAATTTCTAGAAAAGCAGAGTTACATGTAAGAGTTACTAACTGCTCCTAAGATATGATTTGGGAACAATTTGAGTGTGACTCTCATTTAAATTCAGGCATTGAAATTTGATCCTTATTGTGAAGTATTAAGAGAGTGAAAACTTCATTTGACTATGGTTGTTATGGTTTGTGTCTAGATGTTCCCCCAAAGCCTCATGTTGTCACAGGGAGGACTTTTTCAGAGGCAGTTGAATCTGGAATGTGTGATGCTGGGATTAAGGATATGTGATTAGTAAATCAGCCCACTGATTGGTGGATAGAGTATAAAAGCCTAAATAGAGTATAAAAAGGGGCAGAAAGAAGCTGCTGAGGTCTCTTGCTTATTTTGCTATCTTCTAATTGCCATGAAGTGTTTCTCCTCTCCAATGCCCCTCTGCCATGCCACCCTGCCTGGGAGCCAGCTGATTATGAACTGAAACCTCTAAAAACTATGAGCCAAATAAACCTGTTCCCCTTTAACTTTGAGTCTTGAGTATTTTGTCTCAGCAATGAGAGAAAAGTAAGTATAATACAATGGTGGTTGGAGTTGGGAACTTTGGGAAATGGATAAGAGTGTCAGGAATGAACCCTCAAGATTGAAAGTGTTAGCTTTATAGGATGAAGGAGAAAGCCAAAGACACACACAGACACACCCCATCCTTTGTGACACCCTTTGCTGCCTCGGAACTCTGCCAGCAAGGTCATTATCAGGTGCAGATTCTGAACCTTGGGCCAGAGCCATGAGCCCAAATAAACCCTTTTGGTCCTTTATAAAATCACTCAGTTTCAGGTGTTTTATTATAATAACAAAAACCGATTAATACCAGCATGGCCTAGATCTACACTGTCCCCCCAAAGCTTCATGTGTTCAGAGGCAGGGCTTGTGGAAGATGATTTCATGGTGGGGTGTTATCCGATCAGTGGGTGCATCCACTAAGGAGTTCACTAGCTGCTGTGATGTTAGGAAGTGAGACCTGATTAGAGAAATATCAGTAGGGGGATGACTTGGAAGGATATCTGCTACCCCACAGCTCCTTCCCTCACTCTCTGCTTTCTGGCCACGATGACGTGAGCAGGGTTCCTACTCCCAGGATCTTCCACTAAGCTGTTTCTGCCTTGGAGACAGCCTACTAGGCACTGAACCAGGGTGTGATTTCAGGTATCCTGTCTCAGTGACAAGCAGTGACTAATATAAGCACATCATATAATCCTTGGAGGGGCTAGAAGCACCCCACCTACCCTGAACCTCTCAAAAACTACCTGCTAATGGAGTTGTTGTCGCTAAACCCTAGTAGAACCACACCAGTGCCTTGATTGGGAGCCGCTGCATCCACATACTCTCCTCGTCCTGCTTATAGTGGCCACAGTGCTTAAGGACAAGGCTGACGACTTCATCCTTGTAAGACCCAACATCACTGTGCCTGCTGTCAGAGAGTCAAACCTGTGAGGTGGTCTAGCTGCATGATATGCTGTCTGCAGATATGCTGTCCTCAGGACACCCTGGAGGAGAGAAGAGCTCTGCCTCTCCAGCTCCATCCAGGAGATGTGTGGCATCAGTGTAGGAAAATGTTATGGGAAAAGTCGAGAGACCTGTGAGCTACAAAGGTTAGAATCTGGGGCAGGGTTCCGTCCTAAGAGCAGGGAGAAACCTGGGACGATTGCATATTCAAGAAAGTGACCAGCAATCCCAATTTGCTTGGGAGAGGGGTTCTCCAGAAGTCAGGCTTTTGGCACTAAACCAGGACCATCGTTAGCAAACCAGGATGAACTGGTCATCCTGACTCGACACTAACTATTCTGAGCACCAAACAAAACTAGTCTCACCAATCATACTTTATAATTTGGTTTCCCAGGTATGCAGGGAAAAATACCTTAAAAACATTTAGTACAAAGTCTGGCACAGAGTAGGTACTCAATAAATACTTTTATTTTTGTATTTTAAAAGTTTACTTCATTTTTAAATATTTTGATCCTGTTATAGTTTGTGTTTACATGACCCCCCAAGCCTCATGCATTCATGGAGGCAGCTGAATCTAGCATTTGTGAATGTTCATTGTCTAGCACTGGGATTGGTGGTGTGAGTGCTGCACCCATCCAGGGATGGAGCCAGCATACTATATAAGGAAGGGAAGAAGGTGGGCTTTTCTCTCTTTTGCCCTGTTTGCTTGTGTTGTTTGTAGCCACCATGAATGGCTGCCCCGCCATGCCACCCTGCCTTGCAGCTAGCTGAGTATGGACTGAAACCTCCAAGAATTGTAGTAAAAAAACCTTTCCATCCCTAATTTTTGATCAGGTATTTTGTCTCAACGAGAGAGAAAAGTAACTGAGACAGATCCTAATGTCTCATTTTCCTTGGCAGCTTCTCATCGTGTTTCCTTTCTGTGAGGATTTGGCTTGGTGTTTGGGGTTCCTAGAGGAGAGCTCCTATGGGGCCCTGTGTCTCAGTCACACTCTGGCCTCTGCCTCTCGGTGGGAGCACAGAATGCCATTGGCTTCCTCTCTGAGGCTCTCAGTAGCAGCTGCTGCCCTCCTACACCTCAATGGGCTGTGAAGCACAACAAGGTAGCACAGCATGTGGGGTGCAAATCAGTGCCTTCAGCATCTTCACTCAGAAGGCTGTAGGGAAGAGGAAGGCAGGAAAACTATGGAGTCCTGAAGAGAAAGAGGCAGAACCTTGAGGGGAGAGGGAGCCCATGGCTGCTAGGACAAGCTTTCCCTTATCTGTAGTAGATGTTTGAAATTTAAAAATGTATTACAGTAAAACACACATTGCCATTAATTCCCCTCAGAATACTCCATCTAGTTTCAAGCTCAGGTCTCCAGCTCGGTGTGTTCCCTGCCTACTATGCTTTTAAAAACTGACTTGGATTAAGCGGTAAAAAAAGAATTGTGTGAGTTTCTTGGATTGTTGTTTCTAGGCCAGGAGTCATCCTCATCAGATAAGCTGTCCTTTTGGGAACTGGCTGCAGGAAACCTTTCAGAATCTCTGGTTTCATAGCACAGTTCTAAAAGATAGTCTTTGTTATGCTGTTTGCTCACACATGAGATGTAATGTTAAACACATTTTATAACCGAGAAGCCTGATTTGCAATGGCTTGTGAACGCGCAACAACCCCAGCTATGAATCAGAATGACAATGTTACCTCGGGAATGAGCTTGTTTTGCGGCTGCCACCAAGACGTTTTCTCTGCTTCCTCCACCGTGAAACACAGGTTTGGGACAGTGACATCTGAGCTCTCTGGCTCTAAGGTTCTGGGACATCCTAACACCATGGTTTACATAGAAAGAGGAGCTGCCTTTGAACCATGGAGTTTTCCACACCTTGTCCTCTGCCAAGGTTTAGGTAGGGTGGGATCCAAGTCAAATTGGCTTAATGATCAAAGAAAATTTAAATCATTTTTTTGCAATACTGAAAATTGAACCAAGAACCTTCACACTGAGCTACCTGCCCTGCCCTTTTAAAAATGTTTTTGTTTTTAAATTTTGAGACAGGGTCTGCCTAAGTGGCTGAGGCTGAACTTGAACTTTCAGTCCTCCTCCTCAGTCTCCCAGAATGGTGGGTTTGCAGGTGTGCGCCCCCATAGCCAGCTGAGAAACCGAATCTTTTAAAACTGAGTATAAGAAGAAAACATTTCTTTTCTATATCTTGGTACGTTTCCAGAAGAAGCCCATCATAAAGATCAAACTGATCACTGGTTTAAAGCTCTCTCTTGTCTAACACGAAACTTTTCCCTTGAGTCAGCAGAGAACACTTCCTTACCCTTGTGTCTCCCGCAACACACAAAGCTACCTCTGCTCTAACTGATGTCATTCAGCCACTATTTGCATAATAAATTATTCCAAGACTGAAAAACACATGGACCCTTAATCTCAGAAGAAAGTTAAGCTCTTCAGTGATATCTCCCAGTGCCTGTAAATTTGGAGGCCTCTGGGGACAGACACTGGGCGACCACATTAACAAGCCCCCACTCACTGTTCTCATGGCTGTTCCTACATCCATTTCTCTGGGTGTCTTTATCTGTGTTTCTAACTTCTGCATCTCTCTCAATGTATGGACACTCTCTTGTCCTTGGTATGCTTGTCATTCAGTCTCATGCCCTGGATCGCTCCTTTTAACTGACCCTTCCAATAAGTCAACCTCCAATTGGTATCTTCATTCAATTTCCTCTTCTCCACCCTCAAGAAACAGCTTGTAAGCAAGGTTGAGGAATCTGGATTTTATCCTGAAAATAACTTCTGCTCCTGAAGGGTTTTAAGTAGTGGCAGTTTGTGGTCAGGTCTACATTTTCAAAAGGTGACTCTGGCTGCAAATACAAAGTCAGATTAGGGGAGAGGTCATGAGGATGCCATTTAGGAGGCTGTAAAGTTAGCTCCATGACAGGTGATGGTGGTACAAGACCACAGAGACAGTGAAGGGACAAAAGGGAGAGGTGACCAGGCTCACCTCAAATTTGGGGTCAGAGGGTTGGGGAGTGGGGAAGCCTGGTGTCTTAGTTACTTTCCTATTGCTGGGACACATTATCTGACACCCAAAAGATATAAGAAGAAAGGTTTACTTAAGCTCACAGTTTGTAGAGGTTTCAGTTCACAGTTGGCTGTCTCCAAGCCTGGGCAGCATGGCAGAGCAGAAACAGCCCGTGGCAGGGGCCAGAAAGTAGCAGTAGCGAGTAGCAGCTTGCCTTTCTTCTGTTGCTTTATATTCCATCCAAGCTACAAGCCACCCATCCCCAGATGGAGCTTCATTATCCACACCCACAACTATGCTAAATCCATTTAGGTACTGCACGTTTTCAGTCCATCCACCTCTAAAAAGCCCACCCATGAGTGCATGAGGCTTTGGGGAAACATCTGGATAGAAGCCATGACACCTAGGCTTCTGGGTTGAGCAACTGGCCCAAAGGTGAAGTTGTCCACCGAAACCACTTTGGGAGAAAGAGAAAAAAAGGAAGGAGGAACCATGAGATGACCTGATTCAGAAAGAGAAAGAGAAGTCTAGAGCAGGCACTGATCTCTCTCGGTTTCTAACCGCTTCTTTCATAGCCCACTCAGAATTGTCCATCTCTACTCCACAAAGACCATCTCCCAAAAATGTTCCAGGCCTCAAACTCCCAGGAACTCTTATCTGAGCATCAGCGGAAAGAACACTGTGTTGAAGTTCGGGCATGAGGGCAGTCAAACTTGGTCCTGTTTCTCTAGCCTGCTGAGGCAACTGCATTGTGTCTCCTATCCTCTGAGAATTTATTTAATTTGCTATAAAACATTTGGACATGATGTGGTAATAGATAATTCTCTAATAGTTATTCAATGTTCTTAATCTTATTATCTGGTAATTGTCTTTGTTGAAGCTGTATGGAACATATTTTTAAAATAAAGTTCTGCTGCCTAAATTGAGGAGCAGGGTAGTACGTATGGGTATGCTGCCATGTTACTTAGCTAATTTGAGGAGTTAGTATAGGCTGTGGTTAAATTTAGGAGCTTAAGAGTCAAATTAGCTGAGTTCCAGTCACATCTCAGCCCCTTACTAAGTGTATGACCACAGGAAATTATGGAGCTTTGCTGTACCTCAGTTTTTCCATCTGCAAAATGGACACGGGAATTTAAATGACAGTTATAGGAGTAAACACATGTAATGTACTGTGTTAACTAGGTATCATTCATAGGTGGGTGGGTGGGCAATGGAAAGGTTCCCAGAGTTTTAAGCAACTTTTTAATCTCACCTTATGCCATGCTATTGGACATCTAAACTTGCCAAATTCAGTTCAAGAAACATTTATTGAGAATATTTTGTATCATATTCTTTTAAAATATCTACTTATGTAAAGCTTTCAATACATACTGCCTCTTCATAAAATCTTAGGTAACTGTCTAGATACTCAGGGCTTAGCAGCACACACCTATAATCCTAGCACTCAGAAGGTTGAGACAGGAAGATCACCTCAAGTTGAAGGCCAGCCTGGGCTACATAATGAGTTCAAGGACACCCTTGAAAGGTGTAGACAGCCAAAGAGCCAGGCATGCACCAGACTCCCAATCCTCTGATTCTGCAAAGAATAAACAGAGCCTGTGTGTTCTTTTTCTATTGGTGACATGAGAGAACTAAATCAGGTGTGGTTGTTGTTCCCTTCCTCACACTTGGTAAGCTTTTATTTTACCACAGCGCCACACTTCCCATGGGGTTTTCTCTAAAAGCCCTGCAAGGCTGCCTGGGCGGCAGCTCCTGTTCCTCAGAGCCTCTGAAGCGCTGTTTCGCTCCAGGATGGCCACAAAGGCAAGCAGCCGTGTGGGCGCTCTTTCTCCAGGGCCTCACACCCAGCTTCCCCTCATTGAAAAGAAGTTGGAGGGAAGAATCACATTATTATGCCCTTCAACTATTTGTTCTTAGCCGATCCTGTGTGTTTTTATCATGAAATTCTACAGTTTAAGAACACATAATAGCAACAGAAGCCCAAAGAAGAGTACACACTGATTTCTACAGTTAACACAAATGCAGATTCTCCTCAAGAGAATCCACCTGCAAAGACACTTCACTCTGGTTATAGTGATAAACCAGAAGATTAAAGCACAGCAGTTCAAAAAAGGTTCTTGCGGGAAAGATCAATGAGCTTCTCCTTCTGCACCCTCCCCAGGCCTCCCACAAGCATGATGAGGAAACTGGCAAGATTGACATGGAAATTCACAGGATAGGGCTCTGCTTCAGAACTGCCTGTCCTCGCTGGCCCTCCACTACCACCCGGGTGGCCTGCAGCTCTCCCTCATCTGCTGCAAACCGTGCACATGAGGAACGTAGTTGGCTCGTGCGAAGAAAACTTTGGAAAATATGTAGCTCAGTGAGAGGAAAGAAGGTCGGATATGGATTGGGAAAAACCAATCTTGATTTTGGTGTCATATTCTTCACATCCAAGTTCATCACAGACCTATACTTTCAGGAGCTGGAGAGTGACCGGTGGCAGAGGCCTGGCCACAGCTCCCTGACTGTGTCCACATGGCTCCCTGGTATTGAGCTGCAGCTGCTTGATTTGATTTTTGTTCAATGCCAGAGACAGCAGGGCGGCACTGCAGTGAACAGTGGTAGAAATCAAGGGCAGAGGTGATGTTGGGGCCCCAGCTATCCCCAAGCCTTTCATGTGTAGCAGCATTTGGCATTCCTGGGACTTGTCTACTGGTAACAGTGAAGGGACCTCCCTGGTTACCATACCTAGGTTCTGTCCTCATCTTGATCTTTACTCATCTTCCCTGTGATGGAAAATGAAGCTTGGGAAGCAGGCACATCACAAAGGGGCATGTTCCATCCAGGGGCCAGGAACAACTGTCCAGCACTGTCATGCAGTTGGTGTAATGTGCAGAGTGATAGCCCCTCGGGCCATCAGATTCAACCTCAAATCAAAGCAAAGAACACAGGCTACCTCCAGAAAACCCACTCTGTCAGCATGACAGCTCGAGTTCCTTGATAGCCAGAACCTGCAATAATAAATCCGTATGGCTCTAAACCACTACATTGTTGTAATTTATTACAGAGATGAAAGGAAAGTAATGATGTTACTTGATGTTATATATCCTAGACCGTTTCAATCTGCAAGTGAGAAAACTAAGGCCCAGAGAACTTGTCAGCTTTCATGAACTCACATGATTGGTGATTAACAACTGTTGCCAGGGAGAAATTCCTCTCTGCTAAAGAACAGAGGTAATGTATGTGCAGGACCCACGGCTTGTAAGAATTAATGTAGTTGGTGCACTGGGAAGATAGGAGCAAAAGAAAACTGGAGTTGGCTATCACCAAATCATTCACGCATTCAACAATATGTTTTACTTACCTGCTGAGTGCAAGGCACTGTTCTAGGCCCTGGAGACCCAGGAGTTTCTGAATCTGGTGGTCCTCCGGGGTCCCAGTGGTCCTGCTTGAGCTCTTGGTACCCTGGCTGCCCTCCCTTCCTGCCCACAGAGGAGGTGCCCATGGCAGGCGGTGCCTGCACACCTGCCCTCCCCCAGCCATTATGTGGCTCCTCTGACGCCTGCCCAGCTGACACAGGAGCCTGGCGACACCGCCCCAGCACCTTCATGCATAAAACATGGCCCAGGAGGCTGAGGGAGGCTGGCCTAGGCTGCACAGAGGGGCTGCCACCCTCGGGCCCCTGGGGAGTGAAGGGAAGGGAAGGCAAGGCGAATCATAAGATAAAAATCAACGGAAACCTCAGATGTGAAAAAAAAAGAGAGAGAGAAGAGAGTGGGTTTTTTTTTCTTTTTTTCTGTAATTTTTACACTTCCGGGATGGCTGCCAGGCCATGAGGAGGTTTTAGGCCCAGCTCCCTGGGACCATGGTGCTACCTTCGCGGCTGCACTGGATCCGGAACCGGCCATGGAGGAACCGCATCCGCAGGCGCCAGCTGAACCGTGAGTGTCCCCAAGCAGGCGTCGCCACACCTCTTTCCCCCACGAGGCCTTTGTTTTGAGCTCCAGTATCCCCCTTTCTTCCTCTTCCCACCCTCCTACCCCCTCTCCCGCGGCCAGCTCACTCTGCACCCATTCGTCTCCCTGTGTCCTCTGGAGAGGTAACAAGACACGCGCCATCCTGTCCCAAGTGCCAGGCAGGAGGGAGTTCTCGTCTTTGTTCTCCATCTCGATGGAAAACATGGGTACATAATTCCACCTGCCCCGGAATCATGGGAGTTGGCAGCTCTGACATTATGGTGAGGAGAAGCAGAATGTCCAAACGGAGCAGGCATCAGCACTGTGGCTCCCAGAGGGAGAAATTCCAGGGTCAGCGAGGCACACTGTCTTTAAAGGGCCCAGTACTGTTTCTGAAATAATCAAACTCTCGCTGAGGTTCCTCCCAAGCCAACTGGAACTCTGGGCCAAAAGGAGAGCTTAGTGTTGACAGAATCTGAGAATGAAAAGGCATTCCCAATGGATGCCAAGAGCAGGACCTATCATCAAGTAGTAACTTCGTGTGTCTTGCTAGAGAGGTTTACTCCTCTCAGGTGTCAGTGAATTCCAGTGGCTGGAGCGGGTGGTGGCTCAGCGGTGAATGAGAGGGGCCTGTTTCAGGTGGGTACGGAAGGGTTCACTTTCTTCTTATCTCTGTGATAAGAAAGGCTGCAGTGAAGCTGTGTTGATAGGTTGCTGCTGACACTAGGCCTTGGTAAGTGGAGGCGAGAGGGAGTGGTAGAGTGTGGTGAGAGGGGACCACATGTCCTCACTGAGGGGTTGCAGGCTCTCCAAACCAGACACAGATCCAGGTTGCCAGATTTCCCAACTTTTCAAGAAAAACCAGGAAAAATACTACTTTACTGAAAACTAAAAACACTTATGTTTAAGTGTTGGCAGTTAATTCTTTAGATTTTAGATATTGTAGTGGCCAGTGCTCTGATACAAATGGCAATTTGTGAACCACCAACTGCTGAGCCCTGGTGTGTGGCGGAGCTCTTTTTGCTATGATTCACACCGATACTCATCCCTACTTACATGCTGATGAGTGTCTCTGATGCATTAATAAAAAGCCCCTGGGCCAGACAGACAAGTTAAGATGAATGAATGGTTTGAGTCACAATCTATTCCTTTAGGGGACAAGTTAGATTGGTTGGATTCCAAGTGGTGCCTCACATACAAGGCAATATTTTGCACCCAGAGAAATATTTAATTTTTTTTAACTGAGTAAGCTATTAAGAATTTTTTCAGAACTTGCACCTTCTTCATCAGCTGCTCCTTCCCCTGGACCCTACCTTGAACTCAAATTCATTGTTATGATGCTCTGTTCTGTGTCTATAGGAAAATAGTTGGGTTTCCTTGGATTCATGGCCATACCTCTGCTAGGGTAGGGAATATTGCTGGAAAAAGGGTGAGCATGGATATGCATGGCTTTCCAGTATGGGCAGGAAGTCAGCCAACACTCTACAAATAAGAACTTGTGCAGAAAAAGCCGCTTCACTTTAGAAGTGGTACTTAAATTATGAGACTGGAAATGGTGCACTGTATAATAATTTTTGATTTTGAGGGCAGGGGAGTAGTGAAGATTGAACCTTGGGCCTGTAAGCCCAGCCCTGCCATTCATTCATATGTGTATGTGTGTGTGTGTGTGTGTGTTACTAAGTCACTGAAGTGCCCATACTGGGCTTGAGCTTGTATCCTCCTGCCTCAGCCTCAGCCTCCCAGAGTGCTGGGTTCGTAGCTGCATCACCATGCTTGGATTCTGCACAGTTTTAATATGGAATGATGGTTATGGCAGTGGATATTGAATCCAAACTCAACGTCAAGCAGGCTAATCCTAAATCCATCATATAATCTCTCTGTCTGAGGGATTCTGATGTTCTTCCAGGGACCTGGCTGTATCACTGCCCTAGAAATAGGAGCAGGATCAAGTGATATGTTCAGGAGTTGATTTTTGCAGCTCAGGGAAGATCTGTGCATGGTAGAAAAGCAAGAAGGGTTAGAAAGGGAAGGCAGGAGTCAGTTGAAAGCTCCCACTTCAAACACCAGCAGCACCTCAGCCACAGAAACAGCTTCTTTGATAGCTTCTCCAGTTTCCTCTGTCTGAGGTTCTTCTCCCAGGCCAGCATCCCCTTCCAAGCTGGGGACTCGAGCTCTATTACACCTCAGTGTTGTTCTGTCATTAAGGGAAGGAAGTTAGTAAACCCCAGTCTCTTCAACACACAAAGGATCTTGGGTGGCAGTAGGAGGTCACAGGTCATAACATGCAGACTTCACTGATCAACCGCAGCTTGCTCTTTCCTGTCAAGGGGGCAGCCCTAGGCTCCTCATCCCTGGTTATATGGTGCTCAGGTTGCTGTGCCTAACCAATGAATATTGTGTTGTTCACTTTTAAAGCTGTGTCTATGTTCTGTCGCCTCTTAACAAAACACAAGTTTACTGTCTTAAAACAGCATGCATTTGTCACCTCCCAGTTTCCATGAGTCAGGAGTCTGAATTAGCTGTGTCCGCTGCTAACTCACTGGTTTTGTGGTGCGGCGGCCAAGGTGTCACCTGGGCTGCTGTCTCACTTGGGGCTTGGGCTCTTGGCCTCTTCAAGGTCACAAGGGAGTCTCATTGCTTATAATCACTCTTTTAAAGAGCTCATCTGTTGGGTCAAGTCCACCAAAGTGAACTAGTCTGGGGTCCTAATTACATCTGCAAAAATTCCTTCACCTTTGCAGTACTATGTAATCTAACATGGAAGTGAAAGCTTCTAGTGTTTATGCACAAGTCCTCCAGATACCTAAGTGGGCCGGACTATCCAAAGCACACACCAGACATGAATCCTGGACTATGGGCACCTTCTTGGAATTCTGTTTAGCGTAAGCCCATTGTTGCCCTTGCAATAAAATCTGGATTTTTGAATTTCTGAAAATCCTTGTTTTGTTTTATTTTTTGTTATGAAAATTTTTAAATGTAAATAAAGGTAGGGAAAATAGCATAATGAATTCCATATACCTATCACTTAAGCTTAATGATGTTAGCATTTATTCCTGCTGGTCTCATCTCTTTTCTTGATGAAGTATTATTAAATAAACTTTACAGATTTTTATAACACTAAACTCTGAATATTTTGCTAAGAGCATCCAAAAAATGGCATTTTTTCTACATAACTGCCTAAGAAAATTAACAATGTCTTGCTAATATTAAATGCAGTCTATATTCCAGTCTCTTCAGGCAGGAACCCATTCGTAATACACTCCGTGTGGCTGTCACCCTTAGCAAGACACCTAGCATTGAGTGTGCTCAATGAAAGTGTGAGTGCCATCAAAACTATTTCCAGGCAGAGGACATAGCTCAGTGGTAGGGTGCTTGTTTAGCATGCATGAGGCTCCAGGTTCAATCCTCAGCACAACAGAACAGCAAAAACTCATATTCGTACTGACACAATTGCTCCTGAGCTCCATTTCCCTGTTTACCTCACTTGTTCCCGTCACTCTTGGAGTCTGTAAAGAAGTCTTTATTTTCTAGTCCATGGTAGTGTGGTATGGTGGACCCACGTTATGAGAACTAAAACCTATTGTGCTTCTCAGAGACATACGTGTTTTAATTGAGGCCATCAGAGAAAGAGACTGAGTCACTACAAAGACCCAAGGGTGATCCTTGAGGGAGCTCCTTGGGTGCCCTGGAGTCTTCCATGAGCTGCTTACCTGAGACCCACCCTTACAAAGAGGCAGACACAGCCATAGTCAGGGAGCACTTGGGCTTCCTGCAGGACTGCAGTGTCCAGCCAGGACATAGGGGTGCGCGGAGGGCAGAGATGGGTGGGAGCTGTGTGCCCTCTTCTTTCTATAGTCAGCCCCTGAGGGGTGTTTAAAGACAAGCTAGCCTGTGCAGTCTCTAAGCTTTGACAGCAGAGAGTTTGCTTACATTCCACTTCTGCAACTCTGCAGTGGGCCCTTGTCCCACCTCCTTAGTGTTGCTCCTTGAAGCATAAATGGGTATTATAACGGTACCAACCTCGTGGAGCTCCCCACATGTGGCATGTGGCGGTGGTAGTTGTTGGGATCTGAGAACCAAAAATTGGTGACAGATTTGGGGCACATGCTATGCTGGAAAGGGCAGGCTCCCTTCCTCAGCCTCACACCCACCCTGCATCCAGCTGACCCACACAGCTGACCCCGAGGCAGGAGGTCACACAGATGCACTTGTTCCTCTGGGAAATGAAGTGCGGTATTAGCCTCACCCTGAATCCCCATGCAGTTTCCCTTATAAGTAAGTTTAGCCCCCCATGCTCTGTCTCCTATCACAGCTGAACCCCATGTCTGAAGGAGCTTGGGTGGAAGAAGTGACAGGGGCCTCCTTTTTGCCCCCCCCCCTAGAAATAGGTGCAAGTTCTCTGCCCCACTGAAAAAACAACTGTGACATAGCCAAAATACACTTGAGATTAGGGAACTCTGCTGTCCCAAAGACATCACTGGTGACTTTCTTCCTGGTGATCACATGATTGTCTCCTCTTGCTTCTGTGGTCCTTTCTTGCCCTAGCATGGTAGAAATCTTATTAGTGACCAGGGGAAGGGGGCCTGGTCAAGTGGGAGTCTGAGTCCCACTGGCCATCCCCGATGTGGTGGTTGGAGGACAGTGTAACAGCACGGGGACACTTCCATCTGCAGCTGTCCTGGGCTTACCTGTCCACAGGAGGAAGTCAGAACCCACCTGGGTGGTCCTTTTCCAGGTCGTTGGCCCTGATGCACCAGAAGGGACTTGAGTCTCTTCTGAATACCTGGGTATCTCCAGGTGAGAAGCTGGGACTGCGGATTGGTTTCCTGGGGATTCAGGAGACCTGTGTAGAGGGAAACGTGGGCACCTAGGTCTGCGCAGGTCCACCCACTGTGCAGATGGCCCCTGCTCCTGCTCGCTGAGGCTGAGACCCGGCATCAGCTTTCAGAGCGGCTGGCTGGCTATCAGCTTTCACTTCTGCTTCCCTGTTATCTGCGAAGCTCAGCCCACACACTCGAGTTTCTCCCCTGGGCTCCAGGCCTCAGGGATTGTGTCCTCGCAGATTTCACTTTTCACTGTGGACACAGATACCTGCATGGCACAGGCTGTGGCAGCAGCTGCGTAGGCGCCTTTCCTCACCTGCTGGCCCAGTGTCTGGCTGTCCTGGCTCCTGGATGGTACAGGCCTGGGCAGCCTTTGCTGGCTCAGGCTGTCTCCTCTGCCCCAATCTGGTGCATTCGTCTCTCAGCTTCCTGTTTCCTCTAAAGACAGAAGCTTAAAGATCTGGGAGGCCACCTATGAGGTCACCCCAAGTATAAAAGAAAGAAAGAAAGAAAGAAAGAAAGAAAGAAGCCTTTTGAATACTCTGGAATTTCTTCCTAGGACCCATAGTTCCTGAGTTGCAGTGTTGTCACCTGCTAAATGCGTGCATTAAACCCCCACAGCTTTCTCCCCAGTGCTGCCTCTTATTTGCCACGAGGTCTGGCAGTCACAGACTATGAGTGTACTTTATTTTAGAGACCCAGCGATTTATACTGGGATAAGAATCATTTCTCTAGCTGCAAATGGCATCTCCTCTTTTCTCATTCTCCAGAAGTGTTTCTATCTAAGACTTACCTTCCTCCTCCTGCCAAGTGATGGAATCTGTGAGGGCCTCTGCCAATGTCCAGTTCTAGCTTCTACTGTCAAGGAAAAATAAACAAAAACAAAAGATGATGGGAAACTAGAGAAGATCTTTGGTAATTCAAGGGGTTCGGCTGATTAGGAAGTATTTCTTTGTGTGGAGGTAGATCTGCATAGACATTTTAGCTGTCTTGGCCACAGAAATAATTTAAGGGCATGGAGCGAAGGGGATAGAAGGAAAAAAGCAGCAAATGCAAACGTGATAGCCAAAAATTTTAAAAAATGAAAACAGCGGAGGGATTAGAGAACTCCTAGCTTGGCTGGAGCCTGATACTTTTGATTCTCAGCCTGATACTTTTGATTCTCCGACTGGTTATTTGTGTAGGGATTTAAAGACCCCAAAAGCTAATCACAGGAATAACAGCTTGGTCTCTGGCCAAGATAGGAAATGACCTCCGCAGCAAATTTCCTCAGAATCACTAAAATACTGTGTGAAGCTGAGAGTGAGGAGGGTCAGGGGGATGGAAATACCTTGAATGATGTTAGCCTTTGTTTAGGCTACACAGTGAAACATCAAGATTCATGTACCAATTCCCCATATGGAATGTAAACATGCCGTGCTACAAACATGTACTAATAGTCAGGAGGGAGGAGCTGCTTGGAAGGAAAGGACAAGTGGATGGGGAAAGGAGAAAGGAAAGAAGGGAAGAGATTATACACACACACACACACACACACACACACACACACACACACACGATAGATAATTATACTACTAATCTGTTGGTTCATCAAAAAGAATAATTTGTGCTTTCCTTGTTTGATCATTATTTCATGCCTATATCTTCTACTCTGAGCAACTATTTTGAAGATAACAATATGCAATATATATATATATTGAAACTTCAATCCTCCTGTTTCTGCCTCTCATGTAGCTGAAATTATTTAGGTATGCACCACTATCCCCAGCTGGGTATATTTTTCTGTTAGTAAACATGAAAAAATATCTCTGTTCCAGGTCTATACAGCCATGTGAAAATGAGTTTGGGACAGTTTACATGTGTCCAATCTGATGCACTTGAGTACCAACAAATGATTATTGGTATAAAGTGGACTGTGTTGTGTGGGAACTGAAACATTGATGTAATTATTCATGTAAGCTGATGTTTGTGACTTTCCATCCATGCCAGCTGCCCCCTCGGTTCCTGGGTGGCAAGTCAGCTGTCTACAATGTCAAAGTAACCTGGGGGTGGTGGGCATGTGCATGATCAGAACTCTGTACCTCACACACTGTTTGAGGGGAGCTCGTTTCATCTCTCTCCTAATGCAGGGTGACTTGGAAGCAAGACCGTTCCCAGTTCCTACAAGGGTGGTTCCCCAGGGCCTGGTTTGGGTGGTACAGGGATGTTCTTGCAGTTGGGTTTGGGTGGCTTGGCACCTAACTTGCTACATAGGATGGAATGGAAGACATCCCTGTGCTGACCTGAGATAATCAACTTTTGAAGAGAAGGGTTCATATGGACTCCTAGTTTTTGAGGATTTAGTTTATGATCAGTTGGGGCTGTTGCTTCTAGGCCTGTGCTGGTAGAACAAAGCTACTCCCCTCGTGGTCAGGAAGCAAAAAAGTGAAGCAGTAAGGGTGTGGGATCCCATTATCCCTTTCAAGGGCATGAGCCCGGTGACCTAAAGGCCTCCCATGAGGCCCGCTAAGAAGTCTCCACCTGCCCCAGTACCACCACCCAGGGAATGAAACCTTGAACACATGGACCATAGAGAACTTTAAAGATCCAAACTACAGTAGCATACAAAACCTGAGCTTGCAGAGAGAAGATCCAGGCAAGATCGAGAAAAACAGAGTCCAAGATATTTGTTAACTCCTTGAATTCCTGCTGCCAAAGGCTGCTTCCCTGAGGCAAATAGTGCGGGAAGTCAAATGAATCCAAACTTTCAATTTTCAGGCAAGTGAGAAAACCCATAAAGGATTCACCTGTGTAAAGGAGTCAGCAAAGACCCCAGAGCTCTTCCCTTTTTGGAGAGCAAGAAACCTTTCCTTGCAACTGAATATTTTCAAAGGTAAAGAAAGAATGTTTCTTTGCACTTAGCAGAAGATCTGGAAGCCAGTTTTTAGGGCTACAAGCAACCTTCTAAATGATGCAGATGGTGAAGGAAAAAGGTTAGAAATTTTTAAGTGCTTTCTAATACTTTAATATTAATAATTCTGCTGCTATTTTACTACATTTATTTTATCACATTTCGCTGTACACACCCACCCCTATGGATAATTCTATTATAAACATTTTATTAATATGTATTCATTGCAGGTATTCATAGTGTGCTATTTCCACATATGTACATTATCTGCACCGAATTCAGCCTTCTTTCTCTCAGCCCTCCAACCTTCCCAAGCTTTAATAATCATGATTCTACTTTCAAGCCAATTTTTCTAGTGTTCAATATGAGCAAGGATGTGTGGCATTTGTCTTTCCACATCTGGTCTATTTCACTGAAGGTAATGCCTTCCTGAAGGTAATGCCTATCCGTGTTGCTGGCAGGAACACGATTTCATTCTTCTTCAGGACTGAGTAACACTCTACTGTGTCTGTATTCCACATTTTCTTTATGCATCCATCTGCTGACAGGCACCAAAGCTGATTCCTTATCTTAACATTGTGAATAGTGCTTTGGTAAAACAAGAATATGCAAGTATCTCTCTGGTACATTGATAAAGCTTTTTTTGTGTGTGTGCCAGGGATCAAACTCACGACCTTGTGCTTACCAGGCAAGCACTTGAGCCACTGAGCTAAATCCCCAGCCCTAAACCTTATTTTTTAGAAAGAATTTCAAAGTCAGTCTTCTTTCACCTTATCCACCTTAGTTTCATCCACGATCAACACAGTTTGTCCCTCCTCATTGCAGACGTTTGGGTATTAGATGTATTTTTAGGAGATTCTATGACTTACGGGCAGTAAACTCTCTGATCTCCAATAGGCATGGATGAACAGCAGTCATCACCACGGATACCTCTGGTACCAGGGCATCTCATTTCTACCCGTGACTGTGGTCCCTTTTCAGAGGAAACTGCAGGCACGTCAGGGGATCCAAACACCTCTGGAGCCCCACGACATCTTGTGTGTAGCAGGAAAATGTCACTGAAAACTACTAAGAGACAGTTGACTCAGCAGCCAGTGATCAGGGCTCAGAACGCTGGCAGCCAGTTGTTCATGCTACATTTTTTCTTTGACCCTGTGTGCAAGTACAGGACCTGCCCACAGAATGGAGCATGCTTTTCTCTGGGGTGAGACCTAGGGCCAGGCTGCCAAGGGAGAGCAGGAGGCAGGAATGGAGAAGCCCAGGGACGGAGGAGAGGAGAGAGACTCCTGTCAGGAAGGAGGTCTCGGCCCTCCGCAGCTCACAGTCATGACATCCTGGAGTCTTGCCTGGGTTGAAGAGCTCTCTAGCTGTCCTATTGTCCCATTCCGTTTTTTCTATTTAGCTCCTGTTAAAATTCTGTATTTTGCATCTAGAACATTAGCATCCTGTGCTCAAAAAGGGTACAAGAGTGTCTTGACTTCTAAGGAAATCATGCAGTTGAACTATGTTCTTAACCACTGTTTGACTGAGTAGCCCTGATAGCATTTTAATTTCCCTAAAGAATGAAAACCAGATTTTCTTTTATTTCCTCTCAGCAGTTAAAATGCATTTTTCTGATTTTAACATGAAAAGCATATACTGCAGGGTCAGAGCCTGCTTTCACTTCACCCTCCCTAGGATCACAGACCTCACTCTGCAGCATCTGAGAAGGTGCCATGCGCCTGTGAGCGTCCTGGTCAGGACACTGGACTGGTTTTCTGCTGTCCCTGATCCAGACCCTGTGACCTATCAACACCCACACATTCCTCTTCCCAGGTCAGAAGTCTGTCCTTGGTGTCTTCTTCAGTGCATCCTTAAGGCCACCTCTCCAAGCCCCTGATGCCTCTGGTCACTTCCGTCACTGGTGACCCCTCCCCTGGACAGAGGTCATGTGCAGGAACCTTTCTTGACCGCTTCTCCCATCAGATCAAGTCCAGTATTCCCCACTTCCTGACACAGATGGCTAGGACGATGGAGGGTCCTCATGTACCAACCTGATGAAACAATCAGAACTCACGTTAGTGATTAGAGGTGCTGACTCATGCATTCTCCCGGCAGAGACCCACACTGCCCTGTGAAATTATAAGGCTCTGCATTACTCTGCTCCCTCCTTTTTCTCATACAGAAACTGAGGCTCAGAGAGAAAGAAAGATGAGGAGACATTGTCACTTACTGGGGAAGGACCATTGTCCTTATGTCAACCCTATGAGGTCACTAATTATATCTGTCAGCTGACGACTCCAAGGCTTGGGGAAGTTAACTTACTAAGGGTCACACAACCCGTAACAACCAGAATTAAAAGGGCCAAGATTCAAAGTCACTTAAGTCCAGAGCAGTTTTCTCTGCTGGGAGCAGGACTCAGGTTCAATTCAGCTGGTCCCCATTTCATGGTCCCTCAGGACTCCTGTGCTGTCAGTGTGGCACATCCACCTTCCTCCTCTTCCCGGGTTACAGAGCCTGGGCCTGGCTGCTATGCCCCCAGCTCTGGAGTCAGGGCATCAGGGGTGACAGTGTGTGATGGGCCTATACTGTGCTTTGAATCTACCCTGAGTCCCCAAGTCCTTTTCTATGGAGGTGAAGGTGGCGAGGACCAGAAACCTGAGCATGCAAGCAGCCACCACACACAGCTCCCACCACTGTCCTCCTCCAGGGCTGACAGCGCACTCAGCCTCTCTGCAACGGATCACCTCTGTCCTCCCTGTGTCCCCTAGAATTTTGGATAGGTTATCCTAGGTCCCAGAGAACTTGCCTCTTCCTACACGTGGTGGCAAAATCTGACAAAAGCGGAGAACTGGGTGGTGAGGGCCCCCCCCCCACTGCTTTTAGGAAGTACTCCCCACTCCAAGGCAGTACTCAGCTCACTGGGAGATGCTCCATGCCCAACAGGCCAACGTGTGCTTTTGGCCAATTGTCCCAGGGCCACCCTAAGGCAGGTGACCTATTTCCTGGCACAGCTGAAACCTCAAACACTTTTCCTTGTGAGCTGTACAGGAAATAGAAACCAGCGTGTGGTAGGCCTACAGTTAGGTCCTGACCCTGATGTTGCCGCTAGATTTCCCATTTGTACTTCACATGTAATCCAGCTGTGGGAACCCGGTGCTGGGCAGTTCGGAGACCCTCAAGCTCATGTCCTGTGCACTGCATGTGGCTTCTGAGGGTTTCAACTGCCTGTTCAGCAAAATTAGGGGCGTCACTTGCCCCACACGGAGTCCTTGTGTTAAGATAATCCATATGGAAATGTTTTGTCAGCTGCACAAAAACAGAGTTAATTCTATTTCAAAAATAAGGCATTTGAGGAGATTCTGAATGGATTTATCCATGTTAGGTTGACTGTTTAAAAAATACTGCTTAAGATCCCAGAACATGCCATTTGCCTGAGTGGGTCCTCTGGGCCTCCTCTTTCAGGGCTAGTGGGACCAGGAATACCACCACAGACTCTGACCCACCCCTGGCCTCGGGCGAGGGGAGGACACACAGTCCTCCTCCTGTCCTAGCGGCTGGAGAACATTTCAGCCTTTTATCTCCTGCCAACTTCCTGTCACCCTCGAGCTTTTCCTTTTTCTGTTGTCCTAAAAATTGTCCTAGTCTTACGAGATCACAGTAACCTTCATTTTGCAGTAAATGCCCACCAATTTAAAGAAATTGCAAGATAGTCCATATGTTAGAATTCATATAAATGATTTCTTGAAAAGTGCATTCATTCCATTTTTTCCACTTTTAAACATCTACAGAGAAAGAGAAGAAAAATGTGCAGAAACCCAAGAGAGTGACGAAGTACTGCTTTCTAGAAATTCTCAGGGTTCTTGCCTTGAAGGATAAACAGGAAGGATACATAATTAGTGTCTCGATCGCTTGCATACTGAGCTTCCGAAGTACTCTAGAAGATTAATCTCTTCAGTCTGCCCTCAGTCTTCTATTTTTTTTAATCTGCTTTAGGAGGATAAACTTTAGCTATCTCTGTGAATTATTATAAATTAATGACATCTAAAAATCTCCTTCCTTTTTTAAATTTTATTTTAAATACAAAGCAAAAAGGACAGAAACAGTACAGATTTTCAAAAAACATAGAAAACTAACACTAGTTAATATATTGCATATTGTTATCTTAGAAGTAGTTGCTCAGATTACAAGATTTAGGCATGAAAAATCCATGATCAAACAATGAAAGCCCAAACTGTTCTTATTGATAAACTTACAGAGATTCGTAGTATAGTTATCTATACACACACACATTATCTACACATATGGTCTCTCCCCTTTCTTTTCTCTTTTCTCCTACCCCAGTTATTCTTTCCTTTTGAGCACTTTCTTTCCCTTTCATTCAAAGAAAAGCCCAGGTTTCTGATGGATTCATGGCTGAATTCTACAAGAAATTCAGAGAAGATTTAATGCCAATACTCTTCAATTTCTTTAGTGAAATTGAAAGAGAAATAATTCTCCCTAACTCATTCCTGGAGGCAAGTATTACTCTGCTGCAAAACCAGCAAAAGACCCCACCCAAATTTCCTTTCCATATGTAGCAAAATGCATACCCATATCAATATCTCACAAAAGCACCCCAACAGCAAGATACAGAAAAAAGAATAGTTTGCCCTTTCTTCTCCACACAATAACCCTAAATGATCATATAACATGGAGTGCTTCATGTTTTTGTTTATTCTCTAGTTTCACTAATGAGTAGCATTCATTTATAAAACCATCTTGCTGAGCACAATGCTCTAAAAATATGACTCACTGTGATTCAGAAAATCCAACCATCTCTGTGACTTCCGGTCCCCTCCAGTTAAAGGATGAATATGCTTATGATTTGGTTTTGGAATACTATAATTAAACCACAGATAAAACAGAGCTCTGTTTTGACCTTTTGGGGCTCCTCCAAGTCCATAAGCCGTCTTTCCAAAGCTGTGTTGGAATCTGTATATTCCATCGCTTTATGAGAAATACTTTCAAAAACTTGTGTGCATTCTGTCTAATTTGTCTGGTTTTATCAATTTCAGCATCCAAGTTTTATTTTAATTGTATTCTTAAAAGAGCAAAACAATTTTTTTTCTCCTCAGAAATTCAGGTTAATTTCTAAAAGTCCTTCGCTTTGTCCTCCTTTGGGAAACAGACTTCCTTGTCTCTTCCTGCCATTTTTAAAGGCTCTGTTGCTTTCCTATTTCTAACCCTAAAAGGCCTCATTGTCGTGAGTCTCAGTGTCTGCCAGCTCTGGGCTTCAGAGCACTCTTGTTTAACAGAGAGTTTCCATATAAATCCAAAGTATTATCTCCAAGTAGCAGAAAATTTCAATGCCACAAGCATTTCTTTCAATTTCTTTGTCTAGAAGAATTCTAAACCTAAATAAGTAGGAGCTTTTAAGCCACCTTTCCCTGCTGCTGTATTTTAATTAAATGCTTCAAATTCCCTTCCTCACAGGGATTTCAAGACCTGTGGGTATGAGGGTAGAGGGCAGTGGGTATGAGGCAGAGAGGACTTCCAACTGCAGTGCCATAGACACAGACACTGGGACATTCCCACAA
This sequence comes from Cavia porcellus, assembly GCF_034190915.1. NCBI lineage: Eukaryota > Metazoa > Chordata > Mammalia > Rodentia > Caviidae > Cavia > Cavia porcellus. The sequence goes on along the minus strand of NW_026947496.1, from coordinate 28,094,163 downwards.
GCCTCCAGTGACCCCCTCCTGACATGACCAGACCTGTCTGATTACGCATACAGCCCTACCAATCCAGTTACACTCTGGCTTTGGAGAATGTTGTGGGGTTAAAAGGGTGGCAGCTACTTTGTCACTAAAAAACAGAAAGCACCTGTCCACATTATCAAAAGACACCAAGGGTGATATAGGGAAAATATAATTCCCAACCTGTCAGATGTCAGATGTTCTGAGTTCATGGTCTCATAACATCCAGGAATGAAGTCATGAGCTAAGAGATGAAATTAGGAAAGTTTTATTAGAAATAAGAAGAGAAGATTAGCCCATGGAGTTCTAGAAAGGATCCAGAATGAGATGGCTACTGAGGCCCTTTGTCAGGAGTAATTTATATAGCAAAGTCACAAAACAGGTGCAACATGGTCAAACGGTTATCAGCCTAGAGGATTGCAAGCATAGCGACTTAGCTAATATTGATCCACTAGGAAGACAAGTCAGGTGGCAAGAGTCCTGTATATTGACATCTGTCTGCCTTAGCTGCCTGTGATAAGAGAAGGATGTCATGGAGTGAGATAGAAGAAACCGAGGTGAGGCTGTTGGTACTTGGGAACCAGGTCCCCACCAGGTTACTGAATGGGAGAGCAACTGAATCACATGAGGTAGCTCTGCAGCATCCCCTGGGGTAACCAGGCTCCTTCCTCCTTGGGGGCCAGTTGTCTGGTACCGGGCTACTCAGAAGGACACAGCAGGAAGACTGTTCACAGTCCTCCATAACAGCTCTGAAAATGACCCTTCCATACAAGCGCACACACGTTCCTAATGGATTTGTGTTATCTTTGTATTTTGTCTTTCTTCTGTCTTCAACTGTCTTTGAATATTAGTAAAATTGCTAAACTCCAGAAATGTTATTTTGGCTGGATGGAAGAACACTGTTAGTTTATATGCGCTACATTAAAAAGAAATTCACTGCCCTGTAATTATGAATGGTTGGGAAAACCAATTGCACATCCACACAGTAAGCACTCAGCAGTAAAGAGGATTGATCACTGAGGCAGGCCTCCATGACAGCTCTGAAAATGGCCTTTCCACACAAGCACATTCACACTGAGTGCATCTACTTTTTTTTTTTTTTGGTACCGGGGTTTGAACTCATGACCTGGCATTTGCCAGGCAAACTCTTGTGCCACTGAGCTAAAACCCTGGTCCTTGAGTTTATCTACTAAAAGAAAGAAACCAGACTTAAGAGCTCTGGTTTCACAGTTGACACCACATCCAACACCTTCTGAAATCCCAAGTTGTAAGAACAGAAAACAAAATCACCAATGTTAGAGGCTGTGCAGAAAGGTGGATTCCAAAGAGGCATGAGGAGAACTTTCGTGTCTTGGTTGTGGGGTGCATCATGGTTTATATCTAGAAATTGGCCCGAAGACTCATGCATTCATAGGTGGGGCTTTTCAGAATGACTGAATCATGAGTTTATGATACTGCATTAGCCCACTGATTGGTTTAGCATAGTTCTGGGTGATGGATTTACTGAAGAAGGAATCCCTTCTTCAGTTGAGGGTCATACTAACCAATAGCCTTGCAGCCTGGATAGAATAAAAAGCGAAAGAAAGAAGGCTCACCCCTCTTGTTTGCCACACCGTGGACTAGTTCTCATCTTCCATGTCTCTCTGTCATCTGCCCTGTCTTGGAGCCAGCTTGACTAAGGACTGAAACCTCTAAAAACTGTGAGCTAAACAGTTTTTCTTTTTTAACTTATGGCTGTCACGTATTTTGTTGTGGCAACAAGAAAGTAACTAAGAGAGGGTGATAACACTCTTACATGTATTTGTTAAATCTCATGAACTATATCTTAAAAAGACTAAATTTTATTCCATGCAAATTATATCTAAAAAGTTCTAAAAAGGAATATATCTTATCCCATCAAATATATGGGTATATTTCTACAGAGTTACAGAACATTACTTTTGAAAATCAAATACTTTCCTCCCTAGGCTACCAACCTTCCAGTCATTACATTTAAAGAATTAAGAAACTTAGGACTATTTCATGTGATAGGGTAGATTTCAGTTTTGTCCTTCACCAACTAATGCTATAAACAAACTTCTCATCCCCCGCTAGACCCTCCCCAGCCTTGCCTTGTTTGCATTAATTTCTGCAATTCCTTCCTGTGACCCCCTTCTGAGACTCAGCTGCTCCCCTCATCCCCTTTCTAGCACTCAGAGCTCATGGCTTCTAGTGGTAGCCGTCCTCCGGCAAAGCAACCTTCTCTCCTCTTTCCCTCCTCCTCTCACTCCATCATCAGCAAACATCAAGTCCTACACAGAAAGGAGACAAAGGTGACAGGAGTCTTGTCCCAAAGGGCTACAAGAAATAAGGGTTGCACTAACGTGCTGAAAATGTATTTTGTAGAATTATTTGTGACTTTTAATTTCTTCTGCTTTGCCCAAGCTATCTAACTTGTAGATATTGAATACCCATGGCTTTGGTAATAAGAGGAAGAAGCAGGGTTTAAGGGATTAATAATGGGGGCTGGGGATTTAGCTCAGCGGCATAAGCGCCTGCCTTGCAAGCAGGCAGTCATGAGTTCGATCCCCGGTACCGATAAAAAGGAAAAAGACAAAAAAAAAAAAAAAAAGATTAATAATGGTTTCAACAAAGGTTGCTGAATTTTGGGAAGTGACACCTAGATATTTGGATGTCAAAAAGTAGACATTGTCACTGTCAGGAGCCAGTAAGAGGAGACGGCTGGTGAAATCCTATTACAAATGGCAGACACATACATGCTGTTATGGCTTGTGTCTAGATAGTCCCTTAAAGCCTCAATCACAGGAGAGGATTTTTCCGAGGTGGCTGGATCTGGAATATATGATGCTGGGCATGATTCATGGTGCAATGCTAGGCTAAAGGACGCCAAGACTGATGATGTGAGTGCTACTCACCCTAAGTACCCTGGACAGGATATAAGGGTTAGGAAGAGCTGTGGTCATCCCTTGCTTGTTTTGCTACCTTCTGCTCACCATGAGCTCTTCCTTTCTTGCAATGTTCATCTGCCATGACACCATGCCTTGGGGCCAGACAATTATGTATTGAAACCTCTACAAACTGTGAGCTAAATAAACTTCTCCTCTTACCTTGTGAATGTAGAGTATTTTTTTGTAGCAAAGAGAAAAAAGTAACTAAGACATAAGTTAACTCATGTTAACATTCATTCATGGGAGGAGATGGATCCATGGTTAGCACAGGGGGAATTTACTCTTACCAAAAAAATAAGTATTTACAATGAGTAAATCCTAGGAGGTAAAGTGTAACATATCTCAGCAGGACTTCTGTTTGGTTGGTTTGGTGGTACTGGGAGTTGAATCCAGAGCCTTTAAACTGAGCCACATCCCCAGCCCTTTTTTGTTTTTCACTTGACACAGTTGTACTAAGTCACTGGGTTTCTCAGGCCAGACTTGATCTTGCTAACCTCCTGCCCCAGGCTCCAGTGCTGGGATAACAGGCACCACACCCAACATGCATGTTTTATTTCAAATGCTACGAACCTCTACTTTCATTCTTTAAGTCAGAGAGGATTAAAAGAAAAGCATTTCTTCTTGCATAGTCTTCACTGACACAGAAGGAGACATTTTACTCTAGTTTATTATTCCACTTATAATAAATCAATATTATCCAAAAAGAATTTAAATATTAGCTGATTTTTAATGCATTATATTGTGGCACATATTATTGGATACAATTTGTTAAATAAAGAAAAACATAAAGCAGATGTTAAAATACCTTGTAATCTCGCTCTAGATACAAATATTAACAAAACTTTGTCTTCTTGGTCTTGTAAGTACATTTATATATAATATCAATGTTATACTTAATACAAAGCAATAATATATATACAATTTTGATAGTATTTCAATTAATGTATTACAAAATACTTCATGACAATAAAAATTCTTCAAAAACTAGATTTTTAATACGATAACTATCACATTTCATAATGGAAATGTGCCAAAATCCATTGACACCTCTTTTTAACATGTTCATACTGTCTGGTCCATATATCTGACTATCTTCAGAGTCAATACTTATTTATGTGAAACTCTAGGGTATAAATCAAAGATCACAAACTTCTTAAGGTTTCTGGTCCATATTACCAAATTATTCTCCTTGAAAATGATAGCAGTTTATTCTGAGATAGATGGTGAGGGATTATCATAAATAATAAATAACTTACAAATCATATAAATTTTGCAGTCCTCATAGAACAAAGGAATGGAAACAAAGATCACCAATGAAGGACAAACTCTTAGTGAAAGGTGATAGAGACATTGATACTAGAAGCATCCAACTTGCATTCTCTGAACCAACTAATTCACCATGGCATCACTGCAAGCAGAGTGACCAGATGTGTGTCCCCAGGACCTGATGAGTAGGAGGCATAGAACATATCCCAGGAAGTAGTCTTGAAAGAAAAAAGTTGACCTGGAGTCTAATTAAGAGTGTAATCATATGTAGATCTTGCTACTATTTTATAGGGAATACAAGAAATAAAAGAACAAGTTAAATGACACCATGAAGAATTGGCTAGCAAACTTGAACCTGAAAACTTATACAGGACCAAGAATCATACTTTATTTTTAATGAATAGTGTTTGTTGGCTAAAACATAGGAGTAGAATTGAACAATCATCAGGGGAAGTTCTATGTAAAATAATTTTTCCCCCCCAAAAAACAAAGAAAAACAACTGCAAATTTTATTAATTATATAAGTAATCTAATATCCACTGTATACCATGTACACACTGTCTCTCCCCTCTCCTTTTTTTGTACTGGGAACTGAACTCAGGACCCTGCACTTGCCTGGCAAGTGTTGTGGCACTGATCTACACCCTTGGCCTACAAAGTTTCTTTTTTGGTGGTAGATTTTTCAAGATCTTACTGAATTTTAAATCTAAAACCGTAAACTTCCTCTAAGCTTTTAATTCTCCAAGAAGAACATATTTCAGTCTAATTGTTTAATGTATAAGTGTAAAAGAAGTCTTCTGGCCCAGCCAGGTCATTCTATTTGAATCTGATCAGAACCTCCTGGCACAGGAAATAGTACTGAGAATTAACAACTGGCATCGTATCACATTTAAAAGGTCCCGCAGAGCAAAAGAAACAACCAGCAAAGTGAAAAGAAAACACAGACGGGAAAAATTTTTTTGCTAGCTATTCCTCAGATAGGGGACTGATCCGTAGACTACATGGAGAACATTAGAAAATGTCCCCAAAATAAAAGACTCAATAAAAAACTGGACAAGCAAATTAAACAAAAACTTCACAGAAGGACAAATGGCCAATAATTACATGAAGAAACATTCAACACCACTGGCCATTTGAGGAATACAAATTAAAACAGCACTGAGAAAAATATTAATTAAAAAAGTAAAACAACACTATTTCACTGTACCTTAAGAAGAATGCCTACCATCAAGAAGTCAAATACTATAATACACATGCTGGTGAGGCTGTGGAAAAGAAACTCTTCTGTATTTTTGGTGGGAGTGCAGAAAAAATATAACCACTGTGGGAATCAGTATGAAGAGTCTTCAAAAACTTAAAACTAAAAATTCCATTTGACCCAACTATTCTCCTTCTCTGCAGCTTCCTGAGAGAGTTAAAGACATTTTATTACAAAGGGCCGGGGTTGTGGCTCAGTGGTAAAAATGCATGAGCCCTTGTACTCATTCCCAGCACTCAAAAACAAAAATCCTATTCCAGTGATATACGCATATTTATGTTTATAGCAGTACAATCCATAAGAGCAAAAGCTTGGAAGCAGCCTACATGTGCATCAGTGGACAAAGAAAATGTATTTATGCACAATGGGATGCCACTCTGCCATAAAGAAAAATAAATTTGAGTCGTTTGTAGGAAAATGCATGCGTCTTGAGGCCATAATAAATTAAATAAATCAGACCCACAAGCTCAAATATTACATTGTTTCTCTTATACGAAAAACTCAAATTATAAATAAAGAGAAAAATAAGTAGTATGGAGACAGATCTTTCACAAATGGGAGGAGGGTCAAGAGATGGAGGAAGGAAGAAAAGAAAAAGGGGATAAAGGAATTAGTATGTGTTCTGTATGTGATCAGCTCCACACAAGGAATGTAAACATTGTGTACTGCAAACATGGACTAATAAAAAGAAATAAATACATTTTAAAAATGAAAAAAAAAAAAGAAATTGCAAAGTTAATTTACGCACTCTGGGTAGTGGTCACAAGGTGGCGCCACTGTATAGTTTTAAGAGTTTGAGTTCTTCAATGCAACAAAACATTTCAGACTAATTGGAATAAGCAGGGCTGTAACACAGCTATAGAAACTCACACAGTCATCTCTGCAGTTTCTCTTGGTAGAATTACTCATGCTCGTAAGCACAACCTATGTATTGATAGCCCCATTACTTAGAGGGTCTAAGCAGAAACATGCATTTAAATAAATAGTCTTCTAAGTAGCAATGTATCAATTGCAAGCCCCAAAGAACTACTTTGGACATGAAAGGTTACAAAAACCTTACAGAACTGTTAGGTTCTCTTTTGCAACCAGTGCCAATTCCTGGGCCGTATGAGTACTCGCCCTTCACCCTGTCGCTTCCTGCGGTTCTGTCCATCGCTAAACACTCAGGGGTACTGAGCTCCTATACCATGGCCATCTGCAGCCTGGGTTAAAGCACAGGAGCCACATGCCACAGCCCAGCCCCACAGTGCACCACTGCTCTGCACAATGCCCACATTACAGAGCAAACAAGAACCGAGCCAATAGGTACTGGGTAGATGCAGTGGGCACATCCTGGAGAGATGGCTGACCGGCAGGGGCTGGGAAACCAGAGATGTCTGAGTCCTATCTTAAAGAAAGGACTTGATATAAATAGCTGCTGACCAGGAGTAAGCTGAGGGATGTCACAAATTCCTATGTGGATTTTGAACTCAAATCCTGGGAGCAGGGCACATAACTGTGTGGGCAGGATACGATGCAAGACAACACAGCATGGACTTTGCCCAGCACTCAGGGCCACTTCTGGGAAGACTAGGCCAGCCATGGTGTCTCTTAGAGAGCCTGCGGGCAGGCCAGGTACCGACCGCTTTACAGTCTCTGGAAGAGGCAGGCTGCTTTCTTTAGCTTTTCCTCTACCTCCTATGAAGTTTCTGCGTCTCAGTCTCACACCTAGAAGATGAATCTTCGAAAAGATACGGACAATGAGAGGATCTGTATCCCTCAGTTTTTTTTCTTAATTCATTTTGAGACGTTCAGAATTAAAAATGGAATTAGTACCTTTCCTTAATTACAAGACAAAAAAGCAGAACTCAAGAATTGGAAACACTAATGTCAGTTTCTGTTTGATGAATGCTCATGATTGTAGGAGGGAGCAAGGTGGCGAATCCATGAAGGGACGCTTGTCATCCTCAGACGAGGGACTTCTAGTCGCTACTCGCTTGTGACGCTAACTCCATCTCTGATTGCTAAGTGTTCCCGGATTCATGGGTATTTTGGCATTGAATGTACTTCATTTTCTTTCTTTTGCATTCCTCTTCAGTGTTCTAGCAGCAATTAAGTCATGCTGTGGAATGCTTATTGCAATGGTAAATGTCATGAAAATTGAACATACAGCTAATTTTACTGCTCATGAATAGGCTTCCTGTGGTTTCACTTCAAAACTAATGGCAAGGACACATTCCATCCCTGTTCCCTACTTTAAATTGCTGAGATTTACCTTCAGGTATCCAGCCTCCGCTCAGTCTAAATTTTTCAACATTATAAGCTTTTTCCATATTATGAATTCCATTCTATTGTTCATGCCCTATGCCTCCGGGACTACCGGAGTGAACAGCTATTTATTACTTATTTTTAGGACTGCATTTTCAAGGGCAATTATGATTAGCTTCACTTTCTACAAGCCTGTGAAATAACCCCTACTCCTTTACCTTCTCCAGTATCTAAGAGAACCCCAAAAAACCTCTAGGGAAAACTAGGGAATTGACTTTGGAGGAAAATAAGCATGAGAGGAAGTTCCTTTATTTTCCTGTTACTGTAATATTGTTTAGCATCAAGTAATTAACAGGGTTTGAAAAGGAAATGAGAACTTGGTGAAAGTGTCTTTAAACAGAGTAGGGAGGGGCTTGTAGATTTCCCCGGGGTTGTAGGTCCAGGATAGTGGAAGGAGGCAGTGTGCCCACAAGAACACCATAGAATACCGAAACGTCTGTGGGTTTGGCTGCATGGATGACCCACCCTTCCGTTTCCAACCCATCCCACCCCACTGGAAAGGTTTTACCATTTGACGCTCCTTTTGGAAGCCGATGTATAAATGATGTGTATGTCTGTTGCCATGACAACCCCACAGCAATGGGCTTGGGCTTCTTACCAGAGCGCAAATGTGCTCTTGAAATGATGCTTGTCAGAATTTGCCAGACTGTTTTCCCTCCTGGAATTCATACAAAAGGTTTTCAAGGTTCCCAACTGCACTTAGAAGAGAGACAGGCTGAAATTTAGCGCTTGGCTCCCTTGAATGATGAAGCTCAAAAGCTCTGCTCCCCTGCTGAAGTAATCGTGATCCAGTCTATCATTTTGGTGCTGTGGGGGCAACTCTGTGTAATTAAAGTGAAGAGTCACGTGTGCATGAAAAAAAATAATGATGATTACCGGAACTGAGGCTGTTGCTGACTTCCCATGTGACTCATAACCATCTCTGTGTTTAATAAAGGTATTGTTACTGCTGGGTTCTACTCCTACTCCAGCTCCTCAGAGCTCTGTGTAGGTGCCGGACCAAGAGGGGAAAATGAAAACCTCCACAATGCACGCTGGGAGCACAATCCCTCGGGCTCTTCTTGGCACATTTATTGGGTCCTGTTTTGTCTTTGTTCCTAGAGAGAAAATAGAGTCAACTCATGAACCTTTGGGCCAAGTTACAGGCAACTTTCAGTTATTTAGGAAAGAGCTTCCTAATGTAAAAAAATGGATTTGTCCTTCTTGTCCTTTTTGCCATCTGCCATGGGGCCCGCAACTCCCTCAGAGGGGAAGAGGAAGCAAAGCACATATCGGTGGATTGAACAGTTAGCAGTCATCAGGGGGTTTCAGGAAGATAGAAGCTCGTAAGTGAGGTGTGGGGATGATCAGAGGCTGGTGCGGACTCCAGCTCCAGCATGATGAGCAAGCTCTGCTGGACTCTGCAGAGATGACTTCTGTTAGCTACCTCCTTACCAAGCTGAGGGAGCTCAGCAAGTCAGAGGAACGACAGCTTCCCTCTATGTCTTTCTCTTAACCTTTCTGTCTCTCAAGAGGTGAGTGCTCTCGAAAGTTAGGTAGAGTCTGTCAACCCTTGGAAAGAAAGTTACCTACACTACCGATGTTAGACATGTCTTCAAGCAATCAGTTTCCTGCTTTTAAAAGACAAAGCTAGACTGCAATAATTCTCAGGATTTCTCTGAAAACTCTGTTTCCCTTAGGAATTCTGGAAAATATAAGCCCCCAGTCTTGCTTATTTAACAAACTAGGACTAAAATACACTACATTAAGCTCTAGGAATCATCCAAAAGCAAAAACAGAAATAAAAACCCACAAAACACAAAACACAAAGCAAAACAAAGAACACTGAGACGCCTTTCTGCTTCATATCTTTGGCCTGCTACCTTCAACCTGCCTCTCCCTGCATCTCTTTACCTAACTTCTCACTGTAGTTTTTAAAAATAAGATGCCAACAAAGGAACTGCACATTTCTAGCTGGAATTATTCACTTCCTTAAATTTCTTTCTCTTTTAGAAAGAAATCTAGCATGGAGTAGGAGGTTAAATTAGATGTACTCCAAGCCCCATTTCACCACTCTCTGAGCTGAAAATTTAATGTTAACTGCCCAAAAGAACCAGGGCCGAGACCACCTAGGTAGCGCTGGTCCTATGCTTGTGGTCTACAGTGGGTCTCAGCCCACAAATGTCTTGTGCATCCTACACACATAATTTCAATTTAACATTTTTGAGTTGCCAGCATTCAGAAATAATAACGCCTTTTGCATGAAAACTTTAGATGTCCAGCTGCTATGTTTGAAACCAGCAAGGGCTGAGGAGGGCGGGCTCGCATCCCCACATGGTAATGGTCCCCTGGAGCTTCTGAGGTTTTCCCCTCCGCTCTGCACAGGCCGCACCCCACTACAGGCTCACTCACCCCTTCCCCAGGGACAGGGAAGGGGCTGACACTTAATTTACTGACTGCTTGAGGACCACCTGCTGCCTGCCGACCACCACTGAAGACAAAAATCCCTGACCTGAGTATCACCCAATCAAAAGTTAGGGCTTCTTTTGGAGAATCTGTACTTACTTAATGATTTTTTTTAAAGAAACAAGAAAAGAAAAAAGCAATCTGAGCCTCAATGACAGCTCTTCAGTAGGTGGAATGCTATTTCTGCTTATTCTAATGAAAACCTCACCCTGTGCCAGAGAGCAGTCTGCAGCTGCTCACCTCTGGGGAGGAAAAGAAGTAAAATAAATCAAAGTAGCGCTACCTAACTGGATCACCTTCTGATAAGGGAACAAGAGGAGCTCACAGAGCCCTGCCACCTCCCAAGGGTCCCAGCTCTCAACACCAGAGCTTTGGAGACAAAGTTTCCAACACATGGAATTTGGAAAGCACATTCAAACCATAGGGCACACATGCACGTGCGTGTGCGCGTGCACACACACACACACACACACACAGGCCTGTGTGTGTACAGTACTCAGTTCCTAACATATATATGAAACCATGTAACCATTTCCATTGGCATTCCTGTCCTGCCTCTACTTCCCAGCTGCTGGATTCTGCCTTTTTAAGGAGTTATTGTTCAAAATAAGACAACAGAAAACACTTTGTAGAGGTGAAAAAATGAGGGATGAAATAAATGAATCTGTAACCTGCAAGGAGACTTGAGCAGGGTTCCAATTTGGAAGAACAGCCTCTCTGTCCTGTTATTCCAGGGAGCCAGGCTGAGGCGCCTTCCTGGCCTGTGCTCCTGCAGCTCCGATGCCCATGCCCAGCGTGGCACACATGGGAGCCCCCTGCAGGAGCCTGTCTTCCCGCTAGCCTGTGTTCCTTCAAGGCCTGAATTCAACTTCCTTCATTTTTGTATCTTATCCTAGCCAGTGTTTCTGAAAGTGCCAGACTTAGCAAGCACGCCAAAAAATGCTAGTCCAATAAATGTTTATTGAGCAAATGTGGAACAGAATCATTTTTTCCTTCTTCTCCTGCCATTTTGCTTGAAGTGTAATGTAACTGCTCACCTCCAGGATATACAAGATTGTACTTGGAAAGATAAAAATAAATTCTGAAGCTCCCAAAGCCCAGTTGCAGTGTGGAGATCTAATAGCACATGCACACACGCACATACACACACTCACACACATGCACACAAATGATCACAAAATCTAGCAACGAAAAATAAAAAGAATTCCAATCTCAACTTTAATTTCTTGGTGCACTTTAAAGGGATTAAACTATAATTTACCATAATATCTGTAAAATTTACTTCCATTTGGTTCTCCTTCAATTTTATTTACGAGTGTCCTCAATCTTCTTTTTTCTGAACTACTCTAGCTCTCTGCTGAAAGTTCTTTTATCACTACACTCTTCCAGGGTCCCCTGATCCTGCCTCATCCACTGTTGCTGTCAGTGTTCACCTATGTCCATACCCATCCAGCCTAGGGCAACAGAGAGCTGCACCCCCTTTGCACCTCAGTTGCTTGGAGAAATGTGGGTTCCCCCACCTCATCCAGTAATCATATGCTTTCCTTACTCTAACTTTCCGCCAGAAAGTACTCATGGAAAAATTCCAAAATTCTCCACTCTGTAAATGTTCCTTGTTATCTCAAGTTAGACAAAATTTATCAGAGAGCTTGGGAACTGCACTGCTATTTAAGACATCGTTTCTGTGGGAAAGTCTAGTATGCATTCCCAACAGCTGACTTACAAACAAGCTTTTGGGATACAACGTATTCATAAGCTCAAAACCATCTGGGTGTAACCAGGTTCATGGTTTCTTAATCTGTTTAGGAGCTCAGGGTTTTGAAAAAGTTCAATCAAAGTTAAAATTGGAAAAACATTTCCTATTTTCTACTAAGTCATTGGTATTTTTTGAACGTTGGGAGCTACAAGAAGTGAATATTTCTTCTTAAGATGACTTTTAATGGATCCAAAGTCTCTTTTATAACAGTCTGGATTATCTAGTATTGAACCAGAGGGAGGGGACAAGTGGATTCAAAGAAACAGAATTAAGACACTGTACATAGCTGAGAGCCAAAGAGGCACGCGGTAAAGAGTGCTGTTTCATCTGAGCTGCCACAAGGGAACAGATCTCTTGTTTTGGATATAGGTACTGGTCACAGAAGAGTCACACCTTTCTGCTGAGACTCACATCACTAGTGTTGGATGCCAAGAACAACAGGTTTCAACTAACAAAATCCCATGTATAAATATGAGCTCTGTGGATGGTTTCCCTTATCCTCTCTGAACTGGGGTCCGCGTTAGTAGGGACTAGAGCTCCCCTGAATTGAGTCTGAATCCACATTTTTTTTTAACAAATTAAAACTATGTCCCATTTTAGTAATTGCTAAAATATTTTAAGTAACTGAAATTCCCAAGGCTAGCAAAGTAAAGATGATATCTTTACTATGAATACTATTACATGACACAACATTTTAAAAACAATTTCAAAAACCATAAAGATATACATAAATTTTGATCAAGTTAACTCTATTTTAAGAAACTAGCCCTGAAATTTTTAGCTGAGTAGAAAGCTATATGCTTTATGATATTTCAGTAACACTAACATTAATTAGTACTTATTAAAAACTATACACTCGAATAACCACTGTACTAAGTACATTATTCCAGGGTTTTTCTTTATTTGAAAGAGAATAAAACTGAACAAAATAAAAAAGAATAATGCCAGTCAAACATAACAATGAAAGTGATACAGGACTTCAAAATAAGTTAATAGGAAATCAACAATGGCTTCCATAATGCCTTTTGTTTTCCTTATAATAGCTGCCCATATCATCAGACATAATAAAATCAAACAAAACAAAACAGAATAGAACCAATCAAAGCAAAACAATGAAAGCAATATGGGGCTTCAAAACTAGATCATAGGAACTCAACAATGGCATCCATAATATATCTTGTTATCTTCAAAATAGCTTCCCTTGCCATCAGACAAATAAAATCAAGCAAAACAAGACAGAATAAAACCAAACCAAACAAAATAAAACAATGGAAATACACAGGAATTCAAAATAAGAAAATAAGAAGTTAACAATGGCTACCACCTACTGCTTTTAGATGTTTCCTCTCCTATCTATTGCACATTTTGGATCCCACTAACCCCTTCAGTTTTTTGTGCTAAGGAGACAACATGATGTTCACCCATGTGAGTCCAAACCATTTTACCCATAAGCATGATCTCAAGTTGCATCTATTTACCAACAAGAGCCTAGAGATTATCCTTCTTTGTAGCAGAGTAGCTTTTCGTTGTATAACTATACCATACCTTTCTTATCCATTCTGTGGGTAATGGGTGAGCTGCTCTTGCTTTTTTCTGGTTTTTTGTAGCATGGAACATTGTCTTCTCTCCTTTAACTTTTGGTCTATGAATTTCCTTTGGCGTTAAATGTCTTTCTTGTATACACATATTGATGAATCTTGTTTCTTGATCCACTCTCCCTGTGTTTCTTTTTATTGGTGAATTGAGGCCATCTACATTAATGGTCACAATTGGCATGCACTGGCTCATCTCTACCATGTTATCCTCCTGCTGTTGGCCCTCTACTTTCTCCCTGCATTCTATTGCCTGCCCTGCTCATCAGTCCTCCTCTACTGCTGTTCCTGAAATCATAGTCATCTTTAGCTCTCTCTAGAATGTCCTTCAGCGTTTTTTTGTAGGGTTGGTTTGGATGTCATGGATCCCTTCAGTCATTCTTTATCACAGAAGTGTCTTATTTTCCCATCAATTTTGAAAGATAGTTTTTCAGGTACATCAATCTGGGTTGGAAGTTGATTTCTTTCAGGATTTGAAATACTTCACTCCAAGCTCTTCTTCATGATTTTTGTGATAAGTCTGCCTTGATTCTAATGGGTTTTCCTTTATAGGTGATCTGGTTTGTTTTTTCTCCAACAGCCTCTAATGTTCCTGTGCTGAATTTCTGGGATATTGACTATTACGTCTGGGTGTAGATTTATTTTGGTTATGGCTAGTTGGAGTTCTATATGCCTCATTTATCTGTATACCAGGTCTTTTCCCCATGTTTGGGAAGTTTTCTACAATTTCTTCTGTAAACAGTATTTTTATGTAATTTGTGTTGACCCCTGCTTTTTCACTGACATGTATCAGTCTTAAATTATTTTTCTTTGTGCTGTCTTGCAGCCTTTGAATTGTTATTTCCTGATTCCTTGCTATTTTTAACAGATCTTTATTTTCACAATCACTAACTGCAATCCTATCTCTAAGGACTGAAAGTCTATCTTCAATCCCTTGACTGCTTTCAATAAAGTTTTTAATTTCCTGGATATCTCTTTGAATCTGTTTCATGCACTGCAGTCCTTTCCTGTGTTGCTCATTAAATGTTTCCATCATTTTCCTATGCTACTCTTTTTTTCTTATCTATGTCTTCTTTAGATATGCTCAGCAATTCTTTCATTATGTTTCACATTTCTTCTTTTAGCTGAGATATTATTTCTGAGCTGATTACTTTTGCCGCCTCATGAAGTTGTTTCTTTCCTTCCCGTGCTATCCTTTCAGAGATTTCAGGGTGTGACTTCCATGTTACTCCATGACTGTATCTCCCAGACTCGTTCTGTGTGGGCTGGAGCTGTGAGATTGCCTCTTGTTCCTTCATCTTAATATTTTCCTAGATTCCTCCCAGCAAGCCAGTTGTGGGGTCCCAGGTGCTTCTCACTATTGGCTGCCCCTCTACAGTGTAGGGGAATGGACTAGGCACCTGGGTTTCTCCAAACCCAGGCTCCTAGAGAGGTAGTGGGGCATGGAGTGGGCTTCTCCAGACCTGTTCAGCTACACTGAGGCTTCCCTGATGGTAGTGGATGTGTGCTGGCAGGGCTGCTTCTTCTCTCATCCTGCATAGCTACACCAGGGCTCCCCCAGTGGTGGCAGGTACACAAGGATGTTTGTCTGATTCTCCTGGCCTGCACTAGCTGCCCACAGAAAACAAGCGTCTCCTGTGGGCACATGGGGCATGTCTGGCTGCTCCTCCCAGCCCACTCTGGCTGCTCACAGGAAGCAAGCATCCCAATGGTGACAGGTATGCAGGAGCAGGTCTGGTTGTTTCTCCTTGTCCATGCTGATTACCTTTTAGAAATTTCTTGAAGATCAAGCCACTACAGTGCTTTTTACTGAAGCAACTTGCAGACAGCCAGTGCCATCCACTCCATTCTGCTAGAGGAACAGCAGTAACATCCTGCTAAAACACCTGCGGGTGGCCTTGAATGCCTCCTCCAAAAGAATTTTGGGCTTTGACATAGGAAGACACTCATGCCAGGTCACATGAACTTCTGAGTCCATTCTTAACCAGCTGCAGGAACTCAAGAATGTCTCCCTGCCTTGATTTCTCCACACTCTTGGGGAAGGCAGCACTTCAGCACCACTGAGAACAGTGCTTCTTAGCCCTGGCTGTTGGTGGGATCTCTCTGGAAAATGTTCTCTCAAACACTGATGCCTGAGCCTGCTCCAGTAAGTTGAACAGTGTCTCCGAGGTGGGTGTGGCCAGCAGTGTTTCATGCCTGTAACCTCAGCAGTCTGGGAGACTGAGGTAGGAGATCATAAATTTGACCCAACTTGGACAACTTAGCAAGACCTATTTCAAAGGAAAAAATTAGTAAATTAATAGAGAGTGTTCCAGATCAACAGCTTACCATGTGGTGGAGATGTGTGTACTTGGGTGTATTGTGTGTGTGAACTGTAAAGTGTAACACAGTCGTGTCTTGGTGCCCACCCTCATGGCTTCCTCTGTTTGCATGGCATTGCTAATGACTGCTGGTATGCACAAATGGCTCTGCTTATCTGTGTCTGGGGACGCTGCGTCTTGAAGGCCCTGAGGACAAGAGCCACACTGTATCAGCCACTGTGCCCCAGTGCCCAGCCGTAGGAATGGAGAAAGCCAATGGGTTCCGGTGGAGTAAAAGGAAAGGTCACATCTTCCAAGGGAGCCTGCCCAGGACCTCCCAATGGGGCTGTCCTTGCTCCTGGGCCTTCAAATGATGACAGCTTTATAAGAACAGAGAGTGGTGGGGTAGGAAGCCCTAGGGACTGTGGGCATGCTCAGGGCCTGGAGGCGAGGGGTACAGTGTGGGATAAAATACTACGAGGGACCTTAAATGTCATACAAAGCAATTGGAACTTCATTCTCCAAATTGGAGAGCAGAGGATTCCAGGGATCTCTGCACAAGATAGTTCTGTCCCCGTGAGGCTTTGGAGAATCTGCCAAGTGCAGTGGCTAAGGTGGCCTGCAGGCAGTGAGGCAAACGTGGTGGGCTGTACAGGGGGACAGTGTAGGCCTGTACAGGTCTGGGACAAGAGACAGGACTGGGGCCAAGGGCACAGGACCTTCAAAGGTGGGACAGGTGTGTGAAGGACCCAGAGGTATGGCTGTACCCACTGTGACTTTGTTTTCTCTCCTCTCCCTTTAAGCTTCATTGAGAGTTGTAGAACAAGGCTCTTTTTTGTTTTTGGGTGAAGATCAGGCAGCTCATGACCTTTCTGGCGACCACAAGGCAAGTGCTCTAGTCTCTTTCAGTTGCATAAACAGGCTCCCTTAAAAATTACGATGTTCAGGTCTGGGAGGAGGGAAGCAGCGGGCGATTCCCCTCAGGTTCCATGTGACACATGCATCTCACTCTCCTCAACTGCTCTGTCACATCTCAGGAGTCCCTGGAAGCCCTCTTCCTTCCTGAGATCTGGGTATCAGGAAGACATCTGCAGCCTCTGTTTGCAGGGAATTCTCTTGGGTGAACAACCCACATCTCCCCCTCGTGACCCACACTACTCCAGGGAGATCCGAGTAGGTCCAGGGTCCAGGGCCCCACTCCCCCCAGGGAAGGACCCACACCCACCCCTGGCTTCCAGATCCTCAGAAGCAGACCTGGCCTGCAGACCCAGAGTGGACCAGGCATTAGAAATCCCTGTATCCCAAGAGTAGGAAGCGCAAAGCTCCCTAGTGGAAACTGGAAGTCTCTTTCATGAGATCAGAGTTAAGAAGTTGCACCTGTTCCCTCCCCTAAGCACGGGAATAGGAGACCCACAAATGCCACAGCTCCCGAGAGCCATTGCTTCACTCTCCCCTCACCAAATCCATTCTGCACTGTGGCCCACTTCTACCACAGATGTCAGAGAAGTGATTTTCTTTAGACACCTGACTCTCACTCATTTCTAGGTTTGGACTCTCTTGTGGCATTAGTGTCTTATTGCTGCCGTAACAAATTACCAAAGCTCAGGGCTTAGGACCACATAATTTTATTATATTACAGTCTCATAGGTCCGATGACCAAAATGGATATTATAAGACTGAAATCAAAGGCTCAGTTCCTCTGAAATTTCCAGGGGAGCCAGTTTGTCCACCTTTTCCAGTTTCTAAAGCCACCTTACCTTGCAGCCTCATCCTTTCAACTTCTGTCACTATCATCACATCTGCTGACTGACATCTACTCCCCCTCCAACACTCGTGATTCCATCAGACCCACCTGAATGATCCCTGGCAATGGCTGCATCTCAAAATCCTTAACTTACATCTGTGAAGTTCCTCCTATCTGAAAAGTTCCTTTGGCCATGTAAATTTCACAGGTACTAGGGGCTGGACTAAGGACCTCATTGGGGGGACTGTTATTCAGCTTGCTAGACTTGTCTTGGCAGCTCAGGCAGGAGCACTCCTGATGATATTTCTGCGGAATGTGTTGCCAGCACTGTTGGCTTTAGAGATGTGGTTAAGCAGGATGGGAAATAGGGTGGGAGAACAAGGAGGAGGTGGGGTTGGGTGGGGACTCGGGGGGCTCATGTGCTTATGTTGGAGGGATGGACATCTATAGGACACTTGCAAGAACAGATCTGGGACCTGACAGAGAGGATCAAGCCAAAGCCCTGGGCTGTCTAAGATCAGTGAGAAGGGAAGGAGAGAAGAGGCAGTGCACCACACACAGGCGTGTTTGGGGGGAGAGTAAGTTTAGAAAGCACAGGACTTGTAGAGAAGAAAAAAGGAAATGAAATGATCACAGAAGTAATTGCCTGCACATCTGCTAAGTGGAACTTACGCTTTGATTGTATCTTTTCCTCATGTGTAGAGGAAGAAACACTCCATTTATGTTTCCACCTCTCAGTGGGTCACTTTTACCATTTGTCAAGGGAAGGTCTGTCATTTACGAGTGCCCGCGGTAGACCTGACAGAAGGTCAGTGCTGGGGATGTGATGTGGGCCTGCAAGTCCTTCAGCTTCTGCAAAAGACAAGCAGGGTCACATAAATGCCTTGCTCTGTGGAGCCCACAGAGACACAGATGGGCTATCAGACCCAGCTTACCACACGGGCGTGTTATGTCTTCTGTTTATGGTGTTTTTCTTTACCTATTGAAATTTTTGAGATGTTGGTCATTTCTCTAGATATGTGAAGCAGACCAGAACAAATGCACAGCTACAGCAAGAAGCCCATGTCTTCGTAGGAAAAACAGTAGAAATTGGAAGTTAATCAGATAATTGCCGGGGCCCAACCACCTACTTACCTACCCACGGCCTAGGGTAGGGGGCCTGGAATCTGGGCTTACAGTCATGGCACAATGTGTTTATTTTGCTCTAAAGTAAAGTTCAGCCTGGCAAGAAAAAATAATCCAAGGTTGCGTGTTTCCTACTTACCAGCCCAGCTTGTGCTATATTCGAAGCTTTGTCTGGCCTCCTGCACCAAACGCCTCCTCTTCCTGATGCCAGAATTTTTAGAACTCCCGTGGCTGTCGTAGGCATTGTCAGAAACCTGTGCAAGGCCACTCAGTGGGACGGTCTGCACGCTGTGGAGCTGCCCCCAAGCTCAGTGATTCACCGGTGCTCAGGGACAAGGATGAACTGCAGGAGCTGGAACGGCAGCTCGAGGCCACTTCTCACGTGCGTTGTGATGAAGGCTTGCGATGATAAACAGAAAGGAGAGCCAGAAAGAGTTTGTGGATGTGAGGTGGTAGAAGAGGTTGGAAAGGCAGATGAAACCTTGACCAGAAAAATGTTATTTATTTGTCAAGGGAAAATTAGTAATTGTTTATGATCAATCTTTCCCTTTAAGTTCCAAACATTGCAGAAACCGGGGTGGAGGGGTGACTATGCCACTATTGGACGTGGTCTTAGCCCCATCAGGTGCTGCCTGGTTCCTAGCAGGTGCTCCATACATGTTTATTGAGTGAAAAATATGACAGGGTGGAGGCAGAACAGTGACATGAGAAACTGATTCTTCTAATAATGTATATTGGTGAATAGAAAAAGAAAAACTGAATTTACATATGCTTATGGTGTTTGTATGCATAGCAATTAGAAGTTATGCTAAGTGTTCTCATGTAACAATTTTCTGTTATAGTCTCATTTTACGTAATTAACCTTCATATTTAATAGAAATATCTTCATGTAAGAGCTAAACACCATAAAACCTGCAAAGAATAGGTAAATTTTACAACAGTTTTGTGCTGCAAGGGAAAGGTAAATTTCTTACCGATTTTTATGCTGCTCAGCATTCCAAGTGGCTTATTTTCTGACTGTTCTATTGTTTCCTCATCTGCAAGCATTTTTGAAGTGAACAAGTTAGGCCAGTGACCTTGGCAGAAGAGCTCTATTGTGTGAGAACTAAAGAAAAAGTCAAATTAAAGAGGAAAAGAAAAGGATGTGCTCTATCATGGCATATTTTTAGTTGGTGAAAAAAACATGATTATAGAGATTTTAAAGATTATAGAGTTTTAAAATCTTCTGGCTCTGTTTATGGCTAGGGATAATCTTTTAACTGATTGAGATGAGACAAAGACTTCTGATGCTTCTTTCCAATAAAAATTATAAACATTAGCTATTTGGGGATATTTACAATTTCGAAGGTAGGAAAGCCTGAGCACTAAATATCATGTGGTATAAATTCTACTTAGGTGGCTGTGACCTTGCAGATGAGTGGGGGTTTTGTCTAATTGATTTGTCATCTGCTGGAGAAACACTTTGAAGTGCATTTGGTTTGATTAAGGTCTAGGAATCCCCAGCCTGAACTTTTGGGGATGAAAATATCAGGACTTCCTTCAATCTCTGGGGTTAGAACAGGAGCAAGGAGTTTCTGTAGAAGTAGGCAATTAAAGTTGTATTGGCTCCACCAAAAAGGGAGTGGGCAGAGACATTTTCTAACTCCAAAGCTGTCAGCTATGGCTGGAGGGGGGAGGAAATTCACTAATAAATACCAGGATGCTGATATGAGGAGAGTGGGTGATAGTCATGGGGACTGCTTGGGTGTCTTCAGAGAATCAGGTTATTACTTGGGATATTAAAGATTTAAATAGTAATCTATTTATCTATTTCACATTTCTGTGACAAAACACCTGAACTTGGATACTTTATAAAGAAAAGAGGTTTACTTAGCTTAAAGTTCTAGAGGTCCAAGAGCAATAGCCTCCTGGATGTGTCACAACACAATGAAGAAGTACAAAGGGAACCAGTACATGCAGAAGGGGCAAAGTATGTGCAGTGGCCTTACTTTATAACAACCTGCTCTTAAGAGACCTAACTACTACAGAAGATCACCACTAACCCTTGAAAGGGTGCTGTCCCTGTGATTTAATTCCATCCCACTAATTGCTTTCTACTCTTGAAGCTTCCAACATTCCAACACTGTCATGTAGTTATGATCAAGCTTCCAGCCCAGGAACTTTGGAGGGACTCTCCACCCATAGCAGGTAGTTATACCAACCAAGAGCGTGGGGTGAAAATATTGGGATCCCGACACATGTACTGGGAAGGTTTTGGCTCCTTTGATTTATACACTCACACATAAACGTAAAATTAGGGAGACTGAGGCAAGGAACATCACTAACCTGATGTTAGTGATGTTAGTAGCACAGCTTCTCTTCAAAACAATGCATACACACTGCAAGCTCAGCCCTCAGTTTCTGCTCCACTCTGAGGTACACGGGCACTGAGTGGCTCCACGCACGGTGCGCTCTCTGGTTGGTGAGGTGCACAGGGGTGCCTGACACTGGCTGTCCTCCCTCTTGGCAGGAGCAAACCTGGACGAGAGGTATTGGGGAGAGGAAAGCCCAGCCTAAACTGGAGATGATTGGGCATGAGAGAGAATCTACTAATCCAAGCAGAACACAGAGCTGCTCTGGTACTGGGAGGGAGGCAGGTAGTGTGAGGTTTGAAGAGACTGTTTTTTTCTTGCACCGAAATATGCAGCATTTAGCCATGTGACTTTAGTTGTTGAAAGCCTATCCGAGCTCACTGACAAGTTTGTTCTTTCTCTTGCAGTTCTATCATTCAACAAACAGATCCTATCAGTAATTCTATTTTAATTTCCATCTTTCACTTCTTTTCATTGAGCCTGGGCATCATTGTGGTTTTAGCTATTTGTCAGCTCGGTGCTTCCTCAAAGTATTCAGTATTGCAAGTCTCAGGAGATGGAGACAAGAAACAGCACTCCTCACTGATTTCTACTGTTTCTCTTTTTTGCTCAAATCCCCTGGAAGTGTGCTTGTGTATGAGACTCACACAGTCCCACCTTGGCAGCCTCTATTTGTATGTTAGGTGTCTGGTGCCATAGCAAAGGAGATTATGGCAAATGGCCACACCTGCATGGAAGTTAGAACATTTTAAACATGTAAATTCAGAAATACTATTTAAACAAATACATATCTAAAGTTTGCAATTATCTGTTAGAAATATCCAAGATTGGAGAAGGTAACAAGTTAAGTTGAAGATATAAAAAATAAGGCTTGAAATGAGGGGTAACACCATCTTTTAGGAGATAATAATGATATATTAATTCTGAAAACTGATAGTTTATGCATAGCAAAGAGGAAAAGAGAGAAATAAAAAGTCAGTCTCTTACACTGTCAAGATCTGAAATTAAAATATATACCCTACATTTTCCTCCTCCATTGCTAAGTGATTGTTGTCGTGTTTTTAAAATGCATGTTCTAGCAAAGATTATCAGAAAGTTTAAAAAGACTCAACCCTTATAAAAGTCAAGAAGTGGCTCACCAATCATTGCTCTCTGCAGTCTAAATAAATATAAACATGTTCCATGCTTTAATCAACAAGTTCTCCATGGAATGTAAGACAAAATTGCCCAAATCATAGAAGATTCCCAGGAGCTACAATCATGTGGATTTCTTTAAGCCACTTTTGTACTTGAATCTTCTGCAAACTTCAAAAGCCATCACTGACATCTATGTCTGCTACGGATAAACCATGCAGGATGGCTGTTTAATTTTTCAGATTCAGCAGTGTTCAGGGGACTCTCACAATGACGTTCATGACAGGAAAGTTCCTGTGGTCAACAGCGTTTCGCTATGCCGAGTTCCTAATGGACATCCTAGCAGGTGGAGCTAGGTCTCTGTTCTAATTCCTGTCACAGGCCCTTGTGGCACAGAGTTGGATGTGATCCAGAAAGGAATAGAATGCTGTATGTCCGAAGGATGAGGTGGCTTCAAAGAGCACCCTTGCTTCTGTGGGTTCTTTGGCATTTGTGGGTTTTTTTTTGCATTTGTGTTTTTAAGGAAAAATGTGAAATACAGTTTTTATTTTCGTTGGTAAAGTGCTGAAGTCAAAAAGCATGAAATTGCATCCTGGGCCTTATTCCTACAACATCTTAAACATTATAATTATTAAAGATAAAAAATGAAGAAATACATACATATATTATATATATATGTATATATATATATATATATATATATATATATATATATACAAATTGGACGTATCTTTCTGCTGTATCTTTTAGGTGGTGGTACTAACTTTTATGGACTGAAATTCTAATAGCTGGAGGACACACTTTATGTTTTTGTGCCTCATTGTAGTATTCAATAAGAAAATATCCCATAGCAACTTCCTTATATGGTTATCCAAAACTTTAGGATAAGCTATGTCATAAATGCCATTTACTGAATATTTGAATCATACTTATGATCTAAGAAAAACTTTGGCATATTATATCTAATAGCCCTGACCTAACCTACTCTTATTTTGGAAATAAACTTTCATTGGAACTCAACCAAATCCCAGGAGTTTCAGCCGCACAAAGGCAGAACTGGGTAGTTGCATCAGAGATCTTTGTAGACGATGATTGTCGGACCCTTGATCTATGTTATTAAAATACTACAATATTGATCCACATATCACAAAAATACTATATCATGCTTTATAGTTGTGAAATATGTACCATTGTATGTATGCAAATAGGAATAGCTATACATAGCTCTACATAGCTTCCAGATGCACCTATGTGTGTAAGATACTTATACATAAATAAATGCATACATAAGTGCATTGGCATATTTATGGATTTGCCTGTATATGTGTGTGTGCATGGATGTGTATGTATGCACATGTGCAATTAACTGAATCCTCTAAGGTTACTGTAATTACACCTAAAAAAAATCAAGGCCAGCAGTCTACTTCCTGAATGATGCTAATTCTCCATCATGGAAATGGTAAATTATGCCTGACGAACACACAGCAATTATGTCTTCTGTGTCTTACTTTAATGGGTCAGTCTCTGGCAAAAAATAAAAATAAAAAACACTTTTACAAGAGTGTTTATTGCTCGGTACTGAAGTCAGTGTTTCTCTGCTGCTGGTGCAGGAGGCTGAGCAGCGATGCTGAGGCCCCAGAGTTACCCAGGGCAAGGAACCAAAAGATGAGCCAGCAGGAGAGAAAATGAGCAAAAACAGCACAGAAAAAAACAGAGGCTGACTCTGCCTACAGCAGAAATGACACAGCCCAATTTAAGTCTGGGGGAAGAAAAGTAGCATTTATTATAGATCAAAATGTAGAATACCCCTCCAGCCAGGCATTGGTACATTAATTTCATAACTAGTTATTTGAGCACTTGCTCTGTGTTGGACTGGACTAGGCTCAGGGGACACGGTAGGATGCAGTCCCCATCCTCAGTCCCATGAGAAGGAGATGAGAGATGAGTGAGAAGGTGAGTGCTGAGTGCCCCTCTGTGGCCAGCGCAGCAGAGTCCGGTGGTGCGGATGGGTCAGGAAAGGGCTTGTAGAGGAAGTGCTCTCTAACTGAAAGTCAAGTAAAAGTGAGAGTTGTACAAGCGAAAAGACACCAGTAAAGGGCTTCTAAGCAGAACCAACTTGTGCAAAGGACTACAATTGAGTGAGACCATAGGTTATAGCAGTGGTTCTGGACTCTGGGGCCAAGAAAACAGGGGGCATCATCCTGAAGTGGGCACATAGTGCAGATAAAGCCAGAAGCCTTTGGGTCAGCCCCTAAGCTTCTGGATCCACCCACATCCTCTTCTCTGACCAGCCTTTGCTGGAGCACTCAGATCAGACCATCTTTATCTAGTTTTACTGTTTCACTTATCATGTATTTATTTTCTAGATGAAACCAGAAAGATAAATAGGATAAATAGGAAGTAGGTAGGGAAAGACTTTGTGATAAATGGTATGGAAAAGTTGTAGAAAACACGAAAAGGGCTTTAAGCATTCTGTCATAGTCTGTTTCACACTACTATAACAGAATACCTAAGGCTGAGTGATTTATAAGGAACAGAGACTTTTTTCATAACAGTTCTGGAAACTAAAAGTCCAAGGTTGAGGGTCTGTACTGATGAAGACCTTCTTACAAGAAAGTAGAAAACCAGAGGCTTATGCATGCCTGAAGGGAGCAGTTGACTTTGCACTAGAAGAAATTCATTCTTTCAGTCACAGTATGGATCTAATACTTCTTCAATATGCCACCGTCAACCCTGTCACTTCATGGATCAAGTTTGCAGCACACAAATTTTGGGGGTCACATTTGTACTTTAACGTGTGAGAATAAAGGGGTTAGATTTTTGTGGTTCAGAAACATTGCTCTATTTGCAGATTTAAGATTAGTTTGCAGTGTTCAATCTACCATAGAAACATCTGGCTTTCTAGTTAACAAAAACATCATTAAGAGGAGTTGTTATTAACTTCATAAAAAGTGAGTCACAATCTAAAATCCTAGTAAATGAGAAACACATTTGTAAATAGGTGCTTATTTGTAGGTATGGTTGGTGGTAAAGTCCACTTTGCACAACTTGTCAAACCCCTCTCCTCAGATTTTTCAAGTGATTATTTGTTCATTCTCAAAGACTTATTTAAGCAAGTTGATGAACACATGGGGGGGTATAAATTATAAGGGCAACTGATTTCTGTCCAAAACACAAGAAAACAGATTGAGGAAGTTAAGAAAAAAAAACAAGTAGGCAGAAAAAAAGGAGACTTGGCAGTGTGAGAGTGGAGGCAGCCTTACATCTGCATATCCTTCCAGAGTGTGGCTGCCTCTGCCTCGGCCCCTCCCTGCTGCCGGTCACATTCCCAGGCCCCCTTCACTGTCTACTGAGCCAGCTGATTACTCCAAAGTGTCCAGTCTGCCTTTCCCCTACAGAGGGCTTCGTGGCCCCGCAATCTGAGCATGCACAAGAACCTCCCAGAGGCCTTGTTAGAACATGGTTATGAAATCAGGAGGTGTGGGGTGGGGCGTGAGCATATGCATTTCCAAAGTTGGTTGGGGATAAAACTTTGAGAACTGCTGCCCAGGACCAGTACTTGTTTCTCAGTCTTTAATGCACACCAATCACTCATGGGTCTCACTAAAGTACTACACCTAAGTCTACACCAGTGGTTCACGGTAGGTGATGGTTTCACTCCCAGGGGACATCTGGAAGTTCACATTGTTATACATGGTGAGTAGGAGGGTGCTTGTTGCTGCTGGAATGCAGGGCGTGGAGGACAGACATGCTTTGAAACATCTTGCAATGCAAAAGGTCTTCCCACAACTGAGAGTTCCCCAGCTCCAAATGTCACTGCTGTGACACTCCGGTGTGAACCATACAATTAAGAGCCCATGACCATTTGCAACTGCGCATGGCGAGTATACTGATTTCACTTTGAGAGCAAGATTTCATCCAACGTAGATCCTGAGGCCTCTCCTCTCTCCTCTCACCAAATCCCACCTCACCTCTAAGTGCCTAAAACAGTGTATACACCATAGTGAGTGCACAGCAAAAACTCCTTCCCATTAACTACCTACAACCGCTCAAACCAGAGGTTCTCAGCCTTAACTCTATATTAGAATCATCTGGGGAGTTTTTGAAGCACAAAGCCTGGCTTCCCTCCAGTGATAGATTCTGATTCCCTTGTTCTGTGCTGTGCCTGCATGGTGGGAGTCTATAAAGCTCTTCAGTTGCATCCAAGGAACAGCAAAGGTTGGAAACCATTGGAATGCAAGCTTGCACTGGAAGCTGTGAGAGTAGAAAAGATGTGTGTGGCCCCTGGACCACATATATGATCACAGCTGCAGCCAGCCTCCTCCAAACTAGTTAGACTCATGATGTCCCGTTAATTTTAAAGCATTTCCGGGTGTCCCCAGGGGCTGTGCATGGTGCTGTGTGCTACAATCACATGCTGAAAAGTTGCTAAGCGCTGCCTTCCAGCGGCCTCTGGTACAATGTATAAGCCTGCTGTGAACAATGCTGTAAGTGCTACCATAACAGACACACGCACAAAGTGCCAGAGGCACAGGGAGGAAAAAGCTGTATGCCCCTCCTGTGTCTCAGGGACCTGTGGGTAAGAGTTCCGGAGAAGGCGGCATCTCAGCTGGCTGCAGCTTGGGAATATCAAGCGCAGGGGCATGGCTGAGAGGGACAGAGCAGCTGGTGTTTAAGGAAGCCGAGAAAGTGGGCAGGAGGAGGGACAGGGCTGAGACCTGGCAAAGTTGTTCAAGAAGGGCCTTGTGCTCCAGGATTTGGGCTGTTTAGACAAGAGGGAGCCAAGGAAGGTTTGTAAACAGAAAAGTGACAGGAGGAGGGGCCTCACTGGTCACCTGCATCCTGGCCTCTCTTGGAGCTGCCACTTAGCATTGCATCAGAGGTAGCTTGGTGCTGTAACCTGTGACCTTCATGCCAGACTCTCTTCCTCGCCACTGCTCAGGCACAGAGTCCACAGGGGGACAAACTGAACAAAGGGCAGATGGGGTTGCAGTGGAGGCCTGGCTGGCAGAGCCCACAGCCACCTGCCTATGCTGCTTCCCCTCCCTGCTGCTTCGTTGACACCCAGCCACCCAGCCACGGCACGCTGGACACTACGGATGGCTCTGGATGGCTTCCCCCTGTGACCTAAGGCTGGTGGACCCTTCCGAGGGGTCCCCTCCCTCCCGGGAACGACTGCCTACCCCAGAAGATCTCTTCGTAATCCCAGCTAGTGCCCTGCAGAGGGAACACAGACAGTGGAGGAGACATGACACTCCTGCACGACACTCTCATGACAGCAGAGATGACATGCAGAGAGGGAAGAAAGAGCTCCCTACCGCCCCCTCTTCCTCAGAGCCAGCTGCCCCTGGTGGCCTCAGTGACCAAAGCTGGCCACAGAGCACACTGGCTGTTCTCACATTGCCTGGCCACTCGGCATACTTGAGCAGTGGAAAGGAGAAGGGAGGAAGCGCTCCTTTTAGGGTCAAGATTTCAGCTCCAGGGGTGAATGTGGGTGAGGGTAGGAACCACGGAGAGTGTTTCTATCGGCAAGGTGTCAGGCTGTCAGTCACTCGCTTCTCCAGGGATACAGAGAACATGCCCCACCCCCTCGTTCCAGGACCCAAAATGCTGCCACCAAGCGGCCACAGATCACTAAACCACATCTCAGCATCTGAGCACCCCACCAGTCTCCACCCCACAGTCCTTCCGGTCCTTTGTTCTCCCCTGAAAACAAGCGCAGGATACACCTGTGGCTAGCGAAGCTGTCACCGCAGATCAGAGAAGGCTTGGGATCTCTGTGCCCCAAGTGATCTCAGCGTCTCAGGGTCCTAGTGACCTATAACATGCAGGGGCTCGATGGAAAGAAAGTGCCATATTGTGATGCTGCTAAGATGCATCAAAGAAGGGGCTGGGGGTGGAGCTCAGCAGCATAAGTGCAAGGTCCTGAGTTTCATTCCCAGTACCAAAAAAAAAAAAAAAAAAAAAAAAAAAAAAAAAAAAAAAATCAAAGAAAACTGCTGGGACTTTAAACTGTCAATTACCTGACCTATTTATCTAGGGAAAACACTTGGTTTGAGTGGGGCCGGACCGCCACTGACCTTGGAAGTACAGGTGTAGTTTTCCCCGCCCCCCACTCCCCTTTCCACTGCCTTAACCAGCTGCTGTATAACTCTGGTCTCCAACTGTCAGCTCTGCATGTGCCCCCGTCCCACACCCTAAGAGAGTTCACGCTGGTTCTCCCTGACTCCGGGTCCAGAGCTGCTGGTGCTTGTTACCCCTCTCTCCAGGCTTCCAAGTCCACAAATGCCAAGGCGCTCAGTCAGAGGGACAGAGCTGCAAACCCAACAGGAGACATGAGTCAGCATGAAGTCAGCTCTCCCAGGGGCTCCACAGTTACCCGGTGCAGTAGTCTTTTAAACTAACTGTGCTTTTATGACAATATTAAGTAAACCAGAATTTAGAGAAAGTAAAATTTTTCCAGAAGGATTGTACTCCACAATCTCTGGTCAACTCTGACCGTGCACAGGCAAAACAGACAAACACACAATGTGGGTTCCAGTATGGCTTTGTGTATGACAAGAAATCAGGTGAAAGCTGGATTTGGCCCTCAGATTATAAAGACCCTGATTTCAGGATGCATTCTCAGGTTCCTGAAGGCACAACTCTCTCTCTCTCTCTCTCTCTCTCTCTCTCTCTCTCTCTCTCTGTCTCTGTCTCTATCTCTCTCTCTCTCTCTCTCTCTCTCTGTAATCTTTTCATTGAAAACTAAGTTAAGTAAAGCTAACAAAGTAGTATCTAACATGTATGAAAAAAATCAGCCCCAAAATAATAGTAATATTCATTACTGATGAAATTTTAGTAAACTTAATTTACTCATATTAAATTAGTCAAGGCTAGTCCTTGAAATTTGTCAGAACCTTTTAAGGAAAATATATATTTACAACCTTCAACACAGTGCTGATCAAAACAGAACATTAAATGCATAAGATGTTTGTTGAAGCATTATCTGAAACATGAAATGACTAAAGATAACCTAAACTCTCAAGCTCAGAGTTTGAATTATGACTTATCAACAGAATTAAATGCTAAGACCTATTGTAGAGAATAATTAAGACATTAAGTAGAAATGAAATGCTTTTATCAATAAGAATTATATTCAGCTGAAGATATAGACAATCTGATCACAGTAGCTCAAACAAAAAATAAGTCTTTTTTCTCATGAAACAAGAGATCTGATTTCTAGTGTTGATCCAGGGCCAAAATCTCTG
This sequence comes from Cavia porcellus, assembly GCF_034190915.1. NCBI lineage: Eukaryota > Metazoa > Chordata > Mammalia > Rodentia > Caviidae > Cavia > Cavia porcellus. The sequence goes on along the minus strand of NW_026947496.1, from coordinate 28,064,672 downwards.
TGATTCCTCTTGGTTACAATGTGGCTATGAAAGCTCCAGCCATCATGTCTCTGAGCAAGAAGGAAGAAGGAGCAAGGGAAGTCGCTTTGTGGTGAAAGTGAGTTTTCTCAGCAGACGTTCATTCCTTCAGTGTCTCTGGCCAGAACTAGGTCACAGATATCCCCCCAGGTGTGAGGAAAGATGGCCATAGGGTCATCACGATTGCTTTGCTGAGTCTGGGTACACAGACACTTGGAACAAAATCTGGATTCACTTAGCAAACAAGGATGGAATGGATGGTAGGAAAGTAATAGTGCTTCTCAAAACCAAATGATATAACATCTCTGCTCACAGCTGCGTAGAGTGTGTGTGTTTGAGCAAGCGTTGGTCAGAGGAGAGATGCAAAGCAAGGTTTGCTTTGGTATGAGACTGTGCCTGCTTCCCCCTATTTTCTATGACAGTGTTACTGTCAATGTTCCAAAGAGGAAACAATGCTTTGTATCAACCACTCAAGAAAATGACTCCAAAAAAAGCAGCGGTATCTTTTAGAGGTGTGCACCTTCTCCAAAAACTGGTTTCAGTTCTCAAAAGCAGCAAACAATTCCTCATTAGGCAAAAATAGTGTGTTGGCATGGCTAATTATATTTATTCTCCATATCCTTTTTTTTTTTTTTTTTTTTTGCACTTGTGGGTTATTAACCTCAACCTTCCATTTGCAAATGTTCTATTCTTATTGAGCAAGCTGCCAACATTACCGTTGACTTAGATTTGTCTGGTTTCTGCATGCTATTGTGTGTGTGTGTGTGTGTGTGTGTGTGTGTGTGTGTGTGTGTAAATGCCAACTGGCTTTGCAGAAGGTGAGACCAGGCCTGGGAGTGCTACTGGGAAGGAGCCCAGCTGGTGTCTGGCCATGCACTTGAAAGAGGAAATTCCTGCTTTGGTGGAAGGATTGGCTGAGTAGCCTCTAGGATTTCTTCCAATTCAGAATCCCATGTATATGAGTTGAGGTTGCTGTTGTTTATTTACTAGAAATTCCAGATGGTTTGTGTCCCTCCAATATTATAGGATGGTTCTAAAATCAGTTTGGCAATTTATACTTTTCTTTAAACATTGAGCCGTACTTCACTAAGTCTGTGGACAAACAGAAACACTTTAGGGGCTCAGCGCATGACTTAATAATTAAGAAACAATAGAAAACCCCACAGTGATGAAGTCATAAAGTTCTTTTTTGTGCTCGCGCCTCTTCCGTTCCCTGGGTACTGTTCCATCTCCCACTATGCTGACCCTCAAGATCCCTCCTGCACCCTGAAGTGATCTCCAGCAGCCACAACCATGAATTTTATGTGCTTTGATTTCATCAGCCCAGCAAAACTTACCTATTTCCTGCCCTTTAAGAATCCAGCTCTCATCTGCATGACGCGTAGCTAAAGTGATAATAATTAGCTTGTCCTTAGCTGGGCCCCATTCCAGGTGACACATACACACTGAGACAGTGACTATCTTCCAGGTTAATTCCTTCCTATCCAGGGCCTGGAGGGAATCTTGGCTTTTCGCAGCACTAACAAGTCCTCGCCACCTGACCCCTTATTCACAACTGTCTTCCCCTCAAAGATGTTCCTATCCGAGGCATTTAAAAATAAAGGCCATCACCGGCTAGCATTTTGTTTGGCTCATAGGACATTTAAGTCTGAATCATTGTCATTGTTTAACAAGTGTGAGTTTTCACACATAAATCCATATTTTAGGCATTGGTTAGAAAGCAGGAGATCCAGCAGCCCAGGCTTTCTTTCTCTAGGTGCCTCCAATGGACAGGAGAAGAGAAGCCACTCTAGACAGGACGAGGCTTTCTGGAGCCTTGATTTCACTGGTTCCCTCAAAGGCCGGGGAGCTTCTATCCAGGTGTCCTTTTGTATCCGTCTGCTCCTCTCATTTGCCTTTCCTTCTGGCTCTTGAAGGCGTCTGAGTTTTGCAGCCCTGACTTAAAATCTACAGAGAGCTCATTTTGCAGGCTTGTACAGGATTATGAAAATCATCCTACAAATCAATGGGGAAAAGCCAGGCATGGTGGCACACATCTATAATCCCAAGTATCTGGAAGGCTGACACAGGAGGACTGCAAGTTTGAGATCAGCCCGGAGAACTTTAGCGAGGCTGTCTCAAAGAAAATTTCAAAAGAGCTGGAGATATAGCTCAGTGGTAATGTATTTGCCTACTGTGTGTAAAGCTCTGGGTGTGAGCCTCAGTACAAAAAAATCACTGGGGAAATGATGATTGACCTTTGAATCTTAAAAACATTTGTCAAAACATTCAAAACCCTCAGCTACAATATGGGGAAATGAGAAAATAGTAAAATCGGTGTTCATTCAAAATACTGTAATTTAAGGCATTGTAAGCATTGAGATGAGACATGTTTTACTTCTTTGTAAACATTGATCAGCTGGGGACACAGCTCAGTGGCATAAGTGCCTGCCTGGCAAGTACAAAGTCCTGAGTTCAATTCTTGGTACCAAAAACAATTTTTTTTATCAAACACCCTTTAAACTGCACTTCCCATTGTGTACTTGATAACATGGAGCAAGCATCTCCTCTACACCGTGGCAAATGGTCATTCCCTTTTCTAAGTGTGAGTCAGCTTCCCACGTTTTACTGTTTGTGCTCTCAATGATACATATCTGAATGTAGATGTTTTGCTGGTGCCATTTCCTCCTGGATGTCTTCACCTTTTCTCATATTTACGTCAGTAAGTTCACCTTCACAACGTCCCTCAGCCTGCAGATCCAGAGCCCCTCTGCTGTGGCTGTGTCCCATTTGCACAGCTGACCGTTACTTCTCCCACACCACTGATGCCCCGTGCAAAGAATCGCTCAGCATTCCTCCCTGCTCCATTCATTTATTGCACTTTCCTCTTTACTGGGCGATTCCCTCTTCGAGGTAAGATGTCACATGGCAGTATCATTGGGAGACAAGGAGACAACGAACCACATGCCTTTCTGTCTGTGCACAGACAGAATATGAAATGCACAGGGAACAGTCGCCAACAGATTCTGAAAGAAATGACACAATTATCTGACGCACATCTGCTATTCCTGTGAGTGCTTTTGGACTGAGAAGCTAGAAGCGAAGCTTGTTCTTCACACGGGTAGTCATGGTTAACATACACCATGGTAACGAACACCAGAGCTACACTATTACTTACTAAATGATGGTAACTGAAATCCATGTGTTGAGAGCTGTCCAGAGTCAGGAGTGTCTGGTAGGTCTCTTGCACAACCAACTATGACATCATTTAAGCTCTAAGATATAGAGACTACAGACATCATTTGTGCCAATCAGCTTCCAAAGGCAGGGTCTCCTAGCATAATATCTTGCTTCATGACTACTTGCAGAGCAGCTAAGAAAGCAAACCACTGTCAATTCTTAACACAGATTCTTTGCAAACCCTATTAATAAACACTCTGGCCACCAGGGGGAGTGGAGGGCTCCCAGCCTTGCCTTCAGGGTCTCCTTGCTAAGATCTGGAGCTTTCAAAATGGGATAGCAGCAACAGGAATTGAAACTTTGTATCCACAAGCTGAATTCTCCGGTGGAGTTCTCTTATTCCAAAACTCAGGGCCAGGAAGAGGGGTTAGGAGGCTGCCTCCTGCGTGGATGGGAGCCTCTTCGCTGGAAGGTCTGAAGTGAGCAGTTTTCGATGAGCACACTTAACTTTCTCCTTGGCCAACTGTAGAAGGCTGGGTTTCTTCAAAAACCTTTTAGCTGAGGTTGGATATGGGCAGAGGGATAAAAAGGTCACTTAGCCAGTTAGGGTAGCGGCTGAATCTCTGTAGAAGGACTTGTAATGACCCCAAAAGACTGGCATACTGGCAACTCACAGTGAGAATTAAGTGTGAGGTCCGTGACCTCAACCCACAGCTGGGGTTTCACAGATGGCCCTTGGCCACTGTGCGCAGCTGTGCCTTAGGAACCTTACAGGAAGACAGGACCAGAGGAGTTAGCTGGTTGAAGTATCACTGGTTAGGTGGATTTTTAGCCCCATGTAAGATGCAAATCAGACACAGGCTGATTCCTGAGCGTGCTGAGGAGTATCACTTGTTGTTTACCCTCTTCTTCAGGGCTCTCTAAACAGGAGGGTTCCCTTATGGCTTCCAAGATTTTACCAATCAGAGGAAAAAGTTCTTGCTCAATTTGGGTAGAAATCATGAATTGGCCAGTTCAGCCTCCTTGATGTGTCAGTGGTACTCAGTGCTTAGTATGAGAGCACCAAGTTTTGAGTGCCCAGTGCCTCTTAGCTCTGAGTGCTGCAGCTCCTGGTGACTAGGAGCTCCTGGGCTGCTTTCTGGAGCTCTGCAGCAACTGCATCCCTTTGGAGTCCTTCTCCTGGTCTCTACAGTTAGGCTCCATCACACTTGGCTCTCTGCTCCCCCACTGCTTTCTGGAGCCCTTGCAGCCCTATGGCTGCCACTCAAACTCAGGGGAATCAGCTCTTGGTGTTACCAGATCTTTCTCTGTTCAGCCTATTTGACCTACTCTACCCAAAAGAAAAATGGGAAATAGGCAATAAGACCACTCCAGCAAGGCTTTATTGGGGCCTGTGCTGTAGCACAGGGCATAGTGCACAGGGAGGAGCCCCCCTGGATGCCCCGAGGGATGTGAAATAGTGCTGCTCGCACAGGAAGGGGAAGGCTCATGTATCTGCATTTTCTGCATCTTGCAGGCCTATTTGGGAACCTTCGAAGTAGTGGCAGAAGGGATGGGTCACCTGGCATAGATCCACGTATGCAGGCTGCTGGTTCAACACAAACAGCAGGGCATCCAGGACACCATAGCCATCATGATAATCACTCTGGAACCAGAAGCAGCAGTTTTGATTGATAGTTCCTGCATTTTCCAAAAAAAATGGCCAGGGTTGAAATGTGTACCACTGCTGCTTTCAAAGAGATTCCAGGAGGGGCAGCTATGTTGATCATGCTCCTCTGGGGTCTGGAGACTTAGGAATGATGGCAGCGCTGTGTCCTTCCCAATCTGTGTTTTGTCTGGCTACTCAAAGGCTCCTGTTGGGGTCACAGAGCCACAAAGCCCAGAGGCTTTGTGAGAAGAAAAGAGCCAGTTGCCCCAGGTCATCCTCAGGGTGACACAGAGAGGCTAATGGTGATCAGTGAGTTCATAGTGCCTCTGACTGTCAGAAGAATGGGAAGATTTGGCCTTATTTTCCTACTGCAGAGATTCCCAGAACCCTGGATCCCATGTGTTCTGTGCACGAAGTGAGTGGAAAGAGGTTTGGTGAGAAACATGAGCAGAGGGAGGCAGAATGGATGGAAGCAAGGTATGCTAAGCTCATCTGCCCCTCTCCTGCATCTACCACAGCCAAGGATCCTGCTGTTATAAAGACCAGATCAGAAGTTTGGGCAAGAGGTCCACAGGCAGAAGGTGCCCAGGGCAAGAGACGCATGCTTAGCAGCCTCAGCGCATTGTTTAGATGATGGGATCACCATAGGTTTTATTTGTCCGTCTTGAGAGAAAACACACAGGCTGTGATGGGTCATGGCAATGGTTGGCCAAATTAGGGCTTTATAAACGTCAAGTGCTCGGGAGCTTTTTGTTATCCTGAGAATTTAGGTTTTCTTTTATATTTAGTGGTTTATACGATGGTTTGATCTCCTGCACCACACCAAACTATATGTCTATAAACATCGCTACATCTTGTGTAACCAACTCTTTGATTGTGAAAAAATAACCTGAAACCAAAACCGGGGCTTTATTTCTGATAGTATGATTTGTTGTACACTGGGCCTGTTTTATTTGCATAGATATAAGAGGTATGGAGTACTAACAATGAAAATTATTACAACAAAAAGTAAGGAATATGGTAAAGGCATCTTGCACTTACTACTACTATTTTAAGTAGTAAAACCAATCAGTATTTGGCATCGTTTCTACACAATCATTATTCTGTGAATTTTCTCCATTTATCAAATCTTTTCTAAATATCTTTCTGAAATCTGAGAGGTAGCCAAAACAAGATACTAATTGAAAAGAACTGAGGGATAAAGGCAGATGAAGAAGACATTCATGGTGGAACATTAACCATAATCAACTCACTTATTTCACTCTTAAGTACCTAGATTTTGGGTTAAACTGTATTCTGAATTTTTCTACTTGTGAGGTGAAATACTCTGGAAAGTCTCAACCTAGTTCTTGTGTAGAGCATGACAGGTCTTAACTACTAACTATTACTGACAGTCTTTGACGCTTCCTCTAAACACAGTTTAAGAGCTGTTGTTTGGCTGGGTGTGGGGGTGCACACCTGTAATCTCAGAAATCTGGGAGACTGAAGCAGGAGAACAGTGAGTTAGAGGTCAACTGGGGCTCATAGGGAGACCCTGCCTTTAAAAGAATGCTGTTGTCTGTAGGATGAGCCCTTAGACTCATTGTGAATGAAAAACAGAAACCATCTGTTGACAAGATGGTATAGGACTGGCTAGTTATTTATATCAGTAAACATTGTCAATATGGGGCATAGAACCTTCTGTTCAGATACGAAGCCATGACTCCTGGAGATAGCAACAGTTCTCCAGGGCTGTCTGCTGTATCTCAAGCTGTCTGCTGTACTTGCCACTAAATGACAAGCGTGTGTATTTAAAGGGCCAAAGGAAGCTTCCTGGCCACTTTGTACTAGTCTTGAAACATTGCATGTCCTGGAGGTATGCGGTGTAGACCTTCCACATCGCTGCCACCCTGTTATAAAGCATATCAGCAATTCCATCTGATCACCTTCATGGCTCTTTGTGTGCTTTACAGTGATTTAATCCAACAGGTGACTTCAGACTTGAGTTTGGTTTGTGAGTCTCTGTCCTGTGACTTCTCAGATAGACTCTAGAGTAGCACAGCTGACCATGGATTCTGCTTCTGGGAATTCAACCAATTTCAGATGGAAAATGTTTAGGAAAAAAATTGTCCCTGTCCTGAACATGTGCAGGCATTTTGTCTTGCCATTATTCCTTGAACAACAAAGTATAGTAGCAATTCCCATTATATCTACCTTGTGCTAAGTACTGTAAGCAATCTAGAGCTGATATAAAGAGTCTAAAAGAATATGCACATGTCATATGCAAATAAGGAACTTCGGCATTTGCTGATTTAGGTAACTCAGGGAGTCCTGAAGTCAGTAGCCTGACAGTGTCCCAGTGCAAACATACTCTGGGGCTGCCACTGAACCAAGATAATCTCAGAAGCAGCTATCAGTCTCTGTACTTTCTACCCAGTGAGTCACATGGCTAGTATGGAGCAGGGCAGGGACTGAAAAATGGGTCTTCTGTCCTACTCTTTCTGTAGCAAGCTCCCTGCCCAACAGCTCTGGTTCCTGCCTGGCCATCTCAGAGAGGCAGATGGTCAAGACTGTGTGCCTGCTCTATTCCAACATATTCTTCCTTGCAACTTGGTTTTTTGCAACTTTTACATGTTGATCTGACTTCTGTCCTGGAATATAAGGAAACCCTAGAAGTATTTAAGGATGTTAATGCCATCTCCTCTCCTCCCTTTTCCTCTCCAGACCACAGGTCTCCACCCTACCAACCTCAACAGCCACTCCCTACACCATAATGATGCTCAGAATCTTGATCACCTTTGTTTCATGTGAAAACATGATCCTCGGCCTTGATCAAGGGATCCAGGCAAGGTCGGGCAAACTCAGAACACATGATAGACCAGCTACATCTCAGAGACAGAACGCTTTTTCTGTTGCCACACAATAGCATTTCAGTTTTTTTCCTGGCAATTATACCATTCTGTCGTTAGTTTCCAAATGGTTGTTGCACAGAGCAGTAGTCTACCAAATGTAGCTGCGAGACCTTTTTAAAATGTATTTTGTGCTCAAACAAATATGTAAAATTCCAACCCAAAGTTAAAACACTTCCTTCAATTAGAGATCCAGAGGAGCATATCGCCAGTGGTTAAGAACATGAACAGAGAAGGTTCAATTCACACCTCTGTTAACTGTGTAATTTGGACAAGTTACTGAACCACTGTGTGCTTCTGTTTTCCCATATGTAGACCTGGATGCAAACAGAAGAGCTGTCACCAAAGACTGTCATACATATGGTGGCCTTCTAGCAGTGCCCATTCTGTACCAAGTGCTCAGGAAGAGCTTACTGCGGTCAGGGCACACAGTGACTGTCTGGAAGAGAGCCCAGGGCAGCTCTGGGCTTCACCATACTGAGCTACGATCAAGTCTTTCCCACCTTCTGCCCTAACTGACCTCAGGACTTTGTTACAATCTGTAGCTGTTATACTTTGCACTGCATTCAGGACATTATTCCAGCCATTCTAACCCCTGAGTGCCGATTCTGTCCCCGGTTCTAGGAGCTATCACTCTAAATCGTGTAACATAAAACAGACTTTTCCCAGAGCAGCTTATGGCAACCAGTAAAATTAATTGCAACTTGCCCTCTGCATCGGCCTCAGCCAGGACACTGCCTTGCCTTGGTCCATGGACAGTTGCTGGGCTCAGGTTAACCGGGGGCCAGGGACCCAGGACATCCCACTTCTCATTCTCGAGGTGTCTGTAATGGGCACAAAGTTGTCTTGTGATGGCCTTTCCTCCTATGGTGAAGGACACAGCAAGGCCACAGTGGGGACAGCACGCAGGACTGTGCTGGACCTGGTTGATAGTCTGCCAAGGCCGGGATGCCGGGGTCACTCTGTCACTTCCTGTTGTCAACAGGTTTTGTCAGCCTTCTCTTTCCACTTTAGCATGACAGGGGCCAGGGGAGGGTTCGGAAGGTGACTTAAAAATCGACACCAAAGTAACCCTAGCTGATTCCCTACTGCTGCTTCTGACAGGGGTACGAGAGAGGAACTGCTGCAATTCTAAGCAGTGACTGATCTTGTCCTCCCAGCACGACCGCTTTCTGTTGTTTTAAGTCAGCACAGCCATGGTTACCGAATAGGAGGGTAGCCATGCCTGTGGAATTAGTGGCCCTGCGAAAAGCACAACGAGTTGGTAGCAACTCAAGGGCTGCTGTTTCCTTGAGGTTGCCGGTCAGTGCTCCACTCCCAACTGGAAAAAATTAAAATCTCTCCACCCTGGAATTGTCCACAATAAGGAGAGCTCTTGCCTGTCACATACATTGTACGTGGGGAGATTTCCTGAGCAGAGGACTCCAAATCCAGTGCTCATTCATTCAGAGAGTTGTGTTCATTTAATTGATCCTGCAGGTGGCAGAGAGGCTGGCAGGGCTTCGCAGGGCCCAGTGCCAGCCTCAGTGGCAGTGATGCCAACCAGGGCATCTAGAGGAACCTTGATCAGATGGCTATCTTTGGCGGGGCACCAAGGCAAAAGGGAGGACCGCAGGGCCCTCTTTTCCTCCATCACTGCAAAACAGCCTTTGGGCTTTTGGGCTGATTTGATTTCATGTAAATAATAAGAGGAACTGACACTTATGCCTTGCTGATCATTTACTATAGAGCCAGAGGGCTTCAAATGCATCAGTCCTCACAGCTCATTAAGACAGAATAATCATTCCAGTTTTATCGACAGGGCAATTATAATTTGTCTGATGTATCAGTTAGGATTAGGGACAGCTGTGTATGTTAGAAGCAGGGAGACAAACAGAATGTGGAAACTGACTTCTTTTCCTTTCTCATGTATAAGGAAGCTAGGAATAAATAGTGCGGTGCTGATCTGGTACTCACATCTCCTTCCGTGCTGCCATCCACAGTTGTCCACATGTGGTTTGCTCCTAGTGGCCCATGAGGGCCACTTAAGTTCCAGCTACTGCATTCTTATTTGAACAGCAGAAAACAGACTAGAGAAGTATGTATTCCACCCTTTAAGGACACCTCTTAGAAGTCACCCGTGATATCTGTGCTTATGTTCCGCTGCACAGAACTTAATCAAGGGCATACTAGCTACATAGAAGGTTATAAAAATATAAACTTTATTTGAGGTAACCATTCATTCAGCATATACTCAGTGGTTTTGTTTAAGGGTAAGGGGGGAGATGGTATGCGGGGGGACAACCAGCTATCTTTGCTATAGTAGAACTCCGGCCAATCAGACACCAAAACTTGTATACGTACTTGCTAGATGTATGTATGTGCACCAAATTAGTCAGTTATATGTCAATAAAATGATGATGTAGTTCTGGAAATGCCGCCTCAAAAAAACACTACCCGTACAAGCACACACACATACCAGCTTTGAACCAGTATTTCCCCTTACTGGAACCTTATTATTACCCTCTGGCAATCTAATATAATTGCACCCATTTTATGGGTGGGGAAACACAGGAACATCAGCCAACTACTTTATTTGATTCATAAAGCAAGCAAGTCAAGTGTAAGTAAAAAATTGCTTTTGGGGAGGTGCTTAATAAATACTTTGTGCCTGGAGAAGTGATAAGCTCATTTGGCCTCAAAATATGTGATTGGGAAACTGCAGCCCGAGTACAAAATGATTCTTTCCAAGGCAATAGTAACAGGCCAAGCTGAGTCACTCAGAAGTGGAAATATAAAAGCAGCCTCCACTAAATTAGTTGCATTCACATTAGTAATGTTAGTCATGCTAACTACTGAATAACTCATTTTGTTTGGATAGACAGCAGAAGTAAAAGAATTTAGATCCTGGAAGTAGCAACAGCCAAACAAAACTGTTACTCCTTTGCTTTCTCTCTGTGGAAAGCTCATAATTGTTGACCACCTTTGGTAAGTGACATTTCTGAAAGAAGGTGTTTCATCTTTGCTTTCTAAGCTTCATGACTAAGTGCACTTTTATTACAAGTGTATTTTACTTTTGTTGCTTAAAAAAAGATCTTTGGGAAATTAGAAAGTGATGAGACACTATTAATCTTTGACCAGTTGATTTTGATGGCAATATCCCAGAGTGAGGCCATTTGCCATCAAATACTTGCTCCTCAGTCAAACCACTGGGGACCAGCCAGAGTCCCTGTCAAATCCCTGTGCCAAACTGTGTGTTGTAAGTCATGTCAAGAGACAGCTGACCAGCCCTCTTCCTCTATGTGCTACCTTGAGTTTGGAGCAAAATATCATTTATTAAGTATTTACTAGGTCCCAGAACCCTTTAAACCTCTTGCAACTGTTACCTTGTTTGGTCCTCTCAACAAGTCTGTAGAGTGGGAGCTACCGTGAGCTCTGCCTCACCTATGACAACACTTGGCAACTGAGAGAGAGAGATTAAATGACTGTCCCTGCTTTGGGCCATCCACAAGTGGTAGAAGGAGGGATTAGACCCAGGCAGTACAACTGCAGACCCTATGGGGGTGTTCACTAAGGTCAAGTGCATCTGAGTACTCATGATACAAAGCTAAACGGGGCCAGGTTGCTAGCCGGTGCCTGGGCCCTTTAGTACAGATTTATACTTCTGTTCCAAAGCCAAGATGAGCTCAGTACAACCCAGTTGACTAGCTTGGAGCCAAGAGAAAAGCCTTTTCCTCCTCTGGCTTTCATAATTGGCCATTCAGCCTTATCTGTGTCCTTCCTAACCTCAGAATTCCCCCTGTTTAGGAGTTGAAATTGTATGCAGGGTAAGCAAGAATTTATGCTGACACTTTCCTTGCAGGATCCATTGTGGCTCCACAGGATAGGGAACCTGGGAAAATATTTGTTTGGGTGATAAGTGCTTTGCAATTACTCACCAGGCAACCCCAGGCACAGGGGCACAGAAAGCAACCACTGAGAGCCTTCACCAAAGATAAAATTCTTTCTAACTCTGTTGGTGTGCTTCCAAATGCTGTGCCCTTTTGTTCAATGGAGGGGAGCAAAGGCAGTACAACATGGAAAAGAATCTCAACTATTCGAGACACACCCTGATTTCTGTGTGTCATAGAGAAGTGGAGAAAGTTATCCCACGGAGAAGTAAAACAGAGGAATGTGAGATAAAAGCCTGGAACAATGCATGAATGAATGAATGCGTTCATTCAGGGGACTGGAGAAAGAATGAATGCTCCATTCCCACCCCCTGTCACGGGCTTACTCATTCTGTTTTGCTGCTCCCACCCTGAGAGCTGTATTTCCCTCCCCCGAGGAGCCCAGCAGCCTTGTGCCAAGGCGGGGTGGGCTAAGGAATGGAGAGAGCGGGGATGCCACAGGCCCCCATACCCACAGCACCTTGCCTTTCCCTGATTGCACCTGTGGCTGAGCCAGGTGCTTCTGCTCACCTGGACAGGTACCGAGCTACATGAGGCTGCCACTCCTTACCTCAGAAATGTGAGAAGCCCACTGCTTCCCTAATTCACTAAGCAAATGTGGCTCTGACTAAAGGTGGGGGAACAAGAAGGCTTAGCCATGGTCTTGTCTTCCCATGGGGAGGAGCCTAATGGTATCTTTAAAACAAAATATTTACATAAATATGCAATATTGGTAAGATGCTAGGTTATTGGGTGCATTTAAGATGACCAGATGTCATTTGGCTCATTATTGCTGGCATGCAAATGGTACATAGATATCCAACGAAACCATCCCACTATAATCGGTTCAACTCCCATATATATATTAGGAGGTGCTTTACTTACCTCATAAATTTCTGCATCTGAGAAAAGCTGATAAGAGAATACTTTTCTTTTGAGATTCTTAGCAGCTTCTCAGTGGCTCCGAGATCCACAGTCCTGAGACTGGAATAGGGAAGAGCAAATTAGGATTTCATTTAAAAATTAAGGCAGGTAGCCTCTCTGGGACGGGAATCCCCAGGGCATCCTCCCAAAGGAGTTCAGTATAGGGCTCTAACTCCTTCTGTTTTTCCAGGCTATATCTCTTCTCCTTACTCCCCTACCTGCAAAGCTGCATTTAGTGGTAAAATATAATTGCTAACTGGGCAACACACAGCAATAATATTTGCTGAGTTTCTACTCTGAGCCACATGTTTTACTTGCAGACCTTCATTTAAGTTCTTTGAGAGGTGTATTTCGTGTCACGCAGAGGAAGAACGTGCAGCTAAGAGATCAGCTACTCACAAAGCTAACAAGTGGCTAAGCAGAAATCTGAACCCAGATTTTTCAGTGTTAAAAAAACAAATCTGTGCTGTTAATCATCATGCTACACCCCCAACTTGCTTCCAGTGCTCAGAGTAGACTTGTAAATTTCCAGATAAAAACAATCCCATGGGTGACAGATGGACTATTTCTTTGGGTCTAGGTCAGAATATGGTGTGGAAGAAGTCGTGAGAATTGATCTTTCCCTTCCGCAACAAAGCAGAACAGGGGCATTTCCACCAACTTGCTTTTTAAAAAAGCATCACATAGTTGATTACAGGGAAAAAAAAAATAAGATTCCATGCACACCAATCCTAGCAGGGCCTTTCCAAAACAAAGTTCCCTGTGCTGGGCTACCTGAAAGCACCATGGTGGGATGGCTCACCAGTGTGACTTGGCGATGACTCGGAAGCTTTGCACTGGGTGACAGTTGAAGCAGTTTTCACTGTAATTTTGAACATACCACACAAAGCCCTTCACAAAAGAGGACTTTCAGAGCTGTTTCAGAAAGTGGTAAGAATGACGGGATCAGCACATTTGAAGAAGGGAATAGTCTGAGAGTGACTCAATGGCAGCGTGTTTTTTATTATAACAGTTTTTCAATTTAAATTTGATCAGTCTTTGCATTCTCTTTGGTTCGTCCAAGTATAGACCCAGTGGAAGTAGAGCAGAAAGAGATCTTCACGGCTTATAGATAGGATGCACATCAGCTGAAAGAGGAAAATGAAGCCCATTGTTCCCAGTTATTAAAACACAAGACTACAACAAATCTAGTTTTGCATGTTGGTTTTATTTGCAATTCAGGTAGCAGTTTGAGCTGAAAATAGTGCAGATTGCTTGCCCCATCACATGGGCAGATTATACTTACAACTACAGAAAAGGAAGTAACACACAGAAAATAGAAGTGAGGTATAGAGCCAGCCTGATTGGTCACAGCTAGTGCCTGTCTTATTTAAACACTAACATTGGCCTATTGTGATTGGTTTCGACTGGTTATGGTGAACCTTTTAAAGAGGAGTCCCCGAACTGCAACCCTAACCCCACTTATGTGTTGCAAAGTGCCAACACTGCAATTCAACTTGAATACTGAGGTTTTAGTCTAGAAAAAACAACTCATATGTTAATATCTTTTGTCTGAAAAGAAAAACAACACACATGCCATAGGTTCACCACCACAGGTTTAGACTCAGTTACTTTTTTTTGTTTTGTTTTGTTTTTTGTCTTTTTCCTTTTTATCAGTACCAGGGGTCGAACTCACGACTGCCTGCTTGCAAGGCAGGCACTTATGCCGCTGAGCTAAATCCCCAGCCCTGACTCAGTTACTTTTTACAAGAGAAGGGTGCAGTCTGTGTGTGAGTCAAGTGAGGTTACAGTTCACTATGTGCAAAGAATCTTATAAGAAACTTAAAACATGAATAGAGACAGCGTTAGTCCAAGCTAAATTCAAGTTAACATGATTTCCCATAAACAGTGATAAATCATATCGAGAGGCCAGTTGTAGAAGGGGGTTGGAGATGAGAAGAAATTAGTTCACAGATAGAGAAAATCAGATTAACTCTTTGTCTCAAGATACATGAACCTCCGTAGCATGCACTTCATCTGGCGAATAAAGGTATTTCCACTGTGAGACCCTTTGACATCTTTCCTGGAGATGCTCATGTGGCTCTGAAATTCACTCACCAGAAATAGTAAGGAACATTTAGGAATTGAAAATACAATTCCAGATACTGGCATTACCCCCATTGCATAGATGAGAACACTAAAGAACATGGTGAATAAATAGCCTACCTAACATCCAAAGTCACATAACTAAGTGGAAATTAGGATTCAAGTTCAGGCAGTCTGTCCCCAATGAATATGCATCAGTGCCAAAAATATTAACCCTAAATAATAAGGGTTAATATTCTAGTCTCTGCGGCTAGAATTTCAGAGATTGTGTTATCGGGGGACAGAGACATGGGATGTTTAGAAAGGACTAGAGACATTTGTTTGAGGGGTAGAAGGATGAGCCTTTTTATATTCAGACAAGAACTTTGGGATGAGTAAGACCTTGAGTCTAAACTATGAAGTTACTTAAAGCATTACCTGTTTGTACATTCATGTGAAGGGTATAAGGGGTAGAAGAGAAGTGAGCTATGTGCCCTTTAACGCTTGAGAGCACACTCAAATTGAAAATGAGGAAATGGAGCTGAGGAGTGAGGCGTGTGCCAAAACCACACAGGTGGCAGCCTTTAGCTTACAAAAATATTTCCGAAAGTGCGGCAAGCTGCCCTGAAAAACAGAGCACACGCAAAGAGAAACACTCACCTGGAGTGCGTTTGGGCCAAGCAATCATTGGTACAGTATTCTTCACTGCTAAAGGTTTTCCGGCTTTCCCACTGTCCTTACAGCTTCGCCCACTGCTTTCCGCTTTGCCCTCACGGGCTCATTTCAGCGTGGACACCAGCCCTGGCTGCGCTCACAGAGCCCATGTGGCGATGGCCTGGTGCCTGGACAGCGGTGATCACACAGCTTCCGGTTCACCAGGGGCAGGGAGGAAGCTGCTCATGAGGTTAAAGAAGCGCTCCTGTTTTTTTTTCTAAATGCAGATAACTTGAGTCCTCAAAACATTTACACAATAAAAAGTTCGGCTTTCAAGAGCAAGAAGTTTGTAAAAACCAACAAAAACCAGGCAGCTTGTCAATGGGGATGGGATCCTCCCCCCAGGATATGCTTGGCTGTCCCCTTTTGCCCCTACCATTAAGACTTTCGTCAAAACCAGAGGGTGCTTACTGTGCAGCAGTCCCTGCATTTCTCTGCATTTGAACATGTTGTGTAAAATGCTCGTGCTTGATTTCAGTTTTAGACATGAACAGTTGGTCTTTCTCCTCCAATACAGTAGTTCAAATTCTTAACTGAGGAGGAAAACACTCTGCCTTCTGCCCCAAATTTCCTTGTTCGAGATGAATTCTTTAGCATGATTAAGAAGGCATGCCAAAAACAAAAACAAGAACCAAACAAAACAAAGGAATATATGTTCTTGCTGACCTTTTAGAATGTTCAAAACAGTCTCAAGTGAAAGAAAAAACCATAGAAAACATCGGTAATGCTACATTTTAGGAATTGTTTTTCGATATGTATCATCTATTTCCTACAAAATGAGAATTATATTGTATAGATGCAATGATTTTTACTTAATATTGTATTTTCTATTCATTGTTAGTAATAATTTAGTCATCTTTGAAGGAATATAATTTAAATGGTTATAGAATTTTTCAAAGCATAAGTGACCCATAATATATGTAACTGTTTCTTGTTGTCATATATTTTCTGATTGATTATTTTTATTTTCTGCCACTGCTGGAGAGAAGTCTAGAATCAAAGTGTCAGCAGGGTTGGTTGCTTCTGTGGGTTCTGTGGAAGAATCTGACCCAGGCCTCTCCTTTTGCTTCTGGTAATGGCCATCAACTATGGGCATCTGTTCACTTATCATCAACCTGCTCTGGGCGTCCATCTTTATGTGGCATCCTACTCTATCTTGGCTTCTTTTTGAAATTACACTACTCACATTGGAGTAAAGACCCAATGCCTCACCAGTGACTGGGTGGTAATTATGCTTAGCCGGTTGGTTGGCTGACCAGCTTCAGGCACACACAGCATGGATTCCTTCTGTATTGGAAACACTCTGTACATTTTTATCTTCTGGCTACCTCCTTGTATAAATTTCAGTTGGTTCCACATTCAGGGAGAAAGATGGGGCATCTCTCTAGATTTCTTTGAATCTCCAGAGGAATGTAGCTAACTAATTTTTAGCGATTCTTTCTACACTAACAAAAGCAAGTATAAAACCTTTCTCTTGCCCACTAAATGTGAGGAATGTGAGGAAATATGTTACCTTCATAATATAGTGCTGCAACAACAAAATAGCTAAGACTGGATGACTTATAAATAGTAGAAATTTATTTCTCACAATTCTGAAGGCTGAAACCGCCAAAATCAAGGCACTGGCAAGTTCAGTGGTGAAAGATTGAGGCTCCTTCCAAAATAGCACCTGCACTGATATTGTGCTCACATGCAGACTGGGGGGAGCCTCTTTAGTTCCCATCAGTCTTTTATAAGGCACCAGTCCCACCCACAAGAGCAGAGCTTTCGTGACCTAATCGGTTCCCAAAAGCCCCATCTCTTAATACCACTGTTCAGAGTTACATTGCAGCATAAATTCTGCAAACACTCAAACCATATCCCATGCTATTTGCCTTCAGCTCCAGAGACTTTCCACAAGTGATAAGAAAGGGACGGGATGTGTCGCGCACACAGAAGCTATGGTGAGAATGGGGCTAATTTGTCCATTGCTAACTGCTTTTCTGCCCATTCATCAATCAGCAGACATTTGAGAAAGGTCTCCTCTGAGGCGACGCACCTCACTAGTCTCTGCTGGGAATGCCAAGAACCATCAGGCGGACACAGTCCATCCTCAGCAGATTTACAGTCCTGCTGGAGAAACAAGACACACAGAAAAGACAAGTCACTTTACAAGGCGGGATACAACCAGTGCCAATGAGCTTTATAGGCCGATAAAGTCCATAAAAATTCAGGGGGAGAAGACAGAGCTTTTGAAACAGTTTGGCTGTTAAGAAATTGGGGGGAGGGTACTTGTAGGAGAAGAGAAAGTATTCCAGGCTGGGGCAGGGTGTGTGAAAGCACTGAGGACCAGCGTGTTGAGATAGTCCAGTAAGCAAGCTGAGCACTATGAACAATCGCTGCTGTGAGAAAATTCAGGGGATGGGTGGATACAGTGTAATAGGTTGATCAAGGGAACGAGATCTAAAGCCAAAAAACACAGATTAGCATCTCAGCTTTGACACTTATTAGTAGTGAAGTCTGAGGAGAGTCACTTAATCTCTCCAAACCTTAGTAATGAGGATGAGCAGGTAACAAGGAAAGCCCTTCTGTTATTATGCTTACTATAGGGCACGGGTTTTGTTGCAAGTACTTTATAAGAATTAACTTGTTTAATCCACAGAGTAACCCACTGTAGTAGGCACTTAGATTGTCTTTATTGTACCAGTGCAGAACCTGTAGTCCTGGGAGGCCAAGCATTCCTCCAGGTTGCCCGACTAGCAAGGAGGGGAGGCAGAGTGCACTCTGAGGAAGCCTGCTGCAAGCCCACGCTTCTGACCGCTGTGCTAACCAGCTTCGAGGCCAAGGGTTTGCTCAGCAGCAGGCAGTGTGAATGCATGGAGCAGGAATGAACCTGAGTACACAGTAAGATTAAGAATGTCTTGCTGGGGCCGGGGATATGGCTGAGGGTACAGTGCCTGTCTGACAACTGCAAGGTCCTGAGTTCGATTCCTGACACCAAAAAAAAAATTATCTTGCAATTGGAATTCTTTTCAGTTTACTGTTTGAACAAGTTGTTTGCACTTAAAATTATAGGTTTCATGGGGTTGTGGGAGACTTTGCTATAGAGGTAAGTAAAAAACTAATTTAAGAAAATTATTCATCCTGTGACATAAATTATGGTTTGGAGAGGAGAGAGTGCAGAGGTATGAAGGGATAATTAGAGAAAGATGATGAAGCCTTCCTGTAGGTCAGAGAATGGAAGAGAAAGGAGAGATTCAAAAACAGCACGAAGGGGAGAGTGTTAGTTCCATTTAAAAATGTTTCATGCACTAGTTGAGCCTGATATTTAGTGCAATGGATATTTGATATTTTTATTTGTCTTTCGTGGTAGTGTGTGTTTCCTGGGAGATGCGAGAGGCGGCACTAGAAATGCACCTATAAAGCGCTTTATGACTAGACTATAGATGTGACCCTCCTGACAGGTCAGCTAAGGACTCCGCGGACGGCATAGGTGCAACTTGGAGGAGGCCACAGCCTTACAGCCACAAGACGGAGACATTTTCTGTGTTGTTCCCAAGCGGTCCCAAGCCGGTCTCCCATAGCCTATCAGCCCAGTCCCCAATGCTACCAGCTCGGGTATAACATACGTTACTCAAACTGTCTTTTAGGTTTCTCTAAGAGTGCATTTATTCTCTTCATACACATAAGACAAAATATCCTTTTAGTAAACAGTGATCATCAGCCCTCTCCTCATGTCATGAGTATTTCACTGTGTGATAGGAGTCATCAGAGATCAGCCCCACTATTCATACTTTTAAAATTACGGAGAAGTTCATATTTGTTTATTGTGGTAGGTACTGAGTTTTTAGTCACTTGAAGAATAGCACTCAGAGAAAGGTATGGTGATACATACCCAAAACCTCAGTATTCTGGGAGGCTGAGGCAGGAGGATAGCAAGTTCAAGCCCAGCCTGAACAACTTAGTGACCTAGTGAGACCCCAACTCAAAATAATTTTTAAAAGGGCTGGGGATGTAGCTCAGTGAGAAGGCCGTGGGTTCAATCAGCCATGCAGCGAATAAAGAAAATAAAATTAACTCTTGGAAAACTGGTTTTTGGTTCCCCGAGAGAGCACTTGCCAAACATGTGGGAGACCTTGAGTTCCATCCCTACCACACATACAAAAAAAACTCATTGGAAAGGGGGTGCCTTCAGGTGAAAACAGGAGATTCTAGAGGGGTGTATGTTAAAAGTGACAGAAGTCATCCTGCCTAAATGAGTCCTTTGGAAATCTTGTAATTTGGAGAATGATGTTTATCTTTGAATCTCTACTAGAAGTATTGGAAAGTCCATCACTGCTTTCCTGGAGAGTTCCAGTATCTAGTGCCCTGCAAATGGAAGAATGTCTCAAAATAGCTTTATCCTGATGGAGGCCAGGCTGGGGGAATTGGAACTCTGCAACTCTGGTGTGTGTATACTTCCGTTTGTGCAAACATATGAATATGTGTATGCGTGTGCATGTGTGTGTGTGTGTGTGTGTGTGTGTGTGTGTGTGTGTAGTTCTATGACACTTTATCACAGGTGTAAGTAGACACCATCCTGTAACCGTCATCACAGTCCAAGTGCTGTCTGTATTACTCCTTCACCACCAGTGTCTCCCTTCCGCTCGTGGTGCATAGTCAATTGCCATTTCCCCCATCCCTAACCTTTACCAGCCTTTATCTCTGGTGACTACTAATTGGATAAAACATGTTTTAAAAATTTCCAAATGTTGTATAACAAAACGGACCCCACACAAGTGTCCTTGGGAGGCTGGACTTCCCACTCAGCACATCGCCCAGGAGATCCATTCGCACTGCTGTGCATATGTGGAGTTCTTTCCTTCCATGCTACATGGAAATCTATGACTGCATGTTCACAGTCTGCTCAGCAGTTCACCTACTGAGCCACATTTTGGTTGTTTTTTGTACTTGGCTATTACAAAAAACCCCATGAACACTTGTAACAGATTTTTGTATGGATACAAATTTTAATTTCCATGATACAAATGCCTGGGAGTATGACTGATGGACTGCACAGCAAGTAAATGTTTAACTTTTTGAGGAAATTTCAAATTCATTTCCAGGACGACTGTACTATTTTATACCCCCTCCAGCAATGTATGAAACACCCATTTTCTTCACATCTTTACCAGCATTGGTATTGTCTATATTTTTTAATTTAGCTGTTCTAACAGGTATTACTTATATCTCATTGTGATCTTAATTGTTTTCCTAATAACTAGTGATGTTGTTTATCTGTCTTCATTTTCCATTTGTACATCTTCTTTGGTGAAGCTCAAATTTTTGCTCATTTTTTAAACTGGGGTTTTATTTTCTATTTTTGAGAGTTAGGAGTTGTCTTTGCCCTTTTCTTTTTTTTTTTTTTTTCTAATTCTATCTTTTATGTCTTTTAATGGTTTTGTATATTTTACCATTTCTTTTCTCCCCAAGATGCATAATTAGTATTCTCTTCTGATTTCCTATTTCAGTAATCCTTTTCTTAGCAATGTTTAATTAGCTGATAAACACAGCCAGTCAGTTGAATTCTATCATGATAATTTTTACTTCCAGAAGTACTATTTCATTCTTTTTCAGACGTGTTTGTTTAGTCTATGCGGCCTTTGGTTTCCTGCACAAACTTGCAAACCAGTGTTTCCTTAAATGTATTATAAACAGCCTCTTTATAGTCTTTGTCTGATGATTTTATTGTACTATTTGTGTGGACCTTTATTTGCTGTCAGTGGTTTGTTTTATAATTGTTTATAGATCGATTACTTTTTTAAAGCTTTATAGCACAATAAAGCCTGCACAAAGAAAGACACACTAGCATAGGGCTGATGAACTATTATAAAGCAAAGCTATCATTACTCCTGCCAAGGTGGAGAAACAGCTTTGACAGTTACTGTGACCCTTCCTTGTACCCCATCCCAACCCTGATCAGGGGCTCTCAGAGTTTCTCATTGCGTGCTAGACTTGACTATGGACAAATTCATTTTTTTCTGTCTTCAAGGTTTCAAAGGAATCAAACTAAAATCTGAAGTCTCTGATGACTACGAGGGAATAAACTGAGCGCTCTGATGCATGCAAAAAATCAATTGCCACAGGAAACTAAGGGATGGCCATAGCACAACAGAATGGGAGCAGGCAGAAAACATGAAAGTGAGCCCGTGAGCTGTCTTCCTCCTGCTTTGGCTCTCATGTAACTCCTTTGCAGCTATAGAAAAGGAACAGTGGCCATGAATCCAAGCTTTCCAGCTGAGCCTCTCCTCACTTTAAACATGATGCCCACAGATCTCTATTTGTGACCCAAAAATCACTGACCAACCCACAGGTCACATGGATCCACCAAGCTCTCTGCAGGGCCAGAGCAAACACATCTTACAAACACCTCACACAGTGCAAACTATAGCTCTTGTATTTTTATAGAGTGAATTTCCAAAGAGTTTTAAAGGACAGTTGTAGATGTTAGGGGTAACTTTCTCAGCTGATTTTAAAAATCTTTCCTATTGAAACAGGGAGACCAATCTTTTGCAAATGGAAAGGGTCCATCCAAGAAATGGAGAGAGAAGAATGGTAGGACAGGGGAAGGGGTCATAAAAAGAGTTAAGATTTATATGCACATTCATCCCCATGATGAATGTAATCATTCTACACTACAAACATGTACTAATAAAAGTAAAAAATTAAATATTTCCTATATGTAATTGACTAAATAATCCTGAGACTAAAACATTCACTGAGGGGAGTGGGAAGTAGGGTATATTTTCATACTTGAGCAATTTGAGAAAGTTACTACTGAGGAAATCATGAACCAGATATTTCACCATCATAACACAAAATTATCATGGAGTGTTAAGTCTTATCATCCTTATTAATATACTATTTTTTTGTCTTTTTCCTTTTTTATCGGTACCAGGGATCGAACTCACAACTGCCTGCTTGCAAGGCAGGCGCTTATGCCGCTGAGCTAAATCCCCAGCCCCTATTAATATACTATTAACTTCACAAAATTGCCTAGCCCTCCCTCAAAATGTCTTAATACTGTGATTTTGATTCCTGTACCAGACAGCTGGGATGCCACGTGTTGGGGCTGTGCCGAGGTGGGGAATTATAACTGAATGATTATGAAATTGAGCTTGATTGATTTAATCACTGTAATCATTGGCATTGTGCAGATATGTGACCAGGAGGTTTTCATTCTGACTATTCTGCCTGATGAAGTCACGTTACGTGGGGAGGCTCATCCTGTGTTTGTTTCTCTCTAACGGGAAGGAAGATGGAGAGCGAGGCATGATCCAAGTTACAGCACAGCCCTACGTATCCACATCGCACAGCCAGGGGAAAAATGAGGTCAAGTGATCCGGTTAACGAAGTCTCTGCCGTAACTGGCTCCCTCTGAACTTGGCCATGAAAAGAGTTAGCATCTAATTAGGTGTATTCTTCCACTATTAGTCCTCAAAGAGGGTTAAAAGGTAGTGTCTGGTACATGGTAGGAGCTCCCTAGACATGAGTATCTTTCTCCATAACAAGACCTCTGAGGGCATCTCAGGAGGGAGGGAGGGACACTGCTCTCCCAGGTGGATATCTAGGGTCTTAATCCTGGAGCAGGTGGACAGGGACAAGAGTGGCTTCCTCCTTCCCAGCCCTAGAGACTGACTTAAGTTACTGAGCAAAGAAATGCCTCTGCACTGGGAGGATGACTTAATTAGCATAGTCAGGCCCCCTATGAAGAATGCGTCAAAGAAAACCACTCCCACCATCATGCACCCCTGGACTCTGGACAGGAATGGTACATGCTGTGCCTTTGGGAACCAGGCTTTTCGCATAGAGCTCTGGGTTGGAAGGAGATTGTATGTCAGTATATAAAAATGGGGATAAGAAGAAGGACTTCAAGGGAAGTTTGATGTAAGTATTGGCCAAGCCCAGTATAAAGTATGAAGGAGAGTTCATGGCAGCCACAGGGAATCACAGTCTGGTAGAAGGAAGCAGGATCTTGGAGACCACTTGTTCTGTTTTGCAGATGAGGAAACTGAGGCCGTCAGGAGGGGTCAGAATCACACAGCTGATGAGAAGCAGGGTGGTCCTGTAACTCAGGTACTACACTCTACTACATGGGACCCACTGTGCTGAAAAGTGGGTCCATAACATATAAGTGGCCCCTCTTCTGACTGGTATTAACCTGCCATTAGGGCAGAAGCTGAATTAAAGAATATATTACTTTCTTGTGAGATGATATGTTATCTAATTTAATCTTCGAAATAGCCCTGTAATGGAGGTAGTTTCATTAATCTGTTGGTGGAGGAGGAGTTTGAGGCTTAAGACAAGTTATGTAACTTACAGACTGACTAAGTCACCAGGACCTAAACGGGCATTGGAGGGGGCCCATGTCCTGGACCCCAGAGCCCTGGCCCCACGTCTCATCTTGCCTGCAAAATGCCCCTCTTGGGTACACTCAACTTCATTCCTCGATATCATCTTTTAAATACAGACTTCTATTGCCTGTCACGTATCTGACAGTGATCTGAGCAATTGCGGCTGTAGAGTGAGGGAAGAGAATCACCTTCAGAGTATTTTGGTCTCATCCTGCCAGTATTCTTCCCTGCTGGGTAGGAAGATTCAGCCTCCACCAGCAGGACCTGTGGACTAGAACTGGAGTCTGTAATGAATTTTGTGCTTTTTACTACTACCCCAGTGGCCCTCATCTGGGACCATTTTCTCACCAGGGAACATATGGCAATGTCTGGAGGCATTTTCCATTGCCACAAATTGGGGCGGGGAGAATGAGAAGTTGCTACTGGCATCTAGAAGGTGGTATGCTGCTAACCAAAGCCAGGACATCCAGAGCACGTGGTACACAGTGCCTCCCACCCGCTGGCCTCCCCCTAGCTCCAGCCTGCTGCTAAAAATCCCACAGTGCACAGGACAGTACCCGCAGACACCGACTACAACACCATGCTGCCTGTTGTCTGAACTAAATGGAAGTATCTAGCCCTTCTTAGACTGCTCGCTGACTCCTGGCTGCCTCTGCTCAGCTGCTCACTTGCTTTCTCCTCTCATTACCTCATTCATCTACCTTGGGGATCAGAAGATGGGTCGTTAAGTGCTGGGCACCCTAAGGCAAGGCTCTCAAATTGTAGCTCGCAGCAAGGTCACCTGAATACTTGTCCAACCACAGCACTCTGGTCCCCACCCCTGAGCTCTGATTCACAGGTGAAGAATTGCACATCTCTCAGCTGCTTGTCCAGGTGCAGACCTCTGTTCATGGCCCAGCTGTCCAGAGTGCCTGGAGACTTGCAGGAGCTGCTCATAAGTGCACCCCCAGAATCCCTGCTGAGCCACTGTGCTGAGCCTCAGCTCTTTTAATACAGCAGGACCCCCAGTGTATGTTAGCAAGGTGCTGGCTCTAAATCAGTGGTTCTCTCTGCTGGCTCCACAGTAGACTAACAGAAAAAACTCCTTGTACCTTGAGTTACAGAAGTTTCAATCCACTTAGTCTTTGAGCAGAAAGCACCTTCTATGAATCACTCGGTGGGTGCTGTATGTGAGACCCCAAAAGCATATTCAAATTGCTGAGGTGACCACTAAGCCATCAGTATTGTAGAGGGAGCCGGGGGGAAATGTCATGCTAGGGCTCATAACAAAGTTCTCCAAAACTGGCCCTGCTGCCCTGTCTAACTTCATCTCTGCCTGTTTATTGGCCAGATGTACAGCCAATGTCCTTCACCTTACTGTCCTTCTAGCCTGCTGAGCTCACAGCCAGGATCTTCATGACTTCCCTACCATCACCACCCCCATACTCACCTGCTGGGCTGCTTGCTGATAATGCAGTCTGAGCCCAGAGCCACTCAGAAACTTCCCCAGAGACTCTCCCTCCATCCAGAACAGCTTCTGTCTCTCTGTCTCCCTGCCCTGTTGGGCTTTCTTTAAAGCTCTTGTGCCTCCTACTCTATGAAATTGTTCCTTGGTTGTGTGCTTGTCATCCACCTTCTCCTCCAAGGCAAATAGAGACCTGTCCCCAAGTCTCTACTCTCTCCACAGCACCTACAGCCTAGCTCCAAATAGAAAGTACTCCTTAAGTATTTGCTGAATAAATGAATTTAGTTAGTTTAGGGCAGTGATGGCGAATCTTTTAGAGACTGAGTACCCATACTGCTCATGTCATCTCCTGGTGCTGAACATGCGTGTGGCCTCTGTGTGCCCTGTCCTCTGATCTGATCTGCTGGGGTGATGCTGGAGGTGACATGGCTCTAATGCCAACAGAAAGTGCTCTGCATGCCCGCTGCAGCACATGTGCCACAGGTTCACCATCACAGGTTTAGGGACAGGTGAGGCGGGGTAGCAGAGTCAGCATGTTTTTTACAGGAGAGAAAGAGGACTTTGAAGGCTTGGAGGGGTGTCCAGGAAAGGGCTGAACACCACGGGGAGTTGGGAGGGAAGGGAAGGAATATAATGCAGAAGAGAGTGAAGAACAGAGATGTGCAGGTTAGATTTTTCCCCGCACAAGGTTTATGCTGTAAAGCACTGTGTCTCCCCTACCCAAGTCTGCAGGAAAGTCTCCATCACTTTAATGAAAGGATGAGAAGCAGAGAGGATTATTTAGGGAAAATTCAAAGAGATTCTGAGTTCTTCGCACAGGTTGGGGCAGGGCTGAAAACAGAAATGACAGATTTTAGAGGAAAAGAGTAAGATGAGAAAAAGGCCCAGAGCCAGACGGTTTTTACACACAAATTCCTGCAACTGTCCCTGCAAGGCACCCTCTGGGGAGCAGCCGAAGGAATCACTGGGCTGAAAGCTCTGTTAGCAATTGGTGGGGGGGGGGGGCTCAGGTACATCATCAGTCCCAGGAATGACATCGCAGTGTGTGGCGAGTGACTGCGGGGTTCAGGAAGAGTGGACTGGAGAGAAGGGAAGCAATTTTGAAATCATGGAATTATCTTACTGACTTTCAATGAAGGGCAGTAGAAGATTTCAGTGAAGTTTGTGTTGTTACTGTGTAGTGAACAGTGAAGCATCTGCATTGCGTACTCACACAGCCTGGGTTTGAATTTTGAAACTCTGTGATCTTTGGAAAATTACAGAACTTCTAAGCCTCAGTTCTCCATCTGGAAATAGGCAAATTACAGTAGTGATCTCCCAGGACTATATGAGAGCTAGTGAGATGCCCTGTGTGAAGTGCCCAGGACGATGCCTGGGACAAGCTCCAGGCCAGCTGTAAAGCTATTATTATTATTATCGATATTAAACAATACCAAACTGGACTCCTAAAGGGATGGTTTGCAGGGATGTAGCAAAGGAAGCAAAGGCCTGTAGCAAAGGTGGCATTCCTCATCTTTAATAACAATTTCAGCACAGATTTTTTTATCTAGAGCAAACATGACCCAGCCAGGGAGGCTTAGATCTCGGAGATCTGGTAGGCACATTCCTGGATTCAGTGGGTCACTGGCAAGCACACTGAGGACATCTCCATAGGACCCGTGAGCTGAACTCATCATTCTCTGGGTTCTCTCATGTCGCTGGCCCTTCTAATTTGGATGTGTAGTTAGGATGGGTGTTTTGCAGATTTACTTTGAGCGCCAATGTTGCTTTTCCTATGCATTGTGAGGAAAGAACCCAGGACAGACAACAGAAGAAAGCAGAGTTACTTTGGTGGAAGGCTGATTTGGAGGAGGATGCCCTTCATCTCCTGAAGCACCTCCATAACCCTCAGGGCTCTGTGGTTGGAAAGCTCTGTGGATGGGCCACAGAGGCCACACTCCCCAGAAAAACAGATGGGACGGTGGGGAAGGCGGTTATCCATGGGCTGTGCATGCTGGGCTCTAACGCCACAAGAGGAGGCAACCTGGATACTCACCTGAGAGCCTGAAAGTCAGCAAACATGTGAGTTTGAACAAGTTAATAAACCTCCCGAGTCTCCAATTCACCACCTATTCAATGAGAATAGAACTGAGCCTCACAGGGTATATGTGAGACTCAAAGTGAAACAATAATTGAGCATAGAGATTTTTACAACTATTCTTTAATGCTATTGTTTAATCGCATTATTCTCATTAATTATCTTCACTTGACAGAACTAAATCCAGAAAGATAACATTTGACAAGGTAAAGATAAAATTCTATATTTGACTCCTATAAAGATGTACTGAAATAGAGTTTAATAGTGGCTCATAGGGGGAGAAAATGTAGGCATTTTAGAGGAAATGAAACTCAGTGTAAAAATCAACCACAGGTCAACAACAGCAACTATAAAGCAGAGCTAATGTAATCTTCAGTCGCGTAACTTAGAAAATTTCCATCTTACTTGATCTTGGCCAATAGTTCACATCTCCCATCTGCAAGTCACACTCTGATAAGGAGATGAAATAATTGGACTGTGCAGAGAAAGTTAGCAAAGGCTCGATAAAGAAACCATACTGTTTGAAGAGCAATTGGAGGCATTATGAGATTTACTCTGAAAAAGAGAAACCTCAAAGGAGGGGAACAGGATAGAAGCGTTCAGATGTATGTAAAACCTCTCAAAGAGGCATAAATAGTACCTCGTGTCATGGGGCAGAACTAGAAGTGGAAGTTTCAGAAAAGTGGAAATTTCAGAAAATTTAAACCCAGTACAACAAAGAACTCACCAGGATCTGAGTAAAGTGGCCCAGGCCTGCAGTCTCAGCACTGTTGAAGGCTGAGATTGGAGGATCGCAAGCTCAAACTCAGCATTAGTAACGTAGTGACTTAGGGAGACATTTCAAAATAAAAAATAAGAGGCTTGGTGTGAAGGTCTTGAGTTTAATTTACAGCACTGAAAAAAGAAAAAGAAAAAAAAAGAACCTTCCAGGAATAAGGATCTTTATCCAGAAGCACAATACAAGGCTTTAGAAGTAATAAATTCTCTGTCACTGGGTGTGTGCATACTTTAACAGGGTATATTACAGAAGGAACTCATGGGTGGTCATCCCTGAATAATTTTTAAAAGCTCTCTCAAAGGCTAAGGGTGCGGCTCGGTGTAGAGCATCTGGCTAGCACGTGTGAGATCCTGGGTGCGATCCCCAGCACTGCAAAAAACAAAAATATCTTTCAATCTAGAAAATTCATTTTACTAATAAATTATGAAATGCTGAGAAATGCCTTTACTGTTTGGGTAGAGACAGGATTGGAGTTTCTATATAGAAAATCTCTGTTAATGTAAATCCAAGACCAGTTCCATTATGGGAAATGGGCTTGTTCCACTGGTGTGGGACAGAAAACACACAGTCCAGCTCTGGAAAGAGAGGAAGGGAGGAAGGAAGGAAGGAGAGAGGAAAAGAGGGATGAGAGGAGAGCAGAGGGGAAAAGAAAGTGTATGTCAACATATAATCATTTGGTATGAATGGACAATTCTCCAAAGATTTTTAAATAACCAATTA
Organism: Cavia porcellus; assembly: GCF_034190915.1. Classification (NCBI taxonomy): domain Eukaryota; kingdom Metazoa; phylum Chordata; class Mammalia; order Rodentia; family Caviidae; genus Cavia; species Cavia porcellus. The sequence continues at coordinate 28,035,958 of NW_026947496.1, read as the reverse complement.
ACACATGAAAAATGATCAAAGTCATTAGTCATCAAGTAGATGGAAATCAAAACCATGAGATAGGTTTTCTTCACACTCACCAGGATGGCTGTGTCAGACAGACAGACGACACCAAGTGCTGAGGACCACTTGGAGGAAAAGGAACTGTGGACGTGGCCAGTGGGAATGTAACACCAGTGCTGCAGGAGCTGTGGACAGACTGGCCCTTCCTCAAAAGGCATCAAGTTCCCTTCCAAAGTACATACCCAAGAAAAAGGAGAACGTGTGCCCACACAGATACATGTATGTAAAAAGTCCAGCATTTGATCAATGGATCAGTGCTTGTGGTACGCAGTGCAAGTCTGCTTGGCAAGAGTGCAAAGGAGCCCGGGCAAGGGTTACGCATGGGAAAAGCATCAGAACCTCCTGAGTGCAGGGAGCTGGCCCCAGGACCACATACTGATATAAAATGAGGACGGGAAGGGAATCTGTAGGGAAGGAAAGTAGCTTCGTGGTTGTCAGGCTCTCGAGTGAAAGGGGAATTGGAAGTGACAGCTAAAGGGTATGGGGTTCTTTTGAAGGCCATAAAAATATTCTAAAATTGATTGTGGTAATAGTTGCAGAACTCTGTGAAGCTACTAAAAACCATTAACTGAATGCTCTAAGTCAGGAAATGTTATGATACGTGATTTAAATAGCAATAAATCTAAAATATATAAATCAATATTAGTCCATCTAGCTGTATTCATTTAGAAATTCCACCAACTACTAACTTAACTATAACAGTCTAAAGAGAGCTTAAAGAAACTTTGCAGCCAGTGTAACAGAGAATGGAAAATGTCCTTTAATAAAGAATTTTTCCAAATAGAATAAATGAATACAAATAAATAAGAAAAAGATGAACAGCACAGTTGTAAAAAATAACTAGGCAAAAAACACAGACTTCAAAAGTACAGATGGACCCTAAGTTCAGAAAGCATTGGAGTGGGGAGAGGGGAGAAATTGAGGGGTCCAACGATGCCAACTTTCAGTCATAGGATGAATAAGTTCTGAAGACCTAGTGTACAACACAGTCACCACAGGTGACAAAAATGTATGGTGTCCCTAAACTTCAGTCAGAGAGCAGATCTCAAGCACGCTCATCATACATGCACACACATGGGCACACACACACACAAACCAATTATGTGAAGTGATGCAAATGTAAATTAGTGGAATGTTGGTGTCATTTTACAATGTGCATGTTTATCAAAACATCACTTTATGCACCCTAACCAAGCCATCCTTGGTATTTATGGTATTCATGGTTCCAGAACTCCCTGAGGATACTAAAATCCGTGAAATCTCAGGTCCTTTACATAAAATGGCACAGTCTTTTGACATAACTGAGATACATTTTCCTGTATACTTTTAAAAAATATATAACAGTTTAATTTTTGTCTTTGTTATTACACATTTGCATTACATGACTATGTTCATCATGAAGAGTTGTACATGTACATAACACACGTTAATTCTTTTTACTTCACTTACCCCTCCTGTCCATCTCCTTCCTCCATCTTTTGGGCCCCTTCCCTTTTGCAAAAGATCTACCTTCTATTATCTATGTTTTGCTGTGCTCTTTAAATTATCTATAGTTTGGGATTCTCATATTAGAGAAAAGGTACAATATTTAAATTTGTGTGTCTGATTTATTTCATTCAACATTAAGTTCTCAAGGTGCATCTGTTTCCCTACAAATGATTCAAATTTATACTTCTTTATAACAGAGTAGTGCTCTATTGTGTGTATAAATACCACGTTTTCTTAATCCATTCATGTGTTGATGGACAGACAGGCCAATTCCAAGAGTTAGCTATCCTGAGTTGTATTGCTATACACATGAGTGTGCATGTATCACTGTAGCACAATGTCTTTAACTCTTTGGGAAGATACTTAGAATGGGAATAGTTGGGTCAAGTGGAGTTTCTATTTTTTTTTTTTTTTTGAGGCATTTCCATGCTGATGTCCATATTGATTGTACTAGTTTCCATTCCCACCAACAGGACAAAAAGATTCCATTTCCCCCCACAGCCTCACCAGCATCTGTTATTATTTGATTTCTCCATGGGAGCCATTCTTTCGGGAGTGAGATGGAATCTCAGCGTTGTTTTAATTTACATTTCTCTAACAGCCAGCAATGTTGGACATTTTTTCAAAAGCATTTATTGGCCATTTGCACTTCTCCTTTTGTATAAGTTAAATCATTTCTAGACTCCTTATAATGCCTAATACAACATAAATGCCAAATAAACAGTTGTGTACCATATTGACTAGGGAATAACCGTAAGAAAGAGTCTACATAGTCAGCACAACATTTTATTCAATTACTTTCAATCTGCAGTTGGTTTACTGCACAGATGTACAACCCATGGCTATGGAGAACCAACTGTATGCGCAATTTTCATCTGTACAAAAAGCTGAGGTGAGAGCAGCTGTGGGAGATGGGTTTATTGCACAGCAATGTGAATATAGCTAATGTCACTGAACTGTACATTTAAAGGTAGTTAAGATGGTAATTTTTAGGTTACATGCATTTTGCCACAGTTAAAAAAAGTTTTTAAAAGACAGAAAATAAATTAACAACTCACAAAAATGCTATTGGAACAGTTAACTAGTCCCACTTTTTTGAAGGGTAATTTGGCAAATGCTAAAGGAATCTCGAAAATATTCATCACAGTTGCTGCAGTAATTTTACATCTGAAAACACCAAGGAAGCAAGGGCCGTGTGTAAGCACGTGTGCTGGGGCATCCTTTAAACTGGGAGGGGATGGAATTCTGCTGCTTAAAGTCCCCAGCTTGGGGTACCAGGTTACTGCAGCCCTAGGAAGTAAATCTATTAGGTGAGATCCAAAACCGAACCACACTCCACCCCAGGCTACGCGCAGAGACGCTCACCCAGGAAGCTCAGCAAGCAGCAAAGAAGTAGCACCTCTTTGGGTGTTGGGATCCTTCTCAGGAATAATAAATTTAATAGCTACGTTTTGAGGGATCTTTAATTTCTTCTAAGTATTCTTTTTTCCTCAGAGATTAAAATAAGGCATCAACACACTGGGAAATAACTAAGAGAAAAATGTGTTGAAGAAATGTAAAAAAGTGTTTATTTTGGCTTTCAGGAAAAGTTTAACTTCTGTTTTGCATTCAAGTAGCTTTTAGTGGCTAGAATAGATCTAATGAATATTAATACTGGAATAAACTAATTTTGAGCTTGTCAGCAGGCAACCACCCTGAGACCATTTTCAGTTAAGGTGTACATCTAATCCTGCTCTGCTCATTTCAACAAGCTTTTGTGCATAATGCCACATTATAATACAACCATAGTAATTTCTGAGACTTTAATAGCACTTTATGGAAAACATATTCTGTTTATTCTCCCCGATTCTTAGCCATTGCGGTATTTTTCCTCTACTTTTGCCAGTTATGTTTTTGTATGCATTTTTTTCTTCCCTAAACTATATCTTCAGGTTAGCTCCCAAAAGACATTATCATTACCGTATCAACAGTACCGTGCAGGTCACCACAGTTCTCTCCACCTGGCAGATCTAGGGATGGGGATGTAGCTCGGTGAGATCACTTCCCTAGCATGTGTGAGGCCCTGGGTTCCATCCCTACAACAGCCCAACCCCTAAACATTGTTATCAGTGCGACTTAGCAGCTTTAAAGTTGATTTTGGCAAATGTTTACTCTACATGTCATACACTTCTTCACAAACCTCAATAGCATTTTAAAAATTGGCATTGTGACCAAATAACTTATGCAGTTAAACAACATTTGTCTCCTTCCCTGGCACAAGGATAACATCTCAAGCATATCTCATGCAGAAAGTCTGTGGGAAAGTTATTTGCTATTTTTATGAGGCTTTTATGTATATTACTCGTACAGTTAAAAATTGACCAAATAGTTCTGCTGTCACAAACTCTAAAGCAGTGGGACTTGAGAGACCGGCAGTTTAGACCCTGAGCCGGAGAGGGAATGGTTTGATCTGGTATCAGAAAAGAATCCAGCTAAGCCCAACTCAATAGAGGCCACGGCACGTTCTGTTTCCAATGATCTCCTGCTGCTTCCATCAAAGAAAAGACAGTAGGCTCAATTTTCTTTCGTTTTTTTCCTGCCTTTCTTTTTCAGTGGTTGGGGTTGAGGTAGGGGAAAGGTAATTTGAGAAAGAAAAGTCTAAGGAGCAGAATTAATTTGTGCTTGCCAAGATAGCTCATTTGGGGAAAGAAAAACATTTTCTACAAAGAGCACAGGAACAAGTGACTATCTACACACCAAAGAAAAAATCTGGACCTCTACCTCATACCATATACAACAATTAACCCAAACAGATTATAGCCTAAATGCAGGAGCCGAAGCCATAAAATTCCTGGAAGAAAATTTAATAATTTGTGGTTAGGCAATGATTTCCTATATGTGACACCAAACACACAAGTAACATAAGTAGATAGAATTTCATGTAAGCACCAAGGAAATCACCAAGCAGAGTGGGAGAAAATATTTGCAGGTAACATATTTGACAGCAGGTTTAAAATTGTGATACAGAAAAAACACCTCCAGAAATGAACCAGTTTTAAAATGAGCAAAGAGTTTGTATAGAAAAAAAATGTTGGTACTGGGAATCAAACTCAGGACCTCGTACTTGCCAGGCAGGCACTGTACCACTGAGCTATATCCCCAGCCCTGTACAGAAATTTATCCAAGGAAGATATACAAATGTTGAAAGACTTGAACAGGAATAATAAATTCAATAGCTACGTTTTGAGGGATCTTTAATTTCTTCCCACATCATTTACCATGAGAAAAATGCAAATCAAAGATAGAATAAAACCCCACTTCGCACCTTACCGCGGAATGGCTAATAAGTGTGGAAGAGAATACAGGGGTCCTACACTCTTTGCACACTGCTGGTATGAATGTAAAACAGTCCAGCCCCCTCGGGAAGCACATATCCGTATAAAAACTTTCACGTGGCAGCATTATTCATAATAACCCAAAACTGGAAACAACCCAAATATCCGTTGATTGATAAATGCGTAAACTAACATATTAAACACGTTATAGCCATGCAATGGAATGTTACTCAGCCATGAAAAGGAACAAAGTCCTGGCATATGCTACCAAGTGACAGCATAGTGTATGATGTGATTTAGGTGAAATATCCAGAATAAAACTAACCCAGAGACAGAATGTAGATGAACAGTTGTTCTGAGCTAAAGTAAGGTGGGAAAACCAGAAGAAGTCACTGTTAATGGACACAAAACTTCTTTTTGGGGTGTTAAAAATGCTCTAAAATTAGGTAGCGGTAATGATGATGCAACTCTGTGAATATACAGAACACTCTTGCACATCCTCCAAATAGGTGAATTTTATGGTATGTGAAATATATCTCAGGTCAGGTTGCACATGCTTGTGATTCCAGCCCCCAGGAGGCTGGGGGAGGAAGATCGCTGAGAGTCCCACGCTAACCGGGACTATATAGTGAACTCAAGGCCAGCCTGAATTACAGAGGACAGAGACCCTGTCTCAAGAAACAAAAAAACCAAAACAAAACAAAAACTATTTTATTTATGCCTAATCCCACCAACAGAGACACAACCCTAAATATGTGCCTTTTTATGAACTTTGTGGACCTTCCTCAGGGTTCGCTGACAGAAACAGGCTCGGTTGTGTGGGATGGGGGGGCAGGAACCGTACGCCTCCTGTAGGCAGGGTATTCTTCCTCCTCTGTATATCTCACGGATATGAAGTCTAAAACCTAAATGCAGGTGCACGTGTTTTGGATCTGCACGTGTTGATAGTCAAAGCCCTGAGGTGCTGCGATGGGAACTTGGTAAGGTCCTGATCCCTGACCTGCCCTTCCTCACCTACTGCCCCCATCCTGCGGTTCCCTGCCTCTCCTCCCATCTCCACTGCTTTGCAAAAGGCCTCTAACATTTGCTCTGCCCGCACTCTTGTCCAGTCCTCCACTGGCCACACTAATTAAAGCCTTCAACAGCTCCCCTGGTGTTTAGACCACAGGTGAAATTCCTTCGGGTTGTGCCAAAGCCCGAGGATGTGGTGTTGTGGGCCTGTCCACCTCCCCTCCCTGGCCACCACACTCCCCTTGGCCGCACCGCCTCTGTCTTACGTCCAGAAGATAATGAGCTCTTCGCTTCTGCAGCAGGCCTGTGTCCACCCCACGGCCCCCACCCACTACAGTGTCGTGTCTCCGCTCCCCCCCCCCCCCACCGTGACAGCCTCTCCTCCTCTTGCTTCTGGACTCCTTCGCAAGTCACTCCCCCAGCCTCCTGTTCTTGCTAAGGGCTCCCACGAAGCCCCAGACTTCCCCTTTGATAAAGAATGTTTATTGCCTAAAGTCGGAAAGGCCTATGAACTCTCCCCAGCCCTCCGCAAGGCTCAGACACCAGGGCAAGTTACTTAACCAAGTTACTTAACCTCTCTGGGCTTCACTGTTTCCTGTGGGAAATAGAATAAAATAACTCTTACACTGTGAGGATGAAATGAGATGCTGTTTGGAAATCTCGAAGTACAGTATCTGAAAAGTCTGCATACATGTTTCTAAAAAGTATTGTGTACATCTCTGCGGTGGAAGTTCCAGGAGAAATCTTCAGATTTGTTCCCTGTGCCACGCCCTATAAATGCTGCAGGATGAGTAACAGCCCCCAGCAAGCACAGGCGCAGACAATCCAGAGCCACCTTCCAGAGCCAAGAGACACCCTGGGTAATACAGAGAGCACCTTTGCAACAAGGCAAGAGGAAACAAAGACAAAGGTAGACATTTAGCACAGAAATGACAGGTTATTCAATAACTAAAATTTGGATCATTTGTCAGCTTTGTGGGGAAAAAAAGGTAGGTAAGAATTCACTGACAGCATGAACAAAGTAGTTGAAATGGGATGTGGTGGGGCACGCCTGTAATCCAGCACTCTCGGAGACTGAGGCAGGAGGAGCCCAAATTCAAGCCCAGATTGCACAATTTAGCAAGACCTTTCTTGAAATAAAAGATGAAAAGGGCGGAGGATATAGTTTAGTGCAAAACTCCTGAATTCAATCCCCACTGCCACCAGAAAACGAATAAACAAAATAGTTCTACCTGCAATTAATAATTGAAAAGAAAATCTGTTCAGAGAAACCAAAACTCGGAGAAACGAGATCCAAAACTCAGGACTTATCCAACACTGAGGTGGTATTGACCTCAGCGTGCCAGAGGAGTGGTCTATACTGAGTGCTGTCCTGGAGAGAATCCTGCCCTGGGGTTCCCTGAGCGCCGTCCACACCCTACTTCCATGCACACAGCTTAGAAAAGGTTCCTCAGCTTCTTTGAAACTCTGATTCTTCATCTAGAAAAAAAAGGAGTCAGTTATCATAGCCGCAGCCACACAGTGTGCTCCGGGGATTACATGGCTTAGCATTCGCATATCACGAATATAAAACAATGCCTTCTGAGCCTGTCTTTATAAAACAAATGTATATTTTATTTTTAAAAATTATGTAGCTGGTTGGAGATTAAAGGTAAGATTATAGGGCGTAAAGTTTTTCTTCCTTTTTACAGTTTCTAATCATTCTGTAGTAAGCACACCCTGTTTTGAAAAGAGGAGAGAAAATAAGTTATTTTAGCTTCAATGTCTTATTTAAAAATCTCATCATTGAGGACTATTTGTGATCATGCAAAAATATTCATGATTTCTGTAAATCAAAAAAGAGGTTTATGAAATAGCATATTAAGAATAACTTCAGTTGTATAAAAAAATACTTAATGTGCAAATATGTACAGTCATGCATGAACCAAGCAAAGAATTTACAGTGTTAGCAGCAACTGTCTCAGCGTTTGAATTACATGTGATTTTTATTTTCTCTCATATTTTATCCCCTGCATTTTAATATGGATATAACTACTTGCAACATTAGAAAAAATATTGTGAATTTTAATGATTTTAAGAAATAGTATGCACCTTAAACAGTAAAAGAGGCTTTTCTGTGAAAACAGAAGGGAGAAAAGAAGAGCACAGATTAAAAGGCAGAAGAGGAGAAAATGAACCAGACCTGGCATCTGTATTTTCCCTATAGTAGGAGGTGAGAAATAGAGAATAGTTTAAGCTTTGAAAGAGATGTAGGGAATGGAAAGAGCTAACTAGAGAGGTTTTTAAAATAGGAGAATGATGTTGTTTAGATCTAGAATACTTTAGAATGATTTAGACCTTAGCAGTGCTAAGGATCAAATCCAAGACCTCATGCATCTCCCCAAAAAGCCTCATGTGCTCGGAGCTGAGAGTTTTGGTTTTGGAAACGTGATTGGAGCATGTGGGTTTTGCTCATCACTGGATTCACCCATTGAGGAATTCAAAGCTGACTGTGCCGGGAGGCGAAAAGGCCATGTTGGAGAAGTAGTGACCTTTGAAGGGTTTGTCTCACTGTGGCTCTTCCACTCTCTTCTTCCTGGCTGCTATGAGTGAGCAGCTTTCTTCCTCTAGGTTCTTATACCATGTCATTTCTGCTTGGAGCCAGTCAACCATGGACTAAAGCCTCTGAAATCCTGAACCACAATAAATCCTTCCACCTTTCAGCTGTCCATTTCAGGTATTGGGTTCCACCAATAATGAAGCTAACACATGGGCTAAAGGCAGATTATGTTGGAAACTGAACTTCATGGCATGAGCTGGGAGCCTCTTACTCCTAGGGCTCCACAGAGGAAGGCTAGGGGATAAAAATGTTAAGTTGGGTAGGTGAGCAATTACAAAGGCGAAGATGCACCATGAGCAGCAGATTCATGGTGTTGTACCCCAAAGATGAGCATGGTGTTCTCCAGCTGCAGGGATTTTGGTTGGACTTTTCAGTTCCTTCCTTAATCATACATGGCTTTTGAAAAATTGGTTAAGTGCTGTCACCTAATATGTGCTCCAAAGGCTTGTATATGAAAAGCTTAGTCCCCAGCCTATGGAGTTGGAAGTGAAGGAGGGGCAAAAATGTTAAGAGGCAGGACCAATAGGGAAGGCGTGTGTTGTTGCTTTGGTTTTTGTTATTCTTCTTAGTGATGCTGGCAATCAAATCCAGGTAAGCATTGTGCCACTGAGCTAAACCCCAGGGGGAGGTATGTAGGTCCTTAAGGTATCTCTTGGAGAGGAATACTTCCTCTTTTTCTCTGTCACTTCCCAGCCAGGAGGCAAATTCCCCAATGCACTCCCCACCAAGATCTGCTGCCTGGCCCAAAACAATGAAGTCAATGAATCAGGATGAAAACTTCTAACGTTATAAGCCAAATAACCTTTTCTAAGTTGATTGTCTCAGAAATTTATTATAGAACTGGAAAAGTGAGTAAATCGGCAGATATTGTTAATTAATTTTTGGCAAAAAATGAAATTATTAAGAATGCAAGTACTGGGGCTGGGGATTAAGCTCAGCGACATAAGCACCTGCCTTGCAAGCAGGCAGTCGTGAGTTCGATCCCTGGTACCGATGAAAAGGAAAAAAAAAAAAAAAAAAAAGAATGCAAGTACTTGAGTCAAATGTATAAAAGTAAATTCTCTTCCAAAAACTTATCACAAAGAAATAACCATCTGTTGGCATTTTGGCCAGTGTCTTTCCTTTTGGGTACATAGACAAGTTCTTTCTGTTCTGCAGATCAGAATGTGAATAGTCATGACACATAATAGCCTTCTTCTGTGTGATCTTGGGTGCTTGTGTTGAGTCCATGTTACCAGTGTCTTTGCTAGGACCCTATGTTAAAGTGCTGTCATAACATAGTGGCTTAATGGATCAGGTGGTTTAATGGAACCCATCAAACAACAGCAATGTGACCTGACAGTGCTTGAGGCTGGAGGTTCAAAATCCAGCTTCAAGGAAAAATATCTTTCTTTCCTATCTTTGATTCATGGCTGAGGCCCCTGTAACAAAGACAGATTAACAATAGAAAAGCTTGCAGATTTATTTAGTGTGAGTTTCACATGCCATAGGAGCTTTCAGAAATGAAGATCTTCAGCAACAGAGAAACTGTTATGAATGTGATGAAAAGTGGACAGTCATACAGATGATGATTGGTCAAAGGAGGTCTGATCTAATGCTAATAAACTAGCAGAGTTCAAATTCTCCATGTCATGTCTTTGGAAATGAAGTCATTCCTTTCCTCAGGGTATGGGCCAGGAACTTCCCAGGGAAGGTCTTATGGCTTGCTTCAGGTTGAGTGAAGTTGAGAGTGATGCCAGCTTCTGCTGTATTCTTTAATGCCAACCTGCCATTTTGGATAAGATGCCCTGAGCCACATCACAGCTGACCACTGCTGGTGACAGCTCTCTTCCAGGCAGGCTTCATACCTAGCTGCCTTCCCACTGTGTCCTCACCTGGCCTTTCCTAGTGCATGCACTTGGAGAGAGTGTTCTCTCATATATTGTTGTAAAGACACTAATCCCATTGGGTCGGAATACCTTTTTTATGTTCTACTTAACCTTAATTATTTCTTACACCAAATTCGGTCACACTGGGGTTTAAGACTTTTGCATTTGACTTTGAAGGAGTAGCATATCTTCCCCATGAACTTTTCTCTATTGAACTACAGTGTCAACTCTAAGACTATTAGTTATTTGAATACTAACAGTCTGTGTCATCCTTTCTAAATTAAAAAAAAATTTTTCATGAAACAGACAACATATATTTATCATCTCTTCTGACTGGTGTGCTAGAGTCTACATGTACCTATTTATGAGGGTCAGAGGTTAAAGTTTCAGAAATAGTGTTGCGAACTGCTTGTTAAAAGTCATGATTTAAGACTACATCATATAAATGTATAGTTAAATATATTATTTTTAAAACAATATTAATAAATATTCAAAATCTGGATACAATTTACTAGTCTCTGTACCTTGGAGGTTACCTAGATCTTTTGTATCCCATGATGGAAGCCCTACAGAGTGATATGTCCTACCCACATCTCCCCAGCTTTGTGTTCAATGGTGTCACGTTGTCACTTGAGATTAGCCATGGTGGGAGGATTAGCGCTACAAAAGTCAGTAGAGCTATTGAGTCTTCACCAGCATAGCACTCAGAGCCTGTATTTTCAGCAGCTGGTAGAACAGAGTGCCCAATAAATGCTGCATGGATGAATGATAGAAGAAAATAATGGAGAAGGAGTGCTATGTAACCATGGAAACAGGAGTAACAGAAACAAGAGGATGCTGCTGGGTGGGGCATCCGGTCTGCCCTTCACCTTGCAGCCTACACAGCCAACCTCAATTGTTCTGTTTTCTTCTCTTGTGGGTTTCCCATATGCGTTCTTACACATTGTGCAACTGTGAATAGAAAACATGGTCATGTTGCTTCCAAATTCTATGTTGCTTCATTGCATTTCAAAAGAGTTGTAAATTTTACATTCTGGTGTGTTCCACTGGCGATAGTGGTGTGGCAATGCCACTCAGTAAATATTTACTATACACCACATATTTACCACTCGGTCCAGCGGAAGGTGAGCAGGGGTGGGGTCCTTCTGTGGCAAGGTAGTCTTTACCACAAGTTCCGTTCCCATATGCCTTCTTATCCTAGTGCATGTAAGAAAAGGGAACTAAATATTACTACTTGAGCTGATTGTGTTGTGCATTAGGAACCAGTGAAAATTCTACCCAGAAATGGCAAAAGTGAAGTCTGAACTTAATTTCCTCACTAAACCGTTATCGTGATCCCTACCATATTTCCTGTGTACCAGTTCTTAATGTGTGTATCAGTTGCGTCTTACACTTTTAGTGCATAAAAGCAGAACAAGAACTGAAAAAAAAAACAGTATCAGTAGAATCCTGAGGCAAAAGGAACTAGAAACTAAGAGGTCAAACTTACTGCTGTCATAATCATATTTAGAATCCATTGTTAAACCACCTTCAAAGGGATCCTTTTATGGAAGTCGTAATCTTTGTTGATAAAATTTGAAGACTCTTCTTTCATTAGTTGACAAACAACCCAGTGTGAAAACAAGAATTCAAGTGCAGCTCCCGGATTCATTGATTGATTTACAAAGAGAAAATGTTTGGGGCTGAGGATTTAGCTCAGTGGCATAAGTGCCTGCCTTGAAGCAGGCAGTTGTGAGTTCGATCCCTGGTACCAAAAAAGACAAAGAAAGAAAGAAAAGAAAATGTTCATTTGTACCTTCCCACCAGGGCCCCAGGGCCCTGTAGATTTAGCCAACTGCCTGTGGAAAATATTCAGAAAAAAACATTGCACACACACACACACACATTGAATCTATTGAGCATGTATAGTTTTTTTGTTGTAATTATTCCCCAGACAATACAGCATACAACTATATACATAGCATTTCCATTGCAATGGATGTTATAAATAATTTAGAGATGATTTCAAGTGCACAGCAAGATTGTGGAGGCTATAGTAACTAACACACCATTTTATGGATGAGACTTGAGTGCCCATGAACTTTTGACCATGGGGGTCTTAGAACCAGTCTCCCATGGACAGAGAGGGGTAGCTGTAGGCAGAAGAAAATACATATCTTTCCAAACCAGGCATCCCCACTTAGACCCTGCGTGAGCATGATTCCTCCACCCCATACTGGCAGTGGGGCAGAGTTCACTTTGGGCAAAGGAGTGTTCCCAGCCATCCTGACTCCGTGGCCTGTGGAAGTCAGCACAGAAAATGAAAGATTTGAGAAATCAGCACCAGTACAATGAATCCTGGACACCTACCTGCATGGCCTGGTGGGCTCTGAACTTTAGAGCTTTCCTATGTGGATGTGTTTTATTTTTGCTGGATGAAACAGTTTGATATTCCCATAAGAATCTGCTGGCAGGAGCAGCCACACCACTTTATCTGTGTCCTGAGGCCTACCGCCTGCTTTCTGTATCCTTAGTCTCCAGTCAGCTTTAGGCGGGACAGCTACATGGCCTTCCCTTCCTCACCTCACAAGGAACTCAGAAAAACAAGCCACAGACCCTAGAGCAATACTCGTCCATGAAGTTTTTATCAGAGCATCCATAAAAAAACACTAGGAGATGCTCCTCCGGGAACACATGGCTCCACAACCTGGTACCAGCGCACTTGACCTGCTCTACAAAGAACAGTTGAGCCTTGGGGACCCCAGAAGCTGCTTGCATTTGCTTTTTTTGGGAAGGGGGATTTTTTAATTTTAAAAGCAAAATAAAAAATAAAAATGATGATACAACATTTCTAAATAAAATAATAGCAGATTAACACTGGTTAATGTATTGTGTATTGTTATAATCAAAGTAGTCAGATTACAAGATTTAACAAGATTTAGTCATAAAAAATAATCAAATAATTGAACAGTGAAAGCAAAAACTATTCTTTTTGAGGAACTAACAAAGATTAATAGTATAGTTATTTATCTTGTATACATATGTATGAATATATATATATATATATATATATATATATATACACATAATCTTTTCTCTTCTTCATTTTGTTCTTTCTCTCTCCCAGTTGCTTTTTCCTTTTGAGCAGTTTCTTCCCTTTTCACTTTCACAAAGTTATTATACATTTTGGATCTGATTTACTCTTTCAGTTTTTTTACACTGGGGATTCAGTATGATATTTATACATGTGAGTCTGATTTATTTCACTTACGAATATGGTCTCAAGTTGCACCCGTTTGCCTATAAAAGCCTCAAGTTTATTCTTCATAGTTGAGTGATACTCCCTTGTATAAAAACTATCACATCTGTTTTTACCCATTCTGTGGTTGATGGGCATTTGCATTTGCTTTTGACCTTGGGTCACAGCAGGGCTGAGCAGCAGACACAGACCAAAAGCAGGGCCATCCCTTCCCACTCTACCTTGCCCTCCTGCTATCCAGTCGCCTCCCCTTTCTGGTCATCTGCTAAAACATTGTGCAGTCATGCAAATCACTCACCTTGAGTGCTAACATGTCCCCAGAAGCCATCACCTCCAGAAGGTGGACTGCTGCACCTAGGGGCTGCCCCTGAGAGAATAAGACCCACCAGATGCTGCTAACCAGCTTCTGGTGTATGTAAGGAGGGGTCTCCTTCACCTCAAGGTGCTTAGTGAGTCCCTGTCCCCTGCCACTTCAGGGCTCTGTGATAATAGAAGATGAGCAGCTAGTGGCTTTGGAGGAAGTGCTTTTATTCATCCCTGTTCAGTTTTCCCAGCAGAACTGAGAGCCCCCAGAAAGCTGACCCAACCTACTTCACCAAGCCTGACCCTAGGAACATCCTGAAGGTGATGGAGGCCCTTCCCAGACCACGCCCAAGATACAAGTTTCAGTCCTCCCAGACCCCACTGCAGAACTTGAGAGGCTTTGGGTTGATAACCCTGGGTAACTCGGGCTTGGGGCAGATGGCTCTAAACTCTGCAGTGAAAATGACTTTGAAAACTTCCAACCTCATGACAATTTCACAAGGGTGGAGTTTGGGGCAGTCCCTCTTTCTGGCTTTCAGCTGATCGCACCCCCATCTACACTGTTGTTTTTGAGCCTGGGCTCACGCCTTCAGAGGCCTGTGGTCTCACAGAGGATGGGCGGCACTTCACAGCCTGTTATTGCACCAGCGTGGTTCTAGGAAAACAAAAAGAGTCGTGTTATGAAGAGTTTGGTAAGAGAGGCTGGCATGGACTTGTACAGATGAAACAAATTATTGGTTGTTTCTCACACCTCACAGCTGAAATCAGAGAATAGGAAGGACCAGAGGAGGAAACTGCCAGCCCCAGGGCCTTGAAGGAAATAAATGCACATTGGTCCTAACAAAATTTCTCAGTCTACAACCTGAGCTCACATACAATTTTTTAAAAAAAAATATGCAAGGATTGCAACCTGCAGACTCCCATGTGAGCCATCCCAGGGAGAAAGAATGAGAATGGGGAGCTCCCCACCCGCCCATCCGGATGGAAGGCTGTTTCCACAGTCAAGCTCTGCACTTCGAATGGAGGCAGGGCTGCCTTCTTATTTTCCTTTCCCTCCTTCTCCCTCTCCCTTCCTTTTCCTCCTCCTTCCCTCCTTTCCTTCTCTTTGTTCTCCATGTTGCCTTTCTCCTTCTTCAGCTGGCATTCTCTTTTAGTTAAAAGGAATACAGGAGCCAGGCATGCTGGCATACACGTGTAGTCTCAGCACTCTGAGAGGCTGAATCAAGAAGACTGAAGATTTCAGCCCAGCTGGGCAACTTAGTGAGAGGCTGTCTCAAATGGAAAACTTAAAAAGGGCCAGGGATGTTCCTGAGTGCAAAGGTTCTGGGTTCAACCCCCAGAACCATATATTCAAAAAGAATAGAAGAAGAAAGGGAAAGGTAGCTCCCTTCTTTGCTGAAGCTTGGAGCTGCAGCCTGAAGGAGAAAGGATCAGAAAATAATGTAGCTGGACTTTTCTCCCCACCGGCTTACTGGTGTTCAGACCTCGCGGTGTGCAGGGAAGGAAGCAGCTGTTGCTGCCGGGCTCTTCAGATACCGGGAAGGGGGTGGGAACTGCAAATTAAGGCGCATCTCTGCATCTCCTCCCACAGAACCCTTAAAAAAACAGATGCAATCTGGAAGTACTGTCCTTCTGGAAGACCAATATTCTGCCCTTCTCTCATGCTTCTCCTCGCTTGTTTTCTCTTCCGTAGCCTTTGAACATCTCAAATTATTTTTTTGCCTTCTGTTGTTAGAGGTCACTGAGACTCATACATTGACAAGAAGCCATACAGAGAGGAGTTCCCAAAAATATTTGGCCAAAATCAGAACATTAGAATAAGTCCCAAATTCCAAATCTTAGTTTTATCACTTTGTCATGAAGAAAAACTTTTGCATGAAGAATAGGTCAGGATGTCAACTTATGGGGTCCAAGGAGGCCCCTCTAAAAAGGAAATGGGGCCTTCTAGTCACCCTCAGAGGACTTTTGATCAGTTGTAGAAAAGCACTTTGCGACGTGTCAGTGAAGAACACAGGCAGATTTATTAGGCAGAATCACAGAAGTGGACACTCAAGAGAAGGAGTATCATGTTTCGAGGGCCTTGTGGTCTGGGGTTGGAAGAATTATGTGGTCTAAGAATATCCTCAAGGCAGATGATCAGAGATGTTTATTTTTGTGTTATTTGTCATTTTTCTCATGTCTGACAGATTACTTATTAGGGAGCTTATCTTGTTACTTTTTACTTGTGGTTGAGACAAAATACCTCATGCCCAAAATTAGGGAAGGAAAAATTTACATCTTAAAATTTTGGAGGTTTCAGCCCATACTCAGCTGGCTCCAAGGCAGGGTGGCATGGCGGGCTGCAGTTCATGGCAACTACAAACTGCAAGGCGCAAACCAGGAAGAGACAGGCACCTTCTTCCCACCATTACATGGTATCCTGGCTCCACCCCTAGGCAAGTATAGCACTCACACCACCAATCTGAGCGCTAGACAAAAAACCAATCACAAACACTAGATTTGGTGGAGTCCACAATTGCATGAGGCTTGGGGGCCACTGACATAAACCATGACAGAGCTGAAGGAAAAATTGACTTTATCAACTAGGTTTGCATATGTTTTAAGTTTAGAAATATGGTCCCCAATTAATAGGGCTATTTCTTTAAGAAGGTATTTGAAATGTGTGATTTTATAGTGGTGGTGGGGGCACAGGCCAAATTTGTAAACATATCATATGTTTGAGACTTTGGTGAGGACCCTGGAATGGGAAGACATTGCAGCCTCAGGTGACTCTAATTATGCTTTAAAGGTATAATTTTCTCAAAATTACAGTGTCCTTGTGTTCTTTTGATCCATCTTTGTTTCTTATATTTGCCTCTAGAAAAATGATTGACCACTACCCACAAAGCTAGAACAACCTGAGTATCCTTTATCTGACATGCTGAAATCTAAAGTGTTTCAGATTTTAGAATTTTTCAGATTTTGAAAAATTCATGTATACATAATGTCCCAGCCTGGGGGTAGGGCCCAAGTACATCAAACTCATTTCAATTTCATATTCACCTTACACAAGTAGCTCAAAGGTAATTTTCTGCATTTTGAATGTACTTGCTTCTTATTGAGACCCTCCCATGAGGTCAGATGTAGAATCTACCACTTATCATATCTATGGGAATGCTTAGAAAGTTTGGAACTGTAAAGCATTTCAGATTTGGGGCTTTTGAATCAGAAGTGATTGACCTGTATACAAAGGCTGGTGCTCCTGGCTTGCCTTCTTCAGTTCCCAGCCCTGCGGTCCCTCGTATCCTGTGCCTACCCCAAGCCGCCTGATTGCAGGCTCTGGCTTATAGGATCCCCTGCCCAACATGAGACAGGCACTAGGGGGTCTTCAACTGTCTAGTTTTTAAAACCAAAGTAAATTTTGAAAAAGTATACACTCCTCACATATCTCAAATTTTTATCATAAAGGATTTGTTTTGTTTTGGAGACAAAGTTTTGCTATGTGTGCATTTCAGGCTGGTGACTCAATATGTAGTCCAGGCTAGCCTTGAACACATGGTAATTCTTCTGTCTCAGTCTCACAAGTACTGGGATATCATCAATTTTAAGTCACAAAAGATATACTTTATAGGGTGATGAATAGAGATACCATCATTTCATGTAAAAAAATACACGAAAAAGTTCTTTGAAATTTGAATATTTACATTATTCCTTTTTCTTATTGAATCCACATTTCCATTCTATTTTCCCCACAATTTTACTCTAACTGTTAAGTTAGTCTTCCAGATAAATAAACCAAATTTTACTTGAAATTTATCAATAGAGAAAAATTCCTGACCACCTCCATAAATATTATGTACTGACAAAGACATCTGGTACAAAGACAGGGTGATCATTGAGATTAGACTCTTTTTATGTGAATGGGTCCTCTTACATATACTTTGGGGTGATTGATAGCGTCCCACAGTTTTCTCAGGCTCTGCTCTTTCCTCTGTCACTCAGGCACGATAACGTTTTTGAGTACATTTTAAACAAATAAATGATTTAAAACATTTGTGTAGTAGGCCCAACATTTAGACTGTTCAAGGGGTTCCTATCAGGCTGAACTTTCTTGCTTCTTTGCATGTCTGTAATTTTTTGTTGAAAACCAGACATTTAAAACCATTTGACAACCTTGGAAATCAGATCTTCCACTTCTAAAAGTTTTGGTAGCTTTGTCTTAGTCCATTTTGCAGTGAATACCTAAGAGTAAGTCATTTATTTAAAAAAAGAAAGAAAAGAAAAAGCTTGTGTCTTACAGTGTTGGAGGCTGAGTTGTAACTAGTCAAGGGTCACATAGTAAAGGACTTCCTTTTTTAGCAGGAGCCCACTCACATGGTAACTAATCCACTCCTGAGCCAATGGCTCTAGTCCATTCTTGGAACACAGCACCCTTGATGGTGTCAGCACTGTTGTGTTGGAGATTAAGTTTCTAGGACCTTAACTCTAGAAGATGCCCTCAAACCATAACACTCTTTTTGTTGCTTGTTTAGTAACTTCTGAAACAGTTCTGTAAAATCTGTGTGCTTTGTCAGGTGTGAGCACTGAAACCTCTCCTTGGTTACGAGTGGTCAGCTAATGATTGAACAGAAACTGCTTTAGATTCTTGAAACCAGTAAGCCATCCAGTCTTTGGCAAGGGTCTCTGTGCACAGTGGGGCATGCATTCAATACTAAGCTAAGCAGGTCACAGCTCTGTCTTATCCTTCTTGCTGCAATATTTACCAGTGCCCAGAGCTTGGGCTCTTCCTGAATATGCACACAGCACCAGGCATAAACACAACTCTGCACTTGCTTGCCCTACTGGGGAAGCGGGGCATAGTCTCAAGACTATATCATAGCATTTTATGACATCTCATTCCACAGATTTTCTTTTAAACCTTGGGTTAGCCTGTTGTTTGCTTCCAACTTTTACCCACTCCCTGGGGCAGCTGCAATGTTTACCTGTTGCCTTTGATTACTTTCTACAAGCCAGGGATATGACTGTTCTTGTAGGGCAAGTCCGAGTCAGGTTAAATAAAGACAGGCTGACAAGTTCTTTCAGGGTACCACCAGTCAGATCAAATAATGATAATTTTCTGGAGATGGGGCTTTAAATAGCTTTCAACCCCATTCTCCACCCTCACCCCTATGATCTCCAGGCTACAAATTTCCCTCGGATTGCAAGCTATTCCTTTTCAAGGCTTCTGTGGAGCGATAGAAGTTTGGAACTAGGGCAAATGACAGTCCCACAAAACTCACTGCTCTATTGAAACTCAGCCATTTTTCTTAAATAAATGCTTCCTGAATTGTTGCAAGCCTTTAACTAATTTCCACATTCTGAAAAGGTTCATATTGACCATTTTCTAGTCAATTTTTACTGCTTTTATAGCAAAGAAAATTTTTTGGAAGTTTTTTTACCATTATCTCTGATACACAACCTGATTCTTTTAGCTTTTGGTACATCATATGATAAAAATCACATTATGAATTATCATCAAAAAATGGGTTTACAGGCTTGACATTATAGCTCAATGGAAGAGCTCTTGTCTACCATAGATATGATGCTGGGTTCAAACCCCAGAACTAAACGCATGCTGATTTATTGATAACAACTTGAAGTTTTTCCTCAATTCTTAGACAAAAATAACTAAAAAGTCCAAGGCTTGGGATTTAGCTCAGTGGTGTAAGTGCCTGCCTGAGAAGCAAGAGGTTCTGAGTTCAATCCCCAGTACCAAAAAAAAAAAAAAAAAAAAAAAAAAAAAAAAAAACCCTTAAGAAAGCTCTTCCTGTATTCCCATACCAAGAAAATGGTGCTGAAGTTTGAAGAAGAAAAAGAAGAAGGAGAAGGAGAAGGAGAAGTTTATGACCTCTATCTATTCTAATCCTGATGAGAGGGTCACACGAGATTCTCATCTCAGCGTCACCAAAGCCTGAGAGGTCAGTTGTATTATCAGTGGCAGTCACAACTACTTTCCTGGAGAAGTTTTGGTTGGGACACAGCAAAGGGCCAGGCGACTGAATCTCGAAATTGTGTTAGCTAATATGGAACAGATGATACAGATCATATTTTAATCTG
The DNA here is from genome assembly GCF_034190915.1 of Cavia porcellus. Lineage (NCBI taxonomy): Eukaryota > Metazoa > Chordata > Mammalia > Rodentia > Caviidae > Cavia > Cavia porcellus. The sequence continues at coordinate 28,015,999 of NW_026947496.1, read as the reverse complement.
GGGCAATTTGTGGAGAGAGGGCTGAGCGTCCTTTGTCTGGAACACAGATTATTACTCCACATTACACGTTCAAAGTCAAACTCAGTAGCAAATCTAGGGTTGCATAAGTTTGAAGGTATAGGCAACTAATTTGAAGGCAATAAGATTCACAAAGATGCCCATTCTGGTTTGACTATTGTCTCCTTTGGAAGTCCTGTAATGTTCACAATGCCTAAGTTTTATTGGTCTTGTTCTCCACTGTTTTGTCCGGCTTTATAATATCTAATGAGATGGACAATTCCTTTTAAGGAAACAAGAGACAATGTTGATAACCATTGTTGATGACCTTGTACTCTGTTCTACATCATGTGCTATGTCTATCCTTGGTTTGGACTTACAGCTTTGTTTTGCCATATTTGACTTTATTCTCTCCCCCCCAAGAGAGTAATGAGAACTGAGGAGTAATAAAATCCAAAATGTGTAAATTCTGTTATAGAAAAGAGAGGGAGGGGAAAAAAAAAAAAGAGCTCTAACGGATATAACAACAAGTGTGTTTAGGGATGTTAAATAGCTGACTATATTAATGTTTTTGGATCATTGAACACAGCTGTTTGCAGTCTCTCCGTTTGAATGTCTACTTTGTATTCTTTGATACTGTGATTTGAGCAACTATTTCCAAGATGATATTATGTAATCTATTAACAGGTGATTTCTTACTGTTATGTTTTTTTTTTTGTAGTTCTGTATAATGTGTAACCTTACACTGCTTTGTTTTGTTTTGTGTTTTTCTCTTTTTCCTCTTAAATAAAAAAAAAAAAATCTAGGGTTGCATCTCAATCCTGTCAAATCCTAGAACTAATATTTTATGCCATTTTTAAAAATCACTAAGCACAAGCTAACCACTCTCAGCAGTTTTACCCTTATCTTCTAGCCCTGGCCTCCCATCCACTTCCAATGCTGGGTTCTTCTGATTTCCTGGTTGGTGGATAGTTTGTCTCATTGCCTTCAGTCCTGTTTTAGAAAACCATGTAGAGTTTAGCTAGGCGTGGTGGCTCACGCCTATAATCCCAGCACTCAGGAGGCTTAGGCAGGAGGATTGTTGCGAGTTCGAGACCATCCTGGGCTACAAAGTTAGCTCAAGGCCAACCTGAACTGCATAGAGACCCTGTCTCAAAAAGACAAAAAAAAAAAAAGAAAACCATGTAGAGTTTTGGCAGGCTTGTCCAGCAAGCTTTCCTACTTTCAAAACAGTAATAAGTCTACAGGTGATAGCTGCCCAATTATCCTGATCTGATCACTGCACATTATGTACACATGTTGAAATGCCAAGCTGCACCTCATAGAAATATAGAATTCCTGTCTTGATGAACAATAAAATATTTAATAATAATAAAAGTAACTAGTACTTTATGGTGCTTACCCTTTGCAAAAACAAAAAAGTACCCAGTCTCTAACCTACAGCAAACCCTGTAGTCTAGTTTTTTGTTTTGTTTTGTTTTGTTTTGGGTTGGGTTTTGGTTTTTGGTTTTTGTTTTGTTTTGGTTTTTTTTGCTACTGGGGATCAAACTCATGACCTCACACTTGCCAGGCAGATGCTTGTGCCACTGAGCTAACTCCCCAGCCCCTAGTTTTTCTTTTCTAGTATATATTTGAAGGGGATCAGAATATACCCCATGGAAATATGCCAGTTTAGCATAAGGACTATTTTGAGCAGAATTCATGAGAAACAGCAGACATAAGAAGAGCTCTTTGCCCTCCTCCTTCCTGCCCAAAGGCAAGTCATTCTTTTACCTGGGTAGAGGTGACATACATCTCCTTCATACAGGTGCTCCCCTGTCTGTATGAGGGAGAGGAGTGACACTGCCCCGCTGGTGTGGCACTGGGACCAGTCTACAGAACCACCCCTATCTCACCTTTCCTAGTCACCTTCCCCAGCCCTCCACCCAGTGCCCGCTTCCTATCCTACTCCACTGTCACTTCTTCATATTTATTACTTCTTGTTGAAATGGGATCAAAATCCCTACATTTAACTATTTTGTGGGGTTTTCACTTCTTTTTGTGAAGAAATATTAGCAAGTTTTGAATTAATAAACTTTGCATATGGAAAAAGTGTTTTTTTCTTGGCTTCAGATTTTAGTAAGGTAAAGAACTTAGTAAGGTGCTTTAGTAAGGTAAGAACTCTTGGCCTCTTGTATTCAATTTACACTTGCTTCCTTTGCCCAGTGATCCACTAAGTGGATAGATAACTTGCTGCCGGTCACTCCACGGATACAGAATTTAAGAAGCAACAACCTCTGCCCATGCGGGGTGAACGGCAAGAATGAAATTGATGGATTTTTAAAAGGATAAATGACTCAAGGGAGGGGCAAGTGTTTCCACTTGGAGATGTCAGAAAATATTCATTCAGGACATAGCTCTTAAGGCCCCAAAGATGAGTCAATAATTCACAAGTTGAGGCTGGGGGTTTAGCTCAGCGGCATAAGCGCCTGCCTTGCAAGTGTGTGGTTGTGAGTTTGATCCCCAGTACTGATAAAAAAGAAAAAAAGAACAGAAAAAAAATAATAGTTCCCAAGTTGATAGAAGAGATATAAGAGGAGCCCTGAGCAATGACTTCCAGTGCCTACAGTTGGAGAGCAGCAAACAGCTCCCGATCCTCAGTCTTCCACATGCATGAGCCATCGCAGTTACTCTGGCATTCACCAGATGCATGATGTCAGGTGGGTCATTCGCCTCTTGGAGCTTAAACTAAAATGCAGATGGCGATTACATCTATTTCACGGGGCTGTCATGAGGATTAGGTAACTCAAGGCATTTAGAATTACATCTAACACTGTGTAACTGTTAGCTATCATATATATATATATATATATATATATATATATATCATATATGTTTTTACTCTGTCCATTTTAATTCATGTCCACAAGTATAATCCCATTGTTTATATTTTATGAGACTCTTTAGTGCATATGCCAGTTTTGGAATTCACTCATACTAATGCACTCATTAATTTCCCTCTTAGTTAAACACATCAAGCCTATGTGTTGTTTCTCCAGGGTAATTATGAACTTTAGGGATGATATTTTCTATATTCCCTACTTCCAAGAGGTTCTTCATGACATTTGTGATTTGTTCTGGGATTGTTATCTGTGTTTTTAAAATGTGTAAACTGGAAAAGGAGATTGGGGGAAACTTCCTGAGGGTGCTGAGATTCTATACAGAGCATGTGACTGTTCATTCTCCTTCACCACTGAGGGTTCAGTCAGAGAAAAGCTCTAACCTGCCCTGGAAGGATCTTAAATTGGATGACTAGAACTTGGTGTTTATTGGGCACCATGTGCTGTGACAATCCGTTTACAGGAATGATCTAATTTAATCCTCAAAACATTCCAAGTAGTAAAGTGTGTTAATATGGTAGGATTACCATAACCAATCACCAACACTGGAGGAGGGAAGGGTTCAAGCATCAGAAATTTATTATTATTACCAGAGTTCTAGAGGCTCAAAGCTCGGGCTCAATGTGTGGTCAGGCTTGGCTCCTTCTGAGGGATGTGGGGTGAACCTGCCCATGCCTCTCCCCCAAATTGCTGCTGGTTCAATGGCAGTCTCTGGCACTCCTCGGCTTGTAGACCACTGCCTTCATCTCCATCTTCATCTTCATCTCCCTGTGTGTCTGTGTCTTTAAGTCCCCACTTTTTGCAAGAAAATGTCTTGATGGATTAAGGACTCAGCATACACCAGCAGGGTATGAATTCATCTTCCCTAATTACACCTGCAATGATCCCAGTTCCAAGTAAGATCATATCCTGAGATATTGAAGGCAAGGACTTCTATATATGAATGAGGCACACAGAATTGGGGTGATGGCATCCACCTTGTGAAGTTGGGTAACTAAAGGTCACAGGACGGCAATTGAGAAATGCAGTGATGGTCACACAGTCAACACCCATCCTCTCATCTCAACCACACAAGAAATGAGATCTAAGCCAGAAGCAGATTTCTACATTTGGTCCCATTTTACTCATTTATGTAACTACTTTGATCAGAAACAGCATTTGAATGGGAATCAGGATTGGGGTGGTAAAGGGTCAGAGAAGAGGGATCCAAAGATGATCTGTGGAGAGGGGCGGCTAAAGGTGCCTGCTTTGCAGCATCTCTTCAAGGGCCCACTGGGCATTTGGGGTTGCAGGGAGCTTGCTAGTCCTGGCCCTTGTAGCACAGCAGGTGATACTGGTAATGACCCCCCAATTCTGGTAACCCACAAATAGCTGACAGGTTTCCCAGCTCTCCCTGAAGGATGATTCCTTCCTAGTCAGAGATACCAGCATCCCTGGCAGGACCATAGTCCTGCACTGTCTTTGGAAACCCCCACAGCCAGCAGCAACGATTGAACCCTCAGCCAATGCACAGCTGGCTCTTAGGACCAATCTGTGTCCTCTGGACCTGTCTAGCCTCACTGCTGGACTTCCAGCCCACCCCACTTCCCTTTCCAAGGAAGCAGTTAGTTACTGGGGAAGGGACAGGTTCTCAGCTTCCCGGAAAACCTGCAGTAAATAAAGCTCCAAAATAAGCACCCTGAAACAACAGCTCCTCCCAACCCCTTCATTTGCATGGCCTGAGGTGGGGATCTGCAGAGAGTCTGGGAAAACCCCAAGGTGAAGTTGCAGCAGAGCCCACAGAGATTGAAGCTTGCACAGCAAAAAGAATTTAACTGGCTTCGGGCAGCGCAAGGCGGTGATGCAAGTTGCAGGAGAGGAACTACTTTCTGAGTTTCTTCTTTCTCCCTTAGTGATAAAGTCTGAAATATCAGACCAAGTAAATATTGTGAAATGAAAGTTGTTGGACCAAAACCACTTATCTGTTCACTGACTATACAGTCAATCAAGACAATGAAAGCCTGGATCACAGTTAAATTGGTTTAAATATTGTGCTATGCAGTCCTCAGATTCAAAGATAAAACAAAACAAACAAAAAACGCGACTATTACATAGTGAAATAAAAACCCCTGTCCTCCAAATGCCTGCTTTGGTTCAGCACGCTGACTCGCTTTACTCACAGATAAACTGTCACTGAAGCCAACCAAGATCTGAGAAATATGAGCCCCTCTCTTTCAGCATTACCCATTGTGTTCAGATTCATAAGCAAGAGCTAAGCACCCACTGAACTCTTTTAGAAAATATGAAAGTTGGTGCTTTGAAATCCAAAGCTCAGAGTGCACTCAGACTTGGAGCGTCTGCAGCCCCTTTCAAGAATGCTTTCTTTTCAGAGGAGAATTACCTCACCTGGAATTCACTCTGCTCCAGGCTGCAGAAGCCTGTTCACGTGAATGAAGCTACTTTCTCAGGGGCAGAGGCGGAAGCGCCCTCCCCTGGCCGGGTCTTGAGCTTGGGCAACCCCAAGGGGAGAGAAGAGGAAGCCGCCTGGGGCAGTGTGGCTGCCGGGACCCGGGGACTGTGGCTGCCTCCTGCTTGCTGTCCTTCCCAGGATGCAGTTCCTTGATCCTGACAAGCTGCTGGTGGATGAAGAGGATGATATTTTTGGAGAAGGTAAACACAGCTCTCTGGCAGGAGCCGCGCTGGCGCTTTGCTTTGTTTCACGCTAGTGGAAAGGTTTGCCTGCCTTGGGTGAGGACTTGCGCGTCTTGGAAGTGTTTTGAGTGGGACAGCCATTGGGGGTACCAGGTTAGGCACCAGAGGATGCCAAGGCCGGGGGCTAGTGTGGACAGGAACTGAGTGGTTGCCAAAATTTTTTAAAGTTAGAACTCGATAAAATTTTACTTCAGGTCAGAAACTACCACTAAATCTTTCCGGGTGTCCTTTTCCTCTGCTGTGTCATCTGACAGCTTCAGGAAAGCCCGAGTCAGTGCAGAGCACAGTACAGTGAGCTGGGGTAGGAGGCAGACAGGTGGAGCGGAAAGACAGTTCTCCTGGTACACAGGGCTGTGAGCTCCATGTCCTGGCTCTGCCCCACCACACCCCGTGTCCTGTCGTTAGATCTTTTCCTCACACTTAGGTGGCACCGCAGCCCTCCATCCCCCTGGCCCTTTCCTTCTCTCCTAAGCAGGATGCTGAAGCCCTGTAGGGTCTGATGCCACCTGTACCCCTTTGTTCTCATCCCCACTTCACAGATCTTCCCAGGACTGGCTCTGCAGTGCAGTTTGTCTGTAAAGTTGTTACTGCTTACATAGTTATTCATCTGTAGTGGCTCTGCGACTTGGACCCAGGGCCTTGCGTATGCTAGGCAAGTGCTGCACCACTGAGCTGCACCGCTAGCCCAGTTGGCTATTTTAAGTGGCCAATCTAGTAATCCATGGATGTCTTATTTCAATGCTGCCTATGACATTGGACCATAAGCAAAAGCTTTTCTAGAATGCAAAACTGTCTAAATAAGTGGAAATCTAGACTCAGGGACCTTGTGAATTTAGTTATTTTCCATAAGAAACCATGTCTAGGAATCTTTTTTAAAAACTTTATCAAGTAATATTTTTTGAAGCAGTAGTAATGTGGCTTTTGGTGATTACACAAGTAATATAGGTTTATTAAAGAAAAAGAGAATAGTTTAATAAAAGTTTTTGTAAACTAGGGGGCTGGGGATTTAGCTCAGCAGCATAAGCACCTGTCTTGCAAGCAGGTGGTCATGAATTCAATCCCTGGTACCAATAAAAAAAAAAGTTTTTTGTAAACTAGTCATCTGGGGTGTAGTCACTTTCAAAATTGGTGGCTATCTTTCCATTATTTTATTCTTGCCACAGAGATAGCTGAAATCATCATTTATGTTTTTATCATGACTGAAATCAGGTTGAAGAATATTTCCATAAGCTTTGTTGCTATTTACAAGTTGTAGATTGTGCCTTTACTTTGGTGACAGCTGTTGAGATACATCATTACTTTGAAGTTTGATCTTAGGCTTTGTTCTTTGGCTTTCACTTCTACTTGGAGATATTTCCTCTGGTTATAGCCACTTGGATATTACTTTCATTTACCACTAACAAATGTTCACAACTAGGATGAGAAGCCAAGATTGGGCAATTTGCTAGTCACTCACCCCTCCCTCTAGGAATAGTGTTCCAAAATGTCCAGCCCCTCCCTCCCTGTGCTAGACAACACCACCTATAGATGGATGCTCCCACCCTAGGTTACAGGAGCCTCATCCTGAAGAGCAGGGCTTGATGATGACCCTGTAGCATTTGTGTCCTGAGCCCTAGTGACTGTCGGGGTGACCAGTTTCACTTCAGCAACCATGGTACAGAGGAAAGCTGGGAGTCAGACAAGATCTAGACCCTGATTCTGATTCTGCTTGTATTGCCGAGGCATAGTTTAAGTTGGGTTTTCTCCCTGGTGCAGTGGCAAAGCCTGGCTTGTGAGCTGTGCAGATGATTGGTACATTAGATCATGAAATCCACTCTGTGCTTCCCTATGTCGCACTATACCCTTTCCAACCTAATTACCTCATTTAACCTAATCCATGCAGATGGCAGAGGGAAACTTGCAAAGCCAACACCCGGTATATCTTCAGTTTTCAGAGCCATAGCTCCTATTTGCTAATTTAGGTGAGATCCTATCATTTTCAGCAACCTCAGTGCAAGGAAATAAGCAACAGCTTCTGCCTGGGTGGTGCCGGTTAATCCCTTCTGTGACATTATGCAGGTCACTTAGTCTCTCTGTGCCTCAGTTTCTCACTTATAAAATGGAGCACAAACCTCATAGGGAAAGTGTTTAGTGTCTAAAACGCGATAAATCATAAACACTAATTCCTATGGTATTTACCAAAAGAGATGTTCAGAAAAGTGAGACATTTATAGGAAATTCAATGTTTTTTAATGTCTGGTCAACCTAGTAATTCAAAGGAGGGTTTATTTACAGAGCAACAGGTTATAAGCATCGCTGTAGAGGTTGCCTGTGTGGAAACAGCTAGACAAGCTGTCATGCCAGCTGTTCTGTAGCTGTAGGTGCTTACACAGGTCATCTCACTTCCTCCAGGTACTTTCTTCATTTAAATCTAGGAGGTTAGCTACAGGCTCTCTGAGGTCTTGTTTTTAAAAAGCATTCTCTGCATAGTGACACATATTTCCCCAGAAGAATTCACGCTCATTCTAGGCCTCACTCAGAACACCCAAGATAGCAGAAGGCTCTCTGTGTAGTACAGTGCCTGTACAGTAAAAAAAGGAAAAGACTCAGAAGTTTGTTATTAGGGTAACCACATGTTGCCTTGCCATGGACACATTCAGAAAGGAAACTGTGTTCCCTAAGGGGCCTAGGAATCCCCATGGAACCACATAAAGATAGGAGAAGAAACAAATGAATCAAATGAGTCATGCTTGTGATGTATTTTATAACTGGTTGTTTGAGATGCTCTGCTTCAGCTACTGTTTTCTGTGGTCAAAGAAATGTTAAGATTCACAGAACTAAGACCCATCAGCTTGTAACTCTGCTGTGTTCTACAGCGGGGTTGCAGAGAGGGCGAGGGGTAAAGGGGAAGAGACAGAATGAGAGAATACAGTGCTCTCCCCACACACCTCCTCCCCAACCTGCCCCCCATTTCTTTTCCCTTGAAGTTTGCTTCCCAATCACCAACACCAACATTATGTCATTTAGAAAACAGTTACTATCAGGTAGATGTGATCTTTCCTAAGAAGATGATTGATTTGATTATCAAGGTATTAAAAACCCAGTAATTAGAATTATAGGCCCTTTTACCACGGTTGTCTCAAACTTATCAAATTATAAGCTTTTCATCTCTTTAATCACGGTGTGATCTTGACAGCCAGCCTGGTGAATGTTAGTGGAAGTACACGCATGGGTGATGATGACTCTAACAACAACTACAATGATAATGATGACTGAAAAAAGAACAGTAGAAAACCATGAACAGTGGAGGCCTTAGCCAGCTACCCAGAACAGCTCAGAATCCAAGTGTGGGAGGAAACAGTTCTCCAGGTCTGGTCAGTCAGAATTTTGGCAGCCAGAAATACTCTGCAGCAGAAGTTAGAGCTGCAACTGCTTCTCGCCTTAGAAACCCAGGCCCTCGTGCTTCTGTTTCCAACACTGCTCAGTAATCTGTTGTCAAGCGCAATGATGAGGATAATAAAACACCTCGAGTTCACAGTCTGTGTGCAGAGGATTTCTCAGGCTTTTCTACTCCCTGGATGCTTACAAGTCTTTTATGATTTCACTGTAAAACTCTGGCCTGATCTTTGAGTGTCCCTCAGAGCTTGTCCTACACAGCATTTCTCTGGGATGACTGTGTCTGGGAAAGGCATCTTTCCCTTTTCCCTCTCCCCAAACAAGGCAGACTCGCCCCTATGAGATGAACTGTCACAGGGAGTCCCCTCAACCATTGACTGCTGGCAGCATTTATAGATGCCAGCAGATGGTGGGCACAAACACCACTCACTTTTGAGCCAAACCTCTCACCTTCCCCAGGCCAAGTAAGTCAGCACCCTTTCTCTTTCAAAGGGAACTTCAGAGCAAAAGCATGCAAAATATTTACAAAAAAAAAAACAAAAACCAGAATTATAATTAGGATGGATGTTATGAGTGTTAATCCTTTCTCTTTCTACATAGACTACTGAGAAAACCGAGGGGATTTTCAATTATAAAATCTGTTATAACCTAGTATGTTTTTATTTTTATACCAGTCTACATTTGCTCCTTCCAAAAATGAAAAAGGGTGGAAGGAGGAAGAGAGGGAAGGGCGTCAGGAGGAAGGGAAGACAAGAGGATGGGGGAAGAGAGAGAAAGAGAGAGAAACTACATTAAATTTATGTACAAAACCAATAATCCTGAAAGCTCAGATTGTTTAAGTCATACCCTTCATGGAAAAAGGAATACCTCAGCTAGAAAGTGTTGGAGCTTTTGTTTGATTATGGCATACTTTATATCATATATACAAATGCAATCACTGTTACTTATGTTAAATCTTTCTCAAAATATACCTGAGGTCTTCAGTGGACCTAATTAATGGGATTGGAAAGGAAGCAGGAAGAAACTGCCCTGGTGTTGTGGCAAGAATTGGTTACTCTGCTTTCACGGTCTGCCAGGATGGTTGGGTCAGTTCCCCTCTGGATTCCTGGATATGCATATTAGTTGGAAGTTGTCCCCCAACTTTGTCACAGGGTCTGGAGCAGACACAGACGTCCTCCCAGTAATTCATGCCTGTGTGACCTTGGCCATGGATTACTTCGAAGCATTCCCTTCCCATAGATGTCTAGGAAGCTTTCTGTGGCTGGTGCCAAAGAGATGGTGTCATTTCAGGGGCACAAACTAAAATAGCACATTGCACTAAAGCCATGCTGGCTGAAATAGCCACCAGGCCACCCTCTGATTTATGGCCTTCAGTGACCTCAGAGCAACCTACTCAGATCAGACCAGGGCCCAAAGGGGCCTATTATCACAAGCAAGGCACCTAAAATGTTTATTTGAGTGTATTCATGAGCAGCCAGCAAAGTCTCAACTTAGCAAGAGTGGTTGAAGTCACAGGCTTGTGTCTTCTGTAGGACTTGACTTAAAAGTGTACACATACGCACTGCATGCATGGGGATTTTTTTTTTAAAAGTCATGGTTATGACCAACACACTGGAATAAATTACAAGTATTGCTCTTCTTTGTCCTTTCTGATAGACGCCACCTCACTTGCTGAAGCCAACATATTTATTAAAAAGAAGTGATTTATCCACTTAACTATGCCTCCTGTGTTTTGCTGCACTTAGCAAGTGTCAGCCTGTTCAACTGCTCATTTATTTTTGGATGGCTAAATTTTGCCCACCGATTGTTTGCCAAAAGCTTGTGTTGTTTTATTACGATGTTTAAAATTAAGTCAGTTTCGGGAGAGATTTTAAAGAAAGAAAAGGTATTTATTGACCCAAATTAAAACGATTCTTGCAAGCACCAGAAAAAAAATAGAGAAGTCAGAGAAAAATAGTAGGAATAGTCTTGAGCAGAAATGGAGAGATGAAAGTGAAACCAGAATGTAGGCGCTGGTAGGGTGGTGTCTTCCTCCACACGCAGGCCACACCACGCCGTGCCACATGTGGGTGTAGCGGGCTGAAGTGTGGCTGGCACAGTGGAGTGCGGGGCTGATGATTCCACATCTGTCTGACCTGGGGGCCGGGGGGTAGGAGGAAGGGTCAAGGACCAGAATGCTGATAGACAGGTCAGAGCAACTGAAAAGTCATTGTATCGTGTAGTCAGAGTGTGCCTCACTGATACAAATATCCCTGCACAAAAAAGAATAATCTATGCAGTCATTTTCATATTTATTTTCATCATACAGAAGATTGAACTCAGGGCCTTTCGCCTGAGCTACATCTCCAACCTTTTTTATTTTTTATTTTGAGACAGGCCCTCACTTTGTTGCTAAAATGATCAGAATGGGCTTAAACATGAGATATTCCTGCCTCAGTTTTCCAGATTACACATCCAGTTTAGATATCTGTAAGAGAAAGATTTTGACCTATCCTGGAACAGGAATCAAAGGTAGATAAAATGTCCAATTTACCCTGGAAGTCAAATTAATAATAATTCACATTGTCTTCATTCTTTTTTATGCAGACTTAGAGTATCTGAAATTTTTTCATGCCTCAATTTGAATGAATGCTTCTGGCAGAAGAATCTTAAGGAGACCATGATGGGGGCAAGCTAAATATGTTGGACATAAATAAAAGTGAAGGAATTAGAACATTTTGAGGAGGGCAGTGTGTCTTGTTTCCTAATTGGACAGGAGAAAAAATGCTTTTATAACAATCTGTAAAGGTTTTTGTTAACAGAGAAACTAATTTCTAAAAGTATCTATTGCTGTAATACAGTTTTAGTCCTAGAAAATAATCTTTTCTAAATGAAATAAAGTGGAAAAGCAATACATACCCACCTGCTTTTGCAAAGTGGTGGCATTGTGGTGTTACCACTGTACACGCTTCGTCCCTCATCTCTGTATTACAGAGCTAAACATTTCCATGTCTCCACTATACAGGGGAAGACCTTTCTCCCTCTTGACTTTGCTTTAAGTTCTTATTCAGAGTTAGAAGTAGTGAGCTACAAATGAGAAAAAATAACTTACCTTTCAGTTCACACATTGAATCAGCTGATCAATTCGCCTTCAGAAAGTTCTGAGACGGAATAAATACAAACTATATTTTCTATGGAAGAATATTTTTATTTATAATAGCACAATCCACTGATACGGTAGTATTTAAGGAAAAACATGCCATATAGTCACATACACAGATATACCTTGTGGAAGTTGCTCCAAACTCCTTTGCTCCAAACTCACACGACTGAAATAGGGAAAAAAAGATTCTTCTCCCTGAATTCTGGTTCTTATGTTGAGGGGTACCAGGGTTATCTTTGGAGCATGGTATGCTTCAGCCCCCTAATAATTCTGTTAATATCAAGTTTCATTAATGTCTCTAAAAGTTTTTTAATCAATTTTTAAGTCTTAATATAAAACACAATGAAATATTTCTTTAAACTTTAAAAAGTTTGCTAATTTGTGTGGTCTACATTTGGAGTTTGTATCATGTGCTTACTCACAAGCAGCTTCTAGAAGAGGACTAGGAACCTTGTCCATATTGCTGTATATGAATTTTGCTTACAGAAAGTTTGAAGCTGTCATTGTTTTTAAATCTTTGATTTTTTTTTCCCATTCAGACTTCTAACGTGAGGGAAAGTGTCAGTATGTTATTGTTATGACTTGTGTTTAGATGTCCCCTCAAAGCCTCATGCACTCATAGGTGGGGCTTTTGGGGTTGGATTGGGCTGCCTGGATCTAGGGAGTGTGGTACTGGGAATAACTGTGCATGGTACTAAATTAGTCCACTGAGGGGTTCAGCATAGTGCTGGGTGTAGATAATGGAAAGGCCCACCCTGACTGAGTGGCACACTCAAAAGCCTGTTTGGGATAAAAGAGAAAGAGAGGCTTGCTTTGCTGCTGCTTGCTGCCTCCTGCCTGGTATGTTATGAGTTGTTTCTCCTCTGCAATGCCCCTCTGCTTGCTGCCCTGCCTTGGAGATAGCTAACTACGGATGAAAACCTCTACAAACTGTGAGTCAAAAAAACCATTTATTCCTTTAACTTGAAGTGTTGGGTATTTTTCTCAGCATTGATAAAATAACTAAGACAGCTACACAGTAAAAAACAAAAATATTTGAACTGAAAAGACTTCATTCTGTTTAGTACGCTTTAAGTAAATTATCTACCTTTCAGAAGTTTCAATTTCTTCTTCCACATGGAGATGGTGATAATAATGGTGGTGGTGGTGATAATGATGTTAGTGGTGCCAATGTTAATGATGGTGATACTGCTGCTGACGGTGGTTATGATGATCACAGAGATTGTAATGGTGGTGATGGTTGTTGTAGTGGTGATGGTGAACACAGAGATCATCATGGTGGCGATGGTCATCACAGAGATCGTAATGCAGTGATGGTCACAGAGGTTGTGATGGTAATGTGATGATGGTGATGGTAGTGGTGGCTGCGATGATGGTGATGGTGATGGTGATGGTAATAGTGGTGATCGTAGTGGTGGTTGTGATGATATGGTGGTAATGGTAATGGTGGTGATACAGTCATAATGGTGATTGTAGAAGTAATAATGGTGATGGTGGTTGTGGTTATTGTGGCCACAGAGGTTGTTATAATGGTGATGGTGATGATGATTGTGATCACAGAGGTTATATTGGTGGTGGTCTTTGTGATGGTAGTGGTAGTAATGGTAATGATGCTGATAGAATGGTGATGTGATGCTGGTGGCAATGATAATGTTTTCTGATGTTAAAGTTCATTTGCAAGATAACTGACAATCATGAAGGGCTTGCTACATAAAAACCAATTATCATTTAACTCAGAGCTTCTCATGTATATCAGACTTCTGTTTCCCCTCTTCCACTCTTGGTCTTTGTCAAACCAGGAAGAGATGCCTTAAGAAAGCACACAAGCTGACTGGAGCAGTGCTTACTTCATGTGTTTTCTTGGGAATGTGGAGTTGCCTCTGTTTCATAAATGGCAAACCTGGACTCTATCTGATCTTCACCACATAACCACGCCAGGCCTCAGAATAACCCAATAGATACAAGACAAATTCCTGGTTTCTTCCCTCCTTCCTATTACTTTAATCAGGGTGGGCCTTTGGGTGCCTTGGGTGCTAAAAAGCGACACTCCCTGTGATAGTGTTCTTACAGAGAGGGCCTCCTTGCTTTGCCTAGGAAAGCTAGGATGAAGAATCATACCTTCACCACTACTTTAACCATATATAGGACTTATTTCTTGGGTAAATATTTACTTATAATAAACACATCACAGTTACTACTTCCCCAGCACCGTTTTACAGAGTTCTTCTTAAAAAGGGTTTCAGAGAAGGGCTGGACTTAGTGTATTTGTGAAAACATTTCTCATTTAAACTTATATTTATATATATTTTGCTTGTAGTGTTTTAAGCCAGAAATTAAGATATTAAATGGAGATTTTAAAGCCCCTTCTGTTGGTACTTTGATTTTGTTTTCATTTCCATTTGTTTTTAAATATTTTTCATGGTAAAACCACCTAGGACAAATCATAATAATCTGTCTACATGTATTTTGTATAATATATGTGTATAAATATATTCACAGCACACCAATATACAGGAGGACAAACATTAACCAGTTGTTGGATAATACTGCCACATGAGGCAAGTGAACAAATGAACAGAATCAACTCTCTGTGAACTAATCAAATATTAATTGAGTACGGCTCATAAAAATTAAGACCAGCCAAGTATAGTGCCACATGCCTGTAATCAAAGCTGCTTAGGAGGCTGAGGCAGGAGCATTGCAAGTTGAAAACAATTTTGGGCAATGTGGCAAGAATTTCAGCAAGACCCAAAACTAAAATTAAAAATTTTTTTAAATTTAAACTTTTTTTAAAAAATTTAAAAAGACTAGAGGTGCAGTTTAGTAATAAAGTGATTGCCCAGCATGTGTGAGGCTCTGGGTTCAAGCCCAAGCACCTCAAAAAAAAAAAACACTTATGACCAGAGCACACAGTTAGATGGAAAACCAGCTGTAACAGCGTTGACCAGGGATGGATGGGTGCAGATCCTTCCACACCTAGACTGACAGTTGCCAGTGGCCAGAAGCTGCATATTCTGTGTGTGGACAGGCAACACTTCTTGTCATTTACAGCTAGATTGCAGTGTGCAGGACAGGCAAAGCCCAGAGACAGGAGTCATGACACACATGCTGGAACTGCCCGCCGCTGGTGGCTCTCTGCACTGATTTCGGTTTAGACAGGGTTAACAAGTCCTAGCCTGCAGGTCAAATCCTGCCCACTGTTTATTTTCGTATAGCCTGCAAGATAAGAATGACTTTTACAAATGAACATTGTGACTGATGTAACAATGGGTATTAGTAACCTTGAACTCCAATTAAGCAAAATCCTCCCCCACTCCACAGAAAAGAATTCCATTCTCCTTAGTAGATTGTTATTATTCAAAAAGAAAGAGAAGTGCTCAATTATTATATTTTGAATTTTATCAATAAAAGTTTCTCTCTCATTATATGTATTTACATCAGTTCCTCATTTTTACCTCTCAGCCTGAAATGCTGCCTATCGGGCTCTTTAGAGAAAAACCCTATAGGCCACTGGTCTAAATCATCTGTTTCTAAAGTGTTTTGCCACATGAGGTAATTGAGTTTCTTAATCTTCTTTTCATGTTTGCTGGGAGGGTCCTCTCAGAGATGAGCCTCTCTTGTGGTTACCTTAAAACTCTTTTGGAGAGAATGTATGTCATCATATAGCATTTCTCAAATATACTTGGAAGAACGATGAAAAATTAGAGGCCAAAGACAGAATGCTATTATACCAGGAGGAGAAAAGCCCAGAAAGGCCAAGGATCTATCCTCTCAGCCCACCAAACTTAGGTGGAAGAAGATAGGACATTGGAACCATTTCAAGGGACCTCTCCCTTCATGTGACTGTAGGTTCACCTGTCTCCATGATCTCAAGCACCTGGGGTCTTGGATCACTTATAGCGAACGAGCAACAGGCAAACATCACCAAGAATCTCTTCCTGTCTTTACCACCCACACAAGTCTCCCACTTCATCGAGGAGTAAGGGTGCCAGGCTTCAGGAATGTCTTCCAAAGAAACCACAAATTGAAACCACATTACTTTGACACTAGGAGATTACACAGGATTATTTAATTCTGATCATCACAGAACAGTACTGGCTCTTGCTCACTGCCATGCATTTGTAACGCAGACCAGTATGGGCCTGCCCAGCCTACATGTTAATTTGTGAACAAGGAAGCCTTTTCAAATAGACATGACAGCTAAATGCCCTGCCACATACACCCCATGCATAGTCAGCAGAGGCCACTTGTCTCCTGGTTGCTAAGCATTAGAAGGAGGAGGAATGTTTGGTTCTATGAAGCATCTCTGAGCAGTTCTAACTTGCCATCAGAAGCAAATCTCCCTATTGAAGAGAATTAGGAAAGTCTTGCACATCATTGTTAGGAATGTAAATTGGTAGTAATGTAAAATGGTACCACTGTCATAGAAAACAGTATGGCGGTTCCACAAAACAATACAATTGCCATATGATCCAGAAATTCCACTCCTGGGTAGGTACCCAAAGCAACCAGAAGCAGAGTTTTGGAAAGATATTTGTATAGTGTATTCATAGCAGTGTTATTCATGATAACCAAAAGGTGCCAAAAGCTCAGGGATCCACTGGGGAGAAACTGGCATGGAAAACACGGCATCTCCACACAACAGGGTAGTATCCAGCCTTAAAGAAGGGTGGAACATCATCAACACATGTTGCAGCACAGATGGATCTCAGGGGCATCATGCTAAGCGGAATCAGTTGGTCTCAAAAAAGATAAGTACTATGTGATCCATTTTTATGAGGGACCTATGGTCATCAAAATTCATTTAAATAGTAAGCAGAGGCTGGGTGCCAGGAGCTGGGTGGAGGAGGGAATGCAGAGTTATTTAACGGGTATAGTGTTTCTGTTTTGCAAAATTAAAGTGTTCTGCTGATTGGTTACAAAGCAATGGGAGTCTAGTCTACATTTACCCAATTGTACAGGTAAAAGTGGCTAAGATATGTTATCTTATGCTACATGTATTTTACCACAAACCTAAATAGATGATGGATGGAAAGATAGACAGACAGATGATAAGTGTACTGATTCAGAATAGCTATACCAAAAACCCAGGAAAGTACTAGACAATTCCTGAAGGTTGACAGGGCAATTGCTTCCTCTTGAACCGTGCAGGCTAACAGGAGGGAGCTGAACTATGTGATCCTGCAAAGCTCATTTTGACCAGGCCAGGTTCACTCAAAATCATCTTTAAAAGATTTGGTTTTGTCACAACAGCACACATAAGAGTTAAGTGTGGAACTTTTTCTACTACTTTCTGCCTAATTGGGAACCATTTTTAGGATTTCTGTGTAAATACTTTGAGGATAGCACTTACAGAGGCTCTGCAAGAGAGGAGAAGCATGAGGAGATGATGAGACCCCCTCCGGCAGTTTGTGAATTGTTTAGGGAGGTGAAATCTTTTTCTCCATTCACTGCAAGAGTATCGATCTATCATGTACTATGGTCAGCTCCTCTCTGGATCTTGGGATACAGCAAAGACTATAACAGTGTCCTAGCACTTGTGAAGTTACATGGTCTTGTGGTGGAGGTCCTGAGAGTCCAGGAAGGCTTTGCTGATAGATGCCCATGCATATTTCATGAATAATGGGGAGGCTAGCATGGCTGCAGCACAGGAGAGGCAAGGTGGAGAGCTGCACAAGATGAGCTCTGATAGGTTTGGGGAGAGGGCTTTGCAGCAGGGCTGCAAAGCTGTTGTAAGGGTCTGAGCTCTGTCTCTCTATGCAAGAGGTAAGAAGCCAGTGGCCAGTGCTGAGCTAAGTGATGCCATCCAGCTGACCATACCAAAGATCACTCTGGGTGTGGCCTTAGAAATAAGGGGGGGTCATGCAGAAGAAAATCAGAGGCCAGTTAGAAGTCTTGAAGTCATCCAGAAGAGGGTTGACAGGATGCCACCAGGCCTAGACTAACTAACAGGGCACAGGGGAAAGTAGACAAAGACAACTCCATGGCAGGGACCTCAGCATCAGGCAGGATGATGTTGCTTTGTTTCTAAATGAGGAAGGCTTTTGTGAAGGGATTCAGGAGTCCCACCAAGCAGTAGTATCTGCAGAAGTCCTGACTGACTTCAGGAAGCCCTATTCCCAGCACTCTGTACTGTGGGCATGCAAAACAGCTGTTGAAATGTTGGCTATAAAGCAGCATGGATAGAAGTGAACATTGTGCATAGATTTATCACTAGCTTGTGAAGACTGGGCAAAAAGCCTCACGCAGAGCATTCCATAGACCAGAAGCAAGCAAGGGAATGCAAACTGCTAGGAACGTGACAGGGAGATAAAAGAAGACGCAGGAGGGCTGGGATTACCTGGAAGGGCTCTTGAAAGTGCACATCTGAAGGTGAAAGTCAGGTAGCCTTGGGAGCAGTATCAGATAAACATGCCGAATGTGCAGATGCACCCATGAACTGCCCATCGGCACCTGCCTGCCTGTATTCCACACCACATTCTCTAAGTTTAAATGCCTGCACTTCTTGTCCATCTGTTCTCGGACTGTACATTTGTAGAATCTTAGCAGGAAGAGACCAAAAGAGGTTTAGGGTCTGTTCCTCCTAACAGGAGTCAGGCAAGGGCAACGCCATTGCAAAACTCCGACTGTTTCTTCCCCTCCTCAAGGAGGTTTAGCAGCACATCCATTGAACAGGCAATGGCTAGCAGGTAGCAATCCACCTTTACTTTAACTCAACTCCTTCAAGCTGTGAGCTCAGTTACTCCTCTTTATTCTAATCACATAGAAAAAATCATTCTTGCTCCTGCAGTATAGTGCTTTGTGTCCTGAAAAACCACTAAAAGAACGCATTGGGATGTTCTCTCCCAGACACAGAAATACTTGTACCCACCAGGCACTTGAGTTCAATAACGATCCCCTGGGGACAAGAGGGCAAGTGTATTCTGAGTGAAGAGGCATCAGCGTCTGTGATTGCGAGTCTGAAACCCACGACACTCAGCTGACAGCTGTTACACTGGAATTCCTTGTGCATGTGGCGCCCAGGGCTGAGGGTCCTTCTCAGAGAGGCCTGTGTGCCATCACTGTGTAGAACCCGTTGTCCTTCTGACTGAGTACCGCCTGTGTGCAGAGAACAAATAAGAGCAGGTGTTTGCATTTATCTTTCTCAAGTAGCCCCTTGAGGCCCTTGGAGAAGGGTCAGGGTCGGAAGGGGCTGAAACAGAGCCTTCTTCTGGGCTTTCCCTGCTTCCGGCACATAGCTGTGTCAGAGGAAAATATTGCTGGGAGTCAGCACAGCCACCTAATACAGGAAAGCGCGGAGAAACCACTTTCTTTGGAGATTTGCTTAAACAAAAGCCCTTGGATTTGTTACCATCACTGTGCAATTTTCACCTCCAAAAGTCTTAGTGTGAATGACCTATTTTGAAGGTGACAGCCAATGACACTTCGGTGATGTGAATAATTTATTAGGTGCAAGAGGGCTGTCGATGTAGTGATATTACAGCAGCCTCACTTGTCTGGCTAATTATGGAGAATGACAGTGTTCTGTCCTGATGTCACAGCTCCTACCAGAAGCCACCAGGGACTTGATTGTGTGTGAGCAGAGAAGGGAAAAGGGGAAATGGGGCCAGGGCTTCACTCCCACCACCACCAAAGGCTTTGCAGTCAAGCAAGCTAGGCTGCAGGGATCAGATTTCCACTCACCTCTGCAAAGTGAAACTGTAGGGGCCCTTGGGGATGGATGTTGTATCCAGTATCCCCATTTTGCATAAAATGTGTGTTAGTTGGGGGGAGGAGCAGGCTGTGAAAGTGACTTGGGAAGGAAGGAGGCATTAGAGCTGGAGCTGGCTAGGATGGCTAACGGTTTCCAGGCTATAAGAAGAGGCCCAGGCCTTTCCAACAAGCAGGAAGGGGAGACCTGCTGTGAAACAGAAATTGGGAGCCCAGCCAGTAGGAGCCTCCATAGGAGCCTCCATTAAGCTAAACTAAGCTAAGCTACCTAGAGACTCTGGTGCTCTCTTGAGTTCTGCCTGAGTGGTAGGCACTGCTTATTTATCCCTCTACCCCTGAGGCCTCGGGTGAAGATGTAATTTATACCCCATCAGCTCCATAACAAGTGTGAAGATTAACCAGCAGTTACAAAGTTCTGAATTCTGGGTCTGCCATTCCTCCTAAAATCACCTCCTGGAGTAAATGGTTTCAAGTTTGCGAATCAAGAAGGAACCAGCCCCTGAAAGATCTCTGCAAAGTTGGGGACAGGAAGAGGGAAAGAAACCAAACAGGATTACTAGGAATCACATCCCTAGCCTAAAATGGAAATAGAAATTAAAATGAAAATCTCATTAAACTAGTTACCAGAATAAGAAGTATTTTTGAAATATAAATGAGTAAAAGTAGATTTTTAAAATAGTCTTTTTTTAAAGTACCAAATGTAGCTTTAATTGATCTCAGATAAACTACTCAGGAAAGATCAGCACAGTAATTATTCTGCCCCTAATCGCTTTTCTATGCTGAAAAATCTCAAGGGACAGGATTAACTGGTTATTTTCACAATTTCACATCAGCAGCGTTGCTAGAAAAACACAAGGCAACATATCAGTCTAGGTTGAACGTGTAGCTGGCAACCAAATTCACTCTCTTTATCTCTTTTCTCCTTTACCCAGTCCACATTAACTTTGATGACATAACTTTGATGACATTTTCTTTGGAAGTCCCAGTACTCGCTTGGCCTTGGTCTTAAAGGCTACAGGCATTTGTGTCACCCACAGGGTTTGTTCGGTGGCCACAGATGAGAAGTGTCTCACCTGCCATTGGGTTGGCCTGGAGGTGCAAAGCATCTTGGGCGGCTTTGTCATACCAGAGCCTGAGATCTATCACTGTGGTGGCC
Organism: Cavia porcellus; assembly: GCF_034190915.1. Lineage (NCBI taxonomy): Eukaryota > Metazoa > Chordata > Mammalia > Rodentia > Caviidae > Cavia > Cavia porcellus. The sequence goes on along the minus strand of NW_026947496.1, from coordinate 27,995,049 downwards.
AGGGCTCTGGAAGGCCTACAGATAAGACCAGGAGCAGGAAGCAGTAGCATACAAGTGGACTGGCCAGATTCTTAAATTTCTTAAACAATCAATAGATAATTTTTAATAAATAGCAAAAAGGTGCATAGTCAGAAAACGGATGGCCCCTGGCTGAAAATAATACAAGGAAGTTGTCTTTACAAACAGATAAATTGTAGCGATAAGGGGGAGGGAGGGAGGTATTGTGTTAGCCACTTTCCTGTTGCTGGCACAAAATGCCCGCAAGTTAAAAGAAGAGGGGTTTATCTGGCTCATGGTTACAGCGGGTTCAGTCCATGGTTTGTTGGCTTGGAGGCAGAAACAGCAGGGTGAATGGGCATGGCAAAGGAAAACCGCTCAACTCATAGCAGCCTGGAAGCAGAGAGAAAAGGCAAGAGTAAGAATGTATCGTTCCATGTAATGCCTCCGGTGACACCTCTTCCACCCACCTCTAAACACATGAGACTTTGAGGAGACATTTGTAGAACTAAACTATAATAGACTTCGGGAGTCAGCTATGGAAAAGGTAGAACTACGGCTGTCCTAAAGGATGGGAGAGGAGGAAGATGGCAGAAATTGCCAGGAAAGAGAACTTTGTCAAGGAACTGCCTGAAGGAAGCTGTCTTCTTTTATGAAAGGACACCCATGCAGCCCATGCAGGCTTTAAAGGGATGAAGCAGAGAATTCATGTCCTGAATCACTCCTGGCTCCTGTTAGGCTCCCATTGGCTGGACCCAACTGCATGTCACAGGGTGGGGCAGCCATTAATGTGGCTTCTAGCTGAGCCCTGAGAGAGAGGGACAGAAAAAGATCAAGAATGGTTAAGAATAGACAACACATAAAAGGTAGAAGCCAGGAGTTATCTGTTGCTGGGTGTCTTAGTTACTTTTTACTCGTTGCTAAGACAAAATACCTAAAGCCCAAGTTGGGAAAGGAAAGGTTTATTTCTTACAGTTTTTGGAGGTTTCAGTCCACACTCAGTTGGCTCCAAGGCAGGTGGGCATGGCTGGGCTGCAGTTCATGGCGGCTGCAAACAGCAAGCAGGAACCAGCAAAGAGCAAGACACACCTTCTTCCTGCCATTACATCACATCCTGGCCCCATCCCTATGTGGGTGGAGCACTGACATCATCAATCCAAGCACTAGACAATGAGCGAATAACAAATGCACAATGCAAACTCATGAGGCCTGGGGACCACAGACATAAACCATGACACTGGGAATACAAAACAAATAAATCACCTTGGAGATTCTTACAGACTGTCTCTTCTCTTTATATTTCCCCTGCTGAGAGAAAAAAGAAATCCATTTATTGTGAAGTGACAGTCAATTTATAAAGCCAATAGCAAGTACTTAGCATTTGCTTTCATGTTAATACTGATCACTTCCGGTCCCTTTTACCTTCACTTTGAATTATTTCACACTCATTTTAAGATCTTTATGCAATAATACTTAATTATTAAATGTATGCAGTTTAATTCCAACCACCAGTATTGGAACTATAATGATTCAAAACTATAAGGATTTGTTAAATTCACTTTTTGCCAAAAATTTTGTCCAAGTATATCCCTGCTTGGAAACCCCTAAGAATTCCCAAGACTCCCTGTAGGGAGGCTCCCCACATCTCCTATACTTTTTAAAAGTATAAAATAATGTTAGGACCAAAATATTTGAAAATGGCCAGTCTAGATTATATTGTTGTACAACCAGATCTTGAGAACAAAAATACTGTGAAATACTAGTCTAGATAATGTTATTGCAGATAATCATCTTTATATGAGTCTAATAATAATGTATGAAAATCCAGTCTCAGGTTTTGAGAGACCTGTCTGCTAATTTTAGACCATATTTTATTCACCATCACTTTGAACATTTTGCTGATCACTCCTGCCCACTTAACCTTCCAGTCACTTGGTGTGGATGCTTGTGGGTGGGTGGCTACTGGGATAATTTACCTGAGTACACAGCACTCTGACTGCAGCACCCTGAGACATTCGTCTTCAGACATGCTGAAATTCTAACAGTGTGGGCCAAACAAGATTCCCACTGTGCAACAGATGGGGTGACACTGGTAAGAACACAGCCTGTGGCTTTTGCTCCCTTGAGGACTTTATCATTGGTGCCAGACACAGACAAAGGACAATGAGGTCTTGCTCTTGTTCAGAGCACAGTGAGACCCAGCCATCGTCCCTCAGGCTGAAACATGTTCTGCAGGTGCAGCTCAGGTGCCCATAAACTCAGGCTTGTTAGGTTTGTTTTCCAGGGACAGGGTGACAGATGCCAGCAAGGGCAGTGTGTGCTGTTCCCTCACTTAGCCAGTACTTACTGACAATTCTCACACTCATCAATACAGAGGCTACATGTGGCTTAAAGCACAGCTCCTGACATCTAGAAGTTTATAATCTTAGGAGAAGTACACTAAATACCAGCTCATGTAGGTACATGATTGGGTCTGTATTGGAGAGAGGGGACAGTGGACTTCAGAAGGACCAGTGTTACGAAGGAGGCAGTATTTGAACAGAGCATTCACGGTCAGACAGGATCTTTAGGGACAAACACCAGAGAAAGATTCAATGAGTAGAAAAGAGACTTCAAAATCAGGGCCTTGTATCTGCCATTCATATAGATATTAAACATCATAGTTATAGAGAGAGACTGCATCTCTGTTATATGAGTGTCCTCACTCTCCAGGACTAATCAACTAGACCATGAGCAGAAGCCAGAATTCCTGAGCACCCGAGGCACAAGGGGCCACACAGAACTCTAGTTGGTAGATAGAGTGGTGTTGGTAGATAGAGCAGGATCTGCAGCCCTCTGATTAGGGCACCGACCTCACTTCATAATGGCAACAATTCTTCCAATGTGTTCAGAGTTCTGTATTATGTATCTGGAGTTCTAAATCAGGAAACCACGCTGGTTACACTGTGAAAGCTTTTCTGCTTTCTTCTGATGAATTGCATATCAATAAGAACTGCTTGATGGCAAAAAGAGCAATCAGGCTAGCTTGGCTGATTCTATTCTCCAAACAAATACTGGCTTCAAACTGCTCCTAATTGGAGAACAGGATGCAATTCAGTGGTGCAAGGAGACCCTCTGTGATGCTGTTGAAGTACATCCCCCTTTAAAGTACCAAGAATAACCCGTTCCCATAGCACCCATAACATTTCCTCTTCCGTAACATATACCTTATTTGCAATTGTCTTCTTCGTCAGACTCCACAAGGCAGGTTGTGTGACTGACGAGCTTTCTCTGGAGTCTGATACCTTTACCTCAGTGCCTGGCATCTGAGTTGCACTCAATTATTTGCTACAATAACAGCTATCAATCATATTTTGGCATGTTTTCAGTTAGGACTGATATATTAGAGGAAAACCTCAATCCGGGTTAAACTGCTTTTTCTTGAAAGGAACTGTTATTCCTACTGTTGACATGAAAGAGCAAAGGAAGCCTCTCACCATAGGGAGTTTCTAACAATATCCCCACCACCACCATCTGGCAAGCTCAGGCTTCACTGTTTCCCTGGATGAGGTTACAAGGACTTGGCCAAGATATCTGAATGTTCTGTGCTATCGTGGGATATGTGATCCAGTTGAGGGAATGGAAGCAGCCTAGAAAGTACTAAACAGCATCGTCAGAGTGAGAGTGGGGACAAGAAGAAATTAGGCACCCATCAGTGAAGTCGTCAGTGACTAGCAGAATGGGGTAGAGACCTGTGGACCAGACCTGTGGACCAGACCTAGGCTCTGGAGGATTCTCTTGCCTTGGTCACACAGTCTTGCGCAAATCACTTAACTTCTCTGGCATTTGGAAAAGACAATACACTTGGATATGTTCTAGGCGTGTAGACCTGTGCTGTGCAGGTCCTTCCTCACACAATTACCTGCTCTCTAAAGATACTCTGTGCTAGGGGCTGTGGAAACTCAGTCACTGTGGACAGCTCCCACTTGCAGGAGCCTCCAGCCCAGCCAGGGAAGATGGCCCCTGGCTCTGCACACTGTGCCTGAGGGGGCCAGCACATAGGCAGGTGATACAGTCCCTGGTCCCTGCTCAGAGCTTCACGGAGGCCAGGATACTGATGGCGCAGCCCAGGAAAAGCTAAAGACAACACCTGGGGAGCCACTTCCTGCACCTCTCAGTCTTCTAGCCTGTACCTCAGTCCCCATTTGCACCCCCTCATTCATACCCAACCCTCTGGAAAAGACCATTGCATTTGGAATCTTACCTGACTTTGAATTAGTTTCCCTATTATGACCATACTTTGCAGACCATTGGTATTTTTTCTTTTTTTTTTTTTTTTTTTTTTTTTTTTTTCTCAGCACAGGGGAAGAAACCCAGGGCCTTCACACTGGGTTACATCCTTAGCCCTTTATTTTTTATCTTGAAACAGGGTCTCGCTAACTTGCTCCATTACCCAGCCTGGATTTGCAGGCTGGGTAATGGAGCAAGTACTCAGGATTTGCAGGGGCCCCGCCCCACCTCACCTAACTGCATCAGTGTTCTTATCCTTCTGATGGGGAGAGTAGTGGGAGGAGGGATTGTGCAGGTTTAAGGAGTTTAGAGCACCTGGGGCCTCTCCCTGTTCATTTTCCGTCCTCTTCCCCCTCCATCCCATAAAACATGCTGGGCATTTACATCACTCATGGCATGAGAGGCTGAGAAACAGAAGCAGCTTTTGTCCAGGTGGCAGCCAGATCCTGCTTCCTGGCCAGCCTCCTAGCAAAAGCCCTGTGCTCATTTCTCCCCAAACTCTACTGCACATCCATGTTCCTCTCCAGGTCTCTTTCTGCAGCGTGGCAAATGGAGAGCCATGAGGAACCCTCTATGCTGCCCAACAGCCTAATACCAGGTAGTAGGCATGAAATGCCCAGCTGATGGCAGGGGAAGGGGCCCGGGGCCAGGGAAGATAGATGCAGACAACATATTTACACCAGATCTGATGAACTGAGCAGGCTACTTGGAAACAGGCATAACCTGTGCAGTTGGAGATAAGGTTGACAAGGAAAATAAAAGGATCCCAGGGTACTGCGGAAGGGCCAGATCCATCTTTCATTCAATCCGTGGCTGTGGAGCTCGTGCTCTGTGCTGGACAGTGGTGTATACCACAAAACAGGTCCCACTGCTGATCTGGAGAAGGAAAAAGAGGGGAGGGGGGGAAATGATTAATTTGTACCTGTTCCCCATTCCCCAAAACCAATGCAAACGTATGTATGTAGGCACTCCTCATTTAACAGCCTACCTGATTGGGGTGGGGATATAACTCAGCAGTATAGCACCTGCCTGAAAAGCACAAGGTCCTGCAGAACCTGATTCCCAGCACAAAAACAAAACAAAGCAAAAAACTGACATACCTGATTAGTGACCGTTCGGACTCTTACCATCCACATTTAACTTGTGTCACAGGAACATGAGCGGCAGTGCAGTCTTATGGTGGCTTCTTCTATAGCACATTACTGTAACTTTGGCTGCTTGTGCTGTACAGTACAGTACTGTCACTTTATGTTCTATTAGACACTGCAGTACTGGTGTAAGAGCTAATAAAAGCAAAGTCATCGAGTTGAAGTTTCCTTTGACCATTTCTTTTCTTTTTTCTTTTTTTTTTTTTTTTTTTGTCTTTTTCATTTTTATTGGTACCAGGGATCGAACTCACAACCGCACACTTACAAGGAAGGCACTTATGCCACTGAGCTAAATCCCCAGCCCCCCACTTCTTTGTTTTGATTATGTGTATTATATTTGATTCCTCAGTTAGTGACCAATTCATTCAAAGACCTAGTCACAGGAACTGTACTCGGAGGGTCTGTGCTAAAACAAAAACTGAAATGGCCCCTGTCCTAAGGGTTCATTGTCTAGTGAAAGAGAGACAGGAATCAAGAGGCGAATAATGTCTCTGTGATTCACATGTGGTCCTTGGGGAGGCAGAGGTGTCACAGAGTTAAGTGTGGGGAAGGGTGGTTAGGAAGGAGTGCTCTGAGAAGTGGCTGAGCCTGTCTGAGGAGGGAAAGAGCAGCCCTTCACCAAACCTTGGAGAAGAGGGACATAAAGGGGGCAGGAGGGAGGAGAACAAAGGGGCCAGTAAGCATGGGTGCAGAGCTTGGGTTCACTATGCTCCAAATGGAGAACCGCACAGGGGATAGGCAAGAGGTAGCCACAGTACTGTGTGTTGTTAAAGATTACTCTCTGCACTGTGGACATATTGTGATCTATCACTATGCAAGAAACTTCGCGGTTTCAAGTGACACCCATGTAGTAGAGTTCCTGAGGTTCAGGATCCCAGACACAGCACAGCCGGGGCCTCTGAGGAGTGGGAGCACGGCAGTACAGTCACCACAATCCACGTTTTTCAGGCACTTAAGTCCAATTTTTAATGTACACACTTAAAGTGGACTGAACTGTTATCTTGAACACAGCACGTTCCATTTCTCAAACCTTGATTCTTCCATCTGTAAAGTGGGAATAATAATACCTACTGCAGGATTTTACTCATAAATGCACAGTGCTTCTCAAGTATCTGCTTCAGAGCCTAAGATATAAGAAGATTGTCAAGCTAGGTGCAGTGGCACACACCTGTAATCTCAGCACTCTTTGAGAGGCCGAAGCAAGAATATTACAAATTGGAGCCTAGGCTGGGTAATTTAGCAACTTAGCAAGAGCCTGTCTCAAAATAAAAATAAACAAAAAGGGTTGAAGCTGTAGCTCGGTGTAAAGACCCTGGGATCAATCCCCAGGTACCAAAAAAGAAGAAGGAAGAGGAGAACATGATAGTTAAGAAATACGGTTTTCCACACCAGGTTGACCCCAGGCAACAAAACTCACTGGAGACTCACATATTGACCAGAACATCAACACTGAGGACATATGGAAAGATTGCCTGGTACTGGCATGTCACACCATGTGGCCTGCACATTTTCTGTAGAAGGAATGTCTACATGGGGAGACCAGTGCTGTCAGAAGTTCTTGTAAACTGGAAGGAAAACGGGGCGGGGAGCTGTTTGCCCCAGAAAACGGCTGTGCACACGCTGCCCAGGCCACCCCTTTAGGTCTCAGTGGAAACGAGGTGACCAGTGCTGACTCCTGGGCATCCTTGGTAGGCATCAAGCGGGGCTTTCTGTGTGTGTGTGTGTGTGTGTGTGTGTGTGTGTGTGTGTGTGTGTGTGTAGGAGGGCTATGAAGTTATGATTCAGCTGTGGTTTTGGCTGTGTGGATTCTAGGCCTGAGGGTGTCTCTGCACAACAGTGAAAGGTGGGTGTTCCCCGAGACATGGGTGTCAGTGTCTCCTGGGATGTCCCTTTGTGTCCGTGTCTAAACTGCCCTCGCAAAGTGACTGAATCTCAAGTTGAGGAAGGGAGGATGTAATTTGCAGTCCACTTCTATTTCACACCTTCTGCACACACAATTTCTTTACCTGCATGTCCTTAAAGGAGAGGAAACTGAGGCCCGGGATGATTCCCTAGTGGAGGACGAAGGCTCTGGGTTCTTGTAGATTCCCAGTCCCATAGTATGATTTCCTCTCCAGATTGCCCTTTGTACAGGATGCTTTTGTCTGGCAAGCAGACTCATAATTCAAATCCACCAAACCAAAATTAAAGAGCAGCCCCCTCTCTCCCATTGTGAGCGCTCTGTCTACAGAAGCCCTCCTAGCGGCCAGTGCAGACCGCTCTCGATCTCCAGCACCAAGTTGGCTCGCTCGCGCTGCCGCCCTCATTGTTTCCGCCGTTCAGCTGGAGACCTTCGGCTCCCGCCTCCCCGCCTCCCCTCCGTGCGCGCTACCCCGGCCCCGGCGGCGCTCGCGGCGCGGATTGCGCGATCAGCCGGACGCGGGCACGGCACGGAGCGCAGCCTGCGGCGTAGCAGAGGGACCGTCAGCTGCCACCGCCGCCTGGCCGGGCCCGCCCCGCCAGGCCCGCCCAGCGCCCGCCCCGACACCGGGAGCGCACGCCGCCGAGGACAACGACTTGGGACACGACTGTCACCGCGGAGCGCGCTCGGGCGCTCGGGCGCTCGGCCAAGGGGAGGCGCAGGCGGCCCGGCACGCGCAGGAGCGGAGACCGTGCGCGCGGAGAGCCCAGTACCCTGTCATGATCACAGGCGTCCGTCTCTAGGTAGGAGCACCTTTGATTTTGTTGTTTCGCTTCCGATTTTGCGATTTTGCTCGCGGCCCGGAGAGCTGTGTGTGGGGAGGGCGCCCTCGACCTGAACGCGCGTCGGGACCTGCGCCTCCTCGACGCCCTCACCCCGGTGGCCACGGGGAGAGACGGGAAGCTGCGGGGTGAGTGGGGTGCATGTTGCAGGCAAGCAGAGCTGGAGGATGCCCAGAGGGGCCGAGGCGGTGCCCGGGCTGCGCCTTTCGGGGCAAGAGGGATGTGGGTAGGGCTTGGGAGTCCCAGTTACGGGGAGACTCCCAGAACCGGACGCCAATGGAGACTCCAGCTCAGGGTAGGGTTGCTCCAGGGTCTTCATTTGCCCAGCTTGACCATTTGATCTGGGCTGCCAGGCAGCCAGCTCCTTACTTGTCATGTCTGAATAACCCGCGTAAGAAAGGGGATGAGAATTGGGAAGGGCCAGAAAAAAGAAGGAAAGTGTCGCCTAGATGTCCACCTGTGTCTGGAAAGACTGGGGGTGCCGTGAATGATGCGCCTGAGGACAGGAGTCCTAGCTGGTGTCCGTGACGTGGGAGGGGCTGCAGAGTGGTGAGTAACTGAGACCTCTGGGCTCCCCACAGGCTGGGGGCCCCTCGGATAGAGACCCTTCATTTTGGAAGGGATGAGGAGCTGTTTGCAATCTCATAAAAAGAAATCACCCAGGTGTTGAGGTGGCAGAAGGTCTGCACAAAGTGACAGCTCTCTGGGAGCAAGGGAACAAGTGGCAAACGGAGAAAGCCTCCAGGCTGTGTGCACAGGGGTGGCGCCAGCGAGGTGCCAGCCTCCCTGGCTCGGGTCTTGGAGATAACTGAGCTATGGGGCAACAGGGAGGCTTCCTGTCTGGGGAGCAGGTAGGCTTGTCTTAGAGACCAGGCCGGGCTCCTTCCTGCTTCCACTTTCAACCCTCCAGAGTCCACGAGGTCACTTGGTTGAAGGTCCAGGAGGATGACCCATCTTTTCCCCAATCCACAAGAAATTGTGCCTGGCCCTTTCTAGGGCTCTGGGCATAGTGTAGGCAGTGTCCCCATTGTTGCCTGACACATCGCCATTCCTTCCTTTCGGTTTCTCTCAGGTTTGTTTGTCTGTGAGACTGTTGGCTCCCACCCGTCCCCTGGACTCCTACTGGCTTCCTTCTCCTCTTCCTCTGGCTCTTTCGCAGTTTTTGGAGCAGCCCTCTGAGTCTCCCCCTCATGCTGTTTTGTTCCACCAAACTGTGTATCATTTGCCGTCCCAGGCTGGGGTGTTAGGTAGTGCCAGAATGAGCACTATCACAGGGAGCCCCAGTGGTTAGTGAGGAGCCAGCCAGTAGCTACCCAACTCCAGCAGGAGTGGGCTGCAGAGGTGTGTCTGGTAGTGAGAGTGGCTTAGGGAGGCACCTCCCCTTTTCTCTGCTCCTCCTCCAGTCCTGTACATCAGTCTCCCGTGCTCAGCTGCCCCTGGGCTGTGGGGGTAGGGAGATTGCCAAATACCAGCATCTTCCCTGGAAGGTCATGCACTGACCAGTCCAAAAACCTAAAATATCCAAACACCGGAAAACAGACCCTGGAGAATCTGTTTAGTGAAAACATACTCATGTGTGTCTTTTCCAAAAGATTCCGGATTGGCCTTGCTTCCCTTTTCCTCTGACACTCGAATGTGAGATTTTGCTTGCATATTTTAGCCCTAGTATAAATACAAAGGAACACCAGCCAGAAAGGAAAGCTGCTAGGGACTTGCCTAGGATTCTGATTACCTACACATAAAATTCAGAAATGGTTCCCATCCCTCTCTTAATTATAAAGTTATTTTCAGCAGAGAAGGGACCTGCACTGTTTTCAAGGGTGACCTGGAGAAGTAAAAGGAGATGGTCAGGAAATTGTTGCATATATATATATATGCAACTCTTTTTCATTTTTGTATTTTGAGACAGGATCTTCCTAAATTGTCCAGTCTGGGCTCACACTTCGGATCCTCTTGTTCTCAGCCTCCCAGAATTCTGGGATTACAAGCATGTACCACCACAGTGGTTTATGTCTATCAGAGAGTTCTATGGTTAAATTGACATAAAATTTCCTCATTTTGATGTTGAAGATCATGGATGAGGCCCTGCCAGTGACTGCCAGGTGTCCTGCCCTGAATTTGTGGTCACTAAAGTGGAAGCATCCCTAAAAACCCCAAGGCCAGCTGTGTTACTAACCACATGCTCCCTCCTACATGTAACCAAGTCACTTCTCAGTTACACTTGGGGCTCATTCACAGGTGATCAGTTCACCTCTCCACCAAGAGACAAAAACCGAGAGCACAGCAGCTGCGGGAGGTGAACAGCACAGCTTTCAGATTTCATCTTAAATGGCTCCATCCTGCATAGAGCAGTCCCTTGGTTTTAAGAGTTTGCAAATCTGTGTTTTATTTTATCAGACATTGCATTCAAGGTTGGAACAAATATCTATAAAACTGTCTTGGTTTTATTCTGAAAAGAAGTCAGAAGTGGAAAAACAGTCTCTTGCTTTCTGCTGGAGGAAGTGGTGATGGAAGCGAAAGTCATTTTCTATATACAATGGGTGCTCCCCGGGGCAGTGGCAGGGCTGACTTTCCACTGGGGCTCCCTGTGCCCGCGAGCAGCTCCTTCAGCAGGACGATTCTCATCTGCCAAGCAGCGCTCAGTTGTGAGCTGGGCAGGATAGACAGCTCGTGTTTGCGGCCATTCAGCCAGAAAAGAATAACAGCTAAAGACAATGAGCAAGCAAGTGAGGGGGGGTGCAGGCTGGGATCCCCAGAGCCTGGAACTGGTTTTCCTAAAGCAACGCTAGGTGTAGACCGTGGACCCCTGTCACACAGCAGCTGTCATGTGAACACCCACCATGTGATTATTAAAACAGTCTTCCCTGGAAGGAAAGGATTATCAGCATACACCTTCTCAGCTAGAAGGGGCCCTTCCTTCCTCCATTTCTGTCCTCTTTTAAAATCATATTCTTGCAGGCAGTTTCTTTAAAAAAAAAAAAAAGAAGAAGAAGAACAACAACAACAGTATCTCCCTGCAAATGAAACCCTTGCATTGTGTACACACAATGGGCTTCATGTGGATTCACGGAACAGTCGCTCGCTGCATTGTTGTCTGGAGTGAGGGGACCCCAAAACCCCACATGGCCATGTCCTCTTCTCTCTGAAGCCATGCACTTCCTCTCTGGTTCATGGTCCAGCTTTTTGTTTGGTTTGGTTTGGTCACAGTAAGCTCTTCCCACTTGGGCTGGAACTGTTCCCTGAAAACAGAGTGGCAGGCCATCTAGAAAAGATGAGTTTACACATGTCATCAGCCCTCCAAGGAAATCCAGAAGGCCACAAGGGAGAGAACTCACTGCAGTTCGTCATTTGCATCACTTTCTTGACATCAAGGAGTGCTGTGCAGGGTGACGAAGACCTTCACACCTTCACTGTGCTGCTTAAAAAGGGAATTAGACTTTTTCACCAGAAAAGCAAATGAGATGCAATAATTTTATCTGTTCCATAAGATCAAAGCAAGCTTCCAGGCAGACCAAGGAAGGAGGAATTTTAAAGGGATTATTATTTACACTGTTCAATGTTCTAAAAATAAAATACTCTAATGGACAACCACTTTTAATTCTGAGATGGATTAGAAGTGCAGTGTTATGTAATCTAGAGGAATGCACCCCCCCCCTTTTTTATTTCAGCTTAACCCTGTTCACTGAGTGATTATTTTGGGATCTGCTCAAAGTTAGATTTGTTATTCTTTATAAAAGTGTACAACATTGAGTAAATCTTCTAGGGAGTACCTCTGATAGGGAAGGAGGGACCTGTTGTGATGGACAGTGTAATGTGGGCAACTGCACATCCTGGTTTGCTCTGTGTATCAATCAGCTTTTTGTCATGCTAACAAAGTACCCAATGCAGGTTACTTAGGAAGTAGAGAGGTTTGTAAAGCTCAGTGTTCCGGAGGTGTAAAGCCCAGATGGTATTGCTGAGGCTGGGGTGGGGGACTGGAGAGCACCACCCCACAGGGACAGCAGCTGTAGGAGAGGGAGTGTGCAGGAGCAAGGAAGCCGTGAGTCCTTGAACGAGGAACAGGGACAGACTGAGCTCCCACAGTCTCTGCAGAGAGCATGCCCAAAAGTGCCCCAGCGCTTCTCACTGGGCCCCAGCCCACTCCCCACCCGAGAGGTCCCACAGCCCCAGGACTGCCTTAATCACAGGCAGGGACCCTTAATCACAGTGAACCTTGGGGGGCCCTTGAGCCATCCCTGAACCACACCGCCCCATACACCTATCACTGCAGCCTAATTATTAGTCTTTGGATCTAACAATAAATCACAAAATCACCCACAGAAAAAGTAGCTAAATGTAGACAGAAGAGGAAGAGGCTGTGATGGGATTCATCAGTGGAGAGTGTCCATGTTTCTAATAGAAGGTGACAGACAAACAGAAGGTAAAAGGAGCTTAGTGACAGGTCGGTTCCCGTCTCCTCAGAGTTCCCATGCCACCAAGCCAGTAGGAGACACTGAATGGTAGTGAACTCCCTGTGAACTCCACTTACAACCAAGACTGACAGTCGGAAAGGTCAGGACAGTGAGGAGATTTGCCTGGTAAGGAAGGCCACATGGGAACAATTGCGAAACAGGCTGTTATTAACAAGGAAGATGACAGTAGAACAAGGCTGGCCAATAGCCACACCAAAAGGCAGCTTTATGTAGTATAGAGAAACATCTCTCAATTCTTTCTGGAATTCACCTTTCAGATTTTGCTTTTAGCGCCACTGACTCTCACTTCTAGCGCTTGAAGCAATCTTTTCCTCCTCAGGCAAACTGTTCAGGCAAGGAGAGCAGGGACAATGGCTCCATTCTCCCTGGGCTTGTCTCTCTGTGTCCTCAACCTCCAGGAGAGCTCTTGGGAAGGAGGCAAGGCCAGGAGGGGGAAGGGTACCCTGGAAATACAAAAAAGCAATGTAGAGAAGCACAAAGAGCACAGGTTCCCTCCTTCTGCTAAAAGCAAGAATAAATTCACAGTTTCCTGCAGCTAGAGAAATCCCCAAGAGATTAATCCCAGGATGACACTTGATTTCCCCACTTCTGGCTGCATACGAAGTTGTGGAGTGACTTGAGCTTGCCTTCATTGTGACAGTCTATCTTCCACTTAAAGTGTCCCTGCACCAGGCGCCCTGCACATAGGTGGAGGGTTAAGGCTAATCCATCCTACAGGAAGATTCCAGAATCTTCTCCTCCTACCAGCAATCCTTGAGGGGGAAAGCTGGCAGCATTTAACCACTTTGATAGGATCCACATTCTCTCCAGATATAATCTAATTTGGTGATGTCTTCATCAGACCTTAGAACCAGAAAGAAATACCAAGAAGGACACACATAAACAATCCAGCAATCATCGGGGTTCATTTGCAGATAATAGAATCTATTCCCCCAGAAGGATATAAATAAAATCAGAAGATTATTGGGTCAGGAAGGTCGGGAAATACACATTAGGTTGAAATTTGAAAGATGCAGTGTAAAACTAGGCTGTGAATGACTCCCCAACATGAGTAGTAGTCTTGAGAAGCCACAGGCTACCACCACCATGGCCAGGGAAGAGCCAGCCAGGAGGCCACCACAGAAAAGCTAGACATTCCATGAAGGTGGCTGGGACAGTGATCACAGGAGAAGCAGTAGCACAATTTGGTAGACTAAATGGTGTCCTCTCCAAGACTCCACGTCCTGTTCCTGGGACCCATGTGGTAAAACAGACTTTGCAGATGTGGCCAAGTCTCGATCTTGACAGCATCCTCGGTCACTCATCTGGATCCAGTCTGCTTCCATGAGTTCTCACAAGGAAGGACACAGGGCCAGGGAGGAGGTCAGAGGCATGAGCACTGTGGCTCCACAGGTGGAGAAAGGGAACAGGGGAAGAAGGGAGAAGACCATGGTCTGCAGATGAGGAATGAGTTTTCCGGTGGAACCTCGGGGAAGAAACACATCTGCCAACACCTTGACTTCAGCCTGGTGAGACCCAGGTCTTTAGAAGCCATAAGACAATGAGTGCATGTTTTAAAGCCCTAGACTGGAGGTTCTTTATTAGAGCAGCCCTGGGAAACCAACATGCACCCTCCTCTCACATCTCCCTCCAACAGAGGCCCCACTTCCCATGGGGGTCCAAGTGCAGGGGGTGCCAGGCAATGTGTCCAGCCTCTGAGTGGAAGAAGGCTCAGAATGGCATGCAGTGCCAATGGTGCCCGTCCCTGCAGCTGCCACAGAGGTCCTGTGGAGCCACAGGTGGGCTGTGGTTCCTCGCTCTTAACTGTCATTTCTGAGGGACAGTGGCATATGGCAGAACAGAAGGGGATGCTTGAGATTTTTAGGAAGTTTCACAAGACTCATGAAATTTATGACACAAGGCGGAATGGGAGGAAGAGGCGTTAGCGTGTTGCCTATGTCACCACATCGGAAGTTATTCTCGGGAGACGGAGAGATTGGAATAAGTGTCAGCATCAGAGATAAATACTGACTTCTACAGCTGAGTGCTTACCTACAGCCCATCCACGTGGCAGATTGCGTCATCCAGCAATGGCCTCAACCACCTTCCCGCTCCACACAGCCCTCCTCCTGTAGCAACACGGGGGCTATGTTCCCTCCCCTCAAACTGTGATACTTTCAATCAGTAGAGAATGTGACTTCCAAGGCTGGATCATAAAAGATAATTGGAGTTCTGCTTTGTTGGTTCAGATACCAGCCCTGAAGCCATCAACCACCACTTGTCTGTCCTGAGCCCATCATGCTGTGGGGAAGCCCAAACCAGCTGACACCCAGAGAGTGAGAGAGGAGAGGGGGCTGTCAGCCCACGGAGCCTAATCCTGCTGCTCCACAGCTCGAGGCTGCTGGCCCATGACAGACCCCAGGCTGGGCCTGGCCCGCAGAGCTCACCACACTCCTGACTCACTGTTGCTCCAAGTCACAGTGTTTGGGAATCATCTGTCACACAGTAATAAATAAATAGCCCGGGGTCATGATCTGGTACTGTTCCTATCAGATTTCTTCCCTGGGAGGCAGACAGCATGCAGGAATCCATAGTAAACCAACCAATCTGAAACCTACCTTCTCCTCTTGCCAAATCCTGGCCTAAGACACTCTTTCTTAGACCTCACATCAGAAAGGCTGGCACGTCGGTGGGTTGGTTTGTTGTGGGAGGACTGGGACAGTGGGCCAGATGGGAAGGCATTTCATACTGGCACAGCCAACATGGCAATAAGCAGAAGCCAACTTATTATAGATCCATGTTCTTATTCCGTTGTCTCACTGTAGCAAGTGGAGGTGATGTAAACCTTTGCTCTGGGGATTACCCTAAATTGTGGGACAGCTGAGGAGCTGGAGAAAAAGAGAAGGAAAGGCCCTGGTCTAACCAGAGACTCTCCGGGAATGCCTGCCATGCAGGTCCCGGAAGCTGGTGTCTCCTCCTCCCCTGGCATCCTAACTGCTGGGTTTTCCTTTGCCCCACTTGTCTTCTGCACAGGCCTCTTTTCTTGCTGCCTAAAGTTCGGTGTTCCTCAACTTTAAATTCAGGATTATTAAGAATAGCGCATAAACTAGGATGATGATGCACACTGTAATTCCAGCACTCTAGGGGACTGAGGCAGGGGGACCTCAAGTTCAAGCCCAACCTGGGTAACTTAGTGATTTAGCAAGACCCTGTCTCAAAATAACTTTTGTTAAAGGGCTGAGAATGTAGCTCATTGTAAAGGCCTCTGGTTAAATCCCTAGCACTGGGGGGAGGGGGAGTACATTAAAGCATAATAATACTTTAATGGTGGGATTTTTTTTTTTTTTTTTTTTTTTTTTTTTTAGTTTTCAACTTTCACCCTTACCCCATTTAAACCACTGAGCAACCCTGAGATGTAACATCAGTGGTACTGATTTTCACAAATTCAGTATGGTCAGCTGGCATGGTCAGCTGGCTTATCCAAGATCACAATGTGCCAATGTAGACAGAGCTGGGTTAACTGAGATGTTCCAATTACACACGGGTCCGCCCCGGGATGTCCACCTTATGGGCTTTGCAGCATAAGCACAGTTCAGCAAGAGAGAGGAAGGGTTGATTCCTGTCTGCATTTCCTCTTCAGCCTCCAATATGGCTTCCCTGAAACTCACATTCACTGGGAGCTGGAGCAAGAGAGGGACGGTTCCTCTTCTTACCTGACCAGCGCCCTCTGCTGGACACTTCGTCCAGCACATGGCTCACGGGCCTCCATGACGACCTAAGGAAGGTCAGGAATTGCTCCCTTTTCAGGCTCCCATGACATTCCAAAAAAAGTTCGCCCTTTGAGTCTTGTCATCATGATCTTCGGCCTAAAATAGGACAGAAATGACACGTGGTGTTTCTTTTTCAGGAGTAATTTTTTTTCTTTTAGATCTTCAATGTGTGTTTCTTCACGTTAAGATATTTTCCAGATGCAATTGGTGGGGGTGGGGGTGGGGCGGCTCTCTGTTGTAAAATGGCTCTTTCCTCACCAATGGAAGAAAATAGCCAAAGCCAGAAGAGGCTACAGGGTGACACTGATTCAAGAAAAAAAAAAACACAAGCGGGCTGTGGAGTTTTTCATTTAGGGGACTAGTTTCACTCCTTATGGTCCGACTGGAGAAGAAATAAATCCAAATCCTGCACATAAGATTCTGAATAAGGTAAAATAGCCCTCCCTCTGTAATCTCACTTTAGGTAAATCATGGGATCCTAAATTACAGGTAGAGTCAAGACCCAACCTGGGCACAAGGGGAGTTTGAATCCACTGCAGTTTTTCAATGCAAATTCTGAATTACAGTTATGTGTGTAATACCTAATATTGCCTGTCGACATGAAACATTCTATTAAAGCACCCAACCTAAATAAAAATTGTATAGTGAAAATAGCTGTCGTTTGACAGCATTTCCAATGTGCCAAGCACACATATTAATTTACTGACTCTTCACAATAAACTGAAGTAATTATTTTTTATCATCTCCAGTTTATAAGGTGAGAGGATTGTAGTCTCACGAAATTAATAACATGAAGAGCCCAGTTTTAAAGCGAGGCCGTGTGGCGTCAGAGTGCAGGCTGTGGCTGCGTATGAAAATACACAAAGACTCCAGATTCTCGGCCCCAGTTCCCACAGCAACGACCAGTCAGGAGCGTGTTCTCCCACGTAACTCGGCGGTGTGGCTGCCAGCTCTTCTGGCTTAGCAGCTCAAATCTCAGCCTGTCCACACAGCTGAGGTTCTCAGTTGATATTGAGACAATAATGAGGCGCTTTGGGACCCTAGTGGATTATGAGGAAGCGTTATCACATCATCCAGCCAAAAGCTTCATTATTCAGCCAAGTGCACACCACGTCTGCGAAGGTGCCCCGATGGGGGAAATGGAACAGACACTTTCTGTAAGCAGTGCACCCTGATAAACAATGTCAGTAGCCAGGCTTCCTCCTCCTAGCAAGCAGCTGTCCCCCATAATGCCATGCAGATCCAAACATCCTCGCAGAAGGGGAGGGGAATAGATATCAAACCAACCTGAGAGAAAGGAAAGGAATCATTCTTTTTCTTTTATGAAGAGGATCATTGTCTTATCAATGCCCACATGGATAGTATCCCCTGATCGTTTTTGTCTTCATTACTGAATGTAGGAAAACAAGATCATTGTTCATTCATGTGGTTTTAATTTATGCATAAGAGAATCATACAGGATAATTACCTACAGTTGAAGAAAAATGAATAATGTCAAATCTGGTTAATACACGCATGATTTACCCTTGTGTCACTCTATCAGAGAAGATTTAAAGTGGTAACCAATCTAAATGATATGCAGAATTGCATTGGTTTGTTCAGCAGAAGTATTTTTCCCTGTGATTTGCATCACAAATAGAATTCTCAGATTTGGACTGACTAGATTTGAATATAATTTCCAGAACAATAGCAGTGATTCACTGACTTAACTCATATTTGATCTCTTCCAGAAGTGCCCATTTTTCAAATCAGTGCAAGCGAAGTTATCTTCATGAGCCCGGTGCTAGCCTGAGGATCATTTCTTTTATGAGGATAATTCCATGAGAACGATGATTATTTCCTTTATGTAGATTCAGGGGGATTGTATAGTAGTGATCATTTTACTACTTCCTGCATTGTCTGTGAATCTCTGTAGAGCAGTGGCTTCCAAAAACAAGCAGCTGGAAGAAATTATGGGGCAACTGGCGGACATAGATGGGACTGAGCAGTAAGCTTTGCTCTGAGTTTCCTTGTACCCCAGCAAAACAAGAACATAGTAAATTATAATTTAAATTGGAAAAGTGGGCATACAGAAATGTCCCTCATCAAAAATCTTCCATAGAACCGTATCGTGTAAGAGTGTGTACACAAGAGGTTAACTTAAGCTGGTCAACCCATCTCCTAAATATCTAAAAATAGCCACAAAAGAAAATGTTATGGAAAAAAATGAAAATGTTATGGAGAGAAAAGAAATCTCTATATATGACTTTCAGTTGTCCTTTGGGGGAAGAAAGTGATGCAGCTTAGAATCTAAGTCATAGTTGTGCAATATCATCAGATTTTCCTCAGCAAACGTTGGGGGGTGATGAGCCCTTTCCTCATATTGTCTCCAGGGGGAAGCCCAGCTTGGACAAGAGAGTTACAACTTCTTAATCCTTCCTAACCATCACTGCTAGTGTCTGTCACTTGACATTTTAGGTTCTAGTAAAACCGTTTGATTAACAAAACTGAGCCAAGCATAAAAAACAGAACTTTCATAGTCTAGATAGGCTATTTATCTTTTTATCCTCCGCTTTAACAGCAGAGATGCTGATAATAGGAGGCATTCGTTTTAACTGGGTGCATATTTTGTGCCCAGCATTTATCCTTTAAGGGCTGGGCCTTGCTTGCTTTTCATCCTCACAAATTGGGGTACAGTGTTATGATCCCATCTTACAAAAGAAAAGCCAAGCAGAGGTCATTGTTCCCAACAGGAGACTTAATGTTGGTGGTGGGAGTGGATATGGTAAAACACACACCATGCGACCTCATGTGTCTGTGTACATGCATGTGAGTTCGCATGTGTGCTCAGCCCTCCGGATCCTGCTAGTTTCTTGTTCTATTTGCTCTTTCTCTTGACTCCCTATTAAAAGCACTGAATATACAATCTCTATGATTCCATATAATTTAAGACTCTTTCCTAATTACAGCTCTGACACAAGAAATTGTCTCAGTCGGGAAACGTGTGCCAGATCCGTGTGTAAAGCTGAGGTCACTTTGATTTACTAAGACAAGCGCTCTCACTTCAAGAGTTTCCTTGACTCTGGAAGTGCTAAAAAAAAAATCTAGTTGGTGAGTTTGATACATGCTGTTTCCTGCCGCGAATATTAATTGTGGCACAGTAATCCAAAATCCAGGTCTGGCGGGTAGCAGGAGGGCAGAAGTGAGGTAACTAACTGGCTGTGTCCAGCCACCTGTCCATGCTGTGGCCTCTTCATCCTGAATAACCCAGGCAGAATGGCAGGGGCATCTGCTCTTGGGCTGGAACACCCACACTGCTCGCTCAGAAACAATGGGTCCCTCCTGGCAAATGATGCCTTTTTGATGCAGAGAAAAATCCTATCCCTCTTGGGGACCAAAATCCTGTCTTCTGTGAATGTGCATTGTTTTTGAAAGGCACTGCTTGGTGCATGTTCTCAGTTCTGTTCTCCCATGTTATGTGCTGAACGCCCACATTATGTGCCAGCACCATCAGTTTCAGGGTCTCGCCACACACAGTGTGCCCCTCCTGCAGCACAGACATCTACATTCAGAGCACTGATCATCTGGTGGGAACTCGCTGAAAATCAGACACATCATGTTGACAAAATCAACTCTTGAAAATGCCTGTCTACTGGTAGAATACCCTAGGTGTCCTCACCATTTTTGATACTGTGTTTGGCTTGGAGGGAGTGGTGCTCGTTGGTTGGTTGGTTGGTCCTGGAGATTAAACCCAGCATCCTCACACTGAACTACATCCTTAACCTTTTTGGTTTTTACTTTTTATTTTGAGACAGTGTCTTTGTAAGTCATTATTATCCAAGGCTGACATCTTCCTTCCTCAGCTTCTCATATTGCTGTTATGACAGACATGTACCACCTCACCTGGCTTCAGTTGCATATTATAAAGAAGAAGAACCAGGAATTGTTTTTTTTCCTGCATAGATAAGAATTGTAGGTCATGGTAACAGAAGCCTCACTCCGTTGCTAATTCATCCTTCAGCAGAGCTGAGAAAGTACCAGGCAGTACTTACCCGAGAGCCCAGCCTCCTTTGGAGCTTTCTTCTTGGGAGATGCACAGGAGGTTCCCATCCAGACCTTGTTAAAGTGAACTGACAACAAATCCTCATTGCTGTAAACAGGAAGAGGAAGCCTCACTCCCTGGTGGCCTGAGCTCTTTCCAGGTATTGATTTACCTGGCTCTCACAGCAACCTGTGAGGTTGGTCCTTTTATTGTCTCCACTTTAAAGACAGGCAATGCAGGTCTGGAGAGGTTAAGGACTCAGAGCACAGCCCAGGCGCCTGAAGTGGGGGGATTTCATTACGTGAGTGCAGCACAGGAGAAGAGCACATGACCTCCAGCTCCATCCTGCCGTGTTCCATGCTGAGCATCCTAAGTCTTCCCAGTACTGGAACAGTTCTTTTAAATAGTGAGATTTTTCAGAGCCATTTCTTACATGCCATGGAACAAAAGATGCTATTTTATCCTGAGTTTATGTTTTGGTTTGTTTCGGTAAAGACTTTTGTAATAAAGTTGGAGGCAAGTGACTGAAAAACACAAATGACTCAGAGATTTTCTTTAACATGAAAAAGATATCTAATGTATTGTGTCCATGGAGAAAAACTGAATCCTAGGAAGATCTTTTGTAACATAATAACTAAGTTCAGGTCCCAACCCTAAACCTAACCCTAAACTCCGACCCCAAGTCTAAATCTCTGGAAGTGAGGTTCAGACCGCGACCTTTTTGTAAATCTCCCCAGGTAATTCTAACATGCAACCAGGTCTGAGTACCCCTGAAAATAGATGATGCTTTACATTCAGCTCCTTTTTAGAGGTTATCAGTAGTTGTATCAAGAGCCAGAGGTTTAGCTTATTGATTCTAGCACAGCACATGTCTTCAGATAACCCCAATGAGCCAGTTCTTAGTAGTGGACATGTCTTTGTGGCTTTAACCCCAAGAAAGTAAGTAAGGTACAGGACAGCAGTGGTGAACTACGGCGCACATGCCATAGGGGGCTGTTATTGAAAGCTCTTAAAGATTCACCCTCAGTGGTATAAAGCACTGCTCCAGAACAGAAAAGATTACCCATTTCTTTTTGTTCAATCTGCCATTATACTGCGTTACTAACACTTAATGGAGAATGGTTGGGGGCCAAGGATGTAAAGGCCGGGAAGGTAACGTGGAGACACCAGTGGGTCGTCTAGAAACAAATGAGTCCAGAACATTTGTGGGGTCACAGGACATTCTGAGTGCTGACGATCCTCCACTCCAGGCTGGGGGAAAGCGTCCTTCATCTATAGGGCAAGGAATCTGGTAGGCGTCTGAGGGGCAGTAACAAGTCCACATCTGGGAGGTAGAAGAAAGCGCAACTCTGGCTCCAGCTCTGCCAGCCATCTAGTAGCAGTTGCCTCCAGGCTAGTTTCCTTGCCTATGAAGCAGCAGTGATGACAGCTGTCCCACCCAATTCGCAGGGCTGCTATTGGGATATAGAGTAATGTCAAAACATTTGGGAAAGTGCCATCTGCAAACGCGACTCACCATTGAGAATCTCCCTTATTAATAAAGGTGTTTCTTTGAGGCTCCTAAGTGATATTTGAGATGCAAACAGCTGTGTGACCATCAAAAGATGAGCCTTTCTCTCTGTTGTTCTTGATTTCTAGTGGGTCACCTGCCCCTGGAAATATCTGGCACTAAATTCTTTGGAGAAGACTTCTGTTGATTGGCTTGAACACCTAATGTCCCTCCATGGAGATTACTTCATGGCCTCATTTTCCAGGGCTAATGTGACCTAGCCCAACACTTCCCGTTTTCTCAAATTATGCATTGGTTTCTTCATGTCCAAACAGCCTGAGCCCCAAGTCCCTTGTTTATAGAGAATGTCCCAGAACAGTCTCGTAAGCCTCTCCCAGGGGACACAGGCCAAATGAGAGGCTCCCTGACATCCTTGTCCCTTTCTTCCTGGTTCACTCCACGTCCAAGACAGAAAATCCTTTTTAGCGTTTCTTTGCTTCCCCAGATGTGGGCCTGAGTGAAGGGAAAGATTAGGTGATTCTAGAAGTCTAGTTAATTTGACCACCGCTGTTGCTTCTTGTTTGCTTTGAAGTGGGACAGGGTAGATCCATCAAGCTCAATGGCCAGACCAATTCTCCCGAGTTTCCCTTCCCTATGACCTGATTGTTATCTGCACCAATTCTGAGAAGCATAAGGATGTTCATATGCTGCTTCCCCACACCCTTCACTCCTACACTCACTGTGTTCTAGTGAGCTCATAGAGTGGACCAAGGTTAAGAATTACCGGGCCTGGGCCTACACCTGCCTGCTTTCTGCTGCACAGAGGTCTGAGAAGCTGTTTGGGAATGCCCCCTGCTATCAGCTCTGGGCTGGGGGACACCCAGCAAATTAACCGAATGTTCAAACACACAGAGAAGCAGTGTGAATCCCTGAATGAGCAGCAGGTGCTTAAACTTGGTGCAAAACTTGTCAAGAATTTTCCATGCTTGCATCAGCTATCCCCTTGGTTCCTGTGGCTGTTGATGCATTTTAAAGCAAACCCAGGTCTCACACCGTCTCACCCACACTTCAATGTGTGCCTCAAAACTGGCGACATTTTCTTGCATAACCTTACCACCATTTCATGCCTAGCAAGATTGGTTAAGATGTCCTTCCTACAATCTTGTGTCTAATCTATATTAAAAGGTTCCAAGGGCCCCAAGAATGACTTTTCAGGTGGTTTGTCTTCGTGATCAGAACAGGGTGCTCATCTTTTTTTATCTTGAATAGCAGCCAGCCATGATGGTCATGCCTGCAACCCCAGCACTCGGGGGGCTGAGGTAAGAGAATCACCATGAGTTTGAGGGCAGTCCAGGCTATATAAGTGAGTTCAAGGCCAGCCTTAACTGCATAGTGAGATTCTGTCTCAAAAAGAAAGCAAAACCTTGAATGAATTATTTGATTTGACTCTTGTCCCAGCCATAGGACAGAGAAGGTCTGTTCTCTGCTTCATCTGTCTCATGCTTTCCAGATAACCAACACCTTTCACTCTGCTGTTTATAACTTCACCCTAGTGATGAGTGGAGGACAGAAACATGTGAATGAAACCACTTTCTCCTCAGGGAAGCTGAGAAAAAAATTAAGACAAAGGGCTAAAAGAAGGCCAGACATCTTAGAGTGAGATTTGAGCCCCAGAAAATAAAAAGTGGCCCTTCACACCATTCTGGGGTGACTGAGGTGGGAGGTGCGTGCCTTCTGTGATGACCCTGGGAGGTGGCAGAAGTGAGGACTGGGTTAAAGCCAGTGATCAAGAGGGCCATGAGGGCCACAGGAGATTCTCCCTCCAAACTCTCAAATGCCTGCTCTATCTAAATGGTTGTGACTCACACCTCAATAAATTGGCTAATTAACAATCAACCGGCAAAAGCCTTACAGACATGAACGAGAAGGAGCCCAGTCCTAGCAGGAATGAGGCTGGGCTTGGTGGATAGGAGAAACTGTATGGGCACCTGGGCAGGGGACAGTGGGGCAAGGACTGTGATGTTGTATGCTACAATCCACATCATGTAACACTGCACTGCACAAATGCACAAACAAGCTATAATGTGTGTTTTTTGTCTTTGGTGTTGGGGAGTTGCCATATGTTGATGTACCAGTTTTGTATAATTAAGCATTTGTTCTTTCTTTACACTACATGGTACTTAACGCTGAGGATTACGTGGAGTTTTTGCTCATCATAGCTTCAAATCCTTTGGACAAAGCAGGGGATAGGGAGAAATCATTGAAAACCCTTGATGAACAACAAAGGAATGTGATTCTGCTTCGTTGATAAGCTAGGCATTTGCCCATAGCCATACCTAACTACTTTGCATTCTGATGATTAACTGTTTGGTTTTGGCAACCAGAAATAACTCAGCAGATGTTATGCATGGGGCCACCTCTTGGTATGCAGCAGCAAGGACCAGTAATGAAGCCACTATCCCTATTATAGCTGCTCAATTTGCTAAAATTATCACACAGAGAACATGTGTATGGGTCTCTGGGAAAACTACTCAGCTCTGAAACTGTTGGCATACAATGGCATATGCGTGCGTGGTTCCGGCTTCTTTTTTAGGGCCCTGGAATGACCTTTGACACTGAGTTGCTCTGCAGTTAAGCAATTTGGTATGTTTTCTTGACTATTTTTTGATTAGCTTCACTTTTTTTTTTTTTTTTTTTTGTCTTTTTCGTTTTTTATCGGTACCAGGGATCGAACTCACAACCGCACACTTGCAAGGTAGGCGCTTATGCCGCTGAGCTAAATCCCAGCCCCTGATTAGCTTCACTTTAGTGAATAATAATTCACATGATTTCAAACACTTACAACAGATTTAGGAAGACCTAGGTAAAATTATCAGACAAACTTAACTCAGTATAGAGAAAATTTTGAAAATTCTTATTTTAAAGAGAATAAAACTTGTTTTGAATTTAATTTTGAAAAAGAATAAAATGCGACAAATAAATTTTTCTCCCTATTAATACACAATGACCAGAAAGTGAAACTAGATCACATGTAACTAGATCATTCCCTTAGTAGAAACATCTTCCTATTTATATGATGCTAAACTAAGTGAAAATGTTACATTTACCTCATCACAGTTGCACAAGCCTGTACTTTCAACACTTTGGAAGGCTGAGGCAGGAGAATTGCAATTTCAAGTCCAGCTTGGACTACTTAGTGATTTAGCAAGACCCTGTTTCAAAATACAAAGTAAAAAAGGGGGAGGATGTAGCTCAAGGAGAAGGCTCTGGCTTAATCTGCAGTACTGAAAAAAATTAATTTAATTTAATTTAATGTAACAAACATTTCTGTTTTATCACAGGTTCGTGTCACAGGTTGTCCAGTGCTGCTATCCCTTTGTCATTTATTGATTTTCATGGTAGTTCTGTTTTGAAAGAAGCCTCATTCTGTAGAGTTACATTTGCATAAGCAAATCATTCCAGTAAGCACCAGGAGCCTATCAGAACACGTCATCCCTTGCTGACTCCTCAAATGCCTGATTGGGCTGTGATGGAGAAAGTGAAATACAGAAGATTGTGAAAGAACTTCTTGAGCCAGCCACAGAATACAGACCCTGCATGGTAGGAAGTGTCTTCCTACATAAGTTCTCGATGCTTCCTTCCCCTAGAAGAGTGCACACTTTCTGTTAGGGAACTCAGGGGACCAGGGCCAAGAGAGAAGTCCGGAAGTCCCAGCCCTGCACCTTTTGCTGCTTGTCAGGCTCCCTCCTAAGCCCCCAGCAGCAGCACTGCCCACCCCCCACTGTTATTTCCCAGTCTATAATAAGATGCCTGAACACTAAGCGTTCGAAGTGCTGCTTTTTAAAAGTGTTGTCATAACAACAGGAATAAAATGATGACTGTAACTCAAGTTGGAAAGCACTGCTGTGCTTGGAAGTCCTCTGGTGCACCTTTGAGCTGCAAGGATTTAACTCTAACTCCTAGCTCAAACAAAGGCCGCAGTCATGTGACATAACAATAATCAAGTTAGAATTTTGGTTTTTGGCTTTTGGGGTTTGTGGTACTGCTACTTTCCCAACTTCTTTTTTATTTTTTTTTTTAATTTAATAGCTTGAGACAGAGTTTTGCTAAGGCATGAAGTTGTTCAGGCTGTGCTTGAACTTGCAGTCCTCTTGCCTCAGCCTTCCAGAGTTCTGAGATTACAAGCATACACTACTGCACTTGGTTTGAGTCTGGCGGGGTTTTTTGGTTTTTTTTGTTTTTGGTACCGGGGATTGAACTCATGACCTCATACTTGGGGTGTTTATGCCACTGAGATAAATCTTTGGCCCCAATTTTTTTGAGTCTGGTGTTTTTAATGATATTTGTTGTCATATAATTGCCAGTCAATCATCCATCAATTCAGTTTACTTGTTAAACTGTCCAGAGAAATCAATTGCCTCTACGAAAACATATTAGTTGGATTAGGTAAGGCACCTTTGAAAAGCTCTCATTTAAGATAATTTTTAGCCCTTCTCTAAGATGAACTATAGCGTGCAGCTCCCAAGACTCAGCTCCACTTCCAATTGATGCTCATGTCCACTAAGTGCCAAGTTTGACACAAGTGTCCCAAGAGAATCTGCACATGTGTGTAATTACACCTCCTAGCATACTGGAGCACATTCTCCTAGAACCTTGAGGCCTTTTCTGTTTGAGGTTTCCAAAGATCCAACCCAGGTCTACTGAGAACAATAAAAAGTATGAGCTTATTAAAACGGTAATTTTAGTAAAGCCAAATAGCCACAGAAGAGACAATGTTGGTATCGTTCTGAGGCTGTTATAAAGAAGCCAAGGTTGCTGCTAGCTGAGAATGAGTTGCCTGGCCCTGGGGATAAGAAGGCTGCAGGCAGCTACTGCAGGAGTTGATTTTCTCCTGTACTGGAGTGTTGTTTTTTAATCTGGTGATCAAAAACATGAGGTTTTGTGGTGGGTGTGTTTTTCTCTCAGCAGGATCAGTCAAGCTGTCTCTGAAGACTGTGTTCCCATAAGATGTTCCCCTTTTGATACCCATGGGTTTTGCTGTTAGAAAAAATAGGTATATTTACTTACTTTCACAAACAGCCTCAGCCTTCACATATTTGCAAAATACTCTTTCTTTCTAGTTGCATTGATGTGCAGTGTGCCCCAAATGAAGGTCCACGAGTGTAGGCACTTTGCATTTTAAAATGAGTGATGACAACATTAGTCAAAATCAACTCAAACCCTCAAGAGATTTAAGTGATTTTTATGTCCTGAATCATTTCTCTTCTAATTATCATGAGGCCAGCTGCTACTCCCTGCATTTATTTAATCCACCAGAACGGAAGAAGAAACAGAATTTTCATTTTCCCCAAGGCTGAAACAGTGTCAATTATCTAGAAGTTCCAACAATTGACCGTCCCAATGAATAGACATGCTATTAACATTTCTTCTTTACACTTCAAATGATTCAGCCAGACTCTCAAAATAGCCCCACGAACTGTGCTGTCATTTCTTTGAGAAGGGAGAAAAGAGACAGAGCAGAGAGCAGTAATGTCAAATTACTTCATCTCTGTTTCTCACCTGCTCAGTGTGTATGGATTTGTAATGAGCACATCCCACTGGAGTCCCAGAAGTAGGACATTTCTTCAAATGTCAAGTTGTAATCAGTGGGAAAGGCCATTACTCCACATGAAGCTCTTTACCTGTTACCTCATTGTCTCCTCCAAACAAACTTGGTGACTTATTATGATGCTCATTTTGTTGACAAGCAAGATGGGAGTTTCAGAGGCAGAGTTTCCTCCACTCTCCTGAGCACCCATGTTTCAGAAGACAAGTGGTCCCCACCCTTGAGAGGCATGTAGATTGGTAAAGAGATGAGACACTCAGGAAAGTAATTACAGTACCCGTGACTCCCTGAATGTGTTAATTTGCACTCGTAACTCAGAGTATTATAGTTCACAGAATGAAATCTCTTTGGTTGTTCAGCTCAAGAAATAGTTTGACTTTTCATACGATTAAACTGAAGGATTATAACCCATTGACTAGAATCCATAGGTCCATATTGACAGTGAACAACAAGAATGAATAAAAGGGCTAAACAAAGGCTTTTTTTTTTTTCATAAGAAGAAATAAGGAGCTCAGAGAGCACCATTTCATCACCATCATAGTAATGATTGATTTGAACAAGAATCATTGGCAGATGCTAAAAGTTATGGGTTAAAGGAGCAAGATATTAGCATAACCTTCAAGTGCCTCCTTACTAACTACCTATCAATCACAAAAGCAACAATAGTAGCTTGTTAGAGGAGATGCTGGCCAACAACACCTTAACCCAGCAATCAAAGTTAACGTCACCAGTAATGGGACCACCCTGCTCCCCATGCCTCAGTGGCAGTGCCTTGAGGACAGCAAAGCACTTGGGTGGTATCCTACTAAATGTGCATAGCCTGAATATTATCATGAGCAAACATCGGAAGCTGGCCTTGGTGGTGCATGCTTGTAATCCCAGCACACTGGGAGGCTGAGTCAGGAGGATGGCAAGTTTGAGCTCTGCCTGAGCGGTTTAAAGACTTAGTCAGAGCTTATCTAAAATAAATAAATAAATAAAAAGGGGTGAGAATGTTGCTCAGTGTAACAGCCCTGGGTTAAATCCCTGTACTGAAAAAAAATCAGAAAACCCAAATTAGGTATACTCTATAAATAGCTGGCACGAATTCTATTAAAATGTCAACACCAAAGACAAACAATAGCCAAAGAATTGCCTAGATTGAAGGAGACAGAAGAATGGAGTCCTTATGTGATCTTGGCTTAGCTCCTGGAATATGGGTGGAAGAGACAGCACACAGAATGTTATTGGCCAGTTGGTGGGACTTGAAAGTCTGTACATAGATATTAGCATTGTACTCATGTTAAATTTCCTGACCCTGAACACTGGGCAATGGGAGTAAAAGTGAACACTCATGTTCTTAGGAAATACACACTGAAGTATTTAAGAATGAAGTTGCATCATCTCTGCAAATCAGTCAATGGGCAGAAGGAAGTATCAGTAATTGTGTATACAAACTGCTCTCAAAGGACTCAGGAGAAATAATGTGTGAATGTATAAATGTGGAGGGGAAAAGACAAGGGAAATATAGCAGATGTCACAAATGACAACTCTAGAGGAAGGTACGTAAGAGCTTCTCATACCTTTCTTGCAAGTTTTCTGTAAGCTTCAAATTATTTAAAAATTTTCAAAATTTAAATTGACTTTTTTTTGAGACAAGTTTTCCTTATGTATTTCAGGATTGTCTTGAATTTACTTTGTAACCCAGGCTGGCCTCAAGCTCATGCCAGAGCTCCTGCCTCAGCCTCCCAAGTCCTGAGATTACAGGCATGCACCACCAATGCCCTGCTAAAACTCACTTTTGAACTGAGCTTCTAAAGTATGTACCGGCCAGTACATTTCCATCATCTAAAAATCAATGTCTTCAAAAAGGTGCTGGTGTGACTTCTCCACCCTTCATCTCCTTGGCTCACATTCTTTTGTTATTTGTGTTTGTTTGGTTTGTTTTGTTTTGTTTTGCGGGGACAGGATCTCGCTACGTAGTTCAGGCTGGCTTTGAACTCACTATGCAGCCCAGGCTGGCCTGGAACTCATGACAGTCCTCCTGCCTCAGCCTCCTGAGTGCTAGAATTACAGGCATGCACCACCATGTCCGGCTGGCTCACATTCTTTATTCCAGAAATGTCATCCTCTTTACAAAACTTCCTGGATGTTCTTGTCTCTTTTGAGAAATCTTCCGGTTCTAAAATATTATTAAATATAGCTTTATTCAAACCTAGGCTTTGCATGTGTGAGGAAACTGGGATTCAAAGAAGTTAAACAGTGCGCACCAGTTAAAGTAGCTTTGAACTGCCAGAACCCAGTTCTGCACTGAGCCCAGATTCTTCCCACTCTAGAATCCCTGCCCTTGTCCTCCTGCCGGCTGCTTTCCTCGCAGAGTGGAGAAGTAGGTATCGCTCCCCACTGCACTTCGCACCCTCTCGCATCTGCCTTCTTCTCAGATTGAATCTTCGCAGAACTTTAAAACACACCTCATCCTTGGGTTCTTCTTGGAGCTTAGACCACACAGCCCCCTGCCAGCATTACCCATGCACTGCTTACATGTATTCACTAGCAGTCTTTATAATGTGGAAAGAATTCCTCTGTACCCGTTTCCAAAGATTCAGAAAGTTAGGGGAGTTTTTTTCTTCCTTTTTTTTTTTTTTGTTGTTAAAACTAGAGATGGAATCCAGGCCTTTGAGAGTGCTAGGCTAGGATTCTGTCACTGAGCTATCCTCTCAGCCCTTGAAAATTAGTTTTTCTTCCATTTCTTCCTCTGTTTCTGTCAAGTTGTTTGAAAATAAATCATTACAGCAATTTTTGTGTTTCTCAGGCGCTTTGCCTGTAGAAAGCTCTTCCTTGTTTTCTTGTTTCTGAGCAGAGTCCTGCCATCTGCAGAGATGGCGAAAGTTAGTTTAGGAAAGACCCTGCTGGTCCTGTGAGTGTAAGACTGGATGATCTTGATGATATTTAGGGAGGAATTGCCACCTTTACTCAACAGATGCAGAAGCCACGGATACAACTAAGAGGCCAATTAGAAACCCTGACCTGGATTCTTCTGGCTCCTTGGTGAGGAGTGAGGCTCTGCTGACTTGTTCTGTAATTTTTTTCCTCCATCTCTATCATTTGTCTTAATCAGTCAGTGCAGTGGGTTGTGAATGCATTTATTATTTGATTAGCAAATGATGTTGACAACTGAGAACCAAATACTAGTGTTGCCTTGCCTTGTTTTAAAATAGCCATACATTTTTAAAAGGCAATGACAAATATATTTACTCTCTTGTTTTTAAAGATTAGTCAACTGTTCTGTAATAGGTACCTTGTAACCGTATAATAAGCAGATACCTATTTTTAGAGTTCGTCTCAAATAATGATTTATCATAGCAGGCTATTTACGTCAGGCCCCCGTGCTTCTTGTAGACAACCGAATTATACTTCTGCTCTTGACCAAGGCATGGGGCAGCATAAACAGGGTGCTCTGTTAAGAAAGCATAGAGGAGAACCCAAGTCCAACATGAAGAAATGACTCAGATATCGCAGTGCGCCTGCGGGCTGCATCCACTGCAGCCTCTCTGGGACAAAGCACTGGATTCTGGGGTGGCTTCTGAACCATTTAGCTTTTCCTTTCCACATCCTGAGTCCTTAGTACTTTCTCTTGCAGAAGGAATAGTGAGGTTTTCTAGAAATCGATAGTGATTTTTCTTTAAAAAATGACTTTATTAGTGTAAAATTCACATGCTCTGAAATGTACTATTTGAGGCCCCAGCTTCCATTGTGGTAAACGTACCAGTGGGCAGCGTCACCACGATAGTTTCAGAGGCCCCCATCACACCCCAAATTTCTCTCCTCCTTTTGGGCTCCCACCCTGGGCCTCATGGCTGGAAACTCTTGGAGTCTCGGTTGACACTTGCTGCCAATGAAACTGCTTTGGGACAAACTGCAGTGTCCTTCCCAGTGCCACGCAAAAGTCACAGGTGTCTCACGATTTCTGCATCATGAAAGATCTTTCACAGTTGTTCATGTTCTTGATTAAATAAAAGATTTTGGGTCAATTTTTTAAAAAGAAAAGAGGAGGAAAATGCCACAAGGTTGAAGGCTGATATCATGCAGCTCTTTCTTTGCTTTTTATTTCACGACGTTTGCTATCTAACTGCTCCGCCGGCCTTCCATGCTCATGTGTGCTCCCGTTTCCCACAGCAAAGCCCTGGCCATACCTGCCATATCTTAAAATCAGAAATTAAAAAAAATACAATGAAGACTGACTGGTTGGTTCTCCTTTTATTATCCAAAGCAGCATATCGAGTTTAGGGGGGAAACAAACACTTCTCCACTGTTGGTAGGAGGGTAGACTGGTGCAGCCACTATGGAAATCAGTATGGAGATGCCTCAAAAAGCTAGTATTGGAAGTTCCATTCAGTCCAGCTATTCCCCTCCTAGGTATTTTCCCAGAAAAATTGAAAAGGTCATGTCATGGTGATATATGTGCACCCATGTTTATAGCAGCACAATTTGTAATAGCTAAATCTTGGAAACAACCAAAATGCCCATCAACTGCAGAGTGGATGAAAAAGATGTGGTATTTTTATACAGTGGAATATTACTCAGATATAAAAAAGATGATCTTGAGGCTTTTATTAAGTAAATGGAAGCAACTTGAGACTATCCTCATAAGTGAAATAAATCAGACTCATATTTGTAAACATCACATTACCTCTTTAGTGTAAAAAATAATAAAAACTGGAGGAGTAATAAGAGCCAAAATGTATAATAGATTTTCAAAAAAGGAAAGGAAAGTGCTCTAAAGTTTATAACTGTATGTATGTTTAAGTGTGTAAGATAGATGACCTACTACTGTTTTTGTTGAATCACTGAACAGAATGGTTTGCACCGTCATTGTGTGATTGTCTGTCCATTTTTTATGCTTTGATTCTGTAACTTAAACAACTATTTCTAAGATGACAATATGTAATTTATCAACTAGTGATTTCTTAGTGTTTTTTTTAAGTCTGTATTATTCCTACCCTTTTTTCTGTTTTCCTTTTTTTTCTCTAAATAAAAAAAAAGAATTTGGGGTCAACCTTAGTTTCCTTTTAAAGATAGTTTAAGGAAAAAACTAATGTATAAACCACTGAGTATATCTGTAAGAAATCTTATAGGAAAAGCAGAATACACCTAATATGCTCAAATTATTGTTTTGGAAAGGAAAGAGTTAAGTGTTGAAAAAGATCAAACACAGCAAAATGCTGCTAGTGGTCTTTAGGTGGTACAAACCATCTGATTCTTCCTCTTTCCCTTCTTCTTCCTTTCTCCTCCTCCTCTTCTTCCTGTTCACCTTGCCTGTCTTCTATCTTTTGGTATGTTCCTGATATAGGAGAGTGAGTTTATGCTTATAAAAACTGAAAATAATCTAATATCCATATTTCCTTTAATGAACGTCAGTTTTCTTAACTTTAACAAGCAGTAATAGTTTTCCTTCTATCTGACTAGTTGGTTTGAGCAGTGTCCCCAAAATGTCTAAGCAGATGTTGAAAAGTGACCAGCCAGATACTGGGCTATCAAGATCCTCACCTTACTTGGCACACCTAGCCCTTCGCATCCTAGAATGGAGCCATTGAAATTTGAAGGGAGTGAACAGGTTAATCCAACTCACAAGAAATGGTTTCATAAGCCAGTATTCAATTTACAGAAATAGAATGGGATGGGGCATTGTCTCCAGGCTGGACTTCCCAAGCATCATCCTGTCACTTTACCACCTCTGTGGGTGGCATGCTGCTCCTGAGCCCCAGTATACATCTCCTTCAGAGCCTGTGCCCATCAGGCAGCCCCCAAGGTTGATGCCTGTTGTCCAGCTTTTGGAGTTAAGTGATCTCCAGATTCTCCAAGTAGCTGGACATTTCCCTCTCTGCATTGTAATTATATTCTGCCTCTTATTCCTGCTCCAAACAGCATCAGACCTGGTGGGAGAGGAGTAATCTCCCGACTCTTGGGTCTCTGTTTATCTGCCTCAGCCCCTTTCTCCTCCCAAAGAAACAAGCTTGGTGCTCTTGCCCCCAGTCTGCCTGCTGCTCTGATGAGCTCTCTTCTGATTTACAGAGAAACAAGCTCTTAGGACAGGCAGGGACTTGTCATCTCCTCCAAGGCCCAGGGTACCTGCATCACTGCATTGAGAACAGAACACGTAAAATCTTCTATTTATTTTAATTCCAAAAGATCCTTGTGTGCATTTAATTAGAACTTGGCACCGCAGTGCTGGGGAAAGCAGTGGTTTTCATTGTGAAGAATCAAGAAGTGGCCTTCAGGCTTCTGTGCCAGGAGGCTCAGCTCAGAACGGCTGAGTTTGTTCAATTCTTAATCAAGGTGCTTGGAATTCTTTCCAGAAAGATCTTGCTGTTCCTATTGGTGGTGGCAGTGAACAGGGCAAAGGTCACTGCTGGTGTGACCATGGAGCCTCCCACAACCAGCATAGTGAGATGCAGACCAGAGTGGCTTTGCTTTCTGCCTATGATGGAAAACCTTTCTGGGATTTAATACGCGAAAATAAACACTAGTCCAGCAGGGCTTTTCAGAAAGACCAGGAGAAGAGCCAGTAGCTTACAGAATGGAAGCTTTTTTCAAAGGCCCAGCACCTGTAAGTACCACCACCTAAAGATGAATGGCAGTTTTACATGGAGCTTCTTGTTTATGAGGTATCATATTTGGTGATTCTTAGCAACTTGGGGGTTGTCTCTAAAAATTTTACAAATGAAAATGACACTGTTACATAGCTCAGAATGCATAGTAAGGACGTTATGGGGGAATCTGAATTGTTTGAATATAACCAAAATGTATGCAGCCTAATATATTATTTCTTGAGAGTAACATTTCCTCTCTGCCAGACTATAAATAACTATAGTTGCTTCCCAAGAGTCATCTGATCTGATCTTGCCTGTAAGCCCTCTTCTGTCATTTTGAGGGTCTGCAATTTTAAAAAAGGAGTTTTTGTGAATAAGATGTAATACTATTCCTCTATAAAAATTAATACAATGCAAAAAAAATCAAGATGTGGTGCTGCCGGCCACTCTACCTCACCTCTCAATGGATCATCTGTCTCTACTTTCAGAATTGTTCCATTAATGGACATAGTTTTACATAGTTTTGTTTCTAACATTGCTGGCTGTGTTCTGTGATTTGTCTTGGGGATCTATTTTTTCCTGGATTGTTCGTGTTATTTTTAATTGTCACACAGTATTCTATCTTGTAGCTACATCGCAGTGTATTCACCATTCCTGTGATGATTTTTATTTTCAGTGCTGAGGATCAAGCTCAGGGCCCTGTGCATGCTAGGCAAGCGCCCTACCACTGAGGTACACGCCAGCCCTACGACTAACATCAGTATCATTTTCCATTTTCCCGATATTGTAAAGTTTGTAAGAACTCGCCTGTCTGTCCCCTTTTTCATGCTTGGGTAGTTCTCTAGAAGAAATACAGAAAGGTGGGAA
This sequence comes from Cavia porcellus, assembly GCF_034190915.1. Classification (NCBI taxonomy): domain Eukaryota; kingdom Metazoa; phylum Chordata; class Mammalia; order Rodentia; family Caviidae; genus Cavia; species Cavia porcellus. Next base: position 27,960,121 of record NW_026947496.1, on the reverse strand, counting down.
TGTTTTGTATTTCAAACAGATACTGCCAAATTGCCCTCCAAATTTTTCACACTACTTTACATTTATTCTTTCCAGTTGTAATTCAGGGATTCTGCTGGTCCTTAGGTTAAGGTGTTGGAGCCAAGGGAGGACCTGCTATCAAAATGTAAAGCACTCGGATGGGGGTGATGAAGTCCTTAAAACCTGACCACAATTAGTGTGAAGGGTAGCTTTGCAGCAGGCAGGGAGCAAGCAGCTGCCTTCCTAGGAAGTGCAAATCAGCCTAAAGACATAGGGTGATAAAGGGTGAGAGTCAAGTGACCAGCAAAGGATAACAGGGACCAGAAGGGGACTGTTGTGGGCATTTGCCATTGGGGAAGGGATGTGGGTTAGGTGGAAACTCTTCTCCTCTTTGAAGAATTAAGGAGTTTGGGGGAGGCATGTCTTCTGTGCTCTCTATCCTGTCCAACCCTGCCCAACCTACTCCTTTATGTCTCCATCAGCCGGGCATTGTATGTGTGTGCGTGTGTGTACGTGCATGTGTGCATGTGTGTGTGAGATGCATCTCCTTAGGCAGTGTATCAGCCTGTAGGGAAATTGATGGCAAGATAGAGATATCAGGCGGAGGCAGCTCTCAGCCAGATTCTTTCCTGATAGATGATAATCATTTCTGAGACCACAAAGACAACAAGAGAACGTTCCAACCACTCAACCCAGTCACCTTCTCCTCTACCCCACAGGCCAATCTAATGAAAATTAATGAACATTTCTTTCCCCTCCCAAAGTGTTTTACAGTCTTATCCAGGAAAAATCCTTGTTTTGCTCTTGAAAGTCCTTCCCACCTTGGATGGTGAATGAGGGAGGAAGTGGATTTCACAACTCAGGCCATGTGTTTTATTCTGTAGCATTTAATTCATATAATGAGACCTTAAACTTCCCAGAGGGGCTTATTTAAGACTGAGTAATATTATTTTTTTAGTTGGCGTCAGTGAGCTGTAGCAGAATACTTTACATCCATCTCCTTTCTCCTTGCCTTCTTACTGGCCTTCTTTTTTGTTCCCACCTGTCACTACTGCAGCTGCCATGCAACCAGCACTTCTAAGGCAGTGGCTTCTCAACCCTGCCGAGCTTCAGAATCACCTGAGACATTTCAACCACACCGGGGTCATACCCTATATTCATTAAGTCAGAATGTCCGGGATTGGAGCCAGATCCATTGGAGAGAGAAAAGAATCCTTTTCTGTTTCAAAAACAATTTCTAGGAAGTACAAGACAATGAAGCAATTAAATATTTGAAATACTCTAAGCACTTTTCTGTGGTCAAAGAATATCCATGACATGATAGACTATTGAACAATAATTTACAAAATGAGATTACAATACTAATAAAATCTGTCCCTTTGGGAGTTTAATGTGGGTGTTTGCTTATCATCTGGGGTATAGTTCAGTGACAGAGGACTTGCCTAGCATGAGTGAGATTTTGGTTTTAATCACCATCAATTTTTTAAACATGAGTACAGAAAGAATATTAACCACAGTGCTTTCTTGATATTTATTAGAAGTTGGGGTGTGATATAACACAGGCATGCTTTAGAACTGAAAGAAGGAATCCTTAATGAAATGAATACGCAGTCCCCTTCGTGACTAGCAGAGAGCATTTGCCAGCATCTTGCTGAGGAATTAAAGGAATTAGGCTTCTTTTTAAGCCTCAGGGCTTGGAAAAGTACCCAGAGGAAGCTTTATTGCACCTGCCTGTTGCCCACACATTATATATTACTTTTACTGCTCTCAGATATGTGCACTTCATACTCTTACAGTTCTAGAGAATGCCCCCAAACTGAAGAGTCCCGTCTTCAACTGGTATGACACAGATCAGCAGTTGGCCCTCTCACAGGCCTGCTGCCCAGTGAGTCAGCCTCTCTCCTGCCCTGGAGGGAGGGGTTCCGGAGCCTGTGACAGCTTGCAGGGGAGCTGCTGTTCCTTCTTAGGTTTTCTTTTCCTCCTCACTGGGTCTCTAAAGGGCACCTGTTCAAATTACATTTGCAGTGCTTCAGACCAGACCTGTCACCCTCTTCCTACAATCATAACCCCTCTCTGCACTGCGACACCTGCCCAGACAATGGCGCTGCATATTATCAAGGGGTAGAATCACCTCACAGTTCACAGGGCAGTTTTTGGTGGGATTAATGCCGAGCTTCTATCCCCAGTACTGTGTTTTAACAGCGCATCTGGGTCTGCTGGGGTAAGGGGAGTAAATTCTGCTTCCTCCGCCCTTCTCTTCCCCCAGTGCCTGCTTATCTAACCTAGATGATCACTTCTTTCGTAAGCCTTGTCCTCCCCACCCCTATGCTGGCATGAGCTCTTTTCTTTTCTTTTTGTTCTTCCCCAAAATTTACTTTAAGGATAGAAAGGTGGAACAAATAGAATTATCTCTGAAGGAACCTTGTGTTTTACTCTTGTGAATTCTAAGTGTAGAATTCTAGCTGAAGGCCTAATTGTGTTTTGATTTCACATGGGACCTCTTTGAAACTTGGCTGTGGCCTACTTGTATTGTTGTTGTTGTTGTTGGGTGCAAGTAAATATTACAAAACTTGCCTTTAGTGAACTTTGGTTGATGGGGGGGGGGCGGTTTCTTAAAGAAATCTGAAGTGACTGATAATTTTGTGCAATTTGGATTTATTTTGGTCTAGGTAGGTAGGTGTCTTTTTTTCATTTTTAACCTAAGAGCCGGATCCTTTAGCTTGAAAAGAGCATGCTATAGGGAAGAGTCTCACAAGAATCTCTTGACAAGAACCTGGAGACTCATGTCATCTGTGTCACACCTTCTCATTGTTGACAAACTCATTATGTTTCCTGTCTGAACCTGCCTCTAAACTACCATAATCTTTCTCCCACCTTACAGGACTGCCAACCAGGCTCCCAGAAACCATGCTGGTAGGATCCCAGTCCTTCTCGCCGGGAGGGCCCAATGGGATCATTAGAAGTCAGTCCTTTGCAGGCTTCAGTGGCCTTCAGGAAAGACGATCCAGGCAAGTATGGGTAGCTTTCTCCTGGGACGCAGCTGGGGTGGGCTCTGAGGTCCTCAAGAGGATCAGCCTGTGTGCTTGCAACCTTGCAGCACCCACCTCCACCCCACGCCCTGCCACGCTATTTTAATGTCTTCTTGGAAAAGATAATAGATACAAAATTAGGTATTGTCATTTCTTTTCCTCAAAGCACATAGCTGAGGATTTAGGATAAACTAGTGACCGATGTGCAGACTTCTGCCCACCCTACATCACCCCTTTTTGTAGCACCCCTTTTTCTATGGCATTCAGATTGGGAGACTATACTGGATGTGAAGTTATGCAGTGGGTAAAGACTATGCCCAGTGGACAGACTCAAAGGAACAGCTGCCACTCAGATAGGGGGTACAAAATTAGTCTCCTAATTATCTTGAAGTCTCCTCTGTCTGCAGTGGGAAAACGCAAGTAGTGAAGAAGGGACGTTCATGAACTTTACTGTCAACATTTCTGCCTTATGTCCCATAACCATGTAGTCCCACTAGGTGCACACAGGAGCAGCAGAAGTACATCACTAATAGCTGATTGAACAAGTGCAGCTGGTACCTCGTGGCCCCAGGTCTTGGCTCCCCACTGAGAGCCAGGCCCCTCAGCTCTTGAGCCTCCTGGTCTCCTAATTAGATCAGTAGTTTAGGTTTAGGTTGTCAGGCACTTGTCTGCTACTGTTAGCTACATTCCTGCTGTCAGTAGAGATGTTGCATTTTTATGTATATGTTTATTCATATAGCTATGTGGGATTTTTTTTAAATGCCATATAGAGTTAGCTCTTTTGCTGGCCCTTTATCAAAAATGGTTCCTTATCATAGGCAAATGTAACAGAGGTTTTCTTATGGGGTAGTTCCTATATGGCTCACCAGTTAAACATATTCTAGCTCTTTTTTCCCTTTAACAAAGAATTGAATGAGACAAGCCAAAACCAGTGCCAGAAGTTTATTTGAAAAGTGTGAAGAAGTAAAGGAAAAACTGGCTCTGCAGAGCAAACTTGGGGCAAATAAAAAAGGAAAGAGAAAAGCAAAATTAAAAGTATACCTTGGTCTAGAAAACACAGGGTACACTGCCATGAAAAGTCACAATGGTGAGCTCTTCACAGCATGCGTGTCTTCAGATATCACCCACATCTGATGGGAACTCATGGAAAGTTCCATATACAGGCCTGGGAATTTCTTGCTGACCGATCTTGTAATTAACAAGTCCTGCTTACTTCCCTGGTCAACTTTGCTACAACCTCCCTCCTCTCTATTTGTATCTGATAATGCTCAGTGCATTTTCCTTAATCGTATTGTGTCCCTTTACCTGTTTGTTATTTCCACCTGAAAATGTTTATCTTTGGCTTCTCCTGGGGTTTAGTGGAGCCACACTCAGCACTCTGAAGGTACATATCCAGAAGCCAGGCTCTGTCCCCACACAGCTAAGCCTCCTTTCAGATTTCAGCAGTTGACAAATGGAGCAAGAAGCTCACGTAGGCTGGCTCTGATCCCATAACGTAAAGAGCACGTTACCTTCTCCAAAGGACACTAACATGAGCCCAAGATGATTTAAAAGGCATTCCTTGGTCAAATCCTTTTGGATATCCAAGCCTCACAATTTCTTTTCTGTTTTCCTTTCCCTTAGGTGTAATTCCTTCATTGAAAATTCTTCTGCTCTCAAGAAGCCCCAGGCCAAACTGAAGAAAATGCACAATTTAGGTCACAAAAACAACAACCCTCCTAAAGAGCCTCAGCCGAAGAGAGTAGAAGAGGTCTACAGGGCCTTGAAAAATGGACTCGAGTAAGAACACTGGACCCAATTACGCACTTGGTGAAAAACAAAAACCTTTCCCTTTCTAAAATGACCAAGAGAAAAGCCAAGCTGATCATTTTTAAAATGCCTATTTCTGTAGTAGCTATTTGATTCTAACACTGTAGTCAGGGGTGTCTTTAGTGAGCCCCAAAGAAGGAAATACTGAAATTCCACATCATATCGTATAGCAATGAGGGAGACCCGAAACGCCATTTGGACAGGCAGGAACAGACCTGAAACAGTCTGTAGTAGAGATTGCAGAAGAAGGGGTCTGTAACCTGCTGGAATGTATTGCAGGGGTTGTTTGCTTCCAGTAAAATGCTTCTAGCATGTAGAGAAACAGCTACAGTCAAGGTTGCATTTCACCAGATAGAAATCTGTGAGCTCACATCCAGGACTGACCCAATCCATAGGGGAGCTGTTTCCTGCTCCTTGGTTCATTTCTGGACCTTCAGTCTTACCATTTTTGATAAGCCATGCGGGGTCAGGTGCAGCCACTAGTGTGTGCAAAAAGGGAAAATCCAAAGCCTGATCCCCAACTGCAGGGCACAGTTCAGCTTTCCAACCCTTCTGCAAGAGGAAAAAGTGGGTAACCACACCAGATTCGTTCTCTCGGTGAGTTCACAGTGAGGTCTTGTGCTGTCTTTGCAGTGAGTATCTGGAGGTTCACCAGACCGAGTTGGACAAACTGACAGCCCAGCTGAAAGACATGAAGAGGAATTCCCGCCTGGTAGGTAACACACAGCCATTAGGGGCTTGGTGCAATGGGGTTTGGAGCTCAGCATCTTCTTTCAGTGGCTCAGAATAAGCAGATGTAAGGGGCAAAGCCCTCTGTGCTGTGATGTGTATTTTAGAAGGAAAAAGAGAGTCTTCCTCTTGATGCTTTCTTCTTCACACTCTAGTGTTTTCCAAGTATGCTTGTAATCGTGCAAACTTTACAATCGGGAGAAGATACTCTCTAAGAAGATCCTTGCACCCCCAACCAAATAACATAAGGAAATGAGAAGTTGGAGTTTTCACAACACACATTTAAGTACAGTCAAAAACTAGGCATTTTCCTTATTTCCAGTGTTATAAAAGAGTAGAAGCCAGTGATGCCAGGGAGCAAAAGGAGGCTCAGGGAAGAGAAGTCAGAGGAGTTCTCGGGCCAGTTCCGTTCCACACTGCTGTGCAGACCTCCCCCATTCCCATGAATCTGTGAGGATGCATGTGCTTAAAGAAGTGTTGCCAATGCCAACACTGTCTTCAGTGATTTTTCTTCACTTCCCAATACTATTATATCTTACTATTTCAAGGTGTCACACAGCCTAAGAAAATCTACATGTACCCAAGAGATGCAGGTACACGTGTAGGGCTGTTACCTTTTACTGTTTAGGATATGGGCTAAAATGTACATTGTCAACCATATCAAAGGCTTCTGGGTGACAGGCTTCATCCGAATAGAGTGACTTACATCCTGCTGGTGTTGGAGTATAAACCCCAGTCTGTGTGAGCTCCTATGGCGATGGGCTGCAGAGCCCGTGAACGCCCCTGGTCACCCTCTACTGGAGCAGATGCTTTTCCATGGAGAACAAAGGCTGACGGGTAGAGGGGCTTCTGCCAGGACCTAGTAGTGTCCCTCAAGGGGATGTGGATTGTGCACCACTAGTAATGGTGCTGCTGTGCAAACACAGGAAATGAGCTTGCTGCAAAACAATTAGTGAAACCATATCATACACCCCGCCCCAAGAACTCTTCTTAAAAACCAACTTCTTTGGTCTAAACAGCAACAGAAGTTTTTTGGTTTTTGTTTTTTAACACACAAGCCACTGCTATATTCTACTTTAGCATGACTTACTTTTTATTTGCATTTATATTTCATTGTGTTGTTTGTTGTTGTTTCTGCAGGGCTGGGGAGCACACCCACGCCCTCACATGCTAGGCCAGTGTGTTACCCCTGCATCACACCCCAGTCCAACATCCCTTATTTTCTAAAACTTCGAAACCGAACAGATTCACCTGCCCCTCAATATGTAGGACAGATGAGCTCAAAACAAATGAAAACCCTAACTCTCCCAAGTGGATCCTCTCCCAGGAGAGGAACAGGTGAAATTTGGGAAACAGAATGCAAACAGATATGGGCTCTGAAAAGTCATTTTACTGGTATTAAAAGTAACCCAGATTTCTGCTCTTTTTAACTAAATATCAAAGCATCTACCAGAATGTCACATGGCCAATGGCCATTTCATAGATAACACACAAGTGTTCTCTGACCTCTGTGTTAATATTTTTGAGAGGATGTGTTTCCATTCATGTGCTCTTCTTTTGTTCCAGGGAGTACTGTATGACCTAGACAAGGTAAGCGACTCTACTGAAAGATAAAACTGTCTGTGAATCAGTGTTGATAAGCGACCCTCTGGGGGACGGTAGACTCCTGGAGAACTGATAGTTTTTGTTATCTTGGAAAGATCAATGCTTTTGTTTAAGGAGGACAGTGTATAAAACTGTGATCTGCAGGTTCATTGAAGTGTTTGAGGTCACTTCCACAAATATGCCACCAGGCGCTAGAGCTTTCCGATGTTTCTGATAAGTTTGAAACCTTATCAAAGTTTGCATGCCCTTACCTGAATAATCTTTAAGTATTAACCTCTATATTTTATCAAACCCAATACATCTTTGATTGAAAAAGTATTGCAATTAGGTGCCACTAAGAAACCAAAAATAGCTCTATTAAACTCACACGGTTCTTTAACTTAAAATTTGCATTCCATTTTTAATGACAAAATTTCTTTGGACAGATAGATGTTCTGTCTTCCTTTCTAGTTAGTGTATGATGTTGCTTCTTTCCATGCCTTCCTGTTTACACAATAACCACTTCAATGCTGACTCATCATATCTTTCTGAAGATATTTTAAAGGACAATTAAAGTAAATGCAAGGAACCAGAATATTTATAACTCAGAGATGACGCAGGAGCAAATAGGATTATCTGTGAGCATGCCCAGGCAGCTATCTGCCTCTTGGCCTAGAGAGATTATAAAACGCACCCCAATTTCAGAGACACTAAAAGATGAAGAGAAAATTCTGAACAAAAAAATTATTCTGAAATAGCTGAAAGTTTATTAGGATACTGTCCTGCCAGAAATCCAATGCATTCCACTGGATAAACCCCTGGCCCTTGAAGTTAATCATAGGGACTATGATAATTAACTCAACTTTATGTCTCAGAATATCCAATAGTTTGGAAAATACTTTCCAAATTGATATCAGAGCATCTCTTTCAAAAAAAAAAAAGGAACAAAGTGCATTTTTCTCTGGTACTTTTGTATATGAAATAACAAAGAAAATATTTCACACGCCTAAAACAATTGAACTGTGAATAAATAAATGTATTTTTTCAAATCTTTTTCTACATTACAGCAAATGAAAACAATTGAGAGATACATGAGACGCCTGGAGTTCCACATTAGTAAGGTAATTGAAGTTTCTGTGCTCTCCGCCTGTTTTCAGCTCTTGGTTGCTGACTGATACACCTTTCGCCTGAGTGTAGCATCCACAGAGAATTTCCTATTTAATCGACTGTTTGGCTCATTAGCAATGAAGGTTTCCAACAAGCAGCAGAGATAGAAGAAATCAGACTGCAAAACCTGATAGCCTAGTCTTGTTTGGATAGACCCCTGCAGACATTTATCAATGCTTCCTGGTGGCTCCCGTAGTGCCCAGCAGCACGTGTCTAGTGTCAGTGTAACATGGGAAGACATAAGATCAAACCAACCCAACTCAACAAAGAACTTCCATGACTAGCTTTACCCTCCAGTCCCACACAGCTTGCATGAAGACCATAATTATTTGAAGACAACCATCCATGTGACCTTAAGTTCTCAGTTCCTTCCTCTCTTCAAGTGGTACAGTTTCAGCATCCCTGATACCCAGCCTCAAACCCTATAGATATTTCACAAATGCTCTGCCCAGTGCATTATGGTAGGACTGTCACCTTTGTTCTAAATACTGCTGGGAATTATTGGCATCAGCTAGTGAGTTCCCTTTGGAGGCAGCCAATCACAAGGAATTCCTGTTCCTGTTCACCACCTTCTGCCTGTGTCCCAGTGGGGGGACAGCGCATCTCCTGGGGTTTTAGCGCATCTCCCTACCAGTACTAAGCCTGGGTTTTGCCCTCAGTGTTACACACTCTATGGGCTTTGGCTTTCCACTCTGTGAAATGCACAAATTCAATCCAGATAATCCTAGAAAGGCTTTCAGGTTTAAAATGTGAGTACAATTTAGCTGTGAGAGGACATAGGTATATGCGTTTGCCTTTGTACGTTCCTACTTTGAAAGATATTTACTGCCGAGAAAAATCTAAAATTGCTCCTATTTCTGCCAATGCAATAAAAAATAAAATGATGCCATCCATCATAATGCATCTGCCACATCCTGGAAGAGGTACCAACACTGTTTCCAGCAGTCTCGGGGAGCTCACCCACATCAGAATGAATTGTAATGTTTATTTGAAATTTCAGATTCTTGATCCAGTCACATCTACTGAATTAGTTTCTCAGAGTGGGATGTAGGCTTCAGCATTTTAACAAGTGGTGTACCAGGAAAGTCTCAATTTAAGAGTTTTAGTTTTGGGGGTAGTTTTTTGGGGATGGGGTTTGTTTGTTTTGAGATAATGTTTCACTGTACAGTTCGGGCTGGCCTTGAACTCACTTCGTACCCTAGGCTGGCCTCAAACTTGAAACAGTCCTCCAGCCTCAACCTCCCTGAATGCTAGGATTACAGGCATATGCCACCACACCCAGAAATTTAAAGCACGGAGACGACATGCATGCCAATTTCCCAGAAAAAAATAAAGTTTTTGTGAGGTCATTAGGAGAGGTTTGCAACCTCAGCCTTGTTGATATACTGGAATAAACCTTTGTGGTAGGAGGCTGTGTTGAGCATTAAACCATGTTTAGCAGCTCTCAACCCCTAATATATCAACAAAGTACAGATCACTCAGTTGATAAAGAATCAGTACCTTAGAAGTGCTAGCTGGGTGTGGTGGTACATTCAGGAGGCTGAGGCAGGAGGATTGCTGCAAATTCGAAGCCAGCCTGGGCTACATAGTGTGTTTAAGAACAGCTTGAACTGTATAACAACACCCTATCTCAAAAAACAAACCAAAGGACTGTGGATTTAGCTTAGTGGTGTAAGTGCCTGCCTAGCAAGCATGAAGTCGCAAGTTAGATCTCCAGAACCAAAAAAAACAAGCAGTAGTGATTTGAAAAGGTACATTGTGTCTTGGAAGCACAAATGTAGAGGTATAGCAGGTGGAAAGTTCATTTTCATTTTTTCAGATTATAATTCTTAAGTGTTCAGTTCGAGTTTTGTTAATTGTATTTTGTCTTAATTTTAAGAACCATTTAGTATAATATTGGTAACTTCATTTTCTTTCTGTATTATTGAGCCAAGACCTCACAAAAATTTATTTCAGTTAACAGTCCTGAGTTCTTTAAAAAGATGCTGAATCTGGCAGCCCAGGTATCACCCTGTGACAATACTTCTTAAAATAAAGTGATGATAGCTGTGGATACTGTACAGTTTTCACCCCAGTGTGAAACTCATCACCTCCAGTATTTGGTCCAGAGACAAAGTCCCTGTCTTCATTGCCCCAGGTCCCCCGTGGACCAACATGTCCACCTTTGAGTCGTTTTAAACAATTCCAGTGATAACCCTGAGAAAATGCAGGAGATATCTTTTCACTTTGTGCACAGGATCTGTGCAATCATTTTCAAGGCAAGAAATGGATCCAAATGGTGAAAATACAAATAGTCTGTCTAGAAAAAAAACAGTTCTGTAAGAGTCTCCTCCCTAAGGTCAGGGACATAGAGTACCTTCAGCACATGACAGTGACCTGTGCAACTTCTCTCAAGCATGACAGACATTTATATCTGTGTTTCCTGTTTTGATCCTGGCAGGTAGATGAGCTCTACGAAGCTTACTGTATCCAGCGACGCCTCCAAGATGGTGCCAGCAAAATGAAGCAAGCCTTTGCGATGTCCCCCGCCAGCAAAGCTGCCCGAGAGAGTCTGTCGGAGATCAATCGGAGCTACAAGGAATACACGGAGGTATGGCCTGTCCCTCCCTGCCTGGAACTGGACCCCAACCCTGCTGGATCTGGTTGGTGGGTCTCTGCAACGAACAAGGTGACCAGCAGCCTAGGAGCTCATTCCCATCTCTAGAGACGACTTTATTGTCAGTCTCAAAAACAAAAACACAAGCGAAACAATCACTGCAACTGTTTAAAATAAGACACAATTCTCTGATTTTTGTCACTTGAATGCATTTTCAAATATTCTAGTGTACGGTCCATAGAAGCTTTACCTCTGGAGTTTGAGCAGACCCTGTGATTTCGACAGCTCCTGTGGATTGCAGTCAGATATCAATAACCCCTGCCTAGGATTTTTTGTATACATGAACAACTTTTAAAGGAGACAAGATAAAGAACCACAAGCAGAAGTGTTTGTGCTTGCCTGGTTTCTGAAGGTTTCTGGGGCCTCCACATATGACATAGGGGGGTCTTCATCCCTCCTGAAGTCATCTAATACCCTTGTCTTTGATGAAGTGACTAAATTATTAAAGCTGCACTCTCACTCTCCCTCAACTCTGTGTTCGGAGATCAGGTTTCATGAATGGAGTCATCAGCCTGCTGCGGGCCTGCTGGACAATTCCCAGAGCGGAGCTCCTGCTCCAAGACCGCTTTGTGCTCACACCCATGTTGCCTCGTGGCTGTCTTCTTCATGACCTAAAACGGGGCTCTTCTTTACCTAACTCTCCTGGTTAGAAGAATGTTTTGTTGATGTTTGTTTTGTGGCACTAGGGATGGAATCCAGGGCAGCTATACTACTGAGCCACATACCCAGCCTTTTTAAAATTGTTTTGTTTTGTTTTAAGGCTGGGTCTTGATAAATTGCCTCGGCTGGGCTGCAACTCACAATCCTCCTGCTTCAGCCTCCCATGTAGCTGTGATTATAGGCATCCATCACCACATCAGGCTCAGAATAATGTTTTTAGTGCCCAAAATTAAAATTAGAATTCAAAGGAAAAAATATGTATTATAATACAATTTTCCTAACATCATCACTACATTTCTTGAAATACTTTAAAAATTGATTTTGTGACAGAGTAGCATGCTACTGTTTAACGAACAAATTACCAAATCCAGTAACATACCAAAATTTCAAATCAATTAAAAATATGAAGATTTTCTTGAGTTCTCTGCAACCAGTGATACAATATGAAGGTGTGGTCGCGGTGAGTGTTGAAGTCACAGGTGTTACTGAGATTGCCCTGCCGGGTTTTCTACCCTCATGAGAGGTTAGTGAAAGGCTGGGATTCTTGCTGCTGCCACCCTTATCCCCTTGTGGACCCACGGGTTAAGTCCTACTTCATGAGACCACATTTGAACAGGTCTCTGAAATCATAAGAGCAGTTTCCTGTCATAGAGGCTGCTCGTGATACAGGAGCAGATGACTGACCCACAGCCTGCAGCAGCTGCCTGAACTGGGACATTCTCAGGTCACCTCAAAAAGAGCCACTCTGGTCAGGTGCCAAGGCCAGGCATTATGTATCTGCTCAGAAACTGAAAGATGCCGTGCAGTTTCAGCAAGTGGAAAGCTCCCTCAGGGCAGAAAGACACCCAGGGCTTCCACACATCGCCTGTCATTAGCCTACAGGGAGTTTTCTGTGATCGTATAAACCACCATGAAAAGGAGGATTTTACCAGCCGGAGGGCTGGGCAGGATGGCTCGGGTATTTTGCAGAGATAGCGATGTCCAGCAATGGTTGCAGAGGTAAGAAGAAGAAAGAACATTTTGCTGTGGATATTTTCAGCTGCTAACCTCACAACCCACCCCTGAGTTTTTCAAAGACCCTGGAGGCCACTCTCAGATGTCCGGTAACATGGTGTTTTTAGAAACTGCTCTTTTACAGAAACTTGAGGTCCTGGGGCAGAGAACTGGTTTATAAGGCTGAGACTTTGTTTTCTGTGCTTTTAAATTGCTCAAGGCTCAGATTTGAAATGTGTCCCCAGTTTTGCCAAGCCATTTGAAGCACAGAAACTTCTGCTCTCTCGGCATCCCATAAAAATGATCATTCAGAGCAGAAAAAATAAGAATCAGAGCCTCTAGCCCTACAGATCCACCCTGAAGTTTCTCAGCACACAAGATTTGAGTGGAGACAAAACTGTCAGCACTCACGAAGTGGCCATGCTCATATCACATAGTCCCCAAGGCCACCCCATACCCCCATCCTTGATAAGGTCAGCCACCAACGGAGCAGCTGTAGGTGCCCCCCTCCCAGGGCTGTGGTGGAGCTGCTGCTTTGGGTGGCTGAGATGGCATCAGAGTTCACCTTGGCCAGGCTGCTGGAGGCCTTGCAGGGGTCAGCTGGCTGTAGGCTGCAGCATGTTGGGTTTCAGTGCTGATTGCTCTAATTAGTTGTCAGATACTGGGACAGAGAAGGTATCATGGAAGGGCTCCCTCCGCTTGTCCTGCTCACTCAGTGTTAGCGTGAGGAGCGGACCCCTGTCAGACCCAGGAATCATCTGTGCAGTTTGTGGTTTTGCAGCAGGGACTCTGTCGTATCTATTCCAGCAGAATTGATCTTCTGTGCTCTTTTTGTCCCAATTTTGTATTTATAAACATTTCAAGCCTACAGAAAAGTTGAAAGACAAAATGCTGAACTCCAGGCACCTTTACCTAGATTAACCCATTTTGGAAACATTTGGTCATATTTGCTTTTCCCGTCTCTCACATAATCATTTTTTTGAGTCATTTAATAATAATGTAGTAGATGTCACGACATTTTACCCCATCAACATTTTAGCATGGATCTCATCCTTTATTTTTAAATTCACATGTGAAGATTGTATGTCTGGGGCATAGCATGCACTGTACTGAGATGTGCACACTCTGTACAACGGCTCACTCTGGCTCATTAACACCGTGAGGCTCTCTGAATGGTAACCTAGGTAACAGGCACATCTTCAGCATAACCACAGACATTACCACGCCTAAGAAAGCAGACAATCCTGTACAAGCACCTACCATTATGCTCACTTTCAAATTTCTTCTTAATGCCAGTGCCTTTCAGAACTATGTTAGATTGTTTATCTTTCAAATCAGGATACAGCCAGGGTTAAGTGTGACATTTGATCATCATGTCCCTGTAATCTCTTTGAGAATGAATTCAGGGCTTTGCATATGGTGGGCAAGTGCTCTACCATTGTGCTATGTTCTTAGCCCTTCTTTTTGTTTTCTATTTTGAAACAGGCTCTTGCTAGATTGACCAGGCTGGCCTTGACTTTGTGATGCTCCTGCCTTGGCTTCTAAGTAGCTCGAACCACTGGCCTATACCATTGTTTGCCCCATACTGTTGCCTTTTTAGAGAGCCCAGCCTAGTTCTTCCAGAATATTCCCCCAGTCTGCATTTGTCTGTTTTGGATACACCCTAACCCATTCATGTCTTGGGTTAAACATTTTATCCAGAGTATGCAAAGGCCAGGTCATGCAGTGCATTGAGAACAAGTAAATGGCTCCTAACAGTCATGTAGTGACTGCTGTCACTGCTAAAATGTCCTGTGCATGGGGCCAGTGTGCAAAGGAAGCTCTAATACCTGTGTCCTGGTCTCTTCCCAGAACATGTGCACCATTGAGGCGGAACTGGAGAACTTGCTGGGGGAATTCTCCATCAAGATGAAAGGTAATTTTCCCCCACAGACCGAGTCGGAAGCTGTCCTGCTGAGCTCCTTGAAGTCTGACAGCACTTGCTGTTTTGATTTTCCTTGCAAAGACAGCACTGCCCATTCTGAGCCCTCCCGCTACTGTTGTTTGGATGCTTCTCATCCTGAGTCTGACTTTCTCACTTAAAACATATTCTTATTATGAGAGACTCTCAAGCAGAGAGAACATGCCCATCAATCCCAGAAACCTGTCACCTGGATTCAGTAATTAGCAAGATTGTGCTGTATTTGCCTGCTTTCCTTTCTTTGTTTCCCCTGGATGAAAAAGCAATCTTTTGATGAAATCAGACCCAGTTATGTCAGCCCGGTGCTGGGTCTTTCAAGCCCACATCTCCCCATAGGCCTGTTCCGTATCTCAGTAATGTCATATTATTGCATCTAACAAGGTAAACACGCCTTTGTCATTAACCTATTTCATTATGAAATTTCCCAGCTGTCTCAAAATCCTTTGAACAGTTGTTTGTTTAGGATGCAAACAAGGTCCCCATGTTGTGATGAGCTCTTTGGTGTATCGAAGAGGTTTCCTTTCATCTGAAACAAGCTCCCCATCTTCATCCTGCTGCTGGCAAAATGCCTCTTATTTGACTTGTGCCTTGGCCTCTTCGTGGTGTCATCAAAATTGTCCCTTCATTATCAGGTTTTTGTAAACTGCCTCCCAGATTTATTTGCTTGTCTCATCTTGCTATTCAATCCACAATGGATTATGCCTTTTGGGTGCTTATTCCAGAAAGTTCCAAGCTAGAAGCATTGCTGATTTATACAACAGCATCTTCAGAACACAAAGGAAGCCTAGTTTTAGAAAAAGAGTTTTGCTCCGGTATAGTCTGTGGCTATCAGGGCTGGGTGGGGTCACTGACTTCTCTCCCAAGTACCGCCCATTTGACTGCAGTCCAGAGAGGGGGTGCCTTTTTTTCTTCTTTCTTTCTTTACTGAGGTTTTTAGCAGCCTGATCCCTGGGTTGCTAATGGGGATTTAATCACCCTCTTGTCTACCTTCTCTTCTGCAATTAAGGGGGTAGGGAGGGAGACTTCTAAAAGTGCTCAGCAGGAAAGCTTCACTTTTAACTGAGTCATCCAACTCTAACTTGGGAGGGAAATTACTATGCCAGACACCACACTGGGAGAGCTTCTAGGTAAGAAGGACCTCAACCCCAGTTCCCAGTGGCCCACCCTGCCCTCCAGGGCATAGGAACAGGTCTCTTCCTCTGGGTACTCCCTGCCTACCTACTTGTGATTTGGGCACCTAGGCCTTTTCAGTTTTTTAGGGTCATTCACCTCCTTGTGGATCCTCAACCAAGTCAGTGGTTCAAAACTCCTCAGCCACTGCCCCTCCCAGCTGTTTAGGACCCACAGAGCCAGGCTAGGCCTCAGGGTGCTCAGCGTTCAGAGCTTTCTGGAAGATTCTTTTTTTTTTTTTTTTTTTTTTTTAATCGGTACTGGAGATCGAACTCACGACTGCCTGCTTACAAGGCAGGTTCTTATGCCCCTGAGTTAAATCCCCAGCCCCTTTTCTGGAAGATTCTATAGGCAGCCTGGTTTTGAAGACAAGGCTCAGGCATGGCCCACGCACGCTAGCTCAGTCTTAAAGACTTGTAGCCTAAGAGAAATTCAGGTCACACATGTTGCTGCTGATACAAGGAGGTCCATGTGTCCCCTGTGTCTCACACTCACTATTGCAAATGCGTCACTTTTCAGGGGAGTGATAATCTCTCCATCTCACTGATGGGAATGACTTTTCCGGGAAGTAACACAATAAGTTGGTGTCAAATTTGAATTTAATTCTAGGTCTCTTGGCACCTAACCACTCCCACCCTAGCTCCCCATTAAGAGAATGAGCAGACACTGGTATATGGAACTCACAGGCCACCCTGGAAGTGGGCAGGCAAAGGAGCTGCCGGCCCATTCTGGCTAAGCCTGGGCCCGCTGGGGCTCCGGAGATTTTGTCGGGCCTGCAATGCTGCGCCTCCTCCTGAACCTCTTCCCCTTTCCTTTCTTTATCTGCTTCCTTAGCTTCCCCTGAACTCCGAGTCTGAGGGTGGCGAGACCCCAGATGGATCCCTTTTCACTGATGGACTTCTGTCACCTCTGCTTACCTACTCTAACAAAAAAAAATTCAGAAACTACACTGTGCTGCCTTGCAGGGACAACACCCCGGGGGAAATCCTCTCTCCCCTTGAAAAGGAAAGCCCTCTGTGGCTGCCAAGAAATCCCAGATCTTTGCTGTTAGCTGCCTCCTTCTCTTACTCATTCTGGTAAAAACAACCTCCCCCAGCACACACATGGGCTTACGGGAGTGTTTCATAACCTCAGACCGCCAGGCCCTGACTTCCGCCCGCTGTGTCTTCTACACTTCCGGTTTTGCCCCACCCCCTCCAGCAGGGAGCTGGGTGGAGTCTGCGCTGACCAAGCACTTGTCCTGCCTGCCCCACACAAGGCTGCCTCCTGGTGAAAGCTAGGCCTTGGGTTCCACTCATCCTGCTGGGAAAAGTGGACATATATAGGCTGATCAAAAAATATGTGGAATGTTTAAAAATTACAGTAAAAAAACACATTATCAAAAACCCCCTCTGAACATTAGTCACTTTAGTCACACTTTCATTGTTTCTACTTCCTGAAGCAGTTCTGGACATCCTCTTTCATGAGTGTCTTTACAAGATGCGATAAGAAAATATAATAAATGTGGCCGCCGAGTGCCATTCAGTGGAAGGACAGGTTCATAAAACCATGACAGGATGTCCTCATTCCCCCCTGTTCACTCTGAGCCTTCTGACTCTTCCCCAAAGTCAAAATGACTGTAGAAAGTAAAAGTTTGGAATGCATTCAGGACATTGAGGCAGTCACAACAGCACAACTAAAGACACTCACCAAAAAAGGCTTCCACAACTGCTTCAGAAAGTGGCAAGAATGACAGGATAAGTGGACTGGAAGAGAAGAGGAGTATTTTGAGAGGAATCCATGGTAATGTGTCTTTTACTGTAATAATTTTTTTTTGTCTTTTTCCTTTTTATTGGTACCGGGGATTGAACTCATGACTGCCTGCTTGCAAGGCAGGTGCTTATGCCGCTGAGCTAAATCCCCAGTCCCAATAATTTTTTTTTTTAATTTCAACCTTCACCATATTTTTATTTAGAGCTCATATGAGCCAGTACATACTAAATAACTGCCCTCAGTGACCAGCTGGACCAAGAGCAAGAGCCAGTAGCTGTAGAAGCCTGAAGGGAGAGGAGGAAGCCGCCACTGGCTGTTGGGGAGCAGAGAGCAGGAGGCAGAAACACCCCCCCCCCCCCCCAGTTAACACTGAGAACTGCAGGCTCAGTAGCATTCAGCAGAGAGGAAACAATAATGCTGGGTAGACTGGAGCGGCAAAGTGCTCCTGGGAGAGGAGATGTGCAGAGCTGTTTCTGAGAAGCCAGGAATGCTCGCTAGAGAGAGCCTTGGAACTGCAGCTGTGAGGCAGGAAGGAGCTAAAGACATAGAGTCCTTTGGGGAAAACTGGTTTTCTAACCCATCATTACTTCTCTCAAATTAAGTCCCAGGCATGTGTAGGTGCAGCAGTTTGTGCTGGCCCTGAGTTAAGGCAGGTTAGGCCCAAAGTGAGCTGGAAAGCCTGCATTACCTACCCCCAGGCAATGAACGGTGAGGCCTGTAACCGGAGCCCCTGCTTGCAGCTATTCGGCTCTTTTCCTTAGAGCAGGAAGTGACTCTGAGGAAGGAAAATCGTGGTAGAACTGGGGGCAGGGGGGAAGGTGGAAAACACTCCTCTCAGAGACCGAAGACTGTGTCAGGAGCCAGGTAGACACCACTGAGGGCCTCACATCAGCTCTGATCTCCAGTTTACGTGGGAATAGCTAGTCTGTTCGTGTGTAAGCAGAGGTGTCAGAGGGTACACCATGGACACTAAAGTCCCTTGACCCCATGGCCACCCTGCATCATGCTTCAGAGGTAACCCCTGGGTGGCTTTGAATGGTCACAGCAGAACTCACCAAACCCCTAAGAAAATGCTTGCTTTCCCCCACTGCTGAAATGCCAGCAGGCCCCGGGGCAGAGCCTGAAGGAACCCGCCAGGTAAAGACTGGCTGTAGCTGCCACTGTTAGTACCCATCTTGGTACATAGCTCCTGGAGCTATGTCAGAGCTGCTTTTGCCCAGCTGGTGCCACTTTGTTACATTATTGTTATAATCAGAGAATCCAAGATGCTGCTACAAACAATCCCTAGCACTTTAATAATATGAATTCAGAAACTCAAAAAAATTCCTAGCATGTACCTTTCTCTCATTCAGTAGAGTTCTTCAGATATGAAATCTCTGCTAATTTTGAAACAGGGAAACAAAAAATCCTTCAAAGAATTCCTCCTACACACACACTCACCTTTGTGTAGTGATGGTACCAGGTCAGCTTTTTAGCTACGCCTCCATTGTAATTGCACAGGTAAACAGGCAGTGGGTTAATCCCAAACTAATCTCCAACTCTTTAAAGAGCACTTTAGATTTGATTAGAATTAACTTGTCAAGCTTTGGATTTATGACAGCCAGCCAATTATGCTTGCTTGCAGAAGTAATTTTTTTTAAAGACTAAATGTCCCAGAACTCTTAGTGAAAATAGGTTTAATTCTGCTCTTATTTCAATAAGTACCCTTAAGTGGCTTGTTAAGTTCCAATTATTAGAGAAAGCTGTTCCTAAATGGACTGGCTGGTGGGCAGGAGCCAGGGCCTGGTGATGTGCTGCCACCTACTGGCCACCAATGGTAGTCACACATGCCTTTGACACACAGACACACACACACACACACCAGCCCAATCACCCAGTCCTGTGCGGAGGTCTTCACCCAGCAGGGCCCATCAGCCAGGTGGGAATCAGACTGTTCACATGAGCATTACAGTGTATCATGGGGCTATCCATAAAAGCCACACACACTGTGAGACACCATCACCATCATCTTGATGAGTAGAATCACGACCAGCATAAAAACAGCCCAGAACTGGAAGGTTATTAATTGGTGAATTGCAGAGGCTGAGGAATCAGGGATCAGCTTGTCCTTTGGATGTGGTTTCTGTGGAGGAATCCTCGAACCACAGAGCAGTTTTTGTCCCAGATCCTCTAAACTATTTCCTCCCAGCTGCCTCTACCAAATCACTGGACAAATAGGGAAGATTGAACATGTCTTCTTGAATCGCCACTTTCTCATTTTGAAAGTGGTACCTTATCAACTTTGAACACTGAGAAATGCACCACCAGGACGGGGATCGTACAGCACTGCTCCGCCCAGTGCGAACCTCTGGTAAAATCACCATAAGTATCCAGCCAGACTTCACTGTGTGTTTATGCTGCCTGCCAGCATATTATGATCCTTTCTTCTTTTTTATTACAAGTTAATTACATGATCTTTAAAAACGCAAATCGAAATTATAATGGAATGTCAAAATTTTAACTTTCTCTGCAAATCCACCCTGCCAGAGATAATTATTTTTAATAGTTAGGCAGGTACTTGTTTAGACTCATTCCTCATTTTTTCAAATATTACATGGTAAATACTGTTTTTTATTAAATGTTCACAACAGCATTTAATTTTTTTTAGCCAGGATCTCATTCTGTAATTCAGGCTGGCCTTGAACTCACTGTGTAGCCCAGGTTGTCTTCAATTCATGGGGATCCTCCTGCCTCAACTTCTGAGTGCTGGAATTACAGGTGTGTGCCACTACACCTAGCCCTATGTTGAATTTTTAACTGAAATTTTATCATAAAATTTTATTTTTCTTGTCAGAAAGTTAAAAAGTATAAAAATTAGTTTAGTTCCTTGATTAAAACATTGAACCTCTGGGTCCCTATGAATGTAAAAAGCTTTGCTCTGTGGTCGGCTGAGGAACAACCCCATAAACTCAGACTAAATTAAGAAGGATCACAGCTAGGCCCCAGTGAAGGACCCAGGTCTTTTGCTTTCATGATGTAAATGCGACATCCATGCTGTTTTTCTACAGTGGACGTTAAAAAACACTCTCGAGGGGTCAGGGGTGCAGCTCAGTGGCACAGCGCATGCCTAGCGTGCGTGAGGCCCTGTGCTGCCCCCAGCACCACAAAATGCTTGTTCACCCTGGTGGTCTCTGCAGCAATGCCCTCCTTAAACTGTGGTGAAATTCTGTGTGCGAATGCTACTTGCTTCCCGGAATGCGAGGCTGTGTGTGTTTGTGTTATAATTATGTAAGGAACACATTCTCCTAAAAACACAAAATGCAGAAAAAGACAAGGACCGCTGTCCACTGCTGTCCCCTCCTTGGTGCTGTGTCTGGTTGCATAAGATGGATCGGCTACGTGAATCCCACGCTGCATGTACTCGGCCCACAGTTTTCCCTGCTCCTAGACGTGAGATGCCAACTACTGTGGTTAAGTCAGTTCCATTGTTACCATTGAGGCTGGGCTAAGGACGTCATCTAGAGGGGCAGGTGGCGGGTGGAATGGAAAGGCTCAGTTTTAACTCCATCTTCTGCCTGCAGGTCCTGTCTGCCCCGTTCCCATGGGCTTGTCCCATAGTTTGTTGTATGCTGTGGGCATCTGTGAAATCTTCCTCAATTTCTAAATTGTTAACTCCTCTTCTAGCATTGACCCTCATGCTGTGACTCTCAGTAAATATCTATGGAAAGAAAGGAAAAGACGGGCCCAAACCACAGCTCCTGAGCTGTCCCAGTGTATGGCCATGTAGTCTGTCAAAACTTGGTTTTGCTGTGATACTAGAAAGTTTTTAGACCAGGTCTCAGATTGAGCAGGTCTACATAGAAAAACTCACTAGGAGACAAAGAAAAGTCATGTCTTCCTTTTAGGGCTATGGGTGGTTATCAGTTCACTGCTTGGTTGACTGGTTGACTTAGTTGTTTTTTCTTAATGACAAGTTTTGGGCAAATGATAGTGAGTTTCCAGCACTTTCCTGGAGGTGGATAGGGCTGGTGTTACTGCAGGTGAGGAGACAGAGGGATGCAGGGATTGGGAGAGACAGTGGGGATCCAGGGAATCTTAACTCAAAGAGCCACTTTGAAAGTACAAACCTGGGAAGGAAAGGAAGCAAGAGGCCAGTTTGCTCTCAGACCCGGATACTCTAGACCGGGGAATGAATGTCCCCCAACCGACAGAGATGATGGTCCCCACAGATGGCCCCCAGACTGTCGTCCGAGATTCCCCAGTCTGACCCTTGCCTTGAATCCCTTCGATGGGCCAGGGTGGGCTTCTAAAGACGGTAATGTCTCTGCCCCTCACGTCCCATTGCTTGTTTACAGGTCTGGCTGGCTTTGCTCGCCTCTGCCCTGGAGATCAATACGAGGTAAGCACTGTGTTGCCTGCGTTGTTGGGATTGAGCACTTGAAAGGCCTTGAGTAGTAGGCATCGTCTTGATTATT
Source organism: Cavia porcellus (assembly GCF_034190915.1). Taxonomy (NCBI): domain Eukaryota; kingdom Metazoa; phylum Chordata; class Mammalia; order Rodentia; family Caviidae; genus Cavia; species Cavia porcellus. Next base: position 27,938,158 of record NW_026947496.1, on the reverse strand, counting down.
AAATTGCCTTTTCTTTTAAAGACATCTTAAGCCAATGAGAAAGTCTGGAGATTGGTACAAGGGCTCCCTAGATTCCCCGCTTTTCAACATTAGCACAATCATTTCATGATGATGGTTACCTCGGTGTTGCTATTTTGCCAAACAGTGTGCAAAATGAGATGCAGGTGCCATGACCCTCATCCCCAAGTTCTCTCAACAATGCAAGGGTCTTATCGCTTGGAAACATCTCGCACTTCCCTGTCAGCGCTGGTAACATCAGTGCTTCAGACTCTACAGTCGGACACAGTCTGTGTTCACATTTTGCGAAGTATCCCCATAGTGTACTTTGTAGTAACGTTTTTTGATCCAATCTAGGATCACAACTGACCCTAAGTACTATGTACAAAGGATAATAGCATCTAGTCTTTCTTTATTCAGATGTACTCCAATAAGTTTTTTTTAAAGACCTTTTGTCTTTTCCCCTTCAAAAGGGAACTCCTGTAATCATTTCATCTCTCTTCCAAGCCTTCTATCATTATTAAGGCTGTCTGTACCCCTCCACCCAGACGGTGTGGAATTTAGTCCCTCAACCCAAGGGAAAATATCTTCATTCCTTATTTGTTTTCTTTTTTTCCCCTAAAAGGTAAGTTTTATTTACTTATCTAATTGTTTATTTATTGGTATCAAGGATCAAACTCAGGACCTCGTACTTGTCAGGCAGACACCGTGCCACTGAGCTATATACCCAGCACCAATTTTTTTTCAAATTATATATATTTTTCCCATTCCTCTACCCTCCCTTCAGCTCCTCCTCCTTTCCTCATTTACAGCATTCCTTGTTTGTGACCCTCAGGTGGGTTTTAGTGATGGTTTCTTTCCTCTCTAAGCAGCTGGGATCTGTGACAAATCGGTCCCCATGGCAGTTCTGTTGTGTAGAACCCAAACGAGAGCCATGTGTTCAGTGCATGAGCAGAAAGCCAGCGGCGAATCCCTCCAAGGCTCTTTCTTAAGCCTCTTCACTGACAGTGTACCCCGCTGCGATCCCAGAACAGGACAGGAGTGTGGGGTGACGACAGCGAGGAGGAGCCGGAGGAGCAGCCTCGCTGACTCGCTCTGATCCTGGGACTTGGGAAGCAGGGGTGGAGACATGCGGGCTGTCTGGTGTCCCCTCCAGATTTTCATGAAGTACGGCCGGCAGAGGTGGAAACTGAAGGGCAAAATAGAAGTCAATGGCAAGCAGAGCTGGGACGGAGAAGAGATGGTTTTCCTGCCGCTGATCGTTGGGTTCATTTCCATCAAGGTACAGTGTGGTCACCTTTCTGAGCATGGCAGCCAGTGACCTATGGGCAGGGGGACTGATGTTGGGCTTTTGAGCCTCTCCTCTGCCACTTTCAGATGTGACTCTGAAAGTGCCCGACTGGCTAAGAAAGAAACAGGCCAGAATTGCCTCTTTTCTCCACCAGGTCACAGAGCTCAAGGGGCTGGCGACTCACATCCTAGTGGGCAGTGTGACCTGTGAGACCAAAGAGCTGTTTGCAGCCCACCCACAGGTGGTGGCTGTTGACATCAACGACCTTGGCACCATCAAACTGAACCTGGAAATCACCTGGTAGTAAGTGGCCCTTGTCACATTCCTCATGCACCTGGTAGTAAGTGGCCCTTGTCACATTCCTCATGCGGAAATGCGTGCTGGTGTCCTCATAGCTGGGGTTAGGCCACCAGCTCAGCTTGGGGGCTGTCCCAGTTGCAGAGTGTCAGCCACACCTGACCTGTGGTACCATCCTCTTGGCCCCAGAGTCAATGAAACAAACTTACCAGGTGGCACCAGGTGTGCACAGGGCAAAGTAGGAGACTCAGGGCTCGCCCACACTTGTGCATCCTACTTTCAAATACTGTATTCTGCCTCCTCTTTTCCTGCTTTACATGCAAAACACACACACACACACACATATGCACACACATAATGCATCTCTCAAGTAAATGACTAACATGACGTATTTTTTCTATCAAAAACCCCACCTCTTGCTATGGTACTTTAATTGCTTATCCCTCCTTATCTCATATACACTGATCCAGAAAATTGCAAAAATCCTTAGCTTTTCTATACTCCTTGGTTGAAATATGTTCTTTCCAAAGGCCAAGAAGTTATCTTTTGTATGAATTTAAAATAGTTTTCCACATTGACCCTGTGGGAAAGATAATGATGCCTATCAGCCCTGGTAGGTCACAGCACTTGATGTTGTGCCCCTGGTAATGGTATTACCAAAAGAATATGACACATTGTTATTCACATTCAGAGCCTCCATTTTAAATGTGAGTCAGATGTGGAAGTGACAGAGGGCATCTCAGTTACTTTCTTGCTGGGACAAATCCCTAGCTCCTAAAGTTTAAAAATGAAAGATTTATTCTGGCTGAATTTCTAGAGGTTTAGTCCATAGTCAGCAACTCGAAGGCAGGGTGGCTGGCAGGAAAGAAACAGTCTGTGGCAGGACAGGCAGGAGGTGGCAGCAGCTTCTTTCCCTTTTTATTCCATTCGGGCTACCAGCCTATTGGTTGGTGCCACTCACACCCAGGAGGGTGGCGGGGTCTTCCCTCTTCAGTTAATCCATCATCCACACCCAGAATTATATTAAACCAATCAGTTGACTAATCCAGTATCACACATCAGTGATCTCGTCACTCCAAAATACTGCACGAAGAGCACATGCAGTTTTAAAGGAGAGGGGAATATCTAGATACAAACCATAATATGCCCTGTCACCTTGTCATTGGCATGGTGTCAGCACCTCTACCTAGCCTTAGCAAGGTTATTCTTCTTGAATTTGATATTAAGATATTACCAGCAGAAAGGTATGGTGGTACACACCTATAATACAAACACTCTGGGCGATTTAAGGCAGGAAGATTGCAAGATCCAACCCAGCCTGGATAACTTAGTAACTTAGCAAAAGCCTGTCTCTACTTTTTAAAACAGTGAGTTGGGACTGGGGATGTAGCTCAGTGTGAAGGCCCTATGAAGACTCAGTACTGCACATACAAACAATAAAATATGTTATTGGCCTCATTGTGAATAGATGATTACTCTCCATCATGTAGGAGGCCGTTTCGATGGCAATGAATAGGATGTTATTTTAGAAGAATCTGTTAATCACTTGTATTGTTCAAGTATCAACCCCAACAAAGCTCAAAGAATTTTTACAGACTTCCCCATCTTGTTATGTTATGGCAAGCATTGCTATGTTCATATTTCTATTATTCACAAGAAAGCAGGCAACTGTAGATGTAGATATAGATTGAGCTGGAAGCTATGATAATCTGTGGTTCCTTTGGTGGGTCAGGATTCAGCCTTCCCCATTGTCTTTTCTCTTGGTCTATTTTCTGAGGAGCCAACTTAACCAAAACCCACCCAATTCCTACTGGTTTGTATGGAAGTTAGTATAATGCAGTGCCCTCTTGGCCTGTGGGCTGCAGCCTGATGATTACAGGGGATGCTAACAGATGCGACACTTGGGGATCTGTTGTTTTGCAGTCCGTTTGACGTGGAGGACATGACCCCATCCTCGGGTGCGGGAAACAAGGCAGCAGCGCTACAGAGGAGGATGTCCATGTACAGCCAAGGCACACCCGAGACACCTACCTTCAAAGACCACGCATTCTTTGTAAGTTCACCATGACTTCTGGAGTAGACACCAAAAACCCACGCTAGGAATTGTGTCCTCCATTCGAGATGATTTACAGCCAGGGTGAGGGATGCTCTAGAATTCCTAATACTACTGTAGTAGCATTCTCAAGGGTCGCCCTGACCAAATGGTGACCCAGGGAGTCAGCACTCAGAGGCCGGCCCTATGTATCTGCAAGGGAACCTCCTCTGTCTCTCCTCTGCCCTCACCCTCCTGTTCCTGTTGCTTTGTAATAACAAAAGTTCTCTAAGATTAGTAGTTTTAAGAAGCAAGTATAAATAAAGGCCTCCTTATTTGCACCGGACATGCAGAACCTGATAACCTGATTCTTTTCACTAACTCCTCTGTCCTTGCCTTCTGAAGAGATGGTTGCTTCCTTCACCAGACAAGCCAAGGCGGCTGTCTGTCTTGAGTGCCTTGCGAGACACTGTCTTTGCCAAGCCACACGGCGGCCGCTCTGTCGGTGACCTGCCCTCCCTTGGCCTGAGCCCCAGGGCCGTGCTAGAGTTCTATGTGAGTGCGGCCTGCCCGTGTGACGTGCTTGACTCGGGGGCTGGTGGCATGCCTGCTGTAGCATGTCTCTTGCTTGCTTGGCTCCTCTGTCCTGCTCTCTGGGTAATGGTGGCCGCTGTCCTGTCCCTCGGGGGGGAACTTGGCCGTGCATGCCTCTTCTGTGCCCTTCTCTTCTAACCCGCCTTGTTTTTGTGCTGTGGTTCTTTTTCCAAGCTGTGGCCAAGATATCCATGGTAACAACATTTTTGTTTTTAAAAGAAACAACACTTACCCCTAAGGACAAGATTTAATTTCGGAAGGTAACTAGTTTACTGATAGCAGCCTTTCAAAAACTGGTGTTCAAGGGACTCAGATAAATTAAACCAATGTTACTAGAGCTCTTTCTCTTTTTTAAAAAAAAGTTGTAAGTGTTAGTTTACTTTTAACTTTTTATTCTTTAATACCTTAGTAAAATAAGCCCTTTCACTCATAGGAATACAGCAATGTATTTTTATGAGTTATAATTACGGGCATATATATGCAGTGTTCTGCATTCTCAGATTTGTAAAAGTTACCTTTGAATAGTCAGAGAGCAAAAGGTTAAAAGCCTTCTAGTTAATGATAATAATTTCATCTTATTTACTAAATTTTAAAACATGGGAAAAGGACAAGCTAAACTCTAGTGGAGTTTCAAGGGAAAATAGAACAAAAATGCTCCAAAACATGTCCTAAAACACAATAGCACCGTCGGGCATGGTGGCTCCCACCTGTAATCCCAGCACTCGGGAGGCTGAGGTGGGAGGATCGTTGTGAATTCGAGACCAGCCTGGGCTACAAAGTGAGCTCAAGGCCAGCCTGAACTGCATAGTGAGACCCATCTCAAGAAAGAAAAAATAATAATAATTAAAACACAATAGCGCCAACACAGTGGTGACTGACTGGTAACTAACAATGCATTCACGCTCCTGTGCTACAAGCTGGAGGGCTACAAAGGAGATTTAGTAGAGGTCTAATAGCTTACTGCAATAAAAGTGTAGTGCGAAAAAGCTTGCTGGGTCCTTACTGCCTTCTGGGAGAACATAAAGACCCCAGAGCAGCCATTCCTGTTGGCTCCAGCCTGCCAATCCAGGCCCACCTCTAACCTCTCACTCCTCTCCCGTCACCCCGTTGTCCCCCAAAGGGATCTCATGCTTTCATTCTATCTTTGCATACATTGTTCCTTCAAGAATGTGCTTTGTTGGGGGTGTAGTTCAGTGCTAGAGCACTTGCCCAGTGTGTGCAAAGCCTGAGTTCCACCCCCAGCACTGCAGAGAAAAAAGTAAAGGCAGAGCATGTTTCTTCCTCCTCTTTCTGTCCTCTGCCCCTCCATCCTCCGAGACTGGGTTGTAGGACCACCTCTTTCTCAGAAGCATCTCTCCCCTTGCTGGGACACTTATCCAAGGTGCTCCACTTGACTCCCAAGATGCATCTTCTCAACCAAGGTGAAGAACAAAGAAGAACTATGTGAGTTTCAGGCTTATTAGGATCATAATACCCAGATACAGAATTCAAGCAGGTTTGAAAGTGTCCAATGTCTTACAAAATGGTGGCTGTTTTTACACCTTACACTGAGGTGCTACTTATATGTCCTGTGCATCCAGAATTGTGCTAAGTGCCATAAAAGTCAAACTGTGTGGTACAAAATGGACTGCAGTGTCAGGAAGCAAGGGGAATGGCCTCACATGCTGTCACAAAGGCTGGTGGGTTTCACTCCAGAACTTTCCAGCTGGGCCAGTCCACAGGTCATCACATCCAGGTGGAAGGTACAGACAGTACCATTCAGGTCCCCTGTGAGTGAGCAGAAGCTGATGTTGCAGGGCTGCTTTCATCCTAAGTGGCCTGAGCCAATACCGCTCTGCTGTCACTCTCTTCCTGACCGTTCCCCTGTGCTATTTCTTCCTGCTGATGGCCTTGTCCCCATAGTAGACTCCAAGCCCCCTTGGGCAGGGAATCTCAATTTAGTCCTATGCATTCTTTACCACATGAGAAGTGGGTGCTAATTGTTTGGGGGAATGTGGGATGTGCAGGGCTAAGGAGGATTTAAGAACATGGGTGAGAGCCTCAACTGCCCGCTTCTCCCCCACAGCCATGTCTCCTGCTTCCTTAAGGCCAACACGAGCTGTGTATGCAGATGCCCAGACCAGGCTACGCAGGGTGACTTTCAGAAGCCCAGGTTTTGGTGAGGACCGTAAGGCAGCTCCGTGGAGAAAGGCTCCAGGCCTTCATCCATCCCCCAGAATGTCCCTTTTGTTCTTTCTAAAGCCATAAAGGGTATGTGAGACAGGAGAAAAAGGATCCATAGAACCACCTCCACCCTGAGACTTTAAGGGGAACAGTATACGGTCACTAAGACGAAACAGCCTAGCTCAGCAGGGGTGAGTAAGCGGGCAAGGCAGTGCAAGCCTGTAATCCAGCACTCCGGGAAGCTGAGGCAGAAGGATAGCACATCTGAGGCCAGTCCAGGCAACTTAGTCCATTCTCAAAAACAAAAATGAAGAGACGAAAAGGAGTGAGGATGTAGCTCAGAGCCGAGGCCCTGGGTTCAATTCCCAGTGCCACAACATAACAAAAGCAACCACAAAGGTGAAGAAACTCAGCTACAGAGCCACAGAGCATCTTTAGGGGCCCAGATACCCACCGTCTTTTGCATCTTGTAGCCAGAGTAAATCACCCTCCAACCAGACCAGAGTGGACTGTTTGGGTGGAATTAATGCCAGTATTGGGATCTAGTGACCCTAACTCCAGCAGCACCAGGACCAGTGACTCTACTGGAGGAGACAGGAAGCCTTTTCCTTCTGTCTCCCCCATTTCATTTGCTGGGATGTTTTGTTGGCTGAGCTCATTCCCAATGCAATTGTGAAAATTCATGATTTGATATATAATTAAAATAGACATTAGTTTGACACTATGTGTAGTTGTTCCTGGAGATCTATATGGGACTGATTCCAGAAGGCCTTCAGCCACCAAAATCTCTAAGACGCTCAAACCTTTACATTGAGGGGGCAGGACTTGCATATAACCCATGCACATCCTCTGTATACTGTAAGTCATCCCTGGCCACTGATAATACATAATACAGTACACATGCTATGCAAATCCTTGTTATACTCTAATGTCTAGGAAATAAGAAAAATAAAGCCTTGTACAGCTGCACTACAGACTTTTCCCCAATTAGTTTTGATCTACAGTTGGTTGAATCTACCCATATTGACCCCCAGGTACAGAGAATTGACTATACTTTAAAAATCTGATCCAGGGCTGGAGATTTAGTTCAGCGACATAAGCGCCTGCCTTGCAAGCAGGTAGTCGTGAGTTCGATCCCTGATACCGATAAAAAGGAAAAAGACAAAAAAAGAAAAAAAAATCTGATCCAGAATGTAGAAAAATTAACCATCTTGAAGGGACTAAATTCAAATAAGTAGAATACCTTCTCCAGAGAACAGCATTTGGCATTTAGGCATCACACTCAGACCACAGTGCAAGGAGAGCTGCACTGCCTCCCAGACCAAATGATCATGGTTACCTGGATATTTTGGACCTGTCTTTCCCAGTCCTGCTACCATGTGTGTCCCTGTGACACAGTGCAGGGCTGCCTGGCACAGGATGGTGTTTCCAGACCCCTGAGAACCCTACGCTCTGCCTCCTGGAAGACAGATGCTCCATTTATTCATTTCCTACTTCCAGAGAGGCTATGCAAATGTATTTCTGGCCTTGAATTATTTATGATGGTTACTAAATTAGTAAAATAGTTTCAAGAGCTTAGAATTCGCGGGTAGAAATTTTCAAAAAAAATTGAGAACTGAAGCAGAACAAAGCATCACAGCTTTGGAGCAAAATAGCACAGATGTTGGGAAGTCTTTTAAGACAGATGCCAGGAAGAAAAAAATCACTAGTGCTTGTTCATAACTGTGGCTGCCAAGTACTGTGCCATCCTGGGATTCAGGAAACCAGCAACATCTCCTATCCACCCCCAACCTTTTCTTTCGAAAAATGTCAAGCCTAAGAATAGTGCTGTGAACTTTCACCCAGATTCAACACTGGAGTTTTAACGGCTTGTTTTCCTTTGCCCATCATAGACGAGTGCACACACACACAAATGAAACACTGATGTGAAAGTTGTGGTGTTTTCGTTTTTAGTGCCTTATATTTTTTCAGGAAACAAACCATACCAAATGCATCCATGTATACTGAAGATAATAACAAGGTGCACTTTATCCACAGTCGAATCTACCTGATGACATCTTTGAAAATGGGAAGGTGGCTGAGGAGAAGATGCCACTGTCCCTCAGCTTCAGCGACCTCCCGGATGGAGACTGCACGCTTACCTCCAGCTCTGCTGCATCACCCTCCAGCTCATGCTCCGCCAACCCCGAGATCACCATCACCCCTGCAGAGTGCTCCCATGGCAGCCTATGCTCCCAGAGCGAGGGCACAGGGGACAGCAGTTCTGCATCCTCCAGGAGCTCCCTGGGCCAAGGCCAGGAGCCAGGGTGCCCCACGCAGGGGGATGCAGCAGAGCCTGGGAAAACTGCCGTGGCCACGGGTGCTAGTGCCAAGCACCTGTTCCTTGAGGATGGCGTGGCCGAGGCCCTTCTGCAGGAGTCGGATGAGGCCTCTGAGCTGAAACCGGTAGAGCTGGACACTTTCGAGGGGAACCTCACGAAGCAGCTGGTAAAGAGGCTCACCTCGGCTGAGGGGCCAGCGGCCACCGAGAGGCAGCTCTACGAGGGCTCCGTCAGTGGAGAGTCAGAAGGCTGCAGGTCCTTTCTGGATGGCAGCCTGGAGGACGCCTTCAGTGGCCTTTTCCTCGCCCTGGAGCCACACAAGGAGCAGTATAAAGAATTTCAGGCTCTGAGCCAAGAAGTCATGCATCTGGATGACATTCTAAAGGTAAGTCTTACCTTCAGACAGGGGCATTGACAGGGTTTGGAGAAATGTCTCAACTGACATTCCAAGTTACATAACCTCTCCTTTTCTCTTTTTATTCTTTTATATTTATTTTTGGCTTTTTGAGTCAGTCTCACTATGTGGTTTATGCTGGCCTTTAACTCACTGAGTAGCTCAGGCTGGCCTCAAACTCATGGTGATCCTCCTGCTTCAGCCTCCCAAGTGCTGGGATTTCAGGTGCATACCACCACACCCACCTTTCTCAAATTTTGATTGAAATCCTGTCCGGTCACAGGGTCAACAGATAATCAGCATTTAAATGGCAGTGGGTTTTAGTGCCAGTTGTGCACAGCAATTTTTATTTTTCTGACAGTAGAGCAATCTAACTGATTAGAATTCATTTAAAATCTCCAAAGAACATTTAAACTGCCGTCCCAGTGTTAATTATTCCAATCCCAAATATGAAATGCTGCCACTTTGATCATCATAGTCTCATAGATGCTTCTGAGTAGTGTCCCTCTTGGGGCGTCAGGCAGTGGGGAGCCCTTTTCCTGATGGAGAAGTTAGGAGGAGCCCCTTCTTCTGATGTGGCCCAAATCAGCAAGCCAGATCTTAGATACCTCGTCAGCAGTTAACATCATACCTAGAAGCCAGGGGACCCCAGCTTCACCCAAGATGTTTTTCTCAATCTCTGGTGATCAGAAAGGGTAGAGGGGGAAGGTGGATGAGAGGAATGCTTTCCTCTTGGGAGAGAGACCTGATGATGAACTCAGACTGTTGCATCAGTACAGATCTACCTCCACCCGGCACACAGGTTAAAACGTTGAAACACTTGAACTTTTGTCCTGAATCACGTTGCCACCTCTTATATTCTTCGCTTTCCCACTTTGACTTATATGGTCAAAGAGAAAACAACTTGGATTCTTTTCTGTGGAAAAATCAATTCCATGGGGACTTGTCCTATAAAATAGGCTTGACAGTAAGGCCGCAGCAGCAGGCTGAGAACCAGCCCACAGGAGGCTGCCTTTGCACTGCTGTTTTAAGACGTGGCTTCCAAACAACACCTAGAATTCCAATTTTGAGTCTTTCTAACCACCTTAGCCTCTTTTCTTTTTCTTCAGTCATGTTGACTGAGCCCTGGAGAGGAACTGTGCCTAGGGCCAATGGTAGGTTAACCTCTGGCTCTCCAGGTCCTGGAATGCTCCTGACAGATGAGTTCCACCATAGGCATGTTCCCTGAGAAGCAGCAAAGGCCCCCAGCATGTGCTTCCTGTAAAGCAGCTCAGAAGCATCAGCTCAGGGCTGCTGAACAGTCTGCTGGCCTGATTCTCCCATGAACCTCTTTGCTGTGCAACCAGCCAGCAAAGGGTGTTCATGCCAAAGAGCTCAGATGCCAATTGGCATGGCCTAACACAGAAGTCTTAGAGAAAGCCAGGGGTTAGCAACCAATCTAGCCAATCAGTAGAGAGAAGAGAAGCTTCCAGTGCAGCCTGGGCGCCGCTAAACCACTTGATCCACCAGGAAACATTAAGAATACCATCTATGAGGCTTATAAAACCAGCTAATCACACATTCTTTCCAAAGTATTATTTCAGCCTACTGTGATTCCAAAACTATCTTGCTAGTAAAACCCTCAACCACCCCCTTTCTTCTTTATGACCAAGAAACAAAATAGATCCTGCACAAAATCAAGTTGCACAGACGGCTGGCTTAGGAAAGGGGTTACTAGACATGGACCAAATCCTCTCTGGCTCCTTCTTTCCCCCCCTAAGATTGAAACTGGGCACCAGGGGTTAAGTCTGGGGCAAGTAGCTTTGTATCCAGCCAGAATTAAAGCATCAGCTGGACAAAGCTTTCTCTCTCTTTTTTCCTCCTTCACATTCCTAGGGTGCTAACCATCTTGAGGATCAGAAACTAAATGATGCTGCCTCTTGGACGGAGATCCCTGAGGGTGAATGAAACAACTGTGACTTAAAAGACTGAAAGGACGTTTTCCCACGTGCTCTTGTGCCATCTTAAAAGTCAGAGACAGAGCCCCGCAAGGCCTTTCCTACCTTGTGCTAAGGGATCAGCAAAGAGCGCCACCTAGCGGGCCAGAGGACACTTAATGCGTCTCCCTTGCAGGACTTGCCTGTTGAGTCCCTCCCAACGTCCTCTTGAGTATTTGGAACTACTTCTCCAGTCTCTGAACCTGCAGAAGCTGGCATAATTCTGTAATCTTTCCTGTAGACTCTTCCAGCCCACAGCAGGGTTTGCTCCCATCTTTCCAGGACCTAGTCAGGAAGCACTTGGTATTCTTCCACTCAGGACAGTTTCAGAGAAAGCAGGGTCTCTTCCTATGATTCCCCAGCCATTCATTGCTCCTCAACATTCAAAGAAAAAATAATACTGTGAATGCATCAGTAAGACGTGGGGCTTCTTATGTAGGAAGCATAGGCCCTGTGAATTCGAGCAGATTTCTGTTCCTGGGATTTATTTTTATTGATCCTTTAGAGCCAGTGCTTTAGATAAAGAGCTCCAATCTCAAGACACTGAAGACACTATCACTTGGAAATTGGCTAATCAATGAGCCTTGGCTCAGTGATTTAAAATCTGTCAATTGGTTTTGAGAAATAGTCTCACACTCATGAGCCCAGGTGATCTTCCCCCCACCTTAACCCCCCAAATATGTAGCTGGGAAGACAGGTGGGTGCCACCACACCTGGCTTGCTGGTTATATTTTATTTGGGAATGAGTACTAGACTGCCAATGAAAGGTAGCAGTTCTATTTCCCAAGGCTTTGTGGTTGTCTCATTTCCTTAACTTCTTATGATGAAAATGTCACGTGGAAATAGAACTGCCCATTTCCCAGCACCCCAGAGCCTCGCTGAACAACTTGTGGCCAATCTTGTGTTGTCTGTTCTTTCTGTGTACCTCACTCTGGAATATTTTGGAATAAACCCTGGATTTTGTGCCGTTTTATCCATGGTTGTACTTATTTTTCAAATATGAATATTTTAAATGGTAACAGAAAAATAAAAACTTGGTACAAAAAAAAAGAGTGAGTGTCACGTCTGCAGCTGGGTGCCGTGTGTGTCTCCTCTGGGGGTGTTGACACTGTCCTGGTGCCTTCTGCCTTTGCAGTGCAAGCCCGCAGGGAGCCGTAGCCGGTCTTCCAGCTTAAGTCTTGCCGTTGAGAGTGCTTTAGAAAGCTTTGATTTCCTGAACACCTCCGACTTTGACGAGGAGGAGGAGGATGGCAATGAGGTTTGTCACGTCGGAGGAGGTGCCGACTCTGTCTTTTCAGACACTGAGACTGAGAAAAACAGGTGAGTCTGAAGTCAGCTTTTACCTCTCCTGTCATAACCTACACAGTTGTTCTCTGTCACTGTCAGAGAGGACACGGTACGCAACTCCAAGATGGAATGATTCAAGAGGGTGACTTGGCTTACAGTACTCACCTCACAGTTCCGTTTTATTGTACAGTTTTTAAAAATGCCCTCCTTGACGTTGCTTAGAAGAAAATACATCTTTTCTTCCGTAGACGTGAAGGGGAAGGTTTCATAGCTGTGTGCATGCATGTGTACTGACTTGTGGTGGGGTTGAGTCTCTCCTTGTCTCCGTTACACTAATTCCCTGTTAGCGAAGCCCCCTGTGCTTGGGGAGGACCCTGACTGGAGGCCAGTTTGTGCCTGGTACTCAGTCCTGGGCTTCTGTCATGCTGGTCTTGGCTTTCTTGGTCCCTCCATCTCTTTCTCTCAGTCCTCTGGGTCCACATGAGAGTAAGCTCACCAGTGCGTTCATCAAAGACAGGCATAAGCCCCATGGCACCTATGTCCCTTTGTAAAAAGCCCTGACCAATAACTGGCATTAGACCTGCACTCTCAAGCTGGGAAATGTGACCTTCTCTGGGTGGACAAGGCATGAGGGTGAAAGGCCTTTCCCTTCCCACAGAGCCAACATTAGATCCACTTCTTTTGGGGTTCATTCTGTCATTTCAGGTGAAGCAGAGCAAACACGGCAACAAATGCAAAAGGAACATTCTTACCTCCAGCAATAGATCCATCACTGAGAGAGACAGGGCAGGGTTCCTACCCAACTTAGCTTTAGCATGAGGTGACCGAAATAGAGTTTCAAGTTTCAACACACTATGGCTACTCAACCTTTACTGATCTCTTTATAGATCATATTCCTGATTTGGGGTTCTGTTCCTCTGGGTGGGTTTCTTTTTCCAAAGTAAAACCAGGAAAAACAACATGAAAACTAGGAATATAAAGAAAAAAGATTTACTATATGCGGGCATTGTGTGAGTGATTCCAACACATTCTATGTTGAAACTTTGTCGCTCAGTGAAATGTATGAAGTGGTTTTCCACGAGTAATTTTCGGTATATTCATTAGCTTAAGCTGCTACACACTAGATCGTGATCAGATGTCATCCTAAAGTTTTTTTTTTTCTCCTTACCATAAGCAACATTTTAATAAAAACATCAGAATTTTGTGTATTTTACAAAAGACAGATATCAAATAGATCCAATTGAGTCAGTCTTGCTGTATGTCATCAAGGATATTAGGGCAAAATTGTGTGTGTGTGTGTGTGTGTGTGTGTGTGTGTGTGTGTGTATGTGAAATATGTGTTGACTGCCAGGACACAAGCTGATGGCCCTCCTCTTGGAGGCAGATGTGAATCAGAGGAAAGCTTTCCAAGCTTCCAAGTGTCAGTGTAGGAATCTTTTGCGGTGACTCTAGGGACAGGATGCTGGATGCCAAAAGCTACCCTGTCATTACCCAGCCACGTGAACTAGGACTCACACTGGTTGTCATCCCTGCTGGCTCTGGCTGCCCTTGTGTCCCTCCCTCCCTTTTAAGGACACTGAATCATTTTTAAGAATAAAATTTTTTAAATAAAAAAAAAGAATAAAATTAGCCAGGCATGGTGCTTCACACCTATAATCCCCGCCTCTGAAGGCTGAGATAAGAGGATTTCTGGGAATTGGAGGCCAGGTTGGGCTACATAGTAAGTTCAAGGCCTGAGCTACATAGTAAAACTGTGTCCCAACAAAGAAACAAAAAGAATAAAATTAGATACCATAATACCTATCATGATCGCTTCAGTAGACAACAGTGGTTTTAAACAAAGCCCAATAAACAAGACTAAGTTATACTCTCAATGTTCCAACGCCCTTTTGACCTTTGGTCCTGAATAGAATATCACATCTCCCTTCCTGGCAACTTTCCTTTTTCCTTGTCTTCAAGTAGCAACTAACAGGAGGCCAGGAAAAGTTCTTAATAGATTATTTTTTAATGGTATTACTCTTGGGAAACCACAAATATAGGGGATAGTTTAATCCCAGAAGATTTGACAAATTACTCTGTCAACAGAGCAGGAAAGCACAATAAATGCAAAAGGAGGGTGCGCTTAAAGGCCTCTTGGTGAAACTCCTTCATAAGGGGTTCATTGTGCTTGAGAAGCAAACAGAACTCTAAAGCAGTTTGTTTGTGTGCCCTTTCAATACCAGGCAAGTTGGCAACTGGGCTGAATTACACTGTTTTTGAAAGGTATCTCTGTCTATCAAAATAAGCGAGTGAAAGACTGATTCAGTGGATGCTGTGGGCCCTGACGGCCAGCCACGTTGACATATGTGATTTGGACACAGAGAGAAGAAACTAATGTTTCACCCCCACCCCGTCCTGCTTCACCAGTTATAGGTCAGTGCACCCAGAAGCCCGGGGGCACCTTAGCGAAGCGCTGACCGAAGACACAGGCGTTGGGACCAGCGTGGCCGGAAGTCCTCTCCCACTGACCTCAGGGAATGAGAGCCTGGACATCACCATCGTGCACCATCTGCAGTACTGCACTCAGCTCATTCAGGTAGGGTTCGTGCCCACATCTGCATCCGAGAGCCTAGGCTGTGTATGTGCCGGGAAAGGATGCTCCACTTTTTAGTTGTTTCTGGGAAAATTATGATTCAGAAATAAAAGAACACACCTGCTTAGATCTGAACCAAGTCAGAAACTCTGATGGGCATGCCCAGCCTTCCCCAACTCTGGGTTTTCCATCTTAAAACCGAGAATCTCCAAAACCTTCAGAGGGAGGAAATAAAATATTGTTTACTCTCATTTTAAAATCACTTGACGGTACATAACAGTAATGTGACTAAGGAAAAAGCAGAAAGGATTTGCATTCTGCCCTCTACAAATGGAAACTGAAAGCTGGCAGGAGTGGACATTTATCTGTGTGAATGTTCTATGAGTTTGCTTTCCACTATCTGAAAAGCTAAAAGCAAAGTGCTAGAGAATCTGACCACATTTCCCCAGGATTTGAGTAAATAATTTTTGTGAGCACTAAGAAGCACTATTTCTCTAGGTCATCACCACCGCCACACCACCCCGTTAGCGCTCATCCTGGGGCACCGCAAAGATGCTTTTTCTTCTCATTTCAAACTGTTTATCACTTCAGGTTTTATAACCATAGAGCAAGCATTTTGAAAGTCTTTTTTTGTGTGTGTGAGAAGGCTTTCAGCCTTTGTGCACAGAACATGTTTTACTCACACCATCTACTTAAATGCTTCCCCTGGACTGGTTGTCTCCCAGGCTTGTTCCTGCTTGGATGTGTGTGGAACCAGATAAGAATGTGGAAGTAGCCAGGTGTGGTGATGCACACCTGTAATCCCAAAACTCTGAGAGGCCGAGGCAGGAGGATCATGAGTGTGAGCCCAGCTTGGGCAGCTTAGTGACTTAGCAAGACTGTCTCAAAATAAAAACTAAAAAAGTTTTGGATGTAGCTTAGTGAAAGGTCCTAGGTTCAATCCCCAGTACTGCAAAAGAAAAAAACAAAAAAAAAAGAATATTGAAGCAAACATACAGTAAGCCCTTGATTTACAAACATTCAAATTGCAAACTTAGATAAGAACAGACCTCAAATTACATTGATAAAAGTGAACAAATCTTGAAACTAGCTCACATGTATGCCAAACATTGTCACAGTGGCACTGCTGTGTGCTTACTGTGCAGTGTGATAGTACACAGTAGGACAGTGCCCAATGGAAGCCAGGGATGTCCAGAAGCAAGAGGGTCCTATCCCACAGCAATGTCCCACATGAGTCCAGATGAATACCTAAAGCCCATGGCAATGCCTCCACACATCCAGCTGGAGGTCTAGAGCCCATAAGAAGGACTCACACCATTCTGTTTTATGGATCCGTGCTGGGAAGGCCCAAAGGTCAGCTTTGGAAGCTAGAAAGTCCATGCCAGCAGGGTGAAGGAGCTGTGCTGATAGGTTGAGTTTTATATGCTGGAGCCAAGAAGTCATGCTCAAAACAAAGACCAGGGCTGTTCTCAAAAGCACCACAGCCATCCTCAGTGATATGGAGGCCCCGAGCTCTCCAATGATAAGCACAATGGAGTACATGCCAGAAAGCCAGCATGGTGAGTTCATCCTGGAGATTAAATGGCACATCTTCCTCTCCAAAGCCAGGAAGCAATGCTCAATGTAAGAACCAGAGCTTCTCCGGAGAACCAACGGCTCAAACAGCAACACGTAGGAGGACCCATAATGCCTTAATGCCTCCTTCTCCCTCTCCACATCTCCATTTATGCTGGCAGTTTTCCTCAGATGAAACATGTATGCTCAGCACTATGGTGATTTAATTCTGCTAAGTTGACCACCAGTTTTTAATCCATAACAAGCAGAATCATCGATCATCCAAGTGTTTATGTCCTTTCCTCTTTCTGGCTTCCTTATTCTTGTGACCCACATACAGTGCAACCACTTACTACTTAATGTGACCTTGGGTGGGTTGCCCATCCTCTCTGTGCCTCAGTTTCCTCATCAGTAAAATTGGGATATCAATACTACCCACTTCAATAGGTTATTGGAGAAATAACATGAGCTCATAACAGTTATGAGGCTCAGACCACACCTGATATGTAAGAAGCACTCTATAATAACAAGATAGCTCTGATTCAGGTATGATTATCATACAACCTTCTCTCAACTTCCAGCTTGAAAACAAAAATGTAAAACCACGTTATGAAAAGTCAGTAAGCTTGTACAACAAATATTTTTCTCCATATGCCCCAAGATACAGCCTAAGCACGTCCTCCAAGTTTCAAAGGAGAGGCTTAGATTTTACAGTAGGTAAAAGGCAAAGCTGCTCTACCACGACTTCCAGTGCTCCTGCCAACAGCATTCCAGTTTCACAGGCATGAAGCACAAAGAAAGGCGCCAGACACTGTTCTCATCCCTCCGATGTTGTTCCTGGCTCACGGGGAGCAGTGGGCTGGCACACTGGCACCGCTGAGTCCATGATACATCACTGCTGCCAGGCCCAGGAAGGAGGCAGGGGCGGTAACACTATTTTTGTTGACCACAGCATCATCGAAGCAGTGTTTTTGTTTGTTTTACCAGCAAATCGTCTTCTCCAGCAAAACCCCTTTTGTGGCAAGAAATCTCTTAGAGAAGCTCTCCCGGCAGACCCAAGTGATGGAAAAACTCGCGGCTGTCAGCGATGAGAACATAGGGAACATCAGCTCGGTCGTGGAAGGTAAGCCCCGCCAGTCACCCACCGCATGGGTGAGGAAACACCAGCCCTCTCTCCTGCCTGTGCCTGCTCACTGCTCTTTGACAGGGAGGCAAAAGAGCATGCTTGGGCTGTGGAGTAAGATAAAGTCTTCACACTTTGGGTTTGTTAATGCCACACGTCAGCCTTCTGCATCAAACCAGAAATGCACAGGTTTTCTATGGGGTCCCCATTCTTGAAAAACAGTCAGTAGTGTATAAGCAGAGACACCATCCACCGACAGACTGTTTCACAGTTGTTTTCTCCCAGTGAGGTTCCCTGGGGGCAGAGAATCAGGATTGTTCTGATGCTCCCATGGCAGCTGATTGTCAGGTGGACCATGCTTCCCACCCCTGCTGGGGAGGGACAGTGGAAACCATGTGGATTCAAGGCATCCAGGACAGTCCCTGGTTCGCAATGTTTCAGAGGCAGAACTTGATATAGGGAAGATGCCTTTGCATTTGTGTGGTCTGGTTCCATGATTTTCTGCTCTTTTTTTTTAGAGCGTAAATAGAAATAGGATCTCCTCGTAATCTCTGATGAAGCCCAAAACTTCCCAAGGTCCTCCCAGTGGGTTTCTGCCTATTGCATCTATTCCCACTTGGAGCAGGTGACGTTGGAAGAGAGGCATGAAAAGAGGCAGGCACTGAGCCTGCAGCTGACCAGTATCTTCTCCTCTCCCCTCCTGGGCCCTCCTCAATCACAAGGACCTAGGAAAGTTATGGTGACCAGACATCACCTGGCCCTATGCTACTCTCTCATGTCCACCTGAGAAGAGAATCTCTAGCCACCATGGTGAAACTCTGCCCTCCTCAGGAAAGGCTCCCAACCGTTGCATCTCTGATTGTACACCTTATGCATTTAGGGTTACAGAAGATGAGATGCTTGGGCATCTTCCCTGGTGGAGATGTCATATTTTTGTGTCCCTGAAGGCAAGCAACTTTTTTTCTGCTGCATTTTCTTCATCCCCCTTCCCCCAGGATAAGTTCCTCTCCGTAACTTCTTTGGTCTCTGACAGTCTGCCAATCACAGGCAATCTTGTAGTATGTCCAGTTGAAAGCCAGACTTATGAAGGTTCTGAAATCTCTCACCCTGCCCCCACCAGTGCACCAGCTTTGTCTATAACACATGTCATGCATGGGGGCCACTCCTCTTTTCCAGCCATTCCAGAATTCCACAAAAAGCTGTCTCTGCTGTCCTTCTGGACCAAGTGCTGCAGCCCATCTGGTGTCTACCACAGCTCAGCGGACAGGGTGATCAGGCAGCTGGAGGCCAGCTTCGCCAGAGTCCTCAACAAAGAATACCCAGGACTAGCAGAGCCAGGTATGGGACAACCGAGGGCAGAGAATTCCCATCCTTTGGTGCAGCTCTCACACTGCATCCTCTACAGCCTGGGGATCCAGGGCGCACAGAGGCCAGCCTGAAATAGAAAGGTGTGCTTTCCAAGGAGAAAATCATGTACTCAGAGATAAGAAAGTAAAACTATGTACGTCTTAATCAGATATCAACAGTGACTTCTTAGAAGTGGTACATATCTGTATTGCTATGGACAGTTGTCCCTTTGTATCTGTGGCAGGTCGGTTCCAGGTTGTTTTATAGATGACCAACGTGCAGGTGCTCCTGTTCTTTATACAAAGTGGTGTGGTATTTGTATGTAAACTGCACACATCCCCTCATGTACTCTGGACTATTTGTAGCACCTGATACAGTATAAATGCTGTGTAAATAGCTGTTACATTGCATTGCTTAGGAAATATTGACATGACTAAAAAGTCTTATGTGTTCAGCAGAGATGCAACTTTTTTCAGTGTTTTGGTCTACAGTTGGATTCAACTGTATACTTCTTTTCATTAAAATGTCAATATGGGCTTGTCAAATGGTATAATCATTTTGGAAAAACAGGAAGTTTCCACTAAACCCTGTAGTCCTGCAGTTTTACTCTTAAATAAATGAGGAGAAATGAGTGATTATATTCTCAGAGAAGTACATGTATAAGAAGGGTCCTAGAGGGCTGGGGATTTAGCTCAGCAGCATAAGCGCCTGCCTTGCAAGCAGGCAGTCGTGAGTTCGATCCCTGGTATCGATAAAAAGGAAAAAGACAAAAAAAGAAGGGTCCTAGCTTTATTCAAAAACTGAAAAATCTTCAATACCCACGATAAGAGAATAGATACATCATAGTATAACCATACTATAGGGGATTATATCACATTTTTAAAAAGAGTATGTTGCTGCTGCAAGCAACCATTTTAATGAATTGCATAGATACTTTGTTGGGTAAAGAGAACCAGATACAAAAAAAGTGTAATTCAACTTATATAAAGTTCAAGAAGAACTGGACAGAAGTCAGGGGTTTAGCTCTGCATGGTAGGGGTGGGTAGGTAGCTATAGACAGGAAGGGATAGAAGAAAACCCATTGGAGCACTGAGGATTTTCTAGCTCTTTACATCAACGGCAGTGGGCAGTTGTGTGTGCACAGTGAAGTCATCTGGCTGTCCCCTGAAGATGAACTCATATCACGTGCTCTGCTCTATCTTGTAGAAATGGATGGAGGGAATGACTGACTGGCTATATTTCTGCTTTGTACTCTTCTTTTGTAGTGTTTCGAACCCTGGTATCTCAGATTCTGGACCAGACTGAGCCTCTGCTCTCCTCCAACCTATCCTCAGAAGTCGTCACCGTTTTCCAGTATCACAGTTACTTTACGAGCCATGGTGTGAGTGACCTGGAGAGCTACCTGAGCCAGCTGGCCAGGCAAGGTGGGGCAGGTTCTTTTTACCATACTGCAGTGCTGGCTTTCTTTGGAGTTGTATCTGATCTGTTTAATCAATGACTTTTAGTGATGGTTGCTCCCCCCACCACCACTCCCATAAGTCCACAGCTGAGCTGAGATTTGCCTTTTAAATGCCTTCTGGATCTTTAACTGATAAAGTCCCAGGGTTGCTAAGCCCATCAGTTATCCAGCAGAGGCATACTATTAACTGGAAGCTGGTAATGATACAGAGTTTACTTTGGTTTTTTTTTTTTTTTTCCTTTGGTAATGTACTTGCCACTTGTGGGATAAAATCCACAGGTAATAGTATTTTATATTGTCTTTTTGATGGAGTTTTCAGAGGTAATGGGCTTTAAAAGGCAGGGGTGACACAGGGAAGGGAAAGTAATAAAAGGTAGAACAATCAGTCCAGGCTGCACATCCAGGGAAAGGAGAGAAGGAACCAGGTAAGGCTGAGACCACAATGACCTTGTACCCATTTCCTGTTGCACTGCAAATATTAGTGGTGCAGCATTCATATGGAATGCCAGCCTCCTGGGGGTGGAGCCAGGCAACAAAGGTCTGGTTTCTGGCTCCCAGGTTTGTGCTCTGTAAACCCTCTGAGCCCTGACTGTGCGGGTCAGAGAGACGGAGGGATGAGGAGTGTTCCTGTTACCAGGAGAGTTTGGCAGAGCACCAGGCGGTGGCAGCATGTCTGGAGTAGACCCAGGCTCCGCCCTTTTCATTCTAGAACATTGAGCCTGCTGACATTAAGCCACTCCACCGAAGAGGAAAGTGTGGGACACAGTCTGTGTCACCCTGCGTGGCAGACAGCAGGCTGAGTAGAAGAGCAGGAAGAGACTTCCCAGGCAGGAGACAGAGATCCCCAGCTGAGGATCTCGTTTTGTGCTGCTCTCATTTCTTGACACTAAACTTGTTGCAGTCTAAATCAGTTTTGTGAGCAAATGTGGGTTAATCTGGGTATATGCTTGACACCTCTTACATTCCATGGTCTCTGGGAAGACTTCATTTACCAAAAGCAATGGGGAAGGACAGGTGAACAAACCTTTCACCTTAAGTTATTTTTCTTTCATTATGACAGGAAAAGTCAATATGGAAAATTCAGAAAACATGGGGCTGGGGATTTAGCTCAGCGGCATAAGTGCCTGCCTTACAAGCAGGCAGTCGTGAGTTCAATCCCTGGTACCGATAAAAAGGAAAAAGACAAAAAAAAAAAAAAAAGAAAAAGAAAGAAAGAAAGAAAGAAAATTCAGAAAACAGAGAAACATAAAGGAAAAGACTCAGATCTCTTATCTTCCCACTTATAAAATGTCATTTTTTTTCAGTTGCATGTAGATGGGTTTTAGACTTCAAACTTGTGCATATTCTTTAGAGTATTTTGTCTTGTTTTTAATTTGATGTGTTTGATGTAATTTGAACCACCACCTTTATCATAGGCTAATTTTTTTATAAATATTTGTGTCTTATGTCATAAAATATATGTAAAATACTATTTTTGATGCATGTGCCTGTGTCATACCTTCTAGTTTCCGTGGTTCAGACTCTGCAGACACTGAAAGACGAGAAGCTGCTGCAGACCCTGAGTGACCTCTCTCCTAGCAATCTCCCGGCCCAGCAGGAGGTCCTCAGGACCCTGGCTCTGCTGCTGGCCAGGGACAGCAGTGAAGTCAGTGAGGCTGTGGGGCTGTTCCTGACAGCAGCCTCCAAAAACGAGCATTTCAGGGAAAAGGTAGGACACTGAATCATGGCCATCAAGCCAGAACTTCATTCTATGTTAGCAGTTTAACTTCCATTCTCTTTCAAAGTAACTTTCTTCTCCTTATCAATAATGTTTCTTGGACCAGCCTGGGCTACAAATGAGTTCAAGGCCATCCTGATCTACATAGTGAGGCCTTGTCTCAAAAACACAATAATAATAATAATAACAATAACAAAAAAATAAATACTGTATGTTTGTAAGAGTTGTTTAAAATAATAAAAAATAACAAGGGCTGGGGATTCAGCCAGTAATAGAAACCTCTGGTTTTGATCCCTAACACCACAAATAAAAATGTTTTCTATGAAATGATTAAAGCAATAGAAATATAGTCAAGTGCCCCATAAGTTCATCTTCCAGAGAAAACTGTTCATAACTCATTATCTGTTCCTTCACATTTTATCTACATATGGTGACCTAAGTAGTTTTTAGTAAGATCATACTGTTATATGGGCCAGGATATAGCTCAGTGGCACAGCACCTGCCAGGCAAGTGCAAGAACCTGAGTTTGATTCCTGGTACTAGGGAGGGAGGGAGATCATACTGTTGTATTTCATAGCCTTTTTAAAAAAATTAATGGTCTATCATGATTAACTTCAGTTGGTGCTGTAAAAATAAAAGACAGGTAAAAGACAAGGCTGTGCCATGATTGCTATTTGTAAGGGCACAATCCAGTGCCGTGCCTCGTTAGACCAAGAGAACCTCAGTCCTGCTCATGGGCAACTGTGCACACTCAGGCATGTGTGTGCACTGCTAACTTCAGTGTTTGCACTTCTTTAATTTTCCTCTTTTGATAGAGTAGAGCATGGTTGGCCATAAAACAGCCTCAAGAGTTAATTACACTACAAAAACAGAACCTGTAGGAACAGATAACACAGTTCACGCTCTTGGGCCAACCTGGCTCTAGGATGGGTTATGTTCTTGTGAACCCTCAAACACACCAGCACACCCTTGACAACAAGCTAAACAAGCTCTTACCAAGTGCACATTGGTGACCTTGTCAAGGACATGAAAGGATCTCCTTTAATTGCTTTGAGCTCATCTGAATTTTGATGAGTAAGTCTTCAGAATGACTGCAGATGCTAAAAGGGCCCTCACAGGAGTCCTCTGTGCTTGAACTGCAGATTCCAGTGACATCTAGAAAGCTGACGCATTAAAGCTGAAGGAAATATAGATCACCTATTCTGTCCACAGAATGTGTCTCTGCAAAAGCTTGCATGCAAATGTTGGTGTCAGCATTATTCCTATTAGTCAAAAAGTAGAAACAATCTACATGTCCATCAACTAATGTGAGCCATAAAAAGGCTAATGACATGGTGCAGCCTCAGTGAAACCTGAAAGAGAAAGGCATGAAAGCCACACGCTCTGTGTCTGTTTCGGTCAAATGTTCAGAACAGACAAACCATGACACAGAGCAAATGGGTGATCGCCATGAGCAGGAGAGATGGTCAGTGGGGAGGATTACCAATGGGTACAGGATTTCTTTTTGAGGTGATGAAAATATTTTCAGAGAGTGGTGATGGTTTGTGAATATGCTAAAAGCCATTGAACTGTGCACTCTAAAGGGCAAGCATTATGTCATGGGAACTGTATCCTATTTATTTACTTATTTATTTATGGTGGTATTGGGTATTGAACCCAGGGTCTTCATACTGAGCTACATCCCAAACTCTTTTTATTTCCAGACAGGGTCTCACTAAGGTGCCCAGGATCACAGACTTGAATTTGTGATCCTTCTGCCTCAGCCTTCCAGAGTTCTGAGATTACAGACATGTGCCACCGTACCTGGCTTTATGTCTCCATTTTTTAAAAAAAGGATGGAGTTATTTTTCAGAGCTGAGAAGATGGGGTGTCTAACTCCAGCTATCAGTGGCTACTGCAGAACTACACATGGGCAAGTGTGTCACTAAGTGGCTGATGATACACTGGAACTGTCCCATCCATACTCTGGCCCCATCAGATTTAAAGGGGCCTCACCAAGCATAGAATATCATTCTAGATGCTAAGGGGTTAAATAAGTTTTAAAAAACAAACCAAGGTTTTTGTCCATAAAAGAATTCTACATAAAGGCTGGGGTTACTCAGTGTTAGTGTATGTGCTTAGCCTGTGCAACCTCCAGCACCTCCAAAAGCCCTCCATATAAATGTGGTGACATGGTGTTTTTCTCCTATGAACAAATGCACGGATACACAGGTAAATGAATGTGTAATATAAGAACGTAAGAATAAGCACAGTATTGCAGCTATAGTTATTAGGGTCTACTTTGTGCCAGGAACTGCTCTGTCTTTAACTTATCTTACTACATTACAGGGTCACAAAGTCCTATAAGTAGTTCTCATTTCTGCAACCGTTTACAGATTAGCAGACGAAGCCGCAGGAAGTTAAGTGGTTGCCCAAAGTCACTGGGGAATCAAGATATATATTAGAAAGATATGCACTGCTGGGGGTGGAATTCACTGTGAAGGCCCTGGGTCCAGTCTCCACTATCCTAAAAGGAGGGAAAGGAAGAAGAGGGGAGGGAAAGGGAGAGGAAAGAAGAGGAGGGGAGAGGAGGGAAGAGAGGGGAGAGAAAACAAAGTAAGGAGGAGTAGAAGAAAGGGAAGGAGGGAAAGAAGGGGAGGGATAAATGATGACAGTGTTTCAAAAAAAAGTATAAATCTCCAAAATGCCAAGGTATAAATGACAAGATGATAGCATTTATTGGTCCAGCAGATATGTATTATATACAGTATATATATATATTGTAGCATGCAGATCTGATTTGAGTTCTACTGTGTAAAATAAAAGTAACTCAGGAAAGTAGCAAAAATTGCACAGTATACCTGCTAAGATGAAAAGTTAGTCCTCCCCTTCCACCTCTAATGCCCTTCAAAAGTCATTATTGTTTTTAAAAGTTTCCAGTGAACTAAAATATAACTTACAGTGACTCTTGCCCACTTAATATTAAGTACCCACTCTATAAGCCATTTAAGAAGAAACTGGCTTGGTAAATTAAGAACATTTTCTTTTATGTAAAACTTCTTTCCTGTAGTGCTGGGGATCAAACCCAGGGCCTCTCGCGTGACTTAAACCAGAACCACGGCCTTCTCACTGGACTTTCCTGCCTGTCCCGCCTTCATTATTGCTGTCCACTGCCTTCTTCTACCTCGGTTTCCCAGCTGAAACCCAGCCCCGCTTTCTAGTCCAGTTCAGACATTTCTGTGAAACCCTCTCCGAGGGGCCTCACAGCTCGCTGCCTTACCCTGGAGCTTTCTTCCAGCACCTAACACGTTTTTCTCTGCACTTCTCTCAAAATGATTTCAGAGTATCTACTAGATCTAGAGAGCCACTTAAAAGCTGGATTCAGAACAGGGAAAGCGAGTGGAGAGAGGGACCAAAACACAGTTGAGTGCGGAATTAATTGATCCTGGTGTTCTGCAGCACAGTAGGGTCTCTAACAACATCTGATACATTTCAAAATACTGTAACTAAAAAGACATAGACATGATAAATGTTTGAGGAGACAGAAATGATAATTAGCCTGACTTAATCATTACATGTTATGTACATGTAATATTATGCTTCCTCTTGTAAATCCATACAGATATGTGTCAATTAAAAACAATATCCAGGTGTGGCAGTACACTTGATAGGAGGAGAAAGAATTCCAAATTCAAACCCAGCATGGTTACACAGCATATTCAAGACCAGCATGGACTACATAGCAAGAGCCTTTCTCAAAAATACCAACCAATATAAAAACAATAATAGTTTTAAAAATAAAACAGTCTGTGTTAGGGTTTGCTAATGACCTAACTCATTATTTTGAAAACTGAAAAAGGGAAAGAACCAATTATTAAAAAAAAAAAAAAGATTCATAACTTGGCATCTTCCCAGAATCCAGAACCTCACAGAATATTGGGTCAGTTGATTACAGAGATACATATAATCAACATGAATTTAATGGAGTTTTTTTCTGTCTTAAAGTAGCACAGATTGCCTCCCTATATGCTATCACTTATCACAAAGAGTAAAAATGCCACATACTTTAAATGACACACGATTCCAGCCACCTCACGGTCCCCCTGCTTCTCTTTCAGGCCTTGCTGTATTACTGCAAAGCACTAACCGAGACCAACCTGGAGCTCCAGAAGGGAGCGTGCCTGGCGCTGAGAAGCCTGCAGGTGAGCCCTAGCCTCAGGATTTCTCAAGTCCTTCCACTGTGTGCCAATGTGGGCTCCTTACTTTCTCCCTTAAGCATATAGTTGCCTGTTACTAAAGTTAGCGATGGCAGAAAATAGTGTTTTTGTAGTAGTCCACAAGAACCACTTTGCTTTTGAGTTAGTATTAGAAAAGTATCTTATCCCCCAAATAAAGATGACAGGGTCATTTCGCCAGTATTTATGATGCACAACAAATAGCAAGGAGAAGTCCAATTTGCAAAGAAATATCACAATTCATCCTGCCACTAAATTCCCAGATCCTCTCACATGAAGCCCTCTTTGTTGGTTACTAACCAATCTTAATCATGTTCCTGGGCCAAGTTAGTGAGCTGAGAAAGATCTACAATGTAAACAGAAAAAGAGAGGGCTGAGAATTTCCAGCCAGAGTTTATATTTCAATGGGCTATGTTTAATGTTTGACCTATCTTTAAAAATAAACAAGAGTAATTAGCCTTGAGAAAAGAATGAGAAGGCCACACCTTCAAACTGGCTAAAATCTTAGATGGGTTGGCGGGACAGAGGGCAGGGAGCTACAGGCCAGGGGCACATGAAGAAATGGATTAATGCCTCAAAAGAAAAAGTTAATGAGCTGTGAAGAAAAACAACTGTGGGAAACTTTGCCTTCCTTGTTACTTGGTCAAAAGTTATCTTCAAATGGAAAAAAAAAAAACACACACACAGCGATGACTGCTGATCTGGGCATGCTTCAATACACAGTGGATGTTGGGGCTGGCGTGTGTGACTCTGACTTTATATAAATGAAGACGGTGGATTCTCTGTATTTTTATAGATTTAGATGTTGTGCAGTTGAAAGCAGAGGCTCCAGTTTTAATCCTGGAGTATCTCAGGTCTGGGGGTACAGATTGCACCTTAACTGTTTCCTCTGAAGAGATGGGATCCTCACTACTGAATAGGAGACCTCTTTCTAAACCATCTTGCAGCCCCAGCTCCTGAACAAGGTGGCTTTGCAGTCCCATTCTGCCCCAGCACCAACTCAGCCCATTGCCCTTTACAATAATTCCTTGCTTAGCGAGCTGCCTTTCCAGTGAACATTTTGGGCCAGGACCACAACTGGTTTACTGTAGCATCTCTCAGGCCTTATGAACAGGCTGGCCCCAAGAATGCTCAATAGATGTTTGTAAAATACGCAAGTAGAAGAATGCCCATCATTGACTTTTATTATTCTCCTCTATTTCAGTTACTTAAGCTGAAGAGTAGAATCTTTAAATTTTATTTTTAATTGACATATTTTATATATTTATGGAGTACATTGGGGCTGTCTCTGTATACGTACAGGAATTCTTAAATTAGAGTTTCTTTTGTTTCATTTTGTTTTGCCAATTGGACAGAGTGGAAAGAACTAGGAAAAGTGGGTTCCAATCCGGAAAAGCAAACTAATCACTTCAGAACTCTAGGCCTGGAGTTCTCTGTGGAATGAGGAATTCAGCTGCATCAGAGCTCCTGCAAGCACAAGTCCCAGGTCCAGGCCAGGAAACCCCAGGGTGGGGCCTGCAGGGTGGCAGTGAGGAATCTGTGCTATAAGAGGCTCCCAAAGCAATCTTGACATTCAGCTCAGTTTGGGACCCCCAAGTTAGATTTTTAAAGTTCCTACCAGTGATGAAATGCTAAGTCTCAGGAACCCCGGAATACTATTTAAACTATGTTCCTCTGTAGGCTACTGAGAGCATTAAAATGCTGGTGACTCTGTGTCAATCTGACACTGAAGAAATGAGAACTGTGGCCTCAGAAACCCTCTTGTCTCTCGGTGAGTCCTGTTTTTCTTGTGAGTTCCTTCTGATAAATTCTCAAAGGAAAATGTAGGGAAAAGTTTGACGAATCCTGTTTCGGCAGCGCTTGCTTCTGTGGGCTGTCCACTCACCTGCAGGCTGAGGATGAAAAATTACTGATGTCCATCTCCAAACCCCTTGTTCTCTCTGGGTGTGAGAGAGCTCACTCTCAGGACCCTTTCCACCTGGGTTCATCAGTCTGTTTGCTAACACCATTGCTTTGGAGACCGAGGTGAAGAATCATGAGTTCAAGGCTAGCCTGAACAACATAGTGAAACTCTATCTCAAAAAACTAAAAAGGGACACGGAAGTCAAACCACAAAGCAGAGGCAGCCAAAGTCCAGGTTAGATGGCCAGTGTGGAATTGGGACTCCCAGGAGACAGGACTGGTTGAGGGACCAGGGGTGCATCTGGGGGCACTACCTGCCCCACGCACCACAGGCTAACTCACGCTGAGCCCCAGGTAAACTGGGATTGCCCTGCTGGCCTGTGCCCTCCTGGGCCCTGGCAGCTAGAAAAACAACTGAAAGCTTCATTCAGTTCTCCAGTATCCAGGTAACACTTCCCTTTGCTTTTCCTCCCCCCCCCCCCTTCACTTTATAAAGTTTTATGCTTAACATGTTTCATACTTTTAATCTTTGGTGGGGTGACTTTGGAGAATAGGAAAAACCTTTCTAACTCTGCATAAAAATATACAAATATTTGTTATAAACAAGTTTACCATCCCCGGATATTCTTAATGTCTAGAAACAATAATCTAAAAGTCTTCAGACATAATCCAGCCCATAATGCAAGCTGGACAAAACCTCCCAGGTTAACTTTAGTATCTTAATTATGTGGAGGAGACACTCATGGCATTTATAACCACCGTGAAATCCCATTCATTGTTAGCCTTCTTTCTTACAATTCTTGGTTTAATAAGACTTTGTTCTGTTACTGAATATATCATTTGCTGCACAGAAAGTTTATCCAGCATATGTTTGCCTAAAGGATAAAAGTTATTCCTTATGGTTGTTTTTTTTTTTTAGGTATAGAAGTTATTTAATTCTCTAAAATGTACCCAGAGTGTTATTAGTCTAACCTCCTTTTCTCTATAATGCTCTAAATTACTAATGAAAGTTTCAAAAAAGTCAAACATTTGTAAGGTGTAGCCAAAGGTGCTTGGTACCCCAAGAATCACTGCACAATCATCAGTGTTGCAGAGCGATCATTAGCGATCATTTACCTTTACTCTGCACAGTGCTCAGCCCACCCCTGGGGTACAGTTCTCAGCACAATGCACCCCAGGGGAACCTGCACACTCCCATACCTGGTTTCTACTCCCAGGATTCTGCTTGTGTGGGTTTGAACTTTACCTCTGCATGGAAGTTTTTTTTTTTAAAGCCTTCCAGGTGATTCTAATATGAAGGCTGAGAATTCCTCAAGTCAACGTTATGGGTCTTCTTTTATCCTAATTCATAAATACTGGTGCATTTTTCTTTCCCACAAATAAGTGAATTAATACAGTGAAATAATATTTTCATTGATAAGACACCCTGTTCCAAAGGGCTGGAAGTGGTTACAGGCACTCAAAGGGCTCAGCAGCAACTGTTTACCAACTAGTGAAGAATTATTTCAACATTTCAACCAAGAGCTTGCAGTAGATCCCTCTGTGATAACAGGAGGGTTCATAATTCACTGGCCATTATAGCAGCTAGTAAACACACACAGCTACTGAGCAATTCGGCTGAGCTACTGTGACTAAGGAACTGTAAAGCTGTAACCAGAAATGGAGATGGATCTCAGTGGTAGAGCACTTAGCTTGTGCTGGGTTTGATCTCCAGCACTGGGGAAAGAAAGCTTTGACTTCATTTCATTTCGAGCACTTACTGTTTAAATGTGAATAGTCACATCTGGCCGATACCCACTGTACTGGATGGAACAGTTTCCACCAATGTACCACGGCATCCTAGCTGCAACTTTGAACCATAAACCCAGACTCTTTTCACCTCTAAATCTCTGCCTGTGTCATGGTAATATGCAAACTGACTGTTCCCTTATTTGTAATGCTTGGAACCAAAAGTATTTGCTGCTTGAGATCCTTCCAGATTTTGGAGTATTTGCACATAAATAATAATGGTTATTATGGTTTCATGCTGCAACCCATGCGGACAGTGAGGTCCTGAGAGGGGGCGATGTGAGATTATGAAAAAGCTAGATAAAAGGAAAGCTGGGACCTCTCTAATGGAGAAGCAGTGATAGTCCAGCACAGTCTGCAGCTTTATTTAGACGCAGTAAAAAGAAGAGGAAGTATGCAATGGGGCTGAAAGCGAAAACATTCTCAGATGTATTTGTGCTGTAGTTAATGGGAAGGAACACGAAGGCCAGACACCTGTTAATGTGCCACCGAGCTAGAGGTCAGTTTGTTTACATGGTCTGCCTCTGGCAGCTCATATTCTTAGGGCTGACCTTGCTGTATTCTTGATGCGTGGTCTATCTCCAGCTCAACTGTGGCTCAGCCACTCCCTACTGCCCCAGGTCTAAACATAAAAGTCATTATGTTTCATATATACCTTATACACAAAGCTTAAAGTAAACTTTCTGCAACTGCTTCATTCACTTACATTTGTACCACAACTCATTGCAGAAGGTCAAGTGTGGAACCCATATGTGGAGTCACACCAGTGCTCAAAAGACTCAGACTTTAGAGTATTTCAACTTTGGAATTTCAAGCTGTCAATGCTCAGCTTGTATCAGGACCTGTTCTGCACTAGACATTTGTGTTTGTTACCTTTCTCTCATCGCTGAGACAAAATACCCAACACCCAAAGTTGAGGAAAAAAAGGTTTATTTAGCTCATAGTTTGTCTCAAAAAAAACAAAACAAATAAACAAACAACCCCCCAACCCAAAGTTATTCTTTGCCTTGTAAACATACAGTGAGATGTTTTCTACCAGACATACTGCATAGTCGAGGCTGGCCTTGAACTCACTATTTAACCCGGGTTTGCCCTCCAATTTATGGCAGTCCGCCTGCCTCAGCCTCCCAAGTGCTTGGGGTTACAGGTATGTACTACCACGCTCAGCTCAAAGCATAATTTTGTAGCTAAGGTTTCCAAGCCTAAATTTGATTTTTACAAATGATCATTTAAGTGTAAGGATATGTACTATAGAGAAAAAAGTTATTTAGAAGTTAAATTTACTGATGTGTAGAATAGCCACACTGATGAAGTCCCTACTGTATTTAACATACAATCCAGGCACAAAGTGTGGTAGCACACAACTGTAACCCCACCACTCTAGAGGCTGAGGCAGAAGGATTGCCACCTGAGCTATATAGTGAGTTCAAAGCCAACCTTAACTAAATAGTGAGACACTCAAGGAAATAAAAAGGCATATAATCCAGGAATAAATGTAGTTTGTAAAATCATTGAATTGAGACCACCACAAGACTTCTGCATTATTTCATTACTTTGGCATTCTTTTGGTCTCTGATACTGGCTCAGATGTTCTTGGTTGTTCTACATAGTCCTTAAAATCAATGATATAATTAATAAAAAGAGATGACTTTTCCTTATCATAGCAGATGGCTTACAATGGCAATCCAGTATCAGAGAAGGAAAAGACACAAACCACTGATGTCAATTTATTTTGAATGCTGAATAAAAATGTTTAAGTTCACGTTTAATGTTCTGCATGTAGGAGAAGATGGACGATTGGCTTATGAACAGTTGGATAAATTTCCTCGAGACTACGTTAAAGTTGGAGGTCGTCATGGAACTGAAGTAGCCACAGCCTTTTAATTACGAATTAACTCTGCCTAACTGCTGTCCTAAATCTCGCCCTTTCCATCAAGAAGGTGCTGCGATTTCTCTGGAAAGCATCTCGAACTTGAAAAATCCTGTTGAGGTTGTCTGGAAATGTGACATGTTATAAAAAGTGCTCAGAATTTTGTGTCACAGTACCTTTCTGCTTTCTCTTTGGCCAATAGAATAGGGCTATGTAATAATATTCAGTAGATTACATCGTTGGTTATTATGTCTGACAGTACTCAGTAAAAAAAAAAAGTCCATCTTGTTATATGCAGAATTTTAAAATAGCCATCTTTGTACTTTTTGGAAGTTCTATAAGCTTGAAATAGTTGTGCGATATTTCAATAAATATATGCCTTGCAGTTTCTCTGTCATGTTCTCAGGGTTGAGTGGCCCTTTAGCTACCTAATTTTACTTTAAATACAGAGCACAAAAAAGAATTACTTCAAATAAAAGTTTACCTACAGAACCTGGTAAAATGATCCATTGTCAGAGTCTAACTTTTGTATTTTAGTTTTTTAAATGACCACTAGTATGTTTGGTTTTTTCTACACTGAAATTCCCAAATCAACCTAGCGTGGTGGTGCATGTGTATAATCCCAGAACTTGAGAGGCTAAAACAAGAGGAAAAGTTCAAAGCCATCCCGGGATACACAGTGAGTTCCAGGCCAGACTGAACTTTATAGGGAGACCCTGTCTCAAAATCAATTAATTGCCAGGAGTGGTGGTGCAGTACTATAATCCCAGCACTGAGAAGACTAAAGCAGGAGGCTCACCATGAGGTTCAAGCCAGCCTGCACTACAAAGCAAGCCTCTGTCTCAAACAACTAAGATTTTTTTAATTAACTGACTAAAAATAAAAAATAAATTCTCCAATTACATTTCTGTGATAGCAAAATGATAGGTAATGACTAAGAACTGTTGCATTAGACTATACTCATATTCTTACAAGCAAAAAAATCTTAAATCTTAAGCTTTTTAAAAATGAAAAACAGCCATTTTTATGATACTATTACCTTTAGATAATTTGCTGCTAAGACAAATCCAAACCATTCGCTGTGAATTCAGAAAGTTCTTTGAGGCTCTCGAGGCTGCTTTGAAAGAACCTAAACACTGGAGGAATCCTCATGGGGTAGGAATAGAGAGGTGTGGGATATGGTCTGTTGCCAGGTATGGTGCTGCACAACTGTAATCCCAGCACTCCAGAGGCTGAAGCAGGAGGATCTTGGCGAGCTCAAGGCCAATCTGGACCACACTGTGATACCCTGTGTCAAACCAACAAAAGCTAGTTCCTGCTTCTGTAAAAATGACCATGAGATTAGGAAGAGGAAGGATGCTCCAAGGAATGGAAACTGTCCCTAGAGAAATCCTTCACTCCTGGGTAGGATGCCTGGCCCAAGCAGTGATAAAAGCTGCCCCCACTCAGTATCTCGGTAGCAAGTCCGTTCAACAAGGGCTACCAGACTTTTCAGAATGGTTCTCACTGAAGAACTTCTCTCCCGCTGAAGAACATACAGCTGGGGTATGCCAATGTATCAAAACAGTGTGTGTGTATGTGTGTAATTTAAAACTGTGGAATATCAGTTGTATTCTTGATGTGTTTGTATAAAATGTGGTTCAGATGTCATTTTAAATATTTCCATTTTAGCAAGACTTTTAAAAAGGGTTCGTTTCATTTTAAAGTGAAAATCATTTGCCAGGCTCCTGGCAAAATAGTTCTTTCAACTGTGAAGTTACAGTGTACATATTTGTATATTTATAAATATTATATATATGCATATATCTTTCATTTTAAAGGTACATTGTACAGTCTATAGTTAGTGTGTATAGTCTATGGCCTATGTTACGTGGTTGAAATGGTTCTTCTTATAGACAGTCAAGTCACAGGTGTTACAAGGTCTTTTGTTTTTGGTTTGGTTTTGCATTTTAAAAATTTTTGTGAATATTGCATGAGTAATGAATTCCATATGTTTTGTATTCACCTCTGCATTTTATGTTTGGTTGGGGGGATGCTTTTAGTTTTGTGGCATTTATATTCATCATTCAATCATGTAAGTCAAAATAAAAATTATTTTTACTTACTCCTATACAGAGTCTGATGTGGTCTTTATGTCCTTTCTTGAGTTCGTATTTACACTACTCCTCCTTTTCAACTTAGGTTCATTCTTATCTTAAAATCTCTTCATCTATAAATGAAGAAAAAGTTTGAGATGTCCTAAGTTACACAGAGAATGGAAGAAAGAAAGAGATAAGAGAAGCGTGGTTTAAATCAGAACTAAACTCATCTACGTTTTTTTCCTGGGTGCTGAAATTAACCCATCCAGGTCATAGTGTGTACTAACCAAGTAGTCACAAACATAGTTGAACCTTGGTTTGTGGGAATAATTCATTCCAAGAACATGCTTGTAATCCAAAGTACTTGTATATCAGCAAATTTCCCCATAAAAATGGAAATTCAGATTATTCATTCCATACCCCAAAACTATTATTGTAAAATTTATTACAATTCTTCTCCCTCCGAATATAATACAAAATTATAAAGATAATACAAAATATAAAGAAAAATAAATTAACTTGTAGTTACTTTGAAAACCCTCACGGCCAGTGTAAGAGAGATGAGAGAGGAGTGTAATTGTGCAGGATGACTTCACTATCATTAATGCAATCACCGCTATCTATTGGTTTAATGGAATCTTTTCTTTTCATGCAACTGTAACAAGGAACTATCAATGACACTTGCTCTTGCTTCCTTTTGATGAGGATCTTGTAGAAATGTGACACTGCACTGTCATTAAACAGATTTGTTGCTCTAACTGGTTTACACTTTTTTGGGTGATGATTTTTCTATAAAATTTTGCACTGTTTCACACATTTTACCTGTCTCCCTAATCTCATTTGAAGTGAAGGGTTCCTCCACCTTTTTTTTTCACCTCTTCTGCAGACAAGATCTTCTCTATAACTTCTTGCTGTTGGAGATGATCACCCACAGTCCCACAGCAAGAGAGAAAGGAGAGAAAGAGAGACAGATCACTGGCTCAGTTGTGATCATGTGACATTCACTATCACATACTACTCATAATGCATGACATCATTCATTTAGCAAGTTAAAATTATTTGCTCATCTTGCAGAACACAAAACAAGTTTCTCATAATCCAAGGTTTTATGGTCATTGTCTTTATGGTCTTACCCTAGGACTTTGCCCCCCTCACATTGTTTGCCCTCAGGGTCTTCTCCCCCAAATTATATTATACAATGCCCTGGCCCTTTAGTTCTGGTAAATATTTTCCCAATCACTATCTGGCCATGCTGCTTGGGCCTTACAAAATTTGTTCCAAGACTGTTCTTACCCTTATATAGTTCTTAGCAACTATATAGCTCACTAAATTGTTTATTTTCAAAAACCTCTTGGTCTGAAAAGTCTAACCTAACAAAACTCTTCCTACATGTGTTATAACCTAATTGTGGGGGAAGAGAGAGTTGTTTCAGAATGCAGTGTCCTATGAGCAGAGCCCCTGAGCTCTCTGATTGAAAGGGAGTGTCGTCTGCTCATGGATATTCCCAGTCCGAACCACCAGTGGCAGCAAGGGCCCTTGTATTCAACTCTGAAAGTATTGATCCAGCAGCTTGTTATACACCCCATATGCTCCTGTGTTGAAGACTGGCCATCAGGCTGTGGCTGTTGGGAGCCTGCAGTGCTTTGGAAGCCTATAGAGTCTTCAGACAGTAGGGTCTGGAAGAATGGACCAAGGTCACTGGGAATGTGCCCTCAGATGGGATCTGGAAGCACCAACCCTTTCTCTGCCTTTGCTTCCCAGATGTTATGAAGTGAGCTGTTCTGCTCCAGCACATGCTTCCTGCCACTATGTTCTCCCTTGCCACAGGCTCAAGGTATTGAGACCAAATGACCATGAACTGAACTCTCTCAGACCATGAGCTACAGAAAACCTTTCCCCCTGTAAGTTATTTGTCTTAAGATATTTTTTTTTTGCCATCAATAAGAAATTTATTGCTCTAGAAAATTCTAAAGGCTGGAATTGCCCAGAAAATTTTAATAGGTTTATTTGTAATTGCTATAATGTTGAACTTTTGAGCTGGTTCACTGAAACATTTTAATTTGCCTTAATGCTTCATACCCCTGCATTAATACTAAAAATTCATAGACTAGTGGGAGATCCCAGAATGGTGAAGCAATGAGTACTAATAACTCAGCTTCTCCAGAAAAAAAAGCGTGTAGAGTCTGAAAAATAATAGCTTGGAGAGAAATCAAAATGCGTGGAAGTTCTCTCATAGAAACCATAAGAGAACAGACAGAGGAGAAGAAAATAGGATTAAGTGATCCAGAAGAAACAGACACCACCACAGAGGAGAGATCATTCAGCGCTGCCAACAGCAGCTATCTAGCCACCAGCTGGGAGGCAAACTGAAGCTAACAACTTTTCTTTGGATCATTAAGAACAAGAAAACTGCACCAAGGCTGAGAGCATCTTCTGCAATTGGAGCCAGCAGGGAGATTGTGAAATGAGGCTTCCAAAGTCGCCTTCCACAGTCAACAGTTGGGGAGTAACCTTAGTAACACGGATGCAATCCCACAGTCATGTGGAGCAGGAGCTAGCAGGGACGCCATTGTTGGGTGTCTGAACCAGTGTCCCAGCGCAGTCCTGTGGCTGCTTCACAGTGCCAAATTCCCAGAGTGAGAGAGAGAAGGGCAATCATGGGAAACTGTTCACAGTTGCAGAGTAGACTGTGGGGAGTCTCACTGAGAATCAGGGGCTCATAAATGCAGACTTGGATTGTACAGTCAGAGGCCACTTTCAGCCTGAGCTAAACAGGTCTGGAAGCTCACACTGGGATCATGTTCCCACTATAAACAGATCTCTACACCCAGGAGTGTTCTGGTGACAAATAGCCACCTTGGACTTTCAGTGTGAGCAAAGACACATCTTGGCCTCAACTCTGCTCCTTAATCTTACCTAGGCCAAGGAAAAGAGTCACATGTCCACAGCAATAGAAGACCTTCTTTTACTATTCTTTATTTGTATTTTTTTCATTTTCTATACTCTTTGCTGTTCTCCTTCTGTACATTTTCCCCCCTGCCCCCACACTTTTATTCCATTATTTTACCCTTTTTTTTCTTTTATAAGCATGTTTGTGTGTGTGTGTGCTTCTCTTCTTGTTGTTTTTTTTTTCTCACAATATAGTTTATAGAGGGTAAGGGATTCTCCCTTGTCCCTGTTTATTCCTCCTAACTTTTAAACACATCCTTGAACATAGGGACTTAATGGATACATAAAGAACATTCCACCCCTGTACAAAGATTATATATTCTTCTCAGCAGCACATAGTACTTTTTCCAAACTAGATCACATACTAATCCACAAAGCCTGCTTAAGGAAATATAAAAGGATAGAAATGATGCCATGCATACTATCAGACAATTGAGCGATGAAATAGAAGTCAACAACAGAAGAAATCTCAGACAAGGCCAAAGCTCCTGGGAAGTTAACAGCCCACACCTAAACCATCCATGGGACACAGAAGAAATTTAAAATTTTCTAGACGTTAATGACAATGACAGTACAACTTGTGAAAACTCAACAATACTAAGAAAGTAGTTTTAAGAAGAAAATTCATCACAATCATACTCACATTAAGAAAACACAGCAAGCTCCAACAGACGACCTTATGAAAAAGCTTAAGGCACATGAGAAATAGCAACAAACGAGTCCCAAACTGACATTAAGGAGGAAAAGATGAGAGTAAAAATCAATGAAGTTGAGACTAAAAAACAGTATTAAAAACTGGTGAATCAAAGAGCTGGCTCTTTGAAAGAATAAATAAAATAGGTAAATCCCTAGCCAGGCTTATCAAGAGAAAGTGAGAAAAGACTCAAATCAATGCAATTAGGCATGAAAAAGGTGAAATCATAACAGACACTGTGGAAATCCAGAAGATACTAACTACTTTGAAAATTATATTCCAAGAAATTAGCAAACTTTGAAGACATCCTTAGATAGTATAAACTATCAAAACCAACCCAAAAAAACATAAACATGATACCCAATAACAAGCAATGAAGTTGACACAGTGCTAAAGAATCTACAAACTAAAAAAAAAAACTCAGGACCTGATTGATTCACTGATGATTCTGCAAAACCTTTAAGGATGTTATATCTCCAATACTCTTAAAGCTCTTCAAAGAAATTGAAAGGGATAGAATGCTCCCAAGCTCATTTATGGGAGCCAGGATCACCCTGGTCCCAAAACCAGATAAAGACTCAACTGAAGAAGAAAACTATATGTTAGTCTTCATAATGAACATAGATGCAAAAATACTCAATAAGATATTAGCAAACAGATTGCCGTGCATTATTTAAAAAATCATACATCATGATCAAGCAGGTTTTATCAAAGAGATGTAAGGATGGTTCAACATACATAAGTTGATAAATGAAATACATCATATAAACAGAAGCAAGGTCAAAAACCATATGATACATCAATAGACACAGAGAAGGTCTTTGAAATTCAACACCCCTCCATGATAAATTCAACATCTATCCATGATAAAATCCCTGAAGAAAACAGGTGTACAAGGACCATACCTGAATATGATAAAAACTATATGACAAACCAATAGCCAGCATCATATACTAAAAGGGAAAAAACTAAAAGAATTCCCTCTAATATCAGGAGTAAGATGAGGATGCCCACTAACACCTCTTCTATTCAACGTAGTACTTGAAATATTAACCAAAGCAATTAGGCAAAAGAAATAAATAAAAGGTATACATAGAGGAAAAGTAGAGCTCAAATTATCATTATTTACAGATGACATGATTCACTACATATAAGACTCAAAGAACTCTTGGAATTAATAACTAACTTCAGTAATGTAGAAGGATACAGGATCAAAAAATGATTTTTGAATCATTAGCACTGTTATTTCACTAACAATGAATAGGACGAGAAGGGAATTATGAAAACAATTCCCTTCACGGTAGCTTTAAGAAAAATGAAATGCCTAGAAATTAACCTAACTCAGGAAGTGAAATATCCTGCAAAGAAAACGACAGTATCCTGAAAAAGGAAATTGAAGAGGACATCAGAAAATAGAAAGATTTCCCCTGCTCCTGGATAGGCAGAATCAATATTGTCAAAATGGCCATGCTCCCAAAACTATTACAAGATTCAGTGCAGTACCAATTAAGATATCAACAGCATCCTTTGCAGATCTTGAAAAAATAATCCTAAAATTCATATAGAATTAGAAGAGACCCAGAATAGCAAAATCAGTTTTGGTCAAAAGGAGCAAAGCAAGAAGCACAGCAACACCTGACTTCTAGCTATCACATACTGTACTAGAAAGCATTATTTATCTTAAAAACAGCATGGCTCTGGAACAAAAACAGATATGTGGATCAATGGAGTAAGAGGACATAGAAATTTCCCTTGATACATTGAGTTAATTCAATCTTTGACAAAGGGCCAAAAGCATCTTGGAAGAAAGAGTCTATAAAACAAGTGATGCTAGGAAAGCTGGTTATCTGTGTGCAGAAAACTGAGGCTGGACCCTTATCTCTCACCATGTATTAAATGAAAATCAAAATGGATCAAAGACCTAAACATTAAAACAGAAACATTAAACTTACTGAGTGATAAAATAGGTAAACACTTGAAGACATAGGTGTAGGAGATGATTATCTAAACAGAACCTCAATTACAAAAAATAAATAAAACAGCAAGAATTAAGAAATTGGTAATATCAGACAAATTGGTAATAGCAACAAAAGAATCAATTAGTAGGGTGAAGAGACAGCCAACATCAGGGGAAGACATTTTGCCAGCTACTCTTTAGACAGAGGACAATATCTAGAATACACAAAGAACTCAAAAAAATTAGTCCACCTAAAATTAAAGGTCTGGTTGAAAAATGGGCATGAAAGGGCCGAGGATAAAGCTCAGTAGTCCAGTGCTTGTCTGACAAGCATGAGGTCAGGAGTTCCATCCCCAGTACCAAAAAAGAGAGAGACAGAGAGAGAGAGAGAGAGAGAGAGAGATAAAGAGAGCAAAATGAACAGACACTTCACAGAGGAAGAAGCACAAACGGTTAAAAAATATATGAAAAAATGCTCAACATCTCTGGCCATTAGAGAAACGCAAATTAAAACAATGCTAATGGCAAACATCAAAAAATCAATCAATAACAAATGCTGGCAAGGCTAAGGTGAAAAGGAACCCTCCTTCATTGTTGGTGAAAATCTAAACCAATTCAACAGTTAGAGAAATCTGTATGGAGATTTTTCAAGGAACTGAAATTAGAAATTCTATATGACCCAGCAATTCTCCTGCTAGATGTCTTCCTTAAAAAGTTTAAGATATCATAGTGCAGTGATACATGTGTATTAACATTTATAGCAGCACAATCCATAATAACTAAATCCTGGAAATAGGCTGCATTCCCATTAGTGGACTATGGATAAAGAAAATGTAGTATCTATCTATAATAGAATATTCATCTACTATAAAGAATGACAGATGTGAGACATTTATAGGAAAATGGATGCATCTGGAAAATATAATGTTGAATTAAATAAACCAAACACACAAGCTTAAATACTAAATGGTATCGCTCATTTGAGTGAGGCAAAGGACAAAGAGAATAATAAAGGATGGATAAAAAGAGGTAAGGAAATTGAACTCTTGCAGTAGGGAAGTAGTCCAAGCAAAAGTGTGAGGGGTGAGGAGGAGGGAAAGGAAAAGGAAGAGGAATAAAGATATGCCATGTACAGGAACCTAGTAACCTCAATTAATGTAAGTATCATAACATGAGCTAAGATTAATAATATCAGGAAGACTTGAAAATGGGATAAGGAATTTGGAAGAAGAGGGACGGGAAGGAATGGGGAGGGGTTTCTAAAAAAAGGAAGAAAGAAACAAGTTGTGGCATACACATGTAACCACTCCCTAAAATGATTATAAATTCATAAACTGTGGACATATACTAATAAAATTTTTAAAAATTCACCCAGAAATGAAAATGGGAAAACTGTCAGTACAATTTCTGTCTCCTATTTTCCACTCACAATCATGTAGTTCTATACCTTTTGACATCATGGGAAAAAGAATATCTAACATTCAAAACTACCAAAAAACCTTTTGACATCATGGGAAAAAGAATATCTAACATTCAAAACTACCAAACATACCAAAACTACCAACAGGAAGACATGAAAAAATTTTTGACAATGAAATGTTCCCCATCATCGTGGATTCTTAAGCACAGTCTCTACATATGCAATGTGATATCTTTTCACCTAATCATTACACATTTGGCATGGATGGCATACAGGTTTGTATCTTAAAACAGGCCAACCAGACTGGACTCTTTTGCACCAACAGCTGTGCTCTGGAAGCAAAGATCTTTTTTGAAGTCCTGAGCAGTTTCTCGCACCAGACACTGCTAATCAGTTTGCAAATCAGAAGTTCAGTGGAGTTCTGATAGCATCTAATTTCATGGAGTACCATAGTCTTAGCCTATAACTAAGATTTCACTCCTCCAGTAGAGTGTGCACCCTTAGAACCAGCTTTTGTATTCAGTTTTTTGCTGGGTACTTTACAACTGGTGGATTTGTGCGCACTCTTCTTTGTACGAGCCATGGTACAGTGGCCTCCACAGTAACCCCTTCTCCTCTGACTTCAGCTAAAGGAATATTGCTGGTGTTAGAGACTGATGGCTGTGAACACAAATCTTGGGTGTCCTGTTGCAGTAACCAAACCTGACAACATACAAAACTCATTTCAAGCACTAAGATCATCACAATAACTATATCTGGTGATATGGTTCAGAAGTCTTTGGAATTGGTTGGTGGGAGGAATTTGGAAAGATTTGGAGAAGCGGGAAGCCCAGAATGCTGTAAGCAAAGATTGATGTATGATTCTCGTGAAAGTCAGAAGATCAGAATGCTGATAGAAATAGAGTGTAGAAGCCAGGTTCAGTTGGCTTCATATGGAAATGTGGACTCTGTGAGGATTGGACTAGATGCCACTGCTTATTACATTCTGATAAAGAATTTGTCCACATTTGTCCATACCTAAGACTGCAGTAAACTGTACTAAGGTGATGGACCAAGTAATTTCCAGGAGGAAATTCAAGGGAGTTCAGCATTCAGGCAGTGGCTGCTTTTAGTCACATGTATAATATAAGAATCAGGAGAAAAAACAAATAAGAGAGATTCAAAAACTTGCAATTTGGCCTGAAAAAAAAAAATGACCACATCCAAAAAAGTGTGGTTGTTAAATAGATTAGCACCCCTTAAAAAAAAAAAAAAACACATACTTTCTCCCCCTGGGACAATAATGAAGACTCTTGAGGGCATCTCAGGATTTGGCAGAATCCTACCAATTAAGACTCAAGAGTGTTAAATTAAAAACTTGTGTCAAAGAATTTCCTTTGAAGAAATCCTGAGACACAGAGGCCACTCTAGGG
Organism: Cavia porcellus; assembly: GCF_034190915.1. Classification (NCBI taxonomy): domain Eukaryota; kingdom Metazoa; phylum Chordata; class Mammalia; order Rodentia; family Caviidae; genus Cavia; species Cavia porcellus. The sequence continues at coordinate 27,895,750 of NW_026947496.1, read as the reverse complement.
AATTTGTTCCTCTAGATTCCTTTCCCAGTGTTTGTCTTCTAAACACTCAGAGGCTACTACTGCAGCCTTGACTCAAGTGGGTCTAGCTATCGCTCAGGATGGCAGCAGATCCTGGCAGCACCCACAGGACGCTGGTTCTTATATGCAATATATGCACAATGTAATGGTTGTGGGGTCACAGAGGCTCCCACTCAGATTTCAAAGAAATGCCTGAAAGACAGAAAAAGAAAATCAAAAGGAGTGTTACATCATCTCTTAGCAGATAAGTGGACATAGGTATTGAGGAGAAAGGAGTGCCAAATACTGAGGTCTGGTGATTGGATTTAGCAGGGTAAAGACCTTCATCAGAAGCATTAATTATCAGTTTCAGGGGTGTGATGCAGTTAAAATCCTATGCAGAGTCTACCCAAGAGGAGAGAACTAGAAAAGACTTGAGATGACAAGTGTGGCAACCAAAGATCTTTGCTACAAACAGGAGTAGAGAAACAGGCATGTAGTAGCTGAGGGAAGGTGGTATAGGAGACCCAGAGAGTCTTTTTCTAAATGAGAAAAAAAAAGTACAGCATGCTTACTGATGAGTCGAAGGATCTGATAGAGATAGAAAAATTGTAAAGACAAGAGAAGAATTTTGGAGTAATATCTTTGAGTGGGGTGGCAGGGGCTAGTTGAAAACTGCACAGATAGGGAGGAAGAGAATCAGAGTATGGACAGAGATGCAGACAAGTGGGTAGACATGACAGAGTTACAAAAGTACTCTTTTGATTGCTTCTGTTTTCTCAGAAAAATCAGGCAAAATCTATATATACTCTTTGAGTAGGTAACAGAATAGTCTTAAAGCCATGAAAGATCAATGGAAAGGAGCCCAGCACATGTTGGAATGGGCAGTTCCAAGTAGGCTCTACAAAGGTGCAAAGGCAGGATGAGCTCAGGATTTAGCTGAGGTTTTGTGTTCCAGGGAAGTAAAAGTAAATTTCTTTAAGTTGATACTGTTGACAGTGTTCAGTAGGAACTTAGGTATACATTGCTTTCCTTTGGCTCATATATCCCATTCCATTGTTGCCAAGTAATATGTTCTGGAACTCTTGATTTTCTCTTTCAGGTGGGTACCTGAAGTATCCTTGACCATTTGGCAAAATGACTGAGAAACAGCAGCCTTTTTATATGCGAATTGGGACTCAAATGTCTGGGTATTTATTGAGGCTGTGGACCTTTTGCCATAAATTTTGGAATGTCACTATTATGGGTCATTTCGTTAATAAGAAAGAAGAATCCATTCCTTCATCTGACAGTACTTTTTACAAAGAAAGAATTGTAATATTTGGCTATATATTGAAGAATAAATCTCTATCCCCTGAAACAAGAGCTCAAGCTGCAAAGAAAATTGGACTTCTGGCATTCACAGGTACTGACTTAACCAGATGTGTTAAAATAGCTATTTTGTGATCTTTTACCTTGTTAGAATCCTATAATTTGGAGATTTTTTTTAAAGTTCTGTTCTTAAAATACCAGTATCATTTCTTTTTAATTATTAGTGTTTTATCTTCTACCACTACAAATACAACTACTTTTTCTTGAATCTCACTTTTTAAAAGAATGTGCCCACCAAATAAATTACTAGTTAGATATTTCCCATTCATATTAATCAGTTGTATAACATACATACTGAAACTGCCTGCCCAAGTTCTCACTAGCTGCCAGACATGCTGATACATCCCTATGGCTCCTGCTGCTCAGGAAACCAATGCAGGAAGATTGCTTAAGTCCAGAAGTTCAGAGCCAACCTGAGCAACATGGTGAGACCCAGTCTCAACAAGTAAATAATAATAAAAGTTTTCATTATTAGAAAAACATCACAGGCTATACTGAGTTGATGTGATTTCAACCCAGTAATACAATTCTAATGTAGAATAAAAGTACTTGATATTTTATTTTTATCATGAATGCATTACACAGAAAATGTCTTAAACGCATCAGTAAAACACATGTCTTAAACACATACACTTAAAACAGCTATTAGGAAAGCCAATAGTTGTTATCAGTAAAAGGCAATAAGTAATGTGTACCTTGCTAGAAAATAAAGTGATACACACCTATTCAGCACACATGGCTCTAATTATCAAGTCCAATTCATTGCACAGTTTTTCTAATACATTTTTAAATACGTAACAAAATTTTATACCATCTTTAGTGTCTCCTAACCAGAATTTTTGGCTGGCAGCTACAAGTATATTAATTGATTTTGTAAGTGTGCAAATCAATTATTTAGCTTGATAGACTAAAACTTTTGAAGCACTATGTCTCTGAGAGAAAAACAGTAAAAGAAGTCCTTCCCACCAACCAGCAGGGTTGGAAATCACGTGTGGAGAGCTGGAGAAAAAGCAGCATATTTCTGAGATCACCCCAAAGGAAGGATAATAGTGTCTACCACTTGGGCTGACTCCACTCCCTAAATAACTGTATTCACCTTTTAGGGGAAAAATGAGCTAGTAAAAAAAATCCGCATTCTATAATTTGGTGTTATTTTTCCTTATCTATATTAGTGGGAAGCAAGTGAAAGAGCTTATTCCCAGCTTCAGCTAAAGCTTTAACAATGAATAGAATATTGCCAGGACCCTGGGACTAGTGTATCAAAGTGAGAGAAACCTAAAGCAGTTCAGAACTCTAGCAGCTAGAATCTAACCATCCATGTCATCTCCTCCTCTCCATCAAGGAGTGTTCATCCAGTGACTTACTGATCCATACCTTGATGAAATTTAAGATTGACCTACAAGGATCTGGGGCTCAGTTATATGGCAGATAGAATCCAGCACCAGAATGTATCAGTAGCCAAAGGAAGAAAACCTTTAGGCACAAGTTCCTTTCAGATCTGCAAAAGAACTGAAGTAAGAAACACATGAGAATGGGACCAAGGACAACTCCTACCTACCTTCTACAAGGCCAACTCTTGGCTTTAAAGCAATCCTTTTCTCTCTGCTCTTATATTCTGGTCTCCATGGTTTTCTCCAGCACTGAAGACAGAAAGTGTGGCTTTGATTAAGGAAACAAGGAAGGAGCCATAGGCAGGTAGTGATCTTCCCACACTTTCTATGGTAACTCTTTGCTGATCCGTATACAGGATCTCATCTTCCCAGCAGCATGAGAAAGCAGAAAATGAAAGGTATCCAAAGTATTATTTCTGTGGAAATAAAAATGTGAACACGGCCTGGGAGTGTAGTGAAGCCCTGGTTTCACACCTTTGCAACACACACACACACACACACACACACACACAAATGTGAATGCTTATGAGATTCTGAAATGTTACTAGCTACTAGATATGCCAGATATCTCTGCAAATGCAAATATTTGTTTTACAGGAGGACCAGGTGCTGAGAAACTTGCTGCTGAGTACATGAAAGAAGTAGCTTACTTGCTGCAAAATGATGAGGTGGCACCCAACATAAAGATCCTGCTGCTCCAGAGTATATCGTGTTGGTGCTACCTGAACCCTGGGAGCCAGCAAATGGTCAAACGTCTGCGCTTTATTCCTATTCTTGTTGGTTTGTTGGAAAATTACCTTGACTATTCTGTCAAGCAGAACAAAAGCAGCCTTCTTTTCGTTAAATTTTGGATTTGTTATACTCTATGTGTCTTAGTGTACAATGACTTTTCTTTACTAAAGGACCTTAAAGACTACAATGCTCTAAAATATAATTTGCAAATACTAGCTTCAGAGAATTGGTCGGGATGGCCTGAGAATTTTGCAGAAATGTTGCATCACCTAACTTGTCTTTATGGCATTTAATTTTTTAAATCAGTTATATTATTCAGCTCTCTATGCCATTGTATTACCTTGGTCAGAAACCTGAAATGTATAATAAAAGGTGATGCATTATTCTTTTGTAGTTGAAGAGAAATAAAATAAAGATATTAAAACACATAGATACAATGGGGAATATGCATAGCTATAAAACTGTGCAGCTAAAATACTTTTGTCACATGTTATACAAAGACATTGTTTCTCTCCATTGTCTACCATTAAATCATGAAATACTTTATTTTTTAATATTTGTTTGAAGTTAATTAAGAACTTGTTCTTCACTGTTTGTTTTTCATGGAGGAAAAAGCTTATTCTGGGTTCTTATAATACCATATGTTTCTGAGATTAAAAAAAAATGAAATCATTGAAAGTTTTAAAAAGTTACCCTGTTCCCAAAACTGGTGGCAATTTCTGTAATCCCAGCACTAGGGAGGCTTAGTCAGCTATATGCTGAGTTCAAGTCCAGTATGAACTATATAGCAAGATCCTGTCTAAAAAATGTTTTAATTGTTTGTAAAATGGGAACTCATTAGAAGATGGGTTACCTATGCAACTGTTAGGACTAATGGTTTAGAGAGTTACCTGGCAATATCAAGGACCTGGGTTACAGCTCAGTGATAGAGCACTTGCCTAGCATATATAAGGCCCTGGGTTCAATCCCCAGCCACCACCACCACCACCACCCAGAAAAAGAAAGAAAAGGAAAAAACTTGTGCCTGTTTGTAATTACACTGTATCTGTAGCTAAAGCTATATCTATCGGAGTGATCTATGTCCTTTCATGTTTCGCAGATGAGAACTTCAGCTGAGCAGAGCTTTCATGCAATGCTTCCACCTTTCACAAAGGGAACAATAAAACTGCAGTCTCCTCATCCTCACCTCACCTTTTGGAGGAACCTCGTGAGGGATGTTTTAGTCACTTTCTCATCACTAGGACAAAATAATGGCCACAGCTCAGAGGAGAGGAGGTTTGTTTTTGCTCATGGCTTTATTTTAGTCCATGGTCAACTGACTCCAGGGCAGAAACAGGCTGGCAGAGAGATGTGGCAGAGAAAATGGTGCTCCACCATGGTAGCCAGGAAGCAGAGGAAGTGGGGAGGAGCTGGGAACAAGAATGCATCCCCGAGACCCACCTCCGAACAGCGTGCTCAGCTGTGAACTCATCAGTGGATAACCCATGAAGACAACTGCACCCATAATTCAGTCATGAACCCACTTTCCAAGACCCCACTTCTGAACACATGAGGCTTATTACAGACAGTCTAGATCCTAAACTGTAACAGTCATTATATAGAGTGTCTTCAGGGGAAATTTTCTCAGAATTTACCAGACGGGATCAAAACACTGCTTCAATTTTTTTTCTCACGTATTACAGCAGAAGACACATTGCCATTAATCTCCCTCAAAGCCCTCTCCCCCTTCAGACACACTTGCTCCATTGTTCCTGCCACTTGCTGAAGTAGTTCTAAAGCCCTCTTTTGAAAGTGTCTTCAGTTGTACTGTCCTGGCTGCCTCGATGCCCCAAAAGGATTCAGAATATTCACCTATCATGGTCATTTTGACTTTGAGGAAGAGGTTGTATGGTGCCAGAGCTGGGGGATAAGACAGATGAGGACACATTGCAACATTTTTATTTACAGAAGTTTCAGTAGCAGAAGTGATGTGTGACATAGAACACTGTCATGATGAAAAATGAAACTTTGCATCCACTTTTTAGACCATTTTCTTTCTTTCTTTCTTTCTTTCTTTCTTTTTTTTTTTTTTTTTTTTTTTTTTTTTTTTTTTGTAGGGCTCGAACTCACGATCCTGCGCTTGCAAGGCAGGTGCTTATTGCTGCTAAGCTAAATCCCCAGCCCCTAGACCATTTTCTAAGCACATCATTTCTTTTTTCTTTTTTCTACTGGGAATTGAACTCATGACCTCCCACTTGCCAGGCATGCACTGTGCCGCTGAGCCGTATCCCCAGCAGCACATCATTTCTTAAATACTCTAATAAACCCTCATAAGCATCCTCTACATCACCAACACTGTCACCACCACAGCCACTCCTCTGCCTCTTCACCATCAAGGCCATACTGCCAGCTAGCCAGCTCCCTGCTCCAGACACGGCTCTCTTCCTTCCTGAAAGTAGTTTCTACAGGGGTGGCACTGGCTCCATGGGGAGCCTTCCTACCTCTAGTCAGGGCCATCACTACCATGAGAAGTCCCTGTCAGCTCCAGCAGCTTGACAATCAGCTATGCTGTATCCTCAGCCCACTTTACAATTTTGAGACAAGACCCAGCTAAGCCACTAAGCTGCCCAGGCTGGGCTTGAACTTGTGTTCCACTTGCCTCAGGCTCCCAGTGCTGACTGCAAGGTGCCCCACTTGCTAACCTAAGTTCATGTTTCCCCAGCATTTGTTTGCCCACAAGCATTTCAGAGAAAAGGATTTGAGCGCAAGGTCTTTATCTGGGAGATGATTTCACAAGTTAGCAATAGGGAAGGAAGGATGTCAGTGAAAGACGTGCTGGGAAGAAAGCACTGTAGGTAAACAGACTTTTTAGGCTGCCTGGGACCCATCCTGGTGGATATGCCACAGGCCTCCACTGTTCCACCCAGAGGACCCTGGACCTCAACTGTTCATTCACTAATTCCCCTTTTGGTTCAACTACAAAACCTGCAAGTCTGAGGTTTTTTTGAAGGGTAGCATTTTCTAAATGAAATTTGAGGATCCCAAGGCAGTGTATATTTGGCTCATGAGAATATACTTTCTCTTGGTGACTTTCATGTCTTTAGACAGGACACTTTGCCCTATAGTCTTAGAGACTGCCAATCAAACTTCCCCACGAGTGGTAATATATGCTGGTCTCTGCCTATCATACCTTAGGGAACTGTTTCAGGCAAAGTGATAAAAACAGAAAAATCACTGCAAAGTCAGCACCAATTTTCATTTGGTTGTTTTTCAAAGACAAGTTTTTAAGTTTATGAAGCCAACATACTTAGTTTATGTTGTATCCTCTTTGAGAAATCTTTGCCAAACCTAGAGGTTCCTAGTTTCTTCTAGAAGTCCTATAATTTTAACATACTTTAAAAATCTTACAATCTACTTTTCGCCATTTCCGAAAGACTTTCTATGGCCAAATCATCCTATTCTACTTGTCTTTCCTTCCTACTGGCTCTCAGCTTATTTTCCCTCCTCCAACCAAAATGTTTTCTTAAAATTAACTTACCTGTTGTTTATTGCTATCTGTAGACTAGTGGCCCATATTCAAAACATAGGCAGCCACACTAACAGTTGCCGCTGGCCTCACGCGGCTAAATATAAAATGTTTACATTCCTCATTCACAGTTACATCTCAAGTGCTCAATAGCTAGTGGCTACCACACTGGACAGCACACATGTCCAAATCTATTATATTCTCTAAAGTGCTACTGGACAAGGTTGTACTAGTAAGTTTCCATTTTTTACTATAGTTCAGGCCCCTCTACTATGATTTTTAATCCTCAGAACACTGAGGTAGGTTCTATTGCAAAACTGAAGATGGGGTTCTACACAGGAAGCTTAAACTAGTCGTATGATATTCACAACAGTGGACCCTTCACTTACAAACTCAATTTGTTCCCCAGGGCTGGTTGGTTGTAACTCAAGTTGTCAACTGAAGATTCAGGCTCCTTTCCACAGCACTGTTCTCCTGTTCACAGGCGGGTGCAGTGTCCTTAGACGACACTGGCCCACGGTTCCTCAATTAACCCCACACAGGGCAGGATGCTGTAATGTTCCATCTAAGTCTTTGAGGGTTAAATCTGTAACTGAGACCATCTGAAGCACAAGTGGCCAGCACTCAGGTCGTAACTCAAGATCTTAGTCATAAATTAAAATTCAGTCATGACCTAAGTTTTTAGTATGTCGGCCGGTGGTAACTTGAAGGTCCACTGGAACTGCATCCAATCCCAATGCTGTATACTTGGCAACCATGTCCCTTATTTTGTTCTTCCCTTCCTTCAGAACAAAGTACACACAGAAAACCACTCATTAATCTCAACTCACTCTGACTTCCTGAATATGTGAACAGAAGTTATATTCTCCCTACTGGACTTTTACTGTTTTCCCCCAACTTTGCTTCTCAAAGGACTATCCCTGTCACCCACCACTTCCACCCGGTCAAGCCCTTACACCTCACTATCAGATCCACTCAGGGAAACTTGTGGAAACACTGTGCTACAGTCCAAAAACTCCTCAGTTTAACTCCTCAGATATAAGAATATCTGAGAATGGGGTGTGAAAGACACTAATACACTGTACAACCAGGTTTGGGAAAGTTAAAACCTCAGTTATCTCAGTCTCAGTGGGATAAACTCATCTTCCCCTCATTTTTTCCAAGATAGCAATAGTATGTGAACAACGTAACAGCATAGAAATAGACACATTTTCTGTAGACTCCTTATACTTCATTCTTTCATGATACACAATATTCAACAGGAAATCGAAGTTTATTTATCACATCATATACACAAGTCACATCTGACAACCAAGTGAAAATACTATATACATAAAACACAGATTAAAAATATATAGTATTTGAATACAATATTAGGGTCCCAGGAGTCAAACAAAGAAATGTGATCCAGTGTTTGCATTAAGTAGTTATTTACTCTGCTATACAGAACTAGACTGGAGGTAAACGTTGGCAGTGTATTTCTCAAGAGTCAAACACCAATGAACTTCATGTACTTGGCTTTGCATCTGTGGAAGAAGATACGGTTTCTTCACATGTGCCACTTTCTGAGTCTTCGACTTCAGAATCCTCACTAATTTCCTCTTCAGAATCAAATTCCTGGCTATCCGACAATTCAGGGATATCTAGAGGTTCACTGGACAATCTCTATTAAAGAATAAACCAATAATTTATGTAAAAAGTTTAAAAACTCAAGTCCATTATCAATATAGTATTTTTTTTCATCTTGCCCCTCAAAATTCACTTACAGACAATACGTGTTTTATCAGTATCTCTACCATGCTAGACTAGATCAGCAAAAATCAATGTTTAATAATGTACCAATTTTTTAAACTACTTGTTTTCAAAGCACTTTTTTGGGGGTGGGGAGGGCTTTGAAACAGGATCTCACTGTGTAGTTCAGGTTGGCCTTAAATTCATTATGTAGCCCAGACTGACCTTGAACTTGTAGGATCCTCCTGCCTCACCCTCCTAAGTGCCGGGATTATAGGAAAGCTCCGCCATGCACAACCTAATTACTGAAATCTGATTCAGTTCTTGTCCTACTCGATTTGCAACCAGAATCTTAGAAAGATTCAAGGTTTTTTTTTTTTTTTTTTTTTTTTTTTTGGTAACAGGGATCAAACTCAGGACAGTGCACTTGCAAGGTAGGCGCTTATGCTCCGGAGCTAAATCCCCAGCCCCTTCAATTCTTGATGCAAGGTACTACTGTACTTTTAAGGCAGTAAAGAGTGCTACTATAGTATTTTAAGTGAACACTCAAAACAGTAATTCTGTCACAGCTCTTAAAATGTTAAGGTTACAACTCACCAGAGGAGTTTTGATTTGAAAAACTTTCTATCAAGTAAGATAGACCTTTTATTTTCTTCCAATATGTCATAAAACCTATTTTAACCCTAAGTTATAAGGCCAATTCTTATGAACATATTATTTACAACCCTAAGTTATAACCCTAAGTTATAAGGCCAATTCTTATGAAAACATTGCTTGTTGTTAAAACCCTAAGTTATAAGGCCAATTCTTATGAACACATTACTTCCAAATTTTAAAAAATTAGATAAAGACAAACTTATTTAGTGTACCAGTTAACTTTATAAATGAAAGTTAATGTCATTCTGATAGAAAATTAAAGTGAACACCACCTACTAATGTCAACTAAAATATAATTTCCCATTATCTTTTTCAGATATAGGCATTACTACTCCCATTTTATAGATGAGAATTAAGCCCCAACAGGATAAATAACTTGTCCTAATCAAGACGCTTAATTGTGCTAAGCAAAGAGCTAAGACTCAAACACCAAACCCAAGAAACTTGATCCTAGATCCCAAACACTGATCAAACTACTCCTCAATTTTATAGAAAATCAGATGTCTTTGAATCAGGTGAATATTAAATTACTTACCTCTATTACCTCTGCCATATGCTGTACATGCTCTGCTACTTCTGCCAATTCTTTATTCTCCTTTTTCAGACGGGCAATTTCATTGTTTTTTTGTTCAATTTCTTTATGAAGCTATATGACATAAATATAAAGTTCAATATAACATAGATTTGCTATGCTATAAACCAAATTATTTACCTCCATCTATAACTGATAGACACATATAACATAAGAGTTGGCTCTCAATAAAACAAGATTCATTTTGAATGATAATTTTGGCAAATGAGTTATTTTTGTTATCAAACTTGTCTTTGGCCAGCATTAAAGCCAGTTTACATTGTTCTAACTAAACATGCTACACATCGAAAGAAAAACAATCCTAGAAACCATTTATTGGGACAGAAAAAGGTTGAGACAGGTTCTAGCAGCCCACACTGGCCTCCAACACTGACCTTCCTGCCTTAGCCTCCCGACTACTGGGCTTACAAGTGTGTGCTCCACATCCAGCTCTAATCCTGGAAACCTTTTAAATGTACAAATTGTATCTAATACCTACTTTCTCATTTTCCTTTAGGGTTTCATAGAGAGCTTTCCTCCGTTTTTCTGCCACTTCTTTCCAATATTGAGAAGATGGAGTCTCTGAAATAAATTAATGTTTTATATATAACTTTTTTCTTTTTTTTTTTGTCTTTTTCCTTTTTATCGGTACCGGGGATCGAACTCACGACTGCCTGCTTGCAAGGCAGGCGCTTATGCCGCTGAGCTAAATCCCCAGCCCCATGTTTTATACACAACTTTAAAAACCATTACTGTAAAAACCAATGCTTTTCTATAGAAAAAAAATTCCAATCTCTTTTTTTCTATTTTACTTTTTGCATATTGATTTGAGTGTTTCAAATTGCATTAGAAATAAACCAATATTACATGTATCAACAGATTTCAGTGTAAGCACCAGCCTGGCAACAGCAAGGCCCATTACAAAAAAAAAAAAAAAAGCAGGGGAGAGAAAGGAATATTTTTAAAAAAGAAACAAGAGGTATTATGTACATGTAACTTCTCCCAATGTGGTTGTAAAGTGGATGAATTGTAAATGTTAAAAAACAAAGATTTTCCCAACTTCTATTTTGGGTGTTTCTATTTAACTCCCAACCTCCACTGAATTAGACCCAGGGCCTTGCAGATGCTAAGCACACACTCTCTCACTGAGCTGTGATAATGATGCTTTTGAAAAGTCCTGATCAGTTATCTTGTAGACGATTCTTAATTCTGAATGTTGTATCTATCATCGGATTCAAGCCAGACATTTTCTTGGAATACTGCATAAGTATACTGTATCCTCAGTGTATCATCAGAAAGCATAAGAAGACTTCATCACAACTGGGAGACAAGGGCTGGCAGATACAGCTCAGTGGCACAGCACCTGCCTGGCAAGTGCGAGGTCCTGAGTTCAATTTCCAGCACCATAAATTAATAAATAAAACTAGGGGTCTTAAATTTGAACATTTGAGGGGCTAGGGATTTAGCTCAGTAGCATAAGCACCTGCCTTGTAAGCAAGCGGTCATAAGTTTGATCCCCAGTACCGATTTAAAAAAAATTGAACATTTAAGATATTAGCTACCAGATTTCTCCCTTGTAAAGAGAACAGTGCTTACAAACCAGTAACTGATCCCGGTGTGCTCCTTGCCACTCGGGATCATTTGTTTGTAGGCCTTTTCAGTGGCAGAAGTAGAAAAATACTACTTCTCTTAAAAACATTAATTTGCACTGATACTCTAATTCCAATTCAACAGCTCTTCCTTTCCTTCCCCATTCCATTCACCACATTATGAAGCTGCCTCCCAACAGTATTCAATGTTACTCATTAGTTCAACCCTAAAAGATATACAAACATTTTTTTAGAATTACTACACCAAAACCATTGCCAAAAACAAATTTACTAATGTTTAGGATTCCTTTCCAGTTCTTTTAATTCCTAAAACATATCCCATTCAAGATGTTAAGTTAGCTTAATGCTCAAGTTATATGGAAAAATTTTGTTTTTATTTATGGTCATTCTAGCAATATGATACACAGGTGAGTTGCTTGGGTGTTTAACATTAGTGGGTGTTTTTTTTTTTTTAACCAACTTTTGCTCATTAATTTCAACCAAATGAGTTCTATGTATCATGAATCTTATTATTTATTTATAGTATTATTAAAGAGCCTTTTTAAAGACACGGCCTTGCTATATAGACCCAAACCGGCCTTGAATCCACTGTGAATGTCCTGTCTCAGCCTTCCTCTCAACCTCCCCACTGCTGGGACTACAGGCATGCACCACCACACACGGCTGTTTATTTCTAGCCAGTCAATCTTTCCTGATATTTCCTAATAAAATCTCACAATCTGTTCATGTTCTTCCTTACTATATTCCAAGCAATTCAGAATAAGCCTAAATGTCACTGTGACCTTGAACAAGTCAATTAACTTCTCAAGGTTTCAACTTCTCATCAGTGATAGCACCTAACAACTTATCATTAGTATTGAAGTAAATATCTTCCACAACACATCACTTGCTTCCACTTTTAATCCTACTACCATCCCACTAAAATTTGTATTTATCACAAGCACATTACTTCTCATTCATCTTTACTCCCTTTTCCTCAGCATTTTCTTACATCATAATCTCCTGGAATATTCAAAAGCCTTTATTCAAATTCATTCTTTTTCTTTTGAAAAACATATTTCCAAATCTCATGAATCCTAAGGCAATCTATTACCAGAAGTGCCATATTAATTGCTACCCTCTTAATATTTAATTTACATTTGGGCCTTACCAAATAAATGGTCACATCTGCCCAAATTTAGTCTTTTTATATTTTTTTTTTAAAGATTATTTTTGGGTATGGGGATTGAACTCGTGACCTCACGCTTGCTAGGCAGACACTTAAGTCACTGAACTAAATCCCTAACCCCCTAGTCTTTTTATATTAACAAAGTATCTTACAGTATTTCCAAATTAAGAGGCTATAGTCAAAATCTATTATAGTACTAGTAAATATTTATATGTAATTTAAAATTTTAAGACAAAACCGTATTTTTTTCATACCACTAATCATAAGATCAAATGCTTCTTGGGTAACTCCACCAAGATTTTTATTTTCATTAGATTCTGGATCAGGAACCGCATCAGTGCTTGAAGTCTTAAATGTTGATGGGTCATTTGAAAGCTTCCTTTTTGATAAGCCTTTAGGTGACTGTAAAAGAAACACTTTGACTGAGTGAATAAGAAAGCTAGAAGTTTTGTCATTTATGTATCAAAAACAATTCATATACAGTACTTTTTTTTGCATATTTCAAAAAATAAAATTCAAAACTCTAATCAAAATGTATAGTACCATTTTAGGAATTATAGTTGCAGCATGAATTAAACTTGGTCTAAGATTTTGCTAAAATTACTTTTATTGTGTTAAATATTGTGTTTAAGTTCAGTATCATGGAAAGGTGGTATTGTCAACCTGCAAAAACTCTTTAAAATTCAGAGGACAGACAATGAAAGAACTTCAAGCTTACAGATTATTAATAGGTGACTTGATGACCAAAAATCAAAATACATGATTTCTTCTTTTATCACAAGTATAAATAAAAGGAGTTACCATTTTATTCTCAAAAATATCAAACATTATTCCTATTAGATAATTATCAAATATCAAATTATTCCTATTAGATAATTATTATATCATTCCAGTTTTACTGTATGTCATAGCAACTTTGAACTTCCAAATTAAACAATTTAACCAAAACCATTTCTTTGGGGAGTACATAATTGCTTACATATTTCCAAATTTGAACAACTTAAATATTTCAGATGAAGAAAATCTTGGAAAGGTTTTTCACTGAGGCATTATCACCTCTCTCTTAACCCTCTTAACACATACCTCATTTTCTCTCCCAACAAGAGATCCCGCTGTAGAAGGCTGAATCATCTTCAAAGTTCTTCTTGGCACAGGCCTATTCTAGAAGTCAAAATAATTATCTTGTGACTGAGTCACTATATGCTTATCCAGCTATTGAGTTTCTATGTAATCTTAGTTTTATTCAAGTTTGAAAAAAAATACTAAGAACACTTTAATATTTGGCATGGTATATAATTTTATAATTCTACATATGAATGAATAAGACACTGGTTCAACTGCCAAACTTATTTCCCAAACTACAATAAAGTTTGAAGAAAATCTTAAGAATGAGTCCCTTAATTTTTTTTTTTTTTTTGTACTAGAAATTGAACTCGTGACCTCATGCTTACCAGGCAGGCCCTTGTGCCACTGAGCTAAATCCCTAGCCCCTCAAAATAGTTGTGTCTTGAAATTTTTTTTTCTTTTTGAAATGAAATGGACTTGGAGGGGGAAACTGGTCATAGCACTCCAACTAGACACAAGTAACCAGTCTCATTTCAATATATGCTGTTGCTATAGTCATTTTGTCAACTAAATATCTAGTGAAAACAAATATATAATAAAAATTCTAAGCTCTGGGGCTGAGGATTTAGCTCAGCGGCATAAGCGCCTGCCTTGCAAGCAGGCAGTCGTGAGTTCGATCCCCAGTACCGATAAAAAAGGAAAAAGACCAAAAAAAAAAAAAAATTTCTAAGCTCTGATCAGTAATTTAAACCACATACAACAAAATTCAAGTACAAAATATCTGTATTTTCATCTTAAAAAGACCTCCCATACAAACTAGGAACTGACAGGTACTCTACTTTTGTAAAACTAAACATCACAACATTTATGGTAGAAACTCACAAAAGAGTTGAGTGAGGGGAAAGGTTTACATGGCAAAACACTTTTGCCTATAAGAAAACAGATTCATCCCAGAGTTCCTGTTAAACTGTAAGTATTCCCAAACATGTTTATATGTATCCACAAAAGGAATATAATTGTTAACGGGCACCCTGTACCTGAAAACAAGTACATGAGTAGTAGATAACCCATCTCAACCATTCTGACTGCAGAAACTGTTGTGCTTCAAATCTACTCATTAGGAGACAGCTAACATGTCAGTGCTTAAGGCTTACTAAAATATTCTACAATGCCCAAGCTACTGTTTTGGAAAACATACTGCCTTCCTTACAACATGTAAATACTTATCTATATATTTCCTGATCTAAAAGCTCTATTTTTGCCAAAAAAAAAAAAAAAAAAAACCATTAGTTATACTGCCACCATGGGATAGCAAACAATGCTGAATACTCAAACAAGGTTAGCAAGAACATGATACCATAGTAGCGTGAGAAAGTTACTGATTCCACACTGTACTCCACATGACAAAGTTCACCTTTCCCACGGTAAAGTTTCTTCTGCTGTTCATTATCTCACTATTTAACTGAAGGACAAAGGCGAACTATTGTGAGAACAAATATTACACCAACAATTCAGGGTAAACAGTCGGCAAATACAAAAAAATAAAACTCTAGAACCTTAATAATAAGATGTTAATTTATTTAAGTATTTAATGTTAATAATGGTCACAGAAGACAAGTCACTGTCACACACAAAAAAAAGTTTCCAAGATTTAACTTATCTGGCCTAAGAAATGTAATATAACTATTACACTTTTTTTCTGTATACATATTGTGCACTAGAATAGACTTCTAGAGTAGGCAAGTTTTATGAGCTTTATCTTTTTTTTTGGTGGTGGGGGTAGTGGCACTGGGAATTGAACGCAAGACCCAGTATATGCTAGACAAATGTCCTAACACTGAGCTACAGTCCTAGCCCCAATATTTAATCTTTTTAGAACACAACTGGATATTCTGTAAACTTTCCTCCCCCAAATGTGTACCCAAGAACACACAAACAACTTCTACATACAACTGGCAAGAAACTCAGATACCGAATTAAAATTCATTCTTATACATCTAGTTGTAATCCAATTCTCTCATTTTACAGATGAGTAAACTGAGGCAATCCAAATTAACCCACTCAAATTCTACCCTCTCACAGCAAAATCAGATCCAAACAGAATAGTAGTCTTAGTCTCTTCATGTCTAAGATAGTTTTCCTTCCAATTTGTTTCACAACAATTCAGTGGAGGAAAGGGGGAGTTAATGTAGACACAGATGAAGTGAAATTGGCCATAATTGATAACCGCTAAAGTTCCAGACAAATTGAGATTACACAATTGATTATACCTTTGAAAATTTGAAAGTCTTCATAATAAAAACTTTAAATATACCCAAAGCCCAGTGAAAAGATGTCATCATTTTAAACAGAAGGTAATGGATTCAAATCCACAACTTATCAACAGTAATTACTGTTCAAGAAAAATAATGTAAGGATCCTGAGAAAACTAAACCAAATAAAAACAATCAAAAAGTATTTGCTATGCTAGATGTGGTGGCACACACCCGTAATCCCAGCACTCTGGAGGCAATGCAAGGACCCTTGCAAATTCAAGGCCAGCCTAGGCTACAAAGTGAGCTCAAGGCCAGCCTGAACTGCAAAGAAAAACCCTTTCTCAAAAAAACCCCCTCCTCTCTAAAAAAGGAGCCGGGTGTGGTGGCTCATGCTTATAATCCCAGCACTCAGCAGGCTGAGGCAGGAGGATCATTGTGAGTTCAAGACTAGCCTGGGTTACAAAGTGAGCTCAAGGCCAGCCTGAACTGCATAGAGAGACCATGTCTCAAAAAGACCAAAAAAAAAAGTGGGGGGGGTGGGGGGTTGGGGAGGAGGGAAATTTGCTTTTACTTATCAATGGTTTTTGTTTATTCTAACTTAAGCCTACAAATTAATACTGTTTCTAAAGACATGGTCCACTTCCCAGGAATCCCTATATAGTTTAAGTTGTACGGACTTAGCTAATTTATAAATAGTGCCATACATATGGGCCAGGTCAAATTTATAAACTCAAAATTAAACAAACTCTTTTCTAGTGCCCTAAGAATATTAAATATATGGGATAAGATTTCCAGTGACAGTATCATACAGGGATTTCAAGGATTTTGCAAATCAAACAGGTTAGATTGAAATGAAAGATGTACTCTGGAAAATGTTCAATATTATGCAAATGTGTCTCTGTAGTCAAACTAAGTCTGAAGATATTCACCAAAGATTTTTGTAAAAATTATTTTATGAAAAGGTATGGTTAGGGGCTGCGAATTTAGCTCAGCGGCATAAGCACCTGCCTTGAAAGCAGGCAGTCGTGAGTTGGATCCCCGGTACCGATAAAAAAGGAAAAAAGACTAAAAAAAAAAGAAAAGGTCAGTTAACCAGGCATTGTGATACATCCCTATAATAATATCAGCACTCATGAGTTACAAGGATCATAGGTGAATTCAAGATCAGCCTGAACTAAATAGTGAGACCCTATCACTAGAAAAAAGAAAAAGAAAAACAGAGAAAAAAAGGATGTGGGTGTGCAGTGGCACATGCCTATAATCCCAGAACTTGGGAGGCTGAGACAAGAGGATTGCTGTGAGTTCAAGGCCAGCCTGGGCCAGCTACATAGTGAGTTCAAGCCCAACATGAACTACATAGCAAGACTTTGTCTTAAAAAGAAAAAAAAATATATATAGTAGATCTACTATCTGTAGACAATGATGTTGTCTTGGATTAAATAAAGCAGTTAATAATCTTTTATGTTTTAAAAAGCAAAACAGAAAAAAGGAAATAATACAGAATTTCAAAAAAAGGAAATTAATGCCAATATATTGCATAGTGTTATCTTAGAAGTAGCTGTTCATGTTACAAGACAAAGGTATGAAAAAATGATCAAACAATGAAAGCACAAACTGTTCTTTTTGATAAACAGCAGTATAAACTACAAGATCAAAATCCAAATATCAGTTTATTTCTGTATAGTATCAGAAAGAATACTCAGGATGTTCTAAAAATTCAGTAACTCAGATTAAATTTGGCTAAACAGTCAAAAATACTTTTCACATCTGTAGTCCCAACTATTCCACAGGTTGAGACAAGAGTATCTCTTGAGCACAAGGGCTTGAGTCCGTTTTAGGGAATACCTCCACCTCTTAAATTAAAAAATAACAATAATAATAAAATTTTTAACATAATACTTTCTACACACCATTCAAGTGACTCTCACATACCTTTATATTTTCTTGGATTTCTTCTTGTTTCTGCTTCATGCTGGGATTCATTATGTATCTGCTGAAGCATAAAAAAACAGTAATTAAAAAACAGAATATGACTTGCACCTGAGATGGATGCTAGATTTTTTGTTGTTGTTGTTGTTGAAAACATTAGGCCAGGCGTGGTGGTGCACGCTTGCAATCCCAGCTCTCAGGAGGATCAAGGCTGAGTTTGTAGCCAGACTGGGCTACAAAGTGAGTTCAACGCCAATCTGAACTGCCTGTCTCAAAAAGACAAAACTATCCCAACTCTGCTATTTCAAAGACATACTTCAAAAAAAATGTTTTTTAAATAGCGATTACTTAATAGCCACTTAATACTCAGTCAACTCAGAGTATACATTTCTATCAATGGAGAATCTTTAACCACCAACATCAACTGAAGGACTACACCGGAAACAGGAGACACAGGCGCCAAAGAGCCATGCATTGCTGTTAAACGGGCTAGGGGCTATACTCACTGTGCACTCAAGGTCCGACTCCCTAAGCCATAACTGTGCCCTCTAGATGTCTCTGATTACTGTGGTCACAGTTTTATTCAGTGCAGTGTTTTTCAAACTGACTATGACTCATGTCTTACATGAACGCATTTACACTGTGCCCTAGCACAAAACATAAATGCAAACAAAAAAGCTAAGGAAGCAAAACCTAACTATGCGTGGTGCGCTGTTACCTTCCATTCAGTTTCATGCGAGAAAAACGCCGGTCAGCATCCACTAACGGGCGTCAGGCTGTAGTTTTTCAAAGTGCGGGCAGCCGCCCAGGATCACAAAATTATGAGTAACAGTCTAAAACAACTTAACTGATCAGACTGGGAAAGAAGAGACTTGAAAATACCCGGTGAAACGTCTATTTAATTAATTAGATGGCTGTGCCCTAGATTACGAAATAAAATGTGCTTTAGGGTTTAAGAAGTTGAAAGTCACTAATCGATTAAATTTAATCTTTCACTTTGGCCACACTCATGTCTGCTCTCTCATTTGCTTTTCATGCGCCACTTCGTTTACACATCTAGATTAAAGCCTCTAGCAAGGGACCGGGTCCAAAGGAAGCGCTGTACACGGGAGAATCCAGAGTGACCAAAGCCAGTACTTTTAGCTGGAAAGGCGGTATTCCTCTTCCCGGAACCAAGTGTGCAGACCTCCCCAGCCCTCACGTCGCGGGTAGCTACAGAAGCAGCACAGATCGGATCTCCCGCCTCACCTCGCCAGGACCCTTGGCTCCACAAAGCCAGCGCCCCGCCCACCCACGCGGCGCACCAATAAGGAGTGCGAAAGCCAGAGCGCGCCAAAACCAACCCAGCCAGTAGGGCGGCCCCTCGTCTCTTGGCTCCGGAGGCTCTTCAGCAAGCCCTTCCCCACACCCTGGCCGCCGCCTCACAGCCGTCCACATGCGACTTAAGGCAGGCAGGAGTGAGATCCAGGGGACTGTGTAAGCGCTGAATACCTTGCGCCCGGCATCCCCACCTCCTGCCCGTCCCCTCATACTTACTGGGTGGAAACACTCTCTTCGTTTTGAGCCCAGGCAGCAGTAGCAGCAGCGCCTTGCGTAAGGCCCACAGACTACCTCTGCCGCACCGCAATAGTCACACTAACTGGCGAGCTGGAAAATTACCTGATTCCGCTGGCCCACTCTGAGACGAACGCACGACCACTGACGCAAGGCGAGAGGCGGGACATCTGAGATCCGGCCAATTGCCTCTCACTGCTGCCACTTAGGCCACGCCCCTTCCCGCGCCTGCGCGATAATTGGTGGCTGGTACGGTTCTGGGGCTGGGACGCCCGGTGTTAGCTAAAGTTTGTAAGGTCAGTGCCCTCTGACCCCGCCTTCGGACTTCCTCTTTAGACAGCGGAGTCTTGCCCTTTGCCCTTTGCCCTTTGCCAGCGGGAAGCCGTAAGCCACCACGGGACTCGAACATCCGAAGAACAGAGTACTGTGTGTACGCGCTTAATGTATTCGGTAATGGTATGTTTCTGGCTTTGTTTAGGAGAATATATAAAATGTAGAAATATATTATTATTTAATATAATATATAATTTTATATTTGTGTACTAAATACAATCATATAACGACATACATATATAGGTATGTAACTATTTTAACTATAATAAACATAGTTACATAAATATATAAAATATACAAACGTGTAAAGTCTAAATTCAAACAGTGCACTGATTGGACAACTGGATCAAATGTTGTTAACCAGTGTTAAAAATGTAAGAATTATTATTTGAATTTGAAATACCAGCCAAGGAAAGCAGTAACAGACTCCCAAAGTCTGTTCATTCACAGGATTTGGGTCGCTGATAAAGAATATTGAAGCTGGCTGTGAAGAGCTGATTCCCATAGATCTAAAACAGGTCAGGGATGGACCATCATTGTAAAATAACGAATAAAACATTTTCAGATAGCCTATACTAAGTACAATATAAGCAAATTACAAAGTGTTATTTCTTTGCAGAACTAAAACACTAGGAAAATGGCTTCCATATGAGAGTAGTAAGCAAAGCAGAGATGACAATCTCCAAGTTACCGTAATTAACAGCTTTAGAGTGGGGAAGAGACCTGGCTGTTACCCAGACTTAGGAAGCAAAAGTATCCAAATGCTACCTTTACTTGCCAATAGTATTGGATTGGCAAGTTTTGGAATGGTGAAAGGAGACTTTGACTTTATGTATTTAAGTGTTTGAACTTTTTAAAAAATCCAACATACCAAAGGAGGCTATGCCTTAGTTAGGAAACATTGTGAATTCCCTAGAGTCTGAAACAGGATTTCAAAGGCTTAGGTTAGATCCTTTCTGCTTTGCCTGCCAAATAACCAACTTGTTTATATTAGGGTAATTCAGACCTATACACTGCCCAGTAAAGAAGTTATTAGCCACATAGGGCTTCTGCACATTTGAAGTGTGGCTAATTTCACAGGATGTGTTATAATGCAGAATACACAAGTTTTACCACAAAAATGTAGACTGTGGCTCAGTGATAGAGCACTTGCTAGGCATTGTGTGGTCCTAAATTTGATTCCAGGTCCCCCCAAAGGAATAAATCATCTTCACAGATTTTGTATTGGTTATGTACTAAAGTCATATTTTTATATACTCAGATGAAACAGATACTACTAAAAGAATTTTTTGCTTTTTTTTTTCCTTTTTTAATATACAGCTACCAGGAAAAAAATGGAAAGATGTAGCTTATGTGTCCTATAGGACATAGCTGCTTGAAACTACTGTCATGTGGCCATGGTGGTGCACACCTAGTCCCAGCACTTGGGAGACTGAGGTAGGAAGATCATTTCGAGTTCAAGACCAGCCTGAGCTACAAAAGTGAGTTCAAGGCCAACCTAAACTACATAGCAACTTTGTCTCCAAAAACAAAGCCTAACAAAACTTCTATCATGTACTTTATACCATGGGTTGTTCTCACAGCTGAGTGTGACTGTTGTACACAACTAAAAGACTAAATCACAAGTTCAGGGCCTCATACCACAAGGCAACAGCAAACTAAACTGAAAACATTCCCCGCTCAAGAGACATGGACCCTCAAGCCCTCAACTATTGGAAAACTTTCCTTTAGTTTGGAAGAATATGTTTATAGGAAAATAATAATATTATAGAGATCTCAAAGAAAGTTATATTATCATGGGATCAGAATATCTCTGCCAAGTATGGTGGCACACAACTTTAATCCCAGCTGTTTGGGAGACTGAGACAGGGATCGCAAGTTCGAGGGCAGCCTAAGCAAAACAGTAGAATCCCATCTCATATAAATCAAAGCAAGAGTTTTTTCTAGGCACCCAAGTACACTAGTGTTTTATTTATAGTAGGGAAACTATGAATACTGATGCTTAAATTATTCTGCAATACCAGCTCATCTAAAATCCTTTCATTTAGTATGATCTTACAGTATACAACTTTTAAAAAAATAAATAACATGGGATATATCTCCATCTTTTTATTTATCCAGTTCTAGCTGAGCACACACTCCATGGCCTTGCATTGTTGGATTGTCTCTTCTTATCTCGTCCAACAGCACTTCTAGTTTGTAAGCAGAGAGTTCGTGAGCAGAGAAGGAAGGGGGAAAAAAACCCAAAATAACGTGTGATAATAGAAAAGTAAAACCAAATCATTTAGCACAGAGTAAAGCATAATGATCAATTGAATTGCCAATGGAAAACAGAACCAATTGAGATGACAGAGAATAAATGGACCATTTTAAAATGGGTTGTTTATTGAAGCTAATTTAAATTCTTAAGATTTTCAATCAGATTGCAGAAAGTACCCATTACATAATAATCTCTATCCTTGTGAAAACTGCCCTGGGAGAACAAATACCAATTCATTATTTCTTTATTCAGAAGACTCAAATAGGATCACTTGTAAAGTATATTGTTGAGGGAGTTTATAAGATGAAAATGAATTCTTAGCTACACAAGAGAAGATGAGTACATTAGGGATCTACAGAGAAACAAACTAATAATACTTTAATATTAATTTGTTAATTAATAATGAATTGACTCATGTGATTATAGAAGCTAGTAAGTCCAGAATCTGCAGAGTCAGCGTCCTAGTTGGAGTCTGGAGCCCAGAAGCTGGTATAGACCCGGAAAAAGCTAATGTTCCTGTTTATTCTCCAGATCAAAAGCAGATAGCAGAATGCTCTCATTTGAAGACAGGGAGATAACATGGAGCATCATGAGCTTTTGTTCTGCTCAGGCCGTCAGTGGACTGGATGAGACCCACCAACACTATGGAAGACAGTCTTCTTTAATCTGCTCTTTTAAACTTGTCATGGTTTAGATCTAAAGTGTTCCCCAAAGTCTCATGTGTTCAGGTTTGAGGCTTTTGGAAGGTGACTGGATCATAGGGTGCTATACTTAATCAAGTGGCTGAATCCTTTGATGAGTTCTGTTAGGAAGTTAGGAAGTCCCAGTTGGAGAAGGTAGGGCACTGGCAGGCCTTTAGGGGGTTTATCTCTTGACCAGGCTTTTCTGTTCTCTGTGCTCTTGGCTACCGTGGGTTGAGCAGCTTTCCTCTGCCAGGCCCTTCTGTCATGCAGCCAATTGCACATGAACTGAACTCTCTGAAACTGAGTCAAAATGAATTTTTCTTTCTTCCCTTAAATTGTGGATGTTATGGATTTTGTCCCTGCGATGGTAAAGCCAATACAAATATTGATTGCATCCAAGATTACACAGAGCCCTGCAATAATGTTTGACCAAATATGTAGATACCCTGTGTGCCCCAGTCAACTTGACACATAAAAATAACCATCATAATGGGGAATTAAAGGCCTATCTGTACCTTGATAAAGAAGGGTTTGGATGCCTATAGAGTAAGAAGGCCTCCGAGTACACTGTATGGTCCATGATCAATTGACTGACAGGTTAGAAGGAACATCTGCTGTCTTACCCTTGTTAAGACATACCCCACACACACACACACACACACACACACACACACACACACACACACACAAAGAACCAAAACATTAAAACTTTGCATTGAGATAAATGCTTGCAACTGTTTTCTAATGACAGACATTAGATGGAACAGATAACTTTTTATGTAATTTGGATGAAAACCTTAACTAACAAACACACTAAAGTTAATCTGATCTGAGGCCTGGAATATCCTACTTTATGCTGGTGTGGGTAAATTTGGTATTCTGATAGTTTATATTTTAAGCAAAATAAAGGAGCTACACTGTCAAGATACTTTTTTCCTAAATTGGGCATGGTGGCTCGTGCCTGTAATCCCAGCACTTGGGAGGCTGAGGCAGGAGGATCATAGCACGTTCAAGACCAGCCTAGGCTACAAAGTGAACTCAAGGCCAGCCTGAACTGCATAGACAGACCCTGTCTCAAAAAGACCAAAAAAAGATACTTTCTTTTCCTTTTCTCTCTTTTTTTTTTTTTTTTTTTTTTGAGACAATGTCTCATTGTGCCATTCAGGCTAACCTTGAACTCATTTTGTAGCCCAGGCTGGCCTTGAATTCACAGTGATCCTCCTGCCTCAGCCTCCCAAGTGATGGGTTCACAAGTGTGTACCACTAAACCTGGCCTAACAATCTTATTTTACACAGAAGGGAATTAGGTTTTTTGCCCGAGCTGCCATGATAAAGTACCATAGAGGGAAAATTTAAACAACAGAAGCATATTGTCTCACAGTTCCTATGACGGGGAATTTAAAATCAAAATGTTGGTAGAGTTAGTTTCAGCCTGACACCCCTCTCCACTCCTCCAGCCAGAGGGAGACCCTGCTGCCTTCCAAAGAATGGTCAGAAAAAGCCCTCCAGGAGGGCAAAGATCAGAGAGGCAGCCCTTTGTGGGGCTAGGCTGCAGAGCTCCAGAACAGGCGTGGAGAACAGTAGCATCTGGCAGTGGCAGTAATCAGGGTGGGTAACTGGTATTGCCTGGCACCCAGAAACAGCAAAGACCGGTGTCATTAACAGGCAGTGACCATTGCCTTTCACAGCCAACAGTGAAGCAAGACAACTGCTAGTGGTTGGGGGAGGGGAGGCGGAGGAGGCTCAGGGTTACCCAGCCACGGGCTCTAGAACCCTAGATAACTGTTGAAGGTGAAGTCCTGGCTCATGAGGTGTTGAGGGACTCTAGCTTAGAGTCCCAGAGGCATAACACCGTGGGCTGAGATCCCATGGCAGAGCTGTGTGTTGCTGATTGGCAATTTTTATCTAAATCAAAGAGAGCCTTCATCTGATTGGGAACATGCGGAGTTAGGGCTTAAGCGTGTGTACCTGGCAACAACTTAACCTTAAGAGAGAGCTTCAGTTTTCCCAGTCTACCCTTCCTAACTTTGATCTTCACCTGTGAGTGGTAGTAGATAACATAAACTGCGATTCAGCCTAGGTGGTTCTGCCTCCTGGCTGACCTTTTTATGTATGGCCTTTGTATTTCAACTTCATTGCATTTGAAGTATGCTAAGCAGCTCCTACATTTTAAAATTTCTCTCAGAAGAATCATGTCCTTTTTATTATATTATTATTACTGAAATTAGTGATTTCTGAGTAAGTTAAAGTATATTAAATCCAGTTTGGATGAGAGCGAGAGAAAGAGAAGGGATTGAACCCAGGACCTGTACCCGTGAGTTACACTGCCAACCCTTTTTATTTTGGATAGTTTTGCTAAGTTTCCCAAACTGGCCTTGAACTTGTAATTCTGCTGCCTCAGCCTCCTGAGTAGCTAGGATTGAAGGTATGTGCCATCATGCCCAGTTTAAATTGTTTTGACATTAGGCATCATTCTTCTCAGGAAGGGCTGTTCTCTCTAGTAATATTTGTGAACATACAGGATATATTCCAAGCAAGTTTCTCAGAAAACGTTTTGGATAGTGTAGATATAATACAGGAAACATAGTTTTATTCATTGGATGTTAGGGAAAGTGGAGGATCACAAAATGATAAAGTGAAAATATAATGAATAATGAATGAAAATAATAGTGTATGTGTTAGAAACCAATTTTGAAAAAATCTTAGAATATAGGAAATGTGTGTGCCTGAGTGTCAGAGAACTTGCCTAACATGTGCATGGCCCTGGGTTCAATCCTCAGTGCGTGTGTATGAATCTGGCTAAAAGGAAAATGGCCCAACTTGTGTTCAGAAAGGAGAAAGAATAGGGCTGGGGATGTTGCTCAGTGGTGCAGCACCTGTTTGTCAAGTACAAGGTGCAGAGTTCAATTGCTGGTTTCAAACTAAAAAAAGAGAAAGACCCCAGGGTATATGGTTCCTCGATACCAGAGAAATTTGGTCAAGGAAGCCCTCCTGCCTTTTCCCAAACCTCTGAGGAATAGGTTTCTGGCAGACTTCAGAGAACTCTGTTCTACCTTGGGAAGATATTGTATCAGTTATCACAGGGTCCTTTGGTGAGTCAAGTATCAGGTGTCATGGAACACAAGATACCAACTGTTGGGCGCAGGCGCTCAACATACCATACCCCGCCCGGGACTAAGGACCACGTTTAGCTTCCGCAATGCGCTACGTCCCTCTCCAAATTAGCCACCCCGTGCGCACCTCGTGCTCACTCCGTATTCGCCCCGTGCTGGCTCTGTGGCAACCCTTGATTGACCACAGCTGGGTATATTGGCCAGAGCCCGCGTTCCATCCCAACCCTGCCTCCTTGTGGCAGCCTGTGATTGGTCACGGCTGAATGTATAAGCCAGAGCCCGCAACAATAAAGCGGCAGTTACCTGTTACCCACAAGAGCGTCTCCTGTCTCATTGGGGGGCTGCGCCGGTCAACCAACTATGACTAACTTAAGGGAAAGTCATGCATGGGGCGGGAAGGGACCTTGGGGACAACTGAGTCTCCAAGATCCTGCACCAGTGTAATGCATTTCTGGTGACAGTCTCTGTGCCTCCTGTGACACTCTCTTGAGAGTTTTGGGAAGAAGATCAGACAAGCTCAGCCTGGACCAGGGGCTCAGTAAACTCTGGCTGAAGTGTTAGCAGAGGGGATGGAAGGTGCGCCGTCCTTCAGAGTGCTAATACAGTGCCTGCACTCTCGCACATCACAGTGTTCTGAAGAGTGGATGGCTGTTGTCCTAAAGGGGGTTCTTCAGGGATTAAAGAATGTAACAAGATCCCTAGATGCAGCCTTAACACCCAATAAATAAATTAGTAGTGAACTAATAGAATTTAATTATCTAACAAGACCACAGTCTTTGGAAGGTGGAGGTAGAGTGACTAAAGAAAAGCTCAAAGGTAAAATGATGAAGGAAAAGACTCAAAAGAGAGCAGCCACTTTAATTTGAACCGAGAAGTTTCTTCAGTGGGCTCGCAGCCTGTCAGTTGCCTCAGCTCTCCAAAGCAGGTGAAATGGGAGCTGTTCCTCACAGAAACGAAAGTCAGCAATTAGCATGGCCTCACTGCCAGCACTGCACAAAGCAAGGGTCCACTTCAAGCTGTCAAAAACAATTATGATGGGGAAACTTGGGGAGCCATGGAAATTGTTCTATATCTTGACTGCAGTGTAGTTGCAGAGACTGTACAATAGCCAAAGTTAATTCAGTTAAATGAATTTTACTATATGCATGTGATACAATAAAGCTGAAGAATAAAGGAGCCAACATAATACTTGCAGGTCCCTTGGAAGCCTGCCTGGATGCTGAGAGGGGATCTAGATAGAGCTGCCTAACTTCCAGGAGGCAGCGCTGGCCTCATCACCCATCCGCTCAATGGATGTGCTTTGAGTGCCCTGGAAAAGTCAGCAAGGAGAGTTAGCATTGGAGAGTGGGAAGAGGCATCCTTAAAGCCGAATCCTTTTTGATCCAGTGTTAACATTTGTAACTTGGGGGTGTGGGGGTGACTGGAGATTGACCCCAGGGCCTCGTATTTGCTTTACCATTAGACCGTGTTCCTAACCCTTTTGTAATTTTTGAGACAAGGTTTCTCTAAATTGCCTAGACTGGCCTTAAACTGCCTCAGCCTCCTAAGTAGCTGGGATTATAGGTAAAAACCTGGCCCAACATTCCTATCTTTTATAAAACACTTCACATATGCTGTTTCAGGAGTTTGTTTTGTTTTGTTTTGTTTTGTTTTGTTTTGTTTTTCAGTGCATCAAGGAACTGGGATGACCAGTTGTTCACTGTGAACAAAAGCCACAAGACAGCCAGAACCTCAGTTTTTATTGATCACATTTACATTGAGCAAAATGGTGAGGGGATTACTGGATGATTCAGAGGTGATTTTAATTTAATGAGGATCTTTCCTGGAGCATCACAGCATCACAGGACCATTACAGTCTCCATTAAGGCCTCCAGGATCTAGCCTCAATTTATAATTTGTGGTCCTCAGAAATTCTTCCTTTTTGTTTTTGTAATTGCAGCCATTGAAACAATGTACAGGGTGTGATGGGCTCCATAGCAGCAAACATTGTCAGTGGTTTGTGGGAGGCTCTGTCACATCACCAACATGCAAGCATCCTGTGTTGTCTTCTTTAGTTGTCCCCAAGTTGTGGGCTGCAGAGCCTGCATGAATCTCAGTACTTGTGATGTTGGCTGTCCTCCAGGGTCATCCTCGAGCATGCTCGCGCTGGAGGGCTAAATAGGAATGAGCTTCACCACAGGCCTGGAATTGTTCCTGCCTCCATCGTACACCTTCTGGGAGGGCAGCCATAAGAGTTCCATCGTCTGTTAACACACAAGCGTGCCCTCGGCCCCATGCTGTTAACTGCACTGGGTGTCCCATCTCCTGTTTGGATGTCCCCCTATAGGACTTGACCTAGGTGTGCTCATCAGATTTGTCCTTTTGTCAGTCGAGTTCTGATGGAGGGTGCTTTCTGCAACCAGGTTTAAAAATTTAAGGTAAAGATAGCAAGATCTAATTGTGCATGTGGAGGTAACCATATCCCCCTTTTGGTTTTCATAATTGTGTTTTTAAAGAAAAGTGAGTATGTGGGTATAGTTGAGATTTTTCTTGTTGTCTGTTTTTGGTTTTGTTTTTGTTTTTTAAGCCTGGCCTTCAGTAAATGCGCCTCCAGCCACAGTTCCCTTCTTCACTGACCTCTCCAGGGCCCAGCCTTGTCAAACTGCTTACGATATTTCTAAATAACATAGCTATCTAAAATATTCCCCCTGTGAAGAAGTATGCCTAGCTGCAGTTAAGGGAGAATAGGGTTTAATTTTCATCTAGCTGCTCCCAGTGAGAAGAGGTATTGTAGGGATAACCACAGTTAGGAGCCTCCTCTAGGAAGCAAATCTAATAGGCCTCAGGTGGGTGTCTTGTTGTGGTCTAACAGTTATAAACTGTCTTTGAAGGTTGAGCTAGTGCATCCCAGCAAAAGGAGTCTAGCACATATGTTGTTGGTTTCATCTGCATGATCACTTGGAGTTTGGCAGCCTCTCAGCTCCACGCCAGATGTCTCCAGAACCATCACACTAGATCCAAGCACTGTCAAAACACTCCAAGTAAATCTAGCAGGCAGGTGAGAATGCCATGGGTTCAAGTGACAGTTGATGCCACTTTCCAGAGACCCTTGCAGTGGGCTGCAGTCTCCTGCCAGGCATTACAACGCAGAGCAAAAAGAAAAAATGAGACGGGCAGTGCCTCAGGGAACTGGGATGACCAGTTGTTCATAGGGAACAAAAGGTCTGATTTCACTTAATCAGCTCCAAAATTCTTCTAAATGAATTCTGCCACTGTCTCACTGACTCAAATGAAGTCTGGATCTCTGGACTGAAATTTCTTTAGGTGCTGGTTTATCCCAGAAATTTCTTTGGGTACTGGTCTATCTCAGTACCAAAAAAGTTTTTAAAATCCTAAAGGCTGTAATATAAGAAACAGCCACCAACTGTGGGAGTAATAAAACCCAAAATGTGTAATTGTCATTGTACAAAAGAAAAGAAAAGAAAGTGCTCTAAAGGTTATAACTGCATATATGTTTAAGTGTATAAGACAGATAACCATATTACTGAGGTTTTTTTTTGGATCATTGAACAAAACTGCACTCTCACTGTTTGAAAGTCCACTTTATATGCTTCAATTTTGTAACTTGAACAACTATTTTTAAGATGAGAATATGTAATCTATTAACTAGTGATTTCTTACTATTTATTTTTTAAATTTTGTATTACTTGTACCCTTTTTCTGTTTTTTTCTTTTTCTCCTTAAAAAAAAAAGAAAGAAAGAAAGAAAAGAAACAGCCACCACCCTCCTCCTGAAACAGAACCCCAAGACAGACACAGCTCCCCAGCTGAGTGGGAACCTTCTTGGAGAAGTTGCATAGCAGTGTCATAAGTCCCTGCGGGAGGCATAGAGAAACCCTGTCTCAAAAATAAAATAAGTCCCCTGTGGTGGTAACCCATGGAAACGTCATCCCTTTGGAACTTGCCAGAAATCCACCTTCTGGGTGCTGAGCTGCTCACTGGGAAGGGTCCCCCACACAAGTCTTTCACTATAAGATACCCTAGGAGAGGATACCTGGGAAGCTGCTGAAGGTAAGGCTGAGAACATCCCTCACATCACAGAAGCAAAGCCCCGCCAAACTCTTTTCTTCCTGCTGTGTTTGTCTCTCCTGCGCCCTCTACTGACAGAGCTTTAGCTCTAGCAGCATAGGAAAACGTTCATAGTTCGGATCCATTGAGAAAAAGCTGGCAAAAAGGATGCATTTGGAGCTGAAAAGTAATAGATTGATCACCAGGCACAAGTGTCTCTAATGTCCATGATCTTAACTCTGCTACCCTGTGCCGCTTACTGATGTGTCCTGAAAATATTTTTTCTGCTATAGAAGTCAACACACCTGCAAATTTATTCACAAAAGAGTAAGTTAAGTTCCTTACTTGAGCTTCAGGGACTCTCAGACCCAGCTGGGTGACTTTCTCTTGCCTCACCAGTATCAGGCAGGAAAAGGGGCGTCCAGACCAGGCCTTTGATAAGTTCAGCCAAAGGCTTTCCTTTTTTTTTTTTTCTTCCCCACTTCCTTCAGCCTCTTCCATCGGAAGCATAGTCTCTTTATCTCTCTCCCTGTCTACAAACTTTTGCAGCCTTAGTTTTTCCTTTGCAGTTGCTAGAGGGTTCCAAAGTCCTTAGAAAATGAGTGCCAGTGACAGTAAATGTTCGCCCCCTCTAACCAGAAATGGGAAGAGGTGTGGAGAGGTCTCCTCTATGGTACGCAGCGGCTTTGTTAGGTGCCCACTCAGGGCAGCGTATCCCGTGCCTGGGTGAGATGGAACTAAACTTCCTCACAGGAGACCCATAAGGATTGGCCCATCTGCCATCCCTCCAGCAAAGTTTCTCCTGCAATTGGTGTGGGAAATCCAATCCTGATGATATAGAGCAAACAAATGTAACTCTCAACGTGTTAGATGTCTGACACACCGAGTTCATGTTCCCCAAAACCAAAGAATGGATTTTGAGGGGCTATTGAGGTTAAGAGAAGGAGAGTTTATTGGGGAATAAAAAATAGCTACGGCTAGGGCTGGAGATTTAGCTCAGCGGCATAAGCGCCTGCCTTGTAAGCAGGCAGTCGTGAGTTCGATCCCTGGTACCGATAAAAAGGAAAAAGACAAAAAAAAAAAAAAAATAGCTACGGCAACCCACTTGGGAAGGACCCCATTTTAGATAGAACATTTTATAGAGTAAAATCCTAAGGCAGGCAAAACTGTAAGATTACAAGTTTAGCCATTTAGATAATATTGATCCAGTGGGGAAGCAGGTCATATAGCAAGTATACCTGGAAAGAACAAGTGCCGTTTTAGGAAGAGACAGTTGGGGGTTCAGGAGGCTCTGGCCACCCTCCAGGGTAACTGATGTTAATGTTCATCTATTGCTAATCTGTGGTGGTGGTGGGGTAGGCGCGGTCACTTTGTCTCCATCCTGAAGCACAGCCTCCAACAGATGCACCTCCGGCCACGGTTGTAATGTGTTTTTGTCCTCTGTATTGACTCCTTTGAGGACCAAGCCCTGTCTGACTGCCTATAATATTTTTACCTAGCTTAGCTGTCTATAATATTGAGACACCACAAAGTTGGCCAGTTGGGGTAACAGTCAGGGAGACAAACTCATTAAATCACACACATTCTTGACTCCTAAAAGGTTTAGATGAAGGGAAATTTTCTAAACTGCTCTTCTGACCCCCACAAAATGCATATTGACTCACCTGATGCCACAAATCCCCTTTTTGGACAGCTGGGAACATGTTCTGATGTGCAGATTCAAGTGGTCATTTAGGTCATGACAGTATCCTCCAAACTTGGTGAAATCTTTGGACTGAAACTGAGAAGCAGTCCATTCTCTCCCCTAAGATACCCCCAACCCCTTTTCCCTTCAATCCTACTCAGGCTTTCACTGTCAGGAAACTCAGAGTCTTTGCTTAAAGGGGCTGGGGCGCTCAGAAAGCTTTCCCATAGCTCTGGAGACAGTTCCCAATGTCCTACCACGCCAGGTGGAGTGCACAGCCTCTGGGTTTTTCCAGCCAAGACAAGAGACCCACAGGCCCAGAGGAAGGGTGCTACATCAACCCTTCTCAGCTGTCTCTCATGATCTTTCTGGGTCCTAGAGCCACTTGTCCATCCCTGCTCATTTCTGGAGCCTCTTATAGTTGCTTCTGTAATGCTAGTTTGATTCCTCCCTCCATCTTATTTGGTTCTGGTATTCTTATGAAAATAATTTTGGCCTCAAGCTTACCCCCAATCTAAAATCATATGTAAAATTGTTGCTAAGTGATATCTCTGAATTCTGTATGCATTCATTATTTATGGGGAGGTTGAGACAGAGTCTTGGTATGTAGTTCAGACTGGTTTTGACTCACTATGCAGTCCAGGCTTGCCTGAAACTCACAGTGATCCTTCTGTCTCAGCCTCCCAAGTGCTAGGACCACAGGCATGTGCCACCATGCTCAGCTCTCTCTAGACTTTTAAAGCCTTCTGTGAGTTCCTTGTATATGTTAGAGATCCCTAGATTTAAAGAACTTTAAGATCTACTTTTTAGCAAAGCCCAGCTCTTGTGTACAGCTCCCTTTCCTGCTTTCCTGGTCTGCTGATAAAGGCTGGAACGATTGTGTGTCAGAAGCAAAAATGCTTATTCTAGTCATAAGGAACACATTTCCGCGTGACTAGCATGGATGTCTGGACTAGTTGACAGAAACTAGAGCAGAGCTGGCCCTCGGCACTTCCCACTGTGGGGTAGCAGGGTGAAACTGCCCCCTGGGCAGTTCTGATCCTGGGAAGCAGGGCAGGCTGCACACACAGGAGACCCTGACTTCTCTCTCTCCCTGTCTTTTTTTTACTTGTTTCTGTCTCTTTCAAAAAGTACTGAGGAAGTCCCCAAAAGCACGTAAATACATCTTAAGTCATTCTGGGTAACTCCATCAGTCCCTAAAATGTCACCTTTGGGTTATATTTTATAAACTTGTCAATTTAAGATGAAAGATTTCAAAAGGTTTGTTTCTCTTCAGATGTAAGAGAGTAAAAAGACAAGACCTCAAACTTAGTTTTATAATAAGGAGGGAAAATAAAGCAATTATATAGAACTTTATAGCTCTTCTCTCTTTCCCCTTCTATTATTTATTATAAGTTTGTTAACTAACCAAGAAAAATGTACTCAGAATAGTTTAAAATATTAAAGAAACAGTGGCACTGTGCCTGCTTGGCAAACACAAGGTCCTGAGTTCAATTCCTGGTACACCCCCCCAAAATTAAAGAAGATACTGTTATGACTTACATTTTTTAAGAAGTATTAATTACTCCTAGAAAAATTCTGTCTAGTTTATTTAGAATTATAAATGTAAAACTATAAAAAGATTATTTTAATTCAAAACAGCCAATTCTTCTAAAAGTCCACTGATTAAACATAATTGCTTTATGTGTTCTTTTGTTGTCCAGCTGCATGCCAGTCTGTTTTAGTAACTGGTTAAAGAACCTGCAGATGCTTCATTAAAGTTTATTTTGAGCTCATATCAATTACATTTTTCCTTTATTTTGTCCTTAATGTCTGATCCTTAAAAGCTCTGTTGGAGCTTTCCATTTAAAAAAAGTTACACAGGTTTTTGGGGATTCCCATACTCACTTAAAACATTACAGGATGCATGTGTGGTGGCACACACTATAATTCTAGCACTCAAGAAGCTGAAGCAGGAGGGTCACTGAGTTCAAAGCCAGCCTGCGCTATATAGTGGGTTCAAGGTCAGCCTGAACTATAACAAAACCCTGATTCAACAAACAAAAACAAAGAACAAAAAAATTACAGGATACAAGCTAATAGGCTCCAGGATTACATGACACTTGCAAATAAAAAGGTTTAAAGTTTAGGACCCAGGGGTTTAGCTCAGTGGAATAAGTGCCTGCTTGGCAAGCACAGGGTTGTAAGTTTTATCCCTTGTAGCGAAAAGAGAAAAAGTTTTAAAGTTTGGCAAAAAAATAATGCTCCAAATACTATACTAAACCCCTGCTAACAGTCTCCAGCTATAACTATAACCTATAGCCATAAAAAGTTTTATCAGTCTCATTAACTATGTCAAAAATGTGTTTTTTAGCCTGTCTTTATATATTCCCATGATATTATTTGGGTATTCTTTCAAATACCTCTCTCAGGTAAAAACTTAGCTTCTTGTATTCAATAGGTATGCCTGTAGAATAAAAATGACACTATAAATACTATGGCTACTAATACTATTACTTTTATGTCATTCACTTTCTTTTATCTTGTTTATATTATCTAGAGCCTGTCATTACAAAAGGCTTCCAGGTCTATAAAATAGAACCTCAGAGTAAAAATTTTAATGGCCTAATAGTCAAAAAATATACTATAGACATCTTAATTTGCCACTGTTATAATTAAAATAAAATAAAATAAAATAAAATAAAATAAAATATAAATAAAACAAAGAGGCATCTCTGTGCTCTTAAAACCCACCTCTAATATTTGAGTAAACACTTCAAAATAATAGAAATTAACACTAAAAACAAAAGACTGCCAAACTTTACTGGCTTCCACTTTTTTTTTTGTACCAGGGATTTAACTCATGATCTTGTGCTTGCCAGGCAGGCACTTATGCCGCTGAGCTAACTCCCCAGTTTTTCACTATTTTTTAGAGCCACTATTTAGTAATAGTCCAGTGTTAGTTTCTGGCCCCACCCTGTTTAACCAGATTATAAAATAAAGTTTAAGAATTAATGACTTGCTATTGTCTTTGTCCTCTGCCAGACTATCAAAAGATGGGCCTTTGTCACCAATCAAACCCGTCTTCCTATGTCCTCTTGATCCGTCAGGATGAGACTTTCGATCCCTGGCTAGATAGGAGCAATGCCCCTTCTCAGCCTGAAACACTTGCGGACAAACAAAACGCCAGGCCTTCTACACCCTGAGACACTAGGGATCAAAATCTCCAGGGGTGAGGGGGATGAGAATAAAAGAAACAAAAAAAAGGAGAGAGAAACCAAGAAAATCATAGCCAAAAATTGTATTTTTAAAAGGGCTGCAGCTTCCAGGACCCAGCCGAAGTCACCCTAAGGCGATCCATGTCAGTGGTCTTTGGTTCAGTGGAGGCTCTTTCCCTTCAAGCCCCTCACACCCAGAATTCTTCAGGAATAGTCCAAGTTCATAAACTGGCCTAAGGGAAAAAGCAAAGAGCAACAGTCTGATCCTATGTTAGAAGAAAGGGTTGAAAGAATCCAAAGAATGTTTAAATTACAAAAAACTAGGCTGAGACCTGTAGAATATGCTAGTACTTTTCTTAGCGGTTTACCACCTTTTCCTGGGATTCCCACCCCTTCAAGGGAAGCATAAATGTTCCCTCTTCTACGAAATGATGCATCTCGTTTCTCTGAGCACCCACACTCACTCTCAAGTGGGTCCTAAAATATCTGTCTAATAAATCCCTCCCATGCCTCTTACTGACATGTCCTGAAAATTCTTTTTCCATGATGTGCATCAACAAACTTTTCTACTGAAGAGCCAGTTAAGCTCCACTTTTCAGTGTGGGAACCTCTCAGACACCACCCGGTGACACTGTGAGACCTAAAGCACAGGCTCCACTCAGCTGGATTCAGACTCCTGATGTACAGAAACTGTGAGATAAATGTGCTTTGTTTGGTCACTAAGATTGTGGCAGTTTCTACTTAGTATGAGAAAACTACTGAAACTCTCGTCCAGTGAAGCTGACAAAAACCGTGTATTGTGTAGCTAATAGGATGTCAGTGGAATGCACAATGGCGGAAGCCCAATGGGAGGATGTGCAGCTGTTTCTATGATGGGTTTACAGTTCCATGCACTTTGACTGTTGACTTACCCACCCCACTGAGGAATTTACTCTGAGGAGACAGCCCAACAGATTCAAAGTAACATCTTCAGGACTGTTCACTGTAGCATTATTTACAGATTAATACCTAACTGTTGGAAACAGTCCAGTAGCACACTGTAGGAGGGTGGATGACCACATAATGGTCATCTGCCCAATGCAGAATTAAGGAGTCATGGAAAAAGAATTAAAATCTCTGAAGTGGAGAAATTCCTAGGATACATACTCAGGTAAGAAAAGTACGGTAAGCTAGTCTACAGAATCCTGTACCTTTTGTATAAGAAAGAAATAAGAATATATGTTTGGACCATGGAGTGTAGCTTGCAGTAGAGCCCTTGCCTAGCATGAGACCCTGAGTTTGATTCCTAGCACCCAAAACAAAAAATTGTCAAAAAATGTGTATGTATTTGCTTAGTTTTTAAAAGACACACTAAAAACTAAATCAGAAACTAATGAAAATAGAAAATGCTTTCTTAGGGAATTGAGGAACAGAATAAGAGGTAGGAGTAAGAGTTGACTTTGAGCACACATTTTACTTTTGAACTAATAAATGTTTATAGAGCAAGAGTAAGTAATAAAAAATGTTATTACTTGAGCTGAGCATGGTGATGCATGCCTATAATCCCAGCACTCGGGAGGCTGAGGCAGGAAGATTGCCACAAGGCCAACTTGGGCTATAGTGAGTTCAAGGCCAGCCTGGACTAGATCGCAAACCCTGTCTCAAAACAAACAAACAACCTGCAATCATTACATAGGTGTTTAAGTAACTGGGGAAATGGAGTCAATATCTTTATTATGAAATGTGGAGAAAAAAACAAGGTGGCTTGATGAATACAGGAATTATGAACTGGAGATGATAAAACAAACATAGGAAAATGTTAAATGCGAATGATAGAACTAGGGAGTGAGTACGCAGGCTAGGTGTTCTCTGTCACTTTCTTGGCTTCATTCTATACCTGGAAACCTTGTTGTAGTTTTTGCAGTGCTAGGGATCAAAGGTAAGGGTTCACACATAATTATAAATTTTATAAAATTAAATCAAAATGTACAAAAAATACCAAACCCTAAAACAATCTTATGTACCAGATGTTAAACAGGTAAACAGTGCTGACCCGGTACAGAACACAGCCAACCTGAATGTAGGGTTCCAGACAGAGCCTCGTGGGGGTATTTCCAAGGGAGACTCGAGTCCAGTTTGCTGAGCTGGGTCTTTTATGGCTGGAGTGGGAGGGTTAGCGGGACTGCCTTAGGCAGGGTGAGGCAGGGCATGAGACTGGGGAGGAGAATGGCTGAGGATGGGCCCACAGCAAAGGCTGATGCTCTGTTGGGGTGTGCTGTGACCTCGCAGAAGGGCCGGGCGTGTTGTGTCCTGGGCGTTGTTCCCAGGCGCGGGCAGCTGGGAGCAGCCATTCCGGGAACTCGGTTAGCTGGGCTGGGGGCAGACTGGGCCAGACCTATCACCATATTGCTAATGGAACATATGGGAGAACGTGTTCAAGTATTTTTAACACAGTACTTTGTTTGTACATGCTTAGAGGGATGTATTGTGAAGACAAAAAAAAAAATTTTAAAGGAATCTTGAAATTTTCTTAATAGAAATCGTAGCCAGAACCTCTGGGTTACAGTAAATGTCAGGCCAACAGATATTTTCCTGAAATAGGCTGCTTAGAATCAGTTTCAGAATGTTAAGTGACCTTACTCACAGTAATTTACCGAGATATCTTCCTGGCATGCAGCTCCATGAAAAATGCCTCACTACTCACTAGGTGGCAATGCTATTCAATCTGAATAAAAGCAGAACTTAAGAACACATGCATCTAATGATCTATATTGACTTTTCCCACCAGTTGACTAAATTAAACTTTCATCTACGCAATTTCAGTAACAAAGAAAAATAGATCCCCTTTCCCCACAGAAGGACTTGCCTCAGTTGATCTCAGAATCACTGAGTCGGCAGGGGCGCCCAGAGTTCACCTGGTCCCTTGATCAGCCTCCAAAGGGCAGCCCTTCTTGATGATGGGCTTTTCTCTGTCTGGGAAGTTCGACCCAAAGTGAAGGAGTCTGTCCTCTCCTGTGGCTGTGTGCTGGCCACATTCTTGGCCTTTGAGACACGTCCTGCTGTCCTTGCTGAGCCCGCTATGGCCGTTGGCTTCCTGCGACGGCGAGGGAGGCTCCCAGGTGATTGGTCATCCTGCTCCCCTGTCTGGCGCAACTGTAGGGAAAATCCTATGATGCAAGACAGGGAGAGTCAATGGGAAATGACAAAGAGGAACAGCAATCACAGAGCCATGTGAGAAACCCCAGAGAACAATGGAGGAGCAGCCCAGATGCAGGGACTGCCACAGCAACACATGATGGGCACGTGATGGACACGTGGAGGCTGGATGGGCGGGGCCAGATGCACAGTGGGAGGAGGAGGGGCTGTGGGATTGCACAGGGAGAAGGGGAGGGAGAGCATCTTCTGTGCCTGTGCAGTGTCCAGCACAAGGTCAGGCACATGATTGATGGTCAATTGATTGCTATAAGATTGATTTGGATATTTTATTCAACAAAATATATTCAAAATATTGCAAACATGTGGCCAATATAAAAACTATTGAGTTTTTTTTTCATTAACAAAAGTCTTATTTACATTAAGCAGAATGAACTAATTCTGACTCTCACTGTGGTGCCATCACACAGCATGACCTTGGATAAATCTTTCTACTTCTGAGCCTGAAGTGAGGAAACCAGGTGTGGTATGCATACCTGTGATTCCAACATTTGGGAGGCTGAAGCAAGAGGATCACCACAAACTCAAGTCCAGCCTAAACTGCATACTGAGAGCCTGCTCAAAAACAAAAACAAAAAAGTAATCTAAAACATACATAAAATACATTATCAATAAACAATGGTTGGACTTGGTAAAAAGAAACTGGATGGTATGGTGGGCGTGAGGATTCACTGCAATAGGTCAAGCACAGAGTGGCACAGGAGCCTATGGAGTCAATAATGCCACAAACTTTAAAGGGTCTGGTCCAGGCCTGGCGGTGCACGCCCATAATCCTAGCCACTCATTAGGCTGAGTAGCTTGAAGTCAGCCTGGCCCATCTGGTGAGACCTAGTCTCAAGAATAAAAAGGGCTTGTGATGTAACTCAGAGGACTTCCTATATGTGAGACCCTGGGTTCCATATGCAGCACTGAAGGAAGGAAGGAAGGAAGGAAGGAAGGAAGGAAGGAAGGAAAGGAGGGAGTGATGAAGATAGAAAAAGAGAAGGGGAGGGTGAGAAAAGAAGTCTGGCAGTGAAGGAAGATCAAGACAGGAAAATGCTTGAGTACGTGTCATTCAAGCTGGGAAGAAGCCAGGAGATAGGAAGAAGGTGCAGGTGGTAAGGGAGAGGCAGGTGACCTGTGAGACAAGGGCAGGTGGGGAGGCCAGGTGAGTGAGCAGGCGCGAAGAGAAGAACACTGAGCTTATTAGACACCTGGAATACAAACACACACACACACACACACACACACACACACTACATGACAAACATATTTTCAGAAATAATAATAAAATGAAGCAAATAAAATCCAGAAAGTAGCTAGGTAAGGTGGCACATGCCTATAATCTAAGCACAGGGGAGGCTGAGGCAAGAGGATCACCAGGAGTTCAAGGCCAGCCTGGGCTACGTAGATAGACCCTGTCTTGAAAGAACTGATGAATGAATGAATGGATAGATGGATCCATCAATAGATAGATAGATAGATAGATAGATAGATAGATAGGTAGATAGATAGAAAAAGAAAAGAAAAAAACAGAATTATGTTAAAGGCATGGGAGTCTTAGACTGCTTACTGTTCAGATTTTAAACACAAAGGGAGCCTGGTGTGGTGGCACACACCTGTAATCCCAGCACTCTGGGGGCTGAGACAGGAGGATTGCTGCTAGTTCAAGACCAGTCTGGGATACATAGTGAGTTCAGGGGCAGCCTGAACTATACAGTGAGGCCCTGTCTTAAAACAAAACAAAAACAAACAAAAATAAGCCACACACAAAGGGGCCAGAGGTATAGCTCAATGGTAGAGCACATGTCTAGCCCATGAGAGGCCCTGGGTGCCATCCTTATCACCATGAAAATTCAGAATGGTGGGGCTGGGGAGTTGCAGAGAGAAAAAAAGAATACAAATTCCAAGTAGTAAAACAAGCAGTGACAGGACTTCAGTGACCCTCCACTTTTAAATTACTGTGCTTTCATTATATATTTCACACCTAGTGTTTAAAAGCAGAAATAGAGTACCTCAGGGAGTTTTCTTCTGAGTGCGCAGTATACAGAGTGCAGAGTTACAGAAGACTGAGACAGGGAGGAAGTTGAGGTACCTCTCCTCAGATGCCTGTAACACTCTCAAATCCACGGGAACCATGTTCCTGCAGTTAAAACCAGGAACTAAACAACACTGAAATGTTCCCCATTAAAAGCCAAAGGTTCTTTTTTTAAAGTAATGATGGGATGAGTATAGTTTAGGCTGGATCAGGACCACATGTCTAATTTGCATGACTTGTATTAATAATTTCAAGATGGTGACTGCATGTGGGCTTTTCTGTGCAGAGACTTAGGTTACTATTTCCTGAAACAAGCCCCATGGGTGACAGGGACTTAAGAATCATCTGCCTCCTCCAGCCCTCTGTGTCCTCAGAGGTGACTTTTTGTTTGACTGCTTTATTTTTTTGGCACACGGACTCATAGCCTGTGCTGGTCTCCATCTTTCAGATCTTCCTGCCTCAGCCTCCCAAGTGCTGTGAGTACTGACATGTGCCTCCACAGTTGGCTCTTGTCCAAGGATGTTCCAAAGGGAGGTTTGAAAGCACACATGGGACCAGAGCAGGAGTCCTTTTGTCTTTGACAGGATAACTATAACTCAGCCCGGAGTTCTTAAATAAGCTCAGGCCATTAAATCGTGCAGGATCTAACTGCCAGACAGGACTGAAAGTCCACCAACAAGCGTCTCCTGAGATCCGCCATGTTGGAACTTAGGATGTTGGAAAACCAAGCAGCCAGCCTGCCTCCCTGCTAAGCAGTAGTGAGCCTGCAGGTGCACAGGCTGAGAGTCATCATCCCACTTCCCCACTGCCCCCACCCCCGTTAGCAAATGGGAACCAGAGATCTGAGCATCTCCTGGGAGGTGACCATAGCAAATAAGGGGGACTTCCTTCTACCATCTCTTTGAAGGCAAATATTTTTATTACTGTTTTGCTTTATTCTAATTAATGGTACTGCTCTATTCAATACTCTGTTTTGATAAGTTCTATAATGTTCTGTATTTCATTTTATTTTGATATATGTGATTGAAAGAACAACTATTGAGAAGACAATGAGATATACTGTGATACCTATTACTGTTATCCTGGTAACCTGCTGTGAAGTTCTGTACCAATTTCACTTCACGGTGTCAGTTTGCTTTATTCTGTCTTGTTCTGTTGTATTTTACTACCTTCAAAATAACAATTAAAAAATATTAATCTATGAAAGTGGTGAAGGGTTATGGAAGTAAAGGAGAGTGGAACAGTGAATGACTGGCCCACTGGAGGACCTCCAATGTATGCACCCCAGTGACTTCCCTCCTAACAGAAACCTCCCCTTCACTATCAGAATCCAGTTGTAGGGAGCCACTTCCGATTGCTTTGCAGTCCTTGGCATCTGAGGATGCGTAAAGATAGGACCCTGCTAAAAAAAAAAAAAAAAAAGATAGGACCCTGCTGGCTAGCGCAGCTGCACAATGAGGTGCACGTGTAAGCATGACTTAGCCTCACAGTCGGGCATGCGCTATATGCCTATGACGGTACCCAAGAATGTGAACCTTGATGACCCTCAATATGTACCGGCTAAGCAACAAAGATATTTGTTTGCAGTGTGGGCTATTTTGCTGACGTCGGCTCTGCGTGCTTTCTTTCCTCTGGGGACCTCATCGAAGGAAATATCCCACCATTCCCCCAACCCTTAAAAGTGTCACAGTCAGCAAGTAACACTTGCTGAAGTGAGTGTCCCTGTGAAATCTGTGGGAAAAGTGCCTGACAGCTAGGGAGAGCCCCAAGGCATTGCCAAGGAGCTTCCCCAGACCTTGTACTGGTTAACTATAGTCCCCTTTTTAGCAGATTGGAAGGCTCCTGAGGCCTGGGAAGTGGTCTTCTGACAACCAGGGATGTGTTGAGGATTCTGGAAGTGATAGACAAGCAATCCCTCCCCCTCCATAGTGAGGCAGAGGGGTGGGTGGCTTGGCTGTTTGTCACCCTTTTCCAATGAACTGGAAGATCTCCAGCAAGTAGGCCAGCTGAAACAGACTGAGAAAGATCTGGAACAACAGCTGGCTGCTGTGCAAGTCACGCTGCGGGCCATGGAAAGTACCACCCCCTCCCAAAGTGTGAGTCCCCATCCCAGGGAGAGTCCCCCTGGGTTTGTATGCCAGGCCTGCTGTTTGTTGGGAGGTGGAGGTGGAGGTGGAGGAGCCCCTAGCCCAAGGAGGGGGACTGGGAGGATCACCCACCTCTATCTATTACACAGTATACATGACCTACAGGGCCACGGAGTTAAGGGCGCTAATGAAACAATTGAAACAAAAGGTGGATGAGATAGTGCCTGCATGGCTGCCACAGCTATGGGACACCAGGGGTGATATCATGCAGTTACACCTGCAGGTGAAGTCCCAAATAGCCAGCGGAGCCAGGACCCCCTCTCTGATGGGTTCTACAGGATGTACCAAGGACAGCCCTGGAACAGGTAACCAGACTTTGATAAACCGGTTAATGCCAGCTGCCCACCTGGTTTGAGAGAATCCAGACATATTGCTGAAACAAGTCATGAAATGGACAACCTACCTAGACTTAATATTTGTGCTACGAGAAATGGGCATGGACAAATAACGGTCACCATGCAGTACTGTAGGCCTGGTGAGGAGGTGCTTACAGCATGTATGAAGAACTTGATTTTGGTGAGCAGGCCCGGTGGCATGATCGAGTCACTGGCAGCCCTCCTAACCCCCTTCACAGATCACCCAACTCATTATACTGTGGATTCCTAAGCCTGGCTGAGGGACATGGAAATAAAGCACAAGGTAAGATGATACTTATAAAAAAAAAAATGTACCACCAAAAGAGCAGGTGGCCCCTGGCCAAGCGGGGCCAACATCCATGGATGGCTATGGGGCCACTGAAGGTCATTTGGCACCAAATATAAGTGGGCTTGTGGCTGCTGGCTTAGCCACAAGTAAGACAGATGGGCACATTGCTGGCTCTGTGGTGGCAGTTACACCCTGAGCAGCAATACCAACTGATGGACCTGTAGGTAAAGGCAGCCCCAGTGAAGTGGGAAGATGTGACACTGGCTTCCTTTTATCCACAGGCTGAAGTACCTAGTTAATGGGGACCCCAGGAGACCAGAGGCCACATTAGAACTATTTACTCGTCTCCCCAGAGAGCATACAGTGTATACTGGTGTTGGTAGATACCAGAGCCGATGCTAATATATGACAACCCAGCCTGTTTCACAGGATGTATTGCACGCATAGAAGGGCATGGAGGTCACTATATAGCCAGGTGACACTGGGTGTCAGGCGATTGGCTCTGTACCCTGATGATGTCTGTTTTTCCTGAGGTAACTGAATACATACTAGAGTGGTGCTCTGCTCAGCACCATGTAGGGAGAATTCCACTTGCAAATCCATATGGTAAAAACCATAGTCAGTTGACATCCACATCA
The DNA here is from genome assembly GCF_034190915.1 of Cavia porcellus. NCBI lineage: Eukaryota > Metazoa > Chordata > Mammalia > Rodentia > Caviidae > Cavia > Cavia porcellus. The sequence continues at coordinate 27,852,259 of NW_026947496.1, read as the reverse complement.
CTCACCACTGACTCTCCTGAAGGCTACAAGGGTTGTTGTATGCATGAAGCAGTATTGCCTACCTGGGGGCCAAGTGGGAAAAAGCATTTCAAAATTGGAAGAGGTGGGGTTGATATTCTTTGCACGTTGCCCTTTTAATTCCCCAGTACAGCCCATGTGGAAGCTGGGCAGGACATGGTGAATGACTGGATTACTGGGAACTGAATAAAGTGATTCCTTTATTGCATGCAGCAGTGCCCAATATTGTCGACTTGATGCATCATCTCTCCTTGATGCTGGATTGATACCATTATATTGTGAATTTGGTCAATGCCTTCTTCTCCATTGCTATCATACCCAATAGAACCAATTTATCTTCACCTGGGAGGGCAGACAATGGACCTTCCAGGTATTGCCACAAGTCTGTTTGCATAGCCCAACACTGTGTCATGGCCTAGTGGCCCAGGACTTAACCACTTGGACTACTGTTTATTACTTCTCCGTTATACTGATGATATTATGTTAACCTATGATTGATTGCCTTACAGATTTGGAAGCTGCCATGAACAGTCTGAAGGAAGCTTTGCTGACCTGGGGGTGGGCTGTCAACAAAGACAAGGTCCAGGGACCTGGCTTGTCTGTCAAATTCTTAGGTGTTGTCTGATCAGATAAGACAAAAGTAATTCCTGATTCCATGTTGGATGCCAAATATATAGAGTACTCCCAGTCCTCATGACCATCTGAATTTATATTTGTAATCCTAAAGGAAAGTAATTGGAATTTTAGTGAGTTAATTCCAATCTACCACTTCCAGTGTGATTCAAGGCAAGAAAAAAGACACTAAGACATATTTGTAGTTATGGGGAGCCAAGGGAGTCCTAAGTCCAGCCAGGCTAAAGGTTCTTGGGAACAAAGATCTTGACCCAGGCTTGAACCTGGGTTTTATTAATTTTTGAAGAAGGGCATGGCTTGAGGGTGAGTGACTGAGAATGACAAGAAATGCATGAGAACCATGAGCTGGGCTAGGTAGGAGGCCTGAAATCACCTCTGCAACAAGCAGAGAGAAGGATGTGCAGAAAGACTGATCTGCATAACACAATTCAAGGTAGTATCTAATGTTTGGGGGCTGGTGTTTTAGCTCTGATGTGTGATCTTTTATGTCCTGGCAAGTAATAATCTCTTATCTCAAGGCTTATCCCAGCTGACAGCATGGAGCATGGATCAAATTTCCTGTTTGGCTCACACATATTTTTTGGGAGCTAAAGGGTTGGGAAACACTGTCACCTTGCCTCAAAGACTACACTTGCTTCAAAAACTCAGCCAGACTGATTTACACTGCGTATAGCCAGTTAAAAGGCTAAGGAGAAGTCCTAGCCAACTCTGTACATATCAGTATGTAGAAACAGGCCAGGTTTGGCCAAAATGGAGATAATTGCTCTTCTTTCTAGGAGAGTCATCCAGATTGTCCTCCATACCTGGTGCCATTATTGATAAAATCCAGGCATACCCTGGACCCACGACAGTATGCTGATTGCAGGCATATGTGTGAGCTTATTGGGTTTTTGGTGGGCATTCACACTGCACCTAACTACCCTGCTCCTTCCTTTATGCCAGATGACCTGAAAGGGAGTGACATGAGACGGGGCAAATGCAGCAGACACTGCATTTCAGGACTTGAAGAGGGCAGCTGTGCAGGTACAAGCCCGCTGAACCCACTCTACCATTTATTGTAACCATGAGTGATGATGACGGGTTTGGCTGGGACCTATGGCAGAAGCAAGGGAAACTCAAGCACCTTATTGAGTTCTGGTCACAGTGTGGAAAGGAGCTGAAAGCCAGTATTCCCCGAGAAATAGTTAGCAGCAGTGTATGCTACTCTGCATGCCTATGAGATGGTCACAGGGAAGCAGGAAAAACAGAATAAATCCCTGGTAGAGGGCTGGGTCTGGACGTGGACATCCTGACCCAGGAGTGGAGTGGTCCAGGCCCCCACCCTCACACATTGGGGGACATACAGCAGCTAGCCTCCTTTTCAGTTGGCCCATTGGCAGCCAAATTGGAAATAGCTTTAAGACCAGTGACATTGTATCCAGCACAGTAAACTGTACTGGATGATGACTCCATCATCCAGGTTATGACACCCAGCCCTTACGCAGAAGGGAAAAAGAGACCTCCAACTGATGCCTGATGTACCTATGGGTCTGTCACAGCACAGCCCAACAATGGATGGCAGTCACTGTCCAGCCCAGCACAGAAATCCTCTATTTGACTGGAACAGGCAGGGTGAGTCAATAGGCAGAGTTGTGGGGCACTGTGGCTGCTTGTAACGCATAAAGAAGGCCCCTACATGTTTGCACAGACAGTTGGGTGCTTTAGGGTGCTGATGCTTTGGTTACTGGCTTGAAAGGCCCAGCACTGGCAGATAGTGATTCATCCCTTGTGGGGCACTGATCTATGGTGAGACTTGTGGGAATGTGGCCAAACAACTAGCCATGTAGTGTACCATGCTTCAGGACATAGGCCCCTCCTCTTGCCAGGGGATCACTTAGCAGATGTCTTCAGCAGGGTGGCTGCTCCCTGCAGGCTACTTTCTGCAGTGGTGCCTTAGCTCCATAAGAAACTAGCATCCGTAGGACCCCACACCATGCAAGCTCTAGCACAGTGATGGCACCTAGACTTGACTGCCCATGAGTCAAAGGCTGTGGAAAGGCACCCATTTGGCCCCATGGAAGAGAAAGATGCTCACACATCTGAGCACAATACTACAAGTACCGCACCCCCTCCAACAATAGCAGGTGGATCTTATTGGGCCCCTGGCTGTCTTGCAGGGACATAGATATGCTCTGACTGCTGCCTATCCCATTCCTTCTGCTGACAAATTCCATACCATTGAGGCACCGCGGTAGTGGCATATGCAGTGCCACTAAGGACAGCATCTGACCAGGGAATCCATTTCACAAGGGCCCAGGTACAACAATGGGCCAAAGACAATGATGTTGCATGGCATTTGCATGTACTATAAGAGTCACGGGCTGATGGTAACATTGACAGGTACAATGGGCTACTAAAATATACATGGCCCTTGATTTGCTAATTGCAGCACAAGGAGTTACTTATACCCTCTTGCCACGTAGAATGCTGCATTTATATCTCTGACCACCAGATGCAGGTATAAGAACCCTTGTATGAAATGGATTTGGAGGTGTCTGCCATCCAGGCCCTGCAGTAGGACCCATTCACCCAATAGTGGGAATCCTTGGGATCTACTGGGTGCCCAGACACTGAGTTGTGGTGGCAACAGGGTTAGTGGTGTTATGCTGTTCCCTTTACTGTTGTGGTCTTTGCGTGAAAGAATCCACCCGATGGGCCACTCATGAGAAGCAACATTCTCCTGACCTTTTTTTTTTTGAGAGGATGGGATGTGGAGAGCCCCTTTAGGTTGCTTCAAAGCCCAGAGCATCTGAGGATGCATAAGATGACCCTGCTGTCCAGTCCAGAAGTACAACACAGTACACTTATATAAGCATGACAGTACAAACAACCCGTGTATACTACACAGCTATGACAGTACACAAGAATGTAAACCTTTTATAATGGCCAATATATATATATATATATATGGGCCGAATAATAAAGATGTTTGCTTACTATTGTTACTGATGTCAGTTTCATGTGCTTTCTTTCTGTGGGAACCTTGAAAGGTTCTTGCCCTAATATAAATTACTGTACAATTATGGCAGTGTTCTAACATGGAGAAAGGCCAAAGTACGAACGCTTACCACTTCCTCCCCCTTCTTCAGCCCTAACTGCAACTCCCTTTCCTGTTTGTGCGCAAAGAAAATTCCAGTCAGTTCCTCACATGTAATCAATATCCGCCCCAAGTGCCACTTCTGATCAGAGGTCATATAATCCTCTGCCTCTCTGTATCTGGTCAGAGGAGATAGTCCAACCGCCATGGGTTGTGTGTTCCTTTTTACATCTTCAATAAACCTATTCTTTTCTTTTTGTATTTTTTGCTTCTCTATTGTGCCAGAATACTCTAACGAACCTCACCCACAAAAATGCCCCGTTAGGCCCCTAACACCAGTCCAGTTCTAGCATCTCCCTTAGGAGGGGAACAAGGATGAAGGGGAAGAAAGGAAGTCCTTGTCCCATCCCTTTACCCCAGTATTCAGGAAAGGCCTTTAAAATGACATTCAAATTGTGAAAGGGAGGGGATGAGTGGTGTTTTGTGCTCCTTTAGCAAAATTAGCGTAAATGCTAAGAGGTAACAATCGGCTAAGAAAATAGCCAATTATTTTTCATTATCCTTTCTGTAAAGTAACAGTAATCTACAAAGTCTTAACATAGAAAAAAGTGGAAACCAAACAAAAGAGCATGTAATAAACGGGGCACAGTGGAGCATCTCTGTAATACTAGCACTGTAGGAGGCAGATGCAGGAGGATTGCAAGTTCAAGTCCTGCATAGGGAACTTAGTGAGGCTGTTAGTAAAAAAAAAAAAAAAAAAAAATTGTTTTTTTTTTCAGTTATTATTATTTTTTTGTTTGTTTTTCCTTTTTATCGGTACCGGGGATCAAACTCATGACCGCCTGCTTACAAGGCAGGTGCTTATGCCGCTGAGCATAACCCTAACCCCAGCCCCTTTAAAAAAAAAAAAAAAAAAAAACCTGAGGCTGTAGCTCAGGTGATAAATCACTGGGCTGCAGGAGAAATAATCCCAGCAAAATGGTGAGCAAAATCTATCAGGTTGCCCTTGGGAACCAGGTAAACAAATGGTGAGAGATGATGAATGATTCAGTGGTTTGAACAAGTCCTGCAGTGTTGATGAATTACTGCATCAGTGCCAACCTGTGCAGAAGCAATTGGCATCTGGCAAAGTTCTGCCCGTCGCCCACCTGTGTGGCCACTTTGTTAGTAATGCACATTTTGGCACACAAGCATTTGTCAAGTTTAAAGACACAGTGTTTTTGCAAAAGAGTCATCATTACCTTCCGAAATGTTTTCCATCTGTCACCAGAAAAGGACCCAGGAGGACCCCCAGGAGAGAGGCTACAGCCTTCAACCTGCCCCCACCCATCCACATCCAGGGTGGCTGATTTTGGAAGGGAAAAATGGTTTAGGATGTGCACTGGAAAGCAGATTAGGCAGAGTCAAAGAAACACGGGGACAGTAGAGTGGGTGCAAATGGAGAGGGGTGTGTGTGGGGGGTCTGGGGCCAGGGACTTGTGTGCCCTGGGGGCTCAGAATCTGTGGGGTTTATGAATCTTTTGGTATCAGAGAAAAGGCACAGCATAAATTGGCACGTGAAAGGCAGGGCCTAATTTTCAGGGTTACTATTTTAGGACCCTGAAAAATTTTAAAATGAGGTTCCTAGAAGGAAAACAAGGCACTGTCGTCTTAGGTAGCTTTAACTGTGCACTGAAAACTCCAGTTTTCTTAAGAGAACAATTTTTAAATTACAATTTTCTTTATCTCCTTTTGCAATTGGGGGAGGCAGCAAAATAGGTCCTTCAAAATTAGGATGTTTTCTTTTCAGAGAATGGCAGCCTCTCCAACTTCTCTTCGGTCCTCTCCTTACCTTAGATGAATGGACAAAAAACCGGTATCCCTCTCAGACTTTTCTGAAAGGACAATGCAGGTGCGGGGCCCAAGAGAAAGGGGATACCTTGCTTCCTGTAAGCCCAGCACTGACAGAGGCAGAGGCAGGAGAGTTGCAAGTTGGAGTCCTGCCTGGGCAATTTAGCAAGACCCCATCTCAACATCAAAAAATTAAGTAAATAAAAAGGACTGGGGGTGGAAATTAGTGGCAGTGCATGGGCCGGGTATGTGCAAGACTCTGAGTTCATCCCCAGTTCCAGAAAAAGTGGGGGGCCTTTTCTTTTTTGCTAGTATTAGGGACTGAACCCAGGCTTCTGCATTGAACTACATCTCCAACCCATTTTTATTTTTTACTTTGAGACAGAATCTCCCTAAATCTCTAAGTTAAATTTGTCAAAAATCATTTTTGGAGAGGGAATTAGGAGCTCCAGCTCTGGAACTAAATGGCCAGTTTTCAAATACTACCTACTGGATGACGTGTAATCATATACCATTATTGCCCCGATTGATGTGTTTGGAAGTTTTGTTGTAATTTTTTCTCTTTCTTTTCATTCTTGAAATAAAATGGATTTTAAAAAAATCAAATACTACCTACTGGTCAAGTGACCTTAGAAGAACACCTTAATTTTTTCATGACCACATTCTGCATAATACTCCTTAATCTTTTGGGTATTCAGTGAGATAATGTATATGGGATGTTTAGAACAGAGCCCAATAAATACAGTATTCGCTGTTCTATTCTGGACATATGTGTGTGTTTGCATGGTGACCTTTCACTTAATCACATGTACGCATTGAGAAATAACTCACACTGGAACAATAAAGGTGTGCATGGAGCACTTCTCCCATGATGAGAGAGAGAGCTGAGACTGTCCTCTGCCAAGGCAGCTGATAAGAACACACTAGCCTTCGGTTTCTCTGCACAAACATGCACATGCGAAGCACAGTGCTCTGCACGGCAGTTCCTCCTCGCCACCTCCTGCTTTCTGGAGACCTTTCCACACCAGAACCCAAATGTCTGACCTGTTCTCCTCCAAGCTGCACAGAGCCCAGCGTATAGAGGTGCTGTGATTCATTTTCCTAGTCTCCAAATCAGGGTTGCTGAAGCTTGAGTGGGTCTCTTGTTTCTTCACAAGAGTCCACACTGCTGCTGTGGACTTCCTTACAGCCCAGCCAGTGGATGGACGCCTGATCCTGTCACTTATTAACCCTGTGACCTGGGTAAAGGTCTGAGCTCTTCCAGCCCTGGCTTCTGTCAAAGCCAAACTATTTTGAGGATTGAATATAAAGTGCCTTGCTTAGCCCAAGTGTTCAACAAATACAAAGTATTCTTTTATTCCTAGTTTTATATATTAGAATTTATTTTTTTAAAATGTAAAATAAATTATTAGTATGTGTTTGCAGTACATAATGATTGCATTTGTTGTGGGGGGGTTGGTACATGTACAAAACACATTTTAATTCTTTTACTTCCCTTTCCCTTCCTCTTCCTCCCTATATTAAATTTATCGTAACATGAATTCATAGAAGTGGCATTGCTAGAGCAATGTTTAAAACTGACAAATTGCAAGAACAGCTGAAGGGAAGTTAGGGGAATGGGAAAAGAAAAAGAATCGAGCTATATCATGTACAGGTTCAAATTTCCTATGATGAATTATGATCAGTATGTATACCTAAAATGTACCAATAAATTTAATTAATGGAAAAAATTGACAAAACTAGTCAGGTGGCACAGGTCTGTAGTCCCAGGTACTAGGGAAGATGAAGCAGGAAGATCACAAGTTTATGGCCAGCCTGAGCAACTCAGCAAGACCCTGTCTCAAAATTAAAAAATGAAGAATGATGGGTATACAGCTCAGTGGTAGAGTGCTTGGCTAGCAAGCTCAAGGCCTATGGTTCAATCCTTAGCATCACAAACAAAAGAAAAAAATTACTAGACTTTTAAGACCTGCAGAACAGTACCATGTGTACTAGTAAAGGATCACTAGGGGTTGGGGATTTAGCTTAGTGGTGCAAGTGCCTGCCTGTTATGAGTTTGATCCCTGGTACAAAAAAAAAAAAAAATCGTAAATGTTGTTCCCTGCAGCAATACCACTGAGACAATTTTTTTGGTGACTATAGGTTTTTCTCTTTTAAACCCTTATCTAGTCCATTTTCTGAAGGTTTTATTTCTCAGGAAGAAATATTGCCTATTGATGCTCCTCCTAAAAATTAATTTATGTTCTGCATTTTGTTGATTTAAGTATCTAAATGTCTTATTCTGTTGCAAAACAAAACAAAACAAAAACAGTCTTCTAGCTCCTTCCTGTTCCCCTTCTGGTGCATCAGCAATGCTCCCTGGCTCTTTTCCTCTCCTAGGTTCCAGGCCTGCTTCCCTGATTGAGACTTAAGACCACTGGAGGGAATGCTTCCCTGAAATTCAGGCAATACAAAGAGCTGAACCTGTCCCCTCCCCACTGGAGAGCAAACCAAGGGGCACTCCTTAACACCAACCTGTATCCCAAACTGCTTCTTAAATCTTTTATTTTGAGACAGGGCCTCATGAAAAGGTCCAAGCTAGCCTTGAACCTGGTAGTCCTCCTGCCTCAGCCTCCCAAAGTGCTGGGATTATAGGTGTGTGCCACCATAACTGGCTGCTTTGTCTTTTGACACTTCAAAAAATAGATGCAAATCCCTCAAGCAAGCAAAATAGACTCGGTATAGTGGCCCATGCCTGTAATCCTAGCACTTGGGAGGCTGAGACAAGAGGATTGCTGCAAATTTGAGGTCAGCCTAAACAACAAAGCAAGACTCTGTCTCAAAAAAAAACAAAACAACAAAAAAAAACTGATTAGCTTTGTGAAGCCTGAGGCCAGAAATCATTGTGGATTATGTTGACTAGTAAAAGGGTCTTTTTAAATACCTGACTTTAAATAACCCGTGGAACTAGAGGAGGCAAGACTTTATTATGTACAAATGACACCCCCAAATTCCTAAGAAAGGACATTCTGCTTCATTCGCCACCAAACGTTTTTTCCTTAAGCCACTAATATGTAAAATAGTTTTTTGCATTCTATATACATTCTTCCCTCTGCACAGCCTCTGGGTGTGGTTTTTCAGTAAATCTGCAAAGCCAGTTGATTCACAACCAGCGCCTCAAGCAGAGTACTTCATGAGCCAGAGACATTCTCATGGGCTCCTTCTATCTTTGTGTCTGTACCTAAAATTCCTTTCATAAAAGAGAAAACTCTTGAACCCTGGAGACCGAGCTACATCTCCAGCCATTTATTTTTTAATTTTTTACTTAGTGATAGGGTCTCACTAACTCGCTATGTTGCCCAAGCTGGGCTGGAAGTCTGAAACCTCCCACCTCAGCCTCCCAGAGTGCTGGGATTACAGGTTTGTACCACCTTACCCACTAAATGTAAGTTGTTGATTTGGGATAAAGGATGAAACTGGATAGGCTGAAGATATAGCTCAGCAGCTCAAGCACCTGCCTGGCAAATGCAAGATTGTAAGTTCGATTCCCAATCCAAAAAAAGAAAGAGGGATGGAACTGGAGCCATTTCTATGCACTAGTTCAAAAGGCAGGCAGAGGAGGCACAGAGACCTGCGCAGGGGTGGTGGGAAAACAGGAGAGGTAGAAGTAAAGGAGCCCAGGCAGAAACAGCGGAGCTCCAGGACCTAGAATGTAGGAAAGAAGAGCCAGGCTGTGTCTGAGGCCTGGCAGGGTGAGGCGGGGCTGTGGGCAGGGCAGGCTGCAGCCTCAGACTGAGTAGGAGGCCAGATGCAGAAACCAGTGTGGGTCCCTCCGTGGAGAACGCAGCTGTGAAACACAAACAGGTGGCCAGAGCAGCTGGAGAGGGGCAGAGAATGAAGCGGAATTCTCTTCCTAAGAAGGCTGTATTAGGTTAGGGAAAGGACCCAGCAGAGAAGACTGAAAGCAAACATTTAAACTCAGAAGAAAGGGAGGGATTGGAGCAAGTGTCACAGTCTATTAGAATAGTTCAGTAGAAAAAGGAAAACGCACGTGCAGACAGGTAAGTGGGGAAGGTTTTGACACGTGCCGAGTCTCGGTAAACAGTATTGTTGTACAGCCTTTCACAGTACTGCTTTTTCAATTTTCAAATAAACTTTTTCTAGGTAAGGATGTGATGGCACACATCTGTAATCCTAGACCTCTGGGCAGCTGACACACAAGGATTACAAGTTTGAGACCAGTTTGGACAACACAGTGATTTAGAGAGATCCTAACTCATAATAAAAAATAAAAAGGGCTTGGGGATATAGCTCAGTTCAATACCACTAATAGATATACTCTGAACATTAAAATTACAACTAAAAGCTCATGGTTAGATGTTCATAATCAGAAGCAATATTGTCAAAATGGCTATCCTATCAAAACTGACATATAGATTTAATGAAATCCCAATCAAAATACTGTACTAACAGCATTCCTCACAGAAGTAGAGAAAATCCTAAAATTCATATGAAACCAGAAGAGACATAGAAGAGGGAAAGCAATTCTGGGCAACAAAAGCAAGGCAAGAGGCATCATAATCCCAGAAGTTGAGTATATTACAAAGGTATGGTGATAAAAACAGCATGGTACTGGCAGAAAAACAAACACATGAATCATGGAACAGAATAGACAATGCAGAAACAACTCCAGGCACATTCAGTTCATATTCAATTGATCTGGGGCTGGGGATTTAGCTCAGCGGCATAAGCGCCTGCCTTGCAAGCAGGCAGTCGTGAGTTCGATCCCCAGTACTGATAAAAAAAAAAAAGGAAAAAGACACACACATATTCAGTTGATCTTTGACAAAGGGGCCAAAAACATACATTGGAGGAAACATAGCCTCTTTAACCAATAGTACTGGGAAAACTGGCTAAACATGTGCAAAGATAGAATCTAGATTCATATCTCTCGTCATGCATTAAACTAAAAATAGATCAAAGATCTAAATGTTAAAACAGAAGCACTTAATCTACTGGAAGACAAAATATGTAAAACTCTGGAAGACATAGGTTTAGACAAGCACTTTCTGAACAGAATCCCAGTTGCACAAGAAATAGGATAAAGAATCAACAAATGAGATTATATCAAATTAAAAACCTGCACAGCAAAGAAAACAACCAGTAGAATGAAGAGACAACCTACAGAAAGGTAAGAAGATTTTGCTAGCTATTCCTTGGGCAAAAGCTAATAGCTAGAATATATAAAGAACTCAAAAATTAGACTCCCAAAATAAAAGACCTAGTCAAAAAATGGGCAACTGAAATAGATAATTTTCAGAAGTACAAATGGATAATAAATACATCAAAAATGTTCAATATCTCTGGTCAATAGAGAAATACAAATCAAAACAGCACTGAGATTCCAACTTAATTCAGACAAAATGGTCCTCAACAAGAAATCAGACACTAGCTGGGAGTGATGGTGCACGTCTGTAATCCCAGCATTTGGGAGGCTGAGGCAGGAGGATCCTTGCAAGTTGGAGACCAGCCTGGGCTACAAAGTGAGTGCAAGACCAGCTTGAACTGCATAGTGAGACTCTGTCTCAAAAAGACAAAAAACAAAAAAGAAATCAAATGTTAAAAAAATGGTAGCAAGGTTTTGGGGAAGAAGAAACCCTTTTACATTGTCAGTGACATGCCTTTTACTGGAAAATAAGTTTTTATTTTCTTTATTTGGACTCACTATGTAGCCTAGGTTGGCTTGAACTCGCAGAATTACTCTTGCCTCATTCTCCCGAGAACTGGGATAACAGGCGTGAATCACCTCGTCCAGTTAAATTTAAAAAAAAAATAAATTCTAAAATGAGATAATTTCCTTTTTTGGTTTTCTTTTAATTTCCATATATGGTTACATTCTGTAGCTACAGATTTAACGAAAGTAAAACAATTTATGTTATTAGGAAGTCACAAAGGTGTTGGTTTTGGTCTTTGTTGACTTTTTGAAATAACACAGTTCTCATTTTTATTTTCCATTATATAGTATATATTAGATATTCTCAAACACCTGAAGAATCTCCCCCAAATTTCAATAATAAAATAATCTTGCAGAAACATTTTTTTCATGAATTCACTAAAATAACCAAAGAAGATAGAGGAAATAAGACATATTTTGGGCTTAAAATCTACTTATTATCTAACTAGAAACTAAGCAAATTAAAAATCTTTTTATACCCACTGTATTACAGTGTGGCAGCCTGTTTATAACAACTTATTCTATCACAGGTAGAATCCAAACGAAGCCTGGAGTGTGATTCACGGTAATGCTCCGGTGCTGGTCTCTTCCTTGGGCAGCAAGGTGTTAACCTGCCAGCAAGCTGGGTGAAGATTACACAGAACTCTGCAATGTCCTCACAACTTCTCCGTAAATGTAAAATTAACCTAAAGTTAAAAAGGTACTTTTGGTTCAGTGTTGGAAATTGAAACCAGAGCCTCTGCACTGAGCTACATCCTCGGCTCGTAATTTTTGTTGTTCCTTCTAATTTTCTTTTTTTTTTTTTGGAGACAAAGTCTCCCCAGGGTACACAGTCTGTGCTTAATCCTCCTGCCTCAGCCTGCCAGAATGCTGAGAATACAGGTACACACCTGCTCCCTGCTCTGCACTATGCAATTAGTTTTTATAATCCTTAAAATTACACATAAGAAAAAGCTTAAGGGCAACTGATAAGATTCTAAAACCCATAAGATAGGCATTCTATAAATAATCTTGTAGGACTCATTGGTATTTTGTTACATAACTGCTCAAAAACCAGGCAAACTGAAGAACGTGTGTCCGTTTTGATTCTCATTAAGCCTACCACAGTGTTAGCGGTTGGTCTCATAGACCAGCTATTAGGGCACAGTAGCTCTCAGGTTTTGCTGCCTGAGACAGTGGATAGTACAGACTGGGCTCTTTCTATTCTCCCAACTTGCTCTTCTGAGTGCCTGGGAGCCCAGCGGCTTTTACATGTTTAGATGCCTGAAGAAATAAAGAACAAAATGATAGTAATATTTTATGGCGCATGAACTCAAATTCATATTTCGGTACCCATAAATAAAGTTTAATCAGAACACAGACAGGCCCCACTTGATTATGTATAATGTATCTAGGGCTGTTTTACTGCTGAACGGCTGAGCTCAGTAGCTGGGAAAGATACTGTATGACCTGCAAAAGTATTTCATGTCTCTTTACAGATGTTTGCCAATCCTGTTCCAAGCGACTCTCCACTCACCCACATGGGCACACACCTGTTTTTGGTTGGTTTTGTTTTCTGGGACTATGGTTTGAACCTCTGGCTTATGTACTGCTGCATTCCCAGCCCTTTCTAGTTTTTAATGTGGGACAGAATCTCTCTAAGTTGCCCGGGCTGAGCTCAGTCTTGCATGTGTGTCACCATATTCGGCTTTCCGTTTCACTGCCGCTCTGGGATTTAGGTGACCGTAGGATGAAGGTGGCCTAGTGAGGGCTGGACAGGGGATGTGGCTTCTTGGGAAGCTGGCAGACATGGAGAGAAAGGTAAGGTATCACATTCCAGGAGAGCTGGTCTTTGGTGGAGAGGCTAGGAAGATCAGTCTGTGAATCTGGGAGAAAGGAAGTCTATTTTAAGCAGGTAATGAGGGACAGGACAGATGAGTTAGACAGAGGCCCCCAACAGGTCCAGAAGGTCAGAGTTTACAGGAACCAGATCTGCAAGCAGGGTGAAGCTGAGCTGGAGCTCCAGCCTCAGGGAAAGGGTGAGGGCCTGACCTCCCTGCTCCTGGGGGTGGGGCAGCCTTCAGGCAAATCTGCTAATGATTATCATTCTTCTGATGGTAGTCAGAAGAAAGTGAAGGACCCGAGGTGAATCCCGCCTTTTCCATGGACCTGAAGAAGGGATCTAAAGAGAACCCACCTATCTCTCCTGCTGATATCTGTCCTCAGCTTTGAGGGCCACATGGTACTGATCACACAGCTACTTTACTTCAGGAGGTGGAGAGGACTGGGCATTAAACCCAGGGAGTCACAAGGCCAGGCAAGTGCTCCACCACTGAGCTACATCCCAGCCTGATGCTTCTGTTTTTCATCCCAATAACCTTGGTCAGAAGCTTGTCCTTCTGCATGACCAAGCTGATTACTCAGTTCTATTATCAAAATGAAAACCACCTTCTTTTTAACTTCCCAAGCAAGAAAATAATCTCCCTTTTGTGTCACTAAAAGTCCCAGGTACTTAATTCCTATCTGACTATATATAGAAAATATACAGTGATCACTGGGGGGTGGAAGAGTGACTCAAAGTGGGAAGAAGTTTATATTTTGTCGATTACATTATTTTAACAATCAGGGATTAAATAGACCACCTAAAGCTTACCAATTAAATAATAATAGAACAAGCAATTTTTTAAATATAAAGTTAGGGCTGCATGGCAGAGTGCTTGCCTAGCACGTGTGAGGCGTTGGTTTCATTCCTAGTCCTGCACATGCTCAGAAGTAAAGATAAATACTGTGAAGAGCAGAAAGAGGAAGGAAATGGTAATATTATAGAGTGCTAAGTCAGACAGGAATTAATCTATAGTCGGAGAGGGATTGGGCCCTCAAGGAAGCTGACACCAAAATCAAGACAGCAGAATTGTGGCTGGAGGCTCATCTTCAGATGAGGACAGGCAGGCCTCAGGATGCAGATGCAATAGACAGGGCTGCATGTACCCCTAGAGATAAAGAGCACCTTAAAACTCTACTGTAATTAGCACTGCCTGGTCCAGTGGGCCCAGACAGCAGAGGCATCTGATCCCCAGGTGGGCGACCAGAGCATCTGGACCCAGACTCTCCTCCCTTTCCAACAATTCCTTTGCTCCTTCTGTGCACCCTTCCTGCATGCCTCATTTCCCTATCGGATCAGCAGTAGCTAAGCCGCTATACTGGGAACTCTGCAGACTGATTTTAGTTTGACCCCCATTGTGATTCTGCTGTACTGAAGATCCTTGGTATCTACTCATTCGAGACTCTTCCTGTCTCTCAGGAGCTTTCTCTTACTAAACCTTTCATGCTCTTAGCTTCCTTTGTCCCTTAGAATTCATTCTTCAATATTTGGGGGATGCAGACTTGACATATCTGACATCTAACAGGTTGGGAGATATATTTTCAGTAATATAGTGATTTCACCAGGCTGGAGTCAGTTGGTTCTGGCTGAAGAGGGAGAGGATTAAGTATCTATAAATTTGCAGCCATGAAGGTTAGCACAGTAACAAAAGTGAATCTTTCTATGAATCATTAGGAAATGCACACATACCTACCACATGAACACACACACAAGGAAATACAGCCAAAGTGTTGAGGCACTGAAAAAGTAACAAAGCATACAACATGTGACGAATACTAACACCAGACATACACATAAATGGGCTGAATTCTCATTGCCATTCATCTGCCCTTTTCCTGTTATTAGAGCCCTTCTTTTGTTTGGGGCTACTATACCCAGCCCAAGGGGAAGCCAAGGTTTCATCAACCCATATCTGAGTGGCCAGTGAGATCAGAGGGAATGTGTTCCACTGGGCTACTGGGAGGATTATTTTTCCCTGATGACAGCAACCCTAGGAGATGAAGGACTTTGACTCTGACTCCCTTTGTTTTTGAACTGCGAGGCTGGGAGCTATGGCAGCCATTCTGAACTCGTGAGTCAGCAGGACGGAAGGCAGAGCAGAGGGAAGCAGTCAGCCTGGGACCTCACAGGCCAGTGCCAGGCAGCAGGCTGCAGTGTGACTCAGAGCCTCGTCCCAGCTTCCCTGTTCTTTCTCAGGCCTGTCCTACAAAGGTCAGCATTCATCTTGCTTAGCCAAAGGTCCCTCTCCAAAACTGCTAACCATTTGTCTTTGTAGACAGCTTATATTTTTTAGAACAGAGAATAGTTGGTTTTGTACTAAAGAGTTCCCCAGCAGAGACTCTCACTGGTGGCAGCTTGTAAAAATGACCTTCCCAGTCAGCCTGGGGCCCAGATTTCCAGAACATGGAAACACTGATGCTGGACAGGATGCAAGGAGGGGACAGGCAGGAGGGGACAGAGGCTCTGTGAACTGCTCCAGGCTGCCCTTAGTTCTTTATACTTACAGATGCTTAAATTTATTTTGTTTTATTGGTACCAGGGATCAAATTCACAACCTCATGCTTACCAGGCAGGTGCTTATACCACTGAGCTTCATCCCCGGCTTAAATTTCTACTGGTGACTGGGTATTACTTCTCCTTGGGCTCTTTTACTGTTTTATGGACATCTATGAATCTACCTAATAAACATTTTTATCTCCATCTCTCCCTTATTTTCACATTCATTGGGTTTCTTTTGCATTCATTGTCTCCTAAGAATTTTTTTTTTTTTTTTTTTTTTTTTTGTCTTTTTGAGACAGGGTCTCGCTATGCAATTCAGGGTGGCCTTGAGCTCACTTTGTAGCCCAGGCTGATCTCGAACTTGCAGCGATCCTCCTGCCTCAGCCTCCCGAGTGCTGGGATTACAGGCATGAGCCACCATGCCCGGCTCTCCTAAGCATATTCTAATTTCTAGATTCCTGTCTCTTCATACCTTCCTGTCCTCCCTTCTGAGCTAAGGATCAGCCCAGGGCCTCAGGCATGCTGAGTGGACTCCACCCCTCCTTTCCGTGACTCCACAGTGCTCCATCCCTCTGAGGACCATGCATCCACAAGGATGTCTCCCTTCCCCCCACTTCCCTGGTTCCTTCCCCATTTGCTTTCAACTATGCAGCAGGTCTCTGGATCGTGCCCCACCCCCATGGCGCCTCTCTCTGGAGCTGCCAGCCTCTTCCAGGGTGACATATGCCCTGGAGTTCCATCTGCTCTCTGTCCATACTTTGATCTGCTGCATACTTGGCAACCCAGCTTGCATCCCCACAGCTACACTGAGACTGTTCTCCAAAGGATCAACAATAACCTCCTTTTAGCTCAATTCATTGTCCTTTTATGGTTTCTCACACTTGACCTCTACGCGTTCCCCTCCCCCAACTCTAACTTCAGAAACTCTCTTCCTTGGCTTCCATCCTGGTTTTCACTGTTCCATCCCTGTTCATTGCCCTCTGTTCCTCCTGCCGTCCCTTTACTGCACATTTCCTTGGCTCCCTCTTTCACTCCAAGGTCACACCATCCTCCCTGCAGCCTGCACCGGAGAGCTAAGCACACCCTGTGCAGTACTTTCCAGTCAAGCTCTGGTCCTTTCACCCACCACCTACTGCCTGTCTGCTTTTGACTGTTTCACAGCACTGCAGTTTGCCGTCTCCCTTCTCAACCCTGCTCCTCCTCTCACTTTCCTTCCTCTCATCATGGTCTGGGCATCAGAGCAGAAGAGTGTTTGCATGCCTCTTACACCTTTCTCTTTTTTCTCTTTTGTTGTTGCTGCCTTTGGAGACAGGTCTCGTTTTATAGTTCTGGTTGGCTTTGAACTCACTATGCAGTCCAGGCTGAACATGCAGACTCTCCTGCCTCAGCATCTCTGGTGCTGGAATTGTGGGCATGTGTCGCCATGCCTGGCCAGACACTTCCCTGAAACATTTTTCAGAAACATTTGGGTGAGTCCATGTTTGCAGTCTATGCTGATTACAGCCATCTGGTACACACGTAACACACCTTCATTCTGTCCCAGTTCCCCTTTTCTCCCTTTCCTCCATCTCTCTCTCTCTCTCTCTCTTTTTTTTTTTTATTTTTTTTTTTATTTAAGGAGAAAAGAAAAAAAAACAGTGAAAGGGTACAAGTTATACAGATTTACAGAAGAAAAAAATGAACAGTAGGAAATCATTAGTTAATGGATTACATATTGCCATCTTAGAAATAATTGTTCAAGTCACAAAATTAAAGCTTGTAGAGTGGACATTTCAACAATGATACTGCAAACAGTTCTGTTCAATGATCCAATAAAACTCTGTGATATCATTTTCTATTTTATACACTTAAATATACATGCAGTTATATAGTTTAGAGCACTTTCTTTTCCTCTCTTTTGTACAATGACTATTACACATTTTGGGTTTCATTGCTCCCACGGTTCTTATTGCTTTTTTGGAAGAGAGTAAAACCAAATGAGACATAACAGAACAGAATCGGTCAAGTCAAAAGGGTGGACATAATAGATAATATAAAAACATAATACAAGGTGATCAACAATGGTTACCCTAATGCCTCCCGCTATCTTCCTCCATCTCTTGTTCCTCTTATCATTTGCAAAAGATCTATCTCCCTGTTTCCTATTATTTCTCTCTCAAACGTATTTATACTTTGGGTTTCTCAGATGAGAGAAACTTTGTGATATTTAAGCTTGTGTATCTGATTTATTTGATGCAGCATTATGGTCTTGGGTATGTCTTATTTTCCTAAAAATGATTCAAATCTATTTTTCTTTATGGCCAAGTAGTGCTCTGTTTAAACTTTTATTAAGGTTAAACATATGTTCAGAAATATTTACAAATCATAAAGGTACAGACCAATAAATGATCAGGAAGTGAAGACATTTGCAAAATCACTACTTATCTCAAGTAACCACAACCCCAGAAACACCTTCTTGTGCACTACTAATTATAACAGGCAACTTCTTGTTTTTTGTTTTGGTTTTTGAGGCAAGGTCTCACCACATAGTCCAGGCTGGCCTCAAACTTGTGGCAATTTCCCTGCATCAGCCTCCTAAGTACAGGGATTTCAGGTGTGTGACACGATGCCTGGCTGAAGTTACCTGGGCAGGAATTTTAAATGATTCTCAAATTCTCTGCCACTACTTTTCTCACTAAGAAATCGGGTCTGGGTGTGGTGGGACACACCTGGGATCCCAGTACTTGCGAAGCTGAGGCAGATGGACTGTAAATTTTGAGTGTATTCTGTGCAATTCTTTGATTTACAGAGACCCTGTCTCAAAAAATAAAAAGGGCTGGCGACATAGTTCAGTATGAAGGCCACTGATTTATTACTCACATTGCAAAAAAGGGGAGAAAGGAAGGAAGGAGAGAAGGGAGAAAGAGAAAGAAAAAGACAGAAAAGATGGTCCCTCCTGCCGCTCCTGAATCCATAGAATACTGCGAAGTGACACTGTGCCAGTTTTCAGGCCAGACCTTAAGAAACCAGCAGTTTCCTCCCCATCTCTTGGGACGTCCTCTTTTAGAATCCAGCCTCGGTGAAGAGGTCCGGCCCTCACCTGCCAAGCCCCAGAGCGAGGCTTTGAGAAGCTCCAGCTGCATGGCTGGGGATGAGCCTACCTCCCAAACCCTGCCCAAACGGAGGGTTTCACAGCAACATAAAAGGTTGCAGCCACTAAACTTAGCTAATTTTTATGTAGCTGAAGGTAACTAGGGCATTTTTTTTTTTTAAACTAGGAATTGAACTCACAACCCCTAGTTTGCCAAGCAGGCACTTATGCCACTGAGCTAAACCCCCGGCCATAGAGCATTGTTTTCTTTTCCTCTCCTAAGAACTATCACAGCTTTTGCTACCATGTAGTTGAGCTTATTCTTCAATTTTTTTTTTTTTTTAATCAGAAACCAAACTCATGACCTTGCACTTGCCAGGCAGGTATTTGTGCCACTGAGCTATATCCTAAGTCTATTTTCAACTTTGTATAACTGTATAAACACTTTGTATTATTTTGTATCTGACTGCCTTGCTCAATATAATGCTTGTGGTATCCACTCCAGTAGCTTTGTTCATTTTATTGCTGTAAAGCTGTGTGTGTGTGTGTGTGTTACTGAGGACTGAACCCAGGGCCTGGCACAGGGCAGAACAACCCAGGTTAAGTGCTCTATCATGGAACTATCTCTCAGTCCTTTTTATTTTGAGACTGAGTCTCACTAAATTGCCCTAGCTGGCCCTGAACTTGGTGCCATATCTTGCTGCCTCAGCCTTCCAAGTAACTGGGATGACAGGCATATGCCAACCTGGCTTATAACATTTCTTTTTATGCCTGTTTCACATGGCAATTTATTCATTCTTCTATTGAGGCTGTTTCCAATTTGGAGCTATTATGAATAATGATGCTGAACATTATTCCTTACAAGGTAAAAACAAATCATTCCTATTTACTCTTCTTTTAAATTCTCTTTCTGCTTTACAACTTCTGCCATATATCTTTATTCTCACATTGTCAAGGACGATGGCATTTACAGAATATTCTGTATGGTAATATTTAAGTCCTTTTTTTTTCTTTTGGTACCAGTGATTGAACTCATGACCTCGAACTTACCAAGAAGGTGCTTACGCCACTTCGCTAAATCCTTAGCCCCTGCAGGGTAATATTCAATGTTATTTCTGTTGGTTCATTTCAAAAGTGTAATCCCTATATATGTTCATTATTAGCACTATGTAAATATCGTTCACTGTACAGCAAAATACTGTGACAGGAATAATTTTTCCACCTTAGATGAATTTTTTATAATCCAAGGTCTTTCAAACTAACGTGTTAGTAGCATCTATAGGTATGGACCCTTTTTTCATTCACTACATTAGTAGTTTAAAGTTTTGGCTATACTTTTTAAATTTTTAAAAATTTTTATTGTACACATTTGCAATATATAATTATATTCATCATGGAAGTTGCTACATGTACATAACACATGTTTTTTCATACCTGTTCCTTCCATTCCATTCCATATCATGGGCCCCTTCCCTTTTGCTCCCTGATTCCTACCATCTGTATTTATTTTGCTCTTTATTTATACTTTGGGCTTCAGATATAAGAGAAACCATGTGATATTTAGGCTTGTGTGGTTAACATTGTGGTCTCAAGGTGCATCCATTTTCTTAGAAATGACTCACATTTATCTTTCTTTATGGGAGAGTAATACTCCACTGTGTATAAATCCCACACTTCATCTATACATCTGCTGATGGACAAATAGGCTGCTCCCAAGATTTAGCTACTATGCGTTGTACTGCCATAACCATTAGTACACATGTACAACTGCAATATGATGTCTTTCACTCTTTCAGAAAGATACCTAGAAGCTGTGTTGAGACAATGGCTAGTTTAAAGTTTTTGAGGGATCGTCCACCCTGATTTCATAGTGTTTGTAGTAGTTTATATTCCCAACAATATAGAAGCACTTCGTTTCCCACATCCCACCCCCAGCCTCACCAGCGTTTGCCGTTATTTGATTTCTTGATGCTAGCCACGCTTTCTGGAGTAAGATGGAATCTCAGTGCTGTCTTCATTTGCATGTCTCTCATGGCCAGTAGACCACATCCATGAAGTTTGCTTCATATTTGAGCATTCTTTTTATAGAGTTTCAAAGTATTATTTTTGTCATTTTTAAGAGGTGTGTTAGGTTCTTACCACCACAACCAGGTGGCTCAAAAGTAGAGAGATTTATTTTCTCATATTTGGGGAAGGTAGTAGTTCATAGTGAGACGTTTGCAGGGCGCTGCCTCTCAGGCTCCAGTGAAGGACCCTCCTGCCTCTTCCTAGTTTCTGGTGGCTCCAGCTACCCTTGACATCTCCTGGTTTGTGTCTTCATCACCTGCTCTCCATCCATCCTCACCCTACCTGTTCCCCTGTGTGGCTCTGTGTCCTATCCGCTTGTGCGGATAGCTGTCACTGGATTAGGGGCCCGCTCTAAATCCAGGACGATCCCACCTCTGAGTAATTATATCTGCAAGATGCCTTCACCAAACAAGGTCATATTCTGACACTTCAGGTGGACATGAGTTTGGAGGGACAATATCCAACACTCTTTTCCCTCAACATTTTATTTTGAAAAACCTAACATACAAAAAACATTGAAGGAAACATTGAAGGTATTTATAATGAACACCCATATACCTATCACCCAGATTCCCCAGTGCAGGTCAGGGATTTAGCTCAGTTGCATACACACCTGCCTGGCAAGTGCTAGGTTGTGAGTTCAATCCCTGGTACAAAAAAAAAAAAAAAAAAAAAAAGCAGATTCCACAGTGCACATTATATGCTTATCCTCTAGCTAATCCTGTTTACCTGTCAACCCATTTCATTTGTTTATACATTTTGAAATTAGCTGCACTCATCCCTAAACTCTCAAATACTTCAATTATATATCACTACCTAGGGCTCAACATTTATGATTGTTTTCTTCTGAGGTAAAATGTATGCAAATATTAAGCGAATATAATTCCATGAGTTCTGACACTACCCACCAAGGCCATATTAAGATACAGAAAATTAGAGATTCCTTCATGTCTCTTCCCAATACCTCTCACACCCTCCAGACATAAACACTGTCCTGATTTCTTATGCCATGGATTTTCTCCTGCTTGTACTTCATATGGTTGAATGCTCACAGTTGTCTCTTTGCCCTGTAAGTGTTGTTCTTCTGAGCATAGTGGCTTTGAGATCCATCTGTGTTGTAGCCCGTATCTATTCCACTGCATGAACATTGTACGGTTTATCCATTTCCCAATGACGGACACATAAGTTATTTCCAGTTTGCAGCTATAGTGAACAACGCTGTGTAAGCATTCATGTACACATCCTCTTGTAGATATAGCTTTCATTTGTCTTGAATAAACACCTAGGAATGACGTTGCTGATTCATAGGCTAAGTAGAGATTTAGTTTTATAAAGAACTGCTCTATTTCCAAGTAGTTGTACCATTTTACTGTTCACCAGTGCCTACTAGAGGTCTGGTTACTCCCAAGTCCTTGCCAATATTTGGTGGTGTTGATCTTTCTAACTTTACCTATGTTGGTGGTGAGTGTACAATGGTGTTATTTGTTTTCATTTCTCTAATGTTCAACGAATCTGAGAACATTTTCATGTATCAATTTGTGTATCTTCTTTGGGGGTAGTGTACGATCAAATCTTGAGCTCAATAAAAAAGATTCTTTTATAACTTCCTTGATATCTTTATTGTTCTGATTCACTATGCAGTTCAGGCTGGCCTGAACTCACTTTGTAAGCCTTGATTTCTTTAGATAGTCTAAACTTTAATTCCTTATCAATTTTGTGTTTTGGATTTCTCCTCTAATTTGTGGCTTGTATAATATTTATTTTTGTGCTGGGGACTGAACTCATGGCCCGTGCACTGAATTACATCCCTGTACTATCAGCCCTTTTCTCACTAAGTTGCTAAGTTCCCAGAATGGGCTTGAACTTGTGATCCTCCTGCCTCAGTCTTCCAGAATCCTAGGATTATAGGCATGAGCCACCATGCCCAGTTACTGCCTATTTGTTTTCTTATGTTTTGCTGAACAAAAGTTTAAAAGTTGATTCACTAAATTTTTCAGTTCTATAATGGTGTCTGATTGTGGTATCTTGTCTGAGAAACTGCCTACCCAAGTCATGAAGGTACTTTATTCTGTTTCTTTCTCTCTTTTAGCTATGACATTTGGTTCAGGATTCAACATTTTTTCTTATGGAAGATTTGACGTGTTACCGTTTTCTCCTTCCTAGTATGGACAACCAGATGTTTCAGTACTGTTTCAAAAGACATTATTGCTTTCAGATATCTGCTAATTCAGATATCTGCAGATACTTAGCCCATTAACAGTTTGATATTACTTTGTAGTTGACCTATTGTCCTCCTGCCTCCTGGATCATCATTTTCCATATTTCATCTAACATTTTTTTTCACCGTGTCCTTTCAATTTGAAGATTCATGGAGGTCTTAAAGATGGTACCTTGGCATATTTTGTCAATTTCTGTACTAACTTTGGTTCTCATACTTTATTTTCTTTGGGTTCTCTGGAATACTCACTTGTTAGATCTTTGGCCAGCATTAGACCTCTAGGTCATTTATGATTTTTTCCATTATTTGTTTAATAATTATTTTTGTGATGCTGGGGTTTGAACCCAAGGGTGCTTTACCACTGAGCTACATCCTAATCCTATTTTAAATCTGAGTTAATATTCACTAAATTGTCCAAACTGGCTTTATTTTTGTTTTTTATTGTCTTTTTTGAAACAGGGTCTTGCTATGCAGTTTAGGCTGGTCTTGAGCTCTCTTGATTCTAGCTGGTATCAAACTTGCAACAATCCTCTTGCCTCAGCCTTTCAAGTGCTTGGATTATAGGTTGCTCTATCATACCTGATTTTTATTATTTGTGTGTGTATAAGTGTACTAAGAATCAAACTCAGGACCATGTGCTTGATAGGCAGGTACTGCACAACTGAGCTATAGTCCTGGCCTTTACTTTTATGTTTGAAATAGCATCTTGCCAAGGCTGGATTTAAATTTGTAATCCTTCTGCCTCGGGCTCCCAGAGTACTGAAATTACAAGCATGCACCAGCACACCCCGGTTATTTACTGTGCTTTGTAACAGACAAATTGCTATGGCAAACAGAAACAGGAAAACACCCAGGATTTGGAGGCAGAGTTATTTTACATTGTTGGGCATTGACTGGGGTCACTCCCAAAGTACCAGGCCCTGACGTCTGGTGGTCCAGGGATTATGTGACATGAGTAATGAAGAAGTGCTGAGGCAGAATGGCTTGTCAGTTGGGCACTGGTTTATACAATGTGCATCATGGTGACCAGCTATTTCTAAGAAACAGGAGCAACTGGATCTGGAACAGGGACTATTACCTGGGTAACTGAGAAACTAAAGTATACTGGATGGGGTGTGTGTGTACATTTCCTGCTACAGAATGTGTGCGCTCAGGCTGCTGTTTTAAATCAGAGCTTCCTTCTTTTAAGCCTGGCCCTTCTCAATCTGCCTCGCCCACAGTATTGAGTTTGACCCTACTGTCCCTTGATATGCTGGCTAGTATCATGTCCTTAGTTACTGTCTCCTTTTCCAGAAGTTTCATTCTTCTCTTCTCCCACCTAAATCTAACAAGATTCTTCTAAACCTTCAAAGCTTGAGCACACTTCCTCCAGGAAATCCCAACTATTCAGCTCAGCATTCACTGATCTACTTACCTTACTATTTCCTAGCTCAATGGCTGCCATTCACAATTCAGGTCTTAAATATATGGCCTAGTATTCTTCACTATTTTTCAAATTGTATTACTGTCTTCATAAGTCCTTAAAACTCCTTGATAACAAGTATTTAATGTTTTAGCCTTCAAAGCAGACTGCATACTGGGCATACAGTATACAATAGATGTTTATTGAATATTTGTAGCCCATTCATTTCGCTATTGTTTCACAGAAAGGAGGTAAATAAGTGTCTTCTTTCCTTTCTGTTTTCTAAAAATGGTAGGAAACCCATCTTTGAACAGGAAAGTACACTGAGGAAGTTCTGCTTCTGTTAGGGGATGGTTGCAGTTATCAGACTGTGGCAAACCTTTTATTACTAGTAATTAAGTCTCTTCATAAGGCTCTCAAACAGTATCAAACACTAGTTCCAAATCTAACACAAAACCCCAAACAAGATACACAAATGGTACACGAAAAGGTTCTCAGAATTGAACATCAGAGAAACGAAAACTGAAACAAAAATATCACTGTACACCACCAGCATGGCTAAAGTTAAAAAAGCCTGATGCTATGACTTGTACCTTGATGTCTTCCCAAGGCCTCATGGGGTTATAGATAGAATTTTTCCAAAGTGGCTGGATCTAGGGTGTGTGATGCTGGGACTACGAGTGCCCCACCCTGGGTGTGGGTGACACCAATCCATAGGTGTATAGCCTGGGTAGAGTACAAAGGGACAGAAAGAAGCTGCTGCTGCGACTTGTTGCTTTGCTGTCTGATTGCCAGGAACTATTTCCTCTCCGTGACGTCCCTCTGCCATGCTGCCTAGTCTTGGAGCTGACTATGGACAGAAACCTTTACAAACTATGAGCTGAGATAATCCTTTCTTCCTTTAAATTTGAGTGTCTAGTATTTTGGCTCAGCAATGAGAAAAGACAACTGATAATACTCCATATTGGCAAAAATGTGGAAACGAGACTTCTAGAACACACTGATGAATGATAAAGTGGTGCAACCCTTGGAAATAGGGCAGGCAGTTCTTTACAAATGAAATGCCTATCGAGCCTGTGACTCACCGACTCCACGCCTTGGTGTTTATTCAAGATAAATGAAAGCTGTATCTACAAGATACATCACTAAATTACCTAAAATTTGCTTATTTTGTTGTGTATATATTTTACATCAAATGAAAACAAACGTTAAACCCTAGGTAATGATAACGATGCAGAAACACCTGAGAATTAAGTGCAGTTCTACACTAAGGAAAACAGTCATATAGTATAAATACTGCCTGCTGAAAGTAATGATGATACATAGAGCCATCTCTTTGAGCAAGTGAGACAAATGTGGGAAAAAACAAAGAGGTCAAACAAGTGTGATTAAAAAATAGACTTCATAGCCTAGCATTTCTAATCAGCGAATTCTCCTGAAATGGCTAACAGTGTAATCTTCAATGAAAAGGCAAAGATGTCATCTAGAGAAGGAACAGGGCAAAAGAATTAGTGACAGGGGTGTAGCTCCATGATAGGGCATGTGCTCAGCGTGTACAAGAAACTGAAAGAATGGGAAACAGTATGCCTCTGGGAGTTACCAGTGCCATTTGCCAAATAAACCTGCTTCACCACATCCCTGGAGACACAGTGGGATCACACTTCTCTGATCCTCTGAAGTCAAAAGCAGCTGGCCGGCTTGCTTTGGCCAGAGAAATGGGAATGAGAGTGACATCACTTCTATTTGGAAGCTTTTACAGCCAGTGTGGGATTTACCATCTCTTGTTTCACTGATCATGGAAGTATGTGCTTCTCCAAATTCTGAATTTTTACAAGTTTCTAATGAACGTTTTCCCTGTAGGCCCTTGCTGTTTAAACTACTGAAATTCTGCGAGTTTCATTGTAATATAATCTAGTTGAGAGATTGGCAAACTGCAGCCTGAAAGCCAGCTGTCCGTTTCTACGAAGTTTTGTAAACACGTGAAGATGTGTAACGTACATGTATCAACTCCCCATGATTAAAGTAATCACTATTACTGCAAACATGGATTAATAAAAATAAAAGATTTTATAATCTCAGCCACAGACATTTGTTTATATATCGCCTATGGTTACTTTCAGGTTACAACCGAGTTGAGTAGTGGAACTGAAGCCTGCTTCAAGCCTGCAAACCTGAAATATTTACTATTAGTCTTAAGAAAAAGTTTGCTGCCCTCAGCCTAGCATATCTTTGGCAGAACTGGAGGTCTGTGGCAAATGACTTTTTTTAAAAAATTATTTTTTGGGCTGGGGATTTAGCTCAGCGGCATAAGCTCCTGCCTTGCAAGCAGGGAGTCGTGAGTTCGATCCCTGGTACCGATAAAAAGGAAAAAGACCAAAAAAAAAAAAAAAAAAAAAAAAAAAGTCTCAAAAAAATTATTTTTTTTTTTAGTTTTTTGGTATTAGGGATTCAACCCATAATCCTTACTAAACTACATATCTAGACTAAAAAATTCTTTTTTTTTTTTTTTGAGACATAGTGTTACGTCCTTAAATTGCCTCGGCTGACCTAAAACTTGCAATTCTCCTGGCTCAGCCTCTAAGTGTGCTGAAAATACAGTAGGGTGCCACTATGTGCACCTGTGAATGCCCTGAAATGGTAATTTTTTAGTTTGTACCCAACATAAAAAAATGTTCACAGTAGCCACCCTGTACAATGCCCTAGGAAACCCATTCCTCATTATTCATACCTTGTGCAGCCCCTTTGCTCACTGAGTGGGATTACAGAACATGTGACCACCGTGGAGTGATGTAATATGAATCCAGGTGAATTCTGAACGTAGGTGATAAAAGATGTCATGGCTCCCACCTTCCTGTTTGTGACAGCACTCCGTCTGGGAGAAGCACTGTCATGTTGTGAGGACACTTGGGAAGCCTATGTCTGTCTTTGTCACTTCCTACACCGCTAGGACACAATACCTGACTCCCACAATTTAAGGGAGGATAGATTTACTCTGGCTCCCATTTTAGTCTATAGTTGGGTGACCTCCTGGCAGGATGGCACAGCACAGCGGCATGGTGGAGGAAAGCAGCTCATGGCATGGCACAGCCGACATAAAGCAGAGCGCCAGAGGAGGAGCCAGGGATCCAATTTTATTTAATCTTTCAAAGATTAAATTATTTTTCAAAGATTATTAAATAATCTTTCAAAGATTAAATCTTTTATTAATCTTTGAAAGATTGAATAAAATTGACAAACTCTTAGCCAACCTTACCAAAAAAGTAAAGACTCAAATCTTTAGGAACCAAAATTAGGAACCAAAAGGTGAAATCACCACAGATCCTGCAGAAATCCAGAAGGTCATCAATACTTACTTTGACAACCTGTATTCTCATAAGATGGAAAGCACAGAAGAAATGGGCAGATTGCTAGATACATAAGAATTACCAAAGGTGGATCAAAAAGATACAAGATTTCTAAATAAACCACTATCAGTCAATGAAACTGAAGATGTCACTAAAAATCTACCAACAAAGAAAAGCCCATGTTCTGAGGATTCACTGCTGAATTCCACAAGAAATTTACAGAAGAACTAATGCCCTACTTCTCAAACTCTTTAATGAAGTTGAAAGGGAAGCAATATTCCCCAATTCATTCCTGGAAGCAAGCACCTCCCTGATACCAAAACCAGAGAAGGACCAACCAAAAAAAAAAAAAAAAAAAAAAAAAAAAAGGACTACAGGCCCCTCTCCCTAATGAACACAGATACTGGCAAACAGAATACAGCAAATCATCAAGACTATTCACCATGACCAAATAGGATTCATCCCAGGGATGCAGAGGTAGTTCAACACACATAAGTCAATAAATATAATATACCGTATCAACAGAGTCAACGACAAAAACCATATGATCATCTCAATAGATGCAGAAAAGTCCAACACCCATTCATGATAAAAAAAAATTCTGTAGAAAATTACAATGGAAAAAAATTAGAATGGAAGGTCTTTATCTCAATCTGGTAAAAACATCTATGACAAACCAACAGCCAACATCATACTAAATGGACAAAAATTGAAAGTTTTCACTCTAAAATTAAGAACAAGACAAGGATGTCCACTGTCACCACTCTTATTAAATATAGTTTTGGAAATATTAGTTAGAGCAATTAGACAAGAGAAACGAATGAATAAGGATAGGAAAGGAAGAAATTAAATTGTCATTATTTGCAGATGACGTGACACTACACAGAAGACCCCACAAACTTCACCAAAAGACTTCTAGACTTAATAACCAAGTTCAGTAGTATAGCTGGATACAAAGTCAACACTCAAAAATCAATAGCATTCTTGTACACAAACAACAAACTCATTGAGAGAGAAATCAGGGAAGCAATAGTTTTCACAATAGCATCCAAAAAAAATGAATACCTAGGAATCGATCTAAGGAAGGAAGTAAAAGACCTTTACATTAAAACTACAGTACTCTGAAAAGGGAAATGAAAAAAGATATCAGAAAACAGAAAGATATCCCTTGCTCTTGGGTAGGAAGAATCAGTATAGTGTAGATGTCACACTTCCAAAATTGCTATATTTAATGCACTCTCAATCAAAATACCAATATGCATATCTCACAGAATTAAAGAAAACCTAATTCTAAAATTCATTTGAATCTGAAGAGATAGAACAGCAAAACAATTCTGGACTACAAAGGCAAGCAGGGGGCATCACAATCCCTGACTTGAAATCACACTACAAATTTATTGTGATAAAAACATGGCACTGGCAAAACAAAACAAAACAGAGCTGAGGATCAATGGACTAGATTAAAAGATGCAGAAATAACTCCAAACATATTTTATCTTTGATCAGGGAGCCAAACACCTTCATTATAAAAGAGATAGCCTGTTTAATAAACGGCACTGGGAATCTGGATTTCCACATGCTGAAGATTAAAACTAGACCTGAACCTTTCACCATGCACTAAAGTCAAAATAGATCAAAGATATAATTATTAAAACAGAAACACTAGATCTGCAGGAAGATAGAACAGGCAAAACTTTGGTGTAGGCAGACTACGAAAACCCCAGTTGCACAGGGTGGTGGCACACACCTGTAATCCCAGCACTCGGGAAGCTGAGCCAGGATTTCCATGCAAGGTCAGCCTGCACTACATGGCAAGACTCCTGTCTCAAAAACAAAACAAAACAGACTTATTCTGGGTAGATGTTTATCATGCTTATTAAATTGTTAATCATACAGATGGTCCCAAAGCAAAGTCTTTATTTGATAAACCTCAGGGCACTAATGAAAGGAGAAAATATTTGCAAACTCCTGAAAAATCTATACTTTCTGGGTATAAGTGTGAAAGGGAGGGGGAATTTGTGAAATCTCGATTTTTTGTGAGATAAGAGCACATATGAACAATGTAAGATTTTTTTTGTTTGAGACAGGGTCTCCATAGGCAGTTTAAGCTGGCCTTGAACTCACTTTGTAGCCTAGGCTGGTCTCCGAACTCACAAGAATTCTCCTGCCTCAGTCTCCCCAGTGCTGGGATTACAGGCATGCGCTATCATGTCCAGCTACAATGTATGTTTTAAAGGTAAAAGGCTGAGCTTTTTTTTTTCAATAGTTATTAAGTAATTTATAGACTATCTTACTGTCATGTATTTGGGCTTTGTAAGTACATGCCTGAGTAATCATTTAACTTGCCATAAATGCAAGACATTAGGATATCCCTGGTTGGTTGGTAAGGAAATGCCTGCCTAGACTGGTCTGGATTCTTCAGGCAGGAACCTGGCACAGAATTTTTACACCAGGTTATTACATTAAAACTGTAATGTAAAGTTTAATGTTTCCTTTAAAGTTTAATGTTTCCTTCTGAGTTTCAACAAAAAAGTTTCACTATGTCACAACGTATCTAATGGTGTAATTGAAAACTCCACAAGAGAAATTAAGCAGATATGTTTAGTCAAGATGTTACCACATTGTTTCACAAATCCTAAAGTAGCCTACCCCCAGGTAGGTCATTTCCAACATAAATGCACTTTCCTCGGAGTTGGTTAGCTAAATCTTCAGGGAGTGCTCCCTGAATTTCACTAAGGAACGTGATGGTCTTGGCTTTTCAAATTTTAATTTCTTTGATTACACCTACTTTACAGCCTTTCCAAGTTACAGACAAAATTGAACTAGAGGTTTTTCTTGCTCCAGCGCACACTGCTGCTACTTCCTAACTCATCTTACTAAGAACTAGCACAGTCCCACCGCAAGGTATTAGAAGTCACTGTTTTTGATCAGTTACATCCAATTGTTTTACAGTAGTTGAGACTAAAAGTTTATCTTTTTGGCTCAAAAGTGAAAAAAATCACAAAAATTTAAAGCTAATACATATTTATTTTACCAAATTTGCAGTAATTTGGGAGCTAGACTTCTAAAGTTATCACAGCCTAGCAAATAAAAGTGTACCCGGGCTTTGCTGAAGTGCGTATTGACCTTTGCTGATTACTTATATAACTGCGTTTTAATCAGCACGTTAAAGATGGAAATGGACTCACTGCACTTTGGTGTCAAGGACGGTGACTCAGCGACAAACGTCCCTCTACATTTTGAGGACGAAGCCTCACAAGGGACAAGATTTAGGTCTGCGGTCCTAGGGGACCCTAACAGAAACTGCTCCTCCACAGTGAGGAAAAATCCACGGCTCAGGTTCAGCTACCTCTCTCCTTGGCCACTGCAGCGCAGTCCCCCCGCAGACTCTGATCTTCTTCCCAGATCCGGCGCTCGTGTCCTCGCCCAGCCACGTGCGCCGGGGACACGAAGGACCACCGCAACACCGTCTCTGCTGCGCGGTAGAAGTGAATTCTCAGTTCCCAGAAGGGCTACCAATCGTAACAATGAAGTGAAATTCTCCTCCTGAATCCCTTCTCCCAAAGCATTTTCCTCAACCTCTTTCACTCCAGCCCTGCCCTCGCCCGCTCCCCCAAACTGTGCCAGCCCAGTCCAGCTGCAAGTCCCTACTGCCGATCACACCCGGGCAGAAAGACTCCATCCGGGTGCTTTGTCAGTAGGACGTAACGGCGTGGCTTTATGACGTTTGGAGGGAGGGGCGAGGCGCCAACTCTGGAGACTGACACGCCCTGACCATGGGGTGGAGAGAGCCCCTTTCCCCGCCCAGGAAAACTCCATATTGCAGGGGAGGAAAGCCTATATTTTCAAATTTACATTGAAGGCAGGAATATTACTGATAGTCTTTATTTCATAGAAAAAGCTTAGGTACTTTCCTACATTCATATTGTCTTAATTTTGTCTCCTTTTTTCTTGTTAACCAGCAAAACTCTCTCGCCTCTAGTCTGTCTCCCCCTGCTTTTGAGAAGATGGTGCGGGCCCGCACTGTGCGCAGCCGTAGTGGCCTCGGGGCGGTGCCGCTGAGGGGCGGGTGACGCAGGGCCGTCGCTGCCATTTTAAGTTGTTTGTTCTTGCTCCTTTTCTCAAACGCGACTCTGCCCCGGACCCGGGAAGACTCCGAGGCTGCTGCCGCTTCCGCAGCCACCGGTGGGGGGGTAACGAGCCTGTGCCACCGCGGACCCTTGCCATCCGCTTCGGCTTTTCACCCCTCTGGGTCTCCTCGACCTCCTTTGCTGAGCCGGAACCCGACTGTGGAAGAAGGACTTCGTAGCAGATGCTCGAACTGAAATAACTTTATTTTGGGGTTGACTTCGCTGACGGACCCCTTAGCGCAGGGCTCCCCGCCTCCCCTTCCCCTCCAGCTCCGCGCCGTCCCTCTTTCTTGACGTCTCTCTCTTTCTCTCCTACCGCCTCTCCCCCGCGTCCTTCCTCCGTCGCCGCCGGGGCGCCGAGCCAGACTATGGGTCCCAGGCGGGGGCTGAGCGGCGGCAGCAGCACGGGCGGCCGGGTCACCGTGCGCACTGCGGCGGGGATGGAGGGGCTCAGTTGGCTGGTGGTGTTCTCTTGACATGGCTCCCGCCCGAGCTGCGAGCAGCGCCCCCGCCGCCGCCGCCGCCTCTGCCTCCGCCACCGCTCCGCCCGCAGGCTGCGGCTAGAGGCCCGCGCCCGCCCGAGTCGGCCCGAGAGTCCCGGCCCCCCGGGGACAGGGAGGGTCCGCCCCGCCGCCCGCCTCGATTCCGCCCTCTTCCCCCTTCGGGACGCGAACGCACAACCCCACCCCGAGCCATCCACACTCTGGAAACATGAGCTGTTGAGCCAGAAAGCGAGTCCAGAACCCGGGAACTTAAATGTTTTGGGGGGGTGGGTTGGTGGGCTGACTTTCAAAAAGTAATATTAACACAGCTATTTTCTTCTCCCTACTTGATCCTTCCCACTTGTCTTTTCCCGCCTACTCTATCCGGGCGGGAATTGTTTCCACGATGAAATGAGTGAGAACCCGAGCGATCCCGTGTCTCCCGTGGTGCGAGTGAGTCGCTGTCGCTGAAGGCGAGGGGTGGGGTGGGGTCTGGGGGGTGGAAGGCAGGTCGTCCCTGCGCACCGCCCGGGACTTGGGAAAACCCGCCGCCTGCCTTTGCCTCAGCAATGCTCACTGGGAGATAAGTCGCACTCCCCACCATCTTGAGCCGGGGTACATTTGTAGGGAAGGCTCCCTTGGGGCATGTAGAACTCTTCGCAGGGCTGAGGGTGTCGCGATCCTGGGCGTGAATCAGGTCTAACTACAGCCGGAATAATTACTGATACCGTGTAACACCCCCCTTTCCCTGTGCCATCATGATTCTCCTTGGCAGCAGCATTAGCAGCCGCCTCAGGGTGAAAATGTGGGTGATGGGGAAGTTGGTAATGACTCCGCTGTTTTTTCTCATGGCTCCTTTGGGCAACAGCTGTCCGCCCTCAGTATACACTGTAGTTGATTGCAGGGAAACCCTGGACCTCTCCCCTTCTTTCTCTACTGATTTTGCACTTTTCTCTTTGCTCACCACCAAGTGTAGTCAATAACAAGCACTGACAATACATAGCAATAGTGAAATCTGAAATAACTAAGAATTAATTAGGTACTACAGCCATGGATCTGGCTGGGTAAAATCCAATTGGGTATTTCAGTTTCATTCTCCTACCCTGTTTTGGTGTTTTGTTTTTGATTTTGGGGGGGGGTATTTGGAAAGCAAAGATCATACTTTCCCTCTCCCCGTTCCTTTTCTTAATCCCACTTCTAAAAGGAGAAAAATCCGAATGGATTTAAAGGATTGGATTGGTGTTAGCTGTGTTTTATTGCACACCTAAATCCTGATAATAGGCTTTTCATTTCCCCTTAAAGCCTTTATTTTGGCATTCAGGCCAGATGTGTTTTTCAGGAAGTTAGTTGAAGTATTTTCTCCTCTTTTGTTCCTTCCTCTTTTCCTTTTTCCTGTCTGACCCCAGATATTATTGTCCAAACATGACTGGACAGCAGCTTTTGTTTCTTGACCCTGTAATATGACAGTCTGCTAATATTGCCAGAAGGTGCAGTTTTGGGGTTACAGTTGTGATTTTAGCTATTCAATCATATTAGCAGGGAAAAAATGACTTGTTTCTGTTGTACTTGAGTCTTAAGAAAAAGTGCCCATAGTTTAGTGACAATTTCCAAAGGCTTTAGTACCACCTGTATTTCAAAATGGGGGACCCAAACTCCCGGAAGAAACAAGCTCTGAACAGACTACGTGCTCAGCTTAGAAAGAAAAAAGAATCTCTAGCTGACCAGTTTGACTTCAAGATGTATATTGCCTTTGTGTTCAAGGAGAAGGTAATTTAAAGTTCTTAATGTGAATTAGCACAAGTGATTTTTGTAAGTGTATACTAAGTTGCTACTTTTAAGTAATTTATCAGCGTTAGGTTAAAGAATGGTGGAAGTATGCTTGATTTTTGTGAATTGTGAAGTTGTAAAATCATCAATGGAAAGTTGTTAACTAAAATCATGAATGGAAAGTTCTTAACTATCAGTTGGGAAATACTTAATTCTAAAGCTTAGCAGGATCCACTTTTGCTAGTTGACCTGGGCCGATAACATTGTAAAACTTAAATGTGGAGTAACAGGAAACTTTATAACTGAATTTAAGGATTATTTAAAGTATAAATAAAATGTTTGAAAGTGTTAAATTGGAATCAAAATCTGTGTTAGAATTGGTCATTTCTTCAGCTCTGTAGATAGCTTTTCATATGATACATGTAATGAAATAGAACATACCTAAATTTTTAGGAATAATTGAATATTGAAATGGTTAATTTGTGTTTGGAAGTGTTATTTTTAAAATTCAAAATTGCCTAAAATAGTTTTCAATTAAAATTATTGCCACAGTTAACTAGCAATTAATGAATTGTGGTTAAGCAAAAAACTTGTTTTTGCTTGTAAGAATGGACGGTTTTCTTAAATCGTCAACAGGGCTGTTTGACATAAGATTAGGTTAGGAATATAAGGAAGTGGTAATTCCATCATTGCACAAAAATGGTAACTAATTTTAAATCAGAAATACAATCTCAGTATAATTGTCTGTTTAGTATTTGGAAGTCCCTGGGTTGTTACTTCATTCTTAAAAGTTACTAAGGATGCTGTGCTGTTTGTTTAGAGTAATAACTTTATAAAGTGGTTTTAAAGTAATTGTTTTAAGGTGATTGTCTTAAGACTGGGTAGTACCAAGGATTTGTTTCCTTCGTCTTTTTGTGCTTTATTTTTTTAATATGCTGACTGCAAAACTGATAAAGTCACATTTTAGTTGAAGATATTACAGTGTATGCTCTTTATATCCAAGATATAAGTAAACCGTGAGGACTACATCTGTCTTTGTTATCTGTAAGGTGTCCTAAATTTTACCATCTCATTTTGTAACATTAGGGAAAATCTGCTTTTTTACAACTGGATAGGATCCTTACACTTGACCTGTGTAACTCAAGGTCTATATTCTGTAGTACAGAATTATAAGCTATATTAGTGATTAGCATTTG
Source organism: Cavia porcellus (assembly GCF_034190915.1). NCBI lineage: Eukaryota > Metazoa > Chordata > Mammalia > Rodentia > Caviidae > Cavia > Cavia porcellus. Next base: position 27,816,953 of record NW_026947496.1, on the reverse strand, counting down.
CTGTTAACTCATTGAAACCACTTGGTCCCCTGCCCCCTTTTTTCTCCTTTCAGATACTGACACTTGTGGGTATGTAATATCCAGAAGTAGTAATGGAAACTGACCCACTTAAAGAATAAAATAGTTAATTTGTCTGAATAGTTGTATTTTTGATCATACAGGTTCTTAAGCTGCATATAAACAGTTAAATGAAATTGTGTCAGTACTGTGTCACTGAAACATTTTTTGACTTTAGGGTTGTTTGATACTAGTTCCTCATAGGATTTAAGAAATATCCAAAATGAGTACATGTTATGAATACATAATGCTATGTAACTGAGAAATTAAGCGTTCTGTTAATAGCCTCTTTATTCACAGTTGGGGTGAGGGGAGGTCAAAAAGATCCAATTATCTGAAAATAAGGCGTTTTGTATATAAAAATTAGGTGATAATTTTACTGAGTTGGGATACAGTTACATACATTGTAATATGGGGTGGGTGTTAAAAGATAGTGTACTTCCAGTGGATCAGTACACCTTTCTTTATCTTTTAGAAAAAAAAATCAGCACTTTTTGAAGTGTCTGAAGTTATACCAGTAATGACAAATAATTATGAAGAAAACATCCTGAAAGGTGTGCGAGACTCCAGCTATTCCTTGGAAAGTTCCTTAGAGCTTTTACAGAAGGATGTGGTACAGCTCCATGCTCCTCGATACCAGTCTATGAGAAGGGTGAGTTCATTTTTTAAGTCTTGGTAGATAAAATAAGTTTTTGTGAGTTAAGGTTGCACCCTACCTGCCATGGGCATTACTATGGTATGGATCTTCAGGTTACTTTTTTTTGTCTTTGTGCTGTGTTTACAACTGGGATCGTGCCTTAGGGACTTTAAATGTGCTTTTTTTTTTTTTTTTTTTTTTTAAACAGGCTTGGGAACATTCTTATATGAATAAATATGTAGAAGATCTCCTTTATCCCATGTTAAGTGTTTGAACATCCTCAGTGTTAGTTTTAAATTCTTAAACTGGATTTATGCTTTCAAAATTGGCTTCAAGACCGGGGGTATAGCTCAGCGGCACAAGTGCCCGCCTGGCAAGCACAAGGTCCTGAAGTTAATTCCCAGTACCCCCACCAAAAAAACAGCTGGTTTGAAGTAGAACATAGATAGCTGTTTTTATGACATTTTGCTGCTAATGATAGTCCAGATTATTGTGAATGTTATATGTTTTGCTTGTTGTGTTTGCCATTTTGAAGGGAGCACTAACATGTCCCTTTATAAATAAGAAATTTAGCTGGGCATGGTGGCTCATTCCTGTAATCCCAGCACTCAGGTGGCTGGGCAGGAAGAGCACCTTGAATTTGAGGCCAGGCCTGGGCAATGTAAAAAAGATTTAAAAGAATTGATACATTGCTGCCAACCCTCTAAACTATTGTAACACATTGGAAATAAATCTGGACCTGTTTGAGCAAGAGATTGCCACAGTTGATTGTTGTGAGGGAAGGCTAGAGATACACCTGTACTGGACTAGAAGAGGTTTATTACCCTTTGAAAATAAGTACATTGGCTGTGTTAATGGAGAGGAGAAAAGTAGGTATTCTGTTAACATATACCAGTAACAAAGCCAGCATTTCAGCTGTGATAAGCTAGTGATTCACATCAGAAGTTTTAAAACACTTTGTAAATAGGTTCTAATTTTGAAGGGTGGAAATAAAGCTGCAAGGACTAACAACAAAAATGTCAGATCTTTAGTTGATATTTACACCATACTTTGGATGAGCTAGGTCTCCATGTGGGTGGCATTAGACTGTACAAAGTACACTAACAATTAGGTCATGAGCTATTCAGATTGTATGGTCCTATTACTTTTACAGTTTAAGCTAAAAAATGATACACAGTGTCTCTGTTCACTTGTAAAATGGTTCTTAGTCAAACCGTATAATTCATTCCTTTGTTTTTTTAAATTTAATTTTGCTTTTTATATTATTTTTCCAGGATGTAATTGGCTGTACTCAGGAGATGGATTTCATTCTTTGGCCTCGGAATGATATTGAGAAAATCGTCTGTCTCCTGTTTTCTAGGTGGAAGGAATCTGATGAGCCTTTTAGGCCTGTTCAGGTATTTTATTCTAAAAGAAAGTGTGATGAACACTTAATAAGTGAAAACTCCTTAATGGGGTCAAATTTGAGAAATTCTTTGGGAATGAATATGGTTTCTAATACCATAACTTTTATTTCATGCTAGACCTTTGAATATTTTGGTATAAGAGAAGAAAGCATTTGGATTACATAATCTCTTGAGACAGAGGTTATTCTGTATCTTTGAAATTAGAGCCAGAGAAAATCTTTTAAAGTGGGAATTTGATGTATAGAGGGAGTCTAGAGATGAACTTGAAAAGATGTGGTTTTCTAGAATTCAGTTGACACAGTACTAAGGATAATCCATGGGCTAAACAGAGGTAAAAATGTATGTTTGTTTATTGGATATTACTGACTTGATAGAAGTATGCCAGCATATAAGCTGAATAAAAAAAGAATGAAAATCAGAAATGCCATGTGTGTAGTTCTCAGAAGGGCTTCCATCTCAGTTTTCATTGGTCATTAGAGGCATTTTAGAGGGGTTTTCCCCTTCCTTGTGCTGCTGGACACTGAAGCTGGGACTGTGTTCAGAATTTCCAATCAAAAAATGTTAGGTCTCCTTATATTTCTAATATTTTAACTTTTCCTGTAGTACTTTATAATAATGATAGAGGTGTACCTCTTTTTGTGGAGAAAGAAACCTAGGGTAGAGATTAGGTAAATATAGTAGTAGGCCCAGGTCTTTTTTGTTTGTTTGTTTTGGTGCCAGGGATCGAACTCAAGACTTTGCACTTGCCAGGCATGCTTGGCCCAGAGTCTTTGGCAGTTAAGCAGTAATCAAAATAAAAACCTGGAGTTAACGCAAAGCAAAACTTCAGACTTTGCACTTGCCAGGCAGGCTCGGCCCAGAGTCTTTTACAGTTAAATAGTAATCAAAATGAAAACCTGGAGTTACCATAAAGTAAAACTTCAGAGTTCAGTTGTGGTAAATAATAATGCAAAATTACTTTAAGTAATTAAATTAAAATCAGTCCTGTGGGGATTGTCTCCAGCCACCCCTGCAGGTGTTCAAATTCTTGTATTATTTGTGTATAACCTCTTATATCTTTAAATCATCTCTAGGATGCTTGTAATAGCCTAATACATTATAAATACTATGTGAGTATTATAAATACTATGTAAGTAGTTAAACTGTGTCATTTAGGGAAAGACTAGGGAATAAGTGTATAAATGTTCAATGTAAATGTGATTTTGTTTTCACAGATATTTTCAGTCAGGATTGGTTAAACTTGTAGACATGGGACCTAGGCTAAGAAAGGTTAACTGCAACTTTTCTTTGTGTTTTGGGTGTGTGTGGGGGATTCTTTTGGCAGTACTGCAGATGAATGAAACCTAGGCCCCTTAGAACTGATTTTAAGTAACATTTAATTGCAATGAATTTTTTTGCTGCTGGCTACATATTGGACAGTAGGGGTATGTTTTAGGCTGTATTAGACATTTCTTTTTTCTTTTTTTTTTTTTTTTTTTCTGTCTTTTTCATTTTTATTGGTACCAGGGATCAAACTCACGACTGCCTGCTTACAAGGCAGGCGCTTATGCTGCTGAGCTAAATCCCCAGCCCAAAGGCCGTATTAGACATTTCAGGGAATGTAACACCTATAGTTTCATAAAAATGTTTATAATTTTTTAATTAGGCCAAATTTGAGTTTCATCACGGTGACTATGAAAAACAGTTTCTGCATGTACTGAGCCGCAAGGACAAGACTGGAATTGTCGTCAACAACCCTAGCCAGTCAGTGTTTCTCTTCATTGACAGACAGCACTTGCAGGTAAGTTTTTGAAAACTATTTCAGGGCTCAATGCGCTTTTTGATTAGTAAGCTGTTTTCCAAATAAGATGAGTGTTTTTGTTTCTCTCACTACTGTGTGATTTTTAAAGTTACTTAAAACAACAACAAAAAACCAAAAACAAGTGTCATAGTTCTCACTCAAGTTCACAAACTTTGTTGCCTATTAGAACTTTGTAAGGAGCTAATTTTGAAAGTCATGGTTCAACAGAAAAATACTTCTCATTTAAAGCAGCAATCTAAATATTCTAATTTAGTTTTTAGTTTATGAAACATTGCTTATTCTCTCAATTTACATCATCCCTTAGAATATATATTATAGTTTTATTATAAGTTATTAGCCCGAAAAAAAAAAATAGCATCCTAATTTATCATTCATTCAACAAATGATTGCCTACACAGTGCCAGGCAGTGAATGAGACAGAGAGCAATTCCTGTCCTCATAAATTCACAGTCCAGTATGGGAAACCAGTATTGAACAAGTAAAATACACAGCTACATAGTGGTAAGTACCAAGAAAATAGGACATAGAGATATGAACTGTGGGCAGTTTGAAACTCTTAGATGGTGTCAACAGAGGTTTTATTGAGCAGTAAAGACTTGAGAAAAGTATCTGTGGTATTCACTAAACTGTAAACCATATGTCTGTTTAATAGAACACACGAAGAACAAAAAATACAACAGTCTGTCACACTTTGAACTACCCTCAGGGTGCTGACAAGCTATTTGGGAAGATATGTTTACTTTTCTGTGTTGCAGAAAATTTTAGAAGAGAGTTGCTTGTGGGGGAGGCATTTGATAATACCAAGTAACACACATTACTTATCACTTAGTGGTAATAATGTAAGTAGGTCTTTTTCTTTTTTTGGTACCAGGGAATGAACTCAGGACCTTGTGCTTGCCATTGCCAGGCAGAGAATGTACTGCTGAGCTATACCCCTGGGCTTTTTTTCTGGTTGACTCTTAGTTTTCCTTCTTATTTTAATGTGGTCCTTACTGCCTGACAGTGGAATCCATGACACAGATTTTTAGTAACAGATGACTAATGGTGTAGAGAAACTAGATGTCACTGGAGGGAGAAGTGGGTATTGGGGATTAGACTCCAAGGGCCTTGGCATTGAATTACATCCCCAGCTCTTTGGTTTTTTTTTTTTTTTTTTTTTTTTTTGAGACAAGGTTTTACAGTGTTGCCCATGTAGAGCTTGGTCATCCTTGTAAGAGTCTGAGAGTTACAAGCATGTACCACCATTCCTGTTTCAGCCTTCACTTTCATGGGGCCATACTATGAAATAGCATAATTTAGAAGTGACTTCAAGGAATTGTTTTGTTGGATGCCAGGTAAATCAGGAGTTACGTATCAGATGCAGGTCTTTTTTTAAGTTAAGCAAACAGCTTGAATCTTTTGAAAGTTTTTAAGTTTCAGAACCAAATCTAGCTTGTAAGTAGGGTGAATTAATTGTCTTAATTCGCCTAGAATATCCTGGGTTTGGCAAAATTCCAAGTCCTGGAAACACATATCCCAGGCAAACTGAATAGTTAATTGTATATAAACTTGGTCTTTAGTGCTCTCAGTCTTCTTCATCCATTCAGGTTCTGTTTTTGACCTTCCTAAGGGGAAATGTGTTGCTAAATTTGCATTATATAGAAGACTCAACTTGTAGTTTGTAGGGAAATCAATATGATAGCAGTCAACACAAACTGTACATTCTTAGTCTACTCTGTACTCAGAGCTTTGTATGTATGAATTCATTTACGCTTCACATTAATCCCATTTTATAGCTAAGCAAATAAATTAAGTTGATCAGACAAAAATTCCCTGACAACAATTTTGTGCTTTTTGTCCTAAGATAGGTGATAAGGAATAGACCAGTGGGTAGTTTTGGATGGACAGGATACTGAGGCATAAGAGTTCATCAGTTTTGGTACAGGTGGAACTGTTTTGTTGACTCCATCATCTTGAATAAAATAACTTTTATGAGCATGTTGTAGGTTCAGGTTCCATCTCATTCACTGATAGTAATTATTTGAGAAAGCACCTAGCATATGTTATCTGTAAGTTAGATGCTTAAATATAACTGCTTTTTAAAAATTATACTCCCAGCATTTGGGAGGCTGAGGCAGGAGGATCACTTGCAAACTCAAAGCCACCCTGAAATGCATAGGGAGACCCTGTCTGAAAAACAAAACAAAATAACCTCAGAGTCTAACTTGGTAATGTTTGGGTTTTTGGTCTTGTAACTTCAGGATGTGTGTAAATCTCTACCTATCTCTAATCCCCTCCCAAGCTTTTGCTGTGACCACATCTGCTGTCTTCCTGACTAGAAGCATGACTTAAATCTTTACTCAGAACACCTTCAGCCTAACCTCTTTTAGGAAGTAATCTGTAGTTGACTTCCCTAACTTTATATGTCCCTTATGGATTTAATAACTATTCGTACTGTATTTTTCCTGAATCTCATATTACAAGACTGTCATCTTCACTAGACTGGGTAAGGACTGAAATTTATCCCATACTTTATGTTCTTTAGTACTGTACTTACGTTCTTAATAAATTGTGACAGACTGTCAGTGTATTGAACTCTTACTCATTAAAAATATTAAAATTTTCCCCCTCCCAGACTCCAAAAAACAAAGCTACAATCTTCAAGTTATGCAGCATCTGCCTCTACCTGCCACAGGAGCAGCTCACCCACTGGGCAGTGGGCACCATAGAGGATCACCTCCGCCCTTACATGCCAGAATAGTTACTAACCAGCGAATGGAGAAGATCAGAGAATGCAGCAGCAGTGTTTTTTCTTGTTTTCTTACCACTTTATTCTTTCAGAGTTTAAAGAAAATGGACTCATGCACAGAACACTATGCATTTTGAAACTTACTCATCCTGGATTTTTTTTAATCATTTGTATCTCAGAACTTAAAAAAATTAGATGTCTTCTGCACGGACTGTGTGAAAGAAGATGCTTTGCATATTTGCTGCACTGCATCAGCATCTTACTAAAAAATGTGAAAGAAAGGACTATTGTACACTGAAATGCTTAAATGTATCTGAAAGCACAAGGTGTGATACTCATTATTGATGGTCTTCCCATTTGTGCTGGTGTTTGCCTCTTTGACATCTGTCATCAGTATTTGGAGGGTGAGAAGTGAATGTAACAGGTATAAATAACATTTTAAAAACTTAATAGCTTTGGTGTAATCACCGTTGTTCAGAGCACTGTCAGATTCATTCTAATGACCAGAAGTGGTTGTTTAAAAAAGAAATGACAACCATGGGAAAGAAATCTTAAATGACAAAAGCATCTCATTGTAGGCATTCTTGCCTCATATTTCACTGGGCCATGTTTGTTTTCTTGGTACATAAATATGTATTTTTTTTCCCAGATCTCTTTCCCCAAGTTGCTGTTATAAAGAGTATTCTGCTGAGTGTGGATGCGTTTATACATTAAAGCCGATAATGGAGTCTGGAGTAGCTAAAGCAGCTATAAAACTGAGAAATACATTCATAGCTGCAGAAACTATAATAGGTAGAGGACTTTACTTTGGTTTTATTTTGTTTTTTGGTGTTAAAAAGATTTTAATTATAAAATAATTCGAGTGAATTGTTTTGAAATTCTGGTTTCTACACCGTCCTAAAGATAAAGCAGAGTTTTGAAATAGGAAAAAAGTTACTAAAAAGTTAAATTGTAAAAATAGCCAATGTCAAAAGTTCTAAAAGCAGAACTCATTTTGTGCAATGAACATAAGGAGAGACTACTGTATAGTTTGTTTTGTTCCTTTTAAATGAAGAAAATCTTTGCTTAAAAGTTGCATACTTTTATTGGAGTGAATCTGAGTGATCCTACTCCTTTGGAGTAAAACTAGTGCTTACTGGTTTCCAATTGTATTTAGCTTCTGGTTGGAATTTGAAAAAAATGAAAACCTAAATAAAAATAGGTGAAAGTTCCCTGACTATTCAGGTGAATACACAAAGATTGAAGTGGTAACTTTTTTTATCTTAAGTCACTGAGTAGTTGTCACTTAGCATTTGGGTTTGTAAATTCAGCAAAAAGAGGAATCAAAGACATGCGGTCTATTTTCAGTAGTTAGAAGCCTGTGCTTATGCGTTATGTCGTGACCCTTTTTAATTCAAAAATGCTTTGTCACATTTTCTCTGAAAGTTAGAATCCATTTGAAGTAACAGTTTTGTTTCTAATAGGTACTGTTTCCAAGCTCTTAATCTGGTGAGTGGAAATAGATCCAGAGGCTTAATTGCTTAAGCTAGGCTCATAAGAATTAGACAATTTCAGTTAGATTGGCTGGACTGTGTGTACCTATAAGAGTTAGGGATCCAAATTTGAGGCCAGTGTAGGCAATTTAGTGAGGTGTTGTATCCAGATTTTAAAAAGGCTGTGGGTGGTTAACTCAGTATACCAAGGCCCTGGATTCAAACTACAGTACCACAAATAGGCTGCTGACTGACAGGAAAGCCCAAGCTCTTAGTCATTTACTGTGAATTACATTACTATATTCAGTATACTAGGCAATTCAGCAGCCATTTATTTTGAAAAAAATTACAAAGTTGCAAGAGATACAGAAAGTTCTTATATAACCTGTGCCCAACTTTCAGTCTTCAGCTTGGGACATTCATGTTTGTTCTTTGTATATATCTTCTGAACCATTCCAGAATTTCTTGCATATATTAAAATTCTTAGGCCTATGTTTCATGAAGTACAAGTATATTTTCATTGCTGGTCGAGTTGTCCGCAATGAAGTGGAAAATTTCAGGGACTATCACATTGATGTATTTTGCCATTCATATCCTAGTTTTAACTCAGTATTTTTTGTGGAGATTGAACCCAGGAATGCTAGATGGGTACTGTATCCCTGAGCTATATGTCCTCAGCTGATATTGATAGCTTTAAAAATCCCCAGTAGTACAGAATTACAGTGTTTAGTTATGTCCATATCGTCTTTTGTTCCTCAGCCTGTTTCATGATCTTGACATTTTAGGAGTATAGGCCAACTTTCTATAAACTTTTCATTTGAATTCATAGTTACTGTGTTGCCTCTTCTCAAGTTGGATGTCCAGGGATACACTCTGTTCCCTAGTGATGTTGGTTTTCCTTGCTGGTCAAGGTGTTTTTGTTTATTGTTTGTTTTTCCTCTATGTACTTATTCCTGGCAATCTATGAGAAACATGCAAATGTCCTACCTCTATCTTGAGCTCCACTGGTGTTTCTTGCTGTTGGACCAAACCAATCTTAAAGGTGGCTGCAAGGGTAATACTCTAAATGTATATACCCCTCCACATTTTAAGATTCCTCCTATGTTGCCATTTTCCACTAAAACATTGTCTCAACTTTTCCCTTGATGTGTAATTTGCATGTCTTTGTCATTTTTTTGAGCCCTTCATTATTTTCAGGGATAAGATACCTTGTGTTGTGCACCAGCTTCCAGACCTGGTGTTGCTGTTCTACAGAGGGCTCAGGTTCCTTAAAGTGGAAAGTATACTAAGAATCAATACCTGGATCTCACTTCCCACTGCTGCTAGGGAGAGTCTGCATCTGCATCTAAACAGATAAGCATACATTCTAATACCAGCAAAGGATAACCAACTTACAACTTGCCTGGTTTTCCAAATTTTTTTCAAGCTGTTTCCTTTTTTTTTCAGTCTTCAGTCATGAGATGTTCACTAAGACTTGGCTATAGAAATAAAGTATTTTAAGTGCCATAGTCCATAGTATTTTGTGATCTTTGAGAAACAGACTAATTTGTGAACTTGATCTTTTTAATATAGTAGACAGTTTTAGAGGGGCTTATAGTATGCCTTTCCTCCTTTTAATGCAGAAGGCTGGCTGGTGTGTGGTAGTGCCTGACTGTAATTTCAGTACTTGGGAGGCTGAGACAGGAAGATTGTTTCAAGTTTGATGCCATTCTGGACTACATAGAGACCGATCCTGTCTCCAAAAATAAAAATGCCAGATTAAATCTATAATAAATGATCACAGGAAAAGGATTTGGAATATTTTCTGTATCACACTTTTTTACTTTAAGCAATTATGGCACAATCTAATTTTCTGATATTCTTTTATGAAGTTTGGTAATCTGTAAGAGAAATGGGCATGTGGCAAGGCATTTCAGAGCTATGAAAAGATATTAAGGGCAGGCCGCTACTATGGCCAATGTACTGAGTGTCCCCCGAAGTTCTAATCCTAGGGATGGCACTGAAGTAGCTGGGGTCCTCAGGAAGCCCCTACTGCTTCCTCTGCTCTGCCATGTGAGGATGCACAGAGAAGGCAGTCGGTGAGCCAGGAAGTGGCCTTCACCAGACAGTTCTGATCTTGACCTTGGCCTCCAGAGCTGTTAAGAAATAAGCAATGTAGACTTCTCTAGAAAGATCTAAACAGACTCGGCCATTAATTTATATTTATCTAGCCTCACACTGAACATTGGAGTAATCTTAGAGTGGCCCAATTGGCTTTAACTTCTTCTGTTTTTAAAACAGTTTTTTTCTTTGAATTATCATGGATTTAAAAAAAAAAAAAAAAAAGGCAAAGGGAAACACCAGGCACCCCCACCTTCATTCTGCCTTACTTGGTCTCTAGGTCTTTTCCCCCCAAATCAGTATTCTTCAGCTACTTCTGATTCTGCTCATTTATTTTGATTTTGTTCAAATCAAATTTACAGTTGATGTTCGCTATTGGCTTCGTTTCCACCTGCTGTTCACTCAGTTTCCCAGGTGTTTTGTGTGTCTTCCTTGTGCTATTAGTTTTCCTGTGGCCTTGTTGGTCACATCCACAGAAGCAAACGCAAGTGTCTTTCCCTGCTTCAGAATATTTGCTGTAATTACTATTTCTTCTCCTATTTTAGCAGGTGACATGTACCTTGAAAGGAAGCATATTTAAATATAGTTAATGCCAAATAATTTTTTAAAAGTAAAGTTACAAGTTTATAGCAACGTTCCTATATATCTTTCTTTACCTCCCAAACTATCAAGTTTGAATGGCTTGTAATAACAAGATTCTGTCATGTTCATCCCTTACCCAGTTTCTTTTGCTATAGATCCATGGTTTGCTTAACCTTTTCCACCCTTAGCTTCCCATTTTATTTTTTAAGACTAGTGAGAAGATCTCTTTTCACTTCCATTTAATGAGTTTTAACTTCTTAAGTATCAACTTGGTGGTGGGCTGTCTGGTCGTAGACTTAACTCTAAAATGACTAGTTTAAGAACAATAAGAAGTGAATGAGGCTCTTAAAATCCTAATGAGGAACTGGAGATATTGCAGTCCCTTGTGGGATCATGGAGGCTTGGTCTTAAAGCCCCTGCAGATATCAAAATCGATGGGTGCTCAAGTCTTTTACATAACAGTGAAGTATTTGCATGTAACCTATGCAATCCTGCTGTACACTTTAAATCATCTCTAGATTACTTATAATATTTAATATACAATAAATGTTATGTAAAGAGTTAATACTGTATTGTTAGAGAATACTGGTTGGGAAAAGTCTATACATGCACTTTTTAAAAAAGTATTTTCCATCTAAGGGGGTTGAGTCTGCAGGTGTAGAACCTTTGGATAATAGAAGACTGTTTACTTTTTTATTAGGTGGTACTGGGGGATTAAACCCAGGGCTTTTGCATGGAAATATTTCACTAGCCCTTTTTTTAGTTTTGAGAAAGCAACTTGCTAAGTTCTCCAAGCTGAGCTTGAATTTGCTATCCTCTGCTTCAGCCCAGAGTGCTGGGAATACAAGCCTATGCCACTGTGCCTGGCTTCTGACTACATATTTTTAAGAGATAAATTTCCTATCCAATTATAGTCTTAAATCGCCTTTAATTCAGTTACTATAGCTAACTTACAAATAAGATTAGAGGATGAGGACTGTTTAAATGGTATGTTTTTGGCTTTTTTGTTTTTTGGTTGAGAAGATAGTCTCACTATATAGTTCAGGCTGGCCTTGAACTCATAGCAATCTCCTGTCTCAGCCTTCTGAGTGCTGGGAACAGCAGTGTGAGCCACTACAACTAGCTATTTTTTAATACAGCTGCATTTTGTAAACCAAAGAACCTTAAAAGATGATGGGTTACTGTAACAAATTCTTACGGTTTTTTTTTTGGTACCAAAGATTGAACTTACGGCCTCACGCTTACCAGGCAGGCGCTTGTGCTGCTGAGCTAAATCCTCGGCCCTTTTTTTTTCCTGTTACTGTTTTTTTGGGACTGAGAATTGAACTCAGGACTGTTGCTTGCCAGGAGGGGCTTATGCCACTGAGCTATATCCCAGCCCACCAAATTCTAAATAACTTAAGTGTTTGTTGCAGGGTAGTATGGCAGTATGATAAAACTGAACTTTATTACTGGAAAAAATAGAGGCTGATCTTGAATTCAGGTATCCCAGTTTAAAAAAGTGAAAGTGGCATGCTTTATCATTTGCCTAGTTTTCATGATTTACCCTAATTTTGTCCTATAAATCAAGAATTTTGGCAAATGACCAAACTAAAGGAACAAAGCAACCCTTTGTACAAACATTAAATCTAGGAGATCTGGAAGCTGGTAATTTACCAACAGTATTTTTTGCCCCCAAATCAATTTCAAAGAGAAAAAGAAAAAAAACCCTAAAAATTTCAAAACATATCAATCTGGGTCAACAGTATTTTTTTTCTTTGTATTGGAGATTGAACACATGATCTTGTACTCATCAGACAGGCGCTTATGCCACTGAGCTAAATCCCTGGCCCCTCAACAGTATTCTTACCCAAAAGCCAGGTGTGGTGGCACCATCTAATCTCAGCACCCAGGAGGCTGAGGCAAGAGGATCACAGAGTTTGCAGACAGCCTGAGCTACAGAGTGGAAAGCTCTCATGAACTGCAGTGAGACCCTGTCCCAGAGAGCAAAAAACAAAAAACCCCCAGTATTCTTACCTTAGAATTTGCTGCTGTTGTTTTGGAACCCAATTTTTAACCTAAATTATGGTAACAGACATCTTTGGTCTGTGTGGTACAGACCTTACTGTGCAGGGATGAAGTACATTTGACATCACATCAAGTGGCAGTACAAAGAATGAATCAGGTATTCAAGGAATGCAGTATTCAGTGAGTTTTGCACTATTCACAACTTTTAAGACTATCCTAGTTTTTGTTCAAGTGAATCAATTTTGAAAGCTCAGGCAGCTCTGGTGATAGCCAATTTGGGAACATACACAGTACTTTGAAAAGTCAAAACTGTTTAACTTAATAAAAATTCTTGAAGTTATATTGTAGGAAGGAGCTGGATTACTGCCTGATACATAATTCAGCTTGCTGCAACAAGATGGCAGTGCATAAATGAAAGGCCCTTCAGTTTCCCTTTGAATTTTAATCAGAATTTTCTGTATGTATACTCCATATATACCCCTTGGACACTTGTCCAAGGGGTACTTTTTTTTTTTTTTTTTTTTTGGTCTTTGAGATAAGAATAAACTCACTCTGCAGTTCAGTTGAACTTGAAATAGTCCTGCCACAACCTCCCAAGTGCTGGGATTACAAAAAGGTGCCATCATGCCTGGCCCACCAAGACATACTTTTAAGGTATATAAAATAGTTACAAGTCATGAGTTTATTTTTCCCTTGCCAGTGTATGTAACTAGAAGCTGGCTGTTTTGAATATTTTGGATTATTCTCCCATTATTATTATCATTGCTATTACTGTCTTTTCAAGACAGTCTCCTTATGCAGTTCAGGCTGGCTTTGGGCTCACTTGTAGCCCAGGCTGGTCTCAAATTTGCTGGTTTGAGACTATCCTTCTGCCTCAGCCTCCCAAGTTCTGGGATTATATCTGGAAGGCCATCATGCCTATTTCTCTCCCTTTATTACTGATACATACTGTACAATGGACCCTCTGTATTTGTTGGTTCTCTGTCCTCTAATTTAACCAACTGTGGACTGAAAATATTTGAAAAAGTAAGACCTGTTTTTATCTTGTCATTCTCTGAACAATACAACAATTCTCTGTGTATTACTTACATTGTATTGGGTAAAATCCATAACCTAGGATGATTTACGAATACAGGAAGATGTGTAGAGATTATATGCAAATAATACCATTTTACATAAGAGACCTGAGTACTGGCAGACTTTGTTATGTAATAGGAGCCCTGTAACCAATGTCCTGCCAATACAAAGGGATGACTGTGTGGAAATCAAATGTTCTATTCCTAGGTTTTAAGGTCATGGGATAGTTAAGGCAAATCTATAGCTGTACTTAAACAGCTAACTGAATCTCATGATTCATTTATATAAATTATTCAGTCTTCATTTTGTGAGATGAGTTATCAAATTTAAAAAGTATCTGGGTACCATTTGGATACATACGTTATGTTCATGTCAACACTAACTCCTGGGACTCCTCTTTCTGTGAATAGCAGAGCCATTGTTGATATGCTGTCTATCAAGGTGGCTGTAAAACCACCATGGAGAGTGCCTTGTTTATTAGCGTGCTCTTCTTCTACTTTCATTTCACAAATCACTTTCTCAGGAGCAGCAGAGACAAGAGTTACCTACATGAAGAAAGAATCAAACATCCATTTTGTGGTAATAGAAAAACCCACACATCAGGAATAGTCATTAGATTAATCTGAATCTTTCCAAAAGAGTTTATTCAGAAATCCAATTAATTGCTTGCTAGTGTAGGATAGATATTAACACTTATACAAATTGTTTTTAAAGAAAAAGTATTTAGGAGAAAACGATAACTAGTTTTCACTAATTTCTACTTACAGTATAAGTGAGCTTTTCAGTCTCATGGCATCTCTTTGGCATCTCATGTCTCATGGTCTCTGTGGTCTATTAAATAACCCATTTTAGATTTAACTCAGGTGTTTTCCAGTTTTGAACAGTCATTTTAAAAATGACTTGGTAATGATCAGTTCAAAACAACTTGAAAAACAAAGTGGAAGAAATTCGGTAATTCACTGAATTACTAGAATTAAGCTTAACCCACGAAACCATTTTAATGTAAGCTTAACAACTGAATCTAACAAGTTAAATTACTGTTTTAAAAGTCTCGCTCTATTTATAAAGTAGCATAATGAAAAGGTATTACAGATAAGATAAAATGTGGAATAATTAGGAAGCATCACTGTTCAGAAATATGTCGGTGGTTTACTGGGTTTGGTTTTTTTCATCACAGGTTTGCTTGTAAGCAAATAATGCACTGTGAACATTCTCTATTAATGAAAATCATCTGTTGAGATCTATAAAAACTGCTAAACTAATCTTTACGGGGAACTTTGGGGTTCATTCAGTTCTTCATTTTCTTTTGACTTTCTTTCAATTATACATTCACTAAGTGATAAGCATTTTTTTTTTTTTTCTTTTTTCTGGTACCGGGGATTGAACTCACGACCACCTGCTTACAAGGCAGGTACTTATGATAGGCATTTTTTATCTCCATCATAAATTCATGGGGCCACTGCAACGCATGCAATCTGCCGTCAATGGCAATGCCATGTGACACACAGCCGTACTATACAACAGGGCAGGGATAAATTCTATTTTGCTGATAAATGCAAGTTGCTTTGTTTCAACCTCACTGAAAAAGTGATAAAACTGACATTTCCAACCAGCTCTGTCTACCTGCACATCCCCTTAACCACTAAACTGTAAATTTTCTAGATATATAAAAGCCTTTATAGCTCCTACCATAAAGACATATGAATTTCATAAAATAGAGGTTTTGCTGTAGTTTATCCTGCAAGAGATCATGAAGGAAAACAAATACAAAAAATACTATGTGTGTTTTACACACTAGGTAGATCAATAGAAAAAATGTTAGGTGTGTTTATAGCAGCAGTAAGTGATCTTAGCCACAAGATGTCCTCATAAACTGGTAGTACTCACCAAGCAGAAGCCAGGAGCAAGGTGTGAACTCATTCCAGCACAGGTCGGGATTTTGCGTACTATTATTTGTAGTACTGGGAACAAGGCATTATACATACTAGGCAAGCACTCTACAACTGCGCTATACTCACAATTCTGTGTGAATCTAAATTAGGCTCTGGCAGTGTAAAAGTGAATGAGATAGAATCTCTTCTCAAAAGCTTCAGTCTAAAGAAAAACTGTAAATTACTGCAGTGAAGGAAATTTTTGGAGATAGAATAAATACAGATTTTCTAGAGTAAAGGTATCTTTTTTACAGAGAGAAACTTTCATTTCCTTGTTTCAAGATTTCTGGGTTTTAAAAGTATGTTTTGGGGGAGGCAGAATCAGTTGGAAATTCTTGGAACATTCCATCTGAGTTAGAAAAGCAGGCAGGAGCCAGGGGAAAGCAGGTAGTTCAAGAAATACAAATGTGAGCACCTCACAGAAAGCAAAGTTAGCAGGGCATATTTTAAGGTACATATGTTTAGCACAGCTTAATTCCTAAAGTCTCATTTGATTAACTTTGGCTAGGATAACAAAAGTTCATACCTCTTGATGTTAAATTTTCTACTACAGAATAGTCTTTAACTTTTTTTTTCCTTTTTCTTAACCAAAAGGCAACTGGACATGCTAGTATACAAAACTAGTTTAAAATTTACAATGAAATAGAGATAATTTTGTACTATTTAGCCTGACACAGCAAGAGAGTGTTTTTTTTATGTATTACCTATTTATTTATTCAGTACTGGGGACTGAATCCCTGGCCTCATGTATGCTAGGTAAACACTGTACTACTGAGCCACACCCCAGTCCTGAACTGCCAATTCTAGTCTCCCTAAGTAAAAAAAATGAACCAGTGATGAGACCTCGTGTCCCAGTACCACAGGAAAACAAACAGAACCAAATGGAAAGTACCAGTGAAGTGTCCTGTCCAGCCTCCCAGAGAAAATGCCCTGTGGGATAGAGGCACTGAGACCTAACCTTCCTTATCTCTGATGAGGACAGCTGGAGAGAGAATACTGAACAAGGAAAGAACCCCATCCCAGTCAACATATAGGCTCTAGTGTACACACCTGTTTATTGTTAACAGTCACAGACTATGTTGAGCAATTTTCCATGCGTTGTCTCAGTCCTGCAAATGTTCGAAGTGTTACTTTTACCATCTCCATTTTCCAGATAGGAAAACAGCTATCTTTAATTCCCCGGTTTAGCAAACCCCCCCCCCCCATCTCACCTGGAGCACTGCAGACACCTAGGTCTTGACTTATTAGCTGTTTTATGAGAATGTGGGTGTGAATTCTTTTACGCAGAGTTGGACATTTGCCTACCAAGATCTAACAACACAGAATTGCCAGGATGTGTTCCATTCCTAAAACTCCAAAGATTGGATGACTGCAGTAGTTTGAACCACTATGGCGTGGCTCCCTCTGACACAAAGGGCTCCTCAGGTTATCATAACAATTGTCTTACATAGGGGCTGGGGATTTAGCTCAGCGGCATAAGCACCTGCCTTGCAAGCAGGTGGTCGTGAGTTGGATCCCCAGTACTGATAAAAATGAAAAAGACAAAAAACAAATTGTCTTACACATATGCATACCATCTGTCCCTTCTCTACACAGTCTTCAATGTGCTGTCTCTTCCCTACCATGCACTTAATGTTATTCATGCTATCATAGCACCTTGCCCGCACCCCCAATATCTAGGCTCAAATAACACTAATAATAGACATACTCCCAGTGATAACAGTCTCTCCCTTCCTTTTCCAGTGAAAACAGAAGGGCTGCCTAGTAACAGCAAGACAGTGTTACTTTTATTTTTTTACAGTCCCAACATGAAGATGCTATTATTCACTGTGATGTGGTCCTTTATATGAAGGTTTTTGTAGAACTTACAATTCTTCTTAGTCAACAAAGCAGTCTGAGTATGAAAGACTGCACGAATAGTAGCACAGAGAACAGATAACATTGGTAGGTGAGAAGTTTGCACGTATTTATGAAAAAGGCTGTTTTCAAGCAATTTGTCCTGATAGACATTGCTGTGTGTAACACTACAGATGCCAGGAGTTGTATCTGAGGACAATGTATGAAAGCACCTTGTATAAGTAGGAAAGGAGGTACAAAGCATACAACAAGATGCGATGATGTGACAGGGTAGGAATAGCAACAGAAGCAGATGAAAGTTATGTAAAAGGAGATCCTGTAGTTTGCCCATGCTGCTGAGCTCTGACGTAAATGTCTTAGTGTAATTATACAGATGGCTACAGCTTAATGGTAAAAAGATCTGGTTCTGGAAACTGACTTTGGCTAAAGATCTAATCTGAGGTTTCCAGGCTATGAAGTGAAGATAATAATAGTACAGGGACCTCAAAGAGCTTTGTAAATCTCAGAATAAAATTCACAGCCAGTAGTTGGGACCAAGCCTGGTGGTAATCAAAACAATGTGCACTCCTATAAGAATCAACAGCAAACATTTTGGTTTGTATAGTTTATCACAAATTTATTTAAATTGTTTGTATTGTCAAGGTCATCAACCAACACTAAGTCCAACAGACACTCAGTAGCCCTTCCTGCCCTGACATGCCCTCTCACTATCTAGTAACATCCTGCACTTTGCCGGGATCCTCCTCCCAAGGACTCCTTTTCTCCTGATTTCCCTCTTACTCTACTAGCTGCTCCACCTTCTCGTTAATTGGATCCTATTTTCTAAGAATCTTGGCGTGAGCTAACCAGTTACACTAGCAAGACTATGCATGTCCACACTTGGCAGCTAAGTCACTCAGGATATGGTGTACATACTGCAGCCAGGGGTGGCAGCTTGGGCTATGGGACAGAAAAACTAGGTTTAGAATCTCTAGTAGTTTTAACACCTTGGGAAAGTTACACTTCCCTTTCTTATGTGTCTACTTCACAGGGTTGTTTTAAAAGTTAAAAGAAATTGTTAGGGAAAATAAAATATTAGGTCAGTGTCTGTCTCACCATACTCAATACATGCTACTTATTACTAAAATACTACAGCTTGGAAAACGACCTCTGCTGACTGTTATATTAAGATGCTGAAAAATTAAAATAATTGATTAAAAGATAATTAGCAAAAATAGTTACTTCAAGGATAGTTATTAGCAATATTGTCATTCTGTACTGAACTCATTACCCTAGTAACCAAGCACCAACCACAGTTATAAATTAACTGACCGCATCGTTCTGCTGTTCTATAATGCGTCATCCCCCCTACCTTAGTGACTGTGTGTGATGTCAACTTTTGTTCCCCTTGTAAGAGACAAATGATGCTGTGTCAACCATTGTTCCCTTTATGAGAGACAAAAGTTCCTGGAATTGGCAGACCAAGGGCTATGAATTGGCTAACCAACCACTGTGAAATGCCTCTGACCTCAAGCAAAGGGGAACAAAGGCCCACCTTGTTTCTGTTTCTCATCACTATGTACTTAATGATCAATGAGCTAATCCTAAATGAACTATAAAAATCAGTCAAAACTCTAACTCAGTTGCACAGCTTTGCAAATTCCATCTGCACTGTGTCACTGGGCCAGCTAAAATAAAAGCGCTTCTTCCTAAAAACGACGTCATTTAGCCCCATCTTTTCCATCTCAGGGGTTTTGCCCCATTTTTCATCTGGGGGCCCTTTCGGGGAATTACAGCACTGACCTGCTTTTTTATACAATCAGAAGTTTCACTCTGCTTAGTTTTTTCACTTTGCTTGGTTTTAAAGCCCTGAAAGTAAGGGCTTTTCTGAAGGCGACTTTCTGAGATCTTCCAACATCTACTGAATGGCTCACTTCCTCTGAACAAAGCTCCATGTGCATGGTTATAAAAGTTCCCTACTATCAGTATTTAAGATATATGTAACATAAAGAAACTCCATAGGGAGTGGAGACAAGTGGTAAGTCTAGCAAGTGAATCCTCTCATGACTAATATAATTAAAAATCTCAGGGCAGACAGCCCAACTGATAAAACTATCAAAAATCCTGGGGTCATCACTCATTTTTCTGTCCTAACCCATAAGCCCATCTATCAGCAAATTCTGTCAGTTGTCTCTTCAAACAAATTCAGGTCCCAATCACTTCCCAGCTCACCCATGGAGTCCACGCTGTCTCCAGCCATGATCATTTCTGAGTTGTTCCAAGTGCCTCCCAACTTACCTACTTTGCCCTTGCCCCACTGTCTACATATTCAGCATTAGCAACACAAACAATCCTTTAAAGTCAAATTATATCACTGCTTAAAGTCCTTTCAAATGGAGCTTCTCTTCACTAGAGTAAAAGCCAAAGTCTTTCAGGTTACCTACAAAGCCACGTGTGACCTTGCTCCATTGTGAGATTCCTGTCTCTATCGCACTGGCCTTGCTGGGACCCTCTCATGTACTGCAACACAGTGCTATGATGTCTCAGGGGCTTTACATTTGCAGGCTCCCTTCGTGGAATTCTTCCCCTTCCATATCCATGACTTACTCAGGTCTTTACCAAAAGGTCACTATTTCAGTGATATCTTCTCAAATAACATTATTTAAAATTGAATTCTCAAACAAACAAAACTGCAAGCGAGGTGCAGTGGTGTGCATTTGTAGTCCCAGCAGGAAGCTGAGTGAGGATTGCATGAGTCCAGGAATTAGAGGACAGTCCAGACAACTTAGTGTGCCCTAGTCTCAGTGACAGAAAATAGGAATGCATAGCATAGGGAAAAACTGAAATTTTTCTGTGCCTACACTCCCTAGTCTCTGCCTTTGCCTTTTTTTGTAACACTTAGCACCATCTAACACATTACATATTTTATTTGCTGATTTTGTTGTGACTTGTTCTACTAAAACAGAAGTTCCATGAGTACCAGGAAGGACTTGTGTCAGTTTTGTGCCCTGTTATATTTCCAGTGCCTAGAATACGCCTGGCACACAGCAGGCACTCCAGTATTTGTTGAATTACTAGATTTGAACTTGTGAGTTAACTAGGTGCATTTGATAAAAACATGCCCAATACTTGGTGGCTTCAGAAACCAAGTACAGGGAAAATGTATGTGAAAGGTATTCTAGGTCCCTGTCATTAAGCATTGCAGGTGCCTCTGATGAATGCTTATAAAGTGTCTTCTAGGGACTTGATCTCAAACAGCTGTCAGTGTGGAGACAGAAGACAGGTAAATCAGTCACACACAGAAAGTATATAACAGAAGTCAGTTAGGATAGCTGGGAGTGGTAGAGCATGCCTGTAACCCCAGCACTGATGCAGGAGGATCTCTGCATGTTCAAAGCCAGTCAGGGTTACATGTGAGTTCACGGCTAACCTGGAATACATAGAGAGACTGTCTCAAAAAGCCAAAAGAAAAAAAAAGTCAAGGTTAAAAAGTAGGTCAAAGGAAGAAAAGTGGACTGCCAGGGAAGACTTCTGGGCACAGCAAGTGTTACCTGAAAAGGACTCTGAACAATGGGTTTGGGAAGGGCAGCTCGGTCAAGGGCGAAGGTCCCAAAATGAGTAAGATGTCCTCACCCCAGGGCCTATAGGCCTCAGTAGAGGTTCCAAGAGAAGGCCAAAAGTAACAAATTAGCAAGTAAGTGCATAGTAAGCAAAACAGCCCTGGGGAAGACCAAGGAGTAATTTAATATTTAAGACCTAACCAGCTAAACTGACCGCCTTGGGCTGGAAGCTGGGGATAGAACTCAGGGCTTTACGCACACTCAGAGAGTGCTTGAGTGCTGATCTATACCCACAGTCCCTAATACTTCACTCTCCGCCCATGGAATAGTGATGGTGGTAAGAAACGTGCTATGAAACACTAGAAAGAACCGTTATGTTTCCCCCCAAAGGCTAGTAACTGGCAGATAAAAGACTAAACCACTCTAGAATACCTGCAGAGGAAGGTGTTCTGAAGGTTCCATCACATCCACCACAGTGGTCAGATTTCTCAGGTGCAGACTGCCAGCTGCTCTGATCCTATGAAAAGAGTGGTTGCCAAGAAAGGAAACTTTCTTTTCCTTCTTCTTTAGACCTGGGATTTGGGCAATGTTTATTCAAACACATGTATACACATGGGCAGAAGCACAGTATTGTGTAGAATTTTTGCAGCTGAGCTACAGCTTGCAATCTAGTACCTACATATCAAGTAGTTCCCAGGGATTATAACTTGGACTGCAAAAATGGTTAATCAAGGTCAGGGAATAGCCAATGTCATAAGGTAAAGCAACAAACAAACAGCAACACAAATGTGTCAGGAACCTCCATTTGCTGTATTCCAGAAAGTCTGGGAACTACTAGGGTGACTAAATAAAACTTTCATTTAGCCTTCTGTTTTTTTTTTTTTTGGTCTTTTTGAGATCAGGTTTCCCCATGCAGTTCAGGCTGGCCTTGAACTTACTTTATAGCCCAGACTGCATCTCAGACATTCTCCTGTCTCAGCTTCTCGAGTACTGGGATTGCATCTTCTGTTCTTAATTTTTTAAGTACATAAACTTAATTTCTCTGAAAGCTCTCAAAATGTAACTAAGAACTTGACAGACTCAGGACTTCGATAAAAGGGCTATATGGACAAGTGGTGTAAAAACTGAGAATTTCAGAGGGACTACATAAAACTAAACCTTGGCTATCTTCTGCAACACGAGAAATGTAAATTCATCATCATTTCTCTGCTAAAATTATAATTCTTTGACAGTTTTGCTACACAGTCCAGGCTGGCCTCAAACTCAAAATAATCCTCCTGCCTCAGCCTTTCAAGGGCTGAGAATTACAGGTGTGCACAACACCCAGCTTAAAATTACAATTCTACAGGTATATTTGCTGAAGGTTCATGTCAAACCCTTTCCCTCATAATATAAAAAAAACTCTTGAATTCATTATTTCACTAATTGTATGATGATTCCTTATATTCTCAGTAGCATTTAAATCACTGTTTTTTTACCAGTTCTTAAATTAAAACATGAGCTTTTTTATCAATAAGGCAGTGGACAGATGTAATTTCCTATCTATTACCTCTTTAGGGCTATGTGTTATTCAACATCATTTTCTAGGCTTATTTAAACCCATACAATTACATGAGACATTTTATCTTTTTACAAGATTACAGAAATGAAATCATTATCACTCACATTATTTTAGTTTTCAGTTTTCTCTTTCTCTAATTCAATTTATACATATCTCTTTCAACAGCTATATTTCCTAGTATGAAGATATTAGAATTTGTCAGTTATTACTTAAGTGTGTTATTTCCATTTTTTTTGTTACTATTACAAATAAAGGTGCTTTTACTTGAATAGGATAGATTCTCAAAATTAGACAGCAGGTTAAATTTACGTATGTAAATTTTTCACAGTGCTTCCAGATTTCTCCCTGCAGCCCTCCAGTGAATTATTAATTAGCACTTTAGAGAAAGGTCCATTCCATTCTGTTCCCTGTTGAAATTTATATAAGTCTTATAAACATACAACCCAAAATTCAGTTCAAGGACATTGTGGGAGACTTGGCTGAGTGAATGGTTACAGTACAGGCTCTGTGTGGAGTGAATAGTTAAAACAAGAATTTAAATTGGGGGCGTGGTGGTGCATACTTGTAATCCCAGCATTTGGGATTACAAATGGAAGGCTGAGGCAGGAGAGCACTGGAAGTTCAAGGCCAGCCTATGCTACATAGATTTCAAGGCCAGCCTGGACTACATATTGAGACCTTGTCTCAAAAAACCAAGATATATAATATATAAAAAAAACCCTTCAGGTTAAATGAAGCATGTTGTGTCTGGCCATTGTCCTTCCACTTTGCAGCAGGTATTTAGGCCACTGAGCTAAATTCCTAGCCCTTGCACTGACATTCTAAAAAGAAGTCAGGGCTGCTCCTGAGGTCTCCCTAACACTGGGCACTCTCAGTTGAGACAGCCCTCTGGGCCTCTTGGTGTCAGACCAAGCACTGTCTCTGAGTAATCTCTTCATCCTGTCTGCCACAAGGACATAGTACATACTATATTTAGAAACAACAGAATTGCTATTTATCTAGTTGTTTAATCCAGGACAAAGTGGTGTGGTAGCACATGCCTGTAATCTCTGTTTCATAGGAAAATGAGGCAGGAGGGTCACAAGTTCAAAGGTAAGATGGCAAAGCCTCATCTCAAAAACAAACAAAAAGCCTTAACAAAGGAAGAAAGAAAAATAATTATTTAAGAAGTTTTTTTTTTTCTTTTTTCTTTTGGTGACAGGGTTTCCTTATGCAGTTCAGGCTGGTTGTGAACTCACTTTGTAACCCAGGGGGCCTCAAACTCACAGTAATTCTCTTGCTTCAGCCTCCTGAGGGCTGAGCCTCCTGAGTGCTGGGATCACAGGCATATGCTACTATGCCTGGCCAGAGAATATTCTAAGTTAAGGTTTCTCAATCTTAGCACTACTGGTTCTGGAAGCATAGAAGGCAGTATCTGTGCTCTGTAGAGGAGTGCTTAGCAGCATTCTAGACCTGTTCTCATTAGATGACAGAATACCTTTTCTACTCTATCCAGGTTGTGCTGATTAAAATTATCTCCAGGCCAGGGCACAGCACTTGCCTGGCAAGTGGCCAGGTCATGAGTTTGGTCCCTGGTACAAAAAAAAAAAAAAAAAAAAAATCTCTATAGACACTGCCAAATGTCCTTTGGAAAGCAAAATTATCCTCAGTTGGGAAACTGTATAGGTAATGACCTTTTAATTTACAGTAAAAGAAAATGGACCATGTTTAAAACTAGACTTATGAAACATTATGTATAAATACACATTTTAAATGTGTGTGGTGGCATATATATTTATAGTTCCAGCTATTTGGGAGGCTGAAGCATGAGTATCCTAAATTGTGAAGCAACCTAGGGAACTTTGAAGGACCCTAGGATTTAGTTCTGGCAACTCTGACCACACAAAACCTTTTTTTATATTAAACTAGTAAACACACATCTCACAGTATCAAATGGTAGTATTTAATGGCCATTAGCTACATACTACATTAGCTACATACATGAGTTTTTAAGAATCTGAATTGAGACATGCTGTATATTCAGATTTCACAATGAATTTTAAAGATTAAGTATGAAAAAACCTTACATTTTTTGCAAAGCTCTAGTTGGCTTTTTCAAATGATACAAATCAAGCAGTCTCCACTAAAGATTTTAAAAACGCACACTAAATACTTTAAAATCATATGACATGTTAAAATAACTTGGATATATTATCACTTATATTACTAAAATTAAATTAAATTCATTTCTTTTTTTGTGGTATGGGGGATTGAACTCACAACCTCATGCTTGCCAGGCAGGCACTAATGCCACTGAGCTACTTCTTACTTTTTACTTCTTAAAACGTGGCTACTATATAATTATGCATGTCTCTCCTATCTGTAGCTAGTATGGTTATTTCTATTAGTCAGTGCTAATCAACATATAGAATATATTACTCTTTAATAGTACTATAACTTCCGAGAATCTCTATACATCTGTTCAAACGGCACATCAGTCTAGAGAGGTGAGTTACACCCCTGCCCATTCAGATTAAGACTGCTCCAGTGTATCAAAGGTATGAGATACTTAAAGGCAATCCAACCATGGCAAGATTATTGCAAGATGATTCATGCCAAGTGGTTGCTAAAACGTTAACAAGGAAATTGGTTACTATTTTTCCCCCCAGGGATGTTGGAAACTGATCCCAGACCTGATGCATGGCAGGCAAATCTTCTATCATCGATCTAAAGCTCCAGATTTTACTTACTTTCTTTCTTTCTTTTTTAAGACAGGGTCTTGCTATGTAGTTCAGGCTGGCCTTGAACTCCTATGTAGCCCAGGCTGGCCTTGAATTCACAGTGATCCTTTTGCCTCAGCCTCCTGAGTGCTGGGATTACAGCTGTGGGCCACCATGCCTCATTCCGCTACAGATTTTTTTAAAAATTCACATTTCCTCTTTTATCAGTACATCCTTTTTGTAATCACCATTTTTCCAAAAGTTACTGTCAAATAATATGTCCTTGGATTTCATAGCATTTTCTATTTGAAAACATTAAATATGTTTGTCTAAGTATTAGTATTTTTCACAAAAGCCCCAAGTGATAGGTAATTATTATTTACATTGTCAAAATACACCCTGAGAGTTGTGTTCCAGGAAAAAGACCTATAAACTACCACTTAATAGAATTTAAACTCCTCTTCCAAATTATTTCCAAACTTCCGAGTATAGCATCTTAATCAGAAAGACATGCACACATTAAGACATTTAGGAAAAAAATACTAAAAATTCTTAGGATAAACGTCTTTTAACTCTGACAGTACCATGAGCCATTGCTATTCAGGCTAAGTCATAAGTGCTTCCCATGGAACCCTGAAAACTAGGAGTCTGGGTTAGTTTGTTCATGTGCAGATGTGCAGAGATCGGCCCTCCGTAACTCATTGCACTTTATTCTCGCTGCTCCCCCAAATGAATCTCTTCAAACATCTCTAGATCTTACAAGTGCTGTTCTCCAAAATGCACTCCATTTTCCTCCATGGGCAAACTTACCTCTCTAAGAGGCGAAGGCCTCGGAGAAATCTCCAAATCACACAGAGGAACCTCTCTCCTTTTGCACATCACTGTACCTAGCGCTTGGCTTTTGAGACTTAACAGCAAATAACTGCTCTCTGCTAACCCAGGGCAGCGCCCCTGAAGGCAGATGTGCAGCAGGCTGCCTCTTCCTTTTTCTTGGGCGCTCTACAGACCCTTGCTCATTGAAGGATAGAACTGGCTCCATGAAAGGTAACCACATATCTGCACAGTAGGTGAAAAAATCTACGCACGTGACCTGGCACCTGGGAGGCGCCCCCTCAAAGCTGCGATCAATTGCTAAGGTGGATGTACAGGATGCTCGGGACGACCCGACTCAGACATCTGAATCTGCGTGCACCGCGTTCCACGCACGGAACTTTCTTTCCCTTCATTAGAGGCTTCGGCTTCAATACCTTTTCCCAAACTCTATCAAAACCTGGAGCTCTGGTCATGAACTTCATCACTTCCCGCACATTCCGTGACATGCTGCTCCCTGTGAACCGACTGTCTCGGAAGAACGAAGGGCCGCAAGTCCGCTACCGAAGAACGACCAGACACCTGAGTTCTGCCGTCCTTGCTGTCCCGCAGCGCGCTCAGAGGTCAGGCGTCGCGCGCGCCCGCTGCCAGAGTCCCCCGCGGCTCGCGCACTAACGTTCCGTTCCCTCTTATGACCGAGGGCGCACGCGCGTTGAGCCCCACTAGCCCCAGTCGCACAGCCCGCCGCTCAGCGGCGCCTCTCGCCGGGGTTGAGATAGGCGCGTTTCCGCGCCGGGCGGTACATGCGGGTGCACTAGGCGTCCAGGCGCCTGCGCAGAACCAGACAGCAGCTGCGCGTTCTAAGTGGGTGCTGTGATCGCGAAAGGGGATGGAGCTCGGGAGCGGTCAGGAGGCGGCGCAGGAAGAGGCCGAGCCCGAGGCAAAGAGGCGGCGGTTGCTGTGCGTGGAGTTCGCCTCGGTGGCGAGCTGCGACGCGGCGGTGGCGCAGGGCTACCTGGCCGAGAACAATTGGGAGATGGAAGTACGCGCTCCGCGTCGCTGCTCGCGCCCTCGTCCGGGTCGGCGGGCGGCGTACGCGTGCCCAGCCTTGTGCCTTTGCTTTTCAGAGAGCGTTGAACTCCTACTTCGAGCCGGCCGCGGAGGGCAACGCCGTGGGAAGCCGACCCGGTCCGCCCGCGGAGCCCGGGCGCTGGTGAGCATGGGGTGTTTGGCCGGGCGGGAGCCCCGGGGCAGGGCACGCTACGGCGTCTCCCCGGAAGTCGGCCGTGCTTTTCGAACGCGAGTTAGAATGCAAGAAGGAATCTGCGGTGTGTTTATTCTAATCATGTATGTCTGTGACTCGTGATCATCACATTCGTCTTGGGGACTTGGTACTTACACGTATCCCTTCGTCATCAGTTTCACTTTCCGGACCCTCCTCTGCTTCGCCCTCCTCTCGCTTGTTCCTACGTCCCTCTCGCATCTCAACAGTGTGTTTGACTGGAATAATGGGAGACATGTAAGCTAGAAATGAATGAGAGAGAAATCCTGTTAAAGAAGTTAATTTGGAAATCTTGTCTCCTGTGTTGATTATTTGCTTTCCTCCAGCCACCTGGAACAGTTTTTTTGGTTTTGCTTTTTAAAATTAAGATCTGATATTGTTATTTCAATGTCGGTCAGATTGCTGCACTACTGTTGTTGAAGTCCAGATACCCACAAGACCGTCAACTGTTTGGCTCCTGCGTATCTGACCAGGGTCATCTCCTGCCACTCTCCGTACACTAACCCATAAAAAAGTTCCAGACGTGTCCGACTTCCACTTCGTAACCCATTTTTGTGTTCCATTATCACCTCTGCTTAGAAACCTGTCTCCTTGCTTGCTAACGTATATTTGTCTGAAAGGCCCCAGCTTAGTCATGCTATTTCCAAGACGTTTTCCCTATGTCGAGTCTAGGTAAGGTTCCACTTTTAGGTATTTGTATAGCATCTTGTATGATCCTTGTCATAATATAATCCTTATTCTGCTTGCCATTCAGTATTTTATATCTTTTGCCACACTACACTCTAGGTAAAGACAGAACTTGTTTTGTATATTGCTGATTTCCCAAAGTCTCATACAGTATTTGGTATTTATAAGCTCCCAGTAAGTATTTTCTGAGTGCATAAAAGTTCACCTGGCTGTGTGACCTGTACAGTTGAATGTTCATGGTGGAGACTCTTTTGACCCTTTCACTGGTTTATGGATGCAATGGGACCATTTTTTATTAGGTTTCTTCTTTGCTTAGCTTTTTGTTGGCTCTTTTGCTTTGTGCTGGTAAAAAGCAATTAGACAAGGAAGTGTTTACCCAGCCCTAACTAACCAGTCAGATCCTGTCTCCTAGAATTTCAGAGTCAAGTGTGAATCTTCCTCTGGAGCTAGAATTGTAATATGTTAATTTAGCATGACTCTAAATCCACATCTATCTTTTTTTGTGTGTGTGTATGGGGAAGCTGAAAACAGTGGTTCAAAGTTGTAGCCAATTAAATCGTAACTGATACATTGGAGCAAGGAGAATGGATTCCCAGATACAGGTCTTCAGAAAAAAATGTAATGGTGACATAGTGGATAATCAAAGATTCTTAACTCCAAAATGGTAAATTGGCAAAAACAAATAAGATAGTTGTTAGGCTATGGTCTTTTGTCTCTTAGAATTCAGACCACATGCCACTGGGTATGGTGGCACAGGCCTGTAATGTAATTTCAGGTAGAGGATAAGGCAGGAGGATTGAAAGTTCAAGGTCAGCTTGAGTAATTTAGTAAAAGAATAAAAAATGAGAAAAAGGGATAAGGATGTAGCTCAGCATTCCCTAGATCCAGTCCTTAGTACTGGGGAAAAAAATGGATGATAAAATTTAGTTTACCGCGGTAAATAAACACCAAGATGTTTTTAAGGCCTTCATCTTCATGGAGCATGACCCATGATTAGATTTTTTTTATGTCGCCTTAACAAAAAATGGAAGTAAGGTTAAAAAAAAAAAAAAGAAACTGATAGGAGGATTTTTATGACTAGAAAAACTGAAGCCTGATGAGTAGGGGCTTTATTTGAGTAGGTGTGGGAATCTCAATTCTTCAGTAAATTTCTATTAGCAAAAAATTAAAGTGGTTTTGGAATCTGTGTTTAGTGTCTCTCAGGAGATGAGGGAAATCTTAAAGCAGTTGCTGAATCTTGGTTATATATTAAAACTACTTTGCAGGGAGGGCTATTTTAAAAAACATCTTTCTGCTCTGGGGATGTAGTTCAGCAATGCAGTGCCTGCCTGGCAAGTAAGAGGCTG
Source organism: Cavia porcellus (assembly GCF_034190915.1). Taxonomy (NCBI): domain Eukaryota; kingdom Metazoa; phylum Chordata; class Mammalia; order Rodentia; family Caviidae; genus Cavia; species Cavia porcellus. Next base: position 27,787,374 of record NW_026947496.1, on the reverse strand, counting down.
TTTGATTCCTGGTACCAAAATAAAATACATAAATAAAATAAAATCTTTTCTTTTTCTATTGGTACCGGGGATCGAACTCACAACTGCCTGCTTGCAAGGCAGGTGCTTATGCCGCTGAGCTAAATCCCCAGCCCCAATCTTTCCTTTTTTTGAGACAGAGTCTTGCTGTATAATTTAGTCTGGCCTCAGATTCACTGTGTAGACAAGATTGGCCTTGAACTTGCAGCAATTCTATCTCAGCCTCCCTCATGCTGAGATTACAGGCATGTGCCACTATGCCTGGCTTAAAATTTTTCTTTCATTCTGATGTCCCTCTGCTACATCCCTAAGTGAGCAGACATTTGGGTAACACAGCAAGAATCTACTTTTCTTCAGTCATATGACTTTTACCCTTTTATGAACCTCTTAAAACTTATTTACAGATGCAGTATCCCTTATCTAAAGTGCTTGGGACCATAAATATTCTAGTTTTTGGAGCATTTTGGATTTTGGATTTTGGATTTTCTAAGTAGGAATGCTTAATCTGTATCTGCAAAATGAGGAATACAAATACAAAATAATTCTTAAGCAATTTGTATTACTTGTGAAGTTATGTTTTATTCTGCTCTTTGCAGTGTTGACCTTACTAATGAAGAAACAACTCATAGCACGAGTTCTAAAATTTGCTCATCTGAAAACACTCAGCAAGAAGATGGCAGCATGTTCTCTTTCATCACGTGGAACATTGATGGACTGGATCTAAATAATCTACAAGAGAGGGCCCGAGGAGTGTGTTCCTATTTAGCTTTGTGAGTGGTGTCCCTTTTGTTTAATAGTTTATTGTGTTATTTAATGTGTCTTGTGTATCACAAAGTAACCATGTAAGGTTGTGGGGTTTATAATTAAGTCCTGGTCTGAGAAGAAACATCTGTAGGTATTGAGGTGATACAGAGTTGTCGTGGAGAGAAAAGATTCGCATTTGTTAGAAGCACTATAGGATAAATAGTAAACTTTGTGTGTAATGCCATAAAATGACCAAAAATCTGTTTCTGCCTCATTCTAGCTCTGTGACCTTGGGCAAAGTACTTTAGTTCTCTGAAGCTATTCTCTTCACTGTGGATAATAACATGTAAGATGATAAAAAAAAATAGTATTGAAAACATCTATTCAAGTGTAGTTTTGTTGTCTCTGAGAGAGGTGTTTCTATTTTCATTCATTAGAGTATTTTGTTTTTGTTGTGCTATGGATCAAAACCAGCGCTTCAGACATGCTAGATAAGTGCTCTGCCACTGAGCTACACCTCAGCCTTGAATTTCATTTTCATTTGATCATTATAGTATTGTGTGTTTAATAGTACAGATCTTTCTTATTTTATTCTTACTAAAAAAAGCACAAATATTAGATACTCCAGAGGGTGATAGTTTTGTGTCTCTTTTATGTTGTGGAATTCCTCTTACCAAGGTAACTGAAATGGTATCCTTTGTGTTTATATTAATGTTTCTAGGTACAGCCCAGATGTGGTATTTCTACAGGAAGTTATTCCGCCCTATTGTAGCTACCTAAAGAAGAGAGCAAGTAGTTATGAGATTATTACAGGTAATACTTTCCTGCTATTTAATTTGTCTTTTAAAAAAAGCAAGCCAGTAAAAGAGATAACTTAAGAACTAGCCTGTTAGAGCATATAGAAAAGAAAGAGTATAAGAAGGTTAGTTTGAGAAAAATAAAGCACAGGATGGTAAAAGAATTATAGGAGAAGCTGCACATGGTGGGTACACCTGCTGTCCTAGCATGCTGGAAACCGGAGGCAAGGTGGATCTCAAGTTCAGGCCCAACCTGGGCAGTGTGGTGACTTAGTGAAACCTTGTCTCAAAAAGAGCTGAGGTGTAGTTCACTGTGAATGCTGTGAGCTCAGTACCCAATACCAAAAAAAAAAAAAAAATTATAGTCAAATATTATTAAAAAAGACATTGACTAGCTTTTTGGTGAAATTCCATTTTTAATTTTCTTGTGCTAGGGATTCAGTATGGGGCTTTGTGTGTGCCAAGTACATGCTATGCCTCTGAACTACACCCCTAGCTCAATTGTTAGAAATTTTAAGTGTGATAATCACATGCTGGTTATGGTTTTTCGAAAAGTCTTTATTAATTCCTTTTGTTGTTTTTTGTTTGTTTGTTTTTTTATTGGTACCAGGGATCAAACTCACAACTGCCTGCTTGCAAGGCAGGCGCTTATGCCGCTGAGCTAAATCCCCAGCCCCTTGTTTTTCTTTTTCATCTTTTGCCCTGAGTAATACTTAAATTTTCTATTCGTTTTTCCTGAGTACATTTAAAGTAGCATTTTAGACAGGTTATTTTCATATATATTGTTTTCCTTGAACCACTGCTACACAGTTTGTGATTTTTAATTTTGGTTTACTCTAGAAGCCATGGTTTCTAACCAGAGGATTCTCTCAATCTATGTCTCTCTCTTTGTGGCACTTTCCTGCATGCTTTTGAGAATCCCTCTTGCTTATTTTGGATTTGTTATCAGAGTTCCAAGGTTCTCCTTGGCTTTCTCATTTTATTGTAGTCCATTTTCCAATTACTTTATAACAAGTATGAGATAGATAATGAAGTTTTTAATCCTGGCATATTTGAAAATGTCATGTTCTAGCCTCACAGTTGGCGGATAGTTTGAATGGACCTAGACTTCTAGGTAGTCACGTCCCTTCTCCTTTTCTAGAATCTCTCTTAGACAGAGACCCTTCTACAGTGGTACTTTAACTAGCTCATCTTCGTCTTGTTTTTCTTTTCTGTTCTGGTGGTGTCTGTCACATCATATTGACCCTATTCCCAAAAGGAGTAGAGATCTGTGGCTCTGACTTCACGGTTCAGTGTCTGGTATTAAAACACTGAATACAAGGGCTGAGGATTTAGCTCAGTGGCATAAGCACCTGCCTGGCGAGTGCGAGATTCCTGGTACCAAAAAAACCCCCCAAAAAACCAAAACACTGAATACAGTTCAGCATTCCTGAGCAGGATTAGGTAGTGTACCTTACTAGAAGTAAGTGAAGGATCGATTATGGTGTCAGTTACTTGTTTAATGGGGGAGGGAGTTGTTAATATATAGAAGCCTTTCATGCCTGTTTTCTAAGAAAGAAATCTTACATGTGGCAGGCCTGGTGAAGCCCATGCCGCTAGTCCTAGCTATGCTGGGTTCTGGGTTGAGAAGGTTGCTTAGCCTGTGAGTTTGAGATAAGCCTGGGCAATGTAACAAGACACTTGACAAAAACCAAAATACTTTTTTTTTTTAATTTAAATTTAAATTTTTTTTTTTTTTTTGGGGGGGGGGTTTTCCTTTTTATCGGTACCAGGGATCAAACTCATGACTGCCTGCTTGCAAGGCAGGCACTTATGCCGCTGAGCTAAATCCCCAGCCCCTACTTTTTTTTTTTAAATGATGTAGCTGTCTCCTAAGTGCTGGCTGCCTGCTGGAAGTAGGTCAGAAGGAAGCAGCTCATGCTGCATCCTGAGTAGCCACATTTCCTGAACCCTGTTACTCATCTTCACCTGTCTCTAACACACACCTCTCGTGGCAGCTAGGGTCTGTGTCTGAATCCTCCAAAATTTCACTTCTCCATAGGCTTCTAGGGGCCTGTTTAGACAGGGATGCTTACTTGGCTGTGAGGAGCTGGGGAAGACACCTGAGACATGGTTAGCCATGGGCTCACATGTTTTTATTTCGGCATTTTACCTTTTTTTCTTTGGGTTCTATTACTGTTTCCAGATGTAAAGGTGGAGAAATCTGCCTGCTTCCTGCCCAGTTCCTCTGTTCTGGTAAACCCCAACCATTTGTCCACTTGCTCTCTATTCTCTTAAAGACTGTTGGAAGCTTTCATTCATTGCTGTTCTATTCTTACTCTGTTTTTCTTCTTGCAGGTTTATGTCTTCCTAAATTTTTTATTCATTTTTTTTTCACACTAGACATGGCATTTATTCATTTCTTTAAGATTTTTCTTGTAGCATGAGAAGTGCCTATCAGTTTGCTTCAGTTTAATTCTCTACTCTGTGTCAGAAATTTCTCAAGTTTTTTCTTATTTGATACAAATAGCCAATTAGCTCAGCGGCATAAGTGCCTACCTTACAAATAGCAAGTAAATATATGAAAATTGTTGAACATCATTGATCTTCAAGAGATGCAAATTAAAACAGCACTGAAATTCTGTCTCACCCCAGAAAGAATGGCTATTGTCAAGAAATCAGCTGGACAGTGCTGGAACATATAACAAATGCTGGAAGGGCTGTGTGGAAAAAGGAACCCTTCTCCAGTGTTGGTGGGAGTGGAGACAGATGCAACCATTGTGGGAATCAGTGTAGAGATTCCTCAAAAAAACTAGAATTGCAGGTCCTTTTTGACCCAGCTATTCCCCTTCTGGGTATCTTCCCAGAAGAATTAAAAATATCATACCACAGTGAAATGTGCAGCCATATTTATTTATTTATTTATTTTTTAAATTTTATTTTGAAAGTGGTAAAATACAACAGAACAAGACAGAATAAAGCCAACTAAGATCGTACAGTGAAATTGGTACAGAACTTCACAGCAGGTTACCGGATAACAGTAATGGGTATCACAGTATATTTCGTTATCTTTATAATAGTTGTTCTTTCAATCATGTATATCAAAATGAGAAGAAATACAGAACATTATAGAACTTATCAAAACAGAATATTGAATAGAGCAGTACCATTAGACAGAAAAGACCAAACAGTAATAAAAATATTTGCCTTCAAAGAAATGGTAGAAGGAAGGACCTTATTTGCTATGGTCAACCTCCCAGGAGATGCTCAGATTTCTGGCTCCCATTTGCTAAAGGGGGAGGGGGGTGCGCAGGAGAAGGAGGGTAGGGGAAGTGGGATGTTTGACTGTAAGCCGTGCACCAGTAGGTTTGCTATTGCTTAGCAGGGAGGCAGGCTGGTTGCTTGGTTTCCCAGCATCCTAAGTTCCAACATGGCGTGGATCTCAGGAGACACTGGTGGTTCTTCCCTTGACAGGGCCACAGTCTGCCACATTGCTGCTGCTTACCAGGGAGGGGAGCTGCTTATTTGGTTTCCCAGGGTCCTAAAGGAACCCCTGGTGGTTCTCCCCCTGGAAGGGCCGCAGTCTGCCACACCACTGATGCTTACCAGGGAGATGAGCTTCTTGCTTGGTTTCCAAGCATCCTCTGTGCACCCATATTTATAGCAGCACAATTTTTAATAGCTAGATGTTGGAAACACCATCATCCAAATGCCTGTCAACCAAGGAAAGATAAATAAAGATGTGGTCTTTACATACAGTGGACTACTACTCAGCCATAAAGGATAAACTGGAGGCTTTTATAGGTAAATAGATGCAACTTGAGTCTACATTCATAAGTGAATTACACCAGACACATGTGTAAATATGGTGGTGTTTCCATAGTGTGAGAAGGTGAAAGAGTAAATAAGATCTGAAATGTACAACAGGTACTGTAAAATGGGAAGAAACTTAAAAAGGAAAGAGAAACTAGAATGGGGGAATAGAGAAAAGAAAAATATATATATAAAGATAGTTATAGTACTGATTTCTCAATTCATTGAAAAGAAAGGTTGGCAGTAATATTGTTTGGACAGTTAAGTGCTGATGTTTTACTCTCAGTAGTTAAGGTTAACAGTACACAGCATACCATTGTTACCTCTCCTATTTTGAAAGTTTTTCTTTTTTTTCTAAAAATTTTTTTTTTCTCATTTGGTATTGGCAGCAAATTTACTGTACTTGCTACTATTTACGTACTGGCCCCCACCTTTGCCCTCTTTTCTTTGTGGCCCTAGAGTTTGAATCCCCAGGGCATCACACATACTAAGCAAACATGCCTCACAGCCTCACTTATTTTTATACTTCTCTTTTATTTCTGCTAAAACTTTGGAAGGGTGCAAGTAAGCATCTTACCTTGGTTGACCATCTTGAACTATTTTTGAAATAATAGTTTAAGGATTTATATCCATTTGAATATCTGTTGCCTGTGTATTGTTACATTTTTAGTAGGGGAGCTTGTGGAAAACCAACAGAACTCTTGACTTTCTCACCCTAAATTCTTTTCCTTGAATGTTTGAAGGTCATGAAGAAGGATATTTCACAGCTATAATGTTGAAGAAATCAAGAGTGAAATTAAAAAGCCAAGAGATCATTCCTTTTCCAAGCTCCAAAATGATGAGGAACCTTTTGTGTGTGCATGTAAGTAATCTACATTTGAATTTTTAAAAAGCAGACTTTAAATGGTCCCATGGTGTTACCTTAAAAACGATTGCCTTTAGAGAAAAATTTGCTCCTTACAGTTTCATTCTTTTAAAGAACTTTGTTAGATTTCTCTATAAATTTTGAATATAGACAAATTTGTAAAAATAGAATTCTTTTTTTCATTGTCATTGTTTTGGTACTGGGGATTGAACTCACTACCTTGCACTTGCCAGGCAGGTGCTGTACCACTCAGCTATATCCTCAGCCCCTCAAATGGAATTCTTAATGTACTAGATGTTTTCCTAAGAATGTTTTATTTTCCTAAGAATATTTGAGTTTGCAAATATTCCACATTTGCTTCCTAAGTAATTTTACTCTCCTCTATACATGGAACTGTGTTATACTCTGTGAGGCTAATGAGACTGAATCAAAACATGTCCTGTTTTCATACAGTTTAGTAAGAGAGAGACTGTATGTCTCTAGTAACTAAAATAAAGGAAAGGCATAAGTGCCACTCAGCAGTTTTAAGTGATACTCTGAAAGTTTGGACAGAGATGTCTGCTACAAGATTAGTGAGGATTTCATGAAGGAAGTGGTATTTGAATTGAATATACACATCTGAAAATACATACATTGTAGACATGAAGAGTCAAGTAGAGAAACCATCATGCGCAAACTTGTGCAAGTTGTAAGAGATGTATATGGGCATGAGCAAGCTTTCTGCTCTGAGTGTGGAGGATTTGAAGAGGGAGTGTGACAGGAGGTTGAGGAGTAGGCAGGATTCAAGTTACCAAAGAGCATAAATGCCCAGTGTGAAAGAATTAGACTGGATTCTGCAGACAGTGTAAAGGCAGATCCTTTGTAGTTAGTATCGTCATTGCAGATGGTCAATAATTCATATTCATTCAGTTAACTGATGTTTTTCAAGTACCTATATGCCAGACTTCAATGAATGAAAATTACCTGAGTGCAAATGACTTACAGCTTCACTGGAGGGAATCCTGTACTTTTAACTCAGTCTGGAACCTTAACAGTAGCCTGTCTGGCATGTAGGAGGAGCCAGAGGAGTGAGCTATTGGTAGCCTCAGGGACACTAGGGAAGAAGCTGCATTGGAGGTGACATGGGAAGTGAGTCACGTTTATAGTCTTTGCAGGCAGGGTTAGGGCATTACATTTCTTTTTTGACCTGAAAGGATAGAAAGTGCTAAGATTACAGTTTTAGAAGTGTATCAGTTGATGCTTGAAAAAGCTGCTGATTCTGTCATCAGATTTCACTATTAGTAGTCAGTGCTCAACTTATTTATCCTGTTGTAGGTGAGTTTGTCTGGAAATGAACTGTGCCTTATGACTTCACATTTGGAGAGCACCAGAGAGCATGCCAAGGAACGAATGAATCAGTTAAAACTGGTGTTAAAGAAAATGCAAGAGGCTCCAGAGTCAGCTACAGTTATATTTGCAGGAGATACAAATTTAAGGGATCAAGAAGTGAGTACCAAAGTTAGTTCAATGCTTGTGTGAAGATTATTGTTGTTTGTGAAGACTATTGTTTAGTTGTTAACACTGGACCATTTAATCACTCAAAATGTTTAAGGGACCTTGAAAGTGCAAGTCAGCAGATACCTTTTAGCCTTTGCTGTTATTTCTAGGGGCAGAGAGGCTCTCATTACTGGGTGAAAGTGAATACCCAAATGAAATAGACAACATAAAACAATGTGTCTGCTGGGTTAATACAAGGCATATAGAGAAGCTAAATTAGAAGAGTTTAGAAAAGATTGAGACTGAGTTTATTTACAGAATCCTTAGTTGCAAAGTGAGAACAGAGATTAGTAGTCCCAACACTCAGCCTTCTGTGATTTTATTCAGATTCTATTAGCTTACATGGGGGCAGTGTTGGGTACACACCTTGGGCCTTGTGCATGCTAGGCAAATGCTCTCTACATTGAGCAGTACTCTCCAGCTCCAACTTTGTTTTACAGCTTTATTCTATGAATTAAAATTTGAGATTTTAATAACCACAAAAAATACAATCACACTAATGATCAGCTAACAGGATGTAGTGATAAACTCTCTACACAGAAATCCTGTGGATGAGTCCTAATAGTTATCAATCTTTTTACCTCCTTTTGCTACATCCACAATGGTCAGATCTGAGACAAAATTTCTTTCCTCTTAGTATAAAGAAGAAAACGAAGAATTAATATTGTTAATAAGTTTAAAATAAACCTATGAAGGCAATTAAAATTATTAATTATAAAAATATATATTAACGTATTATATAAATGCTGCATTTCTAAAGACTAAAGTAGAATACTCTTTCCACAGCAGTTCAGCTTTTAAAATTACTTATTTATGTATGTATGTATATATTTATTTGAGATAGGATCTCACTATGTAGTTCATGTTGACCCTGGACTTGCTGTGATTACAGCATGTACCACTACACCTGGCAGTTTTTAAAGATGTAAAGCATTAACTGAAGCTATGAGTGTTCAGTCTTTTGAGTTTTATCTGACACTCCAAATTAGGTACCTATTCAAGGAAGAACATTTGTACATTAATTACTTTTGACTTTCTGGTTTAAAATGTTATAATTGTTTAAATTAGAAAAAAATGATTTTGTAGATCTTTCACAATATTTCTCTTTTGCAGGTTACTAAATGTGGTGGTTTACCCAGCAACATTTTAGATGTCTGGGAGTTTTTGGGGAAACCTAAGCATTGCCAGTATACATGGGACACACAGATGAACTCTAACCTTGGAATACCTGCTACTTGTAAGCTTCGTTTTGATCGAATATTTTTCAGATCAGCAGCAGAAGAGGGCCATATTATTCCTCGAAGTTTGGACCTGCTTGGGTTGGAAAAACTGGACTGTGGCAGATTTCCTAGTGATCACTGGGGTCTACTGTGTAATTTAGATGTCATATTGTGAAATACTTTTCAAATGTGAATCTTAAATGTGAATCTTGAATCATTTTGTTCTGGATTTTTTGCAGACATCTACTTTATGTACTTATCTGGAAAGGTTAATTTAATATAGAGAAATTAATACTGTATAATGTATCATTGCTATAGGAAAGCACAGTTAAAGTTTTATGTTGTGGGTTGTGTTTTCAGAATTTAGAATCCTTTTTTTTTTCTAATTTTAAAAAATCTTTCTGAAATAAGGTCTTGCTAAGTTATTAAATTGTCCAGCCTAGGCTCAAACTTACGATCCTGCTGCCCTAGCCTTACACAGTACTGGGATCACAGGCATGTACCACCAGGCCCAATGTGTATTTTAAACGAAGGCATATGTGTGTTCAGAATATGAAACCCTTTTGAGCCTAAGCTACCAGCTAGATTTCAACTACGGCCTATATCATCTGTAGACTAACATTTAAAGCATTTCTTTTTTCAGTGAGGCACCACAAAAGGTAATATTTAAATGTCATTATTTACTGAAGTTACTGAGTTCTTGGAACCAAGTTACAATTGTATTTAAAAATTCAGATAAATGAAAAAGCCATGATCATTTTCAATTAAGTAGATGATAGCAATTCTACATCAGATTTAATTTTTTTATCAGCTGCCAACCCTACATAATCAGGAAGCAACAAATGAAGCCTTATGATTTAAAATTTCTTCACACTTTTCTGGTTAATGGGTAGCCCTGTCATCAAAGGTAGACTTACCATGATTAAAATCAATTTTATAGGAATGGAACTTTTTTTTTCTAAGAGAAAAAATAAATGCATTAGAATAAATAGCCTTTTAGTTTTGCTACTTGTCTCCTGTCCAAGTACTTAACAAGGCCTGACCCTAGTTTTGCTACTTGTAAAATGAAAATATTTTACAGGGTGTGAATAAAGAGTCCATTTTTCATTCCTTTTTTCTTTTTGTGGTTCTGGATATGGAAACCAGGGTTTTCACACATGCTGGGCAAGTGCTCTTCACTTGTTTTATAATCCTACCTCTAAAGAGTACTTTTAAATGTGCTCTAAAGAAAAAATTTCTCCACAAAAGAAATGTACTGAAATAAAGAATTTTTAGGTCGGGTGTGTATGTCTATGATTGAATTAAAATTTTTACCTATTTCTGGCTCCACTGCTGCTGTTTCCTTGTGTGGAAGAAAACAGCTTTCTGTGTTGCTTTTCTTCCCACTAAGAATTACTAAGAGTATCCTTAGTAAAGGAAATGGGAATCAGTGGGCAAAACTAGAACTAGCAGTAACAGAAACTTATTTTCATCAGTAGTGCCAAAATTAAATACCTACAAAAGACAATTTGAATTTATTTATAACTTTAATCATTAAAAATGAAAACTGATGGAACTATTTTAGTAGCATATAGTATGGAGATAATTCATTTCTGTGGGAAAAGGACTGGGGATAAATTACTCATAAGAACTCCACATTGCATTAACAAAATAGGTAAGTGTCTAAATATACAAAACATGCGGTGCGGTACATTAAAATAAAGGACTTTTAAAACAGTAAAAGTATAATTTATATAACTCAGCAACCACCCAAAATACCTTCTTGTGGCTGATAATGACAAAGTGCAAGAAACGAGTTGTAAGTGGAATGAATAGGAATGGTTCAAACCCCTCATTCCACTCCAGTGGGCAGTAGTTTTCAAACAATGAAAAATTAAACTAATTTGCAGCATCTTGAGCAAACTTTCAATTTTAAGGTTTTCCATTCTAAAAGCTTTGTTCACTTTACCTCACTTAGTGAAATTCCACATCATAATCTTACATTATGGTGAGCCAACACTTTTCTACACGGCTCTTTTTCCTAAGCAGTTTGGCGTGATGTGGAGTATATTTTAAGTTTGCTAAACTTCAGTTTCGTTTGTCTTCAAAATAAGGCAGTTGTTTATCTTTTATTGTGCAAATGGCCCAGCCAGCAAGAGCTGAAAAAGCCAGGAAAACTACTGAAGCATCGTCTTATCCCTGGCATCCATCTGCATGATTTAGTCAGTGTCTGCTGAATGCTGAGAAGGGAAAGTTCCCTCAATCTGGGTCGTAAGGAATAGGCTAATGTGTGAGTACATCTCCCTGTTGACATACATATACACTCATTATATATAAATGAAAGATGTTCATCATAGTGGCTCTGAGTTTAAAAATGTTCCAGTTTAAGCCCTGCTAACCTGCAGGGGCTCCTAATTGATTACTGACTTGCGTTGCTGTATTGTGGAATGCTCTGTGGGAAGAGGGGTAAATGCTTTGGCTCCTGCGGAAGGACCTTGAAAAGTGCTTTGGAATCTAGGATGGGCTCCAGTTGCTTTTCAGAGGCCTTTTGGGAGAAGTGGACATTAACTAGGGATTAGTGCTGTCATTAGGAAGTGGAGGGAGCTTAGAAATTGGGTGTTGCCAGTTACTGATGACAGTGGCAAAGCCAGGGGCCCCATTGGAAAGGAAGCTGTAGAAATGCAAGCAGGAATTGTTACAATGAAACATGTCTCCTGTGAACTTGATCTGTGGCTTTCTCCGAGTTTGCCTTTCCAGCCTAATCAGTGGCAAGGTTATCTTTGAGATAAGGTCTTTCTAATGCAGTCCAGGATGATCTCAAACTCACCACCTTCCTGCCTCAGGCTCCAGAGTGGCAGGCGATTTGCACTTTTTCCACCTTAGATTTTTAATGTACCTCATCTCATTTAATTCTCCCAATCTGTGGGTGCTGTTAGCATCTCCATTTTATAACCCAAGGAACCAGGGTGAGCAGGACTGCGTAACTTGTTGGTAGCTCCTCCATAGCTAGTGCATGGCCTGGTGGATGCTTGTTTTATCAGTATGTGGTTCGGCCCTAGACAGTGCACTGTAGGCAGTAGTGACAGGTTGGATAAGCAGTGCTCAAGGAAAGCCTTGGAGGCTTCTTCACCCCTCCCCGGCGTTCTCAGATGCTTAAATAAGAGGAACTTTACAGTTTTTCTGGGATTGCGACTTTCACTTCCCCAAGATGCACGTGGTCAGAGTTCTCTGGGCACAGTGTCACTTGTGGAGCTGGGTGTTGATCTGGACCCCTCCCAGCCCAGGTCACCAGATGGGCTACCTGGTGGAGCCCAAAAAGCTCCCACGGAAAGAGGACTTGTGAAGCTGGGGTGACTCCTTCGAAGGATGCATTCACGCGGGGTCCTTGACTCAGTGTGCCCACATTTCCTCTGAGCCACTTTGGTTCGAGAATTTATTTAAAAGGAGCTTTCATTCCTCAGACTCTTTAACGCCTGGTGGCAAGGAAAAGGCAGGTAGAGGAAAGGATGTGGGGGCGCAGGTCGCTCTGAGTCCTGGTTTCCCGTGGGGAGGGAGCAGGTACCCCCGGTGCTGGCGGTGAGTAGTACCCCGGGAGCCCACTTGGCGGGCTGCTGCTGCCCTCCCACTCTTCCCCGGCGCGTGTTGCGCGTGCGCGCGCGTCGCCGTGGTAACCGCGCAGCGGAAAGGCGCTGAATCACCGAGCGCGCAACCCCGACGCGTGCGGACCTGAGCTGAGCTGGGGGCGGGCGGTGTCCCGGGTGCAACCTGGCAGGAGCAGTGCCGCCCCCAGCAGGTAGAGGGGGCGCCGGAGCAGGGGCCGCGGTCGCTGTCCCTGCTGGAGGTAAGAGCGCAGTAGCAACCCCTACCTGTCTGGGGTTTGGTCTGGAGTCGCTCCCCTGGGGCTGTCTCCCGGGAAGGCACCGCCTGGGGGTGTCCTGAGGGGCGGCACCCCGGCCGCAGATGCGAGCAAGCGAGGCTCCTGGCGTCGGCGCCGAGCTGCCGTGGCCCTAGTGCAATCCTGCTTCCCAGCCCCGCTGGCCAGGTGGCTAGAAGGAAGGGCAGCAGGCAGAAGGGTTAAGCCAGAGTTTGAGTTCAGGAGGTCTTCTCGGGCTTCCTCTGGATATCTAGGAAAAGACGTTTGCTGGAAGGCTCCTTTGAATGATTGTTTCAGAGTAGGGTGGAGTTTGGGAATCTGGTGTCTTAGCCTCACGGTTTGCGTTTCTTAGACTTAAAGAATCGTTTTCTTTAAACTTAAGTATTATTTATTTGAGCGTTGTCATTTGCTAGAGACACCTCACCTCTCTCTGTTCCTTCCAAGTCTGAAGCTTAAAACCTTCGAAAGGCTTTCTCGCCTACCCTTCCAATTCCCTCCAAGAAATGTCACAAATTAATCAGGAGCAAAAACCAGAAATTATGAGGCATCTTTAAAAATCACTTGTTCTCTCAATTAAATGGAGAGAGGAAAATATAATCACATCCATGTACATTTTAAGTATAGGTTTGTCTAAACATTTGTATTTCTGGGTAAATGTTTGTATTTTTCCAGTGCTTGAATAGAAAGATTGTTTTTGATAATAATAAACAAGAAATTTTAGGTCCCCTATAATGCCGAAATTTTGCATATGAGTGCTTATTTCTTCATCAAATGTATGCTCACTGTCGAAATGGTTCAGTTTTTTAATTACAAGATGCACAGAGTCCTGGAGACAAAATTATGCCAAATGTAAAATTTTATTTTGTGTTTATGATTTACCTTTGAAAGGGTTGCTGGCTCAGGCCGGATACTGTAGCCGGTAAAGCCAAGGAGCTCCTATCCCCCCCCCCCCTTAGGAATTACCTCTGGCGCCAAACTAAGACCAATGGGCTACCTGTGCATCCCTAATGCCCCCTTAGGTTCCACCCCAGGCCGAGGCTACTTATGTGCCTCACTCCACGTGTTCCACGGAGAGATCGCCTGCCAGGGTGGAGATGCCACGCCCCGGGGGGTCGGGGGTGTCTCTCCCCGCATTCCCAAAATAAAGGTTACTTATATTTTATACTTCTTATCTTTTCAGCCTCCGCTGGTCTTCCTCATCTTCCTCCCCTCCACAGTTCTATCAACCTTGAGTTTAATACAAATGAGGAAAAGTGGAGATAGCAAGCCAGTTGTAGGTTTAGGAGTCACAGAGAAAGCTAACTTATTCTGTAACCTGGAAAAGAGAAATATAAATATATTTCAACACTTTTTAGAACCACAGATAATAGACTCATCATACTTTACCATGTAAAATACCAAGGCAGAGGTTTTATTTCCTTTCAGAATATTGAAAATAATTCAGGTAATGTCTTTAAAAAACAGTCAGATGAGAGCTTTGGTAGGTAATTAACATAAACAGTATGGGTTTGCTGTTAAATTTTTCTCCTGACTTAGTTTTTTCCCCTAGTCAAACAGAGTCACTCTCTGTAAATACAGGTGTAGAACTGGGTGTGCTGTTTGTGGGCAGGGTGATGCAGATTGGCAGATGAGGGCAAGATTAGTTGTGAGTCTCCATTTTATGTGGGAAATTCTTTAATGTCTCTAAGCCTCACTTTCCTCTTTTATAAAATAGAGAAAGTAAGTCGGGTGTGGCAGTGCAGGCCTGTAATCCCAGCATTTGGGAGGCTGAGGCAGGAGGATCATTGCAAATTTGAGACTAGCCTGGGTTACAGAGTAAGCTCAAGGCCGGCCTGAACTGTGTGACAAGACCATGTCTCAAAATCCAAAAACAAAAGCAAAAACATAAAATAGAGAAGGAAATAAGAGCTATATACTTTGTGGAATTCTTTTAAGAATCAAACAAGATAGGGTGCAAAAGTATGCACTGATAGTTTCAGCTACTTTAGAGGCTGAGGCAGGAGGAATTGCTTGAGGCCAGAATATGAAGACTAGCTTGACAATATTGGGAAGACCTCCATGTCAAAATAAATAGATTAAATTAGATTGGATTAGAATAGAATAGAATAGCTCTTTTTGCCTCGCATGGTGTTATCTAGCAACATTCCAGTAAAAGTGGAGTTGTTGTTGTTGTTTTTTTTTAAGACAGGGTCTCTCAATGTAGTTCAGACTATCCTTGAACTCACAATATAACCCAGGCTGGCCTTGAACTTACAGGGATCTCTCTGCCTCAGCCTCCCCCAGAGCTGGGATTAGAACTGTGTACCACCATGCCTGGCATAAATTTGGGTTTTTTTTTTGATACTGGGTATTTAATTCATGACCTCACACTTGCTGGACAGGTGCTATGCCACTCAGTTATATCCTCGACTAGTTATAATTTTTGAGATGGGTTTTCTTTTTAGGTAATATTGTCTGTATCTTGAAGATAGAATTTTTAATTTATAAAGTCATCAGAAAAATGCATAAATTTCTTTGTATTTATAATAATAAATATAATAGTCATTATCTTAAAGGTATTTCAATTTAATCTAGGTAATTATATTTAACATTCCAAGAAAGGAGCTTTGCTTTAGTAAGCCTGGAATAATTACTAGTTTATTATTCTATTTACTTATCCTTTATTTTTTTGAGGCAAGGTCTCAGTATGTAGTTCAGGCAGGCCTTGAATTCACTGTATAGCCCAGACCACCGTCTAACTCCTGATGATTTTGCCTCAGCCTCCCAATTGTTGAGATTAAAGGCATGTGTCATTATACCCGGCTATTTTTCTTAAAGTCTGTATTTTTAGACACTATTCATATTAACTCAGTAATGAGAAATCATTTTATTTATATTCAGTAGTTACTGAAGCTAAGCCAAAAATAACACCAGTTTTTGCATTATTTTACCATCTTTTAGCAGTAGATGTTTGAGTTTCAAAGTAAGGCTTCTTACACAAGTAGACCTGGACATGGTGGCATGTGACTATTACCATTGCAGCAATCTGCTGAGTCAGGAGGATCGCTGAGAGTCTGAGGCCAGCTTGGGATACAAAGGGACTCATTGATCTACACTGCAAGACCCTACTTCAAAAAATAAAAATAAAAATATGCAAGTAGATAGAGATGTGGTCTTGGAGTTTTAGATCTGTTCCCTTTTGGATTTTGATAATATTGTAGGGTTAGTTTATTTGATGGAAGTTTCAGTATTTCTAACTTGCCAGCCATCCTCTTGCTTAAGTTAAAAAAAAAAACACCCAAGGGATTCTAGTAAACATCAGGCTCAGCATTATGGCTAAAATAAGAGGGTAACTCAGACCTTAACGTGAATTTTTAAAATTGGGGGCCTTTCACACTATAAAGTGCCAGAATAATAAGTACTGAGGGTAAGTTACCTCCAGCGTTGCCTCCTACAAAGATTACGCATTACAGTTTGTAGTATGTTTTCTTATGTGCTGGTGCGGTAGATACGGCTCCCACCTTCCTAGGAATATGGTCCTGTTATTTTAGGGCTCTGATTATACCAGCCTCCCTTACCATTGTTTTGCTTTCATTGTTAAAATGAAGTATAGGATGGGCTGCTGTAGCGCCCTATGTGTGTAACATATTTGCTTTCAGAATTTTTCAAATATAGCCTCTTTAGATGCCTTCAATAAAGCCTTATCTTTACCATCTTTCTCACTGTATTTGTACTTATCAGAAGGAAGAACTATTTTGCTCATTCAGTATCGTCCACTTTGCCTTAAGTCTACTGAACGTTCAAGTTCTACATGCCAGACACTCAGCATTTCACTGCGGCTTGGGGAGAGACCTCTCCCACTGCTCATCTTTGATGATGAGTACACCACCGGCCAGCCAGTCTCCCCGCTACGGCAGGCTTTCCTGTCCACTGCTGTGGTCACTGCTCTCCCCAAGTCTGAAGATACCATCTTCCTGTGTACATTGTACCAAGGGTCCACACTTTCCTTTTATATTTTTTCTTTTTATTTCTTTTTTGTTGGTACCGGGGATCGAACTCAGGACTGCCTGCTTGCAAGGCAGGCGCTTATGCCACTGAGCTAAATCCCCAGCCCCTGTTCTTTTTATTTCACAATTGTCAAATATAAGTGGTAACATAGAATTGAGTGATCAGTTAACAACTGAGAAATTCGGACTGGGGATTTAGCTCAGTGGCATAAGCGCCTGCCTGGCAAATGCTAGGTCGTGAGTTCAATCCCTGGTACCGCAAAACAAAACAAAACAAAACACCTGAGAAATTAGAAGGAAACACTGCTATTGTGTTATAAAACACAGGGTTTAGCATAGCAAGTTTAGAGAGTAAGGATACAGACACTGGTGCTTCTATATATACTGAACAGCCCAGTACCCTGTGTCAAAGAAGCAGAGAAAAAACAAAAGTGCCCAGGTAGGGGTGTACTGGGGAGAACATAGAGAGTACAGTATGAAAGCCTTTTATTCTTTGTTCCAGAAGTGGTATCTTTAAAAAGTTTATAAAAGTCATATGAATTTCAGCTTTGATAAACGGCAGAAGGAAGTTTTGTGTGTAAGATAAAGATATGCCTAAGCAACACATGGATCTGTGCAGTGCCACTGAAGGTCACAGATACAAGGGACAAATGGTGAAGCTTAATTCTGTGGCACACTGAGCTTGTATTCATAAGCCCAGCGCTGTAAACTGCTCTTCACTAAAGCTGTCATGACAGCTTGGGAGGTGCTTTTGTGCTTCAGGTTGACACATTACTTACTAATATGTGAAATTAAAGCAGACATTTGTGAATGGTTGTACAAAACTAATGTATTTACCAAAAAGTTGGCACAGGGGGGCTGGGGATTTAGCTCAGTGGCATAAGCACCTGCCTTGCAAGCAGGTGGTCATGAGTTTGATCCCTGGTACCAGAAAAAAAAAAGGAAAAAAAAATTGGCACAAAAGTGAATTCAGCAATGAGGCACATATATATCTCATTTACGTGTTACAAGGAGAGTGTTAGAACACAAAAGAACTGAGTAAGGACATGGCATTCAGTGGCTGCTGGTAAGCACTAAAGTCACAGAAGTTATTTCAGAAGGGGGGACATTGCCAAGTAAAACGCTGTTTTCATAGCTGAAACTGGCTTAAGGCCATTCAGGTTCACGCAAATCTTTCAGGATTCATATCTCTTTGTGTTTGGTTATGTGACCTTTCTTCTAATTCGTGGTCTTAAACTTCTGTTTCACAAAATACAAAAGGAAAGTGCAGAAGAAATCATATCATAGAGGTTATGTTTAAATAGGATAACATACGGAGCTAGTCTGACTGGCCCTGTGCTAGGATTTAGGTAATATATAGTTATTTCCAAGTAGATGACGTGTGTTGCTGAACAGGACCCTCTCGTCTTTGTTAGTGCATTGGTGAACTGGTGGAAACCTCTATAAGCCTGTTCCCTTAATACTGGCAGCACACTACATTACCTGCAAAGCTGTCAGTCTCAAGTGACTTAGTGAAGGAAAGCAGATTCAGTGGATAAGTAACAGATTACGGAGTAATAAAGGGAATTAGAAGACTCATGCACTTCAGCTTCTTTAATCTGCCTGCTAGCTTGTTTGGGACAAGGGAAGCTTTCCATTAGGAAGATCCTAAAGTGGGAATGTGGTCACCAGTCTTACCTGAGGTCGCAGTAGAAAGTTGCTTGTTCTTCGTCTTTGCCTTAGCCATGTCGTAATTCCAAGAATCAAAATATGTCTGCTTCTTCTGCCATTATTTCTTTAAAAAATGGAACCTCCAGACTTCTGTCCCAGGTGAGGATTACTTACTTTGGATTTTGCTTCTTCCTCCCCTCCAGACTGCCCAGAGCCAGCACTCTATGCTCATTCTCATCAGAGAAGATAGCATATTCCAGTCTCTTTGGGACCAAAGGCGGCATCAAAAGAGCCCCACAGATTACTCATATTAATTGCAAAATTTCCAGATGTGCTCCGTGGATGATGCCATGATGAACACGAACCTGTCCTCTGTCTGTGCAACACATTCTTATTTTCTGGAATCAGGTTCTGCACCTGGTTCACAAGGGCCATTCCTCAGTCTCTTTCCAAGCTGGACATATCGTCATATCACTGTACCATTTGAAACTTTTAATATTCCATCCACCAGTGGAGAATGGACAGACAAAATGTGGTCATACACACAGTCATACATACACTCAGCCTAAGCAAGGAAGGAGAATTTGATACATGCTACGACATGCATGAACCCTGAAGACACTGTGCTACATGAAATTAAGCCAGACACAAAAGGACACTATTGTGTGATTCCTCTAATGAGGAATATTTAGTCCATAGAGGTAGAAATTAGAATAGTGGTGTGACAGTTAAGCTTGATGTGCCATCTTGACTGGCTTGGGAGCCACCAGGGGCTTGGTGGAGCACACTTCTGGGCGGGAAATGGAGGCTGACCTTGGGTGCTATGTTTGGTCTCTCCCCTTTCTGTCTTGCAGTGCTTCCCAGCTGTGCTTCCTCCTCGCCATGAACTGAGTCGCTTGCTCTGCCGGGACCTTCTGCCGTGATATTCCTGCCTTGGAGCCAGCCCACCATGAACTGAATCCCCAGAAACTGTGAGCTAAGTTCAGTCTTTGTTCCTTTAAATTATGGGTTGTTGTGTCTTAGCGATGGAAAAGCTAATATAGGTGGTTACAAGAAACTAGGCTTAGAGGGGAATAGGGTATAATTGTTTAATGGGTACAAAGTTTCAGTTTGGGGGGATGAAAAATTTCTGGGGATTTTGACAATTGGGGGCACTGACTTGAATGTTGACAGATGGTTAAAATGACAACTTTCATGAATATATTTCCATAATATAAACTTTTACATATCTATGGTGCCTCTGTACCATCTACTAAATGAAGTAGATTTCATCGTGTGAACTGTGTGGTCCTCTACTATTTCTCTCTTCTTGGTCTACCTTCTCCTCCTCTTATCCTATCAAAACTCACATGTGTTTTACGTTCCAGCCATCCAGAACTACTCAGGATAAACCACCTGTGATAAGGGACCATGCCTTTACTGTGTGTGTGGTCCTCACAGTCTAAACTGATGTCTCTCCTCAGCAGCCACTCAGCGTTCAGGACAGAGGCTAAACGACACATTTCTGAAGGCTTCCCTAGTGTTCTTGGTCCCTTTTTCCATGGCAGTTAGCTCTTTGGTCAGGCCTTCATTATATCCCTTATCCTTTTATCGCGTAGCAGCAGTTTCTATCCAGCAGGAGCTATGCATTATTTTAAACATGCATATTTACTTTTAAAAAAACCCAATGTTAGTAACATTTTCCATTCTTCACAACTGTATAAGACTTTCATATACTTTAATTTCAATTTCCTCCCTCTCATGTTCACTTTACTTACCATTTTATTGAAAATAATAGCTATTATGAGTACATTAGCCAGGTTTTAGCTCTCAACTAAAAGCAATTTTCCTTTTAGTAACTCTGAATGAGAATCTGTGGGTAGTAGTAAGCTTTATTTTTTTCTAAGCTTTATTTTTAACATTTATTTCACTGCTACTTTTGAATGATGGTTTATGAGTGTAAAGTTTTAGTTTGGAAGTTTTGTCTCTCAGTCCTTTGAAGATTTTATTTCCATTATCTACTAGCATCTGTTGTTCCAGATTAAAATCATGTTGTCACTTTAACTATTGTTGCCTGTAAAATAGTCATCTTTTGCCTGTGGCTCTTTATAAGAGCTGCTCTTTGCCTTTGGTGTTTTGCAGTTTTATTTTGGTGAGTGCAAGCCTACTTTTAATCCTGTTGTACTAACTTAGTCCATGTTGCTGCTGGAATGAAATATCTGAGGCTGGATAATTTCTAAACAGTAGCATTTTACGTCTCTCCTAATTCAGCAGACAGGAATGTCCACACCAAGGCAGTGGCAGGTTCGCTGTCTGGTGAAGGTCTGGTCTCTGCTTCTCTTCTGGCACCTTGGATGACATGATGTGGAAGCAAAGGCCTCGGCCAGTGCCGCGCAGCCCTCCGACAGGTGGCTAGTTTCATTCACCGTGGCTCCACCCTCAAGCACCTGTCACCTTCTGATGGCCTGAGCTCTGTCACATTGGAGTTTAGGTTGCAGCATGAAGTTGGAGGGACATAAATTCAAACCATAGCACCTGCTGATGACTTCCTGTACTTCTTCACATGAAGATTTTTGTCCCTTATCAATTCTGAGACATTCTTGTCCATTACCTTTCATACCTTTTGCCTGTCAATTTTACTGAAGCCTAATTAGAAAATAAGAATTGACTATATTTACTGTGTGCAATGTGTTATATATATTTCCTGAGTATCTGAGACTACAGGAACACGCCAGGCTCTGTCTTGCTATTTTATTGTTTGTTTCATCTCTTCTCCACACCACTCTCTTTCACTGCTACAAGTAGGCTTCTTTTGCACTATAACTAGGGAGTCTTCTTCTTCTAGTTCTTGCTCCTGTGTATTGTAGCTACCCTTCTCCTTTGTATTGATTGCTCTTGAACATGTATCAAATCGTTTTTTTGCCAGAGTTCTCTGAGCTGTGTTGTTGAGTACTGTCTCTCTGTACAGTTTTCCAGCAGGCATGCGGGCTAGTGAGTGTGGCAAGGTACACATGTGCTCTGTCGCCGTCTTTGTTTGCAGTAAGGGGGTCCATGTGTTTGCTGGCCAGACCGGTGGAATCCCAGTGCAATCTGGTCTGTTTGTCTTTGTGTTCTTAACATTTGGCACTGAGTCATTTAGAACTGGTAGGAAATCATTGTTTTCTGGAAAATGACACTTCTTATTCTTTTCCTGTGTGATATCAGGAGTCAAATGAGAGGCCTCATGCTTGCCAGGGAGGCGCTGTGCTGCTGAGCTATGTCCCCAGCCCCATACTTCTTATTCTTTGGATCTTGGCTATTTTTATATTTGTCTGCCTTGTCTTTGATTATATATCTGTTTTCTTTTTAGAACCAAATTAATTTTGTCCTTGTCTTTGAAACTAATATTGCATTTCTCTTCTTTACCTTTTTAAAAAACTATTTAAGTTAGTTATTTTGTCTTTTGAACATTTTCCTCCTAATTGGTAATATAATTGTGTCAGGATAACATGAATAAAATAATAGAATAATAATTCCCATCTTGCTGTTCATTACTTTTTTTTTTTTTTTGAAGAACTTGAGAGTAAACCCAGGGCCCTTGCACTAGGCTACATCTCTAACCTTTTTATTTTTCATTTTGAGACAAGCTTTTGCTAAATTACTAAATTGCTTAAGGTAGAATCTAATTTGAGCTCCTACTGCTTCAGCCTTCCGGACTCCTGGGATTATAAGTGTGTACCCTTATGCCTAGTTCGTTACTATTGTTTTGCCATAAATCAAGTCCTGGTTTAAAAAAAAAAAAAGGCCATTTATTTATTTATTTTGAGACAGGTCTTATTCTGTAGTTTAGGCTGGCCTTGAACTCGTAATGATCCAACTGCCTCAGCCTCCTGAGTGCTGGAATTACAGGCATATACCACGATGCCCAGTTTACTTTATTTACTTATGTTACAGTGCTTGGCATCAGACCCCAGGACCTTGCATGTATTACTCAAGTGTTCTCCTACTGAGCTTTACCTGAATTCAGTGCTTATCTAATGAGACCCACCACTGCTACCCTGGTAGGTATTTTGTCCTGCACTAAAATAACTAAATTGCCACCATAGGAAGCATGCCCAAGGGAAGCCAGTGAGGGTGCAGACGCCCAGGCTGGCACAGCTGGGCAAAAGCACAGCCAGCCTTTGCCATCCCTGGGGTGGGAGCCAGATGCCGTGTGTGGCAATTGGGTGATGTGCTGTGTGTGGCAGTCGGGCTGATGTGCTCTGTGCCAACTGTGAGTGCCAGGTCACTGCCCTTCCTAGTCTTTCCCCATGTTCCCTGTTGGTAGACACATGATGAGTGGGTCAGAATGTTTCACCATTAACTCTCAGACATTAACTACGTAATTGTTTACTTTTTCCCTTCAAAGGGAAAGAACAATATGGAAAGAAGATAAAATATTGTCAGTTAATGCTTAATTTGATTAATAACGATGAGATAAATTGTCATCTTCATTACCTGCACCAATATAATGTAGCCTTTTATATGAAGTGTGATGGAAATATATGGTGAATATTTAAATTTAAAAAACCTATTACAGCAAAAGACACAGTGTCATCAACCTGTCCAGAATCCTCTCCCTCACTCTGAACCCATTACTTTATCATTCTTGCCACTTGCTGAAGCAGTTCTGGAGGTTCTGAGTATCTTTATGAGGTCCTTCTGAGTGTCTTTGTATAGTGATTGAGGCTACACAGCGCCATCCAACGAGAGGCAGGCTCGTAAAAACAGTAGAGGTGTCCTTGTCTGCTTATTTACCCAGTCTAGCACTATGTAACTTTGCCCAAAGTCAAAATGAACATGGAAGGCAAGCATTTGGAATCTACTCAAGTTATGGAGGCAGTCACAACACCTCAATTACAGACATGAAGCTGAGCATAGTGGTGCATGCCTGTAATCCCAATATTTGTGAGGCTGAGGCAGGAGAATCACTTTAGTTCAAGGCTTGTCTAAACTACATAATGGGACCCTCTCAAAAACAAAGTAAGAAAAGAAAGAAAGACAATCACAAAAGAGATTTTATGGAACTGCAGAAACTAGCAAGAATGATAGGATAGCGGGGGATACAGGTGAGTGGTACCCCACCTGCCTGGCAAGTGTGAGCTCATGAGTTTGATCCCTGATTAAAAAAAAAAAAAGTGTACTCAAGGAAGGGAGAGTATTTTGAGAGGGATTAATAGCAGTGTGTCATTTACTATAACAATTTATTTGGAGACAGAGTCTCACTATGTAGCCCAGGCTAGCCTTGAACTCGCAGTGATGCTTCTGCCTCAGCCTCACAAATACTGGGATTACAGGCGTGCACCACCACACCCAGTGTTTACTGTAATAAAAATGTCTCTACATTCACCATCGTTTGCAGTAACACCTTGTAGCCCTTTGTATTCACAAGCAGTCCAGGAACGTTGTGTCACTGTGCCTCCCAGTGGCACGCTGAGAGGTGAGCTGGACATCAACAGGTGTGCAGAAAGTTCCAGTTGAATCTGCTGCTCTGTGGTTCGCTGGTTGGAAGGAAGTTGTTTCCAGTTTCTCCCAACCAGATCTCTGCTTGCAGTGGGTGGGGAATGGAAGGGAGGAGGATAGGTCAGGCTGTTTTCCCAGGCTTTTCCTGGCTGGACCTGGGTGGTCTTCAGCTTGGAGGCAGCAGCTCAAGGAGCTGTGAGGCCCTGGGGCCACAGAATCCTCACCTGCTGACCATGGAGCCAAGGCTGGGGGTACCGGATGCAAGCCTAGATGTAAAGCGGGCAATTTTGTAGCGCCCTTATTCTGTGCTTTGACTGTGCAGGGAAAGCTGAGCAGGCAGAGGTGTGGTGACCTTGAGCCCATCAACATGGGATTACTGAGGACTCCAGTGGCCTTGGCAGCTGTGCTTTGTGTGACTATGTAAAATAACTCCCTATTAGGGGATCAAGCAGGATTACCAGAAACCTGATCCCGCTTTGGGTTTTAAGCACAAGAAGGGCAGCCAGTGGAAGGGGAAGTAGCTGGTCGGTGAGCTCCAGGAGGAGGACCAGGAAACCACTGGGAGAAAGTTTCAAGCCTCCTTTGTCAACTTTCTAAGGATCAAAACCTGGCTTGAACCTAGGGCGTTGGCTCTGACTGAGCTGCACCCTTCGTTACTTTTTATTTTGAGGTGGTGTCTCACCAAGTCACTAAGTGTGCAGCTTTGTGCCAGATTTAAGGCCCAGTCTCCTGGGGAGGGGAGTGGGGAGCGTGATAGCACAGATGCTGCTGCATCCTTAACTCATCCAGCTAATTGAAGAAACAGTCCTGCAGTGAGCACCGCTGGTCAGGTGAAGGGTTTAGGAAGCAACATCTTTGTACACAGCTGACACATACCCAGGTAGAGCGTGTTCTCATCCCAGGATGCAGGGTGTCTACTCCCCTGGTCCACTGCCTTTCTTTTTTGGTACAAGGGATTGAACCCAGGGCCTGTACACTGCACCAGATCCCTGCCTCTTTTTGTTTTGAAGCAGGGTCTTGATAGCCTAGGCTGGGATTGAACTGGGATCCTCCTGCCTCAGCCTCCAAATTTCTGGGATTTCAGGCATGCACCATCACCCCCAGCGCAGTGTCTCTTTTTAAGTACAGTTATAAAATTGTGCTAGGAGAAGTAATGGATGAATAGAGAGTTAAATCTTGTTTAACCTGGAGAGACAATAAATATTAAAGATAACAGGTTAACAAGGAGTTTTAAAACTAAGGATGTGTTAAAGTACTGAGCAAAATTTATTTGAAAAATATGTAAGCAAAAATATGGAGGACTATTTGAGAAATAAAAGAGAATGAGAGTCTAACACTATAAAACAGAAATGATAGCTGGGCATTATGGCAAACACCTATAATCCTAGCATTTGAGAGGCTGAGGCAGGAGATTGTTGTGATTCAAGGCCGGCCTGAACTGCACAGTTGAAACCCTGTCTCCAAAAGACAAAGAAGAAAAAAATGAAATTTTATAAAATGTAACGTGGAAGGGCTGGGGGTGTTAGCTTGGCCATGGGGGGCTTGCCTGGTATGCACAAGGCCCTGAGTTTGATGGTAACCACTGGATCTGGAGCGTTTGCAACTTAGTACCCTCAGTCAGTAAACCATGAAGGAGGCAAACATAATACAGCCCATTCTTATTTGTTTGTATGAGATAGGTCTTGCTGTGTAGTCTAGGCTGACCTGGAACTCACTGTGTAGCTAAGGCTGGCCTCAGACTTGCAGCTATCCTCCTGCCTCAGCCTCCCAAGTGCTGGGATGACAGGCATGCCCCACCACGCCAGGCATTTGCAGCCTATTCCCCGTGGCCTGTCGGATGTGCTGTGCAGGAGAATCAGTGGGATCTCTGAGAGGAGCTGTTCTGATCTCTTTCACACAGGGAAGCTGTGCCTTGACCTTTTCTGACCTGGCAGGAATGTTGCATCCTGACATTGTTTATAAAAGGCAAAGAGCTGGAATGACCTGTTGACAAGTAAGGCAGTGGTGGAGCGAATTGTAATAATCACCTCAGTGGACTGCAGCAAAAACTGTTAACTGGAAAGAATAATTAGAATAATAATAAAGGATAACGTTTGTAACTGTATGAGAGTAAGAACTATGTCATTCTATGAGATGGGGAGGGGCTGTCAGGTCAGTGTCTGTACATGACCTCATTTCCTTCCTGAAAACCAGAACTTCTATTGCAGAAGCCTAGTAGCTTTGTTGACTTCTCCCTTGTTCTCCGAAATTCTCTTGGTTTACCATGTTGTACAATCAAGCCTGCAGACTCTTTGGGCATCTTGGGACATACTTTTCCTGGGTTTCCTGGGGTGTTTTACTAATTGATGTACCCCAGAAACTAGGACAGTGCCTGGGATATGTAGGTGCTCGGTATGTCTTCTTTTACAAGTGATAGCTTATTGAGGTATAATTTACATAACATGAAAGTTGCCATTCTCAAGTGTATGGCTCAGTGGATTTTATTTCCTTTGTTAGTATTGGTTTTGAAGGAGGATCTCACCATATAGTTCAGGCTTTTAACTCATTAAGGAGCCCGGTCTGGACTCAAAACTCATGATGATCACTCTCACCTCCGCCTCTCAAATGCACCGTGGCCAACTTGAATTTTACTTTTTCACATGAGAATTCTGAGTCATTTCATAAAAAAATTCTAAGACACCTCAGTGAACAGGCCTCCTCAGCCCATCTTGTCCACCAACCCCTAGAAGCATTAATTTACTTTCTTGCTCTGGATTTACTTACTCAGGACATTTCATATGAGTGGAGTCATTTTTCCTGTGACTGTTTCTGTCCTGCGTGTTTCACGTGACTCAGTGGCATCCAGTTCATCCACGTTCCAGCAGGTATCGTTTTCTCTTTTTACCGCCAAATAACATTCATGAATGAATATAGAAATGTCACATTGTATTTATCCATTCCCAAGTTTGGGCATTTGGGTTATTTTCAGTTTTTGGCTGCAAGAAATAATGCTTCTGTGAACATTGGAGTGCAGGTTTTCATGTCAGTATGTTTTCAAGTTTCTTGGAAGGGGAATTAGCAGTCTTATGTTTTTTGTTTTAGAAATAGTAGATTGTTTGTTTGTTTGAGACAGGCTCTTACTGTGTAGTTCAGGCTGTCCTTGAACTCACTATGTGGCCCAGGCTGACCTCAGACTCATGGTGATCCTCCTGCCTCAGCCTCCCGAGTAGGTGTAGAGTTGGTTTGCAATGTGACTGCATGGTAGTATCCTCCTAGTAGTATTTGAGAATTCTGTGTTCATCACTTTCTGTGCTGTAATGCAGTACCTGAGACAGTAGGTTTAAGGAGGGAAGGGTTACTTTGGCCCACTGTTGGAATTTCTGTCTATGACTCTTTGGCCCTGCTGCTTTGGTCTTGTGGTGAGGCAGAGCATCTTGTCACAGCTAGGGTGTGGAGAAAATGGGTTGCTACTGTTCCTGTGGAGGACTCACCCCCAGTGACCTGGCTCCCTTGATGCCCTGCAGCTTTGAAGTCCATCACCTCCTAGTACCTAGACTGGGAGACCAAGCATTCATCACTGGGGCCTTTGGGGGATATTTAGTAAACCACAGTGGGCTCATCTTCACCTCCTCTGACACTCTGACACACTTTTTGACACTACCATGGAAGCTCAAGTGGGTACTGTGACATCTCACTGTCAGTTTTGATCTACATTTCCCTGATAGTTGATAATAGCATGTCTTTATATGCTTATTGGCCATTTATGTATCTGCTTTGGGAAAATGTTTGATTGAAACTCTGCCTTTTTTTTTAATTGGACTATTGATCTTTTAATTGTTGAGCTGTAATTCTGCACGCAAGTACTTCATCCGATACTGTGTATGGTTTGTAGTATTTTCTTCCATTCTGTGAGTTCTGTGTTCACTTTATTTATTTACTTATGTGTTTCTTGCTTTTTTGAGACGGGCTCTCACTGTGGTTCAGGCTGGCTTAGCACTCATTATGCAGGTCAGTCTGGCTTCAAACTCATGGTGATCCTCCTGTCTCAGTCTTCCAAGTGCTGGGATTAATGGCATGCACAACCATGCCCAGCTCAACAATGTTTTATGGTTTTCAGTGTTATCCTTACATTTCTTTTTTTCTTTTTTTGTTACCAGGGATCCAACTTGCGACCTTGTACTTGCCAGGCAGTGCTTATGCTGCTGATCTAAATCTCTAGTCCCTTAAGCGTCTTTTTCAAATTTATTTGTAAGTTAAAAAAAATTTAACCCTGGTACCAAAAGAATTTATTTGTAAGTTTTTATGGTGATATTGTAAATAGAATTTATTTCTTAATTTTAATTTCAGTTTGCTCATTGTTAGTTTATAGAAATGCAATTAGCTTTTGTATATTGATCTTATATCAACCTCACTTAACTCTTAATTTAACGTTGAGAATTCCTTAGGATGTTTTTACATACAAGACTATCTGCACATAGAAATAATTTTACATATTCCTTCCCAATCTGAAAACCTTCATTTCCCTTTCTTGAGTAATTGTCCTGTTAAAACCTCTAGTGCAATTTGGGTAGAAAGGATGAGAACAGAGTCCTTCTCTTGTTCCTGACTTTAGGCAGGAAGTATTAAGTGTTCCTCTATCATATCTGCTATCAGCTATGGAAATAGGAACTGGTTATCGGGTGATACAATCAATACATATTTCAGAATGAATGTTTTGTTTTATTTTTTGAGACAGGGTCTCACTGTATAGTCTAGGCTGGCTTTGAAATCTCTATGTAGCCCAGGCTGACCTCAAACTCATGGCAATCCTCCTGCCTCAAGTGCTGGGATACAGGTGTACACTAGGACCTTGGTTTTATTTTTAAAAAAATTTTTTGGTGCTGGGGATCAAACTTATGACTCATGCTTGCAAGGCAGGTGTTGTGCCACTGAACTATATCCCCAGCTCCTGGGTTTTAATTTTTTAAAAAAATCCCAAACTGGGCAAGGTGATACACATCTGTAATTCTAGCACTCAGGAGGCTGAGACAGGATGATTGCTGCATGTTTGAGGTCAGCCTAAGCTACAAAAACAAACAAGCAAAAAACCAAACCCTGCTATAGTCTAGGTAACAAAAATCATTTTTTAGACATATGAAGTAATTTTGCGTATTTTTGCCAGTCTGAATACTGAGTTAAGAGCTTGACTCCTCACTTTTAACCAGCGTTGGCAAACTATGGAAAATCTGTTGCTAGCCTTTTTCTCCACGGTGCATTATTGACCAAGGAAGCACAGGCCATCATTTTCAAGACAGTTAAGCTGGCAGTGCTGCAGTTAACAGCGATGGAATCCACGGGCCATCATTAGTTGGCAGGTCCTCTGCAGTCGGGCTGGAGCTATATTTGGTGAGCTCTGGCTGAAGCAGCCAGTGATTGCTGCCCTGTGATTTGCACCCTGCTGCCAACAGAATGTGGCGCTCTCAGGATCACAAGGAATTATTTTAAGGTTTTCTCCCTGGCACATTAAAGCCTCCCTGCAGGTCCATCTGAGGAGATGAGAATTTTCTTTTACTTTTTTCTCCTCTGCCCCTAGTTTTCTGTGCTTGATATCAAACCCAGGCCCTTATCCGTGCCAGGCCAGTGCAGAAATGTTGTTCATAGACTGTGCTGGAAATAGACCATTCCAGCTCCCTCTCACATCCTCTCTCCTGCTCTATCCGTCACTCTAGCAACCTCCCTCTCCTCTCTTTCCTTGTCCATCTTCCTTTTCCATTTGGCTCTGTTAGCCAGCCCTGTGGCTCTGAATTCCAACCCTGGTGATGCCTCCTATTTGTACCTCCTGCCCTGCTCCCTGACTATGGCCGTCCCTCCTGTGACCTGCTGACAGCTCTGTGCAAACATCTCTTGCATTTTCCCCGTGTTAAATGACAGCAATCCCAGAGTCATTCTGGTCTCTGACCTGGTCTCACACCTTATGCTCTGTCCATCAATCAGTAGATCCTAAGGTGCCACCTGAAAAGTAAATCAAGTCTCTGACTTATTCAGAGGACCTTTAGTGCCACCATCATGGTGCATGACACCATGCTCCAGATGGCCTGTCTTCTCTCTGCATGCTCCATGCAGAAGCTCAGGATTGCAAAGAAAGGCAGGGTACTGATGATAATCCACAGCCAGCCCCCAACCGTGGCCCCCTTCTGGCCACTGTCCATGCTGACTCTTCACATTTCTGGACTGGCCAGAGCTCTTCTCTCTCCTCTGCTCATGTTGGCTCCCTCATGAAATTGGCTACACACAGCTCACTGTGACCCTCTGAAGTCTGCAGCAGGGGCTCATCTGCTGTTTGACCCATCCCTGAGTGTCCAGTAGCAAAAGTTCTCTCTCCTTAATTTAATTGTGCTGGGTATTTTTCAAATCTGCCTCATCTTTTTGTAAAAATCTTGTAGTTAACTATTTCTCTTGTTGAACATTTTAAGTGCCATATTTTATTTTTGTATGCCAAATCTTGGGGCACAGTGTTCCTGTCTTTCTGTTGCTTTTCCGTGGGTGTTTATGATAGTTCTCAGAATGGAAGTTGAGCCCAAACCTGTGAGCAACAAGCATGTGTT
This sequence comes from Cavia porcellus, assembly GCF_034190915.1. Classification (NCBI taxonomy): domain Eukaryota; kingdom Metazoa; phylum Chordata; class Mammalia; order Rodentia; family Caviidae; genus Cavia; species Cavia porcellus. The sequence goes on along the minus strand of NW_026947496.1, from coordinate 27,756,890 downwards.
GCCACCAGTTCTTAAAGGAGAATTTCTCAAGGTTTTATCTTTTAAAGGTGCCTGGGAAATTTGCATTTTTCAGATAATACCGTATTGTGGGCATTCTATTGTATCATTAAATGTTCTGCTACTGGATTGCTTAAATGACTTCATGGTGATACACTGTGGAAATACAATATTTATTTATCCTAGTATCAGGCAGTTGGAATTCTATCTTAGTAGTAGTGTCATATTTATATTACTAAAAATGAATATACATAGTACACAATATAAAGAAAATTCTATTGATAAGACTAAATTTAGCAAATTTAGAAGGGTGTCCTATATTGTGAAATTGTATATTCCTACATTTATGATATTAAAAGTCACCAGTTTTGTTTTGTTTTGTTTTTTGAGACAGGGTCTTGCTACGTAGTTCAGGCCGGTTTTGAATTTACTAGTAGCCCAGGCTGGCCTCGAATTCCCAGTGATCCTTTTGTCTCAGTCTTCCAAGTGTTGGGATTACAGGTGTGCACCACACCCTTGGTGAAAATAATCAGCTTTTAAATGAAATGATGGTAATTTTTTTCATGGTGCTGGTTATTGAACCTAGGGCCTTATATGTACTATGTAACTGTCCTACTGAGCCATGCCTCCAGCTCTGTGGGGTTTTTAAAAATTTGTTTAAATGTCTTTATTTGATTATCCCTTTTATTTTATTCCCAAATTGTAAAAGTCATTTTAATGTAATATTTTATTGACAGTTTAATTTATAATTTTTATTTCTTTTTAATAAGTGATGAGTTTAATATATTAAACAGCATTTTTTCCCACTCTGGTCCTAGAGGTTGAACATAGGGCCTTCTGTATGCTAAGCAAGTACTCTAACCTTGAACCACATCTTTAGACCTTTTTTCAGTTTTTGAGACAAGGTCTCAGTAAGCCGTCCAACCTAGCATCAAACTTGTGATCCTTCTGCTTCAGCCTCCCAGGATGCTCAGATTATAGCCATGTGCCACCATTTCTGCCCATTTTATTGTTTTGTCTTTACATTATTCCTCAATGTAAAAATATATAGAAAGCTGGAGAAGCAAACGAATGAGAAACTTATTAACTACAAGGAAGACAAAAGGTTTTAAGAGAAAATACATGATGATATGTGATTCACTAGTGAAGAATATTTACATAGTTGTACTAAAGTAAGCCCCGTGGAAAATAGAAGTCTCCCCTGCATGGTTAGGGATGTGGCTCAGTGGTAGAGTGTGTGTAGCATGTGTGAATCCCAGCACGCCCTCACCCCAGTCTACATTGTATTGTGTCTGGGCTTTAGAAAATGAGTGTCACAAATAACCTCATTAAAAATTCTACTGCTGTGAGAAATTTTCAAGTAAATTATTCATCGGATAAACATCAAGGCAAATTAGACTTCTCTGGTACTTGAATACAATGAATTTTTGATTATGTCAGATCTTTACATTATTAATATGGCTTTTTTAGTTTTAGTATTTGTGCTGATCATTTGCATCATGCCTTGTATCTGAACAGTATTCCAAAAGAGTATCAAACAGTAGCATACCAAAGGTATTTGATATCTGCAAAAAACCAGCTTCTGTGGAAGAATCTGGAAAAATGATTCACTTTTCAAATTGTTTTGTTGGACTTCCTGATCTCCTAGAAAGCACTGCCTTCCTTAGAAGATAGGTGTTCATCATACTCTTAGGAGACTGTCAGGTTTCTGACCATATTTTTTGAGTTAGGAAGGCCTGCAATCATACAATAACTACAGGGGAAATAAAACACACAGTTGGACCGTGAGAGAGAAGCAGAGATGGGGCAACATGTGTGTGTTTACATATGTGTGCCTGTGGCCAGCATAGCTTGCTGAGCCTTTGTCATTAGAAGTAAGATCCCCAGATGATGGTTGAAATGAAAACCTTGAGAAATAATGATATGGAAGATGCAGTATTTTTATTCTTTTTTTTTCGATACTGGGAATGAAACTCACAACCTTGTGCTTGTGTGGTAGATTGATACCTTGTGGTCAACTTGTAATACCAGCTGAACTGAATCAGCATGGTGCTGAGTGCAGATGGCCCACCTGAGGACAATTGCCAAGATGGAGAGGAAGAAGGAGTGTTGTTGGCTCTCTGTGGTGCTCTTGGTTCTCATATTGCGGTTGGTTCTCCTAGAGGAGCTTGTCAAGCTTCTTTCCTGACATGAACTTGGCTGTTATCATCATCAGAGGGCCTTGGGACCTTGTTATTGCTGAGAACGGCTGTGGTGCACTTTGAGGGTGCCATGGTCTTTACCACTTCCTGGATCTGGAGGAGAAGATGGTGTGCTGTCTGATCTCCAGAACAAGCCTGCCATGTGGGCTTCCTGGTATGAACTCGGCTGTTCTTACCGTCAGAAAAACTCAGGATCTCTTTGTCCCTGAGAATGGCTGTGGTACTTTTCAGGGGGAACTTTGGTCCTTATTTTGAGAGTCGCTTCCTTGCTCTAGTACAGAACCTCAGCCTGCTGGGAGGCTGAGGATGGCACAGATCCTTTATTCCACTGGCACAGACTTTCTGGCTTCCACCACTGACTCTGGGTTTTCCCAGCACAGATCCATGAAACAGACCTACATGAGATACTTCCCTGGGCCCTAGGCCTCCAGTTGGACTCCTAGGGTGCATTATCATGGGTGCATGATGACCATTGTAAAGTAATGTTGTAAATTATGTGTCCTATATGTAATTGTTTTCCTTATAATTCCTGACTATAACAGCTCATAGGCAAGCGCTGTGCCGTTGAGCTATATCCCTGGCCCAAAGGATTTTTTTTTTTGGTACCAGGAATCAAACACATGACTTCACGCTTGCCAGGCAGGCATTATGCTGCTGAGCTGTACCCCTGATGCAGTTTTCTTTTAAAGGTGGAAACAAATAAGGGAAAGAGCTACGTGTTGAATGTGGTGGGTTATATCCTCAGAGCAGGTCTCAGACTTGGGAATAGGTCAGGAAACTCCTAGTTTATAGTGCTTGGTGCCTTCAAAAGTGACATACTTACAATAGTAATAGGTGACATTACATTCATTATCTAGAATAAAATCATGTAGACCAGTGATGCCAAACCTTTCAGAGACCAAGTTCCCAAACTGTAACCCAAAACCCACTTATTTATTATAAAGTTCCAGTACTGCAATTAAACTTGAATATTGACATTTTTGTTTTAAAAAAACCTCATGCATGAGTGTCTTTTGTCTTAAAACAAAAAGCAATAACAGCTTTCAGTGATACAAACAGCTTTCTCCTGACAGTTAAAGTTTGCATTTGGCGTGTTTTTGCATAGTTTAGTGTGATCTTTGCTGCTGTATGCATGCTAATAATTTGTCAAGCCTTGGCTCATACTTCTTTGCAAACAACTAAATATGATACTGTAGATTCAGATATGCCAGGAGGACAGCACAACATTAAAAGAATCTGTCTCTTAATTAGAATCTCTTTGCTAAATCTTAGATATTAAATTTTAATTTTTCATAAGAAAACTCAAAGCTAGAATCTTATGTTAATAAAAAATGCATTAATACAGCCAATCTGAGCAAATACAGAGTCCACCAAAAAAATGTATACACACTTCAGGAAAAGAAAACTTTGTATGAGGTGCATATTCTCCTGATTTAACCCCTGCAGACTTTTACCTATGGTGTGACCTAAAGGATGTCATGTATCACAGAAAACCCACTATACTGCTGGCCCGTAGAGAAAATTGAAAATGCATATTTAGCAGCATCAATGGAGACTGACTAAGGTTATCCAAGAAGCCGTTCACTATACTATAAAAGTGTCTGAAAGCTAATGGCCACCACTTTGAGTACCTCTTATAATTGTGGAGGCCAAAGGTAACTTGTATTAAACTCATGATGGCTCAATAAATTTGGTATTAAACTATGTAAGCTTTCTTTTCCTGAAGTGTGTATACTTCATATCTATAATCTCTATCTCTGTCTGTCTGCAGGCTGTCTATCAGCCCAGCGTCCAGTGATTCAAAAGCTCTGACTGTGGTGGCTAGTGAGTCATATCTCATGATGTCATCATCTGGTGCCATTCCTTTCTGAGCATGTGCATGGCTCATATTTGCACAGTTATCTGGTGGTTGGCTGCTTAGTTGATGATGGGGTGACTTGGCTGGTCTGCTGACAGAGAGGGCTGTGTGCCTGCTGTAGCACATGTACCAGTGGTTTGTCATTACTGATACAGACATATTCCATGAGAGATACCTCTAACCCCTGCCTCTCACATTGTCTAATTCACTGGTTCCTTTCTTCTGTCTTTTAGTTTAGTTTATTTTCTCTCATGGATTTTTTTTTTTTTGCAAATACAAAAATACAAGCAGATCAGATATACAGAAATAGAGCCAGGCGGTAGGGTAATGCATGCCTGTAATATCAGCAGTTGGGAGACTGAAGCAGGAGGAATGCCATAAGTTTGAGGGAAGCCTGGGGTATATAGTGAGTTCAAGGCCAGCCCGAACTGTATAGTGAGACCCGGTCTTAAAAAACCAACCAACAAATGACAAACAGGTTTTTCTGTACTTCACAAAGACACCAACCTTACTAGATTTTTTTCACTTAATATCCCAAGATTTCAATAATACTAGTGTGGGTATACAGTTACATACCAGTCACTTGGGATTATAGTTTGTTAGACTAGCCTCCTGTTAATTTCTTTAGCTTGTTTCCAATTTTTGTTCTTTATCACGGTGTTACAATGTACATGTAGCATTTCACATAAAGTATAAAACAAAATACAGTAGATGTATAGTTGAATTGTTATAATAATTTAAATCTATGCATCAGAGTTTACTTTTAATTATTTGGGGCAGGATTTATCCTTCCTTTATTCACTTGTGTGTTTATTTAGTATAGCTGAGCTCCTATTATATACCAACCCTCTTCTAGTTTGTAGGGATATACAGTAGTTGGAACCAGAAAAAGCTTCTACCCTTATGGCAGCTTTGTATTGAAATGAAATGCTGGAGGCAAGGTAACTGCATAAAGAAAAGAGGTTTATCTTGAGGTTCTGGAGGCCTAACACTTGGGACTCTCATCTGGTGATGACCTTTTGCTGGCAGAGTCATAAGGTCATGCAGAACATCATAGGGAAGAGACAGGAAGTACATGTTTATATCTCTTCCAGTCCTTTCTCTCTCTAAAAATTTTGAGGGCTCCGATTTTGAGGGCTCCACTCTAATGACAGTGTCTAATCCAAGTAATTTCCCAAAGGCTCCACCTCAAAACACTATAGTCAGATTAAATTTCTTAATACAACTGACATGACTTTGGGGCTGAAACTCCTGCATGAGTTGGAGATAGAGTGGGGACCATGACACCTGAGGACAGGCTTTGAATCACACTGAGGGATAATGGTGTTATGAGGTTGCTTGGTGGAGAGAAGGATGGGGCGGGGCTGGCAGGTGACATACCATCCCCTACTCCATGACACTAGTTGCTTGGGTTTCTGTAGTAAGCGTGCATTGCTTTTGTAAAATACATGGAAGCTCAGTTAACAGTTTTTAAAATGAAGCCAAGAGCTGCATTATAGCATAGTAGAAAGGACGTATTTCCTGGTGGTAAACATACAACCATTGGGTCCAATTCATGACTGCCTTTTTCACTTAATATCCTAAGCTTTCAGTAACACCAATATGGATGTACAGTTTCACTATGTATAAAACAGATAATGATATATAACTGTGAGGCTGAGGTGTAGTTCAGTGGTAGAACACTCACTTGGCATGCATGAGGCCCTGGGTTCAGTCTCTACCATGGATCAAAAGTATACAACGTGCCAGGGACATTATGAAGTGAGTGGCAGATTTACAAATGTTCATTTCAGTGTTAACACAGAATTGCAGTTTTGTGAATCTGGCCCTGAGACATGTCAGTATAGCTGGCAGTGGCTCCATTTGGAGACCACATTTGGGAAGCTGAGGAAGGTGTCACAGATGAACTGGCTTTGCACTGGACAGTGGAGCTGTAGGAGTAGCCGCACAAGGAGATTGAAGGTGACGATGAGAAAGCCAGGGGCAGGAGGCTTAGGACGGTTTGAAGCATGCCTTTTCCTCCTGCAGGCACTGCGAACACTGGCCAGTCATGGACTCCATGTGCCAAATACACCTGCAATTTGTCACAGTCCTTGGGGACCTACAGGGCATCTTGGATGGTCTCTCCTTACTTAGCCTGCATTTATTGATCACAGCTACTGTGACTTTTTCTAGGGATCAAGAGTAAACTCATCTGCAGTGAAGTGGAAGGAGAAATATGTGAGTATTACATTTCCTGTTATTCTCCACCAGATCACTCTGGGCAGAACGCTCCAAGAAACAAAGCCTGGAGAAGTAGGTACTAGATCCTGGGCTCTGTTGGATCCTGGCTATCACATACAGGATTTCTTCTTTTCTTTATTGCAAACCGCCCATCTGAGATGAAAGCTGTTAGCAGGTCTGAAAAATGTTTCTGAGGAACATGGCAATGCTGTCTGTTTGAAATGAAAATTATTAAATTCAGAGAATTGAAAATTAAAATAAAAATGCATGCTTTATTTCCTGCCTATGGCTTGTTCTCTAGGTTTTTCCTTCAGTTCGATTCTTCTTTCACTTGAATGGTTATAGGTCCCTGTGTGCTTTCTCTCGTTAACAAATTGCTCTTGGTTCTATTAAGTATGTTTCACACATCCCCAGGGATTCAAGATATCAGCTGAAATCTGAGTTGCTCTGACAGACCTAGGAGTACAGATGCCAGCTCTCTCTCAGCAGTGTCATGTGGGGAGGGACACACAGGAGCTGGTATTCCAAACTAGCTATATGCAGAGGATTTTTCAGAGCTGGGGCTGAAATGTAGTATAAAAGTACACTCAAATATTGAAAAACAAAAATATTCACCTGAAATCACATTTAACTGGGATCTTTTTTTTTTTCCTTTTAGTGGTACTAGGGTTTGAAGCCAGGACTTCTGCACTGAGCTCTGTGCCCCACCCCTATGGTTTTACATTTTATGTTGAAACAGGGGCTTGCTGAGTTGTGATCTTCCTGCTGCAGCCTTCCAGAATGCTGAGATTACAGGTGTACACCACCGTGCCTGGTTGAAATCTTGTATTTTTATTTGCTGAACCCAGCCATGCTGCTCACATCTACCTACCTAATTGCCTTCTGTGAGGAAGGACCCTTTCTTGCATGGAGCCCTGGCCCTTTCTTATTGCTCTTTACTCAAAACTGAGAAGATCTAGGCTACCAGTGACCACTTATAATAGTGCAAACATTACATTTGTTTTAAAATATAATAAAGACATTCACATAGTTCATAAATTATAAAAGTCTATCTTTTTAGTCTCTCTCAGAGCCCTCTCCCCTAGACGTAACAGATGTTAACAATTTCTTGTGTATTCTTCTCGAGGTATTTTATACATTTTCAAGCATATTACTTATTTATTTTTCTACCCCACTCCTTTCCCACAGTGGTGAGGACAGTTGGTTTGGGAATCTGTGGATTCAACTAAAATATCAACAGTTTTCTGGAAAAAAGTATTGCCTCTGCATTGAACACGTGCAAACATTTTTTCTTGTGATAGATCCCTAAACAATATGGTGTAGCAACTATTACATAACAATTACATTGTATTAGGTATAAACTAAAGATGGTTTACAAAATCTGCAAAGATTGTGAAGATTATATGTGAATACTGCAGTTGTGTAATAGGGACATAACTGTCTATAAATTTTGATATTTGCAGGCGATCCTGAATCAGTCCCCGTGGATGCTGAAGAACGACTCTACATAATCTTAAGTTGTGTGATGATTTACTCTTAAGTAAGGTTTTCTTCACATAGGTTTATAGCGTAAACTCTTACATCTGAGTCAGGGATCCCTTTTGAGTTAATTTTTATAGGCACTGTGTGGCCGGGAGGGGTGGCATTTCATTCTTTTCACATTGTTGTATGCAGCATTGTGGAGAAAACGACTTTCCTCCACTGAATTATCCTGCAACCCCTGTCAAAAAATCTATTGCATGTTTTCTCACAGTGCATTTACAATCTTGGTGTTACACTAGGAAGTACCTCTGTTGTAAGGTCTGAGGTGTGGACGCAGCTTAGTATTTTTTCTAAATGGCCCATTTTCTTCAAATGTATATATATTCTCCTCCTCCCTGAATGGAGATGGCATTTAAAACCATGTCCTGTGATGTTATAAGAAGGCTTATTTCTGAAATACTTGCCATTCGGTGATTTGTTTTTACATGAGTACTACCTGTTAGAGTAATTGTTGTCTTCTAATGTTTTATTGTGATTGATTGGACTACTTTCTCCGTGGTTTTCTTCACTTAAATTTTCCAGCCTTCCTTTCTTGTTTATTTTCCCAGATGCACTTTAAAATCAGTTGTCTTGTTCCTTCTTCCTCCAAATAAAAATTGAATGTGGTTCACACATCAGCAGTCCTATCTATGTGGGAAGCTGAGTTCTGAGGAGTTTGCTTGAGCCCAGGAGTTCAAGGCCAGCCTGGGCAACATAGACAAGCTCTGTTTCAAAATATTTTTATCTTGCATTCTTCATTCATTTCTCCTAGGTCACTTGTCAGTTTTGTTAATTTTGTTAATTGCTGATATCTGCAATTTTCCCTCATAACATTGCTTGTTTGCCATCATGAGCTCTGGAGGATGCAGCACTGTGGGAGTGCTTTTGTTTGTGGATCTGTGTGCATGTGTGGTGGGGACAAAGCAGGGGGCCTTGTACCTGCTGAGCACATGCCGCTCCCCTGTGCACCCCAAGTCCCGCCATGGTATCTGGGGAAACTCTTTGGAGCCTGACATCAACACTGCATGGCTGATATTCACATATGGCATGGCATGTTTCCTGCCTGCCGTTGTCCAGCTGCAGTTGTGAGACCTCCTGATGTCAGAGATGTAGATGAAAAGTTCTGTATGTGTTAGAATCGAAGATGCAAAGCAGTATTGTGTGTGCCGTCATTTCACAGGTCTGGGCTTGGAGACAGACAAGATGGACATGTGAGCCATGGCCAGACCATGAAGAAAAGTAGAACTCTGACCATGGCCTGCAATGATTTGCCCAGGAAACCTTTCATCTGCATTACCAACCCAGGAAGCCCATGGGAAGCCTAACAATTTTGGAAACTAACTTTTGCAGGAATTAGCCTCAAATGACTATGACTTGATTAGTAACTAAAAGCTTGCCTTATTTTTATCTTCTCTTTCAGCCTGGGTAAAACCAAAAAAAGCCAAATCTGCTTCCCCCTCACCCTGGATGCCTCCGCCTAGGAAGCTGCTCAGCGCCTGGCCCACCCCTACGACCCCCAGGCAATGCACACCTGCAACCTTTGCACTGTGATGCTCTCCAGCTCCTCTTGCTGCTTTTGAGTATCTGCCTTTTAAACCCAAGCCGATGGTGGCTGATTCCTTTGTGATAAGGAGCTCTGAATAGGTAGGTTTGTTATGCTTCACGTGGCTGGGCTTTGATTATTGCCCCAGCTTGGAAGAGGAGCCAGCATAAAACCCTTTATAGGTGTAGTTTGGACAGACGCCGCTGGATGGCTGGATGTCTGGGATGCGGGTCTGTGAGATGGACAGGACTGCCCTCCAGTTGATGTGAAAAAAATAATAGAAATGATTTTGTATGCTTCCACATTTACCTACTCTTTTCTTCCTTCCTGTCTCTTTTTTATTGTTTCTTTAAAATTGTAGGGGCCAGATCTGGCTCTTAAAATCATCAAAGGGAGCCTGTACTCAATACTGCCTCAGAAGCCTGCTGTTCTCCCTGAGGGAGGCAGAATGGTGCCCCCTGTAGGCACCCTCCTGTTCCTGCTGCTGCTGCTGGCCGCCTCAGGTAGGAATCCACTTGACACCAGTGTCTGGCTTGAGCTCCTCCTGCCTGGCACAAGCAGCTCAGGTCAATCTGGAACGAAGGTGCTGTGTGTTTGCTCCCAGTAGAATTTTTCCATGCAAAAGCAGATGAGTGTTTTTCTGGAACAAGAGTTTAAAATTTTTTATTAGACTATTTCATGGGAAAATAAAATCATAACTTGTATATCCTGGTAAAAAATTGTATTTCTGTATTAACCATTTACCAGCCCAGGATGACCAAATATTACACATTTGTTTTCATTAATTTTTATAAGATAACATATAATAGGAGGTATAAAAATGTCAATTTTGTCAAATTTATTCATTAATTTTTCTGTAGATGGTATATCTTAAAACATTCAATACACAATGCAACATTACAATCCGGAGAGTAGTATCTAGTCTTTCTGAATTGTTTTTTTAACTATTTAATTATTGTCTTTCTTTGAACATACACTTCATATCATCATATTAGCCTTTCCTTTTTTTTCTGTAAGTGGTATAATTTCAATAAAATCTGTACCCACTAAACATAATGGTATGACCTCTGGTTGGCATTTCATTGTCCTGTATTTTTTATTTTTTTATTTTTTTATTTTTTTTTTATTTAAAGAAAAGGAAACGAAAAAAAAAATACATGGAGATTAAAGAATAAAAGGGTAGAAAAATAATACTAAATTACAGACAAACAAAAGGTAAGAAATTGCCAGTTGATAAGTTACAAATTGTCTTCTTCGAAATGGCTGTTTAGGTTATAGAATTAAAGTATTTAGAATGACATTCAAAAAAGTGACCCTACAAACCATTCTGCTCTATGGCCGAACAAAAGCTCCGTAATATGATTATCAGTCCCACCTATTTGTTTTACATCTCTAAGAGGATAAGGTTAACCATATCAAAACAGAACAGAACATTTAAAAAAAAAATAAAAAACAATTTAAAGAAATACAGATTTCAAAGCAAGTCCACTGGAGATCTACCTTATCTGTCTCTAGCTTCTTACAGATAGTTGTCCCTAACTTCACCCACTTTCTATACTTATTGCATATTATAGAACTAATCAAATCATTACAGGATGATGGAGTCTTTTTAGGTCCTCAAGTTCCAAATTAGGGAAGACATTTCCAACTACCATCGCGTCTCTCATTCTCTTTGTGATAGCCGTCCCCATCTCTGCATATGCTGAAGTTGAGCTGAAGAAACCAGTCCAGAGTCATTTTAATCAGCAAGCAATAGATTGCTAGAATTTATATTATAATGCTACAAAATAAGCCTCGGGTTTTTCAGGTCTCTTCCTCAGAGTATTTGTTCCTATCCTCTCTGTATTATAGGGAAAACCAATTCATAACAAGACAGCGAAACAATTTCCTAGATAAACATGCAATGGATAAGACTTACAAAACTATAATATAAATGATCTTCCGTAGCTACTATGTTTTCTCTTGTTATTTTCAATAGATTTGTCGACAACACTGGCTTATTATAGTTAAATATACTATCACCTATTTTTATAAAAACTTATCTTTGACTGCATTGTAGTATTTGAGAGCTGTTACTGATTCATACCAGTATGGATATCCTTTACATCCTGTCATGCTCAGAGTAGTTTCCTCTACTTTTAGGGTTGATTCTAACACGCATACGGATTTCAAATAGGATCAGTCAAGGCCAACATTTTTTAGTTATTTGGTCTGTTAGATCTAATCTAAGTTGTAAATGGCTTTTTGAACTCCCTTGTTTTGAATAAATAAAAATGAGTTCCATATTGTTTGGTCTAGAAGGTACATACATATTTTGCAATAATATTTTTCCCCCTTTTTGATTACAGTATAGCTTATTAGATATTGATCAACACTGGCCACACCACTTGTAAAACTATTATAATCACTGGCCACTACTGAAATATTTTGCATTCTTTCAAGTCCTACCATTTCCGTATTATGAATAGTTGATAATTAGGAGACATCTTTTTTTTTGTTTCTTCATTTTATGACAGAGATGTCTTCTTTCTGATCTGCTCACATTTCTCCCTTTTTTAGTTTTTAGTTTTTACATGTTTAATACTTCCTTCCTATCCAGTCTCAGTGCCCTAAATGTGTCCATTTTGTATTGTAATAGAATATCACTGAATTCTGGAGAAGTATAAAAATTATACCTTATGTATTTACAATAAGAATATTTTTTTAACACTCATTCTGGATATGGAAAGAATTTTTATGGAATGTAGCACAAAATTATAGGCTATTCTTCATGAGTAAACAAGGATTAGTAAAAGAAAATAACCAGAACTTATTTTTAGATTTCACTAGAAACAAACATCAAAGATGAATACACTGTTTTAAATAAAAAAGCACATCGTTGACAGAACACAAATAAACAGACATCCAAGTGTATCTCATGTAGACAGGAATTGACTGGTTAAAATGACACTGGCCGGGGGCTGTGGATAAACAATCCATAAACAAATGCCCTCAGATGCACTGCCTGAGTGGCACTTGGGATAAGCTATTAACTGGTTAAAAGAATTGCAGAGTGGATCATTCTAGAAAGATCAGATTCTCTTTTACCCTCAGCCTTATTTTCATTGTATCATTTTGCTTATAGTGAACACACTTGTTTAACATCAGATCACTGGTGAGCCTTGATTCTCATAGTCCCTCATGAGGCTGGACAGCCAAGCCCACTTGAGTGTACCAGTGATTGCAAGTAGAGATGTGGCTTGAGAAAGCAATTCTAGGTGCAGACTTTGTCAAAATGTAGAGAAGCTGTACTGACCTCCTAGAGACCATGTGCTCAGCCCCATCTAGACCTATGGTACCAGAGTGCTTAGGGCCATGGTGCAGGAATGTGGGCTGTCAGCCAGCCCCTGGGGATGATTCAGAAATACTTCAACTTTGGAAAGGACTGTTGTAGATGAAGCAGGGTCCACTGCAGAAAGTTCTGCAATTAGCTGGGCATAGTGGTGCATGCCTGTAATCTCAGCACTTGGAAGGCTGAGGCAGGAGGGTTGTTGAGAGTTCGAGACCAGCCTAGGCTACAAAGTGGGCTCAAGACCAGTCTGAACTGTATAGTGAGAATGTGTCAAAAAAAAAAAAAAGACAAGAAAGTTCTGCAGTTGGAAGAGCCCTGCCGTGTCCCCCCATCCATCCCTCATCACTGCACAGTGCGCAGAATAAAATGTCCTTTATTTCACATGTAGTCTCAGAAATATTGCCCTTAATGTCTCAGATGATGTAAATATTTAGACATCTGTTTAAAAAACCCCTGGTATCCACTTTTTAAATTGCTTTGTGTCCTTTTCTTTGGGAGATGTTGTCCATTAATTCATAATTTCTATTCCTGAGTTACTGAGTCCCAGTAATGGCATTTGCAATATGCCATTCTCTCTCTTTTTTTTTTTTTTAGGTTTTTAAAAAAATTTTATTTAAGGAGAAAAAAGAAAAAAAAAACAGAAAAAGGGTACAAGTTATACAGAATTTCAGAAAAAGTAAACAGTAGGAAATCACTAGTTAATTACATATTGTCATCTTAGAAATAATTGTTGAAGTTACAAAATTAAAGCATATAGAGGGGACTTTCAAACAGTGAGACTGCAAACAGTTTTGTTCAATGATCCAACAAAATTCAGTCATATGGTTATCTATCTTATACACTTAAATATATATGCAGTTATATCTTTTAGAGAACTTTCTTTTGTACAATGACAATTACACATTTTGGGTTTTATTACTCCCACAGTTCTTACTACTTTTTTTTTTTTTTGAAGAAAGTAAAACCAAATGTGACATACCAGGACAGAGTCAGTCAAATCAAAAGGATGGACATAATACATAATGTAAAAACAAAATATAAGGTGATCAACAATGGTTACTATAATGCCTCTTGTTATCTTAAAAAGAATTGCCTATATCATCAGTTATAATAAAATTGTACAAAACAGTAAAGAATGAGACCAATAAAACCAAAACATTGGAGACATTAGAGGACTTCAAAAAAAGATAATAGTCAACCAGAATGGGCATCACAATGAATCTTATTGTCTTCATAGTTGTTGCCTATACTTTCAAACTTGGTACTATCAAGCATAACAGAATAGAGGAAAATCAGTCAAAACAAGATGGTGAGAGCAATACAGAGTGTCAAATCAAGTTAAAGGAAATCAAAGTGGGTTACTATAATATATCCTGCTATTTTTTATTTATTTTTCCCTTAATTAAAAGGATAAAAATGAAAAAGTAGATAATAAAAAGAAGATTGAGATAAAAAAGAGGGCATAACACCAAAACAACGCAGGTCAAAACATAGCCATTTAAGCAAAATAGTGTTTCACCACAAGATAATCTCGACATAATAGTAGTTCCCTAGTGTTTCTTCTCTTAAAATCTTTGGGTATAACTTCGTATACTGTAGCATCAAACATATCAAGACAATGTAAAACCATTCAAGAGAATGACAGTATTACAGGGTATTTAGAATCAACTAACAGAAAATGAACAATGGTTTCTGTATAATCTCCTTGTCTATAAAAGTTTTTGTTTATATTATCACATATAATAAAATCCAATAAGATACAACACGTTAAAACCGATGAAGACAGAAGAACAAAAGCTTGATGGGACTTCAAAACAAGAGAATATTAAATCAGCACTACCTATTATGATGTCTTGTTTTCTCCAAAATGGCTGTTCCTACCATCCTTCTCTGCCTCATTTCTGTTGAGCTCTTTTTCTGTCATTTGTTGTCAGTTTGTCTTCTTCATTTCGCTTTTTGCTCCATTCATTGTGGCCGCTTTGCCACTGTTTCTGGAATCTTGGTATTTTTCATTTTTAGAATATCCTGCAATAATCTCTGTAGAGTTGAATTGGTAGTTGGCAAATTCCCTTAGTTCCTCTTTATCCTGGAAGCACCTTGTTTTTTTCCATCAATTTCTAGGGAGAGTTGTGCAGGATATATCAATCTTGGCTGGAGATTATTATCTTTCAAAGCTTGAATTATTTCCCCCCACGCTCTTCGTGATTTGATGGTTTGTGCTGAGAAGTCTGCTGTAATTCTGATGGGTGTTCCCTTGTAAGTGATCTGTTTCTTGTCTCAACAGCTTTTTAATATTCTGTTCTTATATTGGATTTCTGGAATTTTGATTATTATATGCCTGGGTGTTGTTCTGTTTGGGTTGTAGGTGACTGGGGTCCTGTATGCCTCATACCTCTGAGTATCTTTACCTTTTGCTAAATTAGGGAAAGTCTCCTGGATTATTTCTGAGAATAGCTTTTGTAGTTCATTTGTTTGTGTCCCTACTTCTTCTTTTATGTTCTTAATTCTTAAGTTATAGATCTTCTTATCATCTTCTAGTCTTTGTATTATTGCTGTTTGTTTTCTTGTTATTTTTAAGAAGTTTTTCATTTCATGCTCCCACCTTACAAATCTGTCCTCCAGTTCTCATAATCTATCTTTAGTTTCTTTCAAGCTGTTATGCCAGCTTTCAATAGAGTTTTTAGTTTCCTGGTAATCTCTTTGAACCTGCTTCACGTATTCTATGTTTTCTCTATTTTCTCCATCAAACAATTCTCCCCTTTTTTTCTGTTCTTCCATTCCACCATCTGTTTTTTCTTGGGCGGTGCTTAGCATTTCTCTAACTATTCTACTTATTTCTTGCTTTATTTCATTAAATACTTCATTTTTGAACTCGTCTATGAGGCTCCGGAGGTACCGCTTTATGTCTATAGGTGCCATGTCAGATACTGCATGTTTTCTGTCTTCATTCTCTTTTGCATTTACCTTTCCTGTATCAGTGTTCTCAGGATTGGGGACTGAGGACCCTTTCTTGTTGCTCCCTTTTCCCATACTTTTTGTTCCTTCCATTACAAGCGTATGTAGGAGGCCCAGTTTTTTTTTTTTTTTTTTCTCTTTGTCTGTTACAGTTTGTTTGAATCCGCCGGCTAGGTGTTCCTGCCCACTGTAGTGTACAAGGAGACACAGACCTGGGCAGCCTCTGCTGGGCCCACCCCTCCAGATCAACCTAGTGAAGGCTTCACTGCTAGGGTGCACCGCCAGGCACAGAGACCTGATTTGGGCTAGCCTGGATCTTAGTCCACGGAGTCACCAGGCCAAGCGCTCCCCACCACTCCTGCTCGAGAGGGGAATATGCGACTAGAGTCACTGCAGGGCCCTGTTCCGGCTAGTCTGCTTGTTCCCAGAATGTCCTCTGTTGGAGCCTCCTAGTCTATGAAAGGGTCCCCATTTCTCTCACCGCAGGTCGATGTAGGGCTCCCTGCCAGTCCCGCTCTCAACGCCATTTGGTTCGCTGATTCCAGCTCTCAGAGCTTTTGTGCGTCTCTCTCTCCCTGACATTTGGATTGGGACACAGTAGTGGCAGCAGGAAATTCAAATCGCGGCTTCCAATGGTGCGGGATCCAGCTTCCGCACTGAGATTTTATCTGTTCCTGTTATAGCATCAGGATTGCATTTCCAGTTGGTTTCTCTCAGCTTAGTTCGTTCCTGGGTCGGCAGGGTACATCTACCCTCCGTAGGACTCCTCACACGGCACCGCTCGTGGATTCTAAACTGGTAATCTCAGAAAGCCTCCGTGGCTGATGTTATTTGTCCGCCATGTTCTCCCGGAAGTCTATGTGCCATTCTCTATCTTCTCTACCCTTGTTGAATGCTAACCCATGCAAACATGGTTTCCAGGAGTTTGGTGGTCCTCCAAGAGCTTCCTAGGTTAGGTCTAATAGATTCTAAAGTGGTTATGACAGTTTGGACCAAAGGAAGATGATTTAGTTGTTAGGAGTCCCCCACCTTATTAAAATTGCTGCTTAATAGTTCTACAGTGATGCCTCTGTTCTTCAATGTTTCTGTTTGTGAACAATTTGGTTTGCTCTCACCCACTGAGTAACAAATGTGACTGTAGCCATCTTCCTCACGTGAGTGTCAGTGTGACCATCTTCCCAGAATTGTGGAAAGAATTAAGTTTATGAGCCAAGGTATCACTGTGTGTCTAACAGCCCCAGTTCTGGTTCACTGCAGAAAAAAGGGGCAGTCTGCCCCACAGGTGCCCCGTGGGCTCTGCCTAAAGCCAGACTGAAAACTACTCTAAAGTGTGAGTTGAGACTTCTTCCATGAAAAAGTCCACATCAGTGCCATGGTGTGCCACTCTGGGGCCACAGCCTGTCCCTACACAGTGATTCATGAGAATCACTTTTTAATGTTGGTTCCTGGGCTTGCTGGTGGCAAAGGCCAGAGGTGAAATGTGATGTTCCTCTGTAACACTTTGACCAAAAGGAGATGACTAAATTATTTCTCAAGGGAAGTAAGTGAATCTTGGCATTACGGTTTGGAAGAAATTTGTAGCTTGAGTCTTCATTTAAAGGCCACACAGAGATATAGTGCTGTTTCTAAAAATAAACGCATTGTTTCTGAGAGTTGAGAGTTGGAGATTAGCTATCTCTCCATTCTTTTATACTTTCTCATTGCTTAACTTAAGAGGTGTTTTTTTGTGTGTTTACCTAGAATGTATTATTTTTTCCATGTTTAAGATTAAGCTGTTGTTTAGAAAATAAAAACCTAAACCTCTTCAGATAATTTTAAAAACTAGGTTTGCCTTTCCAAAATGCTATTTTGGGTAAAGCTTTGGTTTATTCACTGGAAAAGACACATGTATGTTACATCTGATTCTTATTAAATCGGACTAAGTAGGGTTGGGGGTAGCTAGGTGAGAAAATGTGTGCTGAGTATACGCAAGGCCTTGTTTGTCCCCAGAACTGATAAATAAATAGGACTAAATCATCTTTTCTTAGAGTCTGTGTTTGGCATTGAGTTATCAAAAAACTTAACCAATTCCCTCCTGTGCTGTGATCTTATTTTGGGGCAAAAAAGATTGAAGTCAATAAAACAACACAAAACAAGTGATGTTTATAGAATAAAATAAAGAGCTTTCTGTGTGTCAGGGACAGGCTCATTAATGTGGGCTTTGTAGATGTTTAAGCCCATTGCTTTTTTGTACAGTTTTTGGTGACAGAAAGCAGGGATGCTTCTGGTTGCAGGTGGAACTTTGATGTCTGGAGCGCAAGCTTTTTTGTTTGCACCTCATTCCTCCAGGACCTTTCTCCCATCTCTTTAGGGTCCTTGCATTCTTTGTCCCTTAGGCCCTGATAGTCAGTTTGCTTAAGTTAATTAATGGGTCCTCTGGATGTTAACTTGACTAAGACCTTCAGTTTACAGCAGGTTAACTATTTAGGACCTATAGCCTATCTGGATAACTTCTTTAATCTTCTGTCTTCGTTACAAGAGTGGTGTATAAAGGTAAACATCAGGATGGTTCCTATGTTGCATGTAGTCATTTCCATATATTTACAGTTAAAAACAATCTCAGACATCCCCTTCTGACAATAAATAGCAGTTATCAGTGTGAACCCTGTTTAGCAAAGAAATTTCTTGCTTTTCTGAGTTATGCTGCAAAACCTCAAATTATATGTGGTGAAAAACTGATTTGTGTGTGTGTGTGTGTGTGTGTGTGCATGTGTGGCCAACCTGTCACAGGCTGCTTTTTTTGTAAAATACCAAACAAACAAGAATACAAGAAGACTGATTCACTTGAGTTTCAGGCATTGATAACTCCTATGGAAGTTTTGTATAGTTTAGTGGTGGCTATGGCCTGTTGTAATGTGGACCCCACATCACATAATGGGCTTTTTAACCTACTGTACTGACTGACTAGAGATATTTACAGTTCTTATTTACAATTTGATTAGAATTTGTTGGTTTCAGATATACTCTGAAGACATTTTTTTTCCTTTGATATTGCTCTGTCAACCAATCTATTATAGGAATAGCCTGCAAGATGAAAAAAAAATCACAAAAAAGAGAAAAAAAGAACAAACAAGAATAAACCAAAGACATGATGCTGTTCCCCAGAATAACCCTGTGTAACTTAATTTGATGCAAGGAGAAAAGTATGATAAATGATACAAAAATAATACACACAGAGAGTGCAATGTATGTGTTACCTAAATTGAAACAGGAAGAGTTACAGTGGATATCTGGACAGTGTCTGGTGGGGGAAAGACCTAATAAGGTGATAGGTGGAAGGACAGAGGTGTAAATGCAAGCAAGGATGGATGGATGGCTGAGTGGGAAGGAGGTGGAAGGGGAGGATCTGTGGATGGATGGGTGGTTTGGTTTACTGAACAACCCGTCATAGGAAACGCTGTCTGTTTGTTGTTTCTGAGGCTGGTGGAGATGGATGAGTTCTTTTCTTTGGCTGCTTCCCATCAGGGGCCTCTTCCTCATCATGCATTGCTTGCCTCATTTCCAGGTTGTGCGGGTCAACCTTGCCGCGAGGGTAGGACCTATTCCAATGCCATCATCTCCCCAGACCTGGAGACCATCAGAATCATGCCTGTGCCTCAGACCTTCTCTGTGGGAGAATGCACAGCTGCTTGCTGTGACCTGCCTAGCTGTGACCTAGCCTGGTGGTTCGAGGGGCACTGCCACCTGGTGAGCTGCCCACAGACAGGGAGCTGCGTGCCCAAGAGGACAGGGCCCATCCGCTCCTATGTCACCTTTGTGCTGCGGCCCTCAGCTGAGAGGCCTGCGCAGCCGCTGGACTACGGGGAGACAATGCTGAGCAAAGCTGTGCCCTTGGGGTCCTGGGGGGACCTCCCTGAGGACCCCCTCAAGGATCTGCCTTTTCTAGGCAGAGACAGGGGCCTGGAGGGGCCTGCAGACTATGCTGATGATGACTACAGGGGCCTGGAGCCGGGCCTCCTCCTGCCTACCAGCCTGCCCAGCCTCGGTGGGGATTCCCAGGACTCTGGCTGGGGTGCAGGTGACGCCAGTGCCTCCTTAGGGGATGGCCCCTCAGCCTCGGTATCTGTGGGGAACCACCCAGCATCCACGGAGGAGAGTCCCTTGGCCTCGGTATCCATTGGGTACCACCTGGCATCCACAGTGGATGGCCCAACATTTGTGGGAGATGAACCTTTAGCCTCAGCATCTGTGGCTGACCATCTGGGATCTCTTAGGGATAGTCCCAAGACATCTGCATCCCCAGCAGATGGTCCAGTGGCTTCAGGATCCACAGAGGAGAAGCCACAGGACCCTGAGCTCACTCTCCATACCCCACAGCGCTCCACACTGAACGAGGCTACTTGGCCCACTGCCCCCATATCCTCTCCATTGCCCTCTGTGGCTGCTCAGTCCCCATCCCTGGGACAGGCTCCAGAGAGAGATGATGCTTCCCAGCTCCAGGCACCATCCCGCAGCCCTGGGGGACAGGTGAGTGTCTTCTGATTCCTGCTAAGTGTACTGCCCCTGTGGTGACTGAAGGATGACACCTCCTTCCACCGCGCAGACAGCCCTGGCTTTTCCTCCCAACCCCAGAAAGATGAACATGGTCGGATGGAGTCCCCAGAGCCAGCTTGTAAACCTAGAGACCTTGGACATTAACCACAGCAGGTGTCTCAGGTGTCTGGAAACTCAGTCCTAATTAGTTAGGAGGGCTGAGATTCTACTTTACAAAACCTTTTCAGATGGAAAGAGAATGGGAGGTCACTTCCACCTTGTGCATCTCCAGTCCCAACTATTAGGATGCTGAGGCAGGAGGATGGCTTGAGTCTGGGAGAGGGTTCCCAGCCTGGGCAGTGCAGTGAAACCTTGCCTCAGAAAGGGCAAGAGGACTGCAAATGTCCTTCAGTGGTAAAGCAACTTAGTGAGACCTTGCCTCACAAAACAAAAAGGGCTCGCAATGTAGCTCAGTAGTAGAGTGCCCTTGAATTTGATCGCCAGTGCCACACACACACACACACACACACACACACACAGTAATAAATAAATAAATTTAAAAAATAGGAACAGAAATGTGGTTCAGTGCTTGAGTGCTAGCCTTATATGTGTGAAGTCCTGGATTTCCTCAGTGCTCCAAAAACTAAAAAGAAAGGAAAAGGAAAAAATGAGTATTGCTAGAGAACAGAGAGATCAGAACTCTCACCCTCTGCTAGTGAGAGTGCAAAGTGGTACCACTGCTGTGCGACATGGTTCACAATTTTAGGTGTAGTTCATGGGTGCCCCAGTCATTCCATCTCTCAGCATTTACTCTAGAGAAATAAAAACATCTGTCCATACTAAAGTTATTGTAGGAATGTTCATAGCAGCATTATTCAAGTAATAGCACCATTAAACACAACATCTAAGAAAGACAAATCACCATTGCAGAGAATAAACGACATTTTCTTTGCCCCTGTATTTGCCAGGGAACAAGACAAGGCAGCTTCACCTAAAATGGGCTGTTTAAGAGGAGAGAATGATTTGAGTCTTTTGTTGACTGCACGTAGCCTGACAGAGGACTGGGGTGGGAAGGGTGGTGCTCAGTGGAGTATGCAGAGAACCCATTTCCTTCTGCTGGGCCATGTCCGAAGTACCTGTACCCTAGTGCTGAAGCAGAGTTCTGGACAGACTGCCTGACGGTGGAGCTAAGAATTGCAGACTCAGTGTTTGGGAAACAGATGTTTCACAAGGGAGTGGTGTAGAGTTTTCTGCGCTTTCAGCCATTTCCTGGTGGTTTTGTGACCCTGAGCCAAGCTGCTGTGATTTCCCTGGCCTTTCCTATGCATTGATTTCCTAGGAACTTTCATTGTTTGTGCACGTGTGTGTGCTGGAAATAGAGCCTGGGCCTCATGCACGCTAGGCAGCTGCTCTTACCGAGCTATACTGCAGCCTCTGTAATCTTGATTTCATCTTGACGGTGTTTTTTCAGATGTGATAAAACTAAGGGGAATAGAAGTCCAGCTCACCCTAAGGACTTTGCAGAGCCTCACAGTGATGTACTCTGCACACTTCCTCTGCAGCCTGGGTGGCAGCAATTCTGAAGTTCCTCCTCTTAACGAGTGGAGACATGACAAATAAACTCATCCATTAGAGCTCCCTTCACAGACCAGTTGCCCCAAAGTTCCATGAAATTGATCAGTTTAAAGTTGTAGTAGATCTAGCCTCTTGATTTCTCTAGTTTGATCAATAGATCTCAAATGTAAAGCTTTATCTTTTTTTCATGTCTTGGTCCCAGAAATTTCATTGCAGAAGGCTTTGTCAGCTGCCTGGTAACTTCCTGCACCCCAAAGGGTGTCCAGTGCATGTTAGCAATGATATCAGTGTCCGGTTACAGAAAAAGTACCCTGTCATACCTGGCACTCAACCACAGAGAAAAGAGGAGCTATATTTTCCATAAACACCAGTGGCATCTCTCCAGTTCACATGGCAATTTTGCTTTCTGTGGCCCCCCTTGCTATTTATGTCCTTGATGGGCTCCCGTATTCTTAGTCTGTTAAGAGTTTCCTTGCAGGCCAACCCAGTGCCTGGCTCTTGAGTCCTGGAAGAGTGTTTTATTAACACATTGTGCAACTTTCCCTCCAATGCATACATAGCATTTAATTAAAAAACTTTAACTTGACTAAGTTGTGTGTTACAAGCTAGAAGTCTGTGATTAGGGTGCTGCAAGGCCAGGCACCTGGCGAATGCCCTCCTAGTGGTTTCACAGGAAGTCATCATGCTGCTGTGTCCTCTGTGGAGGAAAGGAAACTGGCAGCTCTCGGGTCTCTGAACATAAGGGCACTGATGCCACTGATGAAGGATCCACCCTTATGACCTAATCTCTCTTTACCTCTTTTCCCCCCTGAAAAAAAACCTATCACAGTGAGGGTTAGGACTTTTACAGATGAATTTGGGGAGGGGGTGACACAAACTTTCAATCCATTGATCAGTTCAGGAGCCACTACAGTTATTTTCCCTTTATCTTGAGATGTGTGTTCACTTGTACTAGTTGTCCAATCCACAGTTGCATTATATTTTTAATACATAACAGACAATTTGGGGGACAGCGTTGAGACAGGATCTTGCTATATAATTCCAGCTGGCCTTGAACTCACTGTGTAGCCTGTGCTAGCCTCAAACTCACATCAATCCTCCTGCCTCAGCCTCTGGAGTGCTGGGATTATAGGCGAGCACCACAAAACCTGCTTAGCAGAAAGAATATGTATTTGAAAGAGAGTCTAGTGTTCCAGGGCTTTTCAGTATTAATCATGGCTTTTCACATGTTGCTCATGCTTATTTATGAAAAATGTTTGTGAAAGTACATTTCTTGAAGAGGTCACTGCGGTTTTTTTTCCCATAACATTTTATCCCTGTAATTGATCTCTCAGGTAATGCCTTCTCCGAGCCTTCCTGACAGCCTGGAATTCACCCCAGCCACGGAGGAGAAAAGCCCAATTCTCACCATCCCTGAATGGAGCCCAGAGCTCAGCACCCTGACAGTTCCCACTGTCGCTGTCCCTCCTGGGGCCTCCCCTTCGGAGGACCCTGTATCTCCCAAGACAGGTAACTTTTGGGCTCTACTATGTGCGAAAAACAGTGCTGTGTCTTGAGAATAAAAGACGAGTAGGGCATTATCTTTCTTTCAGTGGCTCGATGGCCCAGGACAGGAGAGGAGGCTGACAGGTAGATGGACAGTATGATGCTTGCCTTATACCGGGAGGGAGGGAAACCAAAGGACGTAAGCAGGACCTTGAATCCAGAGCAGCTCTTAGGGCTTCTCATCCTGTCAGGGCACCAGTCTTACAGGGATGGTTTTTACACCCTTCTTCCCATTCATTGCTTGTGCAAGAGAACAGACATTTGTTTCTGTGGCATTCAGGGTGATCTTAAAGGAGGTCATTATGAACTGCTCATGTGAGTGTAAAGGGAAGGGCAATGCATGAACCTAGAGTTTGAAGATGGGGAAGATTCTGAAAACGCGTGGATCTTGTGCTGAGGAATATTTGTTTTGTTGGATAGAGATACAGAATACTTGAATGATCTTAAGCAGGAAAACAAAATGATCAGATTTCATATAAAGAAAATAGCATGGAATTTTGTTTTTTTATCGGTACCATGGATCGAACTCACAACCATGCGTGCTTGCAAGGCAGATGCTTATGCCGCTGAGCTAAATCCCCAGCCCCAATATAGCATGGAATTGATCAGAGGTAATATGATTCATTAAAATCCTGTAGTGAAGCTGAGTACGGTGGCACATACTTGTAATCTGGGAAGCTGAGCGGCAGGAGGATCACAAATTTGAGCCCAATCTCGGCAACTTGGTGAGTTGGTGAGATCCTTTCTCAGAAAAACTGAAAATGATGAAGGCCCTGTGTTCAATCCCCAGTACCACAGACAAAACAACAAAACAAAACATCAGCTCAAAATAATCCAGATACCACAAGGCCTGTTTGTGGTAGCTTTGTGTCTCCTGAAGTCCTATTTTGGAGTGACATAATTTGGTTCTCTATAGTTCCAAAAAGAAAGGATTGATCTGAGTGCTCTGTATTGCATAGGCCAATACAGAGCTCTCTGTACACAGAGGTGAGACATAGAAAGCTTCAATTAGATTTTCTAATAAGTTATTAGATTATACAAGACCTAAAGACCATGTTTTTTGAGGTTTACTGTGGGTAGTATTTCTGGACCTTGACCTGTCTGCTCAACACTCAAAAGTCCAATGCTTGAAGATGAAAATTGGTGGAAAGAAATCAGGTTTACTCAAGGACTGGCACTGTGAGGCTATTAGGGGACCTATTGTCCCCCCAAATGAGACTATTTTAGGGAGCTAAGGAGTGTAAAAGCTCTTATAGGGAGAAAAAGGGGGTGCATGGTCAGTGGGCAGAAAGACTACATGCTTAGCGAGGTTGTCTTCCAGAGCTTGCATGGTCCATTTTTTTTTTCTGGAACATCATAATGGGCCTTTACCTTCTGGGGCTTGTTCCTGTGATTCTCTAGACAAACACATTACCCTTCTGGAAGTTAAACCTTACAGCAGTGCACATGCTTTGTGAGAGCTGATGCACAGCAGTCAATGATGAGGAGGGAAGTTGTGCTTCAGATACAGTCTGAAGGTTGCCAGAGGTTTCGTAAATCTAAAGAAAGATAATTTAGCAATTAGCACCTAATCATTTAAGTGTGGTTTTTCTTTATATTTAGAGTATTGAGAAAAAGGAGGGAAATAATCCCACAAGGCTCAACTCCGAGTAGGAGCTACCACCACTGCATTAAAGTAATGGGTTTAGGGGATTTTCTTTTAACTCAGTAAAATCAACTTCCTCAAGAACATTACATGTATATTATACATTACATGTATAAGGAAAATTACATGTCTGTGGGAACTAATTAGGATTGTAATTCTAGAAAATACAGACTCAAGTAGTCCTGAAAATGTGCTCCCAAAGTGTACAAAATGGCATTTGTGGTTATAGCTTTAAAGCCCTAAGAAGGGCTCGTGATGACATCCTTGTTAGGAGCTGATGAGTGCTGGCAAAGTTAAATTGTCTTGCAAGAATGGGATTGTGTATATTTGGGAGGAGGGGTCTGTTGTCCAGAAGGTCAGCAGAGGTGAACGTTTCAAAGGTCTACAAACTGTGACCCAAAACAAACTTTTCCCGCTTAAAACAAAAATAAGCACAATGTTTAATTCACATCCTCGGTGGGGCTGGCTGTAGCCTCTTTCAAAGGTTCAACTGTGGATATGTCTGAGATCTAAACAACAGTGCCTTCCCTACCCCATTTTAAGTGCCCTAAGTCAGTACTACTGTTTTAAAAATTATTTATTTGATCCTGACCTTCAGGAGTAAAAAAGATAATGGTAGAATAGAGGCTATATAATATGTGGAAAAAGAAACTGGCCTTGGAATTAGGTTTCTTGAGTTCTATCAATAGCTCCAGTCAGCAGGAAATAGCAACTCTGCTTTAAAGGAAATTAAAAAAAGATAATGGAAGTAAGAAAAATGTTTTATCCTCTGCCAAATATGAATAGCCCAGAAACCCAGATTGACATTATTTGAATGATGTGTCCCTCCATGAAAGTGGCTCCATGATCTTTTATAGTCAAAAAACAAAGTCATAAGTCAGTACATGTAGCCAATATGTTAGTGGATTCAGATGTCTTGTAATAGCATTGCTAGCTTAGGGCTGTAGGGCATAGAGCTCTGTTTAAGTTTAGCCACACATTCCAAGAGACTCATATCATAATCAAGAGACTGTAAGGTTAGATGCAAACGCTGAAGTAATTGGGTGTTTTTCTAGAGGGCCTAAGGCAGCCCAAGATAACTTTGGTTCCAAATGTACAATATTCAGTCTCCAACATCACAGTGTCCTACTAGGTGGTCTGTAGGATCCATCATGTAGATGCATCAGACAACTCCAGCTTCTCACTACTTAATGAGGGTGGAAGGAGTAAACCCATTATTTTGAGGCCTTTGGAACAGTGCCTAGCACAGTTCAGTTTGAACTCTTAAGGGTTCACTGAAATAAATACATTTAAAATTAAACACTGGTTGGCTTACTCTTAACTATCAGTATAGCCTTGGACAGCATACTATGCCTTTGTAGGGCTCAGTTTCTTTGTTGTAAAATAGAGAACTAGGTGAGCCAGCAACAGTTGGAGCCCAGGCCAACCCCTTCCTGTGAGGCAATGGCAGCCTGGGAAGAGAACCCAGAAGGAACCCTTTCCTGTGAGCCTGGTGCACAGGGTGGGAGACAAGAAGTGCTGTGCCCCTCCTCCACCCAAGCAACCAGCTGATTCAGAGAAACACAGGCTAAGCTAATAGTTGCTGAAGTAAAAAACAGCTTAATGCCTGTGTTGTTTGATTGACTTTGCAGGCTTAAATCCAGTAGTCAGAGTATCTATTTTAGAAGATAACAATATGCAATATAGCAACTATGGAGGATTTCCTTCTGAAGGTGGTAGTCATTGGTAACTCCCTATTATCTTGTTTTAAAGTCCTGTATCATTTTCATTGTTTGGTTTGCTTTGGTTTTATTCTGTTCTGTTTGGTTTGATTTTATTATATCTGATAGCATGAGCAGGTACTTTGAAGATAATAAGATATATTAGCCACTGTTGATTCCCTTTTATCTTGTTTTGAAGTCCTGTATTGCTTTCACTGTTCTGTTTTGACTGGCTTTATTCTGTTCTGTTTTGTTTGATTTTATTGTGTTTGATGGTATGGGCAGCTGTTTGGAAGATAGTAAACATTATGGTAGCCATTGTTGATTTCCTATTGTCTTGTTTTGAAGTTCTTTATCACTTTCACTATTTTGTTTTGATTGGCTTTATTCTGTTTTGTTTGGTTTTGTTCTGTTAAAAAAAATAGAGACCTAGACTTCTGTTCTTTCTAGGTCACCATTGCTGACTTTCAGGACCTGAGTCAGTCAGGATGGTGGGAGGGAGACCCCCATAAGCTCCTGTGCCACTGGCCTGAGGACCTTGCAGAGCTGAAGTCATGGGCGAGGAGGGTTTGCTAGAGAACCTGTACTGCCAGTGTCACCACGGTCCTGAGACTCCTGGAGATCACTCAGCTTTGTTGTGGATTATTTTTTAAAAATCTTTGCTTTTCTCTATGTAGGATATTGACATGATATCGTTTTACAAGTGAAACAAATGTCCACTTGAGCCAAGCCTCATGATATGACTATATGGTATAATCCTCATTATGAAGTTTTGTTCCCTATGATGAGTTAGTGAATGAGTGCTTCTGAAGCAGTCAGCATCTCTGCTGCACGAGTTACAGTGGCCTTTCCACATTGAGGTCCTCTGGGTTTTCTCTTGGAAAGCTTTCAAGAGGAAGCCCATTAGCGGTCATTCATGAGGTTACTGTCAGAACTGAGTGGTGTGTGACTAATGACACAGAAACACTTATGACTGTACTCAGTTTTTTTTTTTTATAATTCAAGATGATTCACAGCTGAATGTGATGGTGTCTGCTTTTAATCGTTGCACTCTGCAAAGCTAAGGCAGGAGGATCACAAGTTTGAGCCCAGCCTGGATAACTTAGTGACATTATATTTTAAAAAATTAATTAATTAAAATAAAAAAGGGCTGGGGATCCATCTCTGTGTAAAGGCCTTGGGTTGAATCTCTGGTACTACTAAAAAGTAAATAAAGAAGAAAGAACTAACTCTGATAACAAGAGAGAATCCACCTAATCCATAGTGCCTACCCGTGTTGTGAGGCTCTTGTTGCTTCATATATTACTTAGGCAGTTTGAGCCCTGACTGTCTTCCCAGTGCCAGCTCCTGTCAATCGTTTAAAGGTGCAGAGTCTGTTTTGCCGTACAGTACAGGGTACAGTCAGTTACCAACCAGAGGCAAAAGTGTCTTCGATAAAATGGTATGAAAAATGATTATAAAAGCATAGTTTTATGCTTTGTAGATTGTTGAAACAGATCTGTTGTGGGACAGTACATAAACCACCTCATTACCTAATGGCATGTGTTGTTTCTGATTAACGTGTAGCCCAGTTGCTGTTGGTGTCTGCTGGCGATAACCTCTCACTCACCTTACCCCATGACTCCGTGCAGCTGAAGGCCTCAGTTGTACCAGCGCCCCCTGCAGGTCAGAGCTTGCTTTCCTGTGGGAACTGCTAGGATTTACAGGGCTGGGATGTTTTTCAGCTTGTTCTTTACAGATTCTGTGTAATACCAAATCATATCCACAAAATTTTGGTGACAGTGCAAACTAAGCATCTAGGGTGGAAGACAAGGCTATGTGATCATGAGCATCAAAGCTCACTGAAATAGTCTTAAATGGAAAGAGAGCTCGGGGAATTAAACATGGCGCATATCCTCCCGTGGGTCAGGATGGAAAGTCAGTAAGTTCTGATGATACAAAGCAGAGTGTTCTGTTAGAGAAGGAGCAGTTGTCAAGAAACAGGTCCCAGGCTGCAGTGACCCAGAGAACCTGAGGTTTCCAGTGGGAGGGGCAGGGAGGTGGCCCGTGCCATAGGTGTTCTGCAGATGTGTGGTGTAGGTCACACACAGCTGCTCGGAGGTTGTCAGAATAGGACATGTCCATGGTGCCTTTCCTTCCGCTCTGCTCTCCTGTTCGCTGACTGTCTGATCTATTGTTATAGCCTGTCACGTGCACTCTGAAGATACTTGGTTATTTCTCCTTTAGTTTGGCAGATTGGTGCACATAACATACACATAACATACTTTAACCCTCCCCCATCTTATAGTTGTTTGGGTTCAATGTGTATAATGTATTTTGGTTATATTCCTTCCCCCCATCACCCACCCTGAAACCTCCATTTATTCCCTTTCCTCCTTCCTCTTGTCTACTCATAGTCTCCCTTCTTCTTTCCTGTCATCTTTTTTAGAGTCTACATGTGACATTTGCCTTTCTGTTTGACTTATTTTGCTCAACATGGCAATTTTCAGATCCATCCATTTTTCTGCAAATAACAAAATTTTGTCCTTTTTATTATGGCTTAATAATGCTCTATTGTGTGTATGTGCCACATTTTTCTTTATTCATCTTTCTTCCTATCACATGTGGGTCAAAATTTTGTAAACAGAGACAGTATTCAACTTTGCAATTTAATCATCTGAAATGAGGCACCTCATTTTTACTACCACGTGAAGGTGGGAGGCAGCTTTAGCCTAACATGGAGATGCTTAGTTTATTTCTGTGTCCTTAAACCCCTACAGAGACCAAGAGAGTTGAAATCTCCCTGCCTTTTATTAAAAGGACAAAAAGCTCAGTGGCTCATATTGTTAAACTTACCTGGATAGTCAGGTGTAGCACCCTGGAAACCAAGTTGTTGAGTGCTAACAGTGAGATCAGGAGGGTTTACTTTGTTTTGTTTAACTTTTTATATTTTACACATTTTATGTGAGTTGTATGTTTTTGGAATAAAAACAAATGTTACTTTAAAAAGACACGGGAACCTTGTTATTCGCTACTTGGGTGATGGATGGAGGGGGGGAGTTTAGTTGATCTAAGCAGTAGTGGCAAGCCAGTGGCATGGGTGCCACAGCAGGCTGCTTGTTATCATTGAAGCCTTAAAAAGTTTGCCATCACTGATCTGAGGTCATCAGCACTGCTGGGTGTGAGGCTAACATCATTTTGCCTCTGCCCAGGGTATGAAGTGGCCTCTCAGAACTGTAACTCCTCGTATTTCCAATTTGCTCTCAGATACAACCTACCACTATGAATGGAGCTTGATAAGCCACCCTGTGGACTACCAAGGTGAACTCAAGCTAGAAAACACACAGACTCTTAACCTGTCTCACGTAAGTGCATGAGATGCATTACATTTGACAGTACACCCATAGAATTCAGTTAACACTCTTAGCTGCTGAATGCAGGACGCAATCTTTCGATTAAGATTAAAAGAAAAAGCTGGATGTGGTGGCACACACCTGTAGTTCCAGGTATTTGGAAAAGTGAGGCAGGAGAAAGCCCTGGAGTCTTGGCAACCTAGTGGCACCCTGTGTTAAAAAGAAATGAAAGAAGGACATAAACCAAGTTTTAAGCATGTAAGTAGACAGGCAGATGGTTAAATAAAGAGGCTTTTGAGTAGCTTTCCTTCATTTTGGGTAGCTAAGTTTCTGTGTCCTGGCAATCCTTGCAGTAATAGCAACATTTTGCTTATATCTGGTCCCAGTCAGGCTTATTTCTTAGAGTTGCCCACAATTCCATTCCAGTTTACCTGTGCTTTGGCAGCCAAATGCTGCTTCAAGAGAAAAGCACCTTACAGAAAGAAACATGCCCTCTTCTTGACCCAGACAGAGGAATAAATGGGTACTGCTTCTTTCTTATCCAGTGACTATGCTGTCTTTTTATCCTGAGACTCAGCTCCTGGTGCCACATGGCTCACATGTCCCCGTATCACCGGGCTCCTGTTCTGGGAGTGTGCAGCCCAGACTGCTGGCAGCCAGCTTACCAGAGCTGTGGACCAGAAATATATGATTCTGGGTTTGGGAAGTAGCTCAGTGGTAGAACACTAGCCCAGTAACTGCAAGGCCTTGGGTTTGATCTCCAGCACTCAAAACAAAACAAGACAAAACACCCAAAATAAAAGCAGAGTTGGCCTCTGTGTATGTGTGGGAACCCAATAGGAATTGCTAATACCTGTCACTAAGCTAAGGAATGACCTATCTCGGTGACCTTCATGATCCAATATCCAGGCCTCCACTGTGTGGCAGTCCATAGACAGCTGGAAATGGGACCTTTTCCTGAGCCCTCTGTATGCTGATGTGGGAATTGTGACCTGTGGGCAGTGTGTCTGCCATGTCTTTTGCACACTCATCTGTATAATTTTTCCCTGTGTTACAGCTGTCAGCAGGAGTTTATGCCTTCAAAGTCACCGTTTCTAGTGACAGTGCCTTTGGAGAGGGCTTTGTCAATGTCACTGTTAAGCCAGGTGAGTTGGTGTGAGAGAATGGCTGGCTTCTTGTCACTCAGGTAACCTTCAGCTTTGGCGCCTGCATGCCACAGTTCATACCTTTCATTTTTACCTTAGGCTTCACAGTAGCGAAAACATGTAAGGATCATGTTTTTTTTTTTTTTTTTTTTTTGTCTTTTTTTTCCTTTTTTATCAGTACTGGGGATTGAACTCACGTCCACACACTTGCAAGGCAAGGCGCTTATGCCGCTGAGCTAAATCCTCAGCCCCTAAGGATCATGTTTTTAGTGGTTTTTTTCCCCCTGCTTTTTGTATAATACTTGGTACTTGCTTCATATGGCTATTCCAGTGTACAAGATAATTGCTTGTTGAACTGGGTGGTGACAAATGATACCTTAGCCTTCTCTGTCTGATGCTTAGTCTGGCCTCATGATTCAATCTAAGGGCATGAGAATTGCAGACACAGTCATGTGGGCCACCATGGGCTTTGCAGCCCGCAGATCAGTGCCTTCATGTGAGTTAGAAGCAGGTTGCAGCGGGAACAGCCCTGGCTGGATGACGTGCGTGAGGCCTGCACAGTGGGGCATGACATGAGCTGACCTGCCCTCTCCACCACCCCTTGGTAGGCTGGCTGGAGGCCCCACCTGTGCACTGAGCCTATTAGTTCTCAGAGCCAGGTCACCTCCTATCTTTAGTTGGTTGAGGGGGGGGTGACAGTGGCTTTTTCCTCACACCTGGTTATCCTCACCGTGAAGCATGGTGGTGGCAGTGGGCACCTTCAGTCAAAGATTGGAGACTCAGCTCATCTCAGGAGCTGAGGCTGTCCTGGGTGTCTTAGTTACTTTATGCTCGTTGCTGAGACAAAATACCTGAAGTCCAAACTGGGGAAAGGAAAGGTTTATTTCTTACAGTTTTTGGAGGTTTCAGTCCACACTCAGTTGGCTCCAAGACAGGCAGGCATGGCTGGACCACAGTTCATGGCGGCCGCCCACAGCGAGCTCGAACCAGCAAAGAAAAAGACATACCTTCTTCCTGCCATTACATCACATCCTGGCTCCACGCCTATGTGGGTGGAGCACTGACACCATCGATCCAAGCACTAGGCAATGAACCATCACATATGAATAATGCAAACTCATGAGGCCTGGGGGACACAAACATAAACCATGACACTGGGTCTCCTTTTCCTGGGCTTACACAGAAAGATGGGCCCAGAGTCACCCCCTGATCATTGGCAGGAAGCAAACAGTGTCCAGAGTCCAGGCCTGGGGGATAAACTCCTTGACAGGACGTGTAATCGATCTGTAGAAAGCAGATGATCTTTCTGGTTATCGACACAGGTACACGGCATGGGCTTAACACTGTCCTTTCTTTTGTCACACAGCTAGAAGAGACAATCTGCCACCTGTAGCTGTTGTTTATCCTCAAGCACAAGAGCTCAGTCTGCCTGTGACGTTGGCCCTCCTCGACGGCAGCCGTGTGTATCCCCAGATGCTTGGGGTCTCCCTGGCCTAGCCTGCGAGGTTTAAGGGGTGCTCTGGCTCAGGGCGGGGGAACTTGCAGGCTCACTTGCAGATCAGTCCCTGTCTCCTTTTGTTTTGCCTCTGAGAGGTCTTCAGTCTCTCACCTCTGCTTCTATGTGCTTGCCTCCTTGTCTTTTGGTTATATTTCCTTAGTTTATGCTAAGGTTGTTTGATATGAAATTCAAATAATTATTGAAGAGTCTTCTTTGAACGTTTGTGACATGTGTAACTAGCTATTTTCACTTTATACAGCTCCCAGTTGGTCTGCCTTCATGGGCGTAGGTAGCGCTTCATTTGCTAATTTAGTTAGAACTCATTCTCTCTAGCAGCAGTGTGGTCCCCCAGTGAGAACAGATTCAAAATGTGTCTTGTGCTTGACTTGATTCAACAATACCTGTGTACTCTGCAGCTGCGTGTTGTATGCATTTGATCACAAAGCTAATGGTGACTCTGTGCCAGTGAAGAGTAGGTGTGCTGGTCTTTGGGAGGAAGGTACTCTGCCAGCCAGCAGATGAACAGCACCGCATCCGCACGCACATCTGCACCTGTTCAGTCTTTAAAATAAGCATGTTTTCTATGGAAATATTTACATGACCAAAAGCATCCCATTTTGATGAGCTCAATACAGCTTTGCGAGACTCAGGACTGGGAATCTGTCACATGAACTTGTTCTTTCCTTCAGCAATTTTGATGCCAGTGGGTCCCTTCCAATTCTCCAGTTCTGTGACTATGTGAAATGTGTTTCTTTCAAGTGGGAAATTGTCACTTAGGATACAGCTCTCCCTGGATTCACACCATAACAGTTAACACAGTAAAAGGTGTTTTAGAAGTTGTGGTAGGCAGCTCTTCGCATGCTTAGGAGTCTGTCAGTTGAGATGCCTGTGTGAAGTGGTGAGTAGGGTATCGCGTGCCGTGGCCAGGAGGACTGAAGCAGCATTTCAGAGTGCTGTGCTCCGTTCCCTCCTGCTTTCTAAAAAGCAACAGCGCCTGTCCCTGCGCCTCTGCAGTGTTCAGCTGTGGGAACCGCCTCACTCACATCTGGTGCACATCCAGGGGGAAAAGAGTCCTGTGATGTAGAGAGTGGGAACATGTTCTCCTCTTTCCATTGTGTAATATATATCTTTGCCATCTGTGCAAGTGTGTAAGTCATATAAAAATGAGTTTAAATACAC
The DNA here is from genome assembly GCF_034190915.1 of Cavia porcellus. Classification (NCBI taxonomy): domain Eukaryota; kingdom Metazoa; phylum Chordata; class Mammalia; order Rodentia; family Caviidae; genus Cavia; species Cavia porcellus. The sequence goes on along the minus strand of NW_026947496.1, from coordinate 27,723,130 downwards.
ATATTCCTCATTTAACACCCTGCCTGTTTAACAGCTGTTCAGACTGATGACTGAGGCACACTCTTTGGGCTTACAACTTATCTTTTTTTAATGCACAGTTCCTTATGTCTTGTCTATAGAGCTTCAATGTCATACCTTCTTTATACAGTACTGCCTTTTTTGCTGATCATACTGTGCAGCACAGTAATTTTATGTTCTGATATACATGACAATAATGCATGTAACTTATATATAAATAAAAGCCAAGTTGTCAGGCTGGAGTTTCCCTTGAGCGTTTCTTTGTTCTCAATATTGTAGGGTACATACTTTATACAAACCCTCATTTAGTGACCAGTTGAGTTAATGACTTAGTACCAGGAACAGTACCTGGTTGTTAAATGAGCAGTGTCTGCATGCAGTGAATACAGTTTGTTTTCTCTTCTCATATTTCATTCTAGTTCTTATCTGTTAATCTTGTAGAAAGTACAGATGATACTGAAATAGTGAGCTATCACTGGGAAGAAGTTAGCGGGCCTGTCTTAGAAGAGAAGATCTCCGCCGATTCCCCCGTCTTATATTTGTCACACCTTGTTCCTGGTAACTATACTTTCAGGCAAGTGGGCTTCGACTGTGGTTTCCACTGCTTATGTTTTGACCATTGGTTTACACTGATGTTCTGAAAGTACTGTTTTACATTTGGATCAAGAGGCAAGACTTATTTGGTTCCTTGGGGAGGGGCTTGGTTGGCTGCCCGTGTGAACTGATTATCTTCACCAAGTCACATGAAAAGTGTCTGTTTCCTGGTTGGAGATGTCGGGAGTAGGACAGAGATAGCCTTTTTTTGGTCTGTTGTATGATTGTATGATTCTCCCCTAATTACATAATTATTTGAACCTTTTCCTTTTTATAACTTTTAAAGGTCTAACTGAAGTACAGTAAGCTGCACATATTTAAAGGATAATATTTGATGTGTTGTGACACAGATGTTTACCTGTGAAACCATCACCCTAATGGAAATAATATACATTCTCTTTGCCCTCGAAATCCCCCATGCCCCTTTCCTGTGGGTCTTTTCCTGCATTCTCATTGTTGGGCAGGAACTGACTTGCTTTCTGCTTTCTGTTAATTATTGTGCTTTCTTTAAAATTTATGTTAATGGAAACACACAGTGTTTACTGTTTTCCTGGTTTCTTTCACTCAGCAAGTGACTGAGATTCATCGATGCTGTTATCTAGCTCAGTAATTCATTCCCTTTTGGTGTTGGATTCTGGGTCAGTGTGTGGTGTAGGGGTGAAGAAAGACTTTCTGAACTTACATGCTTCCTTGTGTGTGTGTGGGGGGAAAATGGGGAAGGTAGACAATCTGAAGATTCGCACATGATTGTGAGGGGAACACCCAGGAGAACAGTTCCTCTGGAACCTGAGCATAAGGTATGGATGGATATTACTGATAACAGAATCCATCCAGACGTGTGTACATTCCTCAGACTCTGCCATAGCTAATGTGATATCAAAGTGGGCGGGTAAAGCATTTTACCATGACTATCAAGCCATCGAATATTCTGCAACATCCTATTGGATACCTTAGTGCTGTATTGTATTTTCTTACTTCAGCCTTATTATTTAACTTTTGAATATCTTTATAGTAAAATTTTGGAGTACAAGCAATATTTTTGGGTTGGAAATATGTGTATTTTAAAGATGTTTGATACATTTACTAAATTATTATCAGCTTTTTCATCTAAAAAGTTTGTTCATATGTATTTGTGGGAAATTCCTGACATAAAAAGCCTGAGGAGACTTCAAAAAAGATATTATAAAAATTATTTCTCTAACGCTTTATTGAGGTAAAATTTGTATGTGATAATATGCCACTTTATTAGATGCTTTTGTTCCTTTTTATTTGATTATTCTTTTCTGTGTGGTTAAGTCAGTTTCTGATGCTAACCCAGGAAGAAATTCCCTGTGCTGTCCTGACTCGGCCTGATTGAGAAGCAAGGACCCTGTACTAGAAGTGCCAGATGTGTGGACCTGAGTAGTGTGGAATCGGCCTTTGGTTGAGTGGCCTGTGCAGGATGGTGTGGCGGGAAGCCTGGCACACCCAGGCATCCTGTGCACCTGCTTGCCGTCGGGGCGCCCTTTCCTGGAGCTTCATTCTCACTCTGTTCTTTGCACTGTTTAGCATCCGCCCATGCACCTGCTGCCCTCTCTGACCCAGAGGGATGGCGTGGCCTGATGGCAATTTCACTGTTCTTGTTCCACACCAGCAATCTGTTTGCTACCAGAGGGCCAGTGGGGTTTACTTTCTGTTTGAGGGTTGAACATCAGCTAGTACTTGAAATTATTTAATCTTAAAGTTGCTTTCAAAGAGAATTCAGGCTGAAAATTCGTGAAGGTTGCCCTGTCGCTAAAGGCCCAAGCTTGAAGGCAGAACTTACCCTGGTAATGTTCATCTTAACTGTTAGAGAGCTGTGGCTTCTGTGTTAGCTAAGGGTAGTTTCTCCACCCAGCATCTCAAAGACTGCATAGAATTCCATAAAGGTTAAACTTTAATGTGAATATGTTCTGACTTAAAAATAAATTAACAGCAAACAGCAAAGCTAACAAAAACATCTTCAAGTCTATGTGCTTTTCTTAGCTTCAACTTCAAGTCTCTGTTTACGCCTGTTCTGAAAACTGAACACTGACTGGGCTAACCTGGCCTCTTGCCTTAAGAGCGGGCATGTTCTTCTTTTTGTAGGTTGACCGTCGCAGACTCAGATGGGGCCACTAACTCCACAACTGCCACCCTAAAAGTCAACCATGCTGTGGACTATCCGCCTGTTGCCAATGCAGGATCAAATCAGACCATTACTTTGCCCCAAAATGCCATCACCTTGAATGGGAACCAGAGCAGTGATGATCACCAGATTGTTCTCTATGAGTGGTCCCTGGGCCCTGGTAGTGAAAGCAAAGAGGTGGCCATGCAGGCAAGTTCCCCATTCTGCCTACAGACTTTTCATTGTCTGTCATATCTGTCTCTCTTTCTATCCATCCATGTGTGTTTCTCTCAGTCATACATTGGTTTGGGGGCAGTTATAAAAATCTGTTTTGTAAAGTTGTCGGTTAGGTGATTAAACTAACAGAGGAGCAACTGAACACATCAATCTTCTAAATTTACAGTCTATCCTTTCCCTACCCTTAATTGCACAAGCACAGAACACCAACCAAGTGACCCTGTGTTGACAGCTAGATCTTGAAGTCAGGTTGGGAGAAGTACGACCCAGTAGTTGTTAGATAAATATTTTATTATCAAAAGAAACCTTAAACATAATGTAACCTAAGTCTCATTATAAGAAAATTGTGTTATTCTGATTTTCATATATATTTGTTGTTTTTTTTGAGACACTGTCTCTATGTAGTTCAGGGTGACCTTCACTTCACTGTGGAGCCCAGACTGGCTTTGAACTCACATCGATCCTTCTGCCTCACTCTCCTGAGTGATGGAGTTTACAGGTGTGCACTGTCATACCTGGCCCTGTTTCCCCCCACGTGCAGCGAGCCTCCTGTACAGTGCTTTGGAGGAGATGCTGAGAAGCGGGGTGGGGGGGTTGAAGAAAGTTCTCATTTTCACTTGAACATCTGTTGCCCTGTGGGCTTCTGAAAAGGCTATGTTAGTTTATATCCCGTTGGTACCATGAGGATAGATGATGGAATTGAAATGACATTTTCAATGTCACATATACCATCTTCAAGCAGGATCCCTGTATGGAGTAAAACCATTGATTTGCATAAGGTTGTACTTCTTGCTTGTGCTACTTTAACATGGCTCTTTCTCTCTGCTTTCCTCTTGTCATCTGCTCTTCCTCAGGGAGCAGGGACCCCGTACCTGCACGTGTCTGCGATGGAGGAAGGGGAGTACACATTTCAGCTGACAGTGACAGATTCTTCAGGACAGCAGTCCAGTGCGGAGGCCACTGTGATTGTCCAGCCTGGTAGGTGAGATGGAGATGAGATGAAATAACAGGGCCTCTGAGTTTTGGGTGCATCCAGTTGGGTGCTCGTGTCCCTGAGCTGTCAGGAAGCAGGGCCATGGGAGATACTGCTGCAGGGAAATCCAATTTTCTTTGGGGGTTCTGAATCTCATCTTGACTGTGTCTCTAAACTGTGGCACGAGGGACGTAATGAGAGCCATCCTGAGTACCACAAGTGTGTCACTGTCCCACTTTGTGACAGCAAGCCCCAGGGAACCCTGCGGAGGCTGCCAGGTGCAGCCCGACATGTGGCGCTGGCTTCCGCTCATTGCAGCAGCATCTGGGGAGCCATGGAAACCCAGCGCCCTGCCCACCTCTGTCTGCAGCACCTCCCGGGCAGCCAGACCTGGGCTTCGCAGTGGCCTTGCTTAGAGGCTTTCTACCACAGAGGGGCATCTTTCCTAGATGCCTGCTCTCCCCAGGGTCCTGCAGTGAGGGCGGCCTCCAGCTAGAGATGGCTTTTTTCTTAAGTTTATTCATTCAGCTACTTTAGATGACTTCTTTGTTTTTTAAATCAAAAGTTGTATCTATTTATATCAATAACACTACAAGTAATACTTTGTAATACTTTATATCTTTCTTTCTTCAACTTTTAGCCAAAATTATATGAACATTTGCTATTTGTCAGGCAGTGGGGCTACAAAGATGACAGGAAGTCCTCCCTACCTAACAAAGCTGGTCTCCGTACTCCAGTGTCCCTCTCTTTTTGCCCTCCCACCCTTCCTCTTTTCCTCCTCATGTGTTCCACCCCACCCCCACCCCGTCCTGACTCACTGAGCCGTGAAGGTCTTCTGAAGACCCCAGCCTCGTGTGCAACGGGGCCCCAGTGCCTCTTGCTGCCCATGACCCGGGTTCTACCTCAGGATATTTCACTATTGGGTCAGCTGGAGATGCCATATTTCATCCTGGGATTACTTGGGGTGGACACTGTTTCTAGCAGCTACCTGATCTCAGCATGATAACTTGCTTTTAAATCAAGGAATTGAGATTGCAGTCTGCATGCAAAGAGGAAATCCTTTCTCATGCTGTTTCTGTGTTCCCAGAAGACAACAGGCCTCCGGTGGCTGTAGCTGGCCCTGATAAGGAGCTGATCTTCCCGCTGGACAGTGCTACCCTGGATGGGAGCAGGAGCAGCGACGACCACGGCATTGTCTTCTACCGCTGGGAGCATGTCAGGTAGTCTGTGTCACCACAGCTGCTCTGTTCCTAACCATAACCGAGTGACCATACCCCTTCTCTGCAGATGGATGCTAAATACTCCATTTGAGCTAGTCAGGATTTAAGCACATTTCTAGAAGTCACTGGGCATGATGGGAAGAATATGACAGGGGAGATGGCCTTCCATTGACAGCAGGAGATGGGCAGGCTGGTGGACAGGAGCTTTTGGGTGAGTGGTCCTGTTGAGATTATAACAGCCTGTCCTGCAGGGATTGTGGACAGCACAAATGCAGGACTTAAAGGGATGCTTAGGTTATCTGATGTTCTCTGAAGTGCACAGCTCAGCCTCATGACATCCTACATCTAGGGTTTAATAGACATGCTACACTTGTTTGCTTTTAAAATTTAAAAACCAAGGCTTCTAGAGACCAGTGAGATCACAGGGCCTAACATTCCAGGTGTGAAGAGAAGGGCTCAAAGCGCATTCCTGTGTGTTTCTGACTCCCAAGCCTATGATCTTAGTGACTCTTCTGTAATTCTCTTAAGGAGGTTCATTGTCTGGGTGGTTCCCTCCTCCTCCATACCCCACCTAACGATACATGGGGAGTTAACCTGATTTTATTCAAAGAAATGGAAATAGTCTCTAAGGTTCAACTTTGCAAAAATAGATCATTTCACTGACAGCCCAATTAGAAAACAACAACAACAACAACAACAACAATTCCTCTCAGGAATCCAGCAGGCTGTGCCTGCATGGCTTTGGTTCCTGTGTGTTACACTGAGCTAGAGAATACAAGTGAGTAAAGAGTCAACCTAGAAGAGTGCTTGTGAGGGACAAATCACAGGCCTGACAGACTCACAGCTCCCTGCCCTTTTTGTTACCACTTTTGTGTTTCACAGAGGCCCCGGTGTGGTGGAGATGGCAAACGGGGACACAGCAGTAGCCACCGTGACTGGCCTCCAGGTGGGTACCCACCACTTCCGGTTAACAGTGAAGGACCAGCAGGGACTGAGTAGCATGTCCACCCTGACCGTGGCCGTGAAGAAGGGTGAGTGGCCCCAACCCAAGGAGGGCTTGGCCTGCCCCACTGTAAGCCAGGCTACCGTTGTTTAAAGGTGTTGGTTTACCTCTTCATAGCAGAGGCTGGACTCTGCTTAATCCAGAAGCACAACCTTCTTCTACTCCTGTGAGCTGTTTTCAGATCAGCTCTGCAAAGGGAGTTTTCTTTTTAAGTGCATCTTCTATTTTTGTACTTCCCTCCTAGAGGTGACTAAATACCACGTCTCTGTGACACTGTTGTGCTTTGCTCTTTGTCTTCCATGGGAATTTAAAAGCGGCAATGTTTTCAAATTCTATATTGTTTCTTCATGTGAAATTTGTTGAGTAGAGTCATGCAGTTCTGATTTGGGTACTCGGCTACTTGAGCGAACTGTGAGCTCTTCAGCGTCCTTTGCCTCAAACATTTTTTTGTCCTCTGTATATGCAGAACTAGACCCATGGCAAACGATATGGTTGGTCAGTTGAATGAATTAATGGATGGTGATCACAGCATTTTTATGCACAGAGAAATAAAGCATGTGGCTGGATGGAAGATTCACACGCTAGATTTGGGGACGGTAGGGAGCTTGCTGGGGGCTGAGGCTGAGTTCAGTAGTGCAGAGCTTTATGTGCCATCAGTTACTATATAGTCTGGACTTTATGCCCGGGGCAGTAGGAAAGGGTGAGGCCATTTTATCAATAAAGGGATACAGATTTGGATTTTCCCCCCGAGCATTTTATTGCAGAAAAATTTTCATGTGGTTACACATGAAAGTACTGAGTACAGTCTTAACAGATCACCAGTAACCCAACATCCAGCTTGAACAGCAACCTCTATTTGGCTGGTCTTGATTCATTTATCAATTCACAGTTTATTTTGTTGCAACATTTTAAAGCAAATTTTTAGCTATAAGATTTGGATTCCGAAAAAGACAAAATGGGCCAGAGCTGTGGCTCAGTGATGGAACATAGGCTTAGCCAAAACACTGACAGGTTGATGAGAAAAGAGGCTCAGCAGGAGAATAGGTAGAAGGCATTTGGGAATCATTTGGGGCCAACAATGGGAAAATTGGGAGAAAAGGGATAGATTGTGAAGACCGATGACAGCCCAAATTTCTCAGGCGGGGGGAACCTAATAGGTATGGAGGGTCAGGAGAGGGGTGTCTGGAAGGACACCAGCAGCTCTGACTGTGTGGTGACAGTATGATGATTGAAATCGTGTTTATAGAAGAGTGGGTTTGGGGGATGACATTCAGCTTTGAATATATTGAATTCATGCCAAGGGACCGGATTCTGGAGTTTGACACCTCCAAGACAGAAGCTGCCAGTCTAGTTCTGTCTTTCTGAGTCTTCCTAGAATTGAGCCTTTTTAACACTAGATCAGTCCTTGCAATCCTTTTAGAGACCTTTTAGTGCCCAAACCTCAACCATAAACCCACTTTTTTATTGTAAGGTGCCAGCTGCTCCTACGTACGCTGTTATCTGACGTTTGCTGGCTGGGGTGATGCTGGGTGACGTGGCCCAGGCACATGTGCTGTAGATTTGCATCAGTGCTCTAAATTCCGTTGTGTTCCCCAAGCCCTACCTCTGAATGGAGTGTGGTAAATGGCTTTTTTCCCCCCATGGTGTTGGGGAGGGAAGCCCAAGCCTCACATATGCAAAGCAAGAGCCCTGCCCCTGAGCTATACCCCCAGCCCAGGGAAGCTGAGAACCTGGGAATGGCTCCACTTGTCTGTGTTCCAGCCATCAGCTGTCTGTCCTTAGGATGACTGAGGCTGGGGACTGTGGGATGTTAATGGTGTCCTGTGAGCCACCCTAGGCCATTCCCACCCTGTTTTCTATCACATGCCTTGTTTTTCATGAGAAGCTGAGTCATAGAACCCAATCTGAGCAAGTAGGAGCTCCCTCATCTCTAAACAAGGCTGTGTTCTCATGATCCCCATTCTAGTGCACCCCGCTTCTGCTTAGTGCACCCTTAGCCCCTTTCTCCTCAGGGCATTATACTAGAAATGACCTTCATGTGGTCTCACTTATTCTAACACCTCAGATGTGTGAGAGTCTAATTTCTCTCTCTCTCTCTCTCTCTCTCTCTCTCTCTCTCTCTCTCTCTCTCTCCTCTCTTTCAGTTAGGGTCTCACTATGCAATTCAGGCTGGCCTTAAACTCATATTCTAGCTCAGGCTAGTCTCAAACTCACAATGATCCTTATGCCTCAGCCTCGTGAGTGCTGGGATTACAAGCACCTCATTTGGTAATTTCTTTTTTGGTACCGGGGATCGAGCTCACGACCTCATGCTTGCCAGCCAGGCACTTATGCCAGTAAGCTAAATACCTGGCCCCAAAGTCTAATTTTTTAAAGCAATTTAGCAACACTAGAAATTAAAATATTTCTGTAACAAGATGGTATGGACCAGTAAAAAATGACCTAGTGCGTCATTTTTTATAGAGAATAATATCTGTATGTTCTGTTTTGTTTTCCAGCACTGGGGATTGAACCCAGAACCTTCAAACTGAGCCATACCCCAGACCTTTTTTATGTTTTGCTTTGAGAGAGTCTTACTAAGTCACTGTTTTGCCTCAGCTAGACTCAAACTTGTGATCCTACTGCCTCAGGCTTCCAGGGTGTCGGCATTACAGACATGTGCCATCACATATAGCCTAGAGTATATATTTTATTTTATTTTGGGGTATTAGGTATCAATCCCAGTGCTAGGCAAGTACTCTTCCAGTGAGCCACACTTACCCTATCCCTGCAGTATATTGTAAATCAAAATATTTCTACTTTATAAACAATAAGTAAGATCATCATTTCTCTTTTTTTTCCCCCAAGGAAAGAGAAACTGCAGTAATATTAGAGGAATTCTCAATGTCCAGGCTGTTACCTGATTTACCTTTTTTATTCTAAATTGTATTAAGTGGAACATGGAGCTTTCCTAAAGTCCATATTATCTTACAGATATTTGGGCCAAAAATAACACTTCAAATTTACATATCTGCAAGATGGAATTGTTGCGGGTGTTTTATGATGCACATTCTACCTCCAGTGTTTTAAATCAATTTCTTTGCTTTCATTTTTGCTATATTTGACTTAGAAAATAATAGTCCTCCCAGAGCCCAGGCTGGTGGCAGACATGTTCTTGTGCTTCCCAATAATTCCATTACTTTGGATGGTTCAAGGTCTACCGATGACCAAGGAGTTGTGTCCTATCTGTGGATCCGAGACGGCCAGAGTCCGGCAGCTGGAGTGAGTACTGACAGGGAGCCGCCCCCGTCTGCTTTTGTGCATTTCTATCAGGCAGCTTGGGCTGCCAGCAAAACCCCTGGGGCTGGTGGCTTCAGCCATGAGAGTGTGTTTTCTCACAGTTTGGGGGACCAGGCCAGGAGGGTGAGACCAAGGTGCTGGGCTGCTTCTGTTTCTGGTGCGGTCTCTCTTCCCTAGTACTCCTGTTTCCCATGAAGCCTCTCTTCCCAGTACTTACGTTTCCCAGCTGCCTTCTCACTGTGTCCTGGCCTGGCAGGGACCAAGAGGAGGTGGAGACACTAGTTCTCATCCCTATTCCCTGAACACAGTAGGGATGTCGGGCCAAGGCCCATTCTTGTGACCTCAGTTACCGCCTTCTGGGGCCTGTCTTTAGCTATGGTCCTGGGGGGTGAGGGATGCACTCTGTTACTCCAGAGCAACATTTCTAATAGGCCCTCCTCTCCCAGGGATGTGGGTGTACTTCTGTATTGCGGTATTTTGAGGCAGCAGGCTGCTGTCAGATTTAGGCAGTGCTGAGGTCCTTTTAGACTTTACCTTCTCAGATTTTGGAGAAGGCCGCGTTTCATGGCTGGAAGGAATTTGAAGCCAAGCTTTCTAGTGGGAAATGCTTTACTCTTTGGCTGTCGTTCCTATTCTGGTTCAAATGGATTTTTCCTTCTTTCTCATATTATATCAGATATGTGTGCAGGTCAGGGATGGCTGTCCTGCTCCACTCCCCAGGTGCGGACAGTGAAATGCAGAGATGAAAAGTGACTTTGTCAAGGTGAATGAATTCAACCTTAACTCAAACAGCGGCAGGTTTTTAGCTCCCAGACACTGACTCCATTAGATCCCTCTGCACTTTATGAATTCAAGAACAATGTACCTCCTATTGTTGCAGACTTGAGATCTGCAAGAATGCTTGGAGGTGTAACCAAGGAGGAACACAGGACAGGAAGGGCAAATGCTTTGTGCTGTTAAAGTGCTTCTAGAATTAACCCATTTAGATAGCTGGTAGATTCGCTCTTACGTATAATTATAATGAGTCTTTGATCAGAGACTTGGCTTTTTACTTTTTAATTCTGAGACAGAGTCCAGATTGCTGAGTTTCCCAGGCTGGGCACAAACTTGTGATCCTCCTGCCTCAGCCTTCCAGATTGCTGAGACTGCAAGCCTCAGCCACCAGGCCTGGCATAAACACTTGCTTTTTATTCCTGGCCTTTTTTTTATTCACACATTCAGAGCAGGAGATCTGGGAGATTCTTCCCTCATTTTTTGGAGCATAGAGCTTTGCAGAACAGTGCCTTTCCCCCCAGGCTTCAGGCGTCATTTGAAAGGGTGAATAGGAAATGCTTTGAGGAATCCCAAGATGAGAGAATTATAAACCTGTGTTCAAAAATAAGACCCATGAAACCGGTGCCTCTTCCTGGGGGTCCTTACCCAGTTCAAGCCCTCCTCTCTGTTGGATGAAACTAATCAGTCAGTGATTCCTAGAAAGTGCACAGTGGCTGTGCTGTGGGAGCTCTGAGACCTTGGTGCTCTGGGTACCAGAGTGGGGCAGTGCTGGAGGTTATTCACCAGCCCCTTCTGCCTCTGCCCCCCATTCCACCCCGAGAGTCTGCACACGGGAAAGACTGGAGCTGAGGTTTGAGAGTAACAGAAGCTGGAGCACTGTGGTTGACAACGCTTGTGAACATTGTTATTTCACAGGATGTCATCGGTGGCTCTGACCACAGTGTGGCCCTGCAGCTCGCCAATCTGGTGGAGGGCATCTATACTTTCCGCCTGCGGGTAACTGACATGGAAGGTTCCTCAGATGTGAGCACCGCCACCGTGGAGGTGCGGCCAGGTGTGTTTGTGGGCTGTTAGCTCCCCGAGTGGGCTGCCACTCAGCTGTGGGCTCCTGACATTGTGGCCCAGCATGGAGGCCTCCTGTGGTGACCCAACGCTTGTCACCATCTGCTGGGAAGCTTTTTATGCATTTTGTTGCAGTCCCCAAACAGAGCCAACCTCATTAAGAAGAACTGTATCTGGCAGCAGGACTTTCTTTTCAGTGTTGCTTTCTTGCCAGAATAAAAATTCATGTGATGGGGATACAGTGACACCCTAGCTGGGACTGCTAGGGTAGGGGAAGCTTCAGGGAGGGGTGGTGATGTGTGTGTGCCCAACCTGGCAGTGCCCGTGGTGCCAAGAACAGAGCTCCCCTTCTGGTCTGGGGGAGTGTGTGAGGGGCCAGAGCTTGAAGTGGGTGCAGAGGCTAATTGGACATAATTGGATATCTTTTGGGGAAAAAATTAATAGACAACAAACTGGAACAAAACAGAGATTATCGCCCAGATAGCGGCCCCAGGGTTGAAAAGAGTCTGTCCCAACAGCCAAATCTTGCAGTTGCACAGAGTGATTCTGAACCACGTGCAGGGCTTGCTCCACACACTGTCCCGCTGTGAGCTCCCAGAGACAGTCCGTGTCTCCCCTTTTCAGACCCCAACAAGGACGCCCTGGTGGAGCTCATCCTGCAGGTGGGCGCCGGGCAGCTGACGGGGCAGCAGAAGGACACTCTGGTCAGGCAGCTGGCCACACTGCTGGGCGTGCTGGACTCGGACATTAGGGTGCAGAAGATCCAGGCCCACTCAGATCTGAGGTATGTATGGGCTGCCTGTGCCAGGTGGGACCTCAGCCCCTAGAGCCCACATCCCACTCAGCAGGACACCACCCACATTCTACTTGCACTTATGGACACCTTTATCCCTCCCATAGGCTTTTTCTTTTCTTTAATTTTTTCTCAAAAGACAGAATAAGGACAATATCATTGTAAACTCTTCTGTCAAGTTTGTAAATGCTTCTGAGTTGAGAATGCTGTGCACAAATAACTTAGTAGGAGAGGAAGCTGACATGTAGCCCTGCTATTTTTTGGAGGGCTAGGACTACAAGTGCAAGTGGCCTGGGGCCTATGAAGACTAAGTGTCATTGCCAGACTTCATATCTTATTCCTGATGCATGCTCACAGGGACTGAAATTTCTTTCAGTGCGAAAGGTTTGTTGCTTCCACTTGTTGTTTTCTGGGAAAACATGAGCATAAAACTCTAGACTTTAACTCTGCCTGCGGTCCTAGAAGGAGGAAAGGAGATGTCTATCCCTCAGGGATGTCCTCCAGATGTAGCTGGTTCTTTATAGCTGTCCCAAGAACCTACCTTCTCCTGGTGCTTACAGCTCTGTGATAGTGTCCATGTGGTGTCCCAGGGAGGTGCTGGGCATGGAGCTGAACTTGGCCTCTGTAGGTGGAGGCTGGGACTGGTCCTCAGTAGGTGGAGTTCTCCAGAGCCCAACTGCTTATCTCCTCACTGCTGCTTTAGACACTTGCGTGTTACTGGCCTGGCTGATTACTTCACCTTCCAGTGTGTGTGTGTCTGTGCACCAGATGTTGTCCTGGGTCTTGGGGTTCCTGTCAGCCTTACACTCTCACAGCTGGCCCCACCATCCTGGGGTGAAATAAGTATATCCTTCTTTATGACAGAGTAGTAGTCACTATGTAAATAACCACATTTACCTGTTGATGTACACAGAGGCCACTTTGAAGATTTTGCTGTAAACATGGATTTACATGTATTACTATCATATGATGTCTTTAACTCAGGAAGATGCCTAGAAAAGCAAGGTGTGGTGATGCTACCTTCATCCAAGCACTTGGGAGGCGGAGGCAGGAGGCTCATTGTAAGTTTGAGGCCAGCCTGTGCTACATAGTGACATTTTGTCTCAAAACAAAACAAAAACAAAAACAAGATACTTAGAAATAGTTGCATCAAATGGAATTTCTATTTTCAGTTTTTTTGAGGAGTTCTGATGTTCATAGTGTTCATAGTGTTGTACTTGTTTACATTCCCACCAACTATGTAGAAGAGTTTCTTTTTCCCTCACAGCCTCGTAAGTATTTTTTATTATTTGACTTTTTTTCATAATAGCCATTCTTCCTAGAGTAACGTGAACTCATATGTTTTAGTTTGCATTTATCTAATGGCCAGTGATGCTGAACACTTTTTCATGTATTTATTGGCCATTTGTACTTCTTCAGAGAAGTGTCTGTTCATTTCATAGCACATTTTCTATTTCTATCTTTTATTTTGAGGGCCCTAATTTTTTTGAGGATCTTTTATTTGGAAGAGTCCAATTTTTTTGATACTCTGCTAATTCTAGATATTGGTCCTGTGTACAGGATGTAGCTGGGGGAATTTCTCCCCATTCTGTAGGCTGTGTCTTCAGTCCGTTGACTGTTTCCTGTGCTGTTCCGAAGCTTTTTAATTTGCTGTGATCCCATTTGTTAATTCTTGATGTTATTTCTTGTGCAATTAGGGCTCTGTTCAGAAAGTCCTTGCCTATGCCTGTGTCTTCAATAGTTTTACCTATTTTATTTTCCAGCAGATTAAATGTTTCCATTTTAATATTTAGGTCTTTGATCTGTTTTTATTTTAGTGTAGGGCATGGTGAGATACGGGGTCTAAATTCGCTCTTCTGCATGTGTTTAGTTAACTGTCCCCATGCCATTGGTTAAAGAGGCTGTCTCCCCTTCGGTGTGTTTTTGGCTCTTTTGTTAAAGATCAGATGACTGAACTGCCTGAGGTTGTTTCTGCACCTTGCATTCTGTTCCAGTAATGTGAGTGTCTGTTTTTGTGCCAGTTCTATGCTATTTTTATCTTTGGAACTTTGTACTATAACTTGAAATCCAGGATTGTGATGCCTTCTGCTTTGCTCCTGTTGCCTAGAATTGCTTTTATTATTCTGTGTCTTCTGGTTCCGTATGAATTTTACGCATTTGTTTTTCTAGTTCTGTGAGGGATAATGTTGGTGTTTTGATCAGGACTGCCTGAAGTCTGTGTATCAGCTTGGGTACTGTGGCCATTTTATAACATCAGTACTCCTTCCGGGGAGTACTGATGTTAGGTCTTCCCTGAAGTTCTTGTAGAAAGAATACAGTGGTGAATTTACCCAGAATTATTGGTACATTTCAAAAAATTATTATTGCTTCATTTTCATTGCCTGTTATTGTATTATTCAAAGTTTTTGTATCTTCTTGATTCACTTTTGGTAATTCATAAGTATCTGGGAATCTTCATTTCTTCTGGATTCTCAAATTTATTGGTATTTAGGTTTTCAAAGTAGTTACTAACCATCTGGACTATAGCAGAATCTTGTAATTTTGCTGTTTTTGTTTCCAATTCACGATTTGTGTCTTTACTTTTTTTTCAGTAAGGTTAATTAAAGATCTGTCTGTTTTGTTTATTCTTTTGAAGAACCAGTTCTTCAATTAATTAATTCTCTGTATTTTAGAAAATTGTTATTTTAGAGAGAATAAAACCAAGCAAAATAAAACAGAATAAATAGAATCAAAACAAGAAAATGTAAATGACACAGGATTTCAAAACAAGGTAACAATACCTCTTCTTGTCTTCAAAATAGCTGCCCATACCTTCAAACATAGTAAAATCAAACAAAATAGAAACAGAATAGAACCAATAAAAAATGAATGGAATAAGGGATTTCAAAGCAAGATAATAGTCAATCCAAAATGGCTACTATAATATATCTTGTTATCTTTGAAATAGCTGCTCATGCCATCAGATACAACAAAATCAAACAAGATAATACAGAATAAAACCACCAAACAAAATAATGAGAATGATAACAGGATTTTAAAACAAGATAATAGGGAATCAACAATGGCCACCACCTTCAGAAGGAGACCCCATAGATGCTACATTGCATATTTTAATCCTCTGTGTAGATCATTAGACTACCAGCTTTAGGCCTGCAAAGTCAGCGAAACACCAAACACTACAAGCAGGAAGTTGTATTTTACCTCATTAGCTATCATCACAGCCTAGTGTATCCCCGATCAGCTGGTCACTTATGGGGTGGGAGGGACATTGGCTCTTCTTGTCTCCCTGCCCACATGCGGGACGAGGCTGGAGTCTGGCTTTCCCCCAGTTAGCCCATGCCGACTCACAGAGGGTCTTAGCTTCTTGTTGACTTCTTGCTCTTCTCTCCTGCAGTTTGTGAATGGTGCCAACTCACAGGGAAGGGCTGGACTCTGGCTCTCCCCAAGTCAGCCTGCACATGGCACCAACTTATAGGAAATCCTAG
Organism: Cavia porcellus; assembly: GCF_034190915.1. Lineage (NCBI taxonomy): Eukaryota > Metazoa > Chordata > Mammalia > Rodentia > Caviidae > Cavia > Cavia porcellus. The sequence continues at coordinate 27,707,567 of NW_026947496.1, read as the reverse complement.
CTTCTTGTTGACTTCTTCTTAATTCTCTGAATTTTTTTAGGTCTCAATTTCATTAATTCCAGCTCTGTTCTTTATAATTTCCTTTCTCGTCCTGCTTTGTGTTTTGATTGCTCTTGTTTTGCTAGGAAGTGGAGCTGCATCCCTGGTTTATTTGAGCTCACTCTATTTTTCTGATGTGGGCATTCACAACTATAAATTTACCTCTTACGACCACTTTCATTGTGTTGCCTAGGTTCTGGTGTGTTGTACTGGTATTATCATTTGATTCTAGGAGCTGTATAATTTCTTCCTTGATTTCTGAGGGCCATTTATTATTTAAGAGGGTATTATTTAATTTCCATGTGTTTGCATAATGTCTGTGATTTCTGTTGCCATTGATTTCTAGTTTCATTGCACTATGATCTAATAATATTCATGAGATAATTTTGATTCCTTTGTATTTACTTAAGCCTGCTTTGTGGGATAGAATCGTGGCCTGTTTCAGAGAAAGTTCCCTATGGTGCTGAGAAGTATATGTATTTTGTTGAGTTGAACATTCTGTAGTTATCTATTAAGTCCATTCATTCAAAGATTTGGTTCAACCCTGATATTTCCTTGTGATTATTTTGTCTCATTAATGTTTTTGTGACAGTAATGTATTATGGTTGGTCCCTATAATTGTGTTGATGTTTATCTGATCTTATTTTTTTTTTTTTTTTTTGAGACAAAGCCTCACAATGTAGCTCAGGTTGAGCTTGAACTTACTTGTAGCCTAGGCTGCCCAAGAATTCACAACAAGCCTGTCTCAGCCTTCTGAGTGCTGGGATTATACACATGACTTCTATGTCTAATAGTTTTTTTTTTTTTAATTGTGTGTTCTAGGGCTGGGGATTTAACTCAGTGGCCTAAGCGCTTTCCTGGCAAGCCTGAGGTCATGAGTTCAATCCCTGGTACCACCAAAAAAAAAAAAGAAAAGAAATTGTGTGTTCTAGTGGTTGGTGTCTATATATTTATAAGTACATATGTATTTATAATTGTTATCTCCTCCTATTGAATTATTTCCTTAACCAATATGTAATGATCTTCTTTGTTTCTCTGATTAGTCTTGACTTGAAGTCCACTTTGTCTGAACATAGAAGAGGTATTCCTGCTTGTTTTCAGGCCCTCATTGTATGGAATGTTATTTTCACTTCTTTCACTTTAGCCTGTGAAAGTTTTTTGGGATTAAGTGTGTTTCTTGTATATTGCAAACGCTTTTTTCTTTTCTTTCTTTTTTTTTTTTTGAGGTACTGGGGATTGAACTCACGAACCCGTGCTTGCCAGGTAGGCACTTATGCCACTGAGCTAAATTCTTGGCCGTTTGGGTTTTGTTTTTGATCCAAACTGCCAATCTGTTTTTTGACTGGAAAACTGAGAGCATTCCAATTGAGAGTTATTACTGAAAGATGTTTATTTACGCTTGTGATTGCGTTTTTTCCTGTGCTGATCCCTCGTCCTCCTCACTTCTCATCTTGCCTGGTGTACATTCATTCTATTAGGCTTTTGGCGTTGTTGGATTCATTGTCTCTTTCATGGACAGCCTTAAGAACTTTTTGTCATGTTGGTTTGATGATCATGAATATGTTAAGCTGCTCTTTGCTATGGAAAGACTTTATTTCTCCATCAGTTTTGAAAGATAGTTTTTCAGTAAGTTGTTTCCTTTTAGGATTTGAAACCCTTCAAGGCTCTTCTGGCTTAGAGTTTGTGTTGAGAAGTCTACTGTAACCCTAATGAGTTTACCTTTATATTAGGTTGTTGTTTTTCTCTAATAGCTTTTAAGATTCTGTTCTTGTGTTGGACTTCTGGAATTTTTCCTGTGATGTTTTACGGAGTTTTCTCCTGTCCATGGCTTTTTCTATATACCTTATTTATTTGTATGCTAAATTCTTCTCCTGTATTTGGACAGTTTTCTGGTTTTAGTTCTGTAATTAGGCTTTTTTATGCCATTTGTTCTGACTTTACACTAATTCCAGTTGATTGTAGTGTAGTTGTCTTTGTGCCACAGAGTAGCTATTGGATCTATTTGCCACATGCTCTTGTTTTTCAGGTGTCTCGGAATAAGTATGTGGTCTTCGCCATCAGCCTTGTCTTCTAGTTTTGACACTGTCCTCATGTTAGTCACCTCTGCTGCCTGTATTTTAAATACTAAATAAAATATCTGAAAATCAATAAAATCCTAAAGCTGTTTCTTTGACAGATCAGTAAACCTTTAGTAAACCTTTAGGTAGACTGACCAAGAAAAAAAATAGAGACTCAGACTTACTAAAATCAGGACTAAAAGAGGGAACATTGGAACTTTGTAAAAGTAAAAAAAACAAAAACAAAAACAAAAACAAACAAAAAAAAACTGTAAGAAGGTACAGTAAATAGCTGTATCAACATATTAGATAACCTAGATGAAATCAATAAGTTCTTAGAAAGATATAAAATATGAAAACTCAAAGAGAAAAAAATTAAGTATATTGAACTAGTAATTAAAAATTTCCTCAATAATCCTAGGACCATATGACTTCACTGGTAAATTTTCAAACTGTTTGAAGAATTACCACAGTAATTTACAAACTTTTCCCCTCAAAAATAAAAGGAGAGAATATTTCTGAACTCAATTTGTGAAACCTATTTTATTCTGGTACCAAAACCAGACAAAGACATCAAAAGAAAACTAGATCAGTATAAAATCACAGGATCATTTTCATAGGCACAGAGAAAGCATTTGATAAAATCTGCGGTTAAAAACTTCCGGGTCAGATTTTGTCCCCAAAATGATAAGTTCGAGTCCTAAGCCCTGGTACCTGTGAATGTGACCCTGCCGGAAACTGAGTCACTGCATATGTCATTGGCTAAGACGATGTCATACTGAGTATCGTGGAGTAGGGTGGGTTCTTAACCTAATATTAGTCCCTGAGGACACACAGAGACCCACAGGGAAGACACATCCTGGATGACTGAAGCTGAGACCGGGGATCCCTGGTGATACCAGAAACTGAAGGCAGGGGCACATTTTAGATTCCAGCCCCAGAACTGTGACAGAGATTTCTGTTGCATGAAGCCGCCTGTCTGTGGCACTGTTTCATAGCAGCCCTAGGAACTAACACAGATCTGAGTAGATATTTCTCCCACGACCATGTGCATGGGCCAGTGAGCACCCGGGCACAGGTGCTCATCCCCTCACCCATTAGGCAAATACAAATCACAGTCACACAAGGACCACTTCCCTCTTGCCAGGCTGGCTAGAGTACAAACCACAGAGCATGGCAAGTGTCCAAGGGTGTGGACAAATCATAGGCCTATGGTTGGGAATTTAAAATGGGGCAGCCACTATGGGAAAGTCTGGCAGTTTCTCAGAATGTCAGACAAAGGTATCCTAAGACCCACTGATTCTACTCCTAGCTGTATACTCAAGAGAAGTGAAAAATTTACATCCACACAAAAACCTATCCATAGATATTCATAGTACCCATTCACAATAGCCAACAAATGGAAACAACCTTAATATCCAGCAACTGATGAATGAACTAAAATCATCACTTAAAAAACCCAAAAGTCACACAATGAAATATTATTTGGCAAGAAAAAGAATGAAGTACTGATAAATACTACAATGTGAACTTGCAAAACATCTAAATGAAAGAAACCAGACACAGGATCACATGTTGCATGCTTCCATTCATATGAAATGTCCAGAATAACCAGTAGAGACAAAAAGCAGATTCCTAGTTGCCAGAAACTATAAAGGATGAGAGATGAGAAATAAGCACAGTGGGTGTGGGGTGTCTTTGGAGTGCTGTAAAGTTTGAAATGAGACAGTTGTGAGGATTTGTGAATATATTAAAAGCTACTGAATGTTACACTTTAGGAAGAAGAACTCTGTGATGTGTAAATGATACTGCAATGAGAAGGTCAGAGGAGGGCTGGGTGCAGCCCCAGGGAGGTGCCCTCTGCAGGTGGGAGACCAGGCTCCACCCCCAGCAGCCAGAAGTGAAGGAATGGATGAAGCAACCGAGGACTTGTGAATGTTACCATTTCATGGCCATTGCGTGTTTGCCCCCACACGTGGTTCCTCTTCGGTGAAGGCCTGTTTGTGTGTCACCAGCTGCACTGGGGACCGAAGAGAACAGAAACAGTTGCGGTTCCTCTGGCCCGGGCTCTGAGTCTTGTGACTGCCGGCTCGGAGACCCAGGTGGACGTGACCTCTCCCTGTCTCCTCTGCAGCACGGCGATTGTGTTTTATGTCCAGAGCGGGCCGCCTTTCAAGGTACTCAAGGCTGCCCAGGTGGCCCGGAATCTGCACAGACGCCTGTCCAAGGAGAAGGCAGACTTCTTGCTTTTCAAGGTCTTGAGGATTGACACGGCAGGTACGCCCCCTACAGGAACATCCGGAGAGAACAGGCCTTGCCCGCCAGTGGTGAGTTTCACTGGTACAGAAAGAGGTGTGACCTGTGGGCAGTTTGGCCTTAGCACCCAGGGACTTGTTTTGCTTTTGTTCCTGCAGTAGGTTTCTACCGCACGCATTTGCCAGCTACTCTGCCTTGGGAGGAAATAAGAGCAGTAATAGTCACAGGTCAAAAAGGACTTTTGAATTTTCAAGTCAGGGGTTTGCAGTGTTGCTCAGGCTGTCCTTGCACTTTTGGACGCAGTGATCCTCTTGTTGAAGACCAGCCTGGGCTACAAAGTGAGTTCAAGGCCAACCTGAACTGTATAGTGAAACCCTGTCTCAAAAAGAAAAAAAGAAAGAAAAAAGAAAGTAATCCTCTTGCCTCAGCCTCCAAAGTAGCTGGAACTTTGGATATGGATCAAAGCTTTTGAAAACTGAAGGTGGTTTAAAAGTGCCTTTCAGTTATAGCTCTTTTCTTAGTATCTTGCTCTCTATCTCTTCAGGACAAAAAACCCAATCACTGTTCATGGCCTTGTCCTCATTTCCTGAGACACAGGAATAAACATTAGCTCGAAGTGACCATTTCAGCCACTTCAGAGTTCCAAGGGCTACAGCAACTTTTGATCAGTAGATTTAATATGTTTCAAGTACATGTCAAGCTATATTAACTTTCTCAATTATGATGTGGAATAAAATTTTAAAATAACTTCATTTTTTTTCTAGCTATGAAACTATTTGTTTATTCTAGGAAATTTGAACTATCCAGAAAGACCTAAGGAGGAAAATAATCCTTGGGATTGTAAAGTTCAGAATTTCTACTATCCAAAGAACTTTTGTTAATATTTTGATGTACTTCTTTCCAATTGCTCCATCTCTAGGAACATGTAATATAACCCTGTAATATAATCAGGGTAGATATATTTTCATGGTTTCTTTAACTTCGAATCATATTATGATCATTTCTCAAACTCTTCGTACCTCTTTAGTGAGATGTTGCATGGTTCCTCACTGGGTGTGATGATAAGAAATTAAACAGCCAGCCTCCATGCAGGGACTTAAAGACTGATTTTAAATAATATAATCTAAATACATGCTTGTGCATATTCCCGATTTTTATTTTCACCAGATGCCTTCTTAGAGTTTATTTTCTCAGGCTGGAGGGTGCTAAGATTTTTTGCTGCATTTCAAGGCTTCTGCTCTGTGTTGTGCTTTGGCTTTTTCTGCTCTTTGCTTCCTGGTGAGATTCTCAGGGATGAATGATTCCCAGAACCCTGCACCACAAGAGTCTTCAGCAGCACTGAGGGCCCACCCTGTGGAAGGTACAGAAGAGGCAGAACCCGGGCATTCCTTCCCTCCACAGTGACCTCAGGCCTGTCGCCTCTTTGCAGGCTGTCTCCTCACGTGTTCTGGCCATGGCCACTGTGACCCCATCACCAAGCGCTGTGTGTGCTCCCCACTGTGGATGGAGAACCCTGTACAGCGTTACCTGTGGGATGAGGAGAGCAACTGCGGTGAGTGCTGAGGTGGAGGGCTCTGTGCTCCCAGAAATCAGAAACACCCACCTGGCCTCACAGCCGTAAGCTTTCAGCTTGCTCTCGCCTGAAGCCAGGTGAACCAGCTGCTTGCTTGGTAGTACGCCTTTGGGGTGTGTGTCTGGGCTTATGCAGAGAATTCCTCCAGTAAAGAAATGCACTTTGGCACAGCAGATTTGCTGTCTGTCACGGGCATTTCTAAGAAAGAGCTGCTTTGGGTCACGGCTGTATTTCCAGGTTGCAGCTTCCTTGACTCCCTAGGCTTCTGGGGATATGTCCTCTCTTGTGGACCCACTGGAACCAAAAAAGTCTAGACCATTGCCAGTGTCTGCCCGGGCTAAAACCAGTAATTGGAGCTCTAGCATTAGATGTCCAGTTAGGGACCTGTGGGCTCTTTTGGGAGACAAAATGATATTTCCCTGCCAGTCTACTGCTAAGAGTACATTTGTTGTCTTGGGGACCCAGGTGAGCATATTTGGCAGAAGAAAAAGTAAGAGCTGGCTGCCACATGATGTTCCTGTGAATAACGAATAGACTTTTGGCTAAATTTGCTCATAGCCAGCTTTTAAGTCACTGTGCTGAGCAGTGCAAAAGAGTCAAGCCTTAGTCTTTACTCCATCAGCTTCTCTGCACCTGAGTTGCTGTTGCAAAGCTTTTTACATCGGATTTCTTCAGGGATCATTTAGACCTGAATCAGAGTTACCTGATTGCTATTTTCCCTTAGTAGTGTCTTCGTGCCACTGGCAGCCACACAGACACTTGAATGGCTTTGTTAAGACCAAGCTAGAACTTTTAGGGGAAGGCTGTGATTCTTGGGATGGGGAAGGAAGGTTTTGATGTGCCCCATGTGTACGTATAAGAGGCATTCCTACTTCATTGATTCATGCTCATTGTTTTAGGTTATTATGTTCTTGAGAGTAACAGGTGCTCCACAGGGTCCCTGATTTGAATGAATGACCAACAGTGAGGCAGTGGATCATTCTGATGTATTTGTGTCTCGCCCTGCTGTGCCCTGCAGCCAGTCCCCAGGTCATGTCAACACTGATGGCCTCTGCTTGGGTGGACTCGGAGGCGTTTCCTGTGAATCATTGCAGCGAGGTGTTTTCCAAGCTGTGCCTAACCCTGTTCACTCTGGTCTTCTGGTTTTCAGAATGGAGCGTCCTCTACGTGGCCGTGCTGGCTTCGGCTCTCGCAGTGCTCTTGGGAGGCGCAGCCTGGTTTTGTATCTGCTGCTGCAAGAGGTACCTGGCATGTGTATTTTTTCCTAGGAGATAAAGGCACATTACTAGGTGCAGCTCAGACACTGTTTACTTGGATTTGTTAAACTGCTAACTATGGGACAGACACTTTCTACCAGTGACAAGGCCCATTAGCCACTAGGCTCATGGCTAAGTGAATGGCGTGGTCCTGGGGGCAGCTGTCTCCTCCAGTGTTCATGTCCAGGGATGGCAGCCAGCAGCTCTGCATCCTCTCAGTGTGACACGAGTCTCCCACACCCCACTTCAGGGCTCTGCTGGTCTCAGCAGGGAAAGGAATTCTAGAAGTATACTGATATATCTGATAGACTTTGATTGTTTAGTTACATGAACGATCTGATCTATTTAATCCTTTTTAAAACATTTAAAACTTGAAGTGAGGCAGTCATACCACCAGGGAACTTTTGTGTCAGGTTTTTCCTTGGAGCTGATCCCTGAGAAGCCCCTGAGCCCTCTTATAGTCTGAATCTTCCAGAACCTTATGCTCCAACCTCCTTGAGCAGATCTGTAGGAAGAGTGATCACTTGAGTCCTCAGAAGAGAGCATTGTGTCTATTTTTCTGTACAATACATTGTAAATCCTCTCCAATGATATACTCAAAATAATAGGCATACTGAGATTAATAGCTATTTTTCAGAAATCACTTAAGAATTATTTTAGTTTTATTTGTGACTATGTTCCCAATGGTGACTGGTAAAGAGAGCTGTGCTCTGAGAAAGAGGCTTAAACCTCATTAAGTTTCTGCAGAACCTGCAGTGTGCTGTGTGTCACTGACTGGGTGTGAGTTCCACATTCTGCAGCTCTGTGACAGATTTATGAAGCAGACAGTGATGGCGATGATAGCAGTGATAACTGTGAATGCACAGTAAGAATTTCTCATTGTGGTTCATGGCTAAGGGCTTTCTACATATTATCCTCTGTCCTCCCTGCAGGAGGACACAGGGAAGGGGATATAGTTCCTGCTCCCACTTATAGGAGAGAACAAGGAGACACAGAAATCCAAAATAATTTTCTAAAGTGACAGCTAATAAGTGCTAAAGCAGAGGTGATAGGCCCATGGTCTGAATCCCCATCTGACAAGAAAATTGAACTTTCTGTTTGCTCTCTATGTACCTAAGCATGGATGTGTATTTTCAGCTCATCCTCTGCAGCATAGAATGAAGCACAAAGGGCCAGCCTGGTTTTCGTATGTTATGAAAAAAAATAAAAACTGGATTTTGCTAAATCTGGGAATTTACACCCCCACTCCCCAGTATCTCTAATTTCATTTCTGCATCTTTGGACATTCCAGGACACTGTAGTGTCAGAGGAGAACTTGCCCACCTAGGTCTTTCTGAGTACGGACACCCCCTGGATCAACACACAGATGTTAAGAGCTGCTGAGGAGCTCAGGTGTGGGTGAGGCCTGTCCCAGGGGTGATAGTGGCATGGTAGGTCACACCCCTGTGCATTTCTGCAAAATGTTTTTGCAAAATGTACTTAAGCACCTCTGCATTCTGACCTGGGCTCACACATACTCTTCCACAAGATGTGAGTGTTAGATTCTAAAGGCAAAACATTGCCCATTGTGTCTTTACGAATTTGAAATCCTGGATCTTGGTTACCATTCTGAGACCACGAGCTGAGCCTTTCATTGTTCCTTTCAGAAGGAAGAGGACTAAAATAAGGAAAAAAACCAAGTACACCATCCTGGATAACATGGATGAGCAGGAAAGAATGGAACTGAGGCCCAAATATGGTAAGACCATCTCTAGGATACTGAGTACAGGTATTTGGCTGAGTATTACCTTGGGTTTAAAGAAGAATAATAAGCAGTAGTCAGCTTAGAATGAGGAACGTAGGGCTCAGAAGTCTGCAGAAAAGAAGCACAACCATTGATCCTAACCATGTGCTCTGGGGGTAGAGGTGGGTGGAGGTAGGTTGGGGGTGGCTTTGTACCAGAAACATGATGACATTTGGCGGAGAGTTTGGGAAGAGGAATGGGAAATGCCTGTCACTTGCTGGTCCCTGCTGCGTGACCATGGGGCAAACAGTACTTTCTTGAGGAAGGACCCCAGTGTTTACCCCGTGCTTTGTGCTGGGCAGGAGGTAGGGCAGTCATTCGTCTTCCCCAGCTCCTCTCTGAATGCCTTTCCCATTTGTCAGACTGAATATGCAGCCAAGTGACATCTAGACTTTAACAGCAAGCATTTTTCAGCAGCTGTGTTCATAATTCTTGTGCAGAAGATGGACCCTTCACAAAGCATATTGATCCTCACATTTAGAATCGTGCCTCGCCTGCCTCAGTTGACTTTTCGCTTCCCATTTATTAACTGCTGCATCCTTCATGTGCTTCCTGTGGCCCTCTGAGGCTGTGTAACACTGATCCCATGGGTTTTCTGTAGTTAAGGGTTTATGACTCATTCTTTCAGAGGAGCAGAATCATTTGCGGAGCTGTGAGCTATAGTGTTCTCCTGCGGTAGTGTTGAGGGCAAAGGCTCAGGAGCTTGGCCTGAGGGAGGCCGGAGGTCTGATCTGGGGGTATGGCAGGTCCTGCTGAGGCCAGCAGGTTGTGGAGTTAGGAGGTGCTGGCTGCATGTTTGTAATGTGTTTATTGGGTGATCATTGTTTACATCACGCAGTTTAATGCCAGAGTACTGCAGAGCTACTGTATACCTAAAAGCTCAGGGTGTTTTGGGTTGTTTTATCTTGCCTACCTTCCACCTGGGGTGCACCTGTCCTGTTTCTCTGCCTCTTCCCCAGGTTTGGGAACTTGGTTACCTAACCAGCTACCTACCTCTCCTCATCGATTGCACTCTTCTTTATTATTGTCTTCATTTACTACCCTGGCTCAGTTCCTCCCTCTTTTTTTTGAGATGGGGTCTTGCTATGTACTTAAGGCTGGGCTTGAGCTCATTGTGTAGCCCAGGTTGGCCTTGATCTCACAGCAGTCCTCCTGCCTCAGCCTCCCAAGTGCTGTGATTACAGCGCTGTGCCACTATGCCAGGTTGGTTTGTCTTCTTTTAACCTGACCTCTAAACTAGCAGTAATAACAATAATCTTAAACAAGTATTCGTGCTTAAGTCATTCTGCGTATTTTCCACACACTTTATCCACTTAATTCTAATCCAAGTAAGTTAAGCATGTGAAGTATGTACCGAGATTCTCCCTCATTTTACAGAAGAGGAAACTGAGGCACAGGAAAGTGTGCTGAGTGCCCCGGGTGGGCGCAGCTGGAGCCCAGCCTCGTGTCCCCTGCCCCACCATGTCTTAGTCTGGCTGTGTGACAAAGTGCCATAGGCTGGGTGGCTCACACCATGAATGCTCAGAGGGCCGAGGTGGGGGTGGCAGTGGTAGAAGCTTCCCTCACCCGCACCTGGTGGAGGGGGCAGGGCTGCCGTGGGGCCCCTTTTGTGAGCACACTGGTCCTGTTTGTCACCTTCCAGAGGCCCCACCTTTTTTGGGAGTGACACATGATTTTTTGGTGACATAGCTTTTGAACCACAACAGCCCGTGTCTGTGGTTGGTTCTCCTGCATAGTGTGCTTCTGTTCATATCTTAAAATGTTTCCAGTGTGTCATTTCTTTGCTTATGGGATAAAAATCCAGACTTCAGGCTGCAGATTTAGCTCAATGATGTAAGCGTCTGCCTGGCAAGCGCAAGGTCGTGAGTTTGATCCCCAGTACCAAAAACAACAAACAGAAAAATGCAGACTTCATGGTTGCTGTGTTCCTGTGCTTTGCAAGGCCATGGCCTCTTCTCAGCCCCACCTTCATTATTTCCCACCTGAGTCGTATGCTCCAGGATCTGAGGTTTTTTGTTTGTTTGTTTTTAAGACAGGGCCTCTCTGCATTGCCTAGGGTGATCTTGGTTTAAGCATTACCCAAACTGATCTTAAATTCTTTGGTTCAAGCAATCCTCCTGCTTCAGCCTCCTGAGTAGCTGCCACCACACCCAGCTTATCTGCTAAACTAGTTTTCTCTACATCTTTCTGGATGTTTCTAAATACTCCGTGCCCCTTCCCTGTCTTCCTGTCCAAGAGCTCCTCTTTCTACAAATCTCATCCTATGTGAGAAGCAGTCATAGCCATCAGCACGTGCTTGTCTTGTTTCATGTACAAGTTTTTATATCTTACCTCTTTTGAGCTACTGTTTTGGGTGTGTGTGTGTGTTAAACCCCTAGCTAGACTCTAGAAGTTTTTTTTAAGAGAAGCAAACATGGCTTCTTCCTGTTCTGTCTTATTTTGACCCTCAGAAATGAAGTCTACTCAGAACACTTGATGGAACTCCATAGCAAACTCCTAACGGCTTTCCTTTCTCAGAGCTCCCTATGCACCTAATGCCGGGGCAGTATGCTGCGCTGCTGTCTCATTTAATCCCCACCTTAAGCCCCTGAATGCTGCATGTCCCTTTTCTATCTTTTGTTACATCCCAGTTTAATAAATGAGGAGAAAGGAAAACCCAGAGAGGGAGGTTAAATACCTTCCCCAGGGTTACTTAGCTGGAAAGTGTCAAAGCTGGGCATCCAGCCCCTGTTACTGCAGCCCAGGAACCCCACACCACCTGCTGCATTGTGGGTCATTGCTTTGAAGGTGAGAGGGCACAACTTCCTGTTCCTTATGTGTCCTGCAGCCGGAAGGACAGGGCTGAAGGTGACCAATCCTGTTTCTTCTAAGATACTCTGCTGCTTCTCCCCAGGTCTTAAGCATTGCAGCACCGAGCATAACTCCAGCCTGATGGTGTCTGAGTCAGAGTTTGACAGTGACCAGGACACCATTTTCAGCCGAGAACGGATGCAGCGAGGTGACAGCCAGGGTTCCATGAATGACTCCATTGGGAATGGCACTTCCTTCAGCTACTGTTCAAAGGACAGATAATGGTGCAGCACTGAAGCAGGGGACTTGTTCTGCGGCACCACATGCGACACTAGCTTTTGACAGCATCGTTTGTTGCCCCTCCCATGGGCAGGGTGTGTGCCCCTGATGAGCACAAGACTGCTTTCTTGGAATTTTCAAGAAAAAAAGAAACACAGTTTTGCCCGTTTAACTGGGATGCTTGTTAATAGGAATAAAGGCTGGGTAAAACTCCTAAGGTATATACTTATAAGAGTTTTGTAAGTTCGTAGCTGGTACCCTTTCATATTGCTCATGCTAAAATAAAAGGGGACCTTTATTTTAGACCCTTAGGGAAGATGACTTAAACAAGGATGTTGGGATAGCTGGTCACCCTCAGTAGCTGCAGTCACCTTCAAGGACAGCCGGCCAAGCAAGGCTTCTCCAGTCGGACCTGCAGCCTACAGCTGGGTGTCCTCCCTCGGGGAGGCTTGAGTCCTCTCCGTGCTGAGCTTGACACCTTCCCATGCCTTTGCCACAGCCAGCACTGGGTGTGTTCTCTCAAAACCCCCAGAGCTGAGGAAGAACTGAATTCAGGGACTGGAGACAACAGCAGGGGAGGCGGGGTTCAGAACTTGGAGGTTCAAAGTTGACTACAGCATTTAACATTCTTTGTCTTTCATTCTCTAAGAAAAATAGACCCTCACCTCTGTCTCCTATTATCAGCAGTGGAGTTGATTAGTAATTCAGGGAACATGTATCAAGCATGTAATGTATGCTGTGCCCTGGGCCGCCATGAATAAGGGTAACATCTCTGACTGTGTGACTGTTCTGAAGCAGCCTGTCCTGATGGAAACAGGATGGCCTTGATACTCTGGACTACAAGTGCTTCCCAAAGGGCACCTGGATGTAGACATCTGCATGTATGTTTAAAACATATTTAAAAATAAAACAAAAAGATTTATTAAACAGTTTTCTATCAAATCATTGTAAACATGGAAAAAGTTAAACCATTTCTACCCAATTAACTGAAGTTGATTGTAATTCAGCACAGAATTACGTGCTCATTAGTCCCAGCACTCTAGGAAGCGGACACAGGAGAATCCACAAGTTTGAACAACCTGGGCAACTTGGTGACATAGTGAGACCTTGTGTCCAGGTAAAATACACAAAGGGGTTAGGGATGTGGCTCAGTGCAAAGGACCTAGTTTCAGTGCCTCGTACCACAGAAAAAGTAGCCTGCCAAGGTGATTGGTCCCTGCAAGCCCCCAGCTGCTTGTGGTCCTGAGGCTTTGTAATGCCTAGAACATTCTTTGCGGGAAGAACAGGAAGAGAGAGAACCAGTGTTGTGGCATCACCCGAAGAGCATCCTGCTGTGTGTGCTTCATGACTTGCAGTGCAGCCAGGTGCCCAAGTCACACCCTGAGCACTGGATCTGAGAATCCTGCTGCACTGCCCCAGGAACTCCTACCCCAAATGCTGGAGGGTAAAATCTGCAGGGCCCTCAGGGCCTCCTGAGAGTTCTGCTCCTAGGATTTAGAAGGAGCTCTTTTAACATGGCCAAGAGCAAAGAACATGGGGAGAAAGCACCCACCTGTCGCTCCTGTTAGATCTCTGCTGGGCCACCCCTCCCCTGCCATCTCTCTCCTTTTCTGCCCGACTGTCTCAGCCTGGCCTCTGTGACCTTTCTACCAGAGGGGTCTTGAATCTATGGGGGAATTAAAAAATAAACACCACAGTGGTGATGAGAAACGGGGTCTCTTTTCATTACCCCACCCCGCATCAGAGGACAGAGCACAAGCTGGTATGGTCACCTGGCAGTCTTGATCTTGTGCTGCTTGTCATGGTCTTCAGGCGATGGAGCTTCGGGTAAACGGATGGGCTGCAAGAGTATGGGAGAGTGTGCGGGGCTCACAGCCTGGACCAGCATGGATATGTGCTGGTTTCGATTGAGAGAAAGAGGAACAGTATCTACAGCATCAGCAGCCCACACGTTTATACCCACAGAATTCTAAAGACAGTTTGTCACTCAGTAGGCCAGGCATGGTCCCATGAAGGTGGGGAAGAATCGGGGAGCTTGTCGTTTTGAGTGTGACCAAGCTGCTCTAAATCTTGGTTTTATTTTTGAAATTGTATGGCTTCCCTCATGTGTCCACAAGTTATGACTTGCTAATGTAATACTATTAAAAACATACACTAATCTATGTAGAAATGTTGGTGTTTTCTGTAATGCTGTTTTTTTCTTTTTTCTTTTTCTGGTATGGGGGATCGAACTTATGACTGGGGGCTTGCAAGGCAGGCACTTATGCCGCTGAGCTAAATCCCCAGCCCCTGTAATGCTGTTTTAAGGAAGATTTTTTTTTTAATGCTTTCATATAGAGGGAGTCCCTTAAGTATGAGTCAGAAACTGTCACCTGTAGCCTGTTCTCCTGTTCCCTGGCAACTACAAAAAGTGGGTTTTACATTTTTGAATGACTGAAAAGAAATAAAATATTTTGTTTCTTGCGACTTGTATGAAATGGAGATTTTTGTCCATTAAATAAAGTCTTACTGGAACACATCCACGCTTACTCATTTACATGGCTGCACTTAGAGCAAAGTTAAGGAAGTTTGACAGGAATTGTCTACAAAGCCTAAAATGTTTACTGTCTAGCTTTTCTAGAATTGATTTTTCTTCCCTGAAGTCTAATAGTCACTTACTGCAGACAGACTTCGGGGAGGAACTGCGCATGCTCAGCTCCGTGCTTCGGGTTCTCAGGTCACTGCAGCAGGCAGGTGGTGGCGCACTGCTGAGGTCTGGCAGTGTGGCGGCAGCAGAAGTGGTGCGGGGAGTTGGGCAGTCGGACTCCTGAGTGTGTATCCAAGACGGCATAACCTAACCCCGTTTTTATCACTAATAAAGCTGGCTTAAAAAAGTGTCTCTTGAGTACAGTTCACTTAAAATAAGCTGAACATACACAGAATGTAATTCAATGTTCTAATGTGTGTGCACATCACCATGGTCAAGCTCAGGAACAGAGGCACCACCCCCAGAAGCTTCCCTGTGACACCTGGGAACCTCTCCTACCCAGCACCCACTGGAGATTAGTGTGAATATTCTAGAGTTTCATATCAATAGACCCATACAGGACATACCTACTTCTGGAGCATTCTCCCAAGCAACTCCCACTCTGTATTTAACCCTGTCTCTTAGCAGTGTTGGTGAGGTCAGTGCTTATACAGGTCCAGTTGCTGGTGACAACTGAGTTCATTGTCAGGCTGGTAAGAACTCTGCATTGGTTTAGCAGAGACCAGAACTGTGCTTTCTAAAAATAAATGAACCACATCACACACACACACACACACTCGGGCCTCACAGTGGCGGGTAGTGGGGACCCAGCCTCCTCCTCTTTCTGCTTCCCTGTGGCCATCAGGTGGACAGCGTTCTTCTCCCAGGTGCCCCCACCCCCTAGGCAACAGGGCCAAGTGACCATGGATGGGAACAGTGCATGAAAGAAATCATTCTCCTCAGCAGTTGGTTATCTTTTGTCATAGCAATGGACAAAATACAGCAAAGTGGACCAAATACATTTTCTATTACTGAAACTAAACTTTATTTTTTTTCCAAATCCATTTTATTTCAAAGATGAGAGAAAAAATAAAAGGAAAATAAACTATCACAGAATTTCAAAACAGGTCAATCAGGGGGCAACAATGGTACATACATTGCGCATTGTCATCCTCAAATCTGAAACTAAACTTTTTTGGTACTGGGGATTGAACTCACGACCTGGTACTTGCCAGGCAGGTGCTTATGCCACTGAGCTAAGTCCCCGGCTAAACCTAAACGTTTAACCAAAGTATCCCAGTGTTCTGGGCTGAACTGTATTTCCCAGCCCTCCATATGCTGTGATCATGTCTGGAGATGAGGCCTTCAGGAGGTAATGAAGTTAACTTGAGGCAGCCAGGGTGGGCCCTAGTCCAGTTTTGCTGGTGTCATAAAAGATTTGGACCCCCCAGAAAGATATGGGCTACATGTGCACGGAGACCTCATGAGGACACTGTGAGAGGTGACAAGGGCTCTGTCCTCCAGCATGGACTGACCATACATGACAGGCGTGGGCTACAGAGGCCAGCCTGACTGGGTCTCTCACCACGAGGAACCCTGTGCTGCCCAGGGACTCACCTGCCAGAAAGCTGTCATCAAATGTCACCTATGATTGCACCCGAACCATGAGCCAAAATAAACTTCTCTTCTTTGTAGCATAATCTGTGGTATTATTGGCAACAGAAAACAATTTTAAAAATTCTCATAGACACAGTCCTCCCAAAAACACATTCTGGCTCTCACAGAGGGCATTTCTCACATCCAAACCCACCTAATGACATCCAAGAAGCACTCAGGTGGTCAGGGAGAAACTCACACGGACACTGTGACACAGAAGTAGGGATGTCGTCAATTCAACGTTTATTGATTACACACATGCCACTCTGCAGTAGACAGATACATACAATGTCCGCAACTAGAAAAGTTAGTCCTGTACACACATTTAAAAAGCAACGTATTTTATGTTTTCCACTATTTTTATTCCCAAATTTTACCCAACAAGGTAGAGCATGAGACATTCACAGCAGAAGTTATTATTCAAGTAAAATGCTATTTAAAATAGCTACATAAGGGCAATTAAAACATTGGGATCTATCCTTTAGAGGAAACAAGTTTTGTGGCACAGTTTCAAGTTCATCATGCCCGTTAATGAGAAAATGGGCTTTGTTACATTGTGCTTCTAATCCATATTTTTACTGAGTCCCTACATAAAAATAAAGATAGGCATGGGAAGACATGACAGTCTTACTTAAAACCCCTCAGATGGGCAGAAAGGGCTGTAGAGCAGCTGTGGAAATGGGGACCCCTGTATAGCTGGAGGGAGGGAGCCAAGAAATGGATTTTTAAGGCCATGACTCTTTCTTGTTCTATGATCACTGCTGGGAGCTCCCAGCAACAAGGCCCACAGCACCTTCTACAAGGCAAGTGTTCAACAGAAGACAATAATGCCCAGTAAATGTAGGAATATCCATCTCTCTCTCTGAGTCTACCTAAGGGACTGGCATACTCCTTGGAGGAGATGCCTAGTGATACTTCAGACTCATCCTGAATAGACTTTTCCATTCTGCACATACCATAAACCAGCAGGTGGCGTGTTTCACATATGGAATTTCATGTGTCATGAAAAACTCTTCAGAGCCCCCCCACCCCAACCATTTGAAAATATAAAACATGTCCTTGGTTTTTGGGTTTTACAAAAATAGTGGCAGGTCACATTAGGCTGATGGGCTATATTTTGCCAACTACAGGTCAAATGAGTGGATTTTTCCAGGTATATTCTTTTTTTTTTTTTTTTTGTCATTTTGAGACAGGGTCTCACTATGCAGTTTAGGCTGGCCTTGAGCTCACTTTGTAGCCCAGGCTGGTCTCGAACTCCAAACGACCCTCCTGCTTCAGCCTTCTGAGAGCTGGGATTATAGGCATGAGCCACCACACCCGGCCTCCAGTTATGTTCTTAAAACAGATACATGTCTAAAAATAAATCCCATATATCACATATAGTTACATTACTGAAAAATAACCCCTCCCCCAATGTTGATTCAAAGACTTTGAGTGGGGTTGGTAGCGTATGTTTAATGGTCCCAGCTGTGTGGGAGGCTGAGGCAGGAGAACTGTCAGACTGCACCTGCCTCTAAAAATTAAATAAATAAAAATTGAATAAATTAAATAAACAACAGTGGACTCTCATCCCACAATGCCAAGCCATTTTACTAAACAACAAACTATTCCCTTTTCAAATTATCTTACATTTTTTTCTTTTGGTGTTTCTGAGGACTGGACCTGGGACCTCATGTTCCACTGAACCGCTCTCCTGTACCTCCAAATTATTTTACTTACAAAACTAGTCAAATTTACTGCAGTGGTTGCTGGCCCTCAATTTATGTACCTGGTGAGCCAAATATGCAGGAAAACTTAAAAATATACACTTGGGCCAAGGAAACCACCAGCTTACAAAGTTAAATATGTATTGTAGAGTGTTCTTGCACGCATCTCTGCATTCGTATTTGATTTCTAGAAAACACCACCATAGTATTTGTCTTCTTGATAGAAAAAAGAGGGACACACACAAACCTTAAGCAACTTGGTGTTACACAAAACCACCTAACATCCAGGCAGCAGAAACCACCCGTCAGCACACAGTCTGGCTCTTGATGGGCCTGGGCAGTGTTGCTAGGAGGCAGTTTTGCTCATTCACCTTTGGACCTTGGGAAATGGTGGGCGTTAACCTGGTCAGACGTGTGGCAGCTGCTGCAGGACTACAATGTCCCTCTGGGCCCAGGGACTTTGGAGACTGTTAATTATCCATGCCGCCCCAGTCCGTGGCTCAGTCAGGGTGCTGAGTAAGACAGGCTCAGGAGCAGCTGTGTCCTCCAGTGCCACCTTCAGTCATACCTTCCTCCCATCGCCTGCAGTATCCACAGGACATGATGCGCTGAAAGGAGGGGACGGCCATTTGGCCAGACAGCCTGGGGCAGGCTCCTCGGTGACAGGAGGCCTTTCCAGAAGAGCCGAGGATTGTCCTACTGGGAGCTTTTTCTTTCAGGTTGACAGCCACTACTGGCCACAGGGAGTTCGTGATGAAATATAAGGTAGCTGTACTTGAAAATTTTTTTTTGTCTTTTTCCTTTTTTATTGGTACTGGGGATCGAACTCACGATTGCCTGCTTGCAAGGTAGGCGCTTATGCCGCTGAGCTAAACCTCCAGCCCCAGTACTTGAAATTTAAAGCAGTGAAGTGGGCTGGCAATTGTGGGAATCACTTCTTCTTTTGAAATCACAGTGGTAAAGGCGCTCTGCTCATTTGTAAGTGCAAGAGCAGGTGTTACTACACCAGGATGGACAGACTGACTCAGCTCTGGCAGATGGGCAGGTGGGTGCCAGGCTCCTCCCTCTTAGCTAAGAGGCTGTCAGTGTGCTGCTGGTGTCAGTGGTTCTGGGGTGGGGGATGGGAGGTCACTGAGCCACAGGGGCCGCGCCAGGCTGAGAGACTGTGTGCCCACCTCTGCACCCTCCTGCTTCTGCCAATCTTTGCTTTCAGCTTAGACCCCTTTCCTATAGGAACCAGAAGGAAGCTGAAGAAGGGAATTTGTGACAGTGATGACTTTTGGTCCAGACACAGGGAGAAGCACTCTGCATCCCCTACAGTGGCACAGGCAGCTCTGGGCTACTTCAGAGGCTACAGAGGGTCAGTCTGGCCTCTGCCTCATACACAGTGTCTAAAAAGGCTGCTGTTCTTGTGACCTGCCATACTCCTGGCTGGGGCCAGGCCACAACACTGGGCCTTTCTAAGAGGTCCAAGGGAGTCCACTCTCACTGCCTTGCTCTGGAGTGATCGGGTCATGCTGGGGACCCAGCTAGCTGTCCAGGATCTGCAGTCCCAGGCTCAGGTCTCAACCCCACTTACAGAGGAGGATGGGGATGATACATCTGCTTAGGATCATGAGGACTGGCTAAATCCTAAAATCCACTAATTCTAGTAGCCTACTAGTTTATTTAAAATCATGGATGGAATGTCCCCATTTACTTCGGTGAGTGTCCTTTCTTTATTTCTTAGGGAACCGAAGACTCCTACAGGCCTCCATAACACACATACTTGATTTCCAAGTACTCGTCAATGCCATACTTGGACCCCTCTCGCCCGAGACCAGACTGCTTCACGCCCCCAAAAGGGCACTCCACGGAGGAGATCAGCCCTTCGTTGACGCCCACCATGCCGACCTCCAGCTGCTCTGCCACTCTCCAGATCTGGGCCGGGTCCTGGGAGTAAAAGTAACCTGGCAAAGCAGAGGGAAGGACGGGTGTGACATGTACAGCCTTCCCTAGACATCCTGTCTGAAGCCGAGGACGCCAGGGGCAGCCCTTTGCCTGGCCGCTTGGCCTGGAGCCTCCTGGCTCCCAGATAAGCCCACGTTAGACCTCTCCATCTCTGCATCTCTGGACCCTGGATGTCATCTCTGTTCCTGTCCCAGCCCCCGTGAGGACTCTCACATACCCGTCAGACTGTGACACCACTGCCCTGCTTAGCTTCTCTAGCCCACCATGAATGCATATTAGATTTCCATACATTTTTGTTCACACCTTTTGGCGATTCCCGGTTTTCTGGAAAATAAGGCTGAATTCCTTAGTGGCTACTCAGACATTTCCCAATGTTCCAAGGAACAGTTACAGCTTTACCTTCCATCCGTCGCTCACCAGCCTCTCCAAACTAGCTCTCATCTCTCCTCACCAAACTTGTTTTTCTCTGAGCTTTTCTGGTCCCTTCGGAATCTCTCTCCTCTGACTCAGCATGATCAGAATTTTATCTATCACTTACAGCCTAGTACCTCCACCATCAACGCATGGACAAGGGAAGAAACCAGTCCTGAACTTGGTATGGCAGAAACCCTGTCCCCACATCTGACTCTGTAAGTAGGTGACGTGGGACAGGAGAGCCCACAGCCTGCTCACTCCCTCCCTGGATGTAACAGGTTCTTCCATGTGGAGGGGAGGCTTCCATGGAGCAGCAGTGTATTGCTCCTGTGCCTCATATTTCCTCCCTGCCACATTCACTGTGGATGCCAACATGCTCACTTTCTCAGGACTACTGGGCAAATGCTGTGCTGCCTGACCACTTGCCAACTGAAGGTCAGCAGCTCCTGCCCACACCTCCCTGCCTTTTACTCTCTGATGATGCCCATGGTCTACGCTTTCAGGAGAGGCAAAATAGAAGCAAGAGCACTTGAAATTTTGGGGTGCTATGCTCCTGAGAACACACAACAATGTGCACCATTCTCTCTCTACTGTCCCATCTCTGACCAGTGACCATCTCAGTGTCCCATAGGGCACAAATCAAAATAATTATTATTATTATTATTATTATTATTATTTTGTACTGGGAATCAAACTCAGGACATTGTGCTTGCCAGGCAGGCACTTTGCCCCTGGCCCAAGTCAAAAGAATTTGGTCACTCAAATCTGACTTGCCACTTGGAAAGCAACGTTATGTGTTTTACTTGAGTTTTTTTTCTCAGAATCCAGAGCAGTGGTTCAAAATGCATGGCTGGCAGCTGCTGGAGAAAATAAATGTGACCACTGCCCAACAAGCACGAATGCCTACCTGCTAACCCGACGTCAGTGGCATTGGCAATCGCGATAGCCTCCTCCTCTGTATCGAACCTGGAAGTTACAACAGGTCATAAACAGAACCTCCAAAGGGAAGAGTACAGAAACCCAGCTTTCTTTTCTTCTGATTCATTTACCGAATAATGGCAAGAGGTAAATCACGATTTTGCAAAGAGATTCAGGGCCAGAGAGCAGATGAGAAGAGCACCAACTGCTGAGGGACTCAGCATTCCTGCTTGAGTGTTAGTTCAGTCCTGGCCTCAGCTCTTCTGGGAAGATGAAGAGAGAGCAGGCCAGCGTGCAGACATTGTGACATGTCAGACCACCACACATCCCCTAAGGAATGGATGTTCCTGGTGCCACGAAGAACTCATAGTCATAACTGCTTAGATGGCATCAGCTGTGCTCAGGGTGGAAGCATCACAGATACTACCCAGAAGCAGGCACGAGGCAGTAGAGGAAAGCCATTCAGAGGCAGAGGACAAGGCCAGCTTTAAAACAGGCTTTGCCACTTACTCCTGCTCCCCAGACTCACTGTGTGTGGCGTCTGTTCCTCTCTGAAAGAAAAGATTTGTGCCAAAGCCCTCTGCAGTTTCTTCCAGCATTCTAATTTTATTTTAGGAACAAGATCTGAGTGGTATTTTTCTGTTATTACAGAATTATAACTGTGGCATGAGGTTCTAAGCATTTAAATATGGAGACCCTCTAGCAAAGGGAACCCACTGTCTCTGCAGGGCTATGCAGAGCACACTTGGAAATTTTTAACCTGCCTGAGGTTATGACACTAGGCAGCAAAGCCTGAGTCTATACCCCTGTCACCTCCAAAGCCTGCACTGCTAGCTACTGCATCCTTTGGCTACCTGAGAAAGCATCTGGTTCATGTTCTAGGAGTAACATTTCTATTAAACTGAAGGATGAACATTTTTTTTTTTTGTCGGGACGGGGATTGAACTCATAACTGCATGCCTGCAAGGCAGCCGTTTATGCCGCTGAGCTAAATCCCCAGCCCTGGATGAATGTTCTTGAAGTAGTATATTTCTGTAATGCTGGGATAATATGTAATCTCCACAAGCAAAATGGTACCAAGGCTAGCAAAGTACATGATAAAAACAATTTCTGACCCTGGGCAAGTGCAGCTGCTGGAGATGCCAGAGGGGAGAGAAGGAGAATCATGACTTGAAAAAGCTCCATCAGCAACAAACACCAAAAATATGCCAGACACTTTTGCAGGCCAGGAAGGTGGCTGAGTGCTAGAGGGAAATGGTGGCCACTTCTGGAGCTGTGGAGGTGAGGCACAGCACCCCCATCACACCCTTGAATTTCCAGCAATCTTGTGTGTAGTCCTGGACTCCTGGTTCTGTGCTAGGTTCTAGGGGACAGCAGAGAGGCTCAGGCAGTGCCCACACCCAGCTGCCACACCAGCCATACACAACAAGCATGGGCAGGAACAGGGGGTGGCAGCCTCATTTTCACCAGCCTATTGCGATAGAGATAACTGCAAAATACTCAGGAGGAAGGGATACTGCAGTGGGCGGAGAGGTGCTGAGACAAGATTGTGGTGCTGAACCCCCAGCCCCACCCTGAAACTTGGCCCTTTTCCCCTAAATACATCAGGAGCTCAAACTTGGGTCTCAGCTTCTCACAGCCTCATGGCAGGTGTCGAGGATGCACAGAATTCAGGGCCCAAAGATGAATTCGCATGGGAAATCAGGAGACGGCTGGGGAGCTCTAAGACTAAAAACTGACGACAAACAGCACAGTGTATGCCAGACCAAGAAGAAACCGAGAAGCAGAATAAAAACATAAGACAAGGGATAAACAGCTCCAGCAGATTTGGGGGGAAACAAAGCAGGAAGATACAGGGAAGAAATGACTGTAAAGATCAAAGGGCAAAAAGGTAGGGACAAAGAACTCAGGGAGTGGGCGGTGCATCTGAAGAACTAAGACACAGAAACTCAGAAGTCTCAGGGTTTCTCTTATATGAGAAAGCCGAAATACAAGCAAGGAGAAAAATAAAGGCAGGCTTTTTGGGGAAGAGGAAGAAATTGGAAAGGGTTGGAGGGATGGGACAGAAAACAATCAAGATATGTGTTATATATGAGCCAGTTCCCCAAATGAACATGAATGTCATTACTGCAGACACATCCCAATGAAAAAGAGGCAGAAAAGTAATCCAGCACCTGGAGGCGAAGGGCTCTCAGAAGACATCAGGAGGGACGAAGGGATGGAAGGAACAGGTAAGAGCAGCGGAGGCCACAAGTAGCAACCCCATGGTAACCATGGCTGGTAAAGGATACACAGAGGGGAGGAAACCTCTGTGAGACATAACGATCACAAATTTCCCAGGGCTGAATGAACACTTCAGATGTTAAAAGAAAGACATCAGGACCTAAGCCCGGCAAAATCCTGGGGCAAGATGCACCAAAGCCGTTGCAGGAAGAAGTAATAATGTCAGAGGCCAAGGGAATTCTAAGCATTTCCAGAGGTTAAAAAAATAAACTGATGAATTAACTCTGCTCTTCGGTGGATGGGCTCGGTCCTGATCCCTGCTGGGCCCCCAGCCCCAGAGCACAGGAAGCTCTGCTGCGTCTCTGGTCTTCCCTCAGGTTAGAGGAGCTTACTTGATAACTGGTGCCAGCGGCCCGAAAGTCTCTTCGTGAGAGCAAAGCATGTCCACCGTGACGTTGCTGAGCAGGGTGGGCTCGAAGAAGTTTCTCCCATATGAGTGCCGCTTCCCGCCTGTCACCACGGTGGCGCCTTTAGAGACTGCGTCACTCACGTGCTTCTCCACCTGTGTGACAAGGAAAAGAAGAGCACTTAGGGAGGCTGGCTGTGGAGACTCCACGTGGCACAGTCTCTTAGAATGCTCACACTGCAGAAAACTAATTGGTCTTCTTTTGATTTCCTGGGGTCACTTTCCTTTCCCTCTTGTGTGAGTCCCAGACTCTTGGTCCCCTGTCATCCAACTATGTGTCTGGTTTCTTCTGATTCATTCTCTTCACTATGGGTCTGCACTTCTTCCAGATGGGGGCACTTCTGTTCCCAGAAAGTGTGCTTAGCTGATTTTGTGGCCCAGCAACATCACCAAGTACACCAAGTGCATACCTACATGTACACTACAGCCCGTCTGCTTCTCATTCTGTTCACTTGGACCTGGTAAAGGCTCTTGATCTAAAGAATTAAGTTATTTTCCCCCAGCTTTGAGAAGCTCTTCTCAATTATTTATTGGATAAATGACATTTCCTCCATCTTCCCAATTCTTTCATTCTATAGCTCCTCACAGTAAGGAGTCTCTCCCCTCTCCCAATTTACAGATAGTCCATTAAACAGATAATGAATTTTCTGTTTAATGACTCTTTGGTTTTATGACTGAGGTGCCTTGCTCAGACTTATGACCCACATTCAGACTTACCACGCAGGAATGTGAGTGGCAGTGGGCTTTATGGTGGCTTCTTCTACAATAAATGACTGTATTTTTGCTGACTGTATGGTGGCTATTATAGCTTTGTGTTTCATTATACACTACAGCACTGTATCAGAGTTATGCAAATAAAAGCAAAATCATCAGGTTGGAACTTAACCACTTCTTTCTTCTGAATATTGTAATGTACATAGTATGTATAATTCCTCACTTAGGGACGCAGTCATTCAATGACCTAGTTGCAGGAACAAAGCTCGGTCATTAAACAAGTTGTGTCTGTAATTCTAATTTCAAAGAGCTTGGCTATATTCTTTCTCTATGATTTGTTTTATTCCATGAGTTCTCTCCAGTTTTATCTTCTATCTTCAGCTGCTGAGTTTTTGGACAGTTGTAGTTCAGACTGTCTCGCTTTCATGGCTTCACTTTCGTAGACACGCTCCTTGTTTTGCAGGTATACCGTCTCCTCAGCACTCACAGAGACTTCCTCTGTGTTGCTCGGCTGTCTGCTTCCTTCAGGGTCTGCTGTTTCCTCCTGCAGACTTTGCTTTTCTGTGCAGATGGCTTTCAGGCATCAGGACTGTGGTCGCCTTTGCTGTGAACTTGGGTTTATTCTGACGTGGCAGCATCCCACGGGGCGGCTCCCTTTCCCCAAAGGACACAGGCAGAAAGGTGTCACTCCTGAAGCCGGCACCCCTGGGCCAGCTGCTGATTTTTCCAGAATAACTGCTCTGCCTGGAACAAGTGTGTCCGGTGGCCTGTGCGTACTGGGGTGGGAGGGCTGGTGTGGGAATGAGCCGGAAACAGTGCACGAGTGTACCCCACTGGCTCCAGGGTTCCCTTCTTCAACCCCCCACTCCCTGTACAACCTATTCCAGACAGGCTCCGATGCCCTCTGCAGCTGCCCAGGACAGGACCGCCTGCTTTGATTTTTCTATTAACATAGCCCCTTTGCGCCTGCGGAATCATCACATTCTCTGGAGTCTTCCTCTCCTCCACTGTTGGCTGAATTTTCTACAGCATTTCAGAAGAGACACAATGATAGGCCTGGGCACATTCGGCCATCAAGATTCACTCATTTTGAATTTAAAAATCTCATTGCCGGCACAACTTCCTGTTAGCAGGATGGCTTTCAGTGATTTGTATTTTAGAAATCTATTTATAACTTATTTAACAGCATCCTACTTCCTTAGCCCTAACAGAACATGCTTTGCCCCTCTCTGTATTAAATGTGATATATAGTACTTTTTCCTTAAAGCCCCCGAGCCAACCCCATTCAATTTTATTTTTCCTTTTTTGGGGGATGAGGATGGAATCCATGCCTTCACACATGTGCTCTACCACTGAGCATATCCCTAGCCTGAAACCATGTCCTTACACAAGGTTATTTTTTACCAAACTCCACTAAAGCAGTTGTATTTAATTGAAGTTCTAGTGTGCAGCGCCCTCTACAGGGCAATATCTGCATACCCACTTAAGGGGAAAAAAACCCTCCAACACAGCACCCACCCAGACTGGCTGCAAATGAGCATCCTCTGGGCACTTAAAAGGGTGTGGCACAGTGATGCTTGATTGTGTGAGGCTCTGGCTTTCATTTCCCAGAACTACCAACAAAGCAAAGCAAAACAAACCAGAACAAAGCAAAAGCCTTGGCCCTACTTGAGACAAATTAATAGTCAGCAGCCTGGGGACACAGGCATGGTACCTGTGAAAAGCACGGGGGTAGAGTGTTGAGAATTACCATTTGGGACTTGAACTCAGACCACCTTCACTAGACAAGCCACTGTCCCTGTGTTCCAGCATCCAAAGTTACCTCTAAAATGCAAGTGGTATCCTGTGAACTTTAATGCAATTTCTGTCCTGAGAGTAACACAAGTAATAACCAGACACTTGTCAGAGCACTCTCTGACCTCCATGCTTCCTTAGGGGACAGCAATGGCTATGGATTTGGCTGAAGTGACCGCCCATTGGGTCGGGGTGGTCATGGGTCTGAGTCTGGCCCTCTGGCTCTCAGGCTGTGAAGAGTCCACAGGGGCGTGGACTGTGTTGTCCCTGTGAACACTGCCTCTGCCTTCCTTAATCTTGGTTCACCTAGGAATTGGCTGAGTTCCACCTGTTACCCACCCCAGCCTCCTCCCTCCTTCTGTCCTACAAACCATTTCCAACTGCTGCATCTGCCTGATTTTAAAGACTGTTAAAATCCTTGTCTAGGCAACATATTGGACATACTGAATTTCAAGTATTATAAGAAAGTTTCTCACCACTCTAAAAACACGGGAGAGCGAAGAAATCTCACCTCACTAGTAATCTAGCATGCATCATTTCTTTCATCACACAAACCCTTCCTGAAAGAGGTTTTATTTTACATGTCTAAATCCTGAACAATGGCACCCATGATTTTCTATTTGCCTGCTGGAGAGCTTTCCTCAGGAATTCTCCAGGAAGGGTACTTTGTCATTAAAAGAAGAATTACAACCATTGTGATAGAAGACTTAGGGAGGGAAGTAGATATCATAAGATCCCAGCGTAATGGCAGCTGGAGAAGCTCATGGTAAGACAACGCCCCCGACCATGCGCCTTCCCAGCCTTACTGGGCATTTAACCAAAGTGATTTTGCTCAGCTAAGCTTTTCACTTTGAAGCCATAGAGTTTACTTTCACAAATGCTAACATGAACTTACCTTTTCCACTGCTTTTTCATTAATTAGTGGGCCTTGAGTAGTTCCCTCCTCAAATCCATTCCCTATGTGCAGGCTGTTGTGAATTGCTTCCGCAAATTTTTTTACAAAGGAATCGTGGATGCCCCTTTGCACCAAGAATCGGTTTGCACAAACACAAGTCTGCAGAGGGGACAGAAACAAACCCACAGAGTCAGTTTGTTGGGAGCTATTGGTCCAACCAGGAAATGTGACACAGGTTCCTCCTTGCTGGGAAAACTTCCCCAGGTGGCTCTGTCATGGGTGCAACCTGCTGCTCTCTTCCTCTGGGTGGGCTGGGCCCCAAGATAACTGCACTTCCTCTCTGCCTCCCTCCATAGAAGCTACACGCCTACAGTCACACATGTGAGCAAGGATAAGTATCTCTGTGTACAATAGGACTAATGGCCACTTATGCTGTTTTTTTTTTTAAACAGCTTGAATAAACTTATGAAACAAATAGGAGAGGGGGCCACAACCCTCCTGAGGGAGCAGTTCAGCAGCAACAGCAGAGAGGCTATAAAGAATGAGATCAAATGATAACTTACATGTTCTAGCTGATCCTTCCAAGTGTTTACCTGAATCTGTCATTTTAAAAGTGGACCAGTTGAGCACAGTGGTACATACTTGTAATCACAGCACTTGTGAGGCTGAGGCAGGAGCATTACTGTGAGTTCAAGGCCAGCTTAGGATGTAAGTGAGTTCAAGGACAACCTGAGCTACATATCGAGACCCAGTCTCAAAACAACAACAACAAAGCCCTTATTTCACATCAGTCTCAATTACTGAAAAAAACATTGCTTATTTTTTTCCTAATCAGATCCTTATTTTAAGCTGTAAAAAGTAACTAAAAGAAATGTAATCACTAATCAATTTTTTGTCATTTTTCTTCATCATGTACTATCTTACAGTAGAAAAAAGTATACATTGAACTTCAAATACTCTGCATGTTTATTGCCATAAAGAAACCTATCCAAAGTTGTAACCTGATGGTTTAACACTGAAGACAATACACATTGGCATTGGTGTTTGTAAAGGGAAGTATATTTATTTCAATCAGGTGAATTAAAGTTATGAAAAAGGGGAAAAATTAATTACCAAAGGTCAAAACAAAGATGAAATTTGACATAGAATAGTATGCAACATTTCACCTTTTCATAACAGAACCTTTCTGGTGTATTTATTCTATTTCCCGAAAGCATTTAAAATGATGGTATATTAAGGTCACAGCTAAAGACTACTTCCTGAGAGCCAGGCTCCTGGTGGCAGCTGGGACAGGGTCAGAGAGGCTGGCTCTGTGTGCAGTGCTCACTCCTCAGGGTGGTAATTCAAGTCACACTGTTTTTCCAGAGTTTCCCTTTCTCATCTGTAAAATTTGAGGTTTGCGTCAGATGACTTGGAAGGTCCTTGACAAATCTAATATTCCAGGATTTCCTAGGCAGATGCGACTCTCCCAGGACAATCTGGGAATTGTCCACACACCCTTTATTGGGTGTTCCTGAACCCTGATACCCTGAAACCCAAGCAGGTCTTGGCAGGAAGCAGGGTTCTGAGTTTTTCCAAAAACTATTCTCAGAATTTCCCTTCCTTTCTTCTTTCCTTCGAGATAGGACACCTCAGAGCTGAAGGCTATTTTGTGTCTAAGAAATGGTTATATCTGTTTAGTAGAGAAAAGCCCAATGGAAACAATCAGATTCAAGGGGTAGAAGTGAGAAGAGAGGATTGTTTAATGGAAACACATTTGCAATTCACTAAATCCTCTGAAGCCAGAAACACATACTTCTCTGTGGTCTACTCAGGCCTTGCAGTCCTTAGCTAAATCAAAGGGAATATATAAATATTTGCTGAAAGAATGAAGTAGCCAGAAGTGAGACAGACCAGACAAAGCCCAACATTTCCCTTGTTTAGCTGACAGCCAGAAGAGGGCATGCTTTGGCTAACAGTTACAGGGGCAACTGTGCTGGCTGTCCTGCACAGGCAAGAGATGCCTGCCCTGATCACAGTAGGCTAGAATTTGAACCAATCAGGTTTGAATCAGCAGGCCTCAAATTTGGACCAATCAGCAGACTCAAACTTGGATTAATAGGCTGGGCTGAATTTGGACCAATAGGCTGGCTTCAATTTGGGCCAATCACAGTCCTGCTGTCGCTCTAACCCCTAGCAGCATCCCCTGACACTCCTGTGGTTAACCTAGGAGGACTTTCTCTGGTGTGTGTAAAGTGTTTTTTGGTAGCCCTGTAAATCTGTTGGTTATGTGAAAGGGAGCAGAACAGGTTGCTTTCACAAAGAGCTATATGTTACGGGGGCCAGCTGTGAAGAGCTCCAGAGAGCAGCAGAAGCTGCTGAGAAAGTTCTAGATGGCTGCTAAGGTTAGAGCCTTGGCTACTGAGGAGCTGACTGGAGGGGTACAGCTTCAGAGTTGTGACACCTGAGGGCAGAGCCCAGCTGGGTGGAGGTCTACATTCTGGAGAACCCAGACTGTAACACCAAGGGCTGAGAGGTGCTGTCTTTCAAGGTGATTTCCACTCCAGTTAAGAGAAATAATCCTCAGGAGATGAGCAGGTGGAGGAGGTGGTACTGTGTGATCTTTGTTAAGGCCCACATAGCTGCACCTCCGACCCCGGAGATTTTAGTAACTCACCTGACCAGCGTTCCTAAATTTAGATGCCATGGCCCCTGCCACGGCCTGATCCACGTTGGCACTGTCGAAAACGATGAATGGGGCCAGGCCGCCCAGCTCCATGGAGACCCTCTTCACAGTGCTGGCTGCGTGGCGTAGCAGGACCTGCAGGCGGCAGGAAGCGTGCAAGGCATGAGCAACAAACCCAAGGACCGGGCCACAAGGCCTCTGCTGCAGGCGTCACCCAGAAAAGAAAGAAGGTGCACACAGTGTGTATGGGGCGGTAGTGAGCACAGGAAAGGGGAGAGATGGAAACGTGCATTCACACTTGCTTACATGTGATAAAAGATAGTAAGGAAGTAATAATTGTTCATAGAAGAGACCAGCGGGGGCTGTGATGGAGGAGGCAAGGTGGGACTTCTCAGCGTAAACGCGGTAACACTGCCTCGAATTTTGTACCATGTAAGTATTAAAATATAAGGGGTAGGTTTAAACATCACAAGATAGAGACAAGGTGAGGAAAAAAATCACCCAGAATTCCTCAAGCTATGGTTTACCACTGAGAGCATTTCAAGGTATATATTCAGAATGTATACTTCTTCTTTGAAAAATAGAAAATAATAAGGTATAATCATACAGCTTTGTAACCTGTTCTATCTTCCTCATTAGCCATTTAACTGTAACATCATAACATTTCATAACACTTCACACCTTGGCTTTTGTTTTTTTTTAAGATAGGATCTCACTATGCAGTTCAGACTAACCTTAAGCTCATTATATACCCCAGGCTGGCCTCAAACTTGTAGTGATCCTTCTGATACAGCCTCTGGAGTGTGTTGATTACAGGTGTGCACCACCATCCCCAGCCTCTTGTTCCTTTAGTGTAATTCTGTAATGTGAAAACCTGCTTATGGCAGCACATATGATTTTAGAGCATTCCTTTAGATGCCTGCATAATATTCCTCTGTGTGACTATACTATAACTTTTATTATCCATCCTCCAGATGTGGACATTTAAGTGGTTTCCAATTCTTTGCTGTTAACTGCAGTTATTCCCTCGAAATAAATTTATAGGACTTGTTCAATGGACAAGTGTTACTTCTTGTACATATAATTATTAAACTCCACTTCGAGATTTATGGCTAAGAAAGCTGTTCAGGATATTTTATTACAGGACAGTAGGTCTTTGTCCAATCATGGCTATGAGAAAGACAGACCTACTTGAGAGAGTTCAAGTGAAGGAGACCAAGTTCAGGCTGGCCTTGAGCTCACTATGTCGCCCAGGCTGGCCTCAAACTTGTGGCCTCCCAAGTGCTGAGATTACAGGCATGCGCCACCATGCCTAACTTAAACATATTAGACTCAACACAAATATTTTCATTTTAAATTTCTAAAAAATGCTACTACCAGGCTGTTGACTTCAGAATTCACTCCAGTGTGAAGATGGTTTCCACATGGGGTCCCTGTTGAGTCACTTCAGCTTGTCTTCCTCACAGCGATGGCCCACCTGGCTTAGCCTGCCCTGGGCCCTGGAGCTGCAGCAACACTGTCCTTTCCTGGTCTTTTCGGCCTTGGTGCCCACAACTGATCTCCTCAGGACTCGGTGTCCTGGGATTGACTGTGATTCACCTGGCTCCTGTCCTCGGCCACTGTCGGCCTCTGTATGCTGTTTCCCTCGGGGGACCACTCACAGGAGACACTAGGTGTCACAAGCTGTTCCACTCTGCAAGGCCCTGGGAGCAGGGCAGGGGTGTCTCCAGAACACCGCCCTGTGAGTGCTTCACCTGGGAGGTAAGAATCTTTGTCCTAGGACCAGGAGGTGAAGACCGGCTCAGAAGAGGCCCCGACACAGGGATCAGCTGTTGTCGCTGCTCTCATGGGTGGTGTTACCACCTTGGTGCTGAGGATTGAACCCAAGGTCTACTCTCCACATCCAGCCTGGATTCTTTTTGCTATGTGTATCACTGTTCCCTTTAAGTCACTTGAGCAAATCCCTGTCCTAGGTAAAGAGAAGCAAAGCTAGACCTGAAGGAATACAGCCGACACCTTCCTAGAGACCAGACCGCTGCTGGCAGTTGCTGAGGAAACCTCGGAATGAGACAGGAGAGGTCACTGCCCTGGGCCCAGCACTCTGGGATCTCCCTGGCCTGAGCAGCAAAGGTGTCACAGCCTTTTTCCTTGTCCTCTCTCCCTCAGCTTCACAACATCCGAAGCCTTCGATATCTGAGAGTAAGTGCGCATAGCCAGATCCACCAACTAGGGGTATGGCAGTTTACGGACCTAACATCCCTGCTCTGAGAGGAATGGATGACAGATGAGAGGGCTGGATGGCAATGAGACAGGTGGACGGCAGGCGAGATAAGTGGCTGACAGATGAGACGAGTGGGTGGGAGGCATCTAAGGGCTGCTGTCTGCGCGGAACTGTACATGACAAAAGTGACTGTGCTTGGGAATTATATGATAAGTGAATTATTCCATCCCGCTTTTCATGCTTTCCAAAACTAACAACTTTCACAAAAACCTTCAGATTTGAATTACATTTAGTCTACTGTTTTTTACATATGCCTAGCAATGGGTATATCCATGCATGCAGGTATGTACATATACACATACACATACATGCAGTAGGAAAGGGTATATCATTTCTAAACATTGTAAATAAGAGTTTTGGTTCCACCCTGACTTTTCCCTTTTTTTTTAAACTTTTTTTTTTTTTTTGCTTTTTCATTTTTATCGGTACCAGCGATTGAACTCACAACCGCACACTTGCAAAGCAGGTGCTTATGCCGCTGAGCTAAATCCCCAGCCCCTTTTTTTGAACATCTAAAAGAATCAGTACAAATCTACTCCCAGGCACACACATGAAGTTTTAAAGAAAGGACTTGCTAACACTTAAGGAAAACAATACAGCTAGGAAAAAAAAAAGATTTTTCCTTTTCCATCAATACCTTTATAGTAAATACAATGTTCAGTTCTAAGACACTCATCTCAGCATCCTTGGTGAGTTTCTGGAATCCTTAATTTTAGTAAAGAAATGTACAGTCTGGATTTGAAGAAATGTGATGAATAGTATCCTGCTGCTCGACACTAAGCAAAACAATAGGAAAACAATGATACTGCTCTGGTACTGTCACCTAGAAGCCCGTGTCATGTCACAATAGGGAACACTGCTCCAGATATCTCCATAGGATGAGAACATACTGTGTTAGCAAAGCTCTAACACTCTGCTAGAAATCTTTTAAAAGTCTGTGACGAAAATAAAATAGTATTTTTAAACTCTATAAAAAGAAAGCCAGGTGTGACGGTGCATGCTGTAATCCCGGCACACGGAGGCTGAGGCAGGAGGATCACCACAAATTCAAAGCCAGCCTGGACTACACAGCAGGTTCCAGAATAAAAAACAAAAACGAACAAAACCCCCCAAAAACCAAAACCCAAAACTAAAACAAAACAAAACAACCAAAAAACAAAAAACCGGCTCAGAAGAAGGAAAGAAAAATATTAGAAGGGCTAGTTTTCTTTGAGACCTACCACGCACCTTTCCCGTGACCGTTGAGCCGGTGAAGGAGATCTTGGACACCAGTGGATCGGTGCAGAGCACCTCCCCAACCTCACTGGCCTTGGCTCTGGAGCAGGGGACGACGTTGTACACGCCGGCAGGGATGCCTGCCTGGTTTGCGAGCTGGAAGGCAAACAGCCAGCGTGGTGATAAGTTATTAGACAGAGACAAACAGAAAACTGAAGTGAATAGATGAGTGAGCAAAGATTAACGGCAAGAAAATGAAGCTGACCCTGGGCTCCGAGTATCTGTCTAATCTGTAATATCCACACTACTGAAGCAAGCATGGGCATGGTGTGCAAACACGTCTGGGCTGGGGGGTAATTCGGGACAGTCAGGCGAGGCCCTAGGTTCAATCTCCAGCACCAGTATATATCAATATTTATATGTAAGTAATTACACATTTATATATTTATGTTTTATACGCATCTAAATCTGAAATACAATTTTTAGTGCTAAAGTGATATTAACATTAATGCCTGTTAAACATTATTAAAATAAATTTCTTGGGGGTGTAAATTTTGCTGTCCCTTGCTATTTAAACATCAGATTTCCTTCCCAAGAAAATACAAAGGGGTATTCAAGAAAAAAGGTGGTGATTTTCCAGCCAGAGGGTGGAAAGGTGTTTAGGGTAAAGCCATTGGTGCAGGGCCACAAGCAAAGTGCCTCTGAGTCCCTCTCCCAGGGTGCCGAATAGGAGAGAGTGTGTGTGTGTGTGTGTGTGTGTGTGTGTGTGTGTGTGTGTGTGTTGTGTGTGTGTTGTGTGTGTTGTGTGTATGTGTTAGCTTTGCACTGTTTGAGGCAGGGTCTCACTATGTTGTCCAAGGTGATCCTCCTGCCTCAGTCTCCAGAATGCCATGCCCAGCCAGAGAGGAGAGAATCGAGGCAGAGAGATGAGCTCAGCCAAGGTGTCCCCAGGCTCTAGCAGGGCAGCTGCTGTCCAGGGCAGCCCACAGGGGAACTGGACTCTCTCCATGGTGATTCTGTTTCGGTAAGACATGTCCTGAATTATTTGAATTTCTGAATCCCGTGAACATAACTTATTATATAACTCTTACTGGGATTCTGGGAAGATGGTGGTAGAAACAGTTTCTCTAAATCTTCTCACGAAGACAGCAACTGGGTAGTGAGACCAAAGTATCAGTGGCATTGATAGCAAGACAGTTAAAGGAAATATTCATGACACAGGTGGATCCACCAGCTGTCCGCACATGGGGAGCACCTGGAGGCCTCTGGACACCCGTGTGAGGGGCAGAGGGCAGCCACGGCCACAGGGGCTTGGAACCACACACAGAGCCAGGCGCCCACACACAGCAGCTCTGAGCAGGACAGGGATGCTCAGATAAGGCTGAGGAAGGGAACCGAGCCAAGGAATGATTTTCAGTAGTGGGGACTCAGCCCAGCACTCTTGCACTGAGCCACATCCCCATCCCTATTCATTTTTTGAGATAAGGTTTGCTAAGTAATCAAGCCTGCCCTCGACTGTACCATCCTCATGCTTCAGGCTCCTGGGTAATGGGGATTATAGGTGTGCACCTCTGCAGCTGGCTCAAGGCTGAGGGTAACAGGCAAGGTCAGAGGGCACCAAAAGTTGGGCGGGCATCACTGTAGTACCGGAAATTGAATCCAGGTTCTTCACACTGAACCAAATCCCTGGCCATTTTATACATTTTTAAATTTTAAGACAGAGTCTCACCAAGTTGCCCAGGCTTGGTCAGAACTTGTGATTTTCCTGCCTTAGCCTCCCAGAGTACTGCAGATTTATAGTAATGCGCCACCGCATCTGGATGGAAGGCTACCATAGGAAACCTGGCTTTATCACATGACAAAAGAAGCCACTGGAGGGTTTTAAGCAGAATATGATTTTCATGGATGCAGATGGAACTGAACAAGCATAGTGAGGGACAGAAACTCCAAATGTGAGAAGCACCTACATTTTAGTGCCTATTTAATGGAGATGAAGGATATCATTTTTAGGGTGGACTAAAAGATACACAGGCTGCAGGTATCACAAAGTGTCCCATCTATTTTTTTTTCTAAAAAGAGCAACTGACTTAAAATAACTCTGAACAGATTAAAACACAACACCAGCATGCAGCAGAGAGGGAAAGAAGGAAGCCACCAAACTGTTTCATTCCAGCCTTGAGGAAAACCCACAGCTGGATTTGGCTGGCTCTACAGAGTCGTAGGGAGAGGCTCACCTGGGCCAGGGCCAGGGCGGAGAAGGGCGTGTCCTCGGCTGGTTTCACCACCACGGTGCACCCGGCTGCCAGGGCGGCCCCCACTTTCCGAGTGATCATAGCGCTAGGGAAATTCCACTGGGATCAAAGAGCAGAGGACAAGATGTGAGAGGAAGGACCTCACTCTTCCCCGGGCAGGGCAGGCAGTTAACACATTCCATTGCACAACTGCCTGGGGAACCTGCTCTCCAGCTACCTGGGAGAGCTCCCGGAGCTCCTGACACTCAGGAGATAAAGGTGCCCACGAAGACAGGACAAAGCTACCTGGTCCAGTGTCTCCTGTAAGGGGCCAGGTGGTAGGATTTTTAGGCTTCGTGGAGGGTACAGTTCCTGTCACAACTCAACTCTGAAGCTGCATCCTGAAACCCATCAAAGAGACCGTGCACATAAGCAGATGTGATGTTTCCCAACTAAATCTTATTTATCAGCACAGTAGGATGGATTGGGCTGGAGGTTGTTGGGAGAAAGTATTAGCCATGGTGATTTTGAAAAATGGTAAATGATTCGTTTCCCTCTATATACAGGTCCTATAGACATCTACATATCTACAGAAACTGTATTTTACTTTATTTTGACAAATACTTGTATAGTACTTATTCGATATTAGGTATTGTTTTAAGCACTTTAATTACTATTTCCTTTGCAGAAACTGAGAAATAACCTGCCTGAGGCCAAGTGAGCCTTGGGTCACAGCCAGTCAGTGTGGGCACCGTGGAGGACTCTACCTGTGCCTGTTTCCAGCAGCAAGGGACAGTGGTCTTGGACTAGCTGGCAAACTGTGGAGAGAAGTTAATGTGGGAGCTGGTAAAGAGGGTCCAGGACGGGCTGCGAGGAAGCTGGTGCCCTCAAGTGTACAGCAGCCCCATCCAGACAGATGCAGCCTCGTATTTCTTAGCCTTGTGTCCTGCAGAACCTGGCCCAGACCATGCAGGTACAGGCACAGGCTGCTATTGGTAATAACCATAAAGAAAACATAATACTTTCCCAAACTGTGTACATTTAAAAATGTGTGCTATCTAAATTTTTTTTAAAAATGGCACATTCCAGATGATCTTTTCAGAGGTGCTGGAAAATGCCAGGAAGAAGATTTCGCTATAGCACGAGTGCCACAGCGGGCACACAGAGCCCTCTCTGTCAGCATGGGAGCCAGCTCGCCCCAGCATTGCTCCAACAGCCCACAGCACACAGAGCGGCCAGCCGCGTGCTCAGAAAGGAGTAGAAGGTCCAAGAAGTGATGTCACCAGCAGTACAGGCACCTGGTGTCTGAAAGTTCGCCATCACTGCTTTACGTCAGAAAAGCCACCTGGCTCCTCCCGTGGGTCACACCATTTCTGAAGGCATCAGCAGTGTGTTCTGCAGCCTCACTATCACCATGCCTAACCTGATCCCAGAGGACCTGGAAATACACCTCCACCCCAGCAAAGGAATCAGGAAACCTAAGGTAACAGGATGGGCAGGCCTGCTCACAAGGCGGAGCCAATGGTCTCTGGATTCCCTACTCAATCTCCTATCCTGGGACTTTGCTGGCCTTCACTTACCGGTGTGATGACTGCGGCCACACCCAGGGGCTGCTTGAGGACCAAGGCCCGCCTTTCCTTGGTGGGGGTTGAGATAATATCTCCATAAACGCGGCGGGCTTCCTCTGAAAACCACTCTAGGAAGTGGGCCGAATAGAGGATTTCTCCCTGTGCCTCCTTTAGTGGCTTTCCCTAAAATAAACCAGAAAAGGACACAGGTGTTAACTTCTAGGAACAAAGGCAAGAGTGTGTTTCCAAATTCTTCAAGGCTGCAAGAAGAGCAGAAAAAAGGCTGGGCGTGGTGGCACATGCCTATAATCCCAGCACTGGGGAGGCTGAGGCATGAGGATTGCTGTAAGTTTGAAGCCAGCCTGGGCTACAATAGTGAAACTCTATCTCAAAAAAAAAAAAAAAAAAAAAAAAAAAAAAGCAGAAAAGTCTCCCATTAAGACCTCACAGAGCTGTTGGAAACTTTTCAACTTAGTTGTAGGTTTAGAAAGCAGAATTACAAACAGTGATGGCTGTGTCACCTAAGGCACAGAGTTATCTGAATGCCCAATGTGTCCACAAGTTAGGGACACCTAGCACTTCATCTTCTAATTTTTTTTCTTGTCCTTCTAAACTCTCCTAAATGTTGAAGTGTGGTTTAAAATCATTTGTTGTAACTATGGAGGAACTGTGGGTACACTTTAACATGTACAAAAGCAACACGAACTATCAAAACTGTCACACAGAAGAAAACTGGGGTGGTGAAAAGCAGTATTTATACAATGCCAGGCAAAATCTATTTTTGCATGTAAGAATAAACTAAAATAAAATCAAACATAAAAAATATAAAACATACAAATTGCATTTTAGCAAATGTGACCGGTTGGCACAACAATGATTTGGTATCTGACCATCATACAAAGATAAACATATTATTTAGCTACAGAATAACTCCAAACATTCCAGGACAATTTCTCAGGGTAGCAAGCAAAGATCAGAACTTACACTCTCGGCTGTGATGATTTTGGCAAGGTCATCTTTATTTTGCATCATTAAATCATACCACTTTCGAAGTAATGAGCTCCTCTCCTAAAAAAACACAAAACAAAGCTCAGAGGCAATGAAATATGAAGTATAAAACAGACTACTCTAAACTGGTATGGTGGCACATACCTGTAATCCCAGTACTCAGCAGGCTGAGGCAGGAGGATTGTTGCAAGTTGAGACCAGCCTGGGTTACAAAATGAGCTCAAGGCCAGCCTAAACTGGATAGTGAGACTTTGTCTCAAAAAGACCAAAAAAAGTAAATAAATGTATCTATGTATCTGCACAGCAGACAAATTCTTATCTGTCTGAGATTGCTGTGACTTTCAAAGAAAATTACTGATGCCCCTTTGAGACCCCTGAAAACGAGATACCCTGTGGCAGGGCTGTCCTGTTGGTGGCAGTTAGAGCTTCACTGCCTCTTCCCTGGGGCTGCCTGCAGGAGCAGGTGGGCTACAAATGGCCTTAGGGAAGTGAGAGGAAAAAAAATCAGACATGAGGAAGATACCGGGGAACAAGAGAGACACTGGAGCCTAGAGGCAAGAAACCAGGTGACTCAAGAGCTGCCCTCCGGCATTCACCACAGCACTGCCTACAGCCCCACCACCTCTTGCCTGTGGAGCACCCTCAGGGAGCTGATGGCACTGGTCCCTTGGTACGATATGATGACCCAGGATCCAAAGAGCCCTTCCTTTCAAGAAGGAAGCTTGCCTGAGAAGATCCTTGGCCCTGGTGTGACAGAAACTGACACAGTGCTAGTGTTCAAGGGCACAGACATCAGGAGGGGAACACAAGGTGACACTGCCACTATCAGTGAGAGGGCCCCAGCACCGGCCCTGGGGCCACCTCTCCATCAGTGACAAGAGTGGGAGCTCCCCGTGCCCCTGCACTATGAGAGCATTGTGGGACCGCCTCGA
The DNA here is from genome assembly GCF_034190915.1 of Cavia porcellus. Lineage (NCBI taxonomy): Eukaryota > Metazoa > Chordata > Mammalia > Rodentia > Caviidae > Cavia > Cavia porcellus. The sequence continues at coordinate 27,668,392 of NW_026947496.1, read as the reverse complement.
TCCTTGTGAGCCCTTGCGAGACTGCGAAATGACACCAGAGACCCAAGGGGAGGCCTGACTCTCTCCTTTCTGGGGTTCCTCACCCCACCCACAGCTGTAGGACAAACACGACACACATGTGCACGACTTCATCTCACCTTCAAGCTCTAGCTCACATAGCCCATTGTTACCTCCACACCATCACACGTGTGTGTTTAGGACAAGTCCGAGGCCATTGCTGACTCCGAAGTCACTCAGTGTGGCTCCGACCCCAGCTGTCCTCATCTCGGCACCATCCCTCCAGCTGCTCAGGCCAGAGGTCCTGGATTGTCAGTGTCTCCTCTATTTCACACCCCACAGTAATCCCCCTGGAAATACGGCTGGTTCTACCTTCAAAACACACCCACTATGGGACCCCTATTGCCAATCCACTGGTACCATGTCCTTTAAGCCACAAGGCCCACCTAAATCAGCACCCTCCTCAGCTATCGAATGTGGCTGCTCCACAGGGCTTGTGTGTTGTTGGCATGGTCCCCAGTGCGGCCGTGTAAGGTGGAGCCCAGTGAGGAGTTCTTAGGTCGTGGGGTGGGGGTGGGGGGGTGGCCATGGAAAGGGATTAAGTCATTCTCTTGGGACCTTTAGTTCTGGAGAGAATGAGCTGCTATCTGGCTTCCTATCTTGAGGTGTGATCTCTTGGTCCCAGACACGCTCTACCACCATGCCATCCACCATTAGACCCTCACCAGAGGCCTGGTCATGGACGGTCCACATACCTAGAACACTGCCTCCACCTCTATCACTTCCTCTTTCCCTCTGCTATCCACATGGGCCACATCAGCCTTCTGTGGTTCTAGAAACTCAACAGCCACACTTCTGACTTCTACTGGAGCTGAATCCCCTCATCTCCTTGGTCTTTGAATCTCATGTCCTCAGTGAGGTCTACCTTGATGGTATGGGCTAAAAAATGTCCCCTTCCAAATTGCCATACTGAATTCCAGATTGACATACTGAAGTCCCAACCCCCGCCCCAAGTATATTTGAGGAAATGAGAGTACATTTGGGGATAAAGCCTCTAAAAGAGGTAAATTAAGACATCGGGTGGGCCTTATTCCAATGTGACCAGTGTTCTTATAAAGACTGGGACAGGGATACACAAGATGACCATCAGCCACAAGCCAAGGTCAGGCCTCAGGGAAACCAACCCTACTACAGCCTGACTTCAGACTGCTATCCTCTGAAATTTGGGAAAACAGACTTCTGAACGTTATGGCACTCCGTTCGTGGCTTTTTGTTGTGGCATCCCAGCCAACTATACATGACCACACTCTTTAGACAGCACCTCGTCTCCTGTCCTGACATCCTTTCACAGTCTCTGCGTCCTGCCCTTCACAGAGGTCACCACCTCTCACGTCTGACTGCCCAGGCGTTTCGATTGCTGTTGATAGTCTGAGTCTCCCATCTACCGTGCTCCACTGGCACGGACATCCTAAGGCCACAATCCCAAGCACCCCTGACAATGCATTTGCACGAGGTACAGCAGGGTGCACAGTGCACACCACAGGTGCATGATGGTCTGGACTGTCCGGTACTGGTCCGTGATCACTGCTGCAGGGGTCCAGAGAGCGGTTTTGAGCGCTGGACAGGCCACGACTTCACTGCGTCAGTCCAAGTGGTCCTCACCTCTGCAGGCCCCACCTCCATCTCTCCCATTTTTCCATAAGTCAGTAAAGGGCAGCATTGATCCACACAGGTGGAAACCTAAGAGACCTTCTGGACCTCTCCCTTCCCCTGCAAAGGCGCAACCTGTGCCCTCCAAGTTTCGACACGACCCCTGCCCCTGCAGTCATTGTTGCTCGAGGCCAGGCCGGTGGCGCTCACGGGGTGCTCCCGCTCAACATGTGCCCCGCTACGGGCCAGTACACTTGAGGCCTGCGGGGCCAGGGGAATGGCACGGCCGACGGTCCAAACTTGTCTGCTTTCTCTCTGCCCGACTCTGCGCAGTGCTCCGCAGACCCAGATGGTGGCACCCGCCCCAGCGCGCTCACCTTGGCCGAGACCCCCCGCCAGCTGCAGAAGGCCTCGTGGGCGGCGCGCACGGCTGCGCGGGCGTCGGACGCCCCGCAGTCCGCCACCGAGCCGAGCGCGGCGCCGCTGGCCGGGTCGTGCACCGGAAAGGTGGCGGCGGCGGGCAGCCAGCGGCCGCCCACGAAGCTGTCGGTGCGCAGCAGCTCGGGGGAGAGGCCCGCGGGGCCTCCGGCCAGGCGGCGAGCAGGGCCCGGGCCGGGGCGCGGGCGGAGGAGGCGCGCGGCCCCGCAGCTCCGCAGCCGCAAGCAGGTCCCCATGGCTCGGGCGGCGAGGACGGCGACGGCCCCTGGAGCTAAGAGGCAGGCGCGCGCGCGCACGGGAGCACGGGGTCGCGGGGACGCGCGGGCGGCGGGAGGGACTGGGACGCGACAGCGCCCTCTGCCGGCTGCGCGGGGCCTGGACCTCCTTCCCCGGCGCTGCCTCGGGAGGGCGGGGCCGCGGCCACAGACGCTTGCGGACGGTCACCTTTGCCAATCTCGGGGGCTCGATCCTCGGCACCTGGTGGGCCACCTGTTATAGGAGCACCGCCCTCATTCGCTCCCCGCTTACATCGCCCAGGTTCGGGTGCTGAGCCTGTAGTTAGCTGGTGCTAAGATTAGGGTCTCACTGTCGCTGCAGCTCCTGAGCTCCGGATCTGGGCGATGGCTCCCTGGGGGCGACGTGGGGGGGGGGGCGGCGTGGATGCCTTTCCAGATGTGGCTCTAGGGGTCCCCTCCATTTAACTGGGCCCAAACTCAGAATCGCTTGCTAACGAAGTGGGCAAGTTCCTTACGTGGCGTGGTAAACAAACAAGGTGAATGTTTACATTTGAAAAGTTTATTACACGAAAACACAGCATTACTGTTAATCCCTTTCAAAAACCTCCCCTTTTTCTCGAACACACTTATTGCATCCATCTTGTCACTTTCTGAAGTCCTCTTTTGCGAGTGTCTTTAGTTGTGTTGTCCTGGCTGCCTGCACGTCCTGAATGTATTAAAAACATTTACTCGTCATGATTATTTTGACTTTGGAGAAGAGCCAGAAGTTGCACGGTGCCAGATCTGTTGAATAAGATCTATGAGGACCTTGACGTGTTTTTACAAGCCTGCCTTTCTGCTGGATAGCACTTAACGGCAACATTCACCGCGGTTTTATTTTCAAATCCATTTTATTTCAAATAGAAAAAAAAAAAAAAAGCTAAAAGTAAATTTCAAAACACGTCAACCCGGGGCAACAATGTTACATACATTGCATGTTGTCATCCTCAAATGACTCACCCAGAGCACAAGACATCTGCATTCAATTATCCTAACAATCCAGGTACAAATCTTTCTTATCAGCGAAATCAGTAGTATAGTTATCTTAACTATTTTTTGATATGCATATATATACTCATATACATGTTGTTTTTTTCAGCTTCTCACACTAGTGAGACAATGATGTTTAAATATGAATGTCTTATTTATTTCACTTATGAGTGTGGTCTCAAGTTGCATCTTTTACATATAAAAGTCGATCCTTTATGGCTGAGTAGTATTCCATTGTATAAAAATACTGCATTGTTTTTATCCATTCCTCAGTCAATGGGCATTTAGGTTGTTTCTAAGATCTAGCTATTAAAAATTCTGTGCTATAAATATGGGTGCACATATATTGCTACGGTACAATGTTTTTAATTCTTTTAGGAAGATACCCAGAAGGGGAATAGCTGGGTCAAATGGGACCTCTATTCCCTGTATTTTTAGGAATTTCCACACTGATTTCCACAGTGGTTGCACAGTCTGCACTCCCACCAGCAATGAAGGAGGGTTCCTTTTCCCCCACATCCCCTCCAGTATTTGTTATTGCTTGATTTCTTAATAATGGCTATTTGTTCTGGGGTGGAATTTCAGTGTTATTTTAATTTGTGTCTCTGGAATAACTAGTGATATTGAACATTTTTTTAAACATATTTATTTGCCGTTTGTATTTCTTCATCTGAGAAGTATGTATTCATCTGAGATGCTCATTCTTGGACTGGATCTTTAAATCAGGGAGGGCTAATTTTTTGAGTTCTTTATATGTTCTTGATAGTAATCCTTTACTTGAGATACAGCTCCAACATTTTCTCCCGTGTTGTGTGTTGCCTCTTCATTCCTGGTAGTTTCTCATGCTATGCAAAAGCTTTTCAAGTAGCGTGAGACCCAAGTTGTTGGTATTTGTAATAGTTCCTGTGCACTTGGGGCTTTGTTCCTACAGTCTTTACCTACACCAGTGTCTTCAGGTGTTTTACCTGCTCTATCTTCCAGCAGATTTAATGTTTCTGTTTTAATATTAAGATCTTTGATCCATTCCAATTTTAGCTTAGTGCATGGCGAAAGACATGGATTCAGTTTTAATCTTCAATGTGTGTAGAGCAGGTTTTTCCAGCAGCAGTTATTAAAAAGCCCATCTTCCTTCCGGTGAATGTGTTTGGCACTTTTGTCAAAGATAAAGTGGATTAGGCGTCTGTATCTTCCAATCTGTTCTACTGATTTTTGGGTCTGGTTTTTTTCTTTCTTTCTTTCTTTTTTTTCCCCCAGTACCACACTGTTTTTATCACAGTAGCTTTATAGTATAATTTCAAGTCAGGGATTGTGATGCCCTCTGTCTTGCCTTTGTTCCCCGGGGTTGCATTTGCTATTCTAAATCTCTTCTACACTACACTTTTAATCAAATCTGGAAAACACACTTTATAAAAATTTACCTGTGAAGAGGACTTCCAAAACTTCTTAGAAAAGTAGCAAGAAGAGCAAGAGCAATGTATTTGAAGCAGGGAGAGTCTCTGGAGGGGGATTAATGGCACCGAGCCTTTTACCATGGTAGATTTTAAAAAAGACTTTAAACATTGACTGCCATGTTGATCACGCCTTGCAATGTCGGGTCTTTCATTTGTAAAAGAACAAAGCCCACTCGCTGAGTGTGTTAATAGAAAGCTTTTAGCATAGTTGTGTTCAGCTATGTTCAAAGTCACGCTGGTGGCCCTCAGTCAAGCCACCAGTAGGTTTGAAGAGTTAGGCCACCAACTAGTAAATAGAATCATACATGAGACTGGAACAGAGCTGTTAGGATTGAGTACACTGTGGTCCTGTTTCCACAACATTCTTCATTCACGCAAAACTTGCAAAGACTTTATTCTCTGGTCCTCGTCTACTAAGGGGGTGGGTGCATCTTGCTGACTGTTTCACACACATGGGCTTCTCACCTCTTTTCTAGGATGCTAGATTATTGGAGATCTGGCCAAGATCCCCGACCCCCTGTATGAGGGGTGTGGGGAAGGGGTGAAATAAGAAACAGATTTAGTAATACACGAAGGCGGGCTGGGAGGTCAGTGCCTCAGGCTGGGCAGAGACAAAGACACTCTGAGCCAGCCACTATTTATTGGGTGTATACAATAACAGGAAGAATTAGCAGAAGACTCAGGTTGATGACTCAGTGGGCAACAGATCAAGAGGGTGGAGATGATTTTGTGCTAAGAAGGATCGTGCTCTGAAGTGTTCTTTTTTAATTTTAATTTAAATGCTCATAATTTTAATCTTAGTGGGTGGGAGAGGATGGCTCATCCCTAAAGATATAATGCAAATCTCAAAAGAGTGATAACAATCATCCCAAGCCTCCATTTATTTCTTAGGGAAGAATGCAAAATTAGCCATTGTGAGTTTGTGGTCCCCAACACTGGACTCTTGTGCAAACCACACAATCAAGGTCTGTCCTTGAACTGTTGACTCTGACTTCTGCTGAGCTGTATGTCGTCCGTTTTGTGCCAGTTCCGGCTGGCAGCCGTGGTTCACAGCAGAGTTTAATCTTGCGTGTGTGTGTGTGAGTTCAACAGTCACTCGGTAGTCTCCCAAAGTTCTGATCCAGAGCTCCCAGGGGCTGTCAACCAGGACTGGGGAGCTGGGGTGTTCAGATCTACTACCTGCAGAGGTCGCATTACCAATAATCTATTTCTACTTGGATGGAGGAAAGGCATTCAGTTTGAAGCCTCAAGTCTGCTAAGACCAGAAAAGCAGTCAGTTGTGAATATCCTGCTCCAAAATGAGTCTGATTATCTTTTTAAGAATCTGTTTGGAACAGTGCCCAGTCCCCTTATCCATCCAGCATAGTCAGTAGGTGCGATATTAGGGTCCAAAATACCTTTTAGAGTACAAGTGTTTCATTTCTTATAAAATCAGAGGAAAAAATGAACTTAGATGTAATATTAACATATTAATCTCTATACCACTGCAGACATAAAATTTGGTGAGGGAAGGGTCCTCGCAATGGCAGAAGGGTCCACAGCCTGAAAAACTTGTACTGTGGTTTTCTCTTCCCTCATTGTTTTGTGGTCACTCCAAGTTCCCGTGCACCATGGGAATAGTTCCCTCCTAGCTCCTGTCTGAATTCTAGGGGGTCCCCATGAGCTCCCCCTACCCCCAGCCTGGCTGTGTGTGCTCCCTGGACCTATAGAACAAGACCTCTGGGTGACAGGGACCTCTCCTGTTCTCCTTAGCCTGTCCTGTCTTGGGCACACCCCATCCACACCCACACCTAATCATTTTCTTCCCTACTTGCTGTAATGGCCCTATTGATATAGGACCTCCAAATGATAGAAGGAAAATATGACTCCAGCCTGCTAGATATCAGATGTGCTGAGTTTGTGTTCCCCAACACTGAAGAATGAATTCTAAGGAACCATGGGGGTTAAGAGTAGGGAATTTTGCTGAGGGAGACAGCTCCTGAGAGAGACAGGAGGAGAAAGGATTGCCAATGAGCTCACTTTTCAAAGGAAGTGTGTAGAGCAAAATCACAAGGTGGGTACAATGGGGGACAAAACCATAATCAACCAATAAGATTACAAGTACAGCTACTTAGGTGATGTTGGTTCAATAGGAAGCAAGTCGCCTCGCAAGTATGCATGGAGAGAACAAGGATCTTTTTGGAAGAAATGGGTGAGGAGGTCCTGGTCACCCACCCAGATGGCTGATGCCGCTCTAGATTTTATTGGACCAGGTAATATTGTTTATCCTTCCGGGAACTATAAAGGTCTCGTCTATCATTCCATCTTTCTCTCGAGGCCTGGCCTTCAAGGAATGTGCCTCCAGCCCCAGTTCTGATGTGTTCTTATTCTCTGCACTGAGTCCTTTGAGAGCCTAGCCCTGCGTAACTGCCTAAAATATTTCTACCTAACTTGGCTGTCTGTGATATTATGATGACAGAAATATATTGGAATTGAGCAGAAGTGAGCTGGAATTGCCTGCTTTATCTCAAAAAGATTTTGGACATTATATCTTATTTCCCTGCACAAAGAGACCTACCTTCACTTCAAAGCCTCATGCATTTTTCCTTATGCTCCTATCTAAATTGTTACAGAAGTCTTTGTGCTGACTATCTGTGTGTGAAACACTTTTTTCTTTGTCGAAAAAAATTCAACAAGTGAGCTGGAGGTGGAGCTCAGTGATAAATCACTTTACGTAGCATGCATGAGGCCCAGGATGCTGTCTGCAGCCGTGGCAAAAACACAAAACAAGACAAAACAAAACACCAACAGAGGAGACAGTTACTTAATAGAAATCAGTGGTGAATCTTTCCTTTGGAATGATAAGGATTCACATATATTGAATACTTACTGCTCCTCTGGCACTATTCTAAACACTTTTCATATTTGCTTAGCAGGTACTATTATTGCTTCCACTTTATAGATAAGGAAATGGAGAGATGGAGATTCTATTTATTTAATTAATTACTTAATTTTATTTTTTGGTATGAGGAATCAAACTCAAGGCCTTGTGCTTGCCAGGCAGGCACTGTGGCCCTGAGCTATCTATATCCCTGGCTCCCACCTTTAAAATTTTTTTCTTTTATTTTATTACTAAAAAAAATTTTTTTCGTGGTACTAGGAATTGAACTTAGGGCCTTGTAATTGCCAAGCAGATGCTGTACCACTGAGCCATATCCCATGCTTCTCTTTTTTATTTTTCTCTTTCTTTCTTTCTTTCTGTCTGTCTGTCTGTTCTTTCTTTCTTTCTTTCTGAGGTAGGGTCTCACTATGTAGTTCAGGCTGGTCTCAGACATGCAGCAATCAGCCTGCCTCAGCCTCCCAAGTGCTGGTATTACAGGCATGGAGCACTAGGCCCAGCTGAGATTTTTAATAACCTGCACAATGCCGCATTGGATAGAGAGAAGGTAACACAATAGAGATGCAAGTGAAATGTGTACCCCACCCAACACACACATACATGCACACACATGCTCCTAACACAACTGTTTGGTTTTCAACTTGTGCTGCATTGCAAAAGATCCCTAACTAATAGATAGAATCAAGCTGTCATTTATAGCAAAGCCACCTGGATTAGAAAAGGGACTGTGAAATAGAAAGGCAGCTATTTCCATATTCTTATTATTTGTGAGGTAGTTTCTTTAATTCTATAGGTTGTATTTCAGCTTCCTATTAGTCATAGTTTTAGTGTTTTCATAGCTATAAAAGTAATAAAAACTTCATAAATGTTCAAACAATACTGTGCCCAGATTTGTATCCATCGTGTTATACCAAGTGAATAATTCCCTCCTATTCTATTACATTTGTAAATTAAATCACTCTGAACTTTACACACAAAATTACACCCTAGAAATTGGGGGTTAACACTGTATAGAGAGAATAACAGCTCTTTTCCTGGTGCTTTCCGAATGGGCTGGTTTTGTTTTTTCTGCTGGGATTCCTCCCGGGTAGCCTATTTTGCTGCTGGATGACTTTCACTGTTACCATGGTTACTGAGTTCCCCAAAGCTCCCAGTTGTGAGTGTCGCCATCTCACCCTCAGGCTTTCAGAGACCCAGGGCCTCTGATGGCCAGAGAGATGCAGAAGTATGCAGGCATCCTGCAGACAGCAGGACAGGAGGAGACCAGGGTGTCCTCTGTGAAGGAGCCAGCTGGCTAGGACTTTGACTCTAGCTGACTGTCATAACCTCTGGTGTCAGTTCAGGAGGGCAGTTCTCTTGGTTTTGTTTTTGAGAGATCTTGAAATCTACCTTTCTATGTGATTTTTCTTATTTTAAGAAGAATTGGCCTAAATTTGTCATACTATGTTAAACAAATAGTATACAAGCTTATGGCCTCTGGCCTAAGTAGTTAGAAGCAGAGGTCCCTGTTGCTCCCAGTATTAATTTTCTGGGGTTTTGCCTGTGGCTAAGAGTGTACAGCCCTTGTACTGTATTAGCCCCCAAACAAATACCATTTCCTCCTGTCTTTTAGGAGTTCTTCTCTGGCTTTTAACACATCATTTGAACTTTAAGATCAACATCATTTCTATGAAAAGCTTGACCTAAATTTTTCTCATGGATTTAGTGCTGTTGCTTGGATACTCCTGACAGGTATATTCTGAGTCTAGCTTTTTCCAAAGCTGTGTTTCCTGGCCCAATTCTGCCCTCTCCCTTCCCCCTCCAGAGGGGAATGGGAACCTGTGATTGGGCTGCAGGAGTCTGACCTGGCAACAGGCTGCAGATCAGCCCTATTGGAAGCTCCAGAGGTGGGAGACCAGGAATGGTTAGGCTTGTGTAATCTCACAGGTGTTGGTATCTGTTGCCAAATACTGAGAGAGAAGCCGGCTCCAACTGATCACCATAAAAGCTTTCCCAGCCCTCACTTGGCCTCCCAGAAGAAGCAGAGCGACCTGATCAGCATGCTGAAGAGCACAGAAGCTGTCGCCTGAGCAAAGGGAGGCGGTCTGATACAGTGACTGCCAAAAGCCACAGGTGAGTGTTTTGTTTTAGAAGCTGGAGAGATGTGGTGTGGGGACAACTTTGCTTGCATCTCCATTCGAATCTCGTGCTTCAGTGAGAGCTGGGGAATAGTTTAATCAGAAGATGCAGGGCTCCTGGCTGGAAGCCTTCGGGTTCATTGGATGGCTTCTTCCCTCCTCCGGGCAGGCAGAGTTTGTTTGCTGTTCTCCTGAAGCTAAACAGTAGTTAAGCAGTTCACTGCATTGGAAAGCAATATTATTTTGAAATAAGGCTTGGTTTCGTGTCAGTGACCTGCGCACAGGGAAGGACCTGGTGTGTGCCTGGATCCCGGAGTCACAGCCCTGTTGCAGCTTGGAAGGCTCCCTGTCACCGGAGAGGCCCCCAGGGAATGACAGCATGTCGGCGCTCTGGCTGTGGTCTGGCCTGCTGCTCCTGCTGGCTTTTCTCTGCCCTCCCAGTTCATCGTGCGGCCTTTCGACACACATAGAGATAGGTGAGTCCGGGGGTCTTGTGTTATACAAGGAGCAGGAAATCTGTCAAGAGACGTTAAGAGATTGAAAACCCTGCCCCTTGTATTGCTATTGTGTTCCCCACTGGGCTGAGCAGCCCGATGGTGGCAAAAAAAAGCCAGGAGTGGGGTCATCAGGGATGGGGAAGGACAGGTGGGTTCGGGAGGGCCAGATGAGCAGGAGAGCTGATGTGCCCTTGGCCATGGCGTTGCTGGGTGTCACTCTGGGTGGGAGATGCTGGGGACCCGAATAGAGGGGAGGCTGCAGGGAAGCTGACCTGGAAGAATGGGAGAGGAGGGGAAGGAATATGGTAGGAGAGAGGAATTCCTTTGTGTTGTTTTACGTTTCCAAGGACGGGCATTTCCGTGTGTTAGAGGGCCTGCTGTGGTCAGAGGAGTGGGTCCTATGTGTCAGGTGGTTTTAAAGGTGCTCAGCTTCAGGGAAGTCAAGGAAGCAAGTGATCATCGGCGTTCCAAGCAGAGTGATGGTGGGATTTGGGCAGGCGAGGGCTACACAACAGGTGTCACCAGCCTCAGGTAGAGTTACTTAGATATAGCTGGGTGGCAGCACAAACACTGTAGCTTAAAAACTTCTATGGTTTTATTGAGGTGTAATTGACAAAAATGAATAAATTTGAGATGTACAATGTGGTCTGCCCTTCCTTACCTCCTTCCTTGCTTTCTGTCCATCCAACCATCCATCCAGGGGATTGGACCCCGAGAGGCCCAGCCCTTTTTATTTTGACGTAGGGTCTTGCTAAATTGCCTAGGCTGGGCTCAGACTTATAATTTTCCTGCCCTAGCCTCCCAAGTGGCTGGGACTATAAGTGCTGGCCACCCTGCCAGTGTAGTGTTTTATGTAACATGTGTGCACGTATACATATGTGCATTGTGAAATGCTTACTACAATCAAGCTAATTAAAATATCCATCACCTCACATAGTTACCATTCTTAGCTTGTGTAGTAAGAACAAGTAAGAGCTCTCTTAGCCAAAGGATTTGATTCTTGAATAAATTATAATTTGGGATTATATTTAGTACATGCAAAATGAGAAACAGTTCATAATACAATATTTAACAATTTTAGGTTCATTTAAGGTATACTTTTTAAATAAAAGTAATAGTATGTTGCAGTTACTGTCTCCAGAAGTTACCAAGAATAACAAGATTGCAAATAAAACATGAAAATTTGTCAGAGCAAAATATATAGCAGGCCAGAGTCTATGGTCAGAGGATTTTAAAATATGAATGGATACTAGAGGTCACTGGGTTCATTTCTTTTATTTTACAGATGAGAGAACATTCTAGAGAGTTTCAGAGCTCACCTCTTAGCAGTCTGGCCTAGACTCACACTCCCATAATAGTCTAGTGTTATTTACATTACACAATTATTGCTAAAAGGGAGTCAGGAAACCAGGAGAAAGAAACTCAGACTTAGGTTTTATCCCAGCTCTGCTATAAATAAAATACGAGTGGTTCACTCTACCCCTCAGTCCTCTTTAAGGGTGAAACTTCTTACTGATTTCTGAAGCACCTTCCAGCTCTATGCGCTGTACAGTTGAAATGGTGGAAAACACAGAAGTGTGCCAAAGAGGAACAAATGCAAATGGCAATACCCAGTTTTTTACTACTTATTCATCTTAGGTATTTGTGTGTTTTACACTGTACCACATGCCTAGCCCTTTATTACTGAGACCAACTCAATAAGTCTCTAAATTGCCCAGGCTGGGTTTGAACTTATGACTCTCCTACTTCAGCTTCACACAGTGCCGCGATTACAGGCCTGTCCTCAGCTTTTTTAATCATTAGGAGTTTAAAAATTTATGACACAGGTGCCTTTCTTCAGTAGTTATCAGGCAAAATCCTAATGAATATTTAAGGATATCTATGTCTACAGATACATGAAAACAATAAGTAAAGGCAACTCCTAAAATGGAGTCTACAGATCCTGAGAAATTTTATGCGAGAGGGTAAAACTCCAGCGTTTGTTACTGATAACTTAGATGATGTATAATTTCTAGGTTCATTTTTTTCTTGTATGTGTGTGTGTGGGAGCGCTGAGTACTGAACTCAGAACACTGCCACTGAGTGATATCCCCAGCCCTTTTTTTTGCGTAAATTTTGAGTTAGGGTCATGTTAAGTTGCTCGGATTGGCCTTGAACTTCCTCCTACCTCAGTTTCCCAAGTAACAGAGATAACAGGCAGGCACCACCACACCTGGGCTACTTTTTCTTATTTGGGGTATATGTGAATGGTTGACATTGAAGTGAATTGATCAATTTGAATAGATCTCGTGCAGTGGTTTGTGCCTGTAAATCACTGGAGTCTCAAGTACAGATTCCTTGTGTAGGCTGTGTCTTATCTCTTATGGTATTAATTCTTTTTTTTGGTACCGGGGATCAAACTCAAGACCTTACGCTTGCCAGGCAGGCGCTTACACCGCTGAGCTAAATCCCCAGCCCTCTTATGGTATTAATTCTTACCATACGGGCCCAGCTATTATTTATATATATATATAGTAGGAATTTTTAAAATGGATGTGGTTCACAGCACACAAGGTGTCCCCTCTAAATGTCTCCTCGCAGGAATGGTCATCCTGTAACTTCCGAGAAGGTTCAGGCTGTGAGTCTGTGAGTGGTGAAGGTGGCCTTCTGAGATGATTTTGTCAGTCTAGGTGAAAACAGACTTGGGGGCCAGTGACTGGACAATGATGGAGGTGTTGGGTTGCATTTCCTGTTCTCAGTCTCAGTTCAGAGGCAGACACCATGGCAGTCTTCCTGAGCTCCTCTCGGGTATCATCAACCTCTGTGAATGCCGCTCAGTGATGCTCCTCCGTGGCTTTCAACAAATGTGGACGGTGGGGACTGTCTCCTTAACTTTATATAGGAAACTGCGACCTAGTGGGTGAAGTAACTTACTCAAGGTCTTGGTCCTAGATAAGTCATGGTGAGAACTTCATTTGTAGCCTAGTAATATGTGTGTTGTGTAAATCCAACTCTGCCTAAAGAAAATTTCAGACAAGTGCATACCTAAATTTCATTTCCTGCTTCTTTGACTGTTTGCAAGTACAGTTATAGCTCTGCCTTTTCAAACGGTATCTGGTAGTTATAGTTGGACTTCACTGATTTGTGTATTTGTTCCTTTCAGGACACAGAGCTCTGGAGTTTCTTCAGCTCCCACGTGGGCATGTTAACTACGAAGAGGTCAGCACTTGGCTTTCCTTACATCTCTTCTACATTAGGTTTCCTTTGTAGTGCTGTACAAGGGTCTAATGCACCTTTAAACTAATTTCAACAGTCTTTTTGTGCCTGTAAATCACTGGAGTCTCAAGTACAGATTCCTTGTGTAGGCCGAGCAACTTAACATGACCCTAACTCAAAATTTATCAAAAAAAAAAAAAAAAAGGCTGGGGATATCACTCAGTGGCAGGTCTCACTATGTGGTTCAGGCTGGATTTGAGTTCACTTGGTAGCGCAGGCTGGTCTTGGATTTGGAATGATCCTCTTGCCTCAGTTTCCCAGTGCTGGGATTACAGGCGTGTGCCACCATGTCCACTTCAAGAGTCATTTTTGTGTCTTTATAAAGCTAATATTATGATTAAAAGGTATACAAGGTGTGACAGAAGAACATAGTGAGTGTTTATGTTAAAGATTTATGTTAAAGATTTATTACAGTAAAAGGCATATGCAGCCCCCTGAAAATACTCCTCTGATCACATTTCTCACAGTGTTCTTGCTACTTTCTGAAGCAGTCGTGGAAGTCTTTTGTGTCTTTAGTTGCCATCGGTGCCTTGGTGTCCTAAATTGACCCCAAATGTTTAGCTTTCATGGTTGTTTTCTCTTTGGAGAAGAGACAGTAGTACCTGGTACCTGGTCTCGTGAATGAAGTGGATACTGTTCATACAGGGGCTGGAATTCTTCAGCAGCACTCATTGGATTTTGGGTCCTGCCTTGTAAAGACATGAAACGAACTTCTAGAATTGCTTCAGAAAGTGGCGAGAATGGAGGGATGAGTATGTTCAAAGCAAGAGGGAGGTAGTTTAAGGGAGATTAATGGCAGTGTGTCTTTTACTGTAATAAATTTTTAAGAATTGAAACATTCACTGTGTATTTTGATATATGTAATCAAAGCACAGTTGTCCCTGAGTATTTTGTGTATTTAATGTATATATTTTAAGATTTAACATTTCAAAGTTCAAATACGTTAATGCTACAGATCATAATTTTTAATACAAAACTTGTATAATGATAAATCTTTTTTTCTTTTGTAAAAAGAGGTCACGCTTGAGAGAAACCATTTATTTTGCGCTGTTTGTCTCTGTGTGTGGTACACAGATCATATCACCAGGAAGAGCAGGAAGTGGATTGATTGATTGACTGATTGTGCTGGAGCTGGATCCCCAGGTCTCACACAGGCCAGGCGAGGGCTTTCTCACAGGCTGCGCCCCAGCCTGGCAGCAGGAGTCTTTTAGGAAGCGTGCACAGACGTGTTCCTTTCCAATCCCTTGCTTGGCATTATTCCACAAGTTGGCGGACCCTAAGCGCTATTTCTAGTTCTATAGCTAAACAAGCATCAACGTAACTAGTGATCAGGTTTTATTAGTATGTGTTTACAGTACGTAATGGTTGCGTTCATCACAGGGCGTCGGTACTTGTCTGTAGCACATCTTACTTCTGGTTTTGTGCCCTGCCTCTCCTATAGCTCCTTGCTCCTTTCAACTCTTGGTCTCCTCCCCACTTGTAAAAGCTCTATTTCCATTTTATTCTTCAGTTCTTTTTTTTTTTTTCACATCCAGTTCCTTCCCTTTTACCTCCCTCCATTTTTTTGTTCCCTCTCCCACTTGAAAAAGAGCTCCCTACTTTCTATTATCTTTTATTTTGCTCTTTATTCATATTATTTTTTGGTTTCTCATAGAAGAGAATCCATAAGCTATTTAATCTTGTGTGTCTCATTTATTTCACTTAATATTATAGTCGCAGGGCACATTCATTTACCTATGAATGCCTCAAGTTTATCTTCATTATGGTAGAGTAGTACCATTCTGTATAAATACTGTCATTTATTTATATCTGTTGTTGGGCACATAGGTTATTTCTGAGACTTAATTATTGTAAACTGTGCTGCTACAACATGAGTATGCATGTTTCACTGTAATGTGATTCTGTTAGCTCTTTTTGGGAAGATATCTAGGAGAGGAATACTTGGATCAAATGGAATTTCTAGTTTTAGGAGAAATTCTGATACATTTTTGCTTAGAGGTTTTAGTAGTTTACATTCCCACCAACAATGTAGAAGGGTTTATTTTCCCCTGCAGCCTCCCCAGCATCTGTTTTTATTTGATTTCTTGATGAGCATTCTTTCTGGAGTAAGACAGAATGTCAGTGTTACTGTAATTTGCATTTCTCTAATGGCCAACAGTGTTTAGCAGTTTTTTCCATCTATTTATCAGCTTTTATTTTTCTACTCGGGATCGAACGTAAGACCTTGCACTTACCAAGGAGGTACTTGTACTGCTGAGCTAAATCCCCAGCCCTTGTGCCTTGTCTTTTTGCCCTGCTGCTTCCTTTCCTGGGAAGAAGCTGTTTAATTTGATATGATCCTGGTACTATTTCTTTCTTTTTTTGGGGGGGGGTAACTGGGAATTGAACTCAGCACCTTGCGTTTGCCAGGCAGGTGCTTATACTGCTGAGTACACCCCTGGCCCTGTTACTGTTTCATTTGCTATGGGGGTTCTGTTCAGAAGCCCTTACCTACCCCTGTGTCTTTATATATGTACTTTTAATGAGGGTGACTGACTTTTCCTCATGACATCAGACCTGGATCGAATTATTGCCAGTCCGTCTTCAATCCCTTTCAGGAAAATTCAGTTGCAAAGCAGGATAAGATCACGGAAATGTATTACCCAATTACTTTTCCTTGTTAGTTTCAAATTCCTGACTTGCCATTACTTGCCATTAACTGACCCCGGAGGAAAAAGTAGCATTTATCTCTGATTCACATTTGCACTGACTTTGAGAAATAGTAAGACAAAAACCAAGATCTGATCCCTCATGTGAGTGAGCAGTCAACCCTAAGCGTGCAGTGATTTTTCTTATCGAAGTCTTCAAGCAGGGTCACTAACTTAATGTAAAACATGTTAAGTGGACACCATTGGCCCCTCTCAGCGTGGGACCTGATGCCAGCACCAGTGCCCTAAGTGGATGTCACCAAGGGACCTCACATTCCCACTCCCCTGTAACAGGAGGACCCAGGGATTACTTTACTCTGAGTATTATTTTTAACACTTTTAAAGCTGGGGGTCTATTTTATATCTCCACTATATCTCTACCTTTTAGAACTGACTTTTTTGGGTAACCTCTTCACTCACTTATGTGGTTTGGTATCTTAATGCAGGAAAGCGGGGTAGACAGGTCCCTGGAGGCAGGTGGAATCCGGGCAAGATTTATACTCTTGGAGCCTGGTTTTGTTGGTTCGAGAGTTATGTTTTGTGAAGATATTCAGAACGCACTGCACTTCAAAGACTGGCTGATGCTAATCAAATTAATACAAGAGTAATGGATAAAGTTGAGCAGTGAGTCTGTTGATTTGTAAGAACTGGAGAACACGTTGGTGGTCGGTCTTGCCCTGGTATTTACTCCCTTTCTATAGGAATAATTAGATGCCGCGTGTGAATAATTCCCTTCTGCCCTCTCCCCGTTTCCCCAGTGGTTCATAGTTTAACCTCCTTCCTTTCCATCTTGCCTCTCAATTTACACATATTGTTTTCACCCAAATCACTTGGAATTAATTGTGGACTGGTTCTTATTTATCTTTTAACATTTTGTTGTTTCCTAAAACAAACATGCTTTTCTAAAAACTATACTGTAATGTCAGCTTTGAGGTAGCACTCACTGAATTTTGACTTCTGCCTTTCTCCAGCTGTTTCACTATCCTTTCCCAGTCCAAGATCAATCCAAGATCAAGTCTAAGTGCAACTGTTATTTCCGTTTGTCATCTCCCTTTGGCTTCCTGCAGTCTAGAACCATTCCCCATGCTTACTGTGGGTTTCCAGAACATTGACATTCCTTGTGAGGTGGTGCATATACACAACACATCTTAATTCCTTTTTTTCATCCCTTCTCCCGCCCTCTCTCTCCATCTCTTGATTCCCCTGAGGAAGATCTATTTCTCTACTTCTTTACCAACTTTTATTTTACTCTTTGTTTATAATTTGGGTTTCTCATATAAGAGGAAACCATGCAATCTGTAAGCATAAGTGTCCGATTTATTTCACTTAGCGTTATGGTCGCAAGGGGCAGCCGTTTTCCTGCAAATGACTCAAGTTTATCTTTCCATGTAGCAGAAGAGCTGTCTGTTGTGTGTAAATACCACATTTTCCTTTTCCATTCATCTGTTGATGGACATATAGGAGCTTCCAAGATTTAGGTCTTGTGGCTATGCTGCTATACACATGGTATGCATGGATCCCTGTCATATGATGTCTTTATGACCCTGATGTTTTTGAAGGCCTAGTTGGATCACTCTGAGGAGTGTACCTTGACATGTCTGTGTCTGATGGTACCTCAAGATGAGATTCCTCTGCAGGTGATGAATTTGGGTAGAAGCTCCCTGGAATAGTGACACGATGCTGCAGCTTTGTCCCTGCATCCTGTAGAAAGGGGCAATGCCAGTTTCCAGTGATGTTAACTTTTATTTCAGTTATTGTGTTTTTTACTTTTAAAATTTCTGCTTGGTTTTGCTTTTTTTTTTTGGATAAGTTCTTGCTATGCAGTTCAGGCTGGCTCTAAGCTTGCTTTGTAGCCCAAGGTGGTCTCAACCTGTAACAATCCTCCTGCCTCAGCCTCCCAAGTGCTAGAATTACAGGCATGCACCACCATGATGCCTGGCTTGTGTACCTGCCTGTCTTTCTTTCTTTCTTTCTTTCTTTCTTTCTTTCTTTCTTTCTTTCTTTCTTCCTTTCCTTCCTTCCTTTCTTTTCTTTTTCTTTCTTTCTTTCTTTCTTTCTTTCTTTCTTTCTTTTTCTTTCTTTCTTTCTTTCTTTCTTTCTTTCTTTCTTTCTTTCTTCCTTCCTTTTTTTGTCTTTTTGAGACAGGGTCTTGCTATGTAGATCAGGCTGACTTTCAACTCACTTTGTAGCCCAGGCTGCCCTCGAACTCACAGCAATCCTCCTGCTTTAGCCTCCCAAGTGCTGGGATTCCAGGTGTGCACCACCATGCCTGGCTTCTTTTCTTTACTGAGACTTCCTGTTTGTTTGTTCAAGGGTTCCTGGAGTTGATCAGTGAAACATTTTTGGATGTTTTAAAATTTGTTAGATAACTATGACATCTTGGTAAGCTCAGTGTTGGCATCTAGTGAGTCTTTTATTTTTGAGACCTCTCTGGTTCTCAGGGTCTTCACACTGGCCTGTATCCCTATCTGTTTATTTTATTTATTTATTTATTCATTCATTCAATCATTCATGCAGAGACAGTCTTGTTAGGAGGCCAAGGTTCCCAGGGTGACCTTGAATTTACAGTCTTCCTGTTTCGGCCTTGAAGAGTGTTAACATTACAGGAGTGTACCACCTCTCCCAGCTGGGTCAGGAGACATGGTTAAAAGTTTGTTGTCTTGCTGGTGTGTACTTCCCCTGACCTATGGTTAGAAAGAACAGGCTTTTATTGCTGTGTGTGTGTGTGTGTGTGTGTGTGTGTGTGTGTGTGAGTGTATGTGTGTGTGCATGTGTGTGTATGAGTGTGTGTGGGCATGTCTATGTGTGCACATGCACATGCATGTGTAGCTTTTCCATGATCTGGTTTGGGATATGTGAGGCAAAAAAGAGAAACCAAAGAGGTCATCATACTTTGCTTCACTTTTCAGGGTTATCTTATATTTATTTTATAATTTCCAGGGATTTTTGGTCACATTTAGCAGGAAGCATAAGAAAAAGTATATCAATTCCAGTTTTCTCAAACAGAAATTTTTGTTAATTTTTTATCCCTGGGTTAACATTGTGCCTTGGTATATTTTTATATTTAAAAGTTAATAATGCTTTCTACTTTTCAAGTCAATTAGTAAATACTCTCCATTTTTGATGCTTAATTTTCTAGTTTACTCTGTGTTTATTTTGGAATAAAGCATGATGGTGATCCAGCGACTCGTTATCAGTAATGTTAACTTCACCTACAGAAGCACAGATTTGGGGTGTAGAGAAAGCAGAGTTGTTGCTCTGGGGTTGTGACAACCATAGTTGGTGAGCACCCTATCATTTATTATCCTATGTCAATAAATTGTTTGTGCGCTTAGCTTGAGTTTGTTTCTATAATCTTTATTCTGCTTGTGGCTCTGTTCCTTCTGGGGAGCAGAGTGCTGAGGATGAAGCCCAGGGCCTGGTTCATGCCAGGCAAGTGCTCTACCACTGGGCCGCACCCCACCTATGTTTGTGTTTTGGGTCCTAGTATCTTTACTGTCTTATTTCTATAGCACAAAAATCTATTTTCATATGTGAAAGATACCTCTTACCTCAGGGGTCTTCTTGTTTGTTTTCTAGAAGTTTCCTGATGCTTTTACACATTTATTTTTTAAAATTTATTTCAGAATTATTTTGTCATGTCACATAATGTATGTACCTCATTGGAGGATCAAGTCTTAAGAAAGTCCTTTGAACACTGGCTGGTAGGGTAAATATTCAATAAAGTTAATTATTATTTTTAAGTAACAAAAGTCCAACTCAGGCTATCTTTTGAAAGAAGAGACTTAACCAACTTTATCGATTCGTGTGACTGATTCCCCCCCAGCTGGAGAAAGATCTAGTGGTCCTGATGGTGTTCTGCCTCCTTCCACAGTGGGGACTTGGCCTCAGAGCCTAGTGGGAGACAGCAGCTTCCAGAACACTGGCTGGGAGGTCTCCTGTCACATGTCCCTCTCTGAGCCTAACATGTGAGGTGTCCGTGTGCTGGTGGTTCCTCCTCCTACTGGGCCCAGCACTCCTGGGCATGGCATTCAGTGTCCTCAGGCGGGAGTGGTTCTGTTCCTCTGGGAAAAACTAAAAACAAGAATAGATGATTCTGCCTTTTCCTTGTTTTATGTTTTCAAAGTACGTCTTTGTTGCCTCTGTGGATGGTCCACATTATTGTAAGTCCTTCTCAGAAAATAAAAATGTGGTGTCACCAAACCCCAGTTTTGCCTTGTCAAGTGGAGTGAGTTCCCAGATCTTGGAAAGCCCTCAGTCTGGCTCAGGCAGAGAGGATGCCATGCCGAGAATTTGGAAATTTACTATGCCGAGCTTGTGTGGGAACTGGAGGGCCAGGGCCAGGCTGAGTGTCCAGAAAAAAACAGAACTATACCCAGGACAACCGGCAGGCTCTGCAGCAGGGCTGCCGTCACACAGACAGAGGAGAAATGGCTTGATGTCCTTTCTTGCAGCCGCCAGACTGGAGCATGGCTTATCCCACAGCTCCCTCACCCTCTCCTGAGTATGGATGGCAACAACCTGCCCCAGTGTCCTCCTGCTACCCTTGAGTGACTTTGTGAGTGTTCTCCAGGCTTCTCTGACAGGATGTACAACCCTTTTTTACCTGCTTCTGAGGTTGCTGCCTTCCTGAAGAAGTGGCAGAAATTGGGGAAGATCTCATCCCCAACCTCCTCACACCCCAGTAAGCTGTGATGAATACAGCCAACCCTCCTGAAGAATCCCTTAGTTTTGGTCCCACCATTTTCACAGAGATGTGACAGCTCTCAATTAAATAGCATTTTCCAAAATTCTTTTGAACTGCTGCCATGACAGCTTCGACAATCCTGGATACCCTGACACCCCATGCCTTCTCTGAAAGATGTCTGGCCTGATTGCAGCACGTATGAATTTGAGCTGAGCAGTAGACTTGAATCTGGACCAATCAAGACTTAAATTTGAATCAATCACTGGCTTAACTATTGGGCCAATCACAAGTTTGCTGCTGTTATATAAGCAGCAATTTATATCAAATTCCTTGAGTTGGTCTCGAAAGGCTCTCTCTAATGTACAGTACTGTCTATGTTCAGCACAGGCTCTGTTCAGTAAAGGCCTAGCACTGTTGGCCCTGAAAATCTGCTAGGTATTGAAGACTTGGCAGGTCTTATAAATCTACTACGGCTTCTTTTACTGGGTAGCACAACCAGAGCAGGTTGCATTGAAAAAGAACTACAAACATGAGGCACAGCTAGCTCTGAAAAGCTCAGAGACTAGCAGCAGGGATGGGCAGTGTCTAGTGGGCATTAATGGGTAGTTGGCAGGGGTTTTGCCTGGCCGCCAAGAGGCTGCTAAGGTGACTTCAGCCCCAGAACTGAAACACTGAGGGCTGAGAGCAGAGCCACTAACCAAGTTTCACTTTGCTGTTTCCATCTGAATTGAGCAAAAGAACCCTCAGCTGATTGGCAGTAACAACCACGACCCCTTTGGCTACCAGCAGATTCAATGGGCTCATACATGGTTTGGAAACTAAGAAGCCACCATCTTGACGACCGACTGTGAGACATCACCACAGTCACAATCTTCTTGCAAACTGGATGCCCTGAACTTCACCTAGGAGCACATGGGACACTTTGCACAACTCTGCCACCTTCACTGTATAAACACCATGTGTTTCCATGTTACCACAAGCAAGTGGGGTCCATGGAGGAGGCTGTGCCCCACCAGACTCAGGTTGGGCAGTCTGAGCATGTGCTGCTAGGCATGCCACATGGAGTAAGAATGGACCTAGCAAGCCAGTCCTTTGCCTGCCTGTTTGCCTGCCTGCCTGTCTTTCTATCTCTACATGTCACTGTGGATCCTTGCAAATCTTATCATGAACCAGCTCTGAGTCAGTGAAATAGGGTCCAGGAAATTCTGCTCTACTGAATAGACAGAAAAAAATGGAAGGGAACGAAATTTAAATAGATTATCTTTGTGACTTTTTAATTAGTAAATGTTTGGTAGGCATGAACATGAAGTTGTATATTGTAATGTGTTGTCTTGGGTTATGCAAGTTTTTATCATTTTTTATGCTTGCCTGCCTGTTCCCCTTTTCATCCATCCCTTCCCCTGGGAATCTTGGATTTCATAGCTAAAAATCAATAGTTTCTGTGTTTCCAAAGGTGTTTCCTTTGGCTCCCTAATCTCTGTATTTTCTGGCTCTCCAGCTGTTAAAAGAACACCAAGATGCATATCAGGCTGGATCTGTGTTTCCTGATGCTTTTTACCCCAGCTTCTGCAAATCAGGTAAGATTTGCAGGTAAGATTTGCAGACCAAACGATGTCATTTTCACTTGGTTAATAGGAATGGCTGTGACTTTAAAAGTGTATAATGGCACAATATATTTTCCACTATTGGTAGTCAGTGGCTTACCTGGTTAAGCTCAGAAATTCAGAAAATTTTATTTTTTGATGAAACATATTCTTAGTATCCTTGCTTATTTTACTGCTTTGTGGTAGGGAGAAAACATTTTGCAAGAAATCAAAAGGTCTGAGTTTGCATTTCTTCTATATTACCTTTTAGCATGTGTCTTGAAAGAGTCATACGTGATGTCTCTCACCATGCCTGTAATATAGCATGATAATGCAGACCCTGCTTGGTCCTGGATGGGTCACTTTCATGCAGAGTATTTGAGAAGTGTGATACAAATCTCAGGTAGTGTTATCCATAAACTGGGGTATACAAGTTAGGGCCTAGGGAGCTTAGAAGTCACATTCAAACTGAGTGCCTTCAGCGTATGTACCACTGGTCCTCCCATTGATGTGCTTTACAATTATGTTTTAGGTTTTTTTTCTTCTTTTTCTCCTTGAAATAAAATGGATTTGAAAAAAAATAAACCGAGTGCCTTGAGAGGCATCTAAAAAGAGAATAATTTTCACAGATATGGATTGGATTTAAGGAAGCCCAAGAGACAGGGAAGGGCAGGGAGCAATTGCTAGACCTGTAGGCAGAGGAGAGCTTCCTAGAGAGGTCACCTGGCAGGAGCAATCAGCCACTGTGACTTCCCAACCTAACCCCTCACGCGGCTTTGCTCTGATGCCTGTTAGTTCTGTTAGCCAAACAGCCTAACCAGACCCCAGGAACCATGAAGCCCCTTGAAGCAGGTGACCCCAGAGTCACTTCGTAGGTGGAAGAGAATGGCAAGGCTGTGGAATAAAAACCATCCAGGTCTTGTAGAAACTATTTCTGCTGACAGGGTTATCTAAGTGTTTATCTCATTTAAAACTTTATCTTTATCTCATTTAAAAAGTATACAGTGATATCTTTAGGGATTTTTGAAGTTTTTCTAGGCTACTCACTCCTGCAATTAGAACCCCATTATGTATTCATTGAATGTGAGAAACATTTTAGTGTATGCCATTTACAGAGCTCGACAAAATACATAATACTAACTATTCTGAGAAAAGTAGAAAAACAATGAAAACTACTTAGCATTTTTATGTCTCTATAAAGTAGTATATATGCTCTTATATAAAGATTGGGAGTGGTGTAGGACATAAATTATCGTGGTTACTTTTCTGTCATTGCTGAGACAAAATGCTCTACACAGAAAATTAAGGAAGGAAGGGTTTATTTAGTTCATAGTTCATGGAGGTTTCAGTCCATAATCAGCTGCTCCAAGGCAGGGTGGCTTGGCACAGGGGCAACATGGAGGCTACAGCAGACACCAAAAGCAACAAGAGCAAAAGGGTAAAAGAAGCAAGCCTGTCTCCCTTCCTTATGCTGAATGTTGGCTCTCCGCCTCAGGGTGGGTGCAGCACTCACACTGCCAATCCCAGCATTAGACAATGAACCAAACACAAACATTAGATTCAGTTACCTTCGAAAGACCCACCCTCCATGACTGCATGAAGTGTTGGAGGGACATCCAGACACAGACCATAGCATACATCAAAAAAGTAAATTGAAAAAAACTAAAAAATATATAACAATAATGGGGATTGTAGTATAGATTTCTAAGAATTTTTTCAATCTTGATTTTGTCTTCATACACATCTAATTCAACAGTAGTGTTCCTTTTTTTTTTTTTTTTTGACAGAGGGTCTCACTATGTCATCCAGGCTAGTACTGGACTCACTATGTACCCCAGGCTGACCTCATGCGATCATCGTATCTCCTGAGTACTGTGATTATAGGCATGTAGGCATGATCAACAGTCCTGGCTCTTTTTCTTTTTTTGATGATTCGTGTTTATTGTATTGTTTAAAAGTATTTTTAACATTCTTAGATACTTAATTGTCCAGAATAATTCCCTTTGTTATATGCATAGTTTATGTTTCCAGTAATTTATTTTAATTCAATATTGGGCAATAGAAGCATATCTGGTCTTAGGAAGGTGAGCACAGACCTGACAGATACCTGGGGGTGGTTCTGTGCTGTGCTCTGCGCAGTGGCTGACTTTAGCATCCAGCGTGCCCTCAGGTTCCCTTTGGTCTGCATGAGCCTGGCAATTCTATTCAGTGGAAGTTGGGCAAAAGAGCTACTGATACTTCATTCTGGATTTTTACTATATTCTGGAGAGTAGGAATCATTTAAAATTATATCTTTGGAATACTGCTGGACCAAATCAAATATCTTAATTTCAACTTCTTTGAAAGGAATTTTCAGAAAAACTGGTAACTTGAGCTGGGTTACAGGCAGTGTTTACTTAAGTCACAGCATAAAGCAGTGGGAACAAATGAGTCTGAGTTCCCAAGCATTGTTTCCATTTGTCCTTGACACTGGCAACCAATGAAGAATCTGTAGCACTTGGAGATTGGGAATGGGTGACATCCCTGTCTTTTCTACCTTTCCTGGGGCCATGAAATGCTTCCTGGGGTACCTGCTCCAGTGATGCTTGTATGAACCACTCAAGCCTATGCTATTTAAAAATAATTGTTTTAATTCAAGTTCTTAAAAGCCTGTGGAAGATTCACCTTTTGTGCTTTTTAGACAGAGTGACTCTGAGGGACAAAGTAAACATTTAAAATTCCTCCACAAATAAATGAAGCAACTCAAACTTGTCTCCTGAGTTTTAGGGCATGGAAGGGGAGCCTTCTAGCTTCCTTTGCAGCCAGTTCATGCGAGGTACTGGGAGCAGCTCAGGCTGGCCTGTTCCTCCTGGAGGGCTCTTGGCCATCAGGGACATGGTCCCTGCCTTTTCCAAAGTGACAGCGCTGTTCTACTCTGGGAGGCACCCTTGACCTCCCACAGAAGAAACCAGGAGGCTTGGCGGGACGAGGGGAAGGGAGGCTGCATCAGTGGGGTGGGAGATGGTTGGTGGAGACTGGCTTCTTTGAGCCTAGAGCCTTGCTTTTGTTTCTTCAGGAAAATTCCACGATGTGTCTGAGAGCACACACTGGACACCGTTCCTCAATGCAAGCATCCATTACATCCGGGAGAACTTTCCTCTTCCCTGGGAGAAAGTAGGTGCCCCCTCCATCTCGCACCCCTTATCTACCAGGTATTTGCACCTATGCTTGTCACATCAGCACCCTGTCCCCTAGCTCTGTGACAGCTACTTGCCTTTGTGCTGTCAGCATTTGGTCCATTTTAATATTTAGATCTAAGTATTAAAACAAAATTGCTAAATCTACTGGAAATCCAGGTAGGTAGGAATCTTGAAAACATAGGGGAGGGCAGAGAGTTCATGAGCAAAATCCAAACTGCACGGAAAGTACTTCAAAGAATCAACAACTGGGGTCTCATCTTATTAAAAAGTTTTTGGGCATCAAAAGAAATTATCAGAGTGAAAAGACAACCCACAGAAATGGAAAAAAATTTAGCCATCCTCACTCAGACAAAGGACTTTATGTAGAACATGTAAAGAGTTCATGAAAAATACCAGGCCCCAAACTCAAAGACCCAATCCAAAGATGCATATCTGAGATGCACACACACTTCTCAGATGAAGAAATACAAATGGCAGGTAAATATATGAAAAAATGTTCAGCACACTGATCATTTGAGAAATACAAATTTAAATAACACTGAGATTCCATCTCACTCCAGAAAGAATGACTATCATCAAGAAATCAATAACAAATGCTGAAGGGATTGTGGAGTAAAAGGAACCCTTCTCCACTGTTAGTGAGGGTGTAGACTAGTACAATCATTGTGGAAATCAGTGTGGAGATTCCTCAGAACACTAGGACTGGAGATCCCATTTGACCCAGCTATTCCCCTTCTGGGTAATTTCCCAGAAGAATTGAAAACATCATGCCAAAGTGATATATATGCACTCATAGTTTTAGCAGCACAATTTTTAATAGCTAAATCTTAGAAACAAACCAAAGAAATGAATTATAAACATAGCAAACAACGTGAATGGATTTTAGATTTGCTGAGTAAATGAAGTCAGAACCCCATATACAGAGTTAGACAATGCAAATTAGTCCTAGTGATGAAAAGCCAGTCAGTGGTTACTTGAAGACGTGGAAGCAAAGAGAGGTAGAAAGGAGACAGAGGGTACCAGAAAACGTAAGAATATGGATAGGTTCATTATCTTGGTGGCTTAACAGATATATGTGTATTCCAAAACATATCACACGATATATTTTAAGTATTATAGCGTGTGTCTTGTCAATTATACTTCAACAAAGCAGTTCTAAAAAGTGAAAAAATCTCTTTGATACAACCCAAATGCCCATTATTCGTGGAATGGATAAAAAAGATGTGGTATTGTCATACAGTGGAGTACTGCTCAGTTATAAAGAGGAAAAACTCGAGGCTTTTGTAGGTAAATGGATGCAAAATTGAGACCATACTCATCAATGAAGTAAATCAGACTCACGTGTGTAAATATCATATTGTCTCCTAGTCTAAAAAACTGAAAGAGTAAATAGGATCCAAAATGTACAGTAGATATTGTGAAAGTAAAAGAAGAAACTGCTCAAAAGAAAAAATAGCCAAACAAGTGGGATAAGAGAAGGGAGAAAAGAAATGGAAAACACACACACATACAAGACACATAATTATACTACTAATCGCTGTTTATCAAAAGAATAGTTATTGCTTTCATTGTTTGATCGGTTTTTCAGGTCTATATCTCGTTAACTGACCAATTACTTTGAAGCTAACAACATACAACATATTAACCATTATTAATGTCCTATTATGTTGTTATGGCACAATGGCAAGTAGCGGTCACAGAACTAGGGGACAGACTGCTGGTGGGGCAACCACAGGTGCAATGTATCATTGTTTTTGGTTTTCTTTTCTTTTCTTTTCACTTTAAAACACAAAAAAATAAACAGAGCACTTGGGACACAGTAGATGCCTAGTTGATTCTTGAATAGGTTATGAGGAAAAAAAAGTTTGGGGCATGGTAATCTGACAGCACTTCCAAGGGCGTATAGAACATTTAACAAGTTCCATGCAGGTTTTGGTGACTCGAGGATACATTGTATCCATCTCTAAATTATTGTTGTTTTGATACTGGAAATTTGTCAATTTCAAGCTAAAATACATAGACTGTTCATAGGATTGTTATAAAATAACCCAGACACACAGGACTGCCATTCGTTCATTATAGAACACCGAGAAGCTGGTGGCCTTCTTGTTTGGAATTACCTCTCACATGGTGGCAGATGTGAGCTGGCACAGCCTGGACATCGAGCAGGGCTTCCTCAGGACCATGGCAGCCGTGAGTACCCATCTCTCCAGTGCCTGGCACTGTGGGAGTTCAGCTGTCTCTTCCAAGCCCAAAAGCAGACTCGCCCAGAAAGGGATATCTTAGGTTATTCAGATGTCATGTGCAAACAAGATTTCTTGCCCAGAGTGGTGTTTGGTCATAGTGTTGTCTTTTCCTGTTTGTTCTTTTTTTTCTTGGACCCAGATAGATTCACCCCTGAGACTGGAATGACTTGCATGCACTGAAAATGGCAAATGATGTGACACTGTTTTAGTTTTATTCAAACTGTGTGCCTTAATAAGTAAGGATAGGAGTACCCACCCATTGGTTCTTTTTAGAAGAACCGGTTCTGCTTTATTTCTTTTCAAATTTTCTCTGTGAAAATGCCATAGTCCCATACTGGTAATTGTGGCCTTAGCTAGTGGCTTTGCTTCTGGAAGACTCCTCTGGACAGCAGTTGTTATTAATTCCGTTTGTTAGAAGATTAAACTTGGCCTTGGAGATTTATATATCCTGGGAGGTACTGTTATCTGCAATAGCTTTGTTGCCAGATATTAAATATCCAACTCCATTACAAAAAACAAAGTAAAACATGATGGGGAGAATGGAATCCACCTATAAAACTCCTCAGTCTTTCACTTGGCCAGGTGACCCCGCTATTCTGCTACCCCTGAACCCTGTTTGATGGTAGGGTAGGATGAGTTTGGGCTCCAGTTCATGATACACATCAGAGGCTTTTTTTTTTTTCTTTCTCAGATTGATTTTCATGGCTCCTATCCTGACGCCCATTCAGCTGGTGATTTTGGTACTGTTTATTTATATCTGCCAAGTTTTCCCCTGTGATTGCAAATATAATGAAATCATTACTGTGCTTTAAGTATGTTTTAAAAAATATTTTTCCAATATTGTATGCTTAACTGGCTATTTTTAATACTACATTTCATAGAGAGTGAGACGTATCTCTATTCAACATAGAGATATGTTTATAAATAGTTGTATATGCATTATTATATTTAAAATACATTTTGTCATTGCCTTGTGTCATAATTTTAGAGAAACTTATATGTGGTTAAAATACACAACTGGTATCTCCTAATCTCTTTTGGTTTAAATTGAAAAAATCCATTTTTTTTCTGTAGTAAATTCTCTTTAAGACACAATTTATGTGGTGAATACTTATTTAAAGGAATTCCTATGGTCTGTTTTTCCTTAATGTAAAAAAATTCTTTAGTTAGATAGATAATTCCTCCTTAGTTCATATACTTTGCTAGATAAGATTTTTAAAGTCTTTTTTCTTAAAGACATTCCTGTCTAAAACAACAGAAACACGTAATGATGAAGAATGAGTAATCTTGTTTGTGAAAAGTTGTACTGGGAGAAGCATGCAGTGTTGGCATTAACCTGTCAAATGTTCATGTCCTTCTCGTGCTGCAGGAGGAGACGTGGTGAGCCAGTTTGAATTTAATTTGAACTACCTTGCTCGGCGCTGGTAAGAGCAGTGTCCTCTCAGATATGTGATGTGTAAATGGCACTTAGGACATAATGTTGATAGATGTAGTTTTAAGCATGTGTGTGTATGTTTTGCTTTAAACTTGTTTTAGGACAAGTTGGGATATCTTCCTATTTTTTTCCTTCCAAAGAACCTTGTCTATTTTTTGTCTTTACTCTTTCACATAAATTCAGAATCAGGTTGACATCTTTGAAGAAAAACCTTGTTGGAATGTTTTTGGTTTTTGAGATAGGGTCTTGCTATGCAGTTCAGGCTGGCTTGGACTCACTACATAGCCCAGGCTGGCCTTGAACTCTCAGTGATCATCCTGTCTCAGCCTCCCGAGTACTGACATTACAGGCATGCGCCACCACATCTGACTTTTTTTGGAATTTTGATTGGATGTTTATTGACCCCAGAGGTGAATTGGAGTAGAATTAGCTATTTGGCAATATTGAATCTTCTTTTCCTTATGTATTTTTTTATATTTTATTTACTTACATGTTCTTGAATGACTTTTTATAAATTTTTCCACCAAGCTCTTATGTATTTTATTAGATTTAGATCCAGAGACATTATACTTTTATTCACTACCATAAATAATTTTTAAAGTTGTGTTTTCTAATTAATTACTGATCTACAGAAATGCAGGCAACTTTTAAATTTTGATTTTGTAGCTAGCAACCTTTCTAAGCTTTCTCATTAGTAACTTACTTGGTGGTTCTTTAGAATTTACTATAGAGTCACAGTTACAATCTCCAAAGTAGAATCCTTTTACTTTTGCCTTTTTTTTCCCTGTTATATCATTCTGGCTAGTGTCTCAACTACAGTATTCATACTGAGCATACTTATTTTTGTTATTGATCTTAAGATACTGTCAGAGCTTCATCATTATCATGTCATGGAGTTTTGTAGATTCTTTTTATTGAAGGAAGTTTCCTTCTATCTCTAGTTTAATAATTCTTATGCATTAATATTAGATAGATTGTGTTAAACATTTACTTTGCATCTGAGATAGTCATGTTCCTTACATGTTAATGCAATGAACTTTATTAATCTATTGCTAGTACTACATCAAGCTTACTTCCTGGAGCAAAACCAATTCTGTTGTGGTTTATTGACTTCTTTATATGTGCTGCTTATGTTGTTCTTGTTAAGGTTGTTGTATTTGTATTTATGAGTGAACATGTACTCTTCTTCTTTTTTAAAATATTTTTTATCAAGGCCTTGCTGGAAATAATTGGGAAATGTTTTTTCTTTCATATTCTCTGGAGGCTTCTGTAAGATCAGAACTTTGGTCCCTTGAACCTGTCTCTAACGCTGTCTAGTGCTGCTGTTTTCTTTGCAGGAATTTTATAAAAACTTCTCTAATGGCTATAGGATTATATAGTTTCTCAATTTCTTCTTAAGAGTTCTGTGTTTTTCTAGGATTTTTCCATTTTAAGTATTTAAACATTTTGGTACAAGATTGTTCATAATATCAACTTACTAGCTTTTGGCCCCTATTTTATTTGTACTTAAATGTTCCCTTTGTTATTCATAATGTATATGCTTCCTTCACACTTTTAAACCATCTTGTATAATATTTTTCACTTTTATTATTTTAAAGAATGAACTTTGGCTTTCTCAGTCTTCCCTGTTATACATTTACTCTGTTTTCCTCCTTCCCACTTTCCCTTTTGCCTTTCTCTTACCCTCTCTTTTCCCTCTCCTTCCTTCCTTCCTTCCTTCCTTCCTTCCTTCCTTCCTTCCTTCCTTCCTTCCTTCCTTTTTTCTTGTGGTACTGGAAACTGAACCTAGGGCCTTCGGACTGAACTATATCCCAAATCTTTTTATTTTTATTTTGAGACAGAGTCTTACAGAGTTACCAAAACTGAATTTGAGCTTGCAATTCTTCTGCCTCAGCCTCTTAGAATATGGGGATTACAGGCATGCACTGTGTCCAATTCATACATTCATTTTCTATTTTATTCCTTTCAATTCTTAATTGTTTTCTTCCTTATATGTTCTTTGGGCTTTTGTGAAATTCAGTGAGCCTTGATTTGTATTCTAGGTTATGACCAATTTCTGTAAATATTCTACAAGTGGTTGAAAGGGTTAATTTTCAATTTTTGGTTTAACGTCCATATTTTGTTATGCCTCTTAGTGCTAATTTATTACACTGTTCAAATAAAATTATTTATAAGCTATAACTAATATTCTTTTACTGTGTCTTTATCAGATTGGCCTGATGATTACCCTGAGGGAGAAATTTGTTTACAACTTCTTCCATCTTGATAGTTGATTTTGCAGCTGCCTTCTACTGTTCTGTCAATGTGCATAGATGTTTTGAAGACACAGTATTAGACATAGTCAAGTTTCAAAGTCATCTCTTTCTGAATTGAATTTTTTATCAGGGTTTAGTGATCTCTTCTAACAATGTGTTGCCTTTGTACCTACTTTTTCAGCTTTGGCTGCCATGGTACTGGCCATCTTTCTGTTGTATTCATGGTACTTGAATTACTTGGGCTTCCCTTTCTCCAGCAAGGGGTTGCTTTGCCTTCTTCAGGTTCCCTAGTTCCTTTTACCTGAGACCTTTTTAACCTACAAATAGGTAGCAGGGAAGCAGTACAAAACACTTGTGGGGCTGGCTAATGGAGCTGCTGATTCTAATCACAATGTGTGGCTTACCTTTTCTGAGGATATATGTGTATTTTTTCCTTTTTTCTCCATTGCCAAGATGCAAACAGGCAGATTTCTTTGCTGTGTTTTTGTGTGTTTTGGTTTATTTCTTGCTCATATGCATGCACCATGTCTAGCTTTTTGTACTCTAGACTCAATGTAGAAATGGTCCACTTCAGGTGGTTCCTACAGTTATCCCCCGTCTCCTGTCAGCCATCAAAATCCTTCAGGGTTTGGCAGACGTCACTGGGGGAAGGTGGCATTCCCCTGTGCTTACCTCTCAGACTTCCTAGTTCCTATTAGTTTTTGATCTCTGGAAACATTTCACTTTCTTGCTAGCTTAGTGATTCATTAAAACAAATATTTGTTATTTTTCTCTAGCCTTTATACTATTTTCACTGGGAAAAGCCATACCAGTATTCTTATAAAAAATAGACTTACCAGCCTTTTCTTTTTGTAAATGTAATTAAATCATAGTTTACTGGTTGTAATTTTTGTCTTGGCACTGATAAGATCTTGAAATTAAAAGATGATTCACTACAAATCCTAATTCAAAATATATGGCTCTTCTTCCAGCTAAAATAACTAATATCTGTGAACCAAAAACTGGATGTAGAATTCTTTTCTGCCTTACACTGCATATTCAGAAACTAGCATGTGTCAGGATGAGGAATCATATTGGGGGCTTTAAAAATAATGATTCTTGGGAATAGTTTAACTCAAAAAAGTAAAAATACCTTCATTTTTTTTTTGAGCTCTGAATTAATAAAATTAAGCACTTCTTTTGTATTTCATGGTTTCGAATCTTTGAATATACTTTCCTAAATACTTAAGGTACCATGCTGTGTATCTGTCACTGAACTGATTATCTACCTTTCCTGTACCCCAATTTTCCCTCTTTGTAAAATGGGAATCTAATAGGGGTACTAGTAGTACTACTGTAATTACATCTAGTATATAATAATTTCAGAATAATTGAGAGCTGCTGTTATATCTGTTGCTGTTATATTCAGCTTCAGAATCAAAAGATTTTATTCTAATGCATTTCTCAGGTATGTACCTGTCAAAGATCTTGTGGGGATATACGAGAAACTCTATGGCCAGAAAGTCATTACTGAAAATGTCATTGTTGACTGTTCCTACCTTCAGTTCTTGGAAATGTAAGTGTGACCCAGAGGGAACTTCCCAGCTGATCTATGTGACTTTCTTAGGATGCTTTCATGTGTTAGTTCCTGGGAGTGGATTTTGGATTTACAGATTTTACTTATTTGAGGGCAAATGTGGGATAGTTGGATAGATATAGATGATATTTTCCCTTTATATTTGCTGCATTTCTCAATAAAAACTGCAATGCTCAAAACAATCACTCTGTTGTAGGTATGGAGAGATGTTAGCTGTTTCCAAGGTAAAGACTTTATTCTTTGAAATCTTAGTTTAAAGGAGTCTACAAATGGCAGGAATGGCACATGACTTATTTTTCTTTTCTCTCTGCTGTAGCTGTATTCCACCTACTCCACAAAGTCCCCGTTTTTGGTGGAACATTTCCAAGAGTATTTCCTTGGAGGACTGGATGATATGGCGTTCTGGTCCACCAATATCTACCGCCTGACGAGCTTCATGCTAGAGAATGGTACCAGGTGAATTTAGCATGCTATTTCTCACACCAATCCTCTTTGTCTTTCTGCCCTGTTCCCCAGAATAATTCTTAGGCTTTTTAACTAATCAAACAAAAACAAGACCAAACAGTCTTGTGAATTATAATGATATTCAAAGAGGGAAAGCATAGAACCTTCATCATCTCAGAAACTCAGTATGTTCCTACTCACTTGGCTTGGCTGATGTCAGACAAATTTTGGGCACAGAGAGGCAGATGCTGTGGTCTGTGAGAATTCAGATGGGAAAGAACCAGTCCATGGGTGGTGCCTCTGAATTTCTGACTGGGAACTCATGCTGGGGCAGAAGCACCTGCTCCCAGGGCTCTGAGGTGGCTGCACCACTGTGTTGGGGTTGAGTATGTGGCCACGCTCCTATCTGCCCAGACTGATCTCTCAGGGCCCAGGGTTGTAAGGAGTGTCTTACAACCCCTCCATCCTCGTAGTTGGAAGATGCAGACCACCGGGACCCTCTCCTCCAGCAGAAACAGATGGTTTGTGAAGTGCAGCCTTCCCTGGAAATGCAGTCAGCAGCCCAGATGGGACAACTCCTGAACCCCAGGTCCTTTCCTTCCTGACCTGGACATGCTCAGGACAGGAGTTAACCAGAGACTCGGTCCAGATACAGATGGGGTAGCCAGATCATCCAAGGGCACCAGGATCTCGGAGAAGCCGACAGCAGTGCTGGTATAAGTCCTCTACTGTGGAGCTAGGTGGCCAGGCAGGCCTGGGGAGAGCATCACAGGAGACACCCACTTTAGGGAAAGGGTGGGCAGAAGGTCAGGTGGTGTAGGATGGGAAAGTTGGCTCTGCAGGCAGGAGCTGATGGTTTCAGGCTAGGACCCTGGGAGTGGCCAACAGAAGCAGAGCTCTAGAACATACGCGGGGCGGTGTTCCTTTGCCTATGAACACATTTCCTACTGTTCACATGATGTTAACCATAATTACATGTTGTGTCGCTTTGAAACAAAATGCCCTTTGATGCGATTGACAGTTTTGAAAGCTTGTTTGGAAACCTCAGTAAGTAACTATTTGGCAGAGCTACAGAATCTAATAAAATGACATTTTTAATAGCAGAGAGGTCTCAAGTTCGATTGCCAAGCCCTGCCTCTGTGGCTGGAAGTTTTAGGTGCCAGCTGTAGCGAAGACAGGTTTGAGAGACCTGCCACTCCCACTGAGTTACCTGGAGCAACCTGCTGACCCTCCCTGAGCCTTGGTGTCTTCATCTGTTGAATGGGGCCAGTAATCATTCTGTTTTACCCAAGAGGGTGAGGAGTACATGAGTGTGCTCATGGCAGGGGCTTAGTATGTAGTAAGCACTTACAATGTTGGCTCCTGTTATTATAATTACTGTTAGAAGCAAACTAAGTCTGTGTTGGTAGGGTTTGTAACATTTGGTTGCGTTACGGTGAGTGACTTCATTTCTTTGTTTTATGTCATCCTTGTGTAATGACCCTGAAGCTGGAAAGCACACTTTGGGGTTTGTTTTGTTTTGGTTCCACACATAGCTAAGGAAGGATGTACTGCTGGACTGTACTCCTTACTCAGGAAAATATAATGGAAAGGAATATATTTCTCATCCCTTTATCTGTTCACCAAGACACAAAATTCTACAACTCGAATATCTACAAAGATTTGTCTGAATTCATAGAAATTTATGAGCAATTTTGAGAAGGCTCCAAAGAGAGACAATACAAATAAATTCATGACAGAAACAAATACATATCCTCTGTCTTTTTAATCTTAAATTAAAAACCATACACATATTTTCATATTAATGAGTGTTTTCCAACTGACTAATAATGAATTAGCTTCCCAAACTAATTCATTTTTTGAAATTATTACTTTTCTAAAGAAATAATGAATTATTGGTGGTTACTGTTTAGTATTCTGGTGTAATAGAGAAGCAAAAAGTACAAAATGAACAGTTTTATTGAGTTGAGGACATGGAAAGGAGCAAACAACCCATGGTGGCTGGGCTGTCTCCTTCGACAGGATATAGTGGCACGTGGGGCGGATATTGATAACGTGGAAGGAACCGATTGGAATTCTCTGCATGTGCAAACAGGAACGGGAGTTGCAGTTAGGGCTGAGGAAGAAGCAGGAAGTGGTAGGTGTTCCCGCTTAGGCCTTCCGCCATGTTAGACCACCGCCATAACTGTACAGTAATTTATACCAGGGCACGAACCTTTCAGTTACATCTTCAGCCAGCACTTTCTTTACCTCAATTGTAGGTTTAGTGCAGTGTCATCAGTTGCTTCTCTTTCTGTCTCTGTCTCTCTTTTTCTTTCTTCTTTTTTTTTCTTTCTTACATAACAAGGAGTGAACCCAGAGCCTTTGCACTGAGCTGCACCCCCAGCCCACCCACCTGCTCTTCCTCCCTTTCTCCATTCCTCCCTCCCTTCTTTATTTATTTAGAACAGGGTCTCACTAAATTGCTAATTTATCTTTTCAAAGAGATATAAAGTGATTTATTAGGAAGAAATAGGAAAGTACACACTGAAAGTGTGGCTCGCAACTGATGTAGGGGAATGAAACTCCCGACCTACTGTATGTCCCGAACAAGTTCATGTTCCCTAAAATCGAAGAATGAATTTTAGGAACAATGGAGGTTAAGAGCAGAAATATTTATTGAGAGAAAGAAAGCTTCTGTCTGAGAGACAGAAGGGGTCCGAGTGGGTTGCCAGGGACTATGTCTTTTGTAGGGATTTTTATAGAGTAAAACCGTGAGGTGAAGTGTATCTAAAGTTGGGGAAAACTGGGAACTCAGAGGTAGATGGGCGTGAGGTGGGACAGAGCTATGGTCAACCAATAAGTTTAATTGTTTCGGAAAAAGTGACCAAATCAGGGACAAATGGGGAAGCAATTCACTTAGCAAAGTGAGCATTCTTTACGGATCAGTGCCTCTTCCTATGGGGGTTGGGATGGTGACTTTTGGCTTCTCAAGGTGATCCAGACTTAATCCCTAAGGATTATGTTTAAGAGTGTGGTTGCATTTGTTTTGCCTTCTGTCTGAAGACCTGGCCCACAGCAAGACATCATCAGGCATCTGGTCCTCTGTGCCAGCTGCTTCGAGGGCCCAGCCCTGTCTGACTGCTGCAATATTTCTGACTAACTCAGCTGCCTGAAACACTGCAGTTTGAAGCTGGGAGTATTTGTGTGTTTTTGGTAGTGGAAATCCATGGAGTTTAGGAGTCTATAAGAAGTTGTATCATGGTCTTGGTTTATAGGGGAAGAGGGTGGCCATTGACAAAAAGAAAATGGCTCATTTTACAGTGGAAGGCATAAGCTTTCCCAATTTTTTGATGGATAATCTAAGATATTTTGCCTGAGAACATTTGAAGCTCTTAGTTTGTAAGAAAATTTTTCTGCTCTTTATTTAATCAAATAAACTAATTTATGAAGTGTCTTTAAGAGATTTTGAGTGTAATGAGTCTAGAAGAAAAGGCACACTGCTTATTTCCCCAGGTTGTGCTCTTATTCTCAATCCTCCTGCCTCAGCCTCCCAAATGGCTGGGATTACAGGTGCGCAGCTGCGCATCTTCTCCTGCAGTGTGGTCTCCTGAGGGACACTCGTAGAAGGCAAATGCTCTGCCCCAGTGCTTCTCTTGGGAACCGGGGAAACCTCATGGAAAGAGTCCACTCTCTGGTACCTCAGAGGTCTCTTTGCTTGTAATGGGGCTACTTCTTTTCCTATTTAACTGTTTAACTTGTAGAGGTTTTTTTTTTTTTTTTTTTTTTTGAGACAGGGTCTTGCTTTGTAGTTTTGGTTGGCCTTGAACTCACAGCAGTCCTCAGGCTCCTGAATGCTGAGATTATAGGCATGCACCACCATGTTGGGCTCTAGAATTGTTTTTAAAAAGTAAAACTGAGCAATTCAGATATATTTGAGTGGAAATGGGCATAACTGGGTGGAAGTTGTAGAGGGGAATGATTTGTATTGTCTCTGATTCCATGACATCTCATATTAGCTGAAAGTGGCTTGGTGGGGAGAGGCCAGGGAGAGGTGTGAGTTGGAGCATGAGGCTGGGGGACCCTTTCCCAAACCTCAGTCACCTTAGCCACTCTATCTGGAAAGACTCAGGCTCCTACTGGGTCCTCTATGACCAGGCAATGAGCACCCTAAGCTTTCTGAGAGGGATTTAAACTGCACTCTTGTCTCTCAGTAAAATTCATGCTTCGGAAACAGGTGGACACATGCCTAACTCACTGTACTATCCCCCAGCAACTGTGACCTCCCCAAGAACCCCCTGTTCATCGCGTGTGGCGGCCAGCGAAACAACAGCCAGAGGTGAGTGGATTCCAGAATCGGTCCTGGGAAAAGATCACCTTGCCCAGGGTGGGAGGGCGTGGTTGAGAGCTTGGGGTCTGTAGACCAGTATCTGCTTCAATTCTACCTCTGCCATGCAGAGCCGGATGACTTTTAAGCAAGATGCGAGTTGTTGAGGTGAAGATTCCTCCTCTGCCCCGTGGCCATAGCCTGGCTGTGCTTCATGAATGCGCAGTGCTCTCTGGCAATACTTGGTGTTCTCCACGCTCTGGTCGTTATCATTTTTCTCCATAGCCCTTACCCAGCTTTCATCCTGGCTACTGCTGGTATCTCCTGCTGGTGCCACTGGGTACCGAGCATCATTCATTCACTGGTATTATTAATAGAAATTGATATATGTCACTAGCAAAATAGCAGACTAAAATGGTACAAATACTGAAATGGCGGGTATTAGTCATGGGTGCCAGAAGCTCCCTTAGGTGTGAGAGGGCACTGTGGACGGGTGCCTCCTGCTCTCAGGGTGAGTGGCCGAGCAGGTGCCTGGGCACGGAACGAGTCATTGTAAATGTTCACAAGCCTAAGGAAGGACAGAGGCTGGGTGATCTGGGAATGTGCCCAGAGGGTCCCAGCTCAGGCTCCTGGAGAGTTGTGCTGGATGAAATGATGAGATACTTAAGGGTGAGCAAATATTAGAAATTCAAAGAGAGGGCCTTGTGATAAGAGGCCTTGAGGAGAATGATGTTAGTATTTCAGAGGAATTTATAAGATGCAGAAAAGTTATGTAATGTCTCATTGCTTTCCAAGGAGGTGAATTTGGTTGGTTTTTAAAATTTTTTTGAATTGAAGCTGGGTCTGGCAGCACATACCTGTAACCCCAGCACTCTGGAAGACAGAGGCAGGAGGATTTCAAGTTTAAACCCAGCCTGGACAATTTATTGAGTCTATCTCAAAAAAGAATTTTTTTAAAAAGGCATGGGAATATAGCTCAGTGCAAAAGCCCTGGGTTCAGTCCCCACTATTACAAAACAGAAACCGAATTGCACACCAGGGGCTCCCTGGCTGTGGATATCAGGGCGCTGCCCTTGGCACCCCCGTTTTTCCCAGAGTTCCTGTGGTTGTGGCTACTGCTGGCCTCCTGTTTCTTCGCTTCTAGAGATTTTCTGGCTCCTCTGGGAATCTGTTTTACAGACTGGTTAAACGATCTGATTACTACTTTTCCCACCTGTTGTAGACTTGTTTCTTTTATGTGAAATATTGAAATATTTTGAGATTATGGAAAATGTCAGGGTTTTTTTTTTTTGTGACAGTGATGCTGGGGATTGAACTCAGGGCCACACGCATGCCAAGTATGCATTCTACCACTGAGCCACCCTGCCACAGAGCAGCAGTTATTATAAGAAAGGATTTTTAAGCTTTGGAATGTATTCAGTAAAAGATTTTACTAGAAGGTTCTAGGATTTTTGCTTTTATATCATTTTTCTGGCCTACAGGTGCTGAGATTCTGGCATCTTTTAACCTGGGGTTAACATGACTATATTCTTTAATTCAGTAGTCCAATGGTTGGTTACTTTCTCAATCTTAACCATCTTATTCTTGTCTCTTTAACAGCTCAAAAGTGCAGAAAAATGGTTTCTATAGGAATTTGACTGCATCTGTAATCAAGCACACTGGAAAAAATATAAACTATACAGAAAGAGGCGTGTTCTATCACGTGGATTCCTGGACTCCGGTGAGAACCTTCTGCTTTGTACCTCCTACTGCTTGTGTGGCCCCCTTGTGGACTCCTGGGTATCAGCTGTCTAGGGAACGTTACCTGGCCTTTTGCCAGGCCACTGACTGGCCTTGGTCTCTAAACGTGGCTTGTTCTAGAGATTCCCTAAGTCAAGACCTCATTGGCCTTTGTCAAGTTGAGGGAGTCCAAGGCGGCCCTGGCCACCCTGGATCAGCCATCTTTGGCCTAGGTCCACACTTAACAGCAACATTGAAGGTCCACTGTGTGCAGCCTTATAGTGAGGGGCGTCACTTTATCCGTGGAGTCGTCTTTTATCAGGCCACACTACTATGGGGCTATACCATGAAAAGGAAATAGATCAACCTTTAGACTCCAGACTAATAAAAGTGACAGATTAAAAAAAATAACCACCTTGGATAGAGTGCACCAAATACCATGGTGGGGTAAAGGGATGTTAGATAGTCAGGAGGTCCTTTTGATCTTGGAGGCAATCAGAGGTGACTTCTGAGAGGAGATAACATTTGAGCCAGGCCACGGGAAGTTGGTGGTACTTCACTAGGGAAAGAGTATACTTCTGATTATGGCTTGGCGAGGTTTCAGAATGTTTGGAAATTTGAGGAAACTAGAACACAAGAAAAGGGACAAAGTACAGTGTGAGGCATTCAATCAGCTGGTCATTGACAAAGGGGCCAAAAGAATATGCTGGAGAAAAGATAGCATCTTTAATATATCATCCTGGGAAGACTGGCACTTCAGATGAAATGGGGTTCAATCTAGAACCTTAACTCCTGCCATGTGCTAAAACAATAAAAATGGGAAAAAAATGGATCAAAGACCATAATATGAAAATAGAAATGCTTAATCTGCTAGAAGATAAAATAGGTGCACTTGTTGAAGACATAGACAGAGGTAAGGACTTTGAATACCCTGTTTGCATGAGAAATACTATCCAGAATCAATAAACAGGATCAGATCAAAGTAAAAAATTATGCACAGCAATGGAAACAACCACCAGAATGAAGAAACAACCTACAGACTAGGGAAAAAAAATGTTTGCCAGCTACTCCTTAAATAGGCTAATCTCTAGAATATCTAAAGAACTCAACAAAATTAGACCCACCAAAATAAAAGACCCAATCCAAAATGGGCAAGTGAAATTAATAGACACTGCAGAAGAAGTACAAATGGCCAACAGGAAAATGGAAAGTGGAAAATGTTCAACACTGCTGACCAGCAGAGAATTGCAGCTTGAAGCATCCTCTTAGCTTGGATGGCTCTGGTACCTGGCCATCTTGCTCTCAGTATCGCAGATGCAGCAAGCACATTAAGGGTGATTCAGCTGAGGGTCTTGTCTCCTCCGCCCCAGCACACAGCTTCTGCTGTGCATGTGGCCTCTGTGCCACCTGTTTCTGGACATTCAAACTGTGGGCAGTGGTATCTCAATATGCGTGTGGTTTAGAGGGTGTTTCTGCTGTCTAGTTCATTTGTTTGGAGAAAAATAACTACATATATACAAACGCCATTAGGATTCTAGGTGGTGTGAACTTGTATTTTCTCAAACTTCAGTCCATAAAGATGGCTTCATTCAGTCAGATTCTGCAAATCAGGAGGCCATCCTGACTCGGTTTGGAGTACTATGTCCCAGATAACCTTCCCATGCCAGCCCTGCCTGCTGGGCTCTGTCTCCTGTCTCGCTCAGCAGACCATGGGGGCAGGGGAATTGATTGAGGACAGAACCAATGTTTTATTAATACTTGTAAAAACCCAAGTTTTGGGGTCTTCATTATTGTTATTATTTGTCTCTTATTTTTCTTATATTTTGTTTTGTTTTCCACTCTAATATAGAAAGGATAGATGTACATGCATAGGGTTATACCTGCCTAGAACTAATCCTAAAGCATTTATAAAAAATGATTTTATTACGTGTGGTATTATCAACAGCTACTTAGAAGAAAACGAGACATTATGGTAGCCAATGCTGATTTTCTATCATCTTGTTGTGAAGTCCAATACTGCCTTTATTCTTTGTTTTGATTGGTTTTAGTTTGTTTTCTATTATTTGATTTCAGTGTGTGTGACGGTATGGACAGCTATTTTGAAGAGAACAAGAGATATTTCAGTAGTCATTGTTGATTTTCCTATTGCCTGGTTTTGAAGGCCTGTAATACTTTCTTTCTTTTGTTTTGATGGGTTTTATACTATTTTGTTTTGTTTGAATTCATTGTGTGGGAAGATATGGACAACTATTTTGAAGAAAATGAGACATTCTGGTAGCCTCTGTTGATTTCCTGTTGTCTTGTTTTGAAATCCTGTGTTGCTTGCATTGTTTTGTTCTGATCTGCTTTGTTCTGTTTTGTTTTGTTTCATTCTC
Organism: Cavia porcellus; assembly: GCF_034190915.1. Classification (NCBI taxonomy): domain Eukaryota; kingdom Metazoa; phylum Chordata; class Mammalia; order Rodentia; family Caviidae; genus Cavia; species Cavia porcellus. Next base: position 27,626,352 of record NW_026947496.1, on the reverse strand, counting down.
TTTAAAATAAAAACAAAAACAAAAGTTCCATAGCTTTCGTTGATTATGCTGTGTCTTTACCTGTCTATGATAACACTGATTTCAGGATTCCGTAACCTTCGTGTACCAGAATTTGGAAAGGAACCTACGGACCATGCTTATGGGCAGCTCCGAGAACTCCCTGAAGCATATCTCCAGGCCCTCCGGATCATACTACGTGTCCCTGCCCTATGCCAGGCTTGGTTGGTATGTACGAGTTTATCTGTCTTGGGAATAGTTCCTTCTATACCTCACTCACTTATTCACAAATGGCATCCCTTACCACTTTATTTTTCAATGAATTCATCATCAGAAGAATAATATAGATTCTATGGATAAGGTATTTTAAAGATGATACAATGAACTGTCATTTTGCTAAGTAAGTATGATAAGATAAGTCTTATTTTTTTCAGAGTATTTGTAAAGATCCAGTGCTCTTGGGGATATAGTCTCACAGATTTTTTTCTTTCTTTCTTTCTTTCTTTTTTTTTTTTTTTTTTTTTTTTAGCAATCTAATGACATTAGAAGACATAAGCAGAGGGTGATGATGGTGTTTTGATTACACTATAATTTTACAAATAAATTGCTAGAGAGTCCTCTGATTTTAAAATTGGTCTAAAACTTGGCCCAAATATACAAAAGTGACTGTTTTCTGGAGTATTTGGTGATGTCTCTTTATTAAAATCACATTTCTTAAATATGGGTGACAAGCCTTTTCTCAGGGCAGTTTGGTGACAGTCCTTCCTTTTTGGGTGCCTGATGTGTTCAACCTTGGCACAGGCGGCGGGGGAGGGCAAACCCTGACCCTTTTCTGCCATTCACTTGCCAACCATGAGCTTTGGCCAACTGCCTGAAAGGGCCAGACAAGGCCTGCTGTAATGCTAGCAGGCACATTAGGGTTAGGGTTAGGGTTAGGGCCTTCCCACGGGCCTCTGCAAGCCAGCACACAGCATCAGAGAGCCAGGAACTGCAAGGCTCAGCAGAAGATTCTGCTCCTCCCAGCAGGTTTCTAGCCCCCTGAAGCTCTCCTCCCTTCCCGCTATCCTATCATCTGTTCTCTGTGGGGCTCTTGGACTTTGTGATCCTGATAATGACCTTTGAACCTCAACTGTGCTGTCCATCTCTGCAAACTGATGTGTCATCAGTCCTATTTGGATGCACTCACTAAATATGCAGGGTGCTTGATTTGACCCAGCAAAGTTGCCCTGTGTAGGTCTGGTGGAAATAAATGCAGAATCATCTTTAATGCATGACACTGCCATGCATTGAGCAGATCAGAAAGCAGCTGATAGCTGTGTGGTGTTTGATTGTCCTTTGATCTCAGGGAACTAAGGAGATGGGATGCTTTGTGAAGTTTTGGGGTCCGAGACCCCCAGAGGCTGTGCTGTGTCTGCCTTCCCCTCCAGAGCGAGACAGTATGTCATACAGACCGTACAGCCTTGTAGATGATATTACTGTCACCCACAAGGCCGGGCAATCAGTGAGAGAAAATTAAATGTGGCTTCTAGAGAACAAAGAGGTGGCAGGCAGTTTCACTGCCTGCTTGGTGGACCGCGTGAGTCCTTCTCTTCCCAAGGGCCATGGCTTCAGCGGACCTCAACCAGGATGGGCACGGTGACCTTGTGGTGGGGGCACCGGGCTACAGTCGCCCCGGGCACTTCCAGGTTGGGCGCGTGTACCTGATCTACGGCAGCGACCAGGGCCTGCCACCCATCGACCTGGACCTGGACAAGGAGGCGCATAGGGTCCTGGAGGGCACCCAGGTGAGGCCCGAGCCATCCTTCTCTTCTAGGGGGGAAGAGGCCACTGCCTGCATCTGATGGCAAAATCTCTGGGATGAGCAAGCCGTAACAGGTAAACAGTTTGTGGACTACAGTTGCAAGCTGTTTGTTTTAATTTTTAAAGCCACATTCATGTCATTTACTCATGCATCCTTAACTTTAAGTATTTCATGGCTTCCTGAAACTCACATGCTGTTTAGGACTGCTTAAGTGACCAGTGAGGATGTGATTTTTTTGATTCTATAAAACATATATTTAAAACTTTCTAAGCATTTGAGATGCACAGAAAAGTATAGAGACAATACAAAGAGTTCTCATGGCTCCTTCCCCAGTTTCTCTGTGTTAACATCAGACATTATCATGGAACGTTAGTGAGAAAATGAAACACCCCCATGGGCCCTGGCCGTGATTAGATCCCAGTCTCTGTCAGATGTCACCCCTTTGCTTCGAGTGCTTATTCATTACCAAAGAAACTCGCAGGAGCTGTCCAGGTATGGTATTCCTCATGGACTTGAGCGCTAATTCCTCTGCGATTGCTGGGCCCGGAGAGCTTGCCAGGGCCTTGGTCCTCACCTGCACAGAACGAAGTGGGCAGAGCATGCTGCCTGTCACTGGGGATGAGGAGCCTTTGGGGATGTGGGCCGGGGCGTGGACCCTCACGCAGTTGGGGCGGGAAGCCTGGAACCTCATTCCAAGTCCAGGCTTCCTGCCTTGGCAAGTTCTGTTCCTGGGCAAGATGCTTCTCTTTCATAGTTGATTCTGTAAAGAGAAAGTAAGATGTGACACCAGGGCAAACTTTTAAAAAGCCAAGAATCCAATGGCATGTGATCAGTTTAGGTGCTAAGGAGTGCAGGCGTGTAAATGAGTTGGGCTGGCCAGGGCAGGAGCTCCCACAGTCCCACTGTCCCTCAGTCCCATAGGCTGTCCTTTGTTCTGGAGTTTCCTGATACCATGTGAAAGGTTTCCAAAATAAATGGGCCTGTTACTGTTGTTCTTACCGCCCCGCCGTGCCCCCCATAGGCCACGATGCAGAGTGTGGCCCCTAAACTCCTACAGATGGGGTGGGAAGCTTCCCATCTTCCTGTATAATCTTGGTGATGAGATGGAGGCATGGACCTGAGGTGCCATGAGCCTGTGCTGTGGCCCACAGAAAAAGGCTGAACACCCCAAGGCCTTGTCTCCTCACTCTTCCTGCTGATCAGGCAGACAGCCAGGTCCTGACAGCACAGCTGCAGGTGACAAAAGTCCCCACCCCGGCCTCACGTGCTGTCCCCAAGAAGTCTTCCAGTCTATCAGGTTCTTGCCTCATCAAAAAGTGTGTTCACAGGTGCCAGATGCAGTGTAAGAAATGATCTCATAAGTCATAGAGGGGGCACTGGGACACAGGCAGTGTGGCAAGCATCACTGTGTGAGACGCTCTCATGGGACAGGTTGGGTAAGAGTGGAGGACAGATGACTCAATTTTAGGCCTACAGGGATTTTAGACAGTAAGAGACGAAATGTGTAGAAAATCCAGCTAAGAGGAAAACTGTCACTGAAGAGTGAGTTTTCCATCTGTAAACGGAGTGGGGAGACAGCTCCCACCTTAATCTCTGTCAGGTGTTGAGTGCAGTGTACTGTAGCACATCTGCAGAACTTCCTGTGGGACTGGAATGAGCTTCCTGTGTGGAATGTTCTAGAGCTGTGGCGCCCAGCCTGGGAGCCAGTAAGTGCAGGCTTCTGAACATCGGAGATGTGGCCAGTACAGCTGAAGAACTGAATTTTTAACTTCTTAACACTGATCTCAAATAGCCGTATTTAGCTAGCAGCTATTGCACCAGGCAGCATGACGGGTAGTCAAGCCATGTCAGCTGCTGGTGCACGTTGTGCTTGCTGGAGACACTTTTGAAGAGTGTCTGGTATTTTGCTCTGGGATGAAAAGCACACAAGACCCATCTTCTACCAACTTGGAGCTATGAATTTATCCCTTTTGCTTTCTAGTCCCCTGGTGTCCCCTCAGGGTGGTCAGAGATGCCACCAACCCCTGGGGCAGAGCTACTCCACTGCTGTCACAGCTGTGTGACAGGTTGGATGGTTGTGGGGGCTGCAGCCTTGGTGGTGGGTGGCATCCAGGCTGTCTCCTTGGAGGGTCTCAGAGCTCTGCCCAGGCCGGGCCCAGGTTGTAACCTGTGCCTTTTTAGCCCTCAGGTCGCTTTGGCTCGGCTGTGGCTGTGCTGGACTTTAACAAGGACGGGGCTCCTGATCTGGCCGTGGGAGCACCCTCTGTGGGCTCCGAGCAGCTCACGTACAAAGTAAGGCTGGAGGGGTCAGGGGAAGTATCTTGTGAGGGGAGCCCTGCTGGGAGAGTCCTGGAGCAGGGCAGATCCCCACCCAGCTCCTGATGTGAGCTGGGGTTCCCGTGGCATCTGTTCCTGCCTCCCTAGCCTTATTTCAGTCAAGTATTTTAGTCTTGCTTTCTGCACTGCTCTAAAGTGCCAGCTAGCAAGGGAGACAAATGGCAGCTGGTGTGTAGCACGGATTCTCCTGGCCTCACCCTTTCATGCCCGGAACTGCCTGCTGCTGGCTTTCTTACCAAGGTCGTGGGCTCACCACGGGCTGTTTTCCCACTTGTTCTCCATACGTGATACAGCCCAAGCCCTGGGTGCATGTGACCTTGGAGGTCAAAGGCTTTTTGTCTGTTACCCTCCCAGGCAGGTCTTTCCACATTCTACATCCAGAAACTTCTGTCATTTCCCGAGCCTACTCTGTGGGCTCTCTCACTGCAGGCCCTTTGCTTGTCCAGCTTCCTTCCAGTCCATCCTCGAAGGCAGTGTCATGCAGTCCTGGGGCAGGGCCAATTGATGCTTCACGGTGCTTGCACAACTTCCTGTCCCATTTCTACCCACCATAGCTGCATCCTAGTCAACCTGTCCATCAGCTCTGGAGAGAGCAGGGAGGCATCCTGCCTACCTGTGTGCCTAGATCTTGGCACATGACGGAAAGTAAATGCTTATAGAGTCAAGGGGGATGGAGACAGATGAGGTGGAAGAGAACAGACTCATCACACAGAATAATAGCGCAGTGTGTCCCCTGGCCTGTGAACGATACAGATGCTACAGAACGATACAGTGTGGTGTGACCCTCAGCAGTGTGATGGGCTGGGTAGGGAGGCTTTGGGGAAGAAACTGACAGTGATCTGGGTCTTGGAGGAACAGGATTGAGTAAACCACCCTGCAGACACACTGCATAGTGACCTGACCAACCCTGAGCGTGATGTTGGGAGGCAGACACAACAATGACAGGTTTTGCTTTTGGGGCTCTCATTCTGATGGAAGGGACAGATTTTTAAAAATGTCATCAGCCCAGTAGCAGGGCACAGGCAGGTCTGTTAGGCTTACAGCGGTGTTAATTTCACAGTCAACTTGCACTCTGCTTTTAAAGGTAGCTGTCCCCAGCTTAGCACTCTGGTCTGTCACTGTCTGTCTTCATCTAGGGCGCGGTGTACATCTACTTTGGTTCCAAAGGAGGAAGACTATCTTCTTTCCCTGACATCACCGTCTCCTGCCAGGTATGCTCAGCACCTTGGCCAGGTGCAGGAACCTGGAGCTCTGCACCCCAAATGCCTCCAGGGCTGAGTCAAACGTGTTTTGGGTTCCCCCGCTGCAGGATGTGTACTGTAACTTAGGCTGGACACTCCTGGCTGCAGATGTGAGTGGAGACAGCGAACCGGACCTGCTGATTGGCTCTCCTTTTGCACCGGGTGGAGGGAAGCAAAAAGGCATGGTGGCTGCATTTTATTCTGGCTCCCACCGGAGTAACAAAGGTAGAGTCCCATGGGGCAGGGGACAGAGATACGGCTCCTCATTCTGTCTTGATACTTTTCTTTATGACCTTTTTCTTCCATATAATGTCACCAAGACTTTCCAACAGTGTCTTACAGATGATGTGGGTAGATCTTCTGAGTATACAAAAAGGGACCCAACTTCTTGCTTCAGATTCGAGGGGGCCAATTGGTTATTGTCATAGTCTCTCTGAATAAAGAAATGTAAAGGTGACTTAGGACCACAGACTTCCTGTTCTGATCTGTACAGAGAGGGGTCTTTCTAAGTAGTATCCTTACTGCACAGAAATGAGCTCTAGAACATATTTAGGTGTAAAACACGGGCTCTATGACTGATATCAGCATACTGGAATCAGTATGAAATCTACGCATTCTGGGGTAAGCGCAGGGAATGAGCTTGTTTCTCATCAGCCCCCTGTGGTCCTCACTGACTGTAAAGGGGCCACTGTCTTGTTCAGGAGAGCTGAGCGTAGAGGTGGCTGACTGGCTGGTAAGAGGCAAGGAGGACTTCGCCTGGTTTGGCTATTCCATGCACGGCGTCACGGTGAATGGCAGCACCTTGCTGCTGGTGGGAAGCCCGACCTGGCAGAATGTCAGCAGGTAAGGCAGGCATGGGCCCGGGGACCAAGGAGCACAGTTGTTGGGGGCCCGGGCAGTGTGGGTGCAGGCAAGGGGTGAGAATGTTCCTGCCCTTGGAAGGACAAGTGGGACTTGGCAGCCCACTGCTTCCCCATCTTAGATGAGAACTATGATCAGTAAGTTTATAGTTTTCCAGGGTTGCCATAATAAAGTTCCACAGGGTAATCAAACAGGAATTAATTGTCTACCAGTTCTGAAGGCTGGAAGTTCGGAACCAAGGTGTTGGCAGGGTTGGTTTCTTCTAAAGTATTTCCTTTCGGCCTGACATGTGCCTTTCCTTGGGACCTGTCTGTGTCTTCTCCTCATCTTGTAAAGTCACCCATCAGCAAGGATGAGGGCCCAGTCAGTGGGCTCATCTTAACTTGGTTGCTTCTTTACCCCGTCCTCAAATACAGTACCCTTCTGAGGTCCGAGAATTTAGGATCTCGGCACCATTCTACCTGTGACAGTAGCATCCCATATTTGCTGTCAGGTGGGGGCAGAATGGTGGCCGAGGGACCTGGAGAAGCTGGATGCTGCTGGGATCAACGCCAGCAGTTACCCCTTTCAGGACCAGCATCACTGGATGGGGTGTATGGGAGGCCTGTGTGGAGGTGGATCCCTGGCCACTCTGTGCCCCGCCCCCTGACCGAGCTCAGTCCACTGCTTCTTTCAGGCTGGGCCACTCGCTTCACAGGCACAAGGACACCCAGAGCCTTGGCAAGGTGTACGGCTACTTCCCACCCAGCTCCCAAAGTGGGTTTGTCATTTCTGGGGACAAGGTATGGCAACCCCTGTGTCCCCAAGACAGTGGATGATACTGTGGAATTCGCTGCACTGCATTGACCTGTCACATTTCACAGGCAATGGGGAAACTGGGCTCTTCCCTGTCAAGTGGCCACGTCATGATGAATGGGACCTTGACACAAGTGCTGCTGGTTGGGGCCCCAACTCGAGGTAGGTCACGTGCATGTACCTGCTTTTTTAAATTGTGAGTCTCCCTGATCGTGCCTCACTGGCTGAAAAGGCATGAGATCTGGTGCCAGACAGCACTGGGTTTAAGCTGGGTGAGGTGGCAAAGATTGTAAACACAGCAGCTGGAGGCTGAGGCATGAGGATCACAAGTTTGAACTCAACCCAGGTAATTTAATGAGACCCCGTCTCAAAATACAAAATGGGGCTGGGAATGTTATTTACTGCTTCAGTCCTCAGTACTACAAAATAAAAAACAAACTGGGTTTAATTTTTTTCCTTTTGATTTAGTAGGATGTGTAATGTCAGAATTACTTAACCCTTGCTGTGCATAACGGGATTGAATATCTGTTTCAAAAGTTTATTGAAAATGGCATTTGAAAATAATTGTTTTTATAGCCTCTACCCCTACTGACATTGGAGCTGAAGAATTTTACTAGTTTATGGGGAACAGGTCTATTCTGAGAATATATTTTAGTACACCATTATTTTGTTTACTTTATGAGAAAAAAAGTTTTAAAAACCATAACAAAAACCAACTCTCACTAGAATATAAAAGTGAATGATGCTTACTGTTATAACCTGTGAAACTAAGGAAAGATACAAAAGGTGGTAAAAAATATGGTGAGTGTTTAAATTTATTTATTTATTTTTGTCTTTTTGAAACAGAGTTTTATGTGCAGTTCAGGCTGGCCTTGAACTCACTTTGTAGCTCAGGCTGTCCTTAAACTTGCAGAGGTCCTCCTGCCTCAGCCTCCTGAGTGCTGGGGTTACAGGCATGCACCACCATGCCCAGCTATAAATTTAAGCCATTTATTATAGGAAAATGCCCATTGCCATCATTCTCCTTTAAAATTCTCCCCCTCATTTTAAACACACGTATCCCGTCATTCTTGTTACTTTCTGAAACAAATCCTCTTTTGTGGAAATCCTCTTTTGTGAGTGTCTTTACAAAGTTGTGATAAAAAAATTCAGTGAATTCTGCTGCCCAGTGCCATTCAGCAGAAAGGCAGGCTTGTAAAAATATTCCAGTGTGTTCACATCCACTTACTCCCCACATCTGTCACTGTGCGACTTTTGGCTCTTCCCCAAAGTCCAAATGACCATGAGAGGTAAATGTTTTGAATGGTCTCAGGATATGAGGGCAGCCACAACAGTGTAACTAAAGTCACTTGCGAAAGAGAATTTTGAGAACTGCTTTAGAAGGTCGCAGCAATGATGTAACTGACCGAAGAAGAATGTTTGGTGGGAGAATACTGGCAATGCGTCTTTTACCATAGCAGGTTTTAAAAATTTTTAATTCATACCAATTTTTGATCATACAATATATAGAAAAAATCATCCCTTAATCAGGTGTGTAAAAACTGAAGGTCACACTATATACTTTTTACACTTAGCTTTTAATTTATTTATGTCTTGAGCATGTTATACATTCTTATAAAATATGACTTTTGATACCTGTGCTGCATCTTTCTTTATGCATAGGCCAGGATCATATTATACCTGGAAACACACGCTGCTTCCATGTCTACTCTACTACTGAACATGCGCATACAAAGCCTTAGCTGCCTTTCTGATTGGTGCTTAGGTGGATTCCTGGAGGTAGAACTGTTATCTATATTTGTCACAAAGGTTTCAGTTTCAAACAAAATGGCAGAGGTTTGGGTAATCAGTACAAGTAACTCTGGCAAAGAAATGACTAAAGGTTTTATCGCAACGATTGAGGACACAGTATTAAAAAAAGGACACAGTATTAAAACACCAAGTCAGCATTATAACTGTGACTCAGCATCAAAGTTTGCTGATTTGTCATTGGAATAGTTCCTCGCCTGCTTATTTTTTTTTACAGAGTTTAGATAGTGATTTCTGAACTCTTACAACACACATTATTGATCTTATTTTCCTCACTGTTCTATTGGGGTGCCGGGAATTACAGCTCCCCAGATGATCCTGCTTTTGGTGCCTTTAATATCATTCATATAAATATATATATATATGTAATATGTTTGCAATTATAAAATAAAAAATGCAAGTTTAATTTATATGTTTATGTCATATACATTAAAAAAGTCAAACTATTTATTTTGAGTTAACAATAAACTAGCATTCAGTCAAAAGTACTTGAGAGTCAAGTAAGAGTTTACCCAGTTTTCCCCCACTATAACATCCTGCAAAATATAATGTTACAGCCAGGTTATGACAGTCATACAATCTGCTAGTTTTGCTCAAGTTTTCCATTTAAATTGCATTTCACCCACATAACACGTGAGGCCCAGTGCCAAATAAAAATGTGGGGCTCCTTGTTAAAGAATTAAAGATTACGTATGGGTGAGAACACCGTGCCAAGCCAGAGTATTCCAAACACGTGCTCTGTGTGACAGCACAGGCTACACGCCCTGTATCTGTGTCCTAACCATACAGCTCCTGTTGGGCATCTTGGAGCCAAGGATTATGTATATGATAATCCTTTGTTTTGTATGTCAGCACTGCAGTAAGATGGTAGGATTTGGGAATTCACCAAGGCCCTGGATATGGCCCTTTTAAAAATAAAGGGTCTTCTGTGTTACTTTTAAAAATAATAGAACAGAAATGCTAAAACATTGACTATTTTTTCCCCTCTTAGCTGTCTAAAATACATATGATAATCCTTTATTTTGTATGTAAGGTAGAGGTGTTTTCAGTGGCTAACTTTTAAAGCATCTGAACCTTTTAGTTCTAAACTCTGAGAATTTACAAAGCAGATACTCTAAATTATATCTTCTAATAGAATGTGGTGACTGTTCGCTTTGTAAATACTAATCACAATTCTTCCCCATCTGTGTCATTTCAAACCATAAGAGAAGTGGATTTCTGACTCAATTTGTTATCAAAATAAATGCCTTTCTCTCTTTTTTTTTGGCGATGCTGAAGATTGAACCCTGAGTTTTGCATGTGCTAGGGAAGTGCTGTACCACTGAGTGACTGTGTTCCTAGCCTTGGATTAATTTTTTGTTGTGCATACTAATTATACATATTTACAAGACAAGATTATAATTAATTATATAATACACAAATCAGGGTACTCAGTACATCCATCAGCTTATAGAGTTAGCATTTCTTTGTGACCAGAGCATTTAAAAACTTTTCTGCTAGCTGTTGGGGAATATACATTATTAACGATTGTCATGCTGCTGTAAAATTAGGACACTAACTATTCTTCCTTTCTCCTGAACCTCTGTACCTGTTAAGATGCATATTTCCTAGGAACTGTAATAGCTGGGTTTGAGAATGGTGCTGATGGAGGCAACCATATGCAGGCTTTTTGATTTTGCCTCCTAAGCTATACATGGGGTGGATTCCCTGTGGGAGAATGTAGTCTGCATGGCAGATTTGAATCTGCTGTCAGCAGATGAGGCAGAAGAATAAGGACCTGAGGCCTCGCCTGGCTGGTGGGTGGCCATGGCCCTCTGCTCCGCAGGCAGCAGGACCGGTGGCAATGCCCACCCTGCAGGCAGCATGCCAGTCCTCACAGTCCTTCTGGCTGTGGAAGGACAGAGGCTGGAGGCAGACAGACGGCTAGGAGTATTACCAGGGTCCTGTCACTCAGGGAGCTCAGGTTTGCTGCAGGAGGCACAAAAAGAAGAAAATGAGAATTTTTCTCATTTCTGCTGAATACTTTGGACTTTACTCTGAATGTTAGCTGTTGGGCTTTCTTAACTTTCTTGGGGGGTACTGTTGTTGGGTCAGATCATGTACTGCAGTATCAGAAAGCCCCAGAACCCTGAGATTTTACAGGACTCTTACGTATCTCCTGTTTTTGGGCTGTCATTTGTGATTATCACTGCAACTCTGCTTTGAGCCCTTAGTTGCTTCTAGTGGATGACCTGCCACAATTAGTCACATCAGTTGCATGCACAACAGGGATCAGGCCCTAGTGTGAGTCTGTTACCATCACTACTGCTGCCTGCATGTCCTGTTCACAGAAACCTCTCAGAGGACCACAAATCCCACCCACCCATAGACACCCTTATGCTTTTTTGAAGAAATCACTTATCTCTTATCAAAGCTGTGTTCTGAGTTATTATAGCAAAAATCTAACTAGTTTTGAATTTGTTCACAATTCGAGAAAAAAAAAACACACCTTGTATTGAGTGCTTGTGTGACTCCAGGCAACATACTAGATAAAGTACACCGAACGACCGCCAGGACCCACCCCATGTGGAATAGACTGTGTCACCCAGAAGGGGCCCAAGTGAGCAGGATCTGTCCTGCATGGGGTCTGAAGGAGGCGCTGGCATGGTGTGGTCCGGTAGCGGAGGCAGCTCCACCTGTGTCAGACAGCAGGGCAGGAAAGGCTTCCAGAAGAGGAACACTGTACCAACTTCTGGAGGAAGAGCAGGCGTGGCCGGTGGTGGCCTTGTACGGGGGAGGTAGAGGGTTTGAAAGAAGAGGTGCCTACCCCAGGCAGAGGCACATTATGTCCAAAGGTCTGGAGTTAAATACACTGGGTTGTGGTTTCGGTTTATTATAGCTGATGTGTAGTGAGGAGAGAGGGTCCCAAGTCAGTACTCAAGCCTTAAGAAGGCACTGGGTTGTGAAAGGCCTTGGGAAAAGCCTATTCATCCAAAGTCCACTCACATTTGATCTTGTAAGTCAGACTGTGATGTAAAAATAAAGTGGTTGCGTGGGGCGTCTACTAAACGGGGCAAGGCTGGAAGAAGGAACCTGACGGGAGCCTTTGACATCTCTGTCCCAAGCTACTTGTACCTTCCCCCTGCCAGAGCCCTCGGGCTTGGAAAAGGTGGTCCTGTGCGCTTCTGGGTGCACGAGGCCAGAGCAGGGTGTGCCGTGTCGTCTTCACCCATGATGCCAGCGGGTTCTTTGGCTGGTTTCAGATGACAGGTCCAAGATGGCTTTCCTGACCATGACCCTGCACCAAGGAGGGAACACACGGGTATACCAGCTGCTGCCGGATGTGCCACCTGCCCTGCTCAGCACCTTCAGCGGGGACCGCCGCTTCTCCCGCTTTGGCGGAGTCCTGCACCTCAGCGACCTGGACAATGATGGCGTGGGTAAGAGGAACGCCCATTCGGTCGAGCATGGAGTTCCTTTGCCCAATGGACCAGTGATCTAATTAGACGAGCGAGGCCCTGCCCTTATAGTTGACAGCGTAGGACAAGACCAAAACTGGACGTGTCAGAGTAAAGGTGCATTTCTGAAGATGCAGTGTAAGGGTCACAGTGTCAGCTGCTATGGATGATAGACATGGTGAAAAAACACCTTTTACTTTGTGAGGAGGAACCAGGGCAGAAAATTTAAAAGAAATGCTAATTACATGTGGGGGGCTGGGTCAGGATCCAAACGGGGAAAGGATGACAGGGGAGTCAGATACTTCTCCCAGTTTTTATTGTTTGCAGACGAAATTATAACGGCAGCTCCACTGAGGATCACAGATGTAACCTCTGGTCTGCTCGGGGGAGAAGATGGGCGAGTTTACATATACAACGGCCAACACATCTCCCTTGGTGACATGACAGGCAAATGCAAATCATGGATAACTCCATGTCCAGAAGAAAAGGTAAAGTGCTCTACAAAGGTCCTTCACCATGCGAGTGGGGGTCCCCGGTGATTCCTTATTATGGTGTGAAGTGTGCGCCGGAGACCCCTGCATTGAGTGCTTATCCTTGGTGTAGCAGTGTCCAGAGGTGGGGCTGAGAGAGGCGATGGGACTGAGGGGGCCCTGACCGCCCACGCCTTCGTCCATGGATGAGTTCCTGGCTGAGTGGGCTGCTGACAAATGGGGAAATCACTGGGGGCGTGACTTCGAAGTGTGTGTCCGGTCCTCAGCCCCTTACCCTCCCTGGCTCTTCTCTGATGCCCCCAAGAGATGAAGCAGCTTTCCTTGTCTGCACTTGGGGCTCAGGGGTCAGGAAATAGTCACCCCCCGAGTTGGCAGACCCCAGCAGCCTGCAGTTCTTGCAGCTGTGCAGCATTTGTGCCTAGATGTGAATAGAGCTGGCCTTGGTATCACGTTGGTCCCTGTCACAGCCGGTCACTGTCTGCCTAAGGACCCAAGCAGAGGAAGACAGGCTAGGGCCACTGCAGTTTCATGAAAATGTCCAGTCATTTGCTTCTTGTTTACTACTTTGTTTGGTCCCTCTTCCCGGGTGGGTTTCCTTAAATTACATACTCTTGAACCTCCAATATGTGGCCACTGCTATTTATTTGTTTGTTTATTTTATTTATGGTACTAGGGATCAAACTGGCAGGCACTTGTGCCACTGAGCTAAATCCTTGGTGATATTTTTAATCTAAGAAATATTTTTAAGTTACAAAATGATTGAAAGCTTGCTGTGAAAATTTAAGAAAGCCCCAGAAATATAAAGAAAAAAATTAAAAATCACCTACCTAAAATTCTACCTGTAGAGCTAGTGCATGTTAACCTTCAGAGTGTTTTAGCATTTTTTGTGAAACTGTTACTGTCTATTGTGCATTTATTTTCACATGCTAAGACTTACATATAATTTAATCTACACCAAAGCTATGAAGTTGCTCTTGTGTCTAATTACATGTAAAGAAATTAAAGGTCAGAGGAAATCTGTTCAAGGTCACATTGCTAAATGGCAGACCAAGGATTTGAAACAAGATCTAGTTCTAAAACTTTTCTTAAAAATACACACACTGTAGTAACTGTTAACAATTGATTTAAAAATCAATTCTGTCTCAAAAAAATAAAAGAAGGGCTGGAATGTAGCTCAGTGCTGAGGCCTTGGGTTTAGTCCTGAGATTCCTCTTTCTGATATTCTTATTCTAGAGTAACAATCATATGTATTAGGTATATGCCAGCTGTATAGTATTTTTATCTACAAACTAGTTTAACAATTATGCAAGTAACCATTATTAGTTACTTTTACCAGTTCTCACCGTTAAGGATAATAATGGCATACATACATGCATTTTTACAATTGGATTTTTTCTGGGAGCTAAACTTCTATAAATGAAATTTACAGGGTCAAAGGACATGCACATTTGTAAGGACAATCTGGAAACGTTGAATGTGAGCAGGAAGGTATAATTAAAGTTGATGAAAACTCCACATGAAGAGCAGTAACATTAACCACCCTCTTTCTCTTATTTGTTTTAGGCCCAATATGTACTAATCTCTCCTGAAGTAAGTACTTCTTGAAGGACTGAAAGAAAAATTACCAAAAGTGCCCTTTCCTCCTGTTTTCAACTTTTACCGTATTATGGTGTGTTTGCAAATGTCCATTAACAGGGCGTATTTTACAGGCAAGCTCAAGGTTTGGGAGTTCCCTGATCTCTGTGAGGTCAAAGGAGAAGGTGAGTACCAGGACTCATTTCTGTGACATTTGTGCTTGTTCCAGGGCCAGGATTCGATGATCTCACTTTTAAAATTTACTTAGGTTTTATTTTTATTTGAAAAAGGAACATACAGGTGGAAGAAGGAAAGAGGCACACACAATGCTATCACTTCCTTGTTTCTGCTCCACCAGAATTGGAGTGGTCATTATGTACTGAGGTGGCTGAAGAAAAATTCTAATAATATTTTGTGACATGAAATTTATGAGATTCAAATCTTAGTGTCCACAGATAAGTTTTTATTAGAACCCAGCCACCATCATGGCCTGCATACACTGCTACCTCGCTGTGGGAGCCTCAGAGACACACGTCCCACAAAGCCTAAAGGAGCCGTTATCCCGCCCCTCACAGAAAGCGTCTGCTGCCCTTGGCACTGGAATAACCACTGTTAGTAGTTTGCTGTTTTCTTCCAGACATTTAGAATTTTCTATGACTCTACACACACACACACACACACACACACACACACACACACACACACAATTTTGCTTCTTCCTAGAAAAAAAATAACACTTAGAACCCTGGATCCTTTTTAATAGCTATCTAGTATTTTACTATTTGGAAGAATGTTACTTTAGTTCTTCAGCTCAGATTTTCATAGATATTGTGGTTCCTTTTTAAAAAAATTATTACAGACAATGCTGTTGTGAGCATTCTTGACCTGTATTTTTATATAACTGTGCAAACATCCTTATAGGTGAGAATCATAGAAGTAGGATTATTAGATCAAAGGGTGTACACAATTAAAATTTTAATTATCACAGATTAGAGAGTTTTTCCTTAAAATGCAGCTTTAAACTTTTAATGCCACTCACTCATTTTAGGAAATGATATTGTATAGAGCTGTGCTAGGCAATGAAATATGAGCAAAGGAAAGACAAAGTCTGTGCCCTTGAAAAACTAGATTAATTCACATGGTAAGTTAGGTAAAACATGAAACAGGTTTTGGCTTAGATGTTAAAGGAGCATTACTCCCGGAACCAAGTCTCACCTGGTTTATCTTTACATTCACCATGCTTAGTGTATCCCAATCCCAAGTATTGTTTAAAAAATGGAAACTGACAGTTGGAGAATGATCAGTGTGGCCTTTCTCTGAGACTTACTAAAGTTACTATGATTTTGAAGACTTCCTTTTCTAGGATAAGCGAACAGTATGTAACTGGCAGCAGCAAACTGGATTACATGGCCCTAGAATGTGTCCATGAAATGCTGTCACTGCTCAGATTTCTGAACCTTGTCATGACACTGCTGTGTGTTTGTGATGTTCAGCAGGGAAGGGACAAATGAGTATAACAAGCAGAGTGTTACACTGAGCACCAGCAAGGCAGGCACAGAAGCCCAGACCATGGACTTGGCCCCCAGGAACACAGAGTTTAGGTGAAAGAATGAAACAGTGAGACCACTGATGCCAATGTATGCTGACCAAGGAGCCTGCAGTGGCAATCTGTGCTGGTGGTCAGGACAGGCCTTGCAGAGCCCATGGGCCCTGTGCTGTGCCCGGGAAAATGGAGACTCAGCTGGGCACAGGGCAGCAGCGAGGGAGCATAGGATTTTAGGAATAAGGAGAGCTTGATCAGGAAATGAAAAGGAGACTGAGGTCCCAGCCAGAGTACAAGCACATTTGGCAAATCAGTACATCCATAAGGGAAGAGAGGAAGCTGCTGTTTGGTTAATTTTCTGAAAATTTGGGTTTTCTGTTTTAACTGATACTGGCGTATTGAGAGTACAAAGGGCTAAGCCTAGGGCTTGACACATGGTAAAGATGCAATACCTGTTAACCATTATTATTTCTAGGCTCTCTTGGGGTGTTAAATACTTGTCAGTGAGAAACTGTTACACTTTTCTCTAACCCAAAGTTTGATCACCCATACCTCATGAAGCACGCTTGGGAGTATGAAGATTTTGCTAAGATCACTGAACGTGTTTAACAACTTGTAGCAGGTAGTGAAGGCAGCTTTAAGACTGGATCTGAAAATGCCTCAGCAGCGGGGAGAGCGTGTGAACAGACAGGCAGCCCATGCGGAAGTCTTTAGTATTATGCCTATGCTGTCAACATGGTACCACACAGCAAAGATCCCAGAACAAGCATGCATCGGTGTAGTTTTCTTTAATCTTTATGTGCCAGAGGGGATCCAGGTGAACTTCCTCAGCTGTGGTTCTTGTAGATCTGGGAAGTGGTAGCTAAAAAGGGAGGGGAGCATTTGTGCTTGAACTGTGGGATCTGGCTGTGTGCTGCGTCATTGCCAGAGCACGGTACGCTTAGATGCAGTAGGAACTTAGCAGATGTTATGAACCGCTCATGAATTCTGTTGTTTCCCACAGAACCAAGTTGTCGTTGCTGCTGGAAGGAGTTCTTTGGGAGCCCGGCTCTCTGGGGCGCTGCACGTCTATAGCCTCAGCTAAGAAGGTCATTCTACTTCCTCCCCTGGCCCTGGGTCCCCTGCTAAGTTGTCGCCAGGGTGAGCATTCTGGTGGAGAAGATGGCGCATCCAGGGGAGCCGTGGTGGGGCTCCTGAAGTAGACTCGCAATTTCCTAGAAATAAACTGACTCCATCAGGAGTTTGAAATAGCAGACACTCTGGTTATGCTTAGCCCTCTTCTGAAGTTTCCTTTCTTCTTTCCCTGCCTATTGCCCGTGCTCTGACCTGTTGAATGCTTGTCTCTCTGATGCCTGGAAGTGCTCTCTGTGGTCACCTCCTGGACAGGCTCTACAAAGTACCTCCTAAAAATCCCCTTTTTACTGCTAGCTATTAGATTATGTTCCAGGTTTGGCCCCCACTGAAGGTGCATTGGGAGGTGGTGGAGATGGCGGGGCTGGGCCTGGCTGGAGGAAGCACGGCGCAGGGAGTGGGCCATGAGGGTTGTCTGGGGACCCCAGCTCCTCACTGCTTCACCGCCACATGCTTCCACATGATGTACACCTCATCGCAGGCCCAAAACCTCCTCCCCTGGCCTGTGGTCAGGCCAGCTGACTGTGGCCACAGTGACACTTCCTTCTTTTAAGCTGTTGACTCTAGTGTTGTCAGTGACAGGAAGCAGACCAAGCCCGGCCTGATTCGGATTGAAGTTTAACAGCACCATACACAGAAAAAGCCCTTGAGGGGAGAGTGGAGGAAAAGCATGGGTGGGGGTAATCCACAGCACTTAGCGATCTGGTCCTTTCTGACAAGGACCAGTCCATTTTCTGTTTTATCCAGTAAGTGATGAATATAGAACTAAAATTTGATTAACTTTCTGTGCCCTCAGAAACTTTCATGGAGATGGCTGTTTTAACAGGTGGTAGAGCTCTGCTAGATTTCAGTGCAACGTTTTCTTTGTGCTAGGGGTCATTTGTTGGGCCTACAGAACTAAGCATGAGGGCCAAGGAAGCGAGGGACAAACAGGAGGGCTGGGGGCCTTAGTGTTACTTGCTCTCGGCTGGGCCAGGCTTCAGTGTGGAGCGTTTAGGGAGAAGGAATGCACACAGCACTTTAGCCATATGAAAATCCACAGGCAGGACAGCTAGCTAGCAGCAACCTGCTGGCTTTGCACTGTGGGAAGCTGTTTCCTCTGACACTGGTGAAATGATAGTAATGACAGGATCCCTTCTCAGCTTCTCTGGAGACAAGAGAACAGCAGGAGGAAAGAGGAAGGAAAATCTAGCTGAAAGGTTAAATCAGAAGCCAAGGAAAAGCTACTGTGGCTGTGACAAGTGTGGAAGGTGCTTCGATGTGGGGAAAACAGCTGTGCTATTTGTTTCCAGATAGAGCCGAGCTATGGGCTCCTCGAGGGACAGAGGCGAACAGGCAGCATCTGGCTTGGGTACTTAGTACTGGTGGGTAGAAATATATATAATTTATTTATTTATTTTTGGAACTGGGGATCAAACTCACACTTGCAAGGAAGGCGCTTATGCCACTGGGCTAAATCCCTGGCAATTATTTTTATTTAAAAGAAGGATTTTTAGTTGACCAGAAATCACTTATTCACCTGCAAGCTGAGACGTGCGCGTGTAGAACAGGACGAAGGTACATTTCTGTCAGTGCTGTAACTTCTCAGGAGGAGGGTGCTTCCTTTGTGGTGCCACTGCTACGTGTCAGTGTTTTCACGCTTCACTAAATGATCTGTGTTTAACACGTTCATGACAAGGCTGTCATTTGTGTCATGAGCTGGAATGTGTTAAACCTGACCATCACTGGCCTCAGAATTTGCATTCTTCTGAATGCCTGAACATTTCAGATGGCAAGCGTAGGTAAAGGTTAAATATCTGTAATAATGGGGCACATTTCTAAGTTTACAGGATATTTAGCCATTTTGTCCTGTCAAAAACAAGTCATACTTCTACTGCCAAAGGTCCTGTTTCCATTTCAGTAAACAGTAACTGCAGTTTAACCACTAACTCTGAAATAGTAACTAAAATAGAAAGACCTGTAAGGTTTTCTCATCCATACAAATCTGAACATGTACACAGTTCACCTTGGTTACCTTTGTTTTAAGATCTCATGATATTTATATATTTCCATTTTCCATCTGTGCATCTAGCAACTTCCTTCAAAGCTTGTGGAACTGTTTTGTGCCTTGGATCATGGACCTCAGAGATCAGAGTGATGTGAGGTGGGACTGGGAGCAAAGCCTAGAAGCCACAGGCCATACATCCTCCTTTAGAGCACTGCTGTGGCTATTACTGAAGGAAGGAGAGGAAATTAGAAGTTCAAACTGTGACTTTCTTTCTTTCTTTCTTTATTTTGAGACAGTCTCGCTATATAGTTCAGGCTGACCTTGAACTCACTATATAGCTAGTTTGGTCTTGAATCTGCAGCAATTCTGCCTCAGCCTCCTGAGTACTGGGATTACAGATGTACACCAGCATGCCTGGCAAAACTGTGACTTTAATACTGCCATTTCAAACAAAAAAAACTGTCGTTTTTGGAATAACACATAACAAGTAAGTTTTTAATGTGAAATCCTTTAATAGTTATTTCACAGTCCTTGTTTATCAAGAACGAAGCATGAGGTAACGAACAGCATACCAAAATGGTATCAGTTCTGCCCACACTGGGTCCGAAGCCCACTAGAGACGCACTCTGTTAAAACTGTTAGGTTTACACTTAAACTGCCCGCTTCTTCACATACTCCAGTGTTCGGCACTTCACCACCTCTGAAGTACTGAAATTTTCTACTTCAAAATTTACAATCAGTTTGCTGCGTTATTTAGCATCGGCTGTTTTATTCTCCACCAGAACTGTACTGTAAGCAGTACTCTGCAATCAGGAAGCAGAGCTCAGTGACATTTTGAAATCACTGCTGATCTAACCACCTTCAGTAATTTAAAAAAGTATTCATATATTCCATTTATCGGACTTCTGAGGTAGTTATATGACTTTTATAGTGGACATGACCAATTAAAATTATTTCACCCGAGCTCATTAACCAGAAAAGGAAAAGGACAAAAATTCCACCCTGGGCCTGATGTTAAACACTGCCCTCTGGGATTCCAAGCCTTCATAGATCACAGTATTATTGCTTTACAGTGATAAGGCCAAAAATAGTGCAGTGTTTTAAAATTAAGTCCATATGTTCTCCAAGGTGATCTTGCTAACCATCAGAAGGATTTACAGCGCTGCCGGAAACCCATATTCCCACTGCAGCATCCCTACCTTGACAGTGTCCTGACCCACAGAGGTGCGAGGCCACGGCCAGCCCAACCTGTTTCATCCACGCAGTCTCCAGCCTCCCTCAAACGGCTTCCCGCAGCCACCAGGGTTGGAGAACTCTAGCTGTCACTTTATGTTGCTTCAAATCAGCTCCTCTCACTGAACTACCCCATAAATGGACCCCTAAACTTCCTTATCACATTAGGGTGACAGGATACCCTCAGAACCATCAGGGCAGGGCTATTTATCCTCTTGCACTCCTGCCTGTGTAGCATAGGGCTGCTTTGGTCATTCTAGACTCTGCAGTACACACTACTTTTGAAGGCACGTTTAACTGTAACATTCTAATGTGACTGTGCCAAACCTCCAGAAAATATAAAATGTTAAGGTAAGATGCTAAGTAAGATACAGTCTTCAGCAAGCACGAGGCCCTGAGTTCAATTCCCAGTACTAAAAACAAAACAAAACAAGGACATCCTCCAAAACCAGTTTTCAGACTTATAAATATTAGCCATTTGTTTTAAACCTAACTTACTGTGAAAATAAAAGTACCAGAATGCTAACATTTAGATGTCCTCTTGTTTTACGAAGCCCATCTGTTAACTTCTGAAGTATATACATATAGATTAGCTGAGCTATCTACACTTTCATTTTGGGCAAGACAATTCAAACATCTTTAGAAATCAGAAAAACAAAATAAAAAAAAAAAAAGAAATCAGAAAATCAACTAATTTGCTATAAACAGTAATAGAATGGAAACACTTCCTTTCCACTTTACTTTCAAAGGCTCTATTTATCACCAAGCAAAGAAAAATAAGGATAAATAAAGTGAAATGCTGATTATCCTTTCTATCTTTTTACTTACCTTATATATGTAAAAGGGGGCAGAGTTTCTAACTCTGACAGGCTGTAAGGACAGCTACACAGATATGATCAATAACATAACCTTTTAATACATTTTCTATAAGAACATCCCTTTTCAAGGTATCAAGTATTAGCACTCACGGTAAAGGCTCACTTATAAAACATTCAAGGAAAGGTTATGCCCAGGATGGTTTTTAAAGCACAAACTTCCAGAGTTTAAGGGCAACAAGTATTATGCTAGTACTTGAGGCAACTAAGGAAATTCACTTGGATTCCCTGTAGTAAGATTTCTCTACTACGAGTTGCCAGTACCTGACCTCAGAAGCTATGGGTTTGAAAACTTCGAGGTTTTGGTCAGCATGAGATTGCACTTTTCTTTACATATAAATTAAATAAAGTCTATATAAATCTATTCTTGTATTAAATTATTCTCTATGTCCCACACCCTATCTATAAAAACTAAAGTATGTAGGAAGTGATTTTTGGCCTTACATAGAACAAGCACTTGGCTGTTTGCTCAGAGCTCTGGAAATGCAATCAGTTTCTAGTACTGTGACTGCCACACCATTGGCAGATATTATAATTTAAATATTGACTTTTTTCCAAATGTATGACTATAAAACAAAGTATAGAAGTATAAAAAAATATTTAGTCTCCACCAAGTTGTTGCTAACGTGTTGTTAGGATATTTCTGTTTGATCCAAATCCATTCGGCCTGAAGCTGTTTTTCACCTCCATCCTTCTGTCTGCCAGCAGGGTCTTTTTAGGTAAAGAAGACATCTAAAGAAAGCAGAATAAGCTTAATTTTAGTCTGGGTCTTTCTTCAAAAAATTACCACTAGTAAAATGATACAGAGACGGGAGGACTGTAAGCCTTGTGTCAGTATTTTAAGCACTGATGCCTAAGGAGTTATCTTCAAATACAACCATGAAAAACAGGAGGAAAGCTTTATATTTTTCTTAATGAGAACACTGTGAACGTTCTCCACATCTCAGTTTGGCTCTGATAGAACTGTGTCCCAGAGGTACGAGCACCTATCTAAATGCACCGTGCCTGCCAAAGTGCTCTACACAAAACCGATTTATTTGCTGTGCCAGGCAGTGTGCCAAATCCATTGTCTCATCCAATCCTCCCAATAATCCTATGGAGCAGGAGTAATGAGTTAACTGACAGGGGAAGTGAGGGAGATTTAGAGTTCAATAACTTGTGCAGGGTCACAAAGCCCAGCTTGTGTGACTTCAGAGTCCCTGATTGTAACTCTCTGAGACAGCGCATCTTACCCTAGGAGGCAAAGGAGACTCTAGCTGTCTTCCAAGGAACGAAAGCAGACGCCTCCAGATGAGGCCACTTCCCATGAACATGAGCCCTGTGATCAACCAAAACACTCTGTGGTCCTGAAAGAGAGCACAGTTCATTTCAATCACATAAGCCAGGTTCCTTGAAGCGTCTTCAACTATCTCTGCCTCAGAGTTCCATGGAAGCCTGTGTTAGCAAACCTAAAACAAATACCTCTGTAATCCCCAGAGGCCAAGAATCAGAATACACCAGAGGGTAAAATTATTTCAAAGTTTAAACATGCCTAATCACCTATAAGCCATGTGTAACTGCTTTTAGTGTTTCTCCCCAGTCTGCATTCATAAACAAACTTAAATAATCATGAGGACAGACAACTTAATTTCCAGTGTACAGTCCTCAAAATTGGAATTTTTGCATATACATATGTCACCAGGAATCTAAGCACAGAATTAATTTATGCTCCATATACAACTTATCCACATGGCCTGAAAGAGACTGCATACCATGTTCTTAGTGAGCCTGCACTCTGAGGTCTGCCAGGTGAGGTCCAATTTCTGCCACACCACAGCCCTGTCTCTCTGCCCTCATTTTCTGTCACTCCTGTGCCCTTTCTTTGGGCCTCGTGGCCTTCTTGCTGTGGAGAAGCTCAGCTCATGCCCGCTTTCTGACACGGTGGCTCCCTCTGCTCAAAACAATCTCCCAGATCTTCCCACCTCCTCTTCATTCAGGTGTCCACCCAAAGTGGCTTCCTTAGTTGGCCTTCCTTGACCACTCTCTGAAATGTTATCTGTATCACTGTCTGGCATCCTCTGTCCCTTTACCTGCTCTAGTTTTCTTTGTAGCACTTAGCTTTTAATGTACTTATTTATTACCTCTCTCCTTTGCTATAATGTAAGCTCCACTAGGGCAGGGACTTGCTGCTGTATGGGCCTAAAGCAGGGCCAAGTAACTGACATCAATAACTCAGGATGTGTGATCAAAAACTAGTGAGTATTGAAATTCTAAAAATTTATTACAGTAAAAGACGCAATGCCATCATTCTTTCTCAGAACAGTGCTTCAAACACACTTATCCCATCGTTCTTGCCATTTACTAAAGCAGTTTTTTAAGTCCTCTTTTATGTCCTTAGTTGTGCTGGCACGGTTATCTTTGATGTCCTGAATGGATTCCAAACATGTAACTTTTGTGGTCATTTTGACGCTGGGGAACAGCCCCAAGCTGCATGGTACTAGGTTCAGTG
Source organism: Cavia porcellus (assembly GCF_034190915.1). Taxonomy (NCBI): domain Eukaryota; kingdom Metazoa; phylum Chordata; class Mammalia; order Rodentia; family Caviidae; genus Cavia; species Cavia porcellus. The sequence goes on along the minus strand of NW_026947496.1, from coordinate 27,602,751 downwards.
AACCATGTGGACAAGGACACACTGCCCTGTTCTTACAAGTCTGCCTTTCCATGCTTAGCAGCAGCAGTCACTGCCATTTTCAATCACCGCTAGGAGAGACACCCATGAAAGAATACCTCCACAACTGCTTCAGCAAAGTAACAGTGGGACACTCGGATTTGAAACAAGGGTGAATATTCTGAGGCAGGTTCATGGCAATGTCTTTTACTGCAATAAATTTATTTAGACACACATTATATTTTTTGAGAAGCCTTTGTATTGTGAGGAGAACGAACACATGTATTCTCCCTTTCTTTTGTATTTCATCACAAGAAGTATAGTAATGATCAGTGCTCACTTTGCATCAGGGACCTTATGATCTTTTGCAGACTTTAAAATGAGTGCTGCAAAATTGGAGCGTGTGCAGAGGGAAGTGTAGGATGTAAGGAAATTACTTTTTTTTCTCTGAGTCATGAAGTGACGGGGAAGTTGAGTGCTGCGTGGTAAGTAGGAGTGTACTGGGCAGTAACGGTGGGAAGGGAGGGCAGCAGTGCAGAGGCAGCACGTCTGGGGGGAGACTTCCGAGCAGCTCTCCAGAGGGGCTGCAGCCGCAGGGGAGTGGACCAAGCCAGCCACACAGACCAAGGAATTTTCTCTTAAGGCTAGCTGAAAGCCACAGAAGTGTGCCATACTATTTATGTTTTCAAAAGACTGCTTTTTAAAAGGTCCTGATGAGACTGGATCAGGGCGACAGCCAGAAAAACAGACATTACACTTCTGCAATGATGTGCAGAGTTGAGTGTCACAGCCTACCAACTGCACATTCAGAAAACCGAGCACTAAGCCAGTCTAAAAATACTGGCTCAGTCTCTAAGCACTCGGAAGGCAGGAGGGCGAAGTAGAATGCTGTCTTTGAGTTGAAATCCTAATTCTCTTATTTTGTAGCTGTGTCCTGGGGCAAGTTACTTAATTTTTTCTGTTTCCCCACCTATACAGTAGAGATGATATACCTATTTTTAGAGTTGTGATGATTGAGCCAAATGCAATATACAAATTTCCAGGTATACTGCTAGACACATAAAAATGAAAATAAAGCCAGATGTGGTGGTACATGGCTGTAATCTTCAGCTCTTGGGAGACTGAGGCAAAGTTTAATACCAGCGTGGGATAGAAAGTGAGCTCAAGGCCAGCCTGAACTGTATAGTGAGACCCTGTATCCAAAAAAAGAAAGAAAGAAAGATGGAAATAAAAACCAACACTGTCTAACAGTGTGACAGTGTGTTATCACACTTCCTCATATATAGTGACATGCTTTGGGGAACAAATGATGTAGGTGATGTTTATATGTGTGTTGTAATGGGGTCTAAGATACTACCCTGAATTTTGAGATACAGTGTATATTTAGCTCACTATGTGAGTATATATATAGCTTAGATTAAAAAAAAAAACCATTAAAAAACAGATCTTAAAGGCATTACAAAATAACTCCTAAACTGTTAAAATAAAATTTTCTTACCTCTTCAAGGGAAGATTCCAAATTCATGCCAAAAGCAACTCCTATTAGTCCAAAGAGTGACAGAGAGAAGGTTCCCATTGTCAACTGTAGATTCAATCTCATCATCACATTCCGGTGGCTTGGGAGAGAACAGCTCAGATCAGAAGGGTAAATTCATAAATAATCTCCAAGACCACATGGATTACGATAGTATACTTTCTTCCAAAATGACATTTCCTTAAAGGTATTACCTTACAACAATTACTTTGTAAGAAGACTCTTCCTATTTTATGGGAGGCATTCTTACCTGTCCAGATTGATAAAAATAATGCTCTGCGAGTCGTCAATCAGCACCCTGAGCTCCCGCGCTGCATTGGAAAGGTCTTCAGCTAACCGGTAGTAGTTTTCCAGCAGCAATTCCATCTCCTCCGCGTGGTCGATTCCTGCACTGCTCTTTTCACTACAATCCGAGTTAATAGAGTTAGCCTGCCCACAACAGCGCATCACGGGTGTTTGTTCCCCAAGCTTCCTTCAGCCGCCAGTGAAAAATGAGCCTTGGGTCTTTTCTTTGCTGTGTCCTCTCACACAGGTCAATCTGTGACAGGCTGTGTGAGCTGAACCTAACCACCACACAGGTAAGTCGACAACCAAGATCCCAGTGTTACAAAGACTAGTTAGCTTCACTTCTTCCTTGGTCCATTCTAAGAGATTCAGGTAAATGTGTGCCATCTGCTACTTGAAAATCCAAAATCCAAAACCATTACCAGGTAAAACAAAGCCGAAACTAAAAACAAACATGAAGAGCATTTCCCTTTCACGGTGGAAGTATAATGTTAAATTGTGAATGAAGTCAGTGTGTATTTTGGTCTCCTTCATGTTGGCAGGACTAACAGGGAAGGTGAGGGAGAATGAGGCACTGTGTGGAGATACGTCAGCCAGGGCAAAGCAGGTAAGAGTGCATTCAAGTTGCTGCTGTCCCCAAATGCCACAGACCAAACAGTACACAGCCCTGTTTGTGTCTGTTGCTTCTGTGGTCAGAGCCTAGAACCTCCTGCACGCTAGGCAAGTGCTGTGCTGCTGAGCTACATCCCCTGGTCCTACTGCTTTTTATCTTGATTATTTCCTAGTTAGGCTATAAATAACCAGCACCCCAGAATGTTTTCCTGTACAGACCAGGGAAAGGCTCATTACAAAGAGGTACACATATAGGAATTTCTCATCCCACTCCACAAAGAACAAAAGCAAACATTTAAAATGTAAACATTAAAAACAATAATAAATAAATAAATAAAATGTAAACATTTAACCTGAGTCCACAAAGAAGAATAGAGGATTTTTAAATTTCCAAGAGAAGAAAGGTTTATAACATGAATATTTTTATAATAGAAGAAACTTACAGAATTTATACCAGGGTGTTAACCCTTTCCTTTTATCCTGCTGTCTCCCTCCCTGATGCTAGTTTCTCTCCCTGCCTTGCACTCTACCTGCCAGGCAAGCCACTTTAGCAGGTGCATGTGCCAGCGTGGTGGCCAGGCCCCTGAAGGGAAGGCCGCTGAGGGCTGGGGGTGGTGTGCATTCAATGTATCATCATCAAACATAGTCAGATGCAGCACTGCATAGGGAAAACCTGAAACAGCTGGGGAAAAACAATGCTCATGTTCTCTACTTCCCAACATACTCCATTCTCAATGGCAAACCTTCCTGAGGAAAAAGACGGAAGATGCAGACTGAGGGAATAAACAACACAGCAGCATCATACTTACAAGATGTCAGGGTCATTCCACTTTGTCAGACAGAGCTCTTCTATCAACTCTTCTTCATCCAGGATCTCCAGAATCGATTCTTTAAAAATTTTAATATCTGTTTCTAACTCTGATAGGCTGAAAGAACAGTTACACCGACATGATCAATAGCATCACCCTTTAATACATTCTGCTGTAAGAACAGTGCCTTTTAAAGGTATCTTATCAAGTACTAGCACTCATAATAAAGGCTCACTTATAAAACATTCTAATCATCATAGATTTTAAGACTTAATCCCTGATGGGTGTGGTGGTCCACGCCTGTAATCCGAGCACTCAGGAAACTGATACAGGAGGACCACCAAGAGTTTGAGGTCACCTAGGGTACACAGTGAATTCAAAATCAATCAGAACTATAGACTGAGACTCTCTCAAAAACCAAAACAAACAGGGTGTGATAGTACATGCCTTTAATCCCAGCATTTGGGAGGCTGAGGTAGGAGGATCCCTGTGAGTTTGAGACCAGCCTGGATTACAAAGTGAGCTCAAGGCCAACCTGCACTGCATAGCAAGACCCTGTCTCAAAAAAGACCAAAAACAAAACAAAACAAAATGAAACACAAAAAATCCAAAACCTCAATTTGCAAATCAAAATTAAATTGTTTGGTAAAATTAATCAGTTATATGAACATAAATTTTAATATCTCAGAAATATAAACACTGTGAATTTAAGATCTTTCTTTTGTAAGTTCATGCTGTGATAAGGACGGAATGTTTACTGTGCTGGAGATGGAGACCCAGGGCCTTCGGTGTGGTAGACAACTGCTGTACTGTTGAGCTGTACGGCCGCTTCAGGTAATTCACTTTTAACTTATAAAACACCCTGATATTCAGAAATTTAAAATGTTAGTTCTTTTTTGCGGTCCTAGAGATTGAACCTGGTCCACATGCATGACAGACGAGAGCACTCTTCCCACCTATACTACCTTCTTTTAGAACACTGTGAAACACATAGTTTTCATAATAATTAAAGTAAATATGACAATGAAGACACAGAGAATAAATCATAAAGTAAAAAACCTTACACCAAAAAGAGTTGGCATTTTTTACAACAAGTAGGAATCACACTAATTTTGTCTGGGATCTCTAACTCCTGACTTGCTCAAGCACCCATATTTATTTACCTTTTGCCATTTTGTAGTAAGATGTGCAGTTTGCTTTTGTCTACAGAAGAATGTTTGGGATCCACTAATGCTTCCAGTGTCTCAAGGATCAGTGGCTGCAAGACGCCAAGTTTCCCCTGAAGGGTGTTGATCTAGACAACAACATGACCTTTCATAAGAATTAAAACAACCTTTTTAGAATACTTAGGATCAGTTGAGTCCTTTAGTTAAATACAGAAATTTCTAACAGCTAGAAATGCTGTTAACATGTCAGAACACGGTCAATGCCAGAATGCCTCTCATACATGATGCAAAACTACATTTCCTAGGTTAAAAAACTATGTAAGGTCATCAATAGGCTCAGAGTTGGTTGAGGGAAATTGACTATCAGAAGAGTCTTCTTTTACAGACAATTATTATGAAAGAAATGGGAAACTGATTTATTAAGATAGATCAATCCCCCTTCAATAGTTAAAGCACAAATTTTATGTCTGTTTACACATACTTTGAAAACGAAACACAGCTCAAAATTCCTACTAAAACACTTTTTTTTTGAAAAACAAAATTTAATTTGGGCTAAAAAAACTCCAAGAAAATAAAGTCAAAAGTATACTTTTGGGTACTGATACAAGTATACTAATTAAAAGACAGAAATACTTCTAAACCAACTGGTAAACAGCATACCTTTAAATTAAGCATAAAATTAGTTGCAAAGTGGTATCTTGGTCACAAACTCAACTCTTTGCAGGATTCTGGTTCTGAGCCAAACTGGATGAGAACAGAATCAAATTTCCCCATCAGATCAAGATCGAATCTAACCAATGAATCTGACTTGGTTCTTTCCAACTCAGTTTGTGACTGGAACTGTGGAAAGAATCAAGTTCATAAACTGAGGTACCACTAGCATAACACTATTTGCCTCAGAAGCACAATTATGGTTGAGGCTAGGATTTTCTGATTGGGAAGTGCACTGTAGACATCCTGTGTATTTCCACAGAGAGCTGCTTCCAGGTTCAGAGATGGTGGGTGAGAAGGTGGACAAAGTGAGGTAGACCTAACGTTTCGGTATCCAAAGGAGACACCACATCCTCTTTCCCAGTAAGGCTGGACTCGGCCACTGCCGACTGTCACAGTCCACATGTCTGTGAGGCAGACTGCTCCTGATAGCTCTCGGTTCTCAGGTGGGCTTGGGGAGCTCCACTTTATCTGAAGATTGCTCCTTGAGGGGCACGGCTGACTCTTTGTTGTGTTAACACTGTTTTTGAAGAAGTCTTCTGGGACCCCATTTAATGGCAAGAAGAATGTGCATCCCGCAGACAGTCTGAGCTCCCATGCATTCTCCCCTTGCCTGATTTCTAAGAGATGGGGTGCCCTCCCTTCTCTTGAAAGCTACCTACCCTGGGCGGTCTGTCACAGACCACCGTTTCCACCTGTGGTTACCTGTTTAAATGTTCACAGCAGGGCTATAATTTGTCTCTCTTGCTGCTGGGCAGCTTGTTCAGCGCTACACGTGCGACTGTTCCACTGGGTGACTTTTTATTAGTCAAAAGACTCAAAATATGATTAGATTCATTCGTACCATCAGTGGTTCAAGCCAGTAGGAATCTGTTAACCCTGTTAACCCATCTCTTTTCTCAGTTAAGCAAGGCAGGCAAAAGAGAAGGACACCAAGTTCACCTCACCACTGGGCATGGTGACACATGCTTGTAATATCAGCACTCAGGAGGCTGAGGCACGAGGATACTGCAAACTTGAGGGCAACCTGGGTTACAATGTGAGTTCAAGCCCAGCCTGAACTACATAGCAAGGCCCTCCCTCAGAAACAAAAAACAGAACAAAACTAAGTTCACCTCACCGCACTCACCTCATGTCCTCTCTGCCCTCCTCGCTCTCCCCCTCCCACTCTGCTGAGTGCCTTTGTACCACTTGTACCTGTACTATCATTAAGATGAATGAGAGTCAGGAATGATAATGAAGACTGGCAGGGGCCAGGAAAGCAGCACGCCACTCGTGTTTGGGGCGTGACAGAACCTGACACACCCAATGACTATCAACTTAATAATGGGTGCTTAGAAGAATGCACGCAATTCCTATGTCAAAACAGAGAGAAGGCTTAGCTGCTTCAAATGACTGTAGGAGTAAGTTGAAGAATGGGTTGATGAATGATATAATAGTCACCATATATGTAAACAAGCACTTTCATAACGTACAGTTTAGAGAATAAAATGGAATGCATTTAAGGTATGATGTATGTGTTAATTTCTGTCATATTTAGCATAGTATTTTATATTATTCCAAAATATGGTTCCTAAACTTGAAATGAGCTTCATTAAATGTTATACTCTACAGTCTTTAATTCTCCTCGATTGAGTAGTAAATTTTAAGCATTAGACATTTTCTTCATCTAGGATGTGTAGAAATGGTTCTGTCTAGAAGCATGCTGAAACGATACTAATGAATCAACACTCAATAGTATACGAAACCCTAACAAACTTAACTAAATAAAAACAACTTACCCAGTATTGTAGGAGTGCTTCAATAGCTCTGAACTCAAAAGGCAAAGGGTATGTGACAAGCTGACCACCTCCAGCCAACTGTGACGGAAGTTCCCGGAACAGCCACTGCTCTAAGTTTAAGTTACGATAATCTAGTATCATGAGACACTCTGGCGTTATCACAGCTTTCAGATACTGTTAAAACAGGAAATAAGAGGATATAGGTACATATACACACACACATACAAGCACATGCATATATATGCAGATTATAGAGCTACAGGAAAATAACAGCTATAAAACTTGCTTAACATTTTACTAACTTTGGATTAAAACTGAATCAGTCAATGTTCATTTGGTTTTTATACATACAAGAAAGATGTATTTTTAAAAGAAGAAAACCTAAAAACATAGGTAAGTCTTGATATCTCTAACTTATTCTCAGTATAAGTGAATTTATGCGAATTATGTATTTATAAAGACGTCCAAAGTAACCATGAAAAAATAGGGGATAAAGGGATAGTTTTATTAAAACTCAGATTATTAGTTAGACTTTTAGAAAACATTTACTTTGGTCATAAGTAGTGTGGTTTAAAAAGAACAGTTTCCTTTTAAAAACATCAAAGACATTAAGCTAATTTGACATAAGATAAAACACCACCTCAGTGCTCCAATATAAAACATATGAAATTAGAACTTTCTCTGGAGATATATTGGCAACTTTTTATGTTAGAAGAATAGAGGTAACCTGCCAGTGACTGTCCTATTAGTGACACAGAAATCGGGAATATTTTCTATTTTACATTTTTCCTTTTTTTTTCTTCCAGTATCAGGCATCAGGCTCAAGACCTTGTACTTGCCAAGCAGGTGTTTATACTGTTGAGCTATATCCCAGGCCATCTATTTACATTTTTATCAACATTTTATTACAAAAGCTTTATATAAAAATGTTGAGAGACTGCACTGTGGACACCATACAGCCACCTTTTAGATTACAGCATTAAAAATGCTAATTTTTTTGACTGCACACCTATCTCTTTATCAAAGAGATTCTGTTCTGAAGGGTACTAGGTACTCCTCACAAGAGTGAACAATGTTTTCTGGAGAAAAAGCACTGGGAGAAGATGGTTTCCAACATGATTATTTTTATCAGTTCCAGATAAATGGATACAAATCAGTTATCAAAGCAGTCTTGAAGAAAGCAAGTCATTGCCGGGCAGGATCACCTCGACCTGTGACCCCTTATCTTCTGTAGGACCCTACACCTCCACCCATCTGTTAACTCTGAGTCACTAAGGAAAGCTCAGTGTATGTGGGGTTCTCATGAATACACAGGAAAGATACAAAGTAAAGCTGTCAACAAAAGTTTAAATTGAGGTCTCAAAATTTAATTCTAAGGGGCTGGGGATTTAGCTCAGCAGCATAAGCACCTGCCTTGCAAGCAGGCAGTCGTGAGTTCAATCCCCGGTACCGATAAAAAGGAAAAAGACACAAAAATACAAAACAAAACAAAAAAACAGAATATGCTCTTGGTAACTAAGATTACACTATTTAATTATACATAAGGATATAAGTGAAAATGTATCTGTTACATATATATGTACTTTTTTTTGGTGCCGGGAATCGAACTTACAACCTCAGGCTTGCCAGGCAAGTGCTGTGCTGCCAAGATGTATCACTGGCTTCTATAAATATTTTTATTTTTATCTTTGGTATCAGGAATTGAACTCAGGACCTTGTATTTACCAGCAGGCACTTATACTGCTGAGGTATATCCCTGGCACTTTTTTTTTTTTTTTTTGTCTTTTTGAGACAGGGTCTCACTATGCAGTTCAGGCTGGTCTTGAACTTGCAGCAATCCTCCTGCCTCAGCCTCTGGAGTGCTGGCATGATAGGCATGCACCACCATGCTCAGCTACAAATATTTTTATAATTTCAGAAACTAGTGACTAAACTCAAACAGTAAGAACATAATTTTTCCACCATAACACATATGCCTGCTGAGCATATGAATACAATCCATGTAAAATGAGTTCTACCTAAATTGTGTTATGTGTTCTACATAGATATTATTACACTAAAATTACTATTAACCTATTGATTAAGGAGTCTCCAGGTTCTTTGATAAAATGCAGTGGAGAACTACAGATAAAAAGAAAACCCTTTACCTCCATCCTCATGATGATCCTGTTGTTCCTGGTCGTGATGCTCATCACATGCTGAAATCGCAAATCTCTGGCTTGGAGACCTAATTCTTGGTATAATTCAGTTTTTTTCCTTTCTATAAAAGAAGTAAGAATGAGTTAAACTAATAAACCACAAATTTATTTAGATTTTCTGTCAGAGGACCCTTCCCAGCACCATCAGGACAGTTTTCTACTACTGTAAGAAATAAAAGCTAAAGGGAATGCTTTAATAGCCAATGTCAGCTCAGAAACCCAGCCTGCTAATTCTAGCTTTTCTCTTCGCTTTTTTAGACTTGGTAAAACTACTCTGCCCTTGGAACCAATAAAAAACAAACCACAACCATACGCCACTGCAAGTCACAGCAGCAATTTCTTGCTTTAGGGACAGGTCATCTTTCTTGAACATGAATTTTACACAACTGCATTTTTAATGTTTTTCACTACATCATCTTCAGTATTACAAATGTGTGAATTGGTAAGTTAAATTTTCTTTGTTCTTGGAGAAATACAGAATGAGAAAATTAGGTCTGTTCTCATACCTGAGAACTGAACTTATTTCCTAAAAGAACACAGCAGATGGGGCTGGGGATTTAGCTCAGCGGCATAAGCACCTGCCTTGCAAGTGTGTGCTTGTGAGTTCAATCCCCAGTACCGATAAAAAAAAAAAGACAAAAAAAAAAAAAGTACAAATTAAGAACACAGCAGATGACAGAAACTCAAGACATTACACTAACAACAGCAGAATCTGTCCCTGTAGTGTCCAACCACACCTGTGACAGGGGTATAAGCAGAACAATCTTCTGAAGGAGACACTGAGCAAAATACTCAGATCTCAGCAATGGCAGGACTAGAGTCACATGAATGGAAGCACAGGAGGATCTAAAACCAAAGTCTCCAGCTATACACCTTTAAAAGTAGCTGTCTGCAGACAGCACTCAGCAGCAGAGTTTCCTGCAGCTGCCACCCAGTGCCCTCTCCTAGCCTGTCTTTTGTCACCCACTCAGTGCCAGAAGAATTATGTGCTTTTACCTTAAACACAGTTCAGAATGAACATGAGGAGGGCAATTTAAAAAATAAAAAGAGAAACAGGGTGAAAAAGGCATCTCTATCCCCTGGCCCCACTCTCTAAAAATACTCCTTCACCATCTCAGGTACAGTCAGAGAGTCTCCTGCCAGAAGAGAATTCTGAGAGAATGTGCAGTCTAGGTACCATCGGTTCCAATCAGGACCAGTGGAAAACTGGCAGCAGAGACCTCCTTCCATACCCCTGTATCCAGAGCTTTCCACTCAAAACACAGTGATCTAACTCCACCAGATTCACTCATTCACTGATTTTTTCTCATGATTTAGAATAAAATAAAGATGCTTACCAAAAGAAGTAACATTTCCTTTTTCATCAAATTTTGTCTGAAAATAGATCATAAAAACAACATAATTATTTTCTAACTGGTATACTATTTAAGGCATGATGTACAGTCTTCAATTATAGAATGCAGAGATCAGTATAAAAATGATCTCTGGGTTAAATGGATGCAAAGGTTAAGAAACAATCACCCTTTCCTTTGCTAGGATAGGCCTGGCTTGGGCCTAACTTTCTATCTGCGCACCTCTAGACCTGTAACAAAGGAGTATCAGTCTGGTCCTTGGTGACACTGTTTATGGTGATAATGACACTGACTTGTGGGCTGCACTGGACAAGGAAAACTATGAAGGAATTAGACACCACAAGGGATGCCATAGCTCTGTCCTTTGGAAGCTGCACCTCTGAGCAGGTGACCAGGTATGCTAGCATAGAGGAGAAGCGGGCTACTGAGCCAGAACGGATGTCACACTTTCCTCCAATAACTGATAACCACATTTCCTTACACATGAGCTGTCACTGAGCAGGCAGGAGAAGCGCCAGGTGGCTATGAGGACTCGCTATGAAGAAGAGACGCTGACTGGTAGCCTGAACTGTTCCCTGTCCTTGGCAGCAGATTGGACCTTGTGTGGCCTGTCTCATGAATCTAAACATCTACTTGAATCTAAGAAGTCTATCTTAGGTACTGCAGAATTAATAAAGGTTTACATATGAGCCCTCATTCTGACAGTTTGAGAAGCCATGTTCCATAATAAGCACTTATTTCTTAATGTAGAGAAATAGTTTTCTGTATGCTTATCCACTGTCAAGTCTAAAGTTATCAAATAATATTTAATAAATCTGTGTGCTGGGCAGTCCTATTTACTATGAAACATACATTTTCAGAAAAGACACACTGTAATGCTCAGTTGTGGGTACAATACAGGTCTTTGGCTATTACTTTGGAAAACATACATGCTGTGTTAGGACATAAGCCACAGTGTATATTAACTTTCTTCTCATGAGCAAAGATAAGATCATTATGAATATGTAAGTAGCATAAAATATCAATGTTAAAGGAAAATTTATCCAGAAGCTCTATATTTGTATAGAACAGACTAGCTTTCTACCTTAAATTTATTTTATAAACACATAAATCCACTGCAGAAAATAAGCAATTTATCAAGTAAAACTAAGCCATAGCATGACAAATTCTACAGAAAACCATGCTAATATTTTACTGATTATCCCAGTCTTTTTCCATAAAATGTATTCATTACACATACATTCTTGCACTGTCTTCCACTCCAATTTAATAACATGTATTAAATATTTCTGCATCTCAATATGTATTATCTTTTTGTTTAACAGGTTTATTTTCTTAAAATTATACAAATATGATTTTTAAAATGTCTGCTTTATAATCAGCTTATTTCTAGACTCATTATTTCAAATAGCATCAGATTTCTTATGTTCTTGGTAGATAATTATTTTATCTGCAAAGAATTTTTTTCAATATTTAACATAAGATTTTATATTCTGGTTTAATGAAGTTGGCCAACTCCTCTAGAACAATGAATAAACATAGTAACCTCTAGATGTAATTTTGTATTAACATGTACTAACATGACAAAGAAAAGTCAAGTTAATAAGCCTAAATAATCTTTCTTCACAGCCAACATATACTGGATTTTTACAGTATGTAAGGCTCTGTTTTAAGGGCTTTCCATCTGCAGTACTTGAATCCTCACAACAATACTATAAAGTAGACTTAATCCTTGCAAGATTTTTATAAAGCAGTTTACAGATGAGAAAACTAAGGTACAAAGATGTTACCATAACTTGTCCAAATCTACTTAGTTAATACGAACAGGCAGAGTTGAGATTTGAATTTAGAAAGTCTAGCGCAGATCAAGCACTTTGTTCTGCTTCAGGATTTTAAAGACCACAAGTTCAAGCCCTGCATAGCTAACAGTCTTTAAGGGCTTCTAAATGGGAGGAAGCCATGAACAATGACTTAAATAAGTTATTCTAGTATTTAAGGAGCTCCACAGTCTTTAGCAAAGTTTCATGATCACAAATTACTAAGCACAACCTATAAGCAATGTGACAAAACAATTCACTATAAAACAAAAGTAATCAATAGCTTGGTCAACAGTCCAGCAGTAATTAAGTATGAGAAGTACTTTCTATAAGTTATAAGATGTACCATATACTCACCACAGTAAACACGGGGGCCACACTGGCTAGAGTGGCTTGAGAAATATCAGAAGTTCTAAACCGGTGCACTTCACCTGAGAAAAAATTAGAGAATTCCATGTAATCACACAGTTGGTTTTCACATGAAGCACTGTATTATCATTTGAACCTCTTTCCTATGTGAAGAATACTCTTATTTGATAATGTAAATGTTTGCAGCTAATTATGTTAGATTTGACAGGGAATGATTTTTTAAGTAAGGCATTATTAGTTAGGGGAAGGCATCAGAAAAGCCCAAGCCAATTAATTTTTCCCCTAATTCTAATTTCTACTCCAGAATTGAATGAACAAATGTACAACAGTTGAGATTTAAACGTCTTTTTTTGCATAATTTAAAAAGGCTTCATGAAAATTATATTGATGGATATCCACCTGAGTTTTCAGCACTCCAGGATCAGGATTATCTTTTGATTTATAAATTATGAAATCTGTAGATTTTATTTTCTACATGCAATATTTCTGATAGTCTGTTCAACTGGAATGAAGACAAGTGTTTAGTAGAGAATAAGGCTATCTGAAACATGTGATGGGATTGAGCGGAAGCTGGCTGGGAAGTATAATGGCTGACAATGGATACTTCACACTACTAAATATCAGAGGAATGGTAAAATATGATAACAATTATCATTATTTTGTTACTAAAGTAATCACGCTGGCTCTTAGTCTGAGATTTATGATCCTTTTTACATCTTACTCCTTTCCACTATTTATATATAATAACACAAGCAATTTTTTTTTTGAGATAGGGTATCCTAAGTAGTTTAGACTGGCCTCAAACTCAGGGCAATCTTCCTGCCTCAGCCTTCTGAGTGCTGGAATTACATGGGTCAATCACCATGCCCATGGTAACTCAGGTAATTGATAACACTGATGTTCCTTGTTTCCCTTTTACATAATACTATGTCGCAAGGGTTAGTTGAACAAAATTAAAAGGCAAAGCTATACACTGAGATTTGACAATTAGTTACAAAACAGATAAACTGTCACCATGATTACTATTCTAAATTTCAATGCTTATGCTAAAAAACTCCCCTTGCTTGTACAACTGCACTCCCAAGTATCACCAAAGGAAAGACAACTCGCTTCTGAAAAGACAGTTTGGAGAAAGAGGTGCTGACCGATGGTAAGTTACTCTGGGAGACTTTGATGTACAATTGTAAAAAAGTAATTGAAGATATTACTATATTTTTGAGATGCACGAGTACACATTTCAGTATCTTTTGTTTCTTAACTACACACACACTCACATATACTGACTAGTGAAAACTTTTGTTACCACTTTGCTTTAACCCCTGGGTAAAAATCAGCAATGTAAAGCCTCCCCCTCTTTTTTTCCCCTCTCCAAGCCCTCTGGCTGTCAGCGCAAACATTAGCTAAAAATAAAGTCAAATCTCTTTATGGGGAGCTCTCAGCATGTGGCCTCACACTTTTTAGCTTCATTTGTAGGTGTGTCCACAACCTGTACCTGCGCTACTGTACAAATGTATGAATTTGTTTACAAAAGAAACAGAAGACAGGAAAGCGAAATGAATAGTTCATAAGCAATCCAAAAAAACCCAATTTCAATTTTGACTTCATAATTATTATGACGATTTAAGAACGAAAGCTCTGATTTAAAAAATCTCCCATAAGACAGCTTAAGGAACCACGCGCATGCTGTAAACAGTACCACCCATCTCAAGCCCCGCGGCAAGCGCAGAGGAGCAGCAGCCTGGGCTGTCCCGGCGGGCGGACGCGGCAGGGTGCAGGGCAAGGTCGGGCTCCGGACTGGTGAGCGCCGTCAAGACACCCGGGCTGGAATCTAAGGTCGGGCTGGTCGTAGAGGCGGACAAAGCGGGACAGGGCGAGCCGTACCTGCCACACGAGTCCAGCTGGGCCTGCACAGCGGTGCACGGCGGTTTCTTCCCAGCAAGTGGGTCGCGCGGCTGCTCGAGACGACAGGACGAGCCACAGGGCAGAGGCCCAAGGACAGGGAGCACAGGGTCCGCCGGGGCAGCCCCGCCGTGTGAGGCAGGAGCCCAGTCAGGCTCCGCAAGCACTCCATGGTCCTGGAGCGAGGAAGAGGGAGAAGCCAGGTTACAGCCCCTCATGCCGTAGGGTGGCTGTCTAGTCGGCCCCGCGCAACCCGGCGCCGTCCCCTGGCTGCGGTCGCAGCATACTGGGCATGCGCAGGATGCGCCCAATCATGTGTTCTCTGCGCTTGCGAGCTGCTCCTCGCGCATGCTTGGGAGGTGTTTCTGGGCGTGCCTCGTGCGTCGCTCGGAGGCTGCTGGGAATTTGTCTTTGGTGCCTTTTTTTTTTTTTTTTTTTTTTTTTTTAATATTCATTTAATGTAGAGGGCTGTTTTGGGAGTTGTGTGGGGGCAAGTGAGATGCTTTCTTCGCGTAACTTTTAGTCCAAATGTCTATATAGCAACCAACACTGTTTCCTTACCTGTTTACTTCCGTGGAATGCCGTTTACCAAATCCTAGCTTCACCCTCTGCATTTTGCTCTCACCCAAAAATGTTGAAAACAACATCTGGGAATGTTGTCCCAGTAACTCACTCCCTGTCCACAGCCTCCTCGAGGCTCTACACCCAGGTAGCTATGTTCTCTCACCCACCAGGGCCCTCCCAGCTCCTCCTCCTCTACCTAATAAAGATTATGTGCTTGGTCACCTGAATCACTATGACTAGGACTTAGAAGATGCAGGACTCATCATTGGAACACACTCATAGGAGACATTTTATTTTATCCTTTGCAATTTCTTTCATCCTGCCAAGGGAGTCCTTTTACTGCAGACTTGGGCAGGAATAGGACTTTTCTGGTTCTCTAGTTGTGTGTTCATTTTTGTCTCAAATTAGCGTAAAATGTGCAGTCTATGTTCCGTTTTTCACTTTAGCAATTTGCAATTTTAACCTGATATATTAATCAATACTTTAAATGAATTGATTCCTCTCTCGTTGTTCTATAGGTAGGTGAGAATTTTTGGTGCAGGTAGAGACCCTGTGCAGTTTCCAGTCATCCCTTCCTGCTGTATTTCTTACCCTGCTGCTTCTGACTGCTGGGTAATAACATCAAGTCTTTATGACTGAGTAGTGCCTTTTCATGTTTTGTTGGAAGAGGGCATCTGACTGTCTAGAAAGGACAGGTGTTAAAGTGGACTCATTGTGGGCAGTTTCGTTCACACTGTGGGGGTTCCCAGAGGTCATCTCTCTGCCTTTTTGTCAGGCCCATCTGATTGCCATTCCTTTTACAAAGGCAGTGACCTCTGGGTGATTTTGACTTTGGCCCCTTCTTTTCTCTATGACTAGGTTCCTTTCTCCCTCACATCTGTACTCTAAGATTTATGGACCTGAGAGAGAAAATGGTTACTTCTGCTGTATGAGCCTGTAAAACTCTCTGATCTTAGGGGTAATCAGTTTTTTTTTTTAATTTTAAAGAACAAAAAACACAAAATTTCAAAACAAGATAATTAGAGGGTAACAATGGTTATTACACTGCATATTGTTCTCTTTAGTTACTCAGAGTACACTATAGTAGCATTTAGTTGTTCAAACAATATTAGCACAAACCTCTCTTTTCAGTGAGCTAAGCGAAATTGGTAATATAACTATCTTAACTATTATATATAAGCTTCTTACACTAGAGAGACATCATGATGTTTACATGAACAATTCTGATTTACTTCACTTATGAGTATCATCTCCAGTTGCATCTATTTACCTACAAAAGTCTTGAGTTCACTCTTCTTTATGACTAATACTCCATTGTATGAAAAGACCACATCTTTTTTATTCATTCCTCGGTTGATGGGCATTTTGTTTCCCAGATCTAGCTTTTACAAATTGTGCTGTTATAAATATTCAGTACACATATATTACTGTGATGTGATGTTTTTAATGCTTCTGGGAAGATACCCAACAGAAGAATAGCTGGGTCAAATGGGACCTCCTGTCCTAGTTTTTAAAGGAATCCCCACACTCATTTCCACAGTGATTGTACCAGTCTCACTCCCACCAACACTGGGGAAGGATTACTTTCTCTCTACAGCCACTTCAGCATTTGTTATTGGTTTATTTCTTGATAATAGCCATTATTTCTGGGATGAGATAGAATCTCAATGTTGTTTTAATTCATATCTCTTGAATAACCAGTGATGTTGAACATTTTCTCATAAATTTATTTGCTGTTTGCATTTGTTCATCTGAGAAGTATGTGTTCATCTAAGATGTCCATTTTTGGATAGTGCCTTTACATTTGGGAGGGATTTTTTTGAGTTCTTTATATGTTCTTCATAGTAATCATTTGTCTGAGGAACAGCTGGTAAACATTTTTCTCACATTGTGGGTTGTTTCTTCACTCTGTTGGTAGTTTCTCTTGCTGTGCTAAAGCTTTTTAATAAAATGACATCTCAGTTGTTGGTTCTGTGTGATAGTTCCTGTGCAATTGGGGTTTATTCATAAAGTCTTTGCCTGCACAAAAATCTTCAAGAGTTTTGATCTATTCGATCATCTACCAGATTTAATTTTTGTGTTTTAATATTAAGTCTCTGATCTGCTTCAAATTTAGTTTGGTGCATGGTGAAAGATATAGGTCAAATTTTAATCTTCAGCATGTGCTGAGGCAGTTTTTTAAGCACTATTTGTTAAAGGTGCCAAACATTGGCACCTTTGTCAAAGATAAGGTAGCTTAGAATGTCTGGAGTTGTTTCTGTATCTTCTAATCTGTTCCACTGATCTTTAGATCTTTTTTTTTTTTCCGGCACCGCACTATTTTTATCACTGTAGATTTATAGTGCAATTTCAAGTCATGGATTATGATGCCCTGTCTCTTGCCTTTATTTCCCTGAATTGTCTAGCTATTCTAGGTCCTTAGACATATTTTTTTATTTTAAAGAGAAAACAACAAAGCAAAATAAAATAAAATAAAGCCAATAGAATAAAATAGAAACAAACCATGAAAGTGATACATCAAAACAAGGTAACAGAAAATCAACTAAGGCCACTATATTACCTCTTGCTATCCTCAAAATAGTTACCCATATAATCAGACACAACAAAATAACAAAAAAAGAACAGCATAAAACCAATCAAAACAACACAATGAAAGCAATCATGATTTAAAAACACCATGATAGGAAATCAACAGTGGCTACTATAATATATCTTGTTACTTTTGAAATAGCTGCCCATGCTATCGGATATAAGAAAACTGAACCAAACAAAGCAATGAAAATGATACGGAACTTTAAAACAAGATAATAGGGTATTCACAATGGCTATGACTTTCAAAAGGAGATACCCCCATACTTGCTATATTGCATATTGTTGTCCTCTAAATAGAAGCTCAGACTACTGAGTTTTGGGCCTGTAAAGGCAACTAAACAACATGGTGCTAATTGTTTCAATTTACTTATGAGATAGTTGTTTCGTTTTACTTACTAGTGCTAAGAAAAAGCAAGACAGCCTTCTATCAAGACTTAGGAAAGGTGAACCGAGCATGAATGGTCCTTTTAGGAATGACATTTAGGCTGAGACCAAAAGAATGCATGAGCATTAGTATGCAGATGAAAAGGAGGAGCTAAGAAGAATTTCAACAAGATTAAAATTTGTTGTGCTTCTGTGTCCAGAGATGGTTATTCCCAGAGCAGGATGAGTGAGAAGCTAAAGTGCTGCTCCATGAAGCCAGAGGTTGACAAGGACTAGATCACGGGGGGCTTTGTTATCCAAGTTAAGATGTTTTTATTTTATTTCTTGAGGAATGGGGAACTCTTGAACTCATTTCCTTAAAAGTCAAAGGTTCTATATTCATTTACAAAGAATCACTTTGATGTACCATTGGAGATTGGATGGTGGAGAAGCAAGAGTAGAAACAGACCATCAGAAGGCTGCAGTGGGCATCTAAAATGGGTTTGGCTGGGGCTCGTTCTGGGGCAGGTAAGAGACTTATAGAGAAAATAGAGCCACTAAGAGGTAGAGTGGATAGGACTTAGTGAAAAATGAAGTGGAGAAGGTAAATTAGTTTGCTAGGACTGCTACAGTAAAACATCACAGAATGGGTACAACAGTAGAAATTTATTTTCTCACATTCTTGGAGACAGTGAGCCCATGATCAGGATGTCAGCAGGTCTGTTTTTTTCCTGAGGTGTCTCTTCCTGGCTTGCAAATGGCACTTTTCTCTGTATCCTCAACATGGTCTTCTACCTGGGCACACTCTTATCCTTGGCGTCTCTCTGTGTCCTAATTCCTTCTTTTAATGACCCATACAGGGTTGGGGTCCACCTTGGAAGACTTGTTTTAACTTAATTAAAGATCATATTTCCACATACTCAGGTACATTCTGAGATACTAAGTTAGAACCTCAGCAAATTAACTTTAGGGACACATTGTTATGTCCATAACAACAACAACAACAACCACAATAACAACTCCATGTTTATGGCAAGAGCAAAAGGGTGAATTATGATGGTACGTACTATATTAGGAAAGATTAGGAGTTCCACATAGAGCACATTGAGTTTGAGATTGCCTAGTAAATACACAAAAGAAGAAGTATTTCTGAATCTGGGAAGAATGTCTATGCTAGATATATAAATGTGGGGACTTTGAATTAAGGATAATAAATAATGCTATAGGGTATGCGAGACATTACAGAGAGAGACAGGGAGACTGATACACACACACACACACACACACACACACACACATATATATATATATATATATATATATATATATATATATATATTAGAGAGAGAGAGAGAGAGACAGACAGACAGACAGACAGACAGAGAGATCCAGGCTCCAAAGGATATCTGTCAGCACTCCTGGGGTAGAATAAGGCCCAGTGAAGGAGAATGAGGAGATTGAAAGGATGGGTCCTTTCTCTGTTCTTAGAACATACTTACTTGAATGGTAGCATTTTAGTTCATTTCATGTTGCTATAACAAATACTTGAGGTTGGATGCTTTATAAAGCAGAGATTTATTTAACTCACAGTTTCGGAAGCTGAAAGTCTAAGATCAGACAGTTTCAATTGAGATAGGAGAGTAGGGCACAGCACAGATGGCTGGGGAGATAGTCATGATCTGTTAATTTTAAGATTCTTGAACACATGCACATAACAGTTTTCAAAGCCTTGCACAAGGACTTCTTGAGAGAATTCAAATAGGTTTTCAATTAGATGGCCTAGATCTGACATCAGCCTGAGGTGTGGGATCCCAGCACCAACTCTCAGCAACACCAGTATAGAAGTTCTCAAGGGTTTCCTCAAGATGTGGACGACATGAAAGGACACAGACTCTAAGAAGAGCTTGCTGTCATGGCTTTCCCTGTGGTAGCCTGCCCTGCACCCTCCAGGGTGCACCTTAATCTTGCTTTTTCCTCTTTTATTTGGTCCAAGCTCACTCTGCAAAGCCAGTTTCTCCCTCACCCTTCCTTTTTACTTTTCAAATAAACATTGTCACTGCTTTTTGATCATTTTATTCAATTCATTGTTCGAGATGAGAAGAACCTGGAATGCAACTCCAGCAGGAAAGGCGAGTACCCTAAAACCCATAACAATTATTTGCCAACACAATTTTAGGAGCTACCCATTTTTTAAAAAAATGATGCTGGGATAACCAAAAAGGAACACTGCATGCCATGCAGGTATAACAGGCTCTTGGCTTCAAGAGCCACAGAGGAAAAATGGCTTGCATGCACTTGGTCTGAGGTTCTGTCAGGTGAGTAGAGGAAAGTGAAAAGGGAGAGATGGCCTTAGGGTGGTGCCTGGAAAGGGGTGCATTCCTAAGCCCCCAACACCCCATGGTTACTACCTCCTCTTGCACCCAAAGATCTGTGTTGATTTTCATCATCAAGGAGACTCACAGAACTTAATACAAATTGCAGCTATAGTGACTTCTGGCTTTTTCCTACAGCCACAGAACTATCCGTACTTCACAAACACAGCAAAAATCTCTTTCAGGTTCCAGGGTAACTCCACCATTTCTTTTGAAGGTAACACCTGCTCTGGTTTAGATACAGTTTGAATGTTCTGGAAACTCTGCACCCAGGGTAACTGTGATGGATTAACTAGTGGTCAACTTGTAACATTCTGCTAAACGGAATCAGCATGGTGCTGGGTGTGGAATGTCCACCTGAGGACTGTTGCCCACAGCATAAAGAGAGAACTGGAGGGAAGATGGTGTGCTGTTGATGCTCCTGCAGAAGCTTGTTCTGCTGGTTTCCCTGATACGAACTCAGCTGTTCTTATCATTAGAAGTTTGGGTCCTCACTGTTACTGAGGATGACGTCAGTTCTTTTCAGGGGAGCTTACCTGAGAGTCCCTTCCTGGCTCCAGCACAGATCATTTATCCTGCTGACTTTCTAGCTTCCCCCCGCTGACCTTTGGAGCCTTCCCAGTGTAGATCCTTCATACAGACTCACATAAGACATTGTTGTGGCCTCTGGGCCTCCAGCTGGACTTATGCAGGACATTGCTGTGGGATCCGGGCCCTCAGATGTATTCTTTTGGTCTCCAGTGTGTGGACAGATCTCCCACACTCTTTTGCAGCTAACTCTTTCGGTGAATATTACAAAATAAACCTATAAATTATGTGTCCTATATTAAATATTTTCCCTTGTAAACCCTGATACAATAGTAACAGTGTTGTAGTGGTGAACATTTAAGAAGCAGAGCTGACTCTAAGGCAATCATGTTTTGAGGCATCAACCAGATGGGATAAATGCTGGTCTCACAGAGTATTAGTTCTTACAAGAGCAGGCTGTTACAGTCAAGAGAGCCCACATGCCTGGTCCCCGCTGTGTTGTCCTAGCCCTCTTTCCTTCTTCACCACGCTGTGATGAAAACAAGAGCATCCTCACCAGAGTCTAAACCAATGTTGTTATCATAAGTTTCTTCTAAAGGAAGAAAAAAATATCTAAATTTGTATAAACACACCTAGGATAGCTAAGATGATTGTGCTACAAATTCTATAAGTTCTTGGAACAAAACAGTTAACATATATAGGATTGGAACAGTTTTGCATGTTTGTGTCAGGTGACCTGAGGAACTCTTGAAGAACATTATGCAAAATAACAACCTTAGTTCAGTTCCTACCACCTTGTTTTGAAGGTCTATATCGTCATTATTTTGAGCTCTTTGCTATGATTATTTATTTGTCTTTTTTGTTTCTTGTCTTTCTAGTAACCTGTTTTGTTTTGTTTTTTCCTCTAATACAGAAAGGATAGGTATACATGTAGAAGCTTATACATACCTAGAACTTTTTCTAAACAGTTTACCAGAATTGATTGTATTATGTGTGATGTAATGAACAGCTACTTTGAAGAAAAGACACATTATAGTATTCATTGCTGATTCCATATTGTCATTCCAATAATATGAGTCTGTATTTTATTCTTTGCTCAGAGTGGTTTTAGTCTATTTTGTATTGTTTAATTTCAACATACATGAAAATATGGACAGTTATTTTGAAAAGAACAAGAGACATTATGGTAGCCATTGTTGATTTTCTTATTGTCTGTTTTTTTTTTTTATTTTGAAGGTAGTGAAATACAACAGAACAAGAAAGAACATAGCCAATTGAGACAGTACAATGAAGTTGGTACAGAATGTCACAGCAGGTTACCAGGATAACAGTAATAGGTGCCATAGTATATTTCGCTATCTTCTTTTTTTTTTTTTTTTTTTTTTTGTCTTTTTCCTTTTTATTGGTACCAGGGATTGAACTCACAACTGCCTGCTTGCAAGGCAGGCGCTTATGCTGCTGAGCTAAATCCCCAGCCCCTATTTCGTTATCTTCTCAATAGTTGTTCTTTCAATCAGGTATAGCCAAATCAAACCAAATACAGAACATTTTAGAACTTAACAAAATAGAATATTGAATAGAGCAATACAATTAATCAGAACAAAGCAAAACAGTGATAACAGAATTTTCCTTCAAAGAATTGGTAGAGGGAAATACCCCCTATTTGTTATATTGCATATGGTCAACCTCCCAAGAGCTGTTCAGACCTCTGGCTCCCATTTGCTAACAGGGGCAGTGGGGGCGGTGGGGAGAGATGCTTGATTCTCAGCCTACTCATCGGTAGTCTCATGGCTGCTTACCAGGGAGGCAGGCTGGTTGCTTGGTTTCACAGCACCTTAAGTTCCAACATGGCGCAGATCTCAGGAAACCCTGGTTAGTTCTCCCTATGGAGTGGCCGCTGCTTGCCCGAGCAGTGGCTGCTTACCAGGGAGGCAGGCTAGTTCTATTGTCTGGCTTTGATGGCCTGTAATGCCTTCATTACTCTGTTCTGATTAATTTTATACTATTTTGTTTTGTATGAATTCATTGTGTGTGAAGATATGGACAACTATTTAGAAGTAAACAAGAGATATTTTGGTGGCCACTGTAGATTTCTTGCTGCCTTGCTTTGAAATCTGTGTCACTCACATTGTTTTCTTCTGATCTGCTTTGTTATGTTTTAGCCTCTTTAAAATAAAAAAATTAAAATTAAAAAAGTTACAGTGCACCACCAAATAATTATTACTGGGTTTTGAGTTGCTCACCTCTCTTTCTGGAGTTGCTTTGAGAACTGTTATGTGCGTATGTTCTGGGATCTTGTAATGAACAAGTCATGCCTACTTCCCCAGCCAGCTCTGCCATGCCCTAATATCCTATTTCAATTTTTCTGTTCATTACCTTCAAGAAACACAGACACTTCTCCTCCACAGTTGTGTGTATGCTTTGCAACTCATTGTTGCACACAGAATTTGGAGTCTATCTGTTGGATTCACCACATGGTAGCAGAGGGATCTCCTTGTTGGGGTTTCAAGTCTGCCCTCATGGTACCAGTATTCTGTCTTTCTTCTGTCACCACTATCTGAGTATGGGGAGGTTCTACTCTCTTTTTAATGTTCTTTCATAAGTCAAAATATTTATTGAGCTTAAAATTACATATAAGCACTATACTCAGAAGTTCAAGCAGAAAACTGGAGAATGAAAATCATAGATTATAGTTTTTGGTTTTACTTTTCCATACTTACTCAACCTAATTGCTAGGTTTCCTTAGGGCGAGGAACATAAAAATGTTTTGTTTGAACATAAGGGTCACTATAGTATTTTTTCTAAAGGATTCAGAAATTACCCCCATGTTACATCAAATGAAATGAATGTAAGAAAAACTTTCTACATTCTCAGTTTTTCATTTCAGTGTATCTAGTATATTTTATTTCAGATGAATGTTCTGTTTTTACTAGATAAGTTTTGAAATGTGGATAAATAGTTTTCAGACTTTTCTTATTTTCATAGGGCCTGGTGATTCAGGGATCCTAGGCTGAGAATGTTAAAGAATTGCTTTTCCTTGGTTGCTGGAGGGATGAAGATGTCACAGTTAATCTGTTCTCTTTTTCTTCCTGCTCTCGAATGTGCCTTTTGCTAGCAGGCATATTTTCCCAGTGAAAACATTCAGACCCACCTAGAGTTAATGTAAACACGTTCACTTCCCTTGGATTTCTCTAAAGAACAAGAATATCTGAACTTGTATCTCATGGTGGCTATGACCCAAAACACACAATCATGTTATGTATTTTGGAAAACAATAGTCTGGCCTTATGTTATCAGTGTTCTTTCTTATTTCTGTCACCACAATCTGAACATGGGGAGATTCTATTCTTTTTTAATGTTCTGTCATAAATAAGAATATTTATTGAGCTTAAAATTACATACAAGTACTATAAACAGTGTGAATACATCGTATTATAATGCAAAGTGTATAACCTAAATGAATGTAACCAAACATGAAACTGAGCTTATGAGAATCATACTTCATAAATTTATGATTTTATGGTCAGAATTTTAGTGAAAATGTGTTTGGTTTTTGTGTTTAATAAATAAACACTTTACAAAGTTTGAGGTTTATATATTGCACATGAAAAGAATTGTAAAATATTCTTACGGCAATTTGTCAACCGTTAGCTCTGTTGTCCGGAAAACTCTTTGTGTGGTGAGAAGTGTCCTTCCTGCACATTGTAGGATATTCAACAGTATCTCTAGATATGTCTGAGTTTTACTCATAAATCCAGTGGCACTCCTCCTGTGAGTTGTTACAGTATAAAAAGTTACCCTCTTTAAATATGGTGGACATTAAAAATTGCAAAACTCATGCTTCTTGCGTATATGGAAATGCTATAGCAAGTCCTATTCATTTTAGCAATTAATATATGTTAAAAGTAAAATAAATATAATTTTATATGGGTAGTACCAGATTCCAGCAGTGTAAAATTTTATTGTTCTAAAGACCTGAAAATGTGTTCTGATTTGTGTCCATTGTTTGTGTGTTGCCCCAAGCCAAAAGCAAATCTTTTTAAATTATTTTAAATGCAATATTTATGGTGGTAGGTGGGCTTCTCTGGGGTCTGAATCCATAACACACTTGAGTTTGCAAGAGATAGTTTTGCCCTTGTTTGAAGAGCATGAAATTTGGCCACAGGAGGGAGCACCATTCCTAGACTTCTTTTAAACTTCTTTAACATGTTTGTCAGGAAGACAACCGGATTATACATTAATAATTTAACCACACCTGGATCTTTATAATCTAAGCGCATGCCACATGCCTCTGCTTTTTATGTTTATAGTTATAACTTTGGAAATCAGTGGTGTAAAATAGCACCTAAAGATAAAATGTTGCTGCAATGCAGTGATTTTATTTTATTTATTTTTGGCACCAGAGATCGAACTTATGACCTCACGCTTGCCAGGCAGGTGCTTATGCCATTGAGCTAAATCACTGGCCCAACACAGTGATTTTAAATAATTTCTCAGAATAAAAATGTTAAAGTTTTGTAAAGAAGGACAGGAAGAGAAGGTGAAGGGAGGTTGGAGAGTAGGGGGAAAAAGAACCAAGTTGTATCATGTACAGCTACAAGAATGTGACCATCATGTACATCTAAAATGTACTAATAAACAATTAATTTTAAAAAGTGCTAAACTTCCATCCTCTACTTAGAGGAAAATATGCAATAGGTAGTGGCTAGTGATAATTGGTGCAGTCGCTAGTTTTCTTATATAGAATTAGCAGTATATTGAGAAGTTACTAAATATAGACAGGCTTGTTTTCCTTTTTATAAAAATTTTACAAAAATGTTTGAGTTTTTTGATGGGTGAAAACAGGAGACTTTAAGTGGATATCTATATCTTTAAAAAATAAAATAACTGCAATATTCTTGATGACATAATTCTTTTAATCACATAGACATTTAAAAAATCTTACAGAAAGTACTCTTGTAGATTTATTTAGAGATAGACTTGTACCCTATAACATTCTTGTACATTGATGGGAAAATGTAAGCAAATAATGGTTAACGAAAACTTTTTTTAATGCTACATCTTGATGTAATCTTTAAAACTTAATTTAAAAAGTTAATGAGTTATGAGTGCAGGATTGCGGGGAGACAGGAAGAAAAATGGTGTTTAGCACAGCAGGGTAATTGTGATTGACAACAATTGTGTATTTCAGAAAGCAGTAGAGAGGATTTTGAATGTCTTCAGCATGAAAAAATGATAATTGTCTGAGATAATAGATATGCTATACACCCTGAATATTACATTTCGCACACATGTATTGATTTTACAGTACCCGATAAATATACACACTTACTAGGTGTCAATTAAAAATTTCTAACGTATGGGGTATAGTGACACACATATCTCAAGTAATATGGTGACAGCAGGGACAGTACGTTAGCAATTTGATTACAGGGAGTACCACCCAACCAAGACAACTGTAAGGCTTCAGTGACCACAAGCCATATTCTGATTTTAGATTCAAAGATGTGAATGCACAACTCAGTAGAAATGAAATATGGTAGTTTGTTTCTTCCCTCCTCTTTCATTTCTGGTTTGAATTAATTTCTCATATTACCTTTTTCTGTCATTTGTCTCTACATTGAGTTAATCATGGTTAACTTAGGCGGGGTTCAGGGTGTGTTCAGTTCTTCCTACGTAAAGTTTTACGAATTTTAACTTAAAGTGTTCTTAAACCCTTTTCATTTATTCATAGAGATGCTTTAAAAGATGCTCTTTTTAAATCTATACCTAGTAAGTCTTCCTGTCTCTGAAAATGTCACTGGGAAGAGACCCAATAGGCTATCAAATGGAGGGGTTGAAAAATTCTATACCTTTATTATAATTAAGTTAGAAACTCATCTATGTAAGTAGAAAATATTGGAGCATTTAGCCTTTATAATATTACTTCCAAAGCAAGTAATGGTTTTATTGATGGATATAAAATTTTAAAATTAGAATTTCTAAACTCTGAATGACATAAAAGCAACACAGTTCATTAAAGCAGCCCTTTCCACTAATTCCAGACCCTGGACTCCAGTTAGCCAATAACTTCTGTATCAGTGACATAATTTCCCCCAAAACTGTTATTTTGCAATGGTTAACTTTTTGCTTCATTGTTCTCAGCAAGGGGTAGTTTTCTATTTATTATAAATCACTGTGATTGAGGAAATTTTATCTTAAACAAATAATAGCTGCCAGAAAAAACAATACTGTTTTACCTCAGAAATTCTCAGTGAGCTAAAAAAAAAATCCTTGAACGCTATTAATTACAAAACAAATACTGTAAATTGGACATGGAGTCAGGCATGTATCTATCTAAGCACATTTGGGGGGGTGAAAGGGCCCTAGTGTTTTTAAAAATGATAAGGAAAAGTAAGATTTTTTTTCCTCCTTGAGACTGAATAAGATTTAGGTCATTGGAGA
The DNA here is from genome assembly GCF_034190915.1 of Cavia porcellus. Taxonomy (NCBI): domain Eukaryota; kingdom Metazoa; phylum Chordata; class Mammalia; order Rodentia; family Caviidae; genus Cavia; species Cavia porcellus. The sequence goes on along the minus strand of NW_026947496.1, from coordinate 27,575,358 downwards.
AATTTAGCCTGCCACGAACATGAAAACAGAAAAGAAGCCCCTGGAATATTAACAATGACAAAACTCAACAACTTCAGTTATACACTACTCTAATTTCCTCTTTAGTGGTTACCAATTTGATAGGTAACGAGCCAAATCATAGACCTGAAGTAACTGGAATTCTTTAGTGCGGCAAAGCTTAGTATGACTGCTTAGTATGCTTTCGCTTTTTTTGTTTTTTCAACACTGCTTCTAACTTGTAAATGAGGCACTTATATCTGCTTACTTAATGGTTATGCATATAAATAAAAGCTGAGAAGCAGAAAAACAAATTTAATTTGATATAGTAAAGCCATTCCGGATGTATTTTCTGGAGTATGTAGAATCAAGCAGAAAAAATGAGTAACACTTTCATTAACTCTTCTTGTAAGAGAGTCTTGCATCTGGTGAGATGGACAAAAATCCTTTAATCATAAGTGATGAGAAGAGAGTTGCAGGAAATGTTGAAAGGATTTTGCACTTAGGTTGCCTTGTTTTGTGAAGATTTCTTTCTTGCTATTGTCAGACAGTTAAATCACTATGAAGGAGTAATCGCTTTGTGTAAATAGCTTTTCTGTTCGAAGAATCAAACTATCACAATAAATTCCTTGTGAAAAAGACTCAATTGTGGAACTACTCAGAGGAAAGTTTCAGTATTGCGCCCGTTCTCAGCCCTCCTGCAGGGATGTACATTCAACCCAGCAGTACATTCTGTCCTCAGCCCTTGCATGGAAGACAGACCATTTGAAAAGCCAGTCTTTTTCTTAGATGCCAATGTAAGTAAGGTCATCCAGTCCAGTCATGCACGCATAATGGTGGTTTGGTCAACAGCTGGCCACATATACAAAAATGATCCAGTAAGATTACAGGGGAGATGAAAAATTCCTATCATCTAGTACTTTTTACTGTAACTTTTCTATGTTTAGATATATATTCAATCCTTACTTTTGTGTTACATATTATCTACAGTATTCAGTCCAGTAACTTGATGTATATGTTTGTAATCTAGGAATGATAGATCTATTTATTATCTATCTATCTATCTATCTATCTATCTGTCTGTCTGTCTGTCTATCTATCTATCTATCTATCTATCTATCTATGCCATATTGCCTAGGTGTATAAGCCTAGGTTTAAGTGTGCTCTCTAATGTTCACATAAAGACAAAATATGCATGATACAATGCATTCCTATCATTAAGCAACACATGATTTTCTACCTCTGGGTTTTTCAGTTAGAAGATGAGTAAGCCCAGGGAATCTACTGTGCAGCAGTGTCCCTAGTTAATAATACTGTAGGACATTTTTGAAATCTACCAAGACAGTAGATTTGAAATGTTCTCTCCGCATATGCAAAAAAAAAAATATCTATGTGACATGATGGATGCTTAGCTAACTTGACTGGTAATATTTCATAATGTAGATGTTTTTATTTGTCAATTATTCCTCAATAAAGCCAAGGAAAAAGAAGTCATAGCCACTCTGGTCTGTTCCTTACTCATTAAAATTGATCATTTCTCATAAGAGTCCTGATATGTTCTAAAATGGTAGTATAACACTTCACTTTTCAGTTTCTAGGATTTAGAGTGAATGATAGTATTCTGGGAGCCTGAGGCAGAAGGATCACAAGTGCAAAGCCCAGCCCGGGCAATTTAACAGCTTAGTGAGTTTCTGTCTCAAAACAAAAATAAAAAATAAAAAATTTCTGGAAATATAGCTAAGCCCAAAGTCCCGTATTTAGGGCCAGGAATTAAAAAAAAAAAATCACAGGGTTGCTGGGAGGCAGACCTTTCCTATGAACTATGTGGGTTGCCAACAGATGTGCTGAATCATATCCAAACGCGAAGAGAACTGTGATCCTGAATCCTGCACAGTCCCTCTGGACTCTCACCGAGAGGCTCCTGGAGATGTTGGATGGTTGTGTTTCTTCATTCATCATCAGCTCATCTGCAGTCCACTCTAGAACTTGGAGGTCTTTGTACCTTTGCGGAAAGAAGTTTTAATGGGTATAAATAATAAATGTGAGCTACGTGCAAACTAAAAGGGGTGGTGTTTAGCTATAGCCACAACTTGTGGAATTTCAAAAGGAAGGCTAACTTGTGTTCCCCAACACTGTTTTGTTGAAAAATTCTAATCTCCAGGATCATACGATGTGACCATATTTGGATATGGAGGCTTAAGAGAGATATTAAGTTAAAATGAAGTCAATAGGCTATGACCAACCCTATGCAGAATCATTTATTCATAGAGATGCTTTAAGATATGCTGTTTTCAAATCTATACTTAGTAAGGTCTGGCTTTCCCTGAAGATGTCACTGAGAAATGATTGAGTGGGCTTTCTGAAGCACCCTTACTTCTGAGGAAGTAGAAGAGGGTGCTGGGCCGGCTTTCTGTGCCTATAGGAGAACTGTAGGGAGGAATGAGAGGGGACTTTTCTCTGAGTAATTCTGCCTATGGGAAGGGTCTTACATTGATTTCCAGAAAAAGCTGAGGCAAAGATTTGTACACTGTGACTGATTGCTTCTGAGGTCATTGGTAAGATGCCAGGAAGGATGAGATATCAGGCAACATCTACTGAGTGAGGGCAATCCCTGTGTGAATCCACAGCGAGCCCTGAAGTATAAATAATGCCTCAAGCTGTACCTGACTTAAAGCCCCAGCGCTGGACTTCCTTCCTGGAGCACTGGTCAGTCACAGCACAGGGACAGTGGTAAACAGAGTGGGGACAGGGGAGCTGGGGCAGGGAGTTAAGTTCCCAGGCACTCTGCTCTTCTCTGACTCAGCTGCTGCTGCGCTAGTTGCTTGAAGGCAGCCTGTAAAGAAGGATTCTGGTTTTCATGTGAAATTCAAGGTAGGATTGTTTCCACCCTGCTCATTGTATTCTACTCATTCTGGCCAATTTCTATAGATGTAATATCAGGAATTTACCAACCTCATATGGACTAGGGAAGAAGGAAGATTTATCTTAACACATGAGAAAGATAGTGTTTATTTGGCATTTACTATGTGCCAGCAACTCCTCTAAGTACTGTGTCTTCATCTTTTTTATTTCTGTATGGGTGGATTTTCTTGTTTACTTTAATAGACAAGGAAAAGGAGGCTTAGAAAAGTTCAGTGCAGAACAGACCTATGGTGACTTAGCTATCAAGTGGGGAGCCAAGATTCAAAACCAGGTCACAAATATCTACTGTATATAAATAAAAACAAAACAAGCAGTCTTTTTTGAGCTGCAGTGACATTTTCTGTGAAGCAATTTAAACTCAATTTTGAGAACTTCCTTGTGAAATGGATGTAAATCTTCATTAAGTTAGGAGACCTAAGTAACTCCAATGAGTGCATTTGCAATGTGTGTGCATTTTAAATAATTCTGTATCCCTAGTCAGCATTTTTCTTAGTTTCTCTTGTAGTAAAATATATCATTACCAATAAACATTGAGCAAGTCAGTTTCAGAAGTCAAATTCTTAAGAAAGTCCTGGAAAACGACCTTTGGCACCTGGCCTCCATCCCCTTTGGTCACATCTCCATACTATCTGGAGGAAAAGAACAATCTTGCCAGGATAAAGTTCTGTTTCTAAGTGGCCCATGGTAGCTGCACGAGCCATCTGACATGTTTATCAACTCCAGAGAAATTGACTATGGTTGAAACTTCAGGTAAGTTTTTCTTCCTGCTGTGAAATAATTGTCTGGAGACAGGAGGATCCTCCAGGTGGCTAGTTAAATGCCTCCAGACGGCTCCGGCATTGATGAATCCCTCAGAGGATTTCTGTAGTTTCCAAGTGGCTTTATTGGTCAAAGAATCTCATTAATCAGATGTCTCAGAGTGGAATCTCTAAAGTGACATGTTTGTGAAGAAAGGAATCACAAAGCAGATGTGACCCTGGCTCTCAGCATTCAGGGTGAAATTCTTTACTGCAGAGAGCATTGCATTTTTACAATACTCACATTCATATTTAAAATCATTTCTAACTTCTGTTTGTCAGCATTAGTAGGGCCCACTGAGTTTTTTACATTTACCTTTTCTCTCACCCTCATTGTCTCCTGCTCCTATATATTCCAGGCCAGAGCTAAAACAGGTCAAAATTAAGAAGCACAGCTTGCAAGATGCTAGCACCCCTTTGGTCCCCCAGTGATGGCTCAGAGTCTCAGGGAATGGATTCCACAGTCCATATAGTTTCCACATGGCCCCCATCCTCTGCCCTAGCTGCTTTTGGGATTATTTCCTACAGAGGCTTTTTTGCTCATAAAGTCAGGTACTGGCACCTGGGCATCATTACCTCTGTGGGTGATGCTGTCTGCTGCCAGGCGCCACCACCATGGTACCATGCTAGAGTCCTCTGGACCCAGAGGCCACTGCCAAGGTGACATGGCTCCCTGCTGCAGAGTCCCTCCTGTCCTCCCCTCCCCTCTCCAGAGTACATTTTACAGAAGTACTAAAGAAGGGCTGCTTATGCTCTGTGCTTTCTAGGGTTTATTTCAAATTTTACTTCTAGCCATGGCCAGTTCTCCATGAATTCAGCTGGCAGGTATGATGCTACATGTAAGAGTGTCCTTCTCCAAGGGCAAAGTTTACTTATCTTACTCCCTCTTATTCAGGATGAGTTGTTTTTTCTTCCCCCCCCTTTTTTTTTCCAGGAGGAGATGCCTTAGTTTTTAATGAAAATGTATTCCTTTTGGGGTCATCTAGAAGTCCATCTGTCAGGCTCAGATATGCATGATGTGCTAAAATATATGTACCAAGTACTCAAGTTTTTCCTCCCTGCTCTCTCACTTCCATCCTCCTCTTTTTTTCTTATCCCTCCTTCCACACATACATATATAATGTTCATTATTCATGGAGCACCAACCATGTGCCAGGCTCTGCTCTAAGCACTTTAGATAAAGCAGTGACAGAAAACATCCCATTTTTTTGGACATTCTAGAGAGTTACCAGTTCTATGGGCAGGATGCTTAACAGGGTGCTGTGTGAGAGAGTGACCAGGAGCTGATTTACCTGGAGTGACAAGGAGGGCTTTTCTGATGAGGTCAACTGTTTGGTCAAAATGAATGACGGGAAAGACTCAGTTGTACAAAAACCTGGCACTTAGATCTTCCATGCAGAGAATGCAGCAGGATTTATATCCTTATTTATATTACATAATATAACCTATCTCTGAGAACTTCCTTGGCCCCTCAAGCTGTAAGAAGTAGGGTTTTACACCAAAACCCACCCCTGGTTGGCTTGTTCCATCTGCACAGATATCTCACCTTGAGTAGGACCCTACATGTGACTCTATCTTGTAGGCCTTCAGCTGTGGGAATCTTCCATTTGATCCCTCTTGGGCACAGGCATGTTCCCAAGTCAGCAAACATTCTAATGGGGCCTCTGGGCATATGGTTTTCAGGGTTTCTAGCCTTATCCCATAGGGAGGAGAGCTTCGGGGAAATCTTAGCCCTGGTGCAGAGGCGTGGCCAAGGAGAGGGCACTGGGAAGCCCACAGCTCCATTATTTCCAGGAAATTCCAGATTCCATGTTAAGTAATGGCAGATGGAGAGTAGGGGCTTCTCTGTTCATGAGGGGCATCTTGGAGTCTGGCCTCCCCAAGATGGCCAAGAGTCTCGGGGGCTTCTACTCCCTGAAGCCTGTATCTCCCTCTCATGTTGAGCACCTGAGCTGGGTCTCCACTCATACCTGGAGTTTCAGGGTTTTCAGGGTTCTGCCATCTTCACACCAGTTCTCCTCCACAGTGTGCTCCACTAGCTGCAGGCTTCTCACTATCTCCTGAGCCAGGTCTGTGTTGGAGACCACACTTGGATTTTGGGTTCTCCCCTACTCCTTCCTCCATATTATCTTTGCTCATTGTTTTTTTTCTCAATGGGACTCCTTTTATTTTCTCTTTCTTCACTAGACCACATCCCATCAGTCCTTAAGGCCCTGCCTTATGAATTCTTTAGGTGGCCTCCTCGATTGCTAATGCTTCTGAATGTGCTATGGTTTACACCTGATGTCCCTCTAAAGCCTTGTGAGCTCATAGGTGGGTCTTTGGGGGGAAGTTGTGGCATCATGGGGCTGTGATACTTATCAGTGGATTGACTCACTAACACATTATAAATACATGATTTGGGAAGTGAAGCTTGGTTGGAGGAAGTACATCACTGGAATGGTGTGTCTCCCTCCCCTCCCCCTTGATCTCTAGTTCTGCTTTGCTACCATTCCATAAGCAAGCCTCCTCTGCTATGCCCGTCCGCCATGTTGCCCTGTCTTGAAGCTGGCTGACTATGGACTGGAACCTCTTTGTCTTACTTTTTGACTGGGGACCGTAGCACAGTTTTGAAAAGATACGTCCAAGGAGGCAGCTTCCTCTTTTCTGCATCTCACAGAGCAGACCTTCCATGTCTCAGCATTCAGTGAAACATTTGTGGCAATTTCTTTTTTGTTGGGTGCTCTTTGTTATGTCATGATAATCTATTTTTACTTCTAGTTGTCTAATGGATTTGACCCTAAAAAGATAATGAACTTGGTCTGTAACTTCTGAGAAAATCATATGATTTTTCTCCTTTCATCTATAAAATGGGAAATTAAGTTATTTTTATAATATAAAACCATTCTTTCTTTTTCTTTTTTTATTTAAAGAAAAAAGACAAAACAGTATAAAAGTACAAGTAATACAGAATTATAAAAAAAGTATGAAATCACTAGTTAATAGATTACATATTGTCATCTTAAAAATAGTTGTTCAAGTTACAGGGTTAAAGCATATAAAGTGGACATTCAAACAGTGAGACTGCAAACGGTTGTGTTCAGTGATTCAACAAAAACTCAATAATTTGGTCATCTATCTTAACACACCTAAACACATTTGCAGTTGTATCCTTTAGAGCACTTTTTTCCTTCTCTTTTTTACAACAAAATTTACACATTTTGGATTTTATTACTCCCATAGTTCTTATTACTTTTTTTTGGAAGAGAATAAAACTAAATACGACAAAACAAAGCAGTCAGTCAAAACAAAGGATAGACATAGCACATGATGTAAAAACAGAATACAAGGTTATCAAAAATGGTTACCATAATGCCTCTTGCTTCCTTAAAAAGAATTACCTATATCATTAGGTATAAAAAAATTGAACAAAACAGTACAGAACAAGACCAATAAAACCTAAACATTGGAAACATTATAGGACTTCAAAAGAAGATAATAGTCAAACCAGAATGGGTATCATAGTGCCCACTGCACTATGATGGGCACTATGACTTACTGCCTTCAAAGTAGTTGCCTATACCCTCAAACTTGATATTATCAAACAGAACGGAACAGAGTCTAATCAGTTAAAACAAGATAGTGGGAGTAATACAGGACTTCAAATCAAGTTAATAGGAAAAAAATTACTATAATATATCCTGCTAATTTTTTTGATTTTTTCCCTTAATTAAAAAATAATAAAAAAATATTTTTTTTATGAATGAGGGGGAGATTGAGATAAAAGAGGATATAACAACATAACAATATAGGTCAAAGTATGACAATTTCAGCAACCTAGTGCTTCACTACAAGATAAAGTGACTTAATAGTAGTTACGTAGTGTCTCTTTCCTTGAAATATTTGAATATAACTTCGTATACTATAGCATCAAGCATATCAAGACAGTGTGAAACCATTCCAATGGAAGAAAGTATTATAGGGTATTTAGAACCAGCTAATGGAAAATAAACAATGGTTTCTACATTATCTCTTTGTCTATAAAAATTTTTGTTTATACTATCACATATAATAAAATCTAGTAAGATACAATATGATAAAACCAATGGAGACAGAAGAGCAACAGTTTGGTGGGACTTCAAAACAAGATGATATTAAATCAGCACTAGCTATTATGATGTCTTGTTTTCTTCAAAATAGCTGTTCACTTCATCACAGGTAATAATATCAAACAGCCCAGAATAAAGCCATTCCAATTAATTAATGAGTGAAAACTTTATAAGGCTTCAAAGCCACATAATGGGGAATCATGATTACCACATATTTTTATATATTTGAATCATTTCTTACAATAGGGAAACTATTCAGTATTCATACATGTGAGTTTGATTTATTTCACGTATGAGTATGGTCTCAAGCTGTGTCCATTTATCTATAAATATCTCAATGTGATCCTTCTTTATAGCTGAGTAGTACTCCACTGCCTAAAAATACCACAACTTTTTTTATACATTCCTCAGTTGATGGACACTTGGGTTGTTTCCAAGATCTGGTGATTACAAATTGTGCTTCTATAAACATAGGTGCACATATATCACTGTGGTATGATGCTTTCAGTTCTTCTGGGAATATGCCTAGAAGTGGAATAGCTGGAACAAATGGGACTTCCAATCCCAGCTTTTGAGAAATCTCCAGACTGATCTCCACAATGGTTGCACCAGTCTGCACTCCTACCACCAGTGCAAGAAAGTTCCTTTTTCCCCACAGCCTCTCCAGCATTTGTTGTTGGTGATTTTGTTGATCCTGGCCATTCTTTCAGGAGTAAGATGAAATCTCAGTGTGGTTTTAATTTGCATTTCTCTAATGACTAATAATGATGAACATTTTTTTGTGTATTTATTTGCCATTTGTATTTCTTCATCTGAGAAGTGTGTATTCATGTCAGATGCCCATTTTCAGATTGGATCTTTGAATTTTGAGGGTCTGATTTTTAAAAATTCTTTATATGTTTTAGAACATCCTTTGTCTGAGGGAGAGTTCACTAAGATTTTTTCCCAGTTTGTGGGTTTTCATTTCACTATGCTGGAGATTTCTTTTGTCATGCAGAAACTTTTTAATAAAAGATGATCCCAGTTATTGATTCTGGGAAGTATTTCCCGTGAGATTTGATACCTGTTCATGAATTCTCTACCTACCCCTGCGTCTTCAAGGTTTCTACCCAATTTGTCTTCCAATAAATTTAGTGTTTCTGTTTTAATATTCAGATCTTTGATCCATTTAGATTTTAATTTAGTACAATGGTGATAGGCATGGGTCTAGTTTTGGTTTCGGCAAATGGAGAGCCAGTTTTTGCAACACCATTTTTTTTTTGTCTTTTTCTTTTTTATCGGTACCAGGGATCGAACTCATGACTGCCTGCTTGCAAGGCAGGCACTTATGCCACTGAGCTAAATCTCCAGCCCCTTCCAATACCATTTATTAAAGAGACTGTCGTTCTTCCAGTGAACATGTTTAGCTCCTTTATCAAAGATAAGATGGTTGAGTGTGTTTGTAGTTGTGGTTGTATCTTCTAATCTATTCCATTGATCTTCAGCTCTGTTTTGATTCCAGTACCATGTTGATTTTACTACGGTTGCTTTGTAATATAACTTCAAGTCAGGGATTGTGATGCCTCCTGCCTTGCCTTTGTTGCTTAGAACTGTCTTTGCTATTCTAGGTCTCTTCTCGCTTCAGATGAATTTTAGGAGTGATTTCTGTAGATCTATGAGGTATGTGGATGGTATTTTTATTGGGATTGCATTGAATCTGTATAAGAGTTTTGGGAGACTGGCCATTTTCACAATATTTATTCTTCCTATCCATGAGCAAGGGATGTCTTTCCATTTTCTGAGATCATCTTCAATTTCTTTTTTCTGTGTATTATAATTTTCCCTGTATTGGTCTTTCTTTTGTAAGAGTAATTCCTAAATATTTCTTTTATTTTTGGTTGTTAGTGTGAAGGGTGTGGCTTCTCTTATTTCTCTCTCTGTGATTTTGTTGTTAGTGTATAGGAATGCTATTGATTTTTGGGCATTGATTTTGTATCCAGCTACATTATTGAATTTATTTATTATATCTAAGAGTCTTTCAAAGGAGTTTAGGGGGTCTTCTATGTAGAGCATCATGTCATCTGCAAACAATGATAATTTAATTTCTTTTTTTCCTGTCTTTACCCTTTTATTTCTCTCTCTTGTCTAATTGCTCTGGCTAGTATTAGCAGTACTATATTAAATAGGAGTGGTGATAAAGGACATCCTTGTCTTGTGCCTGATTTTAAAGTAAAGGCCTTCAATTTTTGGCCATTTAGTATGATACTGGTTGTTGGTTTGGCCTTTATTATATTGAGGTAAAGACCATCTATTCCAATTTTCTGTAAAGTTCTTATCATGAATGAATGTTGAACTTTATTGAAAGCTTTTTCTTCATCTATAGAAATGATCATGTGATTCTTACCTTTGGCTGTATTGATATGGTGGATTACATTTATTGATTTATGTATGTTGAACCATTCCTGCATGCCTGGGATGAATCCCACTTGGTCATTGTGTATAATCTTCTTGATGATTTGCTGCATCCTATTTGCCAATGTTTTATTGAGGGTTTTTGCATCTGTGTTCATTAGGGAGATTGGTCTATAGTTCTCTTTTTTAGTTGGGTCTTTCTCAGGTTTTGGTACTAGAGTAATATTTGCTTCCAGGAATGACTTAGGAAGGATTGCTTCCCTTTCAATTTCATTAAAGAGTTTGAGGAGTGTCGGCATTAGGTCTTCTTTGTATTTATTGTAGAATTCTGCCGTGAATCCGTCTGGGCCTGGGCTCTTCTTTGTAGGTAAGGACTTAATTACATTTTCAATTTCATTAATAGAAATTGGGTTATTCAGCAGTTTTACATCCTCTTGACCTAGTTTTGGTACTTCATATGTTTCTAGGAATCTGTCTATTTCTTGTTGCGTTATCAAACCTTTGAGAGCAGAGGTTTTCGAAATAGGGTGTTGATGATCTTCTGTATAGAGTCTGTAAGTGATTTCACGTTTTTCATTTCTTATTGCATGAATATGAGCTTTTTCTCCCCTTTTTAAAATAAGGTTGGCTAGGGGATTGCCAATTTTATTTATTTTCAAAGAACCAACTCTTTGATTCATTGATTCTTTGGATTGTTTTCTTAGTCTCTATTGCATTGATTTCTGCTCTGATTTTTATAATTTCTTCCCTTCTTTTGGCTTTGGGCTTGACTTGCTCTTCTTTTTCTAGCTGTTTGAGGTGTAGCATCAGGTTATTTATTTGCATTCATTCTGTTTTCCTGATGTGGGAACTCAGTGCAATAAATTTTCCTCTCAGGACGGCTTTCATTGCATCCCACAGATTCCGGTAAGTTGTATCTGCATTTTCATTTTCTTTTAGGTATTGTTTGATTTCTTCTTTAATTTCCCCTGTGACCCACTGATTACTCGAGTGTGTTATTCATTTTCCATGTGTTTGTGGGATTTTTGCATTATCTTTTATCCTTAATTTCTAATTTCAAAGCACTATGATCCGATAACACGCAAGGGATAATTTCAACTCTTTTGCATTTATTTAAATATGTTCTGTGAGCAAATATATGGTCTATTTTAGAGAATGACCCATGTACTGCTGAGAAGAATGTGTATTCTGATGTTGTTGGATGGAACACTCTGTATATGTCTATCAAGTCCATTTGTTCACATGTGTGATTCAGTTGTGTAATTTCTTTGCTGATTTTCTGTGTGTCTGATCTGTCCCTTGGTGTCAATGGTGTGTTAAGGTCTCCTGTTACAATTGTGTTACTGATAATTTGATTTTTCATTTCTGTTAATACTTGTTTTATATAACTGGGTGCTCTGGAGTTTTGTGCATATATATTTAAGATAGTTATCTCTTCCTCTTGAAGTTTTCCCCTAACAAGTATGTAGTGACCTTCTTTGTCTCTTCTGATAATTATTGGTTTAAAGTTCACATTGTTTGCTATAAAACCATTCTTGGCACAAATGTAGATTAGTTACGATTTTGTTTGCTAATATTCAGTTTTGAATTTTTGTACTTATGTGACTTTCTTGTCAGATTTCAATATAAAAATTATGTTATCTTCTCAAAAATTAAATATGAACTTGAAGTTATAGTTCCTTAGATGTTTGGCAGGACTCAGTGGTGAAACAATGGGATTTTAGCATTGTTTTAAGCAGATGGGAGAGGTATTGTATTTTAAGGAGTGTGTGCATTTCATCTTTTTTAAGTTTATTGCCTTAAAGCCATTTACAGTATAATTTATGTATCTATGATAAACCCCAACTTTTCCATTTCTGTCATTGCACCTAATTAGTTTTAATCTCAGCAGAGCTCTTCACTTCTTAAAATCTTTTCCAAGAGCCAAATTTTTTGCTTTGTTGACCATGTATTCCTATGCTACACTTTTTAAAAATTATTTCATTACCTTCTGTTTTTTAAAAAATTATGTTTCCTTCTTTTTGGGAGGTTTTTTGGGTGCTGTTTTTCCAACTTCTTAATATTATTTCCAATTTCTTAATATTAGAGTTTCTCTCTCTTTCCCTTTCTATCATCAGAAGTTGGCAACTGACGTCTTGAGGGGCAAATCTGACCCACATCCTGCTTTTCTATAAGAGTTTTATTGACATATTATCATGAAAATGTTTTTATTTCTATGGCTTTTTTGCAGTACTATAGTGGCAATCATGTGGCCCACAAAGTCTGAAATACTTTCTGCCAGGCATCTTATTGAAAGAGTTACTGACTTGTGCATTGAATCAGTGTCATTTACCACATTGTTCAGATGTGCGTCACTGTTTTTCTACTACTACTTCTGTTGATTTTGGGGGAAAGTGTTACAAATTACTGTTCTGCTTGTGGGGTTCTTCATTTGTCTCTGTAGTTCTGTCAGTACTGTTTTACTTAAAGCTATGAGTGTTAGAAAAATACAAATGTAAAATTGTACTGTCTTTCTCATGAACTAAATTTGAAGTATTAGAGAATCTCTTGTGCTAATGATCTGTTTTGCAAATTGGCTGCTGTTAATGCAGGAATTCTAGATATTTTTTTTTTGGTTAGAATTTGTGTTTCACATCTGACATGTATTTTTCTATCCTTTTGTTTTTGGCAACTTTTCATTTTGGAGATAAAGTTACATAAATAAAATTTAAAATGTCCATGTCAGTGAATTTTTTTAAATAATTACACTCTCAATACTAGTTCTAGAGCGTATCCATAGCCCTGAAAAGAAAGCTTGTACTTTCCAGTGTCTCCTTCCTTTTGTGCTAACCACCAATACACTTTCTGTCTGTTTGGATCTGTACGCTCATATGTGGCCTTTTGTGTGTTGCTTCTTTCATTTAGCAAATATTTTCAAAGCTTATTCATTTGTAGAATGTATCTACATTTCATCCTTTATGGCTAGATAATATTCTATAGTATGAACACATCACATTTATGGCTAAGCATTCATCAGTTAGTAGACATTTGTGTGGTTTCCACCCTTTGGCTACTGTGAATATTAGTTCTGTGAACTGCAATGCATAGTTTATATCCATATGTTTGATGTTATACATGCATTTTATGAATTTTTGAACATATTTTCAGCTCTCTTGGGTATATGCAAGGTGTTGAATTCCAGGGTTATAGGATTTGCTATCTTTCACTTTTGAAGAACCAAAATCCAGTTTCCTAAAATACTCCACTATTTTACATTCTTAGCAGTAATGTATGAGGGTTTTAATATTTCCATAGGCTCACCAAATGCTATTTTTGTTATTTATTTCCCGTTTTTTAAGACTATTAAAGCCTTCTGGTAGGCATGAGCTCAGGCAGGTATGTGTAGGGTTAAAGGTCATTTCAGAGTTTGCTTACCTCCTGGGGTTTCTGATTTCACTTGGTTTTCAGCTTTTCTGAATTCTTTTCATTCTTTCTCATTGACAGTACACTTAAAGGGATTAAAAAAAGAAACAAGCTATATTATGTACGCATACCCACTCTTCAAAATGATTGTAAACTGCATGTACTACAAACATGTACTAATAATAAAATCTGAAAATAAAATTTAAAATTCAACATTTTAAATTATTTTAGGAGAGTGGGCCAGGATATTTAACTCATCATGTTGTTTGGAATACAGGTTTATACATTCTCTTTGAAAGACTCACAAAGGCAGAACAATTACAGGTACAATGAAATATGTGTGTGTGTGTGTGTGTGTGTGTGTGTGTGTGTGTATATATATACACACATATATATACACACACATATATATATATATAACTTTAAATTCAGGGCTGGGCACATCTCTGTGGCCCTTCAGTGTGCCTCAAGGTGCAGCCCTTCTTCCATCTTCCTTCATATCTGTACTTTCTTTACCCCCATCTCTCTCAGCATATACATTGATGGTATTGATTAAGGCTCTGTGGAGGAACAGAATCAAAATAGGCACAAAAGCAGCAAAAGATGCACCTAAGTGAATGAAGTTTGCATTTTTCACTCCATCAGGCTGAAACCCATGAACAGCTCTCCCACAATTGGGGTGGATCTTTACCTCTCAGCGTGCTGGCCTGCTTGCCAAGCACATCTGGAAACACACCGCAGGTGCACCCAGATGTGGGTTTTGCTATTCTACTAAGTGTCTCTTCTTCCAGTCAAGTAGACCTTTAGGGTTAACTGTCACACTCTCTAAATAGATAATATCCACATCTACTGTTATATCCACTGCTGGGAGATCTGGGAAAGATGGTATTGTCTTGCATAGCGTAGACTAACAGAAACTTCCCTCAACTTTCCTCATCCCTGTCTCTAAACCTGTCATCTTAATGTTGACCTGGCTATCACACTCCAGGCAAATGCAAAGCTTTTCACTGAGGTCACATCTCTCAATAGGAAATTTCATGTTTTTTTTTCCCCCAAAGAAAATAGCAACAGTGAAATGAGGCATTAGTTTATTTAGAATTTAAAGATAAATTTAACTGTGAGTTTCACTGTGACTCATTTTATGGTTTTATTCAGGATTCATTAATGGCTTTATAAAGAAGATGATGTTTCTTGTTTTCACATTTTAAATGGAAATAAAGCAGTAAATTACTACTTTTTATTATTCTTAACTCTTTAGTTACATGATGATTTATATAACAGCTCTATAAGAAGAATAAGGAGAAAAGTGAGGTTTATATATATTAGTCATTTTCCCTTTGTTGGGACTAAATGCCTGACACCTGTAATTTAAAGGAGGAGAGGTACTTAGTCTGTGATTGGTGGGTTCCAAGACAGAAATAATTCTGTGGAATGGCGTGGTGGAGGAGATGCTCAACCCATGACAGCCAGGAAAGAGAAAGAGAGAGGAAAGAGAGAAAGGGAGAAAGAGAAAGAGAAAGAGAAAGAGGGAGAGAGGAAGGGGAAGGGGAAGGGGAAGGGGAAGGGGAAGGGGAAGGGAAGGGAAGGGAAGGGAGGAGAGGAAAAGAGACAAGAGGTGAGGACAAGAGGAAGAGAAGAAAGAGAAGAGAAGAAGAGGAAGAGCCAGGAACAAGAATACCCCCTTCCAGGTCGTGCTTCCAGTGACTTGCCTCTTCTGACAAGCCCTTACTGCCAAACAGCACAGGTAACTCTGACTAAGTTACTAAGCCCCTGATGAGTACAGCATCCCTCTGATCCAGTCATTCCAAAGCCCTCACCTCTGAACATAAGGCTTCTGTGGGACATTTTAGATCTAAACCATTATAGTGAAATACAGGTTAAGTAAGTAAAACCTACATGATTTGCTTTGTAGAGGAGATAAGGATGGTCCCTCTAACAGCCACCATTAAACTTTTGGGGGTTTTTGGGGGATGGAATCTAGGACCTTACATATGCTAGGCAAGTGCTTATCACTGGGCCACACTCCTAACAGCCACCATTAAACTTTTGGGGGTTTTGAGGGGATGGAATCTAGGACCTTACATATGCTAGGCAAGTGCTCTATCGCTGGGCCACACTCCTAACCTATTAGACACTTTTAGTGTAGCTGGCTGAGGGAGGCAACCCATTATGTGGATATGAAAAGAAACTTAACCATTACCAGAACCAGCTGAATTAACTTGACCAGAAGTTATTCTAGACCTACCAGAAATAGTCTCTATCACCCAACAGTATATCCAAGAAACTCTGTCTCAGGAAACCCACACCTTGCTCTTTCAGAGATTGAGATGTATAAATGTGACACATTCTTTAGGGGAAACCCAGCCACAGGCTCCATATTTTATACATATCTCTACTGTCTTGAAAGATCACTGACCCCGGGTCCCAGATATAAGAGCTCAGTAGGTTGTGTAGGTGTGCTCAGCACTGGACTGGCTATTTTCTTTCTAAATCTAAGCAATTAATTTCACGATCTCTTAGGTTGCAAAGTATTTTTTTAGTTGCTGATTTAAAATTATGATTTTTTCCAACAAGAGAACTTTCTAGTTTTCAAAAATATTTTCCCATTAATTTTAAGGAATATTTTGCATTCATTCATAAATGCATTGATACTTATGTTCTAGCCTCCATGCTGGGTACTGGTAAGGTGTTGATAAAATAGACACAATTCTTTCCCTTAGGAAGTTTTCACACATAATACATAATTCTACTAAGACAAAACATAATTGCACAAAAACTTATAGTTAAACATATGCAAAGACTTTTAATTATGATTGACAGAACCTATCGATGAAAAATATGTATGTGGGGATTCATCCTAGTTTGGGGGGCCAAGTGGAATAAATGCTTGCCTGGCAAGCACAAGGTCCTAAGTTAGTCTTCAATACCAAAAAAACCAAACCAACCAAACCAAACAAAAAACGTCCTAATCTGGGGAGTGGTACAGAACGGGCAAAAGGACATTTAAATTGGGTCTTGCAGTATCCACTGGAGAGAGCCAAATGAATGGTGGCGAGGGCCTGCAGGGCCATCAAGAGTGTTCCAAGGGAAATTGAAAGAAGTAGCAGGACAACTCAGGCTTCGGCGAGTTGGGGCAGGGGTACAAGAGGAGTGCAAGAGGAGAGGGAAACCAAGGTAATAGGGACAGTGTGTACAAAACTTCTAATCAATATTGATGCTGCTGCATTTCATCTTAGAAAATGTGATCAACACTGAAAGAGTTTTAAGCTAGAAAATGGTGAATATATTTGTTTTTTTCAACCAGCCTTTCGGCTTGGCTGTTCTGTGGGGAATGGACAGTAGGGAAGCAGAACCTAGGAACAGGTTATCTTTTGGGGGACGCCACACTGAGTTTGAGAGAGGGAAATGAATTGTTAGATAAGCAAGGGGATTCAAGCAACATTTGAGATGTAGAATTGACATTAGGGATGGGCTTTAAGAATCTTTGTAAGTGCAGGGCATGAAGATCTGATTTAAGGACAATGCTATGCCAAAATACTTATTTGGGCAGGAAAATATAATTGAAAGCATTGTAGAGACTTACTCTTGAGGAAGCACTCAGGGCTTGGTGGCGTTCTTTCTAATGCACAGGAAAACTTCTCTAAGAATCTTCTTTGGCCATCTCTTACTGTCAGTGCCTTCTATACACTTAGGAAAGAGCTCAGAGACAAAATGCCCTCTCCTGCCTTTTATTAGTACTATCACACATTCTGCAACCTCCATCCAAGTGAGTCTCATGCCATCTTTATGATCAGAATTTATCTAACTTTTCTGGTATCCTAAAATCCTCCTTTTTCTGACTGTTGGGATTCTTCTCAAGAGGAAAAAAATCTCCAAAGCCACTTTAGCAAGCAAAAAGAACAGGGAGAGATATTACAAATATGTGATTACTTTTGTTGTTATTGCTGTCATTGGCTGCTTGTTTACCATGATTATGTACATGAGGAAGAGAAATGTGTAGTGCCAGCTTTGAGCAAATGAATAGATGGGCCCACTGTGGAGGAAAGGAGGATAGGTTTTGAGAAACCAGCAGAGCATTTGGGTTGCAGACCTTCCTCTAGCTGGTCTAGAGAAGCTATCCAGGAGCAAGTGTTCTAGGAGCTATGTGGCTCAGGTGAATCAACTGTTAAATTTTCAGGAATTTTAGATGTATTCACTATTAAAAATGAAACCATATAAATGTACAATTGAAAATAAAGATAATATAACAAATATTTCAAACTCATTCCTGCTTATACGTTACTATTATCTGCCCTTGAGATTAATTGTGTCTGTCATATCTGTGTGGTTGAAATACCACACTGTCGATGTCCGCTCCCGGCCGGCAGGAAGGACACACGACAAAGTCTGGTAGTGGACAACCTTTTCTTTTTATTTTCCTTCTCCGTACAGCCTGCCCTGGGTTCTCCCAGCTGAAGCCTCCTTTGGTCCGCTCCCCGCGGCTCCTTTTGTGCTTCAGTCTGCCCCAAAGCCTCTACCGGTCCGCTCTCCGCGGCTCCTTTTGGGCTTCTACTTCCGGGCTTTTATCTGGCTTCTACTTCCGCCCAGGGGTGGCACCGGTATATATACGGGTACAGTGTCCAATCATGTTAAAGTAAGCAAGGCAAGCTGATTGGCTAACATCATCAGTTGCCAGGCAGACTATATTGTTGAGCGGGTTGTTTACGCGGTAAGCAGGAAACTAACATATTCGATGGGAGGGGTAATCTACCTCAGGCCTCACTCTTTACTACAGGCCTCACGTCCGCCGAGTGAGGCGACCGGGCTCGGGGCTGCGGCTCCCAACACCACACCATGTTGTGCTCCTGTGCAGTTCTTGCCTGCAATAACCTCAAACTGGTAGCTGGAAATTGGCATGTTAGGAGGCAATTACAGAAATTTGCAAATGCTATGTATAAGACCAAGGCCTTTTCCTCCTAAGAGCCAAATGTTGAGCATTTATGACAACATCAGAGGCAACAGATAGCTAAGAAGACAAATATGGATTGGAGACACCACGAGAGGCATCAGAATGCAGATGTGCATGGCTTTGTGGACTGCTGACACACCTAGAAAGACCCTGTGCTTGGCTTCAGGTATGGCTGCTACCATCTGGAAATTCTTAATTTTTGCACACAGGGCCATATGCTTTCATTGAGTGCTGTGTTAGTACAGGTGTCGGGGAGCCTTAGGTTGTTGAGGGTACTGATGCTTAGCCACTGCCCCCCACATTCCTCCAAATGCAAATTCTGTCACTATGGCAGTGTCACCTGGCAGTGCCCTTGCAGAGCTGTTTTCCTCATTCACCCTTTGACCCTCACCCTTATGTCCACCACCAGCTCATGGAATTTCCTCTTCTTTTATGCTGGGTTCTTTACTCTTTGGTCATTTTTCGGAAAATTAGTTACCCAATAATGTGTTCCGAGGCATAGGCAGAAGATTTCTTCCCAAGTCGCAATGCCTCACATTCCTGCTCACGTCGACACGGACAGTGGTGGAGGAGGCTTTGGAGTACAACAGAGTAGGGTTAAATCCTAAATTGGGGCCTCAGGTAGAGGTCTGGTTTCTCTACACTTCAGTATCTTCATGGGAGGAGAGAGCTGTATTGACGGCTAGAGATTACATAAAAGTTGTTACGTAAAACTTAAATTAGGTAATTACCCAAAGCACCTAACATCACACCTGGTACACGGTTAAGTGTTCTATTACTGACAGATACTATTCTTACACATGATCAACTAGGAACACCTGGTCATAAAATACGGCCATGACACACAGCAGTAAGATGTTTGGAGGACGAAGGAACACCGGCAGAGATGAACTGAGAGATTCAAATGTTTGAGACAGCGTCTGGCTGAGTCACCAAGTTGTCCAGGCTGGGTGGAAACTTGCCATCTTCTTGCCTCAGCCTCCCAGAATGCCAGAATTACAAGCGTACATCAAAGTATTTTCTTCAACTTTTTAAAGAATTTTCTTAGTCCCACAATGTATGTCGTGGTCTGGACCAGACAAAACGTTTTACTGAGGTTCTTAGTACTCTCAGAATTCTTCTCTGTATTTGATACTTTGCTCAGCCAGCCTGCATGCAGGATCCGGAGCCCAGCCTTCCAACGAAGAGTCTCTCCCGCTGGACAAAGCTCTTCGCAGCCAAGGGTCCAGCGCCCTGCGCGCGCCCGCGCCCTGGAGGCGTCGCTGCGCGGCGGGATCTCCAGCCCCTGGCCTGGGCGTGCAGCTCTCGAGCCCAGTCGCAGGGCTGCCACTCGCCTGGGTCCCGCGCGGCTGCGGTTGCCGTGGAAACGGCGGGAAGTAACAACCCGGCTCCCTAGAGCTAAGCTTGGCCCGCAGAGGGAAGCAGGCGGCAGAGGGACAGCCGGGTCACCACGGTGCCAACAAGCCACAGCCTCGAGGGTCCGCAGGTATTTCAAGCGGCGCCCTGGGACCCCGAGATTGCCCGTGGGGTTCAGGCCAGGCCCACCGCGCCTCGCCACGGGGCGGCGCTGCTCATCGGGGGTCCTGGACACGCGAGAGTGGCGTCTGTCTCTGTCTGTCTCTCTTGGTCTCTCTGTCTCTGTGTCTTTCTATCTGTCTCGGTCTCTGTGCGTTTTTTAAGCAGAGAAAAATGTACGCAAGTCCAGCCCGGGGCTATTTCCGGAGCAGGCAGTGTACCCAGGGGGGAGGGTGCGGGTAGGGGCGCCAAGCTGTTAGCGCGCAGTGACAGGCGGAGACGCGGCGGCCGAAAGCGAGTCCCGCGTATTTACTGCGTGTGTGTGCACGCGCGCGTGTCCCCGGTCCCCTCCCCGTCCCGCGCCTGGTGGGCGGCTGGTGGCCCCTCGCACCTGTGCCAGGTGAGCGCGGCTGGGGGAAGCAGGTGCGGCCGCGCGGATCGCTGCGCCCTGAGCCCGGCGCGTCCCCTGCTGGCCCGGCTGGCAGCCGCGTCCCTTGCAGGAGGCGACCCACGCCGCGAGGCCGCCGGCGCAGAGGCGGTGCCGGCCCGGTCCCCCGGGGAAGATGAGCGGCCCGGGCGCCAAGTCCAGCCACCTGTCGCAGCCGGTGGTGAAGAGCGTGCTCGTGTACCGCAACGGGGACCCGTTCTTCGCGGGGCGCCGCGTCGTCATCCACGAGAAGAAGGTGTCCAGCTTCGACGTGTTCCTGAAGGAGGTGACGGGCGGCGTCCAGGCGCCCTTCGGGGCGGTCAGGAACATCTACACGCCGCGCACCGGCCACCGCATCCGCAAGCTGGACCAGATCGAGAGCGGCGGCAACTACGTGGCCGGGGGCCAGGAGGCCTTCAAGAAGCTCAAGTGAGTGTGGCGTGTGGGGGACACGAGGCGACGAGTGACCTCCGCCGCATCCACTTCTCCGGGGGTGTGTGCGAGGGCTACAGCTTGGGGTGCTGCTTCTCAGGAACCCCGTTGCAGCTGGAGGTGAGGGTTTAAACTAGGACGGCAGAAGGGGTTTTACTGGGCGGCAGCAGGCACAGTTAAAATTTGTGTAAATGAAGAAGTTCTAAAAAGCATCCTTTGCGAAGTTAGCAACCAAAGGAATACTGTATTTATACTTTTACTGTTCAGCTTCCCCCCTGCACTTTTTCACATTATTATTATTATTATTTTGATCCTATCTTTTTATTTTAAATGAAGATTTCTTAAAGATTACTTCCAAAGTGTGATATGCTATCTTATCCTGAGGAGAAAATTACTTCACATGCAACGCTGTTCATATTCTTGGAATCTTCGGTTGCTAATAATGGGAAGAGACCAGTTTCTGTGACTTCCCCTCACCACCTGCAAGTGCGTGCTAGTAACTCAATGCTTGCAAAAGTTTAGTGGCTTGCTGTGTTATATACCTGTCTGTCTCCAGCTGGACAGGGATCACTCACTTGTAGGGAGCTCACTGGTGGTAGATGCTCAATGATTTAGCAAAGCCTTCTAAGGTCTGTGAGGGAACCAGGATGAACACAAGAACCCTTGTGTCTAGGAGATCCTGATCTAAGGAGAGAGACCACAGGTGCACCGAGTTTTAATGCAAAGCACAAGGGTTAAGTGCCTGAGCTGAAACAGTTAAAGTTCTATCTCAGTGAGAGCTGGTGGGGTTGGGCAGTATGGGACAGGTGGAATTTTATGTTTTTTTCTTTACAGCTTTACTGAGATGTGCTTTACATAACATTCAGTATCTCCATTTCAGTGATTTTGGTGTATGGATAGAGTTGTGTAACCATCACCACAAACCGATTTTAGAACATTTCTGTCACACCCCCACAGAAACCTATATTTCCTGATTTTCCCTTCCTCTACAGTCTGGTAACCATGAATCTCTGATTTCAATGGATTTGTGTATTTTAAAAATTCCATTTTAAGCGGAATCAGACAATAAGTGCCCCTCGTATCTGACTTATTTTCCTAATGCTTTAAGGCTTCCTGTTTTAGCATGGCTCTGGGTAGCAGGCTTCTTATTGTGGAATAGTAGTCTGTGCTGTAGATACATCATACTTTGCCTATCCTTAAAGCAGCTGATGAATATTCGAGATGTTTCACTTTTTGGCTCATAGAATTATTATGAGTAATATTTCTATGAGCATTTGTTTCTGAGTCTCCATTCTCTTGGGTACATACTTAGCAATGAAATTGCTATATCTTATGGAAATTCCAAATTTCATCGTTTTAAAATAGAATATTTTAATTAAAATTTATATTGGGCTTCTGGATGACAAAACATATTTATCATACGTCTATGATCTTGGGTTTTTTTGGGGGGGTTTGAGACAGGGTTTCACTATATAACTCAGGGTGGTCTTGGATGACTATGTAGTCTAGGCTGGGCTTGAATTCATGGTGATCTTTTTGCCTCAGCTTCCTGAGCTGGATTTTGTTATTAATTGTTTAGAAATATTTTCCCAAATATTACTGAAGTTCTCTATTATCATCCTTAGTTACCTAAATTTAATTTTATGTATTCTACCTTTTGTTATAACACACAGTCTTTTTATAGAAGATGAAGGGTTTATTTTTCTATTTTCCCAAATTTCCCTTAAAAGTACACTATGTCTCACTTCATAGAAACAGAGGAAACTGTGTCTTAAAAACCTTGTAACTTAAAGCAGCAGATCTGAGACTCAGTCATTTCTTGGCTATGTCCTTTGGCAAGCCAGTTCACCAGCTGGTCAGTAACACACACTATTGATATGAATATGTTCTGTGTATATCAAAGTTCTTCATATACTTCTTAATTAATTTCCACATCAAATGATTTCATGGGTGTGGAAAGCTGGTTCAGAAGCTATGAACAACTAAAATTACAGACTTATTTCAATGAGTCATACTAAATTATATAAATTATAATTTTGTTTTTTGGTATTACTAACACACAAGATAAAAGGACATAGTTCTAAACCAAACAACATATATCAATCTGTATATGTATATAAGAAACTGGCAGTTATTTTTGCTTTTAATGATTACATAAAAACTGAGTGTTATAACAGTGTCCATGGTTTGTTTTCTATGTGATAGATTACTAATTTATTATATTGGCAGTATCTGTAGCTATGATGAAGATGCCAAGATCTAAATCCTGAATATATTTGAAACTTAGCTCTGTAAGTTTGTATGATTTGCAGAACAAAATGAAGAAACTGGCAGAACAAAAGAGAGGCCAGAAGGTACTGAGGGTGACTGTGAGATGATATTGGGAAGATAGCAAAATATTTTCCAAATGGAAACAACAGATTTTTTTGCTGAAACTTCTTTCACTTACATTTTTCCAAAATTTTTGGAACCATATCTAAAATTAGGTAGGTTAAATCTTTCTTTCTTTATTTTTGTCTTTTTTGAGACAGGGTTTCGCTATGCAGTTCAGGCTGGCCCTGAACTCATGTTGTAGCCCACACTGGCCTCAAACTGACAACAGTTCTCTTGTCTCAGCCTCCTGAGTGCTGGGATTACAGGCATGTGCCGCCATGCCTGGCTAACTCTTTATTTTTCAGCACATCATTCTAGAGACTGTTTTCCCAAAAACTATCCCTACAGCCAGGAAATGTTGACTCTACTTTGACATTGAGTCTGCTACATTAATCTTATAAATCTAGGGGCTGGGAATTTAGCGCAGCAGCATAAGCACCTGCCTTGCAAGCAGACGGTCGTGAGTTCGATCCCTGGTACCGATAAAAATGAAAAAGACAAAAAAAAAAAAATCTTGTAAATCTGAGATCACTTTCCTACATATGACAGAGTATTTTGTTTTTGTGTTAGAAACAGTCCTTGAAGATTCACAAAAGAACCATTTTATTGCTAAGATGGGGCAGTGTTTGCACTGTTTTATATAACTACTGTGTATATAGAAAAAAATACAATTCTTTCTAGATATATAATCAATTGCTGTATTCTGTAAAAAAAAAAAAACCCAAATAACAGCAACCACAATAAAAACATTTTAGTAGTCCAAGTTAATTCTAATATAAACTTCTTTTTCACAACTTGAAAATTGTAGTCATTGAGATTATAACTGTCTCTCTAGCTGATAAATGCTAGGTTTATACTTTTATATTACAATGTTTATGTAGTACCATTTATATATAAAACACAGTTTAGGGACCATTTGAAACTGGAACCAGATCACAATGATAGACTTTCAGACTGAAGTAGACAATGATATAAAGTTTTAAGGTTGTGTTTAAGCAGTAGCTAATTAGTATCTGTAACAAATAGTAATGGAATAATAGGTGTCCCCTGAGGTTAACAGTTCATCCACCTGTCTCTGTGCTGAGCCACCTAAACCATCTCCATGACTGAGCATTTATGTACCTGTGAAGTGCTTTCCTGATGATTCCCCAGCCTTCTCTAGGTGTTATTTTGATACTCCCTATTGGTACTTATTTTGACCTAAAGTTCATGATTGATGGAATTGCTCAGCAGCTTTACACAGAAGCCACTCTTTATGAAGTTCATGTACAAAACAGAACTATAGTAATCAGCAGCTAACTATGAAGGGGAACTTGTTCTCTAGTAGATGTATTTCGACTTTCCTTTATTTATTTATTTATTTATTTAGATAGTTAGTTAGAGACAGGGTCTCACTATGTAGCCCAGGCTGGTCTTGAACTCACAGCAATTCACATACTTCAGCCTCCTGAGTTTTGGCTGAGTTACAGGCATGTATCACTACACTTGGCTCCAATTCCCACATCTGGTTAGTGATACTGAAAGCAATTCTTAGTTCTCTAATACCTATTGATTTTTGCTTTAGGCTGATGCATTTCCTATGACTTGTTTTACTTTTTTAATAATGTGCACAAATAAATTTGCATAACTGACTAAAACCTGTAAAAGCTAGCCTTACCTTTTGTTTGTTTTTCCCAGTTACTTGGACATAGGAGAAATGAAGAAAAGACCAATGGAAGTTGTTAACACAGAGGTAATACAAATTCTGCTTTGTAGGCTGGAATGCATAATGTTGCCATTTTGTTCATTTCTCGTGGCGTGACTCGGAGGTTTGCATGGTATTCTAAGTATAGGTGACAAATTCTCAAATGCATTGTCCTTTCTTTGGGCTACTGTCAGAAATAAAGAAACTGAATGGGTGTCTTGAGACATTTTGCACTGGATGAAAATTTTCCCATTTTTTATGCTGTGCACTCTCTGGCTGAAATCCACAGAAATTTTCCCTGTCAAGTAGAGGGATATTCTAAGCACTGTCCCACAAATCTTTACCAAAATTCAATGCCTCTTTCTAACTTGCTTCTGATCACATAGTGTTTGAAAGGCCCAGGATCACCCTGACTGTCTCTGAGGCTTTCCAAGGAGACAAGTGGACACCCCGTTGGACCTGCTGTACCTCAGCAAAATGCTTCCATTATCACTTGTATTAAAGCACACGAGCTTAGACAGCAAAGGCTCCCACAGAGACTTGGAATGAGTCTTGCAAAGTGGGGACCTAGGACATCACAGTCCATGTAGCTTTTCTAACTCTGGTGGGATGTCCAGTAAATCTGCAGGATGTAAGCTTTAATTTTTACATGAAAAAATACATTAAATACAAAGTTGGAGCAATAGCCTTGTGTCTCAGTGAGACGGGGAGTTGTAGTTGGATTCAGATAGGACTCTGTCTCCAAACCAAAGGCTGCTCTTCCCCTAAACTAGTGCTGCTTCTCCATGGGAGATCTGCCAAGAGAGAAAGGAAAGGAAAGGCAGGAAAGTCATTTTTAGCATTTGTGGTCTGAACACCAGAGAGACTGTCCTCACCTCTCACCGAGTCCTCTCCCGTTGTGCTTAGGCCCAACAGGAGCAAGTTAGGCCCTCTTGGAAAAAGTCACGTAAGAAAGAATTCTCATGGTGTAGTACTTGAAGACTGTGCTTTACTCAAGTAATTTGTGGAAAGAAGGATGTTCCCATACCTGGTTTAAAATGATGACCTATTTTTGTTGTTTCAATTCTTCAATATGTGTCATATTGATTATCCATGAAAATGATGGGCTATTTATAACTTAAAATAGACAAAGATAGATGCTGGTCATGTTGTGCTCATATTACAGTTAAAGAATGACTCCTAGTTAGTATTTGTAGCACATAGAAACAAAGGACAGATCAGTGGATTAGTTCTGGATATGATTCTGTTTGAAGAGCACACACCTGTTCGAAGTATGCCATATTGTGTGAAAGTGGGGGTAGAACTTAGGTTCCTGCAGTAGGATTTGAGAAGTGTGAATTCTTAAATCGTATAATACAGGATATTTACTCTGAATTCCAGTGCCTTTGATGGAGACATTGTCTAGTAAAGTGCCACAGGTGTTTGCATTAATTTTGTCAAAAATGCTTTTTTTCTGTTTCAAAGATTATCTTTAGGAGCAGAAGTATTCACAAAGCTTGTAGTTCATTTAAATTGTGAATCATTCTTCTGCTTTGAGGACAGTAGCCATCACTTGCTCTTTAGTTTGGGCTGCTGCACGAACCACACACACACTGTTCTGAGTCATGAACACACATCTCAAATGTGAAAACTCACCCCTTATCTCCAAATAAAAGACTTTATCTCCTGTCTTCAGTTTCTTACTGGTGAGTTCCTTTTCCTCTTTCTGCCCTGCTATTGCATTGCTTTCTTCTCAGTCCTTTTCTACAAAGCCTTCTAGTGGGGATGAAAAGAAACAAATATTGGGGGCAATGGCAAAGGGAGAGGTGAGAGAAGCTCCATGCCTGAGCTTTTTGAGGTGTCCTCACTGTGCCTGAGGTCTCAATCTCCTCAACTCTCCCACCTCCCAGTCTCAACAAGTGGTGGGCTCACTCCACAGTGCACAGCCTCACTGGGGCACTGTGTTCTCCAGAGCCTGCTCCCTGCCCTGCGCCCCAAAGCCTGCTTTCTGCAAGAGGAGCGTATCTGCCCATTACTTACTTAGTGTCTGTTTGGATTATTGGATGGACTGTCTCTGTGTTGCAGGACTTGTGCTGAAGTCACATTTACACGAGCAGTATGCTGGCAGTTCAGATATACCAAAGAGGGACTGTTGAGTGTTTCCTATACTTGAAAATCACCTAGCTTTTTTATATTACATTGTTATAGTTTTCCCATTATTACTATTTTGTACTGTGCCTGATTTATAAATTAAACTTTATCATAATTATGTGTATGGGGGAGAAGCAGTAGTGTATTTAGAGTGCCTTCAGGCATCCTCAGCAATCAGGAAAATGTCCTCCATGGATAAGGACAGGATGTGGATGTTTGAGGTAGAGAATGAGAAAAAAAGAATTACAGACTTCCCTGAGAATCTACCTGTTGCCTGTGTACTGGAATTCTGACCATGAGGAAATACCTCTTTTTTCCTATACGCAATTTACAATCAGGGTTTTGGAATTCAACAAGTTTATAAATTAGAGGATTATGCTACAAGCTTGAGAGCAGATTCACTTTTTTTTTTTTTGAGACAGGGACTTTCTATGCAGCTCAGGCTGGTCATGAGCTCACTTTGTAGCCCAGGCTGGTCTCAAACTCACAACGATTCTCCTGCCTCAGCCTCCTGAGTGCTAGAATTACAGGTGTAAGCCACCATGCCTGGATTTGTGTTTTTTTTTTTTTGGCTTTTTACAAAAGCTATGGCATCTCTTTTCTTGATTTAAGTGAGGATTTCCTTTAAAGCATTGATATCTACTGAGAAAAAACTCAGTACGACAACTTATAATCACTTACAAGCAGGGGACATCAGAGAATTATTTTGAAGTAGACTTAGAGCATGAATATACAGAACTGCGGAGCTCAGAATGGTTTCAAGAGGATTTTCAGTGCAACAGTAATAGGAAAATATTTTTCCAAGCACATGTTTTTATGAAGGATGAGTAAAATTAATTCTTTTTTTAATTTTGAAGAGAATAAAACCAAATGAGACAAATCAAAATAGTCAATCAAAACAAAAATATGAACATAGTACATAACTTAAAAACAAAGTACAAGATCAATAATGGCTACTATATTGCCTCTTGTTGTCTTCAAAAGAATTGCCCATATCATTAGGCATAATAAAATTGAACAAAACAGTACAGAACAAAACCAACAAACACAAAACAATGGAGATATTACAGGACTTCAAAAGAAGATAATAGTCAAACAACAATGGGCATCATAGTGTATCTTATTGTCTTCAAAGTAGTTGCCTATACCATCAGACTCGATGCTATCAAACAAAACAGAATAGAGTAAAATTAGTCGAAACAAAAATACAGGGCTTCAAATCAAGCTAATAGGAAATCAAAAATTGTTACCATAATATATCCTGCTATTTTTGGAATAGCTGTCCATGATATCAAATCTAATACAAGTAGACAAACTGAAACAGAATCAAACCAAACTAAACAGAACAATGAAAACAATATGGGTTTCAAATCATGATAATAGATTAACAATGGCCACTGCCTTCCCTTTTTAGACAATTCCTCTCCTTTCACTTTTCATAGGATGTACTGTACCCACTAACTCCTTTAGTTTTTATATTAGGGAGGCAACCTGCTACTCACCTAAGTGACTCTGAAATTTTTTACCCTGAGCATGATCTCAAGTTGTATCCATTTACCTACAAGAGCCTCAAGGTTATCTTTCTTTTTAACTGGATAGTTTTCCATTGAATAAAAGTGTCATGGCTTTCTAACCAATCTGCAGCTGATGGGCAAGCTACCCCTACTTTGTTTCTGGTTCCCTGTCACATAGAGCTTTGTTTTCTTGTCTTTGACTTTCAGTCTATAATCCCCATTTTGGGTTAAATGTATTTCTTATATAAAGCATATTGATGGACCCTATCTTCTGACCCACTCTGCCTGTGTTTCTTTTTATTGGTGAATTGAGGCCATCTATATTAGTGATTATGGTCAACCTTTTCTGTCTCATCTCCGTCATGCTATTTTTCTGCTGTTGATTGCCCACTTTTTCCCTTCATTCCACTGTCTGCCCCATTCAGTGAGCCCCCTCTCCCTCTGTTCCTGAGACCATGGTCTTTTTTTTCCCTCTCTGTAGAATGTCCTTCAGCATGTTTTGTAGGGTTAGTTTGGTGGTCATGAATTCCTTCAGCTGTTCTTTGTCATGGAAGTAGATTGTTTCTCCATCAATTTTGAAAGATAGTTTTTCAGGGTACATCAATCTGGGTTGGAGGTTATTTTCTTTCAGAACTTGGAATGCTCACTCCAAGTTCTTCTTGATTTGATGGTTTGTGTCAAGAAGTCTGTCATGATTCTGATGGGTTTTCCTTTACAGGTGATCTGTTTCTTTTCTCTGACAGCTTATATAATATTAATTCTGTTCTTGTGTTGAATTTCTGGAATCTGGAATTATTACATGTCTGGGTATAGATTTATTTTGGTTGTTGCTGGCTGGAGTTCTGTATGCCTCACTTACTTATCTGAATATCATTTCCTTTTTCTATGCTTGGGAAATTTTCTTTAATTATTTCTGTAAGTAGCCTTTGTACTTCATTTGTGTTTACTCCTGCTTTTTCACTCATGTTTTTTATTCTTAAATTATACTTCTTTGTGTCATCTTGTAGCCTTTGTATTTTACTTCCTTGTTATTTTTTAGAGATCTTTCCTTTCACAATTGCAAGCTGCAAACCTGTCTTCAAGGTTCGTTAGTCTATCTTTAGTTTCTTTCAAGCAGTTTTGCCAGATTTCAATGGGGTTTTTAATTTCCTGGTAATCTCTTTGAATCTGTTTCATGTATTCTAAATCTTTTTTATGTTCTTCATTGAAGGTTCACCTCACTTTTCTATGCTTCTATATTCTTCTACCTATGTCTTCTTTGGAGGTGCTTAGCAATTCTTTAATTATGTTTCTCATTTCTTCTTTTACCTGAGATGGTATTTCTGTTCTAAGTTCTTTTATAGCCTCATGAAGTTGTTTCTTTATTTCAGTTGCTGTTGCTTCACAAACTTCAGGTGTGCAACTTCTGATCTCTTCCGTGTTTATACCTCCTGGATCAGTACACCTTGGGTTGGAGGCCAGAGTCTGCCTTTGGCTTCTTCCTCTTGTCCAGTTCCTGATTTCTTCCAGACAAGTAGGTAGTGGCACTTCCTGTGTTGGCTACAATTTCTCTGAAGTGAGACTGTTTGCCTGAGCTGGCTAGGGATATCTGATGGTGACCACTGCGTTTGCTGCTGTAGGGCTACAGTGGCTGCTGGAGTGCAAGCAGGGGAAGGGCTGGTTAACTGCTGGGAGTCCTCACCATGTATAGTACACACAGGAGGGCAGAGCTTATTGGAGATAGTTTTAGGAAAACCTCCGTGATGGCTGTTGGAACGCGTACAGGGGTGGGACTCAGTCCAAGCAATTTCTACCAGTCTGCTCCACACTAGCAGTGGCTGAATGAAGCCTGCTGCAGTTCTGGCTCCAGGCTTATCCCGCCCGCCTCCAAAATGGCCCTGGCCAATCACCCACTCCGTGGCAGGACTGAGTCCCCCATACTCACCTCCAGCCAGTGTAGTTCTCCAGTCTGCTGCTCCCCTCTGTCACTGAGTCTCCCCACAGGGGCCTTCAGGCTTGCCAGCCTCCAGCTTCACTGTGACTGTGCGTCCCCAGGTTTCAACAGCTTTTCTCACATGGTGGTTCTGGGTCTGAGTGAAAGTGCCACCAGCTTTCGCCTTCTTCTATTTAAGTTTTTCTTTCTTTTATTCTCTCTGTGGGCTTCAGTTCTCACGTTAGTTTCTTCTTGGGTCGAGAGGACCCATTTCCTTCCTTCTTGTCTTCCCCACGATGCTATTCTCCAGCCTCAGGACTGTGAGGGTGTTTACTCTGCTGCTTACTGTTCTGTCATCTTCCTTGGACCTAAAATTAATTCTTCACTAAAACTGGAGGCATTTCCTTCAGATCTTTGGCTTTTGATGAGCCTGAATAATAAAAACTACCACACTGGTATGCGTGATTCAATTTTCCTAATTGCTTTAAAATACTCCTTCTAATTATTCCAAGTATCCTTTCAACAGAAAGTCCTTTGGTTTTCTGAGAGACTGTGTAGAATACGTGACAGAGTCATAGCTACTGTGGCTGGAAACCTGCACTGTATTCTGGGAGTTGACATTTTTTCCCCTTTTCTCTGAGCTCCCACACCCACGTGTGTGGTACATCCAAGTCTTTGTAGGTAATCACTCAGATAGAACAGTGCCCATCTGCTGACTCTTCTTGCCATATTGACATATGAATTTTTTTTTTTTTTTTTGTGGCTCATTTGCGAAGACACAGCCAGTCCTGTTCCTATTCTTCTTCCTTTGTGACCCCATCATGGAGTCAGAGAAAGACAAACCTGGAGCTCTTCCACTCATCTAAAAGAAATGTCTAGTGTTATCTGGCAAATACTTTGGTGGCAGAGGGAATGGTGGAGGAGGAGTAAAGTGGAAAAAGCAAAATTCAGAGGAATAAAAGCAACAAGGAGTTGGGTGGCTTTGTGTTGGTTCACACCTGCTTCAAAGTTAGGGCACTGCACGGGCTCAGGGCAGGCTTTCCTGTGCCTCTTTGAACACAGGTTCTGCTTTTATTAGTACCTTGTAAAGAGACCTCCTAGGCTGCCCTGTGTTCTTACCTCTGCTTTTCAGTCTTTTTTTTCTCAGCTTCTGATACTGGTAGCTCCTCAGTCCTCTCTTGCTGTCTCTTCTCAGCCCAGTTGCAGATCTTCTCTGTGATCCCATGTTCTAAGTCAACTTTGCAGCTCCTTCTTTGCCGTCAGCAGTCTGTGGGAGTCCCCCAGCCTCATGCAGTCTGCTGATTTCTCTCACCAGCTCTCATGGTGGTTGTTCGCTTTGTGCTGCAGCCTTGTGAAGCTGCACAGATGCCAGGCTCAAAGCATAAGCACGCTTGGAAGCTTGAGGCAGGGAAGATGGACTCAAGGTGTGGGCCAGTCACTTTGAGTTGGTTTTAAATATAATAGAATGTTTTATGTTTGGCCTCTTTCTTTTAGATTAAATATTGAGAGTGCTTCTTTCTACAACTTAATGGAGAAGAAATTATTTAATACTTCTGTTTGTAAAAGACTCAAAATCCATGTTTGGCAGAAAGGGTGAAAATTGGCACAGAAGGACAGAGAAAAAGACAGGCTTGCTGTTGGTCAGGCCTGGAGGGCAGACTCAGGAAGCTAGCAAAATTGGCAGCAAACTTCCCTTTCTCTTCAAGCTGTGCAGCATCTGAAAATTCCCCGGAAGCCCCCTCGTGGAGTGGTTCTGGTCCTAACAAAGGTGGGGAGATGCTTGCTGCATAGTCCCCACCTTTGCTGGGGATTGTTATGTGCTGACCTTCCTTTATCTCACAGAAACCCCCGAGGAGTCCCACCTCTGCTAATCCCACTTCAGAAGCCACAGTCAGTCCAGACTAACCTCTGCTTCTCTGAGATCCTCTCAGAGTCCTTCAGTGGGAACCCAAACCCAACCAAAGGATCCCTCTTCCCCCTTTCTCACTGTCACTCTGTGGTGTCTCTGAGAGCCAGACTAAGCAGTAAATCTGATTTTTCAGACTCCAGGCTTCTTGTTGGCAGATTTCACCTGATTAGACTTTAATTTATGCATCAAAATATCTGTTAGATGGTACATTTCTGGGAAAACTGCTAATAATCTATTATAATTAACATTAATAGGTTGGCGATAGTTTTAATTCTCTACAATTTTACATTCATTTGCAGCAAATTAAGATAGCCATCCATTTACCTTTACATGACTCCTTATTTTGCATTTCTTATAGAACTGAGGTGTCTCCCCTGACAAGGTCTATTTAGGTTTTATTTTGGGGATAAAATTAGTTGTAGGTTAACATTGTGTGATGTTGGTTTTTCCTCTAGCATAATTTGGAGCACATAGAATGAAGGCTATCCACTCAACCAGTATGAACACTTGGTTGTCACCTGTGTAACAAACATACTCTGTCCCTGTCCCTGGAGCTTGCTGCTCTGCTAGCCTTTCTTGCCTGTTGCACTTTGATTTGACTTCTGCCCACACTGGTCCTTGTCGTAGAACTTGGTATAAAGCACATTTATTGGGTCCAAGAGTGCTATTTTGGGGACTAGAATAATAAAAATTTGAGCTTTATTGTTGATAATAGAGTAGAGAATAATGTGACTTAATTTTGAGGAGTAGCAAACACGTAATTACTGGAAACCTAGTTCACCTTTCCAAGGGTCATAAGCATCTAAGTGAGACTCACTGTGGTCTGTATGACTGACAGCTGGGCCGTCTGTTTCCTTATGATCAGAATAAATGGGACCTCCATTACTCAGCTTCGGAATTCCCCCAACCCTCTTGCTATGATCTCTGTGGATTCCTGCAGAGTTTACCATCATGCTTACATTTCCTGAGAGTCTGCTCCAAAGTCTTCGCGGGTTTAGGTACCATCTTGTTGGCTTACATCGTGGTTCTAGTTGGTGCCATATCACTGCAGAGACAAAGTCTTTTCACTGATGTCTTTTTCAAAGCCCCAGTCACACAAGTCTGTGTGTGACAAAACTCTTCAAGAATTTTTTAAAATGATATGAGTTTCATAAGTCATAAAGAAATGCTGATCACTCACAATTTGGTACAGTACTGTAATGCTGTATCTTGGTTTGTGAATACTTCTGTTTATGAGGAATTCAATTTGCAAACAGAAGCATTAGGCAAAATTTGCTTCTGTTTGTGAACTCTGTGTCAGCTGAGGAACATGACAGTGGCCATTGACCCCAGAATTGTGGAGCTAATTAAATTTGTGAACCATAGCCAGGTGTAGTAGCACATGCCTATAATCCCAGCACTTGGGAGATTGAGGGAGGAGGATCCTTGTGAGTTCAAGACCAGCCTGGGATACGAAGTGAGCTCAAGGCCAGCCTGAATTGCATAGCAAGACCCTGTCTCAAAAAACAAACAAACAAACAAACAAACAAACAAACAAACAGCAAACCAAGATACCATTGTATTAGACTGTCAAAAATACCATCGTCCTTGCTATGATTTGCATCTATCTGTCTGTCTATCTATCTATCTATCTATCTATCTATCTATCTAATCAGTCCCAAGTGGAAGGACAACAACAAGAGGAAGTAGAAGATCAGACTCACCGTATTCAAAGTAATCTGATCCTGAGTAAATGTGCTGCCTATGCTTCAGAGAAGTACCAACTTAAAAAGGAAGCTGTAGCCTGGGTGATGTCCCATGTCTGTAACCTTGGCACTCTGGGAGGCTGAGGCAGAAAGATTGTCAAGTCTGAGCTTTAGTTAGACTCTCTTTCAGTAGATAAAAAATCAGAAGAACTAGGGATATAGCTTAGTGTAAAAGTCCTGTGCTCAATTCCCAGTACTGGAGCAAGGAAGCTATAAATTTAAATTAGAATCAGACCCTGGTGGGAGACTTCCCAGAAGGAAGAGCCTCTTTCTTGGGAGAGCCGTTCTCCTGGGCTCTCTTGAACCAACCTCATTTTGTATGTTCATTAAAGGAAATTTGGAAAGTTCTTTATTTATTTTTCCTTAGTAGGGTGGAGGATTCAGGAGTACTAGGGGAAGGAGCAGAGCAGAGAAGAAAGTGTTTCAAACTATGAACTTCTGCTGTGTTTGTAGAGCTTGTGGGAAACTGAGTTGTACCTCAGGTCACTTACCCAGACAAACGTCCTTCAGAGTTTTGAACATCATTATTAAAACTTCACATTTCGGTTTAATCATTAGGCATGATCTCCACGGAAACATACCACAAAATCTATTACTTAAAGCTCTTGCCGGAAAATGGGATTCTAGCCATTAAAACAGTGTAATCATTAACCTTACTGGAGGAAGGTATGGGGGCTAGAAACTCACTAATCTTTAGGTTTTTGGTTCTGGGTTCCCAGGAAACTCAAATGGGGACTACTAAAGAGTTAAAAGCTACTGAATGTTACTTTCTTTGCTTTGAGGAAAGATTTCTGGATTGTATCAATACTTTTAGGTCTACTAATTTGCCAAGGAATTCCAGGGGGGAAAAACCCGTATAAAAATTCTTCCGATAATCAAGGAAGCGCCTCCCCAATGTTTTACTTTATAAACTGCCCCCTCCCATAGAACTGCTGAGAAAGAAGCATTCTTTTAAGTGAAGGCCATTTGCACAGTGACCATGGTGATTCCACCTGTGTGAGCCTTTCCAGAGCACAATGAAGTTTTGCTAAAGAACAACTTTCATTTTTCTCTGATATTTTCTTGTTTTAACTTTGTCCCACTGTTGAGCTGTCTCCGTGTGCATGTGTGTGTTTGAATAGGAATGAAGTGACTTTGTCAATCTGGAAAATATTAGTCTTGTAAAAAATATCCACCAAGAATTAGAATCTGCTATGATCAAAACTAAAAGGTAGGGAGTTTTGTTTGAATATCAGCATATATCAATAACATTCCTTCCAAATATCTTACATCCTCTCACTGACATTTGCTTATCTGTCTCATCAGTCCATGTTTGCAATACATAGTGTTGGCATTCCTTGTGTGGATGTGGTGCATGCACATAACACATCTCAATTTCTTTTTTAACTTCCTTTTTTTTCTCTCCCTCTACTCCTTCTGTTTCTTGATCACCTTCTTATTGGAGAAAGATCTGTCTCCCTACTTCCTATCATCTTTTATTTTGCTCTTTATTTATAATGCAGGTTTCTTGTTTAAGAGAAATGCTGAGATGTTTAAGCTTGTGTGTCTAATTTCTTCCACGCAACATTATGGGCTCCATATGCATACAGTTTCCTACCAAGGATTCAAGTTTATCTTCCTTTGTGGCAGAGTAGTACTCCATTAAACATGCCACTCAGCCACATCTCCAGCTCTCTCCAAGAATTTCCTCTTCAAGAATTGTACTCTGTGAAATTGGCAGACATGCATATTATAACATCTATTATTTTTAGTTATAGAAATAAGATTTCTAGGCAAAGTGAAAAATTTAATAGGCATTTTGAAAATAATTATCACATCATAAAAATCTCATAAACCAACTAGATGTGTATACTTAAAATAATAATTATTTATCTTTCTGTGCCTGATTTATTTATCAAAAACTTACATTGCTATTTATCATAATATTCATTACTTACTATACAGCCCATGCTGCAAGTGATGGAATTTCCTTGTTTCTCTTTGTTATGCGACTGAGTATTGAACCAAGGGTCTTGTACCTTTGGGGCAAGTGCTCTGCCACTGAGCCACATCTCCAGCCCTTGAATTTCTTCTTCAAAAATAACTGAATAGCATGAGCTGCTTTGTATGTGGATCTTGAAAAAGTTGAACTCTTAATAGATAGTAGAATTATGGTTACCCAGGGAATGTGGTAACTCTAGGGGAGAAAATGAGGAGATGTTGGTTTTACAGGGGACAAAGTTTTTTGTTTTTATACGCACAGGATTAAAACTATAGAATATGACCTATAGGTGTTAATTTTTGCCTACATATAACAAGATTTTGCTTGATGGCAGATTAAACACTTGAGTACCTGCTAGAAAATCAGTCTTTAGGTTCACATTTTAGGACAATCATTGGAATTAAGCTTCTGAGTTTTCTAGGAGAAGTCAGTGGTACTATTGTTGATAGAAGTATGATTATTTTGGTATGGTAAAAATCATAGAAAGATGTAACTAATATAGCAATATCTATCCATGGAAGCCCCATAAATTACACTCCACCTTTGATATAACTTTGCTCATATACAGTTTCATATTTTCTTAGGATTGTTTATAGAAAGCCTGGTAAATGTCAGGCAAGGGGCTAGATTGCCATCAGCATATAGATGTTTAAAAAATAAATCCATGTACTTGCCAGTCAGAAATTCCAACAAGGTAACTATAGTTTATTTCTGGAAACAGTCTTTTGGAAAGCTCCATTGAAAAGAAAAGAATATTGGAATTTGGTAAATAAAATAAACTGGGCACAGCTATTGTTAACTCAAAGGAAGAAAATGATTTATTGAGACTCATTTAATGTTAAAGACTATGATAATCACAGCTAGGGAGAATCAAAATTAAGGTATGGAGTGAAGGTTGAAGAATTTAGGTTGGGTTGAAACAAAATTTTAAATTGGAAAAAACTACCAAATGTTTATTGAACATTTTATTGAAAGAAAGCAATATTTTTCTTTTAAAATCTAAATACATTCACCCGCCTTGCACATTTCAGTTGGATGTCAAGGTAGCAGAGATGAACTGAGATTGCTTTACATTTCAGGAGTCCTCAAATGTAAGGCTGTATGGGTTACGTCACCGTCGGGGTCTTCCTACAGAGGGATTGGTGCCCAAACGGTCATCTCCTGCATGGAGGAGGTGACGTTTGGTGGAAACTTCTGGAGTTACCAGCAGCAATCCATGTGGGCATTTTCTGTTATGACTTTCCAGTTTCAGAGTTCTATGTAATGAGTGTTTGGTGCTGATTTGGTGATGCAGCCAGAATCTTAAAAAAAAAAAAAAAAAGCCTCATATTTGAAGCAATGCCATAAACATAAAGAATCTAGAAGAATATTCCTCCTTTAGAGTATGTTTTCTATATGTAGAATTAAAGGTGGTATCTCACCTAGCATGGATATAGCAGCCATCCAGAGAGATGTTTTGATTTTTTTCTCTAAAACTGGATGTTCAAAAGAAAAGAGAACGTGACCAAACTCAAAGGATGTTATGTTAAAGGCGGAAGGGAAGAGAAATTTAGAAGAATCAGTAATAAGAGATAAATATATACAGTCATTGGTGATAATATGTTTTTATTAGACTATAAAATCCTGTCCACGTACATAGTTTACATGAATTTTTGATTTTGAGGAAATTCTGTGTGTGTGTGTGTGTGTGTGTGTGTGTGTGCATGATTGAAATACCTGGTTCTTTTTTATTGTGGGTCCCTTTGCTTCAAAGATGTGGAGTAGCACAGAGCAGTGCCGCATCCTTGGACTTTTCCTGGTGGGGCAGCTCGGAGAGAACACCGAGCTCACTAGGGTGAGGACTTGAGCTGATGCCAGGAGCTCTCAGATCTCCTAACTCCCTGGCCCCAGACTGTCAACAAGTGGCAGAATGTCCTCTCATGAGTTGAGCTGATCAAAGCTTGTGAGAGAGAATGTGTATGACTCAGTTTGCATCTGTGACCAGGAAAAACAAAGAAAAGGCCTGTGCCTCAACAATGGTAGATTAGTAGTCTTATCTCCAGACATAAAAATAATGCAAGTTTTCATGTACTTCAACATAGATGGATAAGGGTGGTGTTTTGTTTTTTTCCATTACTGAGGGTTGAACCCAGGGTCTCACTTGTGCACATTAGGCCATGTGCTCTATCACTGAGCTACATCTTCGGTGATTTTTATTTTTTATTTTGAGACAGAGTCTTGGTAAATTGCCTAGGTTGGCATTGAATTTGCAATCCTCCTGCCTCAGCTCCAAAGTAGCTGAGTTTATAGGTGTGTACTGTCCCTCCTGGTTTAAAGATATTTTTTAAAAACTGGAACTGTTTATTTGCATATAGTTTATTTTAATATGAAGTATGCAGGTGACGTGCCTTGGAATCTGACTTGGTCAACAGTGAAAATTCCCATACATCATTGTGAAAGACTCCTTTATAAGCAGCCAGCCACATGTCATCCCCTGATTACATAGTTTGGATGTTTGGTTTGTTGAAATAAGGTTGATTCAGCCCACCTGTTAGCTGGGGGCAAAGCTTGGAGTGGTGAGGGCTTGTGGGAGAGAGACAACAAAATGGACTTGATGTAAATGCAGTCTAATGTTTAACCTGGAATCTGTCTCTCTAGGAAACTGCTACAGTAGTCTATGTTGCTTTGTGTTTGTTTCCCTCTTCTGATAGCAAATATTTTTGAGTTTAAAGATAGGTGAACCTCAATGCCTGCCAAAGTATACAACTATTTAACTGAATTACCAATTTTCAGAACATATTACAGCATAAGTGGCCTCATGTTACCCATTATTTAAAATACATATTACCCAAGTTGCTTTTGTAGATTGTACTTTAAATGATAAAACTTTATGAGCACATTTTTATTAACTGGTATGGGATTTTCCCAGGTGATATCTAGAAGGGGTATTAAAAGATAATTTGTCACCTCAAAATACTATGTATACATATCATGATTTATGATAGGATTACTGCCTGACAAATCCATTTTTAAGTTAAAAATATCTCAAATTGAAAATACACTTAATACAGTTAACTTATAGAATGTCATAGCTTAGCTGTTGGTACACTGTATAGTGTTTGTGGTTTTCCTTATGATTCTGTGGGGTTGTTTGGAGCTGTAGCTCCCCATCTCTGCTCATCAAACCCCAGATGTATCACCTCGGGCTAGCCTGGGAAAAGATCAGAACTTTCCTTCAGTTTCTGCTACATGAATCTTGCTTTCATACCACTGTAAAGTTAAAAAAAAATGTAAGTCAAGCCAGTGTAATTTGGGGATGGTCTGTGTATATTTTCCTATTGAAAAGTTTCTTAAAAAGTATGAGTTTTATAAATGTAAAGCTTATTTCTTATGAATGCTCAGTTGGCTGATATTTAATTTAGTCAGTTAGTCTATAGAAACGGAATTAAATTGCCATTTCTTTTGCCTGTTCTTCTAATCAGATTCCTACTCCCTGTGTTATGTCTATTTTAATTACTTTATCAATAACATCAACTTTGTCTGTCTCTCTCCATTTATTAGTCTATATAAACATGTGTACTTGGGGATATAAATAATATATTTCAGACAATGTGATTTGTCTGCTGGGAATTTTTAGCATTTTCACTTAGTTGCTCATTTATTTATTCTTAAACTCTATTTTCCTCTCCCACTTCCCAACTTATTTGCTTATGTATAATCACATTCAAATTGTAGCTCTCCATCTGTTTAGGAACTCCCTTTGCTCTATCTGTCAAGCTAAAAGGGTCGTATGCATCACATTTGTATGCGTCAAAGAGGACTTGTCCAACACTTGTAATAAATGTATTCATTTATAGAGAGATAATCTTGGCTAGATGTTTGCATTTCAATCAATAGTATTGTTAGTTTAGCAGACACCATGTAATTACTCTGAGTATGTCTACGGAATTGCAAAGCCATGATGGCACTCTGCTAGTACTCCATGTAAGTGATCCTACAGATTATAAAGATAACTTTGCAGTGTCTGGAGGAGCCTGCAGATGAATTGCTCTACTTTTCTGCTGTTATTTTAAGCTTTCTGTCATGTGGGAGAGTTTTGAGCTCAAAGGAATGACACTCATCACAGATTTATGGCTTTTACTTTTTGGTAGTGAAAAATTAACATCACCAATTCTTTTAGCAAAAGATGTTTTGAAGATGCACATATATCACTGTGATATGTTGTTTTCAATTCTTCTGGGCATATGCCCAGAAGTGTAATAGCTGGGTCAAGTGGGACCTCCAATCCCAGCCTTTTGAGGAACCTCCACACTGATTTCCTCAGTAGAGCTCAGTGGTAGAGCACTTGCTTAGTACATGCAAGGCTCTAGGTTCAATCCTCTGCACTAGCCTTTGTGCTGGTTGGACTGACAATGATGAGGAAAGTGTACCAAGCCCCCAGCCCTCCTGCATGGGTGGTCTGGAAGAGGGCTCCTGCCATACTAAGCAACCACACTAAATAGCAGAATTGAGAAGCTCAAGCCGGGGGAAAGGGCAGCTACCATAGGCCAGGTGTCCTCAAACCTTCTTCAAAGAAATGGCATTTACCTGGAGACATGAAGGGAATCAACAGTTTCAGCCAGGCAAACATGGGGAAGAGGAGAGTTCAGGTTAAAAGGACAGCACACCAGTGCTTGCTGACGTGAGTATGCACAGTGTGTTTGAGAAAGGTGCCCATGTCCTGCCGGACTGAGGGAGGAGGAGAGCAGAGGCTGGAGGGTGGGGTTGAGAAGGCAAGAGACAGGGCTTGGGAAGTACAAAGGAGCCAACAATGCATTTCTAGAAAGATTTTTAATTTTTTTCCCCTAAAATCAGTTGGGAGCTGCTGAAGGGGTTTCAGCAGGGAATGGACAGATCGCTCTTGTTGCCACAGTGCTGCAGATGCAGAGACCCCTTGCTGACCACTTGTGGTGCTCATGGTGGAGGAGGCTGGTAGACTTA
This sequence comes from Cavia porcellus, assembly GCF_034190915.1. NCBI lineage: Eukaryota > Metazoa > Chordata > Mammalia > Rodentia > Caviidae > Cavia > Cavia porcellus. The sequence goes on along the minus strand of NW_026947496.1, from coordinate 27,534,232 downwards.
AGGAGGATCCTATTGGTGGGGCAGAACTTATGGTGAGGTGGGGTGTGAAGTAAGGAACGAAGAACAGTCAATGGCTCTTGAGTTTCTGGCCCAGGACCTGGATACCTGGGCATTCCCCTTCATGGAGATGGGATACATTTTGTGCTTGTTGACAACAATGATCGAAATACTTTACATGTTAACTAGCTGCATATCAAGCCAGCTCAAATGTTGGAACATAAACAGAACTGGAATGTATCATGAGTGTTGTATTTCTTTACTGTGTACTTAGTAGTGTTATAAACACTTTATGAAGATTATCCAAGTAAGCCTCACACAACCTTGTGAAGTAGGGACTAGCATTATTTCCATTTTACAGAGGAGAAAATGGACAGTGAAGATCTGGTCCTGCACAGATCACAGACAGGAAAAACAGCATACTGATACCATGCATGAGAGTAGAGGAGCATCCCAAACCAGTTAGTATCATTTAATCGAAGACAATTTTTTTCAGAGAGTTTTGCTCTTTTCAGTGGAGCAGGGAGGAGTGAAGGAGGGAAGAGTGATTTTTTAAAAAAAATTATCATAGCTAGGTTTGATGATGCTAGGAAAGAAAAGATATATGAGGAAGATTAAAAATTAGGAAGTAAAGCCATAAAAGGGATACAATTTTCTCTTAATTTCTTAATTCTTTTTTCAATGAGTCATCATTAGTGACAAATCTTGCTTAGAGTTATTTTAGTTGTATTTTTAAATTGGCATTTTTTTCTGCCTTTGCTAATATTCCCTACAGGACAAGATATTTATGGTGAATGTTTCCAATGCAGTCTTTGAAATGGCTGGGGCATGTCTGCTTATAAAAAGCCTCCCATAGGAAACAAAAAAAAATATTTTTACATGGAGATTTACTACAGAGTATGAAGAGATTAGAAGAAGGAATACTGATCCAAGAACCACTGAATGATTTTTTAACCCAGTTTTCCTCATGCTGCTGACTGAAGGCTATTTGGTTTCTGTACCTATTCTGACCAGATGTTTTGAGTAGCATCTACCAAGTTGCTAGGCAGACAAAGCACCTTGGAGGGAGATGACAGGGAAGGGTATCAGATGCTGGAATCAAGCGGAATTTCACTCCTGGGATCTCAAGGTGTGAGACACTTGGTCTCTACGGGCCTCACTTTTTTCACCTGAAATATCCATGGAAATAATAATGACTTCTTTTAAAAAATTCTTGGGGAGATTAGAAACAGATTTTTGTTCAACTCCTGGCCTTGTGCCTAATGCATATTTAGAACTCAGTAGGAGGAAATTATGCCATGTTATGGCTGATATGAGTAAGGGCAAGTGAATTAAATAGCTCATGAGCAGAAAAAGACTAGGACCACTCAAAGCATATTGGTTGTTTTACCAGCCTGTCTGATCAAAGGCAGAAAATATACATGTTTAAAAACCTTCTCTTAGTGTAGGGTGATGTTTACCATTACCTCTGAATGGAGGAAACATAGTAATGTTGAATAGGTGGTTGATATTCTTTTTACTTAGGCATATGGGAAAGGAAATATTTCAGGAGACAGAATAGTACACTATAATACTTCTCTATATAACTAGATCTTGGAGCTCCATTGTTGAACAGTGGAGAGATCTAGCTTTTAGCTCAGTGCACCCAGACTTTGATTATGGACATTGTGAATGCCACCTCTGGAAATGACTTATTTTGTCCCTGGCAGTATCACTTTTACCTGGTCTGCTTTGTTGGATTATTAGTGTTGGTCTAAAATCCTGGGTGGAACTGTGGTCTGAGCAGAGGTAGGTGTAGTTCTGTGGGCTGAACTACAGAGAGCTAATGAAGTAGGCATCTGGTCTCTGCCTTCTCTGTGTGGTGAGGGGACCTGTCCCTCCAAGAGTCATAATGCAGGAATTATAGTCAAGAAAATGCTTTCAGATGCCAGAAAGCTCAAACATGGCAAATATATACTCTGATGGTCCAATAACTGTACATCTTTGTTTCTGAAAAAATTAAAGTTACCATTCTCCATTCTTCTGGAAATACAGTCGTCCTCTTTTGACAGAGGCAACCCAAAAGTCTGTCTGTTTCTGATTTTCTGCCTCTGACTTAGCCTCTCCTTCTCTGTCTGCCCAGTCTGCCTGTCTCTGACCCACTTGTCTGTTTCTGTCTCTCTATTTCTGTCCCCACCACTCCAGCACTGGAAATGTCACTCATGCTAAGTATCATTAATTACTTCATGCCTTCCCAATTAGGATGAGCCTGTTCTTTCTTTACTTCTGCTGTTATTCCATTTCAGTATTTTTATATCTATATAACAAATGATAAATATAGTAATTATTTGTACATATTATTGTACATAATTTATTAGTATAAAGAGATGGGGGAAAAGACTGTTACTGTACAGACACAATATTCACTGTAAGTATGAGGTTACAGGAAAGGAAACAGTACATCTACAGAGCAGAGAGTGGAGATGGTATTCATGACTCCTCTTCCACCAAGCATTCCTCTTCCCTTTGTACCTTTAATTAGTACTTTGCTTAGGGCTTTTTATTTGTGAGGTGGGCAAAGTTTTTGTTCCAGAGCGGTTGGAGCACTCATTATAGCTGGATTTTTCTTTTGTGGAATTGGACAGTTGAATGAAGTCCGACTTTCCCCCTGGAGTGTGGGTTCCAAGAGGTCAGGTGCAAGTGTTTACATTCATCCTGCACTGTTCAGCCACCAAATGGCATCTGACACATAAGTATGATCCCATTGATGACTAGTACCATGCTGCTTCTCTAACATATGAAAATGGCTAAAGTTAGTTTTTGACTTAAATGTTACTGTTTCTTTATGTTTTACATTGTTGAGTTTTTAAAAGCAAGATGTTCCCATTATTAAGCTGGCACAGTGTTAGTTTCATTTACTATTTAATCCTTGTTTTAAAGAGTTTTCCCTCCTAATTGATATGAGCTACATTTTCTTTTTCAGGAGCAGTTATCTACCACCTATTCAGCTTGGAAAATAAAGTGTTTCAATTGTTAAGGTTGCATAATAAAGTCCTCTGTAACTTAGCATAGAACAGCGGGGTATTTTGCTCATAGTCTATGTGTGAGGAATTCTGGGAAGGCACAGAGAGATGGCTTTCTCTGCATCCCAATGTCTGGAGCCTTCTTGAGAGGCTCAAGGTTGCACACTAGGGCATCTGAAGTCAGTCCCACCCGGGGTGACTCATACAGCTAGCTGCAGAGCCTCTGAGCCTTCCCTTCACCTGCCTTTTCTGTGTAGTTTATCCTTGTAGGCAAGATTGGGCTTCTGTCTTTCATGGAACCATTCTTGGGGGTGGGCAAAGAGGAAAGAAAGAAAGTGAGAGGAGAGAGGCTTTGCCTGGATGTCATTGCTTCTGCTGCTTTCTGCCTCTGGGCAGTCCCTTCAACATCCATCCAGGTTCTCCAGGAGAGGACACAGATACCCCCTCTTGAAGGGGAGCATCAAGAGTGTTGAACAGAATACGAAGCGGAAGTTATACCATGGCTGTGTTTGGAAAACACAGTCTACCACATGGGAGTGTGTCTCAGCACGGCACTCAGATACGCAGCTACTGCGCGCCTCTGCGTGTCCACACATTTGATGTCCAACCTGTGAACTGCACAATCTCGCTTCCTTCTTACTGCTCAGACTTTTTAGCTTCTGGAAATGAAGGACTGACTTTCCCTCTAATTACTTCCAGAATTAAGTGCACTTTAAAAAAATCACTGCATAACTTATTTATGTTCCAATATCTCATTCTTGATTTTCTGGTTACTAAGGAAGCACCAGTTTCTTTGGGAATCTTTTTCTGTACAAAATTGTCAGTATGGGAAAAAGAACAGAAAAGGGCCATTTAATTTGAGCTCCTGAAAAAAGTTTGTCACCAGAACTGAGTAGAAATACATTACTAGCTGTAGGATATAATCTGATAAATCTGAGCATTTGCACAGAGATAAACTAAATGAAGTGACTTCATATAAGTATAAGAAATATTTCCAAGCCTTTAGATGTTTTTAAATGTTTCTAAATATTTCAAAGTGTCCAAATTTATGTATTTAGATATAATAGAAAAAAGTTGATCCCAAATATAACTTTTGTGCCTTATTCTTTTATTATGTCACATTTCCATCTTTTCTACATGAGTTTTTCTTCCTTCATATCTTATGTTCAGAAAATATGATATCTCCATCCTATCACCTCTCTTAATTCTTTTCAGTCTCTGCGCATCTATCTTCACGATTTATTCACTACTCTTAAAATGTTCTCTTTCATCCCCTGTTGTGCTTGTTAAACATGATTTTTAAAATTTCCAGTCGTTAGATTCTTAGTGCATCCCTTTCTGGTGTGTTTTTAAAATTTTATTTTCAAAGTCAAAGTACATATGTGTGATGCTGTGCTTAAATGTGGATTCCTTTGTCAAGTATGTGCCTTGTTGATCCTCTTAATGTTGTCTCTTGACATCACTTTCATCAATGTGTTAATTTGGGCATGGTCACCCCAGATTTTGTCAGCAATCATCTTTTAAAAACTGATGTGGATTAATGATTAGAATAGAAGGATTAAATATCAAAGAGTAAGAGGATAAAATTAACTAAAGTAGTAAGGTTTAGTAAACAAAAAGGTTGCTTAATAAATGAATCGATGAATGAATAGATAACTCTAGAATGTAAAGCAGGTATGAAAGGTATGTTTTAATCCTGAGCCCATACAGGTGTAGGTAATATCAGTGACTATTATGAAATAAAAGATTAGGTTTAAAATATTAACATTCACATTAATATACCATCTGATTAAAGGCGTAGAATTTTTTGTGGCCAATTTTTGTAGTCTTATCTTGCTAAAATGCAGTAATTGGAGTTTATGAAGAATATAAACTCTTCCTTATCTAAGTGGAAGATGTACAAATAAAAAATTTCCTAATAAATTAGAAAAGGTAATTCATGTTTCCTTCAGATGATAAAAGTGCATCAAAAATTCAAAAACCTTAAACACTGAACTTAGATGACTGCCCTAACCATGAATTTCTAAGCATGCATATTAAAGTACCGAGTGAAGGGAGAGCTGTGGGAATCACAGGATACCAGAGGGAATTGTCCTGCCTTGCAGTTACACAGAAAGGATTTCATAGAGTGTGTGATATTTCCATTGAATTGTTTGAAATTTAGTGTTTCTTTTTCTTCCTAAATATTGTATTTTCAGAGTAAATGCCCCAGGTGCTTTGCATTGTAATTCATTTTAAGGGGGAAAATTCCTAATTTCTAAAACTGCAACTTAATTGTTTTGGGAGGACAGCTGGTTCCACCATTCTGGGTAAGGGCTTATCACAGGACTGACAGATAGGAGGACAGCAGGCCTCTTACTTAGACTAGGTAGTGTCATTTAAAACATTCATCAAATGGATCCTGTCCCTGGGTTGTTGTGGCTCTCTGCTCTCTAAACTCTCTCTGTCCCCTGTGAGTGTGGGTTCTCACGTGTACAGTCACCTAGAAAGAGAGAGAAGAGTGTCAAATGGAGAAAAGGCATCACACCTTCGCAGAATCAACTTACAAGATAAAAACTCCTAAGTGTTCTTTGTGGCAGTCCATTGCAAAAGGCCAAGTTTTCAAATAGCTTTGCAGGCCAAATTCTTCCTCCTTTTGCAGCTGAACAGAACGACTTTTCATGCAAGATTGCCCAACTAGCACTGTTTGCACATAGTGACCCTTTCCTTTGATTTATTTTTCTGCTCCCCATGAGTGTGAAGATTGTGATTTATCTTTTGATTCATGTGCCAGGTGATAGAGTCTTTGGAACAGGCTGTCTAGAAGTTACATTTCGCCTGGGGTTGTTTGGTAGTTGGTAACCTGGAGACCTAATTGCAGCAACAAGCCATCCAAACAGTTATTCTTTTGAGTGCTCATGATGAGAGTAATACTGGGAAGAATGGCCAGGAACCCAGTAGATGGCCCTTGTGAACAAACTGGCTTCTAGTTTGTAGTGGTTGCTAATTGGGGTGCAGTAATTTTAAAGCATGTTTAATGCATTTAAGAAATAAATAATTCTATGGTTCCTTGTAATGAGTTCATGGGAGACTTTAGTGGGCTGAGACCAACACTGGATGAATTATTACTTTTCACATGAAAGGTAAAATAATTGACATTTCCCCTCTCTATCCAAGAGTATATAAAACACTTCCTTTCTTAAGAGAGTATGTCTTCTCCCAGGGCTAGTTTATGTTATATAAGCTCCAAATTAAGTAGAAATGCAGTGTGGAAATTTAAACACAAACAAGCTTGTTTCTTGCTGTTCCTGTCCCCGTTATTCACTCTTGTCTTCATTTCATTCTTAGAAAGAAATGCTGATAGAATAGAAAACAACATGGGAAAGACCCAGTGTTTCATGGCACTGATTTTGTGTCCTCTGATAGATTACTGGGATTATTTGCATTGCATATAATTAAAATACAAAGCAAATTGGCCTCTTGCTACAAAATTTAGAGTAATCATGGAAAGAGATGGTTCCCATAAAGTATAGTAGAATGAATCCCTCTCCATTCCTTACTGTGTTTGGGACATCAGGGTGGCTCAGTCTAAGTTGTTGTCCAAGGTATCTATGGGTCATTCTTGTTCCAAGTTTCTGTCTTCCCTCCTACCTTCCTTCCTTCCTTCCTCCCTCCCTCCCTTCTTTCTTTCTTTCCTTCCTTCCTTCCTTCTCTTTATAATTTTGAGATTTCAAGGTTAAAGTGAGGAGTAGAAGAACAATGCAGTGAGATTTTTTTCCTCTAAACTTCAATAAACTTAAGTTGAGAAAGATTTAATTGAATTTGTTTTTCTTAATATTGATACTATGCTCAGAAAGACAATCAAACAAACGATAAAGGCTTTCCAAAAAGTGTGCTGCATGTGGAAAGGGGATGAGAGCCAACATTCTCCTTCAGCTGTGTTGTTTCTGATGTTATGTATGTCTCCCTGCTTACTGGACAACTACATACATGTTGGGTAAGTAAGCTGATAGAGCCCGAATCTCTGTCCAAACCTTAATTTGGTGCTTTTCTCAGCAGAGAATGCCCATCTATTTTTAACTGAATGCTTTAGCTTAGCATCATGTGTCACTGAGAGATAGCTTAGCAGAGTGGGAAGGATATGAATTTCAGGACCAGATAGGCCCGAGTAAATCCTAATTTTGTTTCCCCTTTGGAGACTGGTAAAAAGCAAAGTCTGTCTTAGAGTTGTAGTTGTTTATTAAGTCAATATATATCACACACCAGGTGCTTCCACATGATTGGGATTAAAAATGAGAAATGTATGGTCTGCTTTTTAGGACCTTATTATCCAGCAACATGACAGAGATGCATGCAACTAGCAGTGGTAAGATGCAGTTAGTGTAGGTAGTGTCTCAGTTGATTGTTCACAAGCATGCCAAGGGGAATGTAACTAGCATGGCGTGGTATGGAAAGGACATTCCAGACACAGCTGGATTTTAAGAAATCAGCAGTTCAATAGACTTTGATGGTGGACTAAGAAGGCACATGTAAGACATCAAAAGATAAAATTCTGAAGTTATATTTGCTACTAGGTTTGTTATTACCCCAAAGATATGATTAGCATTGATCTAGATTAGACCTTCAAACTTGGCACAAATGGGGTTTGGCAATACAAAGTCCCAAGAGCAATGATTCTCAACTCAATGTATTCAAATCACATGAATTATTCTGCCCAAAGATATGTAGATATAAGCTATGGCCTCAGCTGAATTCAGAAGCATTGCATTTCAGATGTCTAAATCACAGCAAGATTGATCTCTTTTATAGTGTCCTTTAAGAATCTAAACTTTTATTACCTAGAGACTTAACAGTACAGGCAGATTCACACAGGGGAATCCAGTAGAAAATCCTCTGTTGTCCATAACTCTCCTCCAGCAGGCAGGGGATTTAGAATTACTCTGTGACTCAAGCAGGAGTTCATACATACATGGAAGAGGTGTGTGCTCTTACAGAAAGTATCCCTTTCTGGCTCTTGCAAACAGAGCATGTATTGACAAGTGCAGTATTCTTGATAATTGTCAGGGAATTCAGAAAGCAGGCAGTCTTTTCTTCTTTTGGAGATGAAAGAACATTAATTTAAGTCTTATTCCCTTACACTTGCCATCTTTGCCATCTGCTGAAGAGAACAAATGTTGGCCATAAAAGCATACTTCAAACTAAATATATAACTAGCAAAGATTAATAAATGCCAGGGAAAATCACATTCTCAAGGCTTTTAGAAAATTCTTTTATTTAAAGAACATTCATTTTTAAAAGAAGTGATGTCCTACAATCTCATCATAAGTTTATAATGTGAGAGACTGACTTAAAAGTGATTCTGCAGTGAAAATTCATTACATATGTGAGAATCCTACACAGTTGACCAAAGACACTGGAGAAATTGCAAGACATTGGTTTCAGATAAGCAGAGTTAGTGAAGTATCAGTAGGAATTAAAGAGAAACGCTTTTGAAAAGTTAGAAGATCTGAGGGATCATAGTCGTAAGTGTCTTCAGCTATGGCTCAGCAATGACTGCAGGATCTGGATACCCTGCATTTCCTCATAACTCAGTTCATTTCAACTCATCAGTCACATGCTGTTCAGTAAACTGTGAGCTCTGACAGCCAGACTGATTTGCTCATGGCCATGCTTAGGTCTCCTTAGATATTTGCCTTAGATTAGATGCCGCGCACAGGTCTCCTTAGATGTCTGCCCTTTCTGCCTGCAGTAGGCCAGGTCCTTGGTTGTACAGAAGGAGTGAGCATGTGCTAAAATAGTCCCTGGGCAAAGAGTAAACCACCTGCCTGGGGAGTCAGTGGAGGAGGTAACATACCAAAATCAGAATCCACCTTGGTATGGGGTAAGTGAGAAGGTCAGGGAAAATTCTTTACAGATCCTTGGTTTTAACTATACAGATGATGATATTTTTCTTGCTAGGTAGATAAACTAGATTGATCCTCTACCTGTTCTCTCTATGGCTGAAGTACACATAAGCTAGTTCTTTATAACCTTCATGTGAGTTTTGATCTTATGGACCACCCATAGTAAACTTTAAAGGTTGGGCCAATTTTCTCCTCTCCTGGGAGCTCTGAGGAGATGTGTCCTCTTGTTGGTTGGTTTGTTCTAAAAATGAAAACCTCACTTTAACTTTAACTTGAGTCAAAAGGGAGATGGTAAATCTGCTAGCAAAATGAAAAGGTCTGATTTCATGAATTTTAATTTTAGATGGCTTTTGTATTAGCTAGTACTTTGATTATCCATGTGCCATGTTTTCCATCAAGAAAAATTGGAAGTTTTATTTGTGTGTCTATTGTTCCCATCAGATAGGCTGGAGTTTCAGCTACAGAGATCACCTATCGTTCAAGGAGACGGTCACTGGACCCTTGAGAGTCTTGAGCTTATTTTTTAGGGTTTTTAACTTTTTAATTGAGAAAGAAAATCTCACTGAACCTTGAACATTCTTCTTCATGTACATCATGTGATTTGACCTCCTGGACAGTACAGTTTTGATGTAGAGGTAAGGTTTTTGACCTAGTTCTACCCTTAGGAAATGCAAATATTTTCTCAATTAAGCGAGGTTCACTTGGCTAACAACAAACCATTGTTTCTTATTGTTCTGAGCTAATAAGCTTGGTATGTGAAAGAGACCCCCTGCCTTTGCATGTTAGTGAGAAAAATCCATGACTGATCCTCAGGAGATAAATGTGCTTTCTTCTCTGCTTTAGTGAAGCAAAAAATAATTAATTTTGAGTAAATATAGCTTGAGTATTTTTTTTTCTTCTTTTAGTTTGTCTGATTGCCTAACAAAGCAATAGAGGGTCAAATTTCTTTGGAACTAAACCAAAACTCAGATGTAATCAGAGGACAGGAGCGGTTAAGTTTAGTGACCAACAGAAGTCTTGTTTGTTGTCTCAGGAGTTAGTTTTATGACATCGTAAGTACAGAATTGGGTTTGATTATTAGGCACTGGTGGGGCAAAGGAGATGAAGACAGGGAGAAGCCTCTCATCCAGGTAGATATTTATATATACTGAACAGTATTAAATATTACATTTGCTTTACTTTTATTTTGGAACAATTTTAGAAAAACAACCTCCAAACTATATGGAAATTTTTTTGCTCACTTTGTATCACTTCGGCTTCTGCTGTCCATGTTCTACAGGATCACAGTGTTACCACTGAAACTGTCACAGATAGGATCCCAGAAGGTCCTCCAAAGAGGAGATGGGGACCTCCCCCAACAAAGTTAACTTGTCAATTCTTAAAAATACATCAGGACCCATCTGTGAGGGGTCTAGACACATTTATTAGGTAGACTTAGAAAGTAAGAGAAGGAGGGAGGGGGCTTTAGCCTAAGCAGCCCATGGGGCCATGACCATGTGGGGGGTCAGATTGGCCTGTTCACAAAAGTGCCAGGCCAGCTGTGACGGATTAGCTGAGGTGGGCCAGGATCTGGCTGATCATTAGCCCTGCTTTGCAAGACTGCTCCAGGAGAAGCCTTTACCCTTGGGGGAATTGATTCTGTAAGTCTATTTGTGTCTCAGTCTTGGAGGATGCATTAGGATATGAAAATTTAGGACTAATAAACTCAGTTTTATCAATTTTTGCGCAAATATTTCCTAAATGCCTGACATACCTATATGCAGAGCTGAGACGGAATTTGAACCAGGCTTTACAAAGTGTTCTGCTTTTAGTTACCTATCAGGCATCTATACATTCAAGTGAACTATTTCTTGTTTTCTGCCTCCTCAGCATTTAATCTGTGGGCTTTTAGAATTTTGTCAGTTTACCCACTAATACCCATTTTCTGGTACAGGATTGCCTGTTTTATTTTGTTGTCATGTTTCCTTTGTTCTACCACCTATGAGGATTCCTCAGTCTTTCATGACCGTGACGATTTTGAATGCCAGCTATTTTCTAGACTGCCCTTTACTGGGGTTATTAGGTTTCTAGTGATCTGGAGAAGATTACTTATCATGGGGACAAGGAAGCCAGGCAGTAATGCTGAACCCTGTTTATTGCACCATTTCCGAGGCGCCATTGGGGAAATAGAATTAAAAGACAGATATCTCTCCTATTCAGAAATCTCTCTACAAAGGCAGTAGAAAATGAAAATGCTTTTATTATTGAGCGATATGAAGCACAGTTTGGTGCCTGCCAGATAATCTTTTAAGAGATGAAAAGGACAAAAAGAAATGTGTACAACCAAGCAAATGCAGCCCATTACATTCATGTTTTCAAGATAACCAACACCTAGGCCTCCAGTAAGAGATCTTGACAGCACCATTTATCTCTGATAATTGTCCTCATTTTACCTGGCCATTGAGGTGACCATCTGTATTAGCTAACTGGCCTTATCCAGAGAGAAACAAGCTTCTCATATCTTTGTGGTGGCAATTTTTTTTTTTTTGGTCTTTTTTGTTTTTTATCGGAACCAGGGATCAAACTCACGACTGCCTGCTTGCAAGGCAGGCGCTTATGCCGCTGAGCTAAATCCCCAGCCCCTGTGGTGGCAGTTTTTGAAATTTTGGGCTGGACGCTCTCCTGGAGGTTCCTAGCACCTGAAGTTAGGACCCTATTCTCCCACAGAGTCTGGGAACAGCACTGTGGCCTCCCCTGCTCTGCACTTAGAGGCATGGGGAGCCCTCCAGAAAGACATTCCTGGTCATAAAGGCCACACGAGGCTTAGCTAGTATGCTAACTGATTATATATACTTGCAAAGGAGGAGAATGTGTTTCCAATTTCCCAAAATGTTCTGAGAAAAAGGAGAGAAGGGAAATGTCTTCATTTAAAAATCTCTTTAAATTTTAGGTATCCTTACAGGGCACAGTGTATATGACCTTTGCTGATGGTGTTAACTTTAGTACCTGGGCTAGTGTCATGTTTTGCTATTTTTATTAATTTGTAAGGATGTCATGGGAAGATAGTTCAGACCATGCAAATGTTTTGTTCCTTTTTATTCAGAGTTTAACCCACAAAATGCAGCATGCATCACTAGCTATTGCCTGCAATGATGTTTACTGTAGTGTTTGTCCATGATGATTTCCTATTTTCATCACTCCTCCTATGTATATTGCAGTTTTGCTGTACAGAAGGGTTGTTATCACGTGTGGTTTGTCATTTGTATCAATATGGATTATAGATATTCATTTTAAGGTTAAAATCCAACATTAGCATTATCCATTTTGTTGGTTAAGTTGTCCCTCTTTGGCCACTGGGGACTTCTTCAGGCTGACTTTGGAACCGTTCTGATGTGACCTCAAATTTTTGAGTCTTTGTTTACCTTCAAGCACTGGGAGATATTACAGGCTCATTTTATAGTTTTCCTTTTCTGACCCTGGACTCAATTGTTTCTCTATGGAGCCTTTTTCCTTTTATTGTACTTGGAAGCCAGCATGTGGGGAAATAGAGGTGACCCTTCTTGTAATCCACAACGAGCCCCCCAGAGCCTCCAACTTTGAGTCCAAAAATGGGCAAGACATGTTTGTTTTTTAAAAAGCAGTGCTGATTTATTTTATCTTGGGCCCAGCCATACAGTGCAGTTGGAGTTTGCAAAAGCTGTGTGACTCCCTCAAAAGTTTCCAGACTTTTTGTAGAAAGCACAGTTTACAAAGTTATGAGTTATGGGAGGGGATCAGGAAATCTGCTAAAGAATGAGGAAGATCTTTGTTTCCCTTTGCAGAGGACAGAGAAGTCTAGCAGGAATTAACAATCCTTTGTCAACTTATTTTAGCACAACATCTGTTATTTATAGAGGGCAGCAATGGTTAACATATCAATTAGGTCATGTTCTCACGAATTTACAATTCTTTATAGAGGGGACCATTGATTAATATATCAATTAGGTCACCCAGAAAAAAAGACGCATACAGAACAGTACAGCCGCGTTACAGGTACTTTGGTCATATAACTTAGGCATAACACAAACATAACGAAGCTCTTTTTGCTAGTGTACAGTAGCCCTCACTACTGCAGTGTCATTGCTTACAGGCCCTCTCACTAGACAGAAACACATGCAGATTCACGAATGCTTGTGTATACTCATCTGCACTTATGCCTAGGCCAGATAGATGTCCCCGTACCATTTATCCAGCATCCATCTTTCCCCAAACTGAATTTCCATATGGACTGGCCTATTTCTGGGCTTTTAAAAAATACATCCTTATGTCTTCGATTTCCTTATTTGTCTTATTTCTCTGTTTATGAATGAGTATCACCCTCCTAAAATTGATTTTGAAAATTATCAGCATAGTAGTTTGCAACGAGTAAAATTTCTTTTTTTTTGCTTTTTTGAGGCAAGATCTCACTACATAGTTCAGGCCCACCCAAACTCCCTATGCAAGCCAGGCTGTCTCAAATTCACAGCAATTCTGTTGCCTCAAAGCTTCCTGAATGTTGAGATTACTGGTGTGCACCACTAAACCTGGCTGACAAGTAAAACCTTTAAAAAATGAAAAATATATTGTTGCTAAGTCCATCATTCAGTTGGATTTCATTTTTGTAAAATAATTCTCAGTTTTTCTCTATATATGTGTGTATACATAGATATATCTATATATTTCTCTATGTGTGTAATATATGATGTTTTTATTTTAGGAAAGTAACTTACTTTTATGAAGTCATTTATATATAAATATAAATATGTTTCTGTACATACATAGAATTGTAATTGAAAGGGTTGCTGGCCCAGACCGGACACTGTAGCCAGAAAAGCCTCAGCCGGAATTAGGGGGCTCCTGCCTCCCCTGCCCCTAGAGATTTACCTGTAACCTTATACCCCCCACCCTTCGGAACCTGCCCCTGGCGCCAAACGTGTGCCAATGAAATACCTGTGCATCTCTAATGGCCTTAGGGCACTGCCCTAAGCTTAGACTACTTATATTCCCCCATGCCACGTGTCCGCGTGGGAGAGATCGCCAGATTCCAGCAGCCAGTGCGCCAGTCCTCTCTCCCCATGTTCCCAGAATAAAGGCCTCTTTTGTCTTATACTCCTCAATTTTTGGAAGCATTTTTCATCCTCTGAAAATAATCCTATCAGTAATTATAAGATATGTATTTTACACACCTTTTTTTTAACTTTTATTCATTTTATTTTTCATGCTTCTATCTTTTATATTTGCATAGTTTGTCACCATTTTTGATAACAACACATATTGTCTTGCTGAGCTGATGTAAGTTACTTCATACAATTTATTGTGATAATTCCCATTGGTTTTTCTATGTAATGTTCTAGTCAATATCTTTAGATACGTGGTAGTTTCCTACTTCTGAATTATCAGAACAAGTCAGAGTGAAATCTAGTGTCAAAGGGGATACCACATTTATGCTTAGAATACCTTTCATAGTTTTAAGAAAAATTACCTTAGACCAGTAAGCTAGTTTTGCCTCACAGTACTTGGCATTGGATATATGGCTTTTGAATAACCAAAGAGGGTATAAAGTTTAAATTTCTTAAAGCTCCCTGAATTTGGTAGCATTTTAGAATCTGCTTGTCTTACTTATCTGCCTCAGTCTTTCTCCAGGCAGTGATCAACAGAGCTGACCCGTTTTCTTTGGCTTTGGAACATTGCATTCTCAGTTTACCTCTCTGTTCCCTGTCCACTTTTCTCTTGGCTCCTCTACAATTCCATCTTCCCCATTACCCAAGCCCAAGGCTTACTCCTGAACCACTTTCCCTGCTCTCCGCTCCTTCTCCTGGCAAGTCGTTCAGCTTCCTGGCTGTGAACACCATCTCTGTGCTGATTCTCCCACACGCGTGTCTCCAGCTCAGGCCCATGCGGTGCTCAGCCTGTCTGTGTGGATGGTTCCTCTACTGGAGCCACACAGCCGTTTCTGATGTGCTGTTCAGAACTCTGGATTTCTATTTTCCCCTTCGTCTTAGGAAAATGCGTCACTATCTACCAGACTTTTCCAGCTGTCTTTCTCTTACTTGTCTAGCACATTCTAATTCCTACCTTAAACACACATCTAGACTCTACCCACTCTTCTCTTTCTCTTCTGTCATCCCCCATGAAAAGCCACTACTGTCTTTTGCTTGAATAGCTCAACACTTATTTTTTGGTTCCTTCGTTTCCACGTTTGCTTTCTCCAAACTCTTCTCTGCATAGGAGTCAGAGCTATTATTGTCAAATTCTGCAATTGCACCTTGGCTGATTTCAGCCTTCTGACCTTGATGTGGAAGGACACCTGTGTAATGTACCTGGCAGCTGACCTCTCCTCTCCCTGACCATACTGGGTCACTCTAGCATCCTGTCTGCATTTCAGATGAACTCAGTTTCCTTCAGAGATTTAGCCCATCTCTATGTTGCCTATTTTCTTCAGAGTTCATTTCATTATTAGTGACTGTGTAATTTGTGTTTGGTTTCTTATTTTTTATCTGGCACTAATCCCCTCTATTGTGTGGGCTTTGTTAAGGTGGGATCCTTGAGTACTGTGCTCACCAGTGAAGACTCAACATTTAGTCCACAGCCTGACTCAGATAACTATGGATGTCATTGAATGAGTGAATTCTCCACGTTGGAGCGAAGTGAACCATGAGATATTTGGAGGATTTTACTGCAGACAGTTTCTGATTTCAGAGTGTGGATGTCTCTGAGGGCCTGCCTCTTCCTTTGAGAGAGGAGTATATTGGCTGGTGGCTGGGGTAGGTGACTTGATTCTGAGGAGACTGCTGCAGATATAAATCCTTTGCTGAGCAGTGACAGAAGCATGCATTTTTTGGCACTATTCATGAGCTGGTTTTCTGAAAAAAAGCATAGATTGGTGTATTACTTTCCACTTTGAAAGTGTTTCTGGAAATTAAAGTATATTTTGCCCATATTTTGATTAAGAAGTACAGTTACTACACAAAACTGGGAAAAAGGAGATATTAATTGCTGAGGCTGGATTGAATTACCAACACACTTGAAATTATTAAATTTACCTATTAGTTCTCTTCTAAGAAAAATACATTAGCTTCAGTTTTGGTTAAAGACAGAATACCATGAGTTAGAGGCACCACAAGTTGGCTTGTGGACAGTATATCCTACTTTAACTGCCAAAGGAAGAGCCTTTGGGCCTTTTAAAAATGTTGATTCTTATCTATGCAAATTTAATTAGAACCATCCTTAAAGCCTTGTGAAATGTATGGTTACAGGGAAAGCATCTATTAAGCAGTTGAAACTAAATCCTAGAGATGATTTTAGGAAAAGACTCAATTGACCTAGTGAATATTTACTCTGTGTCTCTGTCTCTGTCTTTATATCTCTATTTTTATATCATTTTTCTAACAGTTATGAGAAGATACCTCTATGGAATCCCACTTGGTATAGATAGCATTTGATTGCAAGTGCTAGAGACTTTTGTTGCCTTAGGAATCATATTTTTAATTTTAATTTTAAAAGTAAGTATTTTAATACTAAAGACTTTTACTTTTATGCAAGATAGCTTATATTTTAGTGACTCCTTGGTAGTACTGGCAATGAAGATAGTTCAGAGGTTATGGAAATACAGCACCAATATCCTGTAGCTAAGTCCCTGGTGTCACCCAGGTAGGTGAAGAGACTCCACAGGCAGCTCAGGGGTGGAATCCTAGGGCTTGAAGTGAACTCTACCTGTAGGGCTCTGGAATAATATATTCTATTGCTGTATTCATCCTTTAATGCTCTCCTGCTCTCTTGGTGCTCCCCATAATCCCAGATAGAGTGGATACCCTGGCTGCCTTCCTTGCACAGCGAATCCTCAGTGTGGAGCTTGCAAAGCCAGGGCATTACAGGGGAAAACCAGCGTATTCTGGAGACGGTGGTTCTCCCCCAGTGTGGGTGATGGCTTGCCTAGTGCTAACGTGGGCATATTGCCCAGTGGGCATCCTGGGGCCGAAGGGCTGTGGGCGGAACAGGGGATGTGCCTGAATGTTTCACATGCCCTTGACCAGCTGCTGTCTGTCTGTTCCTAGTGGCATTTTTATAGTCCACTGCCTGAATGGGTTTGGTGACCAAAATCCCGTTTAAGAAAACAAATGAAAAACGACAATGGTGAAATCATGAGTACAGAGTAGTAAGCTAAGAAGAAACACAAAAGGAAACACATATAGTCCAAAACTACCCCCCCCAGCTTGGTTACTGGCAGTTCCAGTAACTTTGGAGAGTTCTCTTGGGTTAATTGGTTATTTTTTAACTTTAATGGGGGTCATGTTACTCCCTGCAGAGGGGCATTAGGGAAGCCCAGACACACTAACTTAGGAATGCCTTAACAAAGGTCCAAGTACAGTTAGTTTCCCTACAAGGTAATGTGCTCATTGCAGATAATTACTTTGAGAATGAAGTTGATAAATTTGAGATTTAACATCATTTTTCAAAATGCTTAGGATTATTTGATTTTTCAAAATAGTCTATATAGTATAATAAAGAGAAAATTAAACAACATTGTCAGTAGCTTAGAATTTTGTGATGTGTTGGGTAATTGATTTAATGGATCAAAATTTACTGAAAATACTCATATGTGTAAACACACATACTTTCTATAGTGTATATTTATTCTTAGGATATTTCTGAGCAATGTATTGTGTCCGATAGGCATTTTATTTTTGGGTTACTTTTAAGCTACAAAGAAATCCTTTACCTTGCTATGTTTTGAATGGCCATATAATTTGTTTTGAATTACTTTCCTGCTTCAATGAAGTGAGACATTCTCGTGGACAATAGTTCGTATAAGTCCGTTAACCGATGCCATAGTATGCACCATCGGCAGGAAAATAATCCTCTGAAGAAGAGATGGTCATCCACCCATGACAGATGAGTCCTGTCCCTTCTTCTGGGAATTAGTGGCTGGATGGGCGCAGCCACGCGGGCCCCAGTGCAGGACCCAGGCGGAGAGTTGTTTCATCAGCTCCTAGAAACTAATTGGACCCTTTTGGGAATGTTCTAAACAGCCTGTTCATTATAATTAGAGACATCGTTTATAACAAACTGAAGTCAGAATGGTTGGCATTAAAAAATCATTATTACATAAGAATGCTAATGAAAATATTCTTTCCGAAATATTTCAGTGACTGGCCTGATTTTGTTACTGTGCCTGAAATTTGGTATTTCTAGAAATTTTTGAGGTAAATTTCCTTTTCTTTTCTTTTTCCTTCCTTCCTTTTTTCCCCTCCTTCCTTCCTTCCTCTCTCCTTTCTTTTGGAATACTGGAGATTGAACCCAGGATCTTCGCACTGAGCTATATTCTCAGCCCATTTTTTAAATTTCTTATTGTGAAACAGGGTATCACTAAGTCACAAGCTACCCAGGTTGGGCTTGAACTTGCAAACTTCCTGCCTCAGCTTCCCAGATTGCTGGGATTGAATATAGGTGTTTGCTACCATGCCCAGCTAAAAATTTTAAATCTTATCTCATTATACACACATTTTCCTGATAATATCACATAGAGAATAGGTGTGAGGTAGTAGCTGAAGGGGCAGAAACTTTAGCAGACTTGGAAGGTATTAGGACCACTGCATGACACTTGTTTCAGTGTGCCAATATATGTAAAGATTTGCAAGCATTCAGGCACACAGATTCAAGGAAGATCTTATTTAAATGGGTACAAATGTGAGTCTACTGTTTCTGCCTTGAGTAGCACTAGCAGGCTGCCTGGCACAGCTGGGGGAGCCCCAGACCCACATCAAGAGTGTGTCTGTGTGACCACCCCTTTGCTTACTCTGTGATGTTGAGGGGCAAGGACACCCATCTCTCCCCATTTATACAACTGAAATAATGCCACGTCTCCTAAGGCTATTTTGAAGAACAAATGTGAGTATCAATGAAGGCATTTTATAAATTTTATAGTTACAGTTATAAGCTTATTAGAAAGTCACTACCTTATAAGGATCTTGTAAAAAGTGGAAGTAACATATGGGAAATGTTTGACTCAGTTCTTAGCATAACTCCTCAAAAATTCATCTCTATTTTGGTTTAATTGAAGTATGTGCTGAATGAACGTGGATTCCTATCCAAGGGGTCTTTGAGTTATGGATGAGGCTGTTTACTAAGAAAATAAAAGAGATGTAGTCCATATCAATATTGATAACATAAAGGGAGTGTTATAATAATGAAAAATATTGCGTGAGAGATGCAGAGTGGGGTGATACAAAGTTTTTGAGGGGAGAAACTGCATCTGGCTGAGTGAAATGAGGAGAAATAGGAGTAAGTGAGAAATAGGATTGAACATTGTAGGTGGCATTTGTTCTGATGTTGTTTGTTTGCTTTTGGTTTTTTTGATACTGGGTCTTGCTGTGCAGTTCAGGCTGGCCTTGAACTCACTATGTAGTCCAGACTGGTCTCAAACTTATAGCCTCAACTTCAGCCTCCCAAGAGATGTGATTACAGGTACAGGCGACTTCTGAGTTAATGAGTGTTTTGCACAGATCTTTGTTTTAATCAAACAGACACCTTTTATGTGTCAGAAGAAAGATCTAGACAGAGAAAGAGATTTGGTTGTCATTGAAAGAATGATGTTGGTAATAAATTACATTAGATTTGACAATTTGTTTTTTGAGGCACTGGGGATTAAACCTAGGGCTTTTGCACTATTACTATTAGTTTTTAATTTGACTCAGTGCCTTCCTAAATCACTAAATCGCCCCGTGCTAGGTTTGAATTTTGATTCTCCTGCGGCAGCCTCACACAGTGCTGTCATTATAGGCATGCACCGCAACGCCTGGTAGGTTTCATAACTGTGACCAGGAAAGCGTTCAGGTTAAAGAGAGGAGAGCAGGGTGGAATCGTAGGGAAAATGCCAACGTGGAATTGTGGGCAGAGGAGCAGTAGTTGCTAGCAAAGGGATAGAGCACCAATGTAGACGCGTAGAGTTTAGAGGTGGGATGCAGTTTTAGCTGCACATTTCCCTAGAGGTTTTTATTTTTTACTGCTTTAGAAGATCATATATCAAAAACATGTTCCAGATTAATAGTGTTCTCTTTTCTGAAAGTTAATTCTTGCAAGTCAAAAAAAGCACAATGAAACATGTCAGAATTTTTTGGGATGTAATCTGAAATATCTAAGCAGACAAAGTTTTTCAGTATACATCTACTATACTAAATTAGCTGGAAAATGAGAATTATTTATGTCTTGTAATTTATATTGATCCAAACATCTGGATTTACTTGATGACTATTTGCTTATTATATCTTTTTCAGACTTTTCAGTCTATTGATAACCTCTAAACAGCATGTTTTTGGGGTCTTGTTTCTTTAATTTGTCTGATCATTTCTGTCTTTAATTGGAATTTTCAGTTCCTTTACATTTGGTGAATTATAAACATATTTGGATTGGAGTCTCTTAAATTATTCATTTCTATTTGTTTCATCTATTATTTATTTTTTGTTACTCTTTTCCCTTTAGGTTTGTCAAGCATTTAAAATACTATTTATCTCCCCATTATCTTTTTAGTTATACCTCTTTGGGATTTAAGTAGTTGCTTTAGTGCTTACTTATTTAGTACTTACTTGTTTAGTGCCTAAGTCAGATAATATTCTCCCTGTTCATGAGGAACTTTACAACTTTATAGTGAAACAGTATCTTTACCATACCTTTGTGTTCATATTAAATATTTTGCTTCTCATGAATCATTTTTATTTTTCTTTAAAATGACCCTTAAAATTAAAACAATGCCTTTAAAATTATACCTTTCCAATGGCATCTCTCTTTCAGATGGCGCAGATCTAGGCTGCTTTCTTGTCTTATTTACTGGAGATCTGAAGAACTTCCTTTACAACTATTTAGTAGTGTGGGTTGGTTAACAATTCTCTTGGTTTTCATCCGCCTCAGAATGTTTTTGTTTCAGATACTAACGCTTTCAGACATTTCAGCAGTGAGATCAGGGCTTGCTGTCTCTCCTGCAGCGCTCGGGAGTTGACACTGGTGAGACCTAGAGATCTTAGGACACCACTGGGGATTCTCCCAGCCATCTCATCCCCAGCTTTTCACACCCTAGGATTTCTGCTCCCTTGTTACACTTCTGTGCACCTAATGCAGGCTCCAGGAGGGCATGGGTTAGTAGTGGAGTGGACTTGGCTTCTCTCCTGCCTGCTGGCCCCCTGCCAACTGTCTATGGAGGACGTTTCCTCGGTCTGCTGTCTTTTGGGAATGAAAGCCGCTGCAGTTTCTTTCCATGTAGAAAAGGTTCACCCTTTGTTGAAACTTCGGTCATCTAGTTTTTTCTCATTATGCATTCTTTGAGTTTTTAGAAACCTATCTCAGTTTCTGTTGCTATGGAGGCAGCACCTGTCTCCTACAGTCCGATCACTGGTCCTTACTTCTTGTTATACAGACTTTCCTTTTCCAGTGTCTTTTTCACGCTATGCATCATATTTCCATGATAAACAACTTCATCCCATGGAGTTTAGGAAATATTCCAGCATGGAATATCCTCTGATGGAAGGATTTTTCCACTGTCAATGATTTTAGTTTTATTGATCTTATGTTTTATAAACAAATTCAGGCAGGTTTTAACTTCATTGCTGATATAGTCCTACTCAGTGACCTGTGAAATTATGAATTTAACTTGTTATTGGCCTCGACTTATTGAGTTCATATAAAGCATTTTAATTTAGACTTTCTGTGCCATAAACACAATCTAAGTAAGATACATGGAAAAAAGTGACATAGTAGAAAGAGCATGTGATTTCTATCTGAAGACTTCACAAGAGTCCTGGCATCCTTTGTTTCAGCAGAGTAAACATGGCTAAATTACTTGCACTATTTTTGGTTTTGGAACTACTTCCAAGAAAAATTAAGTCCGTGCATCCATCCATCCTTTCTTTAGTCTGCAGGTAGAAATGAGGGTTTTGTTAGCCTCCTTAGCCTGTCTTTAAAACAACCCCTCTTCCTGGTTCACTGGGCTGGGCTCCTCTTCAGATCTCACTGTACTGGATTTCCAAGGTGGTGTGGAGCCCAGCACAGAACAAGGCCAAGGGCACCTTGGCATGTCTTGCTTTTACTTGTTAGTTTCCCCAAATAAGTGGATTACCCCTTTTATTTGATTTGACTTCATAGCTGTGAATTACAAAAATTCAGCTCTCTCATCAGAGCCTTGGCCCTGGCTTCACCAGGGGCTGAGTGGAAACACTTCAAATCCCTAGAGGTGTTCATCTCTTGGTAGCTAGATGTGTCGACATTTAATATTATTCTCATATTTGAAATAGTATTTGTTTTCAAAGGGCAAGGAAAAGTATACGGGCTCCTGAGAAAAGTGATAAAAAATTTTAAATTTCATTTCTTATAATGGTTTCTATTTTCTAAAGCAATAATGTTTCTAGAAGAGCTATCCCTGATCAGGTCTCTGTAGAAGCTCCCCTTATACACAGATCTGATTTAACTTTTTAAATTAAAATGTGATGTTATTATTTAAAATTCCAATTAGAAAAATGCAATTTAAATGACAACTATTTTTCTTTCAAAAGTACTAATTGCTTTATGTGATGATCTTGAACTTTTTTTTACAATTTATATATGCAATTCAGATTTTTAAAGATTCTTTAACATATCCGAAAACAATAATTTGCTATTTTAGTTATAACTCAAAAGTAACATACATTTAAAATTAACCTTCATGTCAAGTGTTTAAGCCTGAGAACTTGGGAAATTTTTTTGTCATGCTGAACGGACAAGATTATGATGATTAAATTCAATGGTTTAATTTATCTTAAGCAACAACGTATGTGCCCAGAATAAAGTTACATAATTATTTGAACAGTAGTGTTCATTCATTGATTTAGGTATATTATATTTATAGGTATCTATACTCTAAATCATATTTTAGACAGGATATATAACAAACATTTTGTATAACTTACTTTTTACCCTTAGTTCAATAATTTGATGAAGTTTTAAACAGTAAGGTTTTGGATTTCATGCACCTGGGGAAAAATGAAACAAAACAAAACAAAACAAAACAAAACAAAACCCAGTAGGGTACACACACACACACACACACACACACACACACCCCACAGATAACAACTAAGTGTGAAATGTGAACGGCACCTTTCTAGGTAATACTGATCATAATTGAAAAGTAACAGCAGAAATAGGCAACTGAGAATCAAATAAATAAGATATATAATATGTCAATGACAATAAGTACTAGGAAAAAAGAAAATAAGGGGCAACAGAGGACTAGGGACATGTGGACAACAGCTCTGAAGGGAGGCAGTACAGCCATGAGAGAGGTAGGAGGTATTGCAGGAGACAGGCATTGTTAGAGGCTGTTAAGGTTGATAGTTTGTGTCAAGTTGAGCAATTTAGAAGTTAACTAAGAGACTCAGCAGTTAACTAAGAGATTCAGCATGAAGCCAGGGTTCTTTGTAAATATCCTCATCCTATGCAAGGGAGAGCAAGGAGATTTTGTGAGTACTATGCTCACCTTGGAAAGGAATGGTGTTGGCAGCTTGTGTACAATATAAAGTAGGAGAGAGACTTGCTGGGTTCTTTTTGCCTTTGTGCTTTGGCTGGCTGCTGCTTTGAAGTGTTGCCCCTGTGCTTGGACACCCTGCCTTGGAGCCAGCTGATTATGGACTGAAACCTCCACAAACAGTGAGCTAAATAAACCTTTCCTTTTGTCAGCAACAAGAGAAAAAAGTAAGGTAGAGACATTGAATCAGAAAGGTCTCTTTCATATGGGTAGAATCACTGCTATGCCTCAAGAATAAGTCTGTATGCTCTTAGAAGGATTTGCTGTCACCCATGAGTAATAGAAACTTCAACCCTGGTCTCATAACAGCGTTCTTTGTATATCAACTCTATTTTCTTATTCTGTAGTATGAACTAAGCAAATCAAAAGGCTCCCCTGGTCAATTTAAGATTGAAGTACATTTCAAACTAAAACATTATTTACTCTTTGTTTTAGCTAGTTTAATAATTTATTCCACAGACTTCCATATTTATCAAATAAGCATTTGTAAGGAAATCCATTACAGCATTATCTGCAATAGCAAAAGCTTAGAAACAATTAAAAGGATGACTTAGGAAGAGGTTAAATAGGTTATGGTACATTCATGGGATAAAATATAGGCAGCTGGTATAAAGAAAAAGCAATTTGCACTTTGAATAGCAGCATAAGATAATCTCCATGATAAACTACTAAATGAGAAAAGAATACCAATAAGAAGGTAAGAATTTTAGATCTGATAAACAAATCTGGCAAAATAACAGGATTCAAAATCATCCAGAAATCAACATTTTCAACTGAACTTACTAACCAAGAAATCAGGAAAACAATTTTACTTACAATAGCTTAACAAAGTCCTAGTTTAACCAAAGAGGTCAAAGACTTCTATAGTGAAAATTACAGAATATTAAAGAAATAAATTGAAGACACGAGAGATCTCCCTTGTTTGTGAATTCATGGAATTAATATTTTAAAAATGCCCACGTTACTGAAAGTGATCTGCAGATTCAGTGTAATTTCAACCAAAATTCCAAAAACGTTTTTCGTAGAGCCAGAAAAAAAAATCCCAAAATTTGTGTGGAAACACAGAGTAGACAAAGCTATCCTGAGCAAAAAGAGCAACCCTAAATGTGTTACACTACCCAATTTCAAAACATACCACAAATCCATACTAACAAAAACAGCATGGCAGTGGAATAAACATAGCTGTGTAGACCATAAATAGAGGATACAGATCAAACCCACAAAATTATAGCCAACTAATTTTTGACAAAAGGGCCAAAGATGTATGTTGGGGAAGACAAAACAAAACAAAATAAAAACAAAACAAAAAACAAACCACAGTCTTTTTTTTTCTGCTTAAATAGAATTTATTCCATCCCAGTTTTTATACAAGAACTATGTCTGAGGGCACAGACAGCTATCCCAAAAATATCAAGATATAGTGCAGTAATCATCTTTAATTTCCTGTTAATTTAAACCAGATCCCTCTATAACTTATACTGTTACATCATGATTGATATTACTTAAATCTGATTTGTTTGATTGGTTCTTGTTATTGATAGATTTTATTCAAAACTGTTAGGTTGATAGTATCATCAGAGGATATAGACAACTTTACAGAACATAACAATGATTTGCTACAATACCCATTCTGATTTGATTAATACCTGTTTCAATAGCTCTACACTATCTAAAAATTTGTATGTCTATTAATACTGTTATGCACTGATATATTCAACTATATTTTATCTGATGATATAGCCATTTCTATTGATGATTACAAGAGACAACACAATAACCGTGGTAGAACTCCTTGTACAGCAATTATATATCATTTTAGTTTTATGTATCTCTAGGATTATGCTTCGCTCTGTCCTGCTTTGTTCTGTTTCTCCCTCTAATATAGAAAGTATATAAATACATGTTAAGATGCGTGCTCCATAAAATCTATTAACAGTTTATGAGAACTGATCTTATGACACATGATGAAATGAACCAATACTTTGAAGGGGAAAAAAAGGCACTACAGTACTCAGTGCTGATTCCGTAGTGTCATGATGTGAAATCCAGCAATACTATTAATCTTCAATCAGAGTGATTTTAATCTGCTTTGCAAACCACAGTCTTTTTAATAAATGGTGTTGGGAACTGGGTATATATCTATAGAGGATTGAAATTAGATATCTCTCACCCTGCATGAGACACTTTCTTGTTATTGAGACACAATACCTGACATCAGTGACTTAAGGGAGGAGAAGGTTCTCTGGCTCCTGCTTATAGTCAATGGTTTGTTGACTCTAAGGCAGACACTGGGTGTAGGGGGCAGAGCAGAGGAAAACCTGCTCACATCGTGGGTATCAGGAAGCAGAGAATGAAAGAAGAGCCAGAACGGGAGGTCTGTCTTGCCCCAATGACCTGCGTCTTCCAGTCAGGCCCACTTTCCAGTAGCACATTGTAGATGGTCCTCTGATCTGGACGCTGCCCTGGTGGTCTAATTACTGTGCTCTGGCCCCTGAGGCCATGAGGCCTTTGGGGGACACTCTTGATCTTTAAATCGTAACACACCCTGTATGAAAGTCAATTCAGAATGGGTCAAAGACTCAGGAATGATACCTGAAACTTAGAACTGCTAGAAGAAAACATAGAGGAGACAATTGAAGTCACAGGAAAAGTCAGGAATAGCACAGGAACTAACAGCAAGAATTGACAAATGGCATTGCATCAGATCAAAAGGTTCCTATACAGCAAAGACAAGAGTGGAGAGACAACCTACACAGAATAAGAGCAAGTTTTTACCGGGTACTCTTCTGACAGAGCATTAATATCCAAAATATATAGAACCTCTCTAAATTAATACTCTAATCCCCTAATCAATAATTGGGTAAGTGAACTGAATAGCCATGTCTCAAAGGAAGAAGTACAAGTCATCAATAAGTATATAAAAAAGTGTTTAAGTTTTCTAGCCATTAGCGAAATGCAAATCAAAGCTATGCTGAAACTGCTCCTCTCCCCAGCCAAAATGGCTAATGTTAAGAATATAAATAACCAACCAAGCAAATAAAACAAAGTAAAATAATGTGAAGAAAAAGGAAACCTTCCGCAATGCTGCTGGGAATGTAAATTAGTAAATCACTAGGCAGATCAGTATGGAGGCTCCTTGAAAAACTAAGAATTGAGCTACCATTTGATCTGGCTATACCATCCTTTGGTGTGTACCCAGAGGGATTCAAGTCAGGGTAGGGACACCTGCATACCCGTGTTTGTTGCAGCACACTTCACAATTGCTAGGCCATGGAAAATAGTCCAGGTGGTGAGGTTCTGAGTTAGATTCCCAATATAAAAAAAAAAAAAAGCAAAAAGAAAAAATAGTCTAGATCTCCATCAACAGATAAGAAGACAAAGAAAACATGGTCTACGTATGCACAGTGGAATGTTAGTCATCAGTAAAAGAGAACAAAATCTCATAAATTTCAGGGAAATTGGAGAGCATTGTGTTAAGCAAAATTATCCACTCAGTCAAATATTGTAAGGTTTCTCTCATAAGTGGAATGGGGAGGGGAGAGAGAGAGAGAGATAGAGAGATAGAGAGAGAGAGAGAGAGAGACAGAGAGAGAGAGAGAGAGAGAGAGAGAGAGAGAGAGAGAGAGAGAGAGAGAGAGGAGATAGACTAAGGCATATAAGACAGGGGATAGAAAAGTAGAAAAGTGGATGGGAGAATATTTGAGAAGAGGAAGGGACCAAAGTGAGTGAAAAAAGGGAGGGCAGGAGGAGTGATGAGAGGTAAAAAAAGTACATCACGTGCGTGCACGGATACGCTAAGATGAAATCCACTGTTCTGCATAAAAATATGCACTGATTAAAATGAGTTCAGAACAAAATCCACCAAAAGTTTAACATCAGAAAAACAGAGCAAGATGCAGAACAATGGGTACAGCAGACTATATCTTATGTTTAAAATGATATATGTGTAGTATTTATATCATTAATACATATAATAAATGCATAGACTGCTTTTGAATGAATACTGCTAACTCTTGTTGCAGGTGGCTAATAAACCAGAGGTGTATAATAAAACCAGCCTTTTGTTATACACCCCTTCAACTGTTTGAATCTTGTTCAGGTTCATGTACTATTTGTTAAATTTTTTATACCTGTTAAATATTTATTATAAATCAATCAATATCACTTCAAATGTTTATAAGGCCAAGAATCTGTAGGACTAAAATGTGAAAAGTTATTGTGATTACATTTGAACATTTTTACTCTAAATCAGAATATCTTTTAATCATATTTTAATAAACTTTAATTGTACATCTAGCAGGCATGGCTTAGTCTGGTCTAGGCAAGGAAGAGTCATAGAACAATTTTTTATTCTTATTCCTTTCAAAGATGACAACATTTTATAGAAGAAGTAGCTCATAAAAGATGTAGGGGTACTATTTCATTCATAAAATAAAGAACAAAGTACATAGCAAATAGAGGTTCATAGATGTGAGTTCACTAAAAATTCTGCCTCTTACTATGATTTTGGCAAATAAAGTTCTGGTTTCTTCATATAAAGTAGAGCTACAGGAATACTTCAATGCACTGTGTTGATTATTTAAAAGATATGTCATATAAGTTACTGGAATACAGTGATCTTGGTTATCGAATGGCTCCAAGATTGAACTTTCCACTACTCGAACAGCAAAGTTAAAAAATATCTGCTTGGTGTTCGCAATTTTGCTGGATAGTCAAACTGAAAATCTCACTTGATAGAATCTGACCAGATCGAGAGTGGGCACACATCACGTCTCTGTACTTACAGGGGTGGCGTTTCAGTCCATCCTCTGCTCTTGCCAAGACAACATACAGTGGGCTTATGTTAATGTGTTAAAACATTTGTCATTGTGCTTTTTATCACTTTATTTGCATAAAGTATCATAACCAGGGTTCCAGAGAAAGTTAGTGGTACCATCGTTGCAAAATTTGTTAAGGTCCTTGAAAAATGAATTTATAGTTGTAATTTTTGGGCCTCAGAACCAATTATTTGGTTTTCCTTTGGAAAAAATAGATTTAATTTGTGAACTTTTTGACATTTGAGCATGAATTTGAAACAAATTGAGCTCAACAACTAATATGTCAGTCAGTACATAGTGATTGTCAGGAAATAAAGTGCAGAAAGAGGCTATTTTTGGTAATCAGTTTGATAACAGGAATCAAACTCAGGACCTTACACTTGCCACACAGACTCTGTGCCCCTAAGTCTCCTTTTTAACTAATTAATTAAAATTTTATTTTAAAGAGAATAAAACCAAACAAAATAAAACAGAATAAAGCTAATCCAAACCAAACAATGAAAGTGATACAGGACATCAAAACAGGATAGTAGGAAATCAACAATGGCTACCATAATACACCTCATTGTCTTCAAAATTGCTGCCTATACTATCAGACATAATAAAATCATACAGAACCGAACAGAATAAAACCTATCAAAATAGAACACTGAATAAAACAAAACAATAAAATGGAATAAAACAAAATGGTGAGAACAATATTGGATTTTTGAAAGGAAATGCCCTATAGTTACTACACGGCGTATTGTTATCCTCTCAATAGATGCTCATACCACCAGCCTTGGGCCTGCAAAGTCAATCAAACAATACAATCATTAAGTTGTTTTTATACCACAGTTGCTGTCAACTTAGCCTGTCCTCCAAATCAACCAGCTGCTAACAGGCTTGTGTGTGTGTGTGTGTGTGTGTGTGTGTGTGTGTGTGTGTTCTTGTCTCCCAGCCTGCATGCCGATTGGCTCACGGGAAGGATGAACTAGTTTGTTTCTCCTACCAGGCCCTGCATGGCTTGCGTTGGCTCGTGGGAAGGGCAAATTGGCTCTACATCTCCTTTTTCAATCATGAAGAAAAATCCCCTAAAGCCAAAAGTCCTATGGTCAGTGCGTTAGTAGCAGTAGCAGAGCCAGCCAGCTGGAGAATGAGTGGATGAAGTGCTGATATCAGAACCGGGCCCTTGTGGAAATCAGCGGAGAAACAGGGAGGCAGTTTAGGCTGCGGTGCAAGGTGAGCCAAGGAAAGGCGTGGACAAAGAAACTGCTGGGAACGGGGTGGGCGGGACAGTTAGATGGGCACGTGTGAAAGCAGCTGGGTAGCAGATGAGAGCTGTGTCAGCCCTGGAGCTTCCTGAAGACTGTTCTTAGCAGCTGGGCCTTCAGGGTTTTGGGAGGAAACCAGAGAGGAGAAGACCTAAGAGCAGATGGGGCGGGAAGAGGCTTGATGTGAATGATGAAGGGGAGACAGAGGAGATACCTGACAGGGCCATCGGGTCAGGGGAGAAACTGAAGACCCCAGACAGCGGAGGGTGCTGGTGTGACCGATGCGAGTAGAGGCAGCAGGGAAGAAAATCATGATGGAAGGCTTAGCCCTGCAAGGGGCTAGGGATCATGCTTCTGAGAAAGGCAGAGCAGGAAAAAGTGGTGGTGATGTAAATGTTAGGTTGTGGAGGACAGGGAGGGTGAAGGGCTTCATGCTTGTTTTCCTGAACCTTGAAATAAAATGGTCCATGGGCAGTGTTTGTGTCTGGACTGGGCTTTCAGGGTCGAGCACGAGAAGAATGATTTGGACTATCTGTTGTCAGCAATGGAAAGAAACCACTGGTTGGGAGGAGGACAAGGCTGGCTGCACAGTGCTAAGAGTCCAGGCCAGTGTCAAAGGTGAAGTCACTCAGGGGTGTGTGGCTCTCACAGCAGCCTGGACCCAGGACACGGAAAGAGCAGGAAGCTGACCAGATGCACTCAGGTGCAAGAGCCCAGGGAACTGCAGCCCTGGGCAGTGAAGCTGCTGAACAGGAGAGGAAGCAGAGTCTCTTCAAAGAATATAGAGGGGCACATGGGACCAGAAAGCCGGGGTGATGGCGGGGGTGGGGGGGGACGGGACTGGACGACAGAGCATTGCATGTGTGGCTGCAGGGGGAGCACTTCAGAGCTCTGTTTTATAGTTTGTTTTGTTTTTGTTTTGGTGTGGGAAAGAAACCTGCTTCAGGTGGTTTATTTTATTTTTAAAGTTTTGTGTTAGTAGTACATGTTTGTAGTGTATGATTGCATACATTGTGGGGAGTTGGTACGTGTTTTATTGTCTGAAAATTCTCATAACAGTCTCTGGTTCCTTTGTGGTTTGTGTCTTTGGCACAGATCATAAGCAGTATGTCCAGGGCTTAAGGAAAATTGTTCTCTTTCTTTGAGAGCTTTGTTCAAGGAAACTAATACTGTTAGAGGGGGAGTCCAGAGGTTTATGAAAAGCTAGGTTTCAACAAAGGCCTGGTAGGTCTCTGCCAGTTTCCTGGAAACCTGTGTGTGAGAGAGAAAGAGAGACAGAGAGAGGCAGAGACAGATGTAAAAGAGGAGAAGGAGGAGAGAAGAAACTAGTGTAAGCTTAGAGATTTATATTCCTCTTCCTTATTTTCAAAGGTAAAACCAGTAATCCACAGCAGGATCCATGTGTCAGCGCGCTTTAGAAAACCACTTCAGGAACCCTGCACGATCTTGTAAGTTGAAGCCCTTTCCATCATAGTTGGGATTGGCTTTGTGTCTTCCTTTTGCTTTGGAGTTGGAGTTTTCTAGGCATTATCTGTTTCAAATAGTGTGGTTTCTTTCCCCTCCTCCCTCCAGCTTGATTGCAAATGGAGACCTCATAAGCCCCGCTTCTCGCCTCCTCATTCCCAGAAAAGCCTTGAGTCAGTGGGATCACGTACTACAGATGGTCACGGAAAAAATCACGCTCAGGAGTGGGGCTGTCCACAGGTAGGTAAGGCCTGCTCCAGGTAGGTGGAAGGGCTCGGGATTGTTTGGACATATTCCTTGTAGGCTCGGGAGCTTCTGGTTCCTAGATTTGACTTTGGGTTTCCCAGTTGGGCTCTGTTTGCCTCAGTTTCTTGATCAGTAAAATGGCTATGCACCTATTCTTGTCCCGTGGGATTGTTCTAAGGAATGAGGCAGTCACATAAAGAGCTTCCATAGCCCTTGGTCCATCGAATGCCATTAGCAAGAATTAATGGTTTTCATACCTTCGGTTTTCAGCGCATGCGCAAGCAACCACAAATGTGGTAGGACTTTTTTTTTTTTTTTTTTTTTGAGAGAACCAGCTTATTAACTCTTAGTTAACTCTTTTTTAGAAGATGCTTATAATTACTTGAGGATTCAAACTGTATCTCCAGGATAAAAAAATTACCAAACGCCAGGAGATGATTAAGGCGTAGGCAGGTTAGAAAAGATAATCATCTAAACTTAAAATATCAAAAGCTTTTCCTTAGTCTTTTAAATTTAAGTAAACATTGATTGAATTAATTGAAATGGTGATTTTTAAATTTTGAAGTGTATGAAATTATCCCTTGATGGATGCTGACTTGATTTCTTTCAGGTGGAGAATAAACAATATAGAATTAATATGCAGTAATACGGGTACCCACCAATCGAGAGTATGCACTGTACACATATAAATACTTGAAATCCATTCAAGGAGTTTGCCTTAGTTCTCTTCGATATCTTTCTCCACCCAAGCCTCGAATCTATTACATCGATGGAATCCACTCTTATTTTCAAGTTCTTAAGTTTGTTATTATACACACACACATGACAATATATGCTCTCAAATAACTGTATATTTTGTCTTTTATTTAAACGTGTGTACAGATTAATGTATACATATTTACATTATTAATGTATATGTTAAAAGCCTTTGAGATTTTAAATACAATTGTTCTTATTGAAAGCAATTCTTTAAATGTGGCAAAAATTCAAATGGCACAAAGTATAAATTAAAAGTGTTTTTCCCACTTCAACCTCATACTCTTTTGAACATTTGGAAATATTCTATGCATATGCAAGCATATATATTTTATTTCTTAATGGCATAATTGTGAACACATATGCATATTTGTGTACAAATAAGTACATAGGTGTATGTACACACACACTCCTTCCTTGCCTTTTATTGAACAACAAACCTTTGAGATTATTCTTATAGCTAGACCACAAATAGCTATTTTATTATTCATATTGATGGCGAAGTATTCCATTTTGTGAGTGCGTGCTAATTTATTTTACGGTGTTCTCTAGGTAGAAATTTTTTGGTCAGTTCCAATGTTTGCTATCACAGATACAGGTCTTTGAACATAAGCAGAGTTTTCTGGAAGATTCAAGTTTAGAGCTGAATTGTATCATGTGGCAGATACATTTCTGATGAATACTGCAAAAGAATTTGTACTAATTTATACTCTCTCTAGAAGTTCATGAGAAACCCTCTCCTATGTCCATTTTTATCTGGGCTGTGAAACCAGCACAACATTTTCTCTTTTCATTCATTTGTGTTGGCTAAAAATCTCATTGTCTTGATGTTTGTTTATTTGATACACAATGTCTATTTGACTACTCCTTGTGTGCCAGAAATTATTCTAAGTGCTTTACATTTTTATTAACTCAGTGATCCTATGAAGCAAGTAGTGTTATACAACTTTCATAGACATGAAATATCAGTCAGAGCAGGAATGTTCCTTGTCCAGGGTTAAGCTGACAGTGAGGAGCAGGGCTGGGATTCAAGCCCAGCTAGGAAGCTGGTTCCAAAACCTGTGCTCTTAATTACTAAGCCACTCTGTAAGTAGATGACACATATATACATTCCACTATGTAAACTGTCACTTACCTTAGTGATTTATGATACTTTTTACACATTAGGGAAATTGGTCCTTTGTCATGTGAGTTTTAAATGTTTCCAGTTCTTTATATTTCTCTTGCATATAAACAGCTTGAATTTTGATGTAGTCAAATTTTCAATCTTTGTGATCATTAAGTTTACTATTTTAGATCTACTTGACTCTGAGATTGATATTTCTTTTGCCATCTACGTAAGTGCAATCTCACCCAGTAAATGATAAAGCACTCAAAGATATATGTAAACAATATACCTTCTCATGGCCAAATGTATATATTTATATATACAAATATATGTATTTATTACATCTATACATCATCCGTACATGTATATATACAAATTTATCTAAACAAATTCATGCAGAGAAATAAAATATGTGCAAATGCAACCTAGAAATGGAACCATACATCTCCTGAACACTTGAGTACTTAGCGAAACTTAATTCTTAATGTAAGGCCAGATATGGGCGAGATTTGATTGATGCTTATTTGGAACAAACCTGCTTTTCTTTAACAGAACATTTGGAAGTCTTTCTATGCATCAGTGCACTTCTGTACTACCAGCATCCCATATAGACTGGTTTGCTCTGAGTCTGTGATTCTTGTGTTTTGTGGCAAAGGAAGAAAACAGATCAGCCAGAGCAATATACAAGAAAGTGAAACTATGCATTAGGATTTCTTAAATGTTCTTTATCTGGTACCTGTAGGAAAAAGTAGTCTAATCTTAGCCGGAGATTTTGAGTTCATGGCTATGTTGCCCTTTAATTTTGAGCTATAAAAGTTAACTACTGATTCAGATCTAAACAGTGTGGAGGAACAGGGAAGAAGAATGTCTGGCTCCAGGCCAGGGGTTCTCAGCCAGGCGCAGTTTCCTCCAGGGGCAGCTGGCAGTGTCTAGAGCTGGGTTTGGTAGTCACAGCTGGGGATGAGAGTGCTTGTCACCTCCAGCTGGCAGAGCCTCGGGTGCTGCTCAGTGTCCTGCTGTGAACAGGGTGACCTCCTCCCTCACCAACCAAGAGCCTTGGGTCCCAAATACGAACTGTGCTGCTGCTGCAGAAACCCTGGCCTAAGGCAAGGCAGGAGGAACAGAGATCTGGGATGTGTGGATGTTTAAACTTGTAGGGCCAGAAGTACCATGCAATAAACAGACTTTGCTATCTGTGTACTAATGACACAGATCCATTTCAGGGGGTGGGTGACTATTTTCCGTGCCCTGCAGGGCTGCGTATAATACAGCCACTTATGTAATCAGTGAACAAACACAGAGCTCAATGACTTTTGTTTTTATCTTTGTAAAAGTTGATAATCTTTAGCATGTAATGGAAGAAGGCTGGAAATTTCTGTAATGATCATCTTGAAATCTTTCCAGCAACTGACTTGTGAGAACCTTCAAAAATATGCATTGTTTTCCTGGTTTAGTTTTCTAATGGTCTTTTCTCCTCTCCCCCTTAAAAAAAAATCTGCGGGCACTTCAGATCATTTGGTAAAATTATCACTGCTCTTTTAATAAGTAATACATTAATTGTGGTTCACAGCAGCCTCAGAATAAAGGAAGGTGCTTGTGAACTCCTGCATGGGAGTGGGGGTGAGGTGGGATGCGCTTTTTTGCTAGGAAGACAGGCACGAATGCTATGCAGTTCCGCATCAGTGCTGCTGGCCTGGGCTCTCCTCCCTCCTGCCTCAAACCTCCCTGGTTCTGACCGAGTCTCTCTGTGGCTGTGATACTTCGCCTGGGAGCTCTTCTTATACAGAATGTGCCCAGCAATTTGTCAGCCTAAAAAGTATACTGAGAAAATGCATGTAAACAATGTCGACAAAATGCAAGTAGAAAATTTAATCTTTCATCATAACTGAGCTTTATTTAAAGCACCATGTCTTATGGAAGGCTTTTTTTGGCGGGGGGGCGGGGAGGGCGTGATAATACTGGTGATGAAACTCAGGGCTCCTGAGCTACTTTCCCAGCCCTTTTTATTTTGAGTCAGGGTCTTGCTAAGTTTCCCAAGCTGGCCTTGAACTTGATATCCTTCTGCCTTAACCTTCTGAGTATCTGGCTGTACAAGTTATTTTTCTTCCACTAAAATCGTACTATGGCAGTACTATAGGTCACCTATTGGATGAAGTCTTTACTAGATAGTAACCAGATCTACAATGTAAACTAGGCTTTTCAATGAATCTAGAGACTCGGAGACATTTATAGTTCAATCATTAGAAGAATAACAGGATGTTTTAATTTACTTTATAAATTAAAGCAGTTCTTTCAATGCTTGTTAAAATTCAAATTTTTGGCATTGGTATTTTGATAGACTTTATACTTTAGAAGGAAAGCTTGTTGAGAATGGGGCGGACCTGGAGAACGGACAATTTTACGTGGCTGTCGGCAGAGATCGGTTTAAGAAATTGCCTTACAGTGAGTTGCTTTTTGACAAGTCCACCATGAGGAGGCCTTATGGGTAAGTCTTCCTCACCCTTCATCGTCTTCGGGTGTTAGTTATCACTTAAAATAGCACTGAATCTTTGTTGACTACAGTTATATTTTATGTAACTGACAATCTTATCTGGTAGAAGGAAAAGCATGCTTGATATATGTTGACTTTTCTTTTTTTTTTTGGCTATAGGAGCTATAACACCGAGATCTAATTGTTTTGGAATTTATAAAAAGACTCTCATAGTATTTTATTTTTTTAACTTGCACTAAATTTATAGTAAATATAAAGATATATTCCTGTGAAGAACATACGGAGAAATGAGCTGCTCTCTATAAACCTCATGGGAATCTTAGTATCTTAACAATTTATCTGAACCAAATAACTTTTTTCAGTTGATTTGGTAAAAGCATCCAAAAGTGTTAAAGAAAAAAAAATCAACATGTTTTATACCTCTTCTAAAAACTGTAAATTATAAAAGCATTATCGTTGCACTTGTACACATCACCAGCTGAGTGCATATTACATGCAAGCTTAGGATGCCACTTGGATTGCATATGATGGCTGTGAATGTTTTGGTCTCCATGAGATGTCATGCCTCATCCAAGGTGCTTTATGTCAGCTTAGAGGGTGCACAGCTGGGCTGCGCAGGACAGCTTTGGCCCCCAATCCAAGACCTCTTGGCCTGGTCACTGTGCCTGGGATTCATCTTGTATTGCTTTCCGCAGTGATTCTGTGACCACTTTGCTGTACAACACTGAGTTTTGTGGTTGTCCACTGCAGAGATCAAACAGACTCTCCCTGAAGTATTTTCCATGATTTTACAAGTTGTGTCACTTGGTAGGGAGGCTGGCTGAGGGTTCTAAACCAGTAACAGAAGAAAGGGAATTTCAGGGGTGGGGCATGAGCTATGCAAGAGCACGTAGTTTCTCAGAACTTTAGAATTATTTACCAGAAGACTTATTGCTAATGATCTTTACTCATCCGTGAAATCAAGTCAAATTTCTGCTAAGGACACTGGCTTACCCTACTGTGAGCCACAAGGTGTACTTGGCAGTAAAACGAAAACTATAATTTATGTTGGCCTGTTACTAAGATTTGCCTTTATGTAGGTGTCCTACCTGTGCAGACTTTTAGCTGAGTCCTAAGATGGGTCTTTTCCTAAGACGGCAGATATTCTGTGATGCAACTTACAGTATAAAAAATAATTTTTTACTTTTGGTGACAATGAGTACTTTAAAAGCTTCCTGAATGTAAATGGCATTATTTCCTCTTTCTCTTCTATGAGAGAGAGAGACATAGTGAACATTACAAAAGCAATGAAAATTTATGTTTTTTAAAAAACTCAACCTGGAAGTTGATACTTAGCTTGAGACATGATTCTTTTAAAATATAAAGAGAACATTTTGGGGTTTAAATAAAAGTGCAATGAAGATATTTAAATTTATTTTAAAGTAAAACTTTATTTCTAGGTGTCATTTTAAATAAAGAATGCAGGGAAACATTAAAAATCATTTGAAAAGGAATTTGGGGATTTTACGACAGTCATTATGAAACTGAGAAAGTATATGATACCTTCTGTGAGACACAAAATGTCAGTGAACAGTTGACTTCTGCGTGGGCTGACAATTGTGCTACATTGTATATTATTTGTAAATGACATCCAGATGTCTAAATTGTGATTTCTTTCCACAGTCAGAAAGCTTCTTCACTGCCTCCTATTGTAGGATCCAGGAAGTCTAAAGGGAGTGTAAGTATCAGAAGCGTTCCTCATTAATGCTGTATATTTCTATAGGAGAGACTGTCCTTTGGGTTTCAATTAAAATCAAAGAATAAGACTTGACTGTCTTCTGGCATATAAACAATTATGTGAAACAACTCTAGAATTTTAATGTTATAATGAAGGACCTAAAACATAGCTAATACTTTTGTAATATAGATTTTAGAATTTTTTTTTTACTTATATAGATACCACATATATTTTATCATATACTTGGAATCTGGGCAGTAACACATGCAATTAAATGAACCATCTTATCCAGTCACACCAGCGGTCAAGTCAGACTTGTTTTCTACCTCTGAAAAAGATTCAAAAGGAAGTTTGATAAGAAAATGGTAATCTCCTATTATTTTTCCCTAAAGGATTGAGAATCATTTCAAATAGTTCTATGTCCAAATCTTTTCAATTTGTCATTCATTCATTATTTGTTCTACGAACATTCATTAAACACGTTTTGTAGGAATGGTGACAAGCTGTTAGAGGTAATTTTTTAACCTGTTTTCAGTGGGAGCCTACACTCCCCCACAGGATGGACCCCACATCCTGCTGTAGTGCCGCTCAGCGTGAGCCTTTCTCTTCTTGCCTTTTTGAAATCACCAGTAATGACCAGGACTGTTGTGGCATCACCCTGAATTAATGAAGCAACATCCTGACTTTTTAAAATAAATGACAGATGTTCAGTGACACACACCATCATCCCTTTTTGTCATTTGACATTCTTGAAGACGAGTTGAGGGTGTGTAAGTAGTGCTGAGCTCAGCACAACAGACAGACACTTCCCAGCAGTCCTCTGCTGGGTCTCTTGTCCTGTTTCTGACAGTGCTCTTGTCTTCAAGAAACACAGGATCTAATAGAAACACAGAAGGGAGCCTGCAAAGGCAACAAACAAGTGAAAGTTACAAATCAAAGACATGTGAGGTTGGTGACTATGAGGAGGACAAAGAATCAAGGAATTGGTGAGCGCTGGCAGCCAGGGCGCTGAGCCTGCGCTCTGCCTTGAGGACCACTTAAGACTCAGGTGAAGGCGGACAGGGACAGGGACTTGAGGCAGCAGGGTGGAGGGCAGGAGGAGACTGCACAGGTGAGAAGCAGTTGTGCTGGCTGGCAGCCATGACCCCTGGGGGCTCCATAGTGCGCCACACTCTTGGGGGAGCGGAAGAGTGAACTGCTGGGGAAGTCCAGGCATGCAGAACATGGGAACTGCTTTTGTCCTCTTGTTTTTCTTTATTTGTTTCTCAACCCCCAAGGCCGGCATCCTGATGAGCTGCCTTTGAGATGAAAAAGGAGGCACAGAGAGCAGCAGCCACCTGTCCCAAAGCTCCCCCTGAGCATGCAGCAGGGAGGGATGGAGCCCGGGGCCTGCCCAGAGCTCAGGCCCTGACCCTGCTGGGACAGATGCTCATGGCAGATGGACGGCTAGATAGCAGAACAAAAAGTTGCATTTTTAACCTTTGGGGGAACCTTGGATCTTTCATGCAGGGAAAGACTGAACATGACGGGAGGATTTCTCCTCAGTTGTGAGGCAATTGAGTGGCTTTGGTATAAGGAGCCAGGAGCCTGGGCCAGGGCCCGAGGTAGCCAGAGGAGATGACTGTTTATGAAGAATCAAAGGATTGCTTGGTGATGGGATGTGTAGGGCGCAGAGAGAGGTGGGAGCCAGAGATGATCATAGAGTTTCCGAGCTGGGATACCAGAGATAATGACCATTCCATGAAAAACAAAGACTCAAAAGTATCAACCATTTCCGTGCTGTGCCTTGGAAAAATGAAACGCTAACAGCTTTTGTCCCCCTCACAGTGTCCTCACAGCACTCTGGCTCTATCTGCCATCCATTCAGCATGTGTTTACTGAGCAAGTACCAAGTGCTCTACCCCCTGCCTGGTGCATAGTGGTGAAGAGACAGGGACGCAGACCCAGGGAGCATTCACTGTGGTCGCGTGTGTGTGTGTGTGTGTGTGTGTGTGTAGTCGGTGGATAGCCAGACTTTCAGTTCACAAATGTATGAATAATTTCTGATAGCAATAAATGCCATGAGTGAGCTAAAATGTGGCAGGGCATTAATTTGTATAAAATCGTCCAGCACAGACAAGTGGAGGAGCCACACATTAGCAGGAGAGGTGACAGAGAACCCAGATCCTTCCTGAAGAGCATAGCATGGGAGAGGGCGACAGGAAGGCAGGTTGGTCTGAACTAGAGTCAGAGAGGCAGGAGACAGAACCATCCCACGTGGGCCGGGCAGGGTGTTTGGATTCTATTCCTTGGTGGGGTGCTGGGTGGGGACCTTCCAGCAGGAACAGTGTGATTTAACGCACGTTTTTCTAAAGCTCCTTCTGGCTGTGGTGTCTGCAGAGGTGTGCACGGCAAGAA
This sequence comes from Cavia porcellus, assembly GCF_034190915.1. Lineage (NCBI taxonomy): Eukaryota > Metazoa > Chordata > Mammalia > Rodentia > Caviidae > Cavia > Cavia porcellus. The sequence continues at coordinate 27,494,557 of NW_026947496.1, read as the reverse complement.
CAGAAGAATAGAAGCAGGAGGCTGAGGGCCAGTTGGCGTCCACGCACGTGTCGCAGCCCCTGTAATTCTGCCTTAGTGTGGGTGGTTGATGGACTCTCTATCCCCCATCCCCCACAGCTGTTCTGAGGGGTTTTCTGGCCTGGGCCCTGTAGGGGTCTGGAGATCCCTAACACCACGGGTGTGGAAGGTGTGTCCTAAAGAGGGGACAGGACGCACCCTGCTATCAGATAGGGATGAGCTTAAGAGCACGCCAGATTTGGGAGGCAAAACCACAAAACAAGGCCATATGTTTCAGGTGGTAAGGCAGGTGGGGGGCTCTTCAGGAGCCCCAGTATCACCCCGGTGTGTACAGAGGGTGTTCACTGCACCCTTCGGTGTGGGGAGGAGGGGGGGGGGAGGTGGCCCTGGACTCCCGGCAGGGAGCGCCACTGAGGGAGTCACAAGTGGACTTTTAGCAGTTTAAGGACAGGCACTGGGTTCCTTTAATGCGTAGGGACTCCGTGTGATAGGAGCAGAGGAGGCGTGAGCTGGGGACTCTGAGAGGTCTGCTGACCTCGACCTCCACCCCGCTGCCGCTGGAAAGGGAGAAGAGAGGTGGAGGGAGCCGCTGGCCTGCGCAGCCCAGGGGACTCGCGGGGACCCCGACTCGGGACAGCCCGGGATGCATTCTGCGGAGCAATGCGGGGACCCAGGGCAGCGAGCGAGTTAGAACAATTTGGGTCGCGATTGTATCTCTAAGAACAAAGAGAAGATGCGAAAGAGTCACCCTGGGTTACTTTGAGTTGGGGAAGGCTGGGGCCAGGTCGCCGCGTGGGCAACGGCGCCCCCTACCGGAGAGACGGGTCAGCGCCAGCCAGGAGCTCTGCCTGGTCCGCAGCCACTAAGGGAGTGCAACACACCAGCAATATGACTCAATGGTTTAATAACAGTAATTTACAAGATACTGCGATGATTTCTAACTTTTTATTAAAAACTGCATGCTTGTCATGAGTAGCTATCACAGAGTCACTGCGAGGGAGGTTACGCACGTGTGGTAGTAAGGTCCTCATACCCTGCCAATTGCCATGGGGAGAAACAGAGTCCCGGTGGGTGGTGGGTGGCAGGGCAGCTCACATTCGCCCTGCCCAGCAGCTGCGGGAGCAATGTCAGCCGCAGCCGCCATCCAGACTCGGCTCAGAGAGGCCCCTGGCACACACCAGATACCCCAGACTGCCCCTCCCAAACCAGCAGACTTGATGGTCGAGGGTCTATTGTTTCCTGCATATGTTTCTGAGGGCTGGAATGGGTTTTCTGTGGTGATGAAAGAAGCCAGAGTTAGTGGATCCTGGGGAAGAGCCTAGAGAATTGTAAAAAAATCAAACCCAGCCCGAGTCTCTCTAGAGTAAGGAGTGATGCAAGGATTGGTTTTGGTTGTTGTAGGTTTGCAGTCCTGTGAACATATACAGTGAATATTCAAACATTATTATTATTATTATTATTATTATTATTATTATTATTTTGTGCGTGTGTCATTAATACCCTTCCAAATACTCCCCCTCACCTCAACACACTTAGCCCATTCTTTTTGACACTTTCTGAAGCAGCTCTGGAAGTCATTTTTCATGAATAATTTTAGGAGGTGTGATTAAATACGCGGTGGATGCTGCTGTGCTGAGTGCTATCCCGCAGAAAGGCACAAAAACACAATGCCGCGTCCTCAGGCATCCTATTCAGCGGACCTGCCACAGGCAGCTTTTGGCCTTTCCCCAAATTCCAAACCGCTGTGAAAGGTAAGCAGCTTGAATCCATTCTGGGCATCAGGGCAGCCATGACAGCACACCTAAAGTCATTCTGGACAGAGGACCTCCAGAGCTGCTTCAGAAAGGACGGGGACACTGGGAAAAGTGTGTTTTAAATGAGAGGAGTATTTAGAGGGGATTAATAGCAATAGGTCTTTTACAGTAATTCGTTAAAAAATTAAGCGTTCACTACATTTTTCAACCCTACCCCAGGTATTTATAGGCAGGGCAGTGGTTGAAGCCCAACATGGAGGTCTAGCTTTTTGTAGGATGTGTCCTATAAAATTGGACCATTTCTTGATTCTTTCTGTTTTGAGATAGAGCCATAATCATTTACTTTGGGATGTATGGTTTAGGGAATCATGTGATGTAAGAGGTGCTTCTAGTTTTTCAGTGTTAGAAAGCTTCAGTTTATAGGAAAATCAGGGCCTGAGCAGTGAATTCCTTTAGTTGTAAAACCCAGATAACAGCACTTACTAAATGTGGCAGGTATCTCTGCTAGTACGTAGGTAGAACATAAGAGGCACTCAGTTTTATCAAATATTATAGCCGTGCGAGTTGGCAAAGCTGCTTCTATCTCTTACGCTCCCCAAATAACAAGGGCCATAGCTGTATTCAGATTACAGGTCAAATGCAGGGTCCATGAAAGAGAAAAGAGAAAAGACTTCCTTCCTTCCTGCCTCCTTCCCTAGCTACAGATCCTTTACTTACCTGTCACATATAATAGGTATAATCAAGTACTAAAATCAGTTTCCCTATCTATATAATGTATGTTATTTATATATTTATATGCAGTGAGCTGTATATTTATCTTCTGTTATGAGAACTTCAGCAGAGTCAGTGTTTTTTCTTTTTATTGAAAATGTCTCAATTGTTTCTGGCTGAAATACAGAATGATTCTTTCTCTCACGTTCATTTACTTTTTGCTCACCGAATTCCTGGCAATTAGTCATCACCCAATACTGGACGTGTGAGGGATGATCAGCTATCAGAGCTATAGCACATGCAGGTGTTTGAGTCAACTAGCCTTCTTCCAGTGCTCCCAAATCACCCTTTTGAGTGTCCCTGTCAGAAATGGAGTAAATCAGAACTTCCCTATGTGGTCAGCATAACAAGGATTAGTAAACGGCGTCCATCTCCTGCTTTGCAGGGTGAGGTTTCTCCTCCTCCCTGGCTCACCCTTTCCTAATACACCCCAGAGCACCGGAGCATGGTCCTGCTGGGTGCCCTGTCCCTCCCCCACCTGGCTCCATCCTGGTGCTGTAAAGTTTAACACTATCTTTGGACCTTCTAGCCACTTGTGAAGGTCCCTTGTGAAGGGTTGCTGCTGTCACCTAAAGCGTCCACAATTTAAAAATCTTGGGATGAATAGAATCCATTGAAAATGACTGAAATATGAGGCTTGGTTGATGGCTTTAGAATGTCTATTATAATTATATTAACAGTTTTTTCTGTTAGCTTATGGTCTTGCTAGAAAGAATTGCTGAAAAGAATGGAAAAAAGAGAAGAAAATCCTCTGGTTCCAGCAAATGTAATAATTAAATGGAAACTGTGTGTTTGAATTGCAGTTGGAATAGGAAATTAAATTATGCAAAAACTGTTAGAGATTTGAACAAGTTTCCATACTGTTAATAAATCTATGCATAATTCATTTTCTTGTAGGCTATGACAAAATAGCATCAATAACTACATTTGTAAGGCTGCAGATTTTTCTATTCTTAATTGGATGATGGCTAAAGCCATTTAAATGCTTCTGGATGACTGAATATATAAATGTTTAAAATGAGTGGTTATAATAGGTTTCTAGCTAGATTTGTTTATTTAATATTACTACATTTATTTTAACATTTTAGCATAGTACAGATGTTGCATACAGATTGCACCCATTATGGTGTGAGTTTGGTATGATTTTAAAGAAAAAGACATTAGCTCTCTGTTCCTGGAGAAAGTACTCTGATACTCATCCTCAGGCACTGGACCAGCCGCTTTATAATGAGCCCATTCATTCTCAAAATACACCTGAAGGTAGTTCAACTGATGGAGAAACTGAGGCTCAAAGAAACTAGAAGTTAGTCCATGGTCCCGTAGACAGTGACAGAGCTGTGACTAAGCCAGGGATTTGGGGTCTCTAAAACTCACACTCTTCACCACCTGCAGCCTGCACCTTGCATGCTCAGTTGAGGTGAGCACCGAGCATCTGGGCGCCCAGGCTGCTGTGTTGGGAGTGGGTTTCTTACTGGAACAGACAGCTGTTCCTTGCAGTGGCCATTACTGGATATGGCTCCTGGAGCTGCACCTAGGTAGTGCCAAGAGCCCCTGAGAGGCACCCTGGCACTTGTGCTCAGGTGCCCATTGTTGGGGGGGGGAAGGTCTTCACTGTGAGATCCATGTGGGGACCAAAGGCCACCTCTGATCATGCCATCCCTTGTGGCTGCCTTACAGGAGCAGGGACAGCGGGATGCTCATGGGGCATGAGATGCTTGTACCTCTACTTTGCTCTGCATTTGCAATTCTTGGGGACCTGGTGGCCACCAACAGATGAGTTACAGTTGGAGCAGGGGTTGTGTTTGTACTGCTTATACACAGTGACAGCTAATTAAGAAACTGTTTCTAGATTTGTTGATCAGAGAGAGAGCCACTGCCCATCCCCATCCAGAGACCCCTGCTGTTCCATCAGAAGTGCAGAGAGAAGAGTGTGTAGAGGTGTCCAGCTTCCTGGGACATTAGGCAGGTCTGAGTCCCATGTGTGAGCTCACAGTTTGTGCGAGCAGTCATTTTGAAGCACACCTAGTGCATATTAAATGCTGAACCCTTGTGAGCTCTTGTGTTCATTCTCCTTTCTCTGCCAGGCTCTTCTTTTGCCTCTAGGGGGATGGATTTGAGGGAGCATGGCATATTGAGGGACAGTCACACAGTCACTACTCTGTTGTATTGTCCACTATCAAGGGTAGGTGCAGACCAGGAATCCTCTGGGGGAATTCCCTTGCCGTTGCTAAGGGTCCACTCTTTCACCACTTAGGGAAATGATCGCCACTCTAAGTCAACAGTCAGATCCAGCGACAACTCATCTCCTCAGCCTCTGAAAAGGAAAGGGAAGAAAGACGACGGGAATTCAGAAAAACCCACCAAAGCGAAACAAAACATAAAGTCGAAGAGTTCACAACAAACAGTTCTTAACAGCGGTGAGTTTGTCATTGTTGTATTGCTGCTGTTTCATATTATTATTTTAAACTGGTGATGCAGTTTTATTTATCAAATCGTTTTTCTAGGTCCAAAAAAAGTGCTCTTTATGGCCACTGAAGGTGACATTCTTTGCAAAGGCTGTGTTTTACCTAAGAGATGATCTGCTGGTTTTCAATTCCTGTTTATAATTGGACATTTTGCTTTGAGGTCATTTGTTTCAATGCCAAATAGTTCCTGAGGTGCAGTTATTTAGAAAACATAAAACTTGCCATCCTCTGCTCCCACCCAGAGTGTTCGATTTCACATATTTACCATCTACTTTTTTTTTGTCTTTTTCCTTTTTATCAGTACCAGGGATCAAACTCACAACTGCCTGCTTACAAGGCAAGTGCTTATGCCACTGAGCTAAATCTCCAGCCCTCTTTACCATCTATTTTTGACACTGGTCTTGTTCATGGGTCTGTAGCCCTGCCCACATGTGTTGTGATTTGTTTTTAGATACAGATGGCTTTTTCTGAAAAGGAATACTGTCCAAGAGAATAATAAATGCACAGAAACTTTACTCAGAAGCAATAACATCTCCACCAAAACAAGAGATGTAGTTTTATCTTGCGCAGGCAGGAGAGAGATGATATAATGTAAATGTGAGACATTTGCATTAGTCTGAAGTTTCACTCCTGTGAGCTGACGTGGAGTGAGCATAGGAGGACCGCACTCATCACGGCAGGAGCTCCCATCACAGCCTGGTGCAGAGGCGCTGGTTTTGGTTCCACTCCAGGCATGTTCTCAGTGGGTTATTGTCGGGGTCGCTCCCGGCCGGCAGGAAAGACACACGACAAAGTCTGGCGGTGTGCAACCTTGCCTTTATTTGTCTCCGCGTGGGCCCCGCGAGGCCTCCTCTCTGCCACCAGCCCTTTCTCGCCGGTGGACTTTCTCTATCTCTCTCTGTGCTTCCTCTGTGCTTCTCTCTTGTGGCGGGAGAGGCATTTACTTTTATAGGGTAACAGTGGCCAATCAGTTTCAAGCGCGCGATGCGGGCTGACTGGCTAACATCAGCTGTTGCTTGGCAGACTATCTTACAGAGCGGGTTGTTTAAGTCGCCAGCGCAATCAGGGGGCAGGAAGCAGGCGCCAACTTGACTCACTCGATGGGAGGGGCAATCTAGCTCAGGCTCCGCTCCCACCCACAGGCCCTACGTCCGCCAAGTAAGGCGACTGGTGTCGGCGGCTCCCAACATCTCCCCCTATTTTATTTACTTTGAATGAATGTATGCATCGCAGCCCGCCCTGGATCGAGTGCAGAGGCTTATGCCCTGTGTTGAGGCCCACCGTAGGCCCTTGGCTTGGACCCTGGTCGGCCGTCCCTGGGTCCACCAAGGCCTTGAGACCCTCGTCCTTTTTCCAGGGCCAGGAGTGAACTGGACGGAACCTGGATGCACATAGGCATGCACTCATGCCCCTCCGTGTGATCCCCTCGGAGAGGCATCTAGATCTGGGCAGATTCTAGTAATCCAGCGGCTTTCGTGCGCCATGGGGTAGGGCCTGGCTTAGGTCGAGTCATGCTGGGGAGGCACGCTCTTACCCGTCATTGACTCACCTACCCTGCTGTGTGGTGTCATTAGGGAAGGAATGCGGAAGACCCGCCACACCTAGACCCAGTCGTAGGCCAGTCGAGCGAGCCATTCGTAGGCCTGGGGGTCATTGTGCCCATCACGGGCTGCTGCCAGGGCCGCATGGGCAACCAGGCGTACTTGACGCCAGGCCGCCGCAAGGTGCCCATTAATAAATGATGTAACCCATCGGAGCAAGAATGGTCCTACAAGTAAGAGCAGAAGCAAGGAGCACAGGGGACCTAACAATGGTAAAACATAGGGGAGCAAGCCATTCCAGGCTCCCCAAAAAGGGATTGTCCTGCAGTTCTTTTAGGGCTCATCTTGTTGTTGGGTCTGCGGTTGGCCTCTGGTGGAACAGGCCTGATCTTCAGTCGAGGGACTTGTCGCAACCTCTCTGGGACCCACAGTGGTTCTCGTCCCGATTCCTGCAGAAAAACACAAACCGCGCCTCGGTTCCAGCTAACCACCGGATCCGGGCCCATCCATTGTCATGCCATAGATAACCGCGCCTTTGGAGGCAGGCCTTGGCTTACTCCCCCTTTTTGTTTTTTATTTTTTTTTAATTTTTGGTCTTTTTCGTTTTTTTTTTTTTTTTTTTTTTTTTTTTTTTTTATCGGTGCCAGGGATCGAACTCGCGATTGCCTGCTTACAAGGCAGGCGCTTATGCCGCTAAGCTAAATCCCCAGCCCCCGTTTCCTCAACCGGCGTTTTTCTCAGCCTGCTCGGCAGAGTAGCCGCCCATGAAAATACCGTCCGCCCCGCAGCGCAACGTCATAGGACGGCGGTCGCGACAGAGTGGAACGGGGCGTCACTTCCTGTGCCGGCTGAGAGAAGGGAGGGTTCCCTGTAGCGGCCTCTCGGCAGGGAGCCGCTTCTGGAGAAGAGCTCCAGGGCGGAGCGGATGGCTCTCTATCTCCTCCCCGCCAGAGAGCGCTCGGGGGCCCTTTTTCCTCTCTCTGCTTTTTTCGAGCGGCGCACGCACACAATTCGCGGCGCAACTCGGCATAGGAGTCAAGGCACGCATGTATCATTTCCCACAGGGGGCGAATAGCCGGCGAAATATCCCCTTCCAATTCCGCCGAAGCGAGGTCCCCGCCTAACTTCTCCCATGACGGCAGGTTTAAATGCCCCGTGGGTAAAAACCAGGGAGCCACCCTATCTATCTCTGCTATGAATAGTTCTAGTGTTTTTTGACCTACCCTGAGGTCTCTAGCTTTTAAAAGCTTCCTAAGGGCCTTTACCAAGGGCCGCGCCTCCGCGCTCGGTAAATTACCCATCTCTAACCTCTAATGGCTGTAACTCACCGCGTGTGACTTAAAGAACCCGTCACCTACGCGTGAGCCTGAGGGGAGTCTAAAAGCCCTGTAGGTGCGCGCCACCCAGAGCCCAGGCTTATCCCCAACTCACCTGTCCGGCAGCACCACGCTGGAGCATTGCACACCACCGCTGTGTCTCGGGGTTGATCAGTCCCCGTACGGGCCACCAAATGTCGGGGTCGCTCCCGGCCGGCAGGAAAGACACACGACAAAGTCTGGCGGTGTGCAACCTTGCCTTTATTTGTCTCCGCGTGGGCCCCGCGAGGCCTCCTCTCTGCCACCAGCCCTTTCTCGCCGGTGGACTTTCTCTATCTCTCTCTGTGCTTCCTCTGTGCTTCTCTCTTGTGGCGGGAGAGGCATTTACTTTTATAGGGTAACAGTGGCCAATCAGTTTCAAGCGCGCGATGCGGGCTGACTGGCTAACATCAGCTGTTGCTAGGCAGACTATCTTACAGAGCGGGTTGTTCAAGTCGCCAGCGCAATCAGGGGGCAGGAAGCAGGCGCCAACTTGACTCACTCGATGGGAGGGGCAATCTAGCTCAGGCTCCGCTCCCACCCACAGGCCCTACGTCCGCCAAGTAAGGCGACCGGTGTCGGCGGCTCCCAACAGGTTATGCTTGTGAGAATGGAGTGTCGTGGGGCTAGCTGGAAACCTACCAGTGCTGTGAGTGCTTTCCCTCCCTTGTGGGGCCCAGCAGAGGATGCACGGGATAAGGCCGAGAGGCTGGACCGGCACCTGACTTCCAGCCTCACAGCTACAGCTGATGCTAAAGCGCCTGGGCAGAGTCATGCTCGAATTGCTTACAGCTAGTGCGGCTTCCTAGCTTGAGGAAGCGGCTTGAACTCCACTCCATAAACAGTACTATACAGGAGACCAGAGAGCCCAAAGAAAGATGTGTGTGCCTAGGCTAAGAAAGAGGGAGGGCTGGGCATGGTGGCCTATGCCTGTAATTCCAGCACTTGGGAGGCCAGAAGAATTGCTGGGTGCTCAAGGCCAGACTAGGATACACAGAGAGTTCAAGGCCAGCCTGGACAACATAGTGAGACCCTGTATCAAAAAACAAAACACTGAAAAAAACAAAAGAAAAAGAAGGAGGGGTTTATATCTCTAGTGATGGACATTATCTGGAAATCAGGTGTTTCAGATTCTTGTCCTAGTCCTTAACTTTTTTGGGTCCATAATCTACCATTAATATGTGGGTTCATGCTTGTTTTTTCTTTAAAATTTTGCTTATCTTTTAAGTCTGTACCATCTTTTTCAGTAACTAGGAAACAAAGATGTCAGGGTGAAATATAGGTAACAAATTTTTATTGAGTGCCTAATATATAGCAGGAACCAAAGGAAAAATTTAGCTTGGAAGAAAAAGCTATACTTTGTGCACTAAAAGAAATAGGCTTATGCATGAGATGCTGCCCTCCTGTAATCCCAGCACTCACCGAAGGCTGAGGTAGGAGGAATTCCTGTCCAGTACAAGCACCTTAATGACTTCGTAAGACCTTGTTTCAAAATAAAAAATAAATTAAAAGAAGGCTTGAGACATAACTGTGTCTCACCTATGAACACACTCACCCGGTGAGTTCAATCACTAGGAACATTTCAACACAAAGAGGCTTTATGTTAATCAATATATGGCAGATGGTGAAACCCTCAAGGTCACAGGCTATGTCTTGCTACTTTTTAAAAAATCCTGTTGAAATAGATGTGAGGCACTTAATAAATGTTGGATGAATGAATGATGGAAGTTAAAAAAATAGATAAATTCCAGTAATTCCTTAAAAGCCATTAAAAACAGAGCCCACTGAAAACTCATGAATTATTGAATAAAAAGCTTATACATATTGCTTGCATATTGTCTGTAAGCTCTTATTAGCTTATGGAAATCCCAATTCCTACTTCTAGTACATTTTTAGAAAGCCTTGGGTTTAGTAGTTGTCTTTGGGAAGGAAGGAAATGATTATATTGGCCTGTTCCACTGTTCTCAGAGATTTGGGAACATACAAGACACATTCATGTTGTTTTTTCCAGAGGAAAGTGTTCTTTATTAGAAAGTATTTTTACTTTTGTAGAAATTTACAAATAGTTCTTAACAATATTGGTATCTGCAGGCATGAAAATAATAGAACTATAGTTAATATTGAAGTAAGTCATTTTTAAAAAGTGCCAGGCCAGCGTAGCTGCCCCAGTGATTCTTTGTTGGTCCTGAGATAATCTGCGGTTGTTTTAGACAATTGCCCGTTGTAAGTGCATGTTTTCCCACATAGCTTTGCAATGCACAGATTATAGGTTTTCAGATTCCCAGGAAAATGGTTGGTGCTTTTCACAGGAAGGTTTCAGGTACTGGATTTTCTTTATTTCCTCTGGCAATCAGCTTGTACTCCTGACCTAGAAGGCATACTTAAGAGTTTAGACAGAGCATTTTGTATCTTTCCATCATGATAGAAGGAGCACATAACCTGGAAAGAAAACCTTGTCTTGCAGAAACATTTTTTTCCCTAGGAAAAATGAAAAAAAAAAGTTTTGTGCAGTTCTCTGGATTAACCTGTCACTCGATATGTTCAACATTGCAGCTTAAATCCATCGCATTGAAAATGGAGCTGTTTCTTTCTCCTGATCTCTCTGCAGATGTCCTTGGCTATAGAATTTTCTAGATTGTAATATCAAAAGCTCCCTCCATCCTGCTGCCTCTCTTGCTCCCCTTAATTCAGCCTTCCTATTCATTTGTTATGGAAGTTTCCAGTTACTGTGATGCCGTCTATTTTAGTAATTAGAACTGCACCTGTGTTTTCCATGTGTCTCTGTTAGGAGGGCTCTTAGTCTTTGGAAAGGTAGGCGTAATAAGAATTTGAAGCAAAAGCAGAGTGCAATGCGTGGGGAGCCAAGATCATGAGTAAAAAATAATGTAAGAAGTTGGTTTCAGAGATGAAATCTACATAGCTTTTTCTGTTTAACATTTACTATTAATCAAGCTATCCAGTTTTATTTCCAAGTGTAAAATTTTAGGGTTAAAGTATTTGCGATGATTTTCTAGCACTTGCTGAATTATGCAAATGAGTTACACAGTGTTCTTTACCTATACACTGTTCTCACTTCAGTTCATATATATAGTTAAGAATAATAGCTACCCACATTGTCCTTTTTTTTGGTTACTGATATTTACTAATACTCAGTTACCAGGTGCTATATGAATGAGCAATACTGCCAGGAGACTGTAGAGGGCAACCTGCTACTAATTTTATTTCCTTTTTCCTTTCCTTTTTTTTTTTGAACTCCGTTTCTCTCTGTAATAGTAAAACTTAATAATTCAAGCAGAGCAGTGACATATTTCTTCAGGGAAACAAATCCCATTTTCTTTTGGTAGCCAAGTTGCACAGTAAGATTGGTTGGTGATGGATGAAGTTGGATATGAATTGCATTTTTAGTGCTGCATTTAAATACCAGCCTAAGTGGCTTACGCATGCTTTTGTTACACTTTCTGCTTGAATTGCAGCACCTTGAGGAATATTTTAGAGGTCTTAACTAGCTACACTCTCTACTATGAGCAAAACAATAATGATGATTGCTTTGAAATACCACTTTGGATGACTGGTTATATCTATTGATATTATTAGTACTGAATTCATGAAAATACTTGGTGCATTGAGAGCCTTCAGAACATAAAGTACAGTCAGAATGAGTGTATTTTGAAATATTGGAAATCCTGCAATGAATGTAGAGCCTGGTCTCTATTGCTATGATTTACATTGTATTGATAATTATAAGTATGTTTAAAGGGCAAAGTGTTAGAATATGATAAAAATCAAAGCTTGTTTTCTTTTTCAGTCTACTCATGGAGGTGTGTACATTTCCTCTCTCTCTCTCTCTCTCTCTCTCTCTCTCTCTCTCTCTCTCTCACACACACACACACACACACACACACACACACACACACACACGAGGACTGGGGTCCTTGGTTCCTGGCTTTCCCAGGATCATGCCGTGATGGTTCTCAGGGAACTTATGATATCGCGGTTCCTGATGAATGGCTGGGAGCAGGTGCAGAGCCGGCAGGAAGCTGTCTGAATATTATGACCTTGTTGGCTGACTGCCCTTGAGCAGTCATGCTCCTGAACTTCCTAATAGCTACAACCTGCCATGGCTGCCAGAGCTGCCCAAGCATGAAGTGCTCCTGCATCCATCCCAAAGTCCCTGAGTCCCCGAGTCCCAGGACTCTCAACCTGAGCTTCTTTGAGTTAGCTGTGAAACAGCTCAGGTACTTGTATGGTTCTCATCCACGCAGATGCCCACTGTCTCAAGCTGAAAAAGGGGTATTGTGCACCAGAAAAATACAAAAGCGTACCAGATAACCCAACAAAGTGGCGCACTGGGTTTGTTCAGTAAGCCCAGGGAAGATTTATAATTTGTTGCTGTCTCTTGCTACCGCAATTGCCCTGTGACAGAGAAATATGGGTTCTTACTCTTTTGCTAATCGTAACTTCACATCTTCAGTGGCAGTGTGTACTGTGGGAGATGGGCTACATTTTAGTGCATCAAATACTGGTATGGCAAAAAAATATTGTATAATTAGCATTTTCCCATATTTCGATAACCTGATCATTGGCACACATATTTTGCAACAAAATTCTAGCACAGCAAGAGATTTTAGTCTTTCATAGCATACTTATTGTGGAATTCAATTAGAAATTGAATAAAGAAAGTTTCAGAATATATACTGTGATATTTACTTTAGTACTGAGAGACTGAGAAATTAAAAGCTAGCTGAATATAGGTAAGATATGTATCTCAATTTTGGTGGAGTGAAATACAAGGCATGCTCTGTTTTAAGTTTCTGGGTACTGAATGCAGGAGCTCGCACATGCTAGACAATGGTCCTATCACCGAGCTATGTCCTCAGCCTGTTTTAAAAAAGAACTTGTTTCAAATCCTGTCCTCTCGTATACTTTATGCACCATCTAGAGATGCATGTAAGAGAGCATCATTTACAACTGATGTAGACTGAGGGCTTGCAGTCATTCTTTTGGGGGTTAATTTTTATCAAGTTCAGAGTTAGGATATGAAGGTGTTTTATGTTTTCAAAAAGACCACCTCGTGAGGTATTCAATTACATAGATATTTCCAAATCTTTGTAAGATTTTATTCCACAGATATATTTCAAGTAGTTATTTGGACCACATATTTTTTATAAATCCCATAGAATTCTAGGTAACCCATTATTCAGTTTGATTATTGCATCGTGTTGGTATGATGGACAGTGGCCACTATGTCTAGTGATGTTTCTAGAGGAAAAGTGAGCCAGGTATAGTACTTCAGGGTGCCAGCGGTGGCACATGCCACCCTGCTGCCTGTGGTGCTGGGGTCTCCAGTCCTATTATTTCTGTGGGTCAGGGCCTGGGGAGTTAGCGGGTCTCCCAGACGAGGAAGTGGTGCAGTGATGTGACCCTCTGCAGGAGGAACATGCTGGGCTTATTGCTTCTATGTTTCTTCCGGCTCTAGGGTTTGGCTCGCCAGCCTGCCTTGCCATAAATATGACATCAATTGCTTCTGAGCAGGGACTGGTTCCTCCTCCCCCCACCAGTTTTACAGCATTTTTACATCATTTTCTTAACTTTATGGCCTCAAAAGTCAAGTCTGAACCTTTCTGTAGCTCACTGTAGATAACATGTCCACACTGACACGTCAGCTTCACTGTCTTAAGAAAGGCCTAGCAGATTGGCACGGCGCAGTCCTGGTGTGCCTTCCTGGGTTACTGAGGACGAGGCTGGGGGAACTGGTGGGTTCCTAGCCTTTTCTTTCTGACACTGCTCCCTGCTGTGCTCCCTGGCTGCCCTGAGCCAGGTGGCTTTCCTCTATTCTCCCTTCTGCTGGGATGTTTCTCACTTGGAGTCAGCTGGCCATGGACTAAATCTCCTTTAAAATGTGATCTAAATTAACCCTCTTTCTCCTTTAAATTGTGTCAGGTATTATGCCCCAGTGACGGGAAAGATGACTGATAGTGAATTTTTGGCACCGAAGCTGAAGCATGATTCATCTGCTGAAAGACAGAAACTGAAATGGGGTCTCCCTGGGCATTGCATCATGGGGTCTGAGGGCAGGGACAGGACCGAGGCTTAGTTAGTCTCATGCCAGGGATGTCCACCAGATTTCCATCACAAAGGTGACTGGGGGGACAGGAGGAAGAAATAGCCCTTCACCCCCCACCCCAACTTTGTCTTTCCACTATCAGTTCTGGGGTGAAGTAAAAAAGAGGAAGAGGCCTGGTCCATCAGATTTCCAGTGGCTCCTTGGCTGTGAGTCACATGTATGGTACAAAAGAGGCCCTCAGTGGAGGTTCTGCAGAGTGGCTGGTGTTTGTTGAGTGGGTATTTGTGCATGTCTGTGCATATATGTAGGTCAGTTGTGTCCACAGTGTGGTGATAATTGAAATCAAGGCTACACATTGCAAATACTGAGTAAGAGTATGTTCCTGATACACAGAACTCATAGCATTTAAATGGTGAGCATGAATCTGATGTTTCATAAACTTCACTTATAAAACCTCAGAGGAGATAAATAACATCTCCTTAGTTTTGCAAGTGGAGGAAAAAGGGGAGAGACCAATTAACCCAAAGGTAAAAGATTTGCCAGAGCGGCCGGGGCGCTGATGACTGACATGTCTCCCTGTAGTGATCAGAATATGATGTATTATTGCTGACCCTGAAGATTAGATGAGCAATTTTGGGGAATTCCTGCTCCCCCTTTTTCCATTCTTCAGTGCTTCATATTCTTTTTGTAGATGGGGGTGATGTGAATTCTTGTTTTGTGAGTGGCAGGAGTGAGTCATGAGTTTGTCTTTCTGTTTAGCAGGGTATTTCTGCTCAGACACTCTGATCTGGGACTTGATCTGTTTGGAGAATTCAGACCCATTTTTCCAGGGATTGTAAACCCTTGAAGAAAGTGGATTTTTGAGGCTGACATCTTGTTCATTTATCAAGTAACCAAATCTGAGTTCGTTCTTCTTCTCTCTTTCTTTCTCTCTTTCTCTTTCTTTCTTTCTTTCTTTCTTTCTTTCTTTCTTTCTTTCTTTCTTTCTTTCTTTCTTTCTCTTTCTTTCCTTTCTTTCTTTCTTTCTTTCTTTCTTTCTTTCTTTCTTTCTTTCTTTCTTTCTTTCTTTGTCTTTTGCAGTTACTTGAAACCCCTAGGATTTAAATGCCTCCAACTCAAGATTTTCTCTACTTTTGCATTGCTCTGAGAATCTTTAGACTTAGTACCCTTTCCCAGGATGCCACTTTTGTTTCTTTGGTAAACACCCACTACGTGCTTGCTGTGTATTGTGCTTTGCAAATCACCAGGGAAACTCCATTTTCTCTCCTTCGTAGCATTTGCTTAAAACTTACATATTTGCCCCCCAAAGTCATAATTCTGTCCTTACCAAGAAATTTTCCTTGATGAAGCAGAAGCAATTTACATTATGCTCTTCAATGATCAAACTCTACCCACCATCTATAAGTATCAAATAAATTTTACCTTGCAGGTATTGACATTTTTTCTTTTTGGCACAAAGTCATTTCTCAGGTTTATGTATCAGTTTTGTCTATATATAAAAATTAGCAGCATACTATGAAAAAACAAACACTGCTGCTTAAATGAATTTAGTATGGCACCAAGGTCTCCACTAAACACCACTGGTACTGCTAGACAGCAAGGAGATATTTCCCCATCCATGTCACGAGCTGTGACCTAGTTTATATATAACTCTATTTTTATTCTTCTCTGTTGTCCTAGTTGTTTTCAACCTACGATGTACACTTGTTGCAAGCCACCCTGCCATGGCTATCACGGTGTGATAAAGATACAGATAATGTCTGTCAAATATTTTGAGCTTCCTAGATTTAAAGCTATCCATTTGTTATTATTTTATACAGTCAGATTATCATACTAAATTACTTCTGTGAAATTGGGTAAGATTTTATTCCTTTTAAAATGACATCATAAAAGCCACTTTTCACTCCGAGACATTCCTTACATCTGCAAGGTAGGAAGACATGTGTCACCTTTGCACTGCTTTATAGCTGCTTCTCTTCTGGGTCTTATTTTGCTTAACAGTGTGGAACTGACACAAAGGGAGATCATTTTTTGCAGGGTACTTGTGCCAAAGTAACTAAAAAACACAATGCCTCTTCCAAATCCTTGGGGACAGTTCCCAAGGCTTTTGCTAGGCAGCACAGCTTTCTGTTGCCTGGCAAAACATCTGAGAAAATCGTTTTAAAGGAGGACAGATTTGTTTTTGGCTCACAGTTTTAGAGGTTTCAGTTCATGGTTAGCTAACTCCATATCAAGCTCAGAAGCAAAAATTGAAGCAAAGTTGCTCACCTCATCTCTCTCTTTGGATGCTGAGAAGGAGAGAGAGAGAGAAAGGAGAGAGGGACAGAGAGAAGAGGGCTAATGGAGCTGCACTTTGCTGATTCATGATGTCCATCTAAACTGAGTAAAAGAACCCTGGGCAGATTGACTATAAGAGCAGCCAGTGATCTGAAAGCTTCATAGGTGCCTGACCTTGCACAGAGCTTCTGTGTGGTTGGAATGCAAGCTCTTACTCAACAGACTCATTGCTATTTCCCTCAGTGGGTCTATGGAGCAGTGATTTCCTGATGTTTTAATAGGTGTTTCTAGTAATAAGACTTTCATGTTCAAATGTAAATTTGGGAAATGTCAGATTATACAAATTAAGCCATTTTTATTGCTTTCATTGATTTCTTAGCCTTTAATACAGACATATTCCACACTTCTTCTAACATTGGATCTTAGTTTCTGAAGGTCACAGTAGTGGCAGTATTGTTCACTAGAGCTTGGCTTGGGGAATGTTGGGGTGTTCACATAGGCAAAAGGGTTTTACACAAGATCCAGTGGGGTGGGGGAGGTTCTGGTGAAAATGCAGTGAGACATATTTTCATGGCTCTCATCAGATCAATACTAACAAAACTGTTAACATTTTCTGGGTGCTTCCTGTGTTCTAGGACCTGGGCTGAGCGTTTCAGGTACAGGAACTCAACAATCTCCGTAGCTACCTTATGAGATAGGTGTTATTATAATTATCTCCATTTTATTGATAGAGAAAGTAAAGCTCGGTAACATTAAGAGATTGCTTGTGACCAAGCAAACAGCAAATCATGGAAACAGACTTGCTCACTCCTGCTGAGATTGCTAACCGTAACTCTGGATCCTGTGTTCTCTCCTTATTTTGCTTCACAGTGAGTTACCAACCCAAAGGCGAGATCGTCCTTCCTGTTGTCTATCTGGTAGGATGAGGGTTATTGGAGGAAATCTGGCAGCCCCTGAAAAGTGTTCCATAAGCAGAGACAAGGAAGGACTTGGGAGAATTCTCTCCTGCAATTCCAGAATTTTATTTAATTTTTCTGATTTAAGTTAAGGTGCCTCAGCTGGATACTTCAGCTGTGTTGCCAAGTCTGGGCATTTCCCACGTCAGTTCTGGCTGTCTCAGGATGTGGGGGAAGACATCCAGAGATGTGCCATGTGATATTTATGCTTGGGTGTCTAATTTATTTCACTTAACAAAATGCGTCCATTTTCTTGTGAATGACTTAAATTTATCCTTCTATATGGCAGAATAGTATTATATTGTGTATAAATGTCATGTTTTTATTCCATTCATTCAATGGTCATCAGGCTGCTCTTCCAGATTTAGCTGAGTTGTACTACTATAAACAGGGTTATGCATGCATCACTATAATATGATGTCCTTTACTCTTTTGGGAAGATACCTAGAAGTAAATAACTGGTTCTAATTAAATGTCTAATTTTAGTGTTTTGAGAAATTCCTCTATTGATTTCCATTGTGGTTGTACAAATTTAGAAGGATCTTTTTTCCCCTATAACTTTGCCAGCAATTGTTATTAATTTATTTCTTGGTGATAGCCATTCTTTCTGAAGTAAAATGGAATATCGATATTGTTTTAATTTGTGTTTCTCTATTGACCAGTGATGTTGAACATTTTAAAAAATGTACTTTTGGACATTTGTATTTCTTCTGGGAAGTGCCTATTCATTTAAGGTGCATGTTTTTTGATTTGGTCTTTTATTTTGGGGAGTTGGAATTTCTTTGAGTTCTTTATATATTGTAGATATTAATCTTCTGTCTGAGGAGTATGGAAAATTGTTTCCCATTCTGTAGGTTTTCGTTTCACTCTATTGGTTATTTTCTTTATGCTAGAACTTGGGCTGAGCCTATAGGTACAGGATTTCATTAATCTTCAAAGTTGCCTTAGGAGATATGTGTTGTTATTATAATTATTTCCATTTTATTGATAAGCTAAAGCCTAGAAGATTAAAATTAAAAAGATTGTCTGTTACAAAAAAGATTCTGCAGAAGTTTTTAAATTAGATACTTGTTGATTTTTGATGTTACGTCTTATGCAGTTGGGTTTCTGTTTAGAAAGTCCTTGGATATGCTTATGTCTTTAATCATTTTATCTGTTTTATCTTTCAGCATGTTAAATATTTCTATTTTAGTATTTAGGTATTTGATCTATTTTGATAGTATTGTGGTACATCATGTGATACTTATGAGTTTAGTTTAACCTTCATGTATGTAACCAGCTTTCCCAGCACTATTTGTTAAAGAGGCAGATATCTTTCCTCCAGTGTATGTTTTTGACTCATTTATCAAAGATCACATGGCTGACTGTGCCCAGGGTTGTTTTGGGATCTACTGCCAGTACTATGCTGTTTTTATTACTATGTAGCTTTATAATATAAGTTGGCATCCGGGATTGAGATATCTCATACTTTGTTTTTGTTGTTCAGAATCCATTTTCCTATTCTGGTTTTCTTCTAGTTCCATATACATTTTTAAAATTGTTTTTTTTTTTTTTTCAGTTCTATGAGGAGTTCTGTTGGCAGTTTGATTGAGATTAAGTTTATTTATCTGTCTTGGTAGTATGGCCATTTGGACAGTATTTGTCCTGCTCATCCAGGCACAGGGAATATTTTTACATTTTCTGATGTTTTCTTCTGTCTTTTTCAGAGTGTTATAGTTTTTGGTATTTCCTTGGTTAGATTAATTTCTACATATTTAATTTTTCTTGAGGTTGTTGTGAAACGTATTGTTTTCCTAATTTTTTTTAGTGGGTTCATTATCGGTATACAGAATCCTACTGAATTTGTGTGTTGATTTTTGTAACCTGCTACAGTACTGAATTTGATTATTGTCTTTAGGAATCTTTTGGTGAACTTTTTTGAATCTTCTATGTAAAGAATCATGTTATTTTCAAATAATGATAGTTTGACTTCTTTCCAATACATGTCTTTTTTATTTCTTTCTCTTGCCTGATTATTTTGGTAGTGTTTTGACTACCATATTGAGTAAGAGTGATAATAATGAATATTCTTGAATTTAGAGGGAAATTTTAGCTTTTTCCCATTTAATATGATGTTGGCGATTGATTTATTATCAATGATTGTCAGACTGAAATAAGGTCTTTCTGTACTTACTTTCTTAATGTTTTTTTTAATTATGAGTGTATGTTGCATTTTGTCAAAGGCTTTTCCTGCATCTTTCTTTTTTTTTTTCTTTTTTAAAATTTTATTTTAAAGAGGATAAAACCAAAGAAAACAAAACAATAAAACCAATAAAAAACCCCAGTGTAAGTGATACAGGACTTCAAAACAACATGAAACCAACAATAGTTACTATAATGCCTCTTGTTGTTTTCAAAATAGATTTTACTGCATCTTTCAGTACAATCCGATACAATCTTTTCCTCTGTTTATGTGATGTATCACATTTATTGATTTGTGTATATCAAACCTTTTTTGCATTTTTGGAATGAAACCTACTTCATTATGAAGTGTGTGATCTTTTTAATGATTTGTTGCATTCTGTTTGTCAGTGTCTTGTTGAAAACTTTTATGTCTGTGTTCATTTAAGAGATTGGCCTTAGTTTTCTTTTTCATTTGGGTCCTTGTCTAGTTTTAGGGTCAAGATAATGCTGGCTTCTAGAAGTAGATTTGGAAGTAATCTTTCTCTTTCAATTTATTAAAGAATTTGAGTAATATTGATGTTAGATCTTCCCTGAAGTTTCTGTAGAGTTCAGTGGTGAATCCATCTGTTCCTAGGCTTTTCTTAGTTAATAGAATTTTTATTACATTCCCAGTTTTATTGCCTGTTGTTGAGATGTTCATGGTTTTTATACTTTCTTGGTTTAGTTTTATTAATATCCTCCCTTGTACTAGGTTTGGATTTAGATTGTTATTGTTTTTTTCTAGGACATTGAAGTAGAATACCAGGTTGCTTATTTGGGCTTCTCTGTTTTTCTAATGTGAGCATTCCCAGAAGTAAAATTCTGTCCCAGCACTGCTTTCATTGTGTCCCATGGAATTTGGTATATTATACTAGCATTATGGCTTAACTCTCAGACTTGTTTAATATATTCCTTTATTTCTTTGGTGACCTAATTATTCAAGACTATGTTATTTAATCTCTAAGTGTTTGCAAAATTTTGGTGGTTTTTCTTATCATTGATTTCTTGTTTTAGTGCACTATGATTTTATAATATATCTAGGATACTTTTGATTCTTTTGTATTTACCTAAGCAAACGTGATTGGATAGTATGTTGTCTATTTGGGAGAAATTTCTGTGTGCTGCTGAGAAGACTGTGTATCCTTTTGTAGTAGGGTTGACCACTGTGTAGACATCTACTAAGTCCAAATGGATTGAAGGCAAGTTCAACTGTGCTATTTCTTTGTTGTTGTTGTTCTGTCTATGTGTAAAATTGAGGTACTGAGGTCCCCCAATATGACTGAACTGATATTTGTTTGATTTTTCATGTCTAGTAGTATTTGTGAAGTTGAGTGTGCTGGTATTCTGTGTATATGTATTTACAATTGTCATCTCTTCCTATTAAATTGTTCCCATCACTAAATTGTAGTTACCTTTATTGCCTTTTCTGCTCAGTTTTGTCTTGAAGTACACTTTGCCTGAAAAGAGATAGCTATCCCTGCTTGCTTTCAGGGTCCTATTTCATGGAATATTATTGTTTTCTGTCCTTTTATGATTTCTGTCCTTTTATAATCAAAAAGATTACGATTCTTTTTGGATTAAATGTTTGTTTTTTATGGAGCATCCCAGTCAGTTTTCTTTTTTGGTTCAATCTGCCAGTCTGTTTCTTTTGACTGGGGCCATTTCATTGATAAATGAGACTCTTATTCCCAAGTTTGGCATTTTTTTCAAGGTTATAGTGACTTTAACGAGACTCTACAGTTTTCTATATGCTGGAACAATTCTGTGTACACTTCATGTAAAACTGGAATTACACACAAGGCACTAAACTCTGCTCATATTGTCCTAATGGTGTAGCTTTCCATACTTTGTATTTCCTGTGATACTATATACCCTCTGTCCATAGCGGCAGTAAAAGTAAGGTAGCATTTACATCTCAGAGCAGCGGCACAGGTGAAGCCGTTCTGTACAGTTTTGAACACCACTAAATAATAGCAGGACATTGCTTTAAAATGTATTTAATGATGAATCTGAAGAGAATTCAAAAATTGTTCTTTTCATGGTGCTAAAAACTTTATAATCCAAAAATCAATGACTATTCTTCTGCTAACCATTATACTCTCCAAAAGATCCAACTAAAAGAATAGACAATTGTCATTTCAAACCAGACCAAGACTATTATTAGAAAACACCCAAACAGTGTAGATTCATCTTAAATAAAAAGTTCTATCAATTACTGTTCACTGGTACCAAAATTCTCAATAATTCAGTCTGGTTTTGGAATAAGTAGTGTGGGCTGCTATGGTTCTGGGGGACAAGAGCAACATCTCAGGGTAAAAACTTGAACCAGTGGGTACTGTTACTGACAAACATTCTTCATGTTTTCTTTGTGTCTTCCTCCCAGCATGTGTGAGGTTTACTACATTTTAAATTTGGTAGCAATTTCTAAATAAAACCATGCTCCAGACCTAATTAGTACAGTGCTCTATAACTTTTAGTTGGATGACTTGATCTCTAAGGAATTTTCGTTTTCTGAGCAATCCTGAGACTGAAGAAACAAAGAATGAAGTTTTTGTAGTGTGCGGGTAGACGGAAAGCAGCTGTTCAGTTGTGAGGCAAGTTTCCTGTTTAGCTTTTAGAAATTAGTTGGGAGAATAACCAAATTCTCTTTAGATTTTATTCCTAGGCTTACTTTGAAATTGTAATTCAGAAACACAATTTTGGTTATTAGAAAAGAAATGATAAAATGGCTTTGAAAAGTAGAAAGAGCCTAAAGAAGCTGCTGGTAGGTAGAAGTGTCTATATAAGGTGACATGGTCTCCAGTGCACAAGTTCAGATCTGGGGTACTTGAAATGAAATGACAAAACTGGGTGGTGCATGCGGGGGATTCCCTATTGTTAATTATTAATCAATGTGTCCCGAGGTGGCTGCCTTTCACAGCTTCCCTCACTCTGTCTTCCAAGATTCAGTTGCTCCCTAAGCAAAGCCAAAAGCTGAAGTACTGGAAGAATGATAAGGAATTTGAAAAAAATGAGTAGGATTAAAAAGGAGTAAGAAGAGGAGAGGGAAGGAAAAACAGGCAGCTGGTCAGGCAGAATATTTCTTGTTCTACTGAAATAATAAAAAATAATCTTATAGGGGCATAGTGGCATACTCCTACAATCCCAGCATTAGGAGGCTGAAGCAGGAGGATCATTGCATGTTCCAGACCAGCCTGGGCTACAAAGTGAGCCTAAGCCCAGCCTAAACCACCTAGTGAGTCCCTGTCTTAAAAAGACAAAGCAAAATAAAACAAAAACTTTTAAGCATTCATTCTTTTCATGTCAGGTGCTTCTAGGTTAATCTCTTCACTCTCAGGTATCATCACATTTGACTTTCAGTCCTGGTATGTACACTTCTGAGAGGAGAAGTGTAAAACTTAGGAAAAGCCCGTGGGTTTCTCATGAAGTTTAAAACTGAGCTGGAAACTGGAAAGTACTTGTGTGTCAAAACTGGTAATGGCAAGTGGCAGAACAAAACACCCGTGAAAAGCTTTCACAGCAAGGGGGAGAGAGGCCTCAGTACTGACACTGGGAATTAATAGTCATTTGAGAAAGGAGGTTCTGGGCATTGAAGCTGGACAAAAAAAGGGGAATGATTTCAGCATTTAAATCTTCAATGCACTTTAAAACAAGAGTAGCTAAATATTAAATAACTCCAGATTAGAATGGTAATTGAATTTAATATAAGCAGGGAAGAGAAAGGATTATGTAGGAATTTGATTTTTGAACAATGGATAATTACTGTAATTTGGGGGATGTATGGGATCTTTTCCTTGATTATTATTCTCATAATAGTATTTTCCTGAATTAGCTCAAAAGTTACCAAAAACCGTAACAGTGATAGTAAACATCAGCTCATAAAACCAAGCCAAACACGACAGCTCATAAAAACCAACCCAAAGATTGCACTTTTTCTTTAAAGTGATTAATAGCCTTTCATTTATTATTATTATATATTGCCACTAAAAGAACAGGAATGCATTTTCATCAGCCTCTTCATAGACTGTGGAGATTTGTCTTTGAGCTCAGCCATTTTTCTCAGAGGAAAAGCCTTATTTTTGACTACTCGAAATCTCTCTTTACCTTGATTTCTAACTTGTACCCCACACTTACATGTTGAAAATAACACAGGAGCCCCACATTCCCCCTATGAGTTTTCTTCACATCTTGCTGTCTCAAGACCCCACCTATCTGTTGATGTGATTGTGATCCTGTTGGTGGGAAGA
Source organism: Cavia porcellus (assembly GCF_034190915.1). Lineage (NCBI taxonomy): Eukaryota > Metazoa > Chordata > Mammalia > Rodentia > Caviidae > Cavia > Cavia porcellus. The sequence goes on along the minus strand of NW_026947496.1, from coordinate 27,470,907 downwards.
GAACAGAGAAGGACTTAATGTTGACCACCAGGTGATGAATTTCCTTGTCACCCTGGCCACTGTGGGAATCTTGCTCTTGTTAGAATACAGTCCTCCAGATTGCTGAGCAAGGCAGACAACTGAACAGAGAGGAAAAGTGGGGGACCAATGGCAGGAGAGTAGCATGGTAGAGATGAGCCAATGCATCTCCATCGTAACCATTAATGTAGATGGCCTCAACTCACCAAGAAAAAGAAATGTGGGCAGAGTGGGTCAGGAGACAGGATCCATCAATACGCTGTATCCAAGAAACACATTTGATTAGAAAGAAAGTTCATGGACTGAAGGTCAGAGGAGACAAGACAATGCCCCATGTGACAGGGACCTAGAAAAAAGCAGGAGCAGCTTACCCATCAACTGCAGAATACATAAGAAGGATATGGTATTTTTATAGAATGGAAAGTTACTAGGATATGAAGAAGGATAATTTCAAGGCTTTTGCAGGTGAAGGGATGCAACTTGAGATCATACTGATGGGTGAAACGATATGGTGAACATTGCAATGTCTCCCTAGTATAAAAATCTGAAGAAGTTAGTAGGATCAAAAATGTACAGTAGACACTGTGAAAGGGGAGGAAATGTCTAAAAAGGAAAGGTGGTAGCCATTGCTAATTTCCTATACTTTATTTTGAACTCCTATATCATTCTCATTGTTTGGTTTGGTTTGGCTTTATTCTATTTTGTTTTGTTAGATGCTATTACATCTGATGGTATGGGCAGCTATTTTGAAAATAACAGGATATATGATGGTATCCATTATTGATTTCCTGTTATCTTATTTTGAAGTTCTGTATCACTTTCACTGTTTTGTTTTTTATTGGTTTTATTCTGCTCTGTTTTGTTTCATTTTATTATGTCTTAAGGGTTGCACAGCTATTTAAGGTAACAAGAGACATTATAGTAGCCTTTGTTGATTTCCTTTTATCTTGTTTTGAAGTCCTGTATGACTCTCATTGTTTTGTTCTGATTGGCTTTATTCCGTTGTTATTATTGGCTTTATTTTGTTTGGTTTTATTCTCTTTAAAGTAAAAAAAAATACACTCCCCCATTCTCCATCTCTGATTAGAGATAATGTCCATGGATTTCATGTCCTCAGGTTCCCTGGATTCACTCTTCTGGCCATCCCTGTTTTACACTTCTTACTTTCTTGTACAGGAACCTGCAGCCTTTTACATTTCTTCCTCCCAAGCTCCCCGCTGCCTGTTCTTCATGCCTCTGCCTTATGATGCTCTGAAAACCCAAAACTCTTCTGATAGACTCCAGAAATTTCTCACCTCTGTCCAGCTCCGTCTTCCACCAGCCTCTTCCATGCATGGGTGGCACCGAGTCTTGGTTTTCAATTGCATGTCTTCTGTGTCTCTTCATATGTGCTCAAGCTTCCTTCTCAGTTCCTTTAGGTTTATTTCTTATAGGACGCTAAGTGGTGTCTTTTCAGTGAGAGCGTGGCCCAGCGTTTCCTTTCCTCTGCCCCCACAGAAGGATACAGCTTCATAGTAGTGTGTGTGATGTGTGATAGCATTCTCCTGTCCTTCTTTTCCCCTGGGCCTTGCGCTCTCAGGGTCCAGGATCTGCTTTTGTTATTTGCTGCCTTTGTGAATCTCTTTTTCTTCTTTTCTCTCTCCCTCTTTCCTTTCTTCTTTTCTCTCCCTCTTTCCCTTTCTCCTTTTTCCTTCCTTCTTCTTTCCTTCTTTTCTCTCCTTTCTTCTATACTGGGGATGGGACCCAAGGTCTTCACACTGGCCTTTTAAAAAGTTGTTTGTTTTGTAAATTTTGAAACAGGCTATCACTAAGTTGCTAAACTGCCCAGGCTGGGGCTGAACTTATGATTTTTACCTCAGTTTCCCAGAATGCTGTGATTATAAGCTATGACCCCACTCCAGCCATGACTGTGCTTCTAACACATGGTCAGCTTTCTGAAAGTCTGATGATAGCATAGCCCCCTTACGGAAGCAGCGAGGAAGCCACGTTGGTCTCTTCCCACAGGACAGCAGAGCCCACGCATGCTGTATTTGTTCTGGAATCCTACAGTGTAAATTTCCAAGTCAAACAATCATCTGTGCTTTCTGCACAAACATGGGTCCTCTTTCCATCTCGGCAAACAATCCCAAGCGGACAGTCTTTTGGCTTCCCATCTGGAGGCTGACTATCCTGCCACTTGTGCCCTGTGTGGATGTTGATGCAGTCCGCTGGCATATGGGCTTCCTGCTCAGTACTCCGCTGTGTCTGAGTGTCCTCGTAGGGCAGGTGACCATCCGACCACAGATCAAACCAGTTTTTCCTCCAGTGCTTCAGAGTAGTACCGTGTTGTAGCAACCATCCACTCTTCTCAAAGGCTGTCTCTTCTCCTGAGAAGGAGGAGCTGCGAGCCAGCCTGTTTCAACACTTTTAATTGAAGTTACACGTTGCAATTAATTAATCAAGGTTACCTGAAGTGAGATTTGCGCATCAAACATGCCAGAGTGGCTTAGAGATGAACCGGGTCTCTGCCACAATATCGAGCCAAAGTAGATATTTATCAATATAAGAGGCATTTTATTTGAATGCAAGGAAAAGTAATAGGCCCGGGAAAAGACTGCTGATTTGACTTAAGAAATCAATATTCCAGCTTACATATAATGTATGGCACTGAGGAGGGAAAACTGAGAGGTTAATCTTGTTATAATTTTATAAAATGCCAACATGGCTGAATGGCCCTTGAATTGGTGCCCTGGGCTGCCAAGATAACAGTTTTAGGAAGATACTGGTAAAAAACGGAGGCTATTAAAACCAGACAGCCTTGACAAATTTTCCTCAATTTATAATGTAAAATTATTCTTTGTGTAATGCGGCCTGCATGCTATTGGATTTTCCATTATTTGCAGATTTAGAATCCACTTAAGGTGAATAGTTATTTACGTTTCTAATTTCTCATGTTAAATGAGGAAGCAGTGCTTTAAATAGTGGCCTCGTGAACATGACATTGGCAGGGACGGTCGTCAGCCCTCTGTGCATTCTGTCCTGTCCATGCCCAGACTCGGGCCACCCGCTCTCTTCTGATGGTTGTGTGCCTGTGAGCCGTTCTTCTGGACTTCAATCAGCAGAGATACCAAACCATCTGGAAATTCTTTTCTTTACCCGAGCCTCCAGCCATCTGTACAGACACACATGCATAATACACATCATGGGGCACACTTTCCAGACATGAGCTTTCCACTCACACTAAATGCATTGAGACAATAGCCATAGGGATATTTACATTTTGTCAATTTTAGTAAGTTATATTTTTAAAGTTAATTGATTTTAATTTTAAAATTTATTAGTGCAAGAGTGTTCCTTATGTCTTGCTTTATAAAAATCTCTAAGGCCTGTAGTAATATAATGTTTTTTTGTTCCTCATAGTAATAACTTATGCTTTTTTCATAATCATAATTTTTGACTATGATCTTTATTAATTATACGTTCATTTTAATTTTCATTTAACTCCTGCTCTTATATTTATTACTTTCTTCAACTTTGAATTTAACTTATTATTTTTCTTCTTAAAAATAGATTGTTAAAGCATTGCTCTTTAAGCCTTTTTTTCTATTTCTAACAGGCATTTAAACATAAATTTTCTTCAATGCACAGCTTTAGTTTTATCTGACATGTTTTGACTTATCCTATTTTCATTATTTATGCAAAATACTTTGAAATTTCCGATTTTGCTTTGATCTAGAGTTATTTAGAATGGTCCTACTCAACTTCAAGACAGTTTGGGATATCCTAATTTTTCTTTTGTTGTTGATATCTGGCTTAATTTCACTGTGATCTGAAGACATACCTAAATACACTTAAATAGCTTCAATCTAAATGGTTGAGTTTAATGGCTCAACATAGGTCAAATCTGGTAACAGTTCCAGAAGTTCTTGAGGAATGTTTGTGTTTAATCATGGTGGAGCTCCCTGTGGGCTTCTTCCATCCAGCCCAGTGTCATTCATTTTGACTTTGGCTGTGGTGTGGCTCCAGGCTGGTCCTTCCCTCATCAGAAGCATTGTATGCTCTCCAGTTTTCCCCAGTGAGTGCCTACATTTTCCAGTCTTACTTTGCCATAACTTCCATTTTGGTGTGGCTTCATTTTGATTTGTATAACTGGTCATGTGTCTTCCTTTGATTCCTTCATTTAAAGTTCTTCTTCCTGTTGTACCTTGTCTTATTGGGTCTGTTACTTTGCTTAGTGGGTCAGCATGGTCTTCTCCCTTCCCTTTGACCTTATTTGTTAAAGAGGTGAATCAGACAGCTCCACAGTGAGATTAATTAGCACAGTTTCTAGGAGTCCAGAGCTATTCGTCACATCTGTGCTCCAGTAACAGGACTCTCACATACAAAAATTTAACAGTATAAGGAAGTGTGTAAGGGATATGTCAGTGCAGTGGGAAAAAGAAGCGGGTAGTAGTATAGGCTGGAATGGCTTTACAGAGAACCTGTAACGTCATCTGAAATTAAAAGATGGAAAAATACGAGTGTAGTCCCCAAGGCTTGCCTGAATGAAAATCCAGAGGTGCACTCTGGCTGATGGAAACAGTGTTGGTTAACAAAGTGTCAGTGGCCTCATCTGCAGAGTGAGACTGGGGCCAAGTCACTGGGAGCCCTAAATGCCAAGCCAGGGGATGTCCTGCAGCCATGGAAGCAAGGCCTCAGATGGCTTGAGTGGGCAAGGTTGTGTTTTATGGAGAGGGATCTGATGGTTGTATACAGAATGGAATAGAAGGAGTGCAGGGACACCTGGAACAGTGATGTGGTTTGAGATGATAATGTGGGTAGGAAAATGGTAACAGACTAATAAGGAGTCTTAGGAACAGGGAGAGGATGGATGCAGTTATAACTCCCAAGCAATCCCAACTAGATTTTAAAGAGGCAAGCGGTGCTATTGATACTTTGAAATAGTGGCTGTTGTAATCAGGGGTTAAAAGGAGAACCATTACACACAGGACACATAATTTATAGTAATACTTTATGCTAGTCACCCAGATAAAAAAGGGCAGGAAATCTGTCCATTACACCAGAGACCTAGAAAATCCAGCTGAAGGCCTGAATCCTATAGCAATATGCTGCATGAGTTCGGCTGAAAACCTGGAGCCCATGACAATGCCTCATGCAAGTCTGTTTCACAGATCTGCACTGGGAAGACCCAAAGGTCAGTGGTGGAAGCTAAAAAGTCTATGCCACCAGGGTGAAGGATCTGTGTCAGTAGGTGGAGGGTTCTATACTGGATTCAAGCAGCAATGCTCAAAATAAGGACCAGGGCTCCCCTGAAAAGTACCACAGTCATTCTCAGTGACAATGAGGTCCTGAGATCCTCTGACAATGAGAACAGCCGAGTTCATATCAGGAAGCCGGCATGACAAACTACTCCTGAAGATTAACTTCCCCTCCAGAGCCAGGAAATGATGCTTAACATAAGGACCAAAATTCTCCCAAATTGAACCACAGCCATTCTCAGCAACAAGGTTCTGAATTCCTCTGATGATGAGAATGGCCAAGTTCATATTAGGGAGAAAGTTCCACAAGCTTCTCCAGGAGAGTCAACAGCTCCAAACAACAACAAAACAGGAGAATCCACAATGCTACTCTTTCCCCCCACCCCACGTCTCCTTTTTATGCTGGCAACAGTCTTCAGGTGGGCCATTCATGCTCACCACCATGCTAATTCAGTTCAGCTGGTGTTTAAGTTGACCATCAGTTACCAGTCCAAGACAGTGACCTAAAGATGCAGAACAGAATTTAGCCAGCAGGTGTCATAGTGTGCCCAAGACCCAAATTACCAGCTGAGGAAGGTGGCTCTGCAGGAATGAAGAAGAAAGGAGCTTGGTGGTAGCTGGAGGGCTCACTCAGACTGGCAGGGCTTCATGAGATCTTGGATGACTTATAGCCATTAACCACACTAGTGATAGTGTAACTATCACTAGCAGCCAGTATAACCTAGTGCAGCTGTCCAAATTTTGTCATCTCTGAATTAAGACACTGACACTGATTAATAGCAATAACAGCATTAATAATAATGAAGGAGAAACACGACCTTCCCATTTGTGCCAGTCTACAACTTCATTTCAAAGGAATCATCTATTTTACATGTAGCCCTCCCCATTGGGAAGGTCCCCCTAACACTGGCAACTTTTGTCGTAACAACAGTGATTTGCTAAGAAAACAGCCCAGAATTTTAAACTCCAATTAGCCAGTGCTCTCAGAGATTAATAACTGCTAGAAGTGACTTTGCATTTGGGCTTCTTCCTCCTGTCATGGCAACATTTTACACATTTTAATAATCGATGTCCTCTTTGAGAAACTACCTTCCCTTATGCTATGGGAGTTTTTATGATTAGGCTATACCTCTTTCCCTGCAGTTGTTTTCCAGGCATTTATGTTACCATTTTTGCTTATCAGTAATGGTTCAAAAATTTTCTAACATGGAGCAATTAATATCCGTCAGTAGAAATAAATTACATTTTTCATCACTTGTGACATGCTTTCAGATGCTGTTTGAAAGTGCTGTAATTATGCACCATCATGCTATGTAATTTTGGTGTCTGATGTAGTAGTGCTTCAGGGGTATGATTTATATTTTCTGTTTTTAAATTTTTAGTACTGAATTAATAGGATAGGAGTACAGATTGGAATATAAGTTGGGGAATGACATTTTGCAGAACAATTTGTATTATTTGTACCATTTCTGTCCTTTTAAAGCAGTCTTTTAGAATTATTCACATAACATATATACTTGTGTATGCAAATTGCACGTGTCATGATTTTGCCACCAGGAATTTTTGTCTTGTGGTACTAGAAGGCACAACATGCTCTGAGAAATTGAATGTGTAGAATCAAATGTATGTTCAGAACGTATTTTTCATTTCCCTAAGGAAGCAATGCATAATATTTGCAAAATTGTTCCTGTGTGCATGGTCTGAGCAGTGTGGGCTATGTGTAAGCCAACTGTACTGGTCACAGATATGGGCCTGTGACAGGCTGTGGGCTCAGACCACCTTCGGTTTGTCCTTGGACTCATTCTCTTTTCCTGTGGTCCTGTAGCCTGGACTTGATCTGATTTTGGCATCCAGCTTTTTAGTCATCTGGTTAACCCGATAGCTTTAAATGTGCATGGAGGATCTTGCCTTGGCCTTGCTGCTCACACCAGCCTCTTACTAAGTTCAGTGAGACACGGAAATGGCTCAGAAGACTGGAGGAGAAAGTTTCCAGGAACCAGGCTAAAGGCTTGGGAAATCCATGGGACTGGAGTCCCCTGATTAAGCCCCTCAGGTTGCATTGTGCTTAAAGCCCATCTTTGTGGCTCTTTGTAGTGGATGATGAGCAAGGCTCTGCCACTGGGCCATTGGTAAGCGACAGCCATTCTTAGCATGAGCAGTATAGTATGCTTCACTCTCTTGGATCTCAAGCTGTGGCCCCGTATGAAACAGCAAAGAGCTTTGACTCTTCAATTTACAATACAAGGAATATTGCAAACGAAATGTTGGGGGCTGAGGGTGGGACCACACTCACACACTCAGCAAGTATGCATGAAATCTCTGCTCTGTCCAAAGCCTGAGCTGAGTGTGCCTTTGTGAGGGAGGCATTTAGAGGTGAGGTTTTCAGAGTAACCCACAGACTATATGATGGAGCAGCCCTTACTCCCTCTCTCGTTATGTTTTTGATTTTCTTTTGTAGTTTCATACATGGGCTGGGTTTATTTATGTTTGGGTAAGATATCTACAAACATCTAAGGAGCTAGTAAACTAAAATACAGAAATTTTGTGACTAACATGACCCCAATTTATCTCGAAACTTCTGAAATTATTCTTGTAGGAAAAGCTCATTCTTATGTATCCAGCTATAAATAAAGTTGGACCTTATATTGTAAATTTTTAGAAAAGAAGTTGTATTGAATTTCTTGACTGAATTACAAGAGTATTGAGGCTATAGAATTGTCTTTCCATATGGGACTCAAACCATTAAATTCCCCAAATAGACTTTTAGCCATTTATATTAGGTACACTGATCTCAGGCAGTCAAATACATCCACGCAGAGCTGTGATGATAGTGTGTGTTTAATGTTTGGAGCACTGAAAGCAGTCATCTTGCATTAACTTTCTTGTAAACAGCTAATTGTTTTGTTCAGGGAGTCACCAAGTATATTTAAGTGAGCCACTTAGGATGAATGGCTTACTATAGGATTGAGTTTTAATATATTGAATCAGAATAAGAAAAATCAAAATGGAAGGAACCTTAGTGATTATGGCTACCTCATTTTTCTTTTTTATTGCATTTCTAAAACAAATACCTAAAATCATTAAATACAAAAAGAGAAGGATGAAAGAATGAATGAAAAATGAACAAATGAAAGAAAGGAAGGAAGGAAGGAAGAAAGAAAGAAAGAAAGAAAGAAAAGACTGCTCACTGCCTGGCATGTTGGTAATTGATAGTTACAGTTTTAAAAGAATAAGGGCACTGGGTTAATTAGCACAATGTGAAGACAGATGCTTTATATTTTCAAACATCTTATTAGTGATTCCCTACTGAGCTCACATTTTAATTTAACATTTTTGCAGAAGTTCACGTTTTAAAATGCTTATAGCCATTTTTATTTGCCATGCCTTTTATGTGAGGTGGGCCACCACCTCTTTTTTATATGGGAAGTCATCAGTTAATATGTGGGGTACCTTGCAGGTAGTAAACAGATGTGTTTGTCCTGGAGGGAATTGCGAATTAAAATTTACCTCTTAGTGCCTTAATATTCAAAGGTCGTGTACTGACCTTTGCTTAATCATACATCTACTGCCAGTTAAACTGGTGGTAGCAAGTTGTGCCTGAAAATAATAATATCTATCATTGAGTAAGGTGTGGCAGGTTGTATACTGTGTGGCAGGTTGTATACTAAGTTCTTTATGCATGTTGTGTAAATTATTATTTTACCAGTGCTGCAAAGTAAAACTATCTCAGTTTTACAGATAAGGAATCTGAGGCTTGAGGAGGTTTTGTCTATGTAACTTGTGTGTGATGTCCTGTGCTTGGTAAGTGAAGGGGTTGGCATTCTAGTCCTCTAAAGCCCTGCTCCTGAGAACTGCATCTTGCATTGTCTTGTAGTAACCACGATGACTGTATTTTTAGAGCAAATACTTAGTGTTATTGTTCTGCAAGCACTTCACAACACTTTAATTTAATAACCACTATATCTCTTTGCTTTTTGTCCAACCCTTACATGGAAAGAAGTAAAAAAAATACACAGATTACATAGCCATTAAAACGGATTGTTCTGGCTCCTAAGTTCATAGCTATTCCTGCGTTCCAAACCATCCTTCCTTAAACTTTCCCTTTTTCATGTGTCTGTGTTAGGGACATGTGACTGTCTTCGTTCATTTTATGTTGCTACAATGGAATACTACAGATGGGGTGACTTGTTTATTTCATGAAAACATAAAGCAGAATTTCATGACAAAATAATAATAGTGTACTGTGTATCATCTTTAAAGTAGTTACTCATAGTAGAAAACACACACAAAAGCTTCTCCTGCAAAGAAGAAAGCAAAAATCGATAATAGTACAAAACTTTCTTTTCAGTGAATGAAGAGAAACTAGTAGTACAAATGAAACAAATTGACATGTATATTAAAATATTTTTGAAACAAAAGAATAGGTAATTGGGGAATTATTTGCATATCGCTCTATTTCCTACTCATCTATCTTCTACTTTGCCCTTTATTTCTATTATATGTATGTATTTTGAGTTCTCATATAGGAGAAACCACACAATATTTAATCTTTTATGTCCAACTTATTTCACTTAACATTATGGCTCAAGTTGAATCCATTTATCTACAAATGTCACAAGTTTAACTTTTTTTTTTTTACAACAGAGTAGTGCTTCATTGTGTATAAATACCACAGTTTCCCTTTGCATTCATCTATTGATGGATATATACACTGCTTCCAAGATTTAGCTCCCATACATTGTACTACTATAAACATGGGTAGGCATGTGTCTCTGCAATATGATGATTTTAACACTTTTGGAGAGACAACAAGGAGGGAGATTGCTGGGTCAAATGGTCTTTTTTTTATTTTTAAGGAATCTTCGTACTGATTTCTGTAGTGATTGTACTAGTTTTCGTTCCTGCTAACAATGTCGAAAAGTTTGTTTTCCCCAACATCCTTGCTAACATTTGCTGTTGGACTTTTTGATGATAACCATTCTTTCTGGGTAAGATGGTATTAAAACTGGGGTAGTTTTAGATTGCAGTTGTCTTAGTGGTCAGTGATGGAGAATATTTTAAATGTCTTCATTAGTCATTTGTACTTCTTCTGAGAAGTATCTATTTACTTCAGTTGCTCATGATTTGATTTATTCTTTTATTTTGGGTGGCTTAAGTTTTTAATTTTTTTTATGTATCCTAGATATTAGTCTTCTAAGATGCAGCTGGAAAAAATTCCCATCCTGTAGGTTGTCTCTTCACCCTGGTTATTTCCTTTAGTGTGCAGAAAACTTTTAATTTGTTATGATTCCATTTGTTGATTCTTGGTATCATTTTTTGTAGCACTGGGGTTCTTGTCTATGCCTATGTCTTCAAGAGTTGTACTTAATTTATCTTCCAGATGATTGTTTCTGTTTTAACATTTGGATCTTTGATTTTGATTTGATGTTTGATTTTTATTTTTTTATTTTAATTTTGATTTTGGTTTAGTGTATGGTGAGATATAGTATATGGTTCTAGACTCAATTTTCTATGTATGTATGTGAATATCCAATTTTCCCAATACCATTTATTAGAGGGGCTATCCTTCCTTCAGTGAATGTTTTTGGGCACCTTTGCCAAATAGATCAAATAGCTGTGTGTGCCTGTGATTGTTTCTGCTTCCTCTAGTGTATTCCTTTGATCTGCAACCTATTTTTTGTGCCAGTTAGCATACTTTTTAAATCATGGTAGCTTTATATTATAACTTCAAGTCTGGCACCTTCTTTGCTTGTTACACAGCATTGCTTTTGCTCTTCTTGTTTTGTAGGAATTTTACGAATATTTTTCTAGATCTGTGAAAAATGTCATTGGTATTTTGATTGGGATAACATTAAATTATATATAAGATTTAAAAGCATGACCATTTTGACTACATTGGTTCTGCCTATCCAGGAACAGGGACTATCTTTCTATTTTCTATGTCCTCTTCAATCTCCTTTTCCAGAGTTCTAAAGTTTTTAATTTTTTTTTCTTTAACTAATTAATTTTTTGGGGGGTTTGCCAGGGATTGAATTCATGACCTGACATTGCCAGGCAGATGCTTATGCCACTGAGCTAAATCCCCAGCCCCCACCTCTACAGTTTTTCTTGTAGAGGTCTTTCACCTTTTTGGTTAGGTTAATTAGTAAGTATTTAATATTTTGATGTGATTGTGAATGGTATTGTTTGCTTAATTTTTTTAGTGAGTTCATTATTAGTGCATAGGCATGTTATTGATTTTTGTGTGTTTGTTTTATATCTTGCTACATTGTTAAATTTTATTATTGATTCTGGCAGTTTTTTGGTGAAATTTTTTTGGGTCATGTAAGTAAGGATTATGTCACCTTCAAATCATGGTACTTTGATTTTATCTTTTCCTATATATATCCCTTTTATTTCTTTTCTTTTCTTGATTGCTCTGGATAATATTTCAAGGACTATACTGAGCAGGAGTGGTGATAATGGATATCTTTTCTTGTTCCTGATTTTAGAAGGAATGTTTTCAGTTTCTCCCCATTTAATATGATATTGGCAGTAGGTTGGTGATAAATGGCTTTTATTCTGTGGAGGTAAAGACATTTGATACTTATTTTTTGAGGAATTTTACTATGAACATATGTTGGATTTTGACAAAGGCTTTTTCGACACCTATTAAGAAGATCAAGTATTTGTTGTCTTTGATTCTGTTTATGTGATGAATTACACTTTCTGATTTGCATATGTTGAACTATCCTTGCACCACCCATGTACTTGGTCTTGGTACATGAGTTTTTGATGATTTGTTGAATTCTATTTGCTAGTATCTTGTTAAGTGTTATTGCATCTATGTTCATTAGAGATTGGCCTGTAGTTCTCTTCTTTTTTGTGGCTAGTTCCTTGTTTGGTGTAGGGAACAGGATAATGTTAATTTCTGAGAATGATTTTGGAAATACTCCTTTGATTACATTAAAGAGTTTGAAGAGTATTAGTGTTAATCTTGCCTTAATTTGTTGTAGAATTCAGCCATGAATCCATCAGGTGTTGGGCTTCTATTAGATGGTAGCGTTTTTATTACTGTTTGAATTTCTTTGCCTATTATTGAATTGTTCCAGATTTTAAAGCCTTCTTGGTTCAATTTTGGTAATTAATATTTACAGTATAAAGGGATCTGTCCACTTTTCTGAGTTCTCCAATATTTTGGTGTGTATGTTTGTGAAGTAGTTGCTAACAATTTTCTGGATTTTTGGAATTATCTATTATAATTTCAACTTTTAAATTTTTAGTTCTATTGATTTTGTTTTGGTAAGAGTGGCTAAAGGTTTGTCTATTTTCTTATTCTTTCAAAGAACCAGATCTTTGATTCTTTGCTGCTTTGTATTATTTTTGTCTCCATTTCATTGATTTCTGCTCTGATCTTTATAATTTTCTTGCTTATATGAGCTCTAGATTTGGATTTTTCTCGTATTTCTAGGACCTTGAGATGTACCACTAGGTTATTTATTTGGACTTGTTACATTTTTCTTATATGAGCATTCACAGCTATTCATTTTCCTTAGAGGACTATTTTTGTTGTATCATATAAGTTCTGGTATGTTATACTAGCATTATCATTTAATTCTAGGAACTATCTTATTTCTTTCTTTCTTTCCTTTGTGACCCACTGATTATTCAAGAGTGTGTTGTTTAATTTCCATATGTTTGCATAGATTTTCTGCTCCTATTGAGTTCTAGTTCCATTGCATTGTGATCTAAAAATTTACATGGTAAAATTTTGATCCTTATATATTTGTTTAGGCATGCTTTATTAGTTAGTAAGTGGTCTATTTTGAAGAAAGTACCATGTGCTCCCCAAAATAAATTTGTATTCCATTGCTGTTGGGTAGAACACTGAATATATGAATTAAGTGCATTTGTTGAAAGGTTTGATTCAACTCTGATTTTTTTTGTTTAATTGATCTATTTGTGATTTATTTGACCTATGTGTCTATGGGATAAACATCAACACACTTATAATAGGTGAGGTCCCTCATTATAATTATGTTGATGTTTATCTGATCTTGTGTATTTGTTAATATGTGTTTTATAAAGTTGGATGCTTTGTGGTTTGGTACATATATGTTTGTGATTATTATATCTTCATGTTGAATGGTTGTGTTAACCAAATGTGTAATGTCATTCTTTGACTCTTGATCAGCTTTGGGTTGAAGTTCACCTTGTCTGAAAATAGGATAGCTACTCCTGTTTGCTTTTGGATTTTCTTTGCATGGAATATTGTTTTCTATCTTTTAACTTTTAGGCTTTTTGTGTTAAATGTGTTTCTTATATATAGCATGCCATTGGATTTTGTTTCTTGATCCATTCTGCTACTCTGTCTTCTGAGTGATGAATTAAATACAATCACAGTAATAATTGTACTTGATAGGTACATACATATTCCTGTGATTGTAGTATCTCCCTGTTGCTGTCTTGGCTTTCTTTTCTTCTAGTTAACTACTAACTCTACCTGATTCATTCATTTTATTGAACCTTTTGACATTGTTAGGTCCATTGTCTCCTTTTGAGAATTTTTTGCTGTATTGATTTACTCATCATGAATTTCTTTAGGTTCTCTTTATCATGGAAATATCTTTTTTATACACCAATTTTGAAAGTTACTTTTCCGGAACATAATAATCTTCAGTTATTTTCTTTTAGAGCTTGAAACACTTCATTCCAAGTTTTCCTTGGTTTTAAGGCTTGTGTTGAGAAACTGTTGTAATTCTGGTGAATTTTCCTTTACAGCTTATTTGTTGCAACCCTTGAGTGTCTCTAGCAATCCTTGAGATTCTGTTCTTGTGTTGGTGTTATGTCTTGTGTCTAAATGTTTCTGCAGACCCTTATGCAGTCACAGGTGGGACTTTTTCAAAATTGCTCTTATGTTTGTCTTCTTTGAGTCATTTAATTGGTTTTGGATGCATTTTTCATGTTTCTTGTTTTCAGGGTATCTTTGTGCTGGAATTAGTGGCTTCTTTGGCCCTATCCCTGGATCTTGGGGAGCTTTCTGTAGTACTGTATATGACTTCCAGGCAGTCTAGGTATTGGCTTATGGAGAAAACTAATTGACAGCAATAACTATGCCACCTTGGTTATAGTGGTAAAGTCAGTGAAAACAGTGGCATCAAATAGCAACCAAACACTGAAAAAAAACCTTAAGAACCACTCACCAACAGCCCTTCACCAGAGCAGGAGGTCTATAATTTTAGTGAAGACACTTAGTGTAACTAGGTATCGACCAATAGTAATTCAGACCACTCATTTCTGCCAGGTATAGACAGCAGTGCAAAAGCTCAAGGATACTAGATTGACTTCAAGTCCATCCCCTATGAAGATTACATCTGCTGAACTTGGCCTCTCAACACAGTATACAGGTCTCTGAGCCCAAACTTCCTAGGGGATCTTAGGAGATCTTTGTTTAGCTCTCTCTAGATGGGATCACTTTTCTTTCTTCTTTCTTTCTTTCTTTCTTTCTTTCTTTCTTTCTTTCTTTCTTCCTTCCTTCCTTCCTTCCTTCCTTCCTTCCTTCCTTCCTTCCTTCCTTTCTTCCTTCCTTCCTTCCTTCCTTCCTTCCTTCCTTCCTTCCTTCCCTCCTTCCTTTCTTTCTTCCTTTCTCTCTCTCTCTCTCTCTCTCTCTCTCTCTCTCTCTCTCTCTCTCTCCTTTTCTTTCTTTGTGGTATCAGGGATTGAATTTAGGACCTTGTGCATACCAAGCAGATGCTTGTGTTGCTGAGCTAAACCCCTAGCCTACACGGGGTAATTTCAGTGACCAGGAACTTATTTAGCTTGCAATGTTAGAGGTAGCCAAGTCCAAGAGTGTGACTGAACATCTGGCAAGGGCTTAGTGCTACATTATAATATGGTAGGAGGTGTCACTTTGCATGAGAGAGTGCCGGAGGAACAGGGGTCTGAACCCACTCTTTGTAAGGACACCGCACCTGTGGTAATGGATGCACTCCCGTGATAATGCCATCAATCCGTTGATGAGGGTAGTGCATAATCACTTTTCAGTGTCCCAACTCTCAGCACTTGTAATTAAATTTCAAACACATGAACTTTGAGAGACACATTCAAACCATAGACGTAACCAGTCCTTGTTTGAACTGAAGAGAGCCTGCCTTGTATTTGTGAATGACTTAGTGGGGCTTTATTTGAAAGTGTCTTTGGAGCATCCTCCCTCTCTTACTTCATTTGCTTCCTCTCTTAATACACCCATCACTGTTCCTTCTGTTTCCAATAAAATTACATGTTAGAAGGACTGTCAGTAAATCCAGGTGTGCTGTGACTGTCTTTTGTGTGGCTTTTCCACGTTTCTTGACATTTGTTGACTGCAGATTTTTCATATAATCTTTTTATAATTTTTCAAAATGTAACAGTAGTTGACTCATTGTACATATATTCAGAGCACCCTGAGACTCCACAAGCTGCTTTACAAATATTTTCATCTCTATTTTGTGATTGCCTTTTTGTACAGGCGTGTAGTTTCAATTTTGTAATGAAAATCAGTGAGAAATTGAAATCTATTTTGTAATTCCTCTTCACTTCACTCCACAGGCTTCTTGAAGCAAACCAAAGGAGTGTATGTCTGTAGGAGAGAGGAATTAACTAAAAGAACAGCAGAAATGTCTCCCATTTATCAAGTTAGAATTTGTCATTGTTATCAAGGATAAATCTTAGAGTCAGGTTCATTAAGCTAGTACTTCTAAAATGGCATATAATTTAAATGGGTCTGGGCATTTAGTTTTTAAAAATTTCTTCACTCGACATGTAGTCATTTGGAATAATAAATTTTTAAAGATATAAATAATCCTTAAGGAGTAAATGTATCATTTAACAATTTATATCTAATGTATGGAAAAATATTCAGCTTACTTTCTTAGAATTTGGCTAGGTAGAATTTCATCTCTTACATTTCTTCACATTCTGGCAGTTTCCTTGAATCTGTCTTCCAGATCACTAATAAATATTCTCTTCAACTGTTTAATCTGTTCTTTGAATTTTCAATTTGAATGACAATATATGTGAGCCTTTTGCAAGATTTTATTCCTACCATGCTTTTCTTTCTATATTATTTCTATTGTCCTCTCTCTAATCATTTTAATGGATTTTCAAGTGATCTCTTTGAAAATTTGGGGATTAGTAGCATTATTTTGATGATAAATCTATCTTCAACAGGAAGTTTTGTTTGTTTGGCTGAGAAGTCCATGTGTCTAGGATAGAGAAAGCTCTCCTTCAGAGTGTTTTGTATTTGCTTTTGCCAAGGCCAAGGGATTTTCCTGGGTTTGGACCAGTATTGTGGTTAATGTCATGAGTGAAGATTTCTTCACTTCCTGAGTAGAATAAATTTAGGCCTCATATTCTTTCACATAGTGCATGGTTAGAGTTCTGATTTCTCAGGGGCCCCAGAGGAGTGCCATACCTTCTTGCTACCAACAGTTTTAAAATCTGTGTCTCAGGGATTTATTTGGTTTTTGTTTTCTGTTTGGTTTTCTTTGTTTTTTGAGCTATGGTCTTGCTATGTAGTTGAGGCTGGCCTTGAACTATGTAGCCCAGGCTGGTCTTGAAATCATGGCAATCATCCTGCCTCTGGGATTACAGACATGTGCTACCACACCTGGCTCAGGGATCCAAAACTCTTGAAATAGCTTATTCTGAAATAGTTTTATTCTGAGGTCTCAGTCCCAGCACACTGCCTTGTGAACATTAAAATCCTAGTTTCCAGCTCCTGGAGCCTACATCTCTGTTCACTTTCCCCTGGAGGCCTGAGACTGCCCTTTCTTTTGAGCTGAGCTACTGTAAAACTTTCAAGGTCACATTTTGTTTGCATGTCTATATGTAAGCAGCAGGAGTCAGGGTGGGTCACTGCAGTCCATCATATTACTATAAATTTCAGCAGCATAAGAGGTACCAAAAGGGATTTTGTCAGAGTTTGCAGGTGAAGGAAAGAATATAGTGGGATACAGAACACTGCCTGTGACCATCAGGTTTTGGGTACCATGAAATACTGAGAGAGCCATCAGGTTTTGGGTACCCTGAGATACTGGGAGAAGAGGAGGGCATTGGTCTTTAGGGTAGCCAATGTACAGGAAAAGTCTTAAGGGCACAGAGAAGGAGGCCGGAGGGTAGGGAGACCTATGCCACACTTTTGCCTCTGGGCAATTCTGCCCGTGTCCCTCAGGCATGGAATTTGTTTTTCTCATTGAACACAGTGACATTTACCCAGCCAGATCAAATGTGGGAGAGTCTAAGGCCTTGACAGCCGTTTTCTGATCTTCCTTTGTGGCTGAAAGGTCAGGGCGACTTGTACCCATCTCCAGTAATTTTATAGCAGTCGAATTTTCTGTTCTTTCCCCACCACTGATGAGTTCTTTAAAAACTAATTTCACATACCTTCCTTAATGAAAAATCTTTTGATCAGGCTTGTTGGTTTCAGTTCATATTTTACTTACTGATACTTTCATTTGGACTGTTAGAAACAAACCCAGAAGGTTGCCATTTCTTACTTTTCCTCTTGAAACAATAGGTGCAAAAGTAGAAATTTAATTGTTAGCAGCAGTATGATGTATTTATTTTAAGATCTTTTAAATTTTGTCTCTTAGATTGAGATTTTCCATTTATGGCAACTTTTTTTTTCTTGACACATTGTTTGGCTTCTAAGACTTAGAAATCTTTTGGATATGTTCTTAGTATGTGGGCAAATTCTTTAGCAAGGAGTCACATCATAAGCCTTATTAATTTGTGCTGTTCAGTAGTTGTAAGTTCTGAAATGAAAAATGGTCATTGAGACAGGAAGGAAATAACCCAAATCGTGAAGCAGGTGATGAGGACATACTGAGTTTTATCTCTACAGTAGGACCTTCTCTAGTTCACCTCTCTCCCGTCTTTCCTGACCTCTCATCCTTGCATACCCACCCCACTCTCATCGCTATTATTTTGGGGTTGCTTCTCTCTCTGTTTATCTGATCCTGCAAACCAGAACCAGGCTTATCTGACAAGTGTGAGTTTCCGCTGTCCCAAGATTTTCAGAGCTTGGCCCAGCCAGCCAGATGGCCAGTAGCATCTATCTGTGGCCACAGACCATATTTGAACCTCTCTTCCAAGTTTAGCTCCCCAACTCCGCAGAACCTGCCACCCTTGGAGCAATAGGTAAGAGGGGATCTGTCACCCTTTCAACAATGTCAATGATGATAATATAAAAGCCTGTAGTGATAATAGTAACAGCCCACACTTATAAAACACTAGATATGTTCTGAGTACTTTAAATACATTAAACCATTTAATCTCAATGACCCCATGAGGTGAACTCTTACTAGCCTCCTGTTACAGATGAGGAAACTGAGGCCCAGGGAGACTTATACAGGTAACTTACCCAGCATTACGTGATAGAGCCTGGATTATCCTTATGGGGTCTCAGTGGCCAGATATGAGCAGCCTCATGCACAGCCTAGCCTCTGTCCCCAGGCTCTGTGGGGGACTTGATGCCCAGCATCTGTGGGTGTTTTCCCAAGATTTCTGCCTGTTTACTTTGTTTCTGCATTCTGCTTTTCACTTACTGAAAGGTTTAGCTTATTTTGGAGTCTGGCTGTGGCTTTTTAAGTTTTCTGTTTCCTCTCACTGGATAGAGTGGTCCTCTGGCCTGTCTTGATTGGAGTCTGCATAGCTTTCCTAGTGGAATTCATTCATTCATTTGTTCGTTCATTCATTGTTTCACTCACTGTTCGCTGCCTGCACCAGGCCCTGGTCTATCCTCAGCGCCAGACCCTGTCAGCGGTCAGATGCTGGCTTCTGTGCTGTGCTAAATGCTGCCACAGAGGCGCAGCGGCTGTCTGAGGTGGGTGAGGGAGGAAATGAGAGGTCGAGCATACTTCACAGGGAATCGGCTTAGGAGGCAAGGCTGAAGTGTCTTGTGTTGCGTTGACTATTTAAGTTAAAAACAAATACTACAGTAAAAGGCACATATTGCCATGAGTCCTGCTCAGACTACCCCCCTAGATTCAAACACATCTATCCTATCACTCTCGCTGCTTTCTGAAGCAGTTCTGGGAGTGGTTTTGGTTGCCTTCATGTCCTGAACTGATTCAGAACACTGGCCCTTCACAGTCATTTTAACTTTGGGGAGGAGCCAGAAGTTGCGCAGGGCCAGATGTGGTGAATAAGTCAGGTGAGGACACACAGTAATATTTTTATTTGGCAGAAATGACCCAACATGGTTAATAAATGGCATGTGATCAAAGTATATGGTAGATATTTAAATTAAAAATTTATTATAGTCAAAGACACATTGACACTATTCTCATCATTGTGTCAGGCACACCGATTCCATCATTCTTGGCACTGTACCTGTTACCATTGTAACTCTGAAAACAAATTTAACATTCATCGTATTCCCCACTCCCACAGCCTTGTAAACTTTTCCCTCTCGGGAGCCCGTGTGCAGGCTGAGTGCCAGCCCAGCTCCTGGAATAGGGTGGAAAGACACAGTGTTTGAAAAGGAGGACAAGTGTAGATGCACCAGGTCCTGGGAACCTGGCTGAGGAGTCCAGATTTTATTTTGCAGTTGATTCAGGTACCAATGAATAATGATAAACTATGAAATTGCTGCTTGGATGATTTCTTTTTGAGAAAATTGTGCTTTCTATTTGTAGAGCCAGTAAAATACAAAGTACACTCATATATTCTACTATCCTTTAGGAATAAAGAATTAAAATATAGAAAGACTTGAAGCCAGCAGTCACAGTTTTGAAGAGCTTTGGGAAGGGGGGTCCATTTAAATAAGTTCTTTCGAGATTTCTCAGCAAGTGCTTTGTGAGTCTTTAAAAAACTGTCAAAAACATTCAAATAGTCTCCCTAGTGAGCTTTTCATGAATATGGAAAAGTAGGGGGTTTTTTTTGTTTTGTTTTTATTTGTAATCTTTTGCTTTAATGTTTTGGTAGGGAATATTTTAAAATTCTAGAGGCAATATATATATATTTTGAAAATATGATTCACAGCTTATCTTCCAAATATTTCAATTTTTTGTTTTTCATGGAAACTTTCTCATAGAAATATCAAGAAAGCTGGTGACTGAAACTTTTAATGTGACATGGAAAGGATATCCGCCCCTGAAACATAGTCGAGTTTTAGTGCTGCAGAATTTCATGAAATGCACTCACATGAAACATTCTGTTCTCTGTGGAGACCCCATGTGGTATTGTAAAAGTTGAAGACTTTTAGGGGTTCACTAAAAATTAAAATAATATATATGAGGGGGCAGAAATGTTAAGTACCCTGTTAATGTTAAGTATCACATTATCACACGGGACCCTAGAGCTTTTACATTAAAATAACTTTTAAAAAATGGAAAAAAGAGTCGCAGTTTTTTCTCCCCTTTTTTGGTGGCAGTCCTGGAAAGGCCATCTTCCCCTTCACAGGTTTATCACTGTGAACAGTACACTATGTGTAGCTACGATAAATTATCAGTTGGCTACTGCAGCTGGCTGAAGGTCCCAGAACTTTTAAGATCGGTGAAAAAATTTGAGCATGTGCCCTGGTGCAGGGAGGGACAGTTCTTGAGTCACACAAAACCAGAGAAAAGTGGTTTCTCCTGAGCAAGTGTGTATAAATTATTGTCATTGTTTCTGATTGTGGTCCTTTGTGAGCGACAGATATCTTCTGACTTCACACACATAGTTGTGTGCAAGCAGGAGCCTATTAACTTGTGATAATATTCAATTTTCTTCCCATAGCCTTAATTGAAATGAAGTTGCCCTGCTGCTTTTGTGCAGATTTGTGAATCTCCGAAATTCTGGCTGTGAGGGGATGGATTCTGTTCCATAGGCTTTACCTGTTACTTCTTTGTGTGCTGCCTCTGGCTTCTGCCCACAGCACGATGTTATTAGCTGTGTCCTATCAATCCAGCCTGCAATGACAGAGCTCTGATTAGCCTTTTTGGATTGCTTTGATTTTGAAATTGACCAGTCCCCCAGTCTGTAAGTCATTTACTCCAAAATGCTTGGTAATCAAAATAATAACATTAATGATTTTCCACTACCTAGGCCCATAATGTAAATTAGCTGGTAGAAAAAGCTTAGAAATGCAATACAGCTGAATAGATGTATTCTTACCTTGTTGACCAAATAATTTTGTAAAAGTCCACCCATTTCAAACCTCGATGGAAAAAGCTCTACAGTTCAATTAGCAGGAGATAAATTGTCTGATGCGTGTAATCAGAAAAACTGGCATAAACTCAATGTTCAATTACTATCTCTAACCTCTTTCTGTTTTCTGACCTGTCTCTTTAAAGCCGCTGAGGATTCAAGATGATAATTAATTTTTGGGTTCAATTAAAATAAGTAATCTGACATACAGTCAGGGTTGGTTTTTCAGCTGGGTTCCATCAGTATGGCCAATAACCACCCCAGTTATTTATGATTTCCTAACTGGTCAGTTTGCATGGCTCACTAATTTTGAAATATTGTGACTTTTTATCACACAAATAATGTTATGTCTGGTCCTTTGTGCATGGTTTAGCTTTATTTATTATATTGCCTGCAACATTGTTGGTTCTCAAAAATGTTCTTAGTTGAAAAATGGAAACAAATATTCTTATTACTATGTTTTGTGCATATCACTCCAGTTTAGATTGTTTTTATTTTATGATGTTTAATTTTACAGAATGATCTCACTATATGTTTATTTTTATTCCAAGGGACCTTGAAAATTGAAATAGGTGATATGCAAAGTTGAGAAGACAATGTTAAAGACCAAGCAAAGCCAGAGATCTCAGGAACTGGAACAAGGGGCACAGACACCCCCAGTGTTCTGTGTGTGTCTCTTAGCACTGATTCTTTTAGTACCTTGGTTTTATTCTCGCAATGCAGCCAAACATGCCTTCTGTGAGGGAAACACAGCCTTAGGCAGTCAGCGCCTGGATTGTGTCTGTTTAGCACTGGGACATAAAGAGAATTTTTCTTTTTTTACAATAGATTGAAATAAATATAGTCAAGAGGACCTGTCACATGCAGAGAATGAGTTATGAATGATTAGCTGGGTCCCATGCCCACCTCTGTGTTTTAGAACAGTGAACTTTGATACCAGGAGGATAGTCTGTGAGCCTGGAGGTCTTTCCAGTCTGTGCCTGTATCAGTGTGGGGCAAGTTGACAAATTAAAATGACAAAAGACTGCCAGGGAAGTGATGTACTGCTGATTGAAACTCAGATAATGGTGCCTGTGAGTAGCTTGTCTCCATCAGGATCTCAGGGCCAGCAGGAGAAGGGCATCACTGTGCTTTCTTGTGGTCCACAGGAATGCCATTCCTGTTGTTCCATCTCCAGGACCATACTGTACCTGGCTGTGTTTAGCACGTGTGCAGTAGTGATCTGTTCACAGATCTGCCTCCAATACTGAGTGACCTGAGGGCAAAGACCGTGCCTTGCCAGCCTATGAAAATATGCATGCTACGACATGAATGCCCAGCACTTGTTGCATGGGTACATTCAGTGACCCGTAGCAACCCACCACAAGGTCAAGGCACAGAGTGACAGTATATTTGGAATATGCATTCTTTGGACTCCAGAACTGCAAAATAAAGCTTTTAGAGAAAATCCACTTTTGTGTAGCAGGTAATGTTGCCTGTGCCTTCCAGGGCTCAGGTCCCCACGGGGTAGCCATTGTTCCTCTTTGACAGTAATTAGGTCCTGTCTGTGTTGACTGGAACCTGCTTCTCTGTAATTCGGCACCTTGACAGAGGATCAGCAGAGTTGATCTCAGGTTTGGAACCTCCTCTTCCACTGGCCTGCTTTTTAGGTATCTGGAGACCAGTTTTCATGTTCATCTCTGTCTTTCTCCAGGAATAATATCCTGGTCTGCTGGACATCTGTTGAGGAGAGGATTTCTGCACCCTTCTGTCCTGGCTAGACCCTGCCTGTATACCCTGGGATGTAGCAATAGCCATCTTCATCTCAGAGGTCCAGAAGCAAACAAAAACCCGGGGATCATGAGAGAGCCAGAGTCAGGATCAATGGTCCCGAGCTGTTACTGTAGAACCATTTCCACTTTGTGTAATAAGTGAAAAAAGACTTTTATGAGTTAAAGAAACTTTGATGGATGGTGGGAAAAGCCTACCCAGCCATGTTTAATGTCCCTAACCACTAAGGTGAACATAGAAACATTTATGGAAACTGAGTGTATAGCCTACCTCAGTCTGAAAATGTATTAGAACTTTACTACATATTTTTATGAATGAAGCCCAAGTTTTCAGATTTAGTATAGATTATATTAGGTTTAAGCAGTACTAACTTTTCATGTATTTCCACATGACCAGCTGTCAAGTCACATCTTCCTGTCATAAAGCAGAGGTTTTTCATGTTTCCTGTTGAGCTTAATTTTGTTAATCCACACTGCAGCCTGTTAGGCTCATTAATGTCTTGATTTTGTTGTTTATTTGCTATTCTTTCTATCTAGCATAATCTGGATGTTGGGCAAAGTGTGATCCCTAAGTTTATTGATACAAAAGGGATTCAAATTGAATCCCTTTTGGGGATACATTTAGGAAACCATCTTCTACCCTACAAACCTTTATCTTGTTTGCTATCATCCTTATCCACCTATGCCTGAAAATTAGACACAGTTTTGACTTTTCCTTCCCCTTGCCACATATCCTTAATTTTCTACTGAATCTTGCTGATTTTACTTATTAAATTTTAGATGCTCCCTTTTTATCTACAAACACAGTAACCCTCTAGCAGCACCCCCGTCAAGCCCTATGCTGCATTGATTTCCAGTGTCATCTGTCTTGGACAAAACTGGACTATGTGGTTTGCATGCTTCAAACCTGCAGTGGCTCCTGGCATCTATGGACAAAGCCCAGAGAGCTTCACCAGAGGTGGGGAGTAGCTCTCTCCCATCATTTAACAATGCACTTCGACCTGGGCTAGCAAGTTCCATGCTCCGTATGAAATATTATTTTTTTCCTTTGGTCTTCTTGAAAATTTTCCACAATTGTATTACCATGCCAAATACTTTCTGTTAAAAATTATTTTTAAAAGCTAGTTTTGATGTGACCTTTCCCTGAGATATTTCTTAAGTCTCCTCTGTAGCTTGCCTTGCTCCTGTCCTGGTTTATCAGTCTTTGCCTGCAGGTGCTGGTACATTTTGCACAGAGAGAGCTGTAGAGGCAGCTTGGATTGTGGGCAGTGTGGTAGGACTTTTTGTTAGTCTGGTATTTAGTAAATGATCAGTATATGCTTGTTGAGTGAAGTAATGGGTGAACGAACCTCCTTAAATCCATATAATCGTTCTATTTCTCTATCATCATATATACATAGGGAAGCCACTGAACAGCCTCCATTGTGCTCCCAGCTTGGGCAAGCTTTTGGTTCTAGCTCGCTACTAGACAGGTGCCAAAAGGAAACTACAAAGATATTCCCTCTGGCAGAATGAAGTAAAACTTGAAACCAATATTTTACTCAAGAGCTTCCTTCCTTCATTCATTCATTCCCTTACTTACATATATCAATTATTTATTGAACACAGACTTTGCAGAAAGTGCTGTATCTATAGTTGCTAATAGACTTTATGAGCTTTATTTCTCTTTCCAAACAATATTTTGCCTATTGACTAGATATAGCCTTTGGTAATACAGCTTGTATACTAAGAAATGTGGGTTGGTCCAGTCATGCTGTGGGTGAATTATTCAACAATTCTGTCCTGAATTGCAAAATGAAATGGTTGAATCATTTACTTCCTTTAGTCCTCCGAGGCTGTAAAACATAATGAACTAATTAATTTCAGTGGCCTCCTGGCTTACACTTTCACACTCGTGAGTTTGTCTAGTGCCTGAACTTGTGGACTGAGTTGGCTCTTAGAAGTTGTGCAAAAGGGCAGGTTCTGAGACACAGCTGCAGCCGTGTGCTTATTCCCACAGGAAGGTGTGTTCTTCTGTTAGCAAGGAATGTCTGGCTTTCATTCCCTGGGTGTTGGGAAACTTAGTGAACTAATATTTACCATGCGGCAAGAGAACGGTTTGAATATTTCTGTGCCTGCTTAATTGAGATGTGGTGCTTTGATTTTTATGGCATTTTATGCAAGAATAAATCTAGCACAGTGCATGAGTACATGGATATTGCTGATATTTCAGACATGGCATGACTATATCTCTTTTTGTATCTGTTACAGTGGATTAAATTGCTGAAATAAAGTTTAAACTGCTCCATCAACAAAATTGAGCATTTTAGTTACATGGAATCATATATATGCATATATATATATATATATATATATATATATATATAGTCACCGAAGGCATGTAACAAATATTATCTAGAAGTCATTTTTGAAAGGGAATCTTTTAATGTGCTCAGTGAATAATTCTCTCTGCCTGAGAGCTACGGTTGTGTCTTGGGAAATATTCAGAGGAGAAGAGGAAATTATTTAGATTTGCAGCATCTTGTCATGGGAGGTGAAGGCCTTTTTATTATTATTATTAATGTGATGGGAATAGTCCTATCACATCAGGTCTCTGCACAGCATCCTGAGAACAACCTTTTCTTCCCATAAATAATTATAGTTCTGCTTTTTTAATACCTTCTGCCGTTACTCCCTCACTCCCGCCACTTTCCCTTGTGTGAGGCTGGCACTGCCCTCAGATGAGCATCACTGGGCGCTTGGTGAGAGGCTCAACAGGTAGAGTGGGGGTGAGAGGCTTTGTAGGTAGAGTGGGGGCTGTTACTTTGTCCCTATAGGACCCAGGGCTGAGCTAGGAAAAAACAGGGAGCATTCTTTTCAAAATCAACTCCTCTCATATAGAAAGTGCAGTTTTTTGTAGTATTTCTTTCTTCTTGAGAAAGCATCTGGCCTTCCTCACGGTTCTGCTTATATGACCAGAGCTCCCAGCCTGGGTCTCAGCAGGAGCATCCTGTGTGGTTATGGTTTAGATCTAGAATGTTCTCCAGATGTCTTCTGGGTTCAGAGGTGAGGCTCTGGGAAGGTGATTGGGTCATGGGGGAGCGATATGCGTCAGTGCATCAGTCTACTGATGCGTTCAGGTGCCAGTAGGAGATTGGAGGTGGGTTTCTGGGGTCACCTGGAAGGATGTGTTCTTGTCCTGGGCTCCTCTCTTCCTTCTCTGCTTCCTTGCTGCTGGAAGGACAGCAGCTGTCCCCCTCAGGCTTATGCAGTGGTCCCTGGGACCTGGGCTGAGCTGGAGTCCTGAACCAGACAGGCAGGACATGGCTGGGGGGGAGCTACTGTCCTTGTGGGGGAGACTGTCATCAAACAAGGGAGCAGACAGGAATGAGGCTAGGTCAGCTGCAGGGGCAGGAGACGCAGAAAGAGGCAGAGTTTCCCGAGGTACCTCTTCTGGTTCCCAGTTTCTCATCTGAAATTGTGCCTGGGTAGAGGACCAGGCATGACTCAGGCAGTGCGTCTTCTCTGAGCCCCCCTTTCCTGTGTGTTCTTGCCCTCCTTCTCCTCTCTCTTTCTCCCAGGACTCTGGTGCTGGGCCCCTACCAGTATCGAAGGGAGCATGGTTTATGCAAACTATTTGGTGATTGAAACAATGCCCACAACAGAGCCTCCAGGTAAAAGATGAAGATAATGGCAAAGAGAATTTTTAAAAGATCAAAATCAAGTTCTGTGGCAATCAAGTGAATTTAAGGTCTAGTTTTTAGAGGGAAAAAATCTGGAACTTCTTATACTTAGTGATTTTTTTTTTTTTTCTGTGTTCTGGCCCCAGGACCTTTATACCAGTCATATCTCTTTCCTAGAGAAGTCTCCTTCAGATATTTATGTCTTAGAGGTTTCAGGTCATTATTTAAAGGTCTTATTTTTCCAGTGAGGTGGTTCTTACTTTCCTATTTAGAATTATATCTTTTAACAAACACTTTGTGGTAGTTGAGTCCTATAATATCTGTTATGTTCACCCTCTCTCTTTCCACTGTCTTTTACTCCTCCAGAGGGGAAAACTCCATGAGGCCAGAAGTGTTTGCTCATGTTCACTTCTTCATCCCCTGGGTTTAAAACAGCACCTGACACAGACTAGTTGCTCAATAAATGTAGTAGAATTAATGAAATATTTTTAAAAACTGGCCTATTTCTTAAGTAGAGACCTTTAGAAAATTCTCACAAGGGACTTAGACACAGGGAGAGGTTCGGTAACTAGTTCCAGCCCAGAAAGGAGGAAGATAAGGGGGTACAGGCCAAGCAGCAGGCAGGGTCTGTCGAGAGGGAAGCCAGGGGCCACAGTTAGCCCTCTTGGAAAGAAAATGGTGTGATGAGAGCTGGTTGGCTTGGGAGGCAGGATGAGCATTGCTGACTTCTCCAGCAGTCCTGAGATTGATCAGATACAAGTGTGGACATGGAGCTTATCCTCAGGTTGTTTGATTCTGAGGGACATGGCTATAAAATAATATAAATACATGTTATTGTTTGTGTCTCGATGTCCCCCCAAAACCTCATGAAGTCATAGGAGAATGAGCTTTTCAGATTGACTCATGGTCCAGGGCTAGGATTAAGGATGTGAATGCTACACCAGCCTGCATACAGTACAAAGGCCAGAAAGAGGCTTGCCTCTCACTTGTTGTTTTTGCTGTCTTCTGTCATGAAACCCTCTGCAAGGTGCCATCCCTGCCGCGGAGTCAGCCATTTATGGACTGAAACCTCCACAAACTGAAAGCCAAATAAACCTTTCCCCTACTTTAACTTTTGGTATTATGTATTTTGTCTCAGAAACAAGAGAAAAATTACTAAGACAACATGGAAATGTGTTTGTTTTGAATGGGCTCTCTCTATGTTTCCAGGTTGGTTTTAACTCCTGGGCTTAAGGAGTCCTCCTACCTTGGCCTTTTTAGTCACTAAGACTACAGGCATGAACCATCACAGTCACTGTGTGATAATTCCATCTTCACCTCCAAGTAATATGAAAACATGGGATGTCAAAAGTGTTGGGTCTTTTTAAAAAATCCTATTAGAAAAAATCCTATTAGTCCTTTGAAGGGACAGCTCTCACCTACTGCACCTGCTTTTCTCTTTGACTGAGTTACCCATAGTTTTCCTTTGCAGTTACCTATGGTCAACTACAGTTGGAAAATATTATATGCAAAATCACAGAAATATATAATTCATAGTGTTTAAACTGCATATTGTTCTGCGCTGTGCTGTGAAGTCTCCTGCTGCCCAACTCCATCCTGCCTGGGATTTGCCCAGTAAATCCAGGCTGCACTGTGTGTGTGATGGAAAAGCAGTGTACATAAAGTTTGGTGCAATCTGCAGTTTCAGGCATGCACTGTGGCCTCAGAACCCATTTTTCCACTTTTTTTCTGAAAGATTTAATGTGACTGTGTTAGATCCCAAAAGCCTACTTCCAAACTAGGTTGCTGGTCAACTGTCCTTAAAGTAAGATAACCTTGAATTACTCTGGTGGATCCCATGTAATCATAAGGTTCTTTAAATCTGACAGAGGGGCTGGAGATTTAGCTCAGCTGCATAAGTGGCTGCCTTGCAAGTGTGTGGTTGTGTGTTTGATCTCCAGTACAAAAAAAAATTTTTTTTTGGAGGCAGAGAACTCATGAACAAAATGCAAGCTGCACGGGAAATATTTTAAAGAATCAACAACTGCGATTTCATCTTATTAAAATATTAAAAAAAAATAAATCTGACAGAGGCAGATAGAGGGTCAGAACTAGAGAATAATATTGTGAACCCTACCCCATGCTGGATCATAGCTGACTGCAAACCAGTATAATCGCTTAGGAGTTGAGAAGGTTGAAGCCCCAGGAAGGACCATAGTCCTGCAAAAGCTCAGCTTTAGTCTGGTGACACACAATTCAGGCCTGGCTCCCAGAACTGTGAGAATATGAATTTCTGTTCTTACAGGCCACCAAGTTTGTGGGAATGTTTGCAGCAGCTGTAGGAAACCAA
The DNA here is from genome assembly GCF_034190915.1 of Cavia porcellus. Taxonomy (NCBI): domain Eukaryota; kingdom Metazoa; phylum Chordata; class Mammalia; order Rodentia; family Caviidae; genus Cavia; species Cavia porcellus. The sequence goes on along the minus strand of NW_026947496.1, from coordinate 27,441,743 downwards.
GCTGGAGAGAGTAAAGGAAAACTCGTCTGCATGCTTTGACCATGTGTTACTTTGTAGTGCTGATTTCCAGCATTTTTTTTTTTTTAATGGGGAAAGAGAAGCCAGAGCAGAACCCCAAGGCCCTGTGATTGCCAGACCTGGCTGTGGCCACAAGAGAACCATTAGGGGATCAGACTTCTCTCAAGAGACTGGGACGCATGGCTCCCTCCATCCTCAGCTGCCACCCTCTCCACTTGGTGTCCCACCATCTCCATCCTCCAGATAGTGACACTACTGGTGCTGGAGGCCTCAAGGATTGATCACTGCCCCCAGCCCAGATGAGGGAGACACATGCACAGCAAGAGGGTACATGGGGTTGCTCCTGGAATTCCTCATTAGCAGATGCTTAAAAGTCAGCACTCTAAAATTATTTGCCGAAGCTTATAAATATGAATTTCCTGTAATTCACATTTTATAAGAATTCCTATCAGCTGTATCACAGCTTGAAAAATACCAAAAACGCATTAGAAAAATCTTTCTGTTTAAAACCAGATCGATCTCACATTTACATGGCAAAAGAAGGCCATTAAGCGGCAGGCAGTAAAAGCTTCATTTCAGAGAGCTTGAGAAAAAACGGAAAATAATTCACCTCTACCCAGGCCATTTGACAACTGTTAGACTTTTTCTTACAAAATGAAATGAAATCCTATCACCTGCTGCTTAAGATCTACAATTAATGCTGTAAAAAGTGCCTTCATTTAAAAAGCCAATGTGTAAATTTCTGAGTTGGGTGCAGACAGTTCTTCAGATTCACCGTCACCTTTCCCTCCGGTGTGCAGCAGGACGAGGGCTCCAGACTCCGAAAACAAGCCAGCATTGATTGTCACCTAATTATTGCAGCGCTAAGCCCTTTCTGTTCAGTAGATTCAGTTATTCAGGATGCTGAGAATTCATTAGGATCCACCGCTCTGTGTGTTTAGGAGAAATTGTGAAAGGAGATTAGTGACGCTTCCCAGCCTGCCACTGAGGAGTCAGAACAAGGCTGCTGCGTGAGCCGCAGCAGAAGAGGATGGGATCCACAGGTGTGAGGCTTGCTTCAGTGGTTTTAAAGCAGCAGGCAGGTGCAGGTGTTTCCTTGCTTCCTTCCTTTCCTGGTAGTGGACGAACTCAAGTTTCTGGGTGTTGAGCCGCTGGCCATCTGTGATGTGCCTTCTTTGGTTGACCAGATGCAGCCAGGCACAGCTGGCTACCAGTACTGGGCAGGAGGGGCTGGTGAGAATCGGGAAGGTGAAGTCATTTGTAGCCTGAGTTGCCTGACTACAAACCGGCAGCCCGTACTGTGGTCAACCCACCATCAGGTACTGCTTAGAATCAGGTTAGGGCTGCTATGGAAAAAGCTCCCAGGAATAACTCCCGGTTGTTTGATCTTTGCATACAGTGGGCTGCTCCTAGTCGACTGGAACTGTGGGTGTAGCTCGGGTCTGGCCTGGAAAGGTCCCCAAGTCTCTCTTCAACCTCAGGCCTTGGCTGTGATTCCACTGGGTCTTCTCCCACTCCCAAGTGCTCATCCTGGAAGACTATTCAGCCTGGTCAGCCACCTTGGGTGCCCTGGCTCTCCCAGTGCTTTGTGCTCATCTGTGGTTCCCACCTGGAATGTCCTGCTCCTTCCTTAAGTCTGTATAGCAAAGCTCTCAGGAAGCACAGCTTTCTGGGAAGACTCTATATTCTCCAGCTTTTCACTTCTACCTACTGCACCACAAGACGTTGATATGAATGTTGGTTTTCTAAGAGGCGTCCTTGTTACTTAGTGTCTAACTAGATCAGCACATGATGCTGAGGTTACCTGGGTACACCGCCATCTTCTCTTGGCTTTTGTGATACTCTTACCTGCTGCTTTCCCTGTTGCTTCTCTGGCCCTTCTTTGTCTGAAAGAGCCGCCTCCTCTTCGTCTATCTCTAGGTTTTCCTTAGAGCTGTGGCAGAGGCTCTCTTTCTTTCTGACACTCTAGTCTTTATATCACCTTGAGGTCCAATCTGACCATCCAGCTGCCTCTTGCACATGCAGCTGAGTTTACAGGATTTTCAAACTTAAGGGATTCTATATCAAGCTCATCCTCCACGAATTCTTTCCAGTGATGTCTTCCTTGTGTGTGCTCCTACAATGCCATGTGAGGAACCTTAGCCCTCTTCCAGCTTCAGGACATTGTTTGGTCTCGGTCCAGAGTGCTTTGGAATCCGTTTTCACCTCTCCACTGCACTGCCATATGCCTTTCCCCTGAACTGTCCTCCGAGGGCTTCTTAGGCTCTGGTCCTTTGGTTCTTGACATTGTCACAGACGATTGTTCTGAGACACAAATATGATCTTGATACTATCTTTTATGCTTTTGTGTGGCCTCTCTTATGAGTGACTTGTAAGCCTTGCTGCAGCCAACTTTGGTTTTTATAGCTTACATGATTTATGTGATGGTCCAGCCCCTGAGCTCCTGCTCAGATATCTGCTTCTCTGGGCATCACTATTGAACCTTCCACCAGAGTGTCACTTTTCCTAGGGCATCTTTAATCCTTTGAACCCATCTTCAATATGTTCTCTATCACATAGTATGTGATGGACTCTAAGACCAGAGGTAGTGTTTTGGCTTGTCTTTGTGTCCTGAACTCTATGCCATGAATGAGTCAAGGAGTGGGTGAGGAGTGGGTATTGGTGAAAGTCTGTGACTCAGAAGACACTGGCTTCTGATTAGAATAGACATTACTATGGGTGTTATACAACATTCTAAGTAAAAAAATCTGTGTTGAACACATGTGTGGCAAAGAATACTTACTAATTTGTGATTCCAAATGTAAGCAAGAGAAGGTACAGTAACAAGGAACAGGTGTGTAGGCTAAAATATTGGATGAAAATATTTCCCAGTGCCATGTGATAGCCTGTATTATGATTCGGTTATATATATTGTCTGTTCTTAGTGCTTTATATTAATTGGAGCATATAATTTTAAAGCAAGAAATCAATTTGCAGGACTTTTGGGAAGAATATTCATTTAGTTTAAATTAGGTAGTTAAATTAAAATATGAACAAGAGTTGCAGACTTACCAAAGAGCTGTAGTCTCAGAATATTACATTTGTAGACGTGTGTATGTGTACATGTATTTACGTACATGTAGTTATAGAGGCAAAATATCTTTAGGCTTTCTTTCTGTAATGTATAGAATGCAAATAAATTCTGGATATGCAAACATTAGAAATTTCACACCATGGAAATGAAGAGTTAAATGATCTGCTCAGTTAATGTTAGGCACTGGTTATTAGCACCATCAATTAGGACAGGGTGACTAAATATTCATATGTTAATGTCCAGTGGACAGAGATCCTCTGTGAAATATTTATGCAACTGTAGTTACACACACATTTCTGTGTGTTGTTCATTTATTTGTGATTACTGTCTATTCTGGGTCAATCACACTTAATAAGCTGTTCAACTTGTTGCAGATGCTCCAGAATTATTCACTGACATCTCAATTATCTTTTTGTAGCAAATCGAAATGGCACAAATACTTGGTTCTGTATGTAAAATTATGGAAACTACACAGAGCCCCACAGAATCTATACATATCCAACATTTTGGTGAGGCACAGACTACTTAGAACAATTGGGGTCTGGAGAAGACCCCTACATTGGAGTGGGAGACTAAGAGAAGAAAACTTTTCTGGGATTTAAATTTTTTCCTTCTAGTTCTCTGTGCATCTTCTACATAGTTTCAAGAGGAGGATTGGAAGGGTCACATCAGAAACACCCTCACAGTTTTTAAAAATTAGATTGATTTCTTAACTCTGTCAGATGCTAAGGATACAAAGATTAATAAGATATAGTCCTTTTCTTCCAGACAAGAGGAGTCAGATGTTGGTCCTAGTAGTTCAGTGCTGTCCAGACCACAGAACAGAGTGAACTGAAACCACACCAGGAGGCAGGATGGGCTTCCTGGAGGAGGATGTGCTGGGGGAAGGACATGAGCTCATCTTCAGCAATGCTTCCCTTCAGCTTGGACAGTCCTGTTCAGAAAGGATTACGAGGTCTTTCACCTTCTGGCTTCTTGCGCTCCTGTGTCAACCAGCAACAAACAGCATATTTGTGCATGTGCTTATACACACACACACGCGCGTGTGCATACACACACGCACACACACACACACACACACACTTTTACTTATTAAATGCTTCATCCAAAGAAAACTGAGCAGATCATGTCAGTAGTGACCCAGATTTCATTGCTTGTTGTAAAAGAACACTTTCCCTTTACTGTATCTACAATTTATGCCTCCACATGCCAGACTCACTTTTCAGTTCTTTCCTCCCCAGGTGTCCCATGTAAGTGGCTCTTACCCAACAATTGTATAATTTTGGACAGGTTGTTTAGATGATCTCTGCTTTAATTTCCTCGGCTCTGAAATGAGATAATGTAATAGTTATTATCATAGTTATAGCCCTGTAAGTATTGAGTGCTTGTGTCAAGTACCTGGTATAAAACAAACTCGGGAAAATGTTATTGTCAGTGGACTGTATGGTTCGCTGTTTTCACAGGCCGTGTGTCTGTACTGGGACGTGGGTGGCCCTGTGAGTCTCCTCTGATTTTTTCACTGTGTTTACTTGACTTCTCCTTCAGTGTCAAGGTCTCAGTGTTACTCCCCCTGCCACCTCCGCCTTCCTGCAATTTCTCTGGTGAACACACTGATCCACCTTTGTGGTCCCAACTGCTTCCTGCTTTTTCCCAGGACAGCTCAGATCTAACCTGCTTCTAAACTAGCCTTTCTAAAACTCAAGTCTCAGCTTATACCTTTTCTGCTTAAGACCCTGTCAGACCTGTCCTCCTTCAGGGCTGAACTCCAGGTGGTTGCAGAGCTCTCGATCCTGCTGCTCTTGCCACTTGTGGGCCTTGTCTTTCAGGGCCCCTGTGCTCACCTCACTGCTTCACATGAGGTGTCACTTTGCAGCTCCTCAAATGTGTCTGACCAGGTGATTCTGCCCCCTTGGGATCTTGCTCGGGTCCTGTGCAGGCATCATCTCCTCTCACATCCTTCTTCTCTGCCCTTGGAGTGCCATCATACCCAGGTAGATGCCTATTGGACCACTGGGAAACAGGGTACTGATTTGCACAGATGGCCATTTCCCCCCAAAGCAAGGACTCTCCCATGTTCTTGGTATGCTGTAAATGCCTGAGGTGCAGATGCAGCAGTTAGTACTGAGCTGGCACTCGGAGGATAAGTGAATGAAAGAAAGAAACGAAGGAATTAAGGAAGGAAGGAAGGAAGCAAGCAAGCAAGGAAGGAAGGAAGGAAGGAAAGAAGGAAGGAAGGAAGCAAGGAAGGACTGCTTAGAGATGGGAATCCTGGAAAACAGCCCATTTCTTGTGGCTCTGTTGATCTTTTCTTTTTTTCTGTCCCGAGAGGTTGATGGGAACCTGTTCTAGGCAGGCATCTGTGAATGGTTCAAATTGTCAGTTCTCTGAGTTAAGAGGAAGGTCTGGGATGACATCAAGGCCAACTAGTACATTAGAAAAAGCACTTCTCACCTTCGTTTCTTACTGGCGAGAAAAGCTCAGTCCAGTGAAGTTTAAGTTTTTGCTTTTAAACACTTTCAAATGAGTAGTAGTCACAATCACTTTCTCTCTCTAATAATTTTACTTTTCTTTAGAAGTGCCATTGTTGTGGTTACAAAGACACAGGACAACTCTTGTTAGCTACACACACACACGCGTGCACACACACACACACACACACAATTTATAAAGAGCCTGTTTGGCATGCACCTCATGCAATGCAATTTATGGTTTATTTTTACAGGCTAATAAATTCAGGGAAGCAAGTCAGATGTGCAAAACATTTACATGGGTTGTTTATTTAATGTAGAGATTTCTTCTGGGGATAGTCTATCATTTTTGCATGTATTCAATTATTCATTTGAAAGTATGTACCATCTCTGATTTCCAAAGTCCTTTTGGAAGTTCAGGTAAAACTGATGCCATCTGTATAACAGTCTTAAATGGTTAGAGTGGGAAAGTGAGAGAAGGTGCTTGATGCACAACATAAAGGCTCCTCAAAGTCATTTCAAGCAAGAAGTGCTTTGTGATTGCATGAGGTTAGCCCTGCTCATACATGAACTTATACCCGTGCAGAAGCTCCCAACCTGCCTGTATGTTGTGACTGTGTGAGACCATTGCATATATTCCCATCGTCTACTTTTACAATGGGAAGTTTAAAATGATTCGAGAACAATGCAGGATACATTTAAATGTACAATTGAACTGTGTGAATATTCTTAGAATTGTATTCATAATGAAGTCAATTCAGTTAGACGCTGTTTCAATGATATTACGAACTGTCTCTTGACTCAAAAACTTTTGCCAGAGCTTCTTGATAGAGATTTGCCAGATTCCACTTAAATGCAGCTGTGGAGTTCATTAAATGTGTGCTGAATTCACTTGTCCATTGACTTTTGAAAAGGAGAAAATCTTTTTTTTATACACACATGCTTTAAGCAGCCTTTTCATAAGAATTCAACTTTTTATTAAAAAAAGGAAAATATATTCACATAAGCCAATACAACTGAAAATAAAAATGGCTTTTATTATGGTAAAACGGTGTGACTTCATATTTAAAGCTTTAAAACTTTTGATTATTTTTATTTTGTATTCTACTTGATACTATTGCCTTACGGATATGAAATTACTATACTTATGGCTGATATCTATAGCTATATCTAATGCTATTGCTATTTTTAAATCTACTTTTCAATGAAAAAATCTACATAAGCTTAGAAACATCTAAAGAAAATAGTTCTTTAGAATTTTGTACTCTGAAATTAAAATTCTTGCTTTTGTCTTTGGAACTAGGAATAAAGCGGTTATGGATGCTCTCACACGGTGTATTCATGCATGCTTCAGTCATAGCTCACATTAACATTTTTATTTCCACGAGGACTTCTGATATAATCAGGTATTAATCCTGTGGCTATTTTGGCAAGTATGCCTTTTATGGAAGGATTTCAACTGCTAAACCCTGCTAGGAAAAAACAGTTTTACTTTACCTGGATGAAAAATTTTCCTAAGAAGTGGTTAGAAGATTCAACATCATGCTAAATTTGTAAAAGAAAAGCTCACAGATAAAGTTCTCAGCTTTCTATGCATTAACCAAAAATCAGGTGAAACTTTTCTTTGTCTGACTTCCTCCAAGGCTCACCCAGACCTAAGTTCACGCCTTCTGTTCTATGCTCTGTTGCCAGTGAGTTTTAAGTTGGTACTTCTATATTCTCATGTTCCTCCAATGCTTATTACCAAACATGGTCCTACAATTTTGACTTATTTCAAATGATGTATTTTTCATCTTTTTGGCATGTGCTTCCTCTGTGTGAGTTCAGAGTTTCTCACCCTCTTAGCCCTACATTCCCTCCTTCCCCTTCCGAGTGCCTGAGGCGTAGGTGGCAGAAAGACTTTTCTCATTCTGCGGGTCGCCTGTTCACTCTGTTGCTGGTTTCACTTATTGTGCATCACTGTAACTGCTAGTTGACTCCTGTGTCAGATTTCTGTGTCTCAGTCCTGCTTCCATCTCTTGCTGTCTATGAAATTGAGAGTAATTTCCATTTCTCTTCTATAAAATGCAGGTAACAGCAATAATTATTCATAAAACTGTTATAGGCATTAAGTTAATATATATAACCTGCTAAGAGTGTTTATCATAAGTACCCAGTATTAATCATCATCAGTGTTAGTAGTTATTAATTTGTATGTTGTCCCCTAAATGCTGAAGAAAAAATGTTTCTTGACTACAGCAGTGTTTGCATTTATTTTAAAATAAATATTTTCTTAGGTTAATTAATGTTTGTGTTTAATTATATCTGGGAGTATATAAAATACTATAATAACCAAGTGAAAACTAACTGATAATACATTTAATATAATGAAAATATTAAACAAATTATAGTCTATGGAAAATCCAAAGAAAGTTTGCTCCACACTCTCATGAATATAAGTAAAAAACTAGTATTTCTCATTCATTAGTTAAGAGTTAAATAAGAATACCTGAAAGATAAGAAGCCAGAATTATTTCTTTTGGAATAAAGTATTGTATGATGACATTGAACCACAGGTTAATATGCTAATAAGATAGTTTCTTATCTTTTCTAAAATACAACACACATGCATTTCTGTGATAGGCATAGACCCAATTCATGATATAGTATTAAAAAGATCAGAGAATCTAGTGGATGCTCAGTCAATATCTGTCGTTGGAGCAGCATCAAATCAAAGTGAGAGAAATGCTGGCTGATTCGAGTGGAGCAGGCTTGAATTTACTTTCTCAATAGTTTTGCAACAGAGAGACTGTTTTAGGCTTGTTCTGCATACTTCTGCCATTAGTTGGGCCTACTGTGATCTGTTCTCCCACTGATGATTTGGCAGTTTATGTAAATGTTTACAAGGATTGCTTACCTGTGAACATATCTGTAGTAGAGTAACCATCCTAAAATGGGATTCAGTACAATTGTTTCAGTGAACATAGATTATTTTAACTAGAATTTGGAACATGGTAAGATATTGCAGGGAAATTATCTTATGGGAAAAATTTGTTTTTATGTGCTGTTTATTGATAGCAGCTCCTTGAACTGTAGACTTTCTGTGTAGTTAAAGATGTTATTACAATGCCACACAGCAAAGGAAATCATCAAGAGCGAAGGGACGACCTACAGAATGGGAACTTTCTTTTGTCAGATACTCCTCAGGAAAAAACTACTATTCACAATGTGTAAAAAACTCAAAAAACATTAGACCCTCCAAATTTAAAGACCCAGTTAAAATTGGCATCTGAAATGGTAGCTGCTTCTCAGATGAAGTAGAAATGGCCAATAAATACATGAAAAAACGTGCAAAGTCTCTGGGCATTTGAGATGCAAATTAAAACAACACTGAGATTCCATCTCACTCCAGAAGGAATGACTCCCATCAAGAAGTCAACCAACAACAAATGCTGGTAAGGCCTTGGCAGAAAGGAACCTTTCTCCATTGTTGGTGGGACTGTAAACTGATAAAACCATTATAGAAATCAGCATGGAGATTCCTCAAAAAACTAAAAATAGAAATTCCATTTGACTTAGCTAGTCCCCTTCTATGTATTTTCCTAAAGACATCAGGCCATGGTATGCATGCCCATGTTTGTGGTAGCATCATTCATACATTTAAATCTTGGAAACAGCCTATATGTCCTTTGACAGATCAATGGATAAAGAAAATGTGGTATTTATACACAATGGAATACAACCCTGCCGTAAAGAAGGAGAAACTTACATCATTTGTAGGAAAACGGATGCACTTTGAGACCATAATATTCAGTCAAGTAACTCATACAGATGAGCTTAAGTGTCACGTGCGTTTTTTTTTAAATGAAAAATTCAGTATAAAAGACAATTGAAAAGATAGGAAAAAAGATATTGTAATCCAGAGCAGATAATGCATCTAAAAGTGTACCTTGACTTAGTATAAATGTCATACAGGTTAGTATGACAATTAACTTTATAAGGTCTTATAAGATATGATAATTAACTTTATAAGGTCTTGTAAGATAAATAAATGAATCTAATTCTTGAAAAGTTTCACTTTATGTGGGAGGAAGGAGTTAAAAAGGGAATTGAAATGTGTTATGTACATATACTAATTCCCTACAACAAATGTAATCATTATGTACTGCAAATAAATAAAGGCAAAAAAGATGTTAATATGAGCTCATTATAACTTCCATTTACGTTAGGCTGTTATATAATTAGCAAGGTATCCACTCTGTTCAAATTTTATCCTTCTCTTATGTGGCAGATCTACAAACACCTGAAATGCTAAGATCTTGCTTTGATTGTTTTGACAAGTAGACACACACTGCCCGTGACGTGCTGAAATAGTTGCATTTCAGATGCTCTCACTCAGATGTAATGAGCAATTCAGGCACATTACTTGTGTTGGTTAGATTAGGTGGCAACAAATTCCTTTCTTCAGGATGACTGACGTGTGCATTCTTGCTGTGTGCCACTCCACCTTGAGCGAGGACCACGGTTCCCACCAGGACTGACTCAGAGCTCGATTAGCTTTCAGTGTGGAATCACTCGCTTTCTACTTAACAGCAGCATTGGCATTAAACACTTTTTAAAAAAAACACATTATTGCTAGTGTTTTAAAGTAGCTTTGGGAGCCTTAGTTTATCAAAGCTATAATTCTGCAATAATTTAAGATTAACCACTAACTCTTGAAAACATTTATTTTTATATTTGAGCTAGGTTTTGAATGTCTACAATATATGTTGTATATTTAATTTGGAAACTTAGAGAACCACTTCAATGTTCTGCATTAAATTTAAGAAACTGTAGGTGATTTTATGAATTTGATTCTTTTTAGCTTCACTTTAAAAAATATTTCTTATGCTTCAAAAAATTTCTAGTTCTCCATTGGAAGGCAATGTTACCAACCCTGTCGGTAGAATGCTTTCCCAGTGGTGAAGAGGGGAGCTCCTTGGGTCCTGGATAAGTACTGTACTGCACAGTAGATTTCTCTCTTTCCCGTCCAGCCGCCCTCAGCCCCCACCCCAGAAATGAATTACTATGTTGCATTTCAGCTGAGGTTTAGACTCCACTAGATAAAGCAAGAACACTGGGTGTATTCATGAGATATAGTCCCAATAAAACTTACACTTTTAAGATGAACAGTTTTGGTTTAACTTAGTCACAAGTGAGTGGGAATTGTTTGCTTTCCTGTAAAAATGTGTGGATTTCATGAGACACAGGTTGAACAACAGCTTTATGGTGCTGATGTCTGTGAGGGCCTCATGAGGGGCGGGAGTTAGAAGAGATGGACTGTGTTGCTCGGAGGAGGTATACTAAACACTTTTCCTGCTTGTGATATGCAAAGGATGAACCTGTCAAAATATGCCATCTCCCTTCAAACACGTTTATCCTATTGTTCTTGCTACTTTCTGGAGCAGTTCTGGAATTCTTCTTTCATAAGTGTCGTTGCAAGGTCTAATCAAAAATATTGTGGATGGCAATGCTGAATGTCATCCAGTAAATAGACAGGCTCATAAAGCATTCTTGTGTGTCCTCATTGTCTTATTCATTGGATCTAGCGCCATGTGACTTCTGGCACTTCTCCAGGGATAAAATGACTGTACAGGGCAAATGCTTCAAATTGATTCAGGACATGGAGGCAGCCATGGCAGCTTTGTGTGGCTTCTGTCTAGTCCACATTCCAGGTTTTGGTTTCTAGTCTTCTCACTCTAACTTGATGTCTCCTCCTCAGCACTGTCATCCGACATAGCCATAGTAGCACTTCCCACGTTTCTGCTTCCACGCATAGCCAGCCCTCAGTCCTCACCAGCATCTGTCCAGGCAGTCTTACTTCAGGACTCTTCCAGTCCTGGGCGGCCCATTTCCTGAATACAGTCCTTCATTTCCTCCTCTTCGTGGTCAAGTTCAGATTCTTGACCATGTCAGATAAGGTTTTCTGAACCTTCACTTGCTGACTTCATATCCCAGCCTCACATGATTGCTGCAGCCGGTGCCCTGTGAGTTCCTGGGACACAGACGTGGAGCCTCCAAGCCTCTGCAGGTGCTGATCTGTCTGTCCAAAATGCCTTCCTCTGGATTATTCTCTGGGTTTTCCTCCTGTAGTTTCTGTCTTTCAGGAACCTTTGACTGTCATCTCCTCTGCCCATTCACTGTTCCTACATTTCTGTTTTCCCTGTGTAGCACATACTACACTTCTCATTCTGGGCAATTGATATTTTCCCCATCCTCCATAGATAGTAAGCACCTTGAGATTCTTGTTCACCTTTTATGGGGTGTGTCCAGAGTGTGCTTAAGTCTGAGAAGGCTCAGCAAATGTTTTCTAAATGACTGAATGAATGAATGACAAAAATGTAAAAGACTATGCATTTCTGCTATATGAAAATACATCCGAGGGTAGCCATGAGTAACTCTTTGTTATCCTGTTAAATTTTCTAGAGAAAAAGGTGATATAGGTGTGTCTCTGTTAGACTTAAATATGCATGATCATTTGGAGACAGTTGGATCAAACAGAATTAAGAGCAAGAATTGTGGATGTTAGGCCACTTATTAGTAATTTTAGGTCACTGGGGTACAAAGGGGGAAGGATTCACTTATTCTGATGATTTAATACTAATTTGAAGCATATTTTTTATAGGACTACAAGGTTAGAAATGAAAAAGTAATACTAAATGTACTTGGTTTAGGTAAACCTAGTTGGAGGTACCTTATTATTCTAAGCCCCACACATCTGATGCAGACTTTAGAAACTGTATCAAAATTCATATATGTCATAAAATACACAAGCATAAGTTATGTGTTATAAATGTATACTTTAATCATCATACTCTGAGTACTTTTGATTTTGGTGAAAATCTAAAACATTTCTGTCACAAAAGAGTAAATCTAAATGAAGAGATAAGAACCAAATTACCTGTGTTCAGAGGAAATCAATGATAATCATCCTACTTTTGCTTTGTATCTGCACTTAGAATATTTTGCTACATCCATTTAAAATGAAGATAAAATTCTTGTGGTGGTTAGAAATCAATTCCATGCAAATATCTAATAGTGAAATTTATACATCAGTTCTGTAACAAATGACATTTAGTATCCGGGAGTGGGAGTTGGGGAGTAGAAAAAAATGCATATATTCTAAAATGCAGCAAAAACTCAACTTCTATTAAGTGTACAGAGGAAGCCATTTTCATGTAACAGTGCAAATTTCTAAAGAAAAATATGATGTGATAGTCTTGTTTCTGGAAAAAGTTTCTATTTGAGCTCATGGGGCATAACGAAACATAGGGAGAAGACTAATGATTTAAAATTTTTAGACTTTATCCCTGTGCCAAATTAACCACATTCAGAGTGTCAGTTGTCTTTGATTAGCTTTTCAGTCTTCCTTGTGGTCCTGCACATTAATTCAGAGGGGAGGTTGGAGGTGGGATACTGTGTGGGCTGTAAGTAGGATCTGAGGATGTTTGTATGTGAATCTTCCCCCCACCTTGCTACGTGCTAAACTTCATAAACTCTGATTTCTTCTGTGTCATATTTCTGGAAATGCTTTAATTTTCAGTAATACACTTATAACGACAAAATTGCAGTGAAGAGTAGTAGAGAAATTCTGTATATTTTACATAGGAATGTAGTGTATATTAGCATTAAGCTAATGAGCGTGCTTGGACCATCTTCTTATGATCTTAATTTTATTTCTGCCTTTGTTGCCTGATATAACAGATAAGGAATATTTCTTTCTAAATAGATCTATGTTTTTTCTTCTTAGAATATTGTTTTATATATTCAAAGCCATAAAGTCCTTAGTCTCCACACTTTCCCTAGCAATCTACTGGCTTTCATGAGCTTTTTAAAATTAACATGTAAAATTTTTGATTTAATATTTTTATTAGGTAGTCTCAGTAATACATCAGAGGAACACACATGTGGTCATACTTAACTTTTTGGTTAATGCATATCTCGACTTCCTTTCTGTTCGTCTGCTCCTTTCCTTTCTTTTCCTTTTCTTTCTTCCTCTCCCTCTGCACTTCCTTTCCTCCTCCTTTGCCTTCCGTCCTTCCTCCCTCCCTCCCTTCCTCTCCTCCCACTCTTCCTCTTCTGCTACTGAGACTGAACCTAGAGTCTTGTCACTGACCTACATCTCTAACTCTTTTTTAATTTTTGAACCATTTGAGACAATATCTCACTAAATCACTAAATTATCTGTGATAGGTTCAAACTTGCCTCAGCTTCCCTGAGTGCTGTGATTACCATTGTCTCAATACACACAACTTAGATCTCCACAAGTCTTTAGAATTGGTCATCATGATGTTATTTTTCTTCTTAATTATTCTGATTGGTTTCAAACATTGTCTGAAAACCAGTTTTTCAACACTAAGTTGTTTTCAAACATTAATTGTGTTAAAAATTGCACATAATATTATTTACAAGTGACTCAATGATTCTTGTAAGCAAGCAAGCTTGTTGGTTTTAAATATTATCATTAGTTCCTTTAACATATGATATATTGTTTGATGACTTTTCTTATGTGATGACATTAAAGAATTGCACTGTTATTGAGCTGAAGTACCAATGCATTATAGTTAGGAAATGCTTTCACTTTGGCCTTGTAGCTGCAGAGGCTGAAACATACAAACGTTTGTTTCCTTCTTGAGGAGAGGAAGCATCTGCGTGCTCAGCATGCAGGGTGCAGGGATGCTATGACTCCTGCTCTCAGGTATTCTGCTCTCATTGCTTACACACTGCAATTCATAGGACATAAGTGAAAAATAATTGAGGTGCATTTTTATTTTTACTAGAGTGCTTGCTATTGCTTTACTGTGTAATATATATACACTAAAAAGTCTGTTCACAATTCAAAGAAAAAAAGATTAGAGCAGAATTTGGTGCGGTGTGCATCCAAGCACTGCGTTTGATCCTTCGTGGAGTAATTGAATGAGTGCAGTATTGTGTATCAAATTCATTCTTGCTCTTTAGTTTGTTAGCAAATGGCTTTCATTACAAAGGTTTCAGAGCAGGGGAAGCCTGAAAATACCTAATCCCTTTTCTTCTGGCAGACACGTGGGTGTCTGGGGGTGATGGTTATGGTTTATACCTTGTACGGGAAGGGGAAAGGAGTTAGGGAAGGAAAATACCAGGCGAATCCCGAGGAGGGTTTTCTGATTCCTTCTGATCATCAGGATGACCAGGTGTCTGAGCTGACTGCTCCTGTCCACATGCATCCGCAGGACTCACAGGAGGATTTGTGGTGGCTACTGTCTGATTTTCTGTCTAGATCAGCTTTCTGTCTAAATCAGCTTTAGACATGTTGTGTATTAGCTTCCTATTATGACCGTAAAAGATTACCATACATTTGGCTTGTGAATATCACAAATATAATTCTGAAAGTCGAAATTCCAAAATGGGCCTCACTAGGCTAAAATCAAGCCTCTTGGCTGTATTTCTTATAGAGGGCGTAGAGTTGAATTGGTATCCTGGTGCTTTCCAGTTCCGAGAGGCAGTCTGCCCTCATTGGTTTCTGGCCCTTGTGTCTTCAAAGCCAGAGTGGACATCTCAGTTGTTTCTGACACTATATCTCTCTCACTTGGATTATCCTCCCTACTCTTTCATTGACAAAAGTCACTGTGCTACACTGGGTGGACCTGGATAATCCATAATTATTCTTTAATTCAGGGTCAGATCCTTAGCACTTTATTCCGTCTGTAATCTGAGCTCCCCTTTGCATGCAATGGAGCATCCTGAGGATTAGGCCAGCGGGCATCTTTGGGGACTATTATACTGCGTTTCACGTATCATTTGCTGATTCCTGTAAGGCTGCACCTCAGTCTTCTTTTTCTTCAAATCTCAGGTTTTTCTCCTACTCTCATGCAACTGTCATACTGTCAAACATGGCTAGCTTGGGGAAAACCCCTGTAAGAACCCAACTGTTAGTGGATTAGGCTGGTGGTTTTTAATTTGTTGGGCTCTTATAACCTATCTGAATGTCACAAATTCTCCTGAGTGTTTCCAGCATATCCCTTTAAGGTCCTCTCTGTGTTGAGCTCCGCCCTGAGGAGGGAGCAGTGGATGCTGTGGAGGAGACATTTGCTTTCCTGGAGCTTACCCAGCGGTAGCGAGTGACTCACCAAACAAACCAACAAACCAGCTAGGATGAGTGAAGGGCACAGAGTTAACACAGGGCAACATGAACGGCTACTGGGAGGGGAACAAGAGGGCTTTCTGATCTCAGAGCAGCAACAAGTAGCCCAGTGTGGAAAGAGAGAAAGGGTATTCCAGGCAGAGGGTGTAATAAGAACAAAACCTGAAGGAGGATATAAGTTTTCTGTTGCAAGTCAAGTGAAGGTCAGTGCAGGAGACTTTAAGAGGGGGGAGAAAGTGATGTGTCTCAGTTGTGTGATAGAAGGACGTTGGACAGTCTAAACTGTGAAATAAATTAAACTATTTTTATTTCTGCTAAATCACTTGGCTGTGATGTGGAGAGTACAGGACAGCAGGAGTGGAAGAAGAGGGACCCCAGTTTGTTCACTATTCTAATATCCCATCCAACACATACCTGAGTAGACCAAGTGGGTGAGTAGAGGCAGAATAAATGAATAGATTTGGGATGTATATTTATTTTTATTTTTTTATATAAGCCATTTGAAACTTTAATTTCCTCATATAACATGAAATATGGAAATAAACAGCCTCGGGTTGGTGCAGCCGGATACTATTGTGTCCTTCCTGTTGTATCATCGGTAGCTTGTAACTGTTACTATTTGGATGTATTTTTCAAAGAAGAAACAAGATGAAGGGCAAAATAGTGATAAGAAAAGACCAGATGAGGTGTTCCTATATTCAAAGGTTCCACTGGAAAATATTTTTAGAAAGATTATACTGATAAAATTTAAAGATGGAATGGATAGAGATACAAGCAAGAAGGAAATAAAGATAATGCTTAGAGTTTGGAACTGAGAAGTGTTGACATTCCCTGGAGTAAGAAATATGTGGGATGGGCAGCTTAGGGTGTTTCTTGGCCATGTTTAGGTTAAGATTTCTAGTAGACATCCAAGGTGAGATGCAAAAGTTGGCAACTAGATAAATATATATGTCTGAGAAATCTGTGACGATACCAAGACTAGAGAAATATATTAGGGAATTACTGGTCCACTGACAGTTTCCAAATGATGGACTTGCTGAGATCATCTGCACAGAATGTATAGATAAGGAAGCAAACACATGATGCTGCTCTGGGTGGTTTGACACAAGTTGAGGAAGAGATAATAGGCTGGCCAAGGAGACTTAGAGGAAGCTGCTGCTGACACCAAAAAGTGAAGTGGAGAGGGGCCAAAAGAGAGGGAGGGAAAGAGAAGCGCTTAAAATTACTAAGACATCAAGTGAATGACTGTATAACAATGGTCATCACTGTGATCACTGATAATTTTGAGAATGGTTCCTATTGGATGCTGCTGCAGAGCTGAGTTAGACGAAGCAAGGAAGAGTGGGACAGTGAGCGTGGGGACTGCAGACAGCTGAGCACCAGGTGCTCTATTAGGAAGGCGTGTTCCAAGAGCATGTATCATCCTGCCAGCATTTTACCCAAGAACCTGACTTTCCTAACTATAAGCGGAAAGGCTGCTTTTCTATGATGAGCAAGAATTCTGCTATTGTGTTTACTGTGTGCAGTAAATTTTAGAGGAAGCAAAGCCCTGATACATGAGAATTAATTTTTACTGGGCATGGTGGCACATACCTGTAATTGCAGCACTTGGCAGGCAGGAAGATCACCTTGAGTTTGAGCTCAGCCTGGGCCACTCAGTGAGTTCAAGGCTACCCTGAACTACATAGTGAGACCCTGTCTCAAAAAAAAAAAAAAAAAAAATAGATGAATAGAAGAAATAACTTCATGAAGAGAAAAAATACTTAGACTTTGAAGAAATCTCTTTTTTTTTTTTTTTTTGATAGAGGATTGGATGCACAACCTCACTCTTGCCAGGAGGTGCTGTGCTGCTGAGCTACATCCCCAGCCCAGAAATCTTGAATGTGTGCAGATTATTATAGGACATCAAAAGTATTAGGTGGGCAGTCCGTGGCAAAGAGGGCCCTTTACCGCTGATGTTGGCATGGAGTGAGACTAAATTGCTGTCTCTGTGAATATCCTGAGTGATGCTAAACTATTTCTGTGTCTCTCTGGTAACTGAACACTTCTCCGCACGTCTGTCCTCCTGAGATGTGGTTAGGATGCCTGATACTGCTACAGCAGTAACTACATAACTATTGCACAGGATAATTTCTATTATGCTCTAACTCACCAATCTGTGTACATCTAAATTGGTGGTAATAATAAAAGGAAAGCATTAAGATTTTACAGTGTTTGAATAATATTGCCCTTTACACAAATTGGGATATTTTTTTCAAATTTCTTGTGCGAATCTACCCTTGCACACAGGTATCTTAAATGTTCAGTATTGTGCCTTTGGCTCCATCCACAGAATGCATCTATACTTGTATTTTACTACAGCATTGACAGAAGGGCACTTATTATATCATCCAAATTCTTTCCTGTGGTTTGCATTTGTTAGCAATTGTTGTGTGTCAGGTGATTTTAATTTTTGGATTGATGGCCTGATTTCCTTGTGAACATTCATATTAGCCCATCAGTATTGGCCATGGATTAAGTGTACGCACAGATAAATTCTCTTGTAAATAATCTTTCCAGGCCATTTATCGCTTTGTATGGTTGTTTTAGTTTAACAACATTTTCTCAAGGCATGATGATACCTTGGGGTGTCATCCCCACGGCTGATACCTTGTATGTCTAGGACTGAGGACTGAGAGACAGAAGCTGTAGCTGTGCTGTTTTGTGTGTCTATTAGAGCTTGAGGGACAGGTGAACAGAACTGGTGCAAGAAATGGACAAAATGAAGTGTGATTCTCGAGGGTGGTGATGCAGTCCTGTAATCCCAGCATTCTGAGAGGCTGAGGTAGGAGGATCACCCAGTTGGGCACTTGAGCAATTTAGCAAGACAAAACAAAACAAAACAAAACAAAAAACCCAACCAAACAAAAAAACCAAACATTACTGGGGATGTAGCAGAGTGATAAGGTCCTGAGCTCAATTATAGTGATTTGCTTTTTTTTTTTTTAACCTTTATCTATGACTAAACAAAGCATGAGAGCTAGAGAATGCCAGCAGAGGAGGAGGAAGACACTGGCCCTTCCAGGTTATGGAATCATCCTTGGTTGTGGACAAAGGGACACTGTATGGGCTGTGACCTGGGCTGAGGCCTCCAGCAGGCTGCCCCAGGCGATGGGGCTGAAGCAGGTGCTGGACGCACAGGCAAAGCAACGTCCGATGCCATGCCTGGTGCCTGTGTGTGCTTGAATTGTGGCCGAGGTGAGCATGAGTGTCCAGGGTGGCAGTGGGGAAGTCTCCTCCTGCATGAGGTGGAGGAGCTGCAGGCCAAGTGTTCCCCAGAGGCCGGGCCAGATGGACCAGGGGTGAACAGAGCCCCTGGGCACAGTGTAAGGGGGAGGATGGCAGGACCAAGATTTAAAAATGGGGTCTGCCTTGCTCTTGCATTTCAACAAATGAGAACTCAGTGTGCAGCGCTTACACTGGGAAGACACGGTTTCAGAGGAGAGAGAGTGCGACCGGCAGAGTCTGCACAAAGAGGAGCAGCCAGAGCTGTGAACCCTTCCACAGCGACTGTGACCTGGAGGCCTAGGTGACCCCAACATGCCTCCCCTCATTTGTTTAGGAAATTCTGTTTTCTTCATTCTATATTTTCCATTCCTGAGGCTAGTGTTTGGCATCGCTGAATTTTACTGTCTTCAAGGAACATTTAATGGCACAGGAAAGCAGAAGAATGACTTACAAATTATATTTACAATAAGATCTCAGTTTTATGAGGGACTCAAAGTAGGAGAGAAAAAGAAGAGAGAGAAAGAGAGAGAAAGACAGACAGACAGACATAGAGGTGTTAAAATATTAGTGACAGTTACATCTGGGTCATGAGATCAGAAAGGTTTTTATTTCCTTCATCTTCTTACAGTTCTAAAATACATTTATATAAGCAATTTATAATAAAATATATTTTCTTTAAATACATCACCTCACCTTTAATTTAACATGATCGCTTTAGTGAATGCGAAAACCCAACAGGGCTTTCTCTTCCCCCTGGGAATGCTAGAGCCCTCTGCCCCATTTCGGCTCCTGTGTATCTGCCGTCCTGCTCCCCTCAGCTGGGTTTCCAGCCTGCACTGCTGGAGAGTGGTTTCAGCATCTCGGTTTGCTGAGGAATGAGAGGTCCTCTGCCCACAAGGAGGACAAATGCTTTTCATCTTTGTGTTCTGTGTTTGTGTCACTGGACGCAAGCTGAGCTTTGCTGACTTGTGTCCTTGCTGCTTATAAGCATAGGGTTGCCGATTTCTGTTGCTGTGCTCTTTCAGTTTTATTTTATTTGTTGTTGTTGATTGTGTTCTTCTTTTCTGGTGGCATGCCTGTTCCAAAAACACACATGTAAACTGCTTCTAGCTCTGCCTGGACCCAGTCAAGCGTTTGGTTGAATGTGAGCATTAGGAACGTGATCCTGGGATATCTGTAGGTTCCTCTGTGCCAACACGCCATCCACAAAGTCATTGTATAAGAAGCCATGACTGCAGTCTGCCCCGGCCAGTGTCTGGCAACAATTGTTGGCTTCTAAGGTAATTGCAGAAATGAAGCCAAACACGCCTACTTTCTCTCCCTCCCTCCTATCTTTCCCTCTCTCCGTCTCCTTTCATTCCTTCCTCACCTGGATGCATCTTCTTAGCTCCTGTGATGCCTGCAATACCCTTTACCCATTACAACTCTCTCTGGGTACTGCTTGGCGGTGGTGGTTTCACCCAATCGCATCGGACCGTCAGCAGCTTGGAAACAGTCTGCTTCTCATCCACATCTCAGACTCTTATCACTCGACTCACACTGTGCCTTACATGTAGTTGTTCCCTAACCCATGTTAACACATTTTGTACTTAATAAGAGGTGCTTTCATGTCTATAGCAATATCGTGTAAAGTATGCTAACTAACTGTGCTCTAGGAAACACACTTCTGTTCAAAAACAGAGGGGACTTTAAAACAAAAGATAAAAAACACACCTTCTAGACCACAGGGGTAATCAAATACTTAATAGATTACTAGGGAATGAGGTAAAATCCCCATCTCTGGAAAACCTTAAAAATTGGACAGCAAAAACATTTGTGAGGATGGCTGAGACGTTAAACCTGTCTAGAGGCAAGTGGATAGACAGAATGACAGACAGTCCTGTGATTCTTTGATTACGTGGCCGGGAGAAGAGAGGGCAAGGGAAGACATTAGAACTACTTCAAAGATGGAATGCAGCGATTATTGCTTTCTGAAGGAAAGAGGTGAAGGGGCTTAATCTAAAGTCTTGGAGATTTAATTTATATTTTATAGATAAGGATTTGAAGTCATAGGTTGTGAAAATCTGGTAGAAATCTGCAAAACAAATAATGATTTTTTTTTTTTTTTGGTCAGCTCCATGATTCTTTTGCAACGAACGCATGATGGACATGTAGCATCCTCTTGGGAAGGGAAAATTTCTGAAAGTAGTGTTTTAAAGCAGCATGTATCATTGCTAGTCCAGGACCAGGGGAAGAGCACTGAGACCCTGGCTGTGAAGTCCCCATCTTAGCCCCTTTCAGGGTGTGATTTTAATTCTGTAGTTACGGGGTGAGCAGGGTTCTACCAAAAATCTGCTCTGCTCAGTCAACCTTATTTTGCTCCCCCTAAACATTTTCTCGGTGAACACGTAGAAGAACTGGGATTAGGGGATATGCAAATCCTGTCACCTAAGGGGAATTTAAATACTACTGAAAAATAGCCATTAGGTGTTGGGCTGTAATTTCACGATGCAGCCACACGATGTCACAATTGGATTTCCATTTTTCACTGTGTGTTTGTCTCCAAAAATAGATGAAGGCATTTTCAAAGCTGGAGCAGAGAGGTCTGAAATGCGGGGGGCAGCAGAAGTCCAAGAAGATGAAGAGACTCAGGTTGAAGTTCCAGTCGACCAGGTAATCTCCGTGCCATTGAACATATGTGTGAAACCCAGTGACTGCTGGTCGTCTTTCAAGTTTTGAGTTACCTGCCACATGCTGTTAAGCCCTCTAAGATGCCAGACCACTCAGGAACCTTAAACACAGAATACAACACCCCACAGCTCTTCCTAGTATTACAAAGAACACCCATTGGAAGGTCTACTTTTTTTAATGCAAAAGATGGCCTGGTGTAATAAATTGCATTGAAGAGCAAGATGGGGGTGGAGTTAGGTGTGAAATGCAGGGGAGATAGTTGATACAAAAAGGGGCATTGGCTTGTGGTTTTTATCTGGAAAAAAAGGCCTTTCACTTAGAAGAGCATTTTAAGAAATGCTATCACAGTCTCTCCTTTAGAGCAGTTGAAATTGTTGTTGGCATTTCTTTTTCACACAAGAATTGCTTATATAAATGCAACTCAAATATTTGCTAGATGTGTATTGATTTTCTTTCTTAGATCAGTGGAACAGTGTACTTTTTTCTCAGTACTGGGTGTTGGACCCAGGACCCTCACACTAACCTACATCCGCAGTCCTTTTTATATTTTATTTTGAGATGGAATCTCTGTAAGTCTCTGGAAGTCACTAAGCCCTGGCTGGACTTTTGTATTGGCTATCCTCTGCCTTGCCCTCACAGAGTGCTGGCATTATAACCATGTACTAACACACCCAGCAGGAGCTTTGTACTTTGAGGAGTGGGTATGTGTGTTTCTGTAGCACGTATGCATTTATATGAGGAATTAAGTAGCAGTCATTCTAGTTAAAAGATGCAAAAATTAAGTCATTTCTGTTTTTCTTTTTAAAGCACAATTCAATGAGCTTTCTTACAATTCTAGGTGGGGGATTTGAGTTGAGGTGAGGAGGGAGAAATGACAATCCCAGACTAGGGAAATGGGGGAAGTCACTGAGAATTGCCACTTGTCCTCTGACTATTATGTGATATTTCCTTTTCTAAAAGCAAATTTCATAATCCACCAAATTTCATAGATGATCTTCTCAACTGTATTTATCTTAGCAGGGTAGCAGCGAGATGGCTGCTTGATTATTCCTCAGGCATTTTCTGCAAGCATCGCCTTTGTGGTGAAAAGCCTAATGTGCTAAAAATCACAGATTTAAAAATCCAATTTATTTTGTGGGATTTGCTCTAACTAATAGTTTTTCATAAATTCCAGTTATTAGATAGTTTTCCTGAGAGAAAACAGAATTTTAAGTCTTCTGTGAAGTTATAATTAAATATTATGTTTTAAGACAAAGAAGGAAAATCATCAAGTGTATACAACACTTAATAGCTATAGAAAAACCAAGATTAATTTATATTCCAAAGTCAAACTATCAAGAGAGAATCATAGTATTATTAGTAAAAGAAAAATCTCTCTGTTAATCACTTAGTAAACAACTTGCAAAATCTGAGAGAGGTATTTGTTTGCTTATAAACTTGCTGAGTTGGGAGGAGAGCTGATCTCTGATAATCCTTGTGCGTGTAGGTGTGTGTGTACGCGTGCGTGTGTGTAGATCTTGGTTCTTACAAATGCGAGTTTGTCACAAGCATACAAAAGAGTCTGAGAATGAATTGGCTATGGCAGTATCAACACATGGATGTCAGGATGAAGAAATAAAGCTGGGTAACAAAGGACCAGAGTCACTTCCTTCTTTGACTCTGTTGATAATAGCACTGGGATGGTTGGCTTCATTTGCTGGCATAAGGTGCTTAGAAGGTTCAGGTTCAGAGCCCTTTCTTCTCTACTGACCCTTGCTCTCTACTCCAAGCAGGTATGTTGTAAGTATTGTGAAAAATAAGTGAGTGTGTGAAGAAACTAGCATAAATCTCACTGGCTCCGTGTAGTAAAACCAGCTCCAAGGGACCTGGTCCAATGGTGTTCTGCATTGAACAGTAGGTAGGATTTGCTAAGTGCCTCCTGAGTGTCGGGCACTGCGTGTTGTGTTGTGACTGTGTCACACAAGGGTGACAGGGAGATCTTACTATCCCCATTCAACATGTGTGTGTATGTGTGTGTGTATCTAAACAAAGTAAACTCATAGAAGTGAATTATCTTGCCTAATTTGTGCCACGAGATAGGGGAAATGGGACTGGATTGCAGAGCTGCCTAACTTCAAAATAGAGGTGGTCTGGGGAAAACAAATGAAACAAAAAAAAGCCCACTCAGTGGCCTGCTTTTGTCTCTGCAACTCTTGAGAGTGGACCACTCACTACTGCCTGCCTTTGTTCCCTGCTGTCTTTTTAAGGATGTTTGTAGCATGAATGGCCTTGGAGGTCAGAGATAGGATTTCTCTGGGATGATCATTCCCACCTAGAGGAGATTTTGTCTCCACAGGGATAGTTGTCTGAGTGGGGGGCAGTGCTACTGGGTGGTGACCAAGGGTGCTGTTAATTATACCATCGTGTATACAATCAGCCTCCAAACATAAAATTACCCAGCTTAATGTGTCAGTAGTGATGGGATTGAGAAATGTTATTTGGGGGCAGAGGTCAGATCTGTTTGTTGTCCAGTAAGCTGGACAGTATAACCATTCATGTAACCAGCAATCAACAATTCAACCCAAAAAATAATATCTCCTGATGGTGCAAAGTTTGGGTTGATTTACTACCCATTATGAAAGATTTAATTATTGAATTACAATTAAGGGTAGTTAGCATAATAAATTTTTATGTTAAGCATGTTTGTCCATAATAAAAATATTAAAAAAATTTGGGTCCTCAAGCATATGGTTCTTTTTCTGACATGCAAACTACTGTACTTATCAACTTAACCCTTCTCATTGGAAAATGGGGCCCTGGGTTCAAGTACTGATATTCTGGCTACTACTTCTGCCAGCACCATGAACATTACTGGAGCCAAGAAAGTTTGGTCTTTCTTTTTTGTTAATTAAAGGTTGTGTTACACACTATTTTCTTACTCATTTATTTAAAATTTGCTTTTTAGTCAAAGTTACACACATACCATTTAAAAAAGTCAACCAGCTCCACATGCATCATAACAAAAATCACAACCAGTTCAGTGCCTCCCCGCCTCAGTTCCTGTTCTTCAGAGAGAATGGGTTTGTACTCGGTTAGCTCTTTCTCAGAAAATAATACACTGCTATGTTGCTAGATCGATACCAGCTCCTCACTTTAATACTTCTGAGATCCTTAAGTCTTACAAATGATGGCATGGTATAGTTTAATTGGCATTTAAAAATGCTTTTTTAATACATACATAAATAATAGAGATTCTTTTAACTGCTCTCATCTCAAGTTTTATGAAGTAAATCTATTGATTTTATTTTTTACCTCTCACCCACTAGTCAAAAATAAGGTCACGTGTATGCAAACAAACACACATAGTTTCCTCTTCTTTCTTTCCACTAAATTTAGAGTGATTATTAATTCAATCTAATAATTAAATATTAACAATATTATTAATAATTTTAAATATATTAATCTAATATTAAATATTAATACCATTTATTACT
Organism: Cavia porcellus; assembly: GCF_034190915.1. Taxonomy (NCBI): domain Eukaryota; kingdom Metazoa; phylum Chordata; class Mammalia; order Rodentia; family Caviidae; genus Cavia; species Cavia porcellus. Next base: position 27,416,636 of record NW_026947496.1, on the reverse strand, counting down.
AATTTAATTATTATTTGATCTATACAGTAGTCTCACTATTTATTATTCCTAGCTGAGCTAGTCAGTGTACTTGTTACATTTTGTTTCTGATGTAACCATTTTCCCCTTCCTCTTAATTTATTAATTACCTATTTTTTCTTTAGTTTTCTGTGTCTTTGTTAAAGGCCATCTCCAGTTGGGTCAGAACTGCTCATCTCCTCTCCACAACGTCAGCACATCCAGTGGTGATGGACTGTTACACGAACCTTCTTTTCTAAGCTGATTAGCTGCTTTCTAGATCTGCTTTGTCTAGAGTTGGTCCATGTTTTCTTTTATCCTTATTTTGGGAATTTCCCTGCTTCTCCCGTGGATGGATTCCTTATTGTTTGGATTTCATGTCTTCTCTTTCCTGGTTACATCTTTATTGCTTATGGCAGTCGTCTTTCGTAATTTTGGGAGAAAAGCTTCATGGGGGCCACTTTTTTTTTTTTTTTTTTGTGAGAATTTTCCTGTCTTTAAATGTCTCTTCTTCTTTACTTGTCCACTTAAACTTGAACATAGGTATGGCTAGGTGTGACATTTAGATTCAATATATTTTCTCCCGGCATTTGAAGGCATTGCTCAGTTTTGATTTCCATTTGGAAGGGCAGCTAAGAAGTTTGATATTATTTTTCCTAAACTGTTACACTTACATTCTGTCCATTTCTGGACTCTCTGTTTCTGGTATTCTGAAAATTTCCTATTATGTCCCATGACATGGGTCTTCATGTTTGATGGGTACTCACTGAGCTATTATTACTTTGAAAATGTTTATTTTGAGTTCTGGAAAAAAATATTGAATTATTTCTTTGGTAATTTTATTTTCTGCTTTTCCCCTTTGTGGAACTCCAACATTTGTACATAGGACTGAGGCTGATCCTCTAATTGTTTCTCCTATTTTGCATTTCCATGCATTATTTTCTGCTTTGTCAGCTTTTTTATTTTTTAAATAAATAACCTCAGCTTTTATCTTCTGTTTACTGCCCCCTCTTTTGTGTGTGTGGTTTCAGATGTTGAAATCAGCGCTCTGCACACGGTAGGCAAGTACTCTACCACTTCTAGTCTTATTTACTGAATTTCCTGGTTATCCTATCTTTACCTTCTAAGAGCTCTTCCATATTTTCTGAACGTTCCTTTTGATAGCATCCTATTCTTGTTTAAGGGTTGTAATGGCTTCCCTCGTCTTTCCAGAGGTTAAGGCTGTATTATGCTGCACTTTCTTTTCCCACACTATCTTCATTCTTGAGTTTCTTTTTGGTTTCTGTGACCTGATCCCTGTCCGCACCATCGAGGCTGCCCTTGCTGTGTGGTTACACTATAGAGTGGGGCTTCCCGGGGGACTGGGTGCTTCTGAGAGTTCTCAGGGAGGGAGAAAGAGAGTCACTGTTTGGTACTTTTAGCGTTGCTCTTCTGTGTTCGTCTGTCCCCTGTGAGCAGGATCTTTCAGCATCTTGCCTTCATAGTTAAGCTGGTGGTAGCATTTTAGGACGTGACTGTGGCAAAGGTTGAGGGCCTTGTCTTTAGGTCATGAGACTTGTTTTTCTTGATATCAGCACAGGGTCCTGTGAAATTTTTTTCTGGTTCTTCTTTTCTGTGGACTGACATTTTGCTTTGCTCAGCTCTGCTCTCACTGATGCCCCCTCGGTTAGCTTTGTTTTCCCCAGATTTTGTGGTTATTATTTCCTTTCAGTCTTTTGGGTCCTTATAGGCTCCCCCTTTTAAAACTGCCTCTACTAATACTTTAGAGAGACACTAGAAGGGAACTAAGAAAAATAAACTGCTCACATTCGTGCAATTTGCAGCATTGTCAGAAATCACTTTATATTAATTGACTAGAGGAAAGTGAGTTGTCTTCCCAGGCTATGAATGGTAAACTGGCTGTGTGTGACCAGATTCCCTAAGACAGTCTGGCCGGCACAGGGTTTGTTACTGACATCTGAATCTCTCTAGTGGGCCACACATTCTCCAGTTATTGCAGGCCACAACACTCCCTAATGTCCACCGACTCAGTTGTCCACTTTTATTATTTGTCCAGCCATTGGGGCCATTTTAACTTGTGACTCGGTGTGCACATGCTGTTTAATAAATCTGAAGCCTAGAGGTTACACCTAGAAACAGGAGTTTTGCCATCAAATATGCGCCTGTCCTTGGTTGGTCTCATTACTTATTCTGCCTGGTGCTTATGCAGAATCAGAAATTGCCTGTGGCTTCTCTCAGGAAATGGAAGGAAGACGAAGGGCTCATCTGTGCTGCTTTTTCACATGCAGTAAAACACTCAGAAAGATGAAGGTGGCTGCTTCTTCTGACCAGATCTTCAAATTTACTTCATTGAAATGTATTTACTAAGTGGAGTTGTGAAATGTTTAGAACCAGAAGGGAACCTGGCCTGCATGACTTATTTTATCATCAAAGCAGCATCCTCTCTGTGGAAAAGCTGCCTTCCACGGAGACACGCTTGTTGGTGGTAGCATTGGCCCAGGATCCCCGGTCCTGGTTGCCAGCCAGGTTGTCCTCCCTGATCACCTCACAGGAAGAAAGTGAGGATACTCAGGTGTCCCGTTATCCTGTGAGTACAGCACATTCTGCTGCACAGAGGATGCTCAGCTTCACTGTTTCCCTAACCGAGAGACAGTAATAGGCCAACCGTATACTTCCTGAGAGGATTATGTGCCAACCATATACCCACTGTTCTTTATTTTCAAGTCACAGCCTTTTAGTAAACCACTTTCTATAAGCATCATGTAAGTCAGAAGCCTTCAAAAGAGCTGGGGTGCTCAGAGTTCTCGATTTCTTGTGTATTGTCAGTAAGGTTTTTTTTTTTTTTAAAATGGTACTGTGTTTGTAGATTTGTGTTTAATTGGGAGAAATGGCATTAAACATTAAAATGTACCCCTCAGAGAATTCTGTATGAATGAAAGAAAATCAACATTTGCTTCTACAGTGAGAAAACTTAATGGGGATTTTTTTTCCCTTGATGATGACTACATCCGCGCATGCCATCTAAACACACATTTTCCATTTGCTATGAATTCTCCTCTGGCTTCGAAGGCCTGGTGTGCAGCCTCCAGCAGGGACTGCCCTCAGCCCTGCTCTGCTTCTCTAACAAAGGTGCGGGTCCCTCAGTACAAAGACACTTTTTGTAGGTCATTGGGCCTTCAAACAGCATCAAAATCTTTCTTCCCCTGCAAAAGTAAGGTTCTGAAACCTGAATCAAAAAGCAGTATTCTGCTATAATAAAAAATTGAAGCTGATTATTTCAAAAGACCTCATTCAACTTGGGCAGGAGATGATTTTGGTTTCCATGGAAACAGAAATAAAAACAAGTGTGATAATTTCTGTACTTTCAACATCTCTGCCTGCACTCTGCAGAAGATCCACAGAAGCCCCTTCTACCTCCGAAACCTACAACAAATCTACACACGTCCCCATATTTCAAATGCAACAAACATTATATGGAAATGGACAGCTCAGTTATGCTTTTCCCATTAATGGTTCTATCTCCAGTTTCTAGATCTGATATATTTTAGGGAGAGAGGACTGATAAGTGTGAAAAGGTTGGGTGGTTAGATACGACATCTTGATTTGAGAACTCTAATTGGTGGTGGTATTTCAGAGAGTAAAGGCTTTAAACATGAGGAATATATCCCTCAGGAATTCTGACATCGTTATAAGAAATATCAACATTTATTTTTAAGTGTGCTGGACATCAGATGTAGCCTCTGCTTAGATGTCTTCCCTCATTTCTAATTTCTGGTGTTGCTGTTACTGTCAGAGGTGATGTGAGTTTAAAATGTAAGTCACTGGGGCAGCCTCATCTGTCTGTGGAAATACCTTCCAAGTAATTGATGCCTTCAATATCTTGTGGCTGATTTTCATATGATTTCCATATTCTATCTTTTTTCCTCTTCCTACTGAGTTAACCTTAGTACCTATCTGCACATTCTCTAAAAAAGCCTGAATATTTATGGTTTCCCCTGAGTCACCCCTGCCAGGATATAGCCAGCAATAATAACTACCAGACCTTTCCTATCTTTCTTTACAAATCCACCATTTTCTCAGAATGTCAGTTACAAACTAAATAGCAAGATATGCACTAGGCAAACTCAGGCAAAACGCACTGAAAATGCCAAAGCTAGTGTCATGTTAAACAGAAAATTTGATATTACTTTCCTAATAATAAATATTCAGAGGAAATACTTACAATACATAATGTGCTTTATAAAGGTAAAAGTCAAGATTTTCTTATAAAACTCTCTCTATTTAAGAGACCATATTATCTATAATTGGGCATATATGTGTAATAATTGGATGTATCTGGATGTGTGCCAGAGAGGTTAGAATATTCAAAGTTTAATTGATTTCTGTGATCATACTACTATGTATATCAGTTTATTCTTTAAGGAACAGTGTAATGGATACTCTTTTAGACTCCAGTGAAATATAAGAACTGTGCTTTATACTAAATACAGCAATACACAATTACTCGTAAACATGATTTCTAAAATTTCAGGATACATATTATCCTTGGTGAAACAGTTTTTATCTGTTCTCTTAAAATTTGTAATTGTCAGGGAGAGGACCTTAAACATCAGTAGGAATATCTTTTTGATTTATTGCTTTTACAATGATGTGTTCCTTTGGTATAAAATGACTTTTAATAAACAGCAACATGAAGATGTAATTAGAGCAAATCTTGTTGAATTGTCTTCTTGGCTCCAAAAATCATTTTTTCAATAGTCAGCCCTATTTTCTTGCAGCTTTCAATTAATTGATAACTTCTAAGATAAAAATACATTCTTCATTTAAAGAGTCATTATTTCGGGGCTGGGGATTTAGCTCAGTGGCATAAGCGCCTGACTTGGAAGCAGGTAGTCGTGAGTTCGATCCCTGGTACCGATAAAAAGGAAAAAGACCAAAAAAAAAAAAAAAAAAAAAAAACCCCAAAACAAACAAAAACAACAACAACAACAACAAAAAACAAGAGTCATTATTTTATTTCAAGGCATCATCACAATTAGAAATTTTAATAAAATTCTTTCTTTCTTTCTTTCTTTCTTTCTTTCTTTCTTTCTTTCTTTCTCTGTCTCTCTTTCTCTCTTTCTGTGTATTTAACATGGTATTGTGGTCTGTGTGGTTAGAGCCTTACCCTGAAAAGTGTCATCTGGGACACAGACAGCTACAGCATCACAGGAGCTACTAGAAGTGCTGACCTTCATACCTTCTGGCTCAGCATCTGCATTTAACAAGCTCTTGGGGCCCTGGTGAGGTACTGGCTTGGGAGACCAAAGGCTGGAAGTTAACTGTTTAGCATTGAAGGGAGTTGAGATCAGCTTTTTCTCCATTTGCTTATTATCTTAAGAAATACTACAACCAAGGGTTCAAAATGAATTCAAATCCTTCTACCACCACTTGTGGGATTTGGGGCAAATTTACCTAACTCTGTATGTTTCATATTCTTTATCTGTAAATTGAGATAATAGCAGTGCTTTCCTCTGAGGCCACTGTGAGTTAGTTTCAATCTATTTACGCACATGAGGTGAATGGGGCTTGATACCAGGTACCTGGACACACTCCATAAATGGGAGTCTGTCCCTCCCCCGTATTGGAACTTTCCTGAAGGCACTTACCACTCTGAATTCTGCCTGGAGAAGGCATATTGGTATTTTATTCAAGAAAATGCGTGTCACTGGTTTGCAGTGATGGGCTCCAAGATGAATTAGCAAAAGCCCTTGCTGGGAGTCTTCCAGGGGGTCTCTCTGCAGCCAACACTGGCATTTATCCATCATTCTATAATCATTCCTGACACATTTAGGGGCATCTACTTGATAGCAATTTCTGTTCACTGTTTTTGTGTCACAGATAAGTAGACAATAGCAACATGCTATGGTTCAAGCATACTAAAAGCATCATGACATGTGCCATGAGGTCACCAATGAGAAATGACAGCTTCCTGGACAGCCAAGCAGGTCTGATGGGCAGGTAGCTCTTACTGTGGAAAGGAAGAGCATTCTGGAAGAGACTTATGGAATATCATGGATTGTAATGTAGTGTGGCCTTTTCTTTCAGAGGACTCTCCCCACCTCATTCAGACTGCCACCTGCAAGGTCTGGACTTAGTTTTCTTTCCTTGTGCACTGTACTTTATGGAGAAGTCCAGCTTCCTTGTTTCTTTATGGAAACTGGGGGTGGAGTATGAACATGAATGTGTGTGAGGTGGCTGGGAAGGTGGTACCTGGTTAGTGTATTAGTTAGTTGTTTATTGAACTCAATGTTGTTTATTGAAAATTTATTCTTTCATAGTTTGGGAAGCTAGAAGTCTGAGATCAGGGCACCGACAGACTCAATGTCTCCTGAACATCTCCTTGGTGCATAGATGACTATCTGCCTGCTGTGTGCTCCCCCCTTCTTTCCTCTGTATATGTATATGTGTGTGTCCTCATCAGCTCTTCTTATAAAGACTCCAGTCATGTGGAACCATAAGCCATTCTGGTAACTTCATTTTAGCTTAATTACCTCTCTAAAGACTCTTTTTTCAATTGTGATCATATTCTAAGATCTCGGGGGTTAAGACTTTACATATGAATTGTGAGGTTGCAGAAGAAAATTAAGTTTGTCATCACTTGGTGCTGCTTAATACATGAAAAGAATAATATTCTGGGTAAAGTCAGTATTTAGGTCTATGTCAAAAATATGATCAGTAAGTGATAGGGAAGAGATTGAGATGGGGAACTTGGCTCAGCCCATGGTCCTCTGCTCTATCAGTCCATTTATCATATAGCAGGGTCAGACCTTATCTAGGTGCTTTGCCTTGATGGTGAATAGTTTGTAGTCTAGAGCTACTAGTCTTCAGGGTGCACGTGTGTGGGATGCTGATAAAAAACTTTATTGCCCACTCTCCTTGTCAACCTTGGCACTTTAGTGATCAATTTTTATCCAGCTCAGTTTCCCACTTTCTATAGGGAGGGTATTTACACTTGCTGACAGGTGGGGAAAATGAAATAAGAGACTATATGAAAGTGCTCTGGGAAGCGTTAGGTGCTTCCTACATGTTTGAGAAGTTACACCCATACCAGGCCACTGCCAGCCTGGGATTCCAGCTAGACAGAGCTACGTGTTACTCAAGTGCATGCATCACCTCACAGACGCTGTCTCCATTCTTGCTTGGAGTCTTCTGCTGGAACTTTTATATTGATTTGTTTTTTTTTTTTGATACTGTGGATTGAACTCACAACCTGGTGCTTGCCACGCAGGTGCTTGTGCTGCTGAGCTATATCCCTGGCTCTCATGTTGGTTTCAAAAGTGGATAGCAGTTTTTACGCAAATGAACAAAATAGCTTTTGGACAGGAAACTTGTGAAAAATACTTGCCAGTGAAATGGAAAGCAAAGAGTAACTATGTAACAAAGACTGAAGATGATTAACTTACATAAATCAGGGTGGAACATCAGCCCACATTTTAACTGTATGAATTGGTAAGGGCAAGACTATCACTAGTGGACTGAGTATTTCTCTTCATAAACATGAGATGTAGAGGGCTCCAGGTCCTTGTACCCCACTGGGAAAAAATTTCGTTAGTGAAAACCTTGTAGTAGAGTTTTCATCAGACAACTCTCAACTTCTTTTATTTAAATGGCAAAACAATGGAATGGTAATCATAAACATGTATGTAGCAATTCATTTCCTAATGGCCTTTTGTGCTTATGACCTCACTGTTATTCTGTAAGGGTTTAGTTGTCATCCTCAAATTCATGTGGGGATTCTAGGGCCGGGTGTATAGATCAGCTGTCCACTGCTAGGATGAATTCCCGAGACACATACCTTAAAGGAAAAGAAGTTTGTTTGGCTGATGATTTCTGAGTTTCCGTCCATGGCTGGGTAGCTTCAGGGCAGAAACATCACAGCATAAGGATGTGCTAAAGGAAAGCTGTTCATCTCCTGGCAGCTGGCAAGCAGAGAGAAGAGGAAAAGTCAGAGATGAAGGAGCCAGGGAACAGACTCTGTCACCAAGGGTGTGTACTTGTGACCCACTCAGATACAACCAAAGGTGTACTTTAGCGATGTAGGCATCTCTTAAGCCAATTCAGCTGACAGTCAAGGTTCAACATTATATTATATGAGGTGAATTTTCTGGAAATCTTGGTGAGGCCACTCTGACTTTCCTAGTGGCTACCGACTCCTCCTTTGGCACAGTGTACCTTACACTTACAAGTGGACATCACCTCTGTGGACATCAGAAGGTTCATGTCTTGTCCTGAATTCCATAGGGATGTTCCCAGGGATGGACACACTCTGTTGGGTGTTGTGAGAATTGGTTTGTACAGAGAGATGAGGTGGAGGTGATGTGGGAGCTCTGGTTCTAGTCTCACCAGACTGAGGTACCCTTCTTTGTGAGCATTCCACAGGGTTGGTATCAGTTGTGAGGAGTGTAGGTATCGGACTCTTCTTTAATAATGTTTCTTTAGTGAGAGGCAGAAAGGAAGCTCATGAAGCCCATGATTGGCTCTTCTTTACTTTAGGTCTTTTTTTTTCCTTAATGCTGAAGAATAGTTTCCTTCCACTATGGATGCCCACCTTTATGTGGCAGTGCTCTTTTCCTTCTTCACAGGCCCTCATCAAGGTATAAATTCTCTCTGTCTCTCTATTTGTGTACGGGTGTAAAACCGAGTGCTCCTTCTGGAGATGATTTGATTGATGTATACATTGGAAACATCTTTAATAATTTACTGCCTGCTTCAAAGGAGATTATACGAAAAAGCACATTGCTTTTCATTTATTCATTACAGATCTGTCCTAGCAACATTTTTTGCTCTGAATTGTGTGTCACAGTAATAAAAATTTTGCTCCAGACACAGGATATTTTAAAGGATTATAAGTCTTTTAATTAGTGTTACCATCTTATATAAATGTATCAAATTGGCACCATAATCCTGCATTTGGCAGATGTAGTCTTATTTGATGACTACTAAAATAGTTGTACTGGGAAGGTCTAATAGAAGTTGTAAGATGAAAGCATAATATTGCTTGTTAGGAATGGTAGTAATAGTGATGAAGAGAACAGGCCTGAATTTAGGGCTAGGTGCTTACTTCCTTAAAGAGAAATCAGGGTATATAGCTGTCCTATGCAGTAAAGGGGAAGTAAAATACTTAAGTATTGTGTTTAAGAATTGGGAGTAAACAGGTTAATAAATGCAATACTAAACAAAAATAAAAACAACAACAATAACAACCTCAGTGTAATATTGCTTTTCAATTACTAGGTATAAAACCAGATGTTAGGAAAGGAAATTGGATCTTTTCTTCACTGAGATGTGGTCACCTTAATAGATGTTATCAAGTACTTGTAATGTTCTCAGAGAGGGAGGGCTATATCCAGGTTTCTAACTAATTGTAAATTATGAGGTTTTTATATTTTTTTAAATTAAGAAAAATGTTATGTGTACATATTGGTTTCCCAAAATGAACATCCCTATTCTCTATTGCAAACATACACTAAAAAGAAAGAGAGAAAGAAGAAGAATAAGAACAACAAGAAGAAGAAGAAGGAAGAAGGGGAGGGGGAGGAAAAAAGGGGGAGGAGGAGGAGGAGGAGAAGCAAGGCAGAGAAATCTTAGTGAATAAAGTTCATTTATTGATCTAGTCAGAAAATGCACATTGATTATATAGATGTGGCAGGCACTATTAGGAACCTATATCAGTGAGAAAAATGGAAATATTTGTCTGCATTCTACTGGCTATAAGTAAACAGTATATATGCAGGATATCCAAAGTCTAAATCCCGGGGTAAAAATCCTTCTGGACAATGAGTTGGATTTAAAAAATAATTCACCCCATGTACAAAAATGCTATATGACTTCTCTTTAAAATAACTAAGCTAAATTTCACAAAAAGAGCACATTTAGATACAGTAAAGCTTAATGTGATTGTTAGTGTAAAAAAGGGAGGAAAGAAAGTGATCTAAAGGATATAACCTCAAGTGCATGTAAATGTGTAGGATAGAAAACCATATTACTCAGTTTTTGTTGGATCATTGAACAGAACTGTCTGCAATCTCACTGTATTAATGTCCACTTTGTATGCTTTAATTTTGTAACCTGGACAATTGTTTCTGAGATGACAATATGTAATCTATTAACTAGTGAATTCTTATTGTATATTTTTTCTCTTGAAATTCTGTATTACTTGTAGCCTTTTACTGTTTTGCTTTGTTTTGTTTTGTTTTTCTCTTTAAATAAAAAAATAATTCTAGGAGAGTGACATACAGCTGTTCAACTTCCCTAGGTAATTTATAAAGAAATCTGCCGTTGTGGCCCTTAGCAATTCCGGTTCTGTTAGTGCTGCTTCCCTCGCTCTGCTACTCTGTCCCGAGCACATTCTTGCCCTTCCTCATACTAGACTAGACTTCTCTCACACTAGGCTTCTGTGCTAGAAATCCAGAGCCAGAGCCTTGCCACCGGGCTGTCATCATAGCCCTCTACAAGACTGAGGCAGGACCACTGGTTTGAGCCCAGCTCAGGCAACTTAGCAACTCAGTGACTTAGCATGACTTGTCTCAAAGTAAAAAGTAGAGAGGGTTGGGCATGCAGCTCAGTGTGAAGATCCTGGGTGTAATGCACACTGCTGTCCTAAATATGCCAGAAAGATATTACTTTCAGACTGATAATTCTTTAAACAGTAGAATGACTGTTCCTACCATGGATGTCATACATATTAGTCACTGGACATCCTCATGAGCGTCCCAGTCACCGTGACCGAGTAGTAGCATCTTAGGCTATTTGAGGAAGGATCCAAGATGTGGGGACATGCCCGCCTGGGTTCCAGGCCTCCGTAGCTTTGCGTTTTCCTTATTTGTATAACAGATGTAATAACTGTGTCTCTGGGCATGAGGGTTGAAACAGGTGTTGAAGGCAGAGGTGACACATGATTCTTGTGAGCACTTGGAGTGTGCATGCCACCCTGAGTGTCCCTTCCCAGTGTGGTCTTACTACTTTTGTCCTTTGCCATGCCAGAGTGAGATTTCTCATGCATCCCATCCTTTCTCTCCTGCCTGTGCTGAGCACACAGAACCCTTCGACATTAGAGAAGTGGGGATAATATTAATCTGTGAATGCCTGGATTCCGAGAACTGCTCAACACAAATGGGTGGCTTCCATACTGCTTCCCACCAACAATGCACAGTGGTTGCAATCGCTCCACATCTTTTCCATCATTTGTTGTTTACTGTTTTTTTCCCACCTTTTTTTTGGGATCATAATTATTATAATGGCTATAAGGAGATATTTCACTGAGGTTGGATTTGAGGATCTTTTCATGTGTCTTTGGGCCATTTGTAAGTCTTCTTTGGAGAAATATTTTTGAATTATCTGTTTGTTGTTAAGTGTTAGTAATTCCATATATAATCTGAATATGAAGCCTCTATTATATATATGATTTGTAAATATTTTATTCCTACTCTATGGCGTCCTTCTCTATAGGTAATGTCTTTTGATGAACAAAATCTGAAAATGTCCATGAAGTTCAGTTTGTTTGTTTCTTTTTCTTTCATTGACTGTGCCTTTACTGTCATAATTAAGGAATCACTACAGGATCCGGTGGCCTGAAGGTTATCTCTGTTTTCTTTTTGAGAGTTTTAGTTTTAAGGCCTTCTTTAGGTGTTTTGTCCATTTTGAGTTAATTTTCGTACTGAGATGGTGTTAAGTAAGATTCCAACTGTTTTAGCTACTTTCTCATTACTGGGACAAAATATCTGATATTTAGAAGTTAAAGGACGAAATTTATTTTAGCTCACAGTAGAGGTTTCAGTTCATAGTCAGCTGGCTCTAAGATAGGGTGGCTTGGCAGAAGAGAAAACAGTCCATAGTAGGTCAGGCAGACAGTAGTAAGTCTGACTTGGATCTTTCCCAGTATATTCCACCCAGGCTGTAAGTCTACTGATTGATACTACCACATCCAGGGTGGGGTTTTCCTCTTCAGTGGAACATTATCAATAACCACTCTAAACCAATCAGTGGAATAATCCAGTTATCAAACACCCATAATCCAGCCATCTCCCAAGAGCCCCATCTATAACTGCATGAGACTTTGAGGGGATATCTAGATACAGGCAATAACATTAATTTCATTCTTTTGTAAGTGAGATTCAGATTTCCTACCAACATTTGTTGAAAATCCTGTTTTTTCCTTGTTGGTACTTGTTATGGCCTGTGTTTAAATGTATCTCCCACAGTCATTGGTGGGGTCTTTTCAGAGGTGGCTGAATCTAGAGTTTGTGGTTGATTCACAGTACATTATTAGGATTAAAGTGTTCTAGGATTAAGGATGAGTGATTACTAAATCAGTCCACTGATTGTTTTGGCACCCGCCATAATCACAGTAGCCTGAATACAAGGGACAGAAAGAGGCTTATTATTTTTCCTTGACTGCTTTTTGTATTCTGTCTGCCATGAACTATTTTTCCTCTGCGATGCTCATTTGCTGTGCCAACCTACTTTAGAGCCAGCCAACTACGGACCGAAGTCTCTGCAATCTGTGAGCCAAATAAACCTTTTCTCCCTTAACTTTTGGATATTGGGTATTTTGTCTTAACAATGAGAAAAGTACCTAAGATGTTGGGTCTGAAATCATTTGACTATAGTATACATGATGGTTTATTTCTGAACCTCTATTCCATTGATTTACAGCATTAGCTGTCTTTATGACATTGGTTTTGATTATTGTTTCTCCATGATAAGTTTTGAAATTAGGAAATGTGATTCCTTTAGCTTTGTGCCTGTCTTTCAAGACTTAAGATTTAAGGTTTCTTAATATTCTATATGAATTTCAGGATAAATATTTCTGTTTCTGCAAAAATGTCATTGGCATTTTACTGAGTCCACAGATCACTGTGGGTAGCATTGACATCTTAACAAAATTAAGTATTAAAATCTATGAGCATGGAGTATATTTATATGATTAAATACGTTTTGAGCAATGTTTTATTGTTTTCATTGTTCAAGTCTTTCACCTTCTTGGCTTAGTTAATTCCTGATTATTTTATTTCTTTCAGTGCTTTTGTAAATGGAATCATTTCAAAATTTTTTCAGATTGTTAACTGTTAGAGTATAGAAACGCAACCTGTTTTCCTGTGTGCTGCATCCTCCTTTGTTCTGATTTGTCAGTGCCCACCTCTCATTTTCCAGAGTCTCCTCTCTTCATCAGTTCAGGTGTATTCCTCAATGTCTTTACCTGTTTGTTCTCTTTGGAGAGGGAATGAGACAGAGTTGTGGTGGGAAGATGTGAAAATGTGATTCTCCAAGAGATTTGGATTTTTTTCTCACTTCAGTCTTCTAAGTCTTGTACATGAAAATCCACATTCTTCACCAAGGCCAACAAGTTATATTTGATAAGTCTTTTTGCCAGTTCTTTCAACACCATCTGCAGACACACTGTCTTCCTGGTCTGAGTTTCTGACCATCCTTTGGCCTTTGTTGTGTGTTATATCTAGATGTTTTCTCTTACATTTTTCTTGTTGCTGAGACAAAATACCCAACATCCAAAATTAAGGAAGGAAAAGTTTATTTAGCTCACAGTTTGTGGAGGTTTCAGTTCATAGTCAGCTGGCTCCAAAGTAGGGTAGAATGGCACAGTGGCAACACTTCCAGGTGACAGAAGATAGCAAAAGTAACAAGAAAAATAGGGGAAAGAGCAATTTTCTTCCCTTATATTGTAAACAGGCTACCCCCCACCTAGGGCAGGTATAGCAATCACACCATCTCTGTGCCTCCTCTTGCACAGGTTCAGGATATTTTCACAAAGGGGACCCCGGCTCCCTGCTGAGTCACTTAGTTAAACTCCTAAACTTCTCAAGTTGACACAGCGTATCAATCAAAACAATCCACCCCTTGTCAATTTGGCAACCAGAGGCATTTCTTTAAAATAGTTTCTGGATACAAAGACACACTTATTCTTATCATTTTACAGCTTGAATGTTATAACACAGGTTTAAAAATCCTTAAGAGCCAGCACTCAAGAGGCTGAGACAGGAAGATCATTGTGAGTTTGAGGACAGCCTGGGCTGCAAAGTGAGCTCACAGCCTGCCTGAACTGCATAGAGAGATCCTGCCTCAGAGAGAGAGAGAGAGAGAGAGAGAGAGAGAGAGAGAGAGAGAGAGAGAGAGAGAGGAGAGAGAACACCAGTATTAAGTCTATCAACATTATAAACATTATATGATATTAGAACCATGAAATTTTGTCCCTGGCCCCAAGGACTCATGTATGTTCCCTCATGCAAACAGCATTTAGTCCATCTGCAAGAGTTGTCAAAGTCCTAACAGTTTTAGTATTCTTGAAATGTCCAAGTTCAAAGTCTTCTCTGAGACTTAAGGCAAACTCTTAGCTACAAGACCTTGTGTGAATGAAAATAAAGTTAAATACTTCCAACCTGCAGTGGCACAAGATAAGTATTCTCATTCCAAAATTTTCAAACATGGGACTATAAAGGATTGGGACCAAAGCAAGTAAAAAATCCAGCAGGATAATCATTAAATCTTGTAGTTCCATGTGAACCATTTGACACGATCTGTGGCAAATTGTAAGCTCCAAAGGGCTTGAGTGACTCCACCCCTATCCTCCTTCCACTGATACGTCTAGTGGTTGTAGCTTCCATTGTGTCTCTCTTGGGCCCACTTTGCTCCCTCATTGCAGCTTTCTTTGAATGATCCATGTTCCTGGCTTTTTCAAACTTTTGGGGTCTCTGCTGCACCTTTGGCTTCATCCTCACGGCTTCATATACTGCCTTGTTGGGAGCACACTGTCTAGAATTGAAGTGAAAATCTTTTTAACCATAACTCTTACATTTGGCATATACCTAAAACCAGCACTACATGGATGATAGTAAGGTCTGCTGTCAGTTGGGGCAATAGCCAGGCTGCCATGTCTCTTGGCTGTAGGGGTCAAGAACCTGGATCTCTGGGCACTCTGATCCAATTCTGAGGAATAAATTTTCTATGCTTCTGCCATTCTGGCACATAACATTCTGTGGTTTTCTCCTCAAAGCAAAGTCTTTCACTTTTGATGTTTTGAGGCTTCAGGTGAAGACTTGCTGCTTTTTGTGATGCTTTCAGGCCATCTCTTATATTCTCTTGTTTCTTCTCAGCAATTGAGATTTCTTCAGCTCTATCTTTATAGTCCACTGCTTTATTGGGGCTTTCTTTTTAGCCAAACTCACAATGTTTTAAATCATCCTGTTGAGCTCTTTGTTCTTGATTTGCAGCATAAATCTGGTTAAAAGTCTCCAACAATAGCCATGCAATGTATCAACATTCAACTACCAGATTAACTAGTCCACTGCCTTTAATCTTAGTCTCAGGTAAAGTGTCTGAACATGAGCAAAAAGCAGACAAACTTTTTGGCAAGCCATAACATTCATCACGTGGAATCTAGCATCCAATATAGTCCTTCCCAGCAGAAATCTTCGTAGCCTGGTCTTTATTGGTAGAATTTATATCAGCCTTCTGGTCTTCTGAACTCTGACCAGAATCTCCCATACAGAATAGCATAAGGCATTCCAGTACTACTTTTTCAGACAACAACTCAGAACCTTTCCAAACTCCTCCCATTGACCATTCTCAAAGGCTCTTGAATCACATGGTCCAGTACAGTCACAGCAATGACCCCACTTCTTTGGTATCAAGTTCTGTATTAGTTACTTTTCTCTTGTTGTTGAGACAAAATACTCACCATCCCAAATTAAGGAAGGGAAGATTTATTTAGCTCAAAGTTTGTGAAGGTTTCAGTCTGTAATCAGCTGGCTCCAAGGCAAGGTGGCATGGCAGAGGGGAAACGCTTTGACATGGTAGAAGACAGCAAAAGCAGCAAGAGCAAAAATTGGGATGAACAAGCTTCTTTTTCTCCCTTATATTGTCAGCAGGCCAGTCTGCCTCCCCTACTCAGGGAAGTTGTAGCAATCACATCATCTTTGTGCCTTCCTCTTTCACAGGATGAGGATATTTAAAAAGTGAAGACCCTGGTCCCCTCCTGAGTTCCTTAGTTATACTTCTAAACTTTGCAAGTTGCCACAATGGGCCAACCATTACATCCTCATAGGTGAGAATTCTGAGAGGTGGCTGGATTATGAGTGTGTGATATTAGATTAAGGGTGAGTGATACTAGATTAGTCCACAGATTGAATTAGTGTTGTTCTGGGTTTGATGGCATTAATCAATAACTTTGTGGCCTTGATGGAATAAATGGGAAGTAGAGGTTCATTGCTGCTGCCTCCTGCTTACCCTGCCATGGTCTGTGTTTCTTCTGCCATGCCCTTCTGCTGGGCCACCATGCTGTGGAGCCAGTCAACTAGGCACTGAAACCTCTATGAACTGTCAGCTAAAACAAAACTTCCTTTTCTCATTTTGGATGTTGGGTATTTGTTCCAGCAATGAAGAAAAAAACCTTAATTACAGCCTTCCTATGGATGTGAACTTGGTGGTATTCTTAGGGATACTGTGGACTCTACATCATTTGATGTTAGGCCTCTGAGCAAAAATTGAACCATCAGTCACACTGTCCTATCCACTCTATACAACACAGATACCGGGATTTTTCAGAGGTTAAGGATAACTGGTTTTTACTTTATTGTTTAAGTACATCTTTGATATCATTTAACTAAATTTGGGTGTTTATTTTTAACAGAAGATAGAAATTCATGGTTACAACTTTTTCTCTTTCGAAATAATGTTGCATGGAATATTTTTTTGAACTGTTGTCTATTTCCTTTCATTTCCATTTTTATTCACTTCCCAAATGGAATGCAGTATGTTAACTTTTATAAAAAGGTTGTTAATGCTACCTAGAATAATTTTTTTTTAGTAAGAAAATAGTTCATTTTCAGACTTGGATGGGATAATAGGGTTAATTATGGCTTAAATCCTTATTTTTCTGAGGCCAAAGAATTAAGTATTTAATGTCAGAAAGCCAGCGACAGGTCTTGTACCTTAACCTAGAACAAATCCTGTGTTCTTTCTACCCTAACATTTAAAAAAATTTTTATTGATAGAAAAAAATTGATAGCTCCAGGAAAAGACATGTCATAAAAATGGAAAGAAATTTAAGTGTTTTTAGTGATCTCTCTTTCCAAGTAATATGTATCAGTGGCCTTTTTATATAACGTCTCATTTAATCCCTATGAAAAATTTATTGCCTTCACATTTTGCAAGTGGGGAACCTGAAACTTACACAATTTAGGTAGCAGCCAGTAAGTGCTTGGCTAGGATTTGAACCTGGGTTTTTCTTCTCCTAAAGTCTTGGTTCTGGGGCTTGGCCTCTTGTTCTTCTTCTTTAAGTAGACTTGCATATATCTGAGTAACAACGAGATGCTTAATTTGAGTTTATAAAATACTTATTGCTTGTATTTATGACAAACTGTCAACTGTCACAAGCATAACATGAAAAGCTGTCTGCATTCCATATCAGAAAACCTGAGTTCATTGGATCCAGGTGCTGCTACCATGACCCACAGTTCTGACAGTGACCATCTCTCCACAAAGACGTTTTGGCTTCCTTCTCTGGTCAGACACTGCACTACCCAGCATCAGAGAACCTTTTAGTTTAGTTTCCTCCTGCTGTGGAGAGTTGAGCACTGGCTCTGAAGTCACAGAATTAGCTTAAATTCTGACTCTTCTAGTGGGATCTTGGGCGGGGTACTTAGCTCCCCAAGAATGGAATGGGAATATGACTAATCTCACAGTATTGTTATGAGAAAATACTTGAAAGTGTAGCACATGGTAGGCATTCAGTAAATGTAAATATATTTTATACTGTAAAATACCATGTAAGTGTAAATGTATTTTATACTGTAAAGTATTGTGTAAATGTAAGGAAGTTTTACTTAACTGCAGTATAATAATTTCTATACTACCATATATGCAATGGAAACAATTCTCCATTATATTTTATACTTTTATCCATTATTTATTTTGCCCTGTCAGAGGCCAGCAGAAATAGTTGATGAAGAAGAAGACGGAGAGAAAGCAGATGTGGATGCAGAGCAGAAAGAACATCCTTCCAGGGTGAGTGATGGAGCTGCAGATGAAGGAGGCAGGGATGCTCCTGACACCCCAGAGCACCACGAGGAGGAGGCCAGTCCTGTCCATGTAAATGGAGGAACTGATGAAGAAAATGGAGAGGAGTTAGGCCACATTAAAAGTGAGCTTCAGCCAGCAGTGAATGAGGAACAGAAGTCTCCAGGACCTGACAGTGGACAGGATGAGGTCAGTATTTCTATTGCTTTTGCTATTTGTGCAAAAATATATGTGTGAAACTCTACTACTTAGACCACTATAGAAAGATCTAGTACTACCTAATTAATTTCAATTTCTACTTACTTCAATCAGGTAACAACTATGACTGTCAACCTAGCTGACAGTCCATGTCTGTCACTCTGTCATCCACCCACACATCTTAGTGTAGACAAATTGCCTACCTTAGTGTAGACAATTTTTATAGGTTTCTTTAAGAATATATACAATAAAAGAGAGCGATACAACAGTACAAAGAAGTTAAAACCAGGGAAGATCAAACCAGAAAAGGATATGAAGAGCAGTGAGACCTAGACATGGTATAAAAACCATCATCTCCATTATTAGTGACTTCTTTGCTCCCCAGAAGAATTGTCTAGTTTGTTTAGTCCACTTCAAATGGATTTATTGAATCAAGCTCTCAGCACACTGGGTACTGTTTCATTTAGAGAAATACAGGAGAGAAGAACAAATTGAACAATGGCAAAATGCAAAATGTTCTTGTGACCAGGTTTTAGTAACCAGTACAAAGTTACCTGTAATCCACTGTACAACTTGTACAAAACATTCTTTACATCTAAATGAAACTTCTCAGTGTGTCTCTCATGTCATCTTTACTCAAAGTGACATAATCAGAGTCCTATTTTGTAACACTTTCCTCATATGTAGCTCTACATTGTCCTCAGTGTCATTTATAGGACCACTTCAAAGTAGACTTTTAGATAGTAAATAGGACTAGATAGGAAGATCCTTGTGTGCTTTTTTTTTTTTTTTTTGAGTTTCTTTTTTTTTAAAATTTTATTTAAGGAGAAAAGAAAAAAAAGCAGAGAAAGGGTACAAGTTATACAGATTTGCAGAAAAAAAAATGAACAGTAGGAAATCACTAGTTAATGGATTACATATTGTCATCTTAGAAATAATTGTTCAAGTCACAAAATTAAAGCTTGTAAAGTGGACATTCCATCAATGATACTGCAAACAGTTCTGTTCAATGATCCAATAAAACTCTGTGATATCATATTCTATCTTATACACTTAAATATACATGCAGTTATATAGTTTAGAGTACTTTCTTTTCCTCTCTTTTGTACAATGACTATTACACATTTTGGGTTTCATTGCTCTCACGGTTCTTATTACTTTTTTGGAAGAGAGTAAAACCAAATGTGACATAACAGAACAGAATCGGTCAAGGCAAAAGGGTGGACATAATAGATAATGTGAAAACATAATACAAGGTGATCAATAATGGTTACCATAATGCCTCTCGCTATCTCTAATAGAATTGCCTATACCATTAGTTTTAATACAATTGAACAAAACAGTAAAGAACAAAACCGACAAAACCAAACCATTGGAGACATTGTAGGTCTTCAAAAGTAGAGAAAAGTCAACGAGAATGGGCGTTATAATGAATCTCATTATCTTCACAGCTGATGCCTAAATTTTCGAACCTGATACTATCCAGCAAAACAGAATAGGGGAACATCAGTTAAAAACCAGATGGTGAGAGTAATACAGGGCTTTAAATCAAGGTAATGGAAAGTCAAAGTGGGTTACTATAATATATCCTGCTATTTTTTTCCTTTAATTAAAAGGATAAAAATTTTTTAAAAAGTATTAAAAAAGTAAATAATGGAGTGGAGATTGAGATAAAAGAGGGCATAACAATGAAACAGCACAGATCAAAACATAACCATTTAAGCAGAATAGTGTTTCACCACCAGATAATCCTGACCTAAAAGTAGTTACCATATTGTCTCTTTCCTTGAAATCCTTGAGTACAACTTCGTATACTGTAGCATTAAGTATATCAAAACAATGTAAAACCATTTAAGAGAATGACAGCATTACAGAGTATTTAGAATCGACTAACAGAAAATGAATAATGGTTTCTGTATAATCCTTGTGTGCTTTTATCTGATGGTCTGGTGTAATTCAGCATGTGATTTAGGGAGATTTATAGAAATAAATCTATGATTTTTCCATCAGTGTAGCTTTTGATAGTTTTATTATTTGCAGCAACATGGATAAGGACATTATATTAAGTGTAACAATCCAGACACAGAAAAATAAACACTTCATGATATCATTTACATGTGGAATCTAGGAAAGTTGAAATTCGTAGAAGCAGAGTACACCGATGGTTACCGGGGCCCAGTGAAGAGGTTCGTCAAATGATACGCAAGTTCAAGTAGATCTAGAGTGTATCCATGGTGACAATGGATTGTATAGTAGCAACTCAGCAAGAGAGGAGATTTTACATTTTCACTAGGGAAGTTGGCAGTGTGTGAGTGGTGTATACGGTAACTCAATTTAGCCAGTCCATGTCACGCACATATTTCAAAACATCGTATTACATGCCATAAATATGTATAATTTTATTTGCCAATGAAAAGAAATTAATTTTAAAAGTAAAGGAGAAAAAATATGCTTTTGATAGCAATTGAGCCTCAGTGAAATACAGGTTATGTGGCTTGAGAAGGCCTGTGGCACAGGACTCCATGGCTTGTAATGAGAAAAATACAGATTCTTGGGTGTTCGCATGCACAAGGACCTGATAAGTAACTAGTTAGGGATTTTCAAGACAATGCAAGTCCCTGAGCAGAGAAGTTGCTCATATAGAGATTTGTCTTAATTGACTCATCTCTGTTTTGCAGTGATGATCTGTTTTATTTTTGTTCCCCTGGATGCATTGGTATAGCTATGCTTTAAGCATATCAAATATATGAGCATGCACATTTATGTGAATTATAGATTAACAATTAACTTTTGCAAAAGGATTCTGTAAAGATTGTGTTCCATGTGATAGTTCTTGTGCAAAGTGAGAAATGATTACAGAAATGGCAGGTAACACAAAGCAAATACACAGTGAACACCTGACATTGATTGAGGTTGCGAAGTTGTATTCTAGTCAAGATACCATTTGAGATGCTTCACAAGATAATATGAAATAGGACATAATTCCAGGAATAGGAATATCGATAGACAGATATGTACATTTTTTTCTTTTCTTTGAAATTTAAGTCATGGGATCATGGCTGTGGGATTTGGGGGAGCTGGAGCTGCTCCTGTCCTCTCAGTTGGATCTTTTGGCCCAGTGGAGTATCCAGCATTGCAGGGAGCATAGCTTAAGCACCATCTGATTTCATCCTCATCAGTTCTCAGCCTAATAGAGAAAGACAAATTATAAATGAGACACTGTAGCTAATAAGATACGGCAGAACAAGCGGCAGAACAAATGCTGCTGTGGGAGAAGAGCAGCCTCTGCATTTGATGGTCTGCCCTGCTCTTCGAGCACGTGGGTACCACATTCAGCACGAGAAAACCAGAAGAGGGAGCAGCATGCTGGGTTAATGAGGCATGAGGGCATTTTTCTTCCCTTATCTCTGAAATGCTCCACGGAAAAGTATAAATGTGCTTTTGAAAATGAAGAGCTCAAAGGGAAATTCAGAAAAGAATTGAGAAAAATAAAGCCTGCAGTATAAGGAAGGAATCTGAGCTTTGAAAACACATAGTGGATGATGTCCCAGAAAAGGGTTTCTGTACAAGTAAAGGGTCAAGCATGGTGAGTCCACGAGGCAAATGGAACACAAGTGGGCTATTTTAGTTGAATGCTTATATTATGAGATAGAACACTGAGTAATTTTCTTCTTTGTGTATTTTGTTACCCTTGTAACCTAAAGAGCTAAGTATCTTTGTTGTGTCCTATTTCCCTCCAGGCTGGTTTAGACCCTCAAGGACCGCCAAGACCAGAAGTAAAAATCACCAGTCCTCAAGAAAATGAAAACAATGAACAAAATAAGGACTATGCTGTTGTTGCATAGATGATTTTTAAAAAGCGAGTCTATGGATTATAAGAGAATGAAGGTTGTGATACTTGAATACTAAGCATGGATATTGCTAAAACATAAAATGACAACATGATTGAATGCTACCTGTTGAATTTAAAAACAGAAGCCCGAGGGAAAGACTAGATAACTTCTAGCAGATACTAAAGGAGAATGACTTATTTCTGTGGCATGTGTTTTTGACAGTTGAAGACTTAAGTAAAAAGGATAGAAGAGAACTTGCCCTGGAAGATAATTGGTCATTTATATTTTTAACCATAAAAAATAGAATCATTCCTAGTGCATACTTTAGAAGAAGATTATTCAGTAGCAGTTTGCTGTAAAGCATTTATCTAAGATAGCATAGAATTTTAAAGAACTGCTAACAGGACAGCATATGTTATTTTCTTAAAGCAATAAACTTGAATGAACAAGTTGCAGTTTAGTTTCAGTGGTAATTTGCAGATAGCAATAGATAAAAATATTTCTATAACTTGTCCACATTCCTTTCCTCTTTTCTCTTTAGCTGAAATCCACCTTATATGAGCTAGGAAGACAACATAGTGTTCGTGTTGGCTAGAGGAAAAATTCTTGCAGAGGACTAGTAGCTAATGTCACCCTTCCCTGAAGAGTTTCCAAGCTCCACCTTAGAGCTGCAAGAGCACACACTCGAGAAGCAGGATAAAGGAACCCCCAGTCCTAGTACTGGCTGGCTGGTTTGCAAATTTTAGAAATGCTACGGGTTTTCATAGATCCATTCTATTTGTACCAATCATTTTAAAGAGAGCAACATAAGGCAAAGACTAGATAACTTCTAACTAGATATCCTTTGCTTTCCTCTAATGTTCTTGTAATAGAATACTTGATAATGGTTATTCCAGAGATTGAATTTTCCTCAGGTTTTTTAAACAGAAAAAAGGCAACATATTAAGAAGAGGGAAAAGGGCCGTAAGAGGAGTTTGTTCCCGTCCAACTTCACTAGCTTTATGCTTTATTTCCATGAGGGTTATCTTGCGAAATTTTTGCCTCTGGAGATGTCAGCACTTACTTTCATAGTTGGTGATATTTAATCATTCCAGTAGATTCCTTCTTCTGTAATTTAAAGCTCTCTGATAGAAATTGGTGAAAACATTTTAAAATTTGTCATAAAGAAACCAGTTCCTGATTGTCACTTTGTAGACTGATTGATAATTTACTTTTGAGGTATATATGGGAAAAATGTAATTGCATTAACTTGGTGATTATTAGTAGATCTTTATCATTCTGCAATGCAGAAATAATATATTTTTCTCACCTTAAAGAATATATTTTAATTATGTAGAATTTATATGGAAATTTTAACTTTTAGTACTTTTATAAGATTTATTATTAATCATAAACTTAAAAGACTTTTCCTCCTCCAGGTTTCATAGCCAGCTTTTGAAATCAAAACAGTTGGTGGTTATATAAAGCACAAAACAAAGCTATAGAAAATAGGTATATTTTTCCTAACAGCTATTTTAATGTTTTACACAAGTAGGAAGTATGAGTAGAGATTGTAATGTAACAGTATTTGAAAGGCATAACGATTTGTTAATCTAGGAAATCAACTGTGAGCATGATATTTCTCATAGAAAATCTAGATTCTGCTTTCTGCCAGCAGACTTACACTTTCAAATGGGCAACAGGAAGCACTGTGTACCACAAGCAGCCATCTTGTATAGAGTGAGAAATAGACCAGCTGGACTTTTAGTGTTAAATTCCAGTGCTGCTATTGATCTGTCTTTAGGGATTTTAAACAGTTTATAAACATAAATGGTTAAGTATAAGGAATATTAGCTGTCTCCAGGTGATTCTTCTTTTTTCTTTTTTGGTCTTTTTTTTTTCAGTACTGGGGATCGAACTCACAACTACACAGTTGCAAGGCAGGCGCTTACGCCACTGAGCTAAATCCCCAACCCTGATTCTTCCTTTTCTTTAATGAACAGTTTTCTACTTTCTCTTTTCTCCTTTCATAATTTCCCCTTTTTTCCTTCTTGTTCTTTTCTTAATTAATAATAAATCTTAGGTTGTAAGGAACTCCTGATGAGTCATCATTTTAATGAATTACAACATTGATGTCTTACAGGAAAATAAAATTTGAAATTTGAATTCAAGAAGTTAATAGGCCACAAGAATTAGGTCAAAAATTTTAAATGATGGATGTGTTGTTTTCTTGTTTGTACATGTTGTAATACCTGTTGCTGGGAAGAAATTGTGACCACCTACAATGAGCTAATGAGAAACAATATGCTACTTTAAAATAAGTTGCAAGCATATCACTGCAACTATAAATAAATGACATAGGTAACCCAAGCAAACAAGAAATCATGTACAGAGAATTACATTGTGGACAACACTTGGGAGATGACTTTGTCATAAATGATGAAAGCCAATTCATGCCCCCAGTGTTGCAGTTTTCTCTGAGGAAATGTAGTCTCTGTGGGAGGCTGGCTGGCAGATCTGGGAACCATTTATGTGAGATGATGGAGAGATCTTGGTTAGGCTTCAGGTATTGCTTTATATAGAAAAGGTGCTATGTAAAACTTATGTTGCCATCACATAATAACCAATATAATGCTTTGAGACATTAGTTTTTGTGATGTTGTATATGTAGGTTTCCTAGTTTTAATTTTGTATAACTACCTTATTAAGTTTATTCGGATTTTTAAGGCACTTATAATCAACTGGGTTGTCAGCAGAAATGGGACATTAGGAATTTTGCAGAACAAATAAAAGAAGATTATGACTAAAGACATTTTCAGGCTGCAAATATGTTACTTCAGGCTGTTGGTTTAGCTTCTGTGAAAGTTGTTATTGAGTGCCCACTGACTTCCAGTTATAAAATATGATACCATCACTAGGGAAAGCTTTTACTCATTGGTTTTTCTCTGTGTTCATAGAATGACTTTTTATTTGATTTTTTTCCTTAGCATTTTTTGGGACTATGATGAAGCCAGGCTCACAGGAAGGGTACAATCTTTCCTTCCCTCTTCTTTTATTCTGAAGGTGATCATTCCTGCTCTGTGGGTAAAACTAAGCCATCTCATATATATGACTCAGATTGGTCAGGTGCCAGTCAGTTGGGAAGCTAGATCAATTAATGTGAAATTATTAATATTAACACTTCCTTTACCTATTAAACAACTCTCCTAAACAGTTAGCTTCAAACTTTGTTTGCCCAAGACGTGGCAAAAGCAAAGTTATATATGTAGAATAATTGCTGAACAGAAAGCATCACATCAGAAGGTTTGCCAAGCTGTACAGAAATGTAATGCATAGGTGAATATCCAGTACTTACATGGGTGTGCATACACAATTTAAACATTAAAAACTCCTCTTTAAGCACAGCATTATTAATAGAGTACAGTTCTTTGAGTTGAAGTTGAAAGAAGCAGTGTGTAAAAATATGGAGCAAAACACTAAGAAATGACACATATTATGGTGCTTTAAATATTAAAAAATTAAATTAAAAACATTTAATTTTTTTCTCAAAATAAGAGTTATCAGCATTTTAGTGAAAAAATGCATTTTAGGAAGAGATGTTAAAATATATTTAAAGTTTCACTTAAAAATAGACATACCTACTTTTTCTCTGAGGTGATTTCAGAGCAGGTTCTGGCACACAGAGCACAGCATACTTTAGATGCAAAATATTTCATACCAGCACAGGTCCTATCAAAAAGCTAATCACTGCTGGTGAATGTATGTGTGTGTGTGCATAACTTACCTGAAAATATCTGGAACTCTTCTTGGTCCTAAGTAGCCAGGTGCACCACAAATAGATTGAGTTGGTCCATTAGTTTATATAACAGTGCAGGAACAGTTTAGCTTTCTTGTGTGAATGCAGTGTCTTGGATTGGAATCTTTTTTTTTAAAGGTTAACTTATTTTTCACTGGCAATAAGTGATGCAGTTCTTTATTACTGAATATAAGTTTTATAAATATCACAAGATTTTTCCTTTAAAAACTCTTGTGTGGGGATGGGTCTGCATTTTATTCTTCCCACAGAAAACTCTTGTAGTCTTTCCTATGAAGTTTGAGTGACAGATGAAGAATGAAAGGGTCCCTATGTGTTGATGAAGAAAAATAATATTACTTTTGATGAGGCATAACATCTGGAGGAGAAGAGGGAGAAGGAAAGAATTTAAAAATGTCTGGATAACAATAAAGAATTTATGAAATCAGGAGGTAACTAATGGAACTCCATTGACTTATGCCAACAGTGATTTAGCTTTAGTCTTTGAATGGGATTAAATGAATTCTCTGCAGCTTCATCAGTTTGAATCATATAGTGTAAATGAGTGTTTCAGTTATTGCCACAAATACAATGGTATATGGGAAAAGGGAGGGACTGTAGTTGATTTTGGAAGTTTGGAGAAAGCCTATTTTGTAGTTTCACTCTATTGTTTGCCTTGTATCTTAAATCTTTAATATGTACAATAATACTGTGTAATTATTGATTTTATAAGTGAAGATTAAGTTGAGCTCATTTTTTATAGGATTTGTTATGTTTAGAATGTCTGCTCATAAACAAAATTATTTTTATATCAAATTATAAGCATTTAGGTTTTACTTCCATATCAGTGCATGCACTAAGTTGCAAAAGTTTACTGTATCTTGTGAGTAAATAG
Source organism: Cavia porcellus (assembly GCF_034190915.1). Lineage (NCBI taxonomy): Eukaryota > Metazoa > Chordata > Mammalia > Rodentia > Caviidae > Cavia > Cavia porcellus. The sequence continues at coordinate 27,389,869 of NW_026947496.1, read as the reverse complement.
ATCTGCATTTTATGTAATTAAAATGTGCTTGGTTTATGGTTTTTTTTATGATGTGTTGCTCATATTTCATGTATTCTTTTCATGGTATTTCTCATGAACACAATAGAAACATTTGAGTTATGTGGAAATGTAGTGCATTAAAAGATACTTGTTTTTATTTAGCAGAAATGAGTCATGTGCAAATGTAGTACATTAAAAGATACTTGTTTTTATTTAGCAGAAATGAAGCTTCATTATGTATTTTTTAGTTTCATATACATGTTGTTTATTTGATAAAAATCAGATATATTTGAACATTATTTCTTTTATGAAACATTCTTATGCAAACACAGGTCCAAATTTTTAAGATAAATAAAGGAATCTGTAAAAACAGACACTAGATCATATACATTGCACACATTTTATGTACATAAATTCCTGGGAATAAATTCAAAATTTTACAAAGGATTTGGCTAACATTCTGCATCAGTTTGTAAGATACTCACCTCTTTTATTCTACTGAGTTTAAATAGTTTTGTTTTCCCTTCCACATTTAAGAAGCAAAACCAGTTAAGCACAAAATCCTCAGGCTCTGAAACCTGTAACCATGAAGTTTATTAGCAACCTCTTCTTTGGTCTACGACCAGTTCATCTCTGTCATTTCCAAAAGTAAATCACAAACCTCAGCAAAAAAGGAATCATCTCAGTTATCAGAGTCTGATCTCTGTAGACCACACGGTTAATTTACATTAGAAACTTTTCACAACTAGCGATGACTGTATTTTTATAAGGTATTGTAAAATCAGAGCAGGCATTTATTATTTTATTTTTATTTGTGAAAATAAACATTTAGCTTTCCTGCAGGCTTCCAAGTGCTTTTTCTTCCCAGTGGGACTTCAGTCTATTAAGTTGTCATGTAGTCTCTGAAAGGCTCTCACAGTCAAATGCAGTGTTCTATTAAAAGACGAACGATGTGTTACTTTCCATTGATTTAACAAATTCATTGGTTTCATAGTAACAAAAATGACATAAAAATTAAACCTGCAGGTTTAAAAAGCTGAGAAGGCGAGTGGCCTTGGCTTTGCATCTATTCTTTTTTGGCTATAGGTAATTGTGAGGGTTGTGTGGGCTCTCCAGATTCCCTGACTACTAGCTTATTGGCCTCTCTTTGAATCCTTGAAATCTCCCTGAGCAGTCTTCTTGCTGGGGAGCCAGATCCTAACACCATGAGGAACCGGCAACACACTTGGGTTTTTTGTGTTTTTGATGAAAGACTTCAACAGGATTTGTAGACTGTTAAGTAGATTTTAGGAAGAACCCATTGCAAAATGGTAGATTCTCAGAGAGAAGGGGAGTGACGGGGAGAGAGGTGAAGGGAGAGAGGAAAGGGAGAGGGAAGAGAAAAAGTATCTCTAAGAAAAGAGGGCAAGCACCAAGCTGGCGCTGCACTGACTGTGGTCTCAGGTCATGTTTATCTGATCAACAGAATCTTTCAAGGAACATCCTTTCCCTCAAGGTCACTGTCCTCATGCAAGGAAAATGGTCTGTTTACCTACTTGAAAGAGAAGTAGATCACTGTTTACCTGGAATGTTTCTATTTAGTTTTTAGAGTTTGAGATTTTTCTAGCCTCCTACCTGAACTAGAATGCACCATAGGTCTTACCAGCCTGTTGAGAAGATACTATGTACTCTTGAGGTAAAGTTTGAAATTGCAAACTTGAGTGGATTTAATCTATCACTAATGATTTTGAAAGCAAAGGAAAAAGGAAAAAAACATCCCATTTTCACTTTTCAAGTAGCCAGCCATCACATCACCTGCCTCTGGGTCTATTACTGACTTTCTCACAACTAACAATCTGCTCTCAGGAAAGCAAGTGGTCTATAAGAATCCTTTGCCTGGGGCTGAGACCTGATTTAGATTAGAACTTTTTCTTTCCTTCACAAGTTTCTTATATGATGAAGGCCTCTAAGGGAACTCTGACCGGCTGAAAAGAACACGAAACACATTTTTGAGATATCAACTTTCCAAAGTAACCTCTAAGGAAAATGTCAGTCAGCATAATCACCACAGTTCTCTAAACCTAGGAATAACTTTTGTGTGCTTAAAAAGGCACCAAACTCACACTCAGTGCAGGTGTCTTTGTGACACTGCCTGTGTTTTCGCTTGAAGGTGGTGTACATCTCTCTAGATTTGTTTTACAATAAACTCTGTATCATTCTGCGTGGTAGCCTCTGTGTCTTGCCTGACATTTTTAATCACAGGAAAAAATAACTGAGCACCAAAGAGCCAGGGGCTGGATCCTTGGAATGTTACCATATGGGTTCCTGGTAACATAAGGGCATCAGAGATATAAAGATAAAGATATTCAGAGGAAAGAGAGGAATTTTTCTCCATTTGAGAAATCAGTCAAGGCTTTGGACTAGGGAGCCTCTGAATGGAGCCTAGACATCAACAATGGATTTAGATGCTTGCTTTGGTTTTGGTTTTGTGAGCAGTAGCTCCTTCCTGAGAGCACCCAGGCCATGCAGATGCCATGAACAGACAGCAGGAGCCTGATTTTCTACAAGATTTATGAGCCAGAGCCCTGTCTGCAGGCTGTAGCCCCTATGGCCTTCTCTACTTTCTCTGTTTTTCATCTTGGGTCACAGTCACTGTTCCTACGGCACACGTTTCAACGTCAAGACAGACTTGGTTGGAGTTTGAGCATCGATACTGTGTGACTTCAGGAATATTTTCAACCTCTCTGAATCTCAGTTTTCTTCCTCATGCAAAGAAAAATATAGTCATTGATTATTTTGCTGATATGTAACGATTTAAAGACAGAATATGTACATGCCACTCAGCTTGAAGTACTTACTGGCAGTGCGATAACTATTAGCCTTCCGCTTGGTTTTTGGTTCTCCCAGTACCATGTCCCCTTATTTCTTCTACTCACTTTTGAGTGAGAATCGATTCTTCAGGGTTTTCTGTGATAGGCAAAACGTCTCCCCAAATCTGTTTTTAGTGAGTATTCCTTTAAATCTGCTAGGTTCATGGTTTTTCCCTGTTATTAAAGCTGCTTATTAGTTTTCAGGATTTCCCAGACAGAGAGAGATGGGATGTTGCTGATATTGATGACGATAGAGAGAGAGAGAGAGAGAGAGAGAGAGAGAGAGAGAGAGAGAGAGAGAGAGAGAGAGACAAAGAGAGAACAAGCTATATTTTGCTATTTAATCATCTTAGAACCCTTATTTTTTTAAAAGCTCTACAACACCAAATTTACAGACTATTTCCCTATGAATCTTAGGGGCTGGTCTGGTCTTCATGACTACCTTAAACCTCCATCACTATGGATCCCAGCCCATGCAGCCTCCATGGAGTAGACATGGAGAAGACAAATGCTGTGTTGCAAAATTTCTGACTTGTAAATCTCATCATCTGTGCATTGGTATTGAGTTTCCTGTGAAATAGCAGTGACAGCCAGCCACCCATATGGGCATCACATCAGCATGAAGTTTTAAGAATTGTCATCTTTGTCATTAAGGAACTATTTATTAGATCACTACCACACAAAGCATGCTACCTCCAGATACCATGCTGCTCCAGTGAGCAGCCAGGGCTTGTTGTGAGCTTCACATCTCAGTCTTGTTGCTACTGAACATTGAGGACCCACAAAATGAGGGAGTCACCACAGCTGCCCCCAAGGAGTGTGATGTCTCCCTTTGCATTTTTCACATGGCTCCTGTCATAAACTGTGAAGAGGATTTGAGTTGCTCAGATGATGAAGTAAAACTTTCGTCTTTCATTTGTAGGAGTCACACTTTAAAGTCTATTGAGATAATTTCAAGCTCCACGTTTGTTATATAGAATTTCCAAAGATTTCCTATTGTTATGGTTTGCGTCTTGATACCTGCCCTCCCACAAGTGTTGTGTAGTCTTAGGCTTTTTCAGAGGTGGTTGAATCTTGAGTGTGTGATGTTAGGATTTGTCTTGGTTACTTTTTACTCATCCCTGAGACAAAATATCTGAAGCCCAAAGTTGGGAAAGGAAAGGTTTATTTCTTACAGTTTTTGGAGGTTTCAGTCCACACTTAGTTGGCTCCAAGACAGGCGGGCCTGGCTGGGCTACAGTTCATGGCGGCCACCAACAGCAAGGCGGAACCAGCAAAGAGCCAGACACACCTTCTTCCTGCCATTACATCACATCCTGGCTCCACCCCTATGTGGGTGGAGCACTGACACCATAAATCCAAGCACTAGACAATGAATGAATAACAAATGCACAATTCAAACTCATGAGGCCTGGGGGCCACAGACATAAACCATGACAGGATTAAAGGTATGTGATTACTAAACCAGTCCACTGATTTGTCTGACACTGCCCTAATTCTAGCAGCCTAGATGCAATATATAAGGGACAGAGAGAGTCTTATTTCTGCCCACCTATTGCTTTTCTGTTTTCTGCCACCATGAACTATTGCCTCTTTGCCATGTGCCACTCTGCCTTGGAGCCAGCTGATTATGAACTGAAACCTCTACAAACTGTGAGCTAAATAAATTTGGATATTAAGTATTTTGTCTCAGCATGAGAGAAAAGTAACTAAGACATCTAGGAAGAATTTTGGTGGCCAAGAAAATTGTTTTCCTTTTTGGTTGAAGAACATTATCCTCAAGCTAATTTCCTGCTTAGTGTCCAATATTTGACAGCAGGAAATTGTAACACTCTGAGATCTTGAGGTGATGGTGAAAATGTGTTTAAGAATTTCAGCCTATGTTAATGTATTAAAAACCTAGACCTTATTTGTTATTTTTCTCCCCTCACTTTTGTTCTTATCAGTACCCATTATTGTTATTAAGCACGAATCTCTGCCTGGCATTTTGAGTCAGTTATTGGGTCTCTATTCCTAAGGATCTTTTAACAATAATAACAACAAGTGCAGAATGAAAAACAATGGTAAGAATATAAAATGTCAGTGTCAGTGCGATTATTTAAATATCAGATAGAAATTGTTTAAAACTTCTTGTATATATTTTTAAAATTTCTCACAAAAGGCTTAAGAGAAAGGTACTATTGTCACTTCCATCTCTTCAGGAAGTATATGATGTGGAGTGAAGAATTTGCTTCAAGTCTCATAACTAGTAAATGAGAGCTTATGTTATTAACCACTGTGTTCTACTGCTTTCCATCTAACCAGAAGACCATAGGAGGAACATAGTGTGTGCACTCATGGACCAGAATTGTGAATGTGAGCTTAGTATTTCACACTGGCAGGGTGGGAGGGAGAAAGAAACATGGGTTGTATACATGGGATAGAAATGTCTGCTTTCTTCTACAAAAGAGAGTCTCCACTGTGGAATCTGTACGACTTGAATAAATGGTGAGAAAGAGGCTATAGAAGTTCTATTTTAGAAATGGAAACTGTGTAATGGCTAAAGAGGGAGAAAAGCGGATGAGCTTGTGATTGGTGGGTTCCAGCAATCGATCTGCAGGAAGCAAGTGTGGTCAGTGCATCACAGAGACTTGGCACACGGAGCCAGACTTCCTAGTCTCCTTGTCAGCATCACTGAATAGGAAAAGAAGGAGCAAGATATGGTGCTGGCTGAGGGGCCTCACATGGCACACCAGTAACCTTTTGCATGTCTCAGGAGGCAGGCAAGTTTCAGTCAACCAACAGCCTTGTTGATGCTTTTTATCCTCATGTGGTAACCATGTGCTCTGGCGATGCAGATGTTAGTCTAGGAAGTCAATGAAGTCAGATTCTATTCTGGTTCTTTTCTGGGATAAGTGGCTGGTGAGAAGACACAGTCATTCTGAGTAGCCAAAAATAACTAACAAGACATTTGAATGAGTTAATAAATCTCTTTCACTGAACTGTGGGGGGAGATGTGAAACATCACACTTTAGCTGCTAACCAGTCTTAATTAAACTTGCTGTTGAAAAGGTCAGTGCCCTGTCTAGTGGATTCCAACTCACTCCACACTCAACATGAGGGATTATTATAGGGTAAAAGCAGATGCCTGCACAGGCAAACAGGAACCTTATACCTTATATAAAGGTCACAAGTAAAGAGGTGCCCTTTAATGGGCCTCACATAGCTAGTGGCACATAGCTTTCGTCTGTGTAAGTCATCACTCCAAGTGCTGCAGTGTGTTGGTAATTTAACCCTCAGCAACAGCCCCAGAAGGTACACGCAGTCATGACACTTGTAGATGAAGAAACTGAGGAAATGAGAGTTGTGATAATTTGGTAAATCTACAAAGTGAGAGAGGCCAGGAGTGAACAAATGGTGTTTGATTCCAGAACCTGGAAATTATAACACTATGCTCTGAATCGTGATTACACACACAGATACACATCAATCTTCCAGGGGCCTCTAGGCATGAATACTTCCTAGGTATTCCAGCAGATGCATTTTGGGATAGACCAAAGGATGCAGGGCTCCAAAGTGCTGCCTGGAAAACACAATTCTTACCGTCTTATGGATTTCTGGAGTTCCTCAGGAGGTCTGGTGGGTAAGATCAATTATTGCAGTTGCTTCAACTCAAATATCTGAATTTGGCAAATATTTATTTATCCTGCACTCTGAATTAAATACTGCACCAGTGTTGGAGAGAAATATGAGTACCCACTTTTCAGTGGCTTGCAGGTTAGCAAATCTGCATTTATATATAAGATAATAAGCATAGCAGTTTGAATTGATCCTGTATTCAAACTCCATCTAAGTTAACTCAGTACTCAAGGTCAGTGGAATCTGCCTTTTACTGCCTTCTGTGATTTAGACTGAATTTATGTAGCAGTAACATGTGCATATACTATTTCTTACCCATTTTTTGACCGTGTGAAAGTGCAGGGCTCTATGATAGAGCAGGTGTTTAATCTGGGACTGCAATGCTGCTATTTTCTAGCAGAATCTGATCACAAGGAGGGAAGTCTTTGGGTTCAAATGCTAGTTAGACTACTTTCTGGCTGGGTGACCTTGAGTGATTTAATTAGGCAAATTGTTGCCCTAAATCTGAATTTCTTTATCTGTAAAATGGAGGAAACAACAGTAGTTACCCTTAGAATACTATCAAGTATAAAGTATATTAAATAAAACATGAACAATAGTGTTTATCACATGACTGGGCACAGAGAAGCTGTTCACAGAACCGTTTTGATTATTGTCTCTGCATTATAGCAATGCTAAGTCCCATTTCATATCCATACTCAGGAGGAGATGGTCTTCAAAATGAGATTATAACAACCCCTTTCCTTTTCCTATTAGCACACAGAAAATTGATCTGCGGGCAAGGCAGGAGTAACGTTTATTGGAGGTCACATTCTGAAGAAAATCCAGCATTTCTTGTTGATATTTTCCACTGTTTAGAAGACAAAGAAAGGGATAAAGAAACAATTCCTCCGTACTTGATTCTGAAGCTGGTGATGGGATTAAGAGTAGTAACATAGAGCCAACCAATGCTACATTAGGCCAGGTATGGACAGACACCCCTTTCCTGTTGCATCCTTTTTACTGCAGAACCTCCCTGCTGCTTCCCTTAGACCGCTGCCCCAACTGTGGTCCTGTCTCTTCTAGGATTCTTCTCCAGTTCTGGCCTGATGTAGGCATTCTGTAGAAAACCTTACCCTTTGCTGTTATTCAGACTCATCCCAGGAATGGTCCTTTGCATAACTCCAGGGGATATTTCTGACATCAGTCATGGCAGAGGTATCTTGGGGTCCTGCCATTCTCAGTGGGCTCTTGCTATGGTTAGATCTAGAGCACTCATGTGCTCAGACCTGGGCTTTTGGAATCAAGGGGGCGCTATACTCATCAGTGTACTCATTACTGCACGGTACTCATTCTTTATAAGGTCATGTGCTGTTTGGAAGTGGGCCTGCTTGGAGGTGGGTCCCTGGGGTGTCACCTGGAAGTGTGCGCTTTTGTCCTGAGCATCTCCTGTTTGCTTGCTGGCTGTCACAAGGTGAGCAGATTTCCTCCACGGCAGGCCTTCTGCCATGATATTTCTGCCTTGTAGCCAACTAGTGCTCATGGTCTGAGTGATAAACCATGATCCAGAACAAATCTCTTCTCCCTTAATTTGCTGGTGTCAGATATTTTCAACCAGCTACAGGAAAGCTGACTAATACAGTTTCCTGGAGTTGTTCAGGGAGAACAGACTTCCTGAAAATCTTTCAAACTCTGTGAGTTTGTGCATGTTATTGCCTGTCTGTCTGTCTGTCGGTCTCCCTCTCTCTGCTTACTGCATTTTGAATCTAAGACCTTCACACCGAGTCACTCATCTCACTCTTTTTATTTTTGAGACATCCTTACCTAACTGCCAAGTTGCTCAGGCTAGCCTCAAACGTGCAATCCTCCTGCCTTGGCCTCAGCGAGTGCTGAGATCACAGGCCTGGCCACCACATCTGGCTTTGTCTTGAAGACTATTGTTTCTTTCTCCTCATCATCCACTCTCCTATTTGACAACAAAACAAAACAAAATCTCAAAGAACAAATCCCTCATTAGGCTAGACTCAACATGGGGTAACTTCTACCCATGTTTCAAGACGCAGGGTAATTATTATGTCATTTGAGGCCTTTTCAGAACCTTCAAGTAGGACAAATTCTTCTGTTTAAGGATCCTTCATCACTTGGCTCCTCACCAAACACAAACAGGGATTAGCTTAAAGTCTACACAAGACCCACAGGGCACAGACTCCCATAGGGACGTTAAGTGTTTAACTAGAGGGATAGAGTTCTGCTTTGTACTGTCCTCCTGCCCCACAGATGCAATGCCTTTTTACATATTCTGTTTAAAATTCTCCTAGTGGATTTTTCCATAACTCTAGATAACATGCGTACTACTTTTAAATTATTAATTTAGAGACTAATGATTAATTTCCTATAGAGTAAGATGAGGATATTAGTTTTCCTACATCTCTTTATATTTCTTCTCTTTTACCACTGATTATGTTAGTTTTTTAGTGTGAGTATCTTTAAAATTGCAAGTAATAGATTTAACTCACTATTTCTGGAATCAGTTGTTGCTATAAGTTGAATATTTATGTCCTCCAAAAATTCCTGTGTTTAAACTTATTTCTCAGTATTGTAACATTAAGATCTGAGGCCTTTGGGCCATGATTGGATCATGAAGGTGGGGTTTTTATAAATGTGATTCATGTCTTTATAATGGGCTGAGAAGACCAAAGTTTTCCTCTTCTCCTTTGTGTTGTGATGATGCAACTTGAAGGTGTCAATTTTCAACCCAAGATCCTGTCCTCACCAGACACTGAGTGGGGACACTCAATGGGGTCTCTCAGCTTTCAGAGCTGTGAGAAATACACCTCTTATGCTTGAAAGCTGCCTACATCTTGCATTTTATTATAGCAACCCCAGTAGCTAAGACAATTACTCTTGACTTCACGATATTGGGTGATGATACAGGATGTCGGAATTATTCCCCTAATCTTTTTCATTTTCCAAATTTTGCTCACTTCATCTTTATTTTTACATCTTCAAATGTATAACACAGTCATTCTGTCTCACATTCATAATTTAGACCTTTCTTCTGGCCATATTTGATTCTGAAAGTTGAACACCAGTAAGCGGAGTTTCTACTACATTTGGTTTACTTTTGGGGTTCAATGGTCTTAGCTCCTGTTCTACCAGAAGTAGAATATGCCTAGTTGGAAAGTGAAATTCTGATGGTGTCCTCTTTCTTTTATCAAGTCTTTCCCATCACATCCAAATCATGTTTAATATTTGGACTTTTGCATCTTTATTTTTAAAATTTTCTTCTTGGAATTTCTATTGTTTGCATTTTTTCTTCTTCATAACAGTAACACGCATTTTCTGTCAACTGAAAGCTACCTGACCATTTAGTACTTGAAATAACTGTTTTTTCATCATTCTATATCTCACTATTTCTCACTGGAAGATTCTTGATTCCATTTTTTTGTGTCCAAAAAATAATCCTTAAAAAAGTGCATATTTTTAAAAATAATTCAAATTTTTAAAATTCAATAGCCCTTCCATTCTGAATATTTTTATATTCTATATCCTTGAGAATTTTTCTACCATTATTTTATTGATAATTCTTTATTATATTACTGTTATCATCGTTTGGTTCATTGAAGGGGTTTGCCTTTACCTTTTGTTTTATATTTTTCATTTTAAAAAATGAGAGTGTTTTCTCTCTCTAGGAAATGATTTCAATTTACACATTTAGTAGTTTGCTATTGTAAATTATTTGATGTTCTTTTTCATAGTCATATTTTTATCTTATTGATGCAATTCCTTCTTGTAAGCTGATTAGATTTGAGTCTGCATGTTCTGCTGTGATTTTTCTGACACCCTTCTGTTTCCTGAGTTTATTATTCCCTCTGTAGTGTCACTTTCAAGGTATTGGTTCCTCAGATGTGTGAAACTTCGTTTGTGCTTTCATAGGATGAAAGGCTGAGCTCCTGTCTGCCTGGGGAGAGTTCACCCTGCCCTTGAAGGGAAGCCTTGGGTCTTCTTTGGGTCCCACGTTGGACTGTGGATCTGATGAGAACTTTCTGTCAGTGGGCCAGGTTCCACTGCTGGAGGATGTTTCCTTTGAATGTAGTCATAGCAAGCCAGCCACCAGAGTGGGCTCCCCACCTGTAAGGCTGAGGACACCTTGGTGGTGGGACACACTTGTGAATACACTCAGTCTTAGTTCTCCTCTAAAATTTTTTTGATCTGTTTACTCTTGCATCTGGAAATGTACAGGACACATGTTTTAAGCAACTGCACACATGAGTACAGCTTGACAATGAAACATCCTTCTCCTGATTAGCTATAATAGCTCCTAATTCTTACTTGATGAACTGGGAGAGGCCTTAAAAATAACTCACATCCACAAAACTTGTGCTACAAGGAAAGGCAGGGCACGCCAGCTCACTCTTCATACCAAGCTCCTGCTTTACCATCTGCTGTGGTCTGCTTTTAGTGTGAGGAATGGAGCTGCTTTTTTTAATGACTGCCACATATACACATACACATACACCCACACGCGCACACGCACGCACACACACACACACACACACAAGACAGCAAAAATTTTTAGCCATTTAGCACCCTTAATAATCTTTGTTTTCTGTAGCACCAGCCAAAGCCTGGCTGAGCAGAAAGCAGTAATTGTGTTAAATGTGTTAAATGACTATATAGTAGTAACATATCACAGTTAGGTGTTTGCTTCCTGGAGTCACCATTTACTAAGCTATGCTCCTGCCACCTGAGTAGCTAATAGTGTAGTTTCTAGTGGAAAACAGACGTGCCAAGTCACTGGAATAAAGACACATCATTAAGCCTGAAGTTTGTGTGTGTATGTGTGTGTGTGTGTGTGTGTGTGTGTGTGTGTGAAAGAGAGACAGAAAAAGAGAGACAGAGAGACAGAGAGAGTAGAGAGAACATATCTCTAGAGGCAGAAAACTTACCAGTTCCAAGCCAGTGTGCTTGGAGATGAATCTTGCTCTGCTTCCATCCTTCCAAGTTCCTGTGGACAAGTAGTCCCTCTCTTTGCCTATCCCTCCTCCTCTGTAAAATGGGGCATATGATAACCGTTCTGGGCTTATAGAGCTTTTGTGAAGATTAAGTGAACTAATAAATATCTGTAAAATGCTTCAAAGTTGCCTCCCACTCAGTTCATGCAAACTCTTCTTTCTGCTGCCATTTCTCCATTCAGCCTTGATCGATTCATTCAAAGCCAGACAAGGAGCAGATAGCTGTTGCTAGGGGAACAGGAACAGTGAGTGGTGCTAGAGTGACACGGAAGTGCAGGCACAGCTGGGGAGACAAAAATGGCTGCGTTTGACTGGGGTGGGGGTACCTGGCAAGTGCAGGAACACAGCCAGAGGGGGATAGAGGGATAGAGGGGAGGATAGGAAGTTGCTGCTCACAGGACCTCTGAAGTCACTATTCTTTTATTATGTATCAGTGCATGTTTGTGGCACACAACAATGACATGCATTGTGGGCAGCTGGTGTATATAACACACTTCATTCTTTTTATGTCTCTTCTCTTTCCTGTCCTTTTTTTTGATATTGGGAATCAAACTCAGGACCTTGTGCTTACCTGTCCTGTCTTTATCTCTGATCTCTTTCCTGTTTGCAAATGATCTCCTTGTTCCTTATTACTTGTGTCCATCTTTTATTTTGCCCTTAGATTTTTTTATATTTTGGGTTCTTTCTAAGAGAAGCCATGTAACATTTATTTCTCTTAGGAGTCAGTGAGTGTCCTGGTAGCAGGCGCTGTGTGCAGCATCACGAAGGCAGGGAATCTCTAGCACAGGTAATTTTACACCTTGGGGAGGGGACTCGACTTCCTATAAAGAGAGGCAGAAAAGTGACCGAGTGAAAATGTTGAACAACGAAACGTAGGCATTGGTGGGGAGCAGATGGTCGTATGAAAGAGGGTTACATTTGTAGGTAATTCTGAATTACGGGATTTCATTCAAGAAGTGGAGAGGTTAGAAAAGTGGCCTCTGTCCTACATGAGAATCATTTTCTGGCCACACAGATCCTGCTTAAAGTGACACAGCTTGACCCTGTGAGGGTGAAGGCTTTACTGGAGGAGCCCTGGCTAGTGGAGATGGGGGTCCAGTAGATCCGTGACGGCTTGGGGACTTCACCCTCTGCAGGCCATGTCACCTGAGGGCTGCATCCTGCCACACATTTATGCAGACATGACCCCAGACAGCATGTTTTCTAATCTTGTCCACTTGTGCCCCTCCCAACCCCATTCCCAGCATGCAATTGCACTGCTTTGCCCCTGATGATTTCAGTGCAAGTTGGAGCAGTGCTTGAAGGCTGTTCAACAGAGTCAAACTACTAATTTCTGAGAATCCAGGCCCATGATCATGCTAAACTGAAGGTCCCCAGACTGCACCAGCCATTATTTTTCATTTTGGAGGTTTTAAAAACTCAAGGTGCATTCTCCAAGATTCACTGATACACAGGCCAGAAGCCAGCTGGAGACTTGTTGAGCATGATGCACAAACTTGTGGGCTTTGAAGACCAGAATGACATTAGCCTTTCCAGGAGGTTCCCCTCTAGCCAGGATGGAGGGATGGACCAATTTCTCCAAAACTTAGCCAAGTGCCCTTGTAGGATGCTCGTCTGCTCCCCACGCCATGTTGGATGGTGCAAAATAAACACCCCACACGGAGTCACTAATTGCTTCATTTATTCTCCATTTATCCAGGGAAATATCAGATGTACTCAGTGTCAGGATGGAAAATTACACTTCAGAGGGTAAACAGTCATGGTGAAGGATGACCATGAACTTCAGGTTCGTCTTAATCATGTATTTTATTTATTTAGTAAGGAAGAAGGAAAAAAAAGACAGAACTCTAAGGTGACACATATTCTGATGGAACACTAAGATCATACCTTTGCTTTTCTTTAGCCTAACTTAATTTCACAGACTAATCAAAGTATATGGCATCAGAAAGGCATCTTGCTGGGGAATAAAACACCTTCAGGAGCAAAAACCTCGTTTCAGGTTAATATCCTCGAGGGGTTTCTTCCTTGAGGATGCTGACTGTTGTCTTTATAAAAATATGATAGCATTATATAAACTGCTGGAGTTGCTATTTAAGGGTCCATAGTGTGAACACTGCAAACTCAGTGATTTCCAGGAGTCCAATTCTGAAAAAACAAAAAACAAAAAACAAAAAACAAAACAACCCTCGTGATGACAACCACAGGATAACAAACCTCCGTGGTGGAGAGGCTTGAAGACATTCAGCAGAAATGAATGGCAGGTATTTGAGAAGGGAAGGTCCTTAGATTCCCATTATGCAGACAGGGAAGATGAGACTTAGGAAGCAAAATGATTCCTGCAAATCACACGGCCAGTTAGTAGTACGAATTCAAATTTCTTGGGTTTTAAATACAGTGCTTTCAGGTACTGCATAAACGTATACTTTCAATATTAGTTTTTTTCACCAAAATTCTAAAGTTGGCAATTTTAGTTTTTTAAATTGGAAAAAAATCTGAAGAAAACACAAAGATTTATGGAGAACATCGAAACATTTGTGTCTAATCTCTGGAACTTCATGATAAGATGTAATTAAAAGACTAATCTTCAGACCGAAATCAGGGAAGTCCAGGTTTCTGTGACCACAACACGACAATATCTTACACACAGAAAGACACCGGTAGGAGACAGCACCACGCAGGAGGGAGTAGAAAAACCAACTATCAGAAAACAAAACGGACCATGTTAGCTGGTCGAATGAGTGAGCACTTTAAACACCACCAGAAACCAGACAAGATCACGAAATCTGAAAGAGAAGCTCCAGAGGGGCTCCTGGTGGGCACAGAGCATCTGCCTAAAGCAGCTGACTACACTAGGCAGGAGACTGCGGCACTGCTGTCCCCAAAGTCACCGGGGCCAAGAACATACGGGCTCCTGTCCACACTCTGTGCCCCTTGGCAAACAGCCCTGGGTGAGCTGCCATCAAATCGTTGTCACCTCAGAAGCCAGCGCTCCTTTTCCCCAGGTGTGTGAGCCACAAGGGAGATGGCTGGGGTGCGAAAGGCCTCAGGTTGCTGACTGAGGCTGGACATTTTGAACCTTGGACAAAGTAACTGGAATCTTTGTCTCCCCTGGGCCTGGAGCTTTACTGATGGGCTGGGTATGGGCCTTGATATCTGCGATTCGCTCTTTAAACTTTTGCTGAAGGAATTTCTCTTCTTTGGAGTAGCTTTTGGCGAACACCGACAGCGGCAGGCACCCTGCCATGGACGTCCCTCCGATGCAGAACAGCACTGCCCCTGCCAGCTTGCACATGTCGAGGGCACTGTTAAACTGCACGGCCTGTGAGTCGACCACCACAAAATCTGCTTCGCCAAAGGCTTCGATTTTGGGAGGCACAAGAAAGCCCACTGCCAGCACAGTCAATCCAAGAATCACAAAGATTGTGCCTGAGATGAGTCCGACCTAGAGAAAGAAGCAAGATGCATAAGTGAGGCTCAGGCTTTCCCTCAGCTGGAAGGTTAAAAAAGAAAGTGGATCTTAACACCAACAGGAAGCTGCAGTACTGGATCTCAAGCACCATATTTTGAGGGACAAACTCTGCTTTGCTCATTGATCTTGGGGACTAACTCCCAGAAGCTGGTCCATTTTGCAATCTCTGGGGCTGGGTGTTGCTCAAAGCTGCCTGAGAGCCATGGGAGACTTGTGGTTCTTGTGTTGGACACATCATAGCTCATCCAAGGTCATTGTATGAGCAGAGTGGAGTGAGATAACACAAGGTCACTATGTGATCTCGTCTAGCACATACCAAAACAGGATCAGTGTGCAAGTCAAAAAATACTAAACCATTCTCTCTTGGCTAATGCCACAGTATCTTTTATGGTACTGTAGCTTTTATGGCTAATATCCAACCATAGATACATCCTTGAAAATCCAGAGTGAATTCTCATGTCCTTAGATCTTTCTTCAAGTCACTTAGCCAAAACCCCATTCTATAATTCATCCTTTCTCATTCTCTCTCTCACTTTGGTGCTGAGGCATCATGCTCTTTCACTGTAATGGGAAACAAACTCAGTCTAACACATAGATATGTACAAAAGTAGGTATGTCCTTGGTGACTCTAGTAATTCTTTCCACTATTGACTCCATTTCTGAGTAAATGGGGAAGGATCCATATTGGTCAGTTTATGACTGCACATGAAAGACATATTCTCATAATGTATGATCAAAATGTATGATGAGTGCTTAAATTAAAAATAAACCTTATTATGCTAAAAGAGACCTCACCATTAATCCCCTCCAAAGTACTTCTAATTCAAACACATTTATCCCATCGTTCTTGCCACTTTCTGAAGTAGTTCTGGAAATCTTGTCATGTCTTCATGAAGAATGAGCAAAAAATACGGTGAGTGCTGCTGCTGAGTGTCATCCAACAGAAAGGCAGGATTGTTAAAACATTGTGGTATGTCCTTGTCTGTCTTATTTCACTGTATCTGGCACCATGTGGGTTTTGGCCTTTTCCAGAGTTAAGATGACCCTGGAAGGTCAATATTTTGAATCAATTCAGGACACTGGAGTAGCTGCGACAGTGCAACTATGGATACTTGTGAAAGAGGACTTCCGGACCTGCTTCAGAAAACATAAAGAACAACCGGGTAAGTGTGTCTAAAGTGAGAGGGAACCTTTGAGGGGGATTCATAGCAATGTATCTTTTAATTAAATTTTTAAAATTTAAAGACTGACTGTATTTTTTAATCATACCTTGTATATAGGACATTTCCTTACTTGTAGAGGGGAAGTCACCAGTCCAAAGATACATGGTTGGCAAGTTGTCACGGTAGGACTGGAAGCCCAAGAGCTGACTTCAGCCCTGGGTTCTGCCTCCATCTCTTCCTTATGCTATGTGAGGTGTGCTCATGCATGTGCTTCTTTTACCCGATTTTAGGAGTAGCAGATGGAGAGAAAACTGCATTAGGTAAAGTTCTATTGAAATCAACATATTAGAAATATGAAGTGATGCACTATTTGATGGTTGGAACTCATATGTTTGGAAGAACAGACTCAGCCTTGAGCTCAGCATAGTCGCTTGGTACTTAAATTATGAAAGTTGCTGAAATGCTGTAATCATTGATTTTCCCATGTGTAAAATGACAAATGGTAATTATCCCTACCTTGGAAAGCTGTTGTAAGCATTAAAAATGCCATGCATAAAATCAGCATGGTACTGGAAAAACAAAACAAAACAAAACAATCTGAAAACCAAACAGCAACAACAACAACAAAAAGTCAGACTTGAGGATCAATGGAACTGACTAGAAGACGTAGACACAACTAAAAACACAGTCACCTTATCTTTTACAAAGGGACAAAACATACCCACAGGAAGAAAGCCTCTTTGATAAATGGTGCTGGAAAAACTGGCTTTCCACAGGCTAAAGACTAAAACTAGACACATGTCTATCACCATGCACTAAACTAAAGTTAAAATGGATCAAAGATCTAAATATTAAAACAGAAATACTAAACCTACTAGAAGAGAAAGTAGTTAGAAATCTTGAAAACATTGATAGGAGAAAGTTCTTGAACAAATATCAAACTACACAGGAATTACTTCAAAGAATCAATAACTGGAATCTCATCTCATTGAACAGTTTTTGCACATCAAAAGAAATCACCAACAGAGTGAAAAGAAAACCCTCAGAATGGTAAAAAATTTTAGCCAACTGTCCCTCAGATAAAGGGTTTCCATCCAGAGCATATAAAAAATTGCGAAAAAAAATCAGGCCCCTCTAATCCAAATATGGTCATCTGAGATGAATACACACTTCTCAGATGAAGAAATAAAAATGGCAAATAAATTATGAAAACATGTTCAACTTCACAGGTCATTTGAGAAATGCAAATTAAAACAGCACTGAGATTTCATTTCACTCTAGAAAAAAAAATGGCTATCATCAAGAAATCAACCAGTAACACATGTTAATGGAGGAAAAAGGAACACTTCTCCACTGCTGGTGAGCGTGTAGCCTGACACAACCACTGTGGAAATCAGTGTGGAGATGCCTCAAAAAATTATGATTAGATGTCCCATTCAATCCAGTTATTCCCCTTCTGGGCATTTCCCCAGAAGAATTGAAAACAATGCCACAGTGATACATGTGCACTCATGTTTATTAGCAGCACAACTTAGCTAAATTCTGGAAATGACTCAAATGTTTATCAACCGAGGAATGGATAAAAAAAAGATGTGGTATTTTATACAATGAAGTACTACTCAACTATAAAGAAGGATAAACTTCAAGCTTTTGTAGATAAATGGATGCAATTTGAGATCATACCGTAAGTGAAATAAATCAGACACATGTATGCAAATATCATATTGTCTCCTTAATGTAAAAACTGAAAGAGCAAAATAAGATCCGAAATGTACAATATTTATTGTGAACGTGCAAGAGAAAGAAACTGATCAAAAGGAAAGAACAACTGGAATAGGGGAAAGGGGAAAACAAAGAAGGGAAAAGATACAAGATAAGATAACTATAGTATGCACCTGTTCATCAAAAACAACAGTTCTTAATGGTTTGATAACTTTTCATTCTTAAATCTTCTACTCTGAACAATTAATTTCAAGATAACAATACACAATATATTAACCATTGTTAATCTATTATTTTGTTTTGAAATTCTGTATCATTGTTTTCATTGTTTTTTAGTTTTCAAATTAAGTAAAACAAAACAAAAAAAGATTTAAACACACAGCAAAAGAAAAATGGTAAACTTGAGGCTTTTATAGTTAAATGGATGCAACTAGAAACCATACTCATAAGTGAAATAAATCGACTCATACGTGTAAATATTGTATTATCTCCCTTCTGTAAGAAACTGTAAAAGTAAGTAAGGTCCAAAATCTATAATAGGCATTATGAAAGGGAAACAAACTGCTTAAAGGAAAGAACAACTGTGATGAGTGAAAGGAGAAAAGAAGGAAAACAACAAATACATATATATGTACATACATACATACACACACAAAAGATAGCTAAGATAGTTATACTATTGATTTCCCTTAGTTCATTCAAAAAGTGATTTGTGCTAATATTGTTTGATCAATCATTCATGCCTGTATCTTGTAATCTGAACAACTACTTTGAAGGTAACAATGCATAATATATTAACCATTGTTAATTTCCTATTATCTTGTTTTGAAATTCTGTATCATTGGTTTTTATTTTTTTCTCTTTAAAAAGAATTTGTATTTGGCTAACTAATGAATTTTAGTAAGAATTTATCATTGTTAATATTTGGAAATACATCTCATAAAATTCTTATGCTACTCTGGTAACAGCATTAAAATGGCTGTTTAGCATCTGGAACAAAGGATAGTTAATATAGTTTTTGATTTTTTTTCATCCTGAGAATTGAATTTAGGACCTTGCGCTTTCCAGGTAAGAGGCTGTGCTGCTGAGGTACAACCCCAGCCCAGTTACTAATTTCTTAAACAAATCTTTTTCGTTTCCTCTTGTACCTAATTGTTGTTAGAATAACAGGGCTTGAAAAATTACCAAATGCATAACACGATTTAATCTTGACTATTTAAAATGTATGTAATTACTTCATAAATTTTATGACTAATACTCTAATAAAGGGGGATTGGTCAATAGGAGAATACATCCATAAATACATCACCCTGGGAAAGGGAAACAGTATTATTGGGCATCTATTGGGACCTTTGTATAGTGCTAAATGTAGTTTCATTCAGTCTTGATAAGCATCTTAGGAAAGGCAGTATTTTTATTTTCATTTCATCTGTCAAAAGCTGAAGTTTATTTGGCCAAAGAAGCACTGCTCAGGGTCTCACAGTTAGCAGGTGACATAGGCACGTTCTACTTCACGTCTGTTCAACTCCATCCATGTTTCTTCTACTGAATACATGCTGCGAATTACCATTTTATATATTCCTTTTCTAATAATTTTCTTTTAATTTCAAAAGGGGTTTTGTTTGGGGATTTAGCTCAGTGGCATAAGTGCCTGCTTGGCAAGTGCAAGGACATAAGTTTGATCACTGGTACCAAAAAGAAGGTTGGGGGGGGGGCTTGAAATGCAAATATACAGACAAATCTCCTTTTTTGTAATATTGTAAAGAAATTGAAAAATAGAGACAACATGATGTCTTCTAAAAAATAAAAACTGTCCTACGTAATAAGATTAGTACTGCAGGCAAGTGGAGTTGTGTAACATTGTGGATTGCTTTCTGTATTTTCTAAAAATAGTGGCGAGTAGATTCATCTTCAGAGGCTAACCATTATTTATAACTTCTTGAAAATGATTCACATCGGAAAACTGAAGGAGCAAACTAAATTAATTTAGATATCCATGGTGACATGCTTCCTATGTTGTTAAATTATCTCCCTCCTCAAGAGCTGGCACTCATTCTCAAAACCGAGGGCAGCGGGCTACAAGTCAACTAGTAACTGAGCTTAGAGCATGTGGGGACCATGCTCTCAGCCCTGGCTTTTGCTTCTCTCCCCACAGCTATTTTTCTGGCCTGAAGCGCTATAAATACTCCTGACCTACGGACCCCAGATCCCA
This sequence comes from Cavia porcellus, assembly GCF_034190915.1. Lineage (NCBI taxonomy): Eukaryota > Metazoa > Chordata > Mammalia > Rodentia > Caviidae > Cavia > Cavia porcellus. Next base: position 27,369,842 of record NW_026947496.1, on the reverse strand, counting down.
GACTGCTCAGTGTGGAGCCAGATACCGGATTCTTTGCACAGTCTGCTGCTTGGTTGAGCTGTGCATTGCATGGAAATTCACTCTTCGAATCTGATTTGGAAGCTAAAAGGCAAACAGGGCTTGCAGATGGTGGGACTCCTGCTCACTTTGAGAACTAGAAGCAGGTAGCCCCTCAGAGCCAGAGTCAGCTTGCTTTTCTATTTCCATCAGCATATCCCAGGAAGAAGGGAGGCAGTGAAGTGGATACTGACTCTGAAGTCAAGTCTCATGGGCACCTCTGGGCGGTGTGCCTACGGAGGGACTCCAAGCCTCTTAAAGCAGATGGGGAGAGCTTGGGGTGGTAGGCATGAGGGATGCAGACAAGGAGACTGCTTCTGAATCTTCCTGAGTCCACTGTGGAGGTGAAGAGGGAAGTTGGGATGCACCAGCTTAATCCAGGCACCATGATGGAATTGAGGGAGAGATAAAGACTTGGAGAGTGACTCCCTTGCGGATCATAAAAATTATCTTCAGACACTGTACTAAGTTGAAGTAACCTTGGGTCTAATAGGAGGAAGGCTATTCTAAAATGGGAGTAAATAAAACTGCTCAAGGGAGATAATTTAAAAGGCTAAGAGGGCAAAACAGCTCTCTCTGCAGGGCCATGTCAAGGGGCTGGAACAATGTAGTGAGGTCAAGCCTGATGACGAGCCAGAAGGACCTTGCCAGGACATGACAAATTCCAAAGCAGATTCAGGTACAATGTTGAGGCTGTGACTTGTGAGTCTCTCCTGGGCAGAGGTTATATGCAAACTCAGTCCCTGCCCATGGAAAGAAGGGTTGGATAGGGAAGAGAACTCAGTTTCCTGAAATCCTTCTGCTGGGCCTGCAAGCAGAGATGGTGGTTATTTGGATCAGGATGTCTCTGTTGGTCCTCAGCGGGCTAGTGGGGTCTGGGAATGAGCTGACTGCAGCAAGATGAGTGAAGCCAGCAACAGCAGGCACAGCTGTTCTGGCATGGAAGAGCAGTAATGACTTATGGAAGTGGGAATTACTAGGAAGGGAAGAGCTGCCTGTGGGGACAGGCTGGATGGGGCTGGAATAGCGGCCATCTGGCTTGGAGGTTATTCAACGGAAGTGCCTTGAGAGTGAAGACTGGATGCTGCTTCTGCATCAGCTCTGCTGGCTGCTTGTGACCTCTTTGCAGGCTGTGAGCTGAGTAGTGGCATCTGCTGCAGTGATGGCAGCGAGTTTTATGAAAGCTGAGGTCTGGGTCCTGGCCACACCTGACTCAGTTCCCCAGTCTTCCTCCACCTAGGTAGTGGTGTCTCCCATCTGCTGTTCCACCTGCCAGAGATCCCTTCTGTCCAGTGGTCACCTGGGGCTGTGGCTTCACAACTACTGTTACCTATGACTTCTCAATCTCCAGCTCCAGCCTGGCCTGCTCTTTTGTGTTCTAGACCACATATCCGTCAGGGAGTGGGGGGACTGGTAGAAGTCCCAGACTCCTTGAACCTGAATATTTGAAATGGGACCTGGAGCCTCTTTCTTATCTCTCAGTGATCCTTCCAGTCACCCAGACACAGTCTCCCCTCACATTCCCAGGGAGCAGGTCATTAAATCTTATTGATTCTACTTCTGAAGATTCTCTTAGATTTTTCTTTTCCTCTACTTTACTCCTTTAGTGACACAAATCATCCTCACATCCAACTTAGTTCACTCAATGCTCAGCCTCCTAAGCTCCCAGACTTCTAAGACCTTTCTTCAAGTGTCATCTGAGGTAAGCTGGGCATGGTGGTGTATGCCTTGATCTCAGCCCTTTGGGAGCCAAGGCGAGAGGACTGCAAGTTAAAAACAAGCCTTGGAAAATTAGCAACTTAGCAAGACTGTGTCTCAACAACAAAAGAATTTAAAAATGGGTCAGGTGTGGCTCACTATGAAGGTTTTGGGCTGAATACCTAGTACCTTACAACCAAACTAAGCCAAGCCAAACCAAGTCAATCCAAACCAAACCAAGTCAAGCCAAAGCAAACCAAACCACCACAAAACAAAAAAAAAATGATGATGACCCCATGGTTTCTCTTCTTAAGTCTTCTTTAGCATCTCTGAGTCACTTCTGAGATGGCACGAAGGGAAGGAAAGGAGGAGGGTGATGCTAAGGTGAGGAAGGACGGCTCTTTTTTTTCCTGAGGTGAAAAGACTGGGCTGGTACCTGTAGGTAGAGGCTGTGTGCTGCATGGACAATCAAGTGTCTAGTGGCGATGGCCTTAGTCAACACCCAGTGCAAAGAGAGGAAGGAATCCACCCTAGTCTGTTTGAGCTTGGGCAGAAATAATGAGTGGAAGACACAACCAAATCCCAGTGTTTCACAGAAGGAAGCACCTTAGGAACAGGAATTAAACTGGAAATGGCTGAGGCAGTACACATTCTCTCTCTCTCTCTCTCTCTCTCTCTCTCTCTCTCTCTTTCTCTCTCTCTCTCTCTGTTGACACCAGATTATGAGGTATTCTCTGACACTTCCAGGAAAGTCCAAATTTATTATCTTAACCCTCACTGTACTCAAGTTGAGAGTTTAGGAGCCATTTCTAAAGGAGGGCTTTTCAAATTCCCTCTGTGACCTGGCTCTTGTCTGCATTTCTAGTCCATGTCTGATGCTCTTCCCAAACCTGTAAACCGTTACTGCAGCTGTGCAGCACTATCTATAGTCTCCAAATGTGCCTGACTCTCTTAACCAGTACCCTAAGCTGGGATGACATTCCTTTCCTCTGGGACATCAATTTATGCTTGTGAGCATGAGGTCAGCTCTGTGAGCCACTTCCTCGTCAGGCTGCACCAGGCATGCACTCCTCTCTCTCCTTCAACCCTCCTTGGCTCCCAGTAAATACCGTGACAACTTTGAGGACAGCAGTCAGCACAGTGCATTACAACAATCTCTGTTCACTTCTTCTATTTTACTTAATAAAATCACTTAATAAGGTCACTTAATAAAATCACTTATTAGAAGTAAAGATATGCCTTGCATTCTCTAATGCCTAGTGAAGAGTTAAGCTCATGTAGAAAAAATGGTACTTTGAGACAGGTGTTTTGTAGAAGCCTTTGATAGGGAGCCAGAGTAACTCAGGCCCGTTTGACCCCAATCTCTGTTCTCATCAAGTCCGTTAGTTAGGAGCTCAAGGGCAGAGTCCTACTAAGGTGCTGTGAACTCAGTGCCCAAGAACAGACCAAAGACTCTAGCACCCAGTCACAGGGGAAGAGAGGAAAGGGGCACTGGTATCTCCGATCACTTACAGATGCAATGTGAAATGAAAGAAAAACATTAAAAAGAGTCACAGTAGAAAATACATAACTTGTTCTTTTTTCTCTGTTGCTGCAAAGCATATTGTAAACCACTGGAATGAATTCACACATAATCCCAAGGAAGAAGTGAAGAACCATCAGTTTCTTTCCTTGCTGGAGAAAAGATCTCCAAGACAGTTGGTCCTTAGATTACCCAGCCTGACACCATGGTACTAGTGGTTAATGATTAGGATATAGATCAAAACTTGTTTTTTCTTGGAGTGTTTGAGGGTGAAAACTTTGGACTTTTTTCCCTGACACAAGTCCAGTGCTACAGGAAATAAATACTTTTGGAAATTATTTGTGTAAAATAGGAGGGAGAAAATATTAAAATCTGAATGGGATAATTGGTGATTTATTGGGAATTTCATAGCTAGGCACTGATGAATTTAACAGCTTCACAATCACACAACCATCGATATTTTGGGTCTACATGAATATTCTGAATGTCAGCGACCATAGCACTTAAGAATAACATTTATATCAAAATTAATATCTACCTTATATATCTTCTATGTCCACACTCTCTTCCTAGATGGTCTCAATTAGTCTGACACATTCTAGCTATCACTAGCTTTTACTCCATGAGATGCATACTGATATATTCAATGGCATCTAGAAAGCATTACTTGGGTGTCTAACATGCACCTGCAATGACGCATAGCCAGAATCACACACCTGGTTTCTCCTGGTCTCCTATCTATCCTAGGAAACTACAACATTATTCATTACACAGCTCTGGCTGAAAGTTGACTCATGCTTGAGTCCTCTTTTTCTTGTGTTCCAAACCCAGTTCATTAGCACATCCTGGAAGCTCTGCCTTTAAACTTCATGATAAACTGATTACTTTCCACCTTTCCACTTAAACCACTCATCTAAGCCACCATTATCTCTTCCTGGGTATTTTAACAGCCTCTGAATTAATTTGGCTGCTTTGACTTTTGCTCTTCTGTACTTTATTTTCTGTATTGTATTCAGAAATATCTTGTTAAAGTATCAATGTTGTGCTTTTTTTCTTGTCTTTGGGTGGCTTCACATGTCTGTTGAAGTAAAATCTCAAGTATTCACTGATGTCTCGAAGATGCTACAGAAATCACCCATGCCTGATAGGTATTTTTCTGAATTCACTGCCTCTCTCTTTTCTTACTCCATTCCATGTAGACTGGATCTCTTCCTCATCCCCTTCAGATACTTTGGACTTGCTATTTTCTTAGCCTGAATGACCTTCAGCCAGACAACTTTAGGGTCTTCTCCCTCTTCTCCTCCTGGAATATGTTCATATTCCCTATACTATCTCTTCCAAGGGCTTTCTAGCCTCAGTAGATCCAAATTCTGGTCCCTATCATTCTCTTTCCTCTTATCTTGACTGATTTCCCTTTCTAGCGCTTGACACTCCCTGATCTTGCACTGTGGACTTTATCTATTTATGGAGTTTTTCAGGATAGACTGCAGGGACCTTTTCTTCTCCTATTTACTGCTTTAATCTCCAGCTACCCAAGCTCTCTGACACACAGTGTGTGCTCACTAATTATTTGCTGACAGACCGAATCCACTGTTTAATGGGCACCTTAGAAAGCTGCAGATCACAGAGCTGGTACTCTGATCATTCTACCATGTTTTAATATTTTCTTTCTCTAACTACCTAATTATTTCTTTTTAATAACTGTTGCAATTTGTCAAATGATACCTACCAAGCTTGTAAGGTAGGCTAGAGTATTTGCTTATGGGTGGTTTCACGGTTGGTGAATTTAGTGGCACATGAATAACGTTAGCAATATTAATAATAATTACCATGGCAATTGTGCCTACTCATGTTTAACCTGCTCAACAGCAATTATGTTGTGCACAGAGGCATACTTTGATCCAAGGCTGAGCATCTCGTTTCCTAAAGGAAGAAATATGCATTCAGGGTCACCATGAGTGACACACACAGTACCAAACCACTTAGTTCTCTGTATCAGCAGTATTTACCACATCCAATATTCAAAACAAGTGCTTTTTCCTCACCTTCCAGCATACCGAGCTCCACCTATTAGGTGACCTCTGGATCTGGAAATCATCCTCATACTCCCAGATGGAGGCTGTACAGTCTTCATAGAACTGGTGCAGGTAAGACCGCACACCATAGCGCTGGTACCCACCCTCGGCAGGCGCCTGTGCTTGCTTGGACCCACAGATGTTGCTACAGGAACTCATTCTTCCCAGCTGGAAAGACAGCATCCAGATAGATCAGCCCCCTGGGCTCTGGCTTGAGCATCAGAAGACATATTAAGTGTGGAAAACCAGGCTGACTCATGGGAGCTTGCTGCACCTTTCATAAGAGAAAAAAGCACTTTGGCTCTCTATAAATGAAATGGGACACAACAGCACTGGTGACTTAAATTATGCAAAAAATATAAGCATGAGGCACATGAGAGATTGCAAAAAGGGGGTGGAGGTTTTCATTGCTTTGACAAGAAGTCTTTACATGCTGAAGGTTCAAAGAGATACTCTCAGATTTTTAATCATGACCTCTTGTGGAATCCACATTGGATTACTCTGAGAAGATTGAGATTTGCCTTCAGATCTCATGTATTTAAAAACTGCTGAGCAACTTAAGCTTCGTGCTTTACTAATTGCAAATGGTCAGGCCAATAATTTACACTGTACTAATTCTAACAGCATATGTCTCAATTATCATCTGTCCACATAGGTGTCAAGCAGGCTATTGAGAGTGCAGATCCAGTCTTTTAGTATTTTCCATGGTGCCTACTATAAAAAAAGAGGTAGGAAAGTTGTTGAAGGAAGCTATTCTCTGAGTGGGCTGCTTGGGGCTTTTACCTTTTTTAAGATGGAAATTTCAACTTGACTGGATGCAATTGGCACCACTAAAGAAAGGCATTTCTACATATTTCATTAATAATTCATGATTAAAGAAGAAAGAATAATTGAGGGGGAAGTAATTTTGGTCTATCCTGTGTGTTCTGTTTTCTGAACTTGGATTATGCTATAATCTAGGCCAACAGAAATATATTAAGTGTTTCCAATTAGGTAAACAAGAAACCAACTAGGAATGCTCATTAGTCAGTGAAAACACTGACTGATGGTTCTATCAAACATCCCAGCATGGCCACTTATTTTGGTTGGACAGAATCATGGGACCAGCACAGAAAACCTTTCCCTGTCCTGTGGGCACACACTGAACCCCTAAGAACATCTCATAATTGTGTACCTATGGCCACAAATGGTTAGAAAGGCAGTCAAATTCAAGATAATGGGGTCCTAATCTAACAACAATGATGTAAGTTTGTGAGACTGTTGGTAGCCAATTGCCCCCTCTTTTTAGCTGCTGGTCAGAGTGACATAGGGTGACTGTACCTTCTTCTTCCAGGTAGAGCTGCCATCTAGAGAAATAGCCCAGGAAGAGACAGAAGGAGAGGCTAAAGTACCTTTTTTGGTGACCTTTTAAGCATTCAGAAGAGTATTACTTCACAAGAAGTCAAGATTTTAGCATGTACTTTGGCTGATTAGAGCAGCAACCTCTGACAGATCAAAAGACTGTTACCTTGTTTTCTTGAGTGCCAAGGTGAGCTCTTCAGTACTTTCTGTTTAATTATTATACAATGAAGATGATTAATAAGAGCCTATTACCAGCGATATGTAAGTAGAATAATTTAAAAGGTACCTTCAAGGTATTCTAACAAAAAGATTCACTCAAGGGAAGATGCCCTTGGTGTTACTAACTGCTTTGTCATTGAGGAAACTGAGGCATGGAAAAATCATTTTGTTAAAGGTTAAGCTGTGAGTCAGGGAGGGGGTGAAAGATGACAATTAATATAATAAGCAGGAACAAGGACTGAATCACATACTTGCATAGTCAGAACCAACTCATATATATATATATATGTGTGTGTGTGTGTGCTAAGTTTTTCTTTTAAACATTAGAGACTTTAACATGACAAAAGAACAGAAATGGGGATAAAAACACCCCTCGTGGCAATAGTGGGACTTGTCTTCCCTCAGCACCAAGGTCCAGCTTCCTCAGGACTGGGCTTTAATGCAGAGCTCCAACACGCATCTACTGACACATGGTGTTCAATCTCTGCACAGCTGGTTTCCAGCAAACTAAGTGAAATTCTTTAGCTTTGTAAATTGAGAGTTAGTAGTTCAACTTTAAAACACATGGGTAAAATGAAAAACACATAGAAAACATCACAAAACAAATGTTTCTGAGCCTGAGCCCATACACTAAGTCAGAATAGCATTTGATATTGGGTAATTCAGGAAGAGGAATCTTGAGGAGCTTCACTTTTTTCTTCAGGGTGCAGAGCAGGAACAAGAACATGGCCTGCCTTGGGCTAATGCATAGAGCACAGAATAGACTTGAAAGCCAATTTCTGATATGCAATTTATGGTGCATGAGATTGCAGAGAAGCTCATGAATCTCTTTGGGCTATGATTCCATTGCCCTTAAAACAAAATGATTGGGCCAGACTGATCTCTAATTCCTTTCCAATGTAGTCTTCTAGGATTTGTCTTTTTGCTACAGAACTACAGGATGTATCAGTTACTTTATGTTGGATGAACAACTGATTTCCCACCTCCTCTGGCATCCTCAGTGACTGTCAGTTCCAAACTTTTAGCTCAAGTATGTATGAAGCTTCAACTTAAACAGAAATGTAGCCTACTAGTTAGGGCAGTTATTTGTTATTAAGTAGAGTGAATGTTTGTATGCTGCTTAAAGACATAACTTCAGTATCAGGATGTGACCTAAAATAGCAATCCCTGTGTATCTGAGAGGATTCATACATCTTCCAAAGATGTAACTAGTTGAGAGTCAGTCCTGGAGGAAAATGAACACTTTTAAGTATATGGATTTTAAAATACAACATGTTAGAGTAATGGTTTTGCACAGTAACAGAATTTTTACAACAGAAGCTTTTTGTCCCAGTATGGAGAATATTATACTTTGACCATTCTTGGCCGACTGCCACTTCTGGTGTCATCAAGGGGAAGCATGAGATCACTTCACAGTCACTTTAAGAGGCGGGCAATTCTTACATGGTGCCTAGTAAACTAGCCTGAGACATATGAGGAAGGCCAGGCAAAGGCTTTTCAACATGGTCAGCGTTTTCTTGTGGAGCAAGGATCCACTAGAGTTTGGAGGCTGTGTTTCCATGGCTAGGCAGCAGCAGCTCTACCAGTAATGGCAAACCCATGACTGTAGTTAATGGCAGATATTAGCAGGCTGCTTTGTTTAGGAAAAACCTTAACATCCAAGGGAATTACATGACTGGAGGGTGACTAGCATTTCCTAGAAGTGTCTGTATCAGCACACATCTTAGAGCTGCTTACTGGAGCCTGCTGCATCCTCCCAGAGGGCCTGGGATCATGGTGCAGCACAAATATCCATGTAGGGGGTTCTGTCTCTATGAAGGAGAAGCTGTTTTTATTCTCTATGGAGGTTTTTCGAGGAGCTAAAGCAGGGTCCATCCATAGATTCCTTCTTTTTATTATCTGCCTATCCCAAATATTTCACTTTCAGGCACAGCAGTACCTTTAATGTATAACCAATTCTTAGTAATGTGGCACACCTACTGGGCCCCAGAGACCCCTGGAAGGAGAAAATCACAGTGAGGGCTCCTCCTAAATTCTTCTGAGAGGTTTTCTGCAAACAGAATATCTCAATATCAGGGCTCCATTGCTCTCCATCCTCTCATCCAAATCTGTTTCTCTTCATAGCATTTGTTACTACCTGATACTCTAAGGGTATCAGTCTAATAGAACATACACATGATAGAGTATAAGCTCCATGAGGGGTAGGGATTTTTCTGTCTTGTTCATGTCTTTAATCTCCAGAACTTTGAAACTTCCTTGCACAGAGTCTTACAGGACTGATGAGGATGATAGTCTGGGTAGTAATCCTTCATCTTTTATTCTTTCCTTCAATGTTTCTGCAGAATTTGCTATGTGTGGGATGGTGCCTACACAGAAGTGAATTCCAAGTAACTGTCTCTGGGAATATGCATGACCCCAGGAGTTGCTATTTTGGGCAACAGATACTAAAGTAATATGTTAAACAGCATACCAACATTCTTAACATAAATACTTAATAGTAACTTACCTAATGAGTAGCTTACACTTTCTTTTTTTTCTTTTTCTTTTTTTTTTTTTTTTACTTTTTTTTAACACTTTCTTTTAAAGTGAATCTTCACTTAAATCACCAAGGGGAAAATGGTTATAAAGTTCAGTGAGGACATAGGGTCCCTTAAATTGACTCTTGGGTTAGAGATACACTCAAGAAGCTATAAATGTACCAAAATGGTGAGAGGTCAAATGCTGAGACTCCTTTGAATAACTGCTTTACCAGACAGACAAACCCATATGTGTGCTATTGTGATCACTATGTGTACCAATGTACTGTGGTATTAATGTGCTGGAAATCTGAACTTCAACTGAATACAGTACATGCAGTTTGATTTTTACTTTAACAACACTCAGAGTCATGAAAACAGAAATGAGTATTTATGCCTCACGAGACTCTAAGAACACCACTGACATTACATTATTTGTCCTTGTGGTCTCCTTAAGAGACGCGAGGCAGCAAATTGAGGTACAGACAGGATGAGTGTTTTCCCAAGGCTCTATGTATGAGTCAGTTGTGGGACCAGGCCCAGGCCCTGTTCTATTTATTCACTCTGAAATATTCTTCAATTTTTCATATTGCTTTTCTCTCCCTCAAAACAATTCTGAGATAATGAGAGTGAAGTTCCCATTAGGGCCACTTTTCCACAGGGCCAGCACTGCAAGACACAAGGTATGGGCACGTGAGTCATTTAGGCCACTTATCCAAGTCTGAACCAAGTTCACTGCACTTAACAGGCTCCACTGGGTCCACTGTGGACACAGGAAGGCACAAGAAACTGCTAACAGCTTCTTCACTTCTCAGCCAGGCATCTGGGAATTATACTGGCCTCATTTTAAAACCTGAAATGTTCTTCTACCAGTGGATCACTTCAGAGAGATTTTACTTATCTATCATAGATGTAGTAATCATGGTTCTGTAGTATCAGTTTTTTAAAAAATGCCAAGTTAGAGAGTAGCTATCTTTATTTTGTACAGGCAGAGTAATGATGCATAATTATCTTACTCATTAGTAACTACTGTAATTCAAGATATACATTTTTGTCAACATAACTAAAGTCCAAAGCAAACATGAGATGAGAAAAAGAACCTATATTCTCTTTTCAAATCTCTATTTCTACATGGAAACCACAGGTCCTTAGGTTTCTGCATGTGGTAAGGTGAAGGCTTACCTTTGAACTCCTTGTCCTCTGCGGTTCTTTACTTTTTAACTGTTCTTTTCAGCAGGACATTCTTCAACCCTATTTAAGGACAAAAAGTTCTGCAGATGTGCTTCAAATCAAAATCTAAATTTCATAAGCTTGTAATCTGTCCTACAAAAAGCACTTAATATTGACAAAATACTGACAGTTTCTTGCTTAAGAGTAGAAAAGCAAACAGTAGAAAATAAAAAACAAGTCTAACTTACATTTTATAAAGTTTTAATGACTTCTGTTATAATTTGCAGAGTAAATGAGATGACAAGTCAAAAGGGTTTTCTAAACTATAGCACATGATATAAATGCTACTTTTACTTTGATGTAACTAGGTCCTATTTAGTTAATGGTATGATCTATTTGTATTCTACAAATTCAAAATAGAAAGATATTAGCTTACTAGATATTCCAGAATTGAGTTTTATGGGGCTTGTTCCATTATATTGTAAAATAAATGAGTCTCATTGTCATTGTGTTCTCTGATATTTATATGTGTTATATCTTTAATAAGGATTTTTGGACAATTTTTTCATTAGACTTAATTTTACTCCTATATCCATTTTTTCCCTATCATGATCAATTTACTTCCTATGTGCCTAAGAAAAACAGGTTCCCCTGCAAAATTTAATTAAGAAGCCATTGCCAGCTATATCTTCCTACATTACTCTAGTTCTGTGAAATAAAATGGCTAGGGCCGTATTTGGAGAGAAAGTGAGAGATTTTTTAAAATTCTTTCTGGAGGACAGACCCTCATTCTTAGGCAGAACTCAAAGTGTCAGGGTAAGTTAGCCCAGCAGAGATCAAATGTACTGTTTTTAGGATGTCCAGAGTCAGTCTATATAGAGCAGACCTAAGCCTTCTTCAAGACCTAATCCTCTGTCTTCAAAGTTTGAGTGATACATGAGCAGATGTGGGAAAGGATATTAACAGTCTGGTTCTGGATAAATATAAGAAAGTAAGGCGACTCTGTATCACTCCATTCACCACCTTCTCTTCTTTCTGTTATCTTTCCCCTTTCTTCTGGCCTGCTCCTGTCTCTACCCTTCTCTCTGCCTCTTTCAGTTAAATGTCCCTTCTGTTAACTGTCGCCTTCCCGGTTTTGTCTGAAGGAAGTTACTGCACTCAAGCCTTCAGCAGTGGCGGTGGCCAGTCTGGAGACCAGAGAGCTCTCCAAGGTACTGAAGACGTCTCCGCTCACAGCCAGGAACCAATTAAGCAAACCCTGTCTGTTCCACTCCAACTGTGTTCTCTAAGGTCACTAACCTTGGCCTGACCCCTACCTAAAGGCCCTTTCTCACAACACAAAGCAGTAGTTTCTGAGATCCAAACGGTTAAAGAACTTCAGACATGGCACGGAACTGGGGAGGGTTAGGCGGGGGTTCCATTCAGTCTGGGAAATAAGTCAATCAGCTTTGCATACTCCAAATATACTTTCCATTTTAGTCTTACCTAATGTAGAACTTTTCTTTTCTCCCAGGAAGGAAACTCTTAAGTTTTTAGACGTGCAAGCCCCCCACCACATTCTTACATAACACAAATCACAAACCACCAAAGCATGGGGTTAGCGACCCCTATTATGTTTTCACGGATGGCAATGTGCATGGCTTTTGTAGAGATATATGTGCATAGAATAAACATGGACAAGACAGAGCTGGGAGGGAGAGGGAGAGACAGAGAAGAATATTTGTGAGTGAGGAGGGAAGAAGGAAAAGCAAAGAAGGAAGGGAAGAGAGGGCGATCTGGCGAGCTGGGAAAAGACCTGGAACTCGGAAGCGCCCTGGGCTGCGCACAGTTTACCTGCCCCTCCGATCCCCTGACCCGTGGAGCAAGTGCAGCCAGTCTAGCCGCAGATCTCTCGCCGGGGTCCCATCGCCGCCGCCGCCACCGCCGCCGCCCCCGCCGCTCGCGCCCCGCGGAGCCCAACCCGCACGTGATTGACACTGGCGCCCACGTGCCCGCGCAGCCGCTGCCACCGAAGGGGAGGGGCCTGACTGCCGGCAGGGGGGGTGCGTAGGCGGGCCCAGAGTGGACCGGCCAGGCTGGGCGGGGCCCGAGGCGCCCCGCCCTCCCCATTTCCCCCACTTCCGGATATCAGTAGCGAGGCTGTTCTGCAGCTCCCCAGGCCTGGGCACCTTGTTTACGCACTGGTTTCTTTTTTTGCACAAGCGGTTTCGGGCTTCATAGTATTTTTCTAAATGAATGGGAAGGCGTACAGACTTGTTGCGTGTCTCCTCCACCGTCACCTGGTTTGAGATGTGCAGAGGCGCCTGTCCTTGTTTTCTGTCACGCGAGGGACAAGAGGCGAGGCTGGCTAAGGTCTGTCCAGCTGCCCAAACCTTCTCTTGCTTTGGCCTTGGGTATCGCTAACCCTAAGCCTAAATTTGACTTCTCTCCTGACCCCAACGCCAAGCAGACTGCATGGCTGAAATGAGAGACTAGGGAAATGAATTACAGAATGATATTCAAAACAGAAATGCATTGAGGCAAAACCCTTCTAGGGTCTCAGAAACAGGCTTGCGCTGAAACAGGCAAGCTAGTGTGCAGGTACAGTAGCCCCCGCTGCAGGATGCTCTGTGCAGACCCTGGTAAGAGGCCTTTTGTCACTTTACTGAGAGCGTTCCGGTATGCTTGGCCATGCTAAATAATAGTGGCAGTGCTTAGCCTCTGCCAGGCATTGCATTAGGTACTTCGCATATATATTTACTACGTGCATATTAGATCACTTAATCCCCACAGCAGACACACAATTACTTGCTGAAGGTCACACAACTACTAAACGTGAGAAGTGGATTGCAGGCTACAAGTCGACCTCCTAGAGAGGATTAAAGGCATAAGTGATGCTTTGCTGGGTAATTTCCTCACCTCAAACTGAAGTTCAGGCAAAAGCTTACAAAGCAGCTCTGCTCTTATTAAAGAGCAGAGCACAGCGGAGCAGAGGCTGAGCAATTGCTGAGAAGGCCACAGAGGTCATGGATAGCTTTGTGCTCCCTGTCCCTTGGGTTCACAACTCAGCCCCTGCCCTCTTCAACACCACTTAAGCCTGTAGGTGCCAATTATTTCTTCTTCCCTTCCCAATCTGCACTTTTCATGAGTTTTGAGATGTTCCTTGTTAGCTTGCTTTTCTCACACCCAGTGTGTGGGTCAGGTGAACACCTACTCATTCTTAGAGTGTGTATGTGTCCTTGTCCTTGAAAATTCATAAAGATCAGCACGTATGCAAAACTCGGGGGGCTGTAGAGGCGTGGATAATTTCTGTGTATATGTTGGTGCCTAGTAAGTGCCCTGTGCTTTCTTTCCTTCTCTTTTCTCCCTTCACAGTTTTCTCTCTCAGTCTCTTAGGTATTGAACCCAGGGCCTTGACACTGATCTCCACCTCACCCCTTTGTTACATTTTTTCATTGAGGCAGTATTTCATTCTTGCTAAAATGCCCAGGATGAGATCCACCTGGATCAGCCTCCCAGAATGGTAGAACTTAAGGTATGGACCACCATGCTTAGCTTTGTCCTGATCTGTCTTGCTAAGGTATCTTTCTACTTAGAAATGTAGTCTAGTTAAGACTTAAAATCAGACAGACTTGAATTTTAATCTTGCTACTTGCTAACTATTCAACTCTGTTCAAGTTATTTTGCCACTTTTATAGGCTGTTTTCTTTCATCTGCAAAATGTTTATAATAATACCTGCTCCATAGGGCAATAATAAGAATTAAATAAGTTTATATTCATACGGCATCTATTACAATATCTGATATATAGTAAGTACGCTATACATTGTAGAGTTGTATTATTTTTATTATTGTTGTTTTGTTCCTATTATTTACCTAAGCATTGTAAGAATCTATGAGTATTTTCAACTTGTAATCTCAAGTCTAAATTTCTCAGACACTTCTCATTTGCTTTATTTCTTGTTTTGCCAGACTCATTTGTAACTGTGCCATTTCTGGCCTATGCCTATCCAGGAGAATAGAGGAAACACAGTTCTTCCAAATCCGTGAGCACATTTGCCTTTGCTTTCACTCAACCCAAAGTCATTTAATTAGTGAGATAGAGTAAGGTATGGTTTACATACTCAGACACACGTGAATGTTCTTGCCATGTGAATCATCACCATTATCTTGCTTTACACAAATTGTAGTTTCTTTTTATTTATTTTGCAAACATTAAGTGACAGAAATGATTACTTGGAAACAGCTAAACTTTGACTTGGGCCACAGTACACACAATTTTCCTGGGTTATATTGTATGGAGACATTTAACAATGAATAGTTTATTAATCCATTATTCAACACACATAGGTTGAATGTCTGCCATTTGGAGCACACAGAGCAAATTAAAAACCAGAAATGTTGTAAAAAAAAAAAGGTGCAGCACAAGGGTCAGAGGAGGTTGTTTCTTGGGTTATTTTTCAGAAAGGGTGCTGTGATTTGACCACAAACTGCCGTCCTACCCTCCTATCTTATGACTTCCCTTTATACCCACTTCTCATCAGACTGAACCTATCTGGAGTTCTTCACACATGAATCTCTCTATTTTTTCCCCTGTAACTAGTTCCCTGCTGCCAGTGCTTCCAGTGTCAGCATCCCCAGTGAGCTCTTCTTTGACATGCTTGAATGTAACTTGTTGTTCTTTATGTTGATCACTATTATATCCAGTGGTATCTGTCTTAAAGATACTGGTAGGTTTTTCCTCCTCTTTATGTTATGATTTGTAAATCTACTTGCTCTTTCCAGTAAGGCTTGTGAGCATTCCAAAGAAAGGATGTGTTTACAGTATACTTTGATTTCCATATGTTAACAAGCACATTGATTTTTAAAGATTATTCATTGTTGGTAAATAAGTCAACTAGTCAATGAGTGATGTGGACTCATAGCTGGGCTTTGGCAGGTGGACAAGAATTCTGGAGGAGAGAAGAAGGCATCATGACAGTTTGGGGAGTGAACAGTACAAGATTCAGCTTGCAGCTTCAGCTCCCAGGCTAGTTCCTGGGATCCAGATCTGTAAGACAAAGTGAAGGAGAAAGGACTCACTCCATGAAGGATGAAGCCTGCAATCCCTGGGCACCTCAATGGTGAACACCTTTGCTCCTGTCTGGCTGTGGCTGTCCAAGGCCAGGCCTTGTATTCCATAGCAGGACGATTAGTATGCTCTCCATGTGCCCAGACAGAACAGATGTCTGTCTGCTTTGTTCTACTTAACGATGATGCCAAGATCCCAGTGATCAAGATCCAATTTCACATTTTCTGAAATGTTGTGGCTGAGAAATTCTATTAAGCCATTTCTGAGAGCCAGTTTCTAGGTTTGCAGAGAATCTATGCTTTGTGGCTTAGCATGTTCGGAAGGTTAAGAAGGAGGCAGCGAGTGCAGGCAGCTCTTAGCCTTGCTGAGGTGGAGAAGCTGGTTGGAGGGAATCCTTACTCCTCCGGTACACAGGCTTTCCTGTGCTCCTTTTTGTGCTACTATCAATAGGGCCTCTTCTCATTTTATAAATCTGCTACCGTTAGAGAATATTTGGCATAGGAAATAGTTTCTATTTGGGAGGAAAAATATATTGGCTACTACTTTAGTTATTAGTAAATCAATCAGATCCTTTCTTGAAATACAGTGATTTGGGAGGGGGGTTGGGAAAGGGAACAGGTTGGGTTGGAAAGAGCTATCCAGAGCCCAAAAACCTGCCCCAGGATCTCACAATGGTCCATCTCCTTGGTATTTTTGACAAGCAAGTTGAGTGGAGGATTCTGAAGGCATAGACAAACTTCATCTGTGGCTTACTTTTGTTTGGAAAGTATTTGATTGGTGTAACAGAAATTATCCTGAGGGCTGTGTGCAGGGTATGGCTATCCACTTCTGCCCCATACTCCCCATGTCACTCCCAGGCTCCCTTTTAAGCCTGTTCATTTCCCCCTGTCACAGCCGGCCTGGGAGCCATGGGCATCTATACAGAGCTGTGTGCCGAGAAGCTGGTTCTGCACTCAGGTTTTAATGCTCTGTTGTTGCCATCTTGGAACTCTTAATAATTTTTTTCCTCTGAATTTGTATGCTGTAAACAAAGTACAGTGGGAAAGTAGGTCATGTCCTGGGAATTTGGAGCCTCAGTTTATATGTGTCTCACACCTGCCTCCCCTCTTTCTAGGAAAAGATTCCCTGTTACCTTTGTCTCCATCCCTGCTCTGGGCCTGGCACCTACACTTTGAGGACCATGAAGGTCATCCTTTGTCCACTGAATCACAATATTAAACAAGTAAAAACCACCTTCAGAGGCTGGGAAAAAGACCACTGGAAAAAAGATAAAGCATTTTTCCTGCTTTTTAGACAAGGAGATCTGTGGTTTTCTCTTGTACCAGGTTGTGGAAAGCTATAGTCAACCTTGAATGTATCAGTGATGATCTACTTGCAAGCCTTTGTGCTGTTTTGTTGTTTTATGCTTGGAATGCCATCCTGGGATTCTTTTGCATATCAATTCCTCTTCATCCTTCAGTGTTGATTTCTGGCTCCCCTTCTTCTAAGAAGTCTAACTTCTGGTCACCCATTACTCATTATAAAATTATTTTCTATAATAGCACTGAGTTTACTGTGCTAATTAGTACACTGTTAAGCTTTATCAGCATCAGTGCAATGGGAAGACCAGTAGGACAGCATTTTCTGTAAGCAGCTGTTGCATCCTTGAAACATGGATAACTGGGTCAGCCAGAGTGTGGCACTCAAGCTGGGTGTCAGCTGCAGAACCGATGCCTTCTCTTGGCCATGGCTTTTGTAGTTGCTGGATGAGGGGACCCAGGACTGGCATAGCAGGATGTCATGTGTGATCACCCGTAGCTGCCTATAGGCTGACACAGGTGCATTGCCATGTTGTGGCAACCTGGAAGGTCACACTGGGCTTCCCAGATGAATGTCATCCCTGTTGGGACTCTGGATTAGATACTCAGTGGCTTCTCTGGTTCTTGTTCTTCAACTCTCACTAAAGTAGGTTCCACTGCATGATCAAACTCTCAAATTCTTTTTACCTGTTATAATCAATGCTTTCTTCTAGGTCATGCTAATCTACAGAAATATAGATGCTGTCTCCAGTGGTTTCTGTTCAAGTGTAGCCCTGAAAATAGGACATATATGTAAATAATTATGGTACATGGAACAAAATATGCTGTCTGAGAAGCAAGATTACTTACAATTTGGGGGTTATGGACATAGATCTAGGAATACTTTGAGAAAGTTTAGCTGGTCACCTGAATCTTAGTAGAGAAATAATATTTAAAAACACATTAGGTAGGAAATTAAGAAATGAACATGAAAGAATGCTCATTGCACATCCTCTGGTCTAGAATTCCAGCAGTCTCTATTTATGAGCTTTTTTTCTTTTTTTCCCTGTTTATTATGTCCAAATTCTTCCACCCCGAGTCATAGTTTTGCACATATTTCTAATTCTTGCTCTTTGTATATGTTCAATAAATTCTTCATCATTATGTTGGTAGCTGTGTTCCAAAGCCTGATGTTCTTTATACAAGTGAAGACATAGTGTGACAAGATTGTAATCTCAAGTCACGAATAAAATTTGGAAAGCAAATGTCTTTGTTTCACAAGCTTTATTGTTATTTTATTTATGTATATTTAGGGGATACAGTATATAAATTTGGTGTGTGTCTACAGTATGTAATGATTCAGTCATATCCTTAGACATTTACATTTTTTGATCAGCACATAATAATTGTACATATTTATAAGGCACAGCATATTTTAATATAATACTGTGCTTATGAAATAAGGTTAAATAAAATTTCCATCTCCTTATCATTTCTTTGTTTGAAGAGTTTTCAATTTCTTCCCTTTCCATAAAACACATAGTAAACAGATCTTTGTAAACTATAGTTTCCTACTGTGTTGTAGGACGCTCAACATTATTTCTTCTCTCTATGTTTGGGTACCTGTTCTATAATGCCACTCTATCTCGTCTCTGGCTTATCAGCATCTAGAAATCAATATCATACATTCAAATTAATATTTTTAGTGTCTGTATATTTTAGATAACTTGCAGTGTTTGTCTTTCTGTGTCTTCCATATTGCATGCATATAATGTCCTGGTTTCATCCTTTTTATTACAAATTAAATGGCATCATATTTTATGGCTGAATAATGCTGCATTACATATTGTGTTAGTTTTATATTATGTGTTAATTTCATGAATAAATTCCTTGATTTCTTGGAAGAAAAATGAAAGTCTATGTCTTATAATTAAAAATGACTAAATGTCTCTTTTTCTCACCTTGTCCTATCTCTAGCTTTGCCAGTTGGATTGACAAACCCTAGAAAAATTCACTTTACTGTGTTGTAGACCTTGTATAAAGTAGCTTCTCTAAGTTTTAGAGGAATCAATGCTAGTGCTTACCTTTATTTTAAATTACTGTCACAGAGACTAGTCATGTAAGCTAGTTGGTTTTTTGCTTACTTTTTTTTCAGGTACCTAAACACCTTGGTGGAATAATTTTTTCCTCCACATTATTCAGAAAATAAAGATTTAAAAATTTATTTTTTAGTAAATAGAAATTCAGTTAGCATTTGGGTGACTAGTGGGGAGTCAGAGAAGGTTGGAATTTAATGGGAGCATATTTTAAAGAGGAGGTAATTGCTGATGCCTAGAAAGACTTTTGCAAGATTTCATCACTAGTTAGAGACATAACTTTAAGACCCACGTCTCCTGATTCATAGGTTTATGCTATTTCCACTGCTTCCTGGCATGGTGTCTGATTCATTTGTGCCACACTGAAAGAGGAGGGGGTGTCATTAGTCATCTTTGGCCCAAGGTCCATTCAAATCTGATGTAATGAAAGTGGTACAGGAGAGTTATGTGTCATGGTTATGATGCCCATATGACCACCAAGGCCATAATGGATAAATGTAAATTTGAAGGAATGGTTCCTCTATCAGGAAGTAGTAAATTCAAGGAGTAGTTTGATAACACAAGTTATAATCAGTGTTGTTAACTCATCTTGCAAGAAATAATGCTCATGGATAGATAAGCTAGTAAGGCAGTGTCCATGGATTTCATGGATCCACGATTTGGACACTACATTCTGTGAGTGAAAAAGACAGGGTACTTTAGTTCTTTTAGACTTTGAATTTTATCAACATAATGCCTCCAAATTAATAAACTATCCATGTGCCCAGGGTTATGGAATTAGTTCAGCTGCTGTAACTGCTGTCGTGCAGTTTGTCAGAAGGGCCAGAACATGGACTTATGAATGCTTAAATAACCCTTCTGGAGCCTAGCCACCTGTAGGGAGGGTAATGGTGCTGTGTGCTTCCTCAAGCTCTAAAATCACATGAAATGTTAAAAGCTGGCCATTTACTTCTTAATTCAGATATCCTTCAATGATGGTCTCTAGAAATTCACCAAAACATCAGATTTATCCCTCGGGTCCTAAGATTTGGTGTTCCTTAACAGCCTCACAATCACCCTTCTTTCCTCTTAGTGCTAATTACTTCCCTGTTTGAATTAACATAGTCCCTTTTAGCTATCTTTCTTAATGTTTAACAAAATAAATTTTATTTTGGGACAAGGTCTCACTAAGTTTCTCAGTCTAGGCTCAAACTTACCCTCCTGCGTCTACTGGGATTACAGGTGTGTACTCTCACCTGTATTCTTTATTCTAATAGCCCCTTTCCTTCTGTTTTCTCTCCCTTTAGTTTAGCTTAACTCAATTCCAAAAGCATTTGCTAAACAACAGGTTCTAGAAAATATTTAAGCAGCTTTTTATAGGAATAAAGAATTAAAAATGCACTTTCCTCCCACTTGTCTTGTAAAATCAGAGCTAAAGCAAGAGACATGAAACATCTAGACACTATTTTCAAAACATTAGGTGACTGAGGAAGACACTGAACTCTAACAAAGTACTCCACATTCTATAGATGCTATGTATATATTTCCTGAATGCAAGGGACAGCACATAGTAAAATGACTATGACCATTAACTGTGAAGGATTAAGTTGGAAAAAAGTTTGTAAGTTTCCCCTGCGTCCTTTCCCCATTGCTGATTCCAGCCACACTACATTAGTTAGTTTTCTAAATCACTGCACATCAACTCATGCTGTACCCTCAACCCACGCGCGGGGTTGGGGGCGGGTTACTCCCTAAACAACTCCAACTGATACCAGGGAATGAAATTCCCAGCATACTAGATGTCCCGTACAAGTTTGTGTTCTCTAAAATTGAAGAATGGATTTTAAGAACAATGCAGATTAAGAGCAGAACGTATTTATTGAGAGAAAGAAAGCTTTTGTCTGAGAGAGAGAAATAGAAGGGTCCCAAGTGAATTGCTGAGAACCTTATCTGTTCTAGGGATTTTGTAGAGCAAAGCCATGTGGTGAGGCAGGTCCAAGGTGGAGAAAAATGGGAACTCTCAAGGCAGGTTGCATGAAGTGGGACAGAGCTATGGTCAACCCACAAGATTACAAGTGTAACTACTCAGGTAAGATTGATTAAATGGAGATCAAATGGGGAGGAGAGTCACATAGCAAGTCAGTATGAAAAGCACTTTTGACTATAGGGGGTTGTGTTAATGACTCTTGGCCTCCTCAGGGTGGTAGAGACTAGTTAGAATATCAGTCCTTAAAATGTAGGTGTATTTGTTTGATCTTTTATCTTGAGACCTGTCTCCTTCAAGGTCACAGGATATCTGGCCTTCTGCATTAACCCCTTTGAGGGTCTGGCCCTGTCTAATTGCCTAAAATATTTCTAATTTACTCAGGAGCCTAACACAACTACCACTATTTAGGGTACAATAGTTATTCCTGTGACTCTCTTCACAAGATCCTTTACCCTGTCCCACTCTTGGGCTGAAGAAGTGCAGATCAAGTCTCCACTCACTTATTTTAAAAAATCACTGATTATATTTAACATAGACCACATAAGATATAATGTTGAAGATATAAAAAAAGAAACAGATCATGACCCCCAATTTAAGTGCTCATAGTCTACTATGGTAATACATGCATCAGAAGTACAAAAATAAAATCAAGACATATACTGGACGAATAGCCCAAGTATTCCCAATATGAGATTAATTGGTTTGAAATTAAAGCAAGTAATTGTGAAAATTTAAAAAATTATAAATTAGGGTGGCACCTGGCTCACAAACTTAATTTTTTTCCATGATTCTGATCACAGATTGAATTGGATGAGAAGTCAATCAAATTCAATGATTAGGTGGCCTTCTGGGGCAAGTTTAATTTAGTTCTCATCCAGTTTGCTTGTGACCACAATCTTGGAGAGAACTGAGTTTGTGAACTGAGATTCACTGTATATTTAAGAATTTCTGCAATACTGGAAAGGTCATCCTTTGAAAATCCTTAGGAAGGAGCTGATTCCATAGCCCCAGCCCTAACTCCTCACTGGTATCCTGGTCTTTGGCCAGAGTCATCTGGAGAGAGGAAGAGGCCAGAGCTTGCTAAAGGTGAAGGTGAAGTTGAAGGGTCAGAGTGGGAGACAGGGAGTGGAAGGGAAGCCAGTTGCTTGCTATCCTCTCTGGTGCCTTTAGATTTTTGTCCCACAGCTTTAGGTTTTTGAAGGGAAGGGATAGAAAAGGAATTGCTTCTCTGTCTGGGTGAACCCCTTTAAAATTCTAAGCATGAACTTGACAACAGTAACTGCCCAATCAGGCAATGTATGCAATGTTTGGTGCTGCTAGGCTATTAATTCAGCATTCTTGGACCATAATATGGGTTCTAAATGTTAAAAGCAATTTAAAATGAATAATTCTGTGCCCAAGAGGAAGTGCAAGCCGGTGGCCTGGCCAAAGGTTGGAAGGAATGGAAGGGGAAGTGGAAGGGCTCAGGTTTTACCTTCCTGAGAGCTAGTTTTCTTCTTTGAGTAGCACAAAGGAGACTCAGGGACAGCCATGGCTCACCCTGGCGCCTCCAAGGCCTGAGCTGAATGGTCACTAACCCTCAACCTCAAGCATGATCCTTCCTGGAAATGTGTGAACAGATAATTCACGCAAGAAGAAATTAACAGGGTCAGAAAATATGCTGGAAAAAGTTAAATCACTAGTTCCCACATCAGGGTTCTGTATCCTTCTTTACCCTTAACAGTACCCAATGAGAGCATCTGAGCTTCGTGGGGTTGTCACAACAGGTAACAGAGTACACAGGTGAGACAGCTCATCCCTCTGGGAATTGATCTTCATATTATTTCTGAGGTTAGATGTTAAGGACAGTCATGGAGGTGGTGATGTTTCCTTTGAAATTCTTTCCTGCCTCCTTTTTCCTCCTAGGGGTGCCTGACAATCCTCGGTGATAAAATTCTCCTTGGTTGAATGAGTTTACTTCCAGCCATGGATGTAGACATGGACTGGGAAGGGGGTCCAGTCATCTTTCTAAAATGACGGCAGGCTCATGTTGTAAACAGTCAAGCTCTGAACCTCTGACAGCTGTAGACATTTTTTTCAATCTTTGAGACAGAGACAGAGCTCAAGTCATGCAGGTAGTAAGGAATGGGAGGGGCAGTGGAAGGGCTGTTTAAACTGCTGTGTTTAAACTGCAAATTCAGTGATGCTGGACTGAGGAACATGATTCCTCTGGTAGGCACTACTAGTTCTGGGTGGCTAGGGCGTCTGCTCTTACTGTCTCCCACTCTGTGTGGCCCAGAGTTCAGATCAACAGCTACTTTGTCACACAGCTTGGCCATGGGAGCCCAGCCTGAACAAGTTAGCAGAGCATAAGCAGTTGGATCTATACAGAGTTTAATCTTTGGGGAATGATGGCCAAGGAACAACAGGGCCGTCTTTCCTCAGGATGGACTCTGCCTCAAGATGGACTCTGAGCTCCTCTGAGCTCTTGAACTTAAGGCTCTACTGAATTAAAACTTACTGCGACACATTTCACAGACATGTGTGTATCTACTTTTGACACTAATTAGTGAGCTGCTCAAGGACCAGGACTGGGTTCTATTCAGTTTTATATTTGTTTTCATATGTTTACCATTTATAAGACTGCGATCTGCATAGATTGGTGGCATGGAGCAGAAACCTTTTGAGTTGAGCCTTTAGGAATCTTCCCAAGACATGACTCGTTAGCAGAAAGCTCACTTGACCACTGGAAGAGCCACCTATGTTTGCCTGTACCCAAGTAATGTTCAAAGTCATCCCTCCCTCTCCTCTGATCTCCCAATCCTATGGGTTTCTGTATTTCTGTGGAGAATAGGTGACTAAGCTCCTGATCCCTTCTCCAAGTTGTGCCATCCTGAGGGAGGAAGGATCAGTCCCATGGATGGTCTTGGGTTGTCCCCAGGGTAGCTTACCAGAATTGTGTTAGGTGGATGGGAGTAGGTCTTAATTTTTCTTCTGGAAAGAAATCAATCTTAGGTATTTTTTGGTGAGGAAACACTATTTTGGGGGACAATGATTGGCCTGGAGTTGGGGGAGTCATCATACTGTTCTGGAAAATCTTTCCTTTTCTTTGGTCTCTGTGCCCCCTTTATGACATTTCTTAAAATCTTGCATCTGTTGCTTCTAGTGAGAAGCAGACTTCTGGCAAGGCAGGACAGTACAGCCTAGTTCTCTCTATGAACAGCCGGGAAGCAAACAGTCTCAGGTGGGACTTAAGAGTGATAACAGAAATGCTGTCTCTTTCCATTTCCCCAGTGTTTATGAACCGTGAACATGCATGCAACAGGAGGGCTCTCCAGTCTGAAGGCATAACACTCTGGTACCATGTTGGGATGGAGAATGTTGATTAATAAATGTGATTGGGACACAGAGCACTTTCGTCCTATACAATAATCAGGTAGAAAAATGTTTCTGCTTAGGGAGTTGAATGATGAAACAGCCAGCTTCCAATTAGGATGCTTTCTTACAGTATCTCCAATTGTTCCCACATGTGTGAACTGATATTAGGAGAACTGCTCAGGAAGGATGAAGATGTCTGGCTCAACTATTGGTCTTGACCTGGGAAGTTATTATCTTAATGGTTTTCCAAATGAACAGTAACACAGTTAGAGAATCCAACTTTGTAGATTTTTTTGAAATAGACTTTTGTCAGATATAAAAATATTAAACTAGGTTTCGTGTTGGCAGACAGTGTGGGCAGAGAGAGCCACTGGATCTGCCTCTGCCTGCCAGCTGCCAACAGTAGAAGGCTTGCTTTCTGTGGGCAACCAGTGGGACAGGGAATTGCAGCCAGGTAAGCCCTGTGCACCCCACCTGCAGGCCACCATTGGAGGCCCTTGCTTCCTTCTGGCAGCCAGCACCCACTGGGGGAATCAGATAAACACATCCCTGTGTGCCTGTCATCATTTCAGGAATCCCAGTGTAGATATGCAGGCTGATAGAAGTAGCCCCCCCCCCCCCACCGCGTACCCTTGGACACCGGGAAAGCCTCAGTGTAGCAGAATGGATAAGAACCGTACGGTATTTTCATACAATGGAAAGCTCCCCAGCTATAAAGTAGAATAATCTCGAGGCTCTTATAGGTAAATGGATGCAACTGGAGGTCATGTTTATGGGCGAAACACTGAACTCATATGGGTGAACAATAGCACAAAAAAGCAGGAGTTAGTGCGATCCAAAAACACAATAGATATTATTAAAGTGATAGGGGAGGAAACACCTAGGAGGAGAAGGTGGTAACCAATGTCGATATCTTATTGTCTTGTCTTGAACTCATGTAATATTTTCATAATTTTGTTAGTTTTGGTTCTGTTCTGTCCTGTATTGTTAGATTTTACTGTGTCTGATGCTATGAGAAGCTGTTTTGAACATAATGGGATGTATTATGGTGATCATGGTTGTTTTCCTAGTATCTTGTTTTGAAGTCCTATAATGTTTTCATTCTTTTGTTTAATTGGTTTTATTCTGTTTTGTTTCATTTGATTTTATTATGTGTGATGGTAAGAACAGCTATTTTGAAGAAAATGAGACATTATAGTAAACACTGTTCATTTCATGTTATCTGGTTTTGAAGTCCTGTAATGCTTTCATTCTTTTGTTTTGATTGGTTTAAGTCTATTTTCTATTATTTGATTTCATTGTATATGAGGGTATGGACAGCTATTTTGAAGGGAACAAGGGACATTATAGTAGCCATTGTTGATTTCCTATTATCTTGTTTTGAAGTCCCATTATGCCTTCATTCTGTTTTGATTGGTTTTATATTATTTTGGTTTTTTTTTTTGTATTGTGTGTGAAGATATGGACAATTATTTCAAAGAAAACAGGAGACATTATGGTAGCCACTATTGATTTCCTCTTGGCTTGTTGTGAAGTTCTGTGTTGCTTGCATTATTCTGTTCTGGTTTGTTTTGTTCTCTTTAAAATAAAAAAAAAACTAAAAATTAAACTATCTCTATTCAACTCCAACTCCCTGCTCTTCTTAAACACTACACACACACACACACACACACTTTTGCACACATGCACCTTTGCTTAGTGTGTTCTCTGCAGAATTTTTGTGGCTATCCTCTATGACTAGCCCGTAAGTTATAGTTAGAAATGAATAGGAAAATATTGCTTGTATGCCATGTCTCGGATTCTGTGCTAAGTAAGTCCTTTCCTTACATTATTCAACTTAATTCTTTATATCCCAGTGAGGTAGCACTTATCAGTATCCTTGCTTCACAGGCGAGGAAACAAAAGTTCAGAGGAATTGTGTGATTGCCCAACCCAGTACGTTGAGATAGTAGTCGGCATCTCTAATAATAACTAGTGATGAGTTAATATCATCTCATTTTGAAGTCTCACCAAGCTTTTGTTCTTCTGTCCCCATCAGTTTTATCATGTTGTATCTTATTGGATTTTATTATATATGATAGTATAAACAAAATTTTTTATAGATAAGGAGATAATATAGTCACCATTGTTTGTTTTCTGTTAGTTGGTTCTGGATACCCTGTAATACTTTCATTCTCTTGAATGGTTTTACACTGTCTTGTTATGTTTGATGCTATAATATATGAAAGTATACTCAAATATTTCAACGAAAGAGACACTATGGTAACTACTGTTATGTGGGGTTGTCTTGTGGTGAAACACTATGGTGCTTAAATTGTTCTGAAAAAATGATAGCAGTAGGTGGTAGAGATGGAGATAGCCAGAAGCTAGACATGAAGTTGGATCTCTGCACCACCCAGAACCCTGTGATGCACAAGACATTCTGGCATCCCGAGGAAGGTGGAAATCTTGGACATCACAGTGCTCCAGGATTTTGCTGGGCTGTGTTTCTGGCTCTGCCAACCATGAGCTGTCTACACCAAAGAGGCACCTGTTATGGCTGAGTGCCATTGTTTCTGCTCTAGAGTTCAGCTCTCAGGATACAGGAGAGGAGGCGGAGGTTGGGTTCGTTTCGTGGGTCTTCTCTCCTGTTGGCTTTTCCTGTCTGCTTGCGTGTCTCAGTGGTGAGGCTGAATGAAAGAAGCTCTGTGTAGCAGCAGAAGGGCTGGGGAGCATTTACTTACTGCTACTACCTCAACTCCTCCCCGAATAAATCTTGAGCGCTTTTTCTTTTTGTTAAGGCCCTGAGGCAGAAGCCTGGTATGCTGTGGGGGAATGGGTCAGATTTATCTCTGTCCTTTTCAAGCAATTGGGCTATTCATTTACTTACCTGAAGATTTCCTCGTCACAATCCAACCTCATGAAATTGTGAGAGTAATAAGTTCAGAGGCCATATGTGAAAGTACTTTAAAAACTCTGAAGTGCTAAAGAAATAAAAATTACTGCTATCATTTCCATCCTTCTGGGTTTATTGGAAGGAGGTTTTGTCACCACTCCCAGGATTCCTGCTAAAAATCTCCTCCTTGCTGGATTTTTGCATTAGCTCCACTGAAATATAATTCAGATAGTATTGAATTCCAACTGTGCTCAAATATATAATCTTGTATAATCCCTGAAAGCTACTCAATCAGGAATCATTACTCAGGGTGCAATTTTACTCCTATCTGCTTTGTCTAAAATAAAGGAAACATTTTCTGTACATATTCCACAGCTTGCTTTTTACCCTTGGTTAATGATGGACAACTTTCCACATGTAACCCTTTCATCTCCATGTTAGGACTTTCTTTTTAACAGTTGTATAATATTTCCTTATATCAATTAACATGGTAAATTTCATCAGTCTCCTATTCGTAGACATTTATGTTGCTTCTAATTGTAAATAATAATTGAGTGGAAGTCCCTCTGTCCATACTTTTGTGGATTTGTATCGGTATTTCTGTGGCACAAAATGAGATTGTGGGTTGAATGGAATTTATGTTTATATTTTAATAGATAATGTTATTGTCTTCCAAAGAAGTAGTCTCCATTTCTACTACTTATGTGATGTATCTGAGTACCTTGCATCCTGCCAGGGCACAGTATTACTAATTTTTAAAAAATATTTGACAGTTTCTGTCCCATCTCATGCCCATCTGCCTTGCGAGCTCCCATTTTCCCCCAACTTAAACCCACCTCACCTCATGATTTTACTCTATAAAAGCCCCAAGAAAAGACAGAATCTCTGGCAACCCACTCGGGACCCTTTCTGTTTCTCTCATACTGAAGTTTTCTTTCTCTCAAATAAATGTTTCTGCGCTTAAAATTTTGTTGACAAATTTATGGATAAAATTTATGCTTAATTCTTTATGTTTTACTGCTATCCAGATTGAACATGCTTTTTGAGTTTTTAATTCTATAAGTTACTGCTTCACATCTTTCAGACAGTTTTCTAAGGTCTATTAATATTTTTATTTATTAAATTTAAAAGGTTCTTATATATTTTGGATGGTAAGATTTGTTTTCAATGCATTGCAAGAGATTGTGGTTTTTTTTTTTTATTGCCTATAATGGGCATTAATCTTTCCTTGACTGAGAAATTCTCTATGTTACTAAATTCCCTCTTACTTTGGGCACATCAAATAGAGAATCTTGGTGTTATATGTTTGTGAAGTTTTCACAGTATGGTATGGTGCCATGAGGATATTTGACAGAATATATTTTCGAGATAGGTAGTAGGATCTAAAGTACTGATTTTGGGTGATTTTTGGAGAGTTGCTGATTTTCTCTGAACTTGCGTTTTCTCATTATAGGGTAGGATAATAATATCTACTTTCTCTGAGTGCCCTCTCTTCTCTAAAATCTGGTGATGTTTAGAAGCCTCTCTGGTAAAAGGCCTGGAGGGCCTGAGCAGGAAAACTATTTTGGCATTAAAGGTAATTGGACAAGAAGTTTTGAGAGAGCAGGACTTCCAAAATGGACTCTTTAAAAGCTGAGAATCAGTAACATAAAAGAAAACTTATAGATTTATGAGTTAAATCTGATGAATTTTGACAATAATATATTCCTATGTTTGTACTAAAAATAGTTTCTTCAGAAAGTTTTCTTTTTTCAGGAATGTATAATCAGTAATTTTCTGATTTCTACCACAAGATATTAATTTTCTTTGCACTTGCATTTCATACAGGTGGAATCATACCTCCTCCTATTATAGGGTATATGCACTCTTTGTCTGAGTCTGTTTTGTCTGGCTTCTCGTATGAAACACAATGGCTTTAAAATATAATCATGCTGTTTCAGGTACCAATAAATGTT
Source organism: Cavia porcellus (assembly GCF_034190915.1). NCBI lineage: Eukaryota > Metazoa > Chordata > Mammalia > Rodentia > Caviidae > Cavia > Cavia porcellus. Next base: position 27,340,668 of record NW_026947496.1, on the reverse strand, counting down.
TTTTAATCACTGAATAGTAGTCCACCCTTAGGATATATTATAATTTATGTATCATTGTCCCATTGATGTACATCTGTATTATTTCCAGTTTTGAGAACTTACAAGAATAGGATGATATAAATCTTTTCATATAAGGATTCTCTCCGTGGACATATTTTTATTTCTTTGGTATCTGAGGGGCCTCCTTGGCTTAAAGTGTAGTAGATACTGAGTTTTATCAGAAACTACCAAACAGTCTCCCAAGGTGTTGTACCATTTCACAGTTCTACCAGCTATATCAGAGAGCTACTGGTATGTTTGGAGTCTTTGTGATGTTTTAATCCTTCTAGTGGGTATAATATGACTCCTCATTATGGTTTGGAAAACTAACATTTAGTGTCTTTGTTTTAATATGTAAGCTCTCTCTGTCCATATCGATGTACATTCTCTTTTCCCACATGCATTGTTTCTCCAACAAGATTTAGAATTCATGAGGTCAGAGACGCCACCTGACATACTTCGCTGAAGTACTAACCTACACTAGTGTCAGGCCAGGAATGTAGTGGGTGCTCAATTCCTTGTTGATTGCTTTCTTCTTACTGAGAAATATTTCTATACTATACCATAATTTTAAAAATCATAAAATGAAAAAACAAACCTGTCTATAACCTGGCTTTTTTCTTTCAAGAATTTGAAGAAAATGCAAATCGACTGACAATGTAAACATTCTCTGAAGATAATCCAGATGGCACAATGACTTCTTTTGCTATCCAAATGGTGTGCATAAGTATACCTTGAGACTCTTTCCTTGTTAGTAATTATATTTTTAAATTTTTCTCATGTGAAGCAGAAGGTGCTCCCAAACTGTGGAGACCATGCCACCCAGGTGCAAGAAGATCTTAACTGTCCTCTCTCAATGTTCATGGTCTGTCTGTCAAGCCTCCAGTCCAAAAGGTGCTGTAAGGTGATTGGAGATCTGCAAAGAAACAAATAAAAAATCAGAGACTGAGAAAAACATTCAGGCTTTGTGGAAGTGTTATCAGATTTTTTAATTTGCTCAGAGTAATACACAATGAAGCATAGTATCTTACTCAGTGCCTCTTGTTTTGTGTATGCAGTAGCTACTAATTATATACAGACTATCTTAGTGAGCTTTCCAGTCTATGGGACAAAATATCCAATAACCACAGCTTAGGAAGCAGAGCTTGGCTCATGATTTCAGAGAGCTCAGTCCATGGTTAGCTGGTTCCAAGCTATAATCAGCATGGCAGAAGGGTGCTACCAAAGACAGTTGTACAACCAATAGCATCCAGGGTGCATACAGAGAAGGAAGACCAAAAGGGAGATTTACACTCTCCAAAGGCCCTTTCAGAGACCCATCTCCTACCACTGGGCCCCATCTCCTAAAGCACATTCACCTAGAAACTCATCAATGGATTAATCCACTGATGAGCACAGCACTTCCATGATCCAGTCAGCTCCCAAAACTACATCTCTGAGCACTGGAGACTTTGGGGCATGTGCAAGATGTAAGCTATAACACCAGCTGTGTGTGGTTTTATGCTGGGTGCTGATGAGAGATCTGTGAACCAGACAAGTACAGCACCTGCCTTCACAAAAGTCACAGATTGGCATGGTCTGGTGTGCCTCTAAGTCATCCCAAACAGCTTATCCTTTAATCTTAAGAGCAATAGAAATTCATTGCATGTATTACATTCTGAAGTGGTATTATCAACCCTGTTCTCCCGAAAGATGACTCTGGGATGCTGTGTGGAAGTTGGGGAGGGGTGACATTGGGTATAGAAAGACCTGTTGGAGAGGACAGGATGGGAGAGCGAAGTTGGAGAAAACCAGTGGGAGGCAGAGAAGGGCTCTGTGAAAGGGAGTGAAGAACTTTAGATTCTTAGCTGATTCCTGTGATGATGGTGACTAGGCCAGATGACTCAGAAGGACCTTGTGACGTTAAGCATCCCAATGACCTCTTCAGCCCCCTGTAGTGCCATTTCTGAGCTCTGAATCAGTGATGTAGAGCGAAGTGAAACTTAATAAAGTCACCAAGATGCACTCCAGGGAGTATCTGGCTGTGTGACATTCTCCTTGAGTCCTGGCGGCATGTTAATTGCCCAGCTCTGTCTTTTCTGCACTGCATGATGCTAAAGACCAACAGAATGTATGCCTATGAAAAATCATGCAAGTTTTTCAAAATAACCAGTTTCATAAGTCTATGGCCCCTTTTTCATTTTTCTCTGACAAAAAGAATTCCCTGCAGACAGAGATACTAATCCTGGTCTACAACACAGCTGTTGATATTGGACTTGTTGGAAATCTGGTGTTCAGTAATGCTGGCTGGGTTTTATTTTGTTGACTATTTCATAAAAATAGTCCCCCCTCCCACAAAGTGGTGTATTGTATTTTCTTTGTGTATTTGCAAAGGTGAAAGAGAGCCACGCAGATACAGTGAGCAGATTTCTTACAAAATTAAACGAAGAGATTCCCATTGGGAATTGGCTTCCTGTGGCAAGAAAAAATGACAAAAGATGACTTCTTGTCCATTTGTAGTTTCACCAGGCAAGTTAATATCCTGCAATGTTGACAGTACCTAAAGCATAGCTGAGAGACTGATAGTCACAAAGGGAATTGTCACCACAGCCACAGGCTAGTGTCTGCTCTCCCACAAGGAGCAGTGAGCTACACACAGCAGGGACATCTGTCTTTACCATCAGCAGTCCAAATTCTGACAGAGCAGCAGGCAGAACTGCCCCTAGGCTCTGGGACCATCTATTGACACTATTGCTTCTCTGTTCTCTACTGCTGCGCTCTGGTTATGGAAGACAGCTAATATATTTTTGGCTCAATACATTTTTGTGCTGACTTTCTGGACCAAAGCCCTTACTTGCCCTTTTAAAAAGGCCTTTTTTCCATTTCCTCCTTCATCCTGTAGACTTCAGAGTTCAGATCTGTTGGGTGACAGCTGCTCAATTCTGGGCCACATGTGTGGCTCAAAGATTCAATATCAGAAAAGTAGACTACAGAAGAAAGAGTGGCTTTGTCATACATGTGTCTTCTGCAGTTACCCTGGATTTTGAGAGCCGAATACAACCCACCGGAGCCCTTATACTGCAGGCGGACGGATGCTACCTATTTCCTTGGGGACTTTTAGGCAAGTGTGCTGAGCTGGGCTGCTTTCCTTCATTAGCCCTGCTTCTCTGCTCTACGGAATTGTCTCAGCTTCAGCACCTTGCACGTGGTGGTCCTTCTCCATGTAACAATACCCCACAATGGAAACCACTTGCATGTTTTTTTTTTTTTTTCCAAGAATGTCATCCCCATCGGTTTAATAAGTGGCCTGACTTTCATTGAAGATTCTGAGTCATGGAAGGAATTTGTATTGCAACACTAAAAATCATTTACAGCAAATAAAAAATATCCTGATTTGAAGAGATGGCTGCCATTATAATTTTTCCCTGCCCGCCTCACCTTCCTAAACTACTATGTTTATTGCCTTTAATTCTTTGAGCCCACAGCTGATTTCAGCAGACAGCTCAGGAGCTGTTTGCGTTTCTGCCTTTGAAGCTTCTTTTCCATGTTCAGAGAATCTGATCAGAGACCAGGCAGGCTGGAATCTGCTAATGTTGGTTCAGGAAAATGAATTGTTAATATTCAGAAGTCTGGGACAATTGGTAGCTTGAACTTGATCACAGAGGGGGAAAATAGTTATACCACAGAAATTGGCTACGGGTCTCTTTCTGTCTCTGTCTCTCTGTTAGTCTCTCTCTCTCTCTCTCTCTCTCTCTCTCTCTCTCTCTCTGTCCGTGTGTGTGTGTGTGTGTGTGTGTGTGTTTTCCAATTTAGCCACATACCACTCCTTCAGAAAGCTGCAAATGCTTAGCTATATCGTTTCAGAACCATTAAAGTCAGAAATGACTGCCCCAGTTTCAATATTTTTCTTTTCACCAGGCCAAAGCAAAATATGCTTACATTAACCTTTACTGCTAAACCTGATTGAAACTTATCGAGAATGTTCTGGGACTTTATGTCCAGACAGATCTAGGCTGTTGGTATGAGGAAAACTAAATCTCTTTGAGCATAGATCACAGGATGCTCAGTAAGAGTGAGGGCATTTACAAAGCTCAGGAAGTCTGCTATCTTCTGTTTCCATGGGAGATTAAAAGCAGAAGTCAGAAAGGGAGGAACCAATGGAGATGAGCATTGGATGTGAAACAAAGCTACTTATTTTTTCAGTTGATGACTGGGTCAAATGTGACTTGTAGGGGCAGAGAGAGACAGCAAATCTGTCTCCTCCTGCTGTGCACTGCCACTGGAAGGCTTCTTCCTGCAGGTAACCAGTGTGGGCAGAGAGAGACAGCAGATCTACCTCCACCTGCTGGTTGGTTCCACTAGAAAGCTTCTCGCTGTGGGCAGCCAGCAGGAGCAGGGGCATGCAGCAGGTAAGCTCCATGCACCTGTAGGCCACCACTGGAAGCCCATGGTTCCTTTGGGCTGCTATCACCCACTGGGAGAAACAGACAACACTCTCTTTTGTGCCTGCCACAATCACAGGAGTCCTAGTGTGAACCTCATGTCCATGCACACCTGATCATTGGGGAAGCCTCACTGTAGCTGCACAGGTCTGGAAAAGCCCACCCCACACCCTGTTACCTCCATGTAAATCTGAGGTCAGAGGGGCCCAGAAGCCAGACCAATTTCCCTGTACCATGGCGGGGCAGCTGATGTGGGACTCCACAATCAGCTTGTTGGGAGAAACCCAGAAGAATGTCAAGAAGAAGGAGTAAAAGGCAATCTCAGACCTCCATCCCACACAGAACAAGTCTGGGAGAGACAGTCATGGAATAAAATGGAAGTCACACACCTGAAATCACTGAGAGGACAGCAACTGAAGGAAGGAAACAACTTCATGAGACTGTAAAAGTAATAAAATCAGAAATAATGTCTAGGTAAAAGAAGAAGTCATAAATGTAATGAAAGAATTGCTCAGCAAATCTAAAGAAGATGTAGGTAAAAAGAGGAGCATAGGAAAGTGATGCAAACCTTGAAGTGAACAATATAGCAAGGAATTACAGTGTATGCAACAGATTCAAAGAGATATCTCAGAAATTAAAAAGTCAATCAAAAGATAGCAAAACTGCTTGAAAGAGACTGAAGATAGACTTTCAAACCTTGAAGACAGGATTGCAGCTAGTGATTGTGAAAGGAAATATTTCTTAAAAATACCAAGGAATCATGAAATAACAATTCAGTGGCTGCAAGGGGATGCAAAGAAGCATAATCTAAGAGTGATAGATATCAGTGAAGAAGCAGGGGTCAACACAAACAAAATTAAAAGGCTATTTACAGAAATAATAGCAGAAAACTTCCCAAATATGGGAAAAGGATACAGATGAGGCATAGAGACCTCCAACTAGCCACAACCAAAATAAATCTACATTCATAATAATAATAATAATAATAATAATAAAGATTCCAAAAATTCAGCATAAGAACAGAATATCAAAAGCTGTTAGAGAAAATAAACAGATCACCTATAAAGGAAAACCAATTAAAATCATGGCAGATTTGTTAACACAAACCATCAAGTCAAGAAGAGTTTGGAGTGAGATTTTTTAAAATCCTGAAAGAAAACAACTTCCAACCAAGATTGATGTACCCAGAAAAGCTATCTTTCAAAATTGATGGAAAAATAAGATACTTCCACGATAAAGAACAACTGAAGGAATTCATGATCACCAGACCAACCCCAAATAGAGTGCTAAAGGATAGTCTATAGAGAGATAAACATGACAGTGGTTCCAAGAACGGTAGCAGAGGAGGATTGCCAAACAAGACAGGTAACTGAACAAAGTGGAGGGCCAACAACAGTAGGACAACATGGCAGAGACAAACCAATGTATGCTGGTTGTAACCATTAATGTAGATGGCCTCAGGTCAGCAATAAAAAGAAACACAGGGAGAGTGTATCAAGAAATAGTGATCCATCAATATACTGTATATGAGAAACACATTAACTGAAAATGAAATTCATAGACTGAATATCAAAGGGGGAAGACAATTGTTCTTTGTGACAGGAGAACAGAAAAAAAAAGCAAGGATAACTTGCCCATCAACCACAGAATGAATAAGAAACATATGGTATTTTCATACAATGGGAAGCTATTCAGCTATAAAGCAGAATAAACTGTCCTTCTGTTTTGATTATTTCTATCCTATTGTGTTTTATTTGATTTTATTATGTGTGATGGTATGGACAACTTTGTTGAGGAAAATGAGATATTATAGTAGCCATTGTTCATTTCCTGTTATCTGGTTTTGAAGTCCTGGAATTTTTTTATTCTTTTGAATAGTTTTATACTATTTTGTTATGTTTGATATTATTGTGTGTGAAGGTATGCTCAACTATTTTGAAGAAAACAAGACATGGTAGCCACTGTTGATGTCCTATTGTCTTGTTGTGAAGTCTTGTGTTGCTTTCATTGTTCTGTTCTGATTTGCTTTGTTCTGTTTTATTCTCTTTAATGTAAAAAATTTTAAAAAGAATGATTAATTCTAAAACAGCTAAAAATATAAAAAAAATCAAATGTGACTTGTGAATTGGTAGCAAATTGATTGTGGTGGGAAGTTCAGTGCTGACGTAGGTCGCTGCTCTGATGTGTAACTCTTCTCCCTCACTTTCTATGTTCTTATTACTGCTTCTTCAGGATTTTCCAGAGGAAGCTAATGGAAGTCATATTCTTTTTTGCTTGGCTCATGCTAAATAATTCATTAATGTTTTCAAATGAGAACTAATTGTGTCATTTCTTCATAAGGTGAAAACTGCTTTAATAGAAAACCAAATTCAAACTCTTTGTCTGAAGCTGCAGGTCCTTTCCAGGGAAGATTAACACTGTTTGGCCTTTGATTTTCACTGAGTGGGTGTTAACCATTGCCCTACACTCTCCAGCACTGTGCAGCCTTCTCTGGGACCGGATGTGGCCCTATTATGTAGAGTGTAATGGCTGATACATGGCCTGAGCCTAGTTCTGGCTCTTTAGGTCCTGTCCAGAGACTCCTTCTCTGGAAATTGAGTGTTTCCACCAGCACTGGCACAACCACCCTGAAGGTTAACACAACTGAGTCCATTAAAGTGGAGCCTGTATACTTTATGACCTGGAAATGAAAATTCTTGATATCTTCTCCAGAGAAACTCATTCCTGGACAACAAGACATGCATCTGTTGGCACCCTTCTGACTGACTCTAAAAGCAGGCAGAAAACTGTAGCCATGGAGCCAAGTGGGACCACAACTTCCCATCTCTTTTTAAGTTCAACATTTTACATGTGAAATGAGAATGATAACACATGGAGACACATTTTGAGTTTCTGAAGAAATAATACTTGAGCTTTGTACAGTATCCAACACATACATTTTCAATAAATGTCAAGTAATAGTTTTGGTTTTAAATTAAATTTTAATTGTACAAAAGTATGTTTTCCTTGCAAAAATGGAAATATTATATATAATGGCAAAGTGCCTTTCAGTTATTTATCCTCCACAATTTTGTTCTTAACATCTTTGCCCTCTATTGAGAGCTAATTGTTCTGGCCATTTTTTGATATACTTTTCCTGTTTGTTTGCTACACATGGATATAATTATATTTGTGTGCCTAGTACAAATAGTTCATAGTTTTCACTCAATTGTGGAATAGTTTCAAATCAATCAAAATTAATAATTGTAGATAAGATTACCACTGCAGAGTCTCTTAGGATGTGTGCATCACTTATTTTACCACTTGCACAAGCACTGCCACAAGCAACATCTTTATGGTTTATGTGTGCAATGTTTGACTAGGGGAATGATCAGGAATGGGACATGTAGACTCCTAAGGAGCACAAGTTTAACTTCTACTAGTTCTATATGACAAGAACTCAGGTGGGGGAACTAATTTACATTTCAACCAAAAAGCATGTGAAAGTGATCCTTTTCTTACAGTCTTGTAAAATTTGTAAATTTTAAAAATTCTGACAGTCTTGTGGGAGATAAAAAAGTGTCATTTGTGGTTCTGACTTAAAAATTGTAAGTTATCCTTTGTGTTTCTAGGTCATATTAATTTCTTTATTATAGATTGCATGATATTATGTATTGCCTATGTTCTCACTGGCTTATTTGACTTTTTCTTATTGAAATGGGATAGATGTCCTTTGTTTTATGTTTTACTTTTGCATATATTTTAACTTTGTTTATGGTGTCTTTTATGAAAAAGAAGTTTTAACCTTTGATGTGTATAGATTTACAATTTTTTATGATTTTTATTTTTTGTATCTTTTTAAGCATAATTTTTTGTATTCTGAAAATCATAGATATATTTTCTAATATTTTACTTAAGGACTTATACAGACTTTAAAAATATTTCTAAAAACACTCCACGTTTTTTCTTAAAAAAAAAGTGTATCCCCAAGAACCTGTTATTGACTAATTTGTCTTTGTTCCTAAGCATCACCTTCATTAAGTTTCAAACTCTTATACATGCACAGGTCTATTTTATTTTTTGAGTATTTTTAGAAATCTGTTTCTCCTATACTAACCACCAAAAAGTTGCTAAAACGTTCAATCTGTCTTGACATCTAAGAGGGCTTGTTCTTAGTCTCTTATAAAAGTGTGTTGGTCATTGTGTTCATTTCCTCTTCCAAATGAATTCTGGAATTGAGCTGAATGCTGCAAAAAGGACTTAAAGGGCTTTAATTGAAATCCTCTTCAGAGGGGGCTGGGGATTTAGCTCAGTGGCATAAGCATTGCAAGCAGGCGGTCGTGAGTTTGATCCCCGGGACCAGAAAAAAAGAAAAAGAAAAAAAAAAAAAAAAAGGGAAATCCTCTTCAGTGTGTGGAATCATTATTCGAGAAGTGGTGGTGACAATGGTGATCATGAAGATGACAGCTTCTTCTAACCATTGCGCTTTCTGGAGTTCACAGGGTCAGCTGCAACAAGCAAAGAAAGATGATGGTGTTGACAATGAGCCACCTCTTTCTTATTATTTCTCTTCTTTCTGGATTCCTTTCCCATGGCTGCATCTGCTAAGAACTTACACTGATGGGATCTGAGAAATCTTGGATTGAGAAGGTTAAACATTCCTCAGGAGGAAGCAGTACTCACTCATGGTGCTTCATCTATAGCATCGAGGCTTCCCATCACTGGCACTTCCTGCGGACTATCTGGGACGTGGTGACCCAGGTTTCATTCCATGGTCTCCCTTTGGCTGTCGGGAGTGAGACTGTCTGCCCTGTCCCATGTGGACTCCTTCCAAATATGCTACCTCTTCCAAGAGAGGAATTCTTCCAGCAATTGTTTCAGAACAGTGTCAGTGAAAAAAGGTTACTGTGAGTGAAGTCAAATTTCAGTGAGATTTAGTCATTCACAAAAGCACAGCCATGTTGGTCTGAAATATTTAAGTTCTCCAATCGCAATGATGCTTGGTGTCCACACGGACTGGAAAACTTATAAGTTAAGGACCTCTTCTTCCAGGGCTTTCTGGAAACTTCTTCCTGGGAATTACTCAAAGGCCAAGACTTGTGGGAAGCCTAAGACTATTTATTTATTTATGTTTGGTCATAATCTTTCATACTCCTGGGAGATTTTCTAAAGTGAAATTTACACTAAAAAACTTTTCCAAGCTTTAAATGATACATGTTTTATTTTTGAAAAAGTTGGAGAGATTTTTCTCTCCTATACTTGTAAGTACCCAGGGTACTAAAATCATCATTATCATCATCATCGTCATCATCACCATCATCATCAATAAAAACAACATGTTAACCTTTCAACAAAACAGACTAATGGTCTGCAGATAAGGCAGCATCTACGTGAGCACTTAGCTCCAGCTATGTAAAATAAGGATAATAACAGCCTCTATCTGTCAGAGCAAAGGTGAAGAACAAATGAGCTGATGCCTGAGGAGAAACCTAGAAAAGAAAAAATAAATTGTAAAGCTTTGTACAAATGTTATTTTGCCACTTAGCACTGTGGGAAGTTATAAATGAAACAGTGATCTTGATTTCTGCCCTTGAGACACTTAAAGCCAGCGGGAGCCTCGGATCCAGGTGGAACAATTAAGGAGAAATTGTGAGGCAACTTGGAAGTAAACTCCTGCAAATATCGTGCAAATTGTAGCCTAGAGTGCTCTGATTGCAGGGAGTTGCTGTCTTTGAAACTAACACCAGCACCTGGCTGGGAAGGTCCAACAGCCCAGTTTTCAACAGATGGCCTCTCCTGTGGACTCCTTCACAGCAGCAGGAGTCTCTCCTCATTGTCCTTCCTCCCCACTTCTCTGCCTTTAAGAAGCTCTTGGGGGAAATTTCACAGGGAAGCCTCTAGCTCCCAGGCCCCTGTCTTCCCAGCAGACTTTCTAACTCTATGACTTTTCCTCTTTACACACGACAACGTGAGGTCCATTCTGACACAGTTGGGCAACTGCTGTGCTCCGTGGCACCTGATCCTGATGGACCCGTAGCAGGCTATCTGTCTTCAGCTCCAGGTCAGAGGCTGTGTTATGATCACTTCATTTATTATGCTCTCGTTTTGAAATGGTGATCGCAGGACCTGCTGTTCTTTCCTCTAGGGAAGTCAGGTGCGGGGACACAGGCACAGGTCATTAATTTGCCAGAATAGGAGATGCAGTCTTGGCAAATACAAGAAAAAAATCCTAATTCACATTACATCTAGCAATTCATTAATTCACAAATGATCACAAGAAATATGAAAAGACAAGGTAGAGGACAGATAGACCTGAAACCAGACAAGGCTTTATCACTAAGGTGGATGTGTCCAGGCTCGGCACTTCTCTGAAAGCTGTAGTTCTCTCGTTAAATGAATCTCTTGTCACTACTATGTTGGCCACCCAGATAAATGAGTGTGTGCTGCCTTTTGGGGTCCAAATGTAGGGAGAAATAAGGTCTGTCTTCTTTCTTCTTTCCTTCCTGCCTGCCTCTCTGTTTCCCTGCCTCTTTGCCTTCCTGCCTGCCTTCAGGAAATCCACACTTTAAATTGGTTCTAAATTAAAGACACTATGAGTACATTTTCCAACTTCAAAATTGGGAGAAGCAGTCTGATGAAAACAGAGCATATTTAAAATTCACTGGAAAGCTCAGGATATGGTCATGATAATTACAGATGAGACAAATCTATTCAGATGGATTGATTGCTCTTTGGGAGTCTGGACGACTGATGAGATCTCAGGTCTTGAATTATTGAAAGTATAGTTAGTATCTGTGAACCTTGCAAGGAAAGCTAGTGAAATTTATGTGATGAAACTAGCACATGAGAGGTGCATGATATGTTTTAGTTTTCCTCACTAATTTTAAGTCACCTTTGACTTGGATAGTAAATAAGAATGATTAAATTTTAGGCAGCTTGAATGATTTGTATTGGAAGTGATTTTAAAATCTAGAGCTGCAGGAAGAATGTAGTATTTCAGTTACTAGAGTTCAGATATATCTTGTTTAATGAAATAGATATGCTCCCTAACCCATTAGCATTACTATTTGTAAATATAATGATATCATTCACACTTGGAATTTTCTCCTGTTAATGGTATTCTAGAGGAATCCTTTCCTTTAGAAATGGGATAGAATCAGTAGTTTGGCGAATTTTGAATTTGGCATACTATTCTAGGTGTCCTTGAAGTAAAAGGCAGTCAATTGTTCAGGTTTATATATCTTTAATTGGGAATTTTTTCTGATAGATATTATTTTTGTAATAATCGATCATATATTTCTCTCAATAACCTTAATTTTGTATATAAGGGCTTCAGGTTTAGTAGCTTTCTCAGGGCTCACAGAGTTAATGAGTATTATAACCAAGATTTGAATCCAGACCTCTTACCTTATCTTGCTCAGTCTTCTATTATTAGGTCTGATATTGAGTCTCAGTTAACTCACCAATAAAATAGGAATAATGAGACCTTCCTGCTTCCTGCATTCTTCCTGACTTGCAGTAAATCCATGCTTTAAATTGGCTCTAAATTACAGCCACCACAAGTACATTTCCCAATCTCAAACTTTTGAGACAGTCTGATGAAAAGAGAGAATAGTTGAAATCCACTAGAAAGCTCAGGATATGATCACTATAATTATAAATGAGGGAAATCTCTGCAGACGGATTGATTGCACCTCTTCAGTCCAGATATGTGTAAGAATTAGAGAAAATAAGAATAAAACACATGGTGCATAAACAAGAGTCATTAACTGTTTGCTGCTTATCATCATTGTCATTAATAGTGGCAGTAAGACGTATTTAGATGCCTTCCTGTCGATTGTAAATATGGAACCCATAAGAGAGAAAATTTTTGTATTGATTCAATGAGATCTTCCTGGTCAAGAAGACATGTTGAATATGGTTTCCCTGTGTTGTAGAAAACCTAATAAATTTTCAAACTCATTAGAGATGCCTTAGATTTTCCAGTCACTTTCTTTCTATCAACTGTATCACCCCAGGCTTAAAGAGTATGGCTTATTGACTTATGGCCCATCTGAATGAGCTGGATTTGAGTTCTGTGCCTGCCACCTGCAAGCATCAAAGCTCTCCCTTCACATTTTCAGTTCAGAATGTCCTCATAACAAATGCTGTCAATGGAAGGTCATAGTTCTCCTAAGCCCCAACTCTGGTCCAGGTTTCTTAGATGTAGTCTAGAGTTTGCAGTCATAACTCTTTTCAAATATCTTACTCTTAGAAACTGATGAAGTTTTCTTTCTTCTGAAAATAATATGCTGCGTAATCTTGTATTATGGGGTTCCAGATAGTTAATTCTGGATTAGCAGGAAGTATGATTATATAAATCAGCTTGAGCTACTGTAACAAATTACCATAAACCAGATGCCTTAAACATAAGCCTTTGTTTCTTATAGTTTCAGAAGCTGAAAGTCTAAGATCAGGGTGTCAGCACACTGGGGGCTGGTGCAGATCTTCCTTGTTGTGAAAATCTGTGTCCTCATAGGGCAGAAAAGAGGGGGATGTGGGAGGAATGAGAGAGAGAGGAGAGAAAGAATTGCTCTCATGTGTTTTTTTTTGAATAAGAGCACTAATATTATTGATTAGGCTCCATCCTCATGATCTAATTACCTCCCAAAGGCACACTCTTCCTGTATCACCACATTGTGGGTTAAGATTTTAACCTAACAATTTTGGGAGGACAAAAATGTTCAGCATATAGCAATGATCAATCCATTTAGAGACATCTTATAATTGCTTTCTGTGCCTGGCTGGGAAGAAAATCTATGCACATAATAAAGAACTAACCTAGTCAACTTCCTATTTGAGGAAGATTCTGCAGGATGGAATATGCTACAGAACCTCCCTTTGTGCTCACATAAGTAATAAGGCCTTGTGTTGAATAGTCATTGAACAAACAGACCAACCAAATGAGGAAAGGGAAGTTCTTGGCTCTAAATAGTTTTTAGAGTTCATTGGATTCCATAGTGAAACAAGGCAATGTTTTTTCAGTTGAAATACTCATTCTTTCTCTTTCTTTTTCAGTTTTCTCTGCTTATGCATTATAGGTGCCCTGCAGTTTTCACCAGCTTTCCCAGCAGAACTAGATCCATCTCACTCATACGTTTCTTTTTCCAGATCTTTTAACCAGAGGTTGAGCACAGCTATGGCAGCTGCACTTCTTCCATTTTGCACTTTCTGTGTGACTGGAGCTGCTAAACAAGTCCTGCTTCTCAACTCTTTCTGGTTTTTTCCTTTTGGTACTGGGACTCAAACTCACAACCTTGCGCTTGACAAGGAGGTACTATGTTTATGTTGCTGAACTATATGCCTGGCCCTGAACCTCAGCTCTTAACCCCATAAATTACCAGCTATGGATTTGCTAGTCACTTCTCTGAATCTTGAATTCTCCATGAGCGTAATGAGAATAATAATGCTTAACTCATGAGGTTAACAGAAGGATTTGAGTACCCCCACTTATTTAGATGTTTTTTAATCACATACTAATCCTCAAAATCAGGAATCAAACTTATTTGTCTTTACTTCTCTAGTACCTATTTCAGTGCTAGACTTTTAAGAGGTTCTCGATTATATTTTGTGGGAAAAATTAAATAAATGGACAGCATATTAATAACTGCTAATATTCACATAGTCCTTGCCATGGATATGGCACACTATTAAGTGCTGTGAATATATTAAGTCATTAACCACAGAAATGGCTATAACAGCCATCATAGAATGGTATATTACTTCTTATCTGAGTGTAGAGCTGAAATTATAGGAATAGAGCATCTGTGTGACAGAGTGTGTGTGTCGTGTGTGTGTGCGTGTGTGTTTGAAGAGGACTGAGGGTTTGTTTTGTTTTTGCTTTTTGTTTTTTGAGACAAGTTCTTGCTAAATTGCTAAACTGCCCAAGTGGAACTTGGATTTATCATATTTGTGCCGTAGGCTTCCAGAGTGTTGGATTATAGGATTGTACTGCTGTGCCTCATGAGTTATTATTTCAAAAGTCAAGTCTCAATCCAAATTGTTAAGTATGGAGGCATTCTTGAAACTCTTCTGGCAGCATTTTCTTTTTTGCTTTCTTCTAACAGTACTCCCTGGGCTTGTTTAGTTGTGCCTGCCTTCTCCAAGAGCTCTAGTTAGGCAGACCTTTTGCTATCAAACTGGCTATTTCTGTGTCTCTCCTTTGGCTCCATGGTATCAGCTATTTATAAACAAATTCAACCTCTGGTAGTAATGGCTGGTAGTGGAATAAATCATAAACTTTATTTTCCATATTATACTTACTTTATCTAGATCATCCATGCTTAAGTCTAAAAGGGAATAATTTGGGAATGTTTTTCAGGTTGACTTTCAGTTTTTCTACTGACAAAGGGAATTGGAAAGCATAAAAAAGGAATAGAGTTGGGAAAGGATGGATTCAATTGTATTCTTAATGAAATAAGCCCAAGAAACAGAACAGAAGAAAGAGCAGTATCTCAGGTGTGAGACCTAGAAGAGATGACCAAGTCTTGTTCTGTGAGCACTAGAGTACTGTCACCTGTAATTATTACAGAAAAGCTTCATAAAACTTTATAAGAGAAGAAAAAGACCTGTGAATATTGCTCACAGCATGGGTATATTTGAAACACTTTTTCCATTGAATTTTTGAGTGCTTATCTATTGAGCAGGCTTAGTATGCAATGCCTCTGGGATGAGTGTCCCAATATTGGAAATATTTTCATGGTGCCAATATATTGTCAATATATTGTTTGAGATAAACCAAACAAACTTTGATTGAATCAGTGGCTGAATTTGTTTGAAACAACCAATGTAACTTTCAGGTATTACAAATTAAGCAGTCGTGATCCTTAATGAATTCAGAGATGTCATATCAATGGTTTGGCAGAAATAGTAACTTACGTTTCTCTTTGTAAAGAGCTTATTAAAATCTAGGAAACAGTATGGGTTAGTGGAAAAAAGCAGCGTGTTACCCAGGATATCTAGTTCTTAGTTTATCTCCAATTGCAACTAGTACACGTTAGATCTTTAGTGGCTTTGTCTTCTAGTATTACAAGCCTATGACAATAAAAATTTAATATTTAAAAATCTTTTATTTTAAAATTTTAATATTCTAAGTTATTTATTCATATTTGGGAAAACCACAATATTTCCTAAAAAAAGCTCTCACAGTGGTTGATGATAGAATGCATCTTCTAGAGAGTTTCTACTTCAAACAGTGTGACTAGGGCTTCCTTTACTCTGTCCTGCAGCCCAGGGAAGTGTTGAACATGAAAAGAGCAATTCTTCCCCCACAAAAATCTTTTTTTGAAGCCTATGGAACTGTCTCCAACTGTTTCCCTCATTTTTTTTACCCACATTTCATCAGTTCCAGTGTGCTGTGATGCTCCTGTTTTATGAACTCTCAAGAAGTTGTCAAAGAAAGCTTTGTGTGTCATCTACCTCCTGGTCATATAACTGTAAGTTGCATCCAAATTGTACTTGATAATCCGTGGAAGGATGTCTGCTTTAGGAATGATGAAGCAGGTATTTTTTGTTGCACTCCTTTTGTTTCTTGTCCTTGTCCTTTTGCTGATATATTATCCTAACTTCTCCATTTCTTCCTGAGACAATATGAATTGAGAACTTCTTAATATAATGTAGCGCTAAATCCCTCATTCAGTGCTTTAAAAGCACCAAAATTGAGTGTTCTCTTTTTTAAAATAAATGCTAAATTATTTTATGTATGTGTGTTACATATTGTCTGCACATTTTTCAACTTCTCTGAAGCTCAGAGTAATTTTACAGTAAAATATTCAACTCATTTGTATAGGGTAAGATAACAATCCACGTGTTTCTCATATGCTGCATATGCAGTGTTTGGTCAAACTTCCTGTTTGAGTGTAAGGATTTAAGGTTTAATCTGGCAAATTCACTGAGTAATCCAGGTACTCAAATCTGCTAGCCAAGGAATTGTCACCAAGGGTAGTGTTTGGATTGCTTGCCATAACCCCAAATCTGACAAACTAAACAAGAGAAATGTATTTTCTTGTAGTTCTGGAGACCAGAAGTCTGACAGCAAGATGCTGGCACAGTTGATTTCTCCTGAAGGTTCTGAGGAAGCGCACATCCCATGCTGCTCACCTAGCTCCTGAAGGTTACTGGCAATCCTTCGCGTGCCTTAGCTTGCAGATGTGTCCCTGCCACCACTGCCTGCAGCTTCCTGCCACCATCTCTCCTTCTAGATGTCTTGACGCTTCCTTTCTCTTATAAATACACTTTCATTGAATTTAGAGCCTGCTCTAATCCCGTATGACATCATCTAAGTTAATTTCATTTGTAAAGAACCTACTTACAAAGAAGATCTCATTTTAAGGTTCCAGATGGGCCTGAATTTGGGCTGGAGCGGATGCCATGCAGGCATAGTACAGTATAAAAGTGGAAGTACTGAGTGATGGAGGAACAGCCAACCACAGGAAGGCAAGGGGCTGTGCAGAATCTAGAGAATGAGACCTGCTTTAATGTGTGTTGATCTGAATATCTGCAAGAAATTTTATAATATTTTGTATATTAAACTATGCTTTACACACCTTTATTTAGCTAGTGTGGAGAACTAAAAGGAAAAACAGCAAAGGGCTTAGCAAGACTGGCCAGGAAGACTTTCTAGTATGGTGACATCTTGGGATGTTGCTAGGGTGACAGAATGGAGCACTAGTTGCAGGTAGCAGGGGCCCACATATTTTGTGCTGACTCCTTCTGCCCCCTGCTTTCCTGTCTTGCTCCTGAAATTCCTCTCTGTGTATCGCTTGTGCATATTTCTTTATCTTGAGAACTCTTTTCTGGAGAACTGAAGTTACAAGATTATCAGAAGCAATTACTTTCCAGTTTCACTTGAGGATAATATGTGCTTGGCAAAGCACATATTTGGAGACCGGGGCTTGTTGACATAGATGGTTCAAATGAGCCCACTATAATGCATGTAGACCTAAGGTGACCCAGCTGGCTTCATTATATCCCATGACTTGTTGGCAAGTAGCAGTCCAGAAGATACTGCCCGCACAAAGGGCATGAATAGAGGTCTTTCAAACACACTGCTGAGGTAGGTGTCCACTTCTGCTTTGCGCCTCCCCATCCTGAGACTTTCGCTTGCTCTCCACTGGGGCTACACCCCTAGTTCCTCTGTCCCCCTCACCCTGAGCAGCCACGGAACACTCAGTTCTTTGTTTCCATCTCAGAAATGTTTTTAAAAACTGACTACTTGCCTTTTTACAAATTCACAATCTTGCCTTCTCCTCCTGGACCATTGAAACAGTGCCCTACCTGGTTAGACACTGGCCCTGTCCCCTTTTGCTACATCTCTGCATTTGAGCACTGAGCTTCCAAAAGTGAATATCCAAATTGTGTCATTTTTTCTTTAAAAAAACCACAAAAATCTAAGAACTAAAGCTGAAAACAATTTTGAGAGACCAACGTAAACCTATGAATTCCCATTGCCTGCAGGATTAAGTTAGACTCCAAGGTATACTTAAAATATTCCCATGCTGTGTTTCACATTACATTCCCTGGATATCCATGCAATGTCATGTCCCCCACTCTGTGTCATGCACAACAGACTCTCGCTTTGCATAAACATTCTGAGCCTTTTTCACTCATCCTTTTCTCTGTCCAGAACAAATGAGGTTCCTCTTTTGTCTTGACGTATCCTTGTGGTATTACAGTTGCATCATTGTACACTGCAAAGCCTACTAAGGCTTTCCCAGGCCATTTCACTGCTATCTGAGGTATGCATGTATCTGAGGTATGATTAGATTAAAATCATCCACACTGAACCATGAGCTTCTTTCGGATGGACCTCATATCACGAGCACCACTCACTCCACAGCAGTTAGCTGTTAGATACAGAGAAAATATTTTTTGAAGATTAGAAGGATCTGGAAATTTAGCACCCCACCAATAAATCCCTTCAAAAAAGAACAAAGCAAAACAAAAACCCAATAGTGGTGGTGAATTGAAGCATTACTTTGTACCATATATAAAGGAAAATCTAGGATTGGAATCTCTTACTGTATTTGTATTAGATGACTACTGGTAGACAAGGCAATTTTAAGTCACTGATATTTTTCTTGGGCAGAACCTGCTAAACCATGAGCCAGATCCACTGATCAAAGGGAATAGTACTCTCCATTCCTTCCTCCTTGTTTCTGGATGGCCAATACCTGTTAAATGACTTCTTAGCATCAAACATTTCCTGTGTAGCACGGTGGTGGCAGTTCACAATTATCTAGTCTTGACTCCACTGGGAAGTGATAATTAGCTGCTAAATGTTAACTGGATTACAGCAGGATTGCTCCCAACAGTTATTTACCACCTCTTCAGGGGATGGACTTTGAATGTTGCTTTCTACTTACTCTTCCTGTGCAGCTGCTCCTTCCTGATCTTTCTGCCACAGTCTATGTTATTTTTCTGTCCACTTTTGGACAGCCACATCTATTTGCTTACTTGATAACAGTCAGCATCCTAGCCACAGAAGTAGAGAGTAGAAGCACCTCTTTTAAGAGGTGGAAGCAGCCAAAAAGCTAAGAGTGCCTCTGAATTTTCCTCGAAGAGGAAGAATTTTCTTTAATCATGATGGGAAACATATTGCTAATTTTCTATGTGCAAGATACAACATAAATAGTGGGCAAGGATTATTTGGTTTTTGATGAGTTGTCTATTCTCACCATTCTTTGTAACAGATATGAAAATTAGAGCTATAGACAGATTAAAGATTTTGTTTAGTTCAGATAGACTCAGAGTTTGTGTTCTTAACTGCCATTCTGGTCATTTTGAGTTTGCCCTTACATTAATTTGGCACCAAGCCTGAGAAGATGGTCCCCCCCACACAGCACCTCCTTCCCATTTAGAGCTCCAGGAGGGAGGTGAGTCTGCTGTTACCCACAAGTGGACAACTTTGCAGAACCTGATGATCTGGGGAAGTGTTTCCATAAAGAAGGCTGGGGAAATTTTCTAGCTCGAACTCGACTGAGAATTTCTAAGGGGATTGATCTGAAATTGTCTTTACTGTTCTCTTTGAAAATGCAAAAAACACAAATTGTACCACAGACCCTCAGATAAATGAGGTTGAATTCTACAGAATGTGGACCAATTCAGACGACTGAAAACCACAGAAAGGAGACTGGAGGATACCAATTCAGACATCAAATGTATTCATCAGGGTTTCAGATTGCTTCAACTGTCACCGTAAGAAGACTGTGTGATGTTATTTATTTTATTGCACAACAAAATTTCAAGACATTCCTCACATACTGATTAGAGATTTTCTTTAATAGTATTTTCCTTCTTTATTCTACTTATTATACCAAATGTAACTATTTTTCTGAATGATCACTTAGTGAATAATAAGTTTCCATTCACTTTGGCTTTCAACTGTGGATATTTGGGAGAGAAAAGCTCTCCATGACTTGAAGCATTTTTATTCTTCTGCAATAGCACATTTGGCAGTTGTTATAGTAATCTTTGGTTTCCAAGTTCTATTTTGTCCCAGCATTTGTCTATCAACATTTATTGCACCCATAGAACACACATTATTACTGCAGCTCCCTTTTGAATGAAACTCACTGTGAATATACATCGTGGGTAAGTTGTCTATTTGGCTGTCTATTTTTTCCTAAAATGCTGCCAAGCAATTGTACTTTCGAAAGGAAACTCAGCCCCCACTGACTGACTTACTATTCAAGACACTTCCTCCTGTGTAATTTGTAATTCAGAGGTTTCTCTCGGTGTTTGTTTTATACTCCTTCTTCAACATGTATTTTCTTAGTGTTAAGTGTAGATCTGGCTCAATCTTGTACAAACTCACTTAGCATTTTAATCTGAACCTCACTTAATCTTTGTCACTTGGCTGATGTAGGCAGCACATTTACCATGTCAGTTTAATCATTCTGGAAACATTTTGTCATGAATAAAAGGAAGCTGCAGTTGTCCTCCCTCGCAGGTAGCATGAGACCTTTCTCACAGAGCTGTTCAAGGGGCCACTGTAAATTCACATTGACCTTGATTCCACGCCTGGGGAAAAGACACATGTCAAATAGCTGGACTTCTATTTTTAAGCCATTGCTTCTCCCAAGCTTACCAAACATTTGATTAAAATATTGTTTATCTTCTAAGATTCATTAGTCAACCACAGAGAAAATGACAGTGACTTTTAGGGGGCCTTTTAATGGTATTTTATCTATCCGTCTTTTCCTCAGCCTTAAAAAAAGAACGCAATTTTCACTTGCTTAGTAATAGAAATAAATCACAGTGATGGAAGTACATGAAAATTGTATCACATTTATTTTGCTCATACAAATTTATTTGCTATCAAGATCGTTACCAGTGAGCTCTGCTAAGACTAGGCTTTCTGTGTTTCACAGGTGAATGCTTGAGCTACGTGAAGTAAATAGCAGACTGGGCTTTTTCTAACCTTCTCATGTTTTGCAGTAGGAGTCTTCTTTTCCAGTCTCAGAAGCAGCACATTGCCTCAGCGCCCTCCCATGTGACCTTCCTTCTTCTCTCAGCTCTTATGTTAAAATGTTGCAAAGGATGCTCCAGAATTGGAGTTTATGACCTTCTTTATCTGTCAGGATGAGCTCCAGGTTACAGCAAAAAAACAATCCATAATTCAAGTGACTTAAATATCATCCAGGTTTATTTCTTGTCCAGTGATTGTGTGTATGCATCTTGTTAGGGCCTCTTGGAGGGACGCTCTATCTGAGAAACCAGGGAGGAGAAAAGGAATCTGACAAAAGGAGCACAGGCCTTGAGATCTTTTGATCAGAGGTGGCAGCATCCCTTCCTGCCCATCTGAAAGATCAAAGCAGGTTTTACTTCAATCCAATCCATGTATGAAGGGAGAACTCCAAATGTTTGGTCAGTAGTACTAAGCACAGCCACAGCTCCAGGGAGCACAATTCCTGCAGAGACTTCAGGGAATAGCCTGCTTGAAAATGATTCCTCATTCACAGCCCAGGTTCAGCTCAACACATACACTATGGGTGGCTACACAATTTGTGAGGTTCACTGTATAATGAATATGTGTGGCCACTTGATCAAGAGTTAAAAGTTTCAGGACTCTGCATACATCTCAGGGAGGGGGAAAAGCAGGACATTCAGTGGAAGTATCTGAGGATGCTCAATTAAATATGTGTGCTTTCCTGGAGAGGCTGTGCGGAGCACAGTGGGTTGCCTGCCTGTGCAACAGTAGGGGACCATCATAGTGAATAAGACAATGTGAGGAGAAGGACTTTTTCTTTGAAAGCCCTTACAGGGAGGTGACCTCTAAATTCAAAGCATAATCACTCTCCCAACACCACTTACACTCTTGTACCTGAATGTTCTTACATTTGTGATTTCCTTAGGGATGAAGGATGAAGATCCTCACCTCTTCCCTGACTTTCTAGGAGGAGGAAGAGGAGTTATGGCAGATTATCCATGGTACTGAGCATCATTATGTCAAGACAAAGTTGGAAGCCACTGTGTCGCCCTCTTAAAACCAAGAGCTCTAGAGAGGCTGCCTGGCTTGTGTAGAATCTTTACAATTCATGAGTATTTTGATTGTTTTAATCTGAAAATGTGTACATTGGACATTTAATATTTTAGATTCAACTCTTTATGGAACCATGAGTTATGTACAGAGCTTGAAGGATAATTAAACCTTGAAGGTTATTAAACCCTCATGATCCTACTGCCCTGTATTATAGGTGTAACTTTTATGATCTTGGAGTATCAAGGGGGACTTGAATATGTTTAATGTTTTCAGGCAGAAAAAAATAGCCACAGAGAAAAAGGGCAGAATAACTTCTGGGTATTTTAGTGGAGTTGGAAGATTGGAGGAGCATCCCTGGACAGGTGCATTTACATCAGTGGTGTCTTTGGATTTCACAAGTGAGTCATCCGCATCTCTCACTGAATTAGTCAGCTTTGTCCCTGACAAGCACTAAGCATTTATATTTTGGTTCAATGTAGAGCTTCTGTGACACTTGTCTGAGTGGATGGCACATTTGCCATGAGTACCACTGAGAGGGATGATTCACTGGATTCCGGGTGAATGGATTATCAGCTAGTTAAAGCTCTTTGAACTGACCTTGAAAGTCACAGAGAAGTCATAAGAATTTATTTTCTAGAAGATGGTTCATTTTGGAGTGGCGCTGACTAAGGATAGATGGGGCATTCATAAGAAAAAAGACACACCCCTTGTTGGCTTCTTTGTGGATGCAAATTAAATCCAGAGAGAAAATGCTGGGCAGTGAGCCAACTCCAAGGTGCTATGCTGGCTCAAGTTTACACTCTGTTCTTGAGCACAAACAGCTTGTAAGTAAGACAGGAATTTGGAAAAGTCGTATGGGTGTTGGAAGGGGCAGAAGGGGTGAGCCCATTGTAATATCTGACCTCATGAATTTTAATCCTGTGTATTAATCAAAATGTGTGTTAATGAAAATCTTTACACAAAGTGTTCAGATACAACATGAGCCAGTTTACCATCTTGCTGTTTTACTGTCACAACCAGAAGCCTGGTGCTTGATAGGAAGTAGAGAGAAATTGAAACCTGATGTCTCTGCACTGTATAGGCAATACATTTGTTCTTAAGTTTTCACTTTAGGATGTAAGACTGTCAGATGGGAAGTTTAAAGGAGATAAAGTATGAGTTGGGCTAGGTAGTAATTAAAATTTGTAGGGTCTTTAGTTTTTGTTTTATTTTCTATTAAGGTGTTTGAGCAAACGATGCTGATTTGCTTAGACTATTTGTGAATATTCCTTTATTGATAAGTTTTTTTTTGTCTTTTTCGTTTTTTATCGGTACCAGGGATCAAACTCACGACCGCTTTCTTGCAAGGCAGGTGCTTATGCCACTGAGCTAAATCCCCAGACCCCCTTTATTGATAACTTAAAAGTGTTAGTTTATTATTAAAGTGCAAGGGATAAATAATAGAAAAAATATTTTAGTCTATGCAAGCTGAAACATTAGTAGAGAAGGTTTTATTGAGAAGGACTTGAAAGCATGATGGTTGCAATCAAACGGGCTAAAATTTAGCTGAAATTTGTCTTCTACCATCTGATCTGGATCTACCATCTGGAGGTGTTATTTAATCCTTCTAAGTATCTGTTTCTGAATATGTAAAATGAAGATTATGTTCTATGTACATTGAAGCATTGACATGGACCACACATGAAAGCCCCCATCCTGGTGTGTGTTATAACTCAGGTTACAGTGCCCTACAGTTTCCCTTGCATATTCCTAGGGTCTGATGTCAAACATGAAGAGAGATATAGGTCTCATGTCTATCAGTCAGAGAGTCCATACAGTACACATTTCCCTCATTTTGAGTAGAAGATTCTGGTAAAATATAGACTCTAGTTTTTTCACTTTATTTATAACTTCCTTATACAAGGGCTTAAATAAAATTTTAAAAAATTACAGCAAAAGAAACCACATGCTATTATCAGTGCCCCCCGCCCCATTTTAGAACACCTATCCCATCATTCTTGCCACTTTCTGCAGCAGTTCTGGAGTGCTCTTCTGTGAGTGTCTTTAGGAGATGTGATTATAAATACGGCGAGCGCTGCTGTTGAGTGCCACCCAACAGAAAGACAGGTTCATAAAAAACATTATGCTGCATTCCCATTCACCTTATTCACCAGATCTGGATCTTTAGAGGTTAGTTGAATGGCAGTTGTCTTCTACTACAATAATTTAAAAATTTAAACATTGATTTTAGGTTTTAAAGCACATCATTTAGTTTCAAGTTCCGCCTTCTTGTGATGGCTCCACTCAGTTCTTCTCTGCTGGCAAACATCCACCAGGAATGATGACCTTCCTTCCTAGGCTGGGTCCATACATTCCAAAATGAACAACTCAGAATCTAGCAATTAGAATGACTTTTATGCTTTTTTAGAATTTGTATTATGTCATAAAAACTAATGTTTATTGGCCTCTAACTGTATTCCAGGCCAGTTAAAGGAAGCTTATGCAACCCTTTCTTTGGTTGAAATCATGCTTATAACTTCAGGCAGAAAACAGCTAGAAACAAGGCCACTTTGTGTGAGACCCACAGGTACATGCAGCACGGAAGAATGGGCCATCTTTGTCCAGTCTCTCTGTCCTGCCTCAAGATACCTCAAGACACTTCTGTGAATTTCTTGGACCTATCAGAAAACTGGCCCTTCCTTTGGGAGTCACTAAAGACACAGAGTCAGGTAAGCACTAATAGTTCAGCCTCTGTTCACTTACTTCAGTAGTGTAAGCACTGGACAAGACAACAGAGAGGTTTCTAGCTGCCTCTGGCTCCCTTCCTAACCAGTGACACTGGACAAGGAGCAGATGAACCAGTACAGGGGAAAGGGCTTTGTTTTGTGACACAGGGAGCCTCCTGCCATTTTATGAATCTGGGGGCCTGAGAAGCCCTTGCTTTTCACCTGCTTCCCTTCACCTTGTACATAGGCACTGAGGCTGAGAACTCCTGTATGTGTGGGAGCAGTGCCAGGGATGGACAGGCAGGCTCCTCGGCTCAGCTTTATGACTCTCAGGCTGTGCTCCAAGCCTGCTTTGGGCACGGCAACTTCCTGTCATGAAGCCCGCTGAGCAGAGTAGAGCTTTTGAAATCACCTGTGGTTGGGCACCAGAGTCCCCCTCCTTGGGAGGCTTTGAACATTTTTTGAGGAACTATGGGACTACTTGCCAGCATATAGGGTTGCTTTGCAAAGAAAAGAGGTGGTCATTTAGCTTTTGGGGATAGACAATTTGAATCTATTCTGTGATAATATATAATTCATATTTACATGAATCAGCTTAGTAAACTCACATTAGCTTACACTACTTATCATGCTCATAAAAGATCAGAGGGCTTTTCAGTTCCCTTATTTTTGTCATTTATTGATTATGTCTATATTGTTGTGGCTCTTCCAAGTGGTGGCCTGAAAGGAACTGGCAGTGGTGTTATAGCATTAGTGGCTTGAAAATAGGAAAACTTTTATTAAATAAAGTGTCAATTATTGTTTATAGTCAATTCCATGGTTGCTTAGAGATTAGGGGCAAATGTTGCCAAATATAGATGCCTTGTCTCTCAAATAAAATTAATTATTTGGCATTTACATGGCATTTTATATGAATTAAATAAATTTTTATTAATGATTATCATGTATCTTTTGGAATTTCAGTGGCTCTGTGTTACTTAATGAGTAAATTGATCTTTATTTCCTAAAGGAAAAGCAAATAAGACAAAGTCAGAAACAACTTTAGTATATAACAGTCCATTTAAAAATGTTTAAATGTAAGCAGAAATTTAGCTTGAAGAACCTGGCTTTAGAATTCACTTGCATATTACTGTCAGTGGACTTGAATGGCCCATTGACATTTGTGAGTTAAACTAGCTTTTGAGAATTTTTTCCAGGTCAGTTGAAGTCAATATATACAATAACTCATAAACAAGGTCACTAGGTTCAATTTTGGAAGCAAGTTTAAATAGCTGCAGATAAAAGTTTTTGGTAAGGATATTGTAAATGGTAATGTAATAATATCTTACACAAGACTCTTTCTAAAAAGTGGAGCCATAATAGAATTGTGGGCTCCTATAGAATACTAAGAAGTGATTGACAGAAATTTGATAATTATGTCATGCTTTGTAGCTATAGACATACTGTGTCATGCCCAGGAAGTGGTAATTGATGAAGCTTTTCCATCTTGGGAGGAGGTAGAAACTATTATGTTACTTCAAAAGCAGAGGAAATGAGAAAAAGCAATAGTTTGCAAATAACTGATGTTTTAATTTCCAAGTTACATTTTCTCTTTCATAACCATAACCAAAGAGGAGGGTTAAGAATTCTCTCCTGGCTCCTGTCTTGTTTATCTACCTTGTCAGAGAAACATGAGAAAGGGGAGACAGAGCACACTCAGGGTTGGCTAAGGACACAACCCTCTGGAGGATAGGATTTACATTTAATTAGGGTTTTGGAATAAATAGAACTAAGCTCAATTCCTGCCAACTTTTTTTTATTCATAGGGAGAGGACCAGCAAGAATCAAACTTCAAAAATCCTGAGGAAAGGTGGAAAGACTAAAAAGTTCACCATTTTAGAAAAGCAGATATTAATTTGTTGGTAGGACTATAGAGGATAATAGAAAATAGACTGTCATTATCTAGTTCTGTTTCTTGTTGGTCAAGCCTAGGTTCTAGGCTTGTTTTGATACTAGACTCTGAGCTCTGCAAAGGGGAAGTTATGGAGAAGCTAGAGTGTTTGAAGAAACTCAAGATATAAGGAAAAAGAGGAAGCTAAGCCATGAATGAACAAATCTTAAAATGTTATGGGACATGAGCTGGACCTACTGCTGTCCTAGTAATGGCAGTAGAAATACAGAACCCTACATGAATGGATTCGGAGACATCTCCATCCTGCTATTTTTGCAGTAAGAATCTTCCAGACAATTACCCCCCACCCCAACAAGTAGTCATCTCAGTCTATGAAACTTTTAGAGTAAGACACCATAGCCCGTGATGTACTTCAACCAAAACAGGAAGCTTTTAATTAATGGAGGCCTTCCCTGTAGCTTTTCTTTAAACTGAGATCCTAATCTTCAGAGTCAAAAAGACTAAGATCATTCTCCATCCTCCAGGAGGCAGAGTCTGTGTAGCTCAGAGCTGCAATCACGTTCATTCACTGCAAGGTTTTTCAGGGTAAGTACTGAACACCTTTTCTTTTTTCTTCCACTCTTTGTCATATGTGTGATTCTTCTTCCTTTTGATTTTCCTTATTTAAACAACTCTCAATACAGTGACATCTGCTGAAAGTTGTAGTCTCAAGGGTTAGGTGTCATATGGTTTGAACACTGTAGGAGAGCACTGGACAGCAGCTCTCTTATTCTCTACTCCACTTTCCCGTGAAGGATTTTAAGGGTGGCATTACGTTTGTTATGATCTCATAACTGTAAACATGCAGTCATGTGCAGTTGCAGCTCTGTTTAATTGCTGATGTTGTTACATCATGGCTCCTACCTTTTAGAATTATGGAATAGTATTTAAATTGTTGTAGCTGCTATAACAAGTTAGCATAAACTTGTGGCTTAAAAGAATAGAAATTGATTCTATCAATAGCCTGGCTTACTTCCTTCTGGAAATTCTAAGGGAAACTGTTTCTTGTCTTCCCCAGTTTCAGCTGGCTGCTGAAATTCCCGATCTGTGGCTTCTTCTTTCTTTGCTTTATGTTCAGATATCTTCACCTCTCTGCATACGGATTTGTCCTCAAACTTCCTTCTCTGTTAAAAGGACATGGTTGCATTTACAGACCACCTGGCTAATCCAGGGTAGATTTTTCCCTTCAGGCCTGTGGGGGAAATATCCCTTCTATACGTGGTCCCATGGAACCAGAAACAAGTTATCTGCCTCCGAAATACAAAGTTGAGGTAGACATAGCATAAAAACATCAGATATTTCCATTCCAAATGGGAGAAAGTAGAGAGACTAATGAGACCATGCATTCAAAGATAATTCAAAATAAGGCAAGGACATTATCCTCTGTGGGTTGGGACTCTGTGCTCTATCCCCAGCCTTTCTGCTTTTATCTGAGCCTACAACTTGGGGCTTTCTTCTGAATCCTCAGTTTTAGTCCTGTCCTTTGCTGGATGATACCACATTTGCAGTGGAGTTGTTTACTAGTCTGTTTCCTGCCTGTAGAATTTTGGGTCCGTGTGCCTTCTTACACTTTATTTTGCCTCAATCTTCTTTGGTCTATGCTGGTGATGCTTCTGCTGCTATAACAGTTTCAAAAATCCTACTGGTCTCCCATGAGTGTCACAGATTCTCATCATGAGACAACAGGGTCATATGAGGTCTTTTCTGGGTAATCCTATCTCTGCTTTTGATTTCTGTTGAGGTGGTTTGGCAGAACCACGAATGCCATGCCAGTTCTTGTTAATACTGGCCAAGTTCTTTCACAATTTTGGTCCTTATCTACAAAGCATGCTTTCCTAACAGAGAATCTCCTGATGTTTGCATCATCATCACCAACACACACACACACACACACACACACACACACACACACACACACAATTTGTTTTTTGAGTCAGGCTCTCATTATGTAGTGCAGGCTAGTAAACTCATGGCAATCTTTCTGGCTGAAGAATTTCTTAAGTCATAAAGTTGTGGTCTTTTTTTGCTTAACTGTTTATTATTTTGTCTCTTTCCACTTGAATTTTCCTGTAACAAACAAGAAAAAAATCAGTCTGCCTCTTTTACTTTATTCAAGTTAGTCACTACAAGGTTTGCTTTTCACACCAATGTAAGACAATACATAGTCAATTTGTTGCATATTTCTAACATGAGTGAGCTTTTTCAAATTTCCAGTAATATATTCTTTATTCATTTTAAGTCTTTATTGGAATCAGATTTAATAGTCATATTTCCACAAATATTCTATTTATGATAATATATATTCTCCAAGATGACAGAAGCTTTCTCCACGGTAGTCTACCTGTCTTCTACTGAAAGTCTGTCGAAGGCAACTGAGGCTTTTAGAAATCCTCAATTTCTAAAGAAATAAGTCAATTTTTTTCAGCTTCTGCTCATTATCCAATTCCAGAACAACTACACATTTCCACATACTTATTACAGATGAACCTACTCCTTGTACAATGGTACAGCTGGTCTACCTGCAGTTATAGTAAAAATGAGTATAACTTAGCTGGCTTAAAACAACAGAAATTTGTTCTGGATATAAGTCCATTGTCTAAGGGATTGTTGGCTAAAATTCTTTCCCATTCTGTGGGTTTTCCTTTCACTCTGTTGGTGGTTTCTTTTGAAGTGCAAAAACTTTTCAATAATATGAGATCCCAGTTGTTGATTCTTTGAAGTGTTTCCCATGTGGTTTGTGTTTTGTTCATGAATTTTCTGGCTACTCCTATGTCTCCAAGAATTCTACCTACCTTATCTTCCAGTATATTTAGTGTTTCTGTTTTAATATTTAGGTTTTTTATCTATGTAGACTTTAGTTTTGTGCATGGTGATAGGCATGGGTCGAGTTTCAGTCTTTGGCATGTGGAGAGCCAATTTTTCCAACACCGTTTATTAAAGAGGCTGTCCTTCCACTGAATATGTGTAGCCCCTTTGTCAAATATCAGGTGGCTGAGTGTCTTCGTTGTGTTGGCATCTTCTAATCTGTTCCATTGATCCTCGGGTCTATTTCTTTGCCAGTACCATGCTGATTTTATCACTGTGGCTTTATAGTATAGTTTCAAGTCAGGAATTGAGATGCCTCCTGCCTTGCCTTTGTTGCCCAGAATTGCTTTTGCAGAACATATAAAGAATTGAAAAACATCAAGCCCCCAAAATTCAAAGATCCTCTCCAAAAATGGGCATCTGAGATGAACACACAGTTCTCAGATGAAGATATACAAATGGCAAATAAATACATGAAGAAATGTTCACCATCACTGGTCATTTGAGAAATGCAAATTAAAACAGCTTTGAGATTTCATCTCACTCCAGAAAGAATGGCTGCCATCAAAACATCAACTGATAATAAATGTTGGCGAGGCTGCAGGGAAAAAGGAACATTGTTGCACTGTTGCTGGGAGTGTAGACTGGTGTAGCCACTATGGAAATCAGTATGGAGATTTCTCAGAAGACTAGGGTTGGAAGTTCTACTCAACCCAGCTATTCCCCTCCTGGGTATTTTCCCAGAAAAACTGAAGAGATCACACTGATATTTGTGCACCTATGTTCATAGGAGCATAATTTGTAATAGCTAAATCTTGGAAACAATCAAAATACCCACCAACTGCAGAGTGGATGAAAAAGATGTGGTATTTTTATGTAATGGAATATTACTCACCTATAAAAAGACTGATCTTGAGGCCTTCATAGGAGACAACTTGACACTATCCTCATAAGTGAAATAAATAAGAATCATATTTATAAATATCACATTGTGTCTTTAGTGTAAAAAGTAATAAGAGATGTAGGAGTAATAAAACTCAAAATGAGAAATTGCTTTGTAAAAAAGACAGGAAAAGAAAGTGCTCTAAAAGATATAACTGCATGTATGTTTAGGTGTGTAGGACTGATAACCGTATTACTAAGTGTTTGTTGGATTGTTGAACAGAACTGTTTGCAGTGTCACTGTTTAAATGTCTACTTTGTATGCTTTAATTTTGTAACTTGAATAACTATTCCTGAGGACAATATGTAATTTATCAACTAGTGATTTCTTACTTTTTACTTTTTTGAAATTATGTATTATTTCTACCCTTTTTCTATTTTGCTTTTTTTCTCTTTAAATAAAATGTTAAAAAAACGACCAACAGCAGAAATTTATTGTCTCACAGTTTTAGTTGACAGGTGTAGAAAATCAAGAAGTAGGGCTAGACTCCCTCTGGTGGTTCTCAAAGTGAAGCCCTTTCTGGCTTCTTTTGGCTTCTAGTGACTATAGGTATTATGTGACTTTCACCATCTCTGTCTTGGTTCTGTTTTTGTTGTGTGTTCATCTTACCCCAAACTCTAACTCTGATATAAGAAGACAAATATGATTACATTTAGGATTTATGCTGATAATACAGGATGATGCTACTTGATCACATGGATTGCTGTGTCCTGGTGATTAGAAAGTAGGTAGGTGTCATGGTTTATATCTGTGGCCCTCAGGCCTCATGAATTTGCATTGTGCATTTGTGATTGGTTCACTGTCTAGTGATTGGATTGATGGCGTCAGTGCTATACCCACATAGAGGTGGAGCCAGGATGTAATGTATGGCAGGAAGAAGGTGTGTCTTGCTTTTTTGTTGTTTTCTGCCTTGCTGTTTGCAGCTGCTGCCATGAACTGTGGTCCAGCCACGCCACCCTGTTTTGGAGCCAAGTATGGACTGAAACCTCCAAAAACTGTAAGAAATAAATCTTCCTTTCCCAACTTTGGGCTTCAGGAATTTTGTTTCAGCAATGAGTAAAAAGTAACTAAGACAGTAGGTTTTTTGGGGGCCATTTTCTTTAGCCTACTTCATGGCTCAAAAATTCTCCCATATCCAATTTTAAAAAGGCACATCTTTGCTGTCAGGTGTTCACTATAGCAACATCTCATTCCTGGCACCAGAAATCTGTATTAGTTTTCTATGGTTGGTACAACGAATGACTGCAGTCTTGTGGATTTAAAATAATAAAAATTGATTTTCTCACAGTTCTGGGGACTGGAGCATGAAATTAGTGCTACTAGGTTGGAACGAAAGCATTGGGATGGCTTTGCTTCCTCCAGCAGCTCTAGGGAAGGATCTGTCTTTTGCTTCTTGCAGCCTTGGTGGCTGTTAGCTTTGCTTGACTTGTGTAGCATTACCCCAATCTTTATCTTTCTCTTTCATGTAGCCTTTATTCCCTTTCAATGTAATTGCTCTCTGCCCCTCTATTAGGATTCTGTTCTAGCATCCAGGAACTACTCAGATAATCTGGGATGACTTCTACACCAATTCCTTTTGCAAGGACACTTTTCCAAAGAAATTTCCCTGGCTTAGAATGGGTGTCTTTTTGGGAGGGCATTTTTAGCCTTCCATAAACACCTGTTTATGTTCCACTTCATTTTTATACAAAGAGAGGCACAGAAAGCTAGAGCAGGTAAGTCTGGGGATGAATGTGTATTACAGTAGAATAGCTTTCTAGCACCTAATGCAGAGGAAAGAAGTAAGCTTCTTGCCTATAATTTATGTAGTTTGTATTAGAGGAGCTTAAGGTAGGCTGCTGTAATTATATTAAGCTATACTATACTTGATCATATGCCGTACTCAGTGTGCTCACTTACATGCATCTACTGGGCCTTCTGAACTGTGGTGCTCCTGACACTCTGATTGATTGAATAATTCAAATAGGGGACTGGTCACTTGCATTGTAGACTGTTTACCAGAATCTTTGGAGTTTACTAAATAGATGTCAATAGCACTGCTCTGTCTCTCCCCAGTTGTGACAAAAAAATATCATTCCAAAAATATGTGACATCTGAAAAAGACAGGGCTATAGTCAGTTATGGAGAACATCATTACCCTCTCACTCTGGGAACATAAATCTACTTTTTTTTGTGGAGCCAAGGATAAATATGCCTAATAATACCATTGTCTGCTTTGTGTTTTTCATAATAGTATTTTGAGAATACTTGTCCAGCACC
The DNA here is from genome assembly GCF_034190915.1 of Cavia porcellus. Classification (NCBI taxonomy): domain Eukaryota; kingdom Metazoa; phylum Chordata; class Mammalia; order Rodentia; family Caviidae; genus Cavia; species Cavia porcellus. The sequence goes on along the minus strand of NW_026947496.1, from coordinate 27,308,066 downwards.
TTTATGAGGTTGAAGCTCTAAATTTGCCACAGCTTAATAGTAATTCTTTAAGCAAAAGGGATATAATGTGTCTGGCTAAACTTCAGTTTAGTAATTAATTTGTGTATTCTTCAAAAAGAGTGTCCTATCACTCATTTGTTCTGGATTACTTTAATCACTTTAACTGCTATATGGATTTTCCTCATTGAACAATTGTAGTCAGGGGCTGTGAAGAGAACAATTAGAATCAGGGCATGGAGTTTATAGTATTGTTTTATGATGGTCACCCAGAGTTAACAAGAAAATGCTGGAAACTTATGCATAATACCAAAGACAGAATATTCGGCCAAGGGCCTGAATCCCACAGCAATGTCCTACATGAATCCAGATGAAAACCCAGCATGACAATGCCTCCCACGAGTCCAACTGGAGGTCTAGAGCCCACAAGAAGGACTCATGCCAGTTTCTTTTATGGAAACATGCTGGGAAGGCTCAAAGGTCAGCGGTGGAAGCCAGAAAGTCCATGCCACCGAGGTGAAGGAGCTGTGCTGGTAGGTTGAGGGTTCTACATTGGAGCTGAGAAATCACACTCACAACAAAGACCAGGCCTGTCCTGAAAAGCACCACAGTCATCCTCAGTGACATGGAGGTTTCAAGCTCCTCTGACAACAAGCATAGTTGGGTATCTGCCAGGAAACCAGCCTGACGAGTTCATCCTGCAGACCAAGGGGCACACATCTTCCTCTCTGGAGCTAGGAAGCAATGCTTGATGTGAAGACCAGAGGTTCTCCAGGAGAACCAATGGCTCAAACAGCAACATGCAGAAGAACCCACAATACTAACGCCTCAATGCATTAATGCTTCAACACATCTCTTTCTCCTTCTCCACATTTCCATTTATGCTGGCAATCTCCCTCACGTGAAACATCTATGTTCAGCAGCATGGTGATTCAATTCTGCTGGCGTTAAGTTGACCACCAGTTTTTAATCCATAACAACAATCTATCTGTTTAATGACAGTTCAGACTTAGAACCAAGGTGCATTGTTCTGATAGAAGACCTACCACTGTGACTTACGGCCTGCATTCAGACTCACCACACAGGAACGTGAGCTGCAGTGTGGTCTCATGGTGGCCACTTTTACAGTACGGTACTGTGCTTTTTGCTGATTGTACTGAATACAGTAAAGGAGTGTAACTTCGTATTCTGCTCTACATTGTGGCACTGTATGTAAGATTTATGTAAATAATAGCAAAATCACCAACTTGGTGTTTCCTTTGACCATTTTTTTTTGTTCTGAATATTTGTATTGTACTCACTATATACAATTCTTCATTTAGTGACCAATTCATTGAATGACCTAGTGAAGGAATTGGGACTTGGTCATTAAATGAGGAAGATGTGTATAGTGAAATATCTGCATGCCCCTGGAATGAAAAAAACTCATTTTCAACTTTGAACTCACCAGCACATGTTTATGGGATCACTGTTTTCTCTTCAAAATACTTGGCTAATCCTTTTATTTGAGATTCCCAAGGGGTTAGAAACTATAAATATATATATAAAAATTATGCAGAAATTATTTGTATTATATATTGTATATAATTAATATCATATATAATATCCCTTGGCAACTGAGGGGATATGTATACCTACACACGCATGGTAGTTAATTTTGATATGTCAGTTTGACTTGAGCAAAAAGCACCTAGCAGATGAATAAAGCTCTGTGTGTTTATGGATAATCAGCATCTGGCTACAAATTAAGGAGGGAATTCACCCACTCTGGATATGGGTAACACCAACCAATGGGCCTATAACATGGATGGAATAAAAAGGGAAAAAAGGAAGTCTTTTTTTTTTTTTGGAGGGGCTCTGGTTTTCGCTATTACCTTCAGACATTGGTTTCTAGTTTCACTGTAGATTCTTCGGCTTTCTCAGAGACTCAAACTAGTGACTCTGCAGTGAGCTTGTAGGCCTTTAACCTTGACCTTCTACTGGATTTTCTGGTTCTCCAATGTACAGATGGCAATTTTGAATTTTCTCACCTCTGTTTTCTCAGATGGCCATTGAGATTCCTCCTTTTCTTATCTTATTAACTTATCTAGTAAAAACTTGTGAAATTATGTATATATTTTATATTGCTTCTATTTCTGTAGTCATCTCTAACTGGAAAAGTTTTGCTTTCTTATTTCTACTATACAAGTGGAAATACATCTTTTTTAAATTTAATTTAATTCATTTATTTATTTATTTTGGTACTGGGAATTGAATTCAGGACCTTGAGCTTGCCAGGCAGGCACTTTGCCACTGAGCTAAGTCCCTGACCTGGAATTATATCTTCTTTAGTCCTAACGTAATTACATTATTCTTCATGAGCTCACTTAATGAACATCTGTCTTTGATTCATAGTTACAGCCTGTCCTTTTTTTCTGATCCTGGGAATTCCCATCATAGGAATCATCTCAGTTATTAATTGATAGTGTTTTTATTTTTGAATAAACCTTTTGTTTTGAAATAATCGTAGATTTACATTCATTGTAAAATATAATACACGGACAATCCTGCCCCATTCTCCCAGTGTCCTGCATTAACATCCTGCATAGTTCTGTTGCAACAGTTAAAACAGGAAATTGGCACTGATAGAATCCATCTACCTTTTTCAGCTATCACTAGTTGTACACACGCTTGTGTCTGTGTTTAATTCTATGTGACTCTGTCACATTGGTGGAGTCATGTGATCATCAGTAGAGTCAGGGCTTCATAACAATTCCATTACCTCACGGAGCTCTTCTCTTGCCCTCTTGAAATCACACCCATCTACATCAACCCTGTCCCTAATCCCTAGGAAACACAATTTTGTTTTCCATCTCTATAATTTTGTAATGTCAAGAATGACCAATAACTGGGATCACATTATAAGTAACCTTTTGAGTTTTGTTTTTGTCATATTGCATAATTCCCTTGACATTGTTTCAATCTTCTTAAACACCCACAGTTATCTCTGATTATATTGTAGAGTAATATTCATGGTGAGAGTGTATCACAATGTGCTAAATTATTCATCTGTTGAGAGGCAGTGGTTTATTTCTAATTTTTGATTATAATGCATTAAGATGCCAACAACATTCAAGTGCATGTTTTTGAAAAATGTATGTTTTCATTTTTCTAGAATAAGAATTAAGAGTACACTTTTTGGGTCATATGGTAGTTGCATGTTTAGTTTTATAAGAAACTACCAAATTGTATTCCACAGTGGCTGTGCCATTTTATACTTCCACCAGACATACGTGATGTGTGATATTTTATTGCATATTTGTGGGTATTTGATGCTATCACTATGTTTGATTTCAGTTCTTTTGATAGGTATATAGTGATATCTCATGATCCTTTAATTTGCATTTTAGTGACTGATAATGTTGAAACATTTTCTTATGCTCATTTGCCATCTGTATATTCTCTGACAAAATGTTTTTGTATCTTTTTATTTTCTCAGTTGGGTTGTTTTGTTGTTATTATGAAGTTTTCAATGTTTTGCTTACATATTCTAAGTACTGGTCTTTTATCAGGTAATTGTATAAATATTCTCTCCACATTGGTTGCTTCTCTTCATTCTTTTACTGAGAGAATATTTTAAAACTTTGGTGAAATGCAATTAATTAATTTTTTCTTTTATGAACTTTGAGTTTGCTAATAAGTCATTCTTTGCTGTTGTCAAAGATTTTCATGTATTATTTTCTAAACATTTATAGTTTTTATTTCATATATAAATCTATGATTGGTTTTGAGTTACTAAGGTTTGAAGTTTAGGTTTTCATTCAATTGAAATAAATATCAGGCATGTATAAATATCATATTGCTTCATTAGTATGATAAGGAAGAAACATGCATTTTGTCCCAGAGAGAATGGCTACAGCCAAGCAATGACTCAGGCCACACCTGCCTTCATTTTAACTAACCCACTGTGAGCCATTTTGAGTTGAGTTTTGGATGTCTTAAGGAATTTTTGATGTGCTATAAAGTTTGGGGATTTTGCATGTGGATATGCAGTTGTTCCAGCGTATTTATTAAGGGTACAGTCCTTTCTCCACTTAATTGCTTTTGTATCTTTGCTAAAAATTGATTATCTGTTATGTGGGTAATCTATTTTGGGACTTATATTGGTACTTTGGTGGTCTGTCTATCTTGATATCAATGCTGTTGTCATTATTGGTACAACTTTGTGGTAAGTCATGAGATTGGGGAGGGTTGGAGTTTTAATTATGTTCCTTTATCAAAGTTATTTAGACTATTCTGAGTCTTTTATATTTTTATAGAAATGTAAGAGAAATGTTACACTTTATGAAAAATGATGATGGCAGTTTGATAAGGGATTGTGTTTTTTGATCTTTATTATTTTTTTCTATTTGTCTTTGGTTTTATTTTTAATTTCTCAAGGAAAAATATGAAGATACATCATAACTTTCTTCTTTTCTAATAAATGTACTTGGTGTTAAAAAATAAAATAAAATAAAATTCTGACAAAAATAGATTTTTTTTCCTGTGGATATCTAATTACAATTTGCACCAATCATTAAAAAGATTCTCCTCTCTCATTGGACTGGTTTTGTACATTTGTTAAAAGCCAGATATGGCCTGTTTTTGGGTCTCCATTCCATTTGTCCCTTGGCCAGTGTCATCCGTTCTTGATTACTGTTGCTTCATACTAAGCTTGCGATCAGATGAAGTGATACCCTCCACTTCAGTCTCAGTTTGTCCAGCTATTCTAGGGCCTGTGTCTTTCCATATGTATTTCAGAATAAACGTATCTTGTCTACAAAATATCTTACTGGAATTTGGATAGGTATTGCATTAAATCTCTAGATCAATTCATTAAAAATTGTCACCATTACCTCTGCTGGGTCTTTCATAACATGAACACTATCTTCCCATTTATATTCCACTTATGCCTTTCCATTTATGTAGGTCTTCTTTCACTCCTTTCTTTTGCATTTTGCATATTTCATCATGTATAGAGTCTCTGTTTTATAAGGCTTATATTTAAGCATTTTGTCTTCTTTGAAAAGATCTGCAATGATACTGTCTTCACAATTATAGTGTCTACTTTTCTTAATAAGCATAGAATTGCAATTGCTTGCTTTGTGTTGACTTTGTAAGCTGTGACCTTGCTAAGCTTACTTATTAACTCTCCAGCTTTTTATCTTGCAGATTCCTGTGATTTTCTGTGTAGATAACCATGACAGTGACATTTTATGTATATATGTGTTTTGCATCAATTGGATTCTGAGGTCTTTGAGGCTTTTAGCATTGTATATTTCTATGTTACACCAAGAATATGGGATTAATATATATTTATAAATAATCCCACTGAAATTAACAGTTGCTTGTGAATTTCAGTGACGTTTAATAATACTTAATATACCCCAAGGATATACCAAGAATATTACACCAAGAATACAGGATTAATATATATTTATGAATAAGTCCACTGAAATCAACACTGTTATTTGTGAATTTCAGTGATGTTTAATAATACTCAATTTTAGGGCTGGAGGCATAGTTTGTGGCACCGTGCCTGCCTGGCAAACACAAAGTCCTGAGTTCAATTCCTGATAAAAAAATAAAAGAGCACCTACAATAAAACTCTGTTTTGTTTTTCTATTTTTAAGTTTTTCCTATCTACTGAAAGAGCTAATTGGTGATACATTTCTCTACATGCTCAGGCTTCTGTTTTTCCTGGAAGTGCAGTACGCTTAATCTATTTAGAACAATTCCCATTTACTTACAACTTCAAAAGAACAATGTCTTAGTACAGATTGAAACTGGGATTTAATTAGTGTCTTGACACAATACTTGGATACTAACCTGTTTCCACAGTAGAGAAATACCTATATATCTGATTTCAGTTAGAGTCTTCAGAAGGTACACAGCATGCTTGAAGTATTTTATTTTTCCTCTGACACAGGCAATAATTAAAGTTCTAATGGCTGTGCATTGGATTTTTCTCATAGTTTCCTTGGTTTGCTCTTGCTCTTCCCTTGTCTGTTTGAGGTTGGTGGTGGATTTTTAGGAACTGCTTTTTTTTTTTTTTTTTTTTTTTTTTTTTGCTACCAGGGATCAAACTCACAATCTTGCACTTTCCAGGCAGGTGCTTATGCTGTCCCCAGCCAGGAACTACTTTTTGTATTACCTGTGCCACGTGTTTATATTGTATAATATGTTTTTCAAGCATAGATCATTATTTAGTGCAAGAAAATACTCTTTTCCAGAGCTTACAAAATATAACTAATACCTGGCAGAATGTACAAATCGGAAAGAGATCAGATGAGAATGATGGAATGCCATGACTTAGCAGGTAGAGGAAGAAATTACAGCCTTGTCTGAAAACCTAGGGCATGAAATTGGAAACAACTAATAAAAATCAAATATTTATTGTCCACTTTATTGAAGCTTCATATTCTGTGAATAAATGTGATTGAAAGTCAATATCTAATGTTTTCAAAAATAAGACTGATGGCACTAAATGACCCAGTTTAAGATGTTTTTGTGTTTTGCTGAGTTCCTATTAAAGTAATAATATATGTGGATAAATATAATAGAGAAATTGGGAAGTCATAATGCAGAGGTAAACTCTGGGATAAACCTTCTCATTTTCAAATATAATTATGAATCAGTGACAGTAATTTAAATATCAGACCTGGAGGATTATACATAGGTCAATTCAATCTGTCAAATGTAAAGTGAGTCCTTAGTGTATCCTAGGATTGCTAGGGTACATTGGTTATGCAAAGAGGCATAAGACACAGCTTTTTCCCTGGGGGCATTGAAACAAATATATGCCTCTAGATGATCTGGAAAAATTCTTCAAAGTCAAGTTCCAGGTGTTTAGAATCTGAGATTTCAAGGATCCTCAAACTGAAAACAAGGATAAATAGAATTAGATTTTCTCAAGTAGTGACATGAATAATAAATAAAGGGAATTAAAGGACAATGCTCATTATAGATGTTATCATTCTAGGTAAGCCAGATTCATTCTTACAGAGTCCCCCAATGTCTCCCTCTGGAACTGCGACCCTGCATGCTCAAGTCCCTTATACACGATGGTGCAGTATTTACGTGTAACCAGCACACATCCTCCTGTGTACTTTAAATCATCTCTAGACTCCTTACAATTCCTAACACAATGGCAACACTATGTGTGATAGTTAACTGACTGTCATCTGCAGTAAGAAACATCCTCAAAACCGGATCGGCATAGTTCTGGGTGTGGCTGGAGGGATTTACTGAAGAGAGAAGACCTGGGTGTGAATGGTACCAACCAATAAACTTGTAGTCTGAATGGCATAACAGGGAGATGAAGAAGGAAAGCTCACTTCTGTCTCTTTAGAAGAGCTTGAGTCTTCACCCTCACCATAGACATTATCTCCTGGCTTCCAGTGTAGACCCTGTGGCCTCTTGATATGTACCTGTACAGGACGTTAGAGTGAGCTCCGGACCTTCAGTTGGGTCCTTTGGCTCTCCACTGCTCAGGCAGACCTTCTGCACTCTTCCACACCTGACTCTGTGGGCAGCCATTGTAAGCCAATGTCGTAAATTCTTATGCAATATTTATATATTTTCATCAAATCTGTTTCTCTAGTAAGCATTTAGTGAAATACTAGGTAAATAGTTGTCACACTGTATTGTTTAGAAAATAAAAAAGAAATGGGAAATAAAAATAAGAAAAATTTTTCTGTACAGACATGACATTGTCTTCTGAACAATTTTGATTCATGGTTGCTGCAATCTGTAGATATAGAACCCATGGATAAAGAGGGCAGTGATACTTTTGAAGTCTCTGTCATAGATACGTGCATCAGTCATCATGATATGCAGGAAAATGAGAGTAGAGTGCTTTTTCATCCACCAGTTGTCACTGTTATGTTTGGGTCATTTTTTTGATTAACTCATTAAAAACCATCACTTTGTAATGGTTTTCTTGACCATGCTGAATAGAAGATGGCCTCATTGATGTGACAAGAGACTTTCTTTCTGGAAAAGCAGAACGTTATGAAAGAACCTCTAAGCCCCAGATGTGCTTAAGTCCTTGTGGTACTGTACAGCACCCACAAAACTGGGAAGCAGAAGGAACAGCTCACCACTTAGTGAGTGGTACTTGCTGTGACAGTTACAGCACAGACAGGAGCCACCTGCCTGGCTCCAAGGCCACCCAGTTACCAGCTGTGTGACAAAGGACAAATTGCCTAACCTTTCTTTGCCTACCTAAGTGCTTTCCTTCTCTAAAATAAAGGTAATAATGGTATCTACCTCATAGGATTGTTGAGGATGATTATTATAAGTTAAAATGTAAATGAAGCATTGAGAATAATCTGGAACAAGAGAGAAGAGTGTAGAGAGAAGAAAAAGAAGCAGGTCCATATCCGCAAGGACTCGGTAGCATCTGGGAATTTCGGAACCGGCAAGGCAGAGTCCACAGTAGATGACCGATGAGAAGAGCCTGGGAGTGTGGTGAGGAGTGGATCCAGTTCTGGTTGTCTTGAAATGATTATAGATTTCAGAAACAGTGCCACTTGGAGAACAGTAAGATAGTAGAGGCCAGATCTTGTTTGAAGGTGGAGTGTGAGAGAAAAAACCAATTAATATATAAGATGTTAGAGAGAGAAAATTATTTTCAAATAATGATTTAAAAATTCATTTGCTATGTTATTTTCAAACTTTTGGTAAGAATATTTTCACATACAATCAAAAGAACTGAGAGTATCTATGATTTCCTACTTACTGATCATCAATGTTTTCTAAAGCTTATTTTCTTTATTATCTACACTGGAAAAAAGTTACTGAAGTAATAATTCAAATTTCACGTACCCTAACTCATTTGCTTCCAAATAATTTATTTTGTGTCTCTAAATAACATAGACCTTTGTTTTTATAACCACAACCCTGTTATCAGGCTTAAGCATTAACATCAATGTTTCAGGAATCCTTGATACTCATCTTTTATTTAGTTTTCCTGAAATGTCTCTAAATGTCTTTTTCCATACAGTTTGTTAGAATCTGAATAAAAATAAGGCTATTTTGTTTCTAGTTTCTTCTCATTGCTAACAATTATTTCCTGATCCACGTCTCCCTTTTAATTATGTGTTGCAAATAATTAAAGCATTTTTAGCTGGGCCTAGTAGCACACAACTATAATCCCATGGGAGGCTGAGGCAGGATGATTGCTTTGAGTTCAAGGCCAGCCTGGGCTATGTAGTGAGTTCAAGACCAATCTGAACTATATAGTGAGACCATGTCAAAAAAAAAAAAAAAAAAAAGAGACATTTTTATGATAGACTATCTCACATTCTGGGTTTGGCCAATTATTCCTGATTATTCCCTTCTTGTGTCATTCAGTTTGTTCAGGAGCGGTCTGTGGTGGTACGGATCCTAAGATGGATATTTCTCTTTCGTAAGATAGAAGTAAGAAGAGGAAAAATAATTGACGTGGAAGAGGAGAAAGCTGTGTCAGACCAGGGCTTAGATCTCTTAGTGCCATAAGCTCATTGGTGAGATAATGATAAGACCATCTGCGGCTAGGAATTTGAATGCCAAAAGAGCTGCAGGAGTGCGCTCGGGAATTGACTTGAGGTGCATGAAATGTACCAAGGAATAGTGTAAACTAAACAAGGTAATTAGCATTGCTTTGTGAGCAACTAACCAGCTTGAATTTTTGGCTTGCTTTCTTGTTAGTTGGGGAACTTTGGGCACAAGGTTAATTCTGAATGGCTGAGTTTGAAGGTGAGTATATTTGAAGAATTTCAGCAATCAAGAGTGAGCCCAGGCAAAGACCTAGGTGATTAAACCAGGAAGGAGTTTGTGCTCAAACGTCAATGGGTTATGAAAAAGAGTTGATAGGCCAGAAGAGTTACAGGAAGGATTGCGGAGCGAAGACCCGTGGTGGTGAGGAGAGCGTGCAGAACACCTGCCAAGGCTTATGAGGCTGACAGGTGAGTGACGGGTAATCGATGGAAATTTGGATGGAGAGAGGTGTGGAGCACAGGAGTGGGGCCCCTCCTTCCTTGCTCTGTAGAAGTGATGTGATTAAATATGTGATTAAATATCTCTGTGAAACTGAATTTCTGCTGTTGTAAAATGGGGCTAAAATTCATATCACGTAAGGTTGAAGAAAGAATGAGATATTGGGTGCAAAGCATCGATGTATGTAACTACAAAGGCATTCATGAAATAGTTCTGTCACAGCGGGGGAGGTTAGGGCTGGAGGTGCAGCTCAGTGGCAGAACACTTGCCAGATTGAGGAGATGAGGGAAGTACAAAGCCAATGTGTTTTTGATCCCCATAAAGCAAACTTGTGTTCATGGATTATGGCCCTTTACAAAGTCATCAGTACTTGTGGAGAAAAAGCAGTAAGAAATTGACAACTTTAAACCAGGATCATCAGAACCAAAGCAGACAATTTAAAATACAATAAAGCTAAAGAAAGATGGTGCTGCTTTTGTACATATTCTCACAAGTGTATCTTTCCATCCACGCTGTATCCATCTCTGCAACTGCTTGATGCTTTACTGTGTACCAGACAGATGATCATTGTTTTGTAATCTCCTTTGATTTAGAGCCCTGCAGTCAATAATTAGGTATTCTGGCTGGATGAACCCAGATATTCATGAATCTAATCAGGACTGCTTTTAGGTGGAACACACTGAACCGAGCCTGTTTCCAGATTCTACTCTCATACCTCTCAGTATTCACAGCCTTGCAGAGAGATTCAGAAGAGTCTCACCGGGGTGAAATTTTGTTGAATATTCAGTGTATGTGGAGAGCCAGAGGGAGCATCCCAATTCAAACAATCAGGTCTGATGAAGATAAACAGTGACTAGAATGTTTTACAGCAAAGATTGTTTTTGGCTCTAGCCTAGCTCTTAGGTGAGTATCTAGGGGGTGGTGAATATCCAGGGGGTGGTGGGATGAATTCAACAGTTTCCAGCTCTAGCTTTGTGTGTGTGTAATATTGAAAAGCTGATCTGCAAGTTTATGGATCTGAATGTAGCAGACAATCATCTCCTGCAGTTCCCAAATGGCCTTGGCTGCTGCTGAGTGGGTGGGGGTGTGAAGGAGGAGAGAGCCGCCTTGCTTGCGTGGCATGCTGGACCACCCTGATGAGAAACGCTGGCAAGATTTGTCTCAAGATGCTTCTGAGCATCTCCTGCCTGTGTTTTATCTCTGGGTGTTACCATGGCTACTGATGGGAAGAAATGAAAACCAAAAGGTGGAGGGAGGTAAACAGATTAGGGAGAGGAAAAAATGGGGAAAACAATCTCAGTAGCTGAACATGGGGAAGATTTATTGTTGAAGTCTCAATTGCCTATCCAGATGCCTACACTGTGTATTCAGACATAAACTGTGCAACCTGTTACCTTTTTGATTGAGGCTCCATAAAGAACTTCCTTGGAAACTGATCTGCTTTCTCTGTTTAAAATTCTTCATATTTCTTATGGGGAGTGGTGAAAAAGTTAGGAATTGTTGGGAAAAAGCAGACATGGCAGATTGTGACCCTGGCTCTACTCTTTATACCTATTGTCATAGGTTTGGAACATCTTCTTGTTTTTTTGGATACTGGGGATCAAACTCAGGATCTTGTGCTTGCCAGGCAGGTGCTTGTAGTACTGAGTTGTATCCTCAGCCTGGAACATTTCCTTGCAGAGATAAGGAGCCCTTGCTGCCCTATGATGGACATCTCTCTTCCTTGTAATTATCTTTTGCTGTCCCAGGATTGATGTGTAACTCTTTGTTGTGTGTGAGTGTGTGTTTCACTTGGCATCTGGCCAGCCCCACTGCTTTATTATCTGCTCCTTATAGAGGGCCCAGGATTGGGGGAAGAGTGGGATCCTGTGTTTGTGGTGCAAGTTCAGCACATGCAGAACCCCAAACCCTCTGCCAGCTGTGCTGAGACCTGCCAAAGCCATGGAGACTGATCTTCCTCTGTCTCTCCATGTGTGTAAAGCCCTGTTCTATTTAGTGACTAGGTGAGTCCTGTTTTCTTGGAGACCCTGGCACCTGCAAGCTATGTGCAGTAAAAGTTGGCATCCTGGGACTATTGATTTTGATGGTAGATTATAGATGTCACTTCCTCATCAAGAACCTTGCTTCCAAGTATCAGCTTTGTATTTCCTAGCTATTGGCTTTGTGCAACTTTTTTTAACCTCTTGGGGTTTTGATCTACCTGGGGATGATACACTTACCTCTTGGCATACTAGGAAATCATATTTGTGAAAGTTCTTAGCATAGCTCTGAGCATAATAATTCCACATTGGTTCAGTTTTAGTTTTATATTCTGTTCCTTTTAAATAGCATGAGTTGAGTGTGACGAGCCAACTTACGTATCTTTTTTTTTTTTTTTCCAGTCTGCCTTCAGGGAAGCTCAATCTGTTTCATAAAAATGATGTATTATGGCCAATAAAAACTGGTCAGCGAAGGAACTGTATCCCCAGTTTATCCATGGACAGTGCTTTTCCCTGGACTATATAAGGGACAGGCATTCTCTGTCACTGCTGCCTGTGACATCCCTGATTGATCTTGACAGAAAAGATGTTGGGTCGAACAAAATGTTGGGTCGAAGTGAGCACTACAGTTTTACAGATCTTTCTTTTGAACAACTCTCCTGTTGTAATGCTCTATTTTTATTTTTGATTGAAAGGAAACTGATAATGGTATTTAACCCACCCTCTCTTTAGCTGATTCTGTCAAATAGTTGATTTTATTAGCAATTTAAATGCACTAGGAGAATTATTTCTATTTCAACTTATTGAAAGACCGTGGAAGGTGCCTTTGAAAGGTGACTACCTAGTCTCTCCACTCTCAGTCTCATGACGTTACTAATACGAGTTTTCATAGCATCACTAAGTTTTCGTAAGGTAAACAAAGGAACCAAATCCAATGCTCTGAACATCTTGTCAAACTACACGCAGAATTCACTCCCTATCTTCATTGGAGTAGCTATCCATTGCCCTAAAGATTAATATCTAGAGATATCTTGCATTTCCTGAGAGGTAATCGAGATAATCTGGAAAATAAGAAGATGTATCATTTCCACATATTTTTTCTATTTCACTTGGTAAGAATAGCTCATCCCTTTCTTTTACTTCTTACATAATTGCTGATTCTTACGGCTTAAGATAGTGGCTTTTGGACTGTGAAATGCAATTTCTCCATGGGCTGTGAATGCAACTTACTGACTGAAATGTCTATTTTTTTTCAGTGACACAGAATAGCTGGTGTTATACACGGTGAGGACAGTCATACTTTTGGACATGCTTCTATTTTATATTTATGCTTTCAGATATGTACATGCAAATTGGAATAAAACATGACAACTACTGAATTCAGGTGTTGTAATTCAAGAAAAATTTAGGATTTTATAATAAAGATTTCATTTTTTTCTTTGCAAATTATGGGAATTCTCTTAGAGTTTGAGATTAGAATCCTCCAGTTAGAGAGCCCGCCTTTGAGTGAAGCAGGTTCAAATATGCATTATCATTGCCTTTTTCCTTTCCCCTTTTAATCTCTGCTCTCAGTGAATGTAATGATCCTTCCTTCTACTACATCCTAACTCTTTCCTCCTTTTCCTCATCTTTGCCCCACTCTGGAGTCTTTCTTCATACTTGGATACTACAGTAACTTTGTCAGTATGTTCACCTCTTCTGTGTCCAGTGGGTTACCATAAACTCTGGTTCCTATGGTCACAGCCATTCAGAGCTCCTCTGACAACTGGCCAGTTTTTGCCTGCTCTTTGAGGACCTGTGTGATCCCCTGCCAGCTCACCTTTCTGAGCTTCTATCCCCTTCCTTCCATGGACTACAATTCAGCCAAACTGAACTTCTAGTTGCGTTCACATGTGTCCTGCTCTTTTGTCTAGAACTCTTTTCTACATAGATTTTATCCCCAGAAATTTACTTTCCTTCTGTCATGTACACCTTTTGGCCCTCGTTTCCCAAACCCTTAATCCAATCTATTGTTCAAGAACTACTTTTCCTTGCCTTGTTTCTTCAGATGGAAGCATTCCTGCCATTGTTAAATCTTCATTGCATTTTTACCTGTGTTACTCTTAGAATATATTTAGGATCCTTTTAAAAAAGCTATCCAGGGTACATGACTTTATCTCCCTTTAGATTAAATCCTTTTCCTTACATCTCTTATTTATCATTTTTTGAAACTAGCAGGCACTGACTACATTCAATAAATAAAAATTTTATATATTGCAGTAAAAGATATATTATCATTACTTCCACTCAGAATACTCTCCCTGTTTTGAATACGCTTATTCCATCCTTGTGCCATTTTCCAAAGCAGTTCTGGGAGCCCTCTTTCCTGAATATAATTATGAAGAGTGATAAAAAAAATTCAATGGCAGCTACTGCCAAGTGCCATTCTATAGAAAAGTAGGCTCATAAAAACATTGCAGTGTCTCCTCATCCACCTTGTTTATTGGCTCTGGCACTGTACAACTTTTGGTTCTCCTCCAAAGTCAACATAATCATGAAAAATAAACTTTGCAGATCTATTTAGGACATCAGGTTAGCCATCACAGTGCAGCCATAGGCTTTCATGAAAGAGGACGTCCAGAACTACTTTATAAAGTGGCAAGAATGATGGAATAAGTGTGTTTGAAGAAAAAGGAGTTTTCCTTTTTTTTTGGAGGCAGGGGTAGAACAGCAATGTTTATCTTACTGTAAAATGTTTTAATTTAAATATTCACTGCATTTTTACATGTATTGTAGTCAGGGCTTGCAAAGGAGTAGATTTAATACAGAATGCATAATTGATATTTTATAATATCAATGAGTGATATTTTATAATATTCACTCCAAAAGTCAAATGCAGAAGAGTGCAAGTAATCTGTTTACCCACTAGAGACCCAAAGAATCCAGCTGAGGGCCTGGATCCTGCAGCAACGTCCTCCATGATTCCAGCCGGGGACCTGGAACCCTTAACAATTCTCATGCAAGTCTCTATCAAAGATCTGCACTGGAAAGGTCCAAAGATCAGTGGTGGAAGCCAGAAAGGCTGCACCAGTAGGATGAAGGATCTGTACTAACAAACTGAGGGATCTTCATTGGAATCAGGAAGTGACACTCAAGATAAGGAACAGAATTTCCCTGAAAAGAACACAAGCCATCCTCAGCAACAGCAAGGACTCAAGCTCCGCCAACTATAAGAACAGCTGAGTTCAAGTCAGGAAAACCAGGGTGACAAGCTTATCTAACAACAGCATGCCATCTTCTCCTCTAGTTCTGCTTTTATGCTTTTGGCAACAATTCTCAGGTGGGCTTTCCATACCCAGAACCATACTGAATCAGTTCAAGTGTGTGTTCCAAGCTTAATTAATCCACCACAATATGTATATTCACCTCAGTAAACTCTAGAATGTCATTTTTCAAATAGTATGCTTGTGGACTGAAAGAGTTAAATCAACTTCCTACATCATCTCAGCTCCTCATAGAGTTATTTTTTTTATCCTGGATGAAAAGAAATACATAAATGTGGGAGGAACCTCTGCCTGCTTTCAGACACCTCAAAAGGCTGCTGTTTAACCGGTGGTGGGTCTGTCCTAACCAGCCAGGATTGTCATTAGCAGTCAGTTAGGGACACAACCTCACTGAGCCTCACCTCAATGCAGCTGCAAGAGTTCACTTTCATTTTCAGCTATGACCTTTCACATTTAGGACAGGTTTTCAGGTGTCATCCCTGGATGAGCAGCATCAACATTACCTGGGGATATGTTAGAAATGCAAATCTCTGCCTGCCAGAATCTAGATGAATTGATCAGAGGGTCTGGTTGGAGGCACAACTGTCTCTGCACATCCTCCAAGAAATTCTGGTAGGTGTGCGAGTTTGAGGACCACCTCATTCCTGCTCTCTCTGCCCTGTGCATGAGTCCTTATTACTCTTACAACCTGAAGATGAACCTCGAGTCAATCAGCTCTAATCATGACTAATATTCATCCTATGAAAGATAGTTGGACAGCTACATGACAATAAGGAGAGCCAAAATTTATGAAGTGAAACTAAGTAAACAACCTGTCCCATCATTCACTAGGGCTTCTTAAATTTGCCAGAAAACCTCTTAAAAATCTCCTCTTAATCATTTTTCTTAACCCTGATTTTCTTTATGCAGCACCATTCAAGATAAATGACTTCTCACTCAATATTTTCTCCCATTAATTCCCTGGTTGTGTGACATAATTCCATTTCCCATTTCTGATTTGTTGATGATAAGTGGCATTTTCAGTTAGACTGACTTTTCTGGAATCTAATTTACAATTTCATCATTGTTACTACAAAGAAATGTAATCTCATTCCGGGAATCCAACTTACAAAGCAGTGGAGCATGGAAAAGGAATGTGTTGGGAATTTGCTGTGCCAGGAAAAATAGTGTGTCTTACCAAGTCCTTCAGTTGCTTCTTCAATATGGAAAGTTGACACCAAGGGGTCTGCGGATTTTGAGGAGGTAAGGGTAGCTAGGTGACAGCCTGCGGTAGAATTTCCTTTTGGTGAGCACAAAGATGTTAACTAATTCTGAAACGCTTCCCTTGGAGGACTTTTACCTTGAGATTTTCTTTATATTAAAATGTTTATCCTGGCAAATTATAATGCTTTCTGAAATGAGAGACATTTCCAGGTCTTTTTTTCTACTTGAGTTTTTAAAAAGATGGATAAAATATGCATGAAAGGACATCTGAGGTAGGAGATGCTTTGCCCAGGGCCTTTGCACCTGTTGCTCACTCTGTTGAGAACATAACTCTTCAGTCTTTGTTTTGTTAGGGCAATTCATTATGTTAGATCCAGCTCATAACGTGGTCTCTTTAGGAGGCTCTTAACTCAATGAGCTCTCAATTGCCATTTCATTTTTAATAACATTTATGTGAAAAATATTAATTCTTTAGTTGATACTTGTTTTTCTTCTATGCTATTATAAAAGTTTAATGGGCACAAAAACCTTGTCTGTCTCTTTTCATATTGTTTTTCCAGGGCTTTGACTATTGAGAGCAGAACAAATGACCAATAACTAGTCTTTCACGAATGGCATAGTGAGATGAGAAGGAACAGAAACTTCCATCCTGAAAGAATCCCTTTCTGACTGCGCAGACTTGGAGAAGACCTGGCTTGAATTCTACCTTGAATCCATCAAAGACCTGGCTTGAATTCTACCTTGACAAGGTATTGAACTTGAGCCATGCTTTCCTTATCCAAGGATGATGCTGGCTGCTTTGCAAGGTTGGTTCCAGGGTGGAGAGAACAGAGGCGAGCTGGTTAGCACAGTACTAATACCAGGTATTGTTACTAAATGTTTTTCTCCTTATTTCTCTTAAGATACAAACTAAGTTTTAAAAAGATGACCTTGTCTGAAAGTTTTATTTTCAGGAAGGCAAGTGACTGTTGTTTTTAAAGTTATGACTCTTTTGTAAAGGAGGAAACCCAACTGAACGTCTAAGAAATGTTTCTCACAGCTTCTGGAAGCTGAGAGTAGTAAGTTTGACTTAATTTCTTTTCTCATTGCTGAGACAAAATACCTGACACCCAGGGAGGAACAGATGATACTTTTCATAGTCTAATTTATCACACATGTGACATGCAAACTGAGATTACACTGATTTGTGAATAATAAAGATGCAGTATTGAAAATAATTGCCTGACACTCAAAGTTAAAGAAAAAAAGGTTTATTTTGCTCACAGTTTGTAGAGGTTTCAGTCCATAATCTGCTGGCTCTAAGTCACGGTGGCACATGGCAGAAGGATAACTACTGGTAGCAGCAAAAGCCAGAAAAAGCAACAAGAGACCGTGACAGAATTTTTCTACCCCTTTTATATGATCCAGACTACTTAGCTTATGGTGGTGTCAAACCAATCAGTAGACTGAGTTAGTAATCATACAGCCTGATTCCCAGCATTACACACTCTAGATTTAGACATCTCTGGAAAAACCCCATGACTCCTTTAGGGAGACATCTAGACACAAATCATAACAAAAGGAAAAAAGCATGGGGAGCTTGGCTATCAACCACAAAATGAATAAGAAAGCTATGGCATTTTATACAATGGAAAGCTACTCAGCTATAAAGAAGGGTAATCATGAGACTCTTGAGGTAAATGGATGCAACTTGAGATCAGGCTCAAGGGTGAAATGGTTCGGACTGACATGGGTGAACATCATGTTGTCTCCCTAGTATAAAAAAACTGAAGGAGTTAGTGGGATCCCATATGTACAATAGATATTGTGAGAGTGAAAGGGGAAGAAACATCTAAAAAAGGAAGGTAATAGTCATTGTTGTTTTTCTATTATCTTGCTATCATTTTTATTGTTCCATTTGGTTTTATTCTATTTTTGTTTTATTTGATTTTATTATATCCAATGATATGGGTAGCTATTTTAAAGAAATGAGATATATTATGGTAGCTATTGTTGATTTCCTATGACCTTGTTTTGAAGTCCTATATTGCTTTCATTGTTTTGTTTTGATTGATTTTATTCTGTTTTGTTTTGCTCGATTTTATTATGTCTGATGGTATAGGCAGCTCCTTTGAAGATAATAAAAGTCATTGTGGTAGCCATTGTTGATCTCCTATCATATTGTTTTGAAGTCCTGTATTATATTCACTATTTTGTTTTTATTGCCTTTATCCTGTTTTATTTTGTTTGATTTTATTCTCTTTAAAAACACTTGGCAAATTACTAATAAAGAGGAATTTCCTTCATTTACAGAAGCACACTGAAAAAAAGACAAAGGGAAAGCTCCTGAAAATATCTTTGAATATCAGGTAAAAGAAACATTCTAGCTACTACTATTTATTTTCAAAGGTTCCCTAGAAGACATAGTCAAACACAATAAATTGTGAAGAAAGAAATGAATTTTGTAGGGATTAGGATAAAAGAATGATTTGATTGATATGATTAGAAAACTCTACATGTTTTAAAAATAAATTATTATAAATCACTATTTAGCAAGTCATTTTTGGATACAAGAATAAAGATCAATTCCTTTTCTGAAAACCAGTGAAATGAAATAATATCTATGTGTGCATGTGTGCGTGTACATGCATGCTACAGATGAAACCTAGGACTTCATGTGGGTTAGGAAAGTGCTCTACCACTAAACTACATTCCTGGAACATTACGTGAAATGTTAAAGATGGTACAGTTCATGGATATTGGCAGCCTCAGGGGTGGGAGAATAGCACAAATTGCATTGGGCTGCAGGCTTCTCCCCACAGAGGGCTGTGCCTCCATACGAGGTTTTCTCTCTATGACCACCATTGTCTTCACTACAAACATCGACTGAGGACACAGCCAGTAAATTTTGCCTTGTTATTTGTCCATGAGGAAAATGAGCTGGATTTTGACATACACAGGGCAGTTTTTGCTATAACTTCTGCTTAAAATTTCATTATGAGATGGATTATCTGGGAACATCACAAGGAATATTATTATGATTTCATTAAGCTCAGAAGAAGTAGAAATTCTGCCTTAGCTGACTTTCTCTACATCAGTCTCTTTAATAAGAAGAATTATATTTGTTGTTTTCATAATGGCCATGTTTTTGTGAGGAGGAGAAAGAACTTGTGAGCTAAGTTGTCTGCTTCAGGAAGAAAGGGAAGCTGCTCCTCTGTGGCAGTTCCTTTGTGTAGATTTGTTTGTTGGACATTAATTCTGCAGTGGCAAACACAGAGATAAATGTGTGGCAATGTTTTTTTCTTAATGGGCTGAGACTGCATTTGCTGAGTGAAGGCATATGCCATCCATTCTTGCCTCTACTTTCAAATGAATTAGCTTGTGGCAGTATTTCTGAGCTAATGAGACAAATGTTCTCTTGGATTCAGCCAGAGAAAGAATCTTTATTACTGTTGCTTTGAGGACAAGAAGAACAGTGATGATAACATTAGAAAAATTTACTGAAACAACCATCGTACTAATAGAGATACCCTTTGCAATAATAACCATATTAGACAATAAGAATATAATGGTTACTTTATAATAGTGACAGAAATTCAAAAGAAAATTTAAAAATTTTATTAGAATGGAAAGAGAGAGAGAGAGAGAGAGAGAGAGAGAGAGAGAGAGAGAGAGAGAGAGAAGGGGAGAAGGAAAGGGAGAGAGCAAAGGGGAGAGGGAGAGACTGAATAAAAGTGTGATGTTTAAGGAAAAGTGGTCCATACAGAGCTTTGGAAGTAGGGTGTTACTTGTGTAATAAGGTATTATAGACTTTGGGCCTATTCTTAACCTCTAAAGATGGATTATTTTTCTCATATTTGAAGTTAAAGTGTTGGAATGAAAATGTAAAGTGACCTTTTTTAGTTTTAACAATGTATGGTTCCAGGTGTTATTTTAACAACGGGTCAATGTTCCAGTTAGTGGTGGATTGCAAAAGTGATATGGCTGTCAGTACAGGTTAAGAGTAAACTGGTTCATGGACCTGAGGGTGTAGTTGAATGGTAGAGTGCACACCTAACCAATGGGTCCAATATTTCCATTTCCAGTAGTATCACACACACACACACACACACACACACACACACACACACACACACACAAGGCTCAGAGGTCAGAATTTAGTCACAAAGCAGCTGGACAAGATCCCGGAAAGAAGAAAAATCTAAGTGAGATCGTCCAGATCATCCAAATCTACACACAACTTCTCTTCAATTACTGAACAGTTCCTAAGCCACATATGTGTAGGTTTCTCAAAGAAACTCAGCAGAAAATAGCAGTTATGAGGCAAAACAAATGGTAGAAATTTCAGTATTACAGGATATTGGAAAGAAAGAGAGCCAAGTTCTTATCTCCCAAGATAAACATTTTAAGTACTGTAGACTTTTTGTTGAGATCACTGAGATTCTAGGAATAATGATCCCTCTTCAAAATGAAGAGGATTTGAGGAGCAAGTGATGTACTCTGGTTGCAAAAGAAAATGAATGTAGTCCAGCCCCAGTCAAACCTAAAAGCAAATGCTGGAGGGTGGAGTGATGTACTAGTGCTCTGCCTTCCGGCAACATGAAATGAAACAGCAACAAACATGAAACAACCATGAATGAAGGCATGAACAAAAACCCACCCCTCGTAAACTTTTACCCTTTTTTAGAGCAATAAATAACATTATCCAGAACTTGAACAATATATTACCCACAGTATCAGGAAGCCAATGCAAACTGATGGGTCATGCTAAAAGAAACAGAAAGCCAGACAGGTAAACAGTCAGGGAGAAAAGAGCTGAAAATTTAAAAATCATTGGAGTTATCATGGTTAATAATTACAAATAGCATGTTTAAGAAATAGAGAAAAAGTTGGAAAATACAAAATGTATGGAGAATTTAAACAAAGAATAGAACCAACAAAAAGATTCAAATGATCCCCTGTAATACTTTCATTCTCTTGAATGGTTTTATACTATTTTGTTATGTTTGATACTATTGTATATGAAATTATGCTCACCTATTTCAAAGAAAGAGACATTGTGGTAGTTACTGTTAATTATGGGTTGTCTTCTGGTGAAATACTGTGTTGCTTACATTATTCTGATCTGCTTTGTTATGTCTTGTTTTGTCTTAATGTCTTTAAAATAAAAAAATTAAAATTAAAAAAAAGAAAATTATAGAACTGAAAATTCCAGTGTTTGCATTTTAATTCATCTGATGAGTGTAACAATGGAGTGGTAACAGCGGAAGTAAGATTAATGAACTGTAGGATTTGGATAATCTAAACGTCAGTAGGTCTTTTGCATACCAGTCCTAAAATGCTTATAGATCTGAAAAAGGCTACGCATAGCTAAAACAATTTTGGAAGACATCTCTAAAGCCTATGAAAGGTAACAGTATGTACTACTGTATGCTCTTGATGCCAAGAGAGAACCACACCTAAGGGACACTCAGTTTATTATGACAGAAGCACTTCAGTAAAGTACCTGGGGAATGATCTGTCTGATGGGTGGTGCTGGATTCATTTAATTTCACATAGAAAAAAATGAAGCTTCATCCTTATTTACATTCCAGTAAAATTTAACAGCAAGTAAAATTTAACACCACATACTAATGTGACATATAAAGCAAGAAGGCTTTGGAAGAAAATGTAGGAGATGGTCTTTATCACTTCAGGATAGTCAAAGTCCTTTAAAATAGGACATGAAATCATTAAGGAGGTAGATATATACTCGTTAAAAACTTCAGTTTATCAAAAGTCACCATTGAGGAAGTAAAAAGACAAGCCATAGACTCGAAGGAGACACTTAAAATGCAAACAACTGCAAAGGGTTTATAGTAAAATCCATAAACTTTCCTGAAAATAGGTCAGAAAAGATAACTTACAGAAAATATGGGCTCAAGACTGGAATGGGTCCTTCAAAAAAGAAACATATGAAGGGCAGGTAAATATTTACACCAAACCCCATTTTCCAACAAGGAATCATGAATTAAAGCCACAGAGGAATCATGAGTTAAAGCCAGCATGCATCTATCAGAGTCAGTAAAGTGCAAAACTGTAATTTCCAAATATTGACAAGCCCATTTAACCAGTGGAAGGCCTGGCCATAAATTGGTGAGTAATTTGGAATGACTCGTCACTATTAGGCATGTTAAACACATACGTGTGGATCAGAGAAGTTTTGTTCCTAGTTTGTCCAAGGATAGCAGCATTATAATAGTACATGAACACCCCTAAATAAAGGTCAGAGTATAGGGTACTAATAATCCTCATACATAGCATTGGAAGCCTACTTTGCCTTCAGTTTTTATTGGTATAAATAAAATAAAAAAATAAACTAATCATATAGTTTGGCCAAATAATTATTGATTAATCAGTTAGTCTACTTTTCCTGATGTATTTCCTCCAATATCATTTATTTTCCAAACTTCATTTTGGTTAGTGACAACATATTTGAAGACATCTGTATCATCTGTGAATATCTAGTTCATGAATTGATCATTTTCCTCTAAAATTTGTATTGTTTCATCTGTAAGTTAGACACAGTCATGAATTAACTGTAGATCAGATATTTTAGAATAGGGTTAGAATCGTTATACCAACTGCCACTATTTGGTGTTATGGCTCTTATTGTGTGTAGGTACGTGAAACTCTTAGTAATTCATTTGAACACTTGGAAACACAAAATAATCACATCCATCCAAGTTTGACCACATTTTGATAGAGTAAGTGTGGAAAGATCTTCTGATCACACAAAAACAAGGGTCACAGGCATGTACCTTGAGCAGACATAGGATTTTCAGAAATTGTTATGAAATTTCAATTGATGTTACCTTGGTGTAATAAAACAAATAATGCAATAATTTACATGTAAATAGCTTTATGGGAAAATAACTAGATAGTAATTTACATTATTAGTCTTGCATAAAGTCCCTTATAACTTTGGCACCCTTTGAAGTTTTATGCAGGCATGCGACAGTTAATGAAAAGCAGCTAATTTTTGAGAGCTGGGCTCAGTGAAGGCAGCATGACATCCTGAGATTTATTCTCCTAGTAGGAACTAGGACCATATGGCAAACCTAATGTTTTGAAAAACTATTGACCATTGCCAATATTGGATAATGGTGAAAAAGGGAGTTTAAAACACTTGGAGAAAAGAGACTGTTTGGAGAAGGGAAAAGGTTTAGTGATTTGAGTAGTCTAGTTCCTTGAAGAAACCTAATGGAAAAAACAAGGCAGTCAGCAAGAAAAAAAAAAAAAAAAAAAAAAAAAAACCACAGGATGAAATGTAAGTCTATTTTCTATGGATCTTTGTGTGAATGTGAGAAGGAAGCTATGCACAGGAAGTAATCTTCAATTCTTAGGTTAGAAGTCTTCCTCCACAAGCCATTTGCCTTTGCTGGCCCTTTACTCAAAGTGTCTGTGTTCCTAGTGTAGGACGCAGGGCCTGTGGCACATTCGCAGGAAACCATGACTGAGGGTTCATGTCCTAAGTGTCAACAGCAGTACTTACATTTGAAAGTCCTTAATGTGGTCTTTTTCTAAGTAATACAAATGCCCTTCCTAGATGTTTTTTTCCTAACAAGTCAAGTTTCCCACATGTCTTGCATCTAAATGTATGTCTAGTGTGCATCCCTTGGAAATGTAAATGCCAGTCATAACTCTGTGTCTATGACATCAATTTTGACAATACCTGCTATAATTATAAGGTGAAAAAGTAGAGTCTCAGGATGGAGGAGTCAATCCAAGCCTCATACATCAAGCAGCAATTTTAAGAGACCTTACTTGAGAGTTTATTTTAAAATGTCTACTTTTTTATAGGTGCATATTCATTATACAGATTCATGCATTTCATTCTGGCAGATTTATACGCGCATATAGCATATTTTAAAATTTCCCACCTCCACTTCCCTTCCTCCACTCTCTCCCTTAGTTTTATATGTTGGGAGGGGGTTCAAAGTATATAATGTATTTTGATTATATTCGGGTTTCATCATTAGAAATACAGGCAGAACGTAGGCCAAGAAGAAAACAAAACTTTTGAAAATTTAATTTCAATTTACAATACCATTCATTTATCCTTTTTAAAAAGTGCTTTGAAATGATAGTCTGTTTCAATATTCTGTTCACAACTTCTTAAGTACTGTACCCATCAAGTGGTTTTATGTATCACTAAAGAATACTGGAGTTTTTCCCAGTTGATGAAAACATAATGTATAATCATTTCACAATAGTTAGAATGTTAGCCAATTTCACCAGACTATTTTAAAGCTATTAAAGATTTGATATTTAGGCGCATGAATGAAACCCATTTGTAAATGTTCAAATAACTCTAAGGAAATAGTTCTAGTCAATGTCATAGACTTATAGTTTTTCCCAGCTTATGATCCAAATAACTGAGGAAAGATCTGCTCACTAATTGAGTTCTTCTAACAAAATTTTGCTATCAGACTAAAATGAACCATTCTGGCATCTTAAGAGGCTCAGGGTGTTTGGATGGCAGCAGAAAGAGGAGCAGGAGGGATCAAGTACAAGGAGGGCAGAGCAGGTGGAGGACAGAGCAAGAGGTGGAAGGGAGTGAGCCAGGGGCCAGAAGCCGCTTGTGTGTTGGCCACTGAGCACTAGCTACTGCAGGAGGGCCCTGAGAGAGCATCTAGAGGTAGATCAGAGATCCATCCATGAGGAGGGCAGAGAGCCCCAGGTGAGGGAGGAAGGAGGGTGAGTGAAAGGCAGTCTAGCACTGGGCAGAAGGCAGCTACGGGAGGAAGAGGAGAAAACAGATGAGAGATAATATGACATATGTATTGTGTAAAATTTACCTTCAAAACTAATAAAAAATAAAATATTTGCATGACAAGGACCACCTCAAGAAATTAATGATCAGCAAAACAGTCTTACAGATTATTCTCAAGGATATCCTGGTAAGAGACAATGAAGCCAACAATAGCAATAAGTCATAAAGAATGAGGACACCTGGCAAGAAGGGCAGCTAAGCAGAAGGAAACAATAAATAAGGAAATCAACAGCAGGAATACAACAGGACTATAACGCCAAGACAGGAATAAGTTAATAATATTCAGTAATAATCCTTGATGTGAATGGTCTCAATTCCCCAAGCAAAAGGCACATAAAGACATACTGGATCAAGAAACAAAATCCAATGATAAGTAATATTCAAAAAATTTTTTAATTAAAAAATAAATTTACATATTAAAAATCAAAGGATGGAAACAATATTCCATGTAACTGGAACTCAGAATTAAGCAGGTACAGCTAACTTAATTTCATATAAGGTAGATTTCAGGCTAAAACTGATCAGAAAAGACAAAACAAACCCATGGAGTTATATAATACCCTCTTGAACAGTCAATGATTCACTGAAAACTCAAGAAAGAAATTAGACATTTTGATTAAGGGAACAAATTAACAGGAAGAGATAACAATTAAATTGTATATGCACCAAATACTGGCATACCCAACTTCATAAAACACAGCACTAATTGATATGAAAAATCATAGAAACACTGATACAGTTGTAATGTAAAGTCCCAATACCCCACTGTCACAAATAGATCAATTAGATAAAAGACCAACAAAGCCATACCACAGTTGAGCCAAATCTTTGAACCCTTGCATTTAAAAAATATCTACATAGTGTTCTACCCAAGGACAGAATACACATTCTTCTCAGTAGTATGCTGGACTTTCTTCAATATAGACCACATGTTAGCCCATAATGCATGTGTCTTATTTTTTACTCATAATTGAGACAAAATACCTGATGCCCAAAGTTAGGGGAGGAGAAAGTACCCTAAAGGATATAACTGTATGTGTAAGTATGTAAGATAGATGACCATGTTGCTAAATTTTTGTTGGCTTATTGAACATAATGGTTTGCACTGTCAATTTTTGAGTGTCTATTCACTTTGAACAATTATTTCTAAGATGATAATATGTATCAACTAGCGATTCCTTAGTGTTAATTTTTTGTTGAATTCTGTATTATTCTACCCTTCTTTTCTATTTTGTTTTGTTTTTTTCTTTCTTTCTTTTAAAATAAATAAATAAATACAACAAAACTAGGGGAGGAAAGGTTTATTTCTTGCAGTTCTTGGAGGTTTCAGTCATGCTCAACTGGCTCCAAGAGGCAGGGTGGCATGTCAGCCACTGTGTATGGCAGGCTACAACAGCAAGGCCTGAACTAGCAAGAGAGGGAGGGAGGGAGGGAGGGAGGGAGGGAGAGAGAGAGAGAGAGAGAGAGAGAGATCGAGATCTTCTTCTTCCTGCTGATACATGGTACCCTGTCTCCACCTCTGGGCGGGTGAAACACTCACACCACCAATCTGAGTGCTAGACAACGAGCCAATCACAAATGCTTAGATTTGTCTATGATTGCATGAGGCTTGGAGCAGATAGGAATACAAACCACAACATTATACTTCTGTAAATGCTTAAGAATTGAAATTATCCCATGCATATTGTCAGATCATAGTGCAATGAAACTAGAAATCAATGGCAAAAGATGCCACAGAAACAATGCAAATACATGAAAATTAAACAATATCCTCTTGAATAGTCAATGAGCTGCAGAAGAAATCGAGGAAGAAATTCTTTCCTAGAGTCAAATGATAATACAGGTAAAATATAACAAGAACTTATGAAACAGTAAAAACAGTGCTATAAGGGAAATTTATAGCAGTGAATTCCCACATCAGAAAAAGAGAGTGAGTCCAAATAAATAACCTAATTATACACCTCAAATTCCTAGAAAAACAAGAACTATCCAAAATTCAAAGCTAGTATCAGGAAATTATAAAGATCAGAGCAAAAATTAATACAATTGAGACTAAAAAAATCCCCACAAAGAATGAATAAATTAGTTCTTAGAAAATAAATAAGCAACAAAGAGAAACCTATCAAATCCATACAATTAGCAATGAAGAAGACAAAAGCACAACAGATTCTTCAGAAATCCAAATGACCATTGATAACTTGTTCGGAAAAAATGTATTCTAATAAAATAAAAATATTCAAATGGATAAATTCCTAGATATATATTAAGCACCAAAGCTGATCCAAGAAGATATAAACATTGTGAATAATACAGTATCAGTCAGTGAAGCAGAAGTCATAAAAATTATCAACTAAGGAAAGTCAGGTTTCACAAGATCTTCAGAGAAGGTCTCATGTCAATGTTTCTCAAACTCTCAAATGAAATTGAAAGGGAAGCAGTACTCCCAAAATCATTTCTAGAGTCATTGCCCCTATCTCTACCAGAAAAGGACCCACAGAAAAGAGAGCTATAGGCCAATCTCTTAATGAATGTAGCCACAAAAATCGTTAATAATATCCTGGTAAAAAGAATGCAACAAATAATCAAAAATATCATATATCCTAACCAAGTAGGATTCATTTCAGGGATGGAGGGATGGTTCAACATATGCATATCAATAAATGTAACATATCACATAAAGGAAAGCAAGGACACAAATCACATGATCATACCAATAGATCCAAAAAAAGTATTTCACAAAATTTCATATCCATTCATGATAAAAACCCCAAGGAAAACGGGTGTAGAATGTCTTTATTTCAATGTTATAAAAACCATTGTGCCAAACCAATCTTATCAAATCAGGAGAAGCCTAAAATATTCCCTTTGAAATCAGGAACAAGACAAATATATATGCTATCAACATTCCTGTTCAATACAGTTTTTAAAAGACAAAAACATTCTCTATCACCATTCCTGTTTAATAGTTTTAAAAAACATTACCCAAGCAATCAAAAAGAAAAAATGAAACGTACATGAGCAGGAAAGGAAGATGTTAAATTATCATTATTTGCACAGATAACCCCTAAAACTCCTAGAATTAATAAAGAAAATTCATTAATGTATCAGGATACAAACTCAACATTCCAATGTCAGTAGTATTCCTATACATCAGTAGTAAACTCATCAAGAAAAAGATCAAGGAAATAATACTTATCACAGTAATATTCAGAAAAATAAAATACTGAGGAATCAGCTAAATCAAGGAGGTGGAGGACCTCTACAATGAAAACTATAGTACTCTGAAAAAGGAAATTGAAGAGCATATCAGAAAATGTAAGTATATTCCCTTTCCTGGATAGGCAGAACCAATATAATCAAATGGTCATACTTCCAAAACTATTAAGCACAACCCCAATCAAAATACCAATAGCATTTCTCACAGAACTGGAGAAGAGAATTCTAAAATTAATATGAGGGTGAGCTGCATGGGAAGAGAGAAATCCCACCCATCACCTCTCTGTCACACTGGAAACATTGGGAATTTTAAAATTCCATAACAATTAATGACAACAGAAACTACAAAAACTCCATAAACACCTGGAAATTAAATAACATTCTCCTGAGTAACCAATGGGTCACAAATGAAATTAAAGAAGAAATTAAAAAATATCTACAGTCAAACAAAACTGCAAAAGTAACTTACTGGACCCTGAGGGACTCGATGAAAACAGACCTCAGAGAGAAATTTATTGCAGTGAATTCTCACATCAGGAAAATGGAATGAGAACAAATAACCTAACATTGCACCTCAACCTTCTAGAAAAGGAAGAGCAAGTGAGACCTAAAGCCCAAAGAAAGGAGGAAATGAAAAAGACCAGAGCAGGAATTAACATAATTGATACTAAGAAAACAATACAAAGAATTAATGAATTAAAGAGTTGATTCTTTAAAAGAATAAATAAAATTGGCAACCCCTAGCCAATCTTATCAAAAAAAGGGAAGAGACACTCAAAAACTCAAAAAAACCTTTACTCTCATAGGATGGAAAACACAGAATAAGTGGACAGATTTCTAGAAACATATGAATTACCAAAGCTGAGTCAAGCAGATACAAAGAATTCTAAATTATATATTAGTTAATGAAATTAAAAATATAATTAAAAACTTACTAACAGAGGAAATCCCAAGTCCTGATGGATTCATAGTTGAATTCTACAAGAAATTTAGAAGAATTTAATGTCAGTACTCCTCAAACTCTTATTGAAATTGAAAGGAAAGCAATTCTCCCTGTTGTTCCTGGAGGCAAGTATACCAAAATCAGAGAAAGACCTAACCAAAAAAGAGAACCGTAGGCCAATCTTCCTAATGAATGTAGATACAAAAATCTTCAATAAAATACTATTAAACATAATGCAGCAAATCATTAAGAAGATTATACACCATGACTAAATGGGATTCAGCCCAGGGATGCAGAGATGGTTCAACATATGAAAATCAATAAATGTAATACATCATAACCACAGAGCCAAAGACAAAAATCACATGATCATCTCAATAGATGTAGAGAAAGTTCAGTACTCATTCACGAAAGTTTAACAAAGTTCAGTACTCATTCACTATAAAACCCTACAGAAAATCATAACAAATGGTCTTCACCTCAATCTAATAAAAGGCATCTTTGATAAACCAACAGCCAACATCATACTAAATGGAAAAAATGTTGACTTGTAGCCTAAAATTAGGAATAAGACAAGGATGCTCACTATCACCAGTCCTATTCAATATAGATCCGGAAACATTAGCCAGAGCAGTGAGAAAAGTGAGAAAGAAATGAAAGGAATGAGAATAGGAAAGGAAGAAGTGAAGTTCTCATCATTTGCAGATGACATGACATTTTATATACATTTTTAGTCTTTACCCATAAATCTCTACCAAAGACTTCTAGATTCAATAACCAACTTTAGTAGCATAGCTGGATATAAAATCAACACTCAAAAATTAATAGTATTCTTGTACACAAAGAACAAATGCACAGACAGAAAAATTAGGGAAACCAAAGCCCTCCCAATAGCAGGCAAAAAACTGAAATACTTAGAAATCTATCTAACAAAAGTAGTAAAAGTTTTATACATTGAAAATTACAGTACTCTGCAGAAAGAAATTGAAGGGTCAGAAAACAGGAAAATATTCTTTGCTCATGGATAGGAAGAACCACCATTGTGAAAACAGTCATAATATCAAAATTGTTATACAGATTTAACACAATCTCTATCAAAATTCCATTATCATACCTCATAGATCTAGAGAAACCGTTCTTAAAATTCATCTGGAACCAGAAGAGACAGGATAACAAAGGCAATTCTGGGCAATGAAGGCAAGGCAAGAGGTAGCACAAATCCTTGACTTGTTAGTAACAAAGCTACTGTGATAAAATCAGCATGTTACTGGCAACAAACAAACAAACAAACAAACAAACCTGAGATCAGTGGAACAGAGTGGAAGGTGCGGACACAACTACAAAAACACTCAGTCACCTTGTCTTTTACAAAAGGGCAAAAACATGTTCACTGGATGAAGGCCTCTTTAAAAATGGTGCTGGAAAAACTGGCTTTCTAGATACAAAGACTAAACCTGCATCCATGTGTATCACCATGCACTAAACTAAAGTAAAATGGTTCAAAGATCTAAATATTAAAACACAAACACTAAATTTACTGGAAGAGAAAGTAAGTAGAAATCCTGAATATATAGTAGTAGACAGAGAGTTCACAAACAAAAATTAAACTGCTTGGGAAATACTTCTAGCAATAATTTAACAACTGGAATTTCATCTTATTAAAATTTTTTTGCACACCAAAAGAAATCAATAGCAGAGTGAAAAGAAAAGCTTTTCTTGGAAAAATATTAGCCCATTGTTCCTCAGATAAAGGCCTTCTGTGTGGAACACTTAAAAAAAACAAAGCCCTCCTAATTCAAATATGGGCATCTGAGATGAATACACACTTCTCACATAAAGAAATACAAATGGTAAGCAGATAGATGAAAACATGTTTAATATCATTGATCATTCGAGAAATACAAATTAAAGCAACATTGAGATTCCATCTTACTCCAGAAAGAATGGCTATCATCAAAAAATTATCCAATAACAAATGCTGGCAAATCTGTGGGGAAAAAGAAGCTCTTTACTGCTGTGGGAACATAGACTGGTGCAACCACTGTAG
Organism: Cavia porcellus; assembly: GCF_034190915.1. Classification (NCBI taxonomy): domain Eukaryota; kingdom Metazoa; phylum Chordata; class Mammalia; order Rodentia; family Caviidae; genus Cavia; species Cavia porcellus. Next base: position 27,276,625 of record NW_026947496.1, on the reverse strand, counting down.
AAATCAGTGTGGAAATTCCTCAAAAAACTAGGAGTACAGGTCTTATTCAACTACGCTCTTCTTCCCCTTTTGGGTATTTTTCAAGAAGAATTGAAAACATCACATCAGTGATATATGTGCACCCATGTTTGTAGCAGCACAATTTGCAATTGCTAAATCTTGGAAATGACACAAATGTCCATAAACTGAGGAAAGCATAAAACAGATGTGGTATTTTTATACAACGGAGCATTACTCAGCTATAAAGAAAGATAAACTTGAGGCTTTTATAGGTAAATGGAAGCAACTAGAGACTATACTCATAAGTAAAATAATTCACAAACACATATGTTTGTCTTCCTAGTATAAAAAACTGAAAGAGTAAACAAGATCCAAAAAGTATAACAGATGTTGTGAAAGGGACAGAAACTGCTCAGAAGGAAAGAACAACTGGGATGGAAGAAAGGAGAAAAGAGGGAAGGGGAAAAATATATACAAAAAGTAGCTAAGGTGATTGAACCACTAATGCAAAGAACAGTTAGTGCTTTTATTATTTCATCAATTTTGCATGCCTGTATCTGGTAATCTGAAAAACTGTTTTGAAGATAACATGCAATGTAATAGCCATTGTTAATTTCTGATCTTGTTTTGGAATTCTGTATTTTTTAAAAATTCTCTTTAAAAAAATGAAATTAATATAGAACTAGAAAGATACCTAGAATAGCAAAAGCTATTCTGAGCGACAAGGACAAAGCTGGGCGCATCGTCTCACACTTCATGCGATGGCACAAAGTTTCAGTGATTTAAACAGCATATTATTGGAAAAATAAACAAACAAGGAAACGGGGGGTCAGTGTGCTGAAATAGAAGAAAGCAAAACAACTCCAGGGGCTTGCAACTTATCATTGACAAGTGGGCAAATCCTTTAGCTGGAGGAAAGATAGCCTCTAATAAATAGTGCTGGGGAAAGTGGCTATCAACATGAATTTATAAACATGCACTAAAGTAAACATGGATCAAATATCTAAATATTAAAACAAAATATTTAATTTTCCATAAGGAAAAAATAGGTAAAATACTTGAAAACATAGGTATAGTATGCAAGGATGTTTGCGTAGAACCTCAGTTACACAAGAAATCATACCAAAAACGATCAGATGGGATTGTATCAAATTAAAAAAGTTTCTAGACAGCAAAAGAAACCACTCAAGGAATAAAGAGACAATTTACAGAATGGGGAAAATTTTTTTCCAGTACCGGTATCTAGACTATATAATAAGCTAAAAAAACCCTTAGAGCACTCAACTTCAAAGAGTCCATAAAAAGGCCATTTGTATGGATTTGTTTATATTTGTTGACTTATATGGTTTGGAGAATATGTGGCAAGATTTATATTTAGGCGACTGTGGCTACCTTACATTCCCAGAGTCAACAATCTTAACCACTCCTCAGTACTATTGTCCTTTAGAGTTCACTGCCAGCTCCTCTTTCTGTAGGCTCTGGTATAGTTTTCTTGGATAATAAACTCAGGAGAAATTTTCAGCTACCATGTTTCTTCTTTGTCTCCTTCAGAGATATGGTTGAACTTACCTTATAATTTTCAAAAAACAACAACAGCAGTAGCAGAGGCAACGTAAGTGACCAAAGTGTACCCTTAAAACATAAGAAAGCAGACAACTGCAATGAAAAGCAAAGAAACATCATTCAGTTCATCACTTTCTTGCAAATCTGTTGTGGAGATGTTGCTTGGTGGTTCATCAGAAATAACTGGAAACCCTTGTATGGTAGTTTAGGCTGATGCTGGGTTGATTCTGTGCAGAATCCTATGCTTTTCTCTAAATGTTGAATAAGCCCACTCCTCGTGTGTGTGTGTGTGTGTGTGTGTGTGTGTGTGTGTGTGTGTGTGTAGACAGAGAGAGAGAGAGAGAGAGAGAGAGAGAGAGAGAGAGAGAGAGAGAGAGGAACAAGAAACAGAACTGGACTAGAAAGACAAAACTTCCCATTGAGAAACCGAAAAACAAGGTTATGTTTGCTGCATCTCAAGAGCCAGCACTGACACGGTCTCAGCACTCCTGAATGCTTGAAGCTGTGCTTTCGCTACAAAGATAAAATCTCATTACATTCAACACCCAGCTTTCCCTTGGACCACCATGGAGGGGCTTGCAGGCTTCCTCATGGGCTGTCTGATCACTCTGGATAGTTTCTTTAATGGGACATAACCCATTTTTGTGGCATTAGTTTTCTCCAATCTATTCAGAAAATCATGGTGTGATTTGTGTGCTCTTTCTCTCCTTTTTCTATTTTTTGTCTCTCTTCTAAGTACCAGGAAAAGAAAAAAAAATGGTGAAATTACAGAATTAACAGGTACTGAAAAGAAAAGGAGCCTGAAATTATGAGTCAGTAAGCCAATTTTCCTGCTAGAGGGTATAATTCAGTGGTATTTTTATAAACGTGATTCAAACTGTGGCTTTTGTGAAATGAGCCACATTATGAAAGTAGTGGAGAAAGAGAGATCATAACTACTCATCAGCAAGATGACCCTGCATCTGCTGGTAAGATTTATATTCTTGCAGTGGCTCTAATTCTTAAAAGGTATTTGTACTTATAAAATACTTTGCTGGAAAGTGAAACACAGATCAGAATTGCACAACTAAACAACTGAAATTATCTACCTACCTACATCTTTGAATACCAAGTAGCAGGTAACATAAGGGTGTGTGGTCTAGCAGAGGGATACCAGGGTTTGCACTGGAGAATCTGGTTTGCTGTATGGTCTTTAGATATTTAATTTAACCTCTTTTGATTTTCTTTGGTTTCATATTAATTTGATAAACTATCAACTAGCTATGTCTGTGTTAAACAAAAAATACTCAGGGATAAATGACACTGTATACTTTTTAAAGTAAAGTAGGGTAAGGGTTAGTTATTTTGACCTCTCAAGGTGGTCTTATACATTTTGATGAGCTCCACTAATACCGCAGAATATCAGCATTTATATCTTTCTATCATCCCTGTCTCTATCACTTACATGAGATCTAGGCTCAAATACTGGTTGACTGTAATTTTAAATGACTTACCCAATGTGTTCGAATCTCTATTATTGTATCTAAGAAGATAATAATGCCACACCTCGTGACCATGAAATTGAAATTGTTAGGGCAGAAAAAAATACATAGATTTGTGACTTCCTCTTATATCTGAGCTGCTTTAATCTAGTCCATGTAAAGTATTAATGTGGAAACTCCAATTAAGGTATTTAACAAATAGAAATGTTTAGTTAGCCTGACTTCTCTTCTCTTCTTTTCTTTTCTTTTTTACTTTATCAGAACACGTTTGCAGCTCACACAGATTACAGTCATCTCAGGGAGCAGTTCCATGCACATACCAAAGTTTGTTTCTTCTTTTTCTAATTTCTTTCCCATCCTTCCCTTTCCTTCCCTCCTCCAAATTCTCTATCCAATTTTTCACTCTTACTGATATTACTAATCTTAGCTCATGTTATAACTTTTGCATTAATTGTGGTTATTAGGTCCTGTACATGGCGTATCTTTATTCTACTTATTTTCCGTTCCCCTGCCTCATGCTTGTTCCTGTGGACCACTTCCTTATTGTGATAAATTCATCTCCTTGTCTCTTTCTAGCCATCCTTTATTATTCTCTTTATTTGTTCTGTGCCTCACTCAAGTGAGAGTTACCATACGGTGTTTAAGCTTGTGTGTCTGCTTTATTTCACTCAACACTATATTTTCTAGGTGCACTCATTTTCCTATAAATGTCTCAAATCTGTCATTCTTTATAGCAGAGTAATATTTCATTATATGTGCAGACAATACATCTTTCATTTAGTCATCTGTTAATGGGTAAAGAGGCTGTTTCCAGGATTTAGCTATCACAAGTTGTGCTGCTATAAACATTAGCATGAATGTGTCACTGTACTATGATGTACATAGTTCATAGATGCCTAGGAGGGGAGTTGCTGGGTCAAATGGAAATTCTAGTTTCAGTTCTTTGAGAAATCTCCATACTGATTTCCATGATGATAGTACAGGCTTACATAGCCACCAACAATGAAAGAGGTTTAATTTTTACCACAACCTCTCCAACATCTATTATTGTTTGATGCCTCCTGCCTTGCCTTTGTTGCCCAGGGTTGTTTTTACTGTTCTAGGTGTCTTCTAGTTCCAGATGAATTTTAGAAATGTTTTCTTTAGTTCTGTGAGATATAATAATGGCATATTGATTGGAATTGCATTAAATATGTATAACAATTTTGAGAGCACGACCATTTTTATTATGTTGGTTCTTCCTATCCATGAGCAAAGAATATCTTTCCATTTTCTAGTATCCTCTTTCATCTACTTTTTCAGAGTACTGTGACTTACACAGTATAGATCTTTTATTTCCTTTGTTAGACTGATTTGCATTTCGTTTTTTCTATTCTATCACAAAAGCTGTGGTTTCTCTAATTTCTCTCAGTCATTTATTGTTGGTATACAGAAATGATATTGATTTTTGAGTGCTGACTTTGTACACAAAAACTAAAAATAGATCTGTGTCTATCACCAAGCACTAAACTAAAATCAAAGTAAATCAAAGATCTAAATATTAAAACAAACACAAAATCTGTGGCAAGAGAGAATAAGTAGAACTCTAGAAGACATAGAGGTAGGCAAAGATTACATGAATAAAACCCAGATTCCATGGGAGATATTATAAAGAATCGATAACTGGGAGCTCATTCTATTAAAAGGTTTTTGCACCACAAGAGAAATTATCAATAGAGTAAAAAGACAACCCACAGAGTGAGAAAATATCTGAGCCAGTTGTCCCTCAGACAAAGAATTAATATCTAGAACATATAAAGAATTGAAAAAAAAACAGACTTCCCAAATTTAAAGACATAATCCAAAAATGGGCATCTGAGATGAATACCAATTTCTTAGAGAAAGAAATGCAAATGGCAAATACAAGAAACACTAGTGGCAAATAAATATATGAAAAATTGTTCAACATCATTGGTCATTTAGGAGATACAAATTAAGACAACTCTGAGATTCCATCTCTCCTCAGAAAAACTGCTATTTTCAAAAAATCAATAACAAATGCTGTGGGAAAAAAGGAAGTTTTCTGCATTGTTTGTAGGAGTGTAGGCTGGTGCGCAAACACTGTGGAAATCAGTGTGGATATTCCTCAAAAAGTAGGATTAGGTATCTCATTTGATTCAGACATTCCACAGAAGGATGAAAAACATCATAGTACAGTGAAATATGCACACTATGTTTACAGCAACACAATTTGTAACAGTTACATCTTGGAAACAACAGAAATGATCAGTCAACCAAGAAATTGATAAAGAAGATTTAAAAAAAATAAAATGTAGTGCAACTGAGCCATAAACAAAGATTTTCTAGTATATAAGACACAACTGTGTGTATCTATAGCCGCCAATTAGTTTTGTTTTTACTTTGTCCTTTGCTATGTGTTATGACTGTGTGGATTTGTGTTTATAGAAATTTTATTTGTATGATTTCTCATACAAATAAATGCTTCCTTTTATGATTGTTAATAAAAAATGATAAACTGAGACATTTATAGGTAAATGGATTCACCTTGAGAATATACTCTTAGTGAAATAAATTAGACTCACATGTGTAAACATCACACCATTTCTCGGGCATGAGATATTAAATACATAAGGAGCAAAATATATAAAAAGTCTTGTGAAATAAGGAGAAATTGTTCAGAAGAAAGGGAACAGGACAGGAGAGGGAATGGAAGGAAGGGGATTAAAAAAGTGTCGGTACTGTTCAATGAAATATATCAGACACACATGTTTAAACAGCACATTGTTTCTCTATTGAGAGAAAGGTTAAAATAAGGACCAAAGGTTAAATAAGGTTAAATAAAAGGTTAAATAAGGACCAAAATGTTTAACATATCCTGGGAAATAGGGTGAAAATATTCAAATGGGAAGCAGATAAGGAATGGGGGAGGGGAAAAGAAGGAAGGGAAAGCAAAAAAAAAGAAGAAGAAAATGGAAATAAAGTTTTTATAAATAAGGAAGAGAAGACAAATTGAAGGGAGAAGAGAGGTTTGGGAAAAAAGAAGAATTGAGCAATATGTACAGGTACAAACTTCTCCTGATGATGTGATCATTATGCATATTTAAATGTTCCCATAAAATTAATTAAAAAGAGATAAACAGGAACAACAGGCAGCTTTTCTGACCCACATTGACTATCAGAAGGAGTCATGTTTCAGAAAATGTGACTATTGCTGGTACCGCAGCTCCTCAGTTTGGGTCATGTCTCTATTTAGTATTGGGCATTACAATTCAGCATCAGGAATTTGGTGCAGAAGACTAGTTTGTCATCACCTTGTAGGATCTGACTTCCTGTGCATATTTCTGCAGTCATGTCCTCAGTGTGCCCTTGTGGGAGAATCTTTCCCCCTGCTGATAGCTTCTGGTTCCTGCGTCTGGCAGGAAAACACAGCAGACACACTGCAGGAGCTCTGAGCTGAGCTCAGTGAAGGGATGGCAGCCTGAAATTAAAGATCCATTTGCTGTGCATGGTGCGTGTATGTATAACTTGTGTTTTCTTTCTTTCCCCTGCTATCAATAAACTTCGTGACTAATATTCAATCCAATGGAACAAATATAGAAAGAAAAGTTGCAATTAGTGTAGAATAAGATGGTAAAAAAATCATTCATAAATTCAGGGATTCAATAAGTAACGAAGGCCTTGCAGCAGTTTGTAAAGGTTTGTAAAGGAGCTCACCATGGTGTTTCAAGGTGACATCTTTTATGTTACTCTTGGGCTCAGCATACTCTATTTCTGTCTGTCAATATCACTGTCAGAAATAGCTCTTCAGACTTGTTTTTGCTTTGCAGTTTATCTCCTTGTATAGATGCAGTAGGGTTTGGAGTGGAGAATAGATTCTTTTAGCTGAATGTTTTAATATTAAAACCTCATGTGTGTTCAGCATTTCAGTTGTCCAACACTGCTGTGTGCACAATTTTCCTTTATGGCACAATATTAGCTTTTGTTGTTTCATGGATGACAAAATGAAAAATGAGAAAAGGGAGTTGACAAGTTTAAAATAATTGTAAATAATATCAATAATTAATGGTGTAATAGTAAGGGTATTTAATATTAACCATGTGCTGCTTGTGTGTCATTCTTCTGAAAGTGCAGTCTAACAATGCTTACTTCACAAGTGCTTTGAAGAGTGTTCATAAGAGGAATAGGAGAAGAGTGTGCCAAGAACTGTCGGTCATGAAGAAGAACAGTGTTCAAAGTGGAGTCTGTTGTGGCGAGAGATGCAGCTGGCAGGTAGAAATGGGAGGGCCAGGTCATGAGGGCATCTACCCCTTCCCTGCAGAATTTGCCTTTATCTTCTCAGACAGGGACATGCAATGCATAGGAGATAGATTATGAAGAGCCAGTGACTTGGGCAGTAGAAAGAATTTTATCAATAGACAAAGAAAGGAGAAATGGCAAGAGTTTATTTAGATCAGGGCACACTGCCCTCAGGGATAGTAGGTGAGTTCCTAACAGAGGAATTGTACAGGTGGGGTTAGAGACTGCGATTTTATAAGGGTTTGAGCAAAAGGAAAATATCTCTAGGCAGCAATGTGATTTTCTAAAATGTCTTTTCTGGGGCTGTTTAACACCGTGTAGATCTTCTATGTTTAAAATTATGATTGCAGTTACAGTTTTGACAAGACCACTTTCTCTGGCTTACAGAAGGTATTTAGCTTTAGATAAGAAGGTGATAGAGAGGTCCATACATCATTACGAGGAATGGGAGGCCTGACATCAAATGGTTTGTTGCTATCTTATGACTCCATAAAGATAGCCTTACCCAGAGTTCAGACGGTAAGGATTTTAACCCTTTTTTCTCCAGTGAGCAGCCAATAAGGGCAGGCAAACTCTTTCCTTATGGAATCAGACAGTGGCTAATTTGGGTTTCGTGCTTATATGATCTCACTTACAGTTACTCAGCTATATATGCTATTCTGGCTCAAAAGCAACCTTGGGTACTATGTAGGCAAGTGGGTGCAAATGGGTTTCAACAAAACTTTATTTACAACAACAGGGAGTGAGTAAGGAGCATTTTGTTTATAGGTTATAACTTCTATTCTAGAAATAAGTGAACCACTAATGTTCAAAGGCAAATGGAGCGCAAGTTTGCACAACTTTCAGAAAGGTCTTCCCATCTGATATCAAATTAAGTGGTTAAATTGAGATAGACATAAAATATTTTCCCCACTGTGTTAAGACAAATACTTCCATGATTTATATTAAATTTATTAATGGATGCATTGGAGCTAATCTGCTTAGCCTCTTCAAGTCAAGATTGCATTCACTGAACATTTGAGAGCAAAGGGTCCTTCTCACATTAAAGGCTATCTGGATGCCATACAATGTCATCTCAGTTCACAAATGCTCTTGTTTGTCAGAAATTTGGTTTGAAAACAGAAGTGTTTGGCAAAATTTTGTCTTTGTGAAATCTGGACTGGGTGATGAACATGAGCATGACCATCTTTCCTGCACAAACATGATTATGGCTATCTTTTACAGAACTGTGGAATAAATTAAGTTCATGAACTGAGACACTATTGTAGAGTGAACCTTACAGGTCAGAGGGCTAATTACTGCTATTCAAGAGGAAGAAGGGAAGGATTGCAAGGTAGGAAGATCTTTGGACCCAGTCTGTCATTTACCATTTATGGGACCTTGAAGAAATTACTGCCTTTCTCTGAGCCTCCGGGCTTTCTTGAGGCTAATCATACTACCTTTTTACAATAGCTACAATTGTTGAAGATAATGTATACACCTTGTCAGGCACAGTGCCTGGTACATCCTCATGTAAATAAAATGTCATTTTTTTGATCACTCACATACCACATCAAAACAATTACTTATCTTTGCTTTGACACATGGCAGAAATTGTCTACCTCCATTAACTTCCTGCAGTGTCAAGATTATATTTGTTTTTTCCCAGTATTTTAAGCTACATTCACCCAGCTGTGTTACACAATTGTGATGATCATGGTGGTGGTGAAGATGGTTTCTTCTTGAGCAATTGCTATGTTGCAGTTCCTTCTAGATGAGTATATTTCCCAGGGGCCTGATGAGGGCAGAGCTAACTTCCTCTGACTCTTGAGGCTTGATTTCTGTGGGCATTATCAGGTCATGGCAGGGTGCCCTATAGGGAAGGCTGATTGAGATCACAGCTGGAGGAAGGGCAGTGGTGGCTACCATGCTATTTCTGCCCCAGGGCCTTGCCTACACCCTTCTATAATGTTTGCTTTTAGACCTGCAAATAATCAGTTGAAACTGCTACTCACTTTTTAGCCTTTTATCTGTGTTTGACAAGTGTGTGGCACCAAATACCATGTGCTATAAATGGCTGAACATAATGAGTAAGTGCTCTTTTTGGACATACAATCCATTGTCCTTCCTCCCTCCTTGAGAGGGAAATTACAATCTTCCAAGATTCTCCTACCAATGCTATGGAATGTGGGTACTAATTTGAAAGCAGCCTCATAAAATGGAAGCAAATAAGCTAATTAGAAATATTTATGGGCTTGTTAGTGAATATATCTAATTCAAATAACAAGGATCTCCCTGAAGGGAAAAAATGTGACTTTGCTTGGAGGAATAATTAGCCTGTGCATCACACTGAAAAAAGATAAAGTCCTTTCTTTCTGGATCTGGGAAGATCCTTCTTTACTTGCTCACACCAAGGTATACCTAGGTACTAGGATTCATTGGTACTTTCATCATTTAATTTTTATTTTTAAAAATCAAATCTAGACAAGCTTACATTTGTTAATCCCCAGTGATAATTACTTCAACTCTTTTAGCTTATTTTTTGTATTAATTCTACATATCTAAATAACTGGGTTACATTCTTTCTATGAAATTTATGTATATTTTTGTTTTTCTGTCAAACTTCCCTGAATATAGTTAAAAGAACCAAATATTTCTACAATACTTGTTCTTGAAACCAACATATCCATGTGTCAGCCCCTTGCTCTTTGCCATCGCCCTAGAGGAACCCACATTTGTATTTATTTTCATGCTTCTATTTAACGTATTACCTTTCTATTATAATAGCAATAGCATTGTTGCCATTTCTTCATAGTTGAGCTTTAAGTATGTGTTGTCTTTGTTCTCTGGGAAACGAGAATTCAGTTTTCTAGACACACGCCAGTGAATACTGCTTCATAAATGCATACCTCCTATCTCCCATCCTCCACATAGCTGCACTGCAAATTTGGAGAGATGCAAACTCAATATTTGTATTATCACGACTGAATTAAAAGGCTTCAAGTTTGAGTCATGGATATAGTTTCACTTTCTAAAAATATTTTGCTGTCAGGTGTAAGATCTGATTTTTTCCCGTAATTTTTTGTGATCTTTTAAAAAGGCAGTTGCTTAATTGTCTTTCAGTTTGGAACTATTTTTATGCTCTGATTTCCCCTACCAGTTTATAAATGCCCACTTGATATATTCTTTTACTTTTGATACTTGTACAATTTTCTCTTCTGGAAAAATAATCTCCTGGAGCTGCTGTCCTGTTCCCATCCGGATTAATTTCTATTTCTAGTCTCATTCTGAGATCTCATTTCATCTCTCTCATTTTCATCTTTGCTTCTTTCAATTCCTTGACCCAAAGAGTCAGTCTTTCTTGATTTAGTCCTTCTTTTTGATTGAGTGTAACCTGTAGTAGCTCTCTGAGGAAGGTATAAATCTCCACGAAAGGCGAGTTGCTTAATATTTTGCATATTTGAAAATAGCTTTATTTTGTTTTTATATTTAAGAAAAAACTTGTCAGATTAGGATTCTCAGTTAGGAATCATTTTCTTTCAGAATTTTAAAGAACATTTTATTGTGAAATTTTATGCAAATATAAAAAACAGAATTCAGCAAAATTCCATGTACTCATCCAAAAACTATCAGCTAAATTATCAGTCATACTAATATTTTGCCACTTATGTCATCCATCCTTCCAACTACCTTTGTTTCATTTGTTTAGCTGAAAAACTTGAAAAAAAAGTTCAGGCATCATATCATTTTATGTTCAGTGCATTCAGAATGAATGTACAAGGAAACATGAAAGACATTGTCTTATTTAAGCAAAATATTACTATTTTCAATAATGACCCTGTTTTTGCATTTATCTTATCCAAATACAAATATATTTGTATGCAAATTCCAGATCCAGCCCATATTTAATCTTCTGTCATTGTCTAAAAATATCTTTCAGTTGCCTCACTTTATTTACCTTAAAACTACACAATTTTTAATTGTATTAGGTTATTATGTTTCTGAAGCCTCTGAAGTTGCCATGTTCTGCACATAGCTGGTATCTCTTCATGGTGGATGTAACTTGTTTCTCTATTTCACTTATTTCTCATAAGTCAGAAATGAGATTTAAAACCTTGGTTAAATTCTGGTGCAGCAGTTTCTATTCATAGGTGATGAGGATCTTTCATGTTCATTATTCTAAGATTGAGCCTTGCTCTGAGCATTGACACTGTTGCTCTCCTTTTTGTAAATGGCCTCATCAATTTTTCACCAAGTGGTTCTAACATCCATCAGTGACGATTGTGTGAATCAATAATCTCACCATGGAGGTTGCATGGTAGTGATTTTTACAATTCTGTCTTTCCTATTCATAAATTTGTTGGAAATCTTCTGATTGGAAGAGTTTTCCCCATTCTGGAGGATACCATTTCATACCAGTGAGCAAAAGGTCCTTCCAGTTTATTAGTATTAGTCAGAGTCAAGAGTAGTGATTTGAAAACTGCTTATATTGCTAAATGAAGACTGTTATGTCTCTTTCATTCAAGTAGCATGATGAACTAATACTTTAAAAATATTTAGTCATTTGTAATCAATTACTGCTTATATATATCTGATGCATGAATTGCCTTATTTGCTAGTGGGTGCCCTGCCCATCAGAAATGTAAAGGCATAGAACCATTGGCTTCCTCAAACTGATGATCTTACAGCTCCTGGAAATACCATTTGACTCTACTAATCCCTGGCTTTCCCCGCCTCCCATGTTCACCATCTGTTTTATTACTCATGCTCCTATTAATTAGTTTTTATTTTTCTTATTTTCTCCTCTTTTAAAAGTCTTTTTTATATTTCTTTCATTTTCTGGGAAGTTTATACAGTTTAATTTTTTTCTTTTTTGTTTTTGTGTTTTTTTGAGACAGGGTCTCACTATGCAGTTTGGGCTGGCCTGAAGCTCACTGTGTAGCCCAGGCTGGTCTTGAACTTGCAACAATTTGCCTCCCTCAGGTTCCCAAGTGCTGGGATGATAGGCATAAGCCACCATGCCTGGCTCAATTTCTTAACTTTGTACAGAGACTTTGCATTTTTATGTGATTAGTTTTAATTTTACAGAGCATATTTTATGTTCTCCAGATATTCCTTTCCGTAACATCCTTTTCTCTCAATGTATCCTTCCATGTGAGATCTAGGAATACCCACAATAGCCCTCACCCTTCAGCTGATGAGAGTGGGAGGGTGAGGGGAGCAGGATCAGGTGCAGTGATTCCCGAGAAAGATCTGGAGCTTGTGGGGAGCAGCAATGGCATTCAGTTACAGTTTTACAGTGAGACAAAACAGACTCAGCCAGAGATCAGGGTACAGCAGAGCCCCAAACTTGGAGCTTTTGGTTGCTCCTACCCAGCAGAGTCACACCCATGTTGACCCCTTTGGGCCTCACTCTACAATAACATAAGAGAGTAGTGACATGGGGTTCGCCGAACCTTCAGGTCAGAGCTTTTACTGGGGCTTAGTCATATAAATCTTGGTGATGCCCCATGTAATCTCCAGCCCTGCTGGAGCAGACCGCATGAGCCAAATATCCTAGTGCAAATCACATTGTTCGGTTCTTCTGTTGTGGTCCAGGAATTCCAGATAAACAGACATTTCCAAAGTTTATCCAGGATGGAACGTTCCAAAGACTACCTAGGGCAAAATCTCTGTTTTTAGCTACAACTTTTTGGCTTTTACCTTAAAAACTATCCTAAAAGCTTTGGGAATTACTGCTATTCATTTAGATTTAGGAGCAATGACTACATGTTGATGGTGTTTCTGTGCATGTGGTGGGGTTGGTGGATCATGATTTGTTATAATAGGGTTATTTGCATAGGCAATTAAATATTTTATGCTACTAACTTTAAATATTAAAAATCCATATTAGGATAGTAAAATTTTCCAAAAATTGACTTTTAATATCTTGCCTGGAGGATACAGCCCTGGCTGACAAATTTCCACAGTGTAAGTGGAGAAGATGTCAAGAGTTTCAGTATTCAATGTGGGCACATTCACTGAATCCCTCCATGTATTTCCTCCCCATTCTTAACTGTGTTCAGCATCCTCCAGCCCAGAGACCCCTCTGTCCCATTTTCCTCATAGAATATGGCTTCTGATAGAGAAGGGAATGGGTTACTAAATTGACATTCCACAACCTTTCTATTTTTAGCCATATCTCTATCTCTACTTCCAGAGTTGCCAAGTGACACCAATTATTTATTCTTTTAGTAATATGTGGGGCCATTAGCTTAATTCTCAGGTCTTCCCACTGCCAGTTTGGAATCAATCTTTAAGGACCAATGTGAAGTTGTGAAGTTGTGTATTGTGACCCTGTGGGTGAACTATTTATGAATGGTGTCACTGGGATGGTGCCCTGGGATGGGGAAGCGTGTGACATACACAGTGATTAATCATGGCTCACATCAGGTTTTCTGGAAGGACTGAGTTACTACCACTCATCCTTCTGCTTTACATGGCTTAAAACTGTGCTCCTATTTTCTTCTTTTTGTATTTGACCTTATCATTAGTTAATCTCTTCACTGTTGGTTTAGTATAATTTGGTCAGGGAAAGAGTTAAATGTGTGTATTCCTCTTTAATTAGAATTCTCACAACAGGTTTTCTATATTATAAAAACACAGTCTGTTCTATGTATACTTAACATTTAAAGCACATGTAGAATTTTGCACCCAAAAAGGACACTTTTCCCAAGTTCTAGGCAGTCCTCAAACTATCAAAAGTTGCAAAAGTTGAGATGGTGGTATCAGCCAGAAAGTACAATGTTTGGATGAAGTTACAAAGAGGGACGCTTTTGTTTGTTTCCCTCTCTGATTGAAATCTTTAGGGGTTACTTGTTGAAGTTCAGTGTGTGGGGTTGGGGGAAGGGCTCTGCTGAAGACTCCTCACAGCTGAGGCTGCCCATATGGGTAGAAGAGGTGGGAATAAGACTGAAGGAGACTTGTTTGGCATTTCTCATCACATTAAGAGACAATCTTATGTATACAAAACTGAACTGAGCAGAAGCTAGCTAGGCCTGCCTGTGAAAATATGTGATCTCCTTTTTTGTGTGCTCTTTGTCAAACAACTTATATATGCACCATTAAAATAAAATTTTAAAAAAATTAATTTCCTATCATTGTATAAATACCTCCTAATGATTTGTTCTTTGGGATAAAAATTTAAAATTCAACTGCTCTGTGGGAGAGATTACCCATTTTGCTTTGCACCCAATCCATATCTGAGTGTTAATAAATTTATCTGGCTCTTCTCAACCATGGGTTGTGAGTTGGGCAGCAAGGGAGAAGATATTGGTAGTGAATGTATGCACTCATGTTTTTCAATCCTATTTTATATGTAAACATTCAACATAATTATCTATCAATTCTTATCTGAGGGGAAATTATAGTTACTTAATCAACATTGCCTCAGAAATGGCATGAAAAAAAAACCCCTTTGCCTAAAAATACCTGAGAAAAACATAAAAGAGAAAAACAAGAGTGCTGGGGATATAGCTTGCCTGCCTGGCAAGTGTGAGGTCCTAAATTTGATTCAAAACACAAGAAAAAAGACTTCCCTGTGTCTTATTGGTTCTCTATAAATGGAATTATCATTGGTTCTTTGCCTTCTACTGGTGAAAATACGTGAGAAAACACATATCTAAAGAAAAAAACGAAGAAAAAAGGCTTCCTTGTGTCTTGTTGGTTCTGTGTAAGTGGCGTGATCATTGGCTCTTGTAAAGTAGTCATTTACTTAGAGAAGATGGATCTTGCAAAACCAAAAGTTTCTTCCTTTAGGAATTATAGTTGATGAGACCGAACATGTCCTCCTAAGAAAGTTCACTTGGATATCAGAATCAAGGTAAGGAGAAATGACTACACCATTCTTAATTTAATGTCAACATCAACACAAGGCAGACAGCACTGAGTTTGTATATGGTACGAGTCAGTGACCGTGGCCTTAGCTTCTTGGACCGTGTTTCTGGGGAATGAAGTGAAGCACATCCAGGTAAGAGCCCGGGCGCTGTCCCAGTTGGGTGTGTGCAGGCAGCCATAGAGGTTTCACACACATCTGCTTCTGCCATGCTACTAGGTTTCCAGAACAAAACCCATACGTCCTGGAGACCTCCTGCAGCACCTTCAACCGGCTGCGGCAGCGCAGAGGGAGGCCTGCTAGATTTCTTCTGCTCACAGAGTTCTCTGTTTCGTCCTGTACTTAAAAACAAGGAGGCCACATTTCTGGGATGATGGTGGGATATGGCTGGGGGCATTTCAGTTTGAGACCTGGTGTGAAAAGAAGGATGGGTTTTAGGAAAGACCAAAAGCACTTTTCTTTATAAAGCAATGGTTTATTTTTGTACATTTTGGGGCCACTGTCATCACTGATTATTTCTGCAGTCCTGTCATCACCCCAAACAGACACTATGTGCCCAGAAGCAATCACACACTCGTGCTGATTCTTTCAACCTCTGGCAACCTCAATTCTGCTATTTGTCTCTATGACTTTGCTTGTTCCAGATGCCTTATATGACTGCACTCATATACTATTTATTCTGATATGTCTAGCTTCTTTCACTTAGCACTTTAGTATTTTCAATGTGTACCCATGTTGTAGCATGTATCAGAACTCCATTCTTTTTTACAACTGAAGAGTACTCCATCCTAGGGATACACTACATTTTACTTATCACCTAGGTATGGCTGTTGCTAACCATGTTACAATTAACAGAGACATAAGAATTGAAGCCATGTGTCTGTTTGAGTCCTTATTTTTTTATTTTTGATACTGGGGATCGAATTCATGACCACGCACTTGCCAGGCAGGCACTTATGCCACTGAGCTAAATTCCCCAGCATGAGTCCCTAGTTTAAAAATTTGAGAGTAGTATATTCCTGGGAGTGAAACTTCAGGGTCACATGGAAATTCTGTGTTAAATATATTGAGGAAGGAAGAGGCACTAACGAGGGTGAGGTTTATCTTATTGAGACACCAAAAGTGTAAGACTTTTAGACTATTGTATAAGGAAGGACAGGCCTTCCTTAGTCTTCAAGAGTTTTCTTTTTGTAGTGCTGGAAATTGAAGCTGAGGGAGCTCTATCACTAAGCTACATCTCAGACCCTGTGATTTGTCTGTTTATTCAAAAATAAGATTTAACCAAAAAGTAGTCAGCTTTGGAAATGAGACCTTCCCTTACCACCTTTACAGTGCAGCTGGTGAGCAAGAGAACAGTGACAACAGTAAGGAAGGACAGCCTGGCTGCGGGTGGCAGTTTTGGTCTCTGTTTTTCAAGGCTGGTTATTTCTGCTTAGGTCCTGTTTTTGGATAAAACAAAGGTTTTATTTTGAAACAGGATGTCACTAACAGCCAAGAGTGAGCTTGAACTCGTGATTCTCCTTTGTGGACATGTGGTTCCTCCTGGGACTTGGTGACATAGCATTTTTACTCATCTTGTTCTCTTAGTCTTGGGATCCAGCCAAACTGCCTGTCATAGTGACCTTCACCAAGGAGGAAGGATGGCAGGAACGCAAGGGAGAGTAGTTGCCTGCTGTTGTATTTCCAGAGATACTCTGCCTATTTGTGCCTGATGATTCATTTCTACATTGCTCAGGGACCAGGGCCACGCTGAGATTCTCCTGGTGTACATAGCTCTTCTCTTTTCCCATAGACTCTTTGAGAATTAGCTTACTTTCTTGACTGAGTTTCCCCACTCTATAGCTGAGGCATGACCAAGTTGATTCATTGGAGGGAAAGATTAGAATTATGTCTCCTTTGGAGCAGAAGTTGGGTGCCAGGGTGAAGGCTTCCTGGTGGTCGGGGCATAGGGTGTCTTTAACTGAGATGCTACCATAATTTTGTTGTGGTTGCTTTCCATTAATTGTTAATGGCTCAAACCTAGATTTGTCAAGTAAAAGACAGTGTCCAACTAAATTTAGATTCAGATAAACAATTAATACTGTTTTTTAAATATTATTTTTGTTTAGTAAAAGTATATCGCATGGGACACGGAATACGAATTATGTGTTGTTCATCTGAAATTTAAAAACAACCAGGTTCTCAGTATTTTAATTTGTGAAATCTGGGAACCAAACACTCATGGCACCCTTGTTTTTCTTGAGTATGCGCCTCAGGTCCTGTGCTCCCTTTCTGCAGCTTTGCTTCTCCTCTATGGTACATGGGCCCAAGTCTCTCACGAGGCCCGGCCTGCAGGATACAGGGAGTAACAGCTCCAGTGAACCCAGAGAGAGGATGCTGCAAAGGCTTGTGGGAAATGGCCATGTTTAGTGGCCAATATGCACAAAGGCCTTTTTTCCCAGGACCTTGTGAACATGCAAAAGACACGGTCCCCAGAAGCTCTTTAAAGCTGCTGCTAATGGTGTCAACTTGCAGATGGCAGTTGGTTATATGACCCTCTTGAGTCTGGGAGCACACGGACTGGGAGGTGACCTGCAAGTCTAGAGGAGGCAGGCCTGGGAGTATCCCACCAGGAGGCCTGGGTTGGTGGAGATTGTGTGTCTGGATCTTGGAGGGGTGGAGAATTAGAGGAGAGCATTGGAGCACTGGGAGAAGGGACTCAGAAGCCTGACAGATAATTTTTTTTTCACAGCTGCATCTAGAACAAATTTAATCTCAGGATTTAGCTGTTGACCAGACTTTGCCTTCATTTCTTCTATTCACCTGCGAGATCAAAATGGATTTCTACCCCAAATCGTGTCTTTCCGCTTACAACATCTGCCCCCTAGTGAATCTTTCTACTGTTGAAATCTCTACCTGTCAAGCTGTCACATACCTGAAACATGTACTGTTTTTGTATTTTGAAATATTTTAAAATCAGTAATTATAGCCAGGTCAGCTGCTAGATGAAATTAAGCAAGTTTCATTGTATCCAGATTAGTTTTTAAATGAGAGTTGATAAATTAAATTATGGTCACTTTTAGAGGTGTGAATGACAAATCATGATTTAGATGCATGTCATAATGTCACAGAAGGACACAGCTCTCTGGCTTCTTTTTCCTTTCTCACTTTCTATTTTTTTCCAGATGAAGAACTTTTTATCTGTGCTCCCTCCTCAGCCACTACAAGCCAGTGTCCAGCAGATTATGAGGAGGAGTTACTTCTATAAGCCAGGGGCGTGCTACAAAAGGCGTCTGAGGCACCCATCTAGATTGCTTCCCAGCTTGTCTTTTTTTGACAGCTTTAACGTGCCTTTTAAAATTGCCAGGAGAGTAGATTCGTATTTTTATCATTCCACCTGCATAGCATTTTAGACACATTTATATTCCTGAAAGCATAATAATACATAACATTTAGCATTTAATTTATGACTCCTGCCACATCTGGTATAAAACTCCTTCTGAAGCAATAAATCAATCTCTTCATGTCAAATTGCCATTCATTCTTTGACCTCCTCCATAATTTATGGTTTGTGAGTGCAAATTGAGAGAAGCAGCTTAAATCAAGTGGATTTTAATTAACAATCTTAGAAAATTCAGAAGAATATTTGCAAGTTATTCATGAGAAGGAAGGATTTTCTTGCTAGAAAGAAAATTTTTTTTAAAAACTGCTCATTTCCATGGCTGTGCAGTGAAGTCTATTCTGGGTGCTTCAAAACCATAACATAAACATTTTTCTCTCCTTTGAGTTAAAGAGACAAAGTGATTCTGATAGGGAAAGCTGTCCGAGCTCCTAGAACAGAATCCATTTACTAGCAGAGATTTGGAGGGAAGAATAGGGAGGGGCATGTGTAACTATCTTCTGCTCAGTGCAGCCTTTAACAGAGTTGCCTGGCTGCTGACACAGAGCCTTTCATGTCAAACAATTTTATTTCTAAGCTTTTCACAGTGTGTCCTAAGTAGGTTCTATTAGCATTGTCCTGTCCGTTGCCTTGGCAACAGAGCTGGTCAATTTAGACACCATTTAAGAGCTGTGGAAAAAGCAACAGCCAGCAGCATGATGGGCAAAATTACAGAGAACAAGCTGAATGCAATCCTTGTTGGAGGAGATGCAGTTTCTTCCAGAGTCCATTTTATTTTAATTAAAATCGAAAAGCTCTTTTAAACAAGGCCCTAGATTAAACGCAGGCATGAGTAATCTACCGTATGAGCAGTGCAGCTGCATTCCTTAATGTTATCTCTTTAACTGGAATGGATTGCTTGCACTTTTCAAATAAACAAGGAGACACCTAGAGGCAATGTGGTAGCTTCTTGTTATCCACTGTCGAGTAAACTGAAGAGTGTTCCATGTCTGGAACAGTGTTTAAAGTGGAGCATAAGAGAACCTATAGCTGTTCTATGCAAAGATTATAGTTTATCTTGCAGGCAAAAATAAACATTATTTCAATTATCATAGGTAGTGTCATTTGCCATGTATCTCATTCTTACAGTGACATGCCACCTTTTATTTCTAGTAAATTTATGCGAGGCATTTTGAACTAGAGGTTTGGAGAAGACCAAGTGCTATGATACAGGTTGGCTTTGCATCTGTGATTGCATCACAGCTTTCTTGTTCATAGGAAAGGACCACGTCTCATTTGGGAGTAAGATACTTCTTTTCTCAGAGTACAGATTATGTTAAAAATGTCTTATCTTTCAGGATTCAGCTAATTTACATAATGTATACATTTTCAAATAAGACAAGAAGATGGATCATTTCTCTAGGAATATGGAGGCAGCTTTAAGATCATTTTCATTTTGGGGATTTTGGACAAGGGTGTTTGTATTTATGAACAGAGAATATTTGATACCACTGTCTGGACCATTGTGAATGCACTGGGCATATCAAGATTTGCATCTTTGATGCCTTTATTGATTCCCACTAAATAGAAACGTTCAGGGCAGTAAATGCTTCTTCATTGGAAATGTTAAAACAGAAACATAAACTTTATTGGGATATCTTTTGGAGGATTCTTGCCTGATAAATTGCTGAGTTTGATGATCAAATTTGTTCTTACACTGAAATTTTATGATCCTTTCCCTGAAGATGGTAAAATACCATGTCTCCCCTTAATATCCTAGAAACTACTGAGAGAGAATGTCCCTTTCACTGTATTTGTCATAGTTAATTGGGACTAAGCTTCACTTCTGCTTTCTGGAGGAAAACAGAATTGCCCATCTTCATACTGATTGATTTTCTCTTTTACCTTGCAAACAAATATAATAAGTGATCCAAAATTAATGAAAGTTCTTAATGAAATATTAGTACCACCATAGTTTCTGAGACATCTGTGTACTTTTCTACTCACTGAGAATCAGCCTGTGTTCCCTTTGAGAGTGTTACCAGAGCTTTAAAAGTATTCCAGTTGGGATTTGCACAGGTAGATAACAAAGATCCCTATTAGAGTTGATTACAAAGGAGAGCAGCAGGATCCATCAGTTATTTCCCCAGAAATCACAAAAGAGAGCTGAGATACATGGGCTATTTCATCTCCAGGATTTATATAATGCCTACCACATTGATTGCTAGGAGGGTGCTCTATATATGTAATTGACTGACAGAAGATAAGGGCAGATGGTATCCATCTTTTCATCTGGTGACTGTTTTAATGAACAGACCAACTAATTTCTGCAGACCAAGAAATCCTATGACAGTGAAAACACCTGGAGAATAGTCTGGGAAATTGGGTTTGTCAGGCAAGGGCTTTCTGGCAACTAGTAGGAAGGTATGGTTTCCCCTGGGACTGCTGATTCTGGGGAAAAGACACAAACTACCCAGCATTGAATGCCCTAGTTTTCTTGATACTAGAAGCCCCAAATGTGGAAAAGATCTGTTCTCCTACAGGGCATACAGCTGAGGGCACTTTCTGTTCTGCAGTCTTCCAGAATTCTCTCCGGTGTCTTGCCTTTCACTTTCCTGAGCTATGAATTTGATTATTTGAATAATCTTGAACAGATAATCACCTCTCTTGGTCTCTTGTGTTCTCATCCTGTAAAATGTGCATCTCTCCAAGTTCCAGTCTTCCTCCCACTGGGAGGACTCTTCTGCAAAGCATTTTAGTCTCCCTAGAGAAAGGCATTATACAGCAATTTGAGTTGTTGCCGCCAGACTCTGCAGAGTCCTTGTGTTTCTCAGGTGTCTAGCTCACCCAAGAGGGACAGTCCTTTACATTTCCATATTAGCAGGATTCAGTGTTGGTTTTATCATGCTCTGGTCCCTCGGAAACAGGACATTTTAACTCAGCACTTAGGCCCATGGAAGTGAACGATCCTCAGCAATGAGCGGTTTTCCTGTACACTCTGGACAGTTTACTACAGTCCAATGTCACTTTCCCTGCCTGTCCGAAGTTATTTTCAGACACTGACATATATTTTTAGGGATACAAAAATGCTTCCCATTCCTGTTCTAAGATGTGCTGTAACAGTCTTCTGAGCAACTCCAGTAGGGATTGTGCTAGAGGATTGGCCTCTGCTGAGGCTTATGTGAATTAGCCGGTAGCCTCCAACATTTGAAGCATAATCAGAAAAGCAAAAATTTCATTTTCATATGTGAGTGCAGCTACTTACATGATGCTTTTTGATATTTTTTTTAAATTACGCTACCACTGCCTGCCATTGAAAGCGAACAAGGAGCTCTGGTTTTGTATCTGAGCTGTTTAAGTGCAGAGTGCAGGAGCGAGTAGTTGCATGTGAAGACGTTGCATGTGAAGACTGATGTGCAGACGTGCAGGAGACGTAACCTCTGGTATTAATGATGCGTATGTTTTCCTGGGAAAGCTTGTGCTCACAGTTGCAGCCCATTACCTGGTTTAGTGTCCAACAAGCAAACCCATTGATTCTTCTCATGTTCAGGGAGTGGCAGAAAAGCTTACACCCTGCTCGGCAGGTCAGATCTATAAACACAGTGTAATCCCTATAATTAAGTCACAGGAAAATCAGGAAAGACCCTTTCTTAAGTAACTGTAAGATGAAGTGTCATATCTACCACAGGAGGCCAAAGTACAAAATGATGTTTAAAGATTTGGTTAATTATTGCTTGCTAATTAAAAAAATTAGAAATATTTCTGAAAAGCATAATTCAATGATATTGGAAAAAGATCCCTTATCTAAAACCATGCAAGTATTTAAGATTTAAAATAAAATATATAAGGATAAATTTTTTAAATCTTCAAGCAGAGTATCACATAACTATCACAAAACTATCACAAAATCATGTCCATTGAACATGATTTTCTTAAGTATAATTGATAGGGCATTGTAATAACAGGAATTTGACTGTGAGTTTCATCCTTCCAGAAAGTTGCTGGGAAATCAGTAGGGGGAGAAACATCTCTTGGAAAAAAGACAAAATTCTCAAAACCAATGTGCTAAGATTTTTTGCTAACCAGTCACTTAGTTTCTTCACATGCATGTTAACATGCTCATTGGATGACTGTCGGCTTCCAAGGAAGAGACCTGCTCAGTTCTGGGAAGCAGGCTCCGTGGAGTGTGGACAAGGTCAGGGTATCAGGGGCCGGAAGATGTCTGGAAGTGGGGATGCAGCCCATGTGGCCATGCTCTCCAGGCCCTCCAGCCACTGTAGACATGAAGACGATCATAGCTGGCAGGAGGACAGACTAAGGTACTTTCCAGGGCAAGGCCAAAATAGAAACCCTCGGGCCTACATCCAAAGAGAGGACTCCTGGCATCCAACCTTGCACCAGATTCTGCTTGAAGTAAATCAGATGGAGTTGATTTGAGATAAATGAGTTAGTATACGTACACCACTGAGAACGTTTCTTCATTCATGTTGGCTTTGTATCACTGATACATACCATTATAAGTGCCAAGATCAACCCAGGTTTTGACTTCTTTTATATTTTGAGTACAATTTACCAAAACAGATGTTACTCAACAAACAAACAAAAAAAAATGTTTTATAAGTTTCCAGCACTATTATTTTCAATTTTACCATAGAAAATCATTTAAATTGCGTTGTGAAATTTGAGGTTTGGGCTACAGCTTTGGAGGCTTAGGATCACGATTGTGGTCAGTGGAATTTGTGTGTTCCACGGGCTGGGGCAGAGCTAACATCTCTGGATCAGTGCTTCTGTGAATTGGCTCTCAGTGACCAGCATCTTCTCAGTATTCTTTTATTGTCTTGTGAATATTTAGCATGGTCAGGATAAGACACAGTGGACAGTGGATAGAAGTCTGAACTCACCGAACTGCTGGAATGGCCACTGAGAAGCCACCTCCTCGAAGTCATGGGACACTTGTTTACTTTTTAGAGATCGTCTTTGGTTTTGAGCTTACAGTTCAGCTGTTTGATGAGTTGTTTATTATTCGATTATTTACACTTCCTTTCCAGAGCAATGGTTGGCTTGCATGATAATACTCTCTTTCAAAATTTTATTCCTGGCATCATGAGTTACTGATTCTATTAATCTTAGTAATATTCTTTTGGAATCCTTTAAGATTTTTGTCTCAGCAGTTATCTTACAAAACCAATGACGAACTAGTGTATAAGACTTTAATGATGACATGGCCACTTCTTCCTGCTTTATCACCTTTGCATCATTGAGCCCCACATGAATCCATAGTGGGGCTGACGGAATTTCTCTAGGTTAACAAATCAAGGTGTCATGTTAGGATCGTGTATTGCTTCTGAATGCCAGGAAACCTGTCCCAAACTCCTAAAATAGCAAGGAGCTCCAGAATGAATCATCTTAATTTATTTTAGGTTTTCAGTTTCCACTGAGTAATTTTATAGTTTAGTTCATCTGGTTTGGGAGGTGTCTAGCCAGCAGGGATGTGACAAATCAGGATAGGGAAACTTGGTAATGAAGAGAGAGATGAGTAAAAAAGTAAACTTTTAAGAACAAGCTCAGTTTCATTGTGAGACTAAAGTTGTTGCCATTCAAAAAAGGCTGGATCTAAGTCCAAGGGAAGGTGGGCCATAATTGGATGCTATCAGATTTATTTTAGGCCATATTGTTTCATTGGATGCTACTGAAAGAAAAGATAATTGTATATAGCATTAAATGGATCCAAAATATGAAATAGCTTTCTTCTAAAATAATAAGGTTATTTGGTAGAGAAATCTGATTTCTTCATTTCATTCTTAATTTATTCTTTAAGATGATTTTGCCTTCTTCTTCCCCATAAGTAAACAAATCTCTTTATTTCCTAGGGAAGAGAAAATATAAAGCCTTTCATCATTACAGAAAAGCCTATTATGCATGTGTATTATCTCCATTCCCATTTGTGATAGATTTGTGATTAGGAAGAATCCAACCTTGACCTGTCCATGGAAACAGGGGGAAATGGCACGTATTTTTAATACTCCTAACTTACAAGAACATTGGTAAAGTTATCACTCTCAGTGGTTCCTTTGGAAAATAAATCATTTCTATGATAGGATGGTGTCTTGAGGTTAGAAATTAAACTGATGCTTTTGACATGGAATTAAGAAAAATTGTGAACTGTCTAGAGCTTCGCTTTTTGGGGAGATGGCTCTGTTGGGGAACACAGTGGAGTCCAGTTCTCTGGTGCTGATTTTCCCAGGTGCTGAATTTTTCCTTTCTCCCATGCTCCCATGGACACGTGGCAGTGTTTGTGTTTTCCAAGGTGTTGGTAATCTAAATTGAGCAATTATGCTGGCAGAATTTAGACCCAGATGGATTTTGAGTCCACTTTTGCATTTACAGAAGAGATAATTGCTTCTAAACGGCATTAAACATCATACCCAAGATTGCACTTTTGCTTTCAAAACAAAATTATGCTGGGGTGTGGTGCAGGCCCAGGTGCTTTTCATGGCACTGTTGAGCTTTCTGATTGGCCCATTATTTTTCCCACGGAGAGGGACATTTTAATAGAGCAATTGTAGAGCACACATTACTAAAAGCTGAACAGTTAACTGCAAAAACATTGCTGACAATAGGAGCTGGTACAGGTGCTCTTCTAGGAAAGACATAGTGTTTTGGAAAGTAAGCTTTTTGGAGACCTTCAGATCCACCCAGTATTAAACAATAATTTTGTACTCACTGACAGATGTCTTTGTATCCTCTCTCCCCAGCTGCTATTGACTCTCTTTCTTTGCTCAACATTAATGATCAATATTTTCACTACTCTGCACCTGAGTGAGAGCATGCAGCACTGGTCTTTCTGCAGGGCTTATTTCACTTCCCATAATGTTGTCCAGGTCCATGGAGGTTACTGCAGATGACAGGCTTTATTTTGTGTTGGCCAAAAAATAAAATTTAGAAAACATTGACACTGTCTGGTGGCCATGTGATTCACTTTGTTCTGGAGTGGTGCTTCCTCTTCCTTGTCATTTGTCCTCCAGTTTTGTAGGGAGTGACCTGAGCATCTTTCTTTATTCAGTCAGTTACCAGTTCTCATCTTCATGTCTAGGTTATTAAGATCAAGTAAAATAACATTCTTTCCAAATTTCTTTTTCTCCTCAAAATATCTTTTAACTAAAAATACGTGCTTTTTATTGAAATTTGAAAATTATAGAGGAGTTTGAAGAAAACAAAAACAAATGCCCAAAAGATATCACCCATAATCCTGCCAAAGCCAATTACTGTTAATTCTTCATTATTTTGCCTTTCTGTTTCACTGCCATTTTTCCAATTTAAAGACTAATAGTAATACTTTTCTTACTTTTCTCTTTTGACAACTGTTTTCCTGAATATAAAGGTAACACACAGTTGAAGAAAAATTGGAGAGTGCACACAAGTGACCCACTTCTTTGTAGTCTCTTAACAAAAATGACACAATTCCCCATATCACTTCTTAATCATAAGTTAATCAGCCTAGAGCTGGAAGGAGTTACTGATGTTTTTCATGGGGGTCATGCAGGCTTTTCAATCAGTTGCTAAAATCTGTTTCAATTCGAGGCAAAGCTGGATGTAGGTGACCTCTCTTTTCAAAAGAAGACTTCAGCCCAGACTTTCTCCCATTGTAGTTCTCATTCTGAAGCCCATGATGGAACATTCTGAACATGGCAAAGTGCATTTGGAAATGTCAAGAATAATTGTTGCTTCTTTCAGATAGGTCTTTTTTGTCCTTTTCAGAATGCTGAGAAGCAGCTGGTAGTGTCTGTGGTCCTAGGTGGGATTCTTGGGGATATTTAACATGAGGTGATATCTTGCAGAAATGATGCTCACAGTCTGTGCACACTTTAGGGCCTCCAGCCGGCCTCTGAATCTGTCTCAGCAGAGTACACTCTGCCTTTAGTTTCTGGTACATCAGTGCCTTGCATGCTTCTTCCCTTTACCTCTGCTTGTGTCTCCTCCTTCCAAGTAAGGGGACACAGTACAGCCTAAGGATGTAGCCTTCTTATCTATCTATCTATCTATCTATCTATCTATCTATGTATCATCTACCATCTATCTATCCTATGATGGAGTGTCACAGTGTTGTCCTGGCTGCTCTAAAACCCCCAGCTTCAAGGTCTCCTTTGACCTCAGCTTCCCGAGTACCCTGAGTTATAGGTGTGCCCATCATGCCTGCCTTAGAACACAGCTTTTCTTATGGAGCCAGACTCATGGACTCACTGCTTTTGAATGTGAAATGTACCTGTTGCCCAGTTTGTGCTCCAGACTGGGGAATTTTTGTCTGTCTAATGGAACCATTTACAACCTTTATCTCCTGACCAGTGCAACTCACAGGGTGCTCTGCCCTAGCTCTGGGGCCAACTGCCATCTCTACTCCTTGTTTAGCACTGATATTTACTGGGAGGAAATAGGGCTTAGGACAGACAGAGATTGTTCTTGTATCTGTCCTTTTTTGGAAAATCATAGATCCTGTGAATACCCATGCTCCCTAATTTGACATGGAATTATATACTGATAAATGGAATTATGTACTTTGTGGATGGGAAACATTTTAAGCCAACTTAAAGTTGCTTTCACTTCACCCAACTACTGAACACCCTACCCTAAGAAGATAGCCTACTATAGAGTGTGAGTTGCTTTCTCTCCAGAGTGTGTGGTCCAGTAGGAGCTTCAGCTCCCTGTTGCATAACAAGGGAAGATCCTGATGTATGTGGACATCTGGGAAAAGTTCAAAATTCAAAATTCAAAGTGTGGTTCCTACTAAGTCTATGTTGCTTTCACCCATTGCAAAGTTGACTTATTAAGAGGGGACTGCCTGGAGTTCCTCCATCTTCCTAGGTCCCCATATAGTTCATTGAAATAGGGAAAAATCTTCATTCACTCTCCATTGAGTATCATAGGGAAGTCTGCAAAATGTAACCCAACTGATGACTGTCAAAGCTCTGATTCTCCTGCTTGTTTCAGGACTTCAAATTGAAGAAGTACTCATCCAGAAGATTCCTCTGTGGACACAGCCAAGTTCCATTCCCCTGGAAGGGATGTCAAGGTCTCCCAACCTGCTTGCATGTTAGTGGCAGGAGTGTATCCTCTCTTAGTTATGCTAGACTAATAATATTTTGTCCTAGATGTTTCGAACAGAGTGTATGGATGTAGTCAAGGCCATCTGTAATTTTCAAAATGTATAACTTTCTCCATCAGTGACTTGACTGTCCTACCTCCTCCACTGAGTTGACTTCTTGCTTTTCTCTGGTGAATAGAGCGAAATACTGTGGTCAAGTGCCAGTGACAAATAATGTGAAGAGGCAATGTAGTCTGACACTAGCTGTCAGGATTGCCAGACAAGTGAAGGAGTTGAGGCCAATGGTGAATATTAATTCTCGAATTGCTGCAAAAGAATTGATTGGTCTCAGTCCATTTGACACGTATCTCCTTACACACACCTCTTCTCCCCAAGAGTCCCTGACATGTGCAGCCCTGATTTGAACAATGAACTTTGGCTTGTCTTTACACTTTATGCTGAATGTACTTTCTTCAAACAATTATTTATTTATATCTCTCATCTATTTATTCATCTGTTTTTAATGTATCTTGGATTTTTATAAATTCATCCAAAGAGTAAAAGTATGGTAACCACACAGGCTCAATCTAAGAGTTTTGCTATACTATCTTATTGTTAAATGAAGCTGAGACAATAGCTTTCATTTCTAGTTTCACAGAACTGTAAACTCATCACTAAGGCCCTCTGGGACCCGGCCCCTCTAACTCTCTAATGAAACACATGATGCCTGTGGAATCTATCAGCACCAATGAAGCTAACTTCTGTGAGCTGTTCTCTGTCACTTGTATCCTAGGTTGGAGGGGAGACAGGGCCCATGGGGCAGGAAAACCAGCTCCATGTCCTGCTAATGGGTGATTTTGCTTTGCGTTTCCGGGACATATTTTCTGCTATAATTAAAATAGCAACTAGGTTAAGTTCTTGGGGGTTTATTTCATTTGTGTGTTGAGTTGTAAATCTCTGTTTTTATGAGTTCAGGGAGATGGGAGGCCTGTACAACACATACCAGAATGTGTTGCAAGCGTATTGTCATGTGTTTGAGGACTTGGAAGCAAATTGGTATTTACGAGCACACAGAACATGCCAGAGGGGCAAGCCTTAGTTTAGAGGTTTGGATCAATCTGAAATGGACAATCTGATTAAACAGAAAATGTGCTTAAGGTTTACAGCAGTCTCTCCCTCTGAGCGGCAGCAGATCCATAGCACTTCTCTGTAGAACAGGGAGGAATTTTCCCTGATGAGTTAGCAGCTTCCATTGTTCAGATTCTTTTCCTTGTAAGTCAAGCCAAATGCATAAGAGGTTCATCTGCTTATAAAGTGAATTGTAAATGTCAGTAATTCTGCTCTGTGTAACTATTCTGGTTATGTTTAAAAAGACAATCAAGAGAAAGAAACAACAGCAAAACCAAAACTAAACAAAATAAAAAGACAATCAATTGATATTACTGTGAAGAGCATTACTACAAAGATAATTTATAATCTGATTTATAGAACTAGTTGCTATGGCTTGTATCTAGATGTCCCCTCCAACGCTTCCTGTGCTCATGGGTGGGTGTTTTGGAGGTGGCTGGGTCTAGGGTACGTAATTGTGGTTTAAGAGTCTGTGGTAGTAAATTGGTCCACTGATTCATTTAACATAGTCCTGGGTAGGGATAGTAGAAAAGCCCACCTTGGGCGCGGGTGGCACCACCCAGAAGGCTTGTAGCCTGGATCGGGTAAACGGGAAAGGAGAACTTGCTTCGTGGTTTTGCTGCTTCCTGTCTGCTACATCATGGACTGTTTTTCCTTTGCAGTGCCCCTCTGCCATGGTACCTACCTTAGAGCTAGCTGACTGTGGACTGAAACCTCTACAAACTGTGAGCTAAAAATAAATCCTTCCACCTTTAACTTTGGGTGTTGGGTATTTTGTCTCAGCAATGGGAAAAGTAACTAAGAGATTAGCATTTAGAGTTTTTTTTTTTTACATGGTAGCCTTCTTGATATATAATTTATTGTATAATCCATTTACTTAACATATATGATCCAGTGGCTTTTAGTTTATTCATTGACCATCGACCATCACCATAATCAATTTTAGAACATTCATCATCCTGAAAAAAATTTACCCCCTGTAAGCAGTGTTCATTTTCCTCCTGTGCCTCCTTCCTCTCTGCCATTTTCCCTGGAATCCTGAGAACATGAACTGATCTTCTTCTGCTGCTGCTTCTGAACATGCCATCTAAATGGACTCATGTAAGATGTGATCTTTGGTTACTGACTCCTTCCACCTAGCATGTGTTTCCAAGGCTCATGTATGTTGCAGCTTGTACACATATGTTTTACTTAATCAACACTAAACAGTCTTAAATATTTATCTCTTGGTTTTATATAATCTCACATAAATAGTCCTGCCTCTATTATCCTGTTTTCAGTTTTCAAAAGTTTAAAACATTACTTATCTTGAGAAATTTGAAAACAAGATTTTTAAAAATATCAGAATGACACCAGAATTATTCTTAAATATTTAATACAAAAAATACTAACTTTAAAATTTTTCTTGTGGATTTATTCCCACTCATAATTTCCATTTCAAAGATAAAGATTTCATTAGAAACTCAACTTCTTGAGTGTATTCTTTGGTTGTGGCAGAAGCTTTGATGGTTTAGGTAAAGTTGAGTACTTTCTCATAGAAAGGCCCAATCTGTGGCCTGTAAGTTGGATGCCTGTAAAAGGGTATTCATCCCAAAAAAAAAAAAAAATAAAATTGAGCCTTTCTTCTCAAAGAAAGTAAAGGAAAAGGGATACCAATCTCCTGGTCTGGAGATGAGAATAACTTTCTTTTGTTTTGTTTTGGGATCAAACTCATGACCTCACACTTGCCAGGCAAGTGCTTATGCTGCTGAGCTAAAACCCGGCCCTGGAGATGAGAGTAATCACCTGTACTGGTGTTGTTTTTCTTTTCATGCATGCCTTGCTCTAGACCCTTCAGATATAGGGTGGTCTTTAGTTCAAAGAGGGCATGATAATCTTGATAACCTGAGAACTGGTAAAATACCTTAGGTCTTTGATTACACTGGCTTCCTGTTCCCCTTACTGATTTTGGAAGATTATAATGTCACATCCAATAGTTCAATTAAATGACCTTGAGAAACAAAAGGATGTGACAGATACTTCCTGTGAGTAAATGCAATCTTTTATCTTTGTTTGCATCTGATTTTATTTGCGTCTTTCTTAGGTACCTATTTGGGCAAAGAGAGAATATAACGAGACACACATGACTGAAGCCAAATTTAAAGTTAGGCTTATAAAGAACACACTAATTAAATGGAAATCATAGAAACAGAATGTAAAATTCTGATCATTAAGCCAAATGAGCTCAAAAACTTTCTTTAATATTGTTCCAAGATATATAACTGTAATAAAAATAAAAAGCCAACATATTAGGTCCAGTTCTTAATTTCATTAGCATTGGAGAAGTAGTTCACAGTAAAACATGCATACTGTGAAAGTTATCTTGTATGTGGTAATTTGTGGAACATTAAATTCATGATGAGCTAAAGAGTTCACGGACCCATAGAAGGCTAAATTGTGTTGCTTGATATAAAGTCTAATTGGGCAGTTTAAATTTATTATATCCAGCAGTGTATGTTCTTAAGAAATACAAGCAGAGTATTCTGTTTCACAAAGATAATACAAGATATACAAGTATTCTACATAGTAATTTTCTTTCCTATATAATCCTTTATGTCAGTATAGAATACAAAGAAAATAAATGGGTTTCTGCAGTTTTTTGAGCTCTAGAATTAATAGGTTTAGATTAAAAAGTAAAAAAAAATGAATTAGCAGCATTTTTGGTATGAACTCTATGCAATGTTAATTTGTTTTATTTTTGGGACCAAAGAATTTGTTCTGTGGAAAGTAGTTTTTCCATAGTCTCACCATACTGAAGATTTTTGATATTAATTAAGGAGTGCAGATTTTGTTTATTCTTGGTCATAGCTTATATTTAAGAAAAAAATTACATAATTAGAATTTTAGACTAAGCAAGAATATTGATTGAGGTTTACATTATGGTGCATGCTTTATTTTATTATACATCAGTAACCACTGCAAAAAATATTCTCCTGGCAGTAACAGCATTAAATCTCCAGCAGGATAGGATGCAATTTGTGTCAAATGTCTCACTCTGGAGGCTGTGCTAAGACAACTTCACCCTAAGTGCTTTGAGCAATCATCCTTAACTGGATGGGCCATGCTAACCATACTGTCAAATGAGTTGGTTTAAAATGAGCAGGCTGGAATAAGAGATGATTTAGTTCCATGATCCACATAGAAGCCAGGGTATATTCAAAAACAGTCACGGACTATGGATGCTATTATAAGCATGCTGCTCACTAGGTTGAACTTTGCAGTCATGTTTTTTACAGGTCCGCCTGCTGGGAGTGAATGGCCATTAATAGCTTGGAGATACTACAAGTGGCTTCTCAGCTGCAAGTCACTTCCAGGGATGTTTCTTAAATACTGTAAAAAGGTACAAAGAGCAGGGAAGAAGGGAATACTTTCACTTCCTTTAAAAGATATTAAATGAAAGACAGAGTTGAGGGAAATTGCTTTGTACATCTCCAGGCTTGAGTGCTCCTGGAGAATAGGGGTGACCTCCTCCTTCTCATCATGACAGCGTGAACAGCCTTCTGTGATTCACCAGTGACTATACTGGTCCTTATACTTGCCCCTTGTTTGTTAAACTTGCAATCTTAATTCACCATTTTTTTTGTGGTGCTGGGAATAAACTCAGGGTCTTACAAACTCTACTGAAGTGGACCTCCTGCGGAACTGAGCCTCCACTCCATTCTGTCAGACTATCATTCAATTTTTCTGTTTCTCACTTCATGTGTTTAGTACATAATGTTTAGATTCCTTGTGGGAAGTTGATACATGTGCACAAGACATCTTAATTTCTGTTTTCATCTACTTTCCCTTCCTCCCTTCTCCTTCTTCTATCACTATGTATTGCAGGACATAATGTTTACATTTCTTGTGTGGACATGGCACATATACATCCATCATTTATTTTTGAGTATTCTTTCCTCATCCATATTGCATTAGGTGTCATGATCACTGTCCTGAGGAAGCTAATGATGTGGTTCTCTTGGTCAAGAAACATGGAACCCCAATGTTTCCAAACTATATTGGATTTTTGCTACCCTAGTACACTGTTGTTTATTGAGAACACCCATATGTAGGAGACAAAGAGAGGGAGAGGGAGAGAGAACAAAAGTTCCACAAAATAAAAGACAGAATTTGTCTCTTTTTTTGAATCCTGCTACCATAGGTTTTGGAAGATTATGTAACAATAATGCTTATTTATTGTTAATAATACCCTGCTAAATAATCAGAGTGAGCAGACTAATCAGAAACATCTCGACAGCTATGGAAGATGGATAGTTTTTGGTGTTGCATGGCAATTGACCAATTTTTCATGTTTCTGCCAATTTTGGCAGTAGGGTGTATCAGTTATTTTTCTATCACTTGGACAAAAAGCTGGCACATTCACTTTAAAAAAAGAGAAATTTATTGTGACTCTCAAATTCAGAGGGTGAAAGCACCTGGCCAGGGCAGCCAGGAAGGAAAAAGAAGGCAGGGAGCAGCCTCAGACAATAATATACCCTTCCAGGTCACACCCTTAGTAGCCCACCTTCTCTCACCAAGGTCTACCTCTTTGTGGTATACTCATCCATAAGCTCATTAGTGATTTCAAACATTTATTAAGATATCACCACAATGATTCTATATTCTTCCAAAAACTCCACCTCTAAATATGTAAGATTTTGGGGACATTTTAGATCTAAACTATAACATAAGAAGATAATTAATTTCTGTGTTGGGTTCAAGTTAGAAGTTTCACTCATAATTGAGGAAATAGGACTTTCCTCTAATTTGTGGATTTATATGTGTTTATTGTGCACCTATGTCATGGTTTATGACTCTGGCCCTCAGGCCTCATGAGTTTGCATTGCACATTTGTGATGGTTCATTGTCTAGTGCTTGGATTGATAGTGTCAGTGTTACACCCACATAGGAGTTGAGCCAGGATGTGATGTAATGGCAGGAAGAAGGTATGTCTTGCTCTTTGCTGGTTCCTGCTTGCTGTTTGCAGCCACCATGAACTGCAGCCCAGCCATGCCCGCCTGCCTTAGAGCCAACTGAGTGCGGACTAAAACTTCCAAAAAACTGTAAGAAATAAATCTTTCCTTTCCCAACTTGGGCTTCAGGTATTTTGTCTCAGCGATGAGTAAAAAATACCAAGACAACCTGTTATTTCTGGAGCTTCCTATTGAACCAGATGAGTCAGTTCTGCTTCATGAACCTTAGGTCTGGGTAAGCAAGACAATGGGTGACAAAAATATAAGAATACAAAAAAGGCAGGGGACTTGCTGGTGAGCAAAAGAGCAGGTGGCCTACTTTGCAGAGCATGTGGGGATAGATGCATGTCCACACACATAAATCATTACTGCCTTGCTTTGGGAAAGGAGAAATGCATGACATGTATCCTAAAAGTCAAACTCTCTGTTAACAAAGAAAACATTAGTGTTTTACTCCTATGGAGAAATATTGCAATTTCTTTATGTAGCCCTGATAGTTTACTCCCTGAGATAACACAGCAGCACTTTTATAGATCCATTGTATTTGTTGGATACAGACTTCTTTCAGAGTATGCTATCAGCAGCTCTTCCAAAGAGCGTTTATAGAGCTTTCTCATTTATGACTATCCAATCTCACTTCTCAGACCACAAAGCAATTCTTGGAGGAGACTGAATCATACTTACATATAAAAGAAAATGTGAAATTTTGCTACATCAGAGATTTGGGTGTAGTGACCCCAGCCTCTGGCTGGTAAACCATCATCCCTTTTTTTTAACCAATGTAATTCTCATACATGGAAAAGCCTTAGTTCACAATCTCAAATCTGTGCTCAGTCATTTTTTTCACAAAGTTATCCCTACACTAGTGCAATAGCAAATAGGAGGGTCCAAATCCACTGAAAAAAAAAAAAACAAGAGTATTGTAGGCTATTCTGTTAAGTGAATGAGTTATGTGTATCCATCCAAACACAAAAGGTATTTTGAGGCTATTCTCTACAACATTGCTGAAAGTATTTCTAAAGTAAAAAGAGAAAGGATTTCTCTTTCTTAAGGAATAACTTGTTTCCTATTCATGCAATCACCAGTGAAAGATCTCTCTATGAAGAGCAGTTCTGATGATCAGTGGCAAACATCCCCAGTCCATAGTCTCCAGTGGGTCCAGGAGGTGGCCCACATGGATTACAGAGCTGTATCATCAACAGTCATCTTGAGCAAGCTACCAACATCATTTATACCACTATGCTGATCGGGTGGTGGCTTATTTGCAGTTCCTTGTGGAAGAACAGCCCCTTTCAGTTTTCTACACGTGCCAGCTATTCTGAGTCGTGTCCAAATCAATCTCCCTTCCATGTGTTGGAAAGCATGATGACAACAGCAATGACAGAAACAATAATAACAACAAAGCATAACCAATGCTGGGCAGCAATGACTTGTTCAAATCATTGTTTCTTTATACAAATTTACAGAAAGTTTCATATTGTGTAATATAATTAGTTTTATGTTTTAGGGTAAACTGAAGGGAGTCAATGGCTAAAATAGTTCATTGAGTACATGTTGTTTATTATTATGAGATAAGAACAAAAGATAAATATTGGGTTTGTATAAAATTTCTAAAATCGTACTTATATATAAGTTCAGCTTAAAACTCTTAGTGATAAATTCAAGCTTGTTTCTATGAAAACTGCCATTTCATGCCAGATTTTGTATTTAAAATGGTTAATGAAACTTCTAAATAAGACTCCTTAATATGGTATTTATTAATTGTTAAAATTTATCATGTATGGGAATTTTTTCATGCATAGGTGATATAAATTTAAAACTATTTTACTGCCATTCAAAATGTGGTATATGTAGGTTGGAATTTAGGACCCTGGGAAACTAAGCAAGCAGCTCCCCTCCCTGGTAAGTGGCTTCAGTGCGGCAGACTACGACCCCTCCAGGGGCCGTAGACCAGTGTCTCCTGAGATCCACACCATGCTGGAACTTAGGATGTTGGGAAACCAAGAAACCAGCTTGCCTACCTGCTAAGCAATAGTGAACCTACTAGTGCATGGCCTAGAGTCAAACATCCCACTTCCCCTAACCCCCTTCCTTGTCTCCTTGTTAGCAAATGGGAACCAGAAATCTGAGCATCCCTTGGGAGGTTGACCATAGCAAATAGGGGAATTTCCTTCTACCATCTCTTTGAAGGCAAATATTTTTATTACTGTTTTGCTTTATTCTGATTAATGATACTGCTCTATTCAATATTCTGTTTTGATATATTCTATAAGGTTCTGTACTTCATTTTATTTTGATACATGTGATTGAAAGAATAACTATTGTAAAGATAACGAAATATATTGTGATACCTATTACTGTTATCCTGGTAACCTGCTGTGAAGTTCTATACCAATTTCACTACACGGTCTCAGTTGGCTTTATTCTGTCTTGTTCTGTTGTACTTTACTACTTTCAAAGTTAAAAAAAGCCAAATGTTGTATATGTAAAGTAATAAAATGCTATTTCATTAGTAAATGTAATGATATTTCTTATGAGAATATAAATGGGGTTTTAACTTTATGTGTTTTTATGTCAAGTTTTTCAAAATCAAATTCAAACTTATTTTGTAGAAGAGCTGTGTGATTTTAAAGTCATGACCTCATCTGGCTTGGATGTCCATTAAAGATCACATCCTTTACTAAAGGATGGACATATTTAATGCATGAAAAACATGATTGATTGCTCTGAAAATGAATGGACTCACAAAGACTTGGGCTTCTTCCTAGATAGAAACCCTGCTCCAGTTTCCCACTTATCTTACCCTGAGCCACATTTTATGATGCTCAGGAACCTTGATTTTTCCTTTAATAGCCACTGGTCTCAATGGTGTGGCATCTGCTGGCTGCAGAGCTACGTGTTCAAATAATCATCATGGTTTAAACTGTGGGATTCCCTCCTAAATCTGTCTTGAAACTTGATTCCCAGTGCAACAGTATTAAGAAATGTGGCCTTAGGGTGATGATGGGTTGGTACTCTTAAACAAATTTTCCAGGTTGAAGGGATCATCCTTTTGCTATTTGATTCTTCTACCCTGGAGGACACAGTACCTGCCTCTCTAGAGGACACAGCATCTGCCTCTCTAGAGGACACAGCAGAGTGCCATTTGTACAGAGAAAGCAATTCCCATCAGATACCAGTCCTGCCGCTGCTTTGACCTTGAATTTCTTCACACTCTGAGACATTCATTGCCAATAATTTTGAATTACAGTCTTAGGTACCATTGCAATAGATGCACAGCCTACTGAGACAGAGATATACAAATTTATAAGAAATGATGAGATTGGCTTGTGATTGTCAGCCACAGAGAGAGGGCGTCTACACGCTGGAGGCAGAAGGATTCAATTCAAGGTCTGGAGTTCACCCAAGTGTCTCGTGCAAGTCCGCACCAGCAAGTTAATGGTTTTGCAACAGAGGGCCAAAAGATCTATGGTGAAATGTTGAAGAGTCTATGCCGAAAAGCTGAAGAGTCAGGAGACTATGTCTAAACCAAAAGTGAAGACTGGAGCTTCTCCAAAGAATGGAATGTATTCTTCCTTTCTTCTTCCCTTTTATACTTCCAGGTGATCAGCCACCCGAGGGAGGGTCTTCTATATCCTAGTAGAGTTGCTAACCCCATTTATTGAAGCTTCTCAGTGTCTCAAGTTGACACAATAAATCAACCACTACATCTACTAAAAGGCTGTCATCTGAAGTTTTAAAAATACTACATTAAGCCAGAAATAAAGAATGGATATTGTTCTGTGTGATATCTTGAATGAATCTCAGACATCTCAGCCTGGGAGATACATTTCCAAAGTGGAATTTGTGATAGAATCATGATTTATTTTATTATTTGTGGATGGCTTCTATCCAGTATTTTTCCATGCCTAGCATAAACATTCACTTACTTGATTATTAGTTCACTTCATTCAATAGAATAGTGAGTTTAAACTCTTCCTAATTTTGTTCTTTCTTGAAGATTCTTTAAGTGTTCTTCTAATGCGATAAAATATTAATGTATTTTAAATAAAATAATTTAATATTATATTTTATTTTCAAATATATTTTAAAGTTTTAATACTTGTTATGTTTTCATTCCAATATCATAAAGAAAAATGACCTCTCAGTGACTATGCAATACTTACCTGAACAAAGTCAAATGTGAACTGGTGAGTATCACACTCATTCTATTGGTTGATATTTCAGCATAAAAGAATAAAGGAAATTAAAGCCTACTACCACTAACACTAGAACTAATGGAGAAAATACTAATGGAGAGAACAAAAGATTTATTTGAGGTAGTTAGGTCTGCAATGAGTCTTGTAAGATAAGTTGTA
The DNA here is from genome assembly GCF_034190915.1 of Cavia porcellus. NCBI lineage: Eukaryota > Metazoa > Chordata > Mammalia > Rodentia > Caviidae > Cavia > Cavia porcellus. The sequence continues at coordinate 27,238,519 of NW_026947496.1, read as the reverse complement.
CTCACAAAGTCCTTGCCAAGCAGGACATCATATTTAATGAGTTTTGGTCTTTTCTTAATATTGCAAAAACATTGATACATCATCACTAAATTGACCACTTCTTCTTTGTTGCTTTCTAATTACTAAAAGTGAAGTTTTAATTTAAAATTCTAGTTATCAATATTCATAACATTCTTAATTAAGATGATTTTTACACAAAACTTGTATACTGTGTTGGCTACTTTGTAAAACAACAAAGACATTTCATACAATAATAATTGCAGTTTGGCCTGAGTGATTTTTCCCTTTGAGTTCTCCAGTATTTTTCATGATTTCTACAAAAAAACTGAGTTTTGATAGAAAAAATTATCCAAGGACTAAAATTGATTCAGAGAATGTAATAGTTTCTTATTCTTTTGACAAAATCTAATAAAAAATCACTACAAATCTAATGTGAAGTAAAACATTACACATGATCCTAGAAAAAGCTGAAAACATATCTTTGCATACCAATTATAAGCAAAATGCAATTTGAGGTCAAAAGAAAAGCATGCTCATTTTTTTTTTCTAAGAATTTTCTAGCCTAGCATTACTAATTTATTTCTTTATAAAATTTGGGCCAACAATGTCAAATAAAATTTGAAGTTAGATTTTATTTCTTTTTACTAATCACTCAATCTTTATTTGAACAGTAAATATGAGTCTTGAATTGGAAGAATTTAAGGCTGATTTTCGAACAATTACTAAAATGTATGCATCTAAATGCATTTTGCACTCTATTTGTGTTGCTGTTTTATAAATCTCCACTTTTTTAAAATCATAGTTACTCCCTCAGAGCCTATTCATGATTCACACTTGGGCTCAAATGCTTTCTTACCAATATTTTATTGATGAAACTTGGCTTTTCGACACCAGCCTTTTCCTGTGAGTCAACGTCATTTGCAGACTACAGGGGAAGAGAACAAGAAGTCAACAAGAAGCAAGCCCTCCTGTGAATTGGCGCCATGTGTGGGCTGCTGGGGAGAAGCCAGATGCCAGTCCCCTCTGGCATGCAGTCTGGGAAACAAGAAGAGCCAACCACCTCTTCCCACCTCCTATAAGCAACTAGCTGATAGAGAAACACAGGCTGTGACAATAGCCTGGTTTGGTGTTTGGTGTTTTACTGACTTTGCAAGTCTAGGGCCAGTGGTCTGATTATCTGTTCAGTGGATCATGGTACGCAGTGTGGCATCCATGGAGTATCTCCCTCTGAAGGTGGTAGCCATTGGTAGTTTGTTATTATCTTGTTTTGAAGTCTTGTATCATTTTCATTGTTTTTTTTTTTTGGGTTGGGTTTTAGTCTGTTTTGTTTTGTTTGCTGTTATTACATCTGATGACATAGGTAGCTATTTCAAAGATAATGAGATATATAATGGTAGTCATTTTGGATTTACTACTATCTTGTTTTGAAGTCCTTTATTTCATTCACTGTTTTGTTTTTATTGGTTCTATTCTGCTCTCTTTTGTTTGATCTTTACTATGTCTGAAGTAATCTACAGCTATTAAGCTTTACTATGTCTGAAGGTATCTGCAGCTATTTTGAAGACAACAAGATGCATCATGGTAACCATTGTTGATTTTCTTTTTTTATTATTTAAAGGAAAAAACAAAACAAAACAGTATAAGAGTATAAGTAATACAGTATTACAAAAAAAGGTAAGAAATCACTAGTTAATAGATTACATATTGTTATCTTAGAAATAGTTGTTCAAGTTACAGGATTAAAGCATACAAAGTGGACATTCAAACAGTTGACTGCAAACAGTTGTGTTCAATGATCCAACAAGAACTCAGTAATATGGTCACCTGTCTTAACACACCTAAATACACTTGCAGTACACAACAAGACCAATAAAACCTAAATATTGGAAACATTACAGGACTTCAAAAGAAGATAATAGTCAAACCAGAATGGGCATCATAGTGAATCTTATTGCCTTCAAAGTAGTTGCCTATACCCTTAAAATTGATACTATCAAACAGGACTTCAAATCAAGTTAGCAGGATATATTATAGTAGATTTTGATTTCCTATTAACTTGATTTGAAGCTCTGTATTACTCCCACTATTTTGTTTTGACTGATTAGACTCTGTTCTGTTCTGTTTGATAGTCCTGTAATGTTTCTACTGTTTAGGTTTTATTGGTCTTGTTCTGTACTGCAAGTATGTTCTTGTTGGGAACACATTGATTTCTACTCTGATTTTTATAATTTCTCTCTTCTTTTGTTTTTGGGCTTGACTTTGCTCTTCTTTTTCTAGCTGAGGTGTAACATCGGATAATTTATTTGTATTTGTTCTGTTTTCCTAATGTGGGAAATAAATTTTCCTAATGTCAGTGCAATAAATTTTCCTCTGAGGACAGCTTTCATTTCATCCCACAGATTCTAGTAAGTTGTATCTGTATTTTCATTTTCTTGTAGGTATTGTTTAATTTCTTCTTTAATTTCCCCTGTAACCCACTGATTATTCAAGAGTGTGTTATTCAGTTTCCATGTGTTTGTGGCATTTTGCAGTATCTTTTATCATTAATTTCTAATTTCAAAGCGTTATGATCCAATAACACGCAAGGGATAATTTCAACTCTTTTGCATTTATTTAAATATGTTCTGTGAGCTAATATATGGTCTGTTTTAGAGAATGACCCATGTACTGCTGAGAAGAATGTGTATTCTGATGTTGTTGGATGAACACTCTATATATGTCTATCAAGTCCATTTGTTCACATGTGTGATTCAGTTATGTTATTTCTTGTTGATTTTCTGTCTGGTTGATCTGTCCCTTGGTGTCAATGGTGTGTTAAGGTCTCCTGTTACAATTGTATTACTTTTGATTTTTCATTTCTGTTTATACTTGATCCATTCTGTCAGTCTGTTTCTTTTAATTGGTGCATCGAGACCATTTACATTAATGGTTGTAACTGTTATATGTTGGTTTATTGTTGACATGTTATCATTCTGCTGTTGCATCTTTATCTTTCTGTTCTGTTTAATTATCTGCTTTGCTTAGTGGTTTTTTCCTAAGTGTATCTAAATTTTCTTTCAATATTTTTTGCAGGGTTGGCTTGGTGATCATGAAGTTCTTCAGCTGTTCTTTGTCATGGAAGTATCTTATTTTTCCATCGATTTTGAAGGATAGTTTTGCAGGGTACATCAGTCTAGGTTGGAAATCATTTTCCTTTAGGATCTGGAATACTTCACTCCATGCTCTTCTTGACTTTATTGTTTGTGCTGAGAAGTCTGCTGTGATTCTGATAGGTTTTCCTTTATAAGTGATCTGTCTTTTCTCTCCTACAGTTTTTAATAATCCATTCTTGTGTTGGATTTCTGGGATGGTGATTATTATATGTCTGGGTGTAGTTTTATTTTGGTTATGACTATTTGGAGTTCTATATGCTTCACTGAACCTGATGTTGGTTTCCGATCTCATGCTTGGGAAATTTTCAGCTATTACTTTTCTAAATATCTTCTTGACGTCCTTTATGTTGTCCCCTTCTTTTTCATTAATCCCTATCAATCTTATGTTGTTTTTCTTTGCATCATCTTGCAGTTGTTGGACTGTTATTTCCTGATTCTTTGTTATTTTTAAAAGATCTTTCCCTTCCCATTCACTAGCTGCAATCTTGTCTTCAAGGTCTGAAATTCTATCTTCACTTTCATTGAGGTGGTTTTTACAGGTTTCAGTGGAATTTTTGATTTCCTGTGTATCTCTGTGCAACTGCTTTATGTATTCTCTTTGTTTCTTATATTGTTCATCTAGGGATTCTATCTTTTTGTTTAGTTCCTCTAATTTTTAAACTGTGTTTTCTTTAGATATGTTCAGCATCTCTTTCATTTCTTTTATCATTTTTTCTTTTACCTAGGAGATTATTTCTAGTTTGAATTCCTTTAAAGTTTCCCAGAGTTGCTTGTTTATTTCAGTTGCTATTATGTCCAATATTTGAGGTGTATGCCATGTATTTTCTTCTATATATATTGCTCTTAAGGTTTCTTGGGATGGTCTGGAGGTTTGAGATTGTAATTTGGTCTTTTGTTTTGTCATTTTCCTCTATTTCTGTGTTTCAATTGTTATTCAAAAGCTTCCTCAGGGTCTGTTGGAAATCTACTTCTATGCCCGAAGCTCCTGGGACTCTGGCACCCAGTTCCCCCAGGCTACTGGGCCTCTGGAACCGGTGGTGCTGGCCTGCTTGCTTAGAACTCCACAGTCCCAAACAAGCTGGGCTCCGGGGAACGTGGGCACCCACCTGCTTGCTTAGAACTCCACAGTTCTCCAAGCACAGCAGGAACGGGGAAGCGGGTGCAGGCACCTCAGACCCACCTAGTCCATTGTTGATTTTTTATTGTTTGAAGTCCTCAGTCATTTACACTGTTTTGTTTTGATTGACTTTATTCTGTTTCATTTTATTGGTTTTGTTCTTTAAAATAAAAATTAAAAAATAAACTTTAAAATAAAGGACAAAAGTAAGTTGGAAAAAAAAATCTGGTTCTTAAAGGTTGTGAACAAATCTTCCTACCCAAAGAAATATCTGAGGTTTTCCCTATCATGGTATCTAACTCTGGGCTTCTCATCTCTCATTAGGTATGCTGTGTGTCTTGCCTGCTGCCACAATTTGTGCTTTTCGCTGTGGTGTCCGCTCCCCTGAAATGCCTGTTCTCATCCTTCTCTGTTAAGTTCTTACTCATTCTCAGTGGCCTAGACCTTCCTGAAAAATTGGCCTCTCTTTGTGTGCTGAAGAAGTTGGGATAGCATGTTTGTCTTCCTTTTCTACCTTCATTCTTCATATGGTTTTTAGATCTCTTGATGTTTTGATGTTTTATTCTATTTGTAGACTTTACCATTTAACAAAATGCCTGGGTCATAGTAATCTTTGATAATTATTTTTGAATGAATTTCAAATATTATGAAAATAATGAAATAGGGAGGTTTATGCATCATTGAGTCTTACATATATTTTTAGATAGGCGTGTCACATTCAATTTTATTACTTTGAAGGGACACAGATTCTAGAAAATGTTCACATTTTAAATTTCAGGTAATGTCACCAGGAGGTGATCCCCACTTGGAAACCAGTGCCATGCACAGGCTGCTGCCAGAGTGGGGACAGCCAGACCCAGCCTCTCTCTATGAGCCAACACCATTCACAGACTGTGAAGGGAGAGAACAAGGCCTCACCAGGAAGCAATCACTGCCTGGAAACTATATCATTTTTATTGTTTTGTTGGGTTTTATACTGTTTTGTTTTGCTTGATTGTGTTAAATCTGATTGCATGAGCAGCTATTTAAAAGATAGCAAGACATATTATGGTAGCCATTTTGGACTTAATATTGGCTTGTTTTGAAGTCCTTTATTCATTCATGGTTTTGTTTTGATTGTTACTGTTCTGTTTTGTTTGGTTTTTACTATATCTGAAGGTATCTGCAGCTATTTTAAAGAAACAAAAGTCATTATAGTAACTATTATTGATTTTGTAAGATTTTGAAGTCCTGTATCACTTATACTGGTCTATTTTGATTGATTTTATTTTGTTTTATTTTCCTTGGTTTTATCCTCTTTAAAATAAAAAAAATGTCAGGTAAGAAGATACTGTTTCATGTTCAAATTTGTTCTTCTTCAATATCTACTGTGGACAATGTATTGCTTTCAGTGGCATGGGACAAAAATCTAATTCCTACTCCCATATAATTTAAGGAATTAATAACTGTTTAAATGAAGGTATTACAGTATATGGGAAATGACAACAGGCCTGGAAAACAGATACTGTACTTTATCAGAAGATAAAATATTCAGTTGGGAATGGATAGTAAGTCAGAGAAAAGTTTTGCAAAAATAAAATATGACTTGACCTTTAACCCTAAAGAATGGGTAAGATTTTTGGGAGGTGCATGCATGTGCACATATATATTGTAAACATAAGTGTGGTCTTCCTTTGAAGTGTAAGAATGATGTCTGTTTCTGGATCTCAAGAGAGCTGAACTACTCAGGCCACACAGACATAAATAAGAGGCAGAAGGTCATATCTTTTGTTGATATGTGCACCTTTGACCATCCCTTACTAAACCATCATCAAGTTTGGTGGTGATTAAAGAGGAAGCTTTAATTGTGAGAAAAATGAGGATCTCATGCCATCTTGGAGACCACCTAAAGTTCAGCCAATGTATTGTAGAAAGAAAAAAAAAAAAAGAAGCAGAGCTGTTCTGTATAAGACAGACTTGTTCCCAAGGAAAGGAACATGTTTAGAGAAAAGGGGTGTTCTGAGTGGTGCACTCTTTCCCCTCTTTGCTTCCCAAGGTGGTGATTCTCAAAGAGAGGTTCCGTCTTGCTTCAGAGGAGGCTGAGTTGCCAAGAAGTTAAAGGGTTATAGATGACACAGAAAGGCTGTCGGCTAGAATATTGTTCTCCATCCAAATGGGGAAGGTTTCAGAGTCCAAGGGAAAAGGGGAGGGATGAGATACAAACAAATGACTCCTTGTCAAAGGACCAAGTGTGCTGAGGAGATGCCCAGCATGGGTCACTGAGAGAGGTGCAGCCCATCAGTTTCATTTGTAGCCGATATATACACTTGATGTTACTTTGATTCATCATATTCTTGTCAATAATTCTACTCTGAGGACGTATGATGAGGTCAGAATGACCTGTGTTCTCACCTGGTTGCACAGTTATACCTTGCTTCCTTGTGACAGAGAAAAGGCATACAAAACATCTACTGCTATGTTGATGCAAAGAGGCATGAAAAGGTACAGAATAATGACAATGACAATGGTAACAGTAATAATAACAGCATTAAAGAAATAATATAAGGTTTTCCTTGATGGTCTGCTTTATAGGGTCATGGACCATGCTTTGCTCACAAAGTGTCTCAGGTTCTAAGTGTCAGGGTGCTACCTAACCCTTCTGTTTGGTAACGCATGACACAGTGTGGGCCCTGTAGGTAGAAATGTGGTGAAATCCAAGAGTGGCTCACTCACCATGTGCCTCTTTCTTCTCCCAGGCTCTAGGCATCCTTAGACGGTATATGTCTGGGAGGAAATAAAAATGCATCCTCCATTATTCCAGCTCCATGGTGGCCTCTCCCACATTGAGGAAGAAGTACATTTGTGCTCTGTGGATGGCTGCCTGCCCAGCTCAGAGTCCAAACTGACAAAGAAGATTCTCCTCCTCTTTCCCTGAAGAGTCATCCTTTCACATTCATTCCTACATTTTGCAGGTTTTTCAATTTCCCTGCACTTCAAAAATAATTTGAATTTTAGATGAAAGTTTCTGAAGTAAAGCAGGCTCACCGTGTAAGTAAGGCAATATCCTGCTGGAGAAGGAACTCAGATTCCTTCACTAGCTCATGTTCTTTGCAAATGCTGGGGTGTCTGGGGAGGCTGTGTATTAAGATAGTACTTGGAAAGTACTAAATGAAGTAAAAACTGAATAGACTACGAGATATAGCATATGAATGCACCTAAGTTCCCATGAGATTTGCTGACATTTTCAGATTAATGAAATTATAATGTTTTTACATTTATGAGAAATTTATGCATCAGTATAAATACCAGCAGTTGTTTGGGGACAGGATGTAGCAGGTAAAAGATCTGAGTATAATATCATCAGATATTTTTAAATTTAAACTAATATGTTAGAGGTCTTCTTTAAAATAGTGTCTCATTATTTTAAAAGTATATTTATATTTTAATAAAGCATATGTTCATATAGCTTAATATTCATGAGATATAATATTCATACAGTGAAATAAAAATGTTTCCCTTAAGCCCTTTTTCCCAGCCTTGCAGTGCCCTTCCCAGAGGCCACCCATCAGATCGGTTTCTTGTATGTCTTTGCAAATGTGTTTTATGTGAAAGAAAGTATGTGTGTGTGTGTTTATGTGGGCAATTCTGTTGACACTGCCAAAGCACCCTCTGTGTAGTCATACCAGCTTTCATCACCAGCAAAGTATGACATTCCCTATTTCTACATCTACGTGCTAGATTTGTACTCCTCACCCAGCGAGCACAGGACTGTCTTTTGTCCTTCTGTGCCTGAAAATGCACCAGCGATCCCACAGCGATTGCTTGGATATCTTGCCCCAAGAAGTCCTAAATCTTTCTTGATATTTTTCCCTTGGGGTACATCTATTAATAGTAAAAGTTTTTGAAATCTTAGTTATTTTAAAATTCTAAAAAGTATAGTGCATTCAGACACCTGGTTCTGGAGACAGGTTGCCTGGATTGGAATTTTCCTTGCTGTATATTTAGAAGAATTATCTAATCTTCTCGATCCTCAGTTTTCTTATCTGAAATGAATAAAATAGCTTGCTTTTATGGCATAGTGCTAGATACAGATGAGCTAATCTGTGTAAAATGCCTGAAACTTGGTGTATAAAAAGCTATTGCTGTTGCTGTTAGTGAACAGGAACCGGTTTAGTTAATGAACTCTGTGCTGTGTGTCACCATGTAAAGCATATGCTAACCCATTAATTGGATGTGGGCTAAATGTTAATGGCAACAGTTGAAATTCGGGCTTTAAAGGAAAGCTTGGACCCTTGACTTCCAAAGTCTATGTGATAAAGAACCAGAGTAGTAGAGAACACAGGCAAAAACACATGGACTTTTGAGTCACTTTATGTTTATTGGATCTGGAAAGCTGAGTTAGGTTATTGGACTTGCTGCAATTAGAGAGATCACTAAGATTTCATCTTCATCATGACTTGGAAGAAGTAAGTTAAAAAGATATTTGCAGAAGTTTTAGAATGTGGACAGGGTATTTTTAAGTGGATTTTGCAAGGCAGGCAACCAGAATTCCTGAGATCACACCTTTTGGTTGGTGGGCGTGGTGCCTTGATGTGGCATGAATGTGTGTGTAGGTTCATCATTTTACTTGCTTTGTAGTCTTTCTGATACCGTGGCATAGACTGACTGATAAGATTCCAGGCTTTTGTACATTGAGCAAGCATACATCAAATGTTGGATGAAAAGCAGCTAGATTTATTGAAAATAACTGGAAATTGTACTCAAGGAAGGTCCATGCCAGCAGCAACAAAAATCTAGCATGAACAGAAAAGTGGTGCTGGGATGATAGGGGGAGCAAATAGCACACAGACAAAATCAGGCATTCAGATTTCAAGGGAGTTCTCCCCACCCAGGTGCCTCTCATTGGGTCTTCAGGAAAGACTGATAGAAGTAAGTCACAGTGATGAGCCATCCTGCACTAGCCATCCACAAGTATAGGAGTTCTAGAGTCCATTCTGATTAAGTTCCATGCAATAATGGAAGGAGGATTGGCCCTGGGATATTGCCAGACTCAACTGGGTGAAGGAGAGTGGTGTCTCAGCTCTCACTTGTGCTACCTGAACTCTTTCCATCCAACTCTTTCCAAATATTTCTTACAGAAAATAACTGTTGTCTTTATCTATTCCTAGTTGTTTAAGAAATTAGCAATTGTTTAAGAAAAGGGAAATTTTAGGAAACAAAATTATATGTGGTTCCAGAATTGTTTCAAAAGCTGACAAAAAACTACTATATTTCAGAATTATTTAGTGCAGTGAATATATTGGTTTCCATGTACAACCCCAACTTTTCTATAAAGAAGGAAGTTTTGGACAATGGTAATCAATAGGTCACTCACTTTCTTCTTGTTTAACACTTAGAAAACCTGTTGGAACCTTAATCTGTGGATAAAGATGGAGGTTTAGGGCAGGGACACAAATGCAGTGTATTCTGGGCCCTAGAGGAGAGGAGAGGAGAGGAGAGGAGAGGAGAGGAGAGGAGAGGAGAGGAGAGGAGAGGAGAGGAGAGGAGAGGCAAAAGAAAGGGGAGGAGAGGAGAGAAAATGAAAGAAAGGAAAGGGAGGGGAGGGGAGTAAAAGGCTTGAGTAGAGACCCAGAAATAACACTGAGCCTTATGCTAGATCCTGAAGATAAAGACGTATAAACAAGATGACTGAAGATAAAGATGTATAAACAAGACGTATAAACAAGAAACCAATGAAGTGTCAGAAACAGGATAGAATCAGGTGAGAGAAACAGCTAGAACTAAAGGCTGAGTGTGGAGTGTGAGTTGGACTGATCTTCTTGGAGTCTTATTGACTGCCTTGCTTTGCCTATGGTGCTAGATTGATTGTGTCAACTCAAGTAAGAGAAGCTCAACTCAGTGATTGCACACCCTGGGGTATAGAAGACCCATTATAGGGCACTTCTCACTTGGATGACATATAGGAAAAATGAAGGACAGATCTGTTTCTTTTTCTTCGGAGGAGCTCTAGTCTGCCTTCACCTGAGATCTCATCTTCTGGCTTCTAGTTCAGACTCTTCAGCTTCTGGTGCAGACACATCAACCTCCTGTATGAACTTGCAGGAGACACTGCAGGGAGCTCCAGATATTTAACTGAATTCTTTGGTCTCCAGTATGCAGACAGACCCTGTGCAGTTCCTTATTCAACTCTGGGGGTGCAATTGTAAACCAATCTTATAAATTTTTATGCATTTGTACATCTTGTATTCTATTTATTTATCTAGTAAACACTGATACCATCCCCCAAGCATTTGTTCATATAAACCTGGTCCTAGGGCGGTGCTATGAGGCAAGTTGGGATCTATAAAAGGCAGGGCCTAGTGAGAGTTCCCAGGTCATTGGGGGTGTGACTGAGGACAGAACTGGTGCAGTTCTTCTAGAATCTGGTTAGTTCTTGTGAGAGGGTTGTTATAAAACAGCAAGCCCGATGCTTCCCTGATCTTGGTTGTGGCTTACCTCTCTATGTACTCTCTCACTCTCACAAGCTTCCCCACTATGATGTCATCCGCCTCAACATAACAGCACATGAGGATCTTCAACTGAGCACAAGGTGGAACCAGGCTCTCGGATCTCTAGAGCTTCAAGTTGAATAAACCACCGTGTCTCAAGTACTTTATTATAGAAATCAAATATATCGACATTCCAGAAATTGATTTAGTGGCTGAAGAAGTTGTTCAGCCCGAATACAATTCTCATCTCACTCAACTGTGCAATGGATCTGAAAGAACTTGACCTAGATAACTAGAAATGGATGAAAGGATCAAATAGAATAAGCACATTCATTTTATATTGGAATGCTCTCTTAAACTAAGATCTGACATTTTGCCTCACCTTTGTAAAGGACAGTTTTCAGAATTAGAGCATGTGTTTCACATGAATGAGGCAACATTATATGGGCAGATTCATTTTCTAGGCATTGATAATAATGATTCAAACCGAAGGACAGTATAGAGATGGGAAAGAACAACTAGACAATGCATGATGGAGAGAGAACACAGGCAGGTAACCCTAATATTTCCTGCAGTGCATACTGCTTAATTTAGTTAAAGATCCCTCCAAATAGTTTATTGTATTTTCATGGACCAGGTTGCAGCAATGGGGTCTTACATATATATATTATGCTGTTAAATTCTTATAATTCCATACGAAACTTCTGTCATTTTCACAGTATTTTGAAGTGTTTTCTTGGGCAGGGATATTTCAGTCATTAAGATTCACTGACAGAAACCATCCACGATGTTTTATTCAATCTTAAAAACATTTTTTCGTGTGTTATGTAGTCACAGGCTTAATGTCATGCCCTGGACTTGCTTCATAGAGCAGCAAATGGCAGAAGTAAACTGAGATCAACTGTGGAGCATTTGACAATTTACTCTAGAATAATGATCTCAGATTCTAAAGGGAAATGGTCTCAGATATAAACAATTTTACTTGGTGAAGGCCAAGTACAAGATAATGTTTATTTAGTTACTCTTGGTCCTCCTGAGTGTAAAGATAGATGATCAAGAGAAAGGATAAAAACGTTTAGACAGGCCAGCATTCCCTAGATCCTGGCAAAACAGAGTTTCTCTTTTTTCTTTTCATATCTATAGAAATACTTCAATAAACAAGTCTAGTTAGACTGTTGTAGTAAGTTGGTTGTTTGAAATTCAATAAAACGAGAGTCACATCTACAAAGTCTAATTCAGAAATTTCATTATATGTATGGATATTTGAATGTAGCCAGTTTTTGAAGATGGCTTAAAACTTTTGCCTCTTTGTGTTCTAATAGAAGATAATTGTTACATCTCTTTCACTCCACTTCCACCTATGTTCCTGAGTGTGTGTGTGTGTGTGTGTGTGTGTGTGTGTGTGTGTGTGTTTAAAAATTGTATCTTTCCAGAGAGAACGTTAGCCACACTGTGTTTCAGGAAAGGAGCTTTTTGGAAATGAAAAATGGTAAGAATTCTAACCCTTTTTAAAAAGAGACTCTTAATAATTTCACTTCTGTTTTGATTTGAATAAGATTTGAATATGTGGCCTAAGGACTAATGTGCTGAAATTTAATCTTCAGTGTGAGTATTAAAAAGGCTATAAGAGGTCAGGCCTTTGGGAGGTGATTAGTATTAGTTAGGGGCATGCGAATGGAGTTGTCATGACTGAATACAGATGACTTTATGAAAAGAGGAAGACCAGAATTATCTATTTCCCAAGAACAACTACAGCTTTCAACACCAGCTCTGTGAAATGCCCTCTTTGGATTCCCAAGTCTCTTGCCAAATCAGTGACATTGACTGGCAAATCCAAATAAGTTACGTGAAGGAAGTGGGAATTGTTTTTTTTTTTTTTTATTTAAGAGGAAAAAGAGAAAAACACAAAACAAACCAAAGCGGCGTAAGGGTACACGCAATACAGAACTACAAAACAGAACAAAACAAAACAAAACAAAACAAAAAACCGTAACAGTAAGAAATTACCTGCTAGTAGATTACACACTATTTTCTTGAAAATAGTTCCTCAAATCACAGTATCAAAGAACACAAGGTGGACATTCAAACAGGGAGACTGCAAACAGCTGTGTTCAATGTTCCAAAAACATTGATAAAGTCAGCTATTTAACACCCCCAAACACACTTGCTGTTATATCCGTTAGAGCTCCTTTTCTTTTTTTTTTTTCCCTCTCTTTTTTACAACAAAATTTACACATCTTGGATTTTATTACTCCTTAGTGCTTATTACTTTCTTTGGGGGGGGGAGAATACAGTCAAATATGGCAAAACAAAGCTGTCAGTCAATACCAAGGATAGACGTAGCACATGGTGTAGAACAGAGTACAAGTTTATCAACAATGGTTATCAACGTTGTCCCTTGTTTCCTTAAAAAGAATTGTCTATCTTATTAGATATTATAAAGTTGGACAAAACAGTAGAGAACAAGACCAATAAAACTTAGGCATTGTAAACATTACAGGACAGGAAGTGGGAATTGGTCAAACTAGTGCTTTCTGTAGAAACACCCTTTCTGTCCAAGTTCTAAGCCTGCTCCTTGGAATGTGGTTGCACAACAGAACAAAACAATTTAATGATGACAGCGTTATGTAGTTTAATCTGGAAAGCTCACATCCTGTAGTGAGTGCAGAATAGGGCACTGTGGAAGCCCGTTGTCATGCCAGCCATCATTGGGCACTTCTGTTTCTCTCTGATAACTTTCTGTCCAGTCTGCTATCCTTGGACCATCTAGTGACTGTCCCATTCAGTTCTTTGCCACTGAACTCTATCCTTTTCTGCTAGAAAGTATACATTAACCCTGTCTTTTTCTATTAGTAAGTTATCAAGCTGTTTCTGGGCATTTTCTTATTCCACTGGCCCAACACACCTAGGTTGTGCCTGGGGCAAGAGCACACACACACACACACACACACACACACACACACACACAACTCCTTATCTCTTGCCATATGGTACCCAGCATTGCTAGGGATTGCCAGGAAGAACATCTCCAGATGAAACCCCTCAGCCATGGATCACACACCAACATAAACCTTTCTTCCTTATAACAGTCTGTAGTGCTGTGTTGTTATCAACAGGAAATAGACTAATACAGCTACTATGAAGAACTGGTGTTTTAGACTTTAGTTGTTTCTGTAAGTTATTGCATGGATCTCTGTGTCTTTTCCATTTTCCCTTCCAAAGTCCCACTCTTATTCAGTGTTACTACGGTAGTGTTTCTCAAGACACATTCCATGAACCCAAAGAGATGTGGTGTGGAACAAGGTGGCTAGTGGTTAAATCATGTTAAAGCATTGGATTAAACACAATTAAATAGGTTTTTTCATTGTAAAATTACTTGAAACATTTTAATGCTGATTTTCATCTAAGTCTCCAGGTATGTGTCATTGTGTAGTATTTCCTGTATGTTCTGATATGAAAAGCTTTTCTTCTTTCCCCTCATAGAGCTTCAGGAAGGCTCACTGTCTGTGAGTGACTTCTGTAGCAAATGTAACTTTAAAAAAGTCAAGTGTATAATTTTAATTTGTAGGAAAAAAAGCGTTATTTCCAAATACCTGCAAAAAAGAACTATTGGTAACTTTCATTTACATTGTATTATATAGGCTTATGTTTTAAATATTTCTAGTTCTAAGGTCACAGCTTCTGAAATTATAAAAAGCTTCCTCCAAAGGAGGGTAGTATCTCATTTCTTTTTCAGTAGTGTTAATGAAAGAGAAAAAGGAAAGTAGTACATTTTTCAACCCCATAACTTCTTTCCCATAGAAATCACTTTATTGAAATATATTTTCTTATCAAAGGTTATATTAATATAAATACTATACAAATGGACAATACAGATTATGACATAAATATTAACAACAGTAAAAGATAATTATTTTTCATTTAAGATTATCAAATTCTACTAAAATTCAAAATTTACTTCTTGGTCTTTGAAGGGATATTATCTTCTTTGGATCTTTCCTTATCTATGTATATTTGCTGAATTAATGATTGACAAGTAGAAGGAAGTGATGATTTCAAAAAACATGTAGCTTGCACAGTTGGAAACAGACTAATACAGCTACTATGGAAAGAAAACAACTGGGCTAGAACAAGGAATAAAAGTTAAGTTGTACTACAAATACATGATATGTGAACAAATTTGAAAACTTGGATACATGAGAGTTTTTTCCTAAGAAATGCATACATTATCAAAATAAACTTGAGAATATAGAAAAATCTGAATAAAACAATGATAAACGAAGATACTAATTTCTTAAATACCTCCCCCATCAAAAAATAAAAAAAATCTTGGACCAGAAGATTTTATAAGTAATTTAACAAAAATTTTTAAAAATAGGCATTTCCTGTTTTGGAAAATGGATAAATGAAGAGATTTTATTATTTTGATATGTTTGGCAACATAATTAAGGACAAGATAGGAAAATAAAATTATAAGCTAATCTTGCTTATGATTATAAGCCTAAAAATTCTAAGTAAATTATTAGCAACAAGATCCATAAATTTTAAATACATGAATGTATAAAAAGTAAAATAGAAATTATTTTTGGAATGAGACCTGTCTCACATTCACAGAATTTGTTAATGCAAATTCTCTTATTAAAGAATATAACCCTAATAATTTGCAATAGCTGTTGAATAGGAGCAATCACTAAAATTCAGTGTGCATATATGATAAATTATTTAGTAAAATAGAATTAGAAGAAGACACTCAGAAAACTATGGCTAAATATTTAATAGGAGCATTTAAAAACATTCCTAGTACATTTAGAAGCATGACTATTTCTGCTATAATATTGTGCTAGGCAAGGCTACTCATGTCTACATTAATATTTAGTCTCAGAATAAATATGTAGAAATCCCTAGCTAAACCCAAGTCTATATAAGATTATCGTCATTTTAATAAATGATTTTGAGTTATCTGGCTCCCTATAATAAAAAAAAAACCATATAAATGAGAGAATAAAGTATTGTAATATATTATTTTGGTCAGCTTTTTGTTTCTAGGAAATACAAAAACACTAAAAGGAGAAAAGGTTAATGTTGGTTCATGGTTTTAGAGGTCTAAACACATGTCTGATGGTTTCACTGGTTTTTTTATATGTGGTGAGGCAAAAACATCATGGATGAATATGTCATGGAGGAAATCTGCTGGCTTGCTGGTAGCCAGAAAGGGCCAGAAAAGAAAGGGGCCTGAGACAAAGGTAGACCTCAAAGTCACAGACCCAAGATGCATTTCCTTTAATTGGCCTATACTTCCTATATTCATCGTCTCCCAAAAAGCAATGAAATTGTGATACCATCAATGGATTAATCCACTGATGAGGTGAAGACCTTTATGGGTCAGTCACTTCCCAAAGCCCATCAGCAACCAAACCCTCAACATCATCAAATCCAAACCATGACAAGTATGACTTCAGTTTAAGAAGGAATTTCTTAAACCAGCTATCTTAAAGTTTTATAATAAAAGAAAAAAATTATGTTTATGCATTGTAAAGGTACAATGAACAGTGTAGTATGAATTAAAATATCAAATATTCAAAATACATTGATACTTTAATATAAACTATATTAACAGGAAGTATTTAATACTATAACATTTTATATAAGTTTCATAGCAAATTTTATTTATATAAATTGATGGATTTTATAAAATTTACAAAAAATCTAAACATATATTAAATACTTTCATGTACATATAAATCTCAAATATGCAAAAGGTTATTAAAATAAAATACAGTAAATATTCTTAGGAACACAGGTCAGGAAATAATTTCTCAAACTAGATACCTGAAAGAAAAATAGTTGATAAGGGCTCTAAAGTTTCTAAAATTTCTAAACACACTGAATTTTTTATTGTATACTACTATCCCACACATTCAAAGTGTTAGAATAAGATGCAGTGAGCATATTTATGACCACAGGGTGAAAGAGATTTTTTTTTAAAAAGTAGGCACATTAAAAAGTTATAAAGACAAAGTTGGATATGTTTTGTAAAGTTTTGAAAGTTCTGCTCAAAAAATGGAATACAAGCTTATACAATGAGCAACAGCTTGGAGCAGAGGTAGGAAGCAAATCTGAGCCCAGTTTTGGCAATTTAACTTAATAACACACTTTTTAAAAAAACCTAAAAAGTAGGTGTGGATGTAATTTGGTGTGAAGGCTCTGGGTTCAATCCCTGACACCATGTGAACAAACAAAACACCAAACAGATGAGCTGCAGAGCAATACACAGATCAATAATCTCTAGCCACACAATCTAAGTATATTCTAGAAATCTGAAAGAAAAAGAACCAACTCACTAGAAAAATGTATAAAACACATAAGAGGGTAACTGTGGATGAGGAAATTGAAAGAGGCATAAGGTAAAGAAAGATGGTTGACCACATTAATAATCCATAAAGGCAAAATGAAAGTTGGGATAGTATTTTATACCCATTAAGAATGACAAATTAGAAAGCACAGAAATCTAAGCATTGTGGAAAATGGGGAAAGCAACCAGTCTCCCACAGTGCTCATGTTGGGTAAACTGGGTGAGTACTTCCTGAAGGTCACCGCAATGCCTGTTACAGCTGCAAATACCTCTACCCTGTGGCCTGACGGTTCCACATTCTGCATATATATCTCAGAAAATGCTAGGGCACATAACTGTGCAAGTGACCATACTGTTACTAGGCAAGTGTGGTGGAGGGAGAATTAATGTTCCTTAAAAAAGAAATGGAACACCCAGCAAACTCCAAGCAGCTAGCAGGAGCCTGAATTCAGTCTCAGGAGCCAAATGTGTGTGAGTTGAATCCCAAGGCACAAGGAAGCTTTGGACCGTCACTCCCAGGCAGTAAGACCATACCCGGCATCTCAAAACAATAGAGGACACATGGGAGGTCTCAGTGGGCTGAATTGGGCCATGCCCAGAAAATTCCAAGTGGCTAGCAGTTTCCTGCAGTCTACTCTACAAGCCAAAAGTGGGCTAGGTGATTCACAGTGCACGGGGGAAACTTTGAAGCATTGCTCAAAACCCAGAAATACAGGAAAATGACAACATGAAAGAGCAAAATGCAATCTCAAGCTTCCAGCCCAACACAAGCAAGCCTAAGAGACATGGACACAGAAGAAAATATAAGCCTTAACCCTGAAATTCCTGAAATGATAAAAATTGAAGTAAAGAAACAACACCAGGAAGCTATAAAAGAACACAAATCAGAAATAGACTCCCAGGTAAAAGAAGAAATGATAAATGTAATGAAAGAAATACTGAACACATCTCAATGAGACATAGTTAAAAATTAGAAGAACAATGCAAAAAGATGGAAACCCTGAAAGAACAATATAAGAAACAAACAGATTGCATGAAGCAGATTCAAAGAGATATACAGGAAATCAAAAATTCCATTGAGAGTTGGCAAAATCACCTCAGTAGAAGTGAACATAGAATTTCAGACCTTAAGGATAGAATTTCAGCTAGTGAACAGGAAAGGAAAGATCTTTTAAAAATAATAAGGAATCAGGAAATAACAATTCAACAGCTGTAAGATGATGCAAAAAAAAAAGCAACAAAAGATTGATAGGTATAAATGAAAAAGAAGGTGACAACACAAATGACATCAAGAGGTGATTTACAGAAGTAATAGCTGAAAATTTCCCAAACATTAGAATGGAAACTGACCTATAGATCAGTGAAGCATATAGAACTCCAAATAACCATAATAACCAAAATAAAACCACATCCAGACATATAATAATCAACATCCCAGAAATCCAGCATAAGAACAGAATATTAAAAGCTGCCAGAGAGAAGAGTCAGATCACCTATAAAGGAAAGCCTATCAAAATCACAGCAGACTTTTCAACACAATCATCAAGGTCAAAAAGAGCATGCGTGAAATATTTCAGATCCTAAAGGAAAATGACTTCCACCCAGACTGAGGTACCCTGCAAAACTGTCTTTCAAAATGGATGGAGAAATAAGATACTTCCATGACAAAGAACAGCTGAAGAAACTTCATTACCACCAAACCAACTCTGTGAAGAATACTGAAAGACATTCTAGACAGACATAAGAAAAACCGACTAAGCAAGGCAAACAATTAAACAGAGCAGAAAGGTAAAGAATCAACAGCAGAAAGATAACATGTCAATAATAACCCAATATATACCAGTTATGACCATTAATGTAAAAGGCCTCAATTCACCAATTAAAAGAAATAGCCTGGCAGAATGGATCACGAAAAAAATCCAATCATATACTGTATACAAGAAACCCATTAACCCAAAAGCAAACTCAGACTGAAAGTCAAAGGATGGAAAACAATACTCCATGCAACAGGATCTCCCCGCCAAAATCAGGGGTAGTTATTTTGTTGGCAAACAATGTGAACTTCAAACCCAGAATAATCCAAAGAGATAAAGAAGGTCACTACATACTAGTTAGGGGAAAACTTCAAGAGGAAGAGATAACAATCTTAAGTATATATGCACCAAATTCAGGAGCATCTAGCTATACAAAACAAATATTAACAGAGATGAAAATCAATTAAACAGCAACACAATTATAACAGAAGACATTAACATGCCATTGACACAAAAGGACAGATGAACTAGACAGAAAATCAGAAAAGAAATAACAGAACTGAATCATACCTGTGAACAAATGGACTTGGTGGACATATACAGAGTGTTCCACCCAACAACACCAGAATATACATTCTTCTCAGCAGAAGAACTTTCTCTAAAATAGACTATATACTAGCCCACAGAACATGCTTAAGTAAATGCAAAAGAATTGAAATTATCCCATGCATATTATCGAATCATAGCACCATAGAACTAGAAATTAATGACAAAAGAAACTACAAAACCCCACAAACACATGGAACTTGAATAATATATTCCTGAGCAATCAGTGGGTCACAGAGGAAATTAAAGAACAAATTAAACAGTATCTACAAGCAAACAAAAATATAAATACATATTACCGGAACCTGTGGGACACAATGAAATCAATCCTCAGAGAAAATTTATTGCAGTGAATTCCCATATCAGAAAAACAGAATGAACACAAACAAAAAACATGATGCCACATCTCAAACATCTAGAAAAAGAAGAGTGAGTCAAGCCCAAAGCCAAAAGAAGGGAGGAAATTATAAAGGTCAGAGCAGAAATCAATGCAATAGAGACTAAGAAAACAATATAATCAATGAATCTAAGAGTTGGTTCTTTGAAAGAGTAAATGAAATTGATAAGCTCCTAGCCAACCTTATTTTAAAAAGGAAAGAAAAAACTCAAATTCATGCAATAAGGAATGAAAAGGGTGAAATCACTATAGACCCTGTGGAAATACAGAGCTGGGTGCTCGTATTTTGTATAGCTGGGTGCTTCCTAACTCATTCCTGGAAGCAAATATTACTCTAATACCAAAACCTGAGAAAGACCCAACCAAAAAAGAGACCTACAGGCCAACCTCTCTAATGAACATAGATGCAAAAATTCTCAGTAAAATATTGGCAAATAGAATGCAACAAATCATCAAGAAGATTACACACCATGACCAAGGGGCATTCATCCCAGGAATGCAGGGATGGTTCAACATACGTAAATCAATAAATGTAATCCAGTAAATCAATAAAGCCAAAAATAAGAACTGCATGATCATTTCTATAGATGCAGAAAAAGCTTTTGATTCATGTTAAGAACCTTACAGAACATTGGGATAGATGGTCTTTACCTCAATATGATAAAAGCTGCCTATGACAAACCAACAGCCAGCATCATATTAAATGACCAAAAGCTGAAAGCCTTTACCGTAAAATCAGGAACAAGACAAGGATGTCCATCATCACTGTTCCTATTCAATACAGTGCTGGAAATACTAGCTAGAGCCATTAGATAACAGAGAGAAATAAAAGGAATAAGGATAGGAAAAGAAGAAGTAAAATTATCATTATTTGCAGATAACATGATACTCTACATTGAAGAACACAAAAACTTCATTGAAAGACTCCTAGGTATAATAAATAAATTCAGTAATGTAGCTGGATACAAAGTCAACACTCAAAAATCAATACCATTCCTATACACTAACAACAAAATCACTAAAAGAGAAATGAGAATCCACACTCCTTATAATAGCATCCAAAAATGATATACTTAGGAATCAATCTAGCAAAAGAAGTAAAAGATCTATTCAGGGAAAATTATAATACCCTGGAAAAAGAAATTGAAGAGGACCTCAGAAAATGGAAAGACATTCCTTATTCATGGATAGGAAGAACAAACATTGTGAAAATGGTCATTCTCTCAAAATTGTTATACATATTCAATGCAATCCAAATTAAAATACCACTAGCATACCTCACAGATCTAGAGAAATCACTCCTAAAATTTATCTGTAACCAGAAGAGACTAGAATAGCAAAGGCAATTCTACACAGCAAAGGCAAAGGAGGCTTGATTTACAATCTCTGGCTTGATTTATACTACAAAGCTACTATAATCAAATCAGCATGGTACTGAAATAAAAACAGCCCTGAGGATCAATGGATTAAATTAGAAGATACAACTACAAACACATTTAACCACCTTATTTTTGATAAAGGGACCAAACATGTCAACTGAAAGAAAGGTAGTCTTTTTAATAAATAGTGCTGGAAAAATTGGCTCTTCATATGCCGAAAACTAAAACTAGACACATGCCTATCAACATGTAGTATACCAAAGTCTAAATGAATCAAAAATCTATATATTGAAACAGAATACTAAATATGTTGGAAGACAAAGTAGGCAGAAATCTTGAAGACATAGGAGTAGGTAGAGAAATCATAAACAAGAATCAAACCACGTGTAAAATACTTCACAGAATCAATAACTAGGATCACGTCCTATTAAAGAGTTTTTGCAGGTCAAAAGAAATCTCCAGCACAGTGAAAAGAAAACCCAAAAATTGGGAAAAAATCTTAGTGAATGGTTCCTCAGACAAAGGACTTCTGTTTAGAACATATAAAGAATTTTAAAAATCAGATCCTCAAAATTCAAAGATCCATTCCAAAAATAGGCATCTGAGATAAATACACACTTCTCAGATGAAGAAACAGAAATGGAAAATATATATATGAAAAATGTTCAGCATCATTGGTTATTAGAGAAACGCAAATTAAAACTACATTGAGATTCTATCTCACTCATGAAAAAATGGCCAGGATAAAGAAAACTACCAACAAATGCTGGAGAGGTTGCGGGGAAAAAGGAATTCTGCACTGTTGGTGGGAGTACAGACTGGTGCAATCCCTGTGTATGTCAGTTTGGAGATTCCTCAAACCTGGGCATGGAAGTCCCATTTGACCAAGCTATTCTACTTCTGAGCATATTCCCAGAAGAACTAAAAACATCATACCACAGTGATATATTTGCACCCATGTATATAACAGCACAATTTGTAATATCCAGATGTTGGAAACAACCTAAATGCTCATTAACTGAAGCATGGATAAAAAAGATGTGGTAGTTTTATACAATGGAGTACTATTCAGCTGTAAAGAATGACCATACTGAGATACTTATAAGTAAGTGGATGCAACTCTAGATCATACTCATAGTGAAAAAAATCAAATTCACATGTGTAAATACCATATACTCTTCCTAGTATAAGAAATAGTAAGAGTCCATAAGATACAAAAAACACAATAAATACAGTGAAAAGAAAACAATCTGCTTAAAGTGGAAAAATAATATCTCAGGGAAAAGAAGAAGGAAGGGAAAAGAAACAATATCTAAAATTATATGAACACACTTAGGATAACTAAAATGATTGTGCTACAAATTCTCTACGTTCTTGGAACAAAATAGTTAACATTCATAGGACTGGAACAATTGTGCATATTATTGTATGCTGCTCTGAGGAACTGTTGAAGATAATTATGTAAAATAACAACCCTAGTCATGCTTATACCACCTTGTTTTGAAGGCTTATTTTGTCAGTGTTTTGGGCTCTCTGCTACCTTCTTTGTTTCGTGTTTTTCTAGAAATTTGTTTTGTTTTTCCCTTCACTACAAAAAGGATACATATACATGTAGAGACTCATACATGTGTAGAACTTCTCCTAAACAGTTTTTGAGAATCGATAATATAATGCATGTTGAAATGAACAGCTATTTTGAAGAAAAAGAGACACTAAGGTACCTGGTGCTGATTTCGTAGCATTATGCTGTGAACTCCAGCAATACTATTATTCTTTGTTCAGAGTTATTTTAGTCTGTTTTGTATTGTTTGATTTCAACATACATGAAGGTGTGGACAGTTATTTTGAAGAGAACAAGAGACATTATGGCAGCCACTATTGACTTCCCTATTGTCTGGTTTTGAAGACCTAAAACGCCTTTATTATCCTGTTCTGATCAGTTTAATACTATTTTGTTTTATATAAATTCATTGTGTGTGAAGACATGGACAACTATTTGGAAAAAAACAAGAGACAATATGATAGACAGTGAAGATCTCCTGTTGTCCTGCTTTGAAATCTGTGTCTCTTACATTGTTTTCTTCTGATCTGTTTTGTTCTGTTTAATTTTACTCTCTTTAAAATAAAATTTAAAAAAGAGAAGGAAATGGAAAACACATTATTCATGTAGAATATAGCATTTAATTTGAACTATATGAATGCATATGGATAGACAGAAAAGCACTTAATGTCCAATAAAAACAGAAACAAACTATAGAAACCTATGATGCTTGTGATAATATTTCTGTAAGCTAAAATAATTATGTGTTATTTTCTATTGCATGTTAGTCACAGCTACAAAAATATAGGTTGTATATTCAACAAGTACATGTAGAACAAAGAGAGATGCTGGGGACAAACAGAGAGGTACAGAACTGAGGAGGAGTTTGGAGAAGACTGAATTCTTTTTAAATTTTGAGACACATTCTCTGTAAATCGTCCAGGTGGAATTAGAACTGTATCAGCCTCCCTCGGTGCTGGGATTACAGGTGTCACCATGCCCAGCAGAAGAACAAAATTTTCTCTGTAATATTCTATATCTTTAATTCAAAGATCTTAATCAAATATGAGGGAATGTTAATAGTAAACACTGGGTAATAAGTACACAGAGCACGTATTTGTTGTATTATTATTGATGCTTTAGAAAACTGTGAGAAATCTTCATGTATATGCACAATTACACAGCTGATTGGAGGATCTGTTTTTTTAAAGATAGTAAAATACACCAAAATAAGACAGAACAAAGCCAATTGAGACAATGCAGTGAAATTGATATAGAACTTCAGAGCAGTATACCAGGATAACAGTAATTGGTACCTTAGTATATCTTGAAATCTTCACAATAGCTGTCCATTCAATCAGGTACATCCAAATTAAGCCAAAAACAGAACATGATAAAACCTATCAAAGCAGAATATCAAATAGAGCAGAACAATCTGAACAAAGCAAAACAATGAAAACAACATTTACCTTCAAAGAGAAGATAGAAGGAAATCCCCCATATTTGATATATTGCATATGGTCATCCTCTAAGAGATGCTCAGACTGCTGGCCCCCGGTCAGCATAATCAACCCAACAATACGAGCATTTAGCTGCTTTATGTGCCTTAGTGACTATTAACTCTGGCTGTCCCCAACATATGCAGTTGCTATAACAGGGGAAGGGTGAGATGGGATGTTTGATTCTCTCAGCCCAGGCTGCTAGGCTCATGGAAACACTGACTTGTTCTCTCCCTGGTGCTGCTCTCTCACACGGTCACCACTTACCAGGAAAGACGGTTCGTTGCTTTCTTGCTTGGCCCCCCAAGTTCCAACATGGCTGGATCTCGAGAGATGCTGACTTGAGGATCTGTTTTTTAATTATCCCCTTTCACTACCCAATTGTTCACCATCCTTTTAACGCATTGTTAGCATTAAGGTCTCCTAATGTCAGGGCTATGGTTTTTATAGATGGAATGATTAGATTTTCACATTAAATACCCCACTAGTATTTCTCAGAGACAATGATTCCAATTATCTTTCAAATGCTATATTTTTCTCAAGTCTGCCTGCACCTTTTTCTTATAACATAGGGTTACCAGAACCTAATTTAGAAATATGTTTCAAAAAAGAATTAAACTCTGCTGGGGATTTAGCTCAGTGATGTAAGCACGTGCTTGGCAAGAACAAGGTCGTGAGTTTGATCCCTAGTACACACACACACACACACACACACACACACACACACACCCCACCAACAACAAAACAACAAAAACAAAAACACCAACCAAACAAAAAAAAAAAAACAAACTTGAAACAGAAATAAATTTTTCTTTTTATAGAAGTACCTTCAAAGGAACTGTATAAAAAAATCTGCTTTGAGTGACTTAAAATTAGAAAATATTGCCTGGTTTTGTGAAAAAGGAAAAGCATTTTTATGGATTACTATGGGTAGTTGTTCAAGTTTCTTGTGAGATAAAAGTAACATATCACAATACTAAGAACTCTAACGTGTATGAGGCAGCCTGAAAATGTGCTGCCTCGAAGTGAAATAGACCAATGTTGACTTTATAATTTTTTTCTCTGGATTCTAATTTGTAAATTTCCAGAGCCGGAGCAATTCCACTTTGGTTACTCGAAAGGGGTGTGACAGCCAGTGTTAGAAGAGAAAGGGGTCTTCCTTCCTCTGCAACCAGAGAATTTTCTCAATCTTGAGAAAATAACAATGGCATTTCTTTGCAACTGGCTTCTTCTAATATATGACCAGTGAATTTCTGATGGTTGATTTCCAGTCTGTTTCCTGTATTGCAATCAATTTTTATGTTTACCTGAAATGTGCAAATCACTTTGCATTGTTATGGAGCAAACAGTTCCTGTCCTGCATTTCAGAAATAAAACTTGGTTAATAATCTTGTTAAAGAAGATTAGTGGGGCATACTGGCCATGAAGAGAACATGATAAACTGATGGGAATTCAAAGTCCTGAATCTTGAGTAGTGAATAAACTCTATTATCTGACTTAATGAAATAGTATCAAAAGAAAAACACAAGGAAGAAAAAGATGGTAGCAAAAATGCAAATGAAGCATTTTTTCTTACTATTTATCTTATTGTAAGCCCCCCAAATTTCCTTGCAGTGAAAAGCCATAGAAAGATATGGGAAGGAAGTTTATAGAGGCCCATCAAATCTCTAAGTGTCTGCCAGAGATTTTTAATATAATTTATCATTTCATTCTCTTGTAATATGTTATAAATGGAGCTCTCCATCCTGCTAAGGGGAACAAAGGGAATAATTGTGTAACCAGGATTGTTGCCTTGGAAGGCAGCATAGATTTGACCTTACTATTTCTTTCTTTCTTCTTTTTTTTAAGCTAACATTTAGCTTTCTCTTATATTTTGTAACAGTGAAGGGCTACGTTTTGTATTAGCAAAGAATCTTTAGGTCTGGGCTGTCTGGGTTTCATCTTTTCACTCCCTGTTCTGATGAGCACGCAGGGCTGGTTTTTCTGTGCTAAACTAAACAAAAGGTATTTCTCCCATCCCCAATTATAGGAAAACTGAATCATATTGAAAAAATAAAAGCCCATCTGACTGAAAGCAACAATACATGTTTGAGATTTCCATTGTAATAAGCCAACATTTATTTACATTCTGGCACATCGAAATCTAGGTCAATGGTCCATTTGTGCCTGGTATCTTTCTCTATTTTTGAAAGGCTGAAAAGCCATGTAAAGGGAGAGGGCACAAACCTCAGGCTTTATTCTTGCTTTGAAGCCTTTGTGGATTTCATTCAAACTGTTGGCGCATTTTGGAAATATTTCTTTATGGTTTAATTTTCCTGAGGTTTTATTGACAAAGATAAGTTATATGAAGAGCTATATTAGTACAGAGATTTCCTTTCACAGAAACATTTCAAGGGCTGCTGTGCAGGAGACAGAGAGAGAAATATCAGTGGGTCACCACTAACTTTGTAGCAGAAAGTGTTCTGTTATTATTCTAGATCCAGAAACTGCCCTCCTTACTGCTGTTCTGTGTTTGTATGTCCTGGACAAGGATAGCACCTGGAATTGAAGAATGAACACTCAGAATTCACGTCTACATGGAAACTCAAATTGTGATTTTATTTGGAATTAGGATCTTTGCAGATAAAATTAAGGATCTTGAGACAAAATCATGCTGCATGTAGGTCGACCCTATGAGGACAGTGCTGTATGTGCAAAAGGAGAGGATTGAGAGAGAGGGAGTCCCCTTCCTCAAAAGGCAACATGAAGATGGAGCTAGAGATGGGAGAGACGCTTTCACAAAAGCAGGGTGGCAAAGATTGCTGACAACCAGCACAAGCTAGACGTGTTCATTTCTCTTACTGTAACAAAATACCTAAAAAAAAAAAATCAGCTATAAAAGGAGAAGGGCTTTGTGGTGGTTAATTGTGATTTCAATTTGCAGGTTTTAAGAAATGCCTACTGGATGGGTGCAGCACACTTCTGTGTGTGTCTATAGATGACTGATATGTAACTGCCTAACTGAGGAGGAAGCTCCACCTTGGATGTGAGTGGCATCCACCTAAAAGGGGAAAGAAAAAGGAAGGCTTTCCCTTTGCTTCTTCAGCTGAATTCCAATCATTGCCATCATCTTTAGATGTTTGTTTCTAGTTTCATATGTATATTCTTGTCTTAGTAACTTTTTACTCATTGTTGAGACAAAATACCTGATGCCCAAAGTTAGGAAAAGAAAAGTTTGTTTCTTTCAGGTTGGAGATTTTAGCCCATATTTAGTTGGCTCCAGATGCCAGGGTGGAATGGTGGGATCTCACCAAACAGCCAGCGTGAACCAGCAATAGAGAGAGACACACCTTCTTCCTGCCAATACAACCTATCCTTGCTCCATCGCTGGGTGAATGAAACACTCACACCAGCAATTCAAGTGCTACAAAACAAACCAATCACAAACACTAGATTTGGTTGCATCTATGATTGCATGAAGCTTGGGGCGGGGCCACAGGATCACAAATTGAAACAATTCTATTAGTTTAAATATATTCCTCTACTGAGCCTGAACTGATGCAGGCTTATTTTGGCTCACGTTTTCAGGGTGTCCATTCGTGGTCACTTGTCCCTGTGATCCTATTGGTTTAACCATGTGGTACTGTATCATGGCAGAAGCTCCTGGCAGCAGATCCTGCTGGAGAAATCCTGTTCATTTCATGGTGGCAGAGAAACAAAGAAAGAGGCAGAGTAGGAGCCAGGATCCAAATATCCCTTTCACAGGCCTGTCCCTGAAGGCCTAAGTTCTTCCCACTAGGATCCATCTCCAACAGGTTGTAACACACCTCAGCAGGGTGATAGGCTGCTGATCAAGGCTTCAACGCCTTGGCCTTCCCAAGTCATTTGAGATCCAAACTGCATAAAACTACATAACAACAAAACTACATAAAATGATCTTTCTTTGAAGGCCTTCAGCAGGAATCAACTCTGCTGACATTTTGAGTTTGAGCTTCTACCCTGTTGACTACTGAAGAAAAACTTTTTATTGCTTAATGCTGAGGAGTCTGTAGTATTTTATTAGCACGTTCCTAGTAAGCAAGCAAATAAAAACTCACATCCAGATCTGTTCTTTCAAGAAAGTTCTTGACCCTTTCTCTTAACTTCTTTTGTAATAATATATTGAATATATTGGGCTAACGTATCACCAATGTGGGAAACATTTATTGTAGCTTTAATTATTGAAAGGTACAGTCACTACAACTAAAAAGTTGGTGAAAAATTTGCTGCTCGAGAACGTTTTCCAGTTGTATCTCTCCCTCTTGTTGTTGGCTTTCCTTTATCAAAAGAATAGTGCATCCATTTATTAGTTTCTTTACTTGGAAAATTTGGATGATAATAGGTCTTACCTCACAAATGCATCATAATGATTAATGAATTAATATGTCATAGCAAAAATGCACTAATATGAATTAGGATATAGTGCCTGATATAAACTTAATATAATTGTTAATTGTTATTGATGTCTTCATCATTATGGTGTCTTTTTCCTCTTCCTTCTCCTCCTCTTCTTCATAATCCTTCAGCTGAAATCACTTTTTTTCTGGCTAGTCTTTCTGAATATGCTAGCAGGCAGTAATATTTCTTCTACTTAAATACTATAGCATATATTGTTTATGTTTATTTAAGGTAGTGTCATTTGTTTTGTCACATACCTAGTTTTATAAAACAAATATTAGCCTTGAGTGTTTACTGTGAGCTAAATTCCATTCCAAAACTGCATGGTTCCTGGTCTTAGAGAATTTAGTGGCCTAATTTGCCTCTAGACAAATTGTGCTAATATTAATCTTACCTGACAGCAGTGACCTACTCAAAAGGGAAGGTGGATTCTTTTGGTATAGTGAGAGTGGAGGCGATGACAGGTCAGAAGAATAGTGGCTTTTTGTTTGTAGTCCTATTATTTGGATGGTATTTATACAGTTGTAATCAGCTGGGGCAAATTACGGGCTTTTCTTGATACTAACTAGGACACATTACTGCTGTTTGGTGCAGGAAAAGTGAAGACCTTGTGATGTCTGTTGGGTTGAGAATTCTAGAAGCAAGCATCCTGCAATTTGCATTATTCATCTACTTTTACCCAAGGAATTTCTATCTGGTGACTTCACTTTGATTTACCTTTCTGCAGTCATGCACACAGTGGGTCAGTGGACTGAGCAGTTGGTTGGACACTTGTGCTGATAGTAAATATTCATTGCTGCTCATAGAAAGTTTTGATATTGGAGTAAATTTGCTGGGACTTGGAGAATGTTTGTTGGTTTTAAAGGACATTGGTTGCTCCATATACTTTTATGTGAAATAATCCAGTTAGAAGGATGGGATGTAGTCAGACCTTCCACCTTTAAGGCCTAGCTCAAAAATTATTTCTGAAGCTCTTTGAAACTTTTCATTCTTCTTTAGTACAGCTACTTACTTTCTTCTTTTTCTGCTACTTGATCATATCAAAATCTCATTTTCCATTTGTTTAGAGGAAAGAAGATTCTTTCCTGGCTGTGAAGACATAAGGATCTAGTATTGACTTTGCCTCTCTCTTCATCTTTTCTTATAGTCTTCCCCCATCGATCACTGAGTTCCAGGATTCTTGCCTTTAGTGTCAATTTTCTCAGGAGCAGCTCTTCCTGGTCCTGGAGCTGTTTGTGACAGCCTTTCTGTGTGCCTTCCCTGTGGCACAAGCTTTATGTGGTACCATCTCATTCACTTTGGCTGGAGCACAGCTATACCATCAGAAGACAACAACCGAAGGGCAGAAGTTTTCTCTCCTATAAGATTGCAATTCCTCTGTGAGGGCACTCTGTGTGTGTGTGTGTGTGTGTGTGTGTGTGTGTGTGTGTCTAGTACATGGCTAATAGATGAAAAGAACTCAGTTAATAGTTGTTATTTAAGTAGGAGGATGTTTTAGTTAGAGTTTCTTTCCAGGGTCAGCTCATATTAGCATCCACACATTAATAATTGTAGAGAAAAGCTATTTCTGTAGGAGCCAACTTTCAATTGTGGTTGGTTAAAGCAGTCATCAGATGCACCTGGAAACCCATCTTCTATCATCATCCTTCATCCACCTGACACTGTTACTGATTTCTCAGTGACCTGAACTTCTAGAAAATGTTCGTGTTTAGAAAGCTGTGTGGGATAATGTGGCTGCAGTGAAGTTCACAAAAAGTTAGACATTGCATTCTATCATAGAAGAATCAACTTTTTCAGGGTAAAAATAAATTCTGGTTTGAGTTTCGATTAAAAAAAATTAAATTATTTTAATTTAGAAAAAATGCTTTTTTCCTAAATTTTATTTCTTTCTACTTTAAAATAAATCTCAATCAAAGGAATTTATATGAAATCAAGCAAAATGGAGATGAAATAATGCCTTTGTATGTCATGCATCCCATTTTCTTTGTGAGCTTAACAGTTTTGCAAACACTTTCTTGGATAAAAGATTCAAGATCCAATTTAAAGTTTGAAGAAGAATGGGTAAATCCAATAATTTTAGGCACTAATATTTAACAGAAACACATTATTGATTTATTATTTGAATCATGAGACTAAAGCATTCTATCAGAAGCTTTGGTCTAGAAATCCTTTACTAATGATTATAAAGTAGAAGATATTAAAGTTTACCAAATGAATTTGCTGCTCTTTTATTTTCAAATTTATCTCTCTAGATCATGGCTAACAAGGTCAACTTTACTGCAGTCAAGAAATTCATTCTAACAAGAAAAAAATGATGATACACATTTCTGTGCCATGTTTAATTTGTACTTTATACCTTAATATTCCATAAGGCAGAGAGAACATTATTAAACTATGAAGTTGACATTGGTGAGGTCACCCAGTTCTTACAATAGGACTTTGTGTAGCATATATTGACGGCTTCAAAGATTATGCTCTGAATAATATTTTGAATGAAAAAGGTAAGTGGGTAGAAATGTCTTCACTCTTAATCTGGAGCCTGGAGCTCAAGGATTTTTGAAGAGCCTTCATCCTATTTACATTCTAAATAAATTAATTTTTTAAACTGTACTCCCAAAGTGCTCTTTAAATATGGATTTAAACTTTCAGTTTATTTTGTTATTATGCAGCATATATTTAAAATAGGCTAATAATGATTCGAAATATAGTGGTTAAAATAAGTCATATATTTCTTATTAAAATTTGCTAATAACAAATGGCTGTTACTGATATCTTAATTTGGAATAATGCCAGAATAGGGAACATTGAAAAATGGTATTTTTTATGAACTTAATTTCCTATCCCATCACTTATACCTCTCTGTGTGTTCCTTTTTCTTTTATGTATGACAAATCTTTTGGCATATAAATCTAATAGTATAGGACAGGGCATATTATTCAACCTCCAAAGCACATTGAGAGATCACAAATTCTGTTTATTAAATATAATAATCAATTAGAATTAATTAAAATCATGTGCATGGAAGTGAAAAAAATTTTCTTTCCCAAGAGAATATCTTACCACTTTTCAACTTTTTAGAGCAAATGACAGTATTCACAACAGACTCAGAAAGGCGGTTTTATATCTGAAGAGCAAGGTCAATGCTTTCCGTGAAATAAATATCACAGGGCCACAGATTGGCAGATGTCAGGTGGCTGCCCTATTAGTAAACTTTTTCTACTTTTACTATAGCTTCATCATTCAGTGTGTGGTCTCTAATCTGGTATCTTCAATGTCACCTGAGACCCTGATAGAAACACAGATTCTCAGGCCCTGTCCCAGACCTCCTAAATCAGACACATAGCTGTTTGTGATTTTCAGGTTTAATTATCAATTTGACTGTCTTGCAAGCTATCTAATTTGTAAATTGTACTTCTGGGATGTTGTTGCTTCTTAGTTCATGGAGGCATAACCTTGAGGTCTATGTCTGGTCTTTCTCTCCTTCCTATCGGTCACTACTCTCCTGGTGTGCTTCTAGGTCTCCACAAACTGAGAAGTTTTGCTTTTGCCATGCCCTTCTACCATGCTGTCCCTCCCTTGGAGTCAGCATACCATGGACTGAATCCTCTGAAACTGTGAGTCAAGTAAACTTTTTGTTTCCTATGTTGTGAATGTCATGTATTTGTCTCCAGCAATGGGAAACTTGATTAACACTTTGTGTATAAATTACAATAAGCCTTTCTTGTGATCCTAATATGTGTGCTGCAGTTAGCATATCTCTACTCTAGAAGTTCAAATGCTTTAATCTGCCATATTTTAAAGATATCTCTTAAGAAATATAACTTTTAGTTCTGCCCATTTTCTCTTGGATTGCTCTCCTATTATAAGCTAACATCGTTTAAGTTCTTAAAAATATCTTTTTATAGTGCTCTTCTCTTTATATAAGCTCAATCACTGCTAACATATTGTGCAGTTTTAGAGATGGGAAATACTGAATCTTGAAGAAGTAAGTTCTTGATGCTATCTACCTCATAAAACTAAGAGAGATTTAAATCCCAACTGTTTGATATTTGATGTTCATTGTTATTTCTAAAGTTCTTCATGAGTGTAGCCTAGTTGGAGCTATTGATAAACTTGTATTGATGAGCTTATTAGATTTCCTTTTATACCCTGATCTTTCCAACCATAATCTAAAATGAATAATTACTTTCTTACACTACTTTAGCTTTATTTTCCATTATTACAAATCCTAGTAGTTCAAATTAATATTTTCCTACAGCCCCCCAAAATCTAAAGCTGGCAGTAATAAAAATGTATCAACCAATAGAATTTAAATTTGGTCATGTTTGAAGCAAATATACCTGGAATACAGATGTTTTATTTCTTGCAAAACATCAATATACATTGGCTCAGAAATTCAGGAGAAGATAAAACAGAGAAGAGAAAGTAGTAATTCAGAGGACTTTGGTGAATTGTTCAGCTTTCCCATCACTTACACAAAACACTTGATACTCTAACTTAGAAGAAAAGAGATGTAATTTGACTGGATTAAATTATGATTTGGAGGAGCTCCATTTGTGGTTGGCTGACTCCAATGCAGAAACAGCATAACGCAAGAGCCTCCTGACAGTAGATGTGCAACCCAGCTAGGAAGCAGAGAGAAAAGAAAGAACAGGAAATAAAAATATCTCCTTCTGGGTCATGTCCCCCAGTGAGTCAGCTTTTCTGACCAATATTCACCTCATACAGCACATTCAGCTGTGAACCCATCAGTGGATTAATCCACTGATGAATAAAGTGCGCCCACGATCCAATCACCTTCTCAGTATCTGATGGAAGGTTATGGGGGGAGGAGTTCTTTCCAGGTTCTTTCCAGTTCTTTTTTGAACAAAGAACTGAGCAAGACAGTTGGAAGTATCAGCAAGTATAAGATGTATTAGAAGTAGAAGAAGCAGAAGTACATTGTTCAGAGAGGAGGGAGCCAGCGAGAAGAGCTCATGACCCTGCAGAGCTGGATCCCTTAAGGTTCTGGAATAATCCTTCTGGAGAGGATCTATACAGCTGGAGACTGACAGAAATCATGGCCTAACAGGGTACCTGACTCAGCCCACCCATTAAAATGGGAGTGACCATACAAGGTTTTTAGAGGAAATGTTACAATGCCCAAAACTGATGGAGTGGATGGGGGAATGAAATCCTCAATACAAAAGAGGTTGAACACAGGTCAAAGTTATGTATTTTTGGGTTTTTGGATGCCTGAGGGTCTTTGTGGGGCAAGATGATCTTTATCCGCTGGTTTCTTAATGTGTTGATGTATTTGTCCTTGCTCTGAGTGGTCTCTCAATTTTTGCCCCTGATTGGTTCTTGATCTACCTCCTGTCTCATTCCCAATGTTCCAGCTCTGAATACATGACCCTTTGGGGGAACATGTATATCTAAACCATCACCTGGGAGACTGATGAATGGGGGGAAAGAATGGAGTGAACAATGCCACACATTGTCCAAGCACAGTATCTTTGTTAGAATTCTTGGCTGGAGTTTCCAGTTAAAAGGTCTCAGAGGAATCATCTCAATAAGTATTTTGAACCATTAGACCCTGAGTTTTAGTTAGTGGCCCATATGTAAAAAAGCCATAGAACAAAAGCTTTAATTGATAAAATTAAAGTATCATTAGGAATACAAAGGGGATGGCAGCAAAGTTTACTCAGTTAGGGAAGGAGTCTTTGCTGTTCATCTCTTTCCCCCTCCTTTCATGTTTAGGATCAAATTATCTCAACTCAGTTTATGTGTCCTTGGGATTTCTGTGTAATGCTGAGTTTGTCCTTTATTTGTCACCTGTCAATGACTGACAATGATGCAGGAATTCAGATGGGGAAAAACATCCAATTATATCCGGGGGCACTTCAGGTCTGTAACACGCAGCAGAGCTGGGCTGTGATCATGCTATAATGAAGCTCTCCTCTGCCATCAGTGCTTCAGCTTGTAGAACCTCATCAGATCCTCCTAGTTAGGTCAGCTCCTCAATTGCACATTTAAAGGACCCTATGGGGCATAACAGAAGGCTTTGAATGACTGACTGTAATCTTCTTTTTAATGTTATGTTTTCCCCAGGATAACACTTAATTGCTTTGTAAATGGTCCTGGTTTTTGCTTTTGACAGTCTTACATGGAAGGCAATTGCAGGCTTTTTTTTTTTAACGTGTAAAATACTTTAAGTCTATTTCTTTCAATTTTTACTTATGTTCTCGAGTCATAAAACTGACATTTGTAGTTATTATTCCTTGTCATCTTCTAAATTATGTCCTACATTCCTTAAGAGTTTCAGGCTCTCTGATGCAGAGGTGAGTTACTAGGTAACACACTGTTTGTGCTAGCATGGCTTGCCAGCAAGGTAGATGAGAGGTTTGTGTATCTTTAATGTAATTGATACGACTTTCAGTGCACAGATCTCTGTTTCTAAGATTGAATAGCATCCTTGGAATAGAGAATTACAAGCTACGAGGGCAGGTTCTTCTTAAGAAGACAACAAGCAAGATGCAAAAGTGACCTTCCTGGAACTTAGGAATTCTTAATTGCTGCTTAAATTTCAGAACTGGGAATTCTCCCTCAGTGGAAAACATAACTTTCTGCTCAGTAGTACCGCATTCTGCACTGAAGCTGTGGCGTGTGTATATCAAATCTACAGATAGGTGGCTTTCTGTTTAGGTCTCAGGGCTTCTTCTTTTTTTGCCAGGGCTCTCGCTATTTTGCTTTAATTCCTCTATTTGTTCTCACTGCTGGAAGCTCTACTTCTTTCCCAGTTCTTTATAGTCATGTATTTTAATTCTGTTGGTTACTTTGGTTTGTCTATCTGCCTGTGAGCCTATCTTTTAATATTTGATGGGTTAGTGAAAACAGGATTTGAGGTCTTTGTCTTTATAAGTAAAAAAGTTCCCAGATTAGGCAAGTTCTATGACTTTGCCTTTTAGTAAAATGTAACTGTAACATATAAAAATATTTACGGTGTTTTCTGTACTCTTTCTTTATATTGAGTAGCTTGGTGAATATCTGTGACTTTCAAAAGATAAAAATACAATTACTTCCTGTGCAGAAACTACATTATAAAGATTTTTTTCTGTATATTGATTTCATTTGAGAAGCAAAATAATAGCAAACTTGATGATGTGCTGAAAAACACTTCTGAATTTTAATACTCCATTTTAAATACCTATGTGAAACTTAAGTCTTTCTTGCCATTAATACTAATAAGGCAATTCTGGCTGTGATATATGGACATACTTTGATGAGGACATCAAGATTTTGGGGGTATTTATGAGCATGAAGATTACAAGACTTGAATTCTTAGTCAGTCTACTATGACTTCAGGTTAGGTGCTAGGCTTTGGTCACTCACAGAATTGCTCTAGTCCTGGGCTCTTGATCATGCATTGAAAGAGTCCCATATGGTGCTCTTTAAGCTACATTTCAAATCACAAATCCTAGTTTGTTGCTGTTACTGGTTCAGTGATGACAGAATACTAAGGCTACAAGAGAGTAGAGCAGGATCTTGAGGACCTCCTTGGATGGGGTGGTGTTCTTATAATGCTAAATTTCTATGGGCAGCTCATTGTCTCTTGTTAAAGTATGAGGTAAACAAATGAGGTAATTTACAGAATTTCAATTATTTAAATAAATGAAACAGTTTACCTGAATGCTCATCCTTTCTGGTATGGTCATTAAAATAGAGTGTCGTTCATTATTCATCAATGCAGAATCAATAATTTCTCTGCAAAGCTACTGCATCCTGTAAATAATTTGAAATATCTTTCCAATTATTTTATAAAACATGTTTATAAATAAAATAATGTTGATGTAAAGCTATATATCCTGCTTTGCTCCATCAACATGGTGTTGTTATCGAAACTCTTCAAAAATATTGCTTTTGAGTTCTATTTTACAAACGTTGAAATGTATAGTTGAGGCTTGTTTTAGTTTATTTTTAAAGACTTTGTTGTTAATACTACTGGCTTACTTTGTTGGAGGGTTTACTTATTAACCATTACTTTAAATGTGCAATGTCATCTAATAGTCACAGTAATGGTTTGAAATAAGCACAGTGATTATTGTCATTTTACACATTTGTCAAGTAAACATTAGAAAGCTATGTAACTTGTCTAAAGTTACTCACCTAATAAATGAGAAAACCAGGATCCATATATAGGGACCTGACTCTGGTTCATGAGTTCTTAGCAACTACTTTAAGGCAGGGGTCCTGAGGGCATGCTATGTAAAGACTACTGCTGTAGTTTGGACTTTACCTGCATTGTAAGGCCTGATCTCCAAAGCGGTGATGAGACTTAGTGGCAGGTCCTCACAGTCACTAGAGGTTGCCTTGAGGACTATGTAACCCCGGCCCCTTCCTTGGTCCCTTTATTCCCTGGCTGATAAGCTGAATGGCTTTGCTCTGCCCACACTCTTGTCATAATGTACTGCATCCTGACAGGCACAAAGCAGTGGAGCCAGCCCATCACAGATGGGACCTCTAGAACTATGAGTCAAATGAAATCATCGAGTGATTATCTCAGATGTTTTGTTTTAATGATAGAAAGCTAACACAGCTCATGCCTAGCTAAATTGTATAAAAAGCCTACTCATTTTGCCTGAATTTCACTGAAATACTTGCATAATTTAAAAAAGTATGGTCATCTGATGTTGTGTAAGTCATTTAATGTTCTGAATCTCAGTGGTTTTCTCAGCTATAAAGTTGGCGGTACATCAATAATTACTAAATAATTCTTAATTTAAAGGTGTATTGTGAAAGTGGAAATAATGGGTATGAAAATGTCCTAGAACAGGTGACAGTAACACACCATCCAAACAGGAATCAAAGCTGATTTCAAATGATTCGGAATTCTTAGATATTTTGGCTACATGTAACCTGAGCTGTTAAAATCAGTTTTTTACTTTTGAGTCAACCAAAGATTTTTCCTTTAACTTTTAGGCTTCAACATTTGCCATTGAAAAGAGGATATATTTTAATAGGAATTTAACAATAAATTAACTGAATTATGAAAGTCAATATGTCACAAAGGATTCAAGAACTTATGTAGCTAACATTTCTGAGTTGCTGTGTGGATGCTAAGCATCAGACATGTACAGTCGCTGGTTTCAGTTCTCCCAAAGCCACCCATGATGACTTTTCATAGTTTGGCTAAGAGGTTCTTTGGCAGGCAAATGTGAGAAGCAATAAAGTGCCTGTGATAGGAAGAGGCTTGACCAAGTCAGCTAGTCAGCTGGCTTTTGACAGTAAGAGAACTCACTAAAACCAGCCCTGTAACCCCATTCTTTTTAAAATACCACCTGTGTGATGCTTTCAAGTCACAGCTGAGTTAAATGTAGAAGTCAGTTCCCCCGTTCCTTGAATGCACCAAGTGAATGTTTGTGTAGACCACGCAGTCGCTGTTTCCTTCCATCCTGTTTCTCACAGATACATTTCTGGCTCTCAAGGAGGCTTGTTCTTGGGTGTGACAAGCTTGTGTTTGCTTCGCCTCCTGATCATTATGCAGTAGTACCGTTCCCCTGATCTCAAAGTCACTTTCTGTATTTCTTGGTCACCGGGTATATTAGTCGACATTTATTTACACTGATCTGCATTTTCCATCATCTAAATGCACATAGAGCACACAGTAATGTAAATCTCCTGCTGCTTGGCATTTGGACACCTTATGATTTATTGTGCTGCACCCCCCCTTCCATGTAATCTGCAAATCATGCTCTTTATACTAAGTCCCTCCCTTAGTAATCTGCAAATCATGCTCTTTATACTAAGTCATTTGTATACATAATTAAAATATGATGTCCCTACAATACCAATCCTTGTCATATGTTTTTGGTAACTTCTTTCCCAGATGGTGAATATTTTGCCTTTATTTTATTTTGTTCCTTGGAAAGCTAAAGTACGGAGTAGACTCTGATGTTCCAGCTGTCTACTCTGGTTCTTTAAAGTTTGAAAGAATCACACCAATCCTAGCATTTACTCAATAGCCTAGTTATTTCTGACATGTTACTTCATAATGAAAAAAAGTCTTCACCAGTAATTGCATTAAAATATATTAATGGCATACTGATGTAGGCAGTCATTTCACCCATTTGGAGGTCTTATAATTGGAGATAACATTAAAATACATTATCACTGCGCACCAGGGGTGCTCACTGTTCTCTCCCATGTCATGTAGGAACCATTTCTGGATGAAGGATATTACACTAGGCAACAAATGCTGAATTTTTAATGGCTGCAAAGCTGTTAACTAGGGGCTTGATTGCATGGGGACTTAGAGTGAATTAACTCTCATAGACATCTGGCAAATTGCTTTCCAAACAGCCATTGCATGGCTGGGAAATTCTCTGATGTTTGAAACTTTCTGCTGGTTGGATAGGAGTATTTAACAGTAGGAACCAGTGGGACTGTCCTCATTTTTAAGCAAAGCTGTCCACAAGGAGCTCTTTATATGCATCCGCCAACACCCGCTCAAGCAATGGCAAATTTCTTAAATATCTTTTTCCATCTTAGATATGGAACAAAGTTCATCCACCTGATATTTCATAATTAGGTAAGAAGGTTTAACATGCATACGCCTTTGGGATTGGTAAGGCAGTAATTTAAATGAGCACTGATATGAATAAGAACTGATATCCAGTTGGGGGGCTGTCAGGGAGAGCTGGGAGGAGAAATGTGCTATGCATAGGTAGAAAGCCAATGGTTGAGGAGGGAGAAGGCAAGAAATATTACTCGATAGATTTTCCTAGATGCAGCCTTTGGTAAATAACAAGGAACTCTGAGCTCTGTAAACCATTGCACCAATACACAATTAGCTACTTTAGATTATTTTTCTGTCTGTGCAAAATTTACCTTCACATTGAAGGATTTAAGTTGACCTTACTGCAAATAAATTTCTTCAGAGGTTTTGGTCTGTAAAAGATAGAGAACAAGGATTAAAAGATAAGGCTCAGCCATCCACAGACCAGGGGTTGAGAAAAGAAGGCCATACCAGGAAGCAAGCCCAGTGTGGGAACCAGTGCCATGCATGGGCTGCCACCAGAATGGAACAGCCAGATCCCAGCCCTTTCCTTTGAGCTGGCTGGCTAATATGAAGTAGCAACATGCTCCCACTCCTATAAGTGACCAGCTTATCTGGAGAAACATAGGCTATGATGATAGCTATTGAAGTGAAATGCAGTTGGATGCCTGTGGTGCTTTGGTGTTTCACCAACATTGCAGGTCTAGGGCCAGTGGTCTG
Organism: Cavia porcellus; assembly: GCF_034190915.1. Classification (NCBI taxonomy): domain Eukaryota; kingdom Metazoa; phylum Chordata; class Mammalia; order Rodentia; family Caviidae; genus Cavia; species Cavia porcellus. Next base: position 27,198,586 of record NW_026947496.1, on the reverse strand, counting down.
ATCGGTTCAAATGATAGTGGTACGCAGTGTGACATCTAGCGGGGGATCTCCTTCTGAGGACTGCAGCCATTGTTGATTCCCTATGATCAAGTTTTGGGAGTCATATCATTTCCATTGTTTTGTTGGGCTGGGCTGTATTCTCCTTTGTTTTGTTTATGTCAAATCCAATAGTATGAGCAACTGTTTCAAAGATAACAAGATATATTTTGGTAGGAATTTTGGATTTACTATTGGCTTGTTTTGAAGTCCTTTATTACATTTATTGTTTTGTTTTTCTTGTTTCTATTCTATTCTGTTTGGTTTGGTTTTTATTATGCCTGAAGTTATCTGCAGCTATTTTGAAGATGTCAAAAGATTTTATGGTAAATATTGTTGATTTTGTAATGTTCTGAAGTCCTGTATCTGTTACACTGGTCTGTTTTGATTGATTTTATTCTGTTTTATCCCTTTAAAATAAAGCTAAGGCTCCATTTCCCCCTTTAACTTACTCACACTTCATTTTTATGCTCTGAAAAGAGCAAACCTATGCAATATTTGAAATTATGGGTGAAAAGATTAATTTTACAATAAACATAGGCTCTGAGAACCTTCTAAAATTTTAATATTGGTGATTTTTTTAAATCAACAACCTGGGTTTTTACTTAGTAGCTTGTCACCTTAGGAAACTTTTCTTGAGGTAGTACTTTATCTTTCTGTATAGAAGAACTCAGAGAAGTACCAAAGTCTTGAAAAAAGAAAAAAGGCCAGTTCAGAAACCAACCATTCTGCCAAAGGAATAGATAGAATTCACTTATATTATTTATGAATTAAACATGTTGTTGATCCAATCCTCTTATTCCTCTAATTTATTTTTTAAGGTACACACACTGCAATCTATGATGTATAGTTCTGTGAGCTTTGGAAAATTTATAGTCTCGTAAACATCCCTACAATCAAGATAAAGAATAATTTGCCAACCTAAAATCTCTCTCATACTCCCTTTTGTAGCTAATAATCCTTTACTCTGACCTTTTACCCTGACTACCATGAATCCATTCTCTACTTGTGAAGCTATTCTATAAAGTAATAAAAATGGAATTACATATGAGTTGAGTTTAGCTTCTTTAACTCAGCCATTACACATGTTGAGTATATCAGTAATTGATTTCTTTTCATTATTGAGAAGTATTTTACAGTGTGTTCTATGTGTATATGTGTACACATGAACATCAACTTTGATATATTATTGTTGTAGTATTGCTAATTTAACTACCCATCAACAGAGAAATGGTTAAAAAGTTATGCTACCTTCATACAGACTATTAGAGAGAATGAGTAAATTTCAGGTACGTACAACAAATTGGATTTTTCTTTCAAATATGACATAGGCTAAAAACAAACAGAACAAAATAAAATTATACTAATATTTCTTTCATACAAATGTCTAAAACTTAACTGAACTAAATCATGTAAGGATGCTTTCATAAGTAGGTAGTACAAATACAGAAAAACCCAAGGACATCATTATTTCGTAAGTAAAGACAAGGGATATACGGTGTACAGCAGGCAAAGTGGAAAGAGGATGTTTTTGTGGAGCTGCCAGTGTCCTGGACTAGTGGTGGATATAAGATTCATTGCTGAACAACAAGTTATTCCACAGTTTAATTAATGGTTTAAAACAATTTAAACACATCAAATTACAATTCATGTCGATTAATAATCCAGACACAGCTTACCAGGTCTTCTGCTCCAGTGTCTTTCACTGGTTGCAGTTAAGATATTTGCCTTGGGTCCCTTGCAAGCTGAAATTAAGATATTAGCTGGCTTCATTGTTATCTCAAAGTCTGAGAGGGGCAGGAACTAATTGCAAGTTCCTTGAATGATTATCAAGGGGATTCAGCTCATTGGTGCTTTTGGCTAGATGCCACCGAGGTGGCTCTGTCCCTCAGATCAAGCAAGAAAGAAGAAGAGCTGTGGTAAAGAAAATAAAAGTTATAGTCTTTTATTGCCTGATTTCCAAATGACATCACTTCATATCTGTGATAATCTATTTATTAGAAGTAAGTCATGAGGTCCAGTCTGTACTCAAAGTAAGAAGTTATGCAAAGTGTGAGTCCTAAGAGCTGGGGCTTTTTTTTTTTCTTTCTTTCTTTCTTTTTTTTTTTTTACCAAGTTCTCTGTCACATTGACCTGGCTTTATAATTTTTTTCTAAAACAATTCCTTCACATGTTAGTCACCTTTAAGTTAGTATGTGTTACTTTACCTAAAATAGTGATGTTAAAAATCTCATGCACAGGGTGCTACGGAAGCTCACATAAATCCTTTCTTGTGAATCTATCTTCTTCCAACCCCAAAGCACAAACAGTGCCTGGCACATATAAAACACTGCCAATTATTTGCTAAATAAATAAATGTGCTAAATTTTGGGGCCTATGAGACTAAAGAATCCATTATTAGATAGTTCTAGTAGGTACATGGTAAAAAATTAAGAACATAGAAAATTTATTTGAATGTGTAAATTTTTTCAAAAAAGAAATGTGTATTAAATATTAGAAGAGAAAAACTATCAAACAAAAAATGAGACAATAAAGATTAATCATGGGAAAAGATTTAGTATAGGTAGAATTGGAATACTATTTTGGGGATGTATCCAATTGTTCTACTGTAAGTAACTTCTAGAAAGTATCTCCCATTATTCTTGAGTTATTTATTCATGATCTAGTTCATTTTATCCCTATAGGTTTAGTTCGGGGAGTGTGTTCTGGCTTAGATATTTGGTAGCCTTAGAAATCTGATTTCAAATTGTTTCACTTTATCATTTCAGATTTGGAGTATGTGAAGTATTCATCTGTATCCTTTTAGCATGTGTGTCTTTTTAGAATGTGGAATTCAACTATGGACTGCAAAGTCACTGCAGGGGAGTGAAAGACGGGACACACGGGGTAGGCTGATTTAGGATAAGTTGTTAGAGGCAGCTGATGGAGAATGAGTTATCCAAGAGAACCCTTAGGAAATGGGATTGTCATTCTTTGTCTTAGTAAGAACTGGGAGGACATGTTTCCAGGAGCTTGCCTACTTTTTTCTACTTCTCAGAGCCTGGAACTACTGTGAGAGAGTAGATACAAAACAAGTCACAAGTACATGTATGGCATCAAAGAGTTTAAATCTAGGCTGTAGAAATTACTGATTGTATTCACTCTGTGTGTAGACATGAAATCTGACTGCCAGGAATGTTGGGACCAAAATCAACTGGCCCATTATTATTTTAATGAAGCTGTGATGTTACATTATTTTTAATGTATTGTTTTATTTGAGATATACCTTATTTGCTGTAAGGTTTGTTGGTATACATACTATGTAGTTATCTACTGTCACGACAAAGATGGGATAAAAAGTTTGATAGAATCGATGAGATTGGGAAAAATGTTCACAGATTGCTTTACTGAAGGTTTGAAAAGTCAACAATTTAAAGTAGAATTAAAATCCATGCCAGCATTTTCAGGGACAGAGTGTAGCTGATTTAAACCCCTCTACACTTTGATTTTTCAGAGCTTCCTTTGCTCTGGTGGTTGAATCTAGTTTCAGCTGAATGTTTTTATTTCTGAATGCAAATTTAAGGCAGGTTAGATCACATGCACTGCAAACCGTTTTCTGGCGCTCACAGTCTTTTAGAGAAAGAAGATCCTGAACAAAGAGATTAGGCTCCCAGCAGTTCTTCCTCTCTTGGCCCCATGAGGCCTAACCCCTGACTCTTTCCTTTCTTTGTTTACCTTCTGGCTTTTTCATTTATGTCTTTTCAAATAGTGCTTTTATGTCTTTCCAAGTTCAGATAAAACTGCAAGGTTAGAATCCACTCCTTGAGTGCTTTCTCACAGGACTCACTTCTAGGAAAGTGCAATTGAAGTGTGGGGACTTGGTCACTGAATTTTTGGGAAGCCTTGGAATACTCACTAAAAATAGCCACTGATCTAATCCATATTTCACTTGCCACAGTGAGTACCATTACTGTTTTGTTGTGAGCATTATGCTTTTGTAAGTTTTTCTTTAACAGTGCAAAATAAGGAAGAGAGCGTAGGCACTGGTGAGCTCCTAAACGCTGGTACTGGGGTGTTGGGGCAGAAGTCCTGGCTCCGGGGCTCCCAACAGACTAGGTTAGTCCACATGTCTCAAAACACCAATCAAAGAGATGAACAGTTGTGAAAGGAAAAAAAGGAACTTTGATCTGCATGGCCAGACAGAGTGGCTCAAGGTCTACCTTTGAAGGATGGACACAAACTTTATGGGTTTACAGAAAAGGGAACAGAGGCAGAGCTTGAGGATTTGCTTAGCTGCAGGGGGCTACGTTTACTCAGCTGGCAGTTTTAGTTGATCCTGGTCACATTATATTCTGGTTGATGGTATCTCAGGATTTGGTCTGTTAGATCCTAGGAGATCCATCATTCCCTGATCAGCCATTTTGGTTCCCAGCCTGAGATGAGGGGCTCCTGCTTAGGGGTGTAGCCTCAGTTCCATCCCCCATAAATTGTTGCTCTTGGGGAGTGACCTCATCCTGGTGTCACACACCAGGCTCTGCTTTTCGTGGGATACAATGCAGCTGCAGGTATAGGACAATAACTAGAGATTCTAGGGTCTAGAACCGGTTGAGGTAAAAGTTGGCTATTGAGTGTCCCTGCAAATTCTGAAAATGACTTTAGCTACTCTTATCTCAGCATCTTCAGTCATGAAGAGGGCTGATAAATCTTTTACTACTCCTTAAGTGGTTAACATGCTTGTGTGCATGCTTGTAAACAGGGATCTGATCTAAAGTTTTAGGGTCATGCAGGAGATTAAAAAATTAAGGCAGAGACATTAAGCCTTGTCCTAATTTAGTTACTCACTGGGGACAGTCTTAGGCCCATCCTCTGAATTCCTGCTTTGGGATTGCAGATCATTTCTTTACCCTTCAATCCAAGCCTTCTATTTGGTATCCTTAAAATGATAATGATCCTAAATGGAATACATTATAATAATAATGACAACAACAGAATGTGAGGGTTTACTGTGTTCCATCGCAGTCCATCAGTACCTCTTTTCACCTTGCCATAAAAATCTTGGATGGCTGCTAGAAGTTGGATGTTTCTCCCTCTCCACCTTCTAGTGCACTTCTGGTTTCTTGTTCTGTCCTTCATTCCTCCATCCAAAGGCAAAACTCTGTAAAGATGATGGGCAACAAATTTTATTTACATTTTTCTATTTGATGGATTTAATGTTTCAAATATCATTCTCTATTTTGTCTTACAACAAGAAACTATATCAGCTACTTTCCCATCACCGATATCAAATTCCCAAAAGCCACACCTTGAAGGAGGAGGGGTCTATTTGGCTCATATTTTTAGTGAACTCAGCCCATATTTGGTTGGATCCAAGGCAGAAATGATATGACAGAGAAAAGCTTTATACTGCGTGGTGTCTCAGGAACAGAGGGAAAAGGGTGGAACCAGGGACCAGAATGCACTTTTCAGGTCATCCCCCAGTTACCCAGCCATCTCTTCTGACCAGGCTCCCTCTTGAACATGAGACTTTTAGTGGGTTGTTATGGTTTATGGACAAAAATACGTCAAGAGTGAAAGCTACTCCTGAGACAGAGGCTGCTTGGGGTGGGCTGACACCAGGTGGAGAGATTCTGAGCAAATGCAAAACATACACAATTAGCAGGCATACCAGGCTTTCATTGGGCTACAGCTACCTTAGTCTTTTGAGTTATTTATCAGTTGTCCCACAACTATTTGCTGGATGGAACTCCTCATGACTCAATATCTAAGTCCATTTTGAGAACCCTGAGAAACAGAAAAAGGTTAGGATTTAGGCAGAACAATAAAACTTAGAGGTGCAAAGTTTTGTGGGAATTAGGTTGTGCAAAGTTAAACCTTGGTAGTTTGTAGTAAAGTTGGCTTTTGCATTCCCTTCATGTGGACATTTCTGGATATAGTGACTGAGAGATGGAGCCTGGAATATCATGCTGTATTACACTTTGCGGTGTATCATGCGGTGATTACACCTTGGGACAGCTGGGTTCACAGGTGACTGTCTGCTCCTATGTGGTCGTTAAGAAATGCCCAAGGAACCTGAGCAAAGGCACAGACACAGAGTCCTCAGCAAGCATCACGACAACACTTTGTGATGATGTTGGTTTAGCCAAGATGTGAGAAATGAACACAGACACCTAGGTTGCATGTCGGTGCATCTCCACAGTGTGGGCTGCTGGAGCTGATCTTGGGATGTTTTGCACAGTATGGCTGCTCTTGTGGGAGGAGCTGGAAAGAGAGTAGGGGAGACTCACTTTGAAGCAGATGAAGCTCCAGTATCAATGCTTGTTTTTTTCTAATTCTTCATATTGTTTTCCTCCTAAAGAGGTAGTGGTAGCCAAGTTACATAAAGATAACATAAAAGAGAACACAAATTTAATTTTTAATGCCATGTCCAGGTAGAGAGTGCTATGTGAGCTATCCCAAATTATTTTTTTTTGACCTACATTGAACTGACTTCAGAGTCAAGAAGGGAAATGGGAAGAGCCTCACCTGGAAATCATGTGCCTTCACCTTCTAAGTCACACTATTGCCTTACCTATGAGGTCTGCATATGGTGTTAGATTTGTCACTTACTTAACACTTGACCTGATTTAGAGACCACATTGACATGGATTGAATGAAACACATGTGCATCAAAGTGTCCATTATTTGTCTGAAAGTGTCACTTAACTGAGTGTCCTGAATTATACTTTTATTTACTAAACCTGGCAACCTACTTCTGTGGTATTATCAATTACAGAAGGTGACAGTGAAAAAGATTTTATTAGAAGTTGGTTTTTTTGATATTGTTAAAACTTACATATTTTTCTTTATGAGAAATGCCCAAAACAGATCTTGGGGACATACATCAGGAAATCAAATGTCCAGGGAAGGGATAAAATACAAATTAAAGGAAGACAGGTATAACAAATGGAGCTAGTCCTACATGTGTTAAAAAAAGAAAATGTTTGGTCTGAGGAGTAAGTTACACATTCTAGTCAAGCTTTCTGGAAGTAATAGGAAACTAGCAAAGTAAACTAAGATATTTCAAATAGAGTCAAAAAGAAATGCTACTCATGGCAGAGATTTCTAAATACTAAGGAAGAGCCTTAAACAAAGGGAAAATCTTCAGTGTTGTTAGCTCCAGGGGTACAAATTAAAGAAAGTTAGAAGTTTCTTTGGCTAGGTATTCAGCTGAAAATAATGGGAGCAAAAGAGAATTTCGAGATTCGAACAGATAATCATAAAGAATAGTAAAACTACTAGTAGGGTAAATAACCAACAATGACTGTTTAGAAGAGATTGAGGAGTCTGGGGTGCTGAATAGTCAGCCCCGATGCACCACTGGAGTACCAGAATAGGGACCTCAGAAGCAAAATGAAAGTTAAGAAGGTCTGAAATATTCTAGTTCAGAAATACTTATCAACATTTGCCCTATTACTGTGGTTGTGAGCTATTGAAAATTTCTAGTCTTCTGAAAAGAGCACCAATGTTTCAAATTTCCTTCTGTAGGAGTGAAGACAGTGTGTGGGGGGAGAAATTTCCCTGTCACAGAGAGCCACATGAGCAAGGAGTGATGCGAGATTTCTCTCTGTCACCATGAACAGGCATCTTGCCAATAACCCAGAAAGACCCACAAAAGAACAAAGGTATCTGGGTAGAACTACATTAGAGCAGAGGAGCCCAGTTATAATACCCTGATGAACTTTTCTGCCAGAGTAAGAGCTGTATCATTGGGTAATGGTTAAGCACAATGGTTGAGAAACAGTCACCCGAGTCTTTAACAGAACCAGGGGAAGCAGACAGGTGGGCTGGATGTGGCACTATTTGTACATTTGTATTTTTATCAGTGTATGTGTCCCCTGCCTAGGTATTCACCTCTTAACAGGCAAAATGGTGACTGCTGCAGAACAGATCCTTAATAAATACTTTCTGTATTTTTAAAAAAGTCCCTTTGGAAAAGGAGTATGTTTAGAATGCTTCTGGGGACAGAGCAAAAGGAAGGGGATTCCTTGGTGGGATTTTATACTGGGGGTCAAAATCTGAATTTTCAGTGTTGGGAATTTGTGGATGATACCTTAAGTGGCAAAAAGATGTTGAAGATATAATTAAATGAAGAAAAGTGAAATAGGGCAATCATTGAAAACAAGAACACAAACCAAGAATTATAAGCAATTTGCAGAATTCAAAAACTCCGTAACACTCTTTTTATTCCTCTTCTGAGATACCTGGACCATTTTCATTGCTGTTTCATTCCTGTTTCAAGACTCTGATAATTGACAGGCATTTATTTTCTAATAATTTTTAAATAAATTTTTAATATGAAGAGAGACTTGGCTTGATTATGTTAGGGCTGTTGGAAATCATATAACCCCAAGGAATCCCATGTTCATTTTGTCTGACTGATGAGTATTTTCCTCTGGAACTGTGCATGCGTACCCTATACTGCTGCTCTCCAGGAAAAAGCACACTTACCACAGAAGGGATGTGTAAGGAGAAATGGACAGCTCAAGGGCAAGTGGGAAGGAAACAGGAGTGAGCATTAGTGCCACTGAGGATGGGAGTCACATAGTTGGAGAAAAGGGCTCAGAAAATAAAGGCAAGAAATGCCATCAGGGACATTCCCTGATTACTGCTTTCTCTTTTCTTGGACCTTTTTCTCTTTCCTCATATGTAAAACCATTTCCCCACTGGCCGGGTCTCACTCATCTTCAAAGTGAGGGAAACTGAGGTAGCCATCCCCTTGAGGTCTTTACCCATCGCTGGAAAGAACTAGTTGCTTTTATTTCTTTGTAGTTCAATTCCAGGAGGTTCTTCCCCTCTTCTCAGTTCTGCTTTTGGCTGTTTCAATTACTTGTGGTCAGTTGCAGTTCAAAAATGTTAAACAGGAAAGTCTGGAAGTAAGGAATTCACTACTTTGTACTCTCACACTCTTTGAGTAGCAGGAGGAAATCTTGTGCATTCCTGCTCTGACCCATCTGGGACATGAACCATCTCTGTCCAGAATCATGAGTGCTTTGAAAGCTTGATGTAATTTACCTCTGAAATCATCAAGCTCTGGGCTTTTCTTTGATGAGAAACTTTTCAGTAATGACTCAGCTTCCATATTTACTATGTGTACGTTCAATTTTTCATTTATTTACAATTCTATTTTTTTATGTCTTATGCATTTTGAATTTACCTATTTCTTGTAGATTATCCAATTTGTTAATGGGTATCTATGTCTCTTATGATCCTTTATATTTCTGTGGTATTGGTTGCTAATTTTCATTTCTGACTTTATTTATTTGAATTTTGTGTCTTTTTACCTTAATTTTGCCAAATGTGTCATGCTGTTTATCTTTTCCAACAACTAATTCTTCTAGTTGATGATTTGTTTTTTGAAATGTTTGCCTACAGTCTATTACATTTTTTTTCTAACTTTGGGCTTCTTTTGTTATTTTTTGTCCCTGATTTCTTGAAGTTTTTACTTGTTTATTGATTAGAATTTGCCATCTAATTCTTTGAGACTCTTTGTTAGGTTAAGATGTGTGGAAAATTCAAGAACTCTGTGTTAGGACATCAGCACCTCTTGAATAGCCAACATGGTGGGCATCACAACTGTTGTGGTTTGTTTACACATTTCCCCAAAACCTCATGCAGTCATGGAGGTGGCTGAATCTAGCATTTGTGATTGGTTCATTGTCCAGCACCGGGGCTGGCGATATGAGTGCTGCACCCGCCCAGGGGCTGGTGTTGGCATATAATGCAAGGGAGTGAAGGAGGTGTGCTTTTTTCTTTCAGCCTTTTTCGCTCTTGTTGCTTGTGTCATTAGAAATGAATTGCTGAGTTGTTTATGAAATTCAAATATGGAGAATATGGCCTTGAGAAAATACTAAACAAGATCCTTTAATTTTAATAGAAAGTAAATAAAATTTCCTGGGTCTCATATTCTCCTGGTGAAAGAACAAATTAGAATGACCACTTTGGAAACTGTTTGACAATATTGACTAAGGATAACATAAATATACACAGTGTCTCAAACATACATACCCATACACAACAAAATATGTACATATGTTCAAGAGATGTGAATTAAAAAGCTAAAGAGTAGTGCTCTTTGTAGCAGCCTCAAACCAGAAGCTATTCAAATGTCCATCAACACTAGAGTGGATGAATAAATTAAGATATATTCACAATGACATTCATGTTTACAACAATGAAAATAAACAATCTATAATCATGGAACAATATAAATGAATGCCATGAAAAAATGTTGATTTTAAGAAGCCAGACACAAAAGAGAACATGCTATATGATTTTATTTATACAAATCACAAAAGAGGCAATCTGCACAGTTAAGAGCTGGGTATCGTTTAACATTAGGGAGTGGTATTTTACAGAAGAAAACACAAAGCAGCCTTCTGGGGTGCCGGTAATAGGATTCTGTTTCACAATCTAAGTGCTAGTTAGGTGGAAGTGTTTGGTTTGTGAAATTTCATAGAATCAAGTGTGCAATTTTCAGCAATCTATATAACCATAAAAGATTAAAAATAATAAAAATAGTGTTCAGGGTAGAAACTTAAATAGCTGAGGGAGATGGGATTAGAAAAGGAAAAAATTAATTGCAGGAGATACCAACGACAAATTTCATTCTTTTTGGAGTCAATTATGTATATAACAGGTTTATTTTCTAGGGTGGTTTTGTAGGCATATAGAGACTCTGTATAAGACATTTTGCCCCTGGTATGATTGCAATACTGTATAATATTCTGGATATAATGTATTGACTTTTATCATGATTTTTTCTTTTACACAGAATATAAGGCATACTTTAAGGAAGTATAAGTTAATTACCTGGTGAACTGGTCCTGTCAAAAAAGTCAAACAGGTGAGTTAGTGCCATGTGAGGGTCACAGAGAGGGCAAACAGATGCCAGCCTCTTCCTGTAAGTTGGCAACATTCACAGGCCCCAAAGAGGAGAACAAGAAGCTAGGCACTTCCTGTGAGTTAATGCCACACATGGGTCATGGGGAGAACAACTAGACACTGGTCCATCCCAGAGAAACAAGGCTGAGATGCCAGCTATTGAAGTAAAATACAATTTAATGCTTGAAGTGTTGTGTGTTTCACTGACTTTGCAGGCCTAAAGCTGGTAATCTGATTATAGATTTAGAGGATAGCAGTACAGCAGTATTGCATCTATGAGGAATCTTTTTCTGAAGGTGGTAACTATTGTTAATTCCCTATTATTTTGTTTTGAAGTCCTGTATAATTTTCACTCATTTTTTTCCCTTGTTAGATTTTATTATATGTGATGGTATGGGCAGCTATTTCGAAGATAACAATATATTATGGTAGCTATTTTGGATTTACTATTACTTTTGAAGTCCTGCATGGCATTCATAGTTTTGTTTTTTTGGTTATATTCCTTTGTGTTTTGTTTAATTTTCCTATGTCTGATGGTATGGACAGCTATTTTGAAGACAACAAGAAGCATAATAGTAGCCATTCTTGATTTCCTATTATCTTATTTTGAAACCCTGTAGCTCTTAGACTTTTTTATTTGGATTGGTTTATTTTGCTTGGTTTTATTCTCTTTAAAATAAAAAAAAAATTTAAAAAGTCAAATAAATAGCATAGAGCAAAACAGCCATTTACTATAAAATTGATAATTTTATAGTAAGAAAAGTCATCTGCGCTATCTAATGTTCTGAATAAATATCAATTCTACTATTCATACCCCAAGTTCCATTTTAATTCTATCTATGTGTAGCTTTGAGCAAGTTATATGTCCTCTTTCCATTACCCTGACCCTAAAGTAAATTGATCACCTAGCTCTTTTCATTAGTCATTACACTTGTCCTATGCAAGATTATTTCTTATTGTTTATTTTCTGATTCCATCTTAAGAGTTTAATTCCATAGCTATTTGTCTTACCCATTTCTGCTCATATAGCTATGGAATAGTACATGGAAAAGCATAGAAAAGAATTTATTTAATGAATGCCAAAGCTGGATTAGATTAGCAGACCCTTTCTAGATATAAATTTCTGGAATTCTAATGTTGGCAAGAGATTTTAGGAGTCTAGAGGTTACTCAAGAGTTAACAAAATTCTTATTCTGGCTCACATGTGGTGTGCTCAGAATCAGGTCAAAAAGTTTTGTTCACAGTGCATAATAGTACCAAAAACCTTTAGTTTGATGGACAAGAGGAGAGGTAACTATCATCACACTACCTTAGCTTCAGCAAAGGACTGTGGTGCAATTAGTAACCATCTAACTAAAGTCTCTCAGATCTCCAATACAGCTTCTGATGTCCCTGTAGCACCACATTTAAATACAAATGGTCACATGAGATGTATGGTTTTTGTTTTTGTCTTTTTATTGGTACCAGGGATCGAACTCATGACTGCCTGCTTGCAAGGCAGGCACTTATTCCGCTGAGCTAAATCCCCAGCCCCTAATGTATGGGGTTTTGATAGTATCAGAATAGCAAAACCATCAGGTCTGGGGACCCAGGGTTTTAATTTCCAGCTCAGTATGCAGCCTCCTGGGAGTTCTGTGACTAGAGTTGTTTTGTGCAGCTACCTCTCTAGCTACTCATGACTTGATAAATATCTTCACAAGGAGGTAAAGAAGCTGGGGTTAGTGTACAGTCATTGGCTGGATTTTCATCTACCTTGAATTTGAAATAAATCTCACTACAGTTTCTTGAGTTAATTTTGTAGGGTGGAGTCAGTTAGGGGTTAAATTCTGCAGATATCGTAAAGTAGGAAATAGGTCATTGGCTAGCTGTTAGAGTCTTCCTCCCAGCCAGGCCTTGGTTGGGCCTTCTGGAGTTTTCAACATTAGTAATAAAGCTGCTATTTCAAGTGACTCCACTGTGTCAGGTGTGTGTTTTCATTTACACAAGGGCCAGTCCACTGTGAAAGATGCTTTCTACCCTCTGCAAGATGTGAGCAATTTTTTTCACTGCCACTCATTTGGTAAGTGACAGAGTCAGATGTCACACATGTTTAAAATGGAAAGTTTTTGTGTTCAAAACAGTTAAGATACTTTTTACTTTGTTGGTTAACTACAAAAAAGGAGACATGCCTCGTTGTATGGGATTACCTCTTTAAGCATGAGCTAAAGTACAGATGATGGTTCTCAAAGTGTGGCTCAGGAACACCCAGGGGTTCGAACAGCTCTTTTGGGGGTCCTTGGGTCAAAACTGTTTTTCTAATAGTACCAAGATATTGTCTTTCTATTTTCATTATTGCATGAATATATGTGGGGTTCAGAGGCAATATAACACATGATATTTCTATAGACATCTGAAGCAAACATCCATCTAGAGGTGATTCACAGTATATGGGAATATGTGGATAAATTGCATGAAAATGCTGTAATATTTTATGTAAAGAACTTGAGCTTCTGAAGATTTGGTATCCACAGGTGTCCTAGCACCAATTTCCCACAAAGGGATGAGCTGCATGAGAATCTAAATATCTTATAAAACACTAGAGCTAGGGGTTTAGCTCAGTGGCATAAGCACCTTCTTGGCAAGCATGAGGTCCTGAGTTTGATCCCCAGTACAAAAAACAAAAAGCAAAAAACCCCCACTAGAGTACAGAGATTTGAGGATATGTAAACAAATATCACCCTTCTTATCTTTTAAAGATAACACACTTATTTTTCATAAATATTACTTTTAAATTATAGATTTGTTTTTTTCTAAAAAATACATGTCTAAAATATTTTGCTTTCTAAGGTTAATGCACAGTGATATAAGCCATATAAATCAAAGGTATTTGAAGGTCTTTAACAATTTTTAATTATGCAAAAGTAGCTTGAGTTAAAATGATGGAGGACAGCTGGTGTTGGGAGCCATTCACAGGAAGGAACAGGAAGGGCTTGGTGGCTCAGGAGTAGGCTGGCACACCCAGGATTCCTTTTGATCTGAACTGTCCTGCTCTGGGCTGGAAACTGCTTCTTAGCCAGCCACATTAATGATGCTTCCAACCCCACTCTGCTTTCTAGTAATTTCAATCACATAATTCCCTTGCTAGAATTCAACCACTGAGGCAGGGACAGTACATTAGAAATGATTCCACTTGTTTCTAACAAAAGTCCCCAGAAGATATGTACCAAGTATCGTTTTTTTATTTGGCCAGGAGAACATGCCTTGACTTGCTTTAGTCCCACTCTCTGTTTTCCAGGGCTAGAAATTTTATTTTCCCCAGAGACTCAGCTCTAAAAATTGAGTCTCCTTTCATCTGCTGCATTTGTGCACATTATAGAAGTGCCAAGACAGCGTGTTTTCCTCTGTCCATCCCCCTCGTCCCATGCAGCAAGGGGTCCTGTAAAAAGATAAGCTCAGATGGCTGGCTAACTGCTCCAAATGATCCTGGTGGGGACATGGGCCTGCTGTCCACTTCAAAGCCACTGCCCATGAGGAGGTGGACCTCCTCTCAGGTACAGGGCAAAGTTATTGAACCAGCATTTAAAAAACAAAAAGCCAAGCCTCACTTCTTCCTGCTTCATTTCCCACTGTGTTTATTTGTTCACTATCATATTCACTATAAAGATGCATATATGTTTTAAGAATATGTATGAGAATTGGATACAAAAGATAAAATTGCTGACATCCTGTGATAATTTTAGAAAGTAAAGGAATGAACTGAGAAACCAAAGACCATTTGTATGCTGTGCATATGTTAACAGCAGCAACCTCTCTACAGCCTGGTCTACATACACCAAGCTTCCTTTTCATCATCACATTGTGCTTTCTCCAGTGCTGGAACTGGCTGCTGGTTTAGTAAGACAGAGGACAGAGGCTGGAAACCTCAGTGTAGGTCCCCTTCCCATCAACTGATAGTAGTGAGATCTTGAGCAGAGCTTTCTATTTCCCTTTTCTTTCTTTTCTTTTTGTTCCTTTCCTTATCTTTTTCTTTTCCCTTTCTCCTTCCCTTCCCTTCCCTTCCCTTTCCTTTCTTTCCTTCTCCCACATGTCTTTCTTAACACTTTTGAGTTTGATTTCTTTTCTCAGTTGTAAACTTGGGATGATCCCAGGTTTCATTAACTCTTCCAGATCTTTTTATTCTTTAAGTAAAAATTAGTATATATGACTATGCCTCCAAGCTCAAGTAGACATGGACACTGAAAATTAAACATTAGGGAGGTGAGCGGTGGGAAGAGTTCAGGCTTGGCTCTTTTACTACTTCCTGTGGCAAGACCCACCAGGGGAGGAGACCGTGATGTCTCTGAAGAGTGGGACTCATTAGTGGTGTCTTTCTCCTTTGGTTTTTTCTCTTCCACTAGGCTCCGCACACTGGCTAATTGGCTTCTAGGTCTTAATCATGGCTTTTGTCATTTTGTTCACCTAGAAACATTTCCTGTGCATGCTCTTTCTTTCCATCTTGTAATTTAAAAGAAATACGGTATTCTGGAGATGACCTGTTAATACTTTCTGTTATTGTTATTTTGTATATTCTTGTGCTATGATTTAGGGACAGGAGACGGCACTTTTTAAACTAAGATCTTACAAGGCTGCATTAAGATATTTGCATAATGGATTCCTACGTAGATCTGAGAATCCCTTCCGAGTTACTTAAAACAAATCATTCTATCAGCAAGCACACATGTGGCAGGAGCACCCTATGTGGTTGTCAGCTGTCAGAGCCCACACCAGTGTCTCCACTGCTTTAAAAGCTGAGTGCAGAGACCAGAGGAGACAGCAGTGCAGAGGCAAAACAAGCATATTGTCTACTGTCGGTGGTCCCTGCCTCTGATGACATTTGATTTATATGAATGTCTTATTTGTGCTATCATTTAACATTTTACAGCAATTTAAGTAGGAAATTGTCTTTCACAAATAATTGAGCAGAGGTTTCTGCTTATAAAAAGGATTTGAGCTAAATGCTTGTGTTCTCCCAAATGTGGTTGCTGTGATGATATCCTAGGCTCTAAATCATGGGGGTGGGACCCTCATGAATGGAATCAGGAGGACAAAGAAAGACAATTTACTCCTTCCTTCATTTGAGACCACAGCACAGATGCCATGTATGAACCATTAAGTAGGTCTCCACAGACACTGAATCTGCCAGAATTTTGGGCTTTTCAGCCTTCAACATGGTTAGAAATTTCTGCTTTTTTATAGGGTACCTAGCCTAAGGTATTTTTGTATAGCAGCTTAAGTAGACAAGAGAAGATAAAGAAATTGTCTTTATGTTTCACTTTGCTATCTGGCCTATTGAGCTCAGGACAAAGTGACTTCTGGCAGATACAGCATACTTGTTATTTGAGGCATTTACTTTATATCAAACAAAAACAAAGCAAACAACAACAGCACATGACAGGAAACAAGCTCCCCAAGCAGGCTGTATATTTCCATTACTGGGAATCCAAATATCTTTAGTAAAATAGCTATTCACGTTAAATGTAAAAATGTCATGTTTGGGAGCCAGATTTGCCTGGTTAAGATTCCCAGTGCTGGATCCTGAGCAAGCTTCTAACCCTGTCTGAGTTTAGCTTCCTCACTTGTAAAGTAGGGCTTACCTTTGTCATTGTAAACATTACCTGAGGCTCCATAAGTCAAGCATCTAGCTCAGAGACTCTGGAGCATTTTGGGCTCTTATGAACATTTATTGCTGATGCCCTGTGGCGGGAGGGGGGGGGGTGCTACCCTTACTTTTGTGTATTAGTGCATTATTTTTTTCCATGAAGAACATCTCCCTAAAGGTATAAAAATGAAAGTTTTTCTACAGAATGAAGAACTGCCAAGACACAAGGTGTTCCAGAAGGGAAGGCTTATAAGTGAGTCACTGGTGGAGAATATATTGATTCCTTCAGAATTTGATTTGGTCTCTCCTGGGACAGATTCTTAGCAGGTAATCCTTCCAAGGACTCTCCAGTCACTAGAATTACCTGTGTTTGAAGAAAAATGAGAAGAGGAAGAAGGAGGAATTAGGAGAGAAAGAGTATCAGGGGTTCTCATTTTTCTTGATGTGGCATCTTTGTGAATCAACTTGGTTGTTCTTTTCCTCCTAGATTTAAAATGTCAATATATTAATGCTGATAGCAAAGGGGAGCTTAAATTAATGTTGGCAGAAGTTTAAGACTAAAGGGAGGAAAGCTGTAAATATTCTGGAAAGGGAAAAATGGAGTTTTGAATTATTTCAATAGATCTGCAGTTTTAAAGATTATATCTCCACATGCAGG
Organism: Cavia porcellus; assembly: GCF_034190915.1. Taxonomy (NCBI): domain Eukaryota; kingdom Metazoa; phylum Chordata; class Mammalia; order Rodentia; family Caviidae; genus Cavia; species Cavia porcellus. Next base: position 27,181,376 of record NW_026947496.1, on the reverse strand, counting down.
TGAGCACTGAGTTGTACTTACTTATTATTTTCTAATAGCCAAATCTTTTTGAGAATTCCTGTTAAATTATAGGTTTGGGGTAATGTATCCTAGAAAAAAAGAAAGGGATTAAGACACTTGCTGTCTCCTGTGGATGGGGTGTCCTTCCATGCTTTAGTCTACTTGTCATTAGCCCCTAGGGTACATAACCCACAGCAGGCTGCTTTCTCTGCGAGGTTCCCCAGCTGCAGTACATGGGAGCTATGGGCAGCACATTTGTATCTATTTTGGGCAGCTTCCTGGAGCCATGGGGTGACCAGCTTACCTTGTATCCTCGGCTTCTATTGCCCTTGCTGCCATATGGGATGTGACTGAAAAATATGCTGAATATTTAAATTTCAAAAGTTACTCCATAAAAGATACATTGCCATTAATCCCCCTAAAACACTCTGCCTTCCTTTGAATACACTTGTCCCATCATTCTGACCACTTTACAATTCTGTAAGTTCTTTTTTGTGCCTTGTGCTATTGTGGCTCCTCAATGTTCTGAATTGGCTCAAACCGCCTACCTTTTGTGATTGCATTGTTTTGGGGGAAGAGCCAGAAGTTGCACAGTGTCAGCTTTGCTGGATAAGGCGGGCAAGAACACACCACAATGTTTTTGCAAACCTCAGTTTCTGGTGAATGATGTGGGCACTGGCATTCACCATATGTTTTTATCACTTCTTGTAATGACATTCATTAAAGAGGACTTCCAGAACAGCTTCAGACGAGTGTATCTGAAGCAAGGAGGAGCAGGTTACGGGAAATTCATTGCACTGTGTCTTGGCAGAGCAACCCATCCACTTCCAGACCAGCAAGTGGAGAGAAGACCCATTTTTTAAAATTTAAACATTCCTTGTACTTTTCAATCACACATCAGACAAGAAACCCACGTTCTGTGACTCGCTGTGTGTGTGCACAGCTCTGTTTCACTCCTCTTGGGTGAGCAGTAGAGGTACAGCCTGAGGCTCAGTGGTTGAGTTGGGAACTAGTGCACAGTGAGCCTGCTTTACACTTTTTTTAGTGGCAAAATTCAGTCCTCCACTGTTTCATACAACATTTCTAAAATGAGAAAAAAAGAGAAATTTAAATTTTCCTTTGAGGAGCTCTAACCATCCTCTCAGGTCATTATTGGCAAAAGTCCTTGAAGTGGGTGATCCTGAAGTAATTGTTCACAGAGGGGGCTGACCTTGACTTTGAATAAGAACATCAAAGGCCTTTACTCTTGGTAGAGGAAGCAGCTTTCCAGGTGTCTGTTTTTCCTCCTTAGAAAGGATCATCCACCCCTGGCCCATAGCATATGGCTCCATTTTAAAGGCAATTCCACTTTGAAGGGAGGGAACATTAAACATGCTTTCCTTTTCAATGTCTAACTTTTTAAAAAATTATTTGTTAGACCTGGCTCCTTACTTCCTTAATGTCACCTAGTTTACTGTGGCTTCTAGTATTATGTTCCCTTTCAGTTGGACAAAATAACTGGATTTGTGTGGCTGTCCATGCTTCCCTTAAGGTGTTCTATTTTTACCAAAGTCTCTCAGTTCCTATGAGGACATCACTCATTCCCACGTCTGGAAGTAGAAAGAACCTCGGAGTGTGAAGGTCAGGTAAGGGCTGTTGTGGAGAAGTACAAAGTCTCATTTTCCTTCAAGTGCTGGGTTAGATTCAGGGGCCATTGCAGAATCACGGAGAGTGACAGAGCTCTCAGGGTTCCCATACAGGATCACAGCAAGAGTGGAGGGAAAGAGATTTGTGTGTAGACAGACAGAGAGAAGGAGACTGGAGTTTCCATCAATATCATGAAAAATGTGCTGGTTGCATTAACAGTTATGAGACATTTCTGTAAAATGGAAAAAAAATCAGATGTTTCTTTGAACACATAGAGTTTTTAGACAAGACTGTTTCTGTCTCTTGGTTCATGTCTATCAGCCTGTGAAGTATGTCCTCACATCCAGGATGGCTTGGGATATTTTGTTCATTAGGGAGCTTTTATTATTGCTAGGTAACTTACTTGTAATATTAAATGCTTCCCTGAAATCTGAATAAAAATAAACTTTAAATCCCTCAGTTCAGAACAGTTTTGTTAGGTAAATCTTAAATGCATAGGTTTTGAGTGAAACATTATTCCTGTCTTTAACAATTGAATTTGAGAAAACTAGTTCCTTTAATGATTTTCTGTTGCTAGAAAATCTAAGAGTGCTCATTAGTGACTCAAAGATGATTGCTCCCTTTATTCTTTTCTTATTGAGCTATCAAAGAGTTTTGCCAAAGGCTCCTCCATTTCCCTTGCTGCTCTTTTTTTTCCTCCTGAATTATGGCGTGATTCAACTGGGTCCAGGGTTTTGTCAAATTGAATAGTTTTAATTGCCTTATTTGCAATGGGAAAATCTTTTAATATTTTACGTTGGCCCTCAAGAAATCATATTTCCAGCCATGTGACATTTCTCTCTCCTTCATTTACAAATAACAAGATGAAGCTACATGCACAGACCTTAATTTAGAGATCTTATCACTGTATTTTTTGTGTTGTTTTCCTCCCTCTCCTCCTTCTCTCTCTCTTCTTTTTCCCTTTTTCCCTCCCTACCTTCTGCCTCTCTCACTCTTTCACTGATTTTGTTTTCATTTCCCCTTTGTCTTCCTCTTGCCATCATTCGTTAGCTGTTATTACTTGTTGACCTCTATTAAATTTTATCTCCCCCCATAATTTTTTTAAAGTGATACTGATTGAACTCAATGAATCTACTTAACGTTTCTTATGATATTCTTCTAGCCACTCTCTTTCCATCTTGAGAAATTAAATGACTGGTCAAGTCACTGTCTACACTGTGCCTTTCCATTCGGATTGCTAAACCAACCCATTTTCAGGTTTTTCTGTTCACTTGTCAGAGGACATTTCTCGTTGTCCTGTTCATTCAGGGATCATCCTTTGGTAGCTTTTTTCCTTCAGTGGAAAACATAAAAGAACGGCCTTACGAGCTGAATTGTGTGAATACCAGCATGCTGTCTGACCAAAGCACCAGAGTAAGAATACAGCATTTTAATTAATTTATTTCAATTGGCCACGCTCTGTTGCTTATCTTTAAATTCTGCTTGTTGCTCCTTGCCCTCCAACATCACTAACCATGTGTACTGTATACCTTACATTTTTTGTCTCTGTGACTTATTTAAAATAAAATTTGCTTTTTGTAACATATGCTTTAAAAATCTTTATGATCATGTCTTACTTTTTATTTAAATTGTTAATTTTCCCACCTAAAATACTGCTTGTGTTTAACATGCTAAAATGAGAAAAAATTCATATCATAAAGCTGTGCCAAGAAAATTCGTTTTTATACTTAAAATTGTACATCTGTTCAAAAGGATCTCTTTGAACATCTAAAAAAGGTTTTATCCATATTCATATCCTATGCTATTAACATTGGCTGTTAATAGCATCAAAATCTGTATCCTAAAAGTGGATGCAGCCCTTTCTTCTGTGCTTGGTCAAAGTTTTATGATGGGCTGGGGGAATGAGGGTGGAAAGGAAGGAGCAGAACGTGGAAGTGGTGGCAGTGCCTGGGGAGCAGCCAGAGGGAGGCGGTGACTGGCAAGTCTGAGACAGGAGACTTGCATTGAGGGAAGAGGAAGTCAGGGTTCCGCAGGAGGGTTTCTACCTTCTGAGATTTACAAATGGTGTGGGAGTGCTGGGCTTCCTTTTCCATTTCCATGAGTGCCTCAGGTGATGGTGATAGTGAGGCTAACAGTTTCTCCAGCAGCCTGTGTAAAGTTGTGCTCCCGGAGATTAAATGGGTTTCAACGGACAAAAAGAAACAGCAAAAATGTGAAAACCTCTAGCCAGCACAAGCCAAAAGAAGCAGCCAAACATGCCCCTTGCACCTGCTGCCATCAGGGGAAACCCAGAGTAGCTGTGCAGGCCTAGAGGAGAAGCAGCCCCACCGCCACGCAGCCGTGGCTATCAGGGAAGCCGTGGTGCAGCTGCACAGGCCTGGAGAAGCCTGCCCCATGTGCTCCACTGCCTCCCCAGGAACCTAGACTTGGAGAAACTCAGGTTTCTGGCCCAATTCCCTACACCACAAATGGGCACCCAATGCAGGAAGCACCCAGGACCTCACAACCAGCTTGCCCAGAGGCATGCCAGTAAATGTAAAAATGGAGGATCAAAAGGCAATCTCAGACCACCAGCCCACACAGAACAAATCTGGGAGACATAGACATGAAAGAAAATGGAATCACACATCTGAAATTTCTGAAAGCAGTGCTACTGAAGTAAACAACTTCATGAGGCTCTAAAAGTAATCAGATCAGAAATAATATCTCAAGTAAAGGAAGAAATTACAAACATAATGAAAGAATTGCTGATCATATCTGACAAGACATATATAAAAAAGAGGAGCATAGAAAAATGATGGAAACTTTGAATGAACAATATAGGAATTAATAATGTATAAAACTGACTCACAGTGATGTCCTGGAAATTAAAAATCCCACTGAAATTTAGCAAAACCACTTGAATGAAACTGAAGATAGACTTTCAGACCTTGAGGATAGGATTGCAACTAGCATTCATGAAAGGAAAGAGCTCTTAAAAATAACAAGGAGACAGGATATAATAATTCAATTGCTGCAGGATAACACAAAGAAAATAATTTAAGATTGATAGGTGTCAGTGCAAATTATATACAAAGACTATTTATATAAATAATATCAGAAAACTTCCCAAGTATGGGAAAAGGACAAAATATAAAGAAGTGAGGCACAGAGAACTCCAACTAGCTATAAGCTAAACTGGATCTACACCCAGCCATATAATAATTAAGATCCCAGAAATTCATCACAAGAACAGAATAGTAAAGTCTGTTAGAAAAGAGAAACAGATCACCTATAAAGGAAAACTATCAGAATCATGACAGACTTCTCAACACAAATCATCAAGACCTTGGACTGAAGTGTTTCAAGGCCTGAAAGAAAACAGCTTCCAACCCAGATTGATGTACTCTGTAAAACTGTCTTTCAAAATTAATGGAGAAATAAAATACTTCCATGATAAAGAACAACTGAAGCAATTCATGATCTCAAAACTAATCCTTCAAAATATGCTGAAGGATATTCTAGAAAGAGATAAAGATGGCTCTGGTTCCAGGAATAGCTGTTGAGGGGGATCACTGAACAGGGAAGGCAGTTGAATGGAGGAGAAAAGTAGGGGGCCAACAGCAGGAGGATAGCACGGCAGAGATGAATCAATGCATGCTGGTTGTAACCATTAATGTGGATGGCCTCAATTCACAAAGAAATACAGGGATGGTGGATCAACAAATAAGATCCATCAATGTGCTGTATCCAAAAAACACATTTAGCTCAAAAGGAAATTCAAAGATAAAGTAGAGAAAACAATGATATATGTGAGCGGAAACCAGAAAAAAACTAGGGCTTCCTTGCCCATAAAATGCAGAATAGATAAGGAAGATATGGTATTTTTATACAACAGAAAGCTACTGAGCTATAAATGAGGGTAATTTCAAGGCTCTGTAGGTAAATGGATGCAACTTGAGATCATGCATACAGGTAAAATGGTTTGGACTCACATGGGTGAACACTGAAGGCTATTACCCTAGCATAAAAATTTGCAGGAGTTATTGGGATCCAAAATATATAATAGATATTGTGAAAGTGAAAGGGGAGGAAATGACTGAAAAGGGAAGGTGGTAGCCATTGTTAATTTCCTGTTATTTTGTTTTGAATTTCTATATCATTTTCCTTATTTTGTGTGGATTGATTTTCTCTGTCTTTTGTTTGATTTTGTTATGGTTGATGGCAGCACTTTTGAAGATAGCAAGATATATTATGGTGGCCATTGTTGATTTTCTGTTATCTTGTTTTGAAGTCTTGTATCACTTTCTTTGTTCAGTTTTGATTGGCTTTATTCTATTTTATTTTGTTTGTTTTTATTCTCTTTAAAATAAAAAAGTTATGATTTTTTTCTCATTTTAAAATCCATAAAGGTCTAAATTTTAACATCTCTCCTTTAAACATATTCTTTTTCTAGATAACAGCTCCTCCTTATGAGTCTCTGACTGTCTTATTTCCAGCTGGGACCTGATTGAAGTAGAGCTTTGCTGAGAGAAAAGCTACTTCCTGTCTCACAGATGCCCTTCCTGTTTAAGTCTCTTCTTGTCTGGCACTTTTTCATATTGCTATTTCAGACTTGCATGGAATATCTAAAATGAAGCAAAATAAAACCATCCCATATGTTTTAGTTTCCCAGACCTGCTGTGACAAAATTACACATTGATGGTTTAAGGTAGTGAAAGTTTACGCTATCCCTTCTTGGAGGTCAGAAGTCTGAAATTAGTGGTGAGCAACTTCTGGGTGCTCTGGGGCATGGACTCCCCCACCCCAGCCTCAGATGGCTCCATTCAGGCATTTTTCTATTTAATCATATTAAGCAAAACAAGATTTCTTGATGGGAAAAGTGAATTTTATAACTGAAATATAAGATAAAGGTATGAATATTTATAACCATAGTTTATATTTATTGGCTAGTGGCAGTCTCTGTCTTTGTCCTCACATAACTTCCCTGTTTTATTTCTGTTGCTTGCATCACTCTTTCTCTCCCTTTTATATAGAAACCTTCAGTGGATCTGTGGTCCATCCATAATGCAGGATGTGTGCACTTTCACATCAACTGTGACATCTGCAAAAATTCTTTCATCGAATAATGTCTCAGTCATTCAGAGGTCTGGATTCAGAGGTTGATTTATGAGGTGGGAGGTAATCCAACCCATTCTACCGTGATGGCACATTAAGTCTTTTATTTTCAACTTTTGCTTTTAAATTTGTTACTTGAAAAGTCTTAAAATTTAGGATACTAGCATCCTATATGACAAAATTATATATATTCTAACTTTATATAAATAAGAAAAAATACAATTTTTATATGGCAATAATATAAATCATGCAATTTCTTACAGTTTTGAGTAGTGTTCTCTAAATGCTTATCACTCTACTAGTAGTGAGAAGGAGATGATGGAATTTTTATGACAAACATAAATGACCCTTGGTTCATATATGAGGTCAAAATGTCATGTCACGTCAGTCAAATACCAGAATCACTTAATGTAAGTGTACCTAATTTATGTTGCTAGACACTGTTAGAAAAATCCATGCATTTTTGCTTTTGCTTTGAACTATTTTGTTGTCTTATGTACCTCTCATCCCATATTTAAAAAAAAAATTTTTTTTTTTTTTGTATTTTTGTATTTTCACCGGTACCAGGGATCGAACTCATGACCACACGCTTGCAAGGCAGGTGCTTATGCCACTGAGCTAAATCCCCAGCCCCTCATCCCATATTTTTAATGACTACATTTTTAGTAAAATGGTTCATTTGATATGCCAAGCTTCTAAGAGAAATGGTGAAAATTTTTTTGTTCTTTTTTTACTCTTTTGTTGTATGATGTCTGTTAATGCAATAGGGCTCAAAAATGACTAGTTAATGACAGAAAGAGTACAGTAGTACTTAGCATGGATGATATTGAAATAAAAAATAAACATTTCACAGAATAGAGATTAAAAAACACACACACATGATAAACAACCAGTATCCTGTTCCCTCCAGGAATCAGGGGTATAGTCTCTTTTTGGGGGGCTGGGTATACTGAGAAACTTTCCTTAAAAGTTCACTGAGTTGGGCTGATCGTTCAATTTGTATTCAGCCTTGACTTTCAGTCTTGGCTAGTGTCTACAGAGCCAATGGATCACTCATTCTACTTTTGTTTTTGTGACCATCTGGGTATCATCTATCTGAGAGCTAATTCTTTCCTTTCCCCAGAGATCTAAGTTCTAGTTTTGTAAGTGGAGTCTTGCCCTCTTACTTCCTAAGTCTGATTTTACAGCAGTGTCACCATTCTCAGACATGTTAAGCCTGGATCAAGTAGAAATTGAATTTAAACAGGTCAGAACACTGTAACACGAGATAGCTGAGAGATACAGGGAGCAGAGAAAAGCACTGGCTTAACCACTTGAAAAGCTGTGTCTTTGTATTGTGAGCTCTACCAATGTTGGTGTTTGTGTTTAAGCCTCTTAAAATCAGTACCTCTTTTCTCTCCTCTTTTCTACCTTCTAAGAAAGCTGTTATTCATTCCTCTTAGATTGAGCTGTTTTGCATGAGAACAGGATCACCGTAAATTCTTTTGTCTCTCTGAGCTCTTCTTTTCACTTATATTCATAATCAAAAGGCTTTAAAAATTGCTTCTCTAAACCAAAATTACTGAGTGCGTCTATCTATTAAAACTTCCATAATAGAATGTCATAGGCTGGATTTTAAACAACAAAAATTTACTTTTTTGCAGTTCTGTAGCATGAGATCAAGGTCAAGGCGCTGGCAGATTCGGTGTTTTGTGAGGGTCACCTCCTTGTCCACAAGTGTTTTCTTGTTGTAGCATGTGGAAAGCACAAAAGAGCTCTCTGAAGTTTCTTTTACAAGGACACTTTTTCCACTCATATGGGATCTGCCCTCACATCCTACCTACTTTACCATTGCATCGAGATCGTGATTTTAATGCAAATTTTGGAGGGCACAAAAATTCATTCTCTAGCACTCACTTCTTTTAGAATTGATGGTGGTTCATTAGGAGGCCAGTAATTACCTCTTTGTTTTGAGTTGGTTTACAGTAAAGCAAAAGATCATGCAAATAAAACAAGAAACTCAATTTGGAAAAAAAAAGAGATGGGATATAATTAAGGAGTTAAGGTAACTAATAATAACAATAGTAAAATTGTTTCAGTATAGTCAGAATTCTCTAGAAGAACAAGATCAATAGAAAAAAATACATATCGATATTTATTAGATTGTCTTAGGTGATCAGGGGTTGGAGAGTCCCACAGTGGCATCTGCAACTTGTAGAGTCAGGGAAAACAGAAGCTTTTTGGTCTTTGCAGCTAGAAGCTGCAGAACAAGGGGAACCAATCATGCAGCTGTACTCTAAGGCTGAAGCCCTGTATTATGGCTTATATCTAGTTGTCCCCTAAAAGCCTAATGTAGTCAGAGGCAGAAGGTTTCAAAGGTGGCTGGATTAAGGTGTGACTGTGGATTAAGGGGTGATACTGGGATATGGGTGTTGATAATGGAAGCCCCACCTTGGGTATGGTAGCATCAATCAATAGATTTGTAGCCTCCATGGAATATAAAGGGAAAGAGAAAAGGCAGGTTTGCTGCTGCTGCTTGCTGCTGCAGCCTTCTGTTGGCCACATCATGAACTGTTTCTCTTCTGTTGTGTCCATCTCCCATTCTACGGTGCCATAGAGCCAGTAAACTGTGGGTTGAAACCTCTGTAAAGTATGAAGCAAAATAAACCTTTCCTTCTTTAACTTGTGAGTGTTGGGCATTTTGTCTCAGTAATGAGAAAAGCAACTAACACAGCCTGGAAACCCTCTTAGAGTTAGTGGTGTGAAGCTGTATTCAAAGACTGAAGAATCTGGAGTCTAATCTTCGCAAGTGATGTATCAGAAAAAAAGCATTCACTTGAGAAGAGTCAGTTGTGCAGGTATAGGAGTTTACCCCATCTCTTCTTGTTCTATTTGAGCCCTCAGTTGTGATCATTTAGATCTAAAATGTTCCTGTAACATCTCATGTATTCAGAGAAAGGCCTTTTAGAAGGCATACAGACACTAAAATCATCAATGGACAAATTCATTGGTAAGTTCACAGCTAAACATGTGTTAGGAGGTTGGTTTGAGGAGTCTGGTCACTGGGAGCATGGCTTTGTGGTGTATCACCTTCCTTAGATCCTCTCTTCTCCTATTGCCTGGCTTCCAAAGATTGAGCAGCTTTCCTCTACCATGGCTTTCCACAACGCTATTTCTTCATTCAACCATGGACTCAGTCCTCTGAAAACTGTGAGCTAAATTAAATTTTCAGTGTTGAGTATTTTGTCCCAGCACAGGAAAAGTAACTAATATACCAGTTAATTCGATGCTGCTCCTCACATTCAGTGTGTGGCTTCTCCTAGTAGATTGTTGATCTATTTACTATATATTTAGAAGGGTCCTCATAGATGTACCCAGATCTGTGATTTACCAATTTTCTAGACATCTCTCAATCTGATCAAGTTGACAATCAGCCATCACAGTTCTCAAATACTTAAATTAACTGCAGAAATTATGTAGTGAGCTATACGATGGAAATATGTCCCAAGAGCATAGAGAAAACATTGAAAGGTGTATGGCTACAGTACTGGACTCCTGGAACCTGCTAACAGAGCATGAAACAGTTGCACATTTATAGAGGCATTATGCTCTGTAAGCAAATACTATGAATTGATTTGTTACAATAATGACAGTAGAACTTAGAAAGTTCAGTATTTGAATACAGAATGTCTTTGGTTGTATATGCACCTGTGTAGCTCCTAAGAAAATTTGCAATGTAATGGCCTTGTAACATACAAACTATCCATATGAGCTTTCCATAAATACAGTTAATTTGTTATCACAAATACAGTTAATTCGATGCATTTAAAATATATTGAAGTTTTCATTATTGAAAGTTTTTATCATTGAAGTTCTCATTATTAGAAGGCCTATGGGAGACTAATGATCATCTACAGAATGAGTATTATGATACTGGTACATTAGAAGACATTCCTTGCTTTATCAATAAAATTGTCTATTACGAATGAAAAACTGAGAATGTCTATTGGCTATGTTGACCTTAACTTGTGATCTCCCTGCCTCACCCCTGTAAGTGCTGAAATTGCTGGTGTGTGCTACTGTGCCTGGTTTCAGAAAGCTGGATTCTAAACATGTTTTTTTTTTTTTTTAAATAGAATCTCTGTCACTCTTGTAAAATCCTCATTAAGTACTCTTCAAAGAATGAGAAGAAAAGAAGATATAAAAATAAAGATTTGGAGAGAGAATAAGAGACAGGAGTTATGGCAAGAGGGCAGAGATTAGCCCGCTGATCTAAGACTGAGAGCCAGCTGCTGCGGGCTGTTCAGCCTTGTGTCACTATAGTGTATCGCAAACCCAAATATCGAGGTCAGTCATCCAAGTATTGTAATCTTTCTAGTTTTCCTCTCAATCCAAAAAGTTATATGTATATTCCCATTGAGACATTACTGGAATCCCAGCAGGTTAATTCCAATCTTTTTTTTTTTTTTTTTTTTTTGTCTTTTTCCTTTTTTATCGGTACCAGGGGTCGAACTCATGACTGCCTGCTTGCAAGGCAGGCACTTATGCCCCTGAGCTAAATCCCCAGCCCCTGTTAATTCCAATCTACCATCACCAATCCAATCCATGATGAGAGTAAAGGCACCAAGACATGTTCCAAGTTAAGGCAGCCAAGAGGTCCTAAATCCAATCCCAGTGAGGAGATGCAGACAAAGGTCTCAATCCTAGGCCTCTCCTAGCATTTATTATCTTGTGAAGAGAGGCTGGCTGGGGCGGGGGCATCCCTCAGGCATGAGTAATAGTGAGGATGTCTTGGATTACTGAGTAACTTGAGCTGGCTGGCCAGGTGCAAGAATGGCATCTCTGTAATTTGCAGAGATAAAGATATGCAGAAGGATCAATTTATATAATATGGTGGCAGTGGAATAGTTTTGGGGGGCTATCACTTCAGTTTCTGGTTTCTGATATGCAAACTCTTGTGCCCTGGGGAGTCATAGACTCTTATCTACCCAGTTGTCTACCCAGTTGACATTCCCGGAGCTGTTTGCTCTAACATTTCGCCAGCTCAATCTTGTTGTGGAGAGCACCATGTGAGGAAACAGGACTGTCTGATGGCTAGACTTTGCACATTAGCACCTCAGCTAGCCTTATTTGCAATGCTCAAAGCCAATTGAAGAGAGAAGGAAATGCCCTAGCCAACCTTTTGCGTAGCTGCATGAAGAAATGAGTCTCCAAGTAATCAAAGTCACAGGAATTGTTTTGCATTCAAAGCGAGTCCCTGGAGTTGTCTCCCACAGTGGTGCAGTAAACTCTTCTAGTTATGTGCAGCGGGAGAATAGGTTCTTAACTTATTTCAGCATTCTCTTTGATAGTTGCTTGAAGGACTCATGGAACAGCAGTTCAGCAACACATCCTGCCACACTAAGAGTGGAATGTAAAGTCCAACATCTCACAGTTTATATTATATGAGTCACTAGTGAGTTTACTCTTGTGTTAATGGAGCACAAGACCTCTTCTAATCCTAACTCACTCAAATTTTTCAACTCCGTTTCCAGATGTCAGGTGTCAGACAAATTAATGAAACCTGACAGCTTCATTGGAGAAACAATGGATTTCACACACACATGGATGTGTTTGCATATTGCATACACTTTTATAGTCATGTGTAATGACTTTTGTTCAGTGGTGCTTAGTGTGCAAAAATGAGATCATGTTTCCCAGTGATAATGTAGTTGTTGTAGTCTGTGTGTCACATGGTACGATGTTTATACAATGAAATCATCTAACTGCATTTGGGGACTGTATCCCTGACCCCTCAAGTGATATGAGTTCCCTGTAAACACACACACACACACACACACACACACACACACACACACACTCAGAAAAAGAGAGAAAGAGAAGGAGAGACAATGAGAGAGACAGTGATGCTGTGACAGAGACAGACAGAAAGAGATAAAGACGCACAGAGAGTCACAGTCAAAGAAAAACAAAGCATGGAAAGGGGAAGGAGAAGAAAACAGACACTATTAAAGTTTTCAGTGTGACAAACAACTCTAACAAGCAAGCATAAGGTATTCTACCATTTCCATAAAAATGTGGAATTTGACATTTTCCAGGGACCAGTAATGAAACTGATGCATTAAAATTCCAGGGGAACAATAATATTCGTTTCAGAATCTCTGTGTTGAAAAGGTTCATTTCTTTAGTTTTACCTTTTTAGCTCCCTGTCCTCTGTAAGGTGATTGTTTTGAACACAGTGTTCTAAGAAGCTGCATTCACTAGGCTAGCTCTCCACAGTGGTGCTGAAACAGGAGCAGAGCTTCAGAGACATTGTGTCCTGTTTTCTGCAAAGAGAACATTGCTATTCAGAATATGGCAAAGGAACACACAAAATCTGAAACTGGACTAGTGAATCATTCCACTTTCTGAGTGGAAGGAAGCTGCAGAGAGGCTGTCAAAACTGTTCTTCACAAATCTGGGACACAGCACAAGCCTACCAGTCAGGGGTTTCTCTGCTTCGGTGGAGCACACAGCACCCCACAAAACAAGGCGTGATATGGCACTTCTGCCCTTCTTTAGTATCTGGGATAATCTTTGTCAGGTAGCAGACCCCTAGGAAATGAGCTGCAGGAAAGAATATTCTGTATTACAGTACTTACACAATAGATAATCTTGTAGACACTTACATCATATGTATGTGTAAGCAACATATAATCAAATATAATTTGTCCATCAGCTTTCTGTCGCTGAGACAAAATATTTGACATAAACAGCTTCAAAGAGGAAAGTTTTATTTTGCTTTGTAGTTTTAGAGGTTGCAGTCCAGAGTGATTTGGCCCTGTTACTTTTGAGTCTGTGGAGAGGGGGTGTGGCGCGAAGGAAGCATGGGGTGAAGGAAGCCTATTTGCCTCATGGCAACCAGAAAGCAAAGGAAGAAAAATAGGAAGACACCAGTGTCTCAATGTCACTGTCAAGGGCACATACTCACTGGGCTGGCTCCCTTCTATCAGGTCTTCCACTTGTACATTTTCTACCTCTACATATTCCCTCTCCTCTTTAAACATGCCACAGTACATGTTGAAAGATATTTAGTATCCTAACTATATTTTATAAAATATGTGTTATCTATCCATCTGTCCACCTATATGTACAACATATGACTGCAAACTCTGTAACTTAAAATAACATCTGATACTATCAGCCTCCAGATCTGTAGGTATGTGTTCAAGTCAACTTGACTGTCTCTGCTTTAAGGTCTCACAAAGCTTCAACTGTAGGGTTGGCTTAGGCTGGATTCCTAGGAAAGGTCTGTCTCTGTTGATTGAGGTTCCTGGCCTCACCATCTTCATTGCCAGCAATGGTACACTGACTGATTCTCATGCTTTAAATGTGTCATGCTTTAAATTTTCCTTTTGCTAGCAATTAAAAGCAGCTTTGCTTTTAAAGAACACAGGTATTCTGCTTGAGCCTACCTTGAAAATTTCCAAAATAGTAAGCAAAAGAGAGGCATTGCATCATATTCTCAGATTCCATGCACAATCAAAGGGCAGGGGAAGATCCAAGGGTCAATGGGATCATGTCCTGCATGATTCAAGGCAGGGACACATAGCTGTACTGCTCATGTAAGAAGAGGGCCTCAGACAGTAAGAATTCTATCAGACTCCTAAACTGTCCTGCCCATCAGGCCCATCTTTGTTGGCTGTTTACAGTAGTCCCTGGCATTATTAATTCCTAACTACTCCAAAAACTAAATTGCTGTTGTTTATAAATTACTTAGTCTCAGATATTGTGTTATAACGTTGAGTGGACTGAGTCACCACCATTTTACTATTTTTGGAATTTACTAACTTATATATGACATGCTTTTTGGTGCATAGAAAAAAAAAATGTCGTTTATAGAAACAGAGGAAGAGCACCAAGATGGCAGAGTGGTAAGGAGTAGAGAAGGAGCCTCTTTGAGACTCATCATCCAGATGCTGGATTATAGTAATGCGAGAAAGACAAGAAGGAGGGAAGTGGTTTCTCAGGACTCAGGAAGTATCTGAGGTATGAACTGAAGCCCATGGAGAGAGTACAGGGAGAAACTTCAATCAAGAAGGAGGCAGCCATTGGTGCCTTCTCCCTGAGATGGGACTCACTGCTTTAGAGGAAAGATTGAAACCTGCAGACATATGGTAACCTCTGGTACCCTAGAGGTCTCTGCAGAGAGACACAGCATTGGAGGGGAGCTTCAGACATGAAGGACTACACTAGCTGGTGGTGAGAGCTGAGTGAAAGTGACTGGTAGCCCTTTTGGAGAGGCTGGCTGAGCTCAGAACTCAGAGTGGCTGCTGGCTCCATCTAGTGGTTCAGGTCTAGGGAATATGCACTGATGGCTGCAAGCTGAATGAGTCTAGTCTCTGCCAGAAGGTGCAGGCTTGCTGAGATTCTCCACTAACCTGCCAAAAAACTACTGCTGGCTTACTGGGATAAATCAACGTGGTTTGGAACTGTCTTCACACATTGTCTACCGGTGACAGCAGAGACAAACCTGGGAGTGGATTTTTTTTTCCTTTCTTGTTGTTTGTTGATGTTGTGGTTTTGTTTTTTCTCCTTAATTATTTGATTTTGTTTTTATATGAATGTGAATGTGGTTTCTAGACTTTGGGGTTCTTGATCTCTTCTGATTTTTGTCTCTTCGTTCTCTTTCCCTCCAGTCTTCTGCACCAGTTTCCCAAAGTTAGCACGATCCCTCTTTGTTCTCCAGCCTTTCTTCTAATCTCTTTCTCATTTATTTCTCTATTTTCTCCCTAACCCCTTTCAAATTTTAAACCCTGAGGGAAAAAATGACATATTAAAGTTTTTTATACTGCATATAATTTTCTAGCTTGTTTTGGATTTTTTTATATAACCACAAATCTAATTCATATGGTTAAAGGTGACAAATCAATGGTTACCTCAATTTGTCATTTTCTAAGCTGTGTTTGATGCTGCTGTTACTACTGATGGTACACAACCTGTCATAATTGTTCTAAACAGCCATTCTTCATGGTAGTCCAAGACTGAGACTGGTTGAGAAAATACTGTACACATTGCTCTCAGCTGTACATGGAATGTTTTCTAAAACAGACCACATACTAATTCATAGAACATGCAAAAGTGAATGCAAAGGAATTAAAATTATATCATGCATATTATCAGCTCACAGTGCAATGAAATTAGAAATAATTGGCAAAAGAAGCCACAAGAACTTCACAAACATATGGATAGTACATAGCAGCCTTCTAAATAACCAGCAGGTCATAGACGAAATTAAAGAAGAAATTAGACAGTTTCTATAATTCAATGATAAGGATGATACAATATACTGAGATTTATGGGATACATGTAAGCAGTAGTAAGAGGTAAACTTCTAGGAGTTAGTACCCACATTAGGAAAGCAGCAAGTACAAAAAACAACTTAATGGTGAACCTCAAGCTTCTAGAAAAAGAAGATCAGCTTAAGCCAAAAGCTCATAAGAGGGAAGAAATCATAAAGATGAGAGCAGAAATTAACATATTGGAGTCTCAGAAAACAATACAAAAACCAGTGAATTAAAGAGTTGGGTTCTTAGTAAGATTAAATAAAATCAACAAACTCATAGCCAAGCACATCAAAAAAGGAAAGAAAAGACTTGAAGCCATGCAGTTAGGAATGTAAAGGGTGAAATCAGAATGGACCCTGCAGAAATCCAACAGGTCATCCATACGTATTTTGAAAACTTGTTTTCTAATAAGGTGGAAAATGCAGAAAAAATGCACAGATTCCTAGATATATATGAATTATCAAAACTGACTCAAGAAGATATAATAATCCTAAATAAACCTATATCAATCAATGAAATCTAAGATGTAGTTAAAACCACAAAGAAATCCAACAGAGAAATCTAAGATCCTCATGGATTCAATGCTGAGTTCTACAAGAAATTTACAAAAGACATAATACTACTACTTCTCAAACTCTTTAATAAAATCAAAAGCAAAGCAATACTCCAGAATTTATTCTTGCAAGCAAGCATTACTCAGATACAAAAACTGGAGAAGGCCCCAACTAAGAGAACTACAGGACAGTCTGCCTAATGAACACATATACAAAAATCCTCAATAAGATACTGGCAAACAGAAATCATCAAGAAGATTATGCACCTGAGCCAAGTGGGATTTATCCCAGAGAAGTTGAGTCAAGGAAAAAAAAATCAAATGATTATCTCAGTAGATGCAGAGAAAGCTTTTGACAAAGTCCAGCATCTATTTGTGACTTTTTAAAAAGCCTACAGAAAATTGGAATATATGGTCCTTATTGCAATCTGATAAAAGTCATCTATGACAAACCAACAGTTGACATCATACTAAACAGACAAAAACTGAAAGCTTTCTCTCTAAAATCAGGAACAAGACAAGGATTATCACTGTCTCCACTATTGGACATAGTTCTGGAAACTTTAGCTAAAGGAATTAAACAGGACAAAGAAATAAAAAGGAATAATAATAGGAAAGAAAGAAGTTAAACTGTCATTATTTGTAGATGACATGATGCTCTACATAGCAGACTCTAAAAACTCCACTAAAATACTTCTAGATTTAATAAACAAATTCAGTAGCATAGCTGGATACAAAGCCAACACTCAAAAATAAATGCCCTTCCTGTACACAAATAAAAACTCTTTGAGAGAGAAATTAATGAAACAAGACTTTTCACAATATCATCCAAAAAATGATGTACCTAGGAAGTAATCTAACAAAAGATATGGAAGAGCTCTACACTGAAACCTACAGTACTCTAGAAAAGGAGATTAAAGAAGATATAAGAAGATGGAAAGATTTCCCTCGCTTTTGGATTGGAGGAACCAATATAGGGAAAATGGCCACACTTCCAAAAGAGCTTTAGAGATTTAATGAAAATCCAATTGATATTCTAATAGCATATCCCACAGTAGAGAAAACAATCCTAAAATTCATTTGGAACCAGTGGAGACTTAGGAGTGCAAAGGCAATCCTGAGCAACAAAGGCAAGTAGGCGGGCATCACAATCCCTGAGTCGAAATTGTAGTATGAAGCTATTGTGATAGGAACAGCATGATGCTGGCTAAAACGCAAATCTGAACATCAGTGGAACAGATTAGAAGATGCAGAAACAACTCTAGATGTACTCAGTTACTTTATTTTTTAACAAAGTTTCCAAGCACTGAAAGGAAGACAGCTTCTTTAATAAGCGGTGCTGGGGCCTAATAATAGGCTCTGCACATGCTGAAGATAAATTAGGCCAATATCTTTCACCATGCAGTACACTAAATTTGAAATGAATCCAAGATCTTAATATTAAAACAGAAACGTTAAACCTGTAGGAAGATAGAATAGGTAAAACTCTTGAAGACATACTGTAGGCAAAGACTTTATGAATACAATTTTAATTGCATGGGACATATCACAAAGAATCAACAACTGGTTTCTTTTGCATAGCAAGGCAAACAATCAACAGAATGAAGACAGAACCCACAGTGCGGGAAATAATGTTTGTCGGCTATTCTTCAGCCAAAGGATTAGTACTAAAAACATATGTAAACTTAGATTTTGTAACTTGAACAAGTTATTTTAAGTAGTGTTGATTTCTTACTTTATTTTTTGAAATTCTGTATTATTTATATCCTTTTTTTGTCTTGCTTTTTTAAAAATTTTATTTAAGGAGAAAAAAGAAAAAAAAACAGGAAAAGGGTAAAAGTTATCTGTCTTGTTTTTTAAAAATAGAAAAAAATAAAAGGATCAAAATGTAACATATATAAAAAAAATCAGACCTCCATAATTTAAAGACTCAATCCAAAAAATGGGCATCCAAGATGAATACACACTTCTCGGATAAAGAAATACAAACAGCAAATAAATATATGAAAAATGTTCAATGTCACTGGTCATTCAAGAGATGCAAATTAAAACAACACTGCGATTTCACCTGTTCCCGAAAGGAATAGCTATTATCAAGATATCAACCAACAACAAATGCTGATCAGGATGTGGGGAAAAAGGAACACTTCTCCACTGTTGGTGGGTGTATGGACTTGTGCAAGCCATGTGGAAATCAGTGTAAAGATTTCTCAAAAAGCTAGGATGGTAGATCCTATTAAACCCAGCTATTCCTCTGCTGAGTTTCTTCCCAGAAGAATTAAAAACTTCATATCACAACAATATATGCCTACTTCTGTTTATAGCAGCACAATTTGTAATTAGATTTTGGGAACAATTCAAACGTCCATAAACTGAGGAATATATAAAGAAGATATGGTCTTTTTATTCAATAAAGTACTACCCATCCATAAAGAAGAATAAACTAGACTTTCATAGGATGAAACTTGTGAACATATTCAGTGAAATAAACCAGACTCATGCGTAAATATGGTATTGACTCCCTAGTGTGAGAAGCAAAAAGAGTCAATAAGATCCAAAATGTACAATAGATATTGTAAAATGAGAAAAACTATTCAAAAGGAAAGACTACCTGGAAAAGAAGGAAGAGAAAAGCAAATATATGTACACACATATATGATAGTTAAGATAGTTATACTACTAATTTCTCTTAGTTCATTGAAAAGAAAGCTTTCTGCTAATGTTGATCAGACAATTCAATGCCTATATCTTATACTCTGAGTAAGTCATTCAAAGATAATTCTCAATGTGGTTAACTATTATTACTCTCCTGTTATTTTGTTTTTTTCTCTTTAAAACAAAAAGAAAAGAAACACAGAACTAGACTGAGTTAGGTAAAAATAAAAGAGATGCTATTGAAAAAAAAAGTGATTCTGCTCTCCTTTTTTAACATCAAGAAATCTTTCACTGTTCATGAATTTTACTTTTAGAAGACAACTTTCTTAACACATTAATATGCTACCTGGAAGGTAAGACATTGTTGAAATCATTGAGATAATTTGAAATAATATGGCAAGAAACTACATGTTTGGCAATAAATGGAAGTTTGGGCTGTATTTTTATGTAGTGTTCTCTCATATATATTTTTTTAAAACCTTGTTTTAAAGTACTTTAGATTCAAAACATTGACTTTTGTTGGTAATGATGAATATTAAATAAATATGCAGCCTTCAAGGCATCTGTAGTCTTCCTGCAGTGCTGCTTTACTGGCATGCTCTTTGATGTCCTGTGTGCTTTTTCAAGTACGTTGCATGTTTTCTAAGTTCTTAAGACTGCAGCAGTATTTGGGGCAGACAGCCTGAAGCAACTAGGTGCACATTCCTCTTTCTTTCCTTTTAGCAAAATGAACTGATTTGAATCTGATTTATTACTTTGAAGAAATTTGTCATTAAAATACAATCCCATTAGTTCTGCTTTAGAGATAGTCTATGCCATTGTCTGAGTAATACATCTATTCACAGGCAAAGACGGTGTATCTGTTTACTGAATCATAAAAATATATGAATTTTTACTCACTAATTAATTTTTACTCACTAACTAATTTTTAAATGACACTCACTCATAAATTATGGTAAGCAAAGCAAAAGACTACATAAAACATGTAGAAATTCTTACAGTATTAGGTGCATGTTCATATTTAAGGACATTAGCACACATTTTTTTGGGGGGGGGTACTGGGGATCAAATTCATGACCTCACTCTTGACAGGCAAGTGCTGGTGCCAAATGTGTGCCCAGCCCTAGCACACATTTTAATGTATTACATTAAATATGTATTTTTAGCACCCTTAATAATATTTGTTTCTATTAAATTTCAGTGTTGGCACTTGAAGATTAGTAAATATAATTAATTGATTTCCATGTATGCAATTAGCTTAATTGTGAATTTTGCTTATTTATTATTTACATGGATAAAACGTATATTTCATGTTTAATATAGATTGGTTGAGATCTATATGGAAAACTATGGCTATCATAAACTTTCTATTAGTGTTTGTTTCCTTATTTTCCTTTTATTTTTCCTCCTCATTAAGGTGCTTAACTCTTAAAAATTGAGACTTTTTCATCTGGAAAATAGAACCATAAGCCCTACAGGTAATTGATGAAATGCATGCATGGTATTTAAGAATTTTAGTGATATAGTGTATGGTACTTAACAAGCACTACATGGTTTTTAGTTGATTTCCTTTGTATTACGAACTCTTTCTAGAAACGTCTTTGAAAATGTGAATGCTAATAACACGAGGACCCAGTTATTTTTAGTTTTTCTGTATGTGTATGTATTTAAAACTGCTTAGAAATTAAGAAGGCATGGTACAAGCAGCACTCCTACTCAACATGAGCAAGCAGGCCCCCTGCAGACACACAGCACCTCTGACATAAGGTTGTGACTACCCACCAACTGAAACCTGGTCTTACATTTTGTTTCCCCACAGCACATGGTAGCAGAGGTGAGGACTAACCAATCAGCTTGACCTTGAATGAGGAAAATGTCCCCAGGACAGAAGGCAGCAATCACACCCATGACTGTGGACATTAAGTTCAACAGTCTACTTCAGCTTCACCTCACAGCCCAAATTGAACATAGATTGGAGGACTGACCACCAACAGGAGCAAGGATGTGCCTTAGTTTGGACAATAGCTATAGTCTGGGGGAATGGACAGAGGGGACCT
The DNA here is from genome assembly GCF_034190915.1 of Cavia porcellus. Lineage (NCBI taxonomy): Eukaryota > Metazoa > Chordata > Mammalia > Rodentia > Caviidae > Cavia > Cavia porcellus. The sequence goes on along the minus strand of NW_026947496.1, from coordinate 27,160,083 downwards.
GGTGCAGGGAGAGAAAAAAACCCCATAGGGTAGGTATAAAAAGTTATCATTGCCGGATTGCAAGACTTCAGATCTTGGAAAAAACCAGTCATTGAGTGACACAGAAATCTTCTGATTTTCTATTTTGTATTATTTTTATATTTCTTTCATCAGGTTTTTTTGTAGATTTGGAATTTTTTCTTCCTTTTTAGTTTCTTTTATCTGCTTTTCTCTTTCAAATTTTTCTTTATTCTTTCTAATTGCTTATTATTTGTCTTTGCTCACCAGTTATTTGTTTTCTTCTTTTTCTTGTTCTTTATTTCCTGTGAGTTTTCTCTTTCATTATTAATTTTTTTTACTCACCAATAGGACACCTATATCTCACTTCTTTCTCATACGCCATTGATTTAATTCCTTTCAATATTAGTTTTTATTTGCCAGTTCCTCACCCACTCTACATTTATTATTATAAGTACTAAGTTTCATGAATCTCTACATAACTAGTTAACAGTGTACTATTGTATTCAATACTCTTCCATTGTTTTTAAAGGTAAAGTTGTTCAATTTAGTAGATATTTACTGTTGGTCAATATTTGGTTGGTCTTAGTGCTCAGACATTAATTATAACACTCTTTTCTAAGAATAAATATGGTACTTTATTGGTCCTTAGAATTTTATTCAGTTAATAGATAATGCTATCATTGATGCTGATTTAGTACTACAGCCAAGGTGGCACAGCTGTTGTTATTAACTGAATTTTATTAGATGTACATACATGTATTTCCTTGGAATCATTGACAATATTGTGGCCCATCTCTAGAAAACTGTCTACTGGGTCGAATATACTACAATCTTCCATCTCAATAAACAGGTGGTCAGATCCTGGAAAAGAGGCAAAGGTCACTAGTCAGCCTTTCCCAGGGGACACCACTAAAAAGTAGACATTACCTAAAGAGTTATACATACCAGAAGCAGTATTTTCCACTACAATCAATGTGCAAGCCTCAAAACACACAAAAGAAAACAAAGAAATGAAAAACTGATTCATAGGACAAGCCAAAAAAAATGCTGCCCCAAATTCCCAGCTTCTCTAAAGCTTATCCATGTGGCACTGAAGGATAGGAAACCAAAAGCTATAAACTCAGATTCTTTGGAATGATGTCAGGAGAGATAACAAAAAAGATCAATAGGCATTTGGCAAGTTCACAGAAGATACAAGGCATAGGTATTGTCCCAGAAGCAAATTATCATCAAACATACAAACCTTCAAAAGACACTAAAAATAAATAAATAAACAAATAAACAACTACACAAAATGATGCAAAACATACATGGTTATCTCAGAAAAGAATCACAGCCAATAAGGAGGCTTAAAACATTAATTTGGTGGTTAAAAATTCTCTTGAAAGTATAGAAAGCAAAAGTGAACAATGTGAGGGCAGCGTCAGAACTAGAAGATAGATCTTTTGTTGGTTATCAATTAATAAGAGATACCTAAAACAACAGTAAACAAACATGAAAAATAGACCCAACATCTCCTAGATGATGCAAAAAAGTAAAGTCTAAGATTGAGAGAATTAACAAAAAAATCAGAAGACAGTAAAACTTGCATAAAAAACCTGTTTAAGGAAGCAATAGTAGAAAAGTTTCCAAATAAGGAAAAAGAATTTAACTTATAGACAAGTAGACACATAGAATCTCAAATAGTCATGCACAGAATAGAAATTTCTTATGAAATGTCATAGTTAAAATACCGGTAATCAAACACAAGAACAGAATTTTAAAAATTGTTAGCAAAAAGTGACTAATCATTTATAAGGAAATCTCGTTAGAATTACAGTTGACTTTTCAATACAAACCTTAAAAGTCAGTGAAATAGCAATTTATTCCATTGAACTCAAAAAAATTCTTAACAATTACTTCACAGGCTGGTATACTAATTAGGGAATTCAGAAGAAATTGGCATATTCCTAGATGCCTATAAATTAGCAAAACTAAGAAGATTTAAACCAGGAACTTTTTAAAATCCTGTATAATCCAGCAATAGGTAATAAACAAACAACAAAACAATTACTAATGAAGAAAATCTCATGTTCAAATGGGTTCAGGGCTGAAATCTACAAAAACTTCAGGGAAACTCTAAAAGCAATACTCCTCAGGCTTATTAGTGAAATTTCTTTTTTTTTTTTTTTTTTTTTTTGTCTTTTTCTTTTTTATTGGTACCAGGGATCGAACTCACGATGGCCTGCTTGCAAGGCAGGCGCTTATGCCGCTGAGCTAAATCCCCAGCCCCTTTATTAGTGAAATTTAAATGGAAGGAGTACTTACAAAGTCATTGTTGAAAGCAGGTATTACCCTGATTCTATCACACAAGGATCTAACCAAAAAAGAGAACTCTGCACCCTTCTCTTCAATAAATATAGATATAAAAATCTTCACCAAAATACTGAGCAAGCAAAATGTAACAAACCATCAAAAAGATCATACATCATGTCAATGATGCAAGGATGGTTCAACCCAGTCAAATCAATATATGTAATATATCACATAAACAGAAGCAAGAACAAGTATCATTCAATCATCTCATTAGATCTCAACAAGCTCAATAGAAAAGACAAATTCAACATTATATTATGATTAAAAACTCTAAAAATGTAGGTATGGAAGGATCTTAAGTCCATCTTATAAAGGCCACATGTGACAAATCTACTGCCAATGTCATATCAAATGGGGAAAAATGACAAGCTTCCTCTCTAAAATCAGGAACAAGACAAGGATGTCACAATCAATACTGTTGTCCAAAAAAGTACTTGAAACATTAGTAAGAGCATCGAGGCAAGAAAACGGAATTATATATAATTATATATAGGAAATTACAATTTATATAATTTTATAATTATATAAAACTTTATATATTATAAATTATAATATATTATAATTATATTAAAATATAATATATAACATTAATTATAATTATATTATAAATTATAATATAATTATATTAAAAATATATAAAATTTTATATAATTATAAAATTATATAAATTATAATTTACTATATATAACATATATAAGAAAAGAAGAAGTCAATTATCATTACTTACAGAAGAATGACCCTATACCTAAAAGACCTAAAAAATCCATAAAAAACTTTTAGGATTAATAACCAAATTCAGTAATGTACATGATAAAAAAATTAACATGCAAACCTTGGTAGCATTTATGTACACTAATAATGAGCCCACTGAGAGAAAAATTAGGTGAAAACATACCATTTACAATAGCACCAAGAAAAAATCAAATACTTAAGAATTTAAGTAAGAAAGTAAAAGACCTGTATAACACAAACTACAACACTCTGGAAAAGAAAAAGAAAGCGGACATCAGAAAGTGAGATGATATCCCATTTCTGGATAGGCAGAACCAATACTGTCAAAAGGGCCATCCATCCAAAGTTGATATACAGATTAAATGAAATCCCTATCAAAATTCTGACATTATTTTTCATAGAACTGGAGAAAACAAACCTAGAATTCATATGGAACAAGAAGAGATACCCAATAGCCAAAGGACTCCTGAGTAAAAAGTGCAAAGCAGGAAACATAACAATCCCAGACTTTAAATTACATATCAAAGCTACTACAGTGGATACAGCATGGTATTGGCACAAAAACATAATAGAATCTAGGGAACAGAAGAGAGAACCTGGAAACAATCCTGCATATATTCAACTTTTTGGTCTTCAAAAACATAACCTTGAAGAAAGAGTATAAATGATGTTAGAAAAACTGGCTATTTAGATGCAGAAGACTGAATCTAGACATATTTCACATATACTAAATTAAACAGAAAATGGATCACATAGCTAAAGGCTAAACAAAAACAACCCACTAGAAGGAAAAACAGCTAAAACTCTTGAAGTTATACACTTTCTTTGAAAAGAATTGCTGTTTGTCTTTCTCTAACATCATTAGAGATTCATTTTATAGCAAGCCATTGTGTTAACCTGAGGTGATAATCTCACCATCTCAGCAGGTTGATACAACAGGGTTTATTTCCACATAGAGAATCCATTGCATACGTTTCTGATTGGAGGCCTTCTCTTACTCTGGGAATCCAGGGTGATTCTTATCTTTCAGTTCCCGCATGATGAGAACATGATGTCAGAGATCTTTCTAAAAGAGGAGGAGGGAGATGGAGGCCATGAGACACCTTTTAGAGAGACATACCAGAGGTAGCATATATATCTCACTTGCGTTGTGCTGGATATGATTTAGTTGTACCACTCCACCTAAGAGCAACAGAGTCTGGAACATGGGTAGCTATTTATTGAGGAGATAAATGAAGTGATTTGGTGAAAATATAGCTTTGGGCTTGTCGAAATATGCCCATATGGTCACTAACTATTGGATTCTTCAGTCCTTGCCTGTAGACTTCTCTGACCTGCTCTCCGAGTAAGACAACTCCAGGCTCATGTGTTTTCTACAGCAAGAATAAAAACTAGAATTCCTAGATGGTTTTGTGGCCTCCCCATCACTTCTGATTGGTGACATTCATGGCATGAACTCATAACCTAATTTATGAGTCATTTTGCCCTGACTTTTCCATTTTCACTGTCCAATGGTGGACTAGGCACAGAAAAATCTCAGTTAATTCCAGAGTGCTTCTATTTGAACAATTGGAGCAATAGAATAATCAGTGGTTGTAGTAATATTAGAATGCAACTAGGCAGCTATTCTGCAAGCAGTCTAATTGGAGGTTTCGCATTTCCTGTAATTAGACCCTACTACATCTTTTGGTGAAATATTCTTGCATGTCTTGTTCTCTGGGTCATCCTGCAGTTCATTCCTGAGCATCTGTCACTCTTTTTGGGACTGGAGTCTATATTCTAAGGATAGCACAACTCTTGCAACCTTCTAATTAGCAGAAAAAGCTTGGCAGGTTCAATCAACAGTTTTTTTAAATCAGGTCACATGGTTTCATTGGATGTATACTTTCGAAAATATGGTTGACAATGAGCTTTCTATGTCCAGCTGGTGACCAACATCAAAGTTCTTTCAATGAAAAAATTCTCAAGTTTACTTTTTATTTTGTTGTTTCCTCTTCCTCATATCTCTTCCTAAGTGGTAGTTAGCTTGAAGGTACCCCACATAATGTGTGGAAAGATTTCATCCTTAAACTGAGTTTTATCATTCAGTTTAATGATAAAATTTCTAATAAGTTGCAGTGAGACCTTTTTCATTCAAAGACATTTAAAATTATTTTATTATTTGAAGTCTAAAATTAAACTAATTTCAAAATCATTCAAGAATCTAAATTTCTGGTGAGTATTGTCTTTCAAATAACTCATTTTTCTTATTGGAATTGTTTTTCACAAAATGTTATTAACTAGTATCAGCCAATAGACACTTAAAATTTTCTTTTACTTATCCTCAATCTTAAAGCTACAGCTGAGTGGGCATACTTTGCCTCATGAGTGATGGTAATAAATATTTTTCACCATTTATTTTGTCACTGCTCAACCCAAATAATCACTGTTGTAACCTCGATTATCAGTTATCTTTCTTTCCTTCTTCCTGACTAGCAACCCAAAGGCATATATGTTATGTTTCTCATATGGCCTTTACTTTTGGATACATGCCTGTATTAGGTTAAGTATTGCCATGATTTGGATGTGATTTTGATTTTCCAGTGTTTGTACATTGGAGATTTGATACTCAGTGTGGAGTGTAGCAATGTATGGGACTTTAACAGGTGGCGCTTATTGAGAGGCTGGTAGATCACTGGAGAAATCTCCTGGGAAGGGATTCATGCACATTTCTTGGGACTGCAGGCCCTGTCTGACTTCCTGTCCTGACTTGTAATATCCCCTTTTACACTTGCTCTTACTGCTGTGATGTCTACCTACCATGAAAGTCCTCACCAAAGGTGAGTTAATGGTGGTGCCATATCCTCAATCTTCCAGAACCATGAGCTTAACAAACTTCTTTTTACGTTACTCAACCTCAAGTGTTTTGCTACACTAACAATAAATGCATTAATACAGGTGGACTAACTGTTCTGGCAACTGAAGGCTTATTCTTACTTATGCAAACTTCAAGGTGCATGTTCATAATGAACCCTGGGCAGATACCCTGGGCAATTCTCCTTAAAGCAATGACTTAGAAATCCAAGGGTTTTCTTTCTTAGTAATGCTATTAGAAAAGTAACATTTTTCTTCTTTGTGCTTAGTAATACAAGTGAGGAAAGAGTAAGAAAAAGATCCTGGTTTGGAAAAGGCAAGTAAGTTCACCCATGTTTCACTACTGTGTTATTTTTCAAATACAAATAAGATGTCTTTCAAGTGAACTATGTTTGCTTCTCCTGGAGTTTGAGGCAAAGGTCAAGGGAAAAGAGAAATATGCACTTTCACTAATGATATAGTCAAGATGGGCAGACTTTCCATGGTCTTAAAGGATTTTGAAATGTGAATTTTGGGAATCATTTTAAAAGAAGTATTTCTCAAGAGAAAAAATTACCAAAGTATTCAAGGGATTCTTTTTAGGGGCTTTTGCTAAGGATGAACCGTAAAGAAAGAGAATATGGCCTTATCAAATAAAAAATCCAGAAACTTTGTATATTTCTAATGCCAGATTGCAATTGTGTCCACCACTTAGTAACTGAAAAACACTTTAGAAGTGTAAGCTATTTTATAATGGTAATTTGTGACTGTGTTTTCACTTAGCAATGCTGTATAATCATCTTTCTCATTTGGGAATTCATACATTCTGTCCTTTACTTGGAACAATCTAGAGAGTTTTTATATGCCTCTTGTGTAGCAACATATAATTGCAATTGTAGGCAAATCAGAAAAACTTAGTCTGCCAATATTTTCAAAGAAAAAACTGTTCTACTCAACATCATTCATTCTTTGCCAATGTTTTTCTTTATGCTAGACTGGAAAAGTCATTTACTGACATGCAAGTATGTATATGTACAGGTTTACTTATCAACAAAATTTCAAATGACAACCTCATAAATAAATAACGGAACAAAGCCCTGGACCATGAGAACTGAAAAAAACAAGGTGAGTAGGTATGCTGTTATGTGGAAATGGTAGCGAAGAGCATCTATAAAAAGAAAAGAGTAATGTTACCAAACCATGAAGTGTTTAATCATAAAATTCAATCTAAAATTAACATGAAAGTTGGAATTGAAATCAAATAACGCCAAGTATACTATGACTACTTTTCTCTCTCCTTGTGAGTTTATGGGAGGCAGTGATTCGAGAGCCCAAATTTCTTGCAGGCTCTTCAGGATTCTCATGGTCCTTTGTGTAAACATGAGTGTGATCAGGGTGCTGCATACTCCTGAACTTACGGGAAAAACAGTGCTAACAAAATATTTCGATACTATGAAGACCGGAATTGATTTTAACCAGTGATCTTTTCAAATTCCTAAATTCTGGATCAAATGGATTTGTTTGTCTCTTCTCTCCCCTTTCCCATCAGTGAACAATCTCACTTTGGGTACCACTTTAAACTGAATGCCAATTAAAACAAGGTGGGTGTTTGCTCTGCTTATTACTATGTAATGTAATTACATTGATTGTGTAGTGTGTTGAGACTTTGGGGATGTTGAGGGAGAGTGAATGTATTTTGATTATGAATCTTGGGACCATAGGGTGCCTTCTGAAAGTCAGAGCAGTGGTGCTGTAAAGATGCCCACATCCTAATACCTGGCAACATTATGTTATAATGCAAAGGAGAGATTAAGATTTCCAATAACTTTACCTCTGATTATCCACGTGGGCCCACGGATTCTTAAATGTGGAAGATGGAGGAAAAGAGAAGGTCAGAGAGATAGGATGTGAGAAATGAACCTGCTGCTTCTGTATTTGAAGATGGAGGAAGACAGCCATTGATCCAACAGTGTGAAGTGACGTTAGAAGTCAAAAAAAGAAGGAAATCGATCCTTTCCCAGAGAGTAATGGAACATTTTGTACCCAAGCAAGATTCATTTGATACTTCTTAACTGCAGCATTAGAAAACAGTTTTGTGCTGATTTAAGTCACTAAGTTTGTGGCAGTTTGTTACAGCAGAGATAGAAATTAATACAGGGGCATTGTTGAATCTGTCATAATACAATATAATCTACATTCCATGTAAATAATCTTAATGTACAACCAATTGGCCATCCCTAGAGCACATCAATATGTTTCTATTTTCCTTGTTCAGAAGGCTTGTGAGGGGAACAAAGAACTCTGAGGAATTCCAGAAGTAAGTAAGTGATAGAAATAGACTGTAGTAACAAAGCTCTTAGCAGACTCATAAACTATTGTTCTAAACAGACACTGTGCTTTGACTATCAATTGATTGAGTTGTGTTTTTTAATATCTGACACATGCAGAAAACTTTGAATTTCAGGCCTTAATAAGCAAAAATGGAAATTGAGACCTTGTAGCCATGGAAGCAACAGCAGTGAAACAAAAACAGAAAACAATTAATAAGATGAGAACAAAATTATTTCTATACCCTGATGATTGAGTGCATGTAAACAAACAATCTTGAGAAGCCTCATAGTATATGTGGATCATACCTATTTTTAATCGCTAATGCTCAGTCTGTCTTTACTTCTGGAAATGGAGTGACTTTCTTGAACTTAAGGATGGACATTTCTTCTCTCTAATGTTAAAGTCCAAGACCTTATTTTGTTTTTATTCTTTTAGCCACAGAGTTTCACAGAGTTCAAGATATGATTGAACTAAAACACTAAAAAGCAGTTTGACTGTGTTTTCCTTCCGATAGCCCCCAAAACCTTATGTTGGGATTTGACAGTAGCGTTTTGCAGTGAGGGAAATTCCATGAATTTTCTCAGGAGTCTCAATTTCTTTTCCAGTCCCCATGTACTTTCCTCCCCTAGTCTGTAGGTATGTAAGCTCACAATGTATTGGAGCTTTCAGTCTTCTTGCTCAAAGTTATTTCATTTTCAGAGAAATAAAGATCTCTGAATCCCTATGTGATTCTCTACCTCCCCTCTCCCTTAAATTTCATTCTAGGATCAGCATCATCTTACTCCTACTTCAATATATAAGACCTCAGAACTTACTCAATATTTATCAGCATGCAATTCTTCCATCAGTGTTGTGAATAGACAGTGGTTGGATGGTGGTGAATACTTGGAGGTTATGATGGTGGTGTCTGCAGTTGTGTTGGTTTTGATGGCTTTGATGGCCATGATGATGACTCTGATGATAACAGCAGTTGTGGTAATGGTTATATCAGGCAAGTAGCCACAGTGACAGGATAGTTTCTCCAATGTGGCAGACACACCATTGACCTTGTCTTCTCAAACTCAGCACCTAGTACAGTACTTGACTGACAAAATGCATGTAATAAATGTATACTGAATGAAAGGTTATAAAAATATATAATCAGTCATAAAGCTCTAGACAACATCTCACTGCCATTCCCTTAGAAGAAAAAAACATTTTTCTTAAGTTCTGTATAGTCCCATCCAAGTAACTGTCCATTAATATACTCATGTACCCTTTCATCTGCCCATGGACTTTATTTATTTCATTCATTCACAAAATGTCTATTAAATATTTACTATTGTATGTAGATTCTGAGAAATTAATTATGGAAAAGATAGGATTCTGCTTCTTGGGATCTGGTCAGAGAGGTAATAGATGATCATAGAGTAATGATGATTTAGTGACAGATTTGTAAGGGTATTGTGATCTTATAAAGTCCTGGATGTAAGGCTGAGAGTAACGGATTTGAGTGGTAACAGGGTAACAGTGGTACTCAAGGAAAATGACAAATGTCCAGTGACTTTGGAGTATTCAGATAACATGACATCTGGGCACTATGCTTTTCAATAGTCATGTTTGTGGTATCAGTGGTAGGTGTGATAATTAGCATTGGTCTAAGAGGAGGTAATTAAAATGTTGTTCTATGTCTCTGAGTCTCAAAAGCATCTATGAACTCAGGATAGATTAGGCACTGCCTCCAGTCATTCATCTTCTTCCTTAAAAATCCATCCCAGAAATGTGATCATGATATTTATGAAAATGGAGGTCCCCGGCATCCTTGTGACTGAGTTGTAAAGGGTATTTGCCTAGGAAGAGATGAATGAAGCCAACAGATATATTTACTGTGTAAGAACACTGGTTTTTCCAATGGGGCAAATAAGGCACTTAATAAATGACTCTATACACAGGAAGACTTTTTTAAAGGTCCCCCTCACACACTGTGTCCCCAGTCCCAAATAACTGCATCTGAGTTTAGCTGAATTAGAAGACTCATTAAGCAGCCTGCTTTCAACTATGAGAGTACAGACACCAAAATTCTATCAAATCTGCTCTGGATTTGAGCTTTCTAAGACATTATTTAGTAAAGGTGGCATTCTTTTTTATTGCCACAAAGTTAGTAGACTTAGCTTTGCTTGATAAACAAGTGAGTTTGAGGAATATTAGAGGAAGCTTACAGTTAATGTGTCTGAGAAGAAAGGAGTAGGAAAAAAGGAATTTTATGCTTATCTAATTTTAACTCATGTGTTCTTACGAAATGGAATATAGTTCAAGGATGTGGAATCATTTCTGGTATCATGGTTTGTGTCAAAGCCTCATAGCATCAGACTTTTTTGGAGGTGGTTAAATCTAGAGTTTGTGACTGATTCATTGTCTAGTGCTGAGATTATGGGTGTGAGTGCTACACCCATCATAGGATGGTTACCCTGCCTACACCATAAGGAACAGAAAGAGCCTTCTGTCACTCTCCTCCCCTTGATCTTGTTGATTTTGCTGCCTTCCACTGCTGTGAACAGTTGCCCCTCAGCCACACAACTCTGCCTTGAATCCAACGGAAAACAGCCTAGAACCTCCACAAATTGTAAGCTAAATAAAGCTTTCTTTCCTTAATTTTGGGCATCAGGTATTTTGTCTCAGCATTGAGAGAAAAATAACCAAGACATCTTGATTTATTAGAGTAAGCCAACATAAAAGAGGACAATATAAACATATATCCTAGTTGTTGTCACAAGAAATTAAAGACGTTTTAAATATTTATGATGGAATGAGAGCAAATAATTGAAAGTCCATCATGGGAAATATGTCAACAATGTTTCTCAAAATATCTTGTAGCTACTGCCACTATTTTCCAACTTTGCTCACAAAATAGACGAGGTAATTTTTTCTGTTCCATTTGCATACTTTAAAGTTTGTGGTTTATGTAGTGTAACAAATTTTTATTGTCAGTATTGGTAAAAAACATGTAAGGGGTAAGAGGAGTTCATCAAATGATGTCAAGATTTTCATTTAAAATATATCTTCAATTTAACCTTGGGCTGGTAATATTGTTAAGATTTGAAAAAAGTGATTTTCATTTCTGGTCCAGCTACAAAACATAAAATACAAGTGCCTTTTTGGGGGCTGAACATAATTTATTTGTTTCTTTTCCTTGCAGGGATGATATCGGCATGCAGCACTGAACTTGTTGTACAAAATAATTCACGACAAAGTGGGTAGAGTGGAGGGTTACCATATTTCTCAGTCTGGTTATACAAGGCCTTCTGTTTGCTCTGATATGTTTTTCCATGGACAAAATATTATTTTTCCTTTTTTGGGGAATATATTTATAGAAATAGAAAACTTTTTAAGGCATTTTCTTATTGATGCATATATTGTAAATTAAATGATGGTCTTAATTAATGTGAGCCAGCAATGAAATCACCGAGGAGGTGGTTTCAATACTATTGATTTGCTTCTGGCCCTTCTGTTTCTCACCTGCCTCATTGCTATCGACTCTTTAGAGCACTCTCTGCTCCAGCCTGCTGTGTGCCCCACCCATTGATTTATCTTCTCAGTTATCATAAGTGATGTTTTTCTAAAGTTGCATATGTTATATGACTCCTTAAGAACCTATTAGTAGCTCACTGAATCTTTTGACAAAAGTTCAGACACTGTAGAATATACAGTCTCTGTGTGTCTTCCCAGTAGTTTTGCTAGTAACTGTTCTGCAATCACACCTTGTTTAATGTATTTTGAATAAGTTGGTATGCACAATTCTGATTAGATCAATGCTCCTTAGGTTAAAAATGCAGCTCCAGGATTTTCTCTAAGCTGCTTTCTCTGATCTTCCCCCAAACTAAGTCAGTCCTAGCTATGCCTATAGCACCTAGGGTAATGACACCATGGTGTCACTTGGTGTGATCACTCTTTGGCTACCTTCTCTGTGTTCTCCTATAGACTATAAGTCCTCAAGTATAGGAGCCAAGTCACACATCTATACCCTAGGCTTCCTGTGGGTATTAAGTAATTATTAATTATAGGAATACATTGATACAAGGTGCTATGCTCAAATTTCATATTTTGATGTTATAATTCTAAGTACTTCAGGGTATGGGTATGTTTAAAAAGAGAATTAAGGTAAAGTCATTAGAGTGGGCTTAAAACCAGTGTAGTGACTGCGTTTTATAAGAAGTTAGGACAAAGACACACAAAACAAACCCAGGTGGGGATACAGTGGGATCTAGTTAAGCTAAGAACAGGCCTCCTCAGAAGAATGCAACATTGCTGTGTCCTTGACCTTGGACTTTTAGATGCCAGAACTGTGAGGAGATAGATTTTTATTATTTAGACCACAAAGTTCATGGTACTTGGTTTGGAAACTTTGGTCAAAACATACATAAGGTAATGACATCTAAATGTTAAAGTAGGTTTAAAATCCTAATAAACCAATAGAAAACAAGAGCTAAAAATATACTTTGTACATGTCAGATATGTTTCTACTCATTTTATGTTAATTAAATTAAATGGCAACTTCTAGTGGGAAAAGGAGACACTCATCAGTGTTGAAGTTAGAAGTTAAGCTCTATTTTTCTGACTCACTAGATACATGGTGTTGATACAGTATTGAAATTGTTTCTGAGCCCTTGACTTCATATATAATTCAAAGATTTAAATTTTTTATTAAACATTAATTAAAATGTATCTAGTATGTATTTCATTTGCTCCTAGTAGTAGTACTACTTATTAAAATAAATAAAATATAAAACTGCAAAAGTGTTTTTGTGATGCTATTATGTGGTTGGATATTTATTTTACATGTAATTTTCTCTACTGGGTCTAAAAGGATATTAGCAGTTACAAGTTGAGCAGCACTAATCTGAAAATTTGAAATCTGCAGTACTCTAAAATTGAAAACTTTTTTGATTGGTGATGTGATTACAACAAATGGAAAATCCCACATCACGTAGCTTTAATATGCACAGGCACAAATGAATTTCATGTTTGTACATGGCTCCTGTTCCTAAATTCTCTCATTATGTATGTGTAACTATTCTAAAGTTAGAAAAAAATCTGAAATTTGAAGCACTTCTGCTGTTAAGCATTTTTGGTAAGGGAAACTCCAACTGTGTCTTGATTTCCAAACAACTAAAGTATTTTTAAGGGTTGTGATAAAATTAATCATAGAAACCACAAGTTTTTTATACCATAAGTTATGCTGTTATTAGTAGCAGATACAATACATGACTGAGCCCATGACTTCATATGTAACTCAAAGATTTAAAATCTTTTTATTTTAACATTAATTAAATTGTACCTGGTATGTATTTCATTTGCTTCTAGTAGTAGTACCACTTATTAAAAATAAATAAAAATAACAGATAAAACTGTAAAAGTGTTTTTGTGATGCTATTCTGTGGTTGTCTTACTAAAATAAGTCATGGATCTATGACTATCTCTTACTGTTTCTGTGATATATATATATATATATTATATATATATATTATATATAATATATATATACATATACATATATATTTTTGACAATTTTACAGCCAAAAATTATAGTCTCTATGGTCATTTGCATTTTGGTGACAAGTGGGGTTTTAATATTTAATATCTTTGAAAAAGATATTATTTATTGTTGTCTATTTTCACTTAATAAAAGTGTGAGATATACATAATATGATGTGATATATATATATATATATATATTGGACATGTTGATGCATGCTTTACATGCATATTTCTAACTTACATATCTCTTAATTCTATTCATGGCTTTTTATGAAAGCATCTTCAGTTTTATATATGCATATATATACATATAAATTCATCAATTTTTCTTGAGACTTTTTGTTAAAAAGATATAATCTACGATAAAACTACACATATATCTGTATATAGTGATTTATGCTGCTTTTCTATTTTACTTTTGTATATTTAACCTAATGAGTACCGTAGGACTCAGTGTATGGACTGAAAAATAGATGAGAGTCTATTTGGTTCAGATGTGTAGCAGCTGGTCTCACTGTCATTTATTGTGCAAGTGTACATTTCCCTTTGGAAAAGAGTGACATTCCTCCACTATCCATTTATTTAATTACTTAATTCACAAGTAAAAGTCATACATGTTTATCATGTACAAATGGTGTTTTGATGTGCATATGCATCTTGGAAAGTTAATCAAGCTGTTTAATACATGCTAGGCCTGGTGTAGCCACTTTTTGTTTGCTGGTGGTGAAAACACCTCTATATCTTCCTTGCCTCCAGCAGCTCTCATTTCCTTTCTTCTACCTTGTCATCTATTTTTGTTCTTAGCTTTTGTATTTCCAATTCAGAATGTTTCTCCTTGACCTTGGAAGGCTTATGTGGGACTATGTGCAATTTTATTGGAGCATTTTTCTTCTGTGTTCCGTGGTTGGTTCTTTTGGCGAGAGCTGGGTTTTCACCATGTGTGTTTTCCCTTGTTGCAGTGCTGCCTGGTAAAGGATGCTTGTTTATGGCTGGCTGTGTACTTTGCAAACTTCACAGCTCCTAGCTCAAAATTATTTTGCTGTGATGGAAGCACTGAAAGAGAGCGTTCAATAGATACTGAGCTGCAGACTGATCTGAGCAGGAAGTTCTGGGTGCTGCTGAACAAGTATAGGCCACGGGAATGTGTTGTACCTTTAAGGAGCTAGAAGAAAAGACTTTGAATCTTTTCTCCATAAAGAATGATCAGTGTTTGAAAAGTTAGATATGTTTAGCCTAATTTAAGAACACACAGGCATTGAAGCATTACATGGTGCCTTTTTAATATGTACAATTTTATGTTTTTGTGTATGACTCAAAATAATTTTTAACAAAGATTGTTAATTCAGTTTGCTCTTTTAGCTTTTTGTTTTATTTTTTATTATTTAACTTCAATTTTTATTAGTGTATGTTTGCAGTACATCACAGTTGTATTTGTTTTGGGGGATTGGTACACATATATAGCGTATCTGAATCATTTATATTCCTTTATTCTTGTATTGGACATATTTGATTGTTTGAACAATTTGGTGAAGTAGTAATTCCTTCTTACAAATGCACTGCATGGCAGAGGGAAGGGATATCAATATCATCCCATTTTAAAATGATGTTAAGTGTCAAAACATTTAAATGACCTTTATAAATTCACATAGTTATTGGTATCACATTTGGGTCCAAGTTATATGTTAACTGACTTCCTCATTTTTTCTACCTCAAGATCATGATTGTAAATTATTTTATACTTAAAAAACCATAGTGAGATATTTGGCATTTTATATTCTCTAGTCATTTTATTTTTAGATACTATTTGGTATTTTTCTGAAGGCAACTTACCATCTCCACTGCTATTTGTCTCTGTATATGTTTGTGTAACCCTGATGATAGCCTAATATTTGTTGAGTGAATGAACAAAGAGTTTTACATGCTCTTAATGTTAGAGCTTGATATCTCATATATATGAAGAATTTATCTTAAGTAGTATTGAAAAATCTTGTTATTTTTGTCTAAAAGGCAGGGAAAACATTTTTTTCTGTGTAACAAGCCCTCTTTTGTCTTTTTCTGCTGCTTTTTTTCTATGAGACTTCTGGGTTTTGTCCTTTCTTTAGTCACTTTCATTCCTCTCTTTCTCTATGTTTTTCTTCTTTTTCCTCTCACACAGAAACAGACCTAGTGATGATGAATAAATATTAAAGTATCAAGTTAGCTCTGTGTTGAGTAAAGTCGCCAGGCTTTCCCATCATTTTATGTCCATGTAAGTAAACAATAAAATATAATTTGAAAATATTTAGTTTCTGACTGTTCATAAATATAATGAGTATTACAGAAATGGAGCTAATTTACCTTTCTAAGATGCAAGAACAGGCTATCTATATTCCATAACAGTCACTGCTCAAGTATGGTTAAAATTAATAAATGCAGAAAAGAGAATTTTAAAAACTCATTTATTTACCAAATGTCTACTCTGTATTAAGTTCTGAATCACTGTTTTATACTATCAAATTTAATCCTTTCAGTGATTTGCATGCCACTCAGAAGCATTTGGAAAAGCTCAGATTAAGAAAGAGTAATCACCTGTAAGCGTCATTCTTGGGGTCAAGGAAGCGCCTAGCTGGAAAGAAGGTCTGACAGATAGCAAACCTTTCTCTTCCATCAAAATGTACAGAACGGGTGAGTATTCCGATAAGATCTCTAATTATGGTATTTATCTGTGAAAAAAAGAGGTCATGTCTCCATATGTGTCTGCCTGAGCATATTAGAAGAATTTTCTAAGATAATTTTTTGATACTCTTATAAAATCCTTTCTCCAATGAAAAGAAACAGTCCTTTGAGTGCTTCTTCATTGTGGCATTTCTTATCTTGTCTGCTGCAGGCTACTGCATCTAAACCCCTGAAAGTTACTGATGGATTGTAGGTCCAAATGAATTATGTTTGTCTTCTGCATTATGACTTTTCAGGAGAGCAAACATGGCATATTGTGGCTAACAAGCCCTTCACCAAGAGGCAGCACGGTTCGCCTTGTTAGTTTGTTTGGTATTGTACAGCCCAGTTTCTAATAAGATGGTATTTCTGCTTAGTACTTTTCTTTATACGTCTTTAACAAATCAACCATTATTGAAAACTTGACTGGTGATGAAATTTTTTCATGTTTAAAATATATAAACTGTGTATGATTGAGTGAGGCAGCAGTTATCAGTTAGGGAAGGCCATAATCTCAATGTAAAATGGTGAAACTTAGGTGAGGTTTCCATTTAGGTCCGTTCTTATCAAGTGGGTTTAAGACTCTACATTTAGGTCTGTTTTTATCAAATGAATTTAAATAAGATACAGTGTTGGCTAATTTAATATAATTTCCTAGATGATAATGATGATGAACCACTCTTATGGTAAATGATTAATATTCCTGTACAGATAACTATGATTTCAAATAAGTGCAAATTATTAAAACGATCTGAGAGAGCAAACTTTTTTTGCTTGTGTTTCGATAGATTGTTTCTCAGTGATTTGTAACTCTTTGTAACAACTATTATAATTTCTTAGTGCTAAAATAGGGTTAAAACTCAGCTTCCCAGAAATTCCCCTACTGAAGTTTAAGGATGTAGGTTTCTTGGAGTACCCACAATGTATTGATTTGGTAAATACAATCAGGGGAGAAACAAAATTTTCTAAGTTCCTTGGTGTTTCTAATACCTAAATAAGTTAGGAATAATGGTGCAGCTTGAACTCACTGAGATTTATTCAGTCTATATTGTGTGTTAGATACTATATAACACTATACGATGATATGCCTAACTGACAAAAGCCCTGTGAAATTAATATTGCTTTACAGTGTCCAGTTTACACATTTGGCAACCAAGGCAAAAGGCTAAATAATAAGGCTTAAATTATACAGTTGATCAGTGGTAATGATTGGATTTAGACCCAGGCAAGTTGATTGCCGACCTGGAACTGTTAAGCAATGTACTGTTACTACCATTCTATTCATAATAATACTCTACTGTGGAGCACATGTGTGTGTAAAAGGTTTTGTTTCTCCTGAGCTTCACCATATTGGCATTTTATTGGATGTCACTGCAACTTTACCTTGTCTTGTGGCAAAATCCAGTTTGAGTTAAGTTGGAGCCTGAGGTTTTTCAAATGAACAGTGACTGTTTTATTTATACAAAGACTATAGTAGTCTAATAATTAAAATTAAATTTTTGATTTCTCATTTTTCTTTAGCCTTCACACATATGTTTCTACCAATAATATAATATGAATAACACTGTGGGTTCTTATTATACTAGCTGTAATATCAACTATCTCTTTCTAGGGAAGCCATCAGGTATTCAGTGAATGACAGGGTCATTTAAAGAGATAAATTTGAACTTGCCACAATCAATAAAAAGAGACAATGATTATGTGTGCACATACTTTTACCTTTAAAAGTAACACATATCTTTCAACACTCCTCACAACTCATATAAACGAATTTATATGGATCCACAGGCCTCTTTACTACAACCGAGAACTTCTGATTTACCAACAGCAGTCACAAAGATTGGATTCGAGTGATAGGACTTATTCCAGCTACATTCTTTATTAAACCAACTCAAGAAATGTGGTGAGATCAGCCCCAAGCCACCTGAATTCTCATTTGCTTTGATATGAATTGGAAATGGCATCAAATAACTGTATCTATGCTTCCCAAAGGAATGTGGGAAGAATTTGATGCAGTGTATTTGGCAGTGCTATGAATTCTTTAGGGAGAGGTCTGAGGTGAGATATTATCATAATAGGCTTACCTTATCTGAAATATTAAAAAATAACTGACAATAGAAGGGCAAAGCTGTCTCATTGCTGGATGTTTAATATAAGTCCTTAGTAGCCTATGGGTAAATGAGCAGATTAGTTCAATGTGGTATCAGTAGGGAACTGTTTAATTATAATGGAATAGAGCACAAAGGGTAGGATTACTGTCCAGGAATAGCTGGAGATTTGTTTCATTTCTGTAGTTTTCCAAAGTTGCTGTTTCTCTCTCTCTCTGTCTCTCTGTCTCTGTCTCTGTCTCTCTCTCTCTCCTCTCTCTCTCTGTCTCTCTCCCTTACACACACACACACACACACACACACACACACACACACTTCCATATTATGGAAGAAACAGTGAAGGTGGGGGTCACTTCATGTCACCGCTAAGGAGGACATTCAGCCCCGAGATGATGCAGTGCTCCTGGCATCCTGCACCCTGGATCTTCCCTTAACTGTTCAGTTGATTCATGCACTGAGCCATCACCATGCCTGCGGCTTCTTCTTAAAGATACTGTACCAGACTTTGGAGTTCATCTTCTCTGAGCTTGAGTGTAGTTTAGCAGTGATTTCTAAGAGTCCCTGTGTTCCTCACTGAAGCTCTTTGGATTGAGACGATGTTAATATACCAGTCTGGGGTGAAATGAATAAACTGAGTGTGCGGTGCAGT
Source organism: Cavia porcellus (assembly GCF_034190915.1). Lineage (NCBI taxonomy): Eukaryota > Metazoa > Chordata > Mammalia > Rodentia > Caviidae > Cavia > Cavia porcellus. The sequence continues at coordinate 27,140,868 of NW_026947496.1, read as the reverse complement.
ATTTCATGTTCAGCCAGAGGGGAACAGATTCTACAGTTCTTATCTATGTGCATAACTGTTACAATCTTCATTACAGTTTTTCTGCCACCTTCATTGGTAAATTACAGTTCCCAGGTTTCTAATAATGATCCAAGTTGAGTTTTTAATGGCAGGCATAGTATACTATTTGCATAAATTGTCTCAACGTAGTGAAAATAAAATAGAGAGAAAGTCAAATTTCTTCGTAGATCAAATAATAATGTGGAAAGTTACTAGAAAGCTGGCTGTTTAGTTTTAGTACCTCTTTGGTGGAAGTCATTTTCTACCTTATAAACATATATTAAGATTCCTCAACAAATTATGCAAATTCTGGATGGACTTTATTTATTTGTATTAAACACACCACTGGGTTTACTGTCTCATTAAAAGCTAGCACTCATCACTTCCTGGGTGATAGATGATTTTCATTACACATTTTCTTTTAAGGCTATTTGAAAAGTAGGGGTCGTCTTTGGCTAATGAGCTTCCAGTGACCAGAACTGCATCCTGTGGTAAGGTACTTTAGAACTTGATTAATTGGGAGACCAGCCCTGGTTTATTCTGTAGGCATCATTCATAAATCATTCCCAGGGGGTGTCAGCAAAATATTCTACGTATTACTGCTGGAAGAGGCTCTCAAGCACATTCACAACTATTGGAAATGAGCTCTATTATTCACATATGAAATTGTTTCTACACATCTATACTCAGAATTAGTCCAAATATAGGGACACCAAATGCTTTTACTTGATGTATGGGTAGACATTCTTTCATTGGGGAGATAAATTACTAAATGGAAATATAAATCACCAGTCATCAATTCCAAAACAATGATAATGATTGACACAAATGTTTAACCAAGGTGAGCAGGAAGAATTAACTTGAGCAACTAAGATATTTTTTGGAATCTTGCTTCTTATTTTCCCAAGATGCTTTACAATTCTGCTTTGGTTTTGCAATGAAATCAATAGGTTTAGAAGGAAGATAACTTTTCTACCATTGTTAGATGTTTGTGTTTTCAGTGGGAAGTGATAACAGCCTTTTGAAAGTATTTCCAATGTTAAAAAATTTTGATGGCATCTATTTTTTTAAAAGAAGTCATACTTGATCAATATCTCCATGGAACCTGTTTAAGATTTGCTGACATCTAACCTAGTAATAATCTGTAATTGACATAGCATTTCCTCTGCATGAGTGGAATATAGCAATTAAAAAGAAGGAACTTGTGCTCCACTCCTGAGATATCACTCTCATTACAGTCATTTTGCAGCTAATTAAGCAGGAGGTCAAGTTCATTATTTTAGGATAAGATATCAAGTCTATGGCTAAGACGCAAAGCTTAGAATCTTAACATGCAGTTCACAATTAAAAATATGGGATTTAAAAAGCAAAGGAATTAACTAAGAGTAGACTTCATGGCTTCTGAGTTCTTGGGCAACATAGTGCCAACTTGTTCCTCATTATCTTGACCTAGGAAATCTAGGTGATCACCATGTGGGACTCTAAACAGAAAAGCCAGAGGCTGACTCTTGAGTTCCTTGGTGGTGCGAAGAAGCAGGGATGGTTGGAGTCCTCTGGCCCTGAACTGAGATGTATCCTGCCAGGCTGCCATCAAGTCATTTAGGGGTGATGTCTCCTCTTTGTGTCTTATGTCTTCTCCAGCATAACTTGGGAGAATACATAGACAAGCTATTAACCTCCATAGGCCTCAGATTCCTGTGCTGTAAAATGGGACCATACATTTGGATTCCTCTATTTCATAAGATTTCTGGAAATATCCTTTGAGGCAACAGATATCACATTGCTCCTTAAAATATTAAACACCTACTGCACACTTATTTTTAGACCTTTTAATGTAATATCAGATTGAAAGGTTTTCTCTCTTAAATAAACTTCTGTCATTTGATAATCAAAGATTAGTTAGCATGCACATTAATAGAACTCTTTTGAAAGTGATAAATGTTACCACAGGTTACCAAAGTATAGAATTTGTTTTGTGATTTTCCACTATATTTTCTGGATAATTGCATATGAATACAATGAAAAATGAAAAAGCTTTGCCCAGTCTGATGTCAGTAGGTATATCTGAACTCTTATCTCCTGTTAGGCTAACTTTTAGATCTATTTGGGTGCCCAAAGCTCATGCCTTTTCAAAGTCCATTCTGTAGACGTGCTTGTAGATACTGGTGGCTCATTCTTCTCTACAGCCTGCTTGATGGCAAAATGACCTTCCTTTGTCATCCTTTATCCTTCTTCTTGGGAGTCATTTTACTGGGCCTGGAGTAGAAAGTAGTGGAAATCTGCCCTTTTAAAGGAAGACTTGGGATTGCTTTTAAAGTTTACTAATACAAAAACTACCTGAAGAGGGTATATAATGGAATTGGGTAGCATTTTAGGTAATTCTCAATTATGCCTGGAAAATGACACAACATTTCAAATCAGATTTTTATAAATAAGCTTGCAAATTCTCAAGAATTTTTTTAATACACCAATTTTGACTTGGTTATCCATATAGGACTTTCTATGAGACTGTAGGTCCAAAAAAGAATGATGTGAGCTTGTATGTAACAAATCTGGAAGTGAAAAGTTGATATGTTCTAGCCTGAGAGAGCCCATCAAATTAAACATGAATGTAGAATGTTGGAGCAATAAATCACATTGCAGTGAATTTTTGTTAGAACTTCAGAGTAGAAAAGAACATAGGCACATTAGTCTCATTTCCTTTCAAAGATTTATCAAAAGGATCTCAATATCTAAAGGCAAATCTAAACCTAGAGTATAAAAACCAGCAACAAATGTAGCCTTGGAAAAGCCATTACCTAATTTCTCCCAAACATATTTAATGTTTTGTTTCTCCAAAGTTGCCACTTTCATTTACATGCATTTAGCTCCACAGCAATTCTCCATTTACGTACCACATTTTAAATGCTTTAGTTAAAGACATGATGGGGCTCTGAGTTGTGTCAAATACATCCTTGACACCTGTGTAAATGTTTCACGTGAGAATTATGGAATGACAACATAATTAATTTTCTATTGAAGAAAGCTTAATGGATCATAGAAAATGTCCAAATTGACATGTGTAATTTCAATGCATGGCTCTTAGTGCTTCCCTAAAGGTGTTTACTTACCCTAAATGAGGTAATACTACAAATAGCAATTTACATTGCTTTGTTTATTTACTCAATTTTGTTATTTCCTGCCCTGCATTTTCAGTTTGCTACTGAAAACCTAAGGCCATTTTCAATATTTAAAAAAGCCTCACATGATCAAATAAGGGGACACTATTTTTTTCTTAATCTATCAATGTTAAGAATATTCTTGAAACACACTATGTAATTGACTATCTGTCCTGGGACTGATTTATTGCTTCTGTTAGCCTGAAGTGTTACAACTATTGAGCTACTTTAAAATTTCCTGAAAATAGAGGTACTTTAAAAAAATAATTGCTTGAATCTTGGAAAAATGAATTTTAAAACTTCTTTTGTCTTTTTCAACCTATCTCTTTTCCTCACAGTAACAAAGAATCCACATTTGATATATCCCAACTGACAACTATTGTTTTCTTTAGTCTGCTTATCATACAGTTCTTCCTACTCAGCTTTTATCAACTCATACTCTGTCTACAACTGTTATTGCAAGTAGCCTCCAACTTTTGGCTATTGTAGACCTAGATTTCTAAAGTTTCAGAAATTTGAAAAATGAATGCATCGACACTGTACATATGAAACCCTTGGATGGCAGTATTTTAAAAAAAGAAAACATAGCCTGATGATGGTAAGGTGATGTTTTCAGGGCATTTGTGATATCCTTCTGATACAAACAGGTTTCAGGTCTTTATGAAATGCTGGCAACAGCTGGTGAACCAGAAGGGGACATCTACAGGGACAGAACATGTAGGACAGGAGGGTAAGATGATTTTATACAGACAGTGACTACTATTTTTGGCTGTAAATCAGGGTAGTTTCCGACTTCCAGTTGTGACATCCACCTTAGCACAAAGGCCGGGTCTCCCTAGTCCTGTGGGTACAGTGGGCATGGATGCCTCTTCAGATTCACCCTGCACTGTCCTCGAGAGCTGTCTTGTTGAAGACTCCATCATCTGCACCTCCTTACTCACCATAGTTCACCTGTCTCTGCCAACAGGAAGAGCTGGAAAATACTGGGGCTGGAGAGAGACAGAACCCCATTCTTGCTCTCTCCTTGCCCCACTGGATCAGCTTTTTATAGCCACCATTCTACCATCAATGGCCTGTTCCTCCAGCCTTGGTTTCTCTTTGTTGCTGGCCTCTTCTCTAATATCCATTAATCTTGGAAACCTGCGTAAGCAAACTCTGCATTCAGGACTCTTCCTCTGGATGGAATGCTGTTTCCCATCCTTAGCTCTGTCATGTAAGTATCAGAGTGACAGCATTTGTTCTGCAATGCTCTTCGGGCTTATCAAAGGTGACTGAGTCATTGTGGAGCTGTACTCCTTCATGGAGTTGTACTCAAAAAAAGTATCTTTACTGTATATATGAGGACCACAAGTCACTGGGGCTGTCTGTGGCTTTGTTTCAAAACTGAATGTGCTGTTAGGAGGTAGGGTCTGGTCAGAAGAAGTAGATCACTGGACACTGAAGAGGTGCATCATCCTCCCCCCGCTTCTTTGTCTGCTCCCTGCTTGCCATAAAATGAGCTTGGGCAGCTTCCCTCTGCCAGACCTTGCCATTCGCCCTTCCTGTGTTGGAGCCAGCTGACTATGGATGGAAACCATGAGCCAAAATAAATGTCTCCTTCTTTAAACTGCCTATTTAAAGTCTCAGTGATTAGAAAGCAACTAAGACACGAAGGCTACCAAATGTTATTAAGAAACACCAGAAGCTAGGAGAATGGCTTGGAGCATAGTCTTTCTCTGAACCCCAAAAGAAACAACCCTTCACATCTTAATTTCAGACTTCTGACCTTCAGAAATGTGCATGAATAGTTTTTTTGTCATTGTAAGTACAAGGTTTGTTATGGCAGCCCTTGCAAACAGAGGCAGTCGTGCTTTTACATTTATTAATAATAGAGGAATTAATCAATTCTTTCAGTTGATATAAATGAGTGGAGTATCCCAGAGTACAAATATTTAAGCTATAAACCTACACAGAGACATACATTTTCTTAATATGTGACAATATATGAGGTTGCTCTGTATAATATAAAATGTCATATTAGATATCTGCATGCTCTGTTATAGACCTTAGAGATGATATGAAAATATCCTCATCTCATCATTTTGCAATGCATACAGAAATTTCCAGAGATAAAGAATTTTGTTCAGCATGACACCAGAAAGAATATGAGTTCTTTTACAAGCTGATAAGTGAGACTGTGTAATGAGGCCTATGATATAATCTTGTTTCATTTGTTTCCTCCTTGAAGATGGAGTTGATACTTAATATTATTGTAAGCATTTCTTAATACTTTTGTGTTTTTCTTAATATTTTTCCTTAGATCCATTATACTTTAAAGTGTGTAACTTTCATCTCTCATTGATGGATTATATTTTATCTCATATGTCATACAAAATTTTTAAAAGTTGATCCATTGAAATCCTAGATAGAGTTGTGCTGCTATTGGAGTTGTACTCTAGTATCCCCTTTCCTGCTATGTATTATTATTTATAGAAAGGTAGGAAGAAACTCTATTGTTGTGTGTGTGTGTGCATTTGTGTTGGGATAATGAAAAAAATAAACTTTTGTCCATGGAGAAATTTTTTCTTCAATAAAAAATTTTTAAAGGTCAAAAGCCTAGGTAGGAAAATTTCCTGCTCCTATGTCAGGGAGTTTGGAATTTTAAAGTGAATGATCCAGTGTTTGTTTTTCTTTACTCCTGCAGCTCTGCTCACGTTATATTTCTAATTAGGAAAATTAAAATCCATTGGCTTCACTTTTGATTTTCTCATGGCAAAAGCACCCCCTTTGCATCTTTTTAAAGCCACACTTCACAGAACATTCTTAAAAAGGAAAATCTCACACCTTTTCTTTTTGTATGTCTCCTGCCATTCTATTTTTCCTAACGCTCTGTACATGGGCATGGTGTAGATCTCCACCCCCTCAGACATAGCCTTGCCTACAAAAATGATGCTTGTAATAATAATAATTTCTTAGGCAATGAAACAAATATCTTCTGACTATCTTTAAGTGATACAATGCTGAGAAGTGCTCAAATTTCAGTTTCTTTATGAGTGACGTAGAGATTTGGGAAGTAATTATTTTATCTCTGTAGGCTTACTAAAAATTCTGTTCAGAAGTTGTTCAACCCGTAAAGGAATGAGAAATTTCCTTTTCCTTTCCTTTGTCTCTGTTTTTTATAGTCAATCAGTATAATAATGGAGTTGTCATTTAAATCAGTTGACTTCTTTGCTGCTTTGTAACAAATATTTCTGTGCATGTCTTAGCAACTTTTTCTTAAGATCTCTGATTAAGGGCACAGATTGTAGAAGGTTGCTGAAGATCTCAAGAACATAGGAGATATAATTCCTTTCAGATTCAGATCTTCAGTTTTTTTTGCATGTAATTCTCTTTGCATCCAAGTGACTACAAATTCAGTTCCTTAAAAATATGTTTCCCGGCTTCTGGGAACTCCATAGGAATAGTGTTGTATGTGAAGTTGACAGAATTATCTTTTCTTCTTCCAGTGGAATGATTATAACATGGTTATCAGGCAAATTATTACCAGGAATTACATGACAATTCCTACCTACTGCTTTCATTTTTAAGATTCAGCAGTGTTTAGGATTCTCCAAACAACAGAGTAGAGGTCTGGGATATTATCCTTATTTTGTAGTGCAAGAATTCCAGATAACAAATGGAAACATTTCTTACACAAGAACCACATTGAAAAGACAATGAAGATTTTCTGTGCCCTAAATACGTAAGTGTATATCTCAACATGCCCTTAAGAAAAACAAGAAAGATCAAGGTTTTTTAAAAAGAGAAAAATCAGTATGAATTAAGGAAAATTGTATTTATATAGAATTAATAAAGATTTTCTGTGACAGTTCAATGCTTTTGAAAATGACTTTTTTGTATGACCTAGATGTAATGAATGTCTTGTTTTTTGAAAGTCATTAGCAGTCATGATGCCACTTTTACGATAGGGCAAGCTTTCAGTCTACGTGCTATGAATACAGGTATGAGAGCTCAAATTTGTCTACTACTGTGTGCCCGATTTCAGAGAGCAACTATCTGAAGACAGACTTTCTATGGCTAGTAAGCAAGGACTGAAGACCCTAGCACCATTGATATGAGGAAGAAACAACATACAAATACATACAACCAAGGCTACATCTGCAGAGAACCATTTAAACTGCACTCTCCAATAATATGTGAACGATGGATGAATGGATGGATTAACCCAGTCAAGCAATCTGTTAGTTCAGTATATTCACTTATAAATTTTTAAAATTTATTTTATAGAGAATAAAACCAAGAAAAATAAAACAGAATAAAGTGAATCAAAACAAGAAAGTGTGACACAGGATTTCAAAACAAGATAATACGAAATCAACGATTCTCATCATAATGTCTTTTGTTGTTTTCAAGATAGCTGCCCATACCTTCAGACATAGTAAAATCAAACAAAACAGAAACAGAACAGAACTAATAAAAACAAAATAATGAATGCAGTACAGGACTTCAAAACAAAATAATGGTAAATCTAAAATGGCTACCATAATGTGTCTTGTTATCTTTGTAATAGCTGTCCATGCCATCAGATACAACAATATCAAACAAGATAAGACAGAATAAAACCCAACCATGAGAATGATACAGAATTTCAAAACAAGATAATAGGGAAATAACAACAGCCACCACTTTCAGAAGGAGACCCCCATAGATGCTACATTGTATATTGTTATCCTTTGAATAGAGGATCAGGCTGCTGGTTTTAAGCTTGCAAAGTCAGGGAAACACTAAATATTACAAGCATTATGTTGTATTTTAGCTCAGCTATCATCACAGCCTGTGTTTCTCTGGATTATCCAGTCACTTACTAGGGGTGGGGGAGACATTGGCTCTTTTTGTCTCTCTGCCTAAGGGGCTGGCATCAGGCTCTCTCTCAGTCAGCCTGTGCATGGTGCTGACTGACAGGAGGTATCACCTTCTTGTTGACTTCCTAAATTCATGCATACATCATAGCATCTTTTATTAATCTAATATAACCATTGGAAAGTATATAAAAAAATAGAATTTAACCACAGCCCTGCTACCTAGAGCTAACAACTACAACATTTTGATTTATTTTACTTGTGCTTTAATATGTATGGTTTACTATTTAAAAATAACATTGCTAATAAAATTCTATATTCTGCTATGTTTACTTGATATTTGATGTGAGTTATGTTCCCTCCATGCAATTATGCACGTTCCAGTTGATGCTTTCCTTCCATTATATCATACTTTACTGAAGGATTCCTGGATAGTTGATTATTTCTAATTTTAATATTGTTAATAGGATTTAGTATCCTTTTAAAATATATAAGCATTATATATATAATATATTTATATATGCTGCGATTATAATTTTAGAGAGGGGAAATTTAAGAGAAAGAAGACAGAAATCAATAAACATGTGTTTTCATAAGACAGTGCCAAATTGTCTTCCAACAAGCCAACATCAATTTATACTCCTCATGACAGTGAACAAGAACATCTGTCTCTCCATAATTTCACAAGTTTTAAATTCTTTTAAATATTTCAAAAGTCAGTTTTACATAAAAGACATGAAAATGTGGAGAAGTGATCCAAATTTCTTTCGCAGTTGGTTGTGGGACAAGAGGTGACCATGAATGCCTGCACCGGTGAGGAGACAGACTGAACCTTGAAGGGGAAATCAGAAATCTCATTTTAGGAAGAGAGAACTGTTAAGGAAGCCAGTTTCCTTGGAAGAGAAGAGGAAAGTTGAACTAAGACAGAAACAAGAAATGAAGAGAAGTGATGGAAGAAAACTTTCAGAGCACTTTTGACAGGTATCTGTGTGTAGAAGAAATGACTTCTTACTTCTAACTGAGTGAGTAGGGAACATCCAAAACATAGGTAAAGGAACAGAGCAAAGGAGGGAATGGAAAGGGAGAGTTGGCAGGGGTGGCTGTGCGCTCCAGGTTTCCCTGCGGAACTCCATGTGCAGGTCCTCAGATGTGCTCTTTTAGCAAACACCCTGCACCCTTGTCCCTTGTATCAGTCTTAAGCGTGTAATTTATACCTTTCAGAGCTGGATAATGAATTTATGCTACAAGCTATATGTATCATAAACTGTTATGGAAACTGATTCATTTAAACATTGTTCTGATTTATGTTATGGGCACATAATGAAAGTATATGAGTATGACAGTGTTTCAAAAATATGAATAAATTATGAATAAAAGTTATTGTAAAATTATTTGCTCATCAATACATTATGTTAGTATTTAAGATACTTTTATTATTTAAGAGTATTACAAGTTTCAGAAATATTTAAATTCTAGCTGTGCATGGTGGTGCACACCTATAATCCCAGCCCTCAGGAGGTTGAGGCAGAAAGGTTGTTGCAAGTTTGAGACCAACCTGGGCTGCAAAGTGAGCTCGATGCCAGCCTGAACTGCATAGTGAGATTCTGTCTCAAGAAAAGACAAGAAAAAAGCAAAAGGAAAGAAAGGATGCATTTAAATTCTAATTTTTTTGGGTAAGTCTTTTAAGGTAAATTTGAACATTAAAAACATATGAAGAACAATATAAAGTTCAAACAAATAATTTTTATGTTTTGATAAATTATATAAAAATAGTATATTAAGTGGACAGTAGAAAACTTTAACATATATGATAGTATTAGAAAAAAGATAGTTGGAGATTAGCTCAGTGGCATAAGTGCCTGCCTGCTTGGCGGGCACGTGGTCTTGAGTTTGATCTCTGATACAAAAAAAAAAAAAAAACCCAAAAATTATTAATTTCTTCAGATTGCCTCAAATATTATAAATTCAGAGAGTGCAATTTCTTTTATAGGAAAAAATTATGACATCATTATGGTTTTCATATGTTTTTTCCTAATCTTTCAACTTTATTACAGTCATGCATCACAGAAAGTTTGTATCAGTGCCAGACCATGTATTCAGGATATGATCACAAAGTATGGTGAATATTTAATTTAAAAAATTATTACAGTAAAGGAGACCTTGCCATTAATCCCCCTCAAAATATTTCCTCTCACTTCTAACACACTTTTCCCATTGTTCTTATTGTTTTCTGAAGCAGCTCTTTAAGTATCTTTAGTGCGCTATCATGGTTTTCTCTGATTCCAGAAAGGATTCAATATATTTACTTTCATGGTCATTTTGGCTTCAGAGAAGAACCACAAGTTGCACGCTGCCAGATCACATGAGTAAGGGGAATTCAGGCATACAATATTTTTGACAGAAATGTCTATAAACTTGTAATACTGGGCTTATATTATCGTATTTACTGGTGGTGTAGTCTACTTACTTTGTGTAAGTACATACATGGGAATTGCACAAAGACACAATCACTTAGCCATGCATTCTTAGAATCTGCCTCTCCATGTTATCAAAAGCATTTAAACATTTTTTACTTTTCTCTTACATACATATTAGACTATTGACTTCTCGTGACTAGTAAAGGATAAATTCTGATATTGACAATGTAAATTGTGTCAGAAGGTCAGAGTTGTTAAAAAAATAATTTTCCTCATTCTCTTTGGAGCAAAAGCTGAGTGGTATTAGTAGGAATAGAGATCACTTACTTTAGAGTTCCTTGATTGTCTGTATTATGTGGGTGGGATCAAAATTATACACTGAGAATTTAACTAAAATGTGTATGAGACATAGTTTTATTCATTCTTGGAAATATTTCTGATTTTCTTTCTGACAACTCTTTGGGTTTTGATCCTTGGTACATTTTTATCAGAGATTTCACATACTTATAAAATGGTAATTAGATAGAAAAAAGATATTTAAATTATCACAGAGTTGCTGTGCATTTTGGAGAGACTATAGTATAATTGTTCAAATGAGTTGCTTTCAAATATATTCCTCCCTGGATACCACATGAGAAGCTACCACCATATTACTAAATTTTAGCCATTTCAGACTTTAGCTCTTGAAAAACTGAATGTAAAGAAGAATATAGAAGAAATTTGAACTTTCTGTACCAAATTACTGAAATTACAGAAGAAATTACAGAAAAACTATCTACAATAATACACTCTTTACATGTTTAGACTGAGTTGTCATAAAGTTAACAAAAATCCATGCTTTGACTTGACTCTAGGTAGCGTCACCTGAAGGTTTATGTGCTAACCAGTTGGTCTACAGCATCAGTTGTGTTGGGAGGTGCTGTGAACCATTCAGAGATGGATCTACTGGGAAGTGTTTAGGTCACTGGGGATATAGCCAATAAATTCCTCTGAGTTACTGTTTTTACATTTCATTTTTTACATTTGACCTAATCTTAAGATATAAATGAGGTTTAGGTGATATTTAGCAAGCAGAAGATATATAGTACACTAGATAAATGATAAAAGTTTGGATTTCAAAACGGCTACTGTAAATATTATTGTAAAATAGTCTAAGCCAATTTTGAAATGTTACAGCTTTACACTAAGTATTATTCTGTAGATGCGGTAAATCAGTTTCCTATAAACTATTTTAAAGAAAAAATAATTATAAATCTTTTGCATTTATTCCATGTACTGCGTCATTGCTGGAGTTGTGATATTTGTAAGAAGCTAACCTTATTCTTTGGATCCCTCTGTTAATATGAGGAGGATTTGATACAGATACAATGCTTAATTTTACAGACTGACTTATGTCACTTGGATACTTAACAAAGATTAATTTAGAATCCAAAAACTAAACAATATTTTGTTAGTCTAAGCATTCAAACATGAAGTATTGGTTTTATAAGGATTTTAGAATAGCTAAGGATATATAAATATAAGCATATGTAATACAATTTAAGAACTCCCCATCTCCCCGATTTCCCTCAAAATGAACAACTATTAACACTTTGGCATAGGTAGGTTTTAGAAATATAAAGCATGGTAAAGCTAAGATTTTCATTTACAGCCTTGAAAGCATTTTCTACTATTTGATTTCTTGATGATAATCCCATTCCTGGAGTAAGATAGAATCTCAGTGTTATTTGAATTTGCATTTTGCTAATGAATTGATATACTGAACATTTTTCATATGTTTAGAAGTCATTTGTAGTTCTTTCAAAAAGTGTCTATTCATTTCATTTGCCCATTTTTTGATTGGGTCTAGGGGTGGAGGGAGTAAATGCTTTTAAAATTTTTAAAAAATTATTTTGAAGGTAGTAAAATACAACAGAACAAGATGGAACAAAGCCAATTGAGATGGTATAATGAAATTGGTACAGAACTTACAGCAGGTTATGGGATTAACAGTATTAGGTACCATAGTGAATCTTGCTATCTTCACAATAGTTGTTCTTTCAATTGTGTATAGCAGAATCAAATGAAATACAGAACATTATAGAACTTATCAAAACAGAATATTGAATAGAACAATACCATTAACCAGAACAAAGCAAAACAGTGATAAAGATATTTGTTTTCAAAGAGATGTTTTTGCTATATTGCATATGGTCAACCTCCCAAGAGATGCTCAGACCTCTGGCTCCCATTTGCTAGCTGGAGGGAGGGGGTGGGATGGGATATTTGATTCTCAGTCCCCTGGCTAGTAGGTTCACAGCCATGTATAAGGGAGGTGAGCTTGGTTTTCTAAAGCCCCGAGTTCCAATATGGCATGGATCTCAGGAGACACTGGGTGGTTCTTGCCCCTGGGTGGCTGCAGCTTGCCCAAGCCACAGCTGCTTAGAAGAGAGGCGAGCTGGATGCTTGGTTTCCCAGTACCACAAGTTCCAACATGGTGCATGTCTCAGGAGATGCTGGTGGTTCTTCCGCTGGGGCAGCTGCAGCTTGCCCGAGTCACAGCCACTTACCAGGAAGGCAAGCTGCTTGCTTGGGTTCCCAGTGCCTTAAGTTCCAACATGCCATAGTTCTTGGGAGATCTCTCCCTAGGGTGGCTGCAGCTTGCCTGAGCCAAGCTGCTTACCAGGGAGGTGAGCTGGTGCTTGGTTTCTGGCTTAGTTACTTTTTACTAGTTTCTGAGACAAAATACCTGATGCACCAAGTTGGGAAAGGAAAGCTTTATTTCTTACAGTTTTTGGAGGTTCAGCCCATACTCAGTTGGCTCCAAGGCAGGGTGGCATGGCTGGGCTGCAGTTTATGGTGGCTGCAAACAGCAAGGCAGAAACCAGCAAGAGAGCGAGACACACCTTCTTCCTGCCATTGCATTACATCCTGGCTCCACTTCTAGGCCAGTGTAGCACTCACACCCCCAATCCAAGCATTAGACAATGAACCAATCACAAATGCATAATGCAAATGCACAGGGCCTGGGGGCCACCAACATAAACCACGATAGTTTCCCAGCATCCTAAGTTCCAATCATATATGTTTTTAAATTATTTGCAATTGAGAAATCATAGTCTTAAATATTTTTAATATTAAGTACATAGATATTTAATCACCTGGGAGGATGACTCTTGATTCTAAAAAATATAGATTGTAAAGGAAGTAGAGAGCGGACATATATTTAGGCTATGAAAGTCAAAGGTGAAAGTGAAGATTGTGCTAATTCTGAGGTACAGATTCAAAGTTGTCATAAAGGATTTAATAAAATTAATTTTATTTTGCAATAAGATTTAATGCATCTAGCATATTCTCTTAATTTATTTAAAACAAGCATTTCATATAATATAAACAGTTTCTCTGCTCTGGAGTCTAATGCATTCAGGACTCAGGAGTTAATTAGTAACTATGGCAACTCTCAGGACTACTAAGGCAAAATGTGGTGGGGATTGCTTGACTGACAATAGAGAGCTCCTGAATGTGCTTTCAGCTTTCATGGAAAATAATAAGCTAATCAGCTCTCTAAAGGAAGATGATGTTCAGGGACTGAGGGTGTGACACTGCATTTACTTTGACCTTTTTAAAAAGCTCTTTTCTTCTTAAAATCTCCATATAAACCAGCAAGTAGGTCCAGCTAAACATTCCTCACTGTGATGTTAAAAGGGAAAAACCAACAGATAATGCAAAACAAAATGAGGAGGTGTTTTTGGACACTTACCTAACAGCATAGTGTTTTGTGTTGCCCTGTGAAGCCTTTTATCTGCATTGACCATAAAATAAGATCATTTATCTAGAAGTTTAAATATTCTATTTGCAGGTGTTTTAAAAATGTCATTTCACAAGATAATGAAAGAAGAAACATCTTTAAAATGTCTTTTTAATCAAACTGATATTCTGGGTACAGTCACACATTTCTTTCAAAAAACCAACAAAACAAAACTCTGTAGAATTGTCCAAGATGGATATTAGTAATGAGTATTTTCACTTAAAAGTAGCCACAAGGTTAAAAATTCATAATTTCTCATGAATTTCTTGTCTTTAAACTGACCTGTAAGATTACTTTTCTGCAGCAAAAGTACATTTTTCTTAGGTTGGTACTTTCGCAAGAGGACTTTCGAGTTATGGTGGGATGTTTATACAAACTGAGCTCCTGAATCTGAAGCAATAGATGGTTGATGTATTTATTTAGAGCAGAAGTAAATTTATTCTTTTGAACAGCAACTATTTTGTTTATTCTTTGGAATATAAGCTGTTTTATTTTAGATAGATGACTTTTTTAATTGAAAAGTTTTAGATAGATAATAGTGGAGAGAGGTCCTTTGGAAAGGAGAAGGTGACCAAGTAGATGGAGGGAGGAAAGTAAGGGGAAGAAGATGAAGAAAAATTAAGACATCCTATGTACACGGACCATCTCCCCACAAGGAATGTGACTATGTACCACAAACATTACTAATAAAACAAATACTGAAAAATATTTTAGATGACTGCAGACTAACATTCAATTGTAATAGTAAACACCCATGTGCCCTTTTTCAGTTTATTATGATTTTTTTCTTAGTCCTGTTAAACTACAGGACTATTCACACCAATATGATCAGGATATGAATATTTGCTTCCTCACAGTGCCAATCACATTATCTGTTGTGCACACATCAACTTCCTACTGATTCTCACTCTGTAACCACTGAGAAACACAACTGCTGCTTATTTCTCTAATTTTTCAATTTAAGAACATAATATTCACTTCTATATGGTTGAAGAATCGTGCAGAATATAATTTTTTGTCTTGCCTTTTTCATCTGACGTAATTCTCTAGAGATTAATCAAGATTGTTATGCATATTTGCACTTTTTATTGGTTGAGTCTTACTCCATGGTGTCAATGTGTGATGAGTTAACACTTCACGTAGAGGAGATCATCTGGGTTGTCTCCAGGTTTGAGTTATTATGAATAAAGCTTATATAAACATTCATGTCCAGATTTTTGTGAGAACTCAGAAATCAAGCCTTCATCTCTGTGGCTGAAATGCCTAGGAGTGAAATTGTTAGATTGCACAATAACTGCATATTTAGTTTAAGAAAAACAAAACCAAAAAAGAACCAAGTGCACCATTTTCCATTTCTAGTGGTAATGTGTGAATTTTTTTATAGCCTTGTCAGCAATTTGTATAGTCATTGTTTTTCAATTTTGCCCTTCTGATTTTATATAGTGGTATAAAATGGTTTTAATTCATGTTTCTGTAAAAACTAATGGTGCTGAATAGCCATTCATGTATTATTTTCTATCTGTAGATATCCTTCAATGAAATGTCATCTTTTTTATATGTAATTTGTCTTTTACCCAGATTCTAATTGGATTTTTTTAGCCATTGAGATTAAAAAAGTTCTTTACATACATGCTCAAGCTACTGTACTGTACTATAGTAATTTTTGTCAAATACATAGTTTGCAAATAGTTTCTTCTGGTCTATGACTTGTGTTATAATTCTCTAACAAGTTTTACTTGAGTAAAACTTATTTTGATAAAGTCCATTATGTCATGAATCATCCTTTTGCTGATTAAGAACACTTTCCTTTCTTTAGATTCTGAAGGTTTTTATTCCATTTTTTAAAAGTTTCACAGTTTTGCATTTAAGTCTGTGATTCATTTTGAATTATGTTTTTTATGAGGTGTATGTCTTACCTGGAAGTATGTTTTTTTTTGTTTATTGATATTCTAGTGCTACATTATTTGTTGAAAAGTTGATTTTTGAATTATCTTTGTGTAGCTGTCAAAAGTAAGTTGTATACACTGAGTGGCTGATTTTCTGGGCTTATATTGTGTTCTAAGGGTCTGTGTGTCTGTGCCTCTGTCAGTGTCACATAATCTCACAGTCAATCTTTCTCTCTCTCTCTCTCTCTCTCTCTCTCTCTCTCTTTCTTTCATCTCCTTCCTTCCTTCCTTCCTTCCTTCCTTCCTTCCTTCCTTCCTTCCTTCCTTCCTTCCTTCTTTCCTTTCTTCCTTTTATAAATGAAAGACCTTTACACTTAGCTACATTATCCATCTTTTTGTATTATTTATTTGGGGATGCATCTTGGAAAGTCATTGATTGCCCTGGTTGGATTGCACTTTGATATCTTTCTGTCTCAGCCTACTAGAGTCTTGGAATTACAGGCATGCACCACCAAATACGGCTCACCTAATCTTTCAACACTATACCCATATAGTGCATCTTTAAATTGTTGTTAAAGATTATTGTGTCTATATTCATGAAGGATATTGATCTATAGTATTATTTTTCTGTACCTACTTTGTCTGATTTTGTTCTAGAGAAATGCTATGTTCAAAAAATGAAGTAGTGCATATTCTTTCCTATTATCCAGAAGAGACTGTGTAGGATTAGTGTTAATTCTTCTCTACAAATAATTCTGCTGGGAAACTATCTTGTTTTAGAGATTTATTTTGGAGAGTTTTCAAATTATAAACTTAATTTTCCTTATAATTATAGAGCTATTCAGGGGAAATATTTCATATTGAATAAATGCAGTTGTTTGTAATTGTTATGAAATTGGTACATTTTGTCTAGATATCAATTTATTGTGTTGAATTGTTAGTAATGTTTCCTTACTGTTGTAGCCAGAGGGTTGTAAGGAGAACACTTACACAGAATTTATAGTAGTATTTTATGATGGTCACCCAGAGTTAAATTCAAGAAAGTTCAGGAAATCTGTCCACAACAGTAAAGACCTAGAAAGTCCATCCAAGGGCCTGGATCCCACTTCAGTGTCCTGCATGAGTCCTGAAGACCTAGAGCCCATGACAGTGCCTCCCACGAGTCCAATTGGAGGCCTAGAGCCCACAGTAAAGATTCATGGCAGTCTGTTTTACTGTTCTACAGTGGGAAGGCTCAAAGATCAGTGGTGGAAGCTAGAAGCCAGTGGGGTGAAGGATCTGTGCCAGTGGGCCAAGGGTTCCATATTGGAACCAAGAAATGATGTTCTAAATAAGAACCAGGATTCTCCTGAAAAGCCATCCTTAGCAACAATGAGGTCTTGAGCTTCTCTGATGATGAGAACAGCCTAGTTCATATCAAGAAGCCCGCATGACAAGCTTCCCCTGGAGACTGAACAACATACATCTTCCCCTCTGGAGTCAGCAAGTGATGCTCAAAGTAAGGACCAGAGCTCCCCCAAAGTGAACCACAGTCATTCTCAGCTGCAAGTTCCCAAGCTCCTCCAGTGATAACAGTGGAGTTCATATCAGGGGAGCCAGCATAACAGGGTCCTCCAGAAGAACCAATGATTCCAAACAATAGCAACACTTAGGAGCTACTGTTCCACTCCAGGTCTCCTTTTTATACTGGCAAGACTCCTCAGGTGGGGTCTCCATCCTCAGCACCATGCTGATTAAATTGACCAGCAGTTACCAATATCCTACACTTTCTGTCCCTTTAATGTCTCTTTAGGTCTGTAGTGACATCTTTTGTAATTTGGATAATGGTAATTTATGCTCTCTCTCTTTTTAATCTTCTTAGAAATTTTATAGTTTAGTGATCTTTTTATTTACTGTATCTGTATTTTTCTAGGTGCTTTCCTTTCTTCTCTCCAGCTTTTAGGTTCCTTGTGTTTGTTTTATATGTAATATGCAGGTTTTTGTAGTTGCAGCTCATGTAGGAGCAGGGAAAGTGCATCTACCTCATCTTTTCAGAAATGCAACGGCCAATTTGGTTTCATGCTGCATCTCAATAACATAGGGCCATCATGATTTCCCCTTTGTCGTAGACCAAGATGAACACCCACTTTCATGATTTAATGAGGGGAAGGACTAAGAGGTAAATTCTTATCATCAATCCTTGTATTATTTCTGAGAGTTGTGAAGTTCTGGGTTCTAATCCTGTGGAAGCTCTGTTGAAACGGGTGGTGAGATGTGACTGTGGGAAGACATTTACCCTTAACTTGTAAATACACCTAAGTTCTATGAAGAGTCATGTTAGGAATGTTTAATAGTAAAGACTGATAGGAAAAGAGAGATCAGAGGGAAATTATGAGGCAAATTCAGAAGTGCAGGCAGGAAATCAGACAGTAGCATTGACAAAAATGATAAAGGAACAAGCTTAGAACTCAAAGGTGATGTGAGTGGAGGAACAGCAGGAGGCTCCTATGGAAGGCAGGACTGAGTCTCAGTGGTGACAAATGGTACAGAGTGAGAGGCACCACTCAGGGGAGAGGGAGCTGCTCAGTGAAGAGAGAAGAGACATCTGAGAAAGTGTGTGCGAGGGTTTCTAGAAGGAAATATTTAGCAAGTGCACAGGATGTCTAAGGAAAATGAAAGATCTGGTAGACAAATGAACAATGACAAAAACCCAGAGTATCTTGAAATAGAATCATTGAAGTTGATTCATGAAGGCATTTTGGCTTATACAAGAGGGAAGAGAACAATATCAAAGTAACCAAAACAGGACCAGACTCCAGGAAACCAAGAATCAGACTAAGGAAAACAAGAAACAGATTGTCTTCCATTGAATCACTGCATATGTTTTTTTAAAAAACATATGTATATATGAGATACGTTAGACCATTCAAAGATGTTATAATTTCCTCCTCAAAGACTCTCGAAATGAGATATGATCATAGTAACTATAAAACAACAGAATATAAAACTACTATAAAAAGAATAAGGGGAAAGAATTCAGGAAAGTGAAATATCTAATCCACCTGGAAGGCATTCAGGAAATTGGGCATGTTCAGGATGGGTGGTAAACTTGGCTAGTCATGGACCTCAGGAAACGGTGACCAGGCCTTACAGGTGTGGAGTAAGTATGGACAAAGCCACAGAGACGGGGCATCAAAGATACTTAGCCAGGGATAATTAGTCTATTAGGATCTCTGTTGAAGGACAGTATAAGAAATTTAGAGTTTATTCAGTAGTTGTCTGTGAGAGCCATCTCCCTAACACAGAAGTCAAATAATTTTCACAAAACCCAAATTGAATCTGATCTTTGCCCAATTAAAGCGCCAGTGGTCTGCTGTGCCAGAGAGACCCTGCCTCTTCCCTGGCCTTCTATTCAGATTCACGTCTGCAGTTCCCATTCCATTCATTAATTCTGACCCAACTGGCTTTCCTTATGTTTTTCAAATGTCAGGGGCAACTTCCCTCATTTTCTAATCCCATAACTGTCTTCTTTACCCTCTTCTCACGTGGGCTTAAATGTCACTTTTTCAGAAATGCTTCCCCTGACCTATGATCAAGGGAAGGTTTGTGCTGTCGCACACATGTGTTTATAGCTCCTTTTCTAACAACTGAATATGCTCTGATAGACGACAAAATGTTTTCCCTTTTTTATGAAAAATCTGTTGCTCCCCCATCTGATCCACAGCAAACACTGGATCTGTTTCTCTCTTTGTCCCCTTGGTTGCTGTCTTTCTAATTCCCAGATGTGCATAGACCTGGCCCTTGATAAAAACTAATTAGATGATTGAATGCATGTCTGATTAAAGAAACAATCTTCTGAAATAAGTAATGCATAAACACTGAAAGCCTTTAATGAGAGTGACAAAAATGGAAAGGTGATTTGAAACACTAATTTAAAAATCCAGGCATACCTGGTTGACAAAGCAAGTTGCAAAAACAGACCTTCGCATTCTATACTATGTCCCTACTTTTTTGTTGGTTTCTAGTTCCTATCCATGCCCACTCCACCTCCATGTTACTTGTCTTCCTTTTGTTGTTTGTCCTTCCATTCTGCCAATCTTGATTTAGTGTTGCTCACACTGAGGTCCTGAAACATGGAGGTCTGTTTTTCTAAGCTGATACTTTTAAAACTAATTTAAAAATTGGTACTCCATTTTGCTGGTAATGTTACAAATTAGTTTGCTATTTCAAAATACATATGCTGAGATTATTGCCGTGATCATTAAAAATTTTAAAAGACATTGTCCTATAATACCTCATAATGTTCTTAAACTAACATTTTATAATCTGAATACATGGATATTTTTTCCTTTTGGATGAATCTCTTCATGACTCAAATTTTGAGACTGCGGAGATGACAGCTACACTAAAAAGGGAGATAGGACTGAAACAGGCTTCGTGATTCAGTGATGATCCATGAATAAGGTGGAAGTTGTAGTCTCCTAACAGACAAGATGGGAAAATCTGAATCACGTAAAACTATTTTTTAAGGAAAGAAATGACAATATCTAAAAGTATCAAAAGTTAATAATACATTTTAAGAAAAAGCATTTATTAAATTTTAAATCTATGTACCATAAGCAATAAATATTTCATATGAAAGAAATGAGGAATTTCAATTTTCTTATATAATCCAAGCCAAAAGACGATCGTACTTACTGAATCCATGGGGATGTGTTTTTGAAAAAATAGAGATGCAATCTGTGACAGTGAACCCCATTTTTAAGGGAAGGATGATGGTGTACTCTTTCGTAAGTAAAATATTAGCATACTTAGGTAAAAGTATTAAAAATGTGTTCTTACCATTCATAGATCAAAAGTGCTTGAATTTCCCTTTGGTTTGTAAAAAAATGGGTATTTCTATTCTCCTTTTGGTATTTTCTTTGGCTGAGTTTTACATACAAGGTCTCCAACTTCCTTACTCCTCAAATGTTTTCCAACTCTTTCTGAATGAACTGCTGAGGCTTCAGTTTCCTAGAATTACTAGCAAAGCCAATTCCCCACTGATGAGGGCAGATAGTTCCTATTACAGCTCTTGGGGACTCCAGAGATACTTAACTCAAAGATTAGACTCCCAAAGGGCTGTTTATTCCTCATTCCCTGATTCATTAAATCCTCTATTTAAAAATAATGTGAGAATAAATTTTCCTTTTTCACATGTCTTTTAAAGATACACATCTTTTATTTTTGCTTTGATTGTCTCTGAGTGCATTACTAGGATCTTGGGGGAAAAAGATTCCTTTCTGATAAGCAAGGGGGCAGGGAATATGGCTTTAAATTTCTTTTAAAGTCTTGCACTCAAATTGATAAGCATTTATGCAGCTTCTCTCTCTGGAGGGCAACCCAAAACATCAATCCTTAGCATTCCTGTAACATTTGCTGTGCACAAGTAGTGTCAGAGTGTTAGCTGCTGGAAACCTGTTACTATGGTTACCACCTATAAAAAGGTCACCTTCAGGAAATTCTTCCTGTTTGCAAGATAATACATGGATAATGAAACTTCCTTTGGAGAAGATAAAGAAGAATTTGCAATGTAGGCCTATAATTACCTAGATGGTTTTGAAATGTTGTATATTATAATCAGTGCTCTGTATTTCAATAAAAAGAGCTACATTAATCAGATATTACCTAAGATAGAATTCCAGAATAATGCCAGCAATAAATTTCTGGTAGGGAGTGCATGCTGTGAAGAAGAGAGAACTGCAGTTTCTTCAGTGCTAAGTTTATTTCTCTCTATTGCAAATTGGTTGTTTTAAAGTCAACTAATGAAAGTCCAAGGAAGGGTTTCCATGGGAAGGATTGAGCTCCTTTTAACTACTAAAAATATATTTAGCTGTGTGTGCATTGTGTAATCTGTTGGAAGTGACTGAAGTCTTTAAAGTATTAGTGAAACTTTAATTTTGGAAAGCTGGGAACCCTTTAAATTTTCACCCCATTGACCACTGTTTAATTTCTTATCTATGTGTCACTAGAGATTTTATCTAATATTTTGGACTGTGTTTTGCTAGTCAGGAAACTATTAGCACCTATAAAATATCTTAATTCTATATTCTGGTTAGCCCAGTAGGATCAAAGTATCATCATTTTGATATGTAAGTAACATAAAAATTATTATGGAGATACACATTTTTCATATAATATGTTTAAATTCTATTGTTTTATACTTAAAGCACATCTCTGAACAGACCCAATTTCAAATACTCAGCTGTCATCTGGGATCCCTTTTCTTTGTAGCACCCCCATTAGATTGGCATTTGGGTACAATTAAATTGATTTCTTTGTAGCACCCCCATTAGATTGGCATTTGGGTACAATTAAAAATCTGGCTGTGATTCAGTTTGGTACCTGTAGTGGGTTTGTAAGCAACAGGTAGCCGCTTGAAATTGTGCAGAGACATGGAACATGTCCATGAAGTCATGGCCTCTGCGCTGTCCTATGGGCTGTGGGCTGCGGGCTGCCGTCCATCTCCCCCAAACACACCCTGAAGCTGCCCTCAGTCTTTCTCACGTGGAGAAAGAACAGAGAGGCAGGAGTGGGCAAAAGTGTCTTCAAGGAATGTAGATGGACCTGTGTCTCTTCTCTTTGCAAAATACATTTAGATCAACATAGAAGTCAACATAGAAGTCATGTTGGCAAGATTGTCTTTTTTTTTTTTTTAAAGAAAATTAGAGTATCAAGTAGTATGGATTCTTTATTTGTAGACAAATTGTTTTTGTTGAGTTTTAGAGCCCAGAAAGCATGATGTACTTTGACAATAAAGTGAGAGATTAATATCTCAAGGTAACATGATGTACAAATTATTAAGAAAGTTTTCATTAGACCTGTTAATTTCTGAAATACCAGAGCATGCATATATATCAGTTTACTATTTTCTGATTCTAGAATTTTAAGAAAGCATCCCTCCATTTCTCCAGCATCAAAAAGTTCAAATTTACTTGATCAAAATTGATCATTTAAAAATGTTCTATTTCCCACATATCCAGGGATTCAATTAACCTGAAGACAGAGTGAGTGATAGGGGCTGGGTAATCTATAAAGTGAATGTATTTTCAAGGGCCTGACATTATTTGTCTTTCAGCTCATGGATAGAATGATAGGATGAGAGGAAAGGATTGAAAAGGAAGGACTAAACCACTTATCTATAGAAATGGACGCTAATACTTGGATCAACTGACCATTTCTTCTTTTAATACAATTTCTTGTTTTGTTTTTCGCACTAATTGTTATGTTATGCACATTTGATAGTATAATTATTTTCAAAGCCATGATGTTTTAGCACATTATAACTGGATTCAATTAATCTTTTTTACTTTAATTAATATTTTAATTATCTTTTTGAGAGTTTAGGTAGTTTCTAGATTTATCCACTTGCATCTTTATTTTGCTTTCTATTATTAGCAAATGTGAGGTCAAAGACTCTATACATATTACATTTATGATCATGGTCATTTCATTAGATCCTTATAAGTGAAGCTGCCAAAACAGTATATGTAACCTATGTTGAAAACTGTGGCTTCTTATTACAATCACTTTTTCCAGTAAGTTCTTCCAATTAATATTTTTGCCATTGGTATTTAGAAGGTAAAACAGATACTTTTGTAATCTGTATGTTACTTGATACTTTCATAGCTATTATCAAATTTTATTACCATAGTGTTTTTTGAAAATTGCTAGCAATATTTTTCTCCCTGCCACAAACAAAGGAATTTTTAAAACTAATAAAAATAAACCTATAGTTAAATGGGCTGTCCACAGTGGCAGAGACAAAACTGTAACCAAGTTTCTCATACTTCATGAGACACTAGGGAGGCATTAGGATTTCTATAAATCTTCTTAGTAGCCAAAGTTCCACAATAAGAAAATTTTCTTTCTTGTAGAACTTTAATAATAGCATCCTTGCTCTGGGATTACTATCAAGAGTTTGCTTGCATGAACTTGATCACTTTTTTAACATTGGTAATTTGGTCTTGAGACCACATCTCTGCAAAACACCTAGACCAGAGGCTAAGAGAACACATTTCAACTCTTTTTGATATTTCTATTAACATTCAATGATCTTTACAAAACTTTAGCATCTCCCCTAGTGGTACCTGGAGTCTGTACTTTACTATCAAGATTGCGAATGCAATCTTTGTGAAATTTTTTCTGGATATAGGGATGCTAAAATTTTGCATCAGAAAGCAACTTGCTACTGAAAACAAACACACATATAGTTTGTGCACATACTTTTATTAAAAACTTTGTGATTTTCAAAACCTGACTCCACATGACTTGATCTGCCTTCTAATATTAAGTAATGCCAGCTACTCCAGTGTGTTAATGAGGGACATTTTCTTGTAGGAAAATAGCAAATCTCTTTCCTGTAGTTTTGTTATTGCTGCTGTTGATTTGCTTTTGTGCAGAAGAAACTCCTTATACTTAAAAGTGATGTCAGGAATCACAGCTGAGTTGTTAATTTGACTGGTGCGTGGGGACACTTCGTTAGCAGGCAGCTGAGTGCTTCATTGTGCACCTGAATACAATGCAAAAATACGAAGGATGATCGGTTATCACTGCTTCTATAAAAACACACGCTAGATGGCAGACTGAGTGGGACTGGGTAACAAATATTTAGAATACTTGTGAGTGAGTGAAGCTCTTTTTCTTGCTATTTCTCATCAATTTTTGTGGAGAAAGGACCATGCAGGACTTGTGAGAACTGAGCTCCAGTCCCATCACAGATCATGTGAGTGGCCATGAAGAAGTCACATTTTATGGTCCAGTTTTCATCTTCTGTAAAATGAGACTAGTTTAATAGTTTTGAAAATTTATTCAAATCCTAAAATTCTATAGTAAAAGACCACTTTAAATATTTGCTAAAAACTAGTACAGCTGACACAATTGGAATAGCACCAAAGCTCAAAAATTCACTTTAAAATAACATTCTGAAGAAAAAAATGCTTAAATTTTCTTTCCTAATAGACTTCAGAATGGAAAAGAGGACAAAAGGCTAGGGCTCTTCCTAAGATTACAGTTGTTGGTGTCAGGGAGTCTTGAGATTTTCTTTGTCTTTTTCCCCCCCTTTTTTGTGACTGGTTGTGACTGGTTGCTCTGTAAGCTGTATGACTTTGGAAAACTTTATTTTCTAATCTTTACTAAAAAAGTGAAGATGATGCATATCTCTTAGTCTAGTGAGAACTAATTAAGACACATCAATCAAAAATAAAATGTGACAACTCTCTCAGTGATCCTAATGAACATCAACTAGAGAGTCTTAGCTTTCCTTCATTATGTAAATCAAATTATTTCCACAAAAATATTAGTTACTTTTGTACTTTACAGGTGCATATGGTCGCAGCAATCATAATGCCAGCAACTGTAGTACCTTTCAGTTTCTTTCAAAATGTGCTTACGGGTGTCACAGGAATAGGTATGGAGTGTGTATTACAAGGAGTAGGTTGTCAGTGTAA
Organism: Cavia porcellus; assembly: GCF_034190915.1. Taxonomy (NCBI): domain Eukaryota; kingdom Metazoa; phylum Chordata; class Mammalia; order Rodentia; family Caviidae; genus Cavia; species Cavia porcellus. Next base: position 27,115,276 of record NW_026947496.1, on the reverse strand, counting down.
TTGTTATTGATGGATGGCACATGTAGTTGTGAGTCGTATAATAAGAACTATTGTCTCTGTAATATTCTAGCTGAGTCCAACAAGTCTAAGTACAATTGGTTGAATGACAATGTTCAGAATTGCTTTCTCCTTTTGAAAAAAGAATACAGCAGTATTTTCAAAAGACAGCTATAGGGTAAACAGTATTTATCCCTTGTGAAAATATGGGGTTGACAACTATGAAGGCTGACATCATAGATTTGTGACTGAACTGTCTTAGCTATGACAAGAATAGGCATCCACATCCCTTTCTTACTATGCTTTACATCAAATGACCAATTAGTAAAAGGGTGAAAGATTTTTATTTTTATAGAAACTTCATATTTTTCTTTTCTTCTGAGAATATTCTGTTGTGGAGGTTATTGATTTTGTGAGTGATTCAGAGTCACCCTGTCATTCTAGAGAAAGCATTTCAAACTTTGTCTAACTCTGGTGTTGTTTGTTCCGTTGTTAGAATGTTCAACCTGACAAAAAACCCTAACTGAGCAGTTCTGTTTCTCCTGGAACTTTTCAAATTTATTTAAAATTTCAAAAATTAAAATTATATATGCAAATATATTTACTGATAAGACTTTTTGACATTTGTGTACAATTATGTTAACTTATTTTAATAGTAATCAAGAAATATCCAAGCAACAGTGCTACTAATTAACTTAAACAATATGTTCAAAAGTATCTAAAAAGTTATGATTAGTAGAGACTGACTCTAGACCCACATAGAGATTCTGCAATAAATGCACTTAACAGTTTTGAACTATATATAGGAGGTTTTCTTTTAAGTTTATTTTTCAGATTAAATATTGATTTCAAATTTTCATCTTTAGGTCCATTTACATTTATTGTTTCATATGTACATAATTTATATTTGTTTCTATAACTGGCCTTATCCATATCAATTCATTTTATTATTTTGTAACATTACCTCAATTCCCTAATTAATTTTTATGAGCCACATTTTCTTCTACTCTTCCTTTTCAAATATTTTTGAATGTCTATATTGTATTTTAAAAAGCCTTCACTAGTTGCAAGCAGGCAGTCGTGAGTTTGCTCCCTGGTACCAATAAAAACAAAAAAGACAAAAAAAAAGCCTTCACTAGTTTATCTTTTTATCATTTCTAGACAAAAGTAAAAATATATACTTTTGTGTGTTTTCTTTTAAGGCAAGGAATGGATATGTTTTCTTTCCTCTTTTCAATGGTACTTTTTGTTTTGAGTTACAGTCTGGGTTATACAATTCTGCTTTTTGGGTTAAATATTTTGCTTAATTTTCCTTTTTCAAATTTCATGTTAGCCATCTACTTTCCACTTAGTCACCAGATGAGAATAATTATCTTGAGTTGACTGGCTATAGTGTCCCCTGTGGTTTCATATTCTAACTTCCTTTCTTGAGTACAATGTTCTCTTTTTTCCAAAATCAACATGCTTATTCAGTTGTATAAATTTTATGGGTGAATATTTTTTGATCTTGGAAATATCTTCCTTTGCCTTTATATATTTCCTGGATGTATGGTTTATTAGACCCAATCCTTCCTTTTAAAACTATAGAAATATTTCCAGCTCTTGTAGACATTTTGTTTTTATTTGGTTGTCTGCTTATAGTTCTTTCCCCCTCTAGCTAATTGCAAACATGTATCTAAGAGCTGATTATACAAATTGTTTCCAATCTGTATTTATAGATCTCTTCTAAGTTTAGTAACTCTTTCTACTTTGCATAGATCTCAGTTTTCTTAGACTCTTCAGTGACTTTTTGTTGAAGAACTGCATGTGTTAGCCTTGTAATTCATTTTTGGTAGGGTTCTTTCTACTTATTCTTAACGATAGGGAGCCAAATGTTTACTAATCTTAATTTTCAGTAATACGAATTCTCTTGTTTCTTGTGTGTTTCACAAGAACTTCAGTGTGATTTTGTAAGACACATAGAAAGGTGAGATGCTTGAAAACTGAAGCCTCTAGAGAACTGAAGGTGGGTGATCTCCTAAGAGGTAGGCAAACAGGTAAAACAAGTGAAAATTGTTACTTTATATTATCTCAAGTCATGTCACCTTTAAAAATCAAAGATCTGATTTTCATCACTTTTAGTTGGCACAGACACAAACTTGCAAATTAATGAGGTGTGATATAATGCTTCAATGTGTTTATGTATTGTGCAATATTTAAATATGGATATATCTACATCTTTAAATATTTGTCATTTCCTTTTGATGAAAAGATTCAAAATCCTTTTTTCTTGCTTTTCATGATGTACACTACATAATTGTTATTGATAAATTATTGTGCAACAGCAACCCAGTATTACCTTCTACTACCACAGGGCCCGAGATAGCGATAAAATACATATTAGGATATATGCAGGGAAGAGAGATGAAAACAATTTTGTAACTGAATTCTTTTACACTTAGTGAACTCTCTATAGCTTACACTGTACTTACCCTAAACTCTAATGATCTTTTGTATTGTTTTTTAGTCTTTGTTTCAATTCTTCCCGCTCTGATCATCATAATTTTTTTTCTTCTAGTAATTTTAGTATGGGTGTGTTCTTATATTTCTAAGGTGCAGCAACAGGTTTTTCAGGACATATATACATGTTTGCTGTGTTGGAGACTCGGGCTTTGCTCGTGCTTGGAGGGCATTACTATATTCCTAGCCCATTAAAACTTAGGATCCAGAAATTCCTGGTACGTCTGAAACAGAACTGTAGGTCTGTATTTTTGTTTTTTTCATTTTGTTTGAGACAGGAGTCTTGCTATGTTGCCCAGGCTGGCCTCAAACTCATAATCGTATCAACCCAGCTTTTCAATTAGCTGGTATTGCAATCATTTGACCCTGCTCAGCTTGTTCATTGGAAATCTCTGTCTCTGTCTGTCTCTGTCTCTGTCTCTGTCTTTCTCTCTCTCTCTCTCTCTCTCTCTCTCTCTCTCTCTCTCTCTCTTCTCTGTAGGTTTGATATCTTTGCATGTCCCTCATAGTACCACTTTTGCTGTGTCTCATGTGTTCTGTTTTTGTATAATTTCCTGTTTTTCTTTATATTGACTAAGTTTATTGAATACTGGTCAGAAAAGATAATTGATATTATTTCAATTACATAAATTTGTTGAAATTGCTTTATGGACCATTATATAATATATCCTGGAGAATGTTTTATGTGCTGTAAGAAGAATGTACATTCTGAAACTTTTGGATGAAATGTGTTACAGGTTTCTTTTAGGTCTATTTGCACAAGGCAGCAATTTAACTTCCCTGTTTCTTTGTTGATTTTTTTATTTGTATTATAGTCCATTGCCCTAAGTGTGATGTTAAAAGTCACACTGCCATTGTTTTGAAATTTATCTCTCCTTGTAGGTCTATTAATAATTGGTTTATATTTTAAAGGTGTTGCAATATTGAATGCTTATTATATAGACTTGCCATTTATTTTTGTTGAACTGATTCTTTTATTATTGCGTAGTGACACTGCTTGTATCTTTTTTGTTTTCAATTTAAAGACTATCTGATATAATGATGGCTACTTTAGATTCTATTTGCATAGAACATCTTATTCCATTCCTTCACTTTTGGTCCATGTGTGTTGCTAGAGGAAATGTAAATCTCTTACATGCGACTAGTACTTAGGTTTGCTTCTTATTATCCATTTGGTAACTGTATGACTTTTAATTGAGGAATTTGATCCATTTACATTTGAGGTAATAGCAAACATTTTATTACAACCATTTGGAACTCATTTTCTAATTTTGTTTCTATTTTTATCTTTCTTTGTGGTTAAGTGTTTTATCATATTAATGTGTTTTGATTCATTATTATTTTTATTTGTATATTTTGGAATTTTGTCTGTGCTCACAAATATATTTAATTATAAAAAATTGAAATAATAAAATCTTAACTGAAAGATAAGCAAAGAAACAAAAAGTATGCTAAATGTGATAAAATGAACACTGTATTTACAATATTGGGTCATTATGAATTACACCATATGTTACACTTCCAAATGAGTTTTATAACTCTCAGTGTTTCTCTTCATTTTTTGAAAAGCTCTTTCAGTTTGAAGAATTTCCTTTAACATTCCTTGAAGAAAAGCTGTGGTGGAGACATGTTCTCTCAGTTTGAGGGGGTGAATGTCTGAAAATTTCTCCTTCATTTCTAAAGATTAGCTTTATTGGATACAGTATTTTCAGTGCATAGTTTTAAAAAAAATCTATCTTTGTTACTGTGAGAAATTAGAGTAATTCTCCCATGATTGATAATAATTTTGTCAGCAGAATTAAGACACTTGATACTGTATTTTTTTCTTCTGCTTGCAGGTTTGAGAATTTTCCTTTTAACTTTTTATCTTTGAAGGCCGATTTATAATTTTTTTTTGGGATAGAATTTGTTGAGTTAAACCTGAGTAGTAACTTTCGACCTTCCCACGTTTGAATATTTGTATTCTTTTATAGACCTGGAAAGTTTTCTGTTATGATCTCTTGGAAAAGTTTTGTATATTTTTTTAGCTCTTTAAAGTCCTTGTTAGGGCTGAGTTACCTGAATGTTTGCTTTTTAAATGGTGTCCCAAAATTTTTGTAGACCTTTTCTCTTGTTATTTTCTTTTGTCTGTGTTCTCAAATTCAAAACCTCTTTCTTTGATTTGATCTATCCTAATATTGTTGTCTTCATTTCATTTTTCATTTTATTTAGCAATTTTTTAGCTGAAAGTTTTTAAAAAATTGTTTCCATCTCTCTGTAAAGTTTCCTAATTGTTTCTTTCTGTTTCCTGAAAGCTCATTGAGACTTTTTAAAACAACTGTTTTAAATCTCTTTTCTAGAATTCTGGTTATTATACTGTCAGTTTCTGGCACCTCATTTGATTGCTTACACAGTTAATGATTTCCTGAAAACTTTTAATTTCCACACTATCTAGAATTAAACAAACAGATACTTCTTTCACACTTTATAATTTGACTTGAGGGCTGACTTTCCAGAAATTCTGAGTAGACAACACATTTTTTTACTGTCTATTGTCGCTTCCACTCTTTCAGAACTCGATAATGCCTGCAGGCAAGCTTGCTGTAAGTCTGCTGTTGATGTGTTGTCACTATTTTAGCAATAGAAGACAAGCCAATCCTAAATTTGTCCCAAATCCTTTGCTAATGTATTGCTCAGAAAGCACTGGGGGAACATCCTTAATGTTAATTCCCTAAGCCTTTCCCTGAGACTGTGAACAATGTGCTGGGCTGGGTAGTAACTGTGCTAACCAGGGTTGCCAGACAGATAAAGGAGACAGCATAAGCCTGTGCTTCACAGCCGGGCTGGTCCAGAGACCCTGTGACTGTGAGTTCTGACTTTGTGCGGGGCCTTTGGTTTCTGCCAGGAATTCACTACAAAGGCCCAACACTAAGCTTTAAAAGTCCTGTGTCAGCATTTGCGTCCTGCTTCTCAGCAGGTGGAGTCTTGTTTCTAAATTCTGCTGCCAGGGTTTGGAGGAGTGGTAGTGGAGGCAGTCAACCACCCGGTTAACAGTTCCAGTGGCTCAGTTTGTAAGTACTGCCCTGGAGATAGGGTAGTAGGGTTCTGGCCAGCGCTGGCTTTCACCACGGTATGCCTGGTACTAAGCCCAAGTATAATATCTGGACTTAATTTTCTCTCTTTTCCCCAAGTAGGATACATCCCTTTCCAAGTTAGGGGTATCAGTAACATGGCCAACTCTTCCTGCCTTCTTAAATGCATCTTTTCTTTTAATTATATTAAAATCAGATACTACGGTCTATTACTTGGTTTCCTTAGCACTTTGAAGGTTTACTGTATTTGCAGCCATTCAAACAGGGCATCTGTTTGGAGATGGTTGCTGAAGAAACTTACTCAGCTATCATTTTGCTCAAACTGCTCAATTTTCACGGTTGTTTCTAGTAGTAAATGTCTATATCAATTATTCTGAAAATAGTGCCATAACTTTAGCCACCATTTCTCATCTTGCCATTCTTTTATCATAATATTCTGGTTTACTGTCTTTTTAACCCATGCCACTATCTAAAAATCATCTCATTTTTTCCTCTCTCTTTAGACGCATTGCCTGTCTTCTCCACTGGAATGCCCCATAAACCCATCTCTATGATCGCTGAGGTTTTATCTATCTTGCTAGATGTGATTGCTCTAGCAGCTCAAAGGATGCCTAATGTGTGAGAGACATCTCAGAAATATTTGCTGTGTGGGAGGATCTGATTATTTCATTTTCTCTGCTAAAGTGCTGTCCAACATTAAACAGAATAAAATTTAGTTCCAAAATTGATAAATAACTAACTGGAAGACTTGTTATGTGTAAGTAACAAAATAGCAAAAAAACTTGTTATTATCTGTTTTTCAAGATAGACTAAAGAATAGCATTTTATCTACCTGATTAATCTTATACGTAACACTTATAATAGGCTTTTATTTCTTCTTTTCAGTTGATTAGAGGCCATATCCTTGCAGAGATAGTCTATATCTCATTCACAATATGAAGCATTTCTTTAAATTTATGAGTAATCTTTTATGTTTTATTTTTTCAGACCAATTTCAAATTCAGGGGATATGAAAGTGTTTTTATGAAGGCCATTTGGAAATTTATTGTCGTGACTATGTGTTTTGCTATGATTTGTAAGATCTGTGTACATATGGAAAGATTTCTGGATGAAACATCATATAAGGAAATTGGCTGGAAATATAAACCTAATTGCCAGGCAGAGGGAAACAATAAATCAGTGATATTAAAGCCTTCTTTACAATGTTTTTCTTATGTCAAAAGGATAAGAACAAGAATTAGAGACCCTTTCTACTTAGCCAGTGCTTCTAGATCAACATTTAGCTTTATGTTTTTAACAGGAAACATGTATCTTTTGGCTATGACCACTGTTAATAAAAAACAAAAGTGTTCAAACTCACTATTTCTGTTCTTTTTTCTCTGATAGAAGGTCATAGAACAAAGTCTCTGTATATATATAACTTGTTGACAAAGAGTAGGTCACCATGGGTGAAAACGAATGAGTGTGAACATTGCTTGCAGCGGAACTCATTAAACTGAGGGAGTTAGATGGAGAATGAACGGCTGGGATGCCATGTAGCCATAGGTGACGGTGATTTTGATGGAACTGGAAAACCAACGAATTAAAATGATGAGTTAAGACCTTGAAATCTTAAGTCAAGACAAATGTGGAAGAAAAACAACCATAAAGTGACCATCCAGAAAAATCAGTCATGAAGCGTGAGGCCAATGTCTGATTATTTTTTTAATCATGCACTAACTGAGGGCATTGATTGGGAAGAATGCTGTGGTACTCTAAAACGTGAAGCTGGGATATATGAGAACAAATATAAAAATGACCATGTGAATTTTAAATTGATCTCAAATCTGTTTGTTGGTAGATATAGCACTTTTTGTCTCACATCATTAAAATGTTTACATAAAACCTACATATGTATACTTTTTAATTAATATATGTCTGCAGTATATACTACTTAAATTTGTTTTGGAGAATTGGTATATATATATATATATATATCATATCTTGATCATTTTGATCCCCCATTCCCCCCTCTTTCTTCTACTGCCTTCCTCTATTCATCATCCTCATCTGAAAAATCTCTGCCTTTCTGTTTCCTACCATCTCTCCCTTATTTTACTATCATGTATCATCTATACATAATATCTGTATCATCTACACCTACATCTGTGTATCTGTCTCTATTCTGTATCATCTCTATCTTTATGTCTACCTCTGTTTGTATCTCTATGTCTTTATATCTATCTATATCTTTACATTGGGATAAATGATTGGCACTCAGGGTGAGCCTTATTCAGTTAGGAACTCTCACTCACAAAGTAATTTCTTCTCAAAGGTGAATTTTATAGCTCCTTAAGGATAATATTAAGAGCCATGATATTGGGTACAATGATATTCAGATAAAAGAAATTTTTCTGTATTCCCAAAAGGTTAAAAAAAAACCTTGAAGATTACACTCATTGTAATTCTACAAGGTTAGATCTTATTCACTCATTGTAATTCTACAAGGTTAGATCTTATTTCATTTGAAAAATATTTTATTTATGTGCAACATTTGAAATTTTGTGGCTTTTTCACAAAGGGAAAATTATGTAATGGTGTTTTTAATTTCAACTTTGATGCCAGAAAAATATCCTATGTTCTTTTGAATTCAGTGCATTGATTTTAAAGATTTAGCTTCTTTTAAATGGCTGTGAATAATCTAAACCAGGCCAAATTTCCAGAAGAAAGAAATAGCTCCTATAACTTGCTGATTCTTAAATATTGCTTAATCTGCAGTTTTGAAATTCTCTTGATTTATTTGTAGAATATTTCAAAAGGGTATGGCAGGTCCACAGAATAGAATTTTCTTATGAAGTGCTTATGTGCCATTTTACATATTGCAAATAAATAAGTAGAAGAAAAATTCATGAGATGATAAATTATAGGATACATTTTCCAAGAAACTTTCTTGTTGATTAAATTCATTTTTAAATGAATGAGTATAATGTCACCTCTTAGCTTTAAATTACTTTTACGTGATATGCACATGAAACAGAATTTGGTTATCAAATGTAAACAAGTAAAAAGAATATATTAGAATTAATAAATGTGCAATGCCTTGAGCCTTTTTGAATGTCTTTTGTAAAGTTAGTAAAGTATACTTATTAATTCATATTTTTCACTTAACACAATATTTATTGAGTGCTTTTTTATATTTTGAGGATATTTGGAAATGAATAAATCAGAGGTTCTACCCTCAAGGACTTTCAGGATACTAATGAAGAAAGATGTGTGCATACAAGGATAAAATGACAGAAGGATTAATGTCATGAAAAAATTATAAAAATTACCTGTGCTATTTTTATGCATTTACAAAGTTCTACTAGTTGTTGTTAGAGTAGTTTTGGTACTACTCTTGGATAGAGAAGAGTGAAATTTAAAAGGAAAGATAAAGAGTTAACTATTTAATATAAAAAATTTATAAATCAAATGACAAAAATCATATGGCAAATAAACTGGGAATGTATTTGCAGTAGACCTTGATATGAAAGGATTTATAACAATAAAATACAAAAAAAACCCTCTTCCAATTATCTAAACACTGAAACGATCACTACGAATTCATAGGAATTCATAGGAAACAGAAACTCATTTGTAAATTTCAGTCTATAAAATTAAACATTAATTATAGTTGAATCTTGGAAACAGTACAAGAGCCCATCAATCAAGGAAGGGATGGAAGAGGTAAGGTATTTTCATACAATGGAGTACTACTCAGCTATAAAGATTGTGTCAAGACTTTTATAAGTAGATGGATGTGACTTGAGACCCTACTCATAAGTGAAAACTCATGTGTAAATACCATATTGTTTTCCTAGTGTAAGAAACTGAAAAATTATAAATGCTCCAAACTCTATAATAAATACTGTGGAAGGGTAAGAAACTGTTCAGAGAGAAAAAGTAATTGGAATAAGGGAAAGGAGGAAAGAAGGAAGAGAAAAGGAAAAAGACATAACTTTGTATATTTATGTACATAAGATAGTTAAACCGACTGTACTACTAGTTGTACCAGTTATTGGAAAGGGACAGTTAATACTCATATGTTTAGATCAATTTTGCATGTCTATATCTGTTAATCTAAATAACCCTCTTGAAGGTAACAAAATGCAATATTACAACTATTGTCAAATTTCTATCTTCTTGTTTTGTAAACCTTTACTGTTGCAGCCTCCTGGCTTTATCTGTTCACGGGGCCTTGTAATACAGATATGCTTTCCTTCTTCCACTATCATTTTGTTTTCTTTCACCAATGACTTTAACTCTTTAGGCTTCTTTAGCTAGGTGAGTGACTCAGAACTCATTTTGGAAGGGACTGGATCCTCAGGGAACATGCTTTTATTTTTTGTGATGGGGGAAGGAAGAGGGCATGTAATTTCTATTAACTTTTACTCTTTGATCTGGAAATACTTCTCTTGATAGCACTTTCCTTAGTATAAATTGAATGACTTCATCCAGTCATTTTGTCCACATCTTTTAAGTTTTTGTGCGCATGGAATTCAAATGGCCAGGCAGCAACCTAAATCATTGATTTTTATAAAATTCTTACGCTCTCTTCTACAGGAAGATTACTTTTTGTGAAAAAAGAAAAATTAGAAAAGTTCCAAATTCTAGAGAGAACAATCTAAAGAGCAAAAGTAAAAATCTTTTGCATGCCATGATAGTGAGGGGTGCCTGCTTGAACCTTTTGATTGCAGCAATCAAATAAAGACAGCACTTTTCTACTAATGGGATTACTTGAAGAACAAATCGGTCTAGGGCCAGGGATAGAGCTCAGTGGCACAGCACCTGCCTGGCAAGCATGAGGTCATGAGTTTGATCCCAGGAACAAAACAAAAAAAATGAGAGAGGTGGAGAGAGAGAGAGAGAGAGAGAGAGAGAGAGAGAGAGAGAGAGAGAGAGAGAGAGAGAGTTTTAGAGTGCATTGCTCTAGCTGGAGTACGTAAGCACCTTTCTGCTCATAACACGTCACCCAACATCTCTAACAATCAAGAGGTGACATCACAAAAAATGAACGGTTTTGATAGTAAATCTTTGAATAGATAAGTAGGATAAAGCTTTTATTTCCATCAAAAATGGCCTTCCAATTGCTTACAGCAGTCATAATTTGTACCTCTGCCTACATTAAACCAATGTCAGTACCCAGTAGGTGTTACATTTCGAGCATATTTAACAGAAGAAAATATTAAAGTAAAGTCACAGTAAATTTCCCTGTACTTCCTTGACCTGATTCAAGGAGAAATTGCGTATAAATTTTCTAAATTCACTTTATCTTTGTCCTCACTTTCAAAAACCTAATACTTTGGTTTTTTTTATTTGTGAGCTATCACCCATAAGTGTGATCATGTGATAATTTAGATACATCTAAGAGAAAACCCAACCTCTGTTTCCACTTTGTAGTAGAATTTACCTGATCTGATACCTCAAAATTTTTTTGTGGTAGAAAGTAAACCCTAAACCTAGCTCTGCCATAGTCTAATAACTGCCAGGCTTTCGTCCAGGTCAGTGGATCTAATGCTCCATTTCTCTGTTGCTGAAGAACTATGTGAATGAACAGATCTCGCAAACTTATCCAGAGCACGCTTAACTTTGAGCAGTTGCCATACCTGAAATTTGCTAACACTGTGCATAGATGAATCTGTCTCTTTGGGTTCAGTGTTTGCCTGTATTGTTGAACTCAGCTCATCAAAAAGACACTTTACACTCAAATGTTTCTTCTGCAACAGACCTTGCTCTGTTGGTTTCAAGTTTCTTTGCAAAGGAAAACAAAACACATTTAGCCAAAGAAATATTTTTTTTTTAATTTAACGTCCTACTTACTTTTCTCCTAGCACAGCTTACAAAATCTGTCATCTTTTCTCTTAATTATACAGTCTTCGCTTCTGTAATAATGCTTTTCCGAGTCTTCATTTCTAGCCTTTAAAGTTGCTTATACATATTCAGTTCACCTTTGCTCAAAAATATTTATGCTGTCTTATCTACACATAAGGTATCTTTGTGGTGTGATCTATCAAGGTGTATTTACTAACTGATAAAAAGATCAACTTTTCCCAATTATTTGTGAGATACAATATAGAGCTGCTAAACCTAATTATCTTCCTACTTAAGAAGTGCAAAAAATATTAGCATGTTTAAATTAAGCTGGATCTACATATAGGGGATTAATTACAGTATTTGCTATGCCAACAAAAAGTCATCATTTTAGTGTATTGAACAATGAAAATTGTTTCTCTAAGAAAGATAACGTTAATAAATGATGCTTCGCTAAAATACCAGAACAGGGTAGAAGTGAATGATGACAGCATTCATAGATGCTATCCAGATGTAAATTTTTAAACCCAGCTGGGCTCAATTATTACCCCCTTATCCCACTCTGATTTGTAATAATTCTGCAATAAACTCATATTTGGATACCACTGATCTATGCAAATGTCAGAAGACTAAGTCTGCATTGAAAGTACTCCAGACACTTGTCATCACTTTCATTAGAATACTGTGCAGGCTGTCACTTGTCATGATCCAGAAGACAAGGCGCTTGCAACCTTTCCAAGAGCTTAAATATTCATCATGTATTCAACCCTGTTGGCTGTTTTTTTGAAATGATATAAGATGTATCAGAGTCAACCTCCCTAAAGAAAATGTTGTGACAATATGACAGCTAAGAAAACAAATATGTCAGCAGCACAGGAGAGAATAGAAGAAGAGATCATCCCAACTGTGTGGAGAAATAAGGTGCGGAGAAATATTTTCTCCCTAAACATACAAAACCTGATCAGACTTTTTACTTTCAGTCCATTTTTTCATCTGAAATGTGATTGGTTTCCTAGTAAATTTTTAGGGAAAAAAATTTAGAACAGTTTAAAGCAATGAAGAGCATTCCTTCTGTCACATTTTAAAAGACGCTTTCTTCATCTGTAATGTGTTCTGGGTAAATAATTTAATTTTAGAAAGTAACCATATAAGTCACATTTATTCTGAAATTTAATTTAATATTTTATTTTAGGAAGTAATTATAAATGAGTAAATATCCTGAAATTTCATTTAAATTGAATTGTGAGCACTTTATTACACTATAAGAATTATTTCAAAATATCATGACCCATAGCAGTATGCTATTCTAAGAAATTCATCCATACTTCTCTGATTGGTAAGCACTCTCCAAACAGATTGTATTATAAATTCACCCTCTTTGGACAGCTCATGTACAAATATGTCCATATTGAGGTTATCTCCTTCAGAGGATTCCCTGATGTGTAATTATTGAGGATGAAAATTTTATGGTTCTAAATAAACATGACATACAAAGTAGAAGTGCAGAAAAACCCCAGAAATTCTAATGCCATAGTTGGGATGTATTTTTACTGAAAATATTTACTGATTTAGGGGAAGGCATTTGCATTCCACAGATACAGAACAGTTTCAATAGCCTCCCAGGAACAAGAGAAAAGATAAGATTAAGAGATATATGGTAATATCTAAAGAGTAAAATATATTTAAATAGGAAATATCAAAATTCTACATTTAAATGTAAAATATTGGAAAATAAAAGAACAATGAATGGTCTTAATAATAGATTAGACACAGATTAAAGAACTAATTGTAAATAGAATATGAAGTGTAAGAGAATATCTGGAATATGATATCAAGAATTGGATGGATGGAAAATTCAGAAGAATCATGATTTACTCATTCAAGACATTTAAGAAGTTCACTGCCCAAACATTTAGTACCAATCTGATCAAGAAAATACTTTAGTGATTATACCTATGAAGATTGCAAATTTTGTAGAATTAGTGTAGATAAGTCACTCATCAAAAATTATTGATACCTCAGTAAAGTGCTACTACTAACAAATGCTGGGAACATAACAAGAGGGAGTTCTACTCACCAAAGTCTGAAAATTATGTTATTTAAAATGTACAGTTTTCAGTGACAACAAATATGAGATGCAAAAAGAGAACAAACTTTCCCTGAGGAAAAACAAGTACTGCACTTGCCAGACAAATACTTTCAATAATTTAGTATGACTCTGTTCAAAGAACAGAAGGAAGTCAGGTCTTATAAACTAAAAGAAAATGGAGAATGGCACTTTAACAAATATAAAGTATCAAAAAATAGTTTTAAAAGAACCAAATATAAATTCTCATGCTGAAAAACACAGTTGCAAATTGAAAGGTACAACAGCAAATATGAACAGGCACAAGAATGAACCAGTGGGCTTGAAAGTGTATCAATAAGAATTTTCCAGTTTGAGGAACAAAGTAAAAGGAATGAAGGAAAATATAATGTAATCATAGAAGAGAGAGCAAAAGGGGAAAATATTGGAATAATAATAGCCCAAATTCTCAGTAATTAACAAAAAACAAATTAGCTTGTGCAGCCAAGAAGATCAATAGAGTTTGAGAGAAAAATATTCAAACAATCATATGCAGACACATAATAGCCCAAGTGTTAAAGTTAAAGACAGGGTCTTGAGTTCAATAAGAGAAAAGCAATTCATCATATGCGAAGGGTCTTCACTGGATTAAAAGTTAACCACAGGGGCCAGAATTCAGTGGGATGACAGATTAACAGTGCTGAATGGAGCAGGCTCTTGTACCCAATTCTAATTCAACAAACTCATTCTCATAAAATAAAGGAGACATTATATCTTTTCCAGGGAAACAAATATAGACAGAATTTGTCACTAGCACACTTTCCTACAAGAAATAAGAAAAATAATCCTCCAGGCTGAAACAAAAGAACAATAAACAGTGATTACAATGTATATCTAAAAATAAAGAGTACTGACAAAGGTACTTATATGCATAAATATAAAAGATATTCTAACATTATTCTTTGTTTTTTAATTTATATTTGAAAGGTAATTGTACAGAGCAATAAAATCTGTGCTGATATGCTTATAGTAGTCAAAAACTATAACCTATAGGTTAATAATAACACTAAAGATGGGGGAACAAAGTGAGCTATATTGCGGTACAGTGTTTTTGTACAGTCATGTACCACATCATAACATTGCACACAACTGATCACATATATGATGACCACCCCATAAGAATAGATTGCCTACTGACACTGTAGATGTCTTAGTTTGTGTAGTTTGGGATGCTCACCTAATGTCAAAATCACCTAACTACTGTTTTCTCACAATGAATCCCTGACATTAAGTGACAAACATTTAGATGATGGAATTAAGTTAGTTTTAATCCAAACTAGAGCATTTAGGTGCTAATTGAAATCAGCAGGATAACCACTAGAAAATAACTCAAAAATAGAAAGGAGATACAGTAATAAAATTAAAATGATATAATAAAATCAACTTAATATAAAATACAACAGCATGGAAAATAGAAAGTAAAACACTTAAGATATATAATACAAAATTATAAATTCATTTTTATCAATTCTAATTGACATTATACTGGAAGTCCAATCTATAGAAATTAAGCAAAAAAAAAAAATAAAGAAGTGACAGCCATTCAGTTTAGAATGAAAAGAGTAAAACTTTATCTCTAAATATTAATTCAATTATTCTTTCACTATCTGAAACAGTTGTTAAAGCCTGTTATGTTTTGTTTTGTACTGCGATTCAAATTCCTGACCTCACACTTGCCAGGCAAACACTTTGTACTCTGAGCTAAACCCATGACCCTGAAAGTCCTCTTTAGTTGACTAAAGAGGATCTTTAGTGCTACTGTGACTGTTTCAGTGTCCTAAATTAATACAAAATGTTTACATTCCCTGAGTGTTTGACTTTAGGGAAGAATCAGAAATTATGTGGTGCCCAATTCAGTGAATAAGGTGAATTTTTAAGCAAGTTACTTATCATTAGAAGACACTTGACAGCAGCATTCACTCTATTTTTGATCATGTTTCACAGAGACACAGAGAACTTCCAGAACCATTTCAGAAAGTGTTGGGAACAATGGGATAATTGTGATCAAAGGGAGGGGAATTAATGGCAATGTGTTGTTTAACAATATTTTAAAAATTTAAATCATCATCATGCTTTCTGATTGCAACTTGTATAACTTTGAGTACAGAAAATTCTAAAGATCCACAAAATAATCTATTAGAACCAATAACTAAGTTTAGGAAAGATGTATGAATCAACATAAATTGAGTACATTTCCTTTGATTATAAAAATATGTGCAAGTAAAGTTGAGAAAAATTATATCCACAAAAATATCAAAATAAAAAAGTACAGGGGATCTCCAGTCAGTGGCATGCACGGGACCATGATAGACCTGGGCCCCTCCTGCAACTCCTGTCAGACCACCTAGTATGACCTGGGAATTCCAGTCAGCGGTATATGGGGCTAGGCTAGACCTGGGCAGCTCTTGGGACTCCTGCCTTCCCATCAGACCACCTCGTGGGACCTGGGAACTCCAGCCAGTGGCATGGGCAGGCCCTTCCTATGTCCTCACAGTCCTGGCCACCCACCTCAGGACTTAGGAACTCCAGCACAAGACCTGTGCCCCTGCAGTCCCACCATTGCCATCGGGGACCCCTCTACATCCTGGACCTAGTATTGCTGTTGATCTTTGGCTCCCACATCTTCCCCCAGAACTTTGGACTGCAGTGGATTAACCATGAAGTATCGAGGGGAGACTCAGTAACCTCTCATCCAAACAGAAGAACGTACAGACTTCCATCAGTGAGGTGATTATTTTTCCTAAAATAGGAATAGAATTTGCCACCTTCAGTGGGCAAATAGGAGCAATAGCGAAGCTCCCTCCAGAGTAGGTCATAGGCGAGCTTGGCAAGTGGGTGGGTGAGTCCTTCCTTCACACAGAGAACATCAGGTAGGTTGAAGTGGGTGCCAAAAAGGCCTGCCCAACCTGGAGAAAGTTAAGGAGGCCTGTGGGACCCAGAGACACAGTAGGGTCCCAGCTGCGACAAACACTATAAACAGTGAGATCTAGTGACTCTGAACAACCTGAAGACATAATAACAGAAGGAATTAGGGGTTGATTTCAGTATTCCTAATCTTGTCAGCCTAGAAAGAACATAGGATTCACCTAACAGGCCCTGCAGAGGGAATTCAGATGACTGGCCCACTTCTTCATTGTGGGACCCAGCAATTGGACAAACATTAACCTTACAGTAGGACCCCAAGATACACAGTTGACACTAGTGGGATTGAAGGACCAAATATTAGCCTAAAAGGGGAAAATGGCAAAATGAAAAAAACAAAATGCAATCTCAAACATCTAGTCCACCAGGAGGAAGTACAGGAGACTTTGAAAGAGGGGACTTCAAAAGTAACACACTGAAAATCTCTGAAAAGATAGCAAGTGAAACAAACAAACAAAAAAACTCCATGAGGCTATAGAGGACATCAAATTAGAAGTAATGTCTCATGTAAAAACAGAAATAACAACCTTAGTAAACAAGTTTCTGAGAATAGCTAAAGAAGAAATAGAGAAAAAAGTTCAGAAACATGGGAAACTGATTGAAACCTTGAATGAACAGTATAGAAAACAAGCAGAATTCATGAAACAAACTCAAAGAGATATCCAAGAAACAAAATATTCATTGGAAGCTGGAAAAACCATTTAAATGAAGCTGAGGATAGAATTTTGGATCTTGAGGACAGGATCACAATTAGGAATAATGAAAGGATAGAACTTTTAAAAATAGCAAAGCAACATGAAATGACAATCAAACAGCTTCAAGATGATGCCAAGAGAGACAATATAAAACTAATAGGCATCAGTGAAGATGCAGGAGTTGATGCAAATGACAACTAAAATATTCACAGAAGTAATAGCAGAAAATTTCCCAAACATGGGAAAATCTGACATGCAAATAAGTGAGGCATGCAGAACACCAAATAATCACAAACAACATAAATCTACACCCAGACATATAATAATTAAGATCCTAGACATGCAGCATAAAAACAGGATACTACAAGCTGTTAGAGAAAAGACACAACTCATGTATCTAGGAAAGTTCATTAGAATTACAGCAGACTTTTTGGTACAAACCCTCAAGTCAAGATGAGCTTGGAGTGAGGTGTGTCAAGCCCTGAAAGAAAACAACTTTCATCCCAGACTGATGTACCCAGAAAAACTTTCATTCAAATTTAATGAAGAATCAAGACACTTCCATGACAAAGAACAACTGAAGAAATTCACATTCATGAAACCAACCCTAGAAAGTGTATTGAAAAACATGCTAGATAGAGATAAAAATGACCACAATCACCAGAACAACAACAGAAAGAAACCACCAGGTAGGACAAGCAATTAAGGGGGAAAAGCAGAAAGCAAACAACTGGAACATAATATGGCAAAGTTGAGCCAGTACATATCAATTATATCTATAAATGAAAATGGCCTCAATTCATCTATCAAAAGAAATAAGTTGATAGAATGGATCAAGAAACATGATCCCACAATATGCTATATACAAGAAACACATCTGACCTAAAAGGAAACTCATAGATTAAAAGTCAAAGGATGGAAAACAGTATTCCATATAACAGAAAAAATTAGGGATAACTATTTTATTTGCTGACAATATGAACTTCAAACCTAAAATGATGAAAAGAGATAAAGAAGGTCACTACATATTTGTTAGTGGAAAAATTCAAGAGAACTAACAATTATAAATATATATGCACCAAAGACAAGAGCACCAAACTATATAAGAAAAATACTAATGGACATGAAAAATCAAATACACAAGAACACAGTTATAACTAGGGAGCTTCACACCCCATTGTCACAAAGAGATAGATCAATTAGACAAAAAGTCAGCAAAGAAATAATAGAACTGAATCATATTTGTGAGCAGTTGGACTTAGTAGATGTTTACATAGTGTTCCACCCAACCAGAATGCATATTCTTCTCAGCGGCACATGAGATATTCTCCAACATAGACCATATATTATCCCATAAAACATTCTTAAGTATATGCAAAGGTATTGAAATTATCACATGCATAATATCTGACCATAGTGCACTAAAATTGGAAATTAACGGCAAAAGAAATTGCAAAATTTGCATAAATACATGGAGCTTAAATAACAACCTTCTGCACAACCAGTGGGCTACAGATGAAATTAAAGAAGAAATAAACCAATACCTACAATTCAATGAAAATGCAGAAACAACATACTTTAATCTGTGGGATGCAATGAAAGTCGTCTTAAGAGGGAAATACATAGCAATAAATTGTATATCAAGAACATAGAATGAGCACAAATAAACAACCTAATGTAATGCTTCATCTCAAGCTTCTAGAAAAAGAACAAGTTAAACCCAAAGCTCAAAGAAGAGAGGAAATGGTAAAAATTAAAGCAGAGATCAATGCAATTGAAATTTAAAAAAACCCAAACAATTAATGAATCAAAAAGCTGGGTTTTTTTTTTGAAAGAATAAACAAAATTGACAAACCTCTAGCTAACCTTATCAAGAAAAAGAAAGAAAAACTCCAAATTCATGCAATAAGGACTGAAAAGGGAAATTCCTACAGACCCCAAGGAAACTCAAAAGATCAAGAATACCTACTTTGGAAATCTCTACTCAAATAGAGTGGGAAACACAGAGGAAATGGACAGATTTCTAGAAACATATGAACTACCAAAGCTCAAACAAGAAGATATAGCAATTTTGAATAACCCAATATCAGCTATTGAAATTGAAAATGTAATTAAAAACTTAACAACAAAGAAAAGCCCAAGTCCTGAATGATTCACAGCTGAATTCTACAAGAAATTTAGAGAATATTTGATGCTGATACTGCTTAAACTCTTCAATGAAATTGAAAAGAAAGAAATCCTCCCTAAATCATTCTTGGAGACAAATATTACTCTGATACCAAAGCAAGAGAAAGACCCAACCAAAAAGGAGAACTATAGACCAATCTTATTAATGAACATTGATGCAAAGATTCTCAATAAAATACTGGCAAATAAAATGCAGCAAATTATCCAGAAGATTATATATCATCACCGAGTGGGATTCATTCCATGAATGCAGGGATGGTTTAACATACAAAAATCAATAAATGTAATACACCACATAATCAGAGACAAAAATAAAAATCACATGATCATCTCAATAAACTCAGAAAAAGCTTTTGATGAAGCCCAACACCTTTTCATGATAAATACCCTACAGAAACTCAGAATAGACGGTATGTACCTCAATCTCATAAGGGCCATCTATGACAAACCAACAGCCAACATTATACTAAATGGATGAAAACTGAAAGCTTTCACTCTAAAATCAGGAACAAGACAATAATAATTGATAATAATCGAAGAATTTCAAAAGATGTTTTTCAAAGCTTACACTAAAAACTTTATAAGCTTTATAAGCAAATGAGAACATTAATTCATACAGGAATGCTAACTGAAACTAGAGTGAAATACCACTTTATATTCAATGAGATGGATAAAATAAATAAATTCAAAATAGCAAATATTAGTGAAGATATGGAGAAACTGAATACATATATTGGTGAAGGCTTTGTACATGGTATAACTTGGAAGACAGTGACATTTCAGAAAAAAGAAAACAGTTACCATGTAACTTATTAATTTGTCTCTTTGATATATATGTATGAAAACTGAAAGGATATTTACACAAAAACTTGAAAACAGATATTCATAATGGCAATTAATAACAATCAAAGATGAAAATAGCCCAAATAGCCCAAATAGCCCAACTGAAGAATTGTTGAATAAAATGGAATTTTGTATACTGGAAAAAGAAATAATATACTGATAGATGCTATAACACTGATTAGTACTGAACATTGAAACATTATGCAGAGTGTGAAAAGCATATACAAAAGGCCATAACATGTATGACTGCACTTATATGAAATGCCCCAATAGGCAAATCTGTAGAGACAGAAAGTAGACTAGTGAGTTTCAAGGGGAATAATAGGGGATGCATGTTAATGGGGCTTCTAGAAGTGATGGAAATATTTTCAAATAAAGAGATTACTGCACAACTCCAATACTAAATGTTACTGTGTCATACTCTTAAAATGGTGAATTTTAATATAAGTGAGGGGTAATGCAATAAAACTATTATAAAGATAGATATGAAACAAGGGTATTTCAAAATAAATACAAACTAAAAGCATTTATAGTTACTAACACTTTTATCAGGTGAGCATTCAATTATCTTCATGGAAGCACTGTCATGTAAGAAATAATAAACAAAATGAAAAGGGTATGTATCCATTAAGTAAACTAAACTATGTAACACACAATTTTCTTTAGAAAAAAATTAGAAAACAATCAAACAATTTTTTTTACTTCTGTGTTTGACAGTAATGAAAGAGTAAACATGTAATTCATATTAGTGTGAAACAAAGATAATGTCAGTAAGTAGATGAATTGCATAAAATAATAATAATATGTTTTGAGTCTACAACAGATTTTTGTAAGTTCCAAAAGTGATGCAATTAAGATAAAACATGTTATGTTTCAGAAAGACTGTCGTGAACAGTCAACGCGGAATTGTGTTGTCACAAAATATATGAATTTTAAAAACAATATAAGTTGATAAACATTAGCAGAAAGCAAAAAATGTGACGGATTTCAAAGATTCATACCTCAGTCTGAGACAGAGAAGCTCCAGGCTCTCAGTCTTCCTTGTGCCAGTGGAGTGATGGTAGTGGTGGTGGTATGTTACTTGACTGGTGATCAACGTACCACTCTCCCTAAGATCCCTTTACTCCCCTTGCACCCCAAATGACTGGGGAACTTTTCTTCAGTTTCCTGCCTGGTTATCATGCCACCACTCTCCACTTCACCATGAGAGGATCCAGGCTGGCACTGTGGTGCTCCCCACCCACTGCTGCACTTCGGAAGATTCTGTTGAGGGATCACCCTAGATTGGCTAAGGTCAGAAAGAGAGGGGCCTGGCCTCTTATTTTCACGCCCATAATTCCCACCAAGCCTTCCTTCTGTTTTGTAACAGGTAAAGATAAATCTGTAAATGTATTAGCCCCTTTCCTGTCTCTGGGACAAAATACCCAACACCTGCAACTTAAAGGAGAAGAGGATTGTTTGGTCTCAGTTTTACAGGATTTAGGTCATGACTGGCTGGCTCCTTGGCACAAATCTCATGGCAGGAGGCCATCTCTGTGAAAAGCTGCTTATCTAATCACAGCTAAGAAGCAGAGATAAAGGAAGACAGAAGGAAGAATATACCCTTCCAGGTTATAAAACCCGGTGACCCACCTCCAGCCAGACCTCACCTTCTCACAGCACATTCAACTGCTGAACTCATCCACGCATCAATCCACTGATGAGCACAGCACTTCCATTATTCATTCACCTTGCAAAGTTCCATTGTAAACAAATGAGACTTGGGAAATGGTTTAGATCCTTACCACAATATGATGAACAAAAAAATTAAGAATGGCTTCATGATATAATGTTATTAAACTCTGGCATAGTATTGAATAAATGTAGCAATGATGCAAGGCAAACTGTGACGTTAGAATCTAAAATACACATATAATATTCAAGTTCTAAATCAAAGTCAATATTTTCATGGATATATTGCTCAATATGACTGTCATTTAAAGATATTTGATACTATCAGCCAGCCAACCAACAAGTGACTCAAAACAAAAGCAAAGTGTGATTTGGATGGACTTGTGATTGCTACACAATCCATCTTTAAAGTGCAAATGCCAAACAGTTATTGAAATTGTGATTATAAAATCCAAGTTTGCTACTCAATTACAAGCAATATTTAATTAAAAACATGAAAGTCAGATGGATGTGGGAATGGACAGGTCACAAGAGGCTTAAAAATGCTGAATTACTCATCTGGTAAAACAAAGAGTCAGTAGATCCCACAATCGTATGAAAAATATCTATAGGAGATATTTATAATAGAAGACAATATAAAACATAAATGCTTTATAATATATACATAAATAAATTTAGCTGGAAATAGTAGATTGCTAATAGTAATTAAATTTCACACTGAATCAAACAGCTTTCTAAACTCTAAATAAATGTGCTTCAGATGTAACAGAATAAAAGTGTTAGAGAAAACACAGCAAGTCACAGGACACAAAGCAAACATAGATTATATATTAATACAGGGGAAGACTGAATTGTGGGGTAAAAATTGTTGATAGTGAAATAATACTTTTAAATGACAAAAACTACAACTCAAAGTCCAAATTTAATTACAGTGACTTTTGATGCACCAAATAACACAGCATCATTATATAGCAAAAACAAAAGGATATTCAGTGAGACATTGTAATAAAATATCTGGCTACAGTTTGGAAATTTGAGTCTGGTCAGCTTTAATTTCCCAAATGATCATTTTATTCTTCACTCTGCAAGTTGGGTAGGCAAACTTCTTGTGTTCCTTTTGCTTAATCTATGAAAGACTTTACTCACGTTTTGGAGTCTCTCATCGAGTCCCAGCTCCTGATCACTCTAAGAGCTAAGGCCTCACTTACATTTTTCCAACATTGTTTGGGATCCATTTGGGACTCTGACCTGATTTCCAAAGAAAGACTATGTAAAGAATAAACTTCTTCATATCCTTATGGCAGATGTGTGATATCTCTTGTCTTGATAGCTTCACCAAATTTTAAGTGGAGATTCCATTTAGACTCTACATGGAATGACCACAACATAAATAGACCATTGCATGAGGGGATTTTGATTTTTGTTCCTTAACTTAGGCAAGGAACAAAGGAAGGCATGGAGGATGTTAATGGTATAAATAGATCTATAAAAATTCAATGTGTATACAAATGTTTGATTACAGTTTTATATTTCTATGGATTTAATCATATGTAGATATTAATTTGTACAAATACAGTGCACAGAGCATCACTTTTACTATTTTCCAGCTATGCATTTGTATGTGTATGCACGTGTGTGTCAGCTTACATACTTGTTACACAATATTGAACTTCATAAATAATAAACGTGCCTTCTTTCAAGTACTCAATTAGTACTTTTAAGTAACTATGATGTAGAGTACAGACACAAAATTATAAATATCAAAAATAGAGAAATGATGGCTCCATTTTTTACTATTAAATAAATAAATTTTAGAAATTAATTAATTAATTAATTAATTTTAGAAGTTGATAAGAAATAGAAAAACTAAAAGATACAACTCATTGGCAAATAGTTATTTCTTTTTCCTGTTTTTCTTCTTATTTTCTACAAGCATTGGACTGTGTTTGAATCTGAGGACAAATAAGTACTATTCCCAAAGCTACTGAGGTGTTTCTCCACTTTATTTTGGGGGAAATGTGAGTTTAACATAAATGCAAATGTTTTCTTAGTGTTGAATGGTATGAAACACTGCATAAAAGGGTATTAACCTTCAGTAGTCACATGGGGAAGTGTTTGAGCATTTGTCTCTCAGTTTGATCCTCTAAACATGAAGTCAGTTTTCTAAATGTACATCGAGCAACTGTTTCTTCCAGCTGTTTGGAATTTAAATGCAAATTGCTCTGAAGATCACACTCACAGGTTCTCCAATCACTCCCAAGAAAGGCGTCTTCCATAATCTTATCACTCTCTACATTGGAGAACTCATAGTTGTGCCCTGTCTCATGTACTAAGACAATTCCTCAGTGATTAAGCTAATTTGCTTTGTCTGATTATTTTGGTCCTGCAGTGCTGGAATAAGGTTCTGACACCACTTCCCCTGACAACATCGGTCACTCTTAGGGTTTAACTGTGGCCTGACACCTACTATTGTAGATAAATAGATGTTTCTGTGGTTACAAATTGTTATTTTTTTCTTGCTTTTTTTTGCTTACAAAGACAATCCTAAACCTCTGAAAAATACTATTTAGATATTAAAATATAAGGTTTTTTAATTTCTCTTTTGCTAATACAGAAAGTGGGCAAATATCTCCAAAAATATTTTAGAATGCTAGTATTTCTTTTTATTTGCTTCTATAAATTGTCACTTTGTACTATAAGAATTAAAGCAAGAAATAGTTTTAGTATAACAGATTTGAAAAAGGCACTGCATAATTAGTGAAGATCTCTGTTGCACTTATGGAAATCCGGCCAATGTTGGAGAATTAGTTTACATTCTTGAAGATTCACCTTTGTAGCGGTATCGCAGTAGATGGAACATTTGCTACATATATAATAATTGCCAAACATTATATAGAAATAATTCTGGCCTTTTAAAAAAGGTGAGTTATTATAATTAAGGCACCAGTTCATTTTCAGTTGACTGTAAGAAAAGTGGGACAGTTTTGTTCTAACTTAATTCATATACCATAACTCTAATAAACATAGGTTTTTTGGAAAATGTGATTTGTTACACTGGACTACAAAAATCTTCTGGGACTAGGACTGTCAAAAAACTTCTATTGGTCAGTCTTTCTTTTAAATTTTGGTTTTCACCATTGAGAGGTTTCTGAAGAACTGCACATGTGGTTTGCCTTAAACACGGCTAAAGTTGTGTGGATGTTAAAATATAGCAGCCAATTCTCTATCAACTCTATGTTTTCTGCAACAGGAAATGATACCTGATGGGGTTAAAAAACAAATGAAATATAAGAAAAACAGCAGATTTTCTGTGGACTTAGAGAATATATTTGTACTGGGGACCACAAATTCACAATGGCTAATTTTGCCTACTTCCCTAAGGGACAAATGGAGCCTTGGGATTATTGATATCACTCATTTGAGAGTTCTCATTAACTCTTTTTTTTTATTGTAGACTTTTAATTTTTTTAATTTTATTTAAGGAAAAAAGAAAATAAAACAGAAAAAAGGTACAAGTTATACAGAATTTCAGAAAAAATAAACAGTAGGAAATCACTAGTTAATAGATTACATATTGTCATCTTAAAATAGTTGTCAAGTTACAAAATTAAAGCATATAAAGTGGACTTTCAAACAGTGTGACTGCAAACAGTTCTGTTCAATGATCCAACAAAACTCAGTAATATCATTATCTATCTTATACACTTAAATATACATGCAGTTATATCCTTTAGAGCACTTTCTTTTCCTCTCTTTTGTACAATAACAATTACACATTTTGGGCTTTATTACTTTTTTTTTTTTTGAAGAGAGTAAAACAAATGTGACATAACAGAACGGAGTCAGTCAAATCAAAAGGATGGACATAATACATAATGTAAAAACAAAATACAAGATGATCAACAATGGTTACCATACTGCCTCTTGCTATCTTAAAAAGAATGCCTATATCATCAGTTATAATAAAATCGAACAAAACAGTAAAGAATAAAACCAAATCATTGGAGACATTACAGAACATCAAAAGAAGATACTAGTCAAACCAGAATGGGCATCATAAATGAATTTTATTGTCTTCACAGTTGTTGCCTATACTTTCAAACTTGGTTCAATCAAGCAGAATAGAGGAAAATCAGTCAAAACAAGATGGTGAGAGCAATACAGGGTTTCAAATCAAGTTAATAGGAAATCAAAGTGGGTTACTATACTATATCCTGCTATTTTTTATCTATTTTTCCCTTAATTAAAAAGATAAAAATAAAAAAGTAAATAATAAAAAAAGGAGATTGAGATAAAAGACGGCATAACAACAAAACAGCACAGGTCAAAACCTAACCATTTAAGCAAAATAGTGTTTTACCACAAGATATCCCGACATAAAAGTAGTTTCCATAGTGTCTCTTTCCTTGAAATCTTTGAGTATAACTTTGTATACTGTGGCATCAAACATACCAAGACAATGTAAAACCATTCAAGAGAATAACAGTATTACAGGGTATTTAGAATCAACTATCAGAAAATGAACAATGGTTTCTGTATAATCTCCTTGTCTATAAAAGTTTTTGTTTATATTATCACATATAATAAGATCCAATAAGATACAACCTGTTAAAACCGATGGAGACAGAAGAATAACGGCTTGATGGGACTTCAAAACAAGATGATACTAAATCAGCACTAGCTATTATGATGTCTTGTTTTTTCCAAAATAGCTGTTCCTACCATCCAACCTTCTCTGCCTCATTTCTGTTGAGCTCTTTTTCTGTCATTAGTTGTCAGTTTGCCTTCTTCATTTCGCTTTCTGCTCCATTCATTGTGGCCTCTCTGCCACTGTTTCTGGAATCTTGGTATTTTTCTTTTTTAGAATATCCTGCAGTATTCTCTGTAGAGTTGAATTGGTGGTTGAAAATTCCCCTAGTTCCTCTTTATCCTGGAAGCACCTTGTTTTTCCATCAATTTCTAGGGACATTTGTGCAGGATATATCAATCTTGGCTGGAGGTTATTATCTTTCAAAGCTTGAATTCTTCCCCCCCATGCTCTTCGTGATTTGATGGTTTGTGCTGAGAAATCTGCTGTAATTCTGATGGGTGTCCCATTGTAAGTGATCTGTTTCTTGTCTCTGACTGCTTTTAATATTCTGTTCTTATATTGGATTTCTGGAATTTTGATTATTATATGCCTTGTAGGTGGCTGGGGTTCTGTATGCCTCATATATCTGAGTATCTTTACCTTTTGCTAAATTAGGGAAATTCTCCTGGATTATTTCTCTGAATAGCTTTTGTAGTTCATTTGTTTGTGTCCCTACTTCTTCTTTTATGTTCTTAATTCTTAAGTTATAGATCCTCTTATCATCTTCTAGCCTTTGTATTATTGCTGTTTGTTTTCTTGTTATTTTTATGAAGTTTTTCGTTTCATGCTCCCACATTAAAAATTAGCCCTCCAGTTCAGATAATCTATCCTTGGTTTCTTTCAAGCTGTTATGCCAGCTTTCAATAGAATTTTTAGTTTCCTGGTAATCCCTTTGAACCTGCTTCATGTATTCTATGTCTTCTCTATTTTCTCCATCAAACAATTCTCCCCTTTCTTTCTGTTCTTCCATTCCACCATCTGTTTTTTCTTGGGTGGTGCTTAGCATTTCTCTAACTATTCTATTTATATCTTGCTTTATTTCATTAAATACTTCACTTTTGAACTCGTTTATGAGGCTTCGGAGATATCGCTTTATGTCTGTTGGTGCCGTGCCTGATATTGCATGTTTTCTGTCCTCATTCTCCTTTGCATTTACCTTTCCTGGATAGTGTTCTTGGGATTGGGGACTGAGGACCCTTTCTTGTTGCTCCCTCTTCCCATACTTTTTGTTCCTTCCATACAAGCGTATATAGGAGGTCCAGTTTTTTTCTTTGTTGGTTACAGTTTGTTTGAATCTGCTGACTAGGTGTTCCCGCCCACTGCAGTGTACTAGGGAGACACAGACCTGGTTTGGGCTATCCTACTGGGTCTTAGTCAGCGATGTCACCCAGGCCACGTGCTCCGCATCAATCCTGCTTGAGAGGGGAATATGTGACTAAAGTCACTGCAGCGTCCTGTTCTGGCTAGTCTGTCTGGTCCCAGAATGTCCTCTTTTGGAGCCTCATACTCTATGGAAGGGTCCCCGTTCCTCTCATTCACCGCAGGTGGATGCAGGGCTCCCTGCTAGTCCTGCTCTCATCTCCATTCACAGATTCCTGCTCTAAGAGCTTTCGCATGTCTCTCTCCCTGCTGTGCCAATTTGGACGAAGCAACAGTAGCAGGAAATTCAAATCGCAGTTGACAGAGGCCCAGGTTCCAGCTTCTGCGCTGAGATTTTATCTGTTCCGGTTATGGCACTGGGTTGCATTTCCAGTTGGTTTCTCTCAGCTTAGTTCATTTCTGGGTCAGCAGGATATATCTCCCCTTGCTTAGGAATCCTCACACTTCACCATTCCTGCATTCTAAGCTGGGTATCTCAGAGAGCCTCCATAGCTGCTGTTATCTATCCGTCATGTTCTCCTGGAACTTCTCATTAACTCTTTAGGGATGGGTCATCTTCTTCCACCACTAAAAGACTAAAACTAAAGCCACTAAATTTAAAAAAAAGCACTCCAGGGCAAGATCCTTAGTATAATATTACCTCCATCCTCTTGAATCATCCCAAGATCATACTTGCCCACTGAGTCATAGGCCTCTGAGTGTTTCACCAATTTGGAATCTACTGCTAGTCCTGCCTATCACATATACACCTATAAATAGTGGCTGTCTTGGGGTGTCACTCTCTTAGTCCATCTGGATCCATTGCCTTCCCAGTTACTCATCATGTGTTACTAAATTTGTCTCTGTTTCTTATGTTATCCTCTTGCTATACTCTTGATACAGGCAATTGGGGATCTTAGTCGCCAGTATATTTGGAATCTAATTTTGTGTTTGATGTTCTTAAGTAAAAAATGTAATAAAATTACAAAATATACTTACTGAATATATTATGTGTGTTTATAAGAAGGAAGTTGAGTTTAAATGTGACTTTCAGAATAATGAGATCTATGTCCATAAAACTCTAAAATGTGAACCTTGAATTGATAGCGTAATTAAAAATAATCTTTTTTATTTAACTAGTAAGGTATACTCTCGAATTGGAGAATGTTAACTTGATTAATTTTATTTTATACTTGCTTGTATTATAAAGTCATACAGAATTATGGTACAGGGTGATATGCTGTGACCTGAATGTGTCTATTTTCCAAAATTCTTACAGTGAAACCTAACCCCTAACACAATAATATTGGTTGGTCAAGCCTTTAGAGTCAAGTGTTGTGAGGCACTGTGCCATCAATGGAATCAGTGTCTTTATGGAAAAAGTCCTGACAGTATGCTATAATCACTCCTGTTCAACATAATATTTTACAACTAGCTTTAGCAATCAGTCAAGGAAAAGAATTACAAGGGTATGTATAGGAAAGGAAGAAGTCAACTTGTCATTATATGCAGAAAACATTCTCTACATTAAAGAATCCCAAAAATCCACCAAAAGAGTTAAAATTAATAATCAAATGCAGAAATGAACCAGGATATAAAATCAACATCCCAAAATCAAGAGCACTCTTTTATGCTAATACTGAACCATCTGAAAAAGAAATTAGGAAAGAATCACATAGCAGGATCTGGTTGTTCCCTTCTCTTCTTGGGTATCATCTTTGAACAGGACCAACTCAATTGGTTCATCCTCACCTCTGCTATGCCATGTTTGTGGCAGCAATACATAGAGTGCCTTAGAATTGGTAGGTGGTCATGCTTTATCATCAGAGGGTGCCACAGGTGTGGTGGGGGCAGCAAGCTTGTGCAGGGGAACAGGGTCTGCATGGTAGAGGGGTGCTGCTCTTTCCACTTGCTGTTTATTCTTATTCTTCATTTTGGGGATTTTCTTTGCTATACTTCAAAACTTACCTTTTTATGAAATACCTTTTTATACTTTGACAGTAAATAGTTTTAGTCACACCAGACATACATGCTATTTGGAAGTTTGAAAAGTATCAGCTTTGAGGACTTGTGTTCTTCCTAAAATAATTTTTAAATTGTTGTTTAAAGGCAAATTTTGGTAGTTTATAACTTTCTTAAAAGTATCTTATTCAAATAGATTTTCCAAGAAACATATATAGAGTTGAGAAAAGTATTTTTCATATTATTTATTATTTCATCTTGTTTTTATTTTTTTTACCTGGCTTTGCTCTTTCTTGATTTCATAACTTTTTTTTAGGGTGTTTTGAAGACTTACTTTTTAGTTTAATTATCAAACCAACTATTTTCTTATTTTAGAAAAATGTTTTTCTTCTTTTGTTACTGTCTTTTCCCAATTTCTTGAGATGAATGTATAATTTACTTCATTTTAATTTTTACTATAATTCAAATTTTTAAAACTAGTTATTTTTCTTGCAAAGCAAATTTAGAAATCCATTAGTGTGTGACACATATTGCTTTAATTAATGTTCTTTACTAAATACATGATGTGACTTAAAAAATATTCTCTTGGACTCTGGGGTATAGTTCAGAGGTGGAGCACTTTCCTAGCATTATGCTGGCATGAGGCTCTGGGTTCAACCCCTGGTATTGGACAGAAAACATTTTCTTATTGGTACATAATAATGGACTTGTACATCCTTGTGGGGTACATTATGGTAATTCAATACATGCACACATTATGTAATAATCAAATCAGAATAATACACATTTACGTATTTCAACCACTAATGATTTTTACATGTTGAAAACTTCATACACTTTTAGTCATTTTGAGTTGTTCTAGTCTGTTTTAACCCATAATTAACTTTGCTATCCTACAAGACTGAGAAGTGATTCTGTGTTTTCTGTTGCTTATTGGACTTCTTTCCTCTCTTCTCTGAACTTTTCAGGATCTTATTTTACCAGACTGACTTGTGATTTTCCATGAATGACTGAGCATACCATATGTGTCTTTCTGTGTATGGTTTCTGATGTGACTTTTAAATTGCCAACTGAATGAAGTTTCATTTTTCTATATTGGTTATTGTTTGGGTTTTTATTTTATTTATTTATTTTATTTTTAAAATTTTATTTAAGGAGAAAAAGAAAAAAAGCAGAAAAAGGGTACAAGTTATACAGAATTTCAGAAAAAAATAAACAGTAGGAAATCACTAATTAATGAATTACATATTGTCATCTTAGAAATATCTGTTCAAGTTACAAAATTAAAGCATATAAAGTGGACATTCAAACAGTGAGACTGCAAACAGTTCTGTTCAATGATCCAACAAATAGTCAAATAACATGTTCTGTATATTTCTATACATAAATCTATTGAAATTTTTCTCAGATGTGTCCAACACGTAAGAAATAAAAATGACTGTTGGGTGCTATAAGGAAGTTAAGCTATTTTCAAATTGCACTATGACACATGGGGGATATATTGGTTTATAGGCCACATACACACCTATGTTTTGCTCAATCATAAATAGATAATGTATATAACAATGCACACTGTACATTCAACATTCTTGAGATGTTTCCTAGATTGAGGTACATGACAATAAAAAAATCTCACAATAGCCTGAGTTTTTATTTTAAAATTCAGTTTCTTTACTTGTATATTTTGACATTGTATTATTGGCACATGAGGATTCATAGCAATTATTTTGGTACATTATAGCATTTTGCTTGGTAAAGTAAGCACCTCCTTTTCCACTAAGTAATACTTTTGTTCTCCCATACTACCTACTCAGAAGTTTGTGCTATTTCTCCTCCTTTTTGCCTTTTGCCTTCTCTCCCTCCTTCTTACATTCTTGATTTAGGATCATTTTGATATGCAATTTTAGAGAATTATTCTCTGGATGTAGTTATGGATTGCAAGGACAACAATTATATACAGGACTCATAATTTATAGCACTATTTTCTAATAGTCATTCAAAGAGTTAAATACAAAAAGTACAGGAAATCTGTCAATACACTAAGACTCAAGGAATCCAGATGAGGTCTGGGTTCCACAGCAATGTCCTGCTGAAGAAACTGGGAAACACTACATATATTTGTGCAGTATTCTGAGAGAAAATGCCAACTGAACATGCCTTCTGCTACTAATAAACATGTTAATGAAATAAATATTTTAAAAGATATTAATATTCAGCAGCTATATTACTAAGCATTAGCCCATCCTTCAAAAATAATTTAAAACCTTGTATAACCTAAAACAGATAACTGAACAAGAAGGGAAATTCTAAGTTGAAAGTTGTGTATATATCTGTTGTATATTTGGGGTCTTATTTACTCTTTCAGCTTCTCACACTAGGGACACAATGCAATGTTTACATGTGTGCATCTGGTTTATTTCAGGGATCAAACTCTGACCTCATGCTTGTCAGGCAGGTGCTTTAAGCCACTGAGCTAAGTCCCTGGTTTTTATTTAGGATTTTTATACCATCTTGATTCAGTTTTGGTAATTCATATATATCTAGGAATCTGTTCAATTCTTCTGTACTTTTCCATCTTATTAGAATATAAGATCTCAAAGTAGGTATGGATGATCTTCTGGATTTCCAGTAGATCTGTTATGATTTCAGGCTTTTCATTCCTAATTGGGTGGATTTGAGTCTTTTCTTTTTTTGGGTAAGGTTGGATAAGGATTTGTCAATTTCATTCATTCTTCCAAAGAACCAACACTTTGATTCGATTCATTGATTCTTTGTTTTTGTCTCCAACGCATAAATTTCTGCTGTGATCTTTATAAAGTCATCCTTCATACAAGCTTTGACTTAACCTACTCCTCTTTTCCAGATGTTTTAGGGTCACCATTAAGTTGTGTGTTTATAATTTCTCTATTTTCCTGATACATGCATTTACTGCTATAGATTTCACTCTTAGGACTGGTTTCATTGTGTCCTATAAGTTTTAGTATGTTCTATTTTTTAATCATTTGACTTTTTATCTTCAAATTACATAGTCTCATTTATATATCTCATTTACTTAAAATAAGTTGTGTCCTTTCGGTCTGTTGGAAGAGCTATTCACTGATTATTGGATGAAAACTTTGCTCCTTCCTTATGCCCTCTTTATTAGTGAAACGGTATTCTTAGAATATTTAAAAGCTTATTATATTCTCCTGTACAGTATAAATACTGTTTTATTGTTTTATGTAATTTTGATTAGATTTACTCAATAAGTATTTACCTTGTACTTTCATATTTGAATCTCAGATAATTTCTCAGATATGTGAAGAACATTGAGTAGTCTATTCTTAGTGCAAGATGATTAAGTTTATCAGTTCTTGTTTTCTGAAAGTTTCTTCCTTTCCAATTCATTATTTAATATCTTTACTGAAGCATACCTCATACACAACAAATATATATTTAAAGTAAATTATTTGATAGATTTTGCCCTAATGATGCACTCACAAAACCAAAGCCACAGGAGAGATTCAGCAAACCAAAAGCTTCTTTGTTCTCCATTCTGATACTTCTGCAAGGACCTGCTCAGATAGCCAATGATGAATTTTCTATCAGTACCAGTAGTTTTGGATGGCCTATATTTTATATATGTGGGGGCTGTATAATATGCATTTCTTTTGTCTTCTTTCACTGTCTGCTTTCATATATCTGAAGAATAATCTGTCACTCTTATTCCTATTCTTCTGTAGAGAAAGTTTTTTTTTCCCTCAAATTAGTTTGAGGAAAACTAATTGTAGTCCATTATATAATCATACAAACTACTTTTTCAGACACATCTTGAAATTTTGGTAGTCTGTATTTCATTTTAATTGTATTCCAAATATTTTCTCTTTTACATGTCATTGACTTATGAGTTACAAATGTGTTAATTAACCTCTAAATATTTGAGGATTTCTTTATTGTTTTATTAATTTAATTTTAACTTAATACAATTCAATTTGAACTATAAAACAAAATGTCTTACATATATTCATTTCTTATGCATTTAGTAGTATTTGTTTTATGACCTCAGAATATTATCTTTCTTGGTAAATATTATGTGTCCATGTGAAAACAATGTATAATTTGTAGTTGTGGTTCCTTAGGTGTCTATTAGGTAAATTATGAGAATTATTTGGGTTTTCAATAGCTTTACCAATTTTCTTCCCACATTTCCTGTTAATTACTCAGAAAGAAGTGTTGAAATTTCTGTTTATAATTATAACTTTGTCTATTTAGCAGTGCATTTTATCAGTTTTTGTATTATTACTGTGACACTCAAGTTTTAAACACATGTACTGGTGAGCCTATTAAATCTTTTTCAATGAATTAACTTATAATCACTATAAATTATTTATTTTTGGTAATAGTCACTTTTTGAAATTCTTTTCATTGTTATTAATATTGTCACTTTAATTTTGTTGTGACTAATATCTGCATGATACAGCATTTTATCATTTTAACTTTGAGTTATTGCTTTGTTTAGCTTTTCCACAGCTGGAACAAAATGCCTGACACTGGCAATTTAAAGCAGAGGTTTATTTTGGTTCTTGCTTTTTCAGAGGTTTCAGTTCATGATTCACTGGCTTGCAGACAGAAAATCACATTGGGAGGGCATGGTAGAGGAAAGTTGCTCACTTCACAGTTGCAAGCAAGCAGAGCAAACTGGCGCAGTGTCAGAGAGAAAGAAGCCAGGAAGTAGATACAGTTGAGGGGTCATCACTGTGACCCATCTGGACTTGCCTGGAAATGGGCTTTACTGGTCTCCTAGGCATTTTTTAATCCAGTGAAATTGACAACCATTAATTAATGGCCACATTTTTCTCTGCCTGTTATTGTTGATACGTTGTGCCAACTTGAGAGAAATTGAGAATTTTAACTGAGAGATTCAGCAGAGAGCCAAGATCTTCACTTTGTAAATATTTTCATCTTGTGCAAGAGGAGGCATAGGTTTTGTGAGTTCTACATCTACCCTGGAGGGCAGGTGATGGTGGTGTTAACCTGCTTTCATATAAGGGAGGAAAAGACATTTATTATTCCACTTTTGCTCTGGTCACTTTTGCTGGATGCTGCCTTGAAGTGTTGCCCTTTTGCCCTGCCACCCTGCCTTGGAGCCAACTGATTATGGACTGATTATGGACCTCTGCAACAGGGAGCTAAATTAACTATTACTTCCTTTATTTGTGCATCCAGTATTTTATCTCAGTCACAAGAGAAAAGCAACCAAGACAGAATTTGGTACCAATGCAGTGGGATTGTTGCTGTGACTATACCTGACCATGTGAGACAAAAGCCTTTGGGAATGGCTTGTAGGAAGACTGGAAACATTCACAGATGTTGACTGAAAGTGTAGTGCTGGAATGCTTTAGGCTGTTCTGTATGGGAGATTCTGGTCAGAGCTCAAAAGACTGGAAGGCTAATAAATCTTAATGGTAAAGCCTGGCCTTCAGGGCTAGGCACAAGTGCCTGCCTGGCAAGCTCTAGGTCAAGAGTTGGATTCCCAGTACAAAAACAAGATAAAACAAAAAACAAAAAGAAAAACAAAAAAGAAAACAGCTTTGGAAGTTTTCTGCTGGGATGAAGGACTGCAGTGGTTGTTGGACATCAGACAATGTATCTTATGGATTGGCAGACAGTTTGTCTGCACTTTACTTCTGTCCAGAGATTTGCCTGACATTAAGATTAAGAGTGATGGATTAATTAATCTGGCAGAAGAAATTTCAGGCAGCTCAATGTTGAGGCTGTGGCATGGCTGTTGTTGGGGGCCTTTAGCTGGATTTGTGCTGCAGATCAAGAACAAAGAGCCCTATCAGTTGATTTAAAACATTGTGTTTGGCCAGAAAGGAAGCGTCAATAAAACTGTGGGCTGCAAAGATAGAGCTGAAGAAACCTCGATATTGAGAAGGAATGGGAGAATATAAAAGATAGCCTGAAGACATCACAAAAAGCAACAAGTCTCAAACCTTTTGCAAACTCACAACTGAAAAAGTGAAAAACTGCTTTGAAGTGAAAGCCACATAGCACCATGTTCCAGAATGGTGGCAGATGCACCATGTTCTTGAATGGCAACAGCATAAAAAATTTGTTCCTCAGAGTTGGATTCAGAGTGCCCAGAAATCCAGGCACGTCACCCCACCAGTCAGGAGAGAAGAAAACCTGGCTACTGCTTCAACTGGCAGCAGACATTGGCATTATCCATGCAGTACTGGTTTTAGGTGCATACAGAACATGCTTCCACCTCAATTTCGGAAGGTGTAGGAAGCTAGGAACTATGCCCACGAGAGGGCAGGGTGTGATGCTATGAGTGTGAAGCCCAAGTTACAATGAGAGCCCAGAATCTTGGAAAAAGCCAGGAGCATAGATTGTCTAAGGAAAATTGCAAGGAAGGAGCAAAGCTAGCCTGAGAGAAAAGCAGTGGGAGCTACAACCACCAGAAGTGCAGTTGGGGTGGAGTCACATAAACCTTTGGAGCTCACAATTTGCCACAGACTGCTTTAGATGTTGGACATGCAACTACAGGATTTAATGTCTGCTGTTGGATTTTGGACTTGCTTTTGTCCCAATCCTTTCTGTCCTGTTTTTAACTTTTGGAATGAGAATGTTCATTTTGTGCCATTGAATGCTGGAAGTTTTTAAACTTTGTTTTCATTTGTACAGGATGTTGCAGGTAAGCTTGCTTTACATCTCAGAGGAGATTTGGAATTTGGACTTTTTAGCAATGCTGACACTGCTAGGAGTTTGGCAACTTTTTTAGATAGACTAAATGCCTTTTACATAAAGAGATGTGAGTCTTTCAGGGGTCAGGGGGAAAAATTTTATAATTCCACTGTAATATAATGTGGACAGACTTACTGGTTCTTAAGAATTCTTAAACCTATGCTGCAACGTTAAAGTTGTGAAATGTTAAGAATAAACATCTGG
Source organism: Cavia porcellus (assembly GCF_034190915.1). Classification (NCBI taxonomy): domain Eukaryota; kingdom Metazoa; phylum Chordata; class Mammalia; order Rodentia; family Caviidae; genus Cavia; species Cavia porcellus. Next base: position 27,078,553 of record NW_026947496.1, on the reverse strand, counting down.
AAACTGACTTAAAGAAATGTATGATAAATAGCTGTATTTAGCTGCCCGGTTGACAAGGGGTGAATTGTTATGGCTGATACACTGGGTCAACCTGAGAAGTTTACAAGTTTAATTAAATGATTCAGCAGGGAGTCAGTATCTTCAGTTTGTAAATATCTTCAGCCTGTGCCAGAGAAATGTGCATAGATTTTGTGAGTGCTAGATCTGCCTTGGAAGGCAGAGGGGTAGTGTTAGCCTGCTTACAATATAAGGGTGGAAAAGAGGCTTGTTCTCCGCTCCATTTTGCTCTGGATGCTTTTGCTGGCTTCTGTCTTAAAGTGTTGTCCCTTTGCCATCCACCCTACCTTGGAGCTAGCTAATTATGGATTAAAACCTCCACAACTGTGAGCTAAATAAACATTTCCTTCCTTAATTTGGGTTTTAGACATTTTGTCCCAGCAATGACATAAAAATAATCAAGACACTGCCTTTAAATTTAAAATGCTTTATTTTAGACAGTATTTTCAAAAGAATTAAATCTAACAAACTATGCCTTTGTATTGAATGATTAAACATTTACATTTAATTTCATGACCAATATGGTTGCATTGTATTTACCAAGTTTGCAGTTTATTTTCTGGCTGCTTATTTTTTCATCTTTATTTGCTTTCACTCATATTAACTATTTTGTACTATTTCTTCTTATCTGCATTGTTGACTTACTAGTTACCTCTATATTTGTAATTTTAATATTAGCTTTAAGATATATAAAGTGCCTCTCTAAATTATCACAGTCTGCCCATGAATAACAGTACTACTTTCTGATAATGTGAGAGATTTCCCTCTTGTCAATTGTTCCATTTTTTTCCATTTATTTTGCTTTTACATGTGTATGATCTCCTGAGTAATTATTTTTCACTGTTATTCTTCAAGAGAGTTAAAGAAAAAGTTATGCAATCTTAATGTATACTGTTTTTGGATACCTACATTTATTTATGTAGATTCAAACTATTGTCTGATCTTCTTTATCTAACAAAATTTTTAAAAAGATTCATCTCCTGAGGGTGTTCCAGTAATAAATCCATTTACTTCTCCCTTAACTCTTGAGTACATTTTTGACATATATGAAATGGTAGATGACAGGATTCTCACCCCTTTTTTAGCATTCCATACATATAATCCTATCATCCTCTGGTTTGCACATGTCCAGATTTCCGGACTACAATTGTTTTGTTCTGTTTTGCACCTGTAATAGTACGCATGACTTTCTGCTTGCCAGACAGGCACTTGTGCTGCTGAGCTAAATCCCTGGCCCCAGAATACAGTTCCTCTTCTTTTTGATTCTCTGCATAAATATCTTCCTCACCTCCACTGAATTTTCTTAAACTCTTTTCTTTATTAGTGGTTTTCAGAAAGTTTGTCATGATAAGCTTCTGTGTGATTATACTATTATTCACTGAGTTCTAGAGTTGTCATCTTAGTCTTTATCATACATGCAAAACTCACAGCTTTTACTTTTGAAACTGATGTTTTCTTTCCATTTGTCTCATTTCTCTCATGCTTTCAGTTGCACATACTTTAGACCACATTTGTATCACAAATCACCGTGCATAGTTTTCCTCATTATCTTTTGTTGTCTATGATTTTGTCATAGAGAGAATGTCTATTTTAGATTCTGATGCTTTGTCTCTGTTACTATCTTCTATGGTCTTCTATTTATCTCCTCTAGTGAGTTGTTAATTAAGTGTATTCTTCAATTAAACATATACATTTATTTATTTTCTTTTGAGACATCCATCCTTTCTGTAGCCCTTTCTTTTTGTTCTTTAGTACTGGCAGTTCATATTCCAAATTAATTTGCTAAATCCTTCTTGACCTCTTAGACCTGTCTTATCAACTAGGGGATGATCTTAAACATTTCAAAAAATTGGTATTTAGAATTAACCTTTTATTGACAATGAGCAAGCTGGTTATTAACCTTTTTTGTTTGGCTACTTAAAACCCCAAACTATCTAAAACATATTATTTAGAACAAAGTGTATAAATCTAGATACTTGATAGTGCCAGTTTATTTTTCAAAGTCTGTATCTTTTCTGATGTATATTTTGTCAACCACCTTTTGAGAAAAACACTTAATTGATATGTCAAAGTGGAAAGAATTGAATTATCAGTCAGCTCAAGCTTTTTATAAATCATTAAACATAAAGCATATTAAAAAGATTACTTAACTGAAATATATAAATTAAAAAGGAAAATATATAAAATTATTTCTTAAAAACATTCAGAATGTTTAGAGATTTAGAGATAACTTCATTTAGTATTTCTGACTTTTCTAGGTAAGTGAAAGCATATGTGTGTAAGTAAGATTAATAGCAACATGGACAAAGTAAATTCATTCTTCATTTATTTATTCTTTGTTACTTTGCTTTGTGTTTTATATTCATCTTCATGTATGCTTGTTAATTTGTGTCAGCAAATGGTTTGAACCTACTAGCTAATGACTTTTGTAATTTGCTTTCCTGATAGGTTTGTGAATTTATTAGAACAACGATTGCTGGTTCAAACACTTTATCTTTTTTCTGCTTCTATAGGAACAACATTCCCATTATTCTTTATCTGCTAAAGATGATTTTGGATTTACCAGGTTTTAGATTCATTACCTTAATTGAAAACCACAAGTACTGTGATATGAGTGGCATTACTAACTTATTGAAGGATATTGGCTTGATCACAAATCAGTGACAGGTATGAAGCTGACTTATGACTAAGGATCCAGGAAAAAAAAGTTCCAAATCTGAAAAAGACTCTACCATTTTTAGTGCCACCAATAATCACCTAATGATGGCAGCTCATTTCTCCCCACTATTTCTGCCAAGAATCAGGAATTTAACTGCATTATAATTGATCTCAAAAAATAGATCTATTTTTGCAAAATTAATTTGCTACCTCAAGTTTATTGCAAGATTATTTACATCCAAGTAGAAATCTTTTGTAGAAGATTTTGATTCATGAAACTATTTTTCTTTTTCAATTTCTTTTTCCCAAAGCAAGATAGAATATTTGATTTCTGAATTCTGGTTGGAGGAGGCAGACCCCATAATGTGAAATTTTACCACTTACAAAAAGACTCATCAAAAATGTTGAGCAGCCATAAATGCAATAATTGGGCTCTGCCTCTTTTGGGACTTAGTTGCATGTCTATCTGGATTGGGAGAAAGGTATCAGTTACCTTCCAAATGTGTCTTTAAAAATTTTCAGCATGACTTGAGCACCACTGTTCTACAATATTTTCTGAAGCATCACAGGTCCATCATGAAACTAACTTAAAGATAATTTTATTTTTTAATTGAACATTTTGTGTTCAAGTAGTAAAGCTAAATATTGTTCATACCCAATTATAGGGAGTTAGTTTGAGAAATGAGCATTTGACTCAAATTTCATTTCTGAAGCTATCAATTTTTCTCAATGCAATCTCAGGAGAATAAAGTTCAACATCTGCAAAGTATTTGAGGTTTGGACTTCAAAACTTAAGGCGCTGATAAGTAGGAACAACTTGGCAAAAGGTACGGAGGGTGATTAAGCCCTTGACTTATTAGAATGACTGTCAAAGCTAAATATATACACCCATTCTTTGGTTGGTAGAGATTATGAGCAGGATTTAAGGGAGTGCTTGCTAAAACATATACAGATCTAGGAACTTAAGGATTTTTAGAGCATTGAAAAATAGCATAAAGCAAAAAATAGGAATTTGAAACTAATAAAGAGGTAAATTTGGGTAGAAAATCCCAAGAGCCTTGGAGAAATGTTTTGGTCTTCAAGATTTTGAACTTTAAGTACTTTGTGCATGAAAATAAATGTGATTATTACTTGAAGTGTACCTGTCTTTAGAGGTTGATAACACTACAAACAATTGCATTTAGTTAAGGGTTCTTTAAGTTTTTAAAAAATAGTAAGTAAGAGGGATATATTATCTTTTACATGAGCAGAGGGATCTTATGAATTCATTTGACTTATGGACTAGGTAGCCACATCACAGACCTTGCCAACTTCCAAATCAGTCTGTTTTTGCTCTACTGAAAGAAAATCTGTTAAACTTTTGCTTGAGTAATTGCCAAAAAATAGGTTAAGGTTATTAGATGGTTTTACTTTTTAATTTGTAGACTCAGTCACCTTGAAAATTTATATTATTATAATTCATTATAGATTAGTTTATGAAATAACTGCAATTTGGAATTTTTATGTTAAGGGTTGCTTCTGTAATAGCTATGTTTATTTTTAATCTCCTCTATATTCATGTTATATATATATATATATATATATATATATATATATATATATAGTACAGAGTTGAATCATAGAGTAAAAAGAATAATGGAGATCACCTAGATAGAGTTTATTCTCTAATTTAACAAATCAGAAAACAAAAGTAACTAGCCGATGGCATTACCAGGGCTGACCCCAATTCACCTGATTTCTACTGGATCCTGCTGCAAGGATAGCTGACACGAGGTGGTCAAACTGTGAGTTATAGTACATATTTCAGAAATGCCTTCCAAGAAGTAATAATTCATATAATTCAATAATTATTTGATGCTGTAGATACCCTTGCCTCACTTATGAGTAAGCTACTCACTGTTTAACAGGTGTTCAGGATTACTTCTTCCAGTGGAGAAGCCTCACTGCTGGTGATATTCCTGAGTGTAACAGAGCATCACGATGTACCATATGGCTTAGAGATTTTCCATAATATTCACAAAGATCTATGTGACTCAGCCCTCTTTGTGCTGTCTTCCCATATCAGACTTTTTGCAAAAAGCATAAGTATGGGGAATGACTGGGTTTTCATTACATTTTGGGTAATTCTGTCTTGTCTTCTGGGCGTGATGGTTTTTACTAATATAGATGGAATTGCTGAAAATGTGGATGTGGAACACTGAAGCAGAGCGAACACAAACCCCAGTTTTTGATTCTAAGACCTAAGCCCAGTATCCTTGCATTGAGGGAGGACCTTGAATCTTAGCAGTGTTATTTAGGCTCCTACATTTCACAGAGAAGTTCGCAAAATAACCTTTCATCATGTTGGCGATAGTTTTTGCTCATTTTCCCCAAACTGGATACAGATTTTACAAAAAAACTGTTCAGATTACCAAGTCTAATTATGAAACACATACATTAAAGAGTAATTACGTGCATGGCAAACTTATTTATAGCTTTTCAATGTGAAATCCATCTGTAACAGAGGGCCTCTTTAATGTAACTACTAGTACATAGGAATTTACAGACTATGAACTATTTGACAGGCTGATTAGGAGATGATTTCAAATGAGAATGGCTGAAATAAGACTTTAACACTAAACTAATGGAAGAATAATTAGAAAAATGCAAAAGAAAAGAATTCCATGCAATTTTAATGTCATTAGGAAATTGATGAAAATCTTTTCCTAGATCATAATATGTTCAGTGAGTAAGGTTAAATCTGTATCCCTAAAATCTACTTATCAGGATTAGAAAACTATTAGAGAATAGGAGTTAGGATACAAAGAATACCTATATAAATACTGTGGAAGTCAGACAGGTATGAATTAAAAAGAAGAAAGTTAAGCAACAACATGTCTCATTTAGTGAATACTGAAGTAACATGATACATGAAGATTAGGCTGATGGGATATGCAACATATTATTAGGGAAATGAAAGAGTCTTCTAATTTTCTTGGATAGATACTATAGAGTTACAGGCTTTCATTTATCTTACTCTGCAGCCTCTTTGAGGCTGTGGCTTGATTTACATGGTGCTAATCAGAAACAAATATTCTCCTCATGTGCTTGGTGCTCAATATAATAAAAACAATACAGAAAGAGGTTATGGATATAGACAAAAACACTCATTTGTTTATACATGTGCTTAGGTCTACTTTATAGACTAGTGAATAGTAATTGCCTGCTTAACTTTATCATATCATTAGAAAGTCCAGCACTAGATTTTGAAAGGGGATCAAGAGAAAGAGAGGGGAGGGAGATGAAAAAGGAATGAAATAAAAATTAAGATGTATTGTGTTCATGTACCAACTCCATGCAATGAATGAAAACATTTCTTTCTATGATCATATATTAATAAAAATCAGGAAAAAATAAAAATTTGATCTGTGTTGATATTGTGGGTTGTTTCTTTTTTAAAACTAATTTTGCTATCTATAAAGAATGGCAGTGCTATGTATTTTGGGCAAGCTAGAAGTTTGTAAAGACAGTGTGTTACATGATTTATAGTAGATACTTCATGGTAAATGTTTGCATTATTATGATATCTTGATAATCATAGTTATTGTCACATATAAAAAAGTGATCTGAACCAGATCAACTTCAAGGAACCATTAAAATTAGCCTTCTTTCTGGACTCTAAAATTTAGACTTTTGCATAATAATTTAGAAAATATATTAAATTTTAAAGTCAGTGCTATACATATTTCTTAACCCACAATTTTAGTAGGTATTAATTTTACTAGGTCAGCAGAATAAATTATCATGATCTTAATCAAATCAAATAAATGTAATTCTTTATAGAGATTTTACTATTTCATCACTGTTAAAAATACCATTCTCGCTACTAAGCCATATTAATTTTTAAATATGAAATCCCCCCAAGTCCTTCTGAAACCCTGAAAAACCTCTAGTAGTTCAGCAGCCACATATTGAAAACTGGTAATTAATATGAAATGCATTTGGAGAACTGCAAGGATTTTTGAGAGTAATAATAGTTCAGGAAACTCATCAGTATGTATTAAAATTGCACAGGGAAAACTGTCAGGCTCCTAGAAGCCAATAACATATCAAAGAGACAAACTATTTGCTGCTGGGGTGCAGGCGGACGTGAATAAATTTCCAACTGTGGGAAATATGGCCAGGCCGAACAGTAAGAAGGATGCTCAGCATACAAAATGCATGACTGATTACAGGAGCCAACTGGCATTGCCCCTACAGCCAGGAAGGCAGGTCCCAGGACAGCAGCAGATGTGATAAATCTGACTTCTTCAGACAGCATAAAATACCTCCCCTCATTCTTAGACCTAAAAGAGTGAATCATTAAACAGCCTTCACATTCAAGAGAAAACCACAAGGAGCTCTCAAAGATTATGTAAAGAATAGTACAAACTAACTGGTCCACATTTGTGATGTCAGTGTCAGAGACAGAAAATTCTCCATCAGAGAAAAGAAATGAGTAGGGCTCGCTGATGTCATAAGACTGAATATCCCACAGTGGAGGGTAGGGCAGTTTATGATGGAAAAACAGTAATCCATGAGCTTAGATCATCCGCCTGAATTTGATTTAAATTCTTTATTAAATCCAGCTTGCTGTTTACAGCCCTTGGGCTTACCCATTATTAACCATCTCTGAGCCTTAGTTTTCTTAGTACAAATTTAAACTGGCTAGTCAATGTGTAATGATGAAAAAAAAAAACAAAGATAATTTGTGCACAGTCATCAACTTGACAGATTACCATAAAGTCTTTTTGTCATACGTTGACCCAAACACACAATACTTGATTTTAAAATTTATTTTTATGAGACATTGATCTATTCTGTTCCCAGATTACTGGTATCTTGTATTGCAGAAAAGTCAGAAAGATAGTATCTCCCCTCAGGAAATTTCTCTGATTGATTTGGGAGATACATGCTGCATGTTCAGCACACAGAGATGCAAATATTTAAGATAAGAAGAATGTGCAATTTCTAATTCTGACCCCAGTGATATTTTATCGATGCATGACTTCATTTTTATTTTGGATTTTCAGAGTTTCAAATGCTCATAAGTTTCACCTAGATGTCAGAATTTACCTAACATTTAACTTCACCTTTGCACATCTTCTTCGAGCAAATCATTACATACTTACTGCATAATACTTAAAAGCACCATTAAAATACTTGCAAAACATCAATAATATAACATTTAGTGCATATTTGTTGTAATTTGCAACTTACAACAATCTGTCAGCAAAATACTGCAGCAATACATTAATATCAATGAAATAAAAATAACATTAGTGTAATGTAAATAGCTTTGGTGTTTTTGTAGCAGATTGCTACTATTTTCTTCAAGAAAAGAAAAATCAAAGTTAGATTTATTAAGTGTGAGTTAAAGAGTACAATAAAAATAATGGACCAGTGATTATCTACACTGTAAGACCGTACATTTCAAATCTGTGTGAACAAAGAAATTTAGAAATTATGGTATATTGGAGAAAATGTGTTAAACCCATGGGTTAAAGTCTGTCTTTAGGGATCTGCTGTAGAAAAGTTTAGATCCCTGGATGTCTTTGAGAAAATGTAATATAAAGAGACGTATCTAATAGACTTTCCCATGAGAATCCTGAAAGATTTATAGCTTAGGAAAAATTTAAAGAAGCGATAGTAGGAAAACAATAAATATTAACTATTGAATAGGTATTTTAATTGATATGTATAGGAAAATAAGAGCAGCAAAAGTAGAATGCATGGAAAATAGCATACTTTGAAAGTACAGACACAATACATGCATATCATTGTGCAGTTGATAATGTAGAAAGCATTTTCCTTTATCTTCATGAAGGACTTCATTTTAATCAAAATATTAAAAGGAACATATACTGTGAAGAGAATGTTAATTTATAAACTATCAGGAATCAAACACAGGACCTTGCACTTGCCAGGCAGACAATTACGCCAATTATGCCAAACCCTTAGGGAATGTGTTTAAGTAAATTGTTCTATGGAACTTTCTGCCAGGTTGACAAAAACACATGAAAGAAACTTGATTAGAATTATCAAAAGCAAGCTGAGTGTGATGGCTCATTCCTATAATCCCAGCACTCTGGGAGGCTGAGGGGGGAGATTTCCAATTTGAATCTGACAAAAATAACAATTTTTATAAAAGGACTGGGGATGTAGCTCATTGCAAAGGTTCTGAGTTCAACCCCTAATGAATCAAGTAAGTAAATAAATAACAAGAAAAACAGGAAACACATAAAATCACAAGTAGTAATTGCAAAAATTCAAGAAAGTAAATTGGTGTACCTAGATGACACATTTTACAATTCTGTACCTGCTTACAAGTTTGTCCTGTGATATGCTCTTGTTGTTTAGAAAATGACATAAGTTCAGAACAAAGTGTGAGAGAGTGCTTAGTGTGGGCCCAGTGATGCTATCCCCAACCAATTTTCTTCATTGAATATATCCTCAATAAAAATAAATTTTAATGTCATTTTAAAAACATAAGTAAAATGACTCTCCATTTAAATTTGTTTATGGCCAGTCTTACTATCAATGTAATTAATCATGTGTATGAATAGTTTCAGAGTAGCACAGAGGATAACTTTAGATAAGGTATAAGATGAACCCTCTTGCTATTTCAAGTGCTGTCATTGAACTACTGTTCATCCGAATCATTTAGAACTAAGATAAGGTTGTGGCTGTGGGGGAGCAGGTGTTAATGTGATGCGGTGAGGGATTGTGTGCAATTAATACTGTGAAACAATAAAAGACAAAATTTTATGAACAGCAAGTCTGCCTATAGCAGAAGTATTTTTATGGAAGCTGGATTTCTATAGTAGCTACTGAGGAGATTGCAGATCAAAATTCTTCATTGATAGGAAATGAAGTAGATTTATTATAAACTTTGTTCCAATAATAACAGCCAGTATTTCTTAAGTATCATGTTCTAGATAATCTTAAATATATAAATCCCAGTCAATGAAATGTTACCCACATTACTGTTACCCACATATTAGAACTGGTTAGTTCTAGGCTATTTCTTAGCAACACTTAGTGATGTTTAATGCCACGTATCTGGTAGATAAAAAATCTGGAAAACAATACAGGTACTGACATAGTTCTGATTCATCACCTAACCACTATGCCATTATATCCTACTTCAAACAAAAGTGCCTCTTCTAGTTCTATTATCAAAGGTGGCAGTGCATCTATTCAAGTACATACGTGAGAGCAAGACTTTTTAGGTTTGTCAAAATAAAGCACAAAATCAATTTTTGATGTAGAATCAGATTTTTTCCCATGTACTGTCATATATGTGTCATCAATCGCAAACATGCATATGTCTGCATGTAGTATATACTGCAGCAGGAATTGTACATCCTTTTTCATTGGAAAAAAATGTAGGAGAGATAGTTCTGGGGAGGGAAAAGTGGCAGTTTATCATGGAGTATGTTTTATCTCTTTTACTGCAAGTACTGTATTGCTAGTGAAGGCACACCACACATGGAACAAGAATATATTTTGATTAAAATATGTTAAAAAGACTTTTATTTATGCATACATACTCTAAATTACAGCAGCTCTTATTACATACTCTAAATTACAGTAGTTCTTATGGTGACAGGTGGTTATCAATCTAGGATTAAAAGTTAGCTATGTATAATTCTCAAACATAATCATCATGCAGTTCATAGAAGGTTAATAATATAGAAATACATACAATCAGAGAATTTTATACATTTTTATATTTATATTACTGTGAAAACAATAAAAACACCATTGTAAAAGTAAAAATTACATTTATAGATTTAAATAACCTATTATTCCAAAAGCAATCACAGAATACAATCAGAATCAGGACATTCAAAAAGTAAAAAATATAGTGGTAAATAATGTCTTTAAGAATTTTATTTTGACTGATATTTCCATCTCTGGTTATTATGATAAAGAATAAATTAGTTAATTCACTAATTAATTGCATTGAAATTCTATTATATTGGCTTAAGAGTGCTAACTAATAGCTAGGATATTCATGTTTTATTTCAACATTTTTAATATTTTTATACTCTTTTTTATTTAAAAAAATAATGGAGATTAAGATAAAAGAGGACATAACAACACAGGTCAGAACAGAACAATTTAAGCAACATAGTGTTTCACCACAAGGCAACCCAACAACAGTAGCTACCATAGCGTCTCTGTCCTTGAAATATTTGAGTATACCTTCATATACTATAGTATCAAACATAACAAGACAATGTGAAACCATTCAAGAGGATGAAAGTATTTTTTACCGATACCGGGGATTGAACTCACGACTGCCTGCTTGCAAGGCAGGTGCTTATGCCGCTGAGCTAAATCCCCAGCTCTCAAGAAGATGAATGTATCACAGAGTATTTAGAACCAACTAACAGAAAACAAATAATGGTTTCTATATTATCTCCTTGTCTACAAAAAATTTTGTTTATACTATCACATATAATAATATCCAACAAGATACAACATGATAAAACTGATGGAGATTGAAGAACTAAAGCTTGATGGGACCTCAAAATAAGTTGATATTAAATCAGCACTAGCTATTATAATGTCTTGTTTTCTTCAAAATAACTGTCACCCCAGAATAAAACCATTCCAATTAATGAATGAAAACATTATAAGGCTTCAAAACAATATAGTAGGGAATCATGATTACCACATACTTTTATGTATTCTTATCATTTCTTACACTAGGGAGCTATTCGTTATTTATATATGTGAGTTTGATTTATTTTGCTTATGAGGATGGTCTCAAGCTGTGCCCATTTATTTATAAATATCTCAATGTGATCATTCTTTATAGCTGAGTAGTACTCCATTGTATAAAAATACCACAACTTTTTTATCCATTCCTCAGTTGATATTCTTGACTATGTTATTTTTATGCTCTCAACCAAAGTTTTAAAATTCTAAAATTTTATGATATTTTTATGTATTTTATATACAAGGCAAATTTATTGTTCTATACAATTCCAGTTACATTTGGGAAAAAAGTCTGTATGTGTTAATACCAGGCAAAATTTTGAATATTAATAAAAAGATATTCCCATTTTTTCCAGCTAATGTATACACAGCTGGCAACATCTAGCGAAGTTATTTTTTTCTATGTTATTGTTCATATCTGTCTCTACTTTTGGGGTCAATTAGCAAGTTGTATATTGTTATTTTGCAACCATCCTGCAGTCATATGTAGTTTTAGTCTGTTTTGTTTGATTTTATCAAAAAATGTGATGGTATGAGCAGCTATTTTGAAGAAAACAAGACATTATGATAGCCAGTGCTGATTTAATATCGTCTTGCTTTGAAGACCTACCATGCCTTTGTCCTTTGGTTTCCATTGGTTCTATCATGTGTATCTTACTGGATTTTAATGTGTGTGATAGTACAAACAATTTTTTTTATGGAAAATGAAGTAACATAGTAGTCATTGTTCATTTTCGGTTATTTGGTTCTGAATGCCCTGTAATACTTTCATTCTCTTGAATGGTTTTATACTATTTTGTTATGTTTGATACTATTGTATGTGAAGGTATGCTCAACTATTTCAAAGAAAGAGACGTGGTAGCTACTGTTAATATCGGGTTGTCTTGTGTTGAAGTACTGTGTTGACTATATTGTTCTGTTCTGATCTGCTTTGTTCTGGCCTCTTGTCTTAATCTGTTTAAAATAAAAAAAATTAAAAAACACAGTGTGTTTGTGCTCTCATTCACAGTGACGAGTCAAGGAATCTACACATCACATTTATGGAGAAAAAGAGACTCCTGCAAATACACAAGCACATTCCATTAACTTGCATGTGAAAATGTGCCACCACTTGCCCAGCACATCCAAGTGGAAAAAAGAGATGTCTAACGAGCACAGAACAGAGCACCAGTGGTAATCTAAGAATTCTGCTGACTGTTGAAATGTATCTAGCAACTCCATTAGACACCACATTGGCCTCTAAGGAGATGTTACTACCACACAAACTGCGTGTGAAACTTTCTTCTCTGTAAAAGAACTTTGCAAACACATCCAAAGGGAAGGTATTCTCCCCTATCAAACAACGGAGCCAGCGTTAGTGAAAGGAAACTTTTGAGAAGTAGCTCAAAATTTCCAGAACAGTCTGTTAAGTCACCCAGAGATGGGGACGGACGGGCGGTGGGAGAGGAGGAGACTCACCACAATATGGTGGTGGCCAGGAGCCAGGAAAACACATTTTGCAACCCCTTATCCATGATTGCTCCCCTAAACATGCCAGATGGGGAGGCTTCATCAATGTCAAACCTGCTGTTATCATTAGAGAATTTCCTTATCAGTGGGTTTGGAACTGACGCCTCAGCCCCCTCTAAGTCGCAGACAGGCAGATTTATCTATTTCCCATCTCGGGAGCCTCACTCATCAAAATCTTATAGTGGGGACCCTGTGGGGTGGTCAGCAGTTGTACACTTGTGAGGTGCAGTGGTCTGCTCATCCTAGGATCCTCTGACTCCATTGTGAACTTCTGATGCAGAAATATGCACCATAGCAGTAGATTTAACTTGGGTTGGGGAAGAACTCATGGCATGGAGAGTTATATGCTATTTGGGAATTGTGAAAAGGAGTATTCAGAATTATACTTCACCAACTGTTTAGACCAATGCATTTTCTATACAATTAATATACAGTTCACTCAAGTGTGTTTATGTTTACATTAAATCTATACAGGTAGGTCAAGACTGCTTTAATTATTGCAGGCACAGCAGTAAAAAAGAGGCCTCTGTTCTTATGGTGTGGAAGTGTCAAAGGACAAGGTATTCACACTGACTAGACATCAATAGGCATCCTAGATGTTTAAGTTTCCTGTGGTATCAGAACGGAGCATAGCTTCAATTGTACCATAGAAAATATCCTGGAAAAATTGTCACACCAAGTTCAAGCGTCTCTATGGTTATGACTTTTGAAATGTTGACCATTATGCTTGAATGGGAATGAAAGTAATGCTATTTGAAGCACATAGGTGGGGTATGGATTAGTTAATGTTGCAGGTTTATGTTGGAGGATTTTAGATGTTACTGGATGCTAATGTTAAGCAACTGAAAGGTTTTAAATGAAAAGGGCATTATTTATATCTTAAACAAACTATTGCTTGCACTATGTAAGGACAGATTGAGCAGAGCAAGTGAGAGGTGAAGCAGGAAACTATTACAGCTATCAACAACAGAAAGGACAGTGAATTGGACTATGTAGTGATAGCATGATTAGAAAGAAGTGACCGATTCCGGAGATAGAATCTATGCTTGAATGAGATGCAAATATCAGAAGTGGTTTTTGAAACAGCTAAGGAAAACCCTAGAAATTAACCTGTATTTGGAAAAGATAGTGACAAATCAAATTAAGTCCAATACCAACAAAGAAACAAAATAACCAGATCCTTTCAACGAATTGTGTGTAAGCAAGGAATAATTTAACTTTTTGAGAAAGTGCCCTTAGGCTTCGCAGAAATTTTAGGAACCCTGATGGTAAATTACTACTTTTATATACCAGTTTTTAAGAGAATTAGAAAATGAGTTAGTGGAATATTTGTATGTGTTAATTTCAAGACTCATTCAGAAAGCGTAAGTACACAGTACAATGGACTGGCTTTCTGTGACTTTGGCATACAGCTTTTCTATTTTTCTTGGTGGTCAAAGATCTATTTTGTCAATATGGCCTGTCCTGAGAGCAGTCTTTAGAAATAGGGAAGTAAAATATGACCAAAGATAAATAGAATGTTAACTGCAAGGATAATTTAGGTCATAATAATAGAAAGAATTTATTGCTAAGTCAAATACTGGATAATATCCTGGAGGACATTTATTTCTAGTCCCAACTGTCACCTCATTTTAGCAATGACATAAACCCCACTCAATCCGGGTGAAGTTGTTAGGTTATTCATTTCTTAGTACCTGTTCCGTTACCCTTTTCTCTTTAGTGGTTGTAAATTCTCGAAACAAGATTCATTGATCTATTCACTCATACATTAATTCTTTCAACAACATTTATTGAATGCCTATTTTTATTTATAATTTTTATATAAGATTTTAATGCAGTAAAACCTACACAGAGAAAGATCCACAAATCATAAACATGCAGCCCAGTGAATTATTATGAAATAAACACAGTGGACCATGCAGCCCAGCTCAGGCAACAAAAAATTCCCAGCTTCTCAGAACAGGCTTTGTGCATGCTTCTGATCATCATCTCCTCCCAAAGGCAATGTCTATCTCAAGCTGTAACCTGCTTTAAACTTTTATATACATGGACTCATTTCGAATGTATTTTTTTGCTGTCTGGATTCTTGCTCACATATTATCATTTGAGTTTATACAAGATGTATAAAGTACTATGCCATGGGGTTTTACGTCTGCATTATTCTGTTGTCCAAAAAGCTACTTTATTTTGCCATTCCATGGTGGCTATCTTCATTTTTCTGATATTAAAAGTAACGTTGCTTTGAATATTTTTGTGCAGTATGTTTGGTACATGATTATGTGCATTTCTCTCGGGTTCATACTACATGCAGTCTTGTGAAATAGATACATCCTAAGTAAAAAGTTCATTGAAATTATGCTATGCTACTACCATCAAATCAGTAACACTCCAGAAAGGACCCCTTGGATCATATTGCATGCTAAAAGCTTTTTCTTAATATTTCCTAGTTGCCTACCTATTCAGTCTGTCTCCTAATCTGTCAATCTGTTGATCAATTTATCAATTATTACTTTCTCATATATATATATAATATATATATGCTTATTTTTCATTGATGACTAAATCTTATTTACAGAAATGCATATAGACAATTTAAGCTTCTTCCTCTATCAACAATTCACTTATGCCTTCCACAGTGCTGCTGTCTATGCATCACTATAATTCAATCAGAGTAAGATTATTTGTAACTGAGCTTCAGACTTTATGAGAACCATCTATTTTCAATTCACTCTTACTCCAAGGATAAAGTTCTGCTGCTTCTCAGCCCAGACATGGGGAGGTTTACCTGTTCTCATTATCCATGAAAGACCTTAAATCTAAATGTCTATCCTTCATCCCCTTTAGTGACAACCTGATAGAAACCCACATACATTTCTGGTATTTCTTACTGCTCTGGACCCTGGACTCCAAACATTCTCACTGATTTGGGATTCTAGTGCATTCTAATTAAAAAAGTATTCTTTTTAGTATGTATTTTCTAATTGTTCTCTGAGGAATGCTTGGTAGAAAACAAATTATCCTAACTTTTCCAGAAGCCCAACTCTTTGAGTGATTTTTGTTTTTATTTTTTGTAGGATTTGCAGAAGAGGATGAGAACATAAATTTAATAAGTAAGAATCTCTCCCCTGAAGCAATTCTTAGCACTCTAATAGAGATCGAAATGTAGGAAACAAAATCCACTCCCAATATTACATACCTGTTCACCTTGAGATGTAACAGGAGTATTAGGGGCAGAAAAGGAATGGAAAAGCAACACTTAACTGAGATTTTGTGTCAGGAAGAGCTTTGCAGGTTTAGGAAATTCTTGAGTGGGGAATTAAAATATAAAGCTGGTTTGTGTTATGCTGTCAGATGGTGTGGGAAAAAGAGAAGATACCAGAAAGAGTAGCTTGTAAGTAACCCAGAGATCCTTTGTCATGTTGGAGTTTAGAATGAGTAGCACTTTTGCTATAGATCAAGGAAAGATTGAAGGTAATGAAAAAATACAAAAAACTGAGACAATTTCCAGGACTTTCTCTTTTACCCCAAGTGAGTGTACTCTAATTATAGGTGCATTTAGACAAATTACGATAGGATCCTCTTATCTGTCTCACAAGGAGGTTTTCAAATATTTTATATTCTCTATGGTCACTTAGAAGCTTTAGATTTTTGGAAGCTAAAGACAGGAAGAAATCTAAAGCCTGCCTACGTTTAATGTAGCACCTTTATTTTTCTTCTTCTCTAAAGCTTATATTCATAAACACAGCTGATGAGGCTTTTAAAATGATTATGACTTTAACAATGACAACAACAACAATGAAAACAACTCATAAAAATGGGATAACAAAATGTAGCACATAAAGTTGAGTCAGCGTTAAGAAAATCAGCAGAAAATCTAGAGTATACAAAGACAGGATTTGGTCATCTGTTTTATATAAGCTGATTTCTAAATTATGCCTTAAGATTGCACTGAATCTGCACAAACATCTGGTTCACCCTTTACAATAGTCAAATACTCTCTTTAGGGTTGACTTATTTTTACTGAACTTGGCCTTCATAATGGGCTCATCGGTTTAGCTTGAAGACATAACCTGTTTGTATTAGTTTCTTTCTTTTTTTCAAACAATATGACATATAATTCAGGAGCTACTTTATGAGAAACAGACTGATAACCTAGGGCACATTGGGACAGGCATTTTTCTGCTTACATATAAGGATTTTTACTTCAGCTGTTCTGGAATCTTGTTTGAGACAATACAGGGAGGACTTCCAAGAAGTTGTTATGTCTTGTTATTATTGTGGGAGCAAGGAATTCATTAAACCAGATTAGCCAAGAAATATACAGACAGTGATTCCAGGCAAAACAATTTGCTATTTTAGCAGTGTTCTCATATCAAAACCTTCTTAAATAAACTAGGAAAGAGAAATCTGGTTCTTATGTACTCTTTCCACACTGGCTTTATTGAGATCTCATCATCTACGTCTAAGGGCTCCCCAATGGTGAGAGCTGCAGGACACTCTCACTCACAGTTGCTCCTATGTGAAGTTCATTCAGGGCATGATTAATATGCTAGCCAAAGGTATCTTCCCTGTGCCTTCCTTCATTTGTAGCTGTGGACTTTGCAGAGATTGTCTTTGGTCATAGTGACAAGACTTTAGGAATAGATATAGGGTCCAGTTAGGCTTTCAGAAGAGGACAGAGGAGGAGTGGTTGACAAGTCAGATACATAGGTGCTTTGCTCTTTTTTGCAAGTTTATCCTCCCACAGAATTGCCTTACCTTTGAGGTATCATTTTCCAACTTAGAAAATGTTTTTGGTTTTCTGTTTTACTGTGATAACACAGGGAAGCTTTATATTCTTACACAGTTTTCCAGGAGATGTTAGCTAAACTTCTTTGTGGTTGAAAAGTTTGTCTCTTTTTCCACAAGTCCAGTGACACTTTTTGTGGCTTGTCAGCCAAAAAATGTTCACAAATAACACATCATATACAAACATATATGAAAGGATAATTTTTTAAAAATCATTTTATAACTGTACATTGGCTGTGGATAAAATATGACAATTAGAGGAGAATCTACTTTTTCTGAGGGCCAACTGTGGGCTCTGTGCATTATGGGAAGTATCTTATCTAATCCTGATAATTATTGTTGGATAAAGAGGATGTCAATAGTATAAATCGAAGAACAGCATCTGGAGTGTGAACAAGTAACCAAAGTTTGTTATAAAGAATTGTTTGAAAAGAATTTCATGATGTGAAAATTTTTTTGAGTAGCCTAAGATCAAGTCACTAAGGATTTTACTTGTGAGAACTATAAAATATAACTTTAAAAAATGATGTTCTCAGGAAAACCAAGTCATTCTGAGAATGAGTATCAGGCTCTACAGTGATATCTTTATTGCTGAGTGTGTAGAGCTTATTCATATCTTCAAGGCATGCCTTTCCTGGGATTTGGTTGAATTTTCTTGGTTTTAAAAAATAGAAAGACTACCATTCCAACCATATTGATTATCTCAAGAAAGTAATAATGGAAAAGGTCCTTGATTCCTTAATCTCAAAATTAAATATTGACTTTAGAAATGAAAACCATTGAAACTTCATGTGTATGTGGTTGAATGTTTCTTATCAAGCTCACTTAACATTTTAGCTACTTTAGAGTTGAAGTTGTTTTTAGGTAAATCGACATATGTCTTGTATAGCATCATTATATGAAGAAGAAAAATATTTTAATTTTTGTTAGGATAGATGCTGTGCTTTAACTTTTAGACTTTATAGCTCTGTGGCAAAATTATCACCATTATCAACGTGACTGACTCTTTTGTTTGTTATTTTATGCCCAATTAATGTGGGCTAAAGATTGTTTTTCAATTTTCCACTCACTGAATGTTCCATAAAGGAAGAATATACAAACCCGCATTTTAAGGGCTGTGAAAGAAGAAAAGACATATTTCATAGGCATTAACTTGTGCCAGAAACAATGTTGTTGGGTTTAACATACCAGTTATGCAAGGCATCCAGTTAAATATGATCTTCAAATAAGCAAATAGCATGTAAAAGAAAGTTATTAAAACATTTAAACAATGTTCATTTATCTGGCACTCTTATTGTGATATTATGCTACACAATTTAAAATTGTGTCTCTCTTAAAACCAATATCATGATTAGGAGCAAAAGAAGTTAGATCACTCTTCTGTAGAAAAGAAAATTCAGGCTCAGAATTTTCTGTTAATGACCTCACATTTGGGATTCAGAATCTGCATCTTTACTAACTCCAAACTCACTCAATTTTCTATCTCCGTCATGACTGCAGGCATATTTCCATTTTCCTCCAAAAGATGAGCAAAATTCCAAAATAAATAACAAAAAGTAGCATCAAAACCCAGTTCTTCAGAATAAACACAGTCCCTTTTCACTCCAACTAGTTGATACTATTCCAAATTCCTAAGAGAAAAAGCTGATGCATTACAAATTGAAGATGTAGGTCATCCAAAATCCTCCACTAAATGTTGCTTGAGATCCTGGTCCTTAAAGTCTGTGCCATGGATCTGCACAAAAGCAACCTCCCTTCTTGTCCCTCGTCATATCTTCCATGTAAATTTGTTTAAATGATTTGGTCATGAGAATTGAAGACTTGCCCTCTTAACATTTTTATAGATCTGTATTCTTCATTTTAAGACTCTATTATAAACTAAATAGAAGATGCACTTAAGAGAAAATAGATATCCCGTGTCCATAATTAGCTCCACTAACTTTTAATTCTCTTCTTTAAATGTGAGAAGAGCTGTCATGACAAAAATCAGGAAGCAAATATGAACATAGTTTTTCAGCATTAAAATGTTAGTAAACAGCACTCTGCTAGTCCGCATGGTGTCCTGTGTGAGGTGAAACACTTCAGATGGTCCAAGGGTCTTGTTTCATTTGGGATAATGTATGGGCTAGATAAACTCTGCTGTTGTTAACAAGGACAAGATCATTGAACATCTGGATGAAGAATGACTATTAAGAAAATTTCACTACAGCAGCAATCTTGGCCTTTTGGATGACCCAGTGTATCAAGTTTTATTTTTTATTTTAGTGTCTAGATATTCCAAATAATAGTTATATTTTCCCTCAAAAAAAGTCTTTCCCTAGACTTTCACATCTGTTTTCAATATTATTCTGCTTATTCCACTGTCTGATGTATAAGTCTGTATATCTTTAGCCTGACCTGGGCTGACACTATCCATTAGAGTTCTTGTTACGCAATTAAATTTGGGGATCTCTTTCTTTAAGTCTTATGAGCTTTCTCCAAATATTTTCTCACAATTAACTTGCTTTATATAAAGCTCTCATTTGTCTTTGAAGTCAGTAAATTTATTATTCTAAAATTTCTGGTACATAGGATAAAATTCCAGAGCAGGTTTTTACAAAGAGTCTATTAGTCTTTATCTCTTCCATCATTTTCTTGTACTTAATCAGGATGGCTTTCAGTAGAGAGGCACATGATATTTTAGTTTTTGCTCCCTTTCTTGTTCTATTTTTAGGTATCTTTGAAAATATGTTTACTTTAGTAGAGGTAGTTTTACTTCTTTCGGCAAATGTTTGCTAAGTATGTTTCCACAAGAAAGTTTATACTTAAACACAAAACATATTTGTAAGTGCAAGAAATACTTTTATACTTCCAGAAAAGTTGCAAAGAGAAGTCAAGAAACTTTCGAACATTTGCTCAGATGTATCAATGCTTCTTGTCTCTTTCTTCATCTATGTATGTTTATTTACCTGTAACAGATATTTATAAATGATTATCTACAATATCTATCTATATTCACTAATGTATTACTCCCTGTCTTTATCACTCACAACATCTTTATTTTGCAACTTACTGAGAATGGAAAATGTAATTTGGATAGAAATAACTTTCTTTGCTCTACTTTCATTTATTTTATAAGAATTCTATGTGTCTTTGCTGTTTTAGATTTCCTCACAGGCCATCTATTACTACTCTTTTTTGATCAGTCTAAATGTGGTTGGGAAAATACTTTCTAGATATACTGTTTGCCAATTCACAATATGTGGTTAGGTTTGGTTTGAGTTTTGTGGGTCCAATCCATACAATAGATTGTTACACAGCTTCATCTTATTCTTCATTTCAGAAGTCTTCGACCAAGTAAAGTTCTTTAAATTTTAAATTGGATCACTGCATCCTTTCAGTAAATATTGATGCAATAAAGAGTTTACAAAACTGTGATTATCAGTGTGCTATAATGCTGTAGCTTTTAATTTTTTTATTCTTGTTAGAATACTCTCAGGGGAGATGACGCTTTTCAGAATCCATTTGTTTGGGCACTGATATCTCTGAATCAAGGCAGAGAGGCAAAGTAGAGGGAGAACCCTGCTCTGGCTTCCACAAAAGTAATGGTCATTTCTGGGGCCAAGGTTAATATTATGGGGGTTATAACATTAGATCAGATAAAAAGTATTTCAATGTACTTCCACATATACCAGCTTTCTATCTGTGTAGTGACATAGCACAGATGCTCCACTACTTGGCCTTTAAATTTAGTTTCATTATCTTTGAGATAGTGATGAAGAATTCAAAATTCCATGCAAAGTTGACTCTCAGTTCTCCTTGATAACACGAAAATGGAAAGAGTATTGCTCTTTAAGCATTGAACTATACATAGATCAGAGTATTTTAAAGAGTTTAAATTTTGGCCATGGGATATTCATTATTATAGTGGTTTTTTTTTTTTTTTTTTTTTTGACGAGGTCTCGCTATGCAGTTCAGGCTGGCTTTGAGCTCAATTTGTAGCCCAGGCTGGTCTCAGACTCGCAATGATCCTCCTACCTCAGCCTCCGGAGTGCTGGGATTACATATAATGGTTAATTTCAAGGCACTACTAATTTGTTTTGGTTATAATCTGGAATCGTGTAGGTCATACAATATACATGATGGTTAGTAGACATTTAATATGTGACAGAAGCTCATTCAGCCTTATTTGCTTTGGAGAACAGGGAAACAGAGTTAAGAATATTAACTCTGGACTTTAAATGTAAAATTAGGCTCTAATTCTGGATTTAATTTCATTGATTTTTGTGATTATTGTGACTATCCTTAACTTTCTCTGGCTCCATTTGCTCTGAATTTTGAGTGCTGCCCATTTTAAAAATAGAAAGGATTAATATGATACTAACAATAGACACTGCAGAGTATTTTGTGTGACTCAAAAGCAGGTGCCCCATGTTTGTGAAAGCTGTTAAGGTTTTTATATTGTATAATTTTTCTTCCTAGGAAAAGTCACTATTCTCTTTGTAGTTCATTATATGGGTCTATATAAAAGATGTGAGGCCTAACTTACAAGTATTACCAAGTAACAGAATGCCTGCTGAATTTATTCTGGTTCATTTATTCTCCTGATAGCAACATGACTTAGCCTAGAATTGTCCCAATCCCTAGAGTTAATTATAAACTTATAGGGTGATTATTTTCACAACTTTATTACTCTCCGCAGTAGAATTTAGTGTAAATGTTTAATCTAGTGTAATGTATCTGATATTGTTTCGAAATGAGTTTCAGGCTCACTTTGGACCCCAGATCACATTACAGGCTTTACCTTCTATGCCTCTGTGCTTCTCTTGGAAGTGCTGGAAAGTCTTACAGGGGATTTGCCAGGATCCGCTCCTGTATCCTTTAGCTTTGGTGCCTGTACTTCTGCCTGTCAGATGAATTGATAACTACGTGGCCTTATTGAGATGCCCTGTTACCTGCTACTTTTCAGTCTCTGGTGAACATATTTACCGTTAGGGTCCAGTGCTTGGATGCTCATTTGTGGTCTTCCACACAGTTTTGAAACCTTTGAAATTAGAGGTCAGGGAATCTAAAATTCAATAGATAGTTGCAGAGTGAAATTTCTCTCAGCAACTGCAGCTGAGAACACTTCCTGGGTACCTGCCTATTTGTGGTAGGAGCCATTCCAAGGTGCTGGCTTTCAATCTTCTCACTCCGATATGATGAATTAGTTCTTATTTAGCCAAGTTCCAAGCTATGACTAGTCCAGCTTTAGTGTGGGAGAAAATGTAAAGTTGGTCCAAAGATATTGAAGACTACCTTGAGGATTATTCAACTGCTTTATTTGAGGGAAATACAATACTTTAGTTGCATACAGTTACACAACAAATTATATTTTTCAAGGGAATAAAAGTTTTCTTTTTGTTGCTTTTTTTTGTTCACAATGGAAAGCCAGATTAAGTTCCACAATACAAATAAATAAAAACCATGTTTAGTGAGTTGTCATCTTGAACAATGATCTAGCAAATATAAAATTAAACTTTAATGCATTTTTGAAATATGAGGAAAGAATAACCATGTGAAAGATTTTACTATGAGTCTAGAAAGCATTAACTATTTTTATAAGAATATTAATAATTTGACATAAGGAACAAGTAAAATGAAAAGTCTTTGCAAGTATATTTGAGCAAACATCATGAAAAATAAGTTAGTGATTCGCAAGCAGATTCTCAAATACTGTCTCCTACTTTTGGAAAGATGGTTAATATTTGGAGGCACTTAGCTTATATATGGTATTTTAAAGAATGAAAGAATTTGGAAATCTAGTACTTTTGTGCTTGTGGTGGTAATGACACTCACTTGAGAAATTTAAAGTTCTGTACATTCCCTATTTTCTTTCTCCAATCTTCATTCCAAACAGAATGGAATGTAATCATTGAATGTGTTTATTCTACACAGAACACACAGCAGAACAACATGGGGACACCAAAATGTTCCCTATACAAATATGGTGACCATCTTGCCCCTTGAAGTAACTCTCATTTCACATGATTGCTGACTGCTGTTCTTTAGGGGTTGGTATATACAGGTTTTGCTCAATCTTGACCTGAAAAATGCTTGTGCAGACTTATTATCTGACCCAGTAGCCACTCACGGGAGGAATTCTTAGCTATGTACTTTCCAGGTAAAGGGAAAACTTTCCTGGAATTTGATAGGGTTTGATAAAGGCCCTGTTTTACATGATGCTGGAGGCAGTGCCATATGTCAGAGATAAACTCCTGTAAAACAAACAAAAACTTCAAAATTACTGTTTTGCTTCCTTTGTTATGAGTACATATATAATTTTAATTTTTTAGGATAATAAAACATTTTCTCAGGTTAGAGAGTTATTGACATATCCTCCTTTAAAATAGATCTTTATTTTTAATCGACACCATTATACATGTTTATAGGGTGAAGTGTGTATCTCAATACATGTATACAATGTGTAATGATCAGATCAGAAAATTACATATTCATTTCCTCATTTATCAGGCTTTTTAGGTGCTAGAAACATGCAAAATTCTAGTAGCTATTCTAAAATAGATCAGTATAGTCATTGTCCTGTGCTGTGGAGTATAGAAATTATTCCACTTATCTGCCTGTATCCCATGTTCTTTAATTCTCTTCTCTTTTGCTATCATTTCCTTGTCTTTTTCAGCCTCCACTAATCACTATCTTTCTGTTGTTATATGATAAACATTTTTAGTTTTTATAGATGATTCTCCTTTTAAATTTTCTATTGTATTTTCATGGAGTCCTAAAACTTTTACTACATTTTTCTTGCAGAAAGCAGTAATTCTCAGTTTCAGCCACCTACAATCAGTTTGGAGTAACTTGTGTAATCTAGATTTATCTTTGTGCTATATACAACTAAAAAATGAGCAAAGAATATAAACAGGCTATTGTTAAAGACTGAATGGTAATTCCACTGGAGAAGGTTGAAGCAGAGCAGAGTGTTGAAGAGAAGAGAGTTTTGCTGGGAAATTATCCCATAAACCAAGCTGCACAACTACACGCTGAAGATTCACAAAGCCATGCAAAGACCACTGCCAGAAAGGCTGCAGTTGAAATATTTCTGTAACTAACAACACGACAGATGTCTAAGTTTCTACCAGGACAGTAGAGAGATCTGAACAGTCAAGATTTCCAACGGGGATAACAAAGGTAACTCCTCTTAGACCCTAGCAAACTTTAAAAACAGGTCAAACACACACACACACACACACACACACACACACACATATTAAAGTTTGACAACCAAAACAAAGTTCAACTCTTTTTAATGGCTCATAATGAATTACAAATATGTAATGACATAACATCCACAATTTTTAGTATCCAAGGACAATCCATAGACATATAAAGACCACCGTCTACCAATAAAAAAGTGTTTACTAAGCAGCAAAAATAATTTTCCCATAGAAATAGACCTGTAAAGATGTTAGAAATGACAGAAAGGCTGAAATTAGTCTTAAAACAATTATTATAATTAAAATAAATATTTAAAGTAAAATATAAAAATTAAGGAAAGAATTGAAAAATTTTTTAAATAATCCAAATGGAATTTATGTAAATTTTAAAAAATGAAAGCTTAAATGGATGGTATTAAGAGACTAGACACTGCAGAAGGCAATTTCAGCCAGCTTCGAATACAGTGGAAGAGGAAACCCACACACTGCAGTATTGGGTTGAGGCTGAATAAACAGCGCCTCAGCATTATAAGGAATAATACAGAAAGGGCTGATATACATGTAATTCAGAGGCAGAGGAGGAAATATCATAATTTTAAAAATAATGACTGGGCCAGGGATATAGCTCACTGGCACACCACCTGTCTGGCAAGTGCAAGTGAGGTCATGAGTTCGATCCCTGGCACGAAAAAAAAATAATCACTGAGAATTTTTCTAAATTTAATATAAGTAATTGACATACATATCTAAGGACCTCAACAAACTCCATCAACATAAACACAGAGAAAACTGAAGGCATAGAATAATCAAAGACTGAAAACAGGAGTAGAAAGGAAAATGTAAAGTCAAGCTGTAGAAAAAATACACATTACATGCAGGCAGAAGATTATAAATATGACTATAAACTTCTCATCAAAAAGATACAAGCCAGAAATAGTAGAACAATATCTTTAGCATTCTAAAAAATGTCAGTATGGAATTTTATTTCTATGGAAATAATATTTGAAAGTGAAGGTTAAATTCAAACTTTTTCAGACAAACAAGAACTGAGAAAATTTATTTCCAGCAATTGTGTACTCTGGGAAATGTTAGAAGAAATTATTGTTGCTCTAGGAAAATAATAATATATAAATACCATAGTTACACAAAATAATTAGGTGAATCTAGAAGAATAAATGTGAAATAACTTTCTTCCTCTTTCACTCTATTCTTTGCTTTTTACTTTATAAGTGAGTTGTTCAAAATATTTGTATGACCTTTGTCAGAGTTCTTCCATAATCAAAAGCATAAGCAATAAAAATTAAGTATCCTTCATCAATACTTAATATGCTTTGTTCTGTGAAAGACAATGTCAAGAGGAGATTATGGGGTATATTGTTTTCAGATCACATATCTGACAATTCATTGTATCTAGGATACATAAAGAATTATCAATAAGAATTGTAAATAAGAAAATATACAACTTAGACATAGGCAAAACATTGACACCAAAGACAGTATGAAGAAGGCAAATTAGCACATGGAAAGATGTCCAACATTATTAGTTATTGTGAAAGTAAAAGCTGAAACCACTTGGAGTGCTGAACACAAGTACACAGTGCTACTCATACATGTGTAGTCTTTCTGTCTGTCTCTGTCTCTGTCTCTGCCTCTCCACTTGTTTGTCTGCCTTTGTCTCTGTCTCCCTCTCTCTCTCTCTCTGTCTCTCTGTCTCTGTCTGTCTGTCTCTCTCTTGTTTTACTATAAGCCGCTGGCTGCCTTGACGATGGAAACAGAGAAGTCCCACGGTTTGTAGATCTGGGACAGCTGATGGTAATACCATCCAGAGTGAGCCTTCTGAGAGAGAGCAATTTGCATTACACAGTCTACTGCTTCAAATGTTAATCTTACTCAAAATCTCCCACACAGCCACATTTAGGATGATGTTTAACTAGGTATCTTGGCACTCTGTGAGTCCATCAAGTTGGCATAAAGTGACACAATCCAGCATATATAGAGAGACTGTCAGCACAAGGGACTTTTGTTTGGAAGTTTGCCATATTCTGATGAAGGTAGAAATCATACTCTTGAATATGTGCTAAATACTACAGAACCGCACCCTAAAATTAAAGTCAGTTTACCATGCGATAACTTAAAAAGTTAAAAATAATGATTTTTTAAAATAAAGGAAGTATAATTTGATGTATATTACATATGTGGAAGCGAAATACATCTCAGTAAAGGCACAAAGTCTGGAAGGGGATAAACTGAAGTGTACCATTATGATGTTTTACATTATAAGTGAAAAGACAAAACACATGAGGATATGCGATAATGAGTTATATTACAGATCTTACTGTAAACTCCAGAGCAACCAGCAAAAGTAATCATAAAGTGTACTAGTATATCAAAATAATAGGTTAAACACACTCAGTCGAAATCAGATCAGAAGAGTGTCTGAGGAGAAACAGGCTAGATGAAATTTCTGATTTCAATTCTTTGTAAAATCTCGGTACTGATTTCCATGATGCTTGTACTAGTTTGCATATCCAAAAACAATGTAAGAGAGCTCCTTTTTGTGCCACAACCACACCAGCATTTGTTATTGCTTTATTTCCTAGTCATTGCCATTTTTTCCAAAGAAAGCTACAATTTTGTTGGCCATTAGTATTTTTATTTCTGTTTAGTGTCTGTTCATTTTAAAATTCTTTCTGTATTCTAGATATTAGTCCTCTAATGAGTAGCTGGAAGAAATTTTTTCTCATTCTGTAGGTTGTCTCTTTACATACTGATTCTTTTGCTGTTCAAA
The DNA here is from genome assembly GCF_034190915.1 of Cavia porcellus. Classification (NCBI taxonomy): domain Eukaryota; kingdom Metazoa; phylum Chordata; class Mammalia; order Rodentia; family Caviidae; genus Cavia; species Cavia porcellus. The sequence goes on along the minus strand of NW_026947496.1, from coordinate 27,050,815 downwards.
AGGTTTTTCGTCTGACCTAATCCTGTTTGTTTATTCTTGCTGCTATTGCCTGTGTGATTTAGGATCTATTTAGAAAATCTTTTTCCGACTCCTATGACTTTAAATACTTCTCATATTTTGTCTCCTAGGAGGGTTAATGTTTCTGTTTTAATGTTTAGGTGTTTGATCCATTTTGATTTTAATTCAGTATAGCTATCCTCCTGCTAGATATAATTTCCAAATAACTTAAATCATCATACTACAGTACATACTACTTACTTCCAGTGTTTATAACTCATTCCTGGAAGGGGTCTGTATACCTATCAACAGATGACTGGATAAACAAATGTGGTATCTATATATAATAGAATATTACTTGAGGTATTTGTAGGAAAATGGATGCACCTGAAAAACATAATGTTGAGTGTGATAAAACAGATACACAAGTTTGAGTACCATATAGTATCCATAATTTAAGTGAGCCAAAGTACATATAAAGAAAATGACAAAAGAAGGACAAAAAGGACAAGAGAATGGACTTTGTACAATAGGGAAATGAGCAAGGGAATAGAAGAGCAAGGGAAAGGGAAGTAGGAAATGAGAGGAAGGCGGGTATATCATGTACAGGAACCTAATAACCCCAGTCAGTGTGAACACTGTTAAGACAAATAGTATTATCAGTACAAAATAGGTGATTAGGGAACCAGAGAAGGAGAGGGAGAGGAAGGGGAAGGGGAAGAACAAACTATAATATGTACATGTAACCACACCCCAAGATGATTGCAAACCGCATGAATCACAAGCACGTACTAGTAAAATAAAATTTTATAAAGAGATGACACAAACTTTATAGAGCAGCATGCTTCACTGGAAAAAATATATTAATACTTACATTGAAAGTAAGTGGGCTAAATCCTCTAAATAAAAGACAGAAATTGTCAGACTGGATAAAATATAAAACTCAACTGCATGCCAGCTACAATAAATGCAGTTGAACCATGTGGATCCAGATAGCTTAAAAGCAAGTGGATGGAAAATTTTATAATCCCCAGATGATAATCATAATGAATTTGCCTACCAAAGAAATTTTACTACAAAGAAACAGTATTATCAAGGATTAAGAGTAATGTAAAAAAATAAATCAAACAATTCTTCAAGAAACCATAACAATACTAAACAAGTTTGCAGTTGTCAGAGAACTTCTAACTGTGTGAAAGCCATGCTGAGAAAGCTGATAGGAGCAATAAATGAAACCACATTTGTTGAAACTGGAGATCTCAAACTTCTTCCCCAATAATAGAGGTTCTGTGTCAACAGAGAAACCCATAGGTGTATAGAAAACAAACCAACGCTACCAACACGACCCAACTAGTATTTATAGTAGAATACAACAAGAGTACAAAACATTCTTTCCAAGTGACATGCAGAATTAGGAAAACTTGACTCTACTCGGGACAATAAAACCAAATCCAATAAATTTACAACAATTTAAATCATACCGAGTATGCAATCTATCCACAGGAAAATTAAATTAGAAATGAAAACCAGAAAGCTGTCTTGGAAAATCACAAAATATTTGGAAAGTTAAAGAACTCTCTTCTAAATAATCCATGGGTTGGAAAAGAAATCGTAAAGTGAGTTAGGAAACATTTTGAGCTGAATAGAATTGAGTCATAGCACTGTGATACACATAAATCAATGCAGCAAAGGAAATGTATAGCATGTATATATATATTATAGCTTTGTATATTTATATAGATATAATAATAGCTATGCATATACTTATGTATAGATATATCTATGTCTACATCTATTGCAGTGAGTAGATTTTTTATATAATGTATTCTTCAGTTCGTTTTCATTTAAAATATTTTATTTTTCTTTTAAATGTATTCTTCAATTAAATAAGAAACATAAGTTTTAATTGATGGTGGAAAAACTTCCGATCAACTTGTGGGTTTAAGAACATTTCCCTGATGATCACTTTTAAAGTTAATCTATAAAATATTTTATTAAAGATTAGAGAGTAAAGGCAGCAACAGGTGAGTGGATAGAAGAAGTATTCTATTAAACCTGGGTCAAATTGTCAAAGATGTCTATAGGCTTATGCCTGGTCTCTATTGTTTTTCTACTGGACATCTTCCCTTTTTAGGGCCAGAGCCATGATTGGCTTTATGCTAGTAAATGGTACCAAAACCAAAACTGTATATTACCAAATAAACAAAGACCTATGCTGTTCCCTATTTATATTCATGCTATTTATTTGGGATCTTCAGAATACACACATGCATTTCGCCATGTTATACACCACATAGAAGATTTGAATCTCACTTGCTGATTTTGACATGACCTTGTTTTCAAGCAAAGGTGTTTGAAGTCATGAGCCCGGTAGTCCAGCCAGTCAACTACAAGTCTGGGCTCATGTGCCTTGGCCTTGACGGTTGGCTCTCAGCTCTTCTCCTGGAGTGACCAAGAACCAGTGAACCCAGGGCAAGTGGGGAGTACTAGATGATTATAATATATATGCTCACTGTTACACGATAATCAATCACAATCAAGAAGCAGAAATATGAGTTCATTCATGGTTAACATCAGAGACTAGTCAGAATATTTTGACTTGTTTTTGTCATTGCCAAAATTGATTGACCTGAGATTTTATTTCTGATCAATTAAATTTGTATTGTATTTAAATATTTATGCAAAGACACAAAATTTTTTTACAGTAAAATTTTATCAGATATACAGTGATTAACAAATAAAACAAATATAGATGATAATGAGAGTTGGGGATAAATATGTAAATCTAGTAAACTGATTTATCTTTATCAATTAAAAAACAGAAAATGTGAATATCTGAACAAAAGAGACAAAAGTATTTATTTTAGACTTAATACTAATGTTTTTAAAGAAATGTTGATAGCTTATATGTGATTAAAATTTTCTTTATAATAACTTGATTTGGTAGTAAAAAAGGGGTGAGATAAAAGGAAATGAATTAAAAAGAAGCAGGGTAAATTATTCATGTTCTTATCTAAGTTCAATATTAGGGAATTTGAAAGGGAAAATGTAGATGTACTGAATGAAACCAACAGGCAACATCTATTTTGGTCTTTTTTTTTCTTCACTTTCTGTAATTAATGCTCAGTTTTTAATTAATTAATATTATTTAGCAAAACATATTTATTGATGATTTGATAATTTGATACACACAATGTGTAATCATTAAGTCATTTACATCTCATTAAACATTTCAAAATTGAATTAACATGTAACTATACATAGTTGTAAACTACACTGTCATGTTTCAATTCATTTATCTGTGATATAGTGATCATATCTAAGTCATTAGTATTTGTGCTTTCTCATTATTATTTTGTGTTTGGAACCATAAAACTCTTATGTCCTATATGTTTAAATTTCAAAAGTCTGTAACAAAAACAATGATGGCAACAACAACAAAAAGCCAGTGTTAAAAAAGTTAACCGTATTAATATATCACAATTATATTTTCATATTTAAATCCATCATATATATCCCTAAATTAACTTAGCAAATGTGCTGGAACAATAATATGAACAACATCATGTAAATGAAATCTATTTAAACATTCCATTGTCTTTATATACAGATTGCTATAATAAGATCTGAAAAATGAATTAGCATTGTAACCAACATCTGTGCAAATTCATTGAAGTTGTGTGGTAAAAGAAGAGTCATTATTTTACAGCTATTTCAATGTATAACTAATTTTTCCAGAAAGATAATAACAATAAATAATCTCATTAGTATTATATAAGTATGAATTTGCTAATATTAGGCATTCGTTTTTTTACACCTTGCTAATTTGAGACCTAATTGTTATACAAGTTTCGCTTACTTTGATTAACTCTGAACATAAATGTTTTGTACATGATGTCACTTTTAATTATTGCTTCGTAAATGTCTTATTAATTATTTTAAATCAAAATGAAAATAAACCACATATTTAACATCAGCATTTCTAGTACTGTAGTTGCATTAAAAACAATTTAAAGATATATGGGAAGTTAAATTTTATGGTTTATTTAATGCCATTATCATTTGAACATGTAATCAATGTTACATAATTTGAAATATTCATACTGTCTTTGAAATCTATTGTTCATTTGAGACTTGCAATTAGGATTGAGCACATTTTAAATGCTCAATTATCACAAATTTGATCTCTCTCATTGAATAAGGGAGGGATTCCTAGAAGGGCAAGCCATTGTTAGGGTCCTCATCTTGGATGTACAGATGATTTTCTTTTTTTTTTTTTTTTTTTTTTTTTTATTTAAGAGGAAAAAGAGAAAAACACAAAACAAACCAAAGCGGCGTAAGGGTACACGCAATACAGAACTACAAAACAAAACAAAACAAAACAAAACAAAACAACATAACAGTAAGAAATTACCTGCTGGGGCTGGGGATTTAGCTCAATGGCATAAGCGCCTGCCTTGCAAGCAGGCAGTCGTGAGTTCGATCCCTGGTACCGATAAAAGTGAAAAAGACCAAAAAAAAAAAAAAAAAAAAAAAAAAAAAAAAGAAATTACCTGCTAGTAGATTACACACTATCTTCTTGAAAATAGTTCCTCAAATCACAGTATCAAAGAACACAAGGTGGACATTCAAACAGGGAGACTGCAAACAGCTGTGTTCAATGTTCCAAACACATTGATAAAGTCAGCTATTTAACACCCCCAAACACACTTGCTGTTATATCCGTTAGAGCTCTTTTTCTTTTTTTTTTCCCTCTCTTTTTTACAACAAAATTTACACATCTTGGATTTTATTACTCCTTAGTGCTTATTACTTTCTTTGGGGGGGGGAAGAATACAGTCAAATATGGCAAAACAAAGCTGTCAGTCAATACCAAGGATAGACGTAGCACATGGTGTAGAACAGAGTACAAGTTTATCAACAATGGTTATCAACGTTGTCCCTTGTTTCCTTAAAAAGAATTGTCTATCTTATTAGATATTATAAAGTTGGACAAAACAGTAGAGAACAAGACCAATAAAACTTAGGCATTGTAAACATTACAGGACTTCCAAAGAAGACAATAGTCAAACCAGAATGGGCATCTTAGTGAATCTTATTGTCTTCAAAGTAGTTGCCTATGTCTTCAAACTTGATACTATCATATAGAATGGAACAGAGTCTAATCAGTCAAAACAAGATCGTGGGAGTACTACAGGACTTCAAAACAAGTTAATAGGAAATCGAAAAGAGTTACTATTTATATATCCTAATTTTTTTGAATTTTTTCTTTAATTAAGACAAACATAAGAAATGACTAAATAACTTTTTTTTGAAACAATAAGGGGGAGATTGAGATAAAACAGGACATAACAATATAACAATAGAGGTCACAGCATGACTGTTTCAACAACCTAGTACTTCACCACCTTATAACCTGACTTAATAGTAGTTACCATAGTGTCTTTTTCCTTGAAATATTTGGATAAAACTTCATATACTCTAGCTTCAAATATTTTCATATCAAGAAGCCCATAATAAAGCCTTTCTAATTAATGAGTGAAAACTTTATAAGGCTTCAAGGCCACCTAATGGGGAATCATGATTACCACATATTTTTATATATTTGAATCATTATTTACATTAGGGAAACTATTCGGTATTCACACATGCGAGATTGATTTATTTCACTAATGAGTATGGTCTCAAGCTGCGCCCATTTATTGATAAATATCTCAATGTGATCCTTCTTTATAGCTGAATAATACTCCATTGTATAGAAATACCACAACTTTTTTATCCATTCCTCAGTTGATGGGCACTTGGGTTGTTTCCAAGATCTGGCGATTACAAATTGTGCTGCTATAAACATAGGTGCACATATATCACTGTGGTATGATGCTTTCAGTTCTTCTGGGAATATGCCTAGAAGTGGAATAGCTGGAATAAATGGGATTTCCAGTCCCAACTTTTTGAGAAATCTCCAGACAGATCTCCACAAAGGCTGTACCAGTCTACACTCCCACCAACAGTGCAGGAGAGTTCCTTTTTCCCCACAGCCTCTCCAGCATTTGTTGTCGGTTTTCTTGATCCTGGCCATTCTTTCAGGAGTGAGATGGTATCTCAGTGTGGTTTTAATTTGCATTTCTCTAATGACCAATGATGATGAGCATTTTTTCATGTATTTATTTGCCATTTGCATTTCTTCATCTGAGAATTGCATATTCATCTCAGATGCCCATTTTTGGATTGGATCTTTGAATTTCGGAGGTCTGAGTTTCTTTAATTCTTTATATGTTTTAGACAAGAGGCCCTTGTCTGAGAGAGAGTTCACTAAAATCTTTTCCCAGTTTGTGGGTTTTCTTTTCACTATGCTGGAGATTTCTTTTGACATGCAGAAACTTTTTAATAAGAAGTGGTCCCAGTTATTGATTCTGGGAAGTATTTCCCGTGCGGTTTGAGTCCTGTTCATGAATTCTTTACCTACTCCTATGTCTCCAAGGTTTCTACCTATTTTGTCTTCCAATAGATTTAGTGTTTCTGTTTTAATATTCAGATCTTTGACCCATTTAGATTTTAATTTAGTACATGGTGATAGACATGGGTCTAGCTTTAGTTTTTGGCAAATGGAGAGCCAGTTTTTCCAGCACCATTTATTAAAGAGACTGTCGTTCTTCCAGTGAACCTGCTTGGCTCCTTTATCAAAAATAAGGTGGTTGAGTGTGTTCGTAGTTGTGGTTGTATCTTCTAATCTATTCCACTGATCTTCAGCTCTGTTTTGATTCCAATACCATGTTGATTTTACTACTGTTGCTTTGTAGTATAACTTCAAGTCAGGGATTGTGATGCCTCCTGCTTTGTCTTTGCTGCTTAGAATTGCCTTTGTGATTCTAGGTCTCTTCTGGTTCCAGATGAAATTTAGGAGTGATTTCTCTAGATCTATAAGGTATGTTGATGGTATTTCTATTGGGATTGCATTGAATCTGTATAACAGTTTTGGGAGAATGGCCATTTTCACAATGTTTGTTCTTCCTATCCATGAGCAAGGGATGTCTTTCCATTTTCTGAGATCATCTTCAATTTCCTTTTTCAGTGTATTATAATTTTCACTGTATAAGTCTTTCACTTCTTTCGTAAGAGTAATTCCTAAATATTTCATTTTTTTTGCTTGCTAATGTGAATAGTCCAGTTTCTCTTATTTCCCTCTCTGTAATTTTGTTGTTCGTGTATAGGAATGCTATTGATTTCTGAGTATTGATTTTGTATCCAGCCACATTACTGAATTTATTTATTGTATCTAAGAGTATTTCAATGGAGTTTAGGGGGTCTTCTATGTAGAGTATCATGTCATCTGCAAACAATGATAATTTAACTTCTTCTTTTCCTATCTTTACCCCTTTTATTTCTCTTTCTTGCCTAATTGCTCTGGCTAGTACTTCCAGTACTATATTAAATAGGAGTGGTGATAAAGGACATCCTTGTCTTGTACCCGATTTTAAAGTAAAGTCTTTCAATTTTTGGCCATTTAGTATGATGCTGGCTGTTGGTTTGTCATAAATGGCCTTTATTATATTGAGGTAAAGACCATTTATTCCAATTTTCTGTAAAGTTCTTATCATGAATAAGTGTTGGACCTTATCGAAGGCTTTTTCTGCATCTATAGAGATGATCATGTGATTCTTATTTTTGGCTTTATTGATATGGTGGATTACATTTATTGATTTGCGTATGTTGAACCATCCTTGCATTCCTGGGATGAATCCCACTTGGTCATGGTGTATAATCTTCTTGATGATTTGCTGGATCCTATTTGCCAATATTTTATTGAGGATTTTTGCATTTGTGTTCATTAGGGAGATCGGTCTATAGTTCTCTTTTATAGTTGGGTCTTTCTCAGGTTTTGGTACTAGAGTAATATTTGCTTCCAGGAATGACTTAGGAAGGATTGCTTCCCTTTCAATTTCATTGAATAGTTTGAGGAGTGTCGGCATTAGGTCTTCTTTATATTTCTTGTAGAATTCTGCAGTGAATCCATCTGGGCCTGGGCTCTTCTTGGTGGGCAAGGACCCAATTACATTCTCAATTTCATTAGCAGAGATTGGGTTATTCAACAGTTTTATATCCTCTTGATCTAGCTTTGGTACTTCATATGCTTCTAAGAATCTGTCTATTTCTTCTGTGTTATCAAACTTTTGAGAGTAGAGGTTTTCGAAATAGGTGTTGATGATCCTCTGTATTTCTATTGGGTCTGTAGTGATTTCTCCTTTTTCATTTCTTATTGCATGAATTTGAGCTTTTTCTTTCCTTTTTTTAATAAGGTTGGCTAGGGGCTTATCGATTTTATTTATTCTTTCAAAGAACCAACTCTTTGATTCGTTGATTCTTTGGATTGTTTTCTTAGTCTCTATTGCATTGATTTCTGCTCTGATTTTTATAATTTCCTCTCTTCTTTTGGCTTTGGGCTTGACTTGCTCTTCTTTTTCTAGCTGTTTGAGGTGTAGCATCAAGTTATTTATTTGTATTCGTTCTGTTTTCCTGATGTGGGAACTCAGTGCAATAAATTTTCCTCTCAGAACGGCTTTCATTGCATCCCACAGATTCCGGTAAGTTGTATCTGCATTTTCATTTTCTTTTAGGTATTGTTTAATTTCTTCTTTAATTTCTTCTGTGACCCACTGATTACTCAAGAGTGTGTTATTTAGTTTCCATGTGTTTGCGGAATTTTTGCAGTATCCTTTGTCATTAATTTCTAATTTCAGAGCGCTATGATCCGATAATATGCAAGGGATGATTTCAACTCTTTTGCATTTGCTTAAATATGTTCTGTGAGCTAATATATGGTCTATTTTAGAAAATGATCCATGTACTGCTGAGAAGAATGTGTATTCTGATGTTGTTGGGTGGAACATTCTGTATATGTCTATCAAACCCATTTGTTCACAGGTGTGATTCAGTTCTGTTATTTCTTTGCTCATTTTCTGTCTGGTTGATCTGTCCCTTGGTGTCAGTGGTGTATTAAGGTCTCCTGTTACAATTGTGTTACTGATAATTTGAGTTTTCATTTCTGTTAATAATTGTTTTATATAACTGGGTGCTCTGGAGTTTGGTGCATATATATTTAAGATAGTTATCTCTTCCTCTTGGAGTTTTCCCCTTACGAGTATGTAGTGACCTTCTTTGTCCTTTATGGTCATTGTTGGTTTAAAGTTCACGTTGTCTGCAAACAGAATGGCTACTCCTGCCTTTTTTTGGATTCCTGCTGCATGAAGAATTGTTTTCCATCCTTTGACTTTCAGTCTGTGAGTATCTTTCTGGGTTAGATGGGTTTCCTGTAAACAGCATATGGTTGGATTTTGTTTCTTGATCCATTCTGCTAGTCTGTTTCTTTTGATTGGTGCATTGAGACCATTTACATTAATGGTTATTACTGTTAAATGCTGGTTAATTGTAGGAATGTTATCTCTCTGCTGTTGCATCTTTATCTTTCGGTTCTGTTTAATTATTTGCTTTGCTTAGTGGTTTTTCCCTTTGTGTATCTAAACTGTCTTTCAATATTTTTTGCAGGGTTGGTTTGGTGTTCATGAAGTTCTTCAGCTGTTCTTTGTCATGGAAGTATCGTATTGCACCATCTATTTTGAATGATAGTTTTGCAGGATATATCAGTCTTGGTTGGAAATCATTTTGCTTTAGGATCTGGAATACTTCACTCCATGCTCTTCTTGACTTTATCATTTGTGCTGAGAAGTCTGCTGTGATTCTGATAGGTTTTCCTTTATAAGTGATTTGTCTTTTCTCTCTGACAGCTTTTAATAATCTATTCTTGTGTTGGATTTCTGGGATGGTGATTATTATATGTCTGGGTGTAGTTTTATTTTGGTTATGACTGTTTGGAGTTCTATATGCTTCACTGATCCTGATGTCAGTTTCTGATCTCATGCTTGGGAAATTTTCAGCTATTACTTCTCTAAATATCCTCCTGACATCCTTCATGTTGTCTCTCTCTCTTTCATTAATCCCTATCATTCTTATGTTATTCTTCTTTGCATCGTCTTGCAGTTGTTGAATTGTTGTTTCCTGGTTCCTTGTTATTTTCAAAAGATCTTTCCTTTCCTGTTCACTAGCTGCAATCCTGTCTTCAAGGTCTGAAATTCTATCTTCACTTTCATTAAGGCAGTTTTTACAACTTTCAGTGGAGTTTTTTATTTCCTGTATATCTCTGTGCATCTGCATTATGTATTCTGTTTGTTTCTTATATTGCTCGTCTAGGGATTCTATCTTTTTGTTTAGTTCCTCCAATTTTTTATCTGTGTTTTCTTTAGATATATTTAGAATCTCTTTCATTTCTTTTATCATTTCTTCTTTTATCTGGGAGATTATTTCGAGTTTGAATTTCTTTAAAGCTTCCTGGAGTTGCTTGTCAATTTCAGTGGCTATTGTGTCCGATATATGAGGTGGATGGGATATATTTTCTTCTATATACATCGCTCCTAGGGTTTCTTGAGATGGGCTGGAGGTTTGAGGTTGTAATTTGGTCTTTCGTTTTGTCATTTTCCTATATTTCTGTATTTCAAGTGTTATTTGAAAGCTTCCTCAGGATCTGTTGAAAATCCCCTTCTATGTTTGGAGCTACTGAGACTCTGGCGCCATGCTACCCCAAGCCATTAGGCCTACAGAACCAGTGGCCCTCCTCTGCCTGCTCAGAACTCCGCAGTTCCAGACAAGCTGGGCCTCAGGGACACTGTGTGCCCACCTGCCCCTTGGAAGCTCCACAGTTCTTCAATCGCAGCCGGGTTAGGGTACTCACCACAGGCCGCAGTGCTTCAGGAACCTGTGGACCCTCCCTGGTTGCAGAGATATCCACAGTCCTCCAGACACATGGAGAGGCCGATGCAGGCACCCCAAATCTGCCCAGCTCCTCCTCTGCAGACCAATGGCCAGGCGCGGCAGCTAAACAGGCTGGGCTAGGCTGGTAGTGTGGGCCAGCCCACCTATCGGGAGCTCAGCAGGTCTCCAAATGAAGCCTGGAATGGGGAGGCTGATGTGGAAGCCTCAAACCCACCTCTCCCCTTCACTGCACCTGGAAGCCTGAGGGAAGTCCAGCAGTCTGGGTGCAGATATCCAGAGTCCTCCAGACACGCAGAGATGCCGGTGAGGGCACCCCAGATCTTCCCAGCTCCTCCTCTGCAGGCCTATGGCCAGGCGCGGCAGCTAAACAGGCTGGGCTAGGCTGGTAGTGTGGGCCAGCCCACCTATGGGGAGCTCAGCAGGTCTCCAAGTGAAGCCGGGAATGGGGAGGCTGATGTGGAAGCCTCAAACCCACCTCTCTCCTTCACTGCACCTGGAAGCCTGAGGGAACTCCAGCAGTCTGGGCGCAGATATCCAGAGTCCTCCAGACACGCAGAGAGGCCAGTGAGGGCACCCCAGATCTGCCCAGCTCCTCCTCTGCAGACGTATCGAACTGTACAGATGATTTTCAATTTGCAATGGGATTATATTCCAATAAAACAAATATAAACTTGTTCAGTAAATAAGTGGGAAACACTTAAATTGTCTAAACAGTGCTGGGGATATAGCTCAGCAGCACAGCATCTATCTGGCAAGTACAAGGTCCTAAGTTCAGTTCTCAATACCAATAAACAAACTACCAGCCAAATGAACATCATAATTCAAGCTAGTCTACCTTGAATATATTCAGGATGCTTTTATTAGCTCACAATTTCGTAAAATCATATTGAATATTTCATGTAATTTATTATACATTAGAGATTGGTTTCAAGTGCATCCTTTTACACTACCAGTTAGCCTAAATCCATAAACCCAATTGTCATAAATCAGGGTCTGTTTTCATTTGAGATGCTAAAACTGATTTAGAAATGTCAAAATGTGGGAGCTTCCAGGTCACTGGGTTTCTGGATGTCACTTCACGGGAACAGAGGACAAAAGATTCTTCAGTGTGATCATCTCTCTGGATCATTCCTTTTGGAGGAATTCCTGAATTCTCATAGAATATTTTCTCGGGGGATCAGTGTACTAAATGTCTTGGCTCCAGTATCTTGGGCACTACTCTGGTTCTTGCCCTTTGACTCACTCACTTTCTACCGCTGTTTCACATGTCACCTCTGAGATTCCTCCATAAATTAGAAATATAATTTTGTTCACCAGCTATTTTCATGATGTTGATGCAAACAGCTGTCAAGATGGTTTGATATCTTTCTTTCCTAGTCTGGGTGGAAACTCAAGATTGCCTTCACAAGGCAACTGTCTCATGGCATCTGGACTTTCTCCTTTATAAGAAAGGTGCCATAAATGGTGCTACCTAGGATGGTAACAAATTTGAGGTGGACTGAGGGTGGAGGAATCATCTAGTTTCTTCAATTTGCCTAAAGGTTTCTTCCATGAAAGTGGATACTCCTGCCCATGGAATTAGCCCAGAACCTGGCTGTTTCAGAGGTGGCCCTGACTGAGCCTTTCTCAATTTAAAGACAGAAATAGATTTGAAATCTTGAAGAATCAGATCCACATCTCTCTCACTTGATCTTATAATATGAGCTTCTACCACTGGTCAAGCACTTGGGATAAAAAAGGATCCTAGCTTCTCCACAGATTGAGACAGGAAGTTTGAGGCTACCCTTGGCAATTTGGCAAGACTCAGCCTTGTAATAAAAGATAAAACAGGCTGGAGATTTATCTTAGTAATTTTCAATTGCTTAGACATTTTAAAAGCATTTTCTACTTACTACATTACAGTTTACAGTTGTTTTATGCCATAATTTCATTGTGAGTTTAGGAGCATCTGTATATCTGACACAGGAATTCTAGAACTTCATTTGCTGGATTTCTGCAGCGTTTGCCTCAAGCACTTCGCTGGAACATTTTTTAAATCATCAGCATTTTGAATGGTAGCTTCTTGAATACTCTCATCCAAACTTCCTTAGAGCTTTCTTATATGGAACTTTCAAGTCTTTGTTTATTATTTAACTTAGCTCATTGCTAATGGGACAATCTCAAGCAAAGCTTGACAAAAATATAAGCTTGGGAAATGACTTTGTGCTGGGGAATGATGGAAGCAGAGTGACAAAAGATCTCTGCAATCTTGCAAAGGGTAAATCTCACCAGCCTTAATGCTGCTTTTATGATGTTTCATTCCAGTCAGTGAATTTTAATTGAGATGAAAGTTATACTCTATTTTAGTGCCTAGGAAAGAACTCTCCATAAGCAAAATTTGAGTCATAGAATATGAGGTAATAGAGAAGGTAAACTGTATTCAAGTTGGCCTTGGAACTAAGTCTAAATCTAAGTCTAAACCAGTAGGAACCAGGACCAAAGAGGCATCCTCATGGATACAGAGCACCTCAAGGAGAAGTGTATACATGGCACCTTTGGAGATGGTGGAGAAGATAAGATCTAGTAGCCCCTGGGATTGAAGCAGATAGAATTCACCTTCTCATTGCTACCTTTAGAGGCCTTTAAGAGGCACTTGCCTTTGCACTGACAATGAAAGATAATGATAATAATAAGCTGGAATCCTGTTCTCACCTTATTTTGTAGGTAAGTATAGTCATATAGTAACATTAGTAGAACTTTGTACAATGGATAAAGAGGTTTATATATTTCATAAAAGTATATAAAATCAGATAGTGTTTGTGGGTGTAGGGCACAGAACTGCAGATCTTTGGGTGGACTGTATCCCACCAGACAACATTCTGCTCCTTGAGGATAGAGTTGGGGCCCTGCCATCCTCCCAGAGGCATTCACAAGCTTTGCTGAGGGCCAGTGATAACATGCAACAGTGGGAAATTTGAATTGCAGATGCCTGATGTAGGAAAAGGGATGCTTAGGGGCTGCTGTGGGACTCCGTTCTCTTATATGTAATCTGCACTCTTCTGTAATTCCAGCCTATGGCCTTAAAAATATTTTGTTTGGTATTTGGCTCTGAGGCTCTTGACCATATGTAGCTCTGAACAGTAAATCTATTCCTCACTCAAATATCTGCCATTTTTATTTATTTCCCTAGAACATTTATCTTTTATTATTTCTTGAGAGTTCACTGATAAGATGTTTCTCTATGTCAAACTAATTGATTGAGATTATGAGGTGAGGAACAAATATAAATAATCATTCTCTGCTCAGCTGGAGTTTAGGATGCTTTTGCTAAGGTAACATTGATTTCTCTGTGGGCAGTAGAGGACCATAAATTGTTTCACTCCATTGTACAAAAGCAAAAAACAAAACAAAACAAAACAAAACAAAACAAAACAAAACAAAACAAAACAGATTAAGGTCATGCACAGTCAAATGGGAGCTTAGTCAAGTGGGAACCTTATTTAAAAAGAAGAAACTCATTGTCTGGGGGCTAGAGGTCTTCATGGGAGTGTTATGAAGTCCTGGACTGACTCAAATACCAGGATCTATTGAGGAACAACAAAGGAATAGACTTTACTGAGCACAGAAATTTGTTTCAGGTAGCAAGACAGGCAAGTAGGACATATGAAAGTTTGGCTGAATAATTAGCTTCTATCTGTTTGTTCCCTTGGAAGCTTCCTTGTGTTCCCTTCTGAGACCTAGCCCTGCTGAAACTAACAATACATCATATCATACCATGGTGTTAGCAGTCTTCAGCCTTCAGAGTCTACCCAAGTGGACACTGCAAATTTAGGTGTTGTAAGGAACTCCACAAAAGTGGCCTATCACAAATTAAAAACAAATAGTATCTATCTTAGTTATATTTTCATTTCTGGAAAAAAAATCCAACATGTGCCATTTAAAGGAGGAGAGAATTATTTTGGTTCACAGTTTTAGTCCATGTTTGGCTGGCTCTACAACAGAAAGAGGATGGGAGATGGGCATAGTGGGGGAAAAGGTGTGCTATTCCAGGCAGCCAGGAAGGAGACAGCAGAGGGTGGAGCTGGAGACAAAAACAGATCCATCTAGATCATGCTATCAGTAGGCCACCTACAACCAGGCCCTGAATATTAACAGTACAACCACCCACCGATCCACCCACAGATGAGTGCAGCACCCCCATGATCCAATTCCCTTCCATACATATGACAATTCCATCGTTAGAGACATCATAGCAACCAAATACAGTAATACTATGGGATTTTAGTCATGCATAGTCTAAAGGCAGCAACTGGCTATGTATGGCTGTTTAAATTGAAATTAAATAAATTCAAAATTTATTCTATCAGTTACAGTTCAACTACTCAATATCTATTTTTATCAGTGTTCATTGTAACACAGAGGAAATATCTACTCATTATTTTGGACATTTACTCTTGTAAGGCTTTTTGTAAGAATTCTTGGCCTTCAACATCAGCTAATACACTTCCATACCATATAACTATAGCTGAAAATCTAGTTCTCAAATATTTATTCTTGTATCATCCAAGTTTTCAAAGTCCATGTTTATGAATATTTGAAACTAGAGTGACTTTGTTTTTTCTGTGAATTATGAAATCGAGAGTCTCAAAAGTACGAGGTTTTTATGTCTTCAAAGTGCAATTTTTCATACCATTTCTTTTACATGTTTCTTTTCATACCATTGAAACTAACGGATTAATGAGAATCGACATCCCCACAAATCCTAGTTTTATTGAGATTTTGAGGTTAAAATTTACCAACAAATGAAATTTTTAGCTTAATAGTGTTCTATGATCTCCTAAAATCCTTAAATTGCATACATGATTCCAGAACATCAATATTTATAGAATGAACTTGTTTTAATAAGAAAACCATAGTACATTGGTCTGAAAGTGTGCAAAATTTCTTCTAGGTATGATGATCTTGTTTTGAGCTTTGCCTCTCATGTATGAATAGTATTGTCCTTATATTCACTGCACATCAAAGCCCATGTTGACTTTTGGTTAGTAAAGGGCACAATGCCTAATTATGAAGTGTTTTTTGTTGTTGCTTTTTGGTGCTGGAGATTGAATCCGGGCTCTTGCACATGTCATTCTGCCTTCTAACACTAAGGTGAAACTTCCAGTTCATTGAGGAGTAATTATTTTGCTTATAGAATCTGTATACATGAATGTAGCTCATTACATATTTGACACTTTCAGAAATAGCAAAATCACTTATCTAGAAAAAGTTTTGAAAAGATTGGAGGAAGAGGAAAAAAACTTATGTAAAAAACAACAGTGGTTTGGCTTCAGTATTAGTTAACAATTTTTAAGGTGGTGGCTTGAATGTTGGTCAATATAATTTTGAAGGATGTTGTTCTTTTGGGCTTTTTAACATTTCCAATTTAATGACCATATACCCTGTGAGAGAGGAAGGAAAATGCCCCCATTACTCAGATAATATGTCACCCTGGTACAGCTGCCAACCAGACTTGCTTTGGCTCTGGTTTAACAAACTTTGTACTGAGCTCAAACTACTGCAAAACATAGATTTTAATTAAAAGCATCTGGCTGGTAATTTGAAGAAGTATTAGTCAATATATTGGGGTCAAGTGAATTTATCTTTGTTGCTGTGTAGATTTCAATGGAGATATGAATAGATTCCAATATTTATTTTTCATTTTTTGTTGTTTGGCACCTAGAAAATCACCTGACATATAATAGCTGTTCAATAAATGCTGAATGAATAAATAAATTAATGAATTTTTATAGAAGTTTGCCTCCCATTATGAAAAGGACGCTCAAGCCTAATATGTCTTTAGTGGCAATTTCAGCAAAATACCACATGATGGGGTTGCTAATCTATGAACATGGACTGCTGAAAAGAAAATATCCTTATTTTTAGACAGCCTAAAATAATTTAGTGTTGGAGAAAAACAATTAAAAGTTCTCAAAAACCTGACTTATTTTTAAAGCCAGATATTGAATAATTATTTCAAAGAAGTTACCTTTGAAAAATAAAAATAAATCAGTAGCTCTCAATTGTGGAAGCTACCTAAATTTATCAAAGAACTTTAAAAAAGCAATACATTCTTGTTGTTCACATTGGATCTTTTGAAACAGAAATTCTTAGAGAAGGTAGAAAGTTCCACACTGGAAAATCAAACAAACAAATGAACAAACAAACCACCTCAATTAATCCTTAGGTAGAAATGAGGCTGATTTGGTGAGATGCCTTATTGTATTTATTACATATTGTCTATGAAAATAATGTTAGGAAAATGTGCAGAAGTCTTTAATATGAAAGGAGACTTCCAATGATAAGAAGAGACAGGCAAAGCAAGCACAACAATGTGTAAGTAACACACCTGGTGAGTTATTTTGTGTATCGCAGTTGGTTTTGTCACTGTGGTCTGTAAGATTACAGTTCTTTTAATGCATGCTGTGTTCATTGACATAATAATTCCTTCAGTCAACTGTTTCCAGAATACTGTGTAATACATTTTTAAAGTCACTCTAAAGCAAAACCACCACCATCACCAATACAATAGAAATGAAAAACCCAAGCTATAAATAAATAAATGAGAGA
Source organism: Cavia porcellus (assembly GCF_034190915.1). Lineage (NCBI taxonomy): Eukaryota > Metazoa > Chordata > Mammalia > Rodentia > Caviidae > Cavia > Cavia porcellus. Next base: position 27,033,406 of record NW_026947496.1, on the reverse strand, counting down.
AATAAAAGACAGGCGATAGGTGACAGGGAGATAGATCAGTTGCAAATTGGAAGGGATCCAGAGATGGAAGGAGCAGGGAAAGCGAGGGGAGTGTAAAAGGAAGTAAAATGTGTTATGCAAATGAACCAGCTCACCATGATGAATGTTATCCTTATGCACTGCAATCATATACTAATAAAAGAAAGAAAAAGACAAGGAAACTTTGAGTCAGCTCTTCTATTCTCTAACGTTGTACTTTATACAGCCTGTTTATCTTCTATTGTTCTGTGGAGCTTTTGAGATAAACTGTGTCTGTTTTCTATTTTATACATATTTATGCATGTCTGAATACAGAAACCTTGATTCACAAATGCATCTATTGAGGAACAGTTCTGTTCAGGATCAGAAGCATTTGGAAAAATGTTGCTTCTGTTCACAAACTCCACATCAGGTGACGAATATGAAAAAAGGTCATCTTCCCCACTCGGACATGTGGTCATGGATCCTCTAGATGAGATCCCAGTCACAGACAGACTGGAGCACAGATGCTGTGAATATTTTTGTGTGCTAGTACTATATCATGTCATTAAATTCAACATTTCACCAAAGAGTGCAGAGAAAGCATAGTGATAAAAGAAATGAGCAGAAATGCTAATGAAGGTGACAGGGATGTGCAGAGCAATTACAAAGGCCACCAGAATATGGAAAGAGGGAAAAGTAAGCAAAAGGTTTTGAAAAAAAAATAACCATTGGATTGAAAAGGAAATTGTAAAAAAGCACGAACATGGTATTTGTGTGACTGATGGCCTCGAAGAACAAGAGGGCGAAGGTGACAATCTTGATTATTTTGAAGAGTGAAGACACCACCAATGGAGTTGATGTGGGAAAAGGAGTAATAATGTTAACCAAGCAGAGGACAAGTGCTGGAAGAAATGGAAAAACTTTTGTTAATGCGATTGAATGAGAAACAGCAGGTGATAGTATTAGTGAATCTATGATCTGTGAAAAATCCAGAAAATTGTACAGCGATTTACTACAAGAAAACCCCTCTACAAGTACAAGAAGTGATGAATTTAAAGCTGGCAGAGGTTGGCTTGATGAATTCCACAAGAGAAGTGGCACCTATAGTGTGATGAGACATGGTGAGGTCACTAGTTCTGACAAGATTGTTGCTGAAGCCTACAAGAAAGAATTCACAGAATTCACGAAGGAAGAAGGTTACATAGTTCAAGCAGTATTCAACTATGTTGAACCAGGGATCTTCTGGAATAAGATACTGAACAGAAACTATATCACACAGGAGGAAAAATCTCTGCTGGGGCACAATCCCATGAAGGGTAGATGGACCCTTTTTTATGTGTAAATGTAAATGTTGATCTGAAGGTCAAGTGACTACTAGTGTGCCATTCCCAGACCCTTCCTGCATTCAAGGAACAGGATGTGAACAAGACCAGACTGACTGAATGAGGCAGTGTGAAACCTTCAATCATAAGCCAGTTGTTCATGGGGTGCCTATGCAAGGTGTTTGTGTTCACCATTACCTTTCTGACAAGAACTTGCTTAAAGGTGCCTTCTTCTGATGGACCCTACTCCAACCCACCCTCCAACCTTGATGGATGATATGGACGCTGAATATGACTTCAGAAAGGTCAAGTTCCTCTTCTGTAGCCCATTGAATAGCAAGTGATCTGCAACTTCAAGAAAGCTGTATACAAAGGAAGTCTTCACCAGGTGTTTTAATGTCATTGAAGAGACATCCTCAACTCTAAAATAAAGTTCTAGAAGAAACATTTCAGTGTTCTCTACTGTATCAACCTCACTAACAATGCGTAAGAGTATGTCATGTACCCAACTTTAAATTCAGCCTGAAGGAAACTGTGGATAGAAAGTGTCACTGAATGTGACTTTGAAGGATGCGATGCACAGGCAATGGAGGAGTTTGTGTCCATGCGCAAGAGTGTATGTCTGGATTCTCCATGTCACAGACATGGAGAAGCTTGTTGAGGACCATACGGAGGAGCTGATGATGGAAGAACTTGCTGAGTTCCAGAGTGATCAGCAAAAGAAGTCTTGCACTGAGGAAGAGGAAGAAGGGAACAAGTTAGCAGTGATGTGATAAAACCCATTATGGGAAAATGGATAAGTTCCAGGGTTATTTTGAGAAGCACCATCCCAACATAACTGTCACAGTTATGTCTGTCACATAACTGTCCGATGAATGATAACATGATCTCTCATTTCAGGAAGGTTATGGAGTGCAGGAAAAAACATTAGATCAGTTTTTCAGCAGAAGTGATCCTGAAGCTAAGGGGCAAAGGAAAGAGGAAATCCCTGCAGGAAATCTCTCTGACGTCCTTATGGAGGGGGACTCTTTCTCCAAATGACAATTTCCTCCTCACCCACCTTCCCGCTCTCCACACCTGAAGTCACCTCATGGAAGTTTATTGTTCTCTTCAAAGTAATATACTGTACTTTGTTTCATATTTTTATAGTTAAATATAGTTCAGTATTTACATTGAACCTTATGGAGAAATTTTATTCAGTCTGCAACTAATTCAGTTCACGACCAGAATTGTGGGAAGAGTTAAATTTGTTAACTGAGGCATTATTTTATGTAGGGTATGGTTTATATCTCCTCTCTTCCTCCTCCTTTTTTGTCTAACATAGTATCTGACCAAAAAGAGATATTTGACTTTTTGCAACTTCAAATTAAACTCATATATCTAGAAATGTCATTCATACCTAATTTTCCAAAAATTTCTAAGAAGTGAGACTTACTTTATTCCTTTATTATATTGAATTATATGAAAAGGAAGGAAAGAATTCATGTGAAAAGACCTCCCTTGATATTGACTGGCTAAAATTCTTTATTTTAAGTGGTATGGTTCTATACATTATCTACTCTCTAACAATTAAAAACAATGAAATATGTTTTAAAGCACCAAATTGTTTTATTTATGAGTTGTACATATTAGTTGGTAAATGCTTGCAAAATATAAATGTTTGCAAACTGAAAAGAATAAAGAGATGGGCTCTGAAATATATTAAAAGTGACAAAGTATGAATGTGACATAACATTCTTCAGGATTAAATGGGACATTAAGTGTCCCAATTTTCAAGTACAGCGCACTGCATGAAATCTTTAACTAGAAAGAGTTGAACACATTTATTTAGCCCCCTCCCCAGTTTGCTTCTAATGATATTAGCTATGTATGTATTTCTAATAGAAAATTCAGTTAGATTTAACTTCTGTTAAAAACTGGTAAGGTTTATGATTGATTCTAATCTTGTCATATTAGTGACAAAAAGATAATGAGTACGGACAGAATGAACTCCATTTATTAGTTCGTGACTTTCTTCAGATGGCATTGAATAACACATACATTTTAGGTTAATTATATCAATTTATGTTGCAAACCTAAAATTTGACATATTCAAACACATTGTGTCATTATTTTTAATTAAATTCTACTTTATAACAATTTGTTATGATCTCAATAAGCATAAGACAAAACTGATAGTGAATTTTTAGTTTCATCATACTTACAAAATCAACACAGCTGAGAAATGAGCTCCTATGATTTATTTTATTGGCCATTAATTTAGATAGAACTTGAAGAGCTACTTCTTAGCATATTTGAATGCGTTTTTTACCTTGAATGATACCAGGTTGAAAATATTTGCAAAGAGCTTCAAAGGTTGACAATTCTTTATTTTAAAAAGCAAAACAGAAAAAAAGGATATAAATGATACAGAATTTCAAAAAATAGTAGGAAATTAACACTAGTTAATATATTGCATATTATTATCTTAGATTTAGTTCTTCAGGTTATAAGATTTAAGCACATAAAATGATCAAAGAAACAATTACAGCACAAATTGCTCTTTTTGATGAGCTTATATCTAGAACATATAAAGAACTGAACATCATCAGCCTCCCTCCCATCAAATTGAAAGACCCAATTCACAAATGGGCATCTAAGATGAACATGAACTTCTCAGATGAAGAAATACAGCTGGCAAATAAATAGATGAAGACATGTCAACATCACTGATCACTTGAGAAATGCAAATTAAAACCACATTGAGATTCTGTCTCTCTCCAGAAAGAATGACTGCCATCAAGAAACCAATGCATAACAAATGTTTTTGGGGCTGTAGGGAAAAAGGAACACTTCTCTCTTGGTGGGAGTGTAGACTGGTGCAATCCCTATGGAAATCAGTGTGGAGATTCCTTAGAAGACATTTCTTTCTTCCTTTCTTTTTTTTTTTTTTTTTGATACAGTATAATCATTTATAACATGTTTCTGAGCTATCTTTTTTCAGATTATGGTATTTTTATCTTTCTTTAGAACAATTCAATTTGTTCTCCCACTACTTGTGACTTGAATAAGGCCTTTTACATGTTCTGGTGATGTGTTTTGAATTACAGTTGTTTTGTTTTAACAAATTGAACTATTGAAGCTCCCATTCTTGAAATGCTAATGCTTTATATGCATTTGTAGACATAGACATAGACATACATAGACGTAGACATGGGCATAGACATATTTGCTCATGTATATATTTATCTGTGCTCTTTATATGTGAAATTGAAAGGATATAAAAAATGATATAGGACAATTCATCTTTTGCAAGTATCTTCTAATTAAAAATGTTGAGTTTCAGGACCAATTAGGAAAAAAAGCAAGGAAACTCTTTTCATGCTCTTCTTAAAAGTGTTTTGCCAAAAAAAGTATTTTGTTAAGCTCAAACTTTGTTAAACTCAATAGTGAAAAACTTAAATCTTGCCCTCTAAGATTAGAAAAAAAGAAAGATGTCCACTGTCATAATTTCTACTTTACATATCGTTAGAAATCCTAGGTAAAAATATTCATCAAGAAAAAAGAAATAAAAAGGCATTCAAATAGGTAAAGATGAACTAAAGTCATCTGTTTGCAGATAGTTTCATGTCTAATAAGTAAAATCTTAAAGATGTGATCAAAATAATGCTTAGAATTAACAAATTCACTTAGGTTGCAAGATACAAAAATCAATATACAAAAATCAGTTGCATTTCTACACACTAAAAGGAAGTTATTCCCAAATTACATTAAGCAAACAACCCCATTTGCAATAGAACAACAAAAAAAGGAATAAAATACTTTGAAAAAATTTATCCAAATAGGTAAGAGATATGTACACTGAGAACTTTAAAGTACTGATAAAATAAATTTAAAAAAGAAAGAAATAAATGGAAAGACATCTCATGTTCACAAATCAGAAGAAATAATATTGTTAAAATAACCATATTAACCAAAGCCATAGACAAAGTCAATGAAATACCTAATAAAAGTGCAAGAATATTTTACAGAAGACAAAAAGCATTCCTAAAATTGATATAGAACTAGAAGAGATTCTGAATATTCAAACTAACAAAAGCAAGAAGAATAAAGCTAGAGGAGTCCCATTTCCTAATTTCAACATACAATCAAACTGTGAGCAACATGCAATTGAACTGTGTGGGCCCACTTAGAGGCAGATTTTTTTTTTTTTTTAATTTGCAGCAGTCTGAAAAAATTCCCAAATGAACCACATATCATAGAAGTTTCATTATTTACTGCCATTAAAAGATGTAGATCTATTACAGAACATTGATGGCTATCCAAATATACATATGAATGCTAACAGACTATATACACAACCATTTGCAGCTGAGAAAACTGTAAGAAATTATAAGAATGCATTATTGGGGCTGGGGATTTAGCTCAGCGGTATAAGCGCCTGCCTTGCAAGCAGGCACTCGTGAGTTCGATCCCCAGTACCAATAAAAAGGAAAAAGACAAAAAAAAAAAAAAAAAAAAAAAAAAAAAAAAAGTAAGAATGCATTATTGCATCTTAATTGCAAAAGATTAACTGCTGTACAAAGTATATGGCTGTAGTAATTTCATAGCCAATCCTGTTGCTATTGTGGTGACTCAGTGTTAGGACTGTCTCCTTAAAATATCCTGTCATGCTTACTATCCCCATGAAAACAGTTCATCTCTTCATTAAGTCACATATCACAGTTAAAAAGTAAGTTCTTACAGTTCTCAGAATTTCTTTTTACCATATATAATACTCATGTATTGACTGTTAATGTTATTGGTAAGGGTTTTGGACCATAGCAAGTTTTTAATAGTTAAACTCCTGGCAAATCAGAAGTCCTAAGAGGATTTTTTAAATCTGTGCATATTTAAAGAGCCTAATTTCTGTGCTATTCAAGGGCCAGTTGTATATCACAAAATTACCATAATCTAAACATCTTGGCCTGGGTATAAAAAGAACATGTAGACCAAGGAAATGAAAAAATCCACACACTCACAGGCAACTGATCTTTGATGTGATTGCTAAAATCTCAAAATAGGAAAAGGTTTGTTTCTTCAACAAATGGTATGGGAAAGATTGTACATCCCAATGGAAAGAATGAAATTATACTCGTATATAATATATAAAAGTAAACTCAATATATAGTAAAGATTTAAGACTTGAAAACTGAAACTGTTAGAGGAATACTAAAAAGATTATTTTGGGGGAGGGTGCCAGGGATCACACTGTTGACCTCATGCTTGCCAGGTAGGCACTTATGCCACTGAACTAAGCCCCCAGCCCTTCCTGAAAAGTTTTTTTACATCAATCTGAGTGCTAGTTTTCTGGCCTTAACCACAATGCACAGTAAAAGCTGAAAAAAGCAAAAAATAAGCAAATGGGATTGCATTGAATTAAAAAGCTTTTTCACAGAGTGCAGGGACAGCCTACAGAATGACAGAAAAAAATTACAAATTCTACATCTGAAAAGAGATTAATGATCCCAAATATATACACAACTCAAATAAAAGATTAGGAAAAACATAAAACAAATGAGCAGAAAAATCCATATTAAACATAAGGAAAAGCCCTTATAAGATGTTTTTTCAAAACCATACAAATGGCCAACGAGTACATAAAAAGGTGCTTAATTTTACAAATCATTAAGAAAATACAAGCCAAAGTCACAATAATATACTACTTCATACTTGTTATAATGGATATTATCAAAAAGACAAGAGATACATGTGGAAAAAAGTGGAAAAATTTTTATAACTTGTTAGCAATGTAAAGTGATGTAGCTATTACAGAAAAGAGCATGGAGCTTTCTCAAAACAATTTAAGAAATTAAAAATGGAGCTATACAATTCAAATAGTGTTTTTCTGTCTCTATATTTGAATGAAATGTAATTAGTATCTTGAGATGATATCTTTATCCCATGTTCATGTCAACGTTAGCCATAATGGCCAGGCTATGGAAATCTCTACGTGGTCATCAATCATTATATGGATCATTTGTCATTATATGAGATAAAATAGATATGATACTTATACATATATTTGGAAAAATACATTTATTCTAATATCTAATGGAATCTCATGTAGCCTTAAAAAAGAATTCCTGCCATTTTAACAACGCTGATGAATCTAGAGGATGTTGTGAGTGAAGTAAACCACATAAAGACAAGTGTAGCACTCTCTCTTCCTCACTTATATGTGGAATGTAAGATGTGTGCACTCCTAAACACAGTACAGTGGTAGTTGCCACAAATGGTGAAGAAAAAATGCAAATGGTTAAAGGTATATTAATAATCACGTGTATGGTATACTTGAAATTTGCTGAGTAGATCTGAAGTGGTACCTGTTTCTGTGTCTCTTACACTCATTGTTATTGTGTGTGATTGATATGTAGATTGGATTTGGGGATCATTTAACAATTTGTACATACATGTTTGAATTGGGTGTTGTAGCGTGCCTGTAGTTTCTATAATCCCAGCACTTGGGAGGCTAAAATAGGATGATCACCTCGAGTTGGAGGCTAGCCTGGACCATACAGTGAGTTCAAGGCCAGCCAGAACTACATAGAGAAAGCCTGTCTCAAAAACAGACAAATAAACAAACAAGACAAAAACAATAATAATGAAAAACAAAACAAAACAAAAAAACCCCAATACCAAACCAACAACAATAACAACAAAAAGTTATGTACGTTTTACTTTTCAATTTCATCTCCATAAACCTGGTATGGATATTTTGATTAAAAAGGTAAAATTTAATGACAGTGAGAAGAAAAGGCCCACAGACACCTTTATAAAGCAGTAAAGCTTGACTTGTGACCAGAAGCAATCACCCACACGTACTGGCGGATTAGAAGGCTCATGGAAACCTCCTGTTCAAAAGTAGTTTCTTGCTCTGCTGCTTCTATTCACGATTTGAGCATTGAACGTTGTGCTCGATTGGGTAGTTGGAATGGTTTAAGAAAAAAAAAAAAAGACATCAGAGTGGCTTTTAAGAAGATTATACTTTTTAAGAAATTACTCAAATAATGGAATTTTCAAAAGTAAATTTAATTTCCCTAAATTTTTTCCTTTCTCTTAAGCAAAGGATTACCAGTGTTTAAGAAAGGGCCTACCAAAAACTTTAGGATAGCATCTGCAACCTTATAACAAATATTAGCAAACAATAAGTGAAAATTTATACTGTGGACAAAGACAGCACTAATATAGCATGCGGTTGTTGACTCATTGTCTTATTTAATCTATGGTTTAATTGGATTTCTCCTCTATTTTAGATAAAAAAATCAAAGCAACTCATTGTCTTAATATGTCCTCAAGTAAGCTGTATGTTCCAGTTTTACAAGCTTTATACCTATGGATGTGGTATGTAAATTAAAGGTGAAGTTATAGTTCTCCCATAAACTATTTTAGTAGAGAGAGAATTCAAAGCTACCGTTAAAACGATTATATATTCATACGATTCCTGGAAATTCAGAGAAAACTTTGAGAGTGGCTGTACTGTGTAATGTATTTAACTGTGCAATGGACTATAGGTTGTAGTGAAGTATAGTTACTTAGTTACATACTAAAATCTGTAAGTATTTCATATGCATTATCACTCTTGATTTTCACAATGGTCTCTAAATGATGACATTACTTTCTTTTTAAATGTGATAAGCCATTTATGTTCAGAAACTAAAAGTAAAATGAATTTATCTGGGTCTTGGGCATTGCATATTGGGAGGTACATGTTCAGATAACTGAATTGGTACCCTGAGAAAGGCAGGGTAATTGGGAGCTTTTATGGGCAAATGGTGTTCCTTTATTACAAGCTGGTAAAAACTGTTTTGTAGGAATCTTCTCTGAGAAAGAATAGAGGTAGTTTGGCAGCAAAGTATCCTTGACTCAGGAGACCAACCATGTTTTGTGTGTGTCTGCAGTGTGTGGACACATTGCCCTCATCCTGTTGTTCCAGATCGAGACACTCACATTCAACACAACATTCACAACCCAAAGCAGCAACTTGAGATGTGCATCAGCCTTGCTTCATTAATGGCCTTCTGATTCCACTTGAAAAGTTGTTTTAATGTTCCTTTCATGATGATTTTTACCTTTTATTTTTATGGACAACCGTTTTCAAAACCTTAGGATATTTGTTTAAAATCACTGTTGACTATTAAGTCAGATTTGTGTCCAATTCTAATTTTGAAGCTATTTTTCCCTGTCCTACCTATATGCATTTATTTAGAGATAAAAGTAGCATGTGTACTTACAGTTGTAATGCACACATAACACTGGGTAAAAGAAAAAGTAGCATGTCTAGTGCAGAGATGAGGAGAAAAGAGGGCACTGGTGTTGGTTTCCAGAGTCTTCCAGAGCCTTGGAAACAGAAGGGCCTGCCAGATGCCTGGTCACACTGCAAGGCAAGGAGTTGTGTGAGAAGAGAAGGAACAGGAACGATAGGCAGAACAAGTTAATGAAGATATCATGGATTGAAATTCAGGAGAAAAGGCACTGATATTCAATTCATAATTTTGTAGAGGGCCCAAGCCTAGCTAGGCTTGGTGGCTAATGACTTAATTCTTTTACCTGGTCAAGTATTGACAAATTGCATGACCTTCTCTGTTCTGGAAGCCCTCAGTGGATGTAGGGAAATCAAACCAAAAGACTTGGAGAAGATTTTTAAAAATATTATATATATTTTTTCCTCTATGTTAACACACATGGTGGGGGTTCCAAGTTCAACACTTACTGTAGCAGTGAAAATATTCCTTTTTATTTTCAACTAATTGCCCGCAGACTGTAGAAAATGAATGATTGTTCTTGAGGAGAAGAAACCTTTTAGGACCGTTTAGCTGAGCAAGCCTTGAAAGTGTTACAGCTGGAATCACGATCATTTATAGACTCTCAAACCGTCTTCTGGGCTTATCAGATGAGCACTGATTTCAGTGGACAGTAGGAAAAAAAAACATGTTTTGCAACTTTCTAGCCCAGAGTCTGTTTCCAGAGTTTTGGAAAAAGGAAGTCTTAGGAAAAGAAAGAAAATATACAGACAGAAGACACAGCATATAAAATGATTGAGGAACTTTTAAAATTAATTTGAAGAGCTAATTAAATGTAATTGGATAAGTTACCAGACATGAATTTAAATGAGCTTTCTTTTCTCCTTTTTTAAAAGCCTCCACAGAGATTCTCCTCAACGAAGGGGACTCACCTTGGCCCTTGAAGCTCATATAGTTGGATATAATTTAATATTGTGCTCTATTAGGCAGCTTGTCTCTGGGTTAAGCACAGAGATTGCCACAGAATTACAAACTCATAATGAGGGACGTTTGGCGGTCTAAAATTCACTGTTATCCAAATGTCAGAAGAGTGACTTTAGGTTACTTTTACATCCAGTCAAATTTTATCAGCTGTTGATTCTGCTGTGCTATGAACCAAGTGCCTTACCCATGCTGTCACTTAAGGATACACTCAAAGTGTTTATATCACTAACTTCATGCTGATTCTTGGATGGCCATACACTTGTTATAGGTCTTCAACAGCCATTCAGTTGAGTTGCTAAATTTCTCTGCATGACATAGGATGAAGCTTTTGTAAAATAAGCATAGTTTACTTCATAATAACACAAGAAAATAATTATCTTAGTGGTTCAGTTGGTTCTTGTTGTAATAATATAACAAACTATCTCACAGTGTAAAGCCTCAAAACAACAACCATTCACTCTCAGAGTTCTGCTTGCAGTGCGGGTGGAGGTGACTGAGCTACTCTGGGCTTGGCCAGCCCAGCTTGCAACCCTAACTGGGGTCAAGTCAATCCCAGATGTCCTTCATCATTCTTGCACCAGCAAGTAAACCACGACATAGTCTTCTCATGCAGATAGCAGAATCATGGGAGATCAAGGCAAACCATTCAAGCAACTTTTGGAAACATTTTATTATAAAAACATCAAGCATATAAGAAGACAGAAGAACTAGACAAAGAATATCCTTATACATAGTACTTAAACTCTACTATTTATATTTTTCTAATTGGATTTTATTACCTACATATCCAACCCTGTAGCTCTCTCTCTGCCCATCAAGTCACTAATCCATCTTTTTAAAATGTCAGTGTAGTTGAAGATAACACTATTTCATAATTAAACATATGAAAATGTAGTATCAAGTGTATAATACTTATTTAAATTTTAGGTATAATTTATATGCAGTAAATGGACAACTACTAAGCATTTTAGGAGTTCTGAGAAAAGTAGGTACTCGGTAACACACTCATCAGGTACAAATGGGCATTATAATACATACAGAAAAGGTTTTCATGCCAATTCACGGTATACCCTCATCTCTCCACCCTAAAAGGGAGCCACTGTTTTGAATTTGTTTGCATAATGCAATTTAATTGATCTAAAACTTTGTATATATTGGTTCAGACATAGGAAATCAAATGTGCAAACTTATTTAACATTATACTTTTTAACATGAGTATAATCAATAGTTCCCTTTTCTTGTTCAGTAGTATTATTATTGAGTGAATACACCAATTGGATGTATGGTTTAGCTCTATTCTGGATTTGTAAAACATTTTTTTGGGTGGAAAAAACTTCTATTGTTAGCACTATAGATCTCTTCATGAACTTCTATGTTCTACAACTTGAGTAAATATATAAAAATATTATGGCTTAAAAGAGTTCTACAAATTATAGAAGGGCAATTTAGGAATGGGTATGAAGTAGCTTTAATAAATATAATATGGAAAAATGTGATGCATAGGCCATCCATGGTGATATATTTCTGTGATTCTCATACTTATTGTTTCTGAAGCAAGAGGATCAGAATTCAAGTCTAACGTGAGCAATTAATAACTCATGAGAATTTGTCTTAGAATAAAATATAGACAAGAGCTAGAGATTCAGATCATTACAAAGACCCTGGTTTCAAGATATAATACTGAAAAAACAAAACAAAAAAAGAACATCATAGATTGGATAAACTGCTAACAACAAAAATTTATTTCTGGAAACTGAATGTGATAATTCATAAGCCAACATGTGTAGTTCTCATATGTCTCTTCCATTTGCAGGCTGTCATTCTTCCATGTCTTCACAGGGGTGGAGGAAAGCATGATAGCTCTTTGGGTCTCTTCTATACGAATGCTAGTCTCACTTATGAGGGCCCCACCATCACAATCTAATTATTTCCAATGACTCTGCCTCCTAGGCCCACAACCTTTGGTGTTACGATTCTAACATATGAATTTTAGAGGGACACATACATTTGGTTCACAATGTATGGCCTCAGGTACTAAATCATTGAAAAGGTCACTGTGATTTTTAATTTATTTTTCTCTTAATTCTGTGGAAGAAAGATGGATAACACACTGACTAGACATCAGGCAGCCCAGTGAGAGGTTATATGTGAGATAATTAGTTCTCTTTCCAGTCACCAAGTAACTGAGCCATACAAATGAACCATATTTTAGAAGAGGCTGCTGTATCCTCAGTTAAAGCTTCAGACGACAAGGGACCCAGCTAACCCTTGAATGGAAGCTGATGGGATCTTGCCTAGCTTCCTCTGAAGTTCTGACCCATAGAAACTGTATGATAAAATATCTGTGATCCCATATTTTTAAGTTAATAAATGTTGTGTAATTTTATATGTAACAATAAAACTGGTTTTGTCAATTATGAAGTGTAGTTCTGCCCTATTATCTACGTTTTACATTATTCTTTTCTTCTTGATAATCTTTCTTGGGGAATTAAACTTGGATAAAAAGAATTACCAAAATTCTTTAACCATCTTGCATAATGGTTTAACGTCAAATTGTTCTAGTAATTTCTGTAAGTAGTCTAACTGATAATGGATTTGTTAAGAAAAGTGATATCATGGGGGTATAATCTTAAGCAAAAGTTTTACAAATTGTTTGGGATTTCTTCTCTAATCTGTAAATTTAGACATTGATTCTGGTTCTAGTGATAAAGGAGATATTCTCATGGAGCTCACGAGCAATTTACTCATGCAAATTATCATTTCCTGTAGCCATTATAATTAAGTGATTATCAAAGGCAAGTCTTGGATTACCAATTTTGCTTGAAAATCTTTCTGTGTGTGAAACAGAAGATGGTAGAGTAATTTAATTATTCTAGGGGTACCCAAAAATTTACCGGAAAGTGATGAGATCTGTGCTTTTAGTTCCTAGTTCAATATCTCTGTAAGAGAGGTGGCTGCCCTAAAAATATCAAACAGACACATAAATCGTAAGATATACCTATTCTATACAGTGATAGACCTACAGTTTTTGAGAGACAACCCAAATTCTGCTTTTACAGATAATGTTATACTACGTAATCGAATTTATAGTCTTGACAGTTCTCTTTGAGTACAGTTGAAACACTGATTAGCAGGCCTTTTTTTTTCTTTCTTGCCATTGGATAAACCTACTTTCCTTGCTCCACAACATTGATCAATCTTTCCCTTTTTGGTCTACCCCATCCTATATGCTAGGCATGTTGATTATGCTCAGTGCTCTCTTTACCTGTAGCCTTATAAGCAGACTTAAGTCTAACACAGTCCAGAGGGTGAGATCAAAGATACAAGAATATATACTCCAAAGAGCTGCATTATTTTCCTGGGGAAATAAAACTAGAAGAATAAGGATATGGCTAGCTGTTAAGAGATGGAGACGTTTTCTACTATTTTATGGATAATATATTTTGAAGCAAATGATTTTTGTATATTATCCTTATATTCTGCAGCTTTGGCAAAATCACTCATTTATAATTGTTTGAGTCAGTTCACACTGCAGAGTCCCTTGAATGATCTACCTATACTTCCAATGTTTTTGCTTCTTTATAGCCCTCAACAAGTGGTTGTGTCATTATTTGCCAGGCTGAAAAGAACAAAATGTGCCTTTGTAGTTATGAGCGGGCACCATTGTGGCATATGGAAATTTAGTGGCCCTGGAGCCTTTATTCATCCATTAAATCCAATGGACTCTTAAGCCCACCCTCTGTATATTCCTCCAGCTGCTGAAGGTGAAATTGCAGTAGTCATACTCGGTTACCGGCAGAATCCCCATCCTGGTTACCTGACAGATAGAAAGTGGGAAATTAGGGTACAAAAGGTCAATTATAAGGAACTAGAACTATTTTTACTTTCAAAGACAGAAATTCCAAATAAAACATTTCTGGTAGAATGGCAGAGATTGGAAAACAACAGTAGAGATCTCTGCCACATTCCCATTTCACTCACTCATTTCACTTATGCAAGAGAGAGGCTGATGTTAGACAAGAAGACTAGATTTTCATAAACTCTTTAAGGTGATAATTTAAACTGTAGCTGATTTTCCAGATATGGTTATTATTACATCAGATCACCATATTTTCTTGCATCTTATATGTAGCTATTGATATGATACTTCTGGTAGATTGGCTAGTAGTCACCTTGTAACACCCAGCTGAACAGAATCAACCTGTTTCTGGGTGCAGAAGGCCCACCTGAGGATTCTTGCCAACAGCATAAAAAATTAAACAGAAAGGGAAGATGGTAAGCTGTTGATTCTCCTGGAGAATCTTGTCATGCTGGATCATGCTGGATCATGCTGGATCATGTTCTTGTCATGGTAGATTTCTTGATTTGAACTCAGTGGTACTCCATCGTCAGAGGAGCTCAGGTCCTCACTGTCACTGAGAATGACTGTGGTTCTTTTCAAGGATCTTTCATTACAGAAGCAGTAATTTGACTTCATTCCAGGCATGGATTTCTCTTGCCTGTCTTCTACTAAAATATCCTTTCTAAACTTACAAAATTCCTAATCTACCATTGTGGTGTACCATATAGTGTTGCTTCACACCAAGGAACTCATTTCAAGCAAATGAAGTAGGAGAATATGCTTATGGGATTAATTTTTTTCCATATCCTTCATCAACTTGAACTAGCTGCCTTTATAAAATAGTGATAGTCTTTTTGAAGGCTTAAACCTTCTAGGCTGGACAACACCCCAGAATGCAGATCGTGCTCTAAAGAATTACTTCTGTCAGAGTCAGTATTTATGAATTCAAAGGTCAAGGAATGAAATTTGTAATGCTCTCTTACCCTTATCCTTATTGTCTCACTCTGGAGTTGTTGCTTCTGATCCCACGACTGAAAGATTTGCTCCTCTAGAGTTCTCAGTTAGGCCTAAAGGGAGACACATTACCACTAGAAGAAGCAATAATGATACCATTGAATTGCACATTGCGAATACTACCTGTCCAAGTCGAACTCCTTATGGAATGAATCAGCAAACAAAAATATGATTTGCCATAGTGTCTGGAGTAAAAGTTTCTATCTATCAAGTAGAAATTATACTGTTACTAACCACTGGGTATATACTATTTCCTTAGGGTTGTCATAACAAAATAGCACAATTCAGTGGTTTAAAATGATGGGAACTTATTTCCTTATGGTCCTGGAGGTAAGAAGTCTAAATTAAACTGTCAGACTGGCTGAGTCCTTTTTGCAGCAGAGGCTTCATCTTTTCCTAGCTCCTGGAGCAGCTCGCAACCCTTGTTGCTTCTTTGTAGTAGCCGCATCCCTTCAGTCTTCACCTTCACTATCTCATGGTCTTGTCCCTTTTTGTCTCTGTGTGAGGTTCCTCCCACACTTTTTAAGGAAAAAAATGATGCTGAATTTAGGGTCCAGATCAGCTCACTACGACTTCATCTCAACTAGCTCTTATCTACCATGAAACTATTTCCACATAAATTCACATGCACGAGTTCTCAGTACACATGAATTTTTGAGAGACCCTCTTCAATTCATGCAGAGGAGGGCACCTGGGAGATTCCATGGTGTGTAATTTCACTGTTTCATGCCTTGTGGTGAATGGCAATGGAAAATAGCAACAACACAATTTGGTCAAGATTGCTAAAGATATAGACGATTCTTGAATGAAAATTTCCATCTCTCCTCGAGGCAAGGTACTTCAACCAGCTGAAGTGATTTCTGGAAGGAAAGGAAATATGGAATGGTTATTAGGAAACTATTAGGTTACTAGGAAATTTATAAATATGGCCATGTGCAAAAAAATAGAACAGCTGTAGTTATGAATATAAAAATTTGATAATGTATATTAAGTAGGTATTTTAAGTTTTTCCCTTTCTCTAATTTTCTTAACAACTGACATATTATATATATATATATATATATATGTATATATATATATATGTTACCATCTAATGTATATTATATATTCTTACCATCTAATATATATATATATTATATGTATTTTACCATCTAATATATACATATATATAATATATATTTTTACCGTCTAAGAATTTTAGTTGCAGGTTATCAAACAGAATAATTAACTGATATGCATTTAAAGTGAGAAAATATACTTCACATTCTCTTGGGAAAAATGTTACCATAATGTGTGTATGGCTATATTTGGAAATTAAATGGAGTCTAAAGATGTGTGGGGGAGTAATAAATTGACAAGGAGTGACCTGTAGTTGTCTTATAATGTGTCTTCCTTGCCTGTCTGAGCCATAGACCTTAGAGTGCTCTGCTCTGTGTGTTTCCAGATAGCAACAGTGTTGTGATAGTTTTGTGTGTACATTGAGGATCAAAAGGGAATCTACATTCATATTCTATTCGGTTATGAAAGCTTGAGGCAAAGTGAGATGGCACTTTTTAGGATGATGCAGATTGTTTAGTGTACAGTTCACGTTAAAAGAAACATTATCTTGTTCTCCATCTATTTCACCACCAACTGGATCCTTTTCAACTTTTGATTCCAGGGAAAGGCATGGTTGTTTGTGACAAAGTGACCAGGTTTCCAGAAGGATGTTCATGTTATTAAGGTTGGAGGTGATAAGACTGGACAGAGATTCTGGTCAATGATTTTGAGGAATATTTTAAATTTTGTTCACTATTTAGAGTTATCTGTTAAATAGTTCACCAAATAACTCACAAATGCATTTGGATCCCACAATTCAATAATTATTGCATTTAAGTTTATTTGTGCCCTTATTTTAACATGAGTTTAGTTCAAGCAATGCATATGTCCCAGGCCCAAATCAAAGAACGGGAGTATATTCTACAAACTTGTAGAGCATGACAATGATCTAAATTTAAAATGCAACTGTAAGGAGTAAAGAATTGGAATTTAAAATAAGTTTATCATGCACTGATCAGGCAGTGAATATATGCAGAGGCTTCAGATATCCTGTTACATTTGTGTCTTTTTAATAAAAGTCTTAAGTATTAATCTAATAATATGCGTGAGTAATTAATTTTGTATTTATCACGCTAAAATATTTGTCTTTACAGTTTACTTCTAGACATCCTCCAAGAACCTCATGAACTCAGTATCAAGGCTTTGTGGAAGGTGACTGGACCGTAGGATGCTATTAGCTAAACGTGATGTTAGGAGGGGGAGGTTGATTGGAAGAGGATCATCAGAAACTGGCAATGCTGCATAAAACTTTACTGATGAATACAGATATTAAAACATTCAAAAGTTATAATTAAAATTTGAAATAATAAAAACATGATTAAAGAACAATCTTTAGATGCAGTTGGATCCTTGCCATGAATGCTTATATCAAAACTCTCTCTGTATACAACCTAGGTTTGGGAGACAAAGATCACATTTCATATAAATTAGTGAGTAATCTAATTGTCCTCTAGATTAAGGCCAAGAAAGATGAAATCATCAAAGAAAATTTACTCCCACTCTGTAATAATATAAAGAATAGAAATAGCTGTGTGGCATTATTGAACACATATGTTGAGACACACCCTTGTATACAAATATTTATGTGCACAAACCCATAAACACTCACATGTAACCCAGTGACAGTGGAAATATCTGTAATGTTTCCTTTATTAGTGGTGTGGCAGGACACTTCCCTAGAGGCTGTCTCAGAATCCAAAAAGAATACATGGCTCAGTTCCTCGATACACATGTGTAGTTCTAACATTGCTCTGTAACATAGGTTTTAGCCAATTAGGGTGTTGTATGTTAATGTGTGTCCATTTACTGGAGACAAAGACACAAAAAATGGTGTGCAAGGCAAAAATCCTGCCTATTTGGGGTTTCACCTTTTGAGTAATAATCCACTGAGTCTTGTGCTAGCAGAAATAAATGCTACTTCCTGGAAAAAGCCCTGATGTCCAAACTGTCTGTAAGAATCTGGCTACAGTGGGTCTCATAAGGAAGCTGAGACATTTCCAAGGATATTCTACCATACAGACCAAGAAGCTCAGAGCAGTACGCATGGTGTGTAGGTAAATGTGGCAAATGCAAGGAGCCCAGTGATTGCTGCTGAAGACAGGACCAGTGCTATGAATCAGTCTTGGAGAAAGTGGAGCAGACATTGAACACCTCAATACCGAAGAAAAATAAGCACCGTGACAATGAGATCAGGTAGAGGAAGAGAACAATAGAAGGTGTTGAGAATGACTTCATTTATCTACTTACTCTTAGACAAAACTTGGCATACGTAATAGCTTTCCAAATGCTACTGAAACAAACAGTTAAAAACGATGTTCCGGATCTAATACCAGTTGAGTTACTGAAACTCTTAAATAGCTCCGCATTTTATTTTTAAATTTTTAAAGAACTGTGAAAAGAAACTCCAAGCATGTACATCAGAGTCTGTGAAGGTAAAGGAAGTCTTCTGAGAAGCAAGGACTGGGAAGCAAGCTCAGAGAGGAAGCAGGTTTGGACTGGTCCAAGACGCAGTGGCACAGCGGTGCAAGCAGCCCACGCAGAAGGAAAACACGCGTGAGCAAGCAAAATCTGGTAGTAACTTTTCTGATCAGCAATACTAAAGGTCTGCAAACTCAAGATCTGTAATAGTTAGGCCTCATTAAATGTTCAGTTTGTTGTTGTTTTTCCCAGAACATGTACAGTTACTAACTATATTCAAGTGGGTGAAAGCTATGATTAGATTTTAATTTTAAGGAAATAATTCTGGCTCGCCTAAGAGCCAGAGGAACTGAAGGTTTTGAACAGATCATGTTGCTTCATGAAAAATGAATGGAAGAGAGGGAAGAAAAATGATGAACCAATTAATAGTCTATTTTTGTAGCCCAGGCAGTAGGAAATAGCATCTGGATATTTCTGGGCTAAAGATTAGAAGAACCCAAGGCTGTAATGATTTTTAAAGATGAAGATTAAATACCTTTAGTGGAAAGAACTTCATCAACTGTTTTTTTTTTTTTTTTAACTATCTCGGACTAATGGTGTTCCCGTCTTCTTCCATTCACTCTTTGAATTCATGTGCAAAATTCTGATGAAGCCATTCATGCCTATTCAGTTCATGACAGCAATGTAACAGAAGGCACATTTGTCTTATTCCTATTAACTAAGGGGTTACCTCTTTATATAATGGTGTATATGAAATTACTGCAGCAACAAATAAAATTCTATATGTGTCTTCTGTGAAGTTAAGGGTGTTTGGCTAATATGCCCTAGCAGCAGAAATATTATTTTTTTAAACTGGAAAGGCATTTTTGGGGACAGCTTGGCAGGAGAATTTTGAACTGAATTTGAACTTAGTGGTGTGTGAATTTGTTTCTCCTTGGTTATATGTGACCACATTTCTCCCCAAGAAAAACACTCAGAAAGCTTTGCAAAAAAGCTCCAAGTCCTCTTAATATATCAAATAACCCTTACAAAACAACTCTTTGATGTTAAGTGTGAAAGTATCAGAAACATGGAGATTAAATTTCCTCTGGGACCTTCCTACAAGAACGGAAAAAGTGCTTAGTAAAACACCTTTTGAGTTTTCCCTATTCCCAATAGTATTTTAAAAGGAAAAACAGGAATTTAACAAATCCAAGAGCAGCTGGATTTTTAGATCCTTTACACAGACATATTGAATTACTTAATTTCTTTTCCAGTTCCTTTATTTTGATCCTTTCAATATATTTGGGTTTTTCAAATTTTGTCTGAGTTTTAGTTTTGGATGAATATTTCCAAATGATACCCACAAAATGTCAAGAGGTAATTAGCAACGATACTGCTCAGGAATTTCTGAGTTTAAGTTGTTATATCCTTACAATCCCTTTTCTTTATTATATACAATTCTGATGTCCTGAAGTCCAAGCTTGCTCTGAGGCGAACTGGACTGTAGTCAAGATTTGTTGGTCATGAGTAAAGTTGGCTCTGTATAAAATGTGGAAATACCATACCTTTATTGAAGGATCAGTGCCGCTTCCCTGAGTCTCATTATTATTCAGTGACATTTGTGGAAATTCTATATTGGTTTCCATGATTTGCTTTCCTTCCAGAGAAAATAAATGTTCATGTAGGCAAAATATAACAAGTGAGTGTGCATTCTGTGTCATGTGCAGAGCTAAGTGCTCTACATACACACGTGGATGGTTTTTGACCTAGTGAGATAAAAATTAATTTCTCTTATTTAAGGATGATCAAGCAGTACCAAGGTGTTAATATTCATACTCAGGAAATGATGGAACTGACCGCTGAAGTCTGGTTCTTCCATCCATTACTATTTGTCATTCTGCTCTTATGAGTTTTTTCTTTCATCATACGTTGATGTAGTCTCCTCTTTTTGATGTTCTGTTATCCAAGATTTCCCTTCTTACGATGCTTCTAACTCTGGGTTTTAGTTTTATACCTCTGCATAGGTGACTCTTGTAGACCAATCTGCATCAGGTCTTCACTCAATTTAAATTTAATTTTACAAAATTGTACTTCTGAGACAATGTAGATAACTCTGAGGAATTTTGTATCTTTAAATCAATATGTCTGAGAAATATGTTATCTATTAGTAAGAGTTTTAAATTTCAAATAGTCTCATTTGTTTTAAAAGTGTGGATTTTTCTGGCACACAGTTAATGGCAGGATAAAAACCTTGTTGGAGAAGAAGGTGCACTAATACCTAGATTTCACATTACTTGTGTATGGGAGCCTTTTGCTTTTGGAACCTAATATAGAAAACTATCATGAAATGAGTGTTCTGAATTTATGCTTTCATTTTAACATTTGCCCTCTTCTATTGCATGTACACATGCATGCTCATAAGCAAAGGGTGTTTCAATCTCTTTCACTGAAATAGAGTAATACAGAACATCTTTTTCCTGACATATGAGATCCCTTTGGAAGAATACAGGTGGATTTTCTCAGTTTTCTATATCTCCTGTGAGACCAGCAGGAGAAAAAGCAGTTGGTAATTCATTTTCCTAGTTTTCATGCTTCCCTCTCAATATTTCAATTGGGTGGTCTCTTGTAAAATCTTATACTGAAGTTTCACTGTATTCTTGAATTATTCAGTTCCTGTACTATGAATAATTCTCAAGAACATGGAGAAGGTTGAATTAAAAATTGTTTCCACTATGGAGTGTAATAAAATAATATATAAAGATTGTATGAGCATTCTCACCTTAACCAGTGATAACAGAAACCACTACACACCATGTGATAAGCTTCACACATAACCATTCCTGAAGGCAATCCTAAACCTTTGGGTTATTTGACCAAATTTCTCTAAATGCCTTCAATGTTAGGGCATTGCTATCATTGATATTGACACTGAATAACGTATATTTTTAAGCAGTTTCTTGAATAAAACTTAATAAAATAATAAACAAATGCTTATTATAAATCCATCAAGGATCTTTTTGAGACTGTGATAAGAGACAAATATATAGAAATGCAAAATTATTTTACTTTTAACACCCTAAGTATTTAAATTATGTTAGGCTATAGTTTATTATATATCTTAGTTATCTTCTTAGAAATAAACTTTTCATTTTAAAATTGTTTTAATTTTGCATAACATTCTAATGATAATACAGAAATTTCCCATATATTCTACATCTGTGTTTTTCTAACTTTACTATTTTTTAAACTTTTATTGGTACATGTTCATAGTGCACAATGACTGTACTCATTGTGGGGAACTGGGACATATTCATGACACATCTCAGTTCTTTGTTTTTCAGCATCTTGTCCATTATCCCTTTTTGTGAACAACAGATTTATTTATCTTATGTTTGTAAAGTTCATTATCATACACACAGATTAACAACTATATTAATAGAATGTTACATGTTATTACATTACATTAATAGAATGTAAACATGTAAAACACATAAGACAATTATAATAAGCAAATTTCAGTTTTAGATACATTGTCCATGCTGGACTATGATAATTTTTCTTTTCTGTCTTTTTTTCTTTTATCTGTTTATTATGCTGTACTTTACTTATATACAGTATTGTGTTTCTCATATAAGATAAACCATGTGATATCTAAACTTGTGTGTTTGAATTACTTAATATTTTAGTCTCTAGTTGCTTCTATTTTCCTACAAATGAGTCAAGTTTATCCTTCTTTATAGCAGAATTGAACTCCATTATGAATAAACACCACATTTTCTTTATTCATCCATCTATTGATAGATGCATAGAGGGCTGTTTCCAAGATTTAGCTATTGGGAATTGTGTGCTAAAAACATGATTATGCATGCATGATTCTGATATGATGCCTTTGAACTTTTTTGGTATGATACCTAGAAGGGGAATATCTGGGTCAAATGGAATTTCTGTTTTAACTTTTCTGCGGACTCTCCATACTGATTGCCATAGTGGTTGTGCCAATTTACAGTCCTACCCACAATGAAGAAGGGCTCCTTTTACCCCATAGCCTTGCCAGAAGTTGTGACTGATTCCTTGATGATAGTTATTCTTCTGGAGTAAGATGGTAACTCGTTGTTATTTAAATTTACATTTCTTACACCCAGAAAAGTTAAAATTTTTTTCATGTGTTTATTGGCCATTTGTGTTTCTTCAGTGAGAAAAAATATCCCTATTTTTTGATTGGGTCTTTAAGTCCAAAGTCTACATTTGTGATTTATTTATATGTTCAAAGTATTAATCCTTTGTCTGAGGAATAGTTGGCAAAGTCTTCTTCCCATTCCGTAGGCTGGCTTTTGATGGTTTCCTTTGCAGTACAGAAGCTTTCTAATTAATGTAATTCCACTTACTGATTTTCGTTACTATTTTTTGTGCAACTGGGTTCTAAAAGTTTTTACTTAACAGAAGTGGCTTCAAATGTTTTACCCATTTTTTATTCCTGTAGATGAAGTGTTTCTGTACTAAAGTTTATGTTTTTGATCTATTATGATTTTAGTTTAATGCATGATGAGAAATATGGATCTAGGCTCAATGTTTGCCACACGGATAGCCAGTTTTCCCACCACAATTTGTTAAAGAAGCTACAGTTCTTCCAGTGAAAGGATTTGGTCTCTTTGTCAAAGATAATGCAGTTGCTTATGGTTAAAGTTATTTCTTTGTCCTCTAATCTGTTTCACTGATCCACAAGTCTGTGGATTTTTTTTTTTTTTGTTTTGCTTTGATTTTTTGTTTTTGCAAA
This sequence comes from Cavia porcellus, assembly GCF_034190915.1. Taxonomy (NCBI): domain Eukaryota; kingdom Metazoa; phylum Chordata; class Mammalia; order Rodentia; family Caviidae; genus Cavia; species Cavia porcellus. Next base: position 27,009,712 of record NW_026947496.1, on the reverse strand, counting down.
AGTAGTGCTGTTTTCATCACTGAAGCTTTGTAATATAACTTAATGTCTGGGCTCACGATGACTCTTGGCTTTCCTTCATTGCTCAGAATTGTTTTTGGCAATTTAGGTCTCTTTTGGTTGCATATGAATTTTAGGATTGCTTTCTTTTCTCTAGTTCTGTAAGTACTGCTACTAGTAGTTTAATTGGGATTGCATTAAATCTATGTAACAATTTTGCAATTATGGCTACTTTGACTATATTAGTTCTACCTAACCAGATAATGGGATATTTTTGTATTTTCTAGTATCATTTTCAATCTCTTTTTACAGAGTACTAAGCTTTTCATTGTAGAGATCTTTTGTTTCTTTGGTTAGCTTAATTCCTACGTGTTTCATTTTGCTTAATGCAATTTTTTTTTAAATTAAGGACTTCTTTGGTTTTGCGATCAGAGTAATGATTGTGTTACCAGCAATGATTTCAGGAGTACTGCTTCCCTTTCAATTTCATTAAAGATCTTGAGTCGCATTGGCATTAGATCGCTAAAGTTCTTGTAGAATTTGGCAATGAATCTCATATCCATTTCAAGTGTGTACTCTTTCCTCTAATGCTGGTAGATGAAGAAGGCAATTAGACTTCATGTTGGTACAGTCACAGGCAGGCCATAGGATTGGGGAAAGGGTGCTAATTTTGTGACTTTCAAATGGAGAGTGATTCAGGCTGAGCCTGGCTTCAGGTCATGGAAGTAGAGCCTTTAATTTAAACCTCTGTGGTAATATCTTGACAGCCTGAACTCAGCTTCCTGGCGTTGGCAATTTCCTGTAAATGTCCCTCACCCAGTCACTGTGGGAGTATAGTGTTGGAAGCCCTAAAATTAAGCAAAGCCCCTGGTTGGTCTGAGTCCTAGGTTTAGTTGATCCAACCCTGGAATCATGTTTGACCAAGCCCTTTCTCCAGGGCATATGGCAGGCAGTTGGATTAGAGTTATACCTGCTGTTACAACAGACAGCATTTTGGGGTCCATTCTACTGATGAGGATTTCTGAACTCTCCCATTTTCACTGTCTCTGTAGATTCAATCTTCCTTTCTCTTGAACTAGGAAAACCAGGATCTGGGAGCCAGGAGCCAGGAGTCAGGAGTCAGGAGCAAGGAGCCAAGAGCCAGGAGCCAGGAGTCAGGAGCCAGGAGTCAGGAGCCAGAAAGAAAGCAGATTCCCTCTTCCTTTTTCCACATTGAATTCTGCCTCTTCAATTTGTCTGTAGGCTCCACTTTTCCTTTTAGACCTTTCTTGGTCCCAAGGATTCCTCTCCTTCTTTATTTTCTTCCCCAAATTGTTATTTTCCATTGTCTGGATTCTAAATCATGGAGAAGCTGAGTTTTCATTGTTTATCACTCAGCCATTTTCCAGGAAATCTTTTTCCTATAAGTAATATCTTGCATTAATTTGATACATTTGTCAAATTAATAAATGTATATTGATATAGCACTATTAAATAGTCTATACTTGATTCAAATTTCATAGTTTTGCTCTTTTCTTGAAACTCACTAGGACATCAAATTGTATTTAGTTGTCAAGAATCCTTAGAAAACACTTGGCTGTGATTTTCTCAAAATTTTCTTGTTTTTGATGACTTTGGGAATATTTTTGGTACAATTACCTTCCATTGTAATTTGTCTTACCTTTTGTGATGATTAGACTGGTTGTTACTTTGGATTCTTGGGAAAAAGAATACAAAGAGAACTGGCACTCTCTTCATATGGTACTAAAGCTACATCAGTCTGATTTATCACTGCTGATTTTGAGCTTGGTCACTCTGTGGAGGCCATGCAAGTCAACTGATTCACTGGGAAACACATGAGCAAAGATTTCCACTGGGTCTTCTTGAATGTTGTTTGGAATATTGTGTGGGAGATTTGTCAACTTTCTCCCATTATTTTATTTCATATGGACTCCCATTTTACATAATGGGTTATAATACTACTGATGGTTACAGGAAGGAACATTGAAAATACTATTTTACTTATTTTTATTATTTATCTTATTTTGTGTTCTGTTGTTCTTATTGTGTTCTTATTTTCTCTTACATTTATTGGCAAAACAGATGGCCCAGACATATATTTTATATTTCGTTATCAGTTGTAGAATAACCGTGATCTCAATTCTGGGTGGAATAGCATTAAAATTCAAGAATTGGGTATTAGTTGTATTCAATGGTACTGTTTCATTGTCTTGAGTCCACCTCAGGTGGCAGGCAGGGAAATAAATGTATGTGTATATACACACATATCTATAATAAATAGTTCCACGTGCAACTTCTGTATCTATATTTGGCTAAACATGAGTTTGTAGTGGTGTTTCCAACTTACATACAACATACATTACTATGTGCCTTATCTTAGCCTCTTTCCCTTGTATGTCTGCAGCCTCTTACTCTGACAATGAGAAGCTTGGGGAGCTTCAATTGACATTACTGAGTAAACTGTTGAACTCCAGGATATATGAACGGTGGTTTGCTTTCTGTTTATTTGTTGGAGAATATGATCAACTTGAAGTAGTGCTTACAGACTACTCCTGTCACCTATAGTGGTAGAGACTCAAAGTTGCTTCAATCAATACTTTTTACTCTTCCATTCTAGGAATTTATAATACAGATATAGTGCCACATAACCATTTTATATTGAGATTCTCCTGACTTCTCCCTCTTCCTCTTTTTCTTCTTCTTCTTCACCTTCCTCTTCTTCTTACTTAAAATTTGTATTTCTTAATGATCAGTGTTTGTGCAGTATATTTCTTTAGGTTTTTGTATCATAGAGAATAGTTCACTGCCCTGAAATATTCCCAGTGCTTTGCCTATTAATACTCAGTCCTTGCCACCTAGAATCCCTCGCAGTCACTTATTTGTCTTTCATTCCTTTGGTACTACATTTTCCAGTGTCCTTTATGAATTCCTACATAAGTAGATTATTTTAGCCCTGTTTTTGCTCTTCAGATTCACTCTCATAAATGCACAGTTTCATAACTTAAACATTTATGTCCTGAGCAGAATTTTTCTTTATACATGTACCACACTTCATTTATCCATTAACCTATGAAGGATATTTAGTCACTTCCTGATTTGGTGATTCTGAAAAAATATAATTTTCTGGATGTGCATACAACTTCTAATCAGCTGGCAACTGAGGATCTTGAATCCGAATTATATTACAAGATTATGGGCAACTACAAGAAATTGCCAAACTGTCTTTCACAGTGGTGCTACCGTTTTGGATTCTCATCAACAGTGAGAGCATTCCTGTTGTTGTTCTTCCTTGCCAGCAATTATATTTTTAGAGATCAGCCTTAGTAATAGGTGTGTAGTGATATCTCCTAATTTTAGTTTATATTTCCTTCAGGAAAAATTATGTTGAGCATATTTTAATATGCTTATTTGCCATCTGTATATTTTATGAAATTATTTGATCAGTTTTTAACCCATTGTTAAATTGAGTTTCATTTTATCCTGCTACATTTTAACAATTTAAAACCTGAAGCTGAGAATGTCAATGTTATCTTGAAGATTATATTACATCCTTCAAATCATATTTATCTCCATTTTTACCTTGTGCTAGAAATCCTATTTTCTTTTAGTTAAAACTGAACAAATACTTTTACATTTTCCTTGCATCTGGGTAAGAATCATGGCGAAACCAGTGAGGTCTGACTGAAAATCTTGTGCATTGTGTAGAAAGGAGCTTGGGTACAGTTGATTTTCCCCAGAAACTGGGCTGTGAAAACAGTAGCCATCACACTGCTAGTTACCCAGACCCTGAGAGAGAGTGGTGAGGTAGCTACACATGACATCCTGGCTCCCAGGGAGTCCCACAATACTGCTGCACAGCCTCTTCCAAACTCCCAGTATCCCCTTCACGGACCCCTTTTCCCGTGACCCAACTTCCACCCACTAAGCCCCTTCCACTGAAGGTTCCAGAACCTTCCCATAGTGCCACAGAATGGAGACCACCCCTTTAAAATTTTATTTTTCCATCACTGTTAGCTTAGGTTTTTCTTTCTTGTGGTCAATCAGACTTGCCCTTTAACACATTTCTGCGGTATCTAAGCCTTCGACTTGTTCTGCTAGCGTGGTTTGCTTCACTCTCAAGTTATGCGACATGTTTTCTAATTTCTCATTTCATCATTAGTGTTCTTTACTAGGACGTTCTTTCCATGAAGAAAGAAATCTTGTTTATATAGATATTCCACATTTAACAACCGAGTTCCATTCCTGAGACTAGATTGCTAAGGGTATTAGTAAAATCATATTCATTATGTACATGACAATATTTGATGACAATATTGATCAAAAATGATCAAAAGAAACTCAAACTTGATGACTTTGTTATATTTACCTAACTCTTACATGCAGTACTGTGTTGTGTAGCAGAACACAGAACTGCAGTACTTTACTGTATAACACAGTCAGCAAAAAATACAGTTCTGCATAAACAAAGTACGCTGTACAAAAAAGACATGGAGACTCTGCAAACAAGATGTACAGAACTTTATAATAAGATGGGTCTCAAGTCTGAGTAGTGGGTTGAACTTCCCAACAGCATGCCTCAGTTGTAAGTCCAAAAAGTCATTAAAGTATAATATCTGTAATATCTCACTTTCATATCTAAAGTCATTTTCTAAATTTTATCATAAAAATCAGTGGTTCAATGAATGTCTATCATACAATTTGAGCTTTTTCTTGAACATCTAAACTTATTTTTTTCTAAAATTCCTTTTGTGCATATAATCTGTCTTCCCAGTTGTTTTAAGGGCCTCAAGTCCATAATTTACATCATAAAAATCAACATATGTTATCAGCAAAGTATTACATGACAGTATCATGCAACTAAATCAAATCAATTTAAAGCTACAAGACTAGAGTAAAATGTGGTCTGAAGTAAGAATGCTTAAGTACAAGTAAATTTAAATAAGTGCAAAAATTACATTGTTCTTGGGATTTCAAGAAAAATAAGAGTTTTGTCTGAGCAAAAGAAACACTTGATGTAAGAATTTAACAAAATCTAATGGCATCATACTGCACTGACATATGCATACCCATGTTTATAACAGCGCAGTTAACAATAGCTAAGCTCTAGTGTGAGTGCCCATCAACAGACGAATGAGAAAACAATATATATGTACATATGCATATATATAATTTATATGCATATATACACACACTGGAATTTTATTCAAGTATAAAGAAGAAAAACTCATGTTATTGGCAAGAAAATGGATGGATCTTGACTTTATAATGTTAAATAAAATACAGCAGATACACAAGATTAAATATCACAAGTTTTCTCTTACATGAGAAACCTATGTTTGAAAACAATGCATCTGCAAAAAAAGCAAGATTTTTGTGGAGAATTCTCTAACAATACGAATGAGTAGATGTGTATTCAAAAGTGCTGAGAATACACTGTAGTTAAGTTTTTGTATCTAGGATTTCAAAGCATCTGTTTATCTAGCTATGTTGAACACAGACTTCATCTCAGTTTCTTTGGAACTGAGATATCTATAGCATTCCACGTCTAGAGATCTAAGCACTGCTGAGGGCTGTCTGTTGATGACCTGAGACAATTGAAAGTTTAATTTATGGAATTTTCACCTGTAATTATGGAAAATAGTATATCCCATACATATTCATGATGTTTCTGGGTATTCTCAAATACATATATCATCCATATAGTATACTAACTGTATGAAATATATAAGGATATGTAGTAATTCATTTATTTTCTCTTCAGTGTTATCCAGTTTTAACTCTACTCTGGGTCCATGGCACATTACACCTAAATAATCCAAACAAATTCAAGTTTCTATAAATTTGGATTTAGCCTTCCATAAATAATATTATATACCATTCTCTAAAATCATTCTTTCAGTCCAGGATAGGTCTTCTCCTCTTTGGCCTCATTTATCATGTGAAACCTTATTCTGTATTTCACAACATACATTATTGCTTTAATCAGAAGATCTTTCCTGCAAGAGCACTCAGCCCTTACCCTGAAGTTCCCTCACACCTTCCCCTCAAAATCTGACCCTCTGAAATCTTTACCCAGTTTTTCAGAGTTTAGCCCAAGGTCTGTCTTTTATTATGCCCTTCTTGATTATTACAAGTGTTGGAAAGTGAAATTACTAGCAGTTAAATTTATAATAAAATTTGTTAATATGTTCAAGTCAAATATTGTATTTTAGACATAGTCAAACTTCTGGAAATTTGAGTAAGAAAAACTCACATATACACCAAGAAAAATGAAAGCATACTAGAAATACAAATTTAGTATCAACTAGTAAATGAAAACTAAATATCAAAATTCTCAGTTGACTCACACTTGGAAGGTAACCAATTAATAATTGGGTAATCATCAATTAAGGACTATGGAAATGCCAGATAGACTTATTTATCAAACATCTTTTTTTTTTTTTTTTTGGTCTAGAAGAAATGGAATACAAAACATTCACATTAATGTCCCTGATAATCTGTCTTGACATAGAACCTGGGAGAAGCAGGAAGTGAAAAAAAAATGACAAAAGAATGACTTTAACTTTAATGCCCCCATATCTTCAGTTGCCGGTTTGCCTTTCTGCATGCATGTGTATTTGAGCACCTGTAGAGAACTGTGGCCCTACAGTGTCTTCCTCTGTCTTTGGATCCTCTATTTGGTCAATAAAGCCTGCGTCTTCCTACCTACACTGCGTTATGTATTCCACATACGCTGTTTCAGTGAACCCAGCACATGCGGAAAAGATATGCACTCATGCTCACTGTATGCTGTGCACATCTGGAAATGAGGGAAATTGTAGCAGCCTGTAGCTTAGATTGCTCTCCCTGCCTTCATCAGGCCTGCTTGTGATAGGAGGTAGGACAGAATTCAACACCAGCCCTCCCTGAGCCCACTGGTTTCTGGCTCCCCATAGTAATTAATGTGCTATCATACTGATTAGCAGCCAATTATGTTCTCTCTTGAATTATTTTTCTTACTTTCTCATCATTTGGAGATCCTGGAGGGCAGAGACTCTGCTGCATTGCCACTTCTGTTCTCCTAGTGTTTAACACAATGCTGAGCACAGACAAAACGTACCATATGTTAACAGATCCCATTTTATACACAACGACATGAGAAGTCCAGTGAATTTAAGAACTTACTCTACTAAAGCATGACTTTAATAGTGTAATAATCAGTAATTCAACTTTTATTGAAGCAGCTAACTTTCCACCAGATAAAAAGAATATTAATTGTGCACTTAGTATGTGTAAAGTGCTTTCGCATATGCTATTTAACTTAATTATCACAAGCAGAGCCAGATGAAGAAGCAGACCATCTGTGCCATTGCCCAGAGTCCCATTCTGACAGGCAGTAAAATCCACAGGCTTTTAAATATCACTGAAAGGTACAGATATTTGCATTTGTCAGAGTCTTCCTGTGTCTTGTTGCTCAACAGAGACCAGGCACTGGTCACCTGGGAACTTGAAAGAGATACAGAATCTCAGCTTTTCTCAGCTGAGAACATTCTCCTGAGTTAGAACGTACATTTCAGAAGTGTGTCATGAGACAGGCAGAAGTCAGAAATTCAATCCCAAGGAGAATATTTATGTGGTTACAGACAAGAATTATATGCACTCCTTAGGTAGAGATATATCCTTCAGGAAAGGTTAAATAAAAGCAGATTTTCAGTATATAACTCTTTGGATCAGAGAGTATATAAAATTTCAGGGCTACATTTTGCTCTGTTAAGCTTTCAGAGACCAGAATGAAAGTTCTCTTAAAGCAGTGGAGGCTGAGAATTGTTAGGAATACTCAGACTTAACTTTCAAGTCAGATCGTGCTCAAGGTAGTGAGTACAATCCCAAACCAAGCATTGTTAAGATGTGGATGTCAGAGGGCATTTGTGCAGAGATCCTCCACTTAGCCAGCTGCTCTGAGACCCTCTGCATTTGCTCACTTTCTGCACCTCTTCATGGGATGTGCTTCTTCTGGGTCTTGGTTAAGTCTTTCTCACCACAAGGCTTCCCTCTTTGCATATGTTTTCCCTGGACACCCCCATTAAAATAACCCTGTATCCTCTATGCCTCTGCCTCATTGATGGGATTTACATCTCTACATTTATTTTCTTTCCTTTATTATCTTCCTATGCATATTGTTAGCTACAGAAGAGGGCATTCCTCTTTGCTTTCTGGATTATATTCCTTTCACTTTGAGCCCTGCACATGTTATGCAATAAATAAATAGAGGTAAATAAATGAGTCAAGAAATTGAGATAGAGAGGTCACTGAGAGCACTATGCTAACAATTACTATTTTAATAAATAATGATCTATCTAATAATTATTGACATCTTCAGGTTCAGAAGATGGTGCTCCATTAGAGGCAGGATAATTTGTTATAAATACAGGGCATAGATGAACAAGGTCAGGATAACTCTCTCACTTTTACAGCAATTATGAGTCAGTGCTTTAAATATGACAAGCACTGTCCTAGACACCTAGTTTTGCCACAAGTTAATGCATGACTTTTTGCAAGTTTCTAAGCTTTTTTGAACACAAAGTTCCTCAATACAATATTACCTTTTTAACAAAATAGGCTGCTTAGACTATGGATTATGTTAATGCATTAGAAATGTTCATCATACAATCTCTCATGTATATCAATATTACTGAGAGAAAATTTAAATAGTTGATGCTTGAAAAGATGAAGAATTTTTCTAATATCAACTAGGTGTGAGATATTTGTCATAATAGAGAGTATTTATAATGACAAACATTTTCAAATACTCATCACTTTATGTACCTTTATTGCAATATATTAGTTTCATTTTTATCTTTAGAGATTAAAACAAATGTCTTTACCAAACTCCTCTTTACTCTTTCCTTCATGGACAATTTTGCTGCATTAAATGATAAAATAATGTATCTTTTATATAGTACAATCTCAACCCTGCAGTCCTTTTTCCATTAAAGCATAACTACATGATGGGAATAGATCTCAAATGTGCGATTTCATTACATCTTTTGCAGGCATATATATAATAAAAATCCAGATTTGAACACAAGATCTGCTCCCCCAAAACCATTCTCATCCCAGTACTCAATTGCGTTACCATCTCTCATACATCAGCTGATGTATTTTACTATGAATTGATTTGTCTCTTTTATTTTGGAACTGGGGATCAAACTCAGGACCTTGTGCTTACCAGGCTGGCTCTTGTGCTGCTGAGCTAGATCCCTGGTCCCTCTTTTAAAATTTTATATAAATGCACTCAGGCTTTTATTTTAATTTAAATTTTTCACTAAATCTCATGTTTTTGAATGTCATCCAGATTATTGTGTAATATTGTTGTCTATCCATACAGTAACACATTACTTGTCCTATTTGTTGAATAAAATTCTGCTACTAAATACAATGTAATTCATTCATCAATTCAAGAATTCTGATGATGTATGCCTTTGTAGAACCCAGGTTTTAATTTGTATTTTCTTAGTGATCAATGATGGAAATAGTACTTTCTTGTACTTATTGAATAATCTCATAAACTTCTGAGTGAAATCTCTATTTAAATCCCTTGAGGAATTTTTTAAAAAATATGGTACAGTATATGTTTGCTATACATAATAATTATATTCATTGTGGAGAACTGGTGTGTGCACAGACTGCTTTTAATCATATTTAATTCGCCCTCCTCTTCCCAGCCTTTCTCCCTCCATCTCTAGATTCCCTTCTTTTTCGCTACAAGTTCTATCTCCTTGTTTCCTATCATCTCTTTTTCATTTTAGTCTTTAAATTAATTTTTCCCATTATTAAACAATGGATTTACCTGGTTTTTTGTTATGGGTTTAGAAGTTTCATATATTTTGGACATAAGTGCTATTCAAATAAATGTTAAAATATTCTCTTTTATCCGATGCTTGAGTATCTACTCATTAGTTCTTAAAGTGATAAAGAAAGATCTTTGTCTTACAGTAGTTCACTCACCAGCATTTTTTGAGTACTGCTTTGTGGGCTTACTTCAGAAATTTTTGCTTACCTCAAGCATGATACTTTTTGTGTTTTATTATATCAACACTGTTATCTTAAATTCCTCATATTTAAAAGATATGTATTAGCTGGGATAGAATTCTCATTTGGCAACATTTTATCACAACACCTTAAACTTGCCATTCTAGTACTTTTGGTGGATTTGTTTTAAGTGAACAATCTATTCTGTGCCTGCTAATTACTCCTTTGTAGGAAATGTTTCTTTTTACTTTTAGTTATGCTTTTACAGTTTTTCTTTTTTCCTTCCTCCATGAGCCCAGTGCAGGCAGAGAGAACCAGGAGAAGACCCGCCTCTACTGCTGGGCACCACCACTGGAAGACCCTTTCTTCTGCACATCCAGCACGGGCCGAAGGAGACAAACAGATCCACCTCTGCCAACTATGCACCGCCACCAAAAGGCCATGTCGTACAGGCAGCCAGTGTGGGCAGAGAGAATCAGTAAATCCACCTTCACTTTCAGGGAGATGCCACCAGAAGACTCCTTCCTGCAGGCAGCCAGCTGGAACAGGGGCACACAGCCAGGTAAGCCATGCACATCTGTAGGCCACCACTGGAGTCCCTTGGTTCCTTCAGACAGTCATCATCCAATAGCAGAATCAGACAGACACACCCCTATGTGTCTGACAGCATCATGGAGTCCCAGTGTAGACATACAGGCTGAAAGAAGCAGCCAACCTACATGCATCCTGATCTTCAGTGAATCCCGAGTGTAGCTGCGTAGTTCTGGAAAAATCTGCTCCATGCCCTGCTACCTGCCTTTAAATCTGCAATTAGAGGAACCCATTTGCCTGTACCATCTCCCTACACTGCTTAGCAGCAGTCAACTTGGAAAATGCCTGGGATCCCACAACCAGCTTGTTAGGAGGAACCCCAGAGAATGTCAAGATGAAGGAGCAAAAGGCAAACTCAAACCTGTAGCTTACACACAGAAAGTCTGGGAGATACAGTCATGGAAGACAACAGAAGTGACACACCTGAAATCTCTGAGAGGATAGCAACTGAAGTAAGGAAACAACTTCATGAGATTGTAAAAGCAGTCAAATCAGAAATAATGTTCAGGTAAAAAATGAAATCATAAACATACTGAAAGAATTGTTCAGCAGGTCTAAAGAAGACATAAACAATAAAGAGGAGCATAGGAAAATGATGGAAACCTTGAATGAATGTAGAAAGGAATTACAATGCATGAAACAGATTCAAAGAGAGATGCAGGAAGTTAAAAATTCAATTGAAAGCTGGCAAAACTGCTTGAAAGGGACTGAAGATAGACTTTCAAACCTTGAAGACAGGATTGCAGCTAGTGATCATGAAAGAAAAGGTCTCTTAAAAATAACACAGAGTCAAGAAATAACTCAATGGCTGCAAGATGATGCAAAGAAGAATAATTTAAGAGTAATCGGTGTCAATGAAGAAGCAGGGGTCAACACAAATGAAATTAAAAGGATGTTTATAGAAGTAATAGAAGAAAACTTCCCAAACACAGGAAATGGATCTGGCAACCAAAGTAAATCTACACCCAGACATATAATAATCAAGATCCCAGAAATTCAGCACAAGAACAGAATATTAAAAGCTGTTAGAGAAAAGAGACAGATCATCTATAAAGGAAAACCAATAAGAGTCACAGAAGACTTGTCAATACAAACCATCAAGTCAAGAAGAGTTCAGAGTAAAGTGTTTCAAACCCTGAAAGAAACAACTTCCAACCCAGATTGATCTACCCAGAAAAACTTTCAAAATTGATGGAAAAATGAAATACTTCCATGATAAAAAACAACTGAAGGAAGTCATGACTATCAAACCAACCCTACAGAGAGTGCTAAAGAATATTCTAGAGGGAGATAATGGTTCCAGGAACATGGTTCCAGGAACAGCTGCTGAGGTGGATCACCGACTGAGCAGGGAAGGCAATTGAATGGAGGGAGAAAGTGGAGGGCCAATAACAGGAGACTAACAGGGCAGAGAAAATCCAACGTATGCTGGTTGTAACCATTAATGTAGATGCCTTTAGGTGAGCAATAAAAAGAAACACAGAGAGAATGGATCAAGAAACAAGATCCATTGATATATGGTATACAGGAAACATCTAACTGGAAAGGAAATTCATAGACTGAAAATCAAAGGAGAGAAAACAATTGTTCCATGTGACAGGACCAAAAAAAAAAAAAAAAAAAAAAAGCAAGAGTAACTTGCCCATCAACTGCAGAATGGATAAGAAATCATATGGTATTTTCATGCAGTGGAAAGCTACCCAGATATAAAGTAGAATAATCTCAAGACTCCTGTAGGTAAATAGATACAACTGGAGATCATGTTCATGGCCGAAACAGTTCAAACTCATATGTTTAAACCCTAGCATGAGAAATAGGAGTTAATGGGATCCAAAAGCAAAACAGTTAATGTAAGAGTAAAGAGGAGAAAACACCTGAGAGGAACAGGTGAAAAGTACTGTCAATTTCTTATTGTCTTATCTTGAACTCTTGAATTATTTACACATTTTTGTTAGGTTTGGCTTTGTTCTGTCTTGTTTTGTTAGATTTTAAGCTGTCAGATGGTAGAGGCCTATTTTGAATATAATGGGATATTTTATGGTAATCATGGTTTCTTATTATATTGCTTTGAGGTCTTATAATGCTTTCATTCCTTGGCTTGATTGGCTTAATTCTGTTTTGTTTGATTTTATTATGTGTGATGGTATGAACAGCTATTTTGAAGAAAACAAGACATTAAGGCAGCCATTGGTGATTTACTATCATCTTGTTTTGAAGTCCTATCATGCTCTTGTTCTTCTGTTTTGATTGGTTCTATCCCATTGTAGTTTATTTGATTTTATTATGTGAGATGATATAAACAAATTTTTTGAGGAAAATGAGGTATTATAGTAGCCAATGTTCATTTCCTGTTATTTGGTTTTGAAGTCCTATAATTCTTTCATTCTTTTGAATGGTTTTATACTATTTTCTTATGTTTGATATTATTGTATGTGAACGTATGCTCAACTATGTCAAAGAAAAGAGACATTATGGTAGGTACCGTTGATGTCGGTTATCTTGTTGTGAAATGATGTGTTGCTTGCATTGTTCTGTTCTGATTTGCTTTGTTCTGTTCCCTTTTGTTTTATTCTCTTTAAAATAAAAAAGCTTTTCTTTTCCTTTTATTTTTCATTAGTTCTAGTATAATGGACCTGTTAATGAATTGTCTTATATAATATTTTCCTGCTTAGAGTTTATAAAACCTTGTGAAGTAGTAATTTGATGTCCTTACGTAGTTTTGAAAATCTCTTCAATATCTAGAACATATGAAGAACTGAAACAAATCAGAACCCCAAATTCAAGGACCTAATCTAAAAACGCATCTGAGATGAATATGCATGTCTCAGATGAAGAAATACAAATGGCAAGTAAATATATGAAAAATGTTTGACATCATTGGTCATTTGAGAAATGCAAATTAAAACAATATTGAGACTATATCTCACCCTAGAAATAATGACTATGATCAAGAAATCAACCAATAACAAATGCTGGCAGGGCTATGGGGAAACAGGAACATTTCTCCATTGTTGGTGGGAGTGTAGACTGGTAGAACCACTGTGGAAATCAGTGTGGAGATTTCTTAAAAAACTAGGATTATGAGTCCCATTAGACCTACTTATTGCTTTCCTGGGCATTTTCTCAGAAGAACTGAACATGTCATACCACAGCAACATAGGTATGCTTATGTTTATAGCAGCACAATTATAATAACTAAATCTTGGAAACAACCTAGATGCACATTAACTGAAGAAAGGATAAAAAACATGTGGTATTTTTATATGATTGAGCTCTACTCTACTCTGAAGAAGGATAAACTCAAGGCATTTATAGATAAATGGATGCAACTAGAAACCATAATGATAAGTGAAATAAATCAAAAATAGATGTGTAAACATCATATTGTCTCCCTTGTGCAAGAAACTGAAAAAAGTATATAAAATCCAAAAACTATGTTAGATAATGTGAAAGGGAAAGGAACTGCTCAAAAAGGAAGAACTAGGGTGAGGGAAAGGGAAAATAAAGGAAGAACAAAAAATATATATATAGATGCAAAAGATAGTTAAGATAGTTATACTACTAATTTCTTTTAGTTCTTTGAAAAAATGGGTTATGTTACTTTATCAATTGTATATTACTTTATCAATTGTGCTTATATCTTGTAATATGATCAACTACTTTGAAGATAACAATGCACAATATACTTTCCATTGTTAAGTGCAAACTGAGATAGTGATTGAGTGTTGTTTTATCAATAGTGTTTTTCCACCAATGCAAATATCTTCTAGTTCATTGCATAACATATGTACGTAGTATGATTCTCTTATTCTTGTACAAGTATGTTAAACATTATTAATGTCTTCCATATTAATGTTATTTTAAGCCTTAGTTCCTTTATCTAGAAGTATCCATGTAATTATTTTTAATAAAATTATCCATTTTTAATTAATAATCTAAAATTTGTTGCAGTTATTTTGTCTTTGTCTACGTTCTCCAACATTTCAATTGCAGACAGTTCTATTCTGTTGACATTTAATTTTAATTTTTGATATTTTTTTCTTCTTTCTTGGCAATATTTGTACTTTTTTTATACAATGCCAAATGCTACTCAGAAAAACTGTAGACAGAATTGTTCTTCCAGGCATGATGGAGTAATTAGAAGTCTGGACCGAATGTATGAGACAAACGCTTTCTCACATTGGAAAAAATGAGACAGGAAGGTGATTTTTGAGAAAATCAAAGCAAAGGAGATGAGCTCTCAGATTACCCTTGCTTTTTGTCTGGAGGCATTATTTAATATTAGGACAGAAAGTAAAACTAAGCAGATAATGGTTTGTTTGGATGAGACAGAGACTAGGCTTTGACCATGTTGAAGTGGTTGAAATTTTAGGGGAGAGCACTGAAGAAGAAAGTTTATATTCTAGGATTGTGCATGATTATCCACTTGAAACACTGACTGAATTTTAGCCTGCACCTATGTGGGGAGAAAGTTCATGAGTTTAGACAAAAGGACCTGGTGGGTGCTCACACAAACTAAGTTTCCACAATGGAAATAGCGATTGCAGCACTTATGAGAGGAGTTTAATTGATGTTAAAAAACATAAAGGAAACTATGCATATAATGAGAAGAATGAGAAAAAATCAGTTAACTTTTTGAAATTGAAAAATCTAAAATTTAAAATATAAATAATAAATTGGGTGGATTAAAATCTGCAGGCCAAGAAACTTAACTATCCATAGGCAAAAAAAAAAAAAAAAGCCCAAACAAAAAATAAACCCCTCCAAACAAGAAAAACTCTCAGAAGACAAACAAACACACAAACAACACAAAAAACCCAATCTGGAATGAAGCCACTAAAAATAACTGATAAATAGAAAATCTTACAGACAAAGAAAACATTCATTACTTGAACACTTACAAAGATAGCAGGAATTATTGTTGATTGCCTCTCAGAAGTAATTCAAATCAGAGGGAAATGGAATGTCTCTCTAAAGTACTGAAAACCTAAACCATTTAGTAAGGAACTCTATAAGCAATAAAATCATTCTTCACAAATGAAACTGATACAAAGATATTTTCAAGCAAAACACAGCTGGGACTGTGTCTATCAGACTTACACAATGTAAAATATCAAAAGAACCCATGCAGAAGAAAAATTATTACAGACAGACACTTGGATCTACCAAATAAATTAAGAGTTCTGGAGTAATTAAATATCTATAAAATACAATAAATATATTTTCATGTATTTTACTTTTCTAAAAGATAATTTTTAGCTAAAAATAAGAATAGGTAATGTGGTATTTATAGCATTTGCTGCAGGAAAATTGTTTACAAAACTGTCACAAATTTATAGAAAAAATGATAGAACAAATAGAAAATTAGCAAGAGTATAATTTTGATTAACACCATCAACCACCTTCATCAGATTGAAATCTATAGAACAATGCTCAAATAGAGGCAAAAAAGGCGTTTAGTGCATGAAAAAAAACTTTTAATGCTAGCAAAATATACTCTCTGAGTTCAAAGTGTTAAACTATGAACAGCAACAAAACATGGAATCTTCAAAATGTTTCTAGATTGTTTTGTATTTTAATATCTCATTTTTCACCACTTTTTCTTCACCACTTTTTCTTAAATCAACTTTCTTAAATCACCACTTTTTCTTAAATCAACTTTGATGATTTAAGTAGAAGATAACATTGTAGTATATGTTTAAATAACTGTCATAGCTGTGAGGATGTCCAACTCCAGAGTAATTTAGCTGGTTTTTTTTTTTTTTCACTTATCTTTTAGTACTCTGTTTCTAACAGAGGATCACACTAATCTAGTCAAGAACATTTACAGATCTGTTGTGGCTGGCTTTTCTCTCATCTTTCCTTACTCCTAAGGCATAGTCCTTGGTTCTGCTTAAGGGCCCTTTTGGGAATCTCAGGGCAGTGACTGAAGTGTTCACTGACCATCTTGGCTACCTTACAGGACCAGTTCTTACCTCAGGAACTCTCTACGACTTTTAAGCACTACCCAACAATTCTCTTTCTCTGTAGTCCTCTCTTCTTGAATCTCTATGCCTCTGTCATGCATGCAGTGCAAGAATCTATGATTTCTGTGAGGGGACATCATCAGCAGATATTTTTTTTTCCCATTTCCTCAGCTTCTTCTCCAACATGATCCTTTAAGTTTTGACTCCTTTGGAGGAGTTTAATAAACTGTAAGCCAATGTTTCTTGGCAGTCTGGCAGATCCTACTGGAATAAACAATGTTATCTTCTACTTAAATCATCAAAGTTGATTTAGTGAAGAAAAAGTGAAAAATGAGATATTAAAATACAAAACAATCTAGAAACATTTTGAAGATCTTACATAAAAGGAGAATTTTTAACATTGTTAAATAAGATGTGAGAAAGAGAGTAACCCCAGCTGGATTACAAAAGGTATACTTCTAGGTGATGCTAGTGGAGATGGGTTCAGACAGAATCGAACCTCTGCTGGGATTGAACATAAAGTAATCATGGGGTGATAGAGTAATCTGGTAAGGCAGACCTGCTTTCAGTAGAAAGGTAGCTTGTGATTGAGAATTAGTTGTGTAAGGAGAGACATAAAGTAGACAGAGAAAGTCTTTTTATACATTTTAAGATACACTAATTAGTTATACTTTGCCACGTGTTACTTATTTAGTGGCAGATACAGAATTACAGCAATGTTTTCTGATTCTGCTCTTGCTCCTTGTTTCTTGACCTACTTTTTCTGGTACTGCAAAAGAGCCACAAATGAGTGGCAACATTATTTTTTACCTGAAAATTTGAAAGAAAATATTGCCAGGACTTCAAATCAATGGATTCACCTGGGAAATATACAAAGAAGAGCCAGTGAATCTATTTTGTTTTCATTTCTGATGTACAAAAATAAACAGATGATCATGGCTTATTCATGAAAGTGTTGACAACTGAATAAGAATGACATACTCTAGATGCAATCATGCCAAGTTGAAGGGTATGTCACCACTCACATCCTATTAAAATAATTTGTTTAATACACACACAAATGTTCTGGTTGCACATGACTCTTACCTCTTGGGTCTCTGGACTTATTTGTGCCAGCATTACAGTTACTTCCTGAAGAGTAGGTTTAGTGACTTTTCTATTTGAGAATATTTAATAGTGAAGAGTCTGCTAACAGGAAGCATATAAGTAGAGGAGGGTATAGATTTTAAGTGCTGTTACACTGACAATGAATGCCAGTACGTGAAAGTGGTAGAAATGGGATTCTGGCTGGATATTCCAGGTGATTAATAAAAGAGACTGATTCTGTGATGCCTACACATCTTTTATGTATTACAAAGAATTTGTCCTCAACATATGAGTATCATTCTCATTCAAGGTATCCAGATAATATTTCCTAACCTATTACTTTCTCTCCAAGGAAATTATGTCCTAAGTTACCAGTCTAAAAATAATTACTGCTGTTATAACATTTGTAACTATGTATATACATGTGTGTGTGTGTGTGTGTGTGTGTGTGTGTGTGTTTCATTTTGATTTTCCTAAACTGTTTTGCCTTTAGGCAATACACTTGCTGGAACAAGAGCTGGCCCTTATTTTGGCAGAATATGCGCAATTTTGATGCGCTGATTTTAGAATTCCAGCAAAAATGAATGCTAGATATAGGGATATAGGAGACAAATGCCCAACACTTCTTAGGAGACTGTGTAACTGGTAATGCATTTTGAAAGGCATATAAAATTAGATTGTAATTAAGGAAAGCTAAACTGCTTTTCTTGTTTAATATCTGCTTTTAACTATAACCTCTGAAAAAATTACCTATATTCTATGGTGTAGGGCAGGCTGTTTTGGCTTTCTGGTCATTCAGCTCAGGGTGCTACTGCTTTAAAAAGCCATCTAAGAACACTTACTTCCTTCTTCTCTCCCAAGAAGTTACCCTAGAACTCACATACATACAGCATTCTTTTAGGTTTCCATTATTGATAATTTTGCCTCATTTTCTCTTTATATAGTAATATAGCTCACTTATACTATTTTTTCTCAATTTTTATTTTTTGTTATTACATTCTTACAGTAGATAATGGTCACCTCATGGTGAGGTGGCTCATGTACACAATATATCTTAATTCTTTTATCCTCCTTCTTTTTCCCTCCATCCCCCCTCACTCCACCTCTTTTCCTCCCTTATTTGCAAAAGATCTATTTCCTTATTTCCTATCATCTTTCTTTTATACAACTCTTTACTTAGAATTTGGGTTTCTCATGTGGATGAAACCATGTGATATTTAAGCTGTGTGTCTAATTTATTTCATTAAAAATATGGTCTTAATATGCATCCATTGTCTTTCTTTCTTTTTTTTTTTTTGTTGGTCATTTTCCTTTTTATCGGTACCAGGGATCGAACTCATGACTGCCTGCTTGCAAGGCGGGCACTTATGCCGTTGAGCTAAATCCCCAGCCTCTAAGATGTATCCATTGTCTTTCAAATGACTCAAATTTATCCTTGATGTATTATCTTCCAGGAATTTTTAAATGATATTTTTATTTATCCAAAACTTACTATTCATGGTTTTTTAGACATGCATTCTGTAGATTTTCATGCACAAATTATTTAATAATTCCATATTCAAACTTCATTGGTGGAATGTTGTACTGTAATTGCCCATTAATAAGTCTGTACGGACAATTCAACAAATATTAGTTTATGACCTTCTTCTATCTGTTTATTTTCTCACTATTTAAAGTTTACTTGGTTTTTTTTGGTTGGTACATTTGAATAGTTGATTGTATCATATATGTTAAACCTTTCTGTTTATATTATATAGCACACATGCTACTAATATACTAAAAGACAAAATAACTGCTTTAGAATAATTGCACACAAGATATAAAATATTTAATATATCCACTGAATGCCAAGATATGCCTAATTATTTTTCTTTACATGTTTAACAAGGTATGTTTGATGAAGAAACCAGAAGTCAGATAGTACACACTTGTGGGATGGAGGTCCACTTGGGAATGGGTACCACTGACAGTACAGCCCTAAAGGTGGTGAGAGTATTTTGTGCTCATCAGTTTAGGAGTACACAATATATATAGGTCTGATGTAAAAGGAAACTGTGAAAAAGTAGCAAACTAAACTGTTGTAGTCTAGACAACGGTGTTGCATAACTTCAAAGGTTTAACACTGCAGCTCTTTTGCATTTCTTGGAGTGGATCTGCATTTTTTCAGTTAGACTACTTTCCTAGGAGCTGGTCACCTTCACCTCTTCTGAGATTTCATTTTGTCACAAGATGCCAAGAACACTAAGAAAACTATCATCACTTATGTCATGAGACTCTTGATCAGGGTGAAAACTGGGCACAATGACCAAAGAGTCTCCATTTTTTGTTCTTTCCAATCTGTCACAGATGGTATAGTGGCCCAGGAGATACAGCCTTGTCAGCACTGTCAGTCACCTCTTAGTGATTCTCTGCTATTTCTTCTCCACATCAGTGTCTTAATCCATATGCAGATTCTTCAGGAGACACCAGCAGCATTCATACTAGTCTCTAAAAACATGCTAGAATCTCCCCTGAAGTCTCACCTATGACAGCTTGAAGTCTGAACTACAACCTTTTCCCCAAGTAGGTAATGGACTTGGCTGAATCAAAACTGTAACCACTGTCTTTTTTTATACCGGAGATAGAACTCATGACCCCACACTTACCAGGCAAAAGCTTGAGCCAGCTGAGCTAAATCTCCAGCCCACATGACTATTTTTGTTTTAAATTGTAACCACTTCTAACAACATGGTTTTGGGGGAAAGCCACTTAGCATTAAGGTCATATAGATCAAGATATACACTAAGCTGGAAACGAACAAAGCAGATACGAAAAATTTAAAGATGTTCACATCACATTGGACCAAATTAAGATGATTATCTGTCTCCTGCTGGGATGGCCAGGCTGTGATAACTCCCATGGAGTTTACAGTCACAAGATAGTCTTTGTTGCAGACAATAATTGGTGTTCTAAGCAAAACATTGCTATCATGTCTTCCTTCAAGTTTGTCATTTGTGATATTACAAAGAGTGAATTCATTGGCCACATGGTTAAGATAATGATGGCACAGATCATACCGACAATTCTACATTAACCAGTTATCTCAGTTTAGTGAGACATCTTAGGCAATTAATACACACAAAAAAAGGTTTAATTGGCTTGAGGTACTGGAGATTCCATTGCTTTGAGCTTCTTGCAGTGGGGCTCATCGGAGAAGAGGGTATGGCAAAGCAAAGGAGCCACATCATGAGCCAGGAAGCAAGGGAGAAAAATGGGCCAATATTCCACAGGCATCTTCAGGGAACACTTTCAGTGACCTAAGGACTATCACTGATGTCCTCCCCCTGAAGGTCCAGGGCACTTCCAATAGTACCACCCTGGGGAACGAGCCATTAACCCATGGGTGTTTGATGGATAGTAGTCACAAGGAAACCATAGGAATGTGAATGAATAGAAGGGATAGAGATGTCTCTTCAACATACTTTTGCCTGTATACTGGGAAACAGGTAAAGGAGATTTGGTACTTCAGGTGGGATACAGTGAGACCCCAATTTACAAACAAGTTCTGTTACTGAAGAACTTTTATAAATCAGATTCATTTGTAATCCAATAAAATGAGTCTTATACAGTACACCTGTGAATCTTATACTGCATAGCACTGAAAGTTCATAACTTGAATGTTCATAAGTCTAGGGCCTATCATACTATTCTCCATAAAAAATTATATATGTCATTTGTGACAACATAGGTGACTTGGACATCTTTGTTAAAGGAACTAAGGGAGGCACAGAAATACATGACCTCATGCATATGTGGAGTGTTTTAGACAGACATGATTTCATAGAAGTTGAAAATAGAATGATGATTACAAGAGGCTGGAGAATGTAGTGAGGAGAGGACTTGGGAAAGGTTGATCAGTGGGTACAAGGGTTAAGGTTATGGTGCTGGTTAAATAATACCAAGAATTTCTGCTAGGCTGTTGCATAATAAGATGTTTTTTTCTAATGATAGCATATTATACACTTTCAAAAGCTAGAAGTTAGGAGCTTGAAAGCTAATAGAAATGTTTATCATTTGAGGAGACATGTATTCAACCTGTTTAAAATATTACATACTGTATGATAGGCCAAAACATCACATGGTATGCCATCAATGTGCAGAAGTTTTGAATTTTTATTAATGACTTACAAGATACGCTTAATTTAAATTTTTAAAAACTTGACGAAACAAAAGTCCCATCTATGACCAGTTATGTCTTGAAACATTCCCTTTCGCTTTGCTTTCCCCAAGTTCTCTCAAGAGGTGACCTTTGATTTCTTCACAGTCCATAACACTCAGGAATGGGAAGTAGGATTGGATTGTGTCCTTAATCTTATTTGCTACTTGGATATGTCTCATCGACTTCCCAACAGCATAATGACACAATCAAAGCTCACATCTGCCAAGGCACTAACTTGGAAAGTCCTGAGATATACCTGATCCAAGTATGCCTTGTCTTCTTGCTCTCACCAGAATTGCTAAGAAAAAACAGCCAAAGGGATGCCCCCTTTGTGAACAAGAGTTATTATTGTGTAAATCATAAAAATATGATTAGTGTCTATTAATCAACTTCCCTTCAGGTCAACATTACTAAAACGTTTGTCTGAAAATATTTTCACTAAGTTACTCTCATTTGTATTTTCTGGGAAAAGAAATAACAGCAACATAGTATATCCTTTATTTCTCCATAACAGATCTAGTTTTTTTCTTCACTCCCCTCTAGAGTAGCAGGCAAGGAGTGAGATTAGGGGCTTACATTTTGACTAGTCTGTTTTTTAAAACATAGTCTAATAAATTCTACTACAGATGCTTCAGGCTTCCTCATTCCCTTGCTTGTCCATATTTCCAATCCCTTGCCCTTTCCCTGCTACTCTCCAGTGACCCACTGCCTGGACACAGGACTCCAGGAGCTGGCCTAGTATAGAGAGCAAAGTCCCTCCGTCTCTCTTGAGCATTGTTGAAGGTGCCAGTCTGACAGCTGCTGATACATGCTCCAGCCATCCCGGCTCCGATTGTTTTGCTGACATCTGCTACTGTCTCTAGCTGATGAATTCATGGTACACTATGGTCAGTTCTGCTTTGCTGCTTGTTTTGAAAACACGGTTGATATATTACAGAACAATTTGAGCATAAATCCTGCTTCCTTTTGCTTATGTTCAATTTCTTGGGTAAGAAACTCTAGGAGAATTCTGAGTACTAAATCAAGCCCTGGAGGAATATACAAAATGTATGGACGCTCACTCCTCAAGCCTCTTGCTGCCCCCTCAGTTAGTCTGCGTGTCTCTCCTACCTCAGCTTTTGTTACCACCTGCCATCCTTCCTGTTCTTCCAATAACTCAGAGGCTGTAATGCCTCCAACGCCCACTTCTCTGACCTCAGCACTTTTTCAAGGTAATGGGGTCCATCTAGTAAAGCACTGAGGTGTTTCTTAACCACTTAATATATGTAGAACTGAGCTTCTGTTTTTATTAGGCCCCGATCATTTTTTTTCATTTATGCGTCACTGATACACAAATCTCCTTTTCCAGTTTTTATTGTGCTATTTCACAGAGCACAGGGGCAATTAGGAACACAGTTTACCATGATAGAATAGCTCACTCCTTAGCCTACTGAGGTCAGGAGAGGGTCCAGGTGACTCTCTGCCACTTTGCCTCTATTGGTGCTGAGACCTGGCAGCACTTAAAGGTTCTGCCTTATCTTCTCCCACATCCTCATCTGCAGTGTTGATTGACTTTGTGCTTCTTCTGTTCATTTCGGTCTCATTTCTCCTTCACTGATCTCATGCACATTTTCAGGCCCTAAATCCTCATTTTCCAGCACAGGGCTGAAAAAGACGCAGGAGGCAGCCTTGCGTTTCTTGAATCACACACCGTGAAACTTGCCTCTGTGGATGTGCAGTGTCACTTATCAGGGCTGCTTTCTCCAAAGCCTCAGGGAGGCCGGATGGGCGCCCCTGCACTTTGCACTGTTCATAAACCTGCTCTGTGCACATCTTCGCATCTAGAGCTTCAGGATGAAGTGCTTCCTTCCACGTGCCCTTTTGTTTCTGCTTTACCTCATCTTTCCCTATCGCCATCTCAACATATCTCACTCTGTTTTCTACTCTAGACTCACCTGAAACTGCCCTGGTTTCTCCATCTTTATTGAATGAGAGCTATTAAAACAGTATAAGCAGCCATTTTTCCTAATTTTACAGGAGACCGGTTTACCTGTTACCTGCCTGGTGTCTCTTCCTTAGCTGTGATGCAGGACTTTTGATGAGACTGCTACATCCAGGTTCAGCTGGGACCTGCCTCATTTCTCTGTTCTCACCCTTGCTGTGGCTTTGGGTGCTGTCTATATGCTGAAGCTCTCAGAATGAACTGTGTACAGTATCTAGTCTTTATGTCACTAGCTAGCCACTGAAAGTCTGACTCGGGTATGTTTGGTGGAATGGAGTTTCTATATAATTTCTTCTATAAGAAGAAGGGATGGATGGCCAGAAGAAAGTAGCTGGAATTGGATGATAAATGGAAAATATATTTTCTCTTATATTGGTGATAAAAATGAAAAATTTTCTATTATTCTAAGAAACTAATATGAATTACTTACTCAATAATTTTTCTCTTGGAAATGTGTAACAAGAAAATAAATATATCACTATGTATAAAGATACTTAAAACTGAATTATTTGTAGCTACAAAAATCTGGTGATAAATAGACAACTTATCTATGGAAAAGGATAAATAAGTTACAATACAATCACATCAAGCAAATATTATATATGCAGTCAAGAGTTACTGAAACTTACACAAATTTGTGAGACTTCCATGATGAACAAAGAATGCTGGATAAATGTGTGTGTGTGTGTGTGTGTGTGTGCGCGCATGCGTGTGAATGTTTGTGTATGGTTAAGTATAGAAAGTTTTCTAAAGTAGTAGAATTTGGGATAAGCTTTTACTTCTCTATCTAAAACAAACATGCACACAAAAAATATGTGGTTATTCACATATCTGTGCACAAAAGTTACTTATAGAAAAGAAAAAAAAATACTATTGTTCAGTGCACTTCACCTCTCCTGTCTCTCCACCTTCCTTCCACTTTTTCTGTCTCTGTTGCTCACTGTCCGTCACTGGCAGCGGCATCCTTAGCAGTGCTGTTTCAACAACCTGGAATGTCTTCCAATCTAATATTTACCCAGTAGGGAAATTAATCATAAAAGCACATGTCACACCTTCTTATGTCCCTGGTAGCACCTTACATTGGTCCAGCAGGTGTGCCATGGTCTGGCCATTCCTCAAAAGGTCTCCTGCTGCCTCTGTGTTTGCTTCTGCTGCAAGCTCTGCTCATGCATGGGCTACTGGAACATGCCACGCTCTTTTCTGTCTCCCATGGGATGCTCTTCTTTGCACTTTCTGGTTCACTGAAGAATAGTTCTCTGCATAAACATCATGTTCTGGACCTTTAACAAGGTACTCAATGGGGCCAGCTGTCTACCTACCACTTTGTCTCCTTCTCAAAACAAGGCAAGTTTTGCAAGTACTATAGTACTTGCTTCTTTATGCAATCCCTGTTCCATTGCTAGACCACAAACTGTACAGTTTGGGTACTGTATATCTCTTACATATTATCTGATAACTAACACAAATTTTGACACATAGTGGCTGATTGTCAAATAAATATCAATTGAGAATGTGAAACAATCAGTGAGTGAAGAAAGAAGAAATTTTCTGGCTAACAGAGCAGAGGAATCCTCTAAGTGAATTGCGGACTCTGACAAGTTGTCTCTGTGTGTATCCATACACACGAGCATTCATGCTATGTCTTATATCTGTGGAAATAATTCCAATCAGTTTAGTTAAAAGCACATTAAAATCAGATGAATTTTTCACAAAGTGGAGATTTCTTTGTTTTTGGAAGAGGAATGATACACGACAGAGTTTCAGGTGAAGCAAATTAGAAAAAAATTCCAATCAAAATTTCATACATGTCATTGCTGCTCTCAAAATTTAGAAGAAAGAAGCATTTCCTACCATTTGACTATTTTCTTTCTGCCCATAGTATTTCATTTTTTAAAATAACAGTGATTAAAGGAAAGACCAGGAGGTCACATTACACTGGACTTGAAAGGCCAGCTGGTCTCCAGAACCTCTAGGAAATCAATGCCTTATACCTACCCAGAGGCTGTGACTAGACACAGTATCTTCCACATCAGTAGAATCACTAAAACCACAGAGGTGCTTCCTGCCCTCCAGGAAAGGTGTCTGTTGCTTGGTCAGTGTCTAACTGAGCTAGTTTTTTTTTGCTAAGAATATACAAAAGAAGCAATGTAAAACACAGTGTCTTCTAACTGTTGTATTTACAACTTTGTGCTTGTCAGCAACTCTCTGAGATTCCACCTCATCCCAGAAAGAATGGCTAGTATTAAGAAATTAACCAATGACAAACGCTGGAGAGGCTATGGGGAAAAAGGAACCCTTATTCACTGTTGGTGAGAGTGTAGACTAGTGCAACCACTGTGGAAACCAATGTGGAGATTCCTCAAAATACTAAGATTGGCAGTCCCACTTGACCCAGTTGTTCTCTTTTTGAGTATCTTTGAAGAAGTATTAAAAACATTGTACCACAGTGATATATGCATACCTGTGTTTATAGCAATGTAATTTGTAATTGTTAGATCTTGGAAACAACTTAAGTTCCCATCAACTGAAGAATGGATTTAAAAATATGGTATTTTTATACAATCAAGTACTAGTCAGCCACAAAGAAGGATAAACTTCATATTTTTATAGATAAATGGATGTAACTAGAGATCATACTCGAAATGAAATGAAACCAAATCAAATGAAATAAACCAAATGTGCATCTATAAACATCACGTTGTTTCCCTAGTGTGAGAAACTGAATTAATAGTTTATATTATAATAATATAATAATAATTATTAATAGTAGTATAACTAATTTCTCTGAGTTCATTGAAAAGAAAGGTTTGTGCTAATATTGTTTGAACAATTACATGCAGACATGTTGTACTCTGAGAAACTAATTTAAAGCTACCAATATGCAGTGTATTAACGATTGTTACCCTCTAATTATTGTGTTTTGATATTTTTTTTCTTTTAAAAAAAGTTAGTGTGACATTTTTCAGTCTTTCAAAAACCTTTAAGCTTCACTCTCTCACATGATCTTTATTGTGACCCAACAAGGGCGGAAGAGAATCTGACATTATCTCCATGCATGAATTAGAAACTGGGGTGCAGAAAGACGACCCCTCAGAAACAGTGCAAAATCAGCTATCCTGACTCTTAATATAGAATTTGCAATGGTACTTGAAAGTTTTTAAATCAGGGGCATCTTCTCAGTCTAGGAAACTTTAATGGGTTCACAGTGCTTATGCTAAAATTGGAACTATGAGGCTGGACTCGTGAGGGGTCTACTCTGCTCTCCCTTTCCTGGAGTGAACGTGGAACAGAAGTCACCTTTGACAAAAATGGGCTCTGGGTCTAGAGAGTAAAAACTACTTCTGGAGCTGCCCCGTTCTTCTGGGATCTCACTGGAGTCCTTCCCTCCTTCTGCCCCACATCATTTAGTTCTCGTTCCATTCAGTGTGGCTCCCAGGGGTCAGCTCCAATTAAGGAAGCGGTGCAGATGAGTGTGAGAAAAACAGGCTGGGGAGAAGGAGGCGAGATGCTGCTTTGGTTTTGCTTTCCTGAACTGACATTGATTTATGGTGGTGCCTGTAGCAGGGCCTGGGACCCGTATGCCACCAAGTTAGTATTAGAGAAAGACACCAGGGGGCCTTTTGTACAATGTTTCTGTGTTAACCTGAGAATGTCTCCCAGGATGCTTCCAGCCATATCATATTTATACTTTAAATCATTCCTAGGTTACCTATAGTACCTACCTAGTCCAGTGTAAATGCTGTGTGTAAAAGCTCAGCATTCTATGCAGGAGATGAAAAGAAGATAAAAGCCTGCACCGGTTCACTAAAAGTGTGACCTCTTTTCTGAATATTTTGGGTTGCATTGGCTTGAGTCTGCAGCTGTGGAGCCTCTGTATACAGAAGGCAATCTGTACGCACATTCATGTTCCTACAAGAGTATCCTCATCCACACACTTCTCGATTAAACCAATTCCAGCTACCTGGGCCTGACAGGACCTCCTGTCTTATCCAAACTAAAGGCATCTCTAGCCGTGGGCTCAGAATGTGGGTTAAAAGTCTCTGGATTTTCAGTGCTGGGTAGAACAGAGGGGAAGAGCAAGTGAGCAAATACCAGTGAGAATGAATGACTTAGCGAATGTGGAGAGCAGAGAGGTGAATGACTTGGGTTAATAGAGCAGATAACACAAGGAAGAGTTCTCCTAAAGGAAGAACCAGCTGATGTTTCACTGTTTGGGTGCAAGGAATGGAAATGGGTCACAGCAGGAAACACAGGTGCAAGGAGAAAAGGTGGACAAAAGACAGAAGTATCTTCATTTTGCAGTTTTAGGGATGACTTTGCTTCTCAGATCAGTATCTGACTACAAATTCAGTTCATCCAAAGCTAAGATATTTTGTCATCTACTAATAGGTGTATGCAAGTGTGATAACATTATTAGCTGTTATTTACCATTCTTGTCATGTAGGTATTTGTTCCTGACCATGTGTTAGACAAGAGAAAATAGAGGGATAGGAAAGTAATAAACTGAGAAGTGAATAGTAAAAATACAGAGATACAGGTTATTTTAGGTTCCAGGAAGGCGAGTATCCTGGAAATGGAAACCTAAATATCCTGAGAGCAGCCTCTAAGTAATGTGAGTGGTTTTAACAAGTATAGAATTTCCTGGAGAAATTCTCCATAGGATGTGAATTCCATTCTAAATGTAGTAAGTGCCTCTTTTACTTTGCATTCCAATGCATTTATTCACAGGATTCTAACACTCGTTATAATGCCATTTTTGGTCTTTCTATCCACAGAGCCTGAGAAGTACATTAGCATATAACAGATGCTCGATGAACACTCATTGGTCATGTTATGAGTAAATTCTAACTTACAATATTTGACAATTTATTGACAGTTTATTTCTCAGAAGAAGATACATCAATTTAGCTCTAAAGTTACAAAAGTATGTGTAGGAAGAAAGAAGGCATTTTACATAGAGTGCAGCCTCGACTTGGATTTTCTGACTGAAAATCTCTATCCGCAGGCACTTTGTATAAGGAAGAGTAACAGAAACTAAAGGGAAATAAATAAATTCAACTGCCTTATTTTGCAGCAGTTATTTTTTCTCCTTTTCCCAGCCCCAAATGCCCCCTCCACTTCTTTCACTCCATAAGAGACTGAGGGGCAGAAGGAGGGAAGGCAGAGGGAGGACATCATACCACAATCAAGCTAAATGTTTTCTACCTTGGAGATTTCAAGTTGATGCCAGTGAACTAGTGAACAGTTGAACCCCAGTCCCTAGAAATTATTTAATGCATCTCTTCATGCCCATGTGCTCCTTTTAGCAAACCAGATCTTTTTGTGCCCACATCTGAGTGACTCCAGAGTTATTTCAAATTCCCGCCCTCTTCCCCATCTTCTAGGTCTTAGTCCTCATCCTCCACCATGGATCAGCATGGCAGGTTCCCCAACTCTGATTTTTTCTTCCTTTCCAATCCATATGCAGCATGCCATTTCCAATCTTTAACCTGACTGTGAGTTCTTCCCTCAAAATCCTTCAGTGATGCTCCATCAGCTGCTACTACTCATCTCAGACTCCTCCTCTGACCTGCTGCACCTGCCCCTTGTTCTGTCTGATGAACCTTTATCCTGTTTGCAAATCTCATCTCAAGCGCGCACTGATGCTGGCTTTTATAATGAGTCTCCCATGTCTTCAGCTAGTCTTAAATATTCTCTACAGCTTCAGTGTGGGCCCTATAAAATTATGCGTAGCACAACACACCTATAAAATATTATTGGATGCTGAAATTATTTGCATGTCTTTTTATGCTCCCTTCTGGACTCTAGGCTCACAGGAAGCCTCTGTGTTCTAAATCTTATATGGTACCAGAATCTAAAGGAATGCTTGGCATGCAGTGTGGGCTAAGAATTTGTCAAATAAAAAGATGAATGACTCTCCTGAACCTCTTCAGACAATGATAATCCACAACTGAAAATTCTCTCATGTTTAAGGACCATGTGTAGCTTAAGAGAAGGGATCGAGAAAAACTTCCTTTTGAATATGATAGTTATCAGTACTTCAACGATAGTAAGGAGGAATGATGCTTCTCCTTTTTGCACTCCTGCCTTTCCCCATCCTGGGCTGAGTTCAAGAAATTACCTTATTCCTTCAATGTGGTTGTGTCTGAGACACTGCTCACGATACCCAAAGAACTATTTGGAGCAAGAAGGAATAAAAAAGAAGCCACAGTAACTCTTTCAAGATGCTTGAGGACGAAAGAAGATGAAAATAATAGGCAAATTCTGCCTAATCATTAGACACTGGTTTTGACTGTTAAAACAGCAAAGTAAAATTCCCCAGTGGTTCTTCCTTATCATATAGTAACTCCCTTCCAGGGCTGGAATGAATGAAGATTTAGGAAGTGGGCAAGACTTGAAAAAGACAGCCAGATAGTAACACCAGACTCTCTGGTTTCTCATAGACTCTCTTCCACTTATATTTTGCAATGTGCTCATTTTCTTTTTTAGATGTGTTAAGAAAGTCTGTGGAACAAAATACTTGAGAACCTGCTTTCTTTCTTAATGTCTGAAAAATACACTCACATATTCGCCCACACAGCAAAACAGTTTCTTAGACTGGAGATACTTAAGAATTTAAATTTATGTAAAGGTGGTACAATTTCATGATTTTTATATTTTTGGAAGAGTTGAAGGAGAAGAGGTTAGAAGTGACACGGAATAAAATCCACAGCCTTGCTTTGAGTCACGAATTTGCTAATGGTGGCTGACATGGTGATAAGATGGATATGCACTCCTTTGGCTGACTAAATTCCTTGTAATATGTAGAGCAGAAAACGATCAGTTATCTTATAATTAAAGCTGAAACTTGGCTGCTTGTTCATTGCTCTCTGAGTGAACTAATCTCTGCCTGAATGCTGTACGCTGTACTATAAATGATAGTTCTGAGTGCTGTCTGTGCGTGACTTCAGCCTGGTCTCCCTTTCCAAGTTATTATTTCTTGGTGTCTTCTGGGTTAGATTAAGCCTGTTTGTCTACTAATCCCGAGGTAAGTTAACTTTATGGGTCATGAGTCTCCCTCCAGGCTTTCTGCCAGGGGAGACTCGGTAAAGGATGAAAGGCTGCCAATGAAGGCAAGTATGCGGGTGGGAAAGATGGGCCCTCCAAGTTTCTGGCCGATGTGAGCCCAGGATTTTTAAAGGACATGAGTTATTCTGTGTTTTTTAAAGTACAAGCCATACACATAGGAGTTTCTGGCAAGTAGATATAAGTAGTATTGAAGGATGGAGTGCAAGAATAGCAAGACATCATTTGCATGAAGTCAGCAAGATTTCACTGTGGTCCTGAGTAAGTATATTTCCTAAGAAATATATTTCCATCTAGTATTCTTCAGGATTTGAAGGAAGACAGTTCCCAGACTCAGACGCAAGGCTGTAGGAAATGAATGTGACACAAGTTGGTTGCCCCACCATGTGTATCTTCTTAATTATTAAAACCACTGGTGTCACTGTTCTTGTTTTATACTTGATAAAGGTCATGCAAGCAAAGAGTCTTGCCCATAATAAATAAGTGGCAGGCCAGAATTCAAGATGTATTCTATCTGACCTCAAAACCAAACTCTTTCTACCACACTGTTAATCTTTGCCTGGCTAAAAGTGATTTGCCCCTCAAGTTGCATACTCTGGTTTCAGAGGTAAGCGCCATGTCTGGAACAAATGAATGTGTCATTGACCACAAAGCCTACAAATTATTAATCACACCAGGGTCCAGCCTATTGGCTCAGTCACCTGCCCTGCTTGGGGAAGTTCCCAATCATCCTTTGGGTGAGAGTAAAGAAGCTGACAAGCTGTGATAGGAAACACAGATTATAAGTGCTTGATTACTCATTTTAACCAAACTACAAAATGATGAAGCTAAACCACTGATTCAGTTCTAGTATAATTTTAACACAGTCTGTAAAAACGTAAAAGCAAATGTTCATATCTGCTTTGCCCACAGCACAGACCAAGACAGACGTTGGGTTATTAATTCTGGAGTATGTGCTGGACAGCAGTACATTTAAAGTTTGTACATGACTCTAATATGCATGTGGGGTTGGTAACTGAGTCTTCCTGTCACAGAGGTTAGGTGCCCCATCTCATTCTAAAAAAAAAACACATTGGCAACTAAAAGCGAGTGAAGAGACTTTTTGCTCACTTCTCAGAGAAGGTTTAGAAAACTAAATTCTGTTAGTTGTTTCCCATAAAAAATGAAGAAAGCGAGGCTGTGTAAAATTCGCCCAGTTAAATAAACATTTGTAGGTGTCACTGATGATCTGAAAGCTAATAAGGCTCTCTTTCTTTTAGGAATATAAGGTATACCAGAAAGACTAAAGTGTGTACATGAATATCTTCACTTCTGTATAAGCTTTGCCAAGTCTGCCAACAATTTCTCCATATATTACAAAATAAACAATTACGTTGTTCAAAGGAGAAGGAGTAGACTATGAAAAAGACTGGTAGTACTACAAATCAAGGTGCATCTGGGAAAAAGAAGGTGGATCAGTGTGGCCGTAGATTGGGGCCCAGAGACCTAATGGCGGGAGGTGAAACGAAAAGGCATGGTTTCTGTGACCCAGTGTTGTATTTTATCTTCATTCATTTATTAATCTTCAAGGATACACAAATATCTTTCTTTTATTTCATTTGGTTTCATTATCTTCCCTTCCATTTCCTCTCCTTCTGTCTTTGATTGTCTATAATAATTGCATTAGCAATAATGCTACTAACAGTAGTTCTAATACTTTGACTTTTACTTATGACTTTGTCATAGTTTAAGAACTTCAAAATGAATTATCAGTTTTAGCCATCATAACGATCTTTAAAATGTAACTCTATTCCCATGTATATGTGAGGAAACAGAGGATCCAGGGAAAAACTAATGAGAAGCAGCAGTGGGTAAAGCAGAAGCAGATTCAAGCTTCAGGAAAACATAAGATGTGAAACCTCTGCTACTAGGTAATAGATAGACGTCAGTTAAGAAGGGTGCCTGGGGTGTGTGTGTATACGGGTATGTGGAGGGTCATCCGGATACACTTTCTAGGGATGCAAAGTCACTCTATTTTCTTCTTCCCTTTCCTCCACTCGCTACCATGTAGATTAACCCATGGAGCTAGGATGAGCTCAAGCTCTCTTAGAGCTGGTGAGTCGGTCTATATTTGATTCTTGGCTTTAGAATAAGTTTCTTTGTATCATGCCTCAGAAGGAGGAGTTTTACCCTTTCTGTGATGGCAATTAGTGAAAAGCGTGATTTGAAAATGTGCTGAGCCAGGTAACTTACTGTGGAATAGCTGAGAAATGGTTGGAGGGGTTTTGCAGAGGTCCTGATTTGCAGTGTTTTCCCACCATAGATTGCAGTCCTAAAGGAAGGGTTTTTTTTTTTTTTTTTAAATAAATTTGAAAAAATGCTCTGGAAATACACAAGCAGCTGTTATCACCTTACACCTATGGCTCATTTACTCCAAAAGCCCTCAAGGATGAATATGTCATTCAGACTTCCAGATAACTGGAGGGTGGAAAACTTTCACAGAGATAGATGGGTCATGTGAGATGGCCCTTCAGATTGAGCTGCTTTGTGACTGCTTTATATTTTTATAGTTTCTGTATTTTATAAAAGCTTAAAAATGTATTGTTTAGTCTCTCTCAAAATCCCCTAAGTGAGGCAGGGAGTTACTGGTATATGTTTTCAAGTGAAGGAGGAATACTTAAGGGAGGTTAATAGTCTTTGTCAAATCACTCCTACCTGTCTAAAAGAACTCAGAAAGATTCTTTCCTTTGGATATATACACATGTGCAAACATCTATCTAGGTCACAAGTAAAAGCATTTCAAATGCATTTATTTTGCTATGATTCCTGCTTGACACTAGAAAATAGAAATTAGTTAATTATTTACCTTAGGTCAATTGAGTTAAAATCATTTTTCAAACAATCAGTTTGCTGATATTTTATGAAGTATATAAATTGTTTTATATAAACAATTTAAGATGAAAGTTGAAATATAAAATACATTTCTTAAATATTAATAAAATGATATGCCTGCAATAACCATATATATTCATAAATAACCAGAAAAATTGGTCAAATATTTTTTTTTTTAAATGAGAGCACTGGTCAACAGAATTTTGTAAAATTTCCCCTAGCTCATACTGTTTTTCCCATCTAAAGTTGATTTTTATGGGAAATAAAATAAATGTGGTATTTTGAGTAAATACAGAGCACAGAATTTATAGTTACACTCATCTGAAAGAAATCATAATTTTTAATTGAATGAATGTAAATTAGTTTTCAGCAGATTAACACATCAATCAAGAGGCACAGAAAACATGCTTATCGATGTCTTGACGTGGGACGTGGGACGTGGGACGTGGGACGTGGGACGTGGGACGTGGGACATGGGAGTGGAATGTTTTCGTCACGCAATCATGTCCATGAGCTAGTAAGTGTAATGGGAAGAAAGAAAGTAACAAAAAGCACACAAAAAAAAAGGAGGGTCAAAGAAGTTTTTTCTGCACAAGGAATAGAAATAGAGGTATGCAGATTGTGCTAATGATAAATAAAGTCTGGAAACATCCATAGCGTAAATTTTGGTTCCTTTATATTATGAACATTAGCAGGATCTAAAAACCTCTATGCCACGTTTACTTGTACTAAAACAAACCTGCTTCCTACGCTAGGGTTCATTCCATGTGTTTTTCTGTCCGTTATTTACCCAGAATCTTAAAATGTAGATTCGCTAATTGCATTTGACATTATTTATGTTTCTAATTGCAGATTTTTCAAAGTATCTTAGCTAGGTTTCTGCTACTGAAAAGAGACGGGCAGAACACACCTAAATGACTGACTTAGATCCTGAAGTTTGACCATGTTCAGCTCAGCTATTGGTTTTCCGACATCGTAGTCAGGCTTCCTAACTTCTCTATTCCTATTGTGTTTGCAAATTGAAATTTGGTTTTCCTTCTAAATTTTTGAAGATACTTAAATTAAAAGTGTATAGACAATTGTAACAAAATAAAGAGAATCAAGTCTTTATAAGAATAGTGACAGCCTCGTTTCCAATAAAAATCTTCTTGTCTATAGTATTCAAATTCTCAATTCTGCCAAGAATGTTCTTCCTAATTTAATTTTTGAAGACTCCAGGTTTTTATTTTTAAATTTTCTTTTCAGTGCCAGGAATCCAAAAGGAAAACAATTAAGAATATCCTAAACATATTGTTAAATTGTTTTATTTAGCAAAAGTGCTCGTTCTCTTTTTGGATTTTTTTCTGAAGCTCAGTTGTCTTTAAATTGCTCCTCTTCTCATTTGCAAGATTAATGTTCACCAAAATTTGCAAATTTTATACTCTCATCATACTAGTAAAAACCTTTTTGCTCAGAGAAATGTTAGTATAATTGCATACAATTTATCATTGTGCTAAAACATGTCATTATATTGTTTTGTAAAATTACTTTGGTTTGCTTATGTTACTTAAACTTTAACATGTGTAAATGTTTCTTTAAATGGCAGGAAGGGATAACTTTTCCATAATTACCATACGGCTGAAATTTTCAATTCTAAGGCAGATGATCAATTGGTGATATGCTTAAGTTTTGCGTTGTATTGAAGTTTGAATTATACCTCGTATTCTTTGAGTAAAAAAATATATACAAGCAACAAAATAACCAGAATGCCCAGCTCTGCTTGCTACCAATAGTCAGCAATGATTAATGCTGACAATTGCAAGAGTTGTAGCATATATTGAAAGAGAAACCTGCCTCCTAAATGCAGAAATTTTAGTTATTAGTAAAGAAGATCAGTGTGGATTGCTGGGAGACTGATTAAACAAGAAAGGACTATGTGTAGTGAATGATATTGTAATATTTTTACTACTGTTGGAATCATTTAACAAAAGTGTTCCATAAAAAAATCCCACCACAGAATCAAGATGCTAATGTTATACCTCATTTATTGCCAGCAGATTCAGTGACATTTTATAATGTACATCTGTCAGCCAGAGATATAAATGAATGAGGTGAACCATACAATTTACCCTCAGGAAGTTCCATTAGAGCCCCCAAAGTATAATATTTATGAGGTCAGAATCAATTAATCAGATAGCTGTATTTGCTTTGCAGCTCAGCAGGCTCTCTGCTCCATCAAACTGTTGCATTGGAAAATCTTTCCTATTTTGCAAAACAGTGAGTTCGTATGTGCTACATAAAAGCTATTTTGTAAATCAATTACTATAGTAACACAAGCTGCATTCAGCAGTAATTCATAGACTAAGTGGAGAGAATGCAAAATATGTTCTTATCTAAAATGGTTTATCGCAGTAGGGGTCCTAAATATTCGTTATGACCTGTGGTGCTCTTACTTATCCTATAGCTTTGTGAATGAAAGACAATTAGCAAAAGGAACAGGCCCCTGCTTTTTTTCAGCATGATTCTTCAAACACTGGGCACAGTACTGTCCAGAGGAGATGGAGGTACAGGCTGCTGGGGAAAACATTCAAATGTTCTCTGTGCATAGGGGTTGGGGGGCCATGAGAACTATGCAGTAGCAATGACTACTACTGTGATAGAGAGGGACAGGGTAGTCAACCTCTGAGAATGTAATCAGTGACTCTGGCTGTGGTATTTGTGGTCATTTGCTCCCTTTTCTGTCCAGAAAGTAGGCTCAGCACAATTTCAGATATGGATGATGAGTTAGGGGAATTCTCATGGTGAAAATATAATCTCTCTTCTTTAGAGAAGAAAGAACAGAGATCATGAGGGTTAATAGAAATTCTGGTAATCATTCAAAATAATGATAATTTTTCTGTTTTCTTTCTTTCTTTCTCTCTCTCTCTCTTTCTTTCTTCCTCTCTCCCCTTTCTTTCTTTGTTCTTTTTCTTTCTTCCCCTTGTGAATACAACCAAGGGCCCTAAGCATACTAAGCACAAGTTTTACTACTGAGCTATGTCCCAGCCCTTCACACTAGAATTCACGGTCTGCACTTTCAAATGGAAAAGGAAAAATCCAAAAGTGCAGGAAGAAACAAACGCTAACTCACTAGTGCTCTTTTTGAGTCTTAGGCTTTAAGTCTGCTGGTCCCTTAATGGGGTTTCTTGGAGGGTTACGGAAATTATGCCTAATGTGTGTTTGATATGCTGATTTTATTATCCAGTCTTGCTTACACAGAGGTCACTCAGAAATATCCAGGATAGACATCTGGTTTCAACCACACTAGTTAGGATAACATTGGTTCCTAATGAATTCCTTTTATTGATGGAAACTTTTGGGTATCCATGAGTGTTCCTCAAGCACATTGTTCCATTCCAGAAGATGATGCTCAGAGAGGCAGAGCTGATGAGGTGAACCTAAAACGGGGCTGTCAGTACTTCAGAGCAGAGATTAGAGCCAGTCAGTTTCACAGTGCTAATAAGCAGAAGCTGAAAGGAAACAGGCAACAAATCACTGCGCACATGTGCATAAATGCCCACACACACCACTTACAACTGGAAGACATCCTGATCACTATATTTGTCATAATTTGTAATGCCTGTTGACCTAAGTTAACTCCATTCCCTGGACCAAGCCCACTCACCAATTTGACTGTGATAAGAAAATCCATTTTTTCAGCTCTTGCTCAAAGTTTGGACCTTTTTCCATGCCCATGGGGGAAGCTAGGGTCCCAATATCTTTGTTTTCAAATGGGCATACCAACATGTTTTCCCTACAGTAATATATTGTGACATAAAGATATTATGACATCTTCCGAATGTATTCAAGTTACTTAATATAAAAAGAAATTTAGAGATACCCAGTGCTTACTTAAGAGGGAATATTGGATTTATTTATTGGATGCTACAGCTCAAAATATGTGACATCTTTTCTGATAAATTAGGTTGTATATGGGTATCTTTGACTTTCTAAGATAACTGTGTGTTTCATCTGTTCAGCAAGTATTCATTTTCCATAGCTTTGGCATGTTTTAATCCAGGACAAAATTTGTATGTTTACAGTGTAATTTTTCATTGTTAACATCTGAATTTCTTTGGCTTGGACACAAGTAGAAAGAAACTTCCTAGTGATGTCTCATACACATGTGAAATTACATGGATCAGAAATGGCAGATATCTAATTAAGAGGCAAAAATGGAGTTGTAACCGGACTGCTCTCAGTAATCAAAATTCCAATGACAAAGCAATAAAAGAAGAATAAAAACAAAGAAAATGTAGTGATGCCTTTAGTATTTTATTACTTCTTTGGTCCATTGCTGTCTTTTATTAAAGGAATAGTAGAGCTCAAGAGATATTTCTTTCAAATTATTTTCATCCCTTGGCCTAGTTTGTCATTTACATTTTCCTTTCTAGTTAGAGGTGATGAGTTCAGATGAAACTGAGAGAAAGAACCATACTAACCTGCATACTTTGGAGTCAGTTCTAGAGTGCATTAACAGAAAGTCAATAAGAAACACAGGAATATGGGAGGGTGTTGTAAACCTAAATATCGATTTCAGTTATCCAAGTATTATAATCCTCTTTCTAGTTCTCACAATCCAGAAAGTTATTATTTGTAAACCCATTGAGACATCCTTGGAATCCTAGCAAGTTAATTCCAATCTACCACCACCAATGCAACCCATGGCGAGAGTAAAAACACCAAGACATGTTCCAAGTTAAGGGCAGCAAAGGGGTCCTAACTAAAATCCTCCTGTGAGGACATAAGGACAAAGGCCTTGATCCTAGGCCTTTCCCAGAATTTATTAACTTGTGAAGAAGGTGGGATGAGTTCACAGTGAGGATGGGGGAAATTATCTGAGTAATTTGAGCTGGATGGCCAGTTGGAAGAATGGCACCTCTGTAAATTGCAGAGATAAAGATACGCAGAAGAATCAATTTACATAATCCAATTAGAGTAGCATGGAACTGTTTTGGAGGGCTATTGCTTTGGTTTCTGATATGCAAACTCTTGTGCCCTGGGGAATCAACCTCTTATCTTGAGACTCCTATCCATTTGCTCCTGTGCTCAATCCTGTACAAGGAGAACACTATGCAAGGAAACAGGACTGTCTATTGGCTACAGAGACTGCGTATTAATGCCTCAGCTAGCCTTATTTGCAATGCTCAGAGCTAATTGAAGAGAGAAGAAAATACCCTAGCCAGCCTTTTACATATTAGTATAAGAAAATGAGTCTCGAAGGAATCAAAATCACAGTAATTGTTTTGGATTCAAAGAGAGTCACTGGAGTTGTCTCCCACAGGAGAGAGACTTGGTACGATATGATATATAGAAATGGCAAGTTATGAATTCTGGGGAAAGAAATTGCAAAGGATAGAAAACATGTATTCTTAACCTTATATTACTTCAAGTAAAGAGGGAAAAAGAAACTAACCAAAGAGAGTGATTTGAAGCCCTTAACGTAAACACATACTGTCAAGGAGATGTCCTTCCTGCTACTTTTTTGGAGTTAACTCTCTCTACCAGAAGTACTCAGTGGAAATTATTGTTGTGTTCTTTTTGACCCCAGTTTTGAAAGCTAACATCACTTACTAAGGCAGCAAGCACTCCTGGAAGAACGGCCTAAATCATGTCTTGAAGCAGAACAAATAACTATGGGCCAGAAGTATTATCACTAAGAAAATAAACATTTTCAGAGATGTTTGTGATTGTGTGGGGAAATGCAAGAGTAAAGCATTAAAAATATAACTGTTAGTGGCAGAGATACAAACCTCGAATATTGGTAAGATACAAATTATAGCCAATTAGAAGTGAATGAGTTTATTACAGAAGGTCTACAATATACTAAAATAGGGAAATTAGCACATAGTGCTAAATAGTATTTGTAATGCGCTTGAATTTCTAATGTCATCTATGGGTGATGTTATTTATTTTATAGCTCAAATTATGTTTGCTCTATGTTGTATTTTTGCTCAACCAGAGAACCATATAGTCGAGAAGGACTTTAATAGAAAATGGAAATGTAGAAATGCATGTAGAAGATATGGGAATTTTGCATAAAGTGTAGCACCCTCTCTGTTTTCTTATAATCAACTCATTATAACCCCTTCTGTGGACCAGTATAGTAACTTATAGTTTTGTGACCCAGCCTGTAAAACTGTGGTAGCCCTCTCTAGATGAAATTTAATAGTATTTTGCAATGTCATGTGGTTGTCTAGAAATGCAAGTTTATGTACTGAACGCGGCCCAAAATTGTGGTGCAGTCAGATCACAGCAATCAGGGAGGGTGGATGTAATGCTTGCCCCTTTTGTAGAGAAAGAAAAACTGCCTTTCTTACATTTCCATGGGGAATAGAAATTGTGTCCCTAAACAGCAGTCCCAACTCACCACAACCCCAAGGCTTCTCTCAAAGGCGAGTTTGGTTTGTGTATGTCTTGTAGCTGGAATTCTTTGGAAGGGGTCCACATGGAAAATTACAGGAATTTGGAGGGGAGGAGGAGGGCAGTAGAATGGGGAAAGAGAGCTTAGTCCTTATTCCTGATATTTTCTTCTGTACGAAGGGTTCATCTTTTACTGGAACATTGTTGGTCTCTATTTCTACTTCCACCATTCTTTGTCTAAATCCAGGGAATAGGGATGAGTTGGATTATTTGGCTTGGGGGGAAGAAATTTCAGTTTTATTCCAGCTCCCGCTCCTTGCTAGCTACTCTCAGGAAAGGACCACCAGTGAGGGAAACATGTTTCATACTCTTTAGTGTTGCAAGTTGACCTGAGCTGCCTTAACCCTCCTCTCTCCACTCCATAGGAAAGATTTCTAGCCAGTTTTGCCTGGGACTGCTGCTGTATGTCTAGTTCTGTGATTCTACATTAACAGGGCACCCTCTGGAAGGTAGAAGTCATGTTCTTCAGCCCATGCTTTGTACACAAATTGACAGTATATGTCAATACTTACGATATCTATCATCTATCTATGTATCTATCTATCTATCTGTCTTACTATCAGTCTTTCTATTTTTCTTTCTATCTTTCTATCTATCATTTCTGGCAAAATGTTTTACTCTACATTTCCTTATCCTGTCCTTATATTTTGTTCAGATCTTGAATATGAAAGAAGGCTGCTATTACTGGACTTCTGAAGATTCCAGATGTATTTAAAAAATTCTAATCAGAGGATACAAATGTTTACCTGCAGTGTGTTTTTAATCCTACCAGGGAATACTCCAGACAAAGTAGTATCAACATTACAGTTATCAAATAGCAAGATAGCTTGGATTTATTTCTGGCAGGGCAATGAAAACACATCAGCAGACTTTGGAAGGAAAGATACAATTAAAAACAAGAATTGATAGAGGAAGTCTAATCTATTTGACTTGATGGTCTTGGAGGTAAGAAAACCCTCACGACGTCAGTGTCTGAAGTAAACCCATTTGCTTCTACCCACCTCACGCTTTCATAGAGACCTGCTTGTTCTGGGGCCAGCATAATGTTAATATTTAAACTACAAAGAACTTTAAAGAACAGTGCCAGTGCCAGAAATAGTCAATGAACTTTTTCGAGCAAAGTAGTAGGTTTTCTGGGTTTATCCAAATAAGTAAGACTTTATAGAAGATAATGAAATGTGTAGACAGAAATCCCATCTTTACAGCCTTTCTCAGTATTTCTAAGAAATCATGATGGAGCAAAGGGTCAAGTTTTTATCTGAACAGGACGAGGTATTAAAACACATAGCTAAAAAGATGAATTATTCTCATGGCTCTTATCTCTGGAAACATAAATAGAATTCCATGAGAAAGATGTAATCTTTTATAGTTTCTTTTTAATTCTGTTAGGGTCTCTGATAGATCTTAGCAACTTCTTTCCCTCAAATTCGATGCCTCTCTGGACATCCTGGAAACTTATCAGTGGGATTTAGGAATGACAGTACTTGCTTTCACCAATGCCGCCTCAAGGTGACTTCTGAAGGTCCTCCTCTCTGATTGCACTGGCTTGTGAGAAACACAACAGCATGGACTGGAAGGTGGGCAGAGGGAGCCGCAGATCAGATGAAAGCATAGAACAATGACATTAGTACCTGCTGGGACAAGCAGAGGTCCCAGCTGGGGGCCTCCCCTTTAGTGGTGGCAGGTGAATCCTATACCTGGATGACAGTGTTGCCAAAATGTTGTCACACAAATCATGTGCTGGTGTCTGTGTCATTCTGCATTCAAATGAGAAGTGAAACTGCTCTGACTAGTTCACACAGAAAAGGATTGATTATGGAAATGTCCAGGAAGGCCAGACAACATGATCTGGAGGCGATCCTGTAAGTAGGAACTATTTTCAACAGAGACATCAGAACAGCTTCTATGGCAACACTGTCATAGCTGCCACTTTCATTAGGGCCTGCTCAATGGCAGAAGTAGCTCGTGGGTGAGGGACGTTGTCACTGTCTTGCTTCTGTGTGCTTCCTGTGCGGTGCGCTGGTGCACAGTTCTGCGGTGCCCAGGCAAAGCCAGGGATGTCTGGAAGCAAGAGGAACGTGGAGGGGGCTTCTCAGAAGCTCAAAGCAATAAACCTGGAAACAAAAGTGAAAATACAGTATTAGATTTACCTTGTCAAAGTTAAGGGTGAATCTGATTTAAGAATGTTCTCCCTGAACAGACTTGGTTTGCAGGTGGGGGGCTTCTACTAATTGTTGCATTCTAGTGAATTTAGCATTTTATTAGGTAGTGAATGTCTTCATCTATAGGGATACTTACTGTTTTTCAAAATATATTGTATCTAGTAATAAAATATTACATTGGTTGTTGCACTTATTTTCTTTTGGTCAAAATTTACCTGGCATGTATATTTCTGTCCTTTCATTTTTGACTTTCTGTTTTCTTATTTTTAGGTGTGTTTTATAAGATTATAATTAGATGTTTAAAATCAAATTTAAAATCTGCCTTTTAATTGATACATTTAGTCTGATTATATCAACGTAATCATTAATTCATTCAAACCCATAATAAAGTTAGCCCTCTCACCTCATATAGCTTTCTCTTTCAAGGCGTGCTCTCTCTCTCTCTCTCTCTCTCTCTCTCTCTGTCTCTCTCTCTCTTTCTCTCTCTCTCTCCCTTTCCCTCCCTTCCTCTTTCTTTATCTGTTTGTTCTATTTTCATTTCTCTTCTCTCCAAATTTGTACTCTTGACTCATTTTCTGCATTTATTGGTTACCCTGAAATTATATACCAATTTAAAATATCACAGCCTAAGTTAATATGATCATACTGCAGTTTAAATACTTACTTTCCTTCCATATTAGATACCACTGTCTTCGTTTATTTAGGTATTGTTGCTTCAGAGCAGTGTATCTGCAGTGAATTTCCATCTGTCACATGGCTGATATTCCTTTCAATGAGAATTTGCTAATATAAAATTTTCTTTTTCTTTTTACGGTTTATATGTGCTTGTCATGAAATCAGAATATTTGAGTATAGAATCTTTGGCTATTAATTATTTTCCATGGCATCAATGTGGGCATTACCCACATTGTTCAGTTTATAATATGACTGTTAGAAATGAAGATGTATGTTATTTTTATTTTTTATTTGCACCAGGGATCAACTTCACGAACTCACACTTGCCAGGCAGGTACTTATAGTGCTGCGCTAAATCCTTGACCCAATGTGTATTAATTCTTTGATGGTAATCTGTGTTTTTACTTGATGGCTTCTAAAATTTTTCACTGCTTTGGTACTTTTGATTTCAGGAAAATAAGTCTTCGTATGAATTTCTTTGGGCCTCTTACTTAATATTTATTTATTACCATGTTTGTTAAAGTCTTTCCTAAGTTATCATCGATTATTTTAAAATTTTGACTCTGTTTTACTTACTTCTCAGCTCCTTCTAGGATTTATTAATTATAATGTCATGCCTTTGC
Source organism: Cavia porcellus (assembly GCF_034190915.1). Lineage (NCBI taxonomy): Eukaryota > Metazoa > Chordata > Mammalia > Rodentia > Caviidae > Cavia > Cavia porcellus. The sequence continues at coordinate 26,966,045 of NW_026947496.1, read as the reverse complement.
ATCTTGCCTTCTGTTCTCCTTTTTATCTTTTTACTCATCTGGTTTTTGCTTGTTGACTATCTTCTCAGTAATTCTCATTCCAGTTTATTACATGTCTCTTCAGCTGATCTAAAAATGCTATAAAATTATCTGCTCATTTTAAAATTTCGGGTACTCTGTTTTTCCTTCTAGAGCATCTATTGATTCTATAGGTGGCAAATCCCATACATGTTTTAAACATGTTGTTCACTCTCTACTTAGTATTTTAAGCTGTTCTATTGTTAGAATTTATCGTTGAGAATAATTTTATATTTTATATTTAATTATTTAATAATCAAAATCTTTGCTAGAACTCCTCCATTGATCATTGTGCTGAATCTCAGTTGAAGTGATTTTTTTCTTCTTTTGTTTCTGAGTTTTCATTGAGACACCCATTGTTGGAAAATTATTTTTGGTTCTTTAGACATATTTTCTGCAGATGATATTTGTGTCTGCTTCTGCTTAGTGCTTTAAGGTGATAAAAGTTACAGGATCCCTTCAGTTTAATGATTTCAGATCATATGGGATGACACAAGTAATGTGATTTGAAACTGTAAATCTTTCTGAGGCTAGTTTATAATTTTGACTTTCAGAGTGTTATCTCTGAGACAGCTAAGGCAATTTTCTTTGGTTTTTTCCTGGGCTTGAAACGGCATCTGGGTTTACTTCTGCCTCACATTTGCACTGGAGGCCTACCCTTCGGGATCTCAGTTTTGTAATGAAGGGTCTCTTCTTGGAAACATTACTTGGAGAGCAAAAGACTTGTCATCTTTCCCAAGTGTTATTAAGGACTGTGAAGCTAAGAGCCAAATTTATGTAGGCTTGAGAAATAGTCTTCAAAACTAAGTGACTTCAGACATTTGTTTTTTTCTCTGAACTTCCTGCTTATACATTGCACCAGTAATTTCTATTTATGGTAGGACTTTTAAGATTTGAGAAGAAATGGTATGTGTATATACATACGTACACACAGATACCCATATGTAAAACATAGTCTAATCAGGGATTTTCTTTTCTTTCTTTGCTTTTCTTTTTTTTTTTTTTAAGCAGGAAAGAACATTTAACAAGTCAATTACAATAAAGGTTGATAAAGAGAGATGTGGGGGTTGAACAGTTGAAATTCCTCCGAAATCTATATTTTGGGGATCACTGGAGATCCCATGTTGGCCTGTTCTTTTCTTAAGCCTATTACTGTTGACATTTGAGCATTGAAACAATTTGTTAGCTCAGAAATATGTCCTTCATAAAAAAGTTTGTTTTTCTGAATCATAAATACAACCCAGACTTGTGTGTATCCTTCATGCTTGCTTTTGATCTATTGGTTAAGAGATCATAAACCTTGAAAATCAGGCTGAAATCCATTTTCCTGGTTCAAAATCAAAGTGTTCTGCCCGCGGTGTGTAAGGGAGACACTTGTTTTGTTTTACTTTGCTATTTTAGGGATTTGCTCTCTTTACCTCTGGAGACTTTCTTTCCATGTTTAAAGCCAAGTGTCACACTGCCTTCTTCTATGTGTGATGTCACTACAAGTGCATGCAGATAATTCGGCATAATCTCCCCACTGCTTAAAAAAGAGACAGGGTTTGGTCCTCAGTGCTGGCCTCTGTTTTACAGGTACAGGTTTTCTAGCTCAGCCAGCTGTGAGAGACTTCAGCGGGCTCTTCAGCTGGGCCTGGCATCCGGTGCAGAAGTCTGACAGCCCTGGATGTTCTGTATTAAATTGTTACTTTGTATCAGAAATTAAAGACTTTAGTACAACAAATACAGGTCAATTTCTGTTTTTTTTTTTAAAGGAAAGAAAAGAAATGAAAGCTACCACGAAGATATTCTTCAGTTTCAATATGTCAAAATTGACTGTAATACCTTCATCTTTCCTTTTATCTTATGGAGAAACTCTATTTTCTACAGTTTTCAGATGTAATATCATATAATTTCAAAGGCAATGGGAATCCACTTCAAAAATTTTAAACAATGAATATCATCCTTTCACTGTTAGTGTTCAAAACTCCAGTACTGTCTGACAGTAAGGCCCAGGTGCCACCCATTTAGCCCTGGGACCCTTTCCCTTCTTGGCTAAGCTTTCTCCTCATCAGGCGTATTCTCGCCCAGCCAGATATTCACACGTAGTTATGTTTGTTGTGCTATGTGATAATATAGAATATGGATGATGGCAGAAAATTAGACATTGAGCCTAGAAGAGGCCAAATAAAATCCCATTATCAGATAACAATGTGGACATGATTGGATGTTGACATGCAAATTAATTAAAATATTTAATTGATACACATCTTGCTCTAGGTTATATAACAAAATGCTACCACCAGCAGACTGATTTCAGAATATGTAAGAATTCCCCAAAACTAGAAAAGTCACTGAGAAAAATCAAGAAAGTTATTTATATTTGTCATATCTACATTTTGACAACGTCATGCCAACTGCTACTTCCTCAAATTCTCCGATTTTGTAACCAATGCAAACTATCCATTCAGCCCTCAGTTTTGGCATGAAGAGTTCACTGAGAGGGACCCCTTACACATCTATAGTTGTATCAAAGCTGGCGGCAGGCTGGGCACTCATGCATGGTTTGCTCCCTATGGTGAGGACTCTGTGAAGACTTTTTTGTTGAATTCTCTTTTCTTGTTGAGGGCCTTTGGCTTTTCAAAACATTATGCAACCTTTGAGGTTTTATTAGATCTTCTCTTATCTAGCAAAACTGTCCAGCTTGAGCTTTACTTTTCTCAAATGAAGATTATATTTTACAAACACAAAACATTGAGTAAATTATGATCATACAGAAAAGTGATGTGCTCATTCTAAAGCTAGACATTGCCAAAATCAAGGGTAAAATTTAAGTGGCTGGTTTTCTAAGCCAGTGCTCTTCAATATTCTGTCCCCACATTTCTAATAATCAGTAGGTTATTCAACTTCCAAACATGAAATGACAAAAGAAAAAGGTGAAATTTCTTACATTCTTTAGCCTACAGAGAGAAGAAAATGTAGCATATGAGAAAGGGAGGAATTTAACCTAGGAAACAGCACACAGAAACTTTGGACACATTATTTTAAGATACATTACAGATTAACTCCTTTGTAATATTTAATTTTGAATTTATACTCTTTAACATTGCTAGCATTGGAATATTGGAATATTTTATGTGTCTTCAAATATTGTCAGCATAATATATATCTGAGAAAAAGGATCATTTCATGTATTTCAAATCCATTTTCTTTTTGCTTTTTAATTTGTGTGAAAGTCCGACTTGAAAGTCGTACATTCTGATACGATGTGAAGACTGTCTGATGTTTTCTGTTTGTAGCTTTAGTTAATCTGCCACACCTATTTTAAAAGCATCAGAGGCCGTTTTATGAAAATAAAAGAAGTGCAATGATCTGCAAAGGGTAAAGTTAGATAGTTCAGAAGGAAATGTAGGTGACCCACTGTTCTTAAGCCTTTATGAGGTCTTTTTCCCGTGTACTTCAATCCCTTCAGGTAGCTACCTGAGGAAAGAATCAGTCCTGCTAACCATATGTTAGGGTTAGGTCAATGCACTTTTTCAGTCAAATAACTGTACATGAGGAAATATTGAGAGTGTGACAATATCATAGAGATGGCCTGTTGAGAGGTTTCAAATATAGTACTGGTCTCGCTTGAAAGGGGGAAATGGACATGTGGGCTGTAAGCAGTAAATTAGTTCGTATTGACACCTATTAGCCAAAAGGAAATAAGAATTTTTATAGTATAATAAGTGAAAATGCTTGTTTACAAGAACAAAAGGGGAATTAAAATTGAGATGTGCATTAATAAATGCATTTTTATCTTAAGTTGATTTATGTTTACTTGAATAATTTATAATTATAGTAACAAAAATTACAAGGGGCCAATATTATGGGTAACTATTTAGTAACAAGGTGGGATACTATGTGCCTAAGTGAACGTCACCAAAACATGAATAGATATGAAAATATATATGTGTATATATATGGATTGTGAATAGTCATAAATTTATAAGTCTTGTTAGAAACATATCAATGAATGCCAAAGGAAATTCATTTTGCTATTCTTTTTTCCTTAAAAAAGTTTCCACTTTATTTTTTATATGATATAATTGATAAATAAAATCATATATTGAAGTGTACAACATTCTTTTAAGATACGTTGATGTTGTGAACTGATTACTGCAACTCAGTTAGTGAATATGCCCATCACTTCACATATTTACAGCACTTCAGAATTCCCTCTGCTTAGAAACATCTTACAATAACACGTCAAAAAGATACTCAAACAGAAAGTAAATGTGCTCAGCATCTCACGCCAAGAAACAAATTAAAACAGTTCAGTGGATAAAATTCTATGTGATTAGTTGATATCTTTACACATTAATATGGTTTCAAAAATAAAATATTGACAGTGCGACACATACTGCTTTGTAACCTGTTGTTTCACTTAGCAGAGTGCATTGCACACCTTTTTACTGCTATATACTCACATCAACGTCATGGTCATTTTTAAGGAAATATATTGTTTCTTTTTATAAAAAATAGTATGATCATTCAAGATTTAAATAGTTCAATTTGTGAAATGTCAAATAAGTACTGTATGCAAAATATTTGATAATTTTTGTGTATATCTTATAAAGATAGTGCTTCAGCCTTCTATGTTGTAGTTTTAAACACTTGTTTGGTCTACCTTCTTATTTGACTCTTAATCCAATGTTCTTCCACTAGACAGCATTATCCCCAAAATAAAGGTTTTTCGTGGACCAAATGGAGGTTCCATCTTTCTCAAGGGGTTTTAAAAATAATTTTCTTCACTAAAAGATAAGATCCTAATAGCGGTGGAGAGTTAAATATCTTTGCTAGTCTTAGCTATCTAAAAGCATGTTCAAGAGAAAACTATTAGTAGATAGTTTCTTTAGATATTTAATAAGTTTAAACCTTCAAAATCTGACACAATAAGAAAATTATATACAACATAGTACACTTTAATATGTTTTTATTTACTGCATTTGATAATTTAAAACCATCTCAAATATCATTTAATTTTACCAAAATCTGTTAATACTAAATTACATGCCAGAGCACACAAGCTACTTAGTCACAGAACTGGGTATAAATAAGTTTTTTTACTCATTGATACAATGGTACCTTGTGCATGATTTGCGCTTACACTAAGAAGTACACACCCGTGCATCATGTCAGGATGAACACATGTTCTGAGACATATGTCTCTGTTACCTCCTTTCCTGTTGCTGAGATACAGTACCTGACACCACAGTTTAAAGAAGAGCAGGTGTAATTTGGCTCATGATCTCAGGGAATTCAATCCATGATAAACTGACTCCAAGGCAGAAACGGCATCACAGTGGCAGGAAACTGGGCAGGGGAACAGTGCCAAGGAAGAAAGACCAGAGATAATATGTAGAACCCAAGATAACACCCTAACATTCACCCAAGACACATTCAAAAGTGTACTTTAATGACCCTTTGGACAGCTCCTAAGCCAATCAAATTCACACTATTGTTTCACTACCATTGTGGTGATAGACACTTTGCTGTGTGAACATTGTACAGTGCACTTACAAAAACTAGGAGAGCTATGACAACACAGGGCTATAATCTTATGGGACTGCAATTGTATGTACAGTCTTTCATGCACCAAAAAGTCGGTATGTGTCACATGACTGAATTTGTGTACTTAACGTTTTGAAATTAAGTTTATTATATAAAAATTTGATTATAATTTATATAAAAGATGCAGAAAAAGGAAAACTCAAAGGAATAAATACTGAGTAGATTAAAGTACTGAAGCAAAACATTCAGTCTAGACTTTATTAGCAGCTGAATTTGAGAAGGAGGATACATCAAATGACAGGTACTGTCTCCGAGGGACTGTGTTAGGTAGTCTGCCTAAACCCTATCATTTAATTTTCACAAAAAGCCTTGCAAGGTAAATATAATCACAGTTTTATGCACAGAGAAACAGACTCAAAGAGATTAAATTAGGTATCAGTTATTCCTCCTCAATCTGTACAAATCCTCATCGCTAGTAAGTAGCAAAATTGAAATTTGAATTTAAGTTTTTTGAAGTGCAGAGAGGGAGAAAAGTTTGGTGCTTATGAAGTTTTCACAAGTTCTCTATCTAATCAAACTGTGCAAAAGAGCAGTACCATTTTAGTCCTGATAAAATATTTTAAACTGATAGCCTTATTTTAATCTTATAAATATATCTGCTCTTACTTTGATGCTACTTTGGTTAGTAAAGTGACTATTCCTTAAATGCGTTACTGTTTTCCAGTAATATTTTTCAAGGATGCCTCCTTTCACTACTACTATCAACATCATACTGTAAATCCTCCCTAACACAGTAAGAGGAAAGCAAAAAGGAAATGAATACAGATTGGGAACAAAATTGATAAATATCTTTATTCACTAATAACTTGAATCATCAATGTAGAAAATCTGAAACAATCTGATTAAAAACCTCCTGGAACTAATAAATGATTATATTAATATTGCAGAATGTAAGGCCAATGTACAAAAGTAAAGTACTTTTTTCTATATAACAATGAGCAAGTGGAATTTGAGATTAGAACACCCAAAATGAAATGCTCAGATATAAACCCAAGAAAACCAACATGAAATGTTTATAAAGTTAAGCCTAGATTCTAAAGAGAAATCAAGTAAATGGAAAGATCTATATTTGTGGCAAGAAGACTATTGCCAAGATGTCAAGTCTTCCCAACTTTGCCTAGAGGTTCAATAAAATCCGAATAAAAATCCTATAAATTGCTTTGTTAGTAGTAACACATTCATTTCAGGGTATAAGTGAAGAGGCAAGAAACTTAGGAAACAGCCAGTAGACTATTGAATAGACAGTGGCTGGTATTACTCAACTTGAAAGCTTTTATAAAGCTAGAGTCATCAAGACAGTGTGGCATCAGTGAAAGGAAAAACATACAACAGTGGAATAGAGATTGAGGAATAGATCTACATCACGCTGTAGTCCACTGATCTTGGACAAAGTAATGAAGACAATGTATGGAGTAAAGACTGTTGATTTTTAGCAAGTGATGCTGGACAACTAGAGATTCATGTGCAAAAAACTCAATTGAAATGCATTCTTGCACCCTTCATCAAATAATTAAAAATTCTTCGGAGACCTAAATGTAAGATAGAGACGACAAAACTCCTACAATACAAGTAAGACAAATTGTAAATAACCTTGTGTATGGTAGCATAGCACCAAAGGTATGATTCATGAAAAAGAATAAGTATTTTTTTGTGCTGCGAATCAAACTCAGGACCTTGGGCTTGCCAGGCAGGCACTTATATCCCCAGCTTTCAAAATATAGTAAAGAAAGACTTGATTAAAACCAGAAACTTTTGTATTGTTAGAGACAATATCAAAATAATGAGATAAGGCACAGACCTGAGAAAATACTTGCAGAAAACATATGTATTATTCAAAATATATGAAAAGAATTATTAAAATCTCAAAATAAGAGAATTGAACATACCTGATTCAAGAATTGGCAGAAACCCTTACCACATACTTCATCCACAGTGGACCCAAGCATCATGTGTGATATGAGGCAATTGCAAATTAAAATAATAATAAGATACCCCGTACATCTATGAAAATAACACACATCTCAAATACTGACAATGCCCGTGGCCGATATAGATGTGGAACAAAAGGAACTTTCATTCTTTGCTTGTGGAGATGTGAAATAGTGCAGAAACTTCAGAGAATATTTCAGCAGTTTCTTACAAGTGAAACATACTTTTACCCTGTGATCAGAAATCATACTTTTTGATAACATACTCTACGATAAACATATCCACACACGAAACCCTCTGAGGGTTGTTTATAGCAGCATTATTCAGAATTGCTAAAATTTGGAGGCAGTCTAGATGTCTTTTCGTGAGTAATGGATACATAAATAGCGGTAACATCTAAACTGTGGAATACCACTCGGCACTAACAGGAAATGAGCTGAAGATCTTGGTGGGCTGAAGCAAGCTGCATTTATAGGCTCCTCCAGGAGATTTTCAGACCAATGAGTGTGTCACTGCACGGAGAGACAGTGGCTGTCAAAAAATGCTGGAGGACAGCTTGAGTGAACCAGAGGCCAGCTGAAGCCCAGAAGGAATGGCTTATAATAGAATAATAGGGCAACCAGCACCAAACACAAGTAAGTTTGGTGACAACTTGGGGGAGGGTAACCTCTCTTTCAATGGGCTGAGGGAGGGACTCCACCATACCTCTGTTAATGCAGAACTTGCTGCTCCACAAATATGCACTCTGAGAAGGGTGAATTGAGATTTTTGAAGTAACCAGCATGGGAGAAGAAAATCCAAGAGTTTCCCAGCAGATTTAGACAGTGCTGTGATGGGGAGCCACTTAATGAATGTCCCAGTGTGTGAGTTGCCTGCACGGGAGAATAGAAGCCCCCATAGTTTTGTATCTCTAAGACACAATAGCTGCTTTCTCGAGTGACTCAGAGGGTTCTTACCTTGAGTCCACTGAACCAGGAGAAGGATGATTATGGCACAGTGGCAAATGGTGGCTGCCTAATGGTAGGGAGCACATTCCACTGAGTGGAGCAAAGAAAAATCAATGCAGAACAAATTGTAGACCTACTTATAGGACCTGAAACTTTGAAACTACTAGATGAAAACAGAGAGGAAGCATGGGCACAGGTTACAGCATCCTAAATAGCACCCTAAAAGCTCAGGAAACAGGGGTAGAGCCTACAAAGTGGATTAAAAAAATTAAAATGCTTCTGTACAACAAAGAATACAGAGTGGAAGAAAAATTTTGTCAGCTATTCTCTGACAAAGGATTAATATCCAAAATATATAAATATCTCAAAAATCTCAATGCCAAAAACCAAATAACCTAATAACTGGATAAAGGAACTGAATGGATACTTCTCAAAGGAAGAAGTACATATGACCATAAATATACCAAAAAAAGCTTAAAATCTTTAGCTATCAGGGAAAACCAAATTAAAACTGCATTCCATTTCACCCCAGTGAGAATGGCTATAATTAAGAATATATAAAAATGCAGCAAATGCTGGCAAAAATGTAACCTAAAAGGAATTCTTCTACACTGTTGGTAGGGGTACAGTTTAGCACAGTCACTATAAATATCAGTACGCTTGTTCCTGTAGAATCTACAAACAGAAATACCATATGATCCAGCTTTCTCAATACTCTATCTTAGGATATACCTGAAAAAATTAAAGTTATTTCTAAGGGTATCCAAATATCCATGATTATTACATCACCATTCACAACACTTAAGCTGTGGAGTCAGCTTAGGTGCCTATAAATAAGTGAACAAAATGTACAATGAAATGTTAACCTTAAAGAACAAAATCGTGTGATTTGCAAGAAAATGGATGGAACTGGAGATTATTATGTTAAGTGAAATAAGCCAGATTCAGAAATGTACCTTGTATTTTCTGTTGTATTTTGATGGTAGGTGGAAAAGATGATGTTAACAAGAAGACTACTAGAAAACAGCAAAAGAAGGACGATGAGGATAAGACAGGGATAGGATCAAAGTATATTATGCACATGTATGGAGGTACTCTCACAATGTACTCTCATATTCCATATAACTAATATATTGTAATAGAAAATATTTTAAAATTGAGTTATCAAATTTTGTGAAGACTTGGGAGAGATTTAATTGCATGTCACGAAGTCAAAGGACTCATCCTGAAAAATGACTTAATGTATGACTGCGGTTACATGACCTCTGTATTCCTGCTATTTAAAGAAAAATGTGTGAAGCAACAGGACGAGTGATTATCAGTAGTTGAAGGTGATGGGGGAATAAGGTAAGCGCTAGCAGTATTTAGGTCACTGAAACTGCTATGCACCTTATTATAACTGTGGATATTTGTCTTATGTTTGTCAAAACCCATGAAACCCACAGTACCAAGAGCAAATCTTAACCTGAACGTGGACTTAAGGCAGTAATGACATGTCGGTACAGGCTCTTTGACTGTTACACATGTGATTGTGTGGTGTGGGCTGTCGATACTGTGGGAGGTTGTAGGTACAAGAAGTATATGGTAACTCGATTTTCTTATGAATTATACTCTGAATCTAAAACTACTCTGTCAAACAAAGCTTATTTTTAAAGGTAAAAGAATGAAGAAAAAGAGCAACTGTAGACCAGATTATTCTAATAAAAGAGTTTATGGAGAAAAGTGGTAAAGATGAACATAAAAAGATTAAGTGTAGAGAATCTGAGCAGATGGAGGGAGCTAAGAGAGGGCATGAAATGCAAAGCAGTGTTCAGAGAAGGATAAATTCACAATGCAGGATCAAGAATATGGAAGCGGTGACTATGATAAACAGGGTTATGGTAGGAATTCAGGTACTTTTCCTCCTGGGGCAAAGATAAATGAGGCCGCTGCAGTGGGAGCCAGGGGCTGGCCCAAAGCACCACGAATGGACTTCGGCCAGAGGCCAACTGGGTCCTGTGACTCAATTGGTGGGTGACTCTGGGGTATCTAACAGTCAGCTGGTGAGTGGGTATTTGCAAATACAAAATACAATGACCATTATTCCAGGAAGGAAGGTCTCTTTCTCTCTCTCTCTCTCTCTCTCTCTCTCTCTCTCTCTCTCTCTCTGCTATCTGCCAACCTGCATAAGCTGCTAATGATGAGTCTGTACTGTGTGGGCGTGTCAGCCCTAGCACAGTGGGCGCAGCGGGTTAAAATCTTCAGGCTTATGTGGAGTCTTTTAGATTTTTCTTTTTGACAGCATCAGAATAGCACAAAGCAGGGAAATTTCATGGAGGTTTTCCCCAAAGAATTATGGTTTCGCAGTAGCGCTGATTTATCATCTGGGAGACCAGTTCATAAAATAAAAATGTAATAAAACATAATGGGGAATGGTTCTTCCCCTCATCCCCCCACATAGCTTTTATTAACATTAATGGGAATTGTACGTGATTTTGGAAAGGGAAGGCCCTCTGATATATCCAGAGGCTTTATATTTAGAATGATTCAATGAAAGGGTCCCATGTGCTTTATTCAAGCACAATATAGAATTAAGGGAGAGACACAGGGCCTGTCTTTGGAGAATACTCTGCTTTTCGTTGATGTAATTTGATTTATTTTCCCATTCAGAAGTGTGAGGCCAGAGCAGGGGAGCTAGGAGGCACAGGGGAGGAGGGTGCTGCTTGATTACCAGAGCTTAATGTGCTGTGAATAAGTTCACTGTGTAATAATTTCAAAGCACACCCTTTTCAAAGGGATCTATTTTTTCTTGAGGTAGCATTTCACATGGTACATTTTATTCTATCTCCAATTGTGAAAACATTAAAAAAAGAATCTCAGAGGGAAAAACAAGTAATGATCTCTCTTGAATTGGACTTTCAAGTCTCCCTGGAAAGGAAGTGCCTTTAGCATCTGCTTTTTCTTACATGGTGATGTCCTGGAGGTTGTGAGTGTTACCAAGTAGCTACACTATTGTTTTTATAATACATAGTATAATATATATATATATATATATTATATGCTATGTAATGGTATAATATATTATATACTATGTAATGGTATAATATATATTATATACAATGTAATAATATTTATGTATCACAGTTTATGGTATAATGTTTGAAAAACAAGGTATGAAGGAAAAAACACTATTACCTCATCATCTGAAAATATTACTCTCTTACAATATTGTGACAAAATGTTCATGTATATTTTATGAAACCAACTGATGTTATATAAAACTTTTTACAACATCTAATATTCATTTTAGTATGATTATTTCTGCATGTCTTTATATAGTCTTTGAAATCATGGTTTAAATACCTAAATAGTTATCCATACATTTAACCATCCTGCTTTGAGACATTTACATTGCTTCTTGATTTTTTCCATCAGCCAAAAGAATATTTTTGCATAAATTTGTTACATGCAATTAACACTAGGTATAAGTTAAACAGTATTTCCTATGTTTGTGGTTAAAACTCATGTGTTGCTATTTTAACTTTCACTAATTTGATTAGCAAGTGAACTGTTATTGAAATGTTTGTCTGGCTATGCAGTCATTATTTGGTGACCAGAAAGCACAATATTTCATAATAGCACATAAATCTTTATAATTCTCTGGGATTCATTTGAGGCTGTATTTAAATGTCAGCTGTGAATAAATGTTCCAGGGATGGAAGTTATAGAGTTTTTTAGAGAGATTTTAGGTTTTGTCAAGACACATAATTACTCATGGATTAAGAAAGAAAATTCAGTGTCCATGTCTTGAAATGTCTTTAACGGATACACTAGGGTCATAGCCTGTCTTCTAAGCCATTGGAAGGAAGTATATTGATAGGGAGTTTGAGGCTGCTGTGGGCCTCGTACGTCTTGCAGAGTGAGCTGTGGAGCTTCTGTGGGAGGTACCTGAGTGACAATGTCTCTGCATTTAACTGAGCAAAAGCTGCTGAAAAGTTTAGGCAAATTTATATTACAGTGAGTGTTACTTCTTGACACATGGAGCAAGATGGGTTTTCTAAAAAGCTTTCTAAATTTTCTTCTTTACTGCATTTCCTATTTTTATACTATTTTAGCAGTAAATTCTAAACTCACAGAGATCCCCAAAGAGCTTTAGAATATTCTACTCTGGTGAGCTTTGCCCAAGTGTAGACTCAATGCTGAGTGTGGAATTTCTGGGTCAGAATCTTTTGAGCATGAAATGAATTTATAGCTTGGCATTTTCATTACCTTCTTGTTACTCTGATTACAAAGAAAATGCATATACTGCCATATGTAACAGCCAATGGCAGTTATGGGTTTAAGAATCTTAACCTTGAAAATTGTAAGAAAGTTTAAGGGTTTTCCAATCTTAATCCTTGCAGTATCATAGGCATGCAAGACTCTGAGTCTGATATGCAGCCAGCTATTTCCCAAAGTATCTTGGTAGGACAATTCTTCATTTATAGGAATACTTTATATATAACAAGATTTCTGGAAGTGTGAGACTTTTAACAACCATGGGACTTTAAGTGTGACAACTTTCCAAAGCATATGTTTGGGGCTCTGGCTCACAGCCTTTCAAAAGGTGAAGGGGTATGGAAGGAAAATAAAACTGACGGACACACCTTTCCTTTCAAGGAGATGTTATGAGGCAAGGCCCACCCCTGTGGTACAGAACAGGACATGGGAAAAACCAGGGAAGGTCAGGCAGGGTCTGCAGAGCAGGAGAGAGTGAGGCACTGAAGTTCAGTTTGCTCTTCAAAATAAAATCTTTTGTTTCTTCTTTTTCCCTTTTATAGTATAACCAGCTATTTTAAAGTGACTTCATATAAAAGCATAAAAAAGAGCAACATCAATTCAAAAGCCATCGTTTTCACTTGTGCAGCTACATATTTCCTGGTATTTACTTCATGTCTCTAAAAACGTGTGTCCCATTCTATCTCGATATGATTTTGAAATTTTGCACCTTTTTTGTGATATAGTAAAATTTATCTTATTATATCATTGAATGCTATCCCTGCTTGATATAGTCATTAATTAAATTTCCTTTATTAATATTTTTTTCTTCTAAAGAAAATCTTTAAATCTGTTCTTATTAGCACTGCTTCCATTAAAGTGTGGTGGCTGTCAATTTTTCAAATGTATAAAAAATTTCTCCTATGATACCATCGCTGGTCCTGTTCTCTGAATTGGTTGAATTTTGCCTGTTGACTCTTTTCCTTTTAATTTCAGTGGGATTTGGTGATGGTGCTAGAAGAAGGTGAGAATTCATGTTTCTACCATCCACATGCAGTGGTGTTGGTGAGTGCCTGTAAAGACCAATGTAGACGGGAAGCGCTGGAGAGGGAGCGATAGCAGACACTAGCTTTGTGGGGAGAGGCAGGATGAGAAGATGCAACAGGGACCAAGGCACAAGGGAGGAAAGGACCAGCCTCCCCTGGAGTGGTGGGGAGGAGAGCTTCAGAGAGGTCACATCAGTAGCCTGTATAAGCAGCTTCCCACAGGGAGGCTCCTTAGTGACCCAGTAAAATGCGAGAAGCCAGGGGTGGCTTTTATCAAAAATAGAAACCATTTATTAGAAGTGTCACCAGATGAGGAAGTGGGTAGCTGAGTGGAGGGTGAGAAGTAAGCTTTAAAAAAGTCTCTAAATAAAACTCTCTCTCTCTGTGTCTCTCTCTCTCTGTCTCTCTGTCTCTCTGTCTCTGTCTCTGTCTCTCTCTGTCTCTGTCTCTCGCCCCCTTCTCTCTTCTCTCTCAGCTGTTGGTTTAGGCAGAGCCATGCCACGATCAAGATTGTTTGAATAATTATCAAGATTGTTTGATTGGCTTTCAAATTTGTGCCCTCAACTCTAAGGAGTATATTGTTATCTCAGAAACAGTTCATTTGACCCACAGTGCTGAAGCCGTTTTCCTGGGAAACTCCTTCTCTGTGGTACATCCTGGCTGTGCTGCAGGAGAGGCCCCTCCTCCGCCCCGCACTGATGAGCCTGCAGCCCCACCGCCTTCCTTTCCACGGAGGAGGGCAGTAGAGACCCACAAATCAGTTGCGTTGCAAACTATATCCTTTTCCACCTCCATGCTCTATTTGCCCTCTTTTCCTGAGTTCCCACTCTTGCCTAATTTTAGCATCCATTCTCTGGAGAATAATTGCATCTCTTGGGAAGTTCTCCATGTCTGTGACTGTGCACCTTTGTATTTAAGAAGTTGAGTGTCACAAAAACAGAATGAAAAGGTGGAAAGCCACCTTTGTAGCTCTCACATTCCTAAAAACCACAAGGGTAATGTGATGGTCCTAGGTTTTAAATTGGTTAACAATAGATCTGGAGTTAGAATCCATACCTCTAACCTCGGTAGTTTTTGTTGTATAATTTTGTTTTCTTTTTGCTAGCTGACATGCACAATGTTTGTTTTTACCAATTAAGTTCTATTCTTTATCATGAACAGTTTTTAAATTGTTGATATTTCTAAACCATTTCAAGTTGTACTTATATTGAAATAGGATATTTTTCCTCTTTATCAGAGTATTTTTCTTAACATTTGTGACATATTATATCTTTTGCTAACCTCTGCTAAGTTAGGCAAGAAAAGGGACATAAAAACAAAATGTCCACTTAAAGAGAAAATCTATAAACAATAGCAAATGAGTTAAAATAGCATAAGATCATAGGAGAAGCAATATTATGCAGTTGGTTTTATCTTTTGCTAGATACACAATGTACTCTAAGCTTGGAAAGAATTTGCTGAAGGGCCACATGAATATTTGACAAACATCTTGGAAGGTGAGTTGATTTGGTTGTTTGAGTGAAAGGTAGATTCGGGTGGAAGCGGTTCCTCCAAGTTGTTGACACTCTGCTGTGTCAGGCACCAGCCTAGAGGAGGCAGAGAGGCGCTTACTCTGGAGTTCAGAATCTAATCAGGCACTGGGGTCTGCGCTGTACTTCATCAGAGCTTCCAGAGTTGGCAAAGCATGTTGGAAATGAAATGAGCAATGAGGACATAACCACAGCTAGTTGATTACATATTTACTGTGTTCCCTGTAGTTATCTGTATTATAGATATAGAAGTCCCCAGCAGCCTATGGAAAGAGTGTTTATGCAGGTGAGTAAATCTGAGGTTTCGAACTGCAGTTTGGATCTTATGATACATAGCAGAAGAATCCACGTACCTACACCAAGACCTTATCCTTAAATTGGTTCTGACATCAGGAATCTGCCACAGAGACCCTTTTCCTTTCCTTATATGTAAGTATTTTGTCATTGTAATTTTGTTACAGGATCTTAAATTATTTGAAGGAATTACCTGCAATCCAGTGCTGTACTAGAAACACAAGTGACTATCTGTTATGAAGAAAGATGAAATACTGATACTTGTGGTTGTGATTCTAGTTACCTCAAATTGTCAAGTATGACTAGTGCATGGCTAGGATTGAGAACTCCTGGACTAGAGGGACAAATGGACAATTCTGAGCTCCTATGTTTCCCTCCTGGCTAGGTCAGTGTTGGGTCCCAGGTGTGAGACTTGTTCTCCCATGCTTGCATGAGAGTCTCTCTAGCAGGTGAAGCCAATGAGCAGTAACAAGCATTACTGACAAGGTGTGGGGAGGGAGCCCCAGAAAATATGTGCACAATAGCCGGACTAGCTAGAGAACAAAAGTGTAGGGTGGAGATATGCTTGGAAAGGAGACTTAAATCTACATTTCTTGTGTCAGCTTCTGGGTACTCTGAGAGCACCCCAAGAAGTGAAGAAACACTGCCTGTCACTGCTCAGGCCCCTGGCTGTGCTTGGACCCTGTTTCTGAGAGCAATCTGATTAAGTGCCCTGTGAATGATTAGGCTGGGCTGTAGATGGTCGGTACAAAAAGGCTGAGCTCAGGGTTTCGCTGTTCATAAATCTATTTGAAATGGAACAGAAGAGACATAACTAAAGCCAAGGGAACAAGCCAGATAAGCCTTCAAGGCCTATTGCAGACCTCTGACTGTGTGAATTAGAACGATCACATCCAGGCTACTCAGCACATCATGGGATGCCGTGTGTGTGTTTATTGGACAACAAGGCCTAATTGTCACTCTCAGGAATTCCCTAATAATGCAGAGACATGCTGTCAGGGCCTCAGAATCCATGTTCCAAGAAGGGAGATAGGGCTAAATGAATATGAGACCTTATGCTCTGGTTTCTGCTTTCCATCATTGAAGGAGTAAGAGGAGGTCCAAGGCTCATCCGAAGGCTGAGCAAGTTCACAGGTGAGTGCAGGAGAATGAATGAGGTCCTCCAGCAGCATCTCCACCCCAGGTGAAGTGCAGAGCAGTGGAAGAGTAGCACAGGCTTCGTGGAAAGTCTTCATCAGCTACGATGTGGACCCTGCATTCTTCTGCCCAGAGTGTGCTGCATTTTCCAGACTACACCCCCTACCTCTGCAAATGTTTTTCTGACCTTAGTTCTGCTGTGACTGCACTCTACCACCTCTGGACCATCTCTGGTCCCTGGTGCCCTGTCAGGAACTTACACACACTTTCTCTGGGAGCAGCTACAATGCTGCTCTTGCTGGAGCTTGTGTGCCCTGATGGTGGTGAGTGGGTGGTGTGCCTATAATGGGTCTTTAGAAAAGAATGCATTCATTTCTCTGCGGATTTTTTTTAAAGGCTTTGGGACATGACTGAGGGAATGGCTAATTACTATTTATGACTGTTTCATTCAGAGCTAATTGCCGGAGCTGCTGCAGACACTGAGGCCTTCACCATGGCTCTGGACTAAATGTGCAAACAGTAATAAAATGGTCGGTGGGGGCCGGCTCTCTGCACACCAGTCCTGAGGGAGTCTGTGTGCCTGTGTATATCCATGTCAGTAGCGCGCACACATACACACACACACACACACACACACACACACACACACGGCAGTTTTTAAATCAGGAGGTAATTTTTGAAACGCTTTCCCTCTCCTAACTCTGAAATGTATGTTATGATCAAATTGACCACGTGTCAGTAACAATGCTGGATTTATTTGAGAAATGAAAAAACAAAGGATTTCATGCCTTTGTGTCTGTCTTTGTTTTTTCATGAGCAAACAGAATGAGCAAGGACAGGGAATAGTGGGGAATGGTTAGATGGAGTCACTGCCATTTGATTAAAGGAACAGAAAAGGAGAAATATTTCATGGGGATAAAAGGGGTTTCTCCCACTTAAGACCTTGGCTTCTCTCTAATTGATTTTCCTACTTAACGTGAACTCAAGACAGCCACAATTTATATGGGGTGCATTCATGGATATGCTGCAGGCAGGGCTGCATACATCTGGCAAGCAGCTTTTGGTCTGGACCATGAAAAATGCTCCCAATATGTGCCCAACCCCCAACCTCTGCAAGCCTGGGGTGTGGAAACTGCAGACTGGGATGGCAGAGCAGGCTGATCCAGGCCCTGCTGGCCTGGAGGTCAAAAATCAACCCACAGTCAGTGACACAGGCTCAGCCAGGCCATTGCCCTCTGTGGCCACCACTGAGCACCAAGGGCAGAGTGACTTTCTTTTTCTATCATTTTTTCTTTTTCTTTTTGTACAGGAAAAGAAAAGAATATTAAACAAGGATATATGCAAGAGTCTCATTAGCTGATGGCTAGTTTAATATCTGTGATAATATTTGTTTAGTGGTGAGATCTGCAGATAAAAAGGATCTAACAGGATGAATTCATAAGAAAATAATTGATGAGAACCTGTCTTTTCCTGACTTGGCAGGTAAGTTGGACCCTGGTTAGGCTTTTAGACAGCCTGGGAGAGCATATCTGCAGGATTATCCAGAGGGTCAGGACATGACGGTGGCAGGGAGTAAAAGCAGAAGAGGAGGGCACCCAGGAGGACGAGGGTTCTGGAGACTCAGAAGTTTTCAGACACAGTCTTAGAAAAAGCTGGATCTGGTCCCTGGGAAGAGGAATGTCTTTGGGGTACAACTCGAGGACTAGGTCCTAAACTCCCAGCCTGATAAAGTTCTTCTAAGGAGACTTGAGAGGCTTGGCCATGGGCACTCAGAGGCAATTATGAAAAAGAGATGCAGGGAGGAGGGGATCTCTGACTCACTGCAAGGTGAGGCAAAGGCCATGTCCAGTTTTGGTGATCAAGAAGAAGCTTTTATTTTATCATTTTTGTCCCAGTATTGGGTCTTTGTGTTGAACTATGTTCCCCTGTCCTTTGATTTTTGTTTTGAGATAGTGTCTCAGTAAGTTATCCACTCTGAGCTTGAATTTGTGCTCCTCCTGCCTCAGCCTCCCAGAGTGCTGAGATTATAGGCATGTGCCACCATTCTTGACTAAAGGAAGCATTCTTAAAACCAAAAATGATTGAATTTCTTATCAGTGAGACAGAGCTTTGTGTTAGAGATAAATTATTTAGAAAATAAAATAATATGATACTCTTTGCATCTGAGTGTGGTAGATTAAAATCCCTACCTTTTTGCCTGCATTTAAAATTTAAATGATAATAACAAGCTAAGATACAGATGTGGTTTAGGGTCACATATGAACTAAAACAATGCTTTTTTGTGTCGGTCAGGTTCCTGAAATGACTACTCATTTTTGAAAGATGATTTTTTTACTCTTATGTAACTCACTGTTGTAGTCAGGGGTTGCAAGGAGAAAAATTACATACAGGTCACATAATTTATAGTTTTATTTATTATGGTCACCCAAGGAGTCAAATACAAAGAAAGTGCAAGAAATCTGTCCACAACACTAAAGAACCAGAAAATCCAGCCAAGGGCCCGGATCCCATGACAATAATCTGCATTAGTTTAGCTGAAAACCTAGAGCCCAGGACAATGACTCATGCAAATCTATTTCATGGATCTGCACTGGGAAGACCTGAAGGTCAGTGGTGGAAGCTAGAAAGTCTATGCCAGAGGGGTGAAGGGTCTGTGTCAGTAGATTAGGGTTCTGCAGTGTAGCCAAGAAGTGATGCTCAAAATAAAGACCACGGCTCCCCTGAAATTTACCACAGCCATCCTCAGAGACAATGAGATCCTGAGCTCCTCTGACAAGAACAGTCGAATTTGTATCAGGAAGCCAATGTGACAAGCTTCTCCTGGAGATTAAACAGCAGATCTCCTCCCCCCAGAACCAGGAAGCAATGCTTAGAGTAAGGACCGGAACTCCCCCAAAGTGAACCTCAGCCATTCTCAGCAACAAGGTTCTGAGCTGCTCCATTGCTAACAGCTGAGTTCCTATCAGGGAGCCAGCATGACAAGCTCTTCCAGGAGAACCAACAGCTCAAAAAGGACCAACAGCTCCTAATAACAGCACTCATGTAGGAGAACCTATAGTGCTTCTTTTCCTCTCCAGGTCTCCTTTTTATGCTGTAACTTTCCTAAGGTGGGCCATCCACTTTCAGCACCACACTGACCCAGTTCAGCGGGCATTTAAATTGACCACCAGGTTGGAATCCTCCACACAC
Organism: Cavia porcellus; assembly: GCF_034190915.1. Classification (NCBI taxonomy): domain Eukaryota; kingdom Metazoa; phylum Chordata; class Mammalia; order Rodentia; family Caviidae; genus Cavia; species Cavia porcellus. Next base: position 26,946,089 of record NW_026947496.1, on the reverse strand, counting down.
TCCTTGAATTGTTGTGGATTCTATATAAGGTGGAAGGATTGTAAAAATAAGTAAACATAGTTCTGACTCACCTTCAGGTTACTGGGAAGACAGAGACATGACTAGAACATAGAAACGTGATGCTACATGGCCAAAGCTTCTGAGCTGAAGGCTTTTCCTTTTCATTTTAGTTTCTATCAGCATCTGAGTTGAAAATATCCTTACATGCGCCTTTATCTTAAAGATTAGGGTCTATCAAGATTATTTCAGAGCATTATGTTTATAGCTTTATAAATTATATGCCAAAATGCTTTATTATTATTTGTAAGTTGGCCCTGGGAAAGGGTGAGATTATTTTGCTACAAGAATGTGTCAAAAATGAGTAAAAGAGGATAGAAATGTGGTATTTTACTGTCCTGTATTCTAGACGTTTGTAACCAAGTATCAGGGAAGACATGCTACCCTCAGGTCCTATAGGAAAGATCTGCCCAGGCCTGTTCTGCAACTAGTGCTAGATCCTTGGCTTGTGGCAATGAATGTAGTCTTCACATAGTGTTTTGCTTGTGACACTAGTCAGAAGTGCAGTATTCATATAGGATAAAGGTTCATGTTTGCATCTTCAGGGACACTGTCCTCAAAGGATTCCCATTCGAGCGTTCTGGGGTTAGGGTTTTAACATACGAGTTGTCTTTGGAGGCATAATTCAACCCATAACAAAGCACAACTTTTGTTTCCTATAACTTGGAAATCTTTTCTTTGAAAGATTATCTTTGAATTGGTTCACCATTGTCATCAGTGTATTTCCATTTATGCCCTCTTTCTCTTAGTGATGCCTGCCTAGTAGTCTTTACAGGGAGATTTTTTAAATGCCAACTCTGTAAGATCCTGGGCTCTTTTGGTAGAAATTGTGTCATTTCCTATTTCTTAACTCTCACCTGTCCACCCGTGGTGACTCAGCATGCCCGTGTCATTGGCCAGGGCAGTGTATGAGAGACTGCATGAGAAGATGCCTGAGTTTCATGAATCATGAGAATTGGGATGGGCCTTCCATACACGTGAAAGAAAAAATTAGATGCTGCTGCTCCCTGGTCTCTGTACTTAGATCTACAGAGGGTAGAACAGTCAAACACAAATATTCCATGGATGATAATAATATTTGGTTGTTCCCATAACAGATTTATTGAATTCTATGATTTTGGGAAAGATAATAAATCAGTTGCTTACAACTCACAATATTGCTGTGTATCTGCACGCCGAAATTGTATTGCAAACTAATCCAAGGCCATAGAATTCGTGCTCTCCTTTATTGCTTACTGAAGATGCTTAGTAGAGCTACCTGTATGACATGGGTGTTCATGGACTGGTTAGGGATATTTTTGAGTTTGAGTGTTTGATCTCTGATTCAGATTTTTTTTTGAGGTTCTATTTTATTTTAATAAATGTTGTTAGTGGCTAATTTACCAAAAGATAGTATAACCACAAATAAACAATATTATGGACAAATACAATTTAAAATCTAATCAAGATATATGGTAAATTTTTGATGTCTGTTTTGCCTCTTAAAAATGTATTCCAAGTGGAAATGGGCCTGTGCCTACCTCTCTGGAGAGGTATAGACAAGCAGTGTTCCCCACGCAATCTCAGATGAGCTCTCTGCACAGTGTGCTGGTACTGAGTCAAATATGTTGAGACCAAAACAATGATTTAGTCTTTAGTTAAAAGCAGGAACTCTATCTTTGTATGTGCAATATTGGGGTTCTCAACCTCAGAGAAAGTCCTGGGGTGTGTTTCTGCCCTTTGGTCTCTCTCCCACTCGCCTCATCCCACTCTGGCCCCAGTGTCGTTTCTGTGAAGGAAGAATGAGAATGGGAGCATTTGTGTGTATCAGCAACTTTCATAACAACTCTGAAGACTTACATGTCTTAGCAAAATCTCTTAAATTCTATCATTTTTGAATCTCAGCAGCTCTATTAGATAAGAAGGCCTGTTAGCATATCACAGTTGATGGATGAGGAAATAGAGGTCAAGAGAGAATATGTTTGTGCAAGTAGAGATGGCAGCTTGGTTAAAACACGGCTAAGGCCAGAAGCCAGGGTTCCTGACTATGTGAAAACAATGAATAGTTTTCAATAGGAATCATATAACCCTGGGAGGGGTGGGATGCAAGGAAAATTTTAGAATAGAGAAACAAGAGTGTATGGTTTTGGGGAAAAGAAATCACTTTTTTTCCTTATTTGATATGTCTTTCATTGAACTAGTGACATTTCAATAACTGCGTCTGTGAAGTTTTTGTATTTTGCAAAATGAGGCATGTCCAAGAATGAAGGGTAAATATCGATAGACGCAGACTCCTTCGCCAGTTCTGCTGTCTCCACTCGGCCTATTTGGAGTGTCAGAGCTGAGACACACTGATTCAGTTTATCAGGATGGCATTTATACTGAGATAAACAAGTGCATTTCTTTTTTCAGTCTGAGTTTTTAAACTATCATCACAAATAGCACTTTATAGCTAATAAAGACATAAAGACTTAAAATCTGCAGGAAGTTACCTATTGAAAAAACCAAGGAGCCAATCCAAACAAAAATGAGCCATAAGCCTGAACTCTTTCTCCTCCTGCTGCCTCCCACCCCTAAGCCCCTCTGATTTTTCTGGTTTATTTTAAGCTCTTACAGAACAAAACCCCGACTGTTCCTTAACAAGTGAGAATGACTTGCCCAGGCACACAATAAAACATTTGTGACAAGAGAGCGTGCACACCCTTAATCCAGCTCTTGCTCAACAAAAGTACTCTCCGGCTGGCTGACTCAACAAATGGCCCTCTGTCTCTGCTCCTCGCCAGGGCTGAATGCCAATTGTCTTCAGTCTGATTGCACCCTGAACCCCGGTCCCCTCATGGGTGGATGAGAGTGCCACCCAGAATCCCAGGACTCATTAGGCTGAGCTACCTTGCAAGGACTTAATTTTAAACCAGATTTCCTTAATCCTCTATTTTGTGAATAATGTAAACATGGCCTTATTTGTTTTGCTTTTCCCCAAGCCCTCATATGCCCACTCCCCATGATTCCCTTTCCCAAAGCAGTTGTTTCTGTTACCTGGAAAGGCCAGGATTCCTTTGACAAAGATGTCATTAGTGTGAGACAGCCTGACCTATATCCACCCACTGAATGGTGTACCAAAATGCACATCGCTGACATGAAACAAAATACTGGGTCACAAACAAACAAACAAACAAACTACAAGAATGCCTGGGAGAGGAGAAAATTGAAAATGATTGTGACTAAGAGACATCCCCTTTAACAGGACAATGAGGATAGACCCTTGCCTCCCAGATCTAAACCGGGTCATCTCTGTCCTTGGAGCAGGACCATCCTCTACGCTTGTCTATTGTGAAAATGAAAAGTATTTATTTCTATTTGTGAAAGCAATATGTTTACATAAAAAGAAACTATGAAAAATGTGAACCCCCCCCCAAATTTGGGAGTATACTTATTCAAGATGTCTCTGCCTCTGTGTCTCTCTGTGTCTCTGTCTCTTTCTCACACACATACGCTACATTTTATTTGGTAAACTGAGTATAATTCTTTAACATATATTTGGAACCTCTATTATTAGTAGCAAACACTACTTTACTACTTAGACGCAATTTGATATGGACATATGAGTAACTACTTATTTTGCTGAAAAACACGTTGGTGCTCTTGTCTGGGGGAAAGCTTAAGGAAGGGCTGTGGGGTTGTAAAGCTACCTGGGGCTGTAGGACAGGCTTATGCAGCAGCCCTGACACCAGGAGATGAAGGCGGGCTTCTACAAGGTCACTGGGGTCCTCAGGTACTTCGTGTTGCTGGAAGTTAAGCTTTGCAAAGGCTTACTCAGCTCAGCCCATGGAGCTTGTTTAGGTAGCAGTCCATCGTCCTTGACGAATTTAAGCTCCTCATCTGGAAACTGGTTCTCCAGGAAGTCACCAAGATGAAGTCTGTGCAGGTAGAACCTGGGCCTACAGATCTACAAGGACCAGAATCAGGTTCTGCAAGGCCAGGGCACTCTCTACCATATCTGCAATGTGCTACTTCCCTCCCCTTTGCATGCCCTTTTCCTGTCTCAACAGAGAGTTAGCCACAGAAAAGTTTTGCTTCTTTAGGGACGCTTGAGCTAATGATTCCAGGAACAGCAACCCATTCCCCCACTGATGAGCTACTTCATCATGATAGAAAGAGAAGCACAGATAGCAGTGTGCGGAGGAATTCTGCAGATGTCGGCTGAACAGGTGGCTGATGGAGGCTTTCACCTTGATGAAATAATTGTGACATATCTGTGAGCTCACGTTTATGGGAAATAAAAAGTTAATGACACAAAAAAATGGTGCTAGTTGGTACAAGATGCAGGAGATGGCCAAGTAGATGGCCCTTTAGGTTGGCAGCTAGTGATGGTTGGAGGATAGTCAGAGGACAGAAGAGGAGTGTCCCCAAATCTGTTCAGTCCAAACATTATTGGAAGAAGAGACAGACCCACAGGGCTGGTTGGCACACTGCCATCACAGTTTATTTAAGCAATCCTCTACAGTTGATTTTTTGGATGTCAACATTTGTTAGGTATTCTAATTAGCATTGTAATGGAACTCTTTGTAGCTGTATTTCTAATTATTATGACAAATAACTAGTAGTGGAAGTTTTAAGTAAGAGACAATGTGCCTTTCACAATATTTTGATATTTGTTCAAAGTATTCCTCCTTCATCCATATCTCTGTTGAAAACCACTCCAACCTTGTATTTTTCATGAAAGCTACTTGAAATTAAATGAGCTATTCTTACATCTTATTGGTCCTAATATAACTATATCAATTTTTACACAGACATTGTATGAATAAGAAAACTCTTTCATATGCTTATGCTGCAATATATTAATGTTTTCAATCTGTACTTCTATATTACTTTATACTGTTTTGTGACTGATTAGCTCACTGATATATTTACAGTGGAGTATCAGTACCTTATTTTTTGTGCATCTCATTCATATGCAAAGTGACATACAGACTACTAATGAAGAAAGACTTGTGCATATCACTTAATTTTTTTTAAATTTTCTTGTGTTTTGCTTAGAATTGTTTGTCTTCAAAGAAGGTAGACATTATTATCTTCACGGCAGATTCACCGTGCTATGAATGAGTGAAATTACTTTGCTACTCTTTAAATAAACCTGCAGTTCTACTGTTATTTATTTTTAGAGGATCTATGGCCGTTTCTGAATAACATTTCTCTTTTTTTCAGAGACTTTTTTGTGCCAGACCACTCTAATTTGCCATAAAATAATCATCGATTCCTTAATTGTGCCCTTGTTTTTTATGTAACAAAATAGAACAGCAGATTTGATTGGAATGATTAGAGCCAAGTTGTTTGTAAGTTTATTGTCAATACAAGCAGTTACTTCCTTTCCACTTTGCAGGCCAAAACAAATAATTCTATCTCCTGAGATTGTTATTGACTGTACGTAAGCAACACACACACACTCTCACACACACATAGTTGATTACACGGCATTGTGAAGAATGGTCCAACAATCTTTTGCCACATCTTTCTACTCCAAATAACTATTTATTATTCAGAGTATAAAACAACTGTGTGTAAATATAATTTTAGATCTGAAGCAATTGCACTGGAATTGCATTTCTTATCGCTTTATTCTTCAACTAAATAAACCAAAGGAGTCAGATGATAGATCTTGTGGTTAACTTTGTGCTAAATTTATGCTCCTGAAAGACTAGTGTCTTGAACCAATCATCAATATATGTTTGCTGTATTAAATATATGTATTTATCAAATGTGTTAAACCTTTGTCTGGGGACTCGATAGTTAGACTAAGACTGAGGAAATAGATGTGGCAAGATGTGGGGGGACCTCCCAGGAGAAAGCAGCAAAAGAAGATGTAGCAACTCCACTAACAGCGCTCACTTACTGCTGGTAATTGCAGCTATTTTCACTACATCCGTTCCCAACAATAAGGGACCTCTGATCATTCAAACACCTCCTGCTTGGGAGATTTTGCTTCATCCTCAGAGAAAGCTATGAGTGTTGTAATTCGCTGGAGCATGACACACCTTGTGCTGCGAGAGGGACGCCTCACTATCAAAATATTTATATTGAGTTCTTTCATGGCAGAAATGTCAGCCTTCTCAGTAGGTCCTTATTGCACACATATAGAAAAGGCAAATGTATTTAACTTTAAGAAAAAAAGATGTTTTCTGGGGCTGGGGATTTAGCTCAGCGGCATAAGCGCCTGCCTTGCAAGCAGGCAGTTGTGAGTTCGATCCCAGGTACCGATTAAAAAAAAAAAAAAAAAAAAAAAAGATGCTTTCAGTTCTTCTGGGAATATGCCTATTTTGAGCAACTATCTCTAAAATGATAATATGTAATCTATTAACTGGTGATTTCTTACTGGTTTTTTTTTTTTTTTTTTTTTGTAGTTCTGTATTACTTGTACCCTTACACTGCTTTGTTTTGTTTTGTTTTTTCTTTTTCCTTTTTAATAAAATTAAAAAAAAAGAAAAAAGAATCTGAGTTTATTAGTTTACATGAATATTATATGAGTACCATAAATTTTTCAGGAATTGCTACCATAAAATATGAATATTTATTATTTTAGCTTGACAAATAATATCTATAAGCTATCAAAAGAGCAGAATAAATGTTTTTTTGTTTCATTTTCAAACAGAGCCTCACTATAGTGAGCTCAGTGTGGCCCTGAGCTCACTATGTAACCCAAGCTGGCCTCGAACTCACGCAAATCCTCCGTCCTCAGCTACCCCACTTCTGCGATTACAGGAGTGGCTACCACACCAGAACACATTAATTGAACTGTACAGGTAGATATTTGGGGATACGAAAGCAAATGAAACTGAAGCAGCAATGTAGGTTGTCCTGCGTGAGGTCACTGCAGCTTCAGCCTGAGTGTTACAGACTTCTCTGCAAGTTGGTAGCTATGCTCCATGGTCTACACCACCCTTAGCAGTCTATAAACAAACATGGACTACGTGAGTAGCTCTAGGCTGTTCTAATTGTGCTAGCTGACATCACATGTTCCAGATTTGGTTCTACATGTTCCAAGTGTAGCTAGTATTTTGTTTTATTTTAATAGTTTCAAAATTACAACCTGAAGTATAATTTTAATGCCACATTTATCTGTAAATAAAAATGATACATTTTAGTAATAGAGCAGAAAATGTGTTTTGATATGGTCTTACCATAACTTCATTACTTTGCAATGAGAATTTGAGCATACGAAGCCATCAGTAAATTGTCAGACATTTATATTTTCAAAGGTATTTGATCAATTTATTTTAAATTAAGAAATTATAATGGTTTAAAATTATTTCCAATAATATTAACTTATATTTTGTCTCTCCTTCCCTACTTTGTTAATAGTTGTATTAAACAAGATAAATAATTTCACTAAATGTTCTGATTAATACATATTTTCTGTATTGATTAGTATTGTAATAAAGAACATCGGAATATGTGTTTTCAGAATTCTGAATATGAAGTCCCTTGCCATGAGGTGGGCCATAATTTTTCTTTTTTTAATTTTCTATTTGATGTAGTTTCAGAAAATTATTTAATAATAAACGCTGGTTTCTAGAACAAATATCTCCTTTGTCTTCAATATAATTTCATATTTTCCTTTTATGTTATTTCACATGCCCATTGAAATATAGGTATTATACGGAGGCCTATAGTTATCCATACTTTAGTTTCAATGACATAAGTTCCTATATTGATAATTTCATAAATAATAATCATATTGGATACCATCTTAATTCAGCCTAGACACAGACACATTATAAATAAACAAAATGACCTTATTGATTTTACTGTGTTGCAAATTAATGTGTAGTGTATTGCAATAAAGAAGCATAAGGAATCCTGGTGTGGTGGTGTATATCTATAATCCCCAAACTTGGAAGGCCGAGGCAGGAGGATCACCTTCAGTTTGAGGCCAGCCTGGATTGCACAGTGAGTTAAAGGCCAGCCTGAAAGACACTGCCTCAAGAAAACAAAATGAAAACTAAAGATAAAGCAAATGGAGATTTTGTTGAAACAAGACATGTAAACAGTAACAATTGAGAAAAGTCATAGATTCATACATAAAGTTTCTTTGGCCTTACTTATTATGAAAAAAAGATAAAAGACAACCCATTCTTAAATTTTAATAAAATTAATGAAAATGAATGTAATTGTCAGTTCTGTTTTTCTTGATGGAATTTGCCATTTTTGCTACAAAAATGTATTTTTCTTGCCAAAAAGAAATCTTTATGTGAGATCAATCGCTCTGTTGCCAGAAGATAAGGGATGGCGGTTTATTGGTGTAATATAAGCGTCAACAATAGCAGAATCTTGCTTGTTAATATATTTAAAATATAGGAAATATAAATTTATTTCTAGTAACAGAAATAAAATAGGAAGGTAAATTTGACAATGTTATGTTGTCAAATTTAGCAAAGCTTATGTCTAGGGATAGAGTATCACCTATGAATAATTTAATTTTAATTTTTTTGTTGAATTTTTACTCCTTAGTGGTACATGTTGTTGTAATTTAATTTTTAGGAAATATCCAATTTAAATAGAAAAATATGGAAACTGCATGGCTCTTCCCATGTTAATAGCTATGCAGAAATAGGATAAAGGCATAGTAAGTTTATTCCTTGGTCATTTAAATAGTGTAGGAAGACACAACCTTAGAGAGTCCATCTTAATCAACTTAAATCTCAACAAAATTCCACTGCTACTTTTTAGAGACAGAAAAACTAATTGAAAAATATATCTGCAAAATAGACAAGCAAGGATGCCTCAGGAAACTCCTAAAAATAAGAATTGAATCTAGAAAGAAGACATCTAGATCTACAGGAAATTAAACTATATAATAAAGCATCTATAATTAAAACTGTTTGTTAGCAGTGGAGTAATAGAAAAGATGTTGAATCTGGCTAGAAAATGTAGTAACTTGCAAATTAAATATAGTATTTTGGTTTCTAAAGAATATTATTTCATAAAAAGAACGAGTCCTCTTGGAACAAAGGCTTATTTCAGACTGTCCAGGAATAGTATATTATGATCTTGGAATACTTTTATGCTAATGAATTCTTTATACTATTTGCTTTTGTATATGTTTAAAATTTTTAGCAATAAAATATTCTTTAAAAATAGGTCTTTGAGAAATATAGTTCAACATCGAAATAGTTTAGTTGGTTTAACTCAAGCTATAATTTTATTTTAAAATACAGTTTTTAAAGTATAGGGCTTGATACTTTTTGGTGCAGAAAAAAATTGAGGTAGAGAGAGCTAACACTAGGTTAGCTGTACTTGAAAATGTGTATCATGCTGGAATCACATGGTTGCTGAAGTGACGCTTCTAGGAAATTTTCTTTAGACATGGAACACTGTGTCTGCAAGCAATTATGCTGATATTCATAAAATAAAATACTAGGAACACTGAAGGAGAAGAATACAGCAGAAGCCCATTTTTTGGTACCTGGTTTCATATTTTATTATGTGTGTCTTTCAGGTGGGAAACAGCAGGACATACAAAGGACAGTATATACTGAAGTCAGACGGACTCTTTAAGGGATACAAAGAGGTTCATGGGTCTCTAAGGGAACCAAACCCAATCTAAATGCTCTGAAGTTTCAAAGAAACTTCATTTCATTACTGTGGGCTAGGAAAAGTCTAAGATGTCATGGAGACACAAGCTACTTTTGCATACTACCTTTATAGACAGTGATGAAATAATACCACAGATGAAGTGATTAGGGAAGAGTAATAAACTGTTGAATATTTTCCTATTTAGCACACCCTTTAAGCCATAAGTGATAACATCAGTTCATCAAAAAATTCAAAATGAAAACTATTTACAAGAAGTTGAGGGGGAGAAAACCACCAACAAAACCATTATTTACTTTAAAGAGAAACTTTATTAGCTGGAGCATATATCTTTGGAGGTGACTTTAACAAAGTATACAAAGCAAAAGAGATGTTAACAGCGATTAATAACAGCATATCACAGGGTTGTTAACAAAAACATTTGCAAGAAAATATTTCAGTAATAAGGAAGGTAAGAGGTCGCATTTTCTGAGATTTTGCGCTCTTTACCTACCTCCATGTTTAAGTTACTAGCCTTGCTACTGTTATACACTTCTTTAATTTGAAGATTCAGCCTGTGCAAAATAGCAGAATACAGCCAAGTGTGACTGATACACAGAGAATCCAGGAGTCAACTTCACCTTCACGCATCCCCTTGAATACCTCTCTGTAATACTATTCTGTTATTCTCTGTGCTCTTCTTCTAATCAGAATCTGAGTCATTTGGTAAAGACGTGCTTAGCAATTCCAAAGCCAGCAGTCCATGGTGCGTGGCTCAGGAGGCCCACACACAGAGTATGCTGTTGTCAGGCAAGAGCTCCTCTTTTCAGTCAGGTACCAAGGCTCACACCTGTAATCTCAGTACTCAGGGAAGCTGACGGCAGGAATAGTGCAAGTTTGTGCTTAGCCTGGATGTGTATCTATCTGGTGAGACATTGTCTCAAAATTTAAAAATAGAATACTGGGGATATAACTAAGTGCAAGATTCAGTCTCTGGTGCAGGGGGAAAGGGATGGCAGTGGGGGGAGCCGATATGTGGTTAAACTGTGTGGTTCTCTCTAGAATTGCTTTCCCTAGGTAAGATTCCTGAAGGTGACTACACATTTAAAACAATAGCTGGCCAAGATGACTTCTCAGGTTTATTTTAGCTTTCAAAAAAGAAATCTAGGGGAATCAACCAAGAAAGGAAAGAACCATCCTTCCTGCTAAGTGGCATGAGCTGCGGACGCATCACGGAGAGAAAAGTCTACAAAATGTCCAGTCCCATGTCTCTTCCCCCAACCCCGCATTAGCAAACAGATGGTCCCCAGATCAGCTGGAGTTGATAGCACCTAAGGTACATAAAGCAACTGAATGCTTGTATTCTTGGGTTGATTATGCTGACCTGGGGCCAGCAGTCTGAGCATCTCTCTGGAGGATGACAGTATGCAATATAGTAAATATGGGGGATTTCCTTCTATCTTGTCTTTGAAGATAAATATTGTTTTCACTGTTTTGCTTTGTTCTGACTAATTGTTTTGCTGTATTCAATATTGTTTTGATTGGTTTTATAGTGTTTTGTTTTGGCTTGATTTTGCTATACCTGATGGAATGGACAACTATTATGAAGATAACAAGACATACTATGGTACCTATTATTGTTCTCCTGGTATCCTGCTCTGGAGTTCTGTTCCAGTTTGGTTGCATTATCTTAATTGGCTTTGTTCCGTCTTGTTTTGCCCTATCTTATTATCTTTAAAAAAAGAAATCTAGATTGGTCAAGATATCAAGAAGTATGTTAGTGTTAAAACTTCTCTTGCTTTTATTCCTATAAAAGGCCTAAATTTGTATTTCCTTTTCAAAACATACAATTACACATGAGATGACAAAATATCTCACCTCACGAGTCTCAGTCCTGATTCTAAAAATACTTGGAGAGGTGGAGTAATAATTTGAGCTTATGAAAGTATAGAAATAAAACAGGCAAAATTTAAAAATAGAAAATAAAAAATACTTAATAAGAAATGAAGAGATACAGTGATACCTCGGTTCACAAACTTAATTACTTCCATGATTCTAGTTGTAAACCAAATTGGTTGAGAACCAAATCAAATTTACTGGTTAAGTTCAATGCTGGCCTTATGAGGAAATTTGATTCAGTTTTCATTCAATTTGGTTTGCAACTAGAATCATGGAAAGAATCAAGTTTGTGAACTGACACACCAGTATATTATAGAATGTTTGCATGATGGGAAAATAAAGAAGAGGAGGCAGGGGTGGGGGATGGAATATGCTACCTTCACACACAGTACAGGCAGGGTTGTACTGAAGGATATGTGTGAAGATGGGTCACATAGAATAGGTTACTTCCTGACTCTGGACCTTTCAGAACCGCCTTGCAACTATTCCCTGCTGTGCTGAGTGTATCACCAGTGATTGTCACCCATATCTACATGTCCAGGTGGCCTGACACAACTTGCATTTTTGCATGCTTCCCCATACACGGTTGTCAACTATGTACCTTGTCCTTTGTAAAAACATCTGTGACAAATTGTATGATTTTTCTAGGAAAGCTCAATATTTTTTATGTTATTTTTAGTGTATATTTGCATACACAGCATAAAGAGAAGAAAAGGTCAGATTTTTTTTAACTTCTTAACATTTTACCCTGAGCATCACATGAGCAGTGTGTTCCTGGGTGTCATGCAGGCAGGTGTCATTTTAACCAGCTGATTCTTCTTTGCATGAGATAGAGTCGTATGTTGGTTTATTTTGTATCAACTATGCATACATTTTTGCATACTTTTTTTAGCAAATTTTGTTTGCTTTTAATGTTTGTTTCTAATGAAATCTCAAATAATTGGTTATTTTCTTTTACTAATTCACATCTTTATTTTATTTGCCAAAAATAATCTGTAACTTTGTGTTAAAATCTATAAAACCTCTTACCATAAGTATATTAGATATATTTCTATGGTTTGTGAACCCAGATCTGGCAATATTTGATCTTTCATAATTTGCACGGAAGGGGCACAGTACTTCATTACAACTGTAAAAATTGTTTCATAGGGTTTTGACTCTGATGAAATCACTTTTGAATGTGGAGCATTGTCTGACTGTAGACAAATTTTATATTTCTCCAGAAGTAGTGATATTTTTTACAATGCAGAACGGAAATATTTGGGACATTGAAACTGAATAGGAGGGAAGTAGCAAAAGATCTGCAAAAAAAACACTGAAAAGGGAAAAATATTAGCATATCAGAGAGTAAAAGTCTGTGTGATAAAATGGAAAGACAGCTATTCATGATACAAAAATGATAGAACTTAAGAGAAGAAGAAATGAAACTAAAAAAAAATTGCAGTAGAGGTCAATATTTATAACAATTCAGGTGGTGCTGATGGAATTAACCAACATCTAACAAACTGTCCTATGCACAAAAAATGAAGAAAAACTATTATTATCAAACATATATATGCACCTTCAGGAACAAACAATGTGGAATTCATTTGTCATTTATTCAAATCAAAGAAGTTCAAAAAGTCATTCACCATGTAGATTAGGTCTAATATAATAAATGAAAAATATGGGAGAATGAAATACCAACCAAGGTGTACATTACTGACATCTTCACCATTATGTTTAGTGAGTAGACATTTTACTGAAATTATACTGCCCACAGGGGGAAAAATATAAAGAAAAGACCAGTTGGACAGTGTACAGTATGTTGCTCTAAGAAGACAATAGTGCGAAAATTTGGAAAGAGACTGGATGCTACTGTCCAAATTGTAGCATTGTGTTGTGCATTGAACATTTTAAGATATACTACCACCAAGAAACACTGTTGACTAAATTTGATAAAATCATCATTTTATATTTCTTGTTGCATTATTCTATAAAAGCAGTAAAAAATGAAATTTTTGGAACTATGAATTTAAATAATTGGACTGGCAAATGACTTAATGTAACATTTGATCTCCTAGAGTTTTTCAATTTTTCACTGTTATGTATCTTCTTGCAGGAACGACTCAGGTAAGCCTTGAGGGTGAGCGTGCCAATCTCATGTAACTGTGGTTTCCTAGTTTCCTTTGGTATCTTCTTGGGCTTTACAGGTGGCTCTACTCACTGGATTCAGCACACATGTGCCCCCATGGGGACACGCTTAATATTTCCTCTTCTAGGATGTTTAAATTACTAAAAAAAAAATATTGAATACTCATTCTTCTGCAAGTGCAATGCTGAAGAACTTGGTAGTATAGAAGGAACACTTTTCAGAGAAAAAGACAACTAAAACAAAATTAAGAATGTTACCTATGAAATGGATGGAAGATAATAAATCTGGAAGATAATATAGATCCTCTGCTTTCCTAGTAATCGTGGTGGAACATTAACTACCAGGGATGGTAGAAGATCATGCTGTGGCAGCTGGATTAGGGGTCAGAGTGACCAGAGGCAGATGTAGAGAGGAACAGCTACGCTGGTCATAATAGGTTCAACAGAGGCAGAAGTAGGACGTGTGGAGATAGCTATGCAATCTGAGCTAACAAGTCAGAATTGGAGGTGCTTTCCCATATGTGCTACTTTAAAGAACTCAAAGAATGTAGAGGCTATGATTCTTACCCCATCCTATTCAACCTCAATTTCACTTGTTTTTCTTGAACAAAACACAGACCATCTTAGAAAACTATAATGAATTGTTTCGAACGTAATTAAACTGTGACTCCTATTCCACTGCTTGTTCTAGAGGCAATTTATTTACTGAGGAAAAGTAAATATAAGTCCTGATATCTGGTATGCAATTACTGATCTGATAGAATTTTTTATACATTTGTAAGAGAACACAAGACACACATTATTTCAGTTGGCAGGACCAGAAATAGCCTTCACTTTTCTAAGGAATATGTATCCATTTAGTGGAATATATAAGTATTCTATTCTGTTACCATAATCTCATCTGCAGGAGCAGTGATCATATTGTACATTCAAAAGGACTTCATATATGGCCTCCACGTTGCTGAAACATTGATGCAATTGAGGAACAGGAAGTAGTATCTACTCTAGATATTTCATAAGGAAGCATGTGTGCCTAAGGCAAAAAAAGTATATCAGAGTAGCATTCAAGATCTTGCCATTTTTGTGAAATATTTACAGCTCTGCTCCAAGGCCTTTTCCAAAATGAAGGAGAAAGTGTTATACATAGCATTCTAGTCTAAGAAAGAAAGATAGACAAAATGCCTTGTGAGTCATTTGAATTTTGAAAGCTACACATCTTCATTTTAGAAGTCATGGGAAAGACTGCTGGTGTTGAGTGGGACTTAACACAAGAGAGGGCTCTGTCACAGGTCCAAGTTGCTACATCAGATGCTCTCACACTTGGGTTGTGTCACCCAGCTGACTCTGTGATTCCTAAAGTGTATATGACAGATAAGCGTGCTGTAAGAAAGCCTTGTAAAACTGAAAAGATGAATCACTGTCTAGGGGTATGAATTTAGAATAAAGCCATGCCATTTTTGGCATATAATTATTCTCATTTTGAAAAATAACTTCTGGGTTAGAACCAGAAACTAATAGAGACTGAACACTTTCGAGAGGCACTGTGTTTTTGTAACCCTAGACACTCATTGAATTGAGAGCTTCGTAACCCAACAACTCATTGGGTCTGCACAGCATTGCTACGTGACAAAGTTGAAGTGGCATTTGTCAGCATGATCCCAAGAAGCCACTGAAAGCATGAATGAGCTATGTCAGGAAGTGAGTCAGATTCTCCTGGCGCTTGCTCTTGCTGCCCTGCTTTCTGTCTCTTAAAGATCAGTTATGGGTAGTTCTCTGAGAGTAGCTGACTAAAAATTTAAAAAAAAGAGGGTTTAGACCTAGGATAGTGCATGATATTTCAATATTTCCAAAAGTAGGTATTTGAAGCAAATAGCCACACCTTAGGAAAACTTCAAAAGCTAGTAATAAAATTATATCTTTCAAGTGAGCTAAAGTTTTAGCATCACACGTAATTTCCCACTTTACTTGGAAAATGCCCAAGCATACTGGTTTATATTAATTAATGAGCATCAGTTAATTTGACTGAATAGCTCATAATTAAGAAGGAATATGTTTGAAAATTTGGTCACCAGGAAGCCTAGGAAATAAGTCCATATGTAGATCTCTTCAGATGAGTGTATATGAAGATATTTGATCCTGTTGCAAATTCTCTTACAGGTGTTTGACCATTTTGGACAAGATGACTCTATGGCTTTCTGTTATAGCTTGTATCTAGTACCCCAACAAATACTCATGTAGTCATCGGTGAGGCTTTGGGGAGGTGGCTGGATCATAGGTGTGTGATAGTGTGATGATTAATTAGTCTGCTGATTGGAATTAGCATAATTCTGTGTATGGCTAAATGGACTTGCTGAAGACAGAAGCACCAACTTGGGTGTGGGTGGCAACATCCAAAAGATTCACATCCTGTTTGGGATAAAAGAAAAAGCAGCTTTGCTGCTGCTTCTGCTGGTATTTTCTACCTCTTTCCTATTCTGTCATGTGCCATTGATGCTCCTCTGCCATGCCAACCTGCCTTGGAACCAGCCAATTATGGACTGACACCTCTACAAACTGTGTTCTGAAATAAACCTTTCCTCCTTTAACTGGAAGATGTAGAATATTTTGGCTCATTCAATGAAAAGAATAACCAGGATACCTTAAATTATTTATCTCTGTCTTAAATTGACCAATCCTGGAATGGCAAAATGTTAATGATAGGCCCATTTTAAGACTCCATCTTGATGACTTAAGCATGTATCAAACTATAAATCTTAGCATCCCTGGTATATTATCATTGGGCTTACAGCAGCTAGTTACTGTGTGTACAGGTGTTTTTCAATGTACACAATGGTGCATACCCAGATACAGATGAAATATATAATTAGACAATAAAATCATTTTATAGTTCTATACATCAAAAAAGCCTATCAGTTCATTTCAATTTTCATATTTTCAGAACAGAAAGTATAAAAACAGACATTCTATTCTTGTAAGTAGAATATTCCTATTATGCAGTGACATACAACCACTATGCAGTGAATTGTACTTCCTGACACATAAGAAAAAGATAACTTTATTTTCTGTATTTTATTACCATAATTTGTATTGTTTCTCTTGCAAGTTCTGAAAAAAAGAAAAGGAAAACAAAATAAAGCAACCAAAAGCTCAACAAACCCTGCTATAAAAGGGAGGTGCTCTTGTTTCTGAGGTTTCAAAAAAAACCCACTTCCTCTTTGAGGATTCATCAAAATAATCCATCAATTGTCTTTAATGATCTTCTCCACTGGTTGGCTTGAGAAGCTCGGAGGCATCAGGGAACCTGTTCTTCTCACTCCTAAGTGCCGGAGGGCTATAGGTGCAGCTGGATAAAGGGCCATTATCCTGGAAGTCTCATGAACGCGGGTCTTCCATGTATTCAGAGAGTGCCGAGGCCCAGTTTGGGTGGAAAGGCCCTGGCACAGTGGGTGGGTGAGAGCAGAAAAGCTTGTGCTCCCCTTTGTGCAGGCCAGGTGCTCCTGGAGCCAAAGAAGGACCTTTTTGTCCATAATCTTTTCAGTACTTCCCCCTCCTCCAGTCAAACCATGGGTCAGACCCTCCGAGTGGAGAAAGAAAACGGCTTTTTCTATGGGATCATAGAATTTTCTTCACAATGGGAATACACTAGCTGAAGAGGTCAATCCCAAACTGAAAACCCAAATGAAGGGGTGCAGAACTATGAAGTAGAAACTGTGGGGCTTAGTCACCTGCTGCCGCCCTTCTATCTTATAATAGGGTAATTGCTAATTCATGATGATAAGCCAAAAAGAGGATCTTATGCATGTGCCCGTACAATGGTAAGAAATGGCACTTTGTTTCCTATGGCTGCCACCCAACAAAGGCGGCAGTGAGCAGCAGGGTCTGGTTTCCCCGGTAGCCATGGTGCTGACGCAGCCATCCTGCATCCTGGCTTTGTTTTGGGATGCCAGCGCCCTCCCATTTGAAAGGATGAATATGTGGGCCTTTGCACACCATCGTGGCTGAAACGAGCTGGATACACGGGGCCTCCCGCAGCACCTGCTCCTGATCTGCAATCCAGCTCTGTTGGGAATTATTATCTAGCTCTCTTCTCTCTCCCTCTCCCTTTGCAATTAGGTTTAATCCCACAGACACCTGCCTTGGCTTCGGGGGTCTACTGATAAAAAGAGATGAAAAGACGCTTTTATCCGTTTGTATCCAAATCTAACAAATGAGCACAACAGGCACTGGCTAATTAAACACGTCTAAGGGGAAGGTGTGAGAAATCCCCGCCACGAATAAGACTCTGAGCCAGAGTCTCTGCTGGTTCTGGTAGGTCATCTTCCACTTGGCCCCAGAGTCAGTGAACTATCATCTACACGTTTAAAACCCTCATCTCTGAGGTTTGTTAAGGAAGTTCTGCCTAGTTCTCCAGCTATCTTTTGCTTTTTACTACAGGATGACTTGAAATGTTGTGCATTACTTTTATGAATGGGAGTAAGACACAGAAATGTCACACTAGGTCATTCATGGTTGAAACATGGCAGTTGTAAGTGTCAGAACACGAATGTGTTCTCTTTAGCCTGCACTCAATGTCTCTCTCATCAGGTCAGATTTAAAATTAATCTAAAGATTATTTTTGAAAGAATTATAAGGGCTTGGGCTATAGCTCAGTGGCACAGTGCCTGCCTGGCAAGTGTGAGGTAGTGAGTTCAATTTCTGATAGAAATAAATAAATAAATAAATGAATAAATGAATGAATGAATGAATTATACATTAAAGTTTATTTTTACATTGGAAAATATGCTATACATTTTAGTCTGTCATTGTCTAAATTATCAAATATTTGAAAAGAAGTATTTTAGGAGACTGAACACTTTGTGCTGAATCTTCAGCAGCATACGTTACAAAATCAAATAATGATTTGTCCATACACACTTAGACAACAAAAGAATCCTGAATCATACATGATTTTGTAGTATAACTCAAAGATTTAAGGGAAAAATGTTTGGAGGAATTGGGTGCATAATGTATAAAGATTGCAAATAATCCTAAACTATCTCTTAATGTGCAAAAATATTACTGAACAGAAAGTCATTTTCCCTTTTTCTACTTTGAGGGTTAATGCAAACATGAATAACCTGACCAAAGTCTGAAACACAACAATGTAAATACTCACTTTCATGAAAGATTTTATTGGAAAATGAAAGAAGCAGTCTCTCTTTAGCCTTCAGCTGTGTGGACCTATGTGGTTTTAGGAAGTGGAGTGTTAGTTTAGATGAAATGCCACAGTTTTAATTTGCTTAAGACTAAAAGATAAAGGGAAAACAATCTAAGATGGTAAATAGATTTACAACCCAAATGCAAAATCAAATGGACTAAAATCTCCTGCTTAAAACAAAACCAAGCAAACAAGGACTCCACCAAGTTCTCTGGTATAAAACCAATAATTGTCATACAATTTCCTGTGCTTACACCCAGACTGCAAATACACACATGCATTTACACAATTTAACATCTTTTACCACTAAAACTTCAAATTTAGATTGGATTTGTCAAACATCACTGTATTTTGCTGAATTCACTGGTTTCAAATCTGTTATCAGATAGTTCAAGAATATGTAATTTAACATTACGAAACTGAGTTATTTTGAGAGAGTAACAGATATGTGATGCAAAAACAGAAATACGTTTTGTTTGGATTTTTACTAGAGGAAGCAGCATATCTGTCAGAAGGCACTGTACCAAGAACTGTGGGTATTGTGAGATGCTGCATCTGCCCTGATACAGTTTATGACCTGTGATAATAACCTCTAAGGTCGAATGCAAAAAAAAAAAATAGATTTTCTATTTACATTTCTTTTGATCAAAAAAGAATTAGGAGTAATAAGGGAAGTGTGTGTAATAAATGAACTGGTTACTGTGGAGCCCCACTGCCTGCATCTGCTGGACACACTATGTCAGCACATGAAGCATTGGAAGAAACCCAACCCCCACAGAATCTGTGACCATGGTGTCTTCACACTGTTGTTGGGCTTTCAAAATTGTGTGATAGATTGACATTTATATGCTCCTGATTAACTGGGATTTTAAATGTTATTATCTTCTTCTAACTAAACTAAATCCTTATGAAACAGGCAAGGGGCTTAAAAAGAGTCCTGACTAACAATTCTGGGTTAAAGATAATACAGATCATAACATCAAAGTCGAAAATAAGAGATAGAAAAGATAACACTTGTCTGCCTCAGTTGAGCTCTTTATCCATTATTTCAAGAGGTAGAAAGAATGGCATAATCAGATCTGGGAAGAAATCAGCACACTCAAATTAATATTACAAAGAAGATTATTTGAGATATAGATTTGGACCCATCATGATTAGTGATAAGCTTTGCCTTAAATATATGTTCTCCCTTTAGATATTAGCTAAAATAGTGAAACTATTACACTTAGTCAAATATTTTAAAACAATTTTTAATTCATTTTTATCTAATTCTTTAAATTTTATTTTAATTGCTGTATGAATTTAATAATGCACATATATACTAGCATGTTCTCATCTGGGCATGGTGTATGTGTGCATAATTACATCACACAATCCAAAAGTCTCACATTTCATTGTTGGTTCTTTTCTGCATTTTCTTAGTGAGTCACTGAGGATATCAGTTATCTCAACTAGAAAATGGTGCTCAGTTACCATATCCAGGTTAATTGTTTGGGTTAGTGAAGATTTAATGATGCCTAGCCTCATGAATCTTCTGCCAGGATTTTAATGAAAAATGAAAAAGTCCCATATGCCCTTTCCCAGAATCCTTCACTGAGAACCTCTCTGTTAGATTTTCCTTCACAGAAAGAAATTCGCCAGATGAGATCGCACAACTTCCAGGAAGCACGGAAATTATCTCCAGGCCTTGGTTGCAAGAAAAAATTATGCAGGTATAGTTTCCAAGGTAGTGTTGCTACCAAAACTGTACGTGTATTTAGGAAATCTGCCTGAACTTTAGGTGACCTGAAATCCACCAGCACTCATTACAGGCAGGGACATCTGGTGGTCAATAAACTTATTTATTTATTTATTTTCCATGAAGCAGCTGTACTTGAGCAGATGACCAGAGGCCGTGCAATCAGAGTGTGAATAGCCAAGTAAGTAAATCATATTAGGCTTCTTAGGCACTTGTTTAAGGGCTACATGTGCCTTTTTAATTTTCCTTTATTAAGGTCAGCCCCAAACATAGCAATGTTAGCAGTGGGGTTATTAGGGACTTATTTGCTTCATTAAAATTTATGGCACATTTTACATCCACCATCTGGGGCAATGTCTCCCCACTTCACTGTTAAAATGTAACTTAAAACCATGCCTGGCACTGATAATTCCTACAAAAACTACTCTATAGATTAAATCTTTTTTCTAATGCCAGAGTGATCCTGCCAGAAATTCAATACACAAACAGCAAAAGCAGGATCTTAAGTCCAACCCCCGATCAATCACAGCTAGGGCACAAAGTCTTATGTTCAAGTTTTTCAATATAAATTTCTGTTTATGGGTAAAGACAAAAAGGGGAGGGAGTGAAAGTCTTGTTATTTTAAAAGTTGCAAAATTATGAAAAATGAAAAAATTTAAAGTGCTTTTGATAGCACTGTATACCTTGATCTCATGTAGTTTAATTCAGTGATGTTTTGGTTTAGAAGATTTTAAATATAAAATAACAAGACAAATTCAAGCTAAAATGATATGATATGTAAGACTTCATGGACTTCCTATCCTACCTGATCCATCAATTTGTCTGATAAAATTTTCAAGACAAAAGTTATTGTGTGACCAGGTACTAGCTTAACCTCTTATTCAGATTTCAGAAATAGAAATCCGTGTTGCTAGAAGGAAGATAGTTTAATAGAACAGAATTTGAGATATGTTTTGCAAAGACATTGCATCCTTTGGGATATAAATTATATAAATCAAATAACATTTTTGTTCAAAACATACTAATATGTATGTATTTGCATATATAATAGTAGAATATATACAACAGTATGTTGACACATATAAAAATATTTATAATTTTATGTTATATGTGTAATATTCTAATTAATCTCAGTGATCCTAAATATTTACAGCTGTATCATCTAGAATTATTCATGTAGATACTATCTCTTTATTTTTCAAGATTTTGTAGCAAACTATAAATATAATAGCTAAAGAATTGAGTCAGGATTGCAGTGTCTAAGGATAGAAATTTCTGACTCTATTTTAACTCATTCGAGTATAATTTCTGATTCTGTTTCCTTATCTGTGAAAGAGGTAAGTACTCTTGAGCTACTGTGCTGAGTTGTAATAATCATATCTGAACTTGAATATTAAAACATTTTAACAAGTTTTAAGTGTTATTTCTGAGGAGGTGACATGCCATGGTATAGCTCAGGGGTAGAGAATACCTGCTTAAGCAGATGCAGTTTCCAGAGTTTAAGACCCAGAACTGAAACCAAACCAAACCAAACAAACAGTATGTATCATTATTATTTTCTAGTAAGAAAGAGGATGTCTGAATGGGCATGGCATAACAGAAAACTCTCTCCAGACAATGCTTTTGAAAAATCTCAAAAGATGAGATATCCAGAGCTCTAAAAAATTACAGAAAATTAGTTTAAGAATGCTTTGGGGGCTTTACTACAAGGTCTAACAGATTTCATTGACAGATTTTTTTTTGCTTTTAATCTAAATTCATATATTTTAGCTGATCAAAGAGCTTAAATTAGAAAGCAACCAAGTAAATTGAATTAGAGTTCAATATACCACATACAAACTAATGGTGAAGCTGGTGATGGACTAGGAGTGCGGGACAATTCTTAAGCATTCCAAGCTTCTCAGTAAGCAAAAGTAGCAGCTGTCCACTACTGATATTTGAAGTCTAGTAGTCTCACAATAACTAGAATAAGAATAAAATGAACTACAGACCTTCTATTAGAATGACTGAACCAGGTACAGCATAGCTTAACAGAAAGAAGCATTCCCAGTTCCAGGCATAAATGTGATTTATAATAGTCTCTAGCTGCGCTTTATCGAGTCTAGCATCATACAAAAACTTACGAGAAACAGACAAATAAAAACAACAAGAAAAACCAACTTATTGTAAAGAAATAAAAGCAACCTAGAGAAACAGACACAGAGATGATCCAATTGTCACAATTATTAGATAGTAATTTAAAACAAGCACTGTCAAATAATATAGAAGAATAATATACACATATATGCAATATGTATATGTGTCATACATATATATTACACACACACACACACACACACACACACACACACACACACACATATATATATATATATATGTATATATATATATATATATACAGATGAAGAATTTCAGGAGAGAGATTATAACTACCCCAAAACTGTCAAATAATAATGCTAGAAATGGAAATTCAGAAATGAATAGTTCCATCAATGTCTACAATAGACTAGACAGCACAATGAAATCAGTGAAGTTAAAGACAGAAAATACACCTAGTGATAACAGACACACACACACACGTGCCTGCACACACACAAAATGATAAAAATACAAAGCTTTTAACTGGTGTGACCTATTTAACTATTATGGAATACTTTACTCAACAAGAGTTGAATACAAATTCATTTTAAATGTAATGGAATATTTACCAAGTTGTAACTTTTTCTCAATGACACAAGAAAATTCGGTAAATTAAAAAAGATTAAAAGATTTTAATTGAAAATTTGAAGTTTAATAATGTAAAACTATTAACAGCAAACAAAATGTGCTCCACAACTACTGCAAAATAAAACTGAAAAACTAAAACTAGAGTGCTGTAGATTTTTTCTCAGGTTTATTGAATTATGACTGAAAAATAAAATTATATATATTTAAGGTATAAAACCTGATACTTTAATACATGTATATGCATTGTGAAGTAATTATTATAGTTGAGTTCATTGCTGCACCCAAGATCATATATGTAACAACATACATACATGTGCTACTAGAAAAAATACTTCAAACTGAAAGAAAATTAAACAAGTATCTTAGCATTTATTTGATGCAACTAAAAAGTGATTAGAAGGGGAAATTATAACATCAAATGTTTACATTAAAAATAAAAAAGTATTTCAAAGAAGTCTCAGATAACGCTTGAAATTATCAAACGAAAAGCAATTAAATTCAAATTAAGCTATAGAAAGTCAACAGTAAAAAATAACAGTAAAAAACAATTAAATGGAATATGATAAAACAATACAAAATAGTCAAAGCAAGCAGAGCTATTATGTGAAAATATGAACAAATTAGAATAACTTTATCTGATTAATCAAAAAGAGAAAAAGGAAGAAAAAAAGAGGAAAAAATGTTCAAAAGGAAAGAGAAACTGTAGAAGGGTAAAGGGGAAAAGAAGAAAAAGAAAAGGAAAAAAAATTAAAAAGGTGAAATAAAAACAAATCTTTGTGAACAGGGAGGGAAAAAGGGGTTGAAGGGATGGGAGAGGATTGTGAAAAAAGAATCAAAATATATCATGTACATACACAAATTCCTTGTGATGACTATGATCACCTTGCATATCTAAATTGTAACATAAGCTTAATTTAAAATAAAAAACAGAAGACACACATAGCCAATATCATGAATGAATACAATCATTACAGAAGATGCAAATATTTAAAAAGGGAATACTTGAGAACATAAATAAATAAATTTTACAATGTAGATTGAAAGGAGAAATGAACTGAAACACACAAACTAAAAATATTTACTCAAGAAAAGACATATAGTCTAGATAACTTTATTATCAATTTAAAAAACAACTGTTTACAATTGAAAATCTTTTCAAAAAGAACATTTCAGGCCTGTATGATTTCACTGTTGAATTTTACCAAATAGTTAAGGAATAAGTAATTACAATTTTATAAACTTCTCTTTTAGAATATAAAAGACAGTGCTGAACCATTCGACTTGTTTTTGAGATTGTAGTCACCCATATATCAAATTCAACCAAGTCGTGACAAGTACAGATCAATATCTCATGGAGGGAAAATTCCAAACTTCTTAACAAAATGTTTCACTTTATATTCAGCCACATACAAAATGAATACCCCTTAAGTTTCAAGTTCAGTTTACATATAAATCAATTTAATTTATAATATCTATAGACTAAAAAATGGCTTATGTCAAGAGGCAGAAAAAGATTGTACAGAATTCATTATCCATTGGTGATGACAAATTCATAACTCTTAACAGAGAAGAAACACAAGGAATTCCCTTAATCTGCTAAAGTGCATCTCTGAAAAACCTAGAGATAGCATCACACTTAGTGAAAAAAGATTAAGTGATTTTTTTCTAATGTTCATCATTTGAATATGTTTCAGCTCTTGTACTCAGATTTTTTTTTTTTTTTGGTTTGGAGATCCTAAGAAGAAACTAAAGAATCTAACTAGAAAAATTAATAGAATTTTAGAAAGGAGAAACAAAACATATTTACAGACATCTTTCTCTGAAATCCTACAAAATCTATAGAAAACTTCTGTGGAAGTCATATGATTTTAGAAAAGTGACAGAATATAAAAATATCACATAAAACTCAATCATAATTCTGTATGCTATCAATGTCCAGTTGAAAATTAAAATGAAAATGTAACTCTTTTTTGGGGGAATAGAGTGTTGCTATGTAGCTCAGGCTGGCCTCGAATTTGTGTCAAGCCTCCTGCTCAGTCTCCCAAGTTCTGGGATTACAGGTATTTCCTACGATGCCTGGCAAAAATCTAAACATTTAAATATAACAAAAGTTTGAAGCACTTAAACATATATGTAACCAAACTTGTGAATATTGAAAATGTCTAAAATATCATGAGAAATATTAAGGAAAATCTACAAAAATAAAATTATATATTTTATTAATGTACTGAGCATCTTAAAATCATTCTAATTTATTTTTACTCCGTTTGCTCGCACAATTTAATTAAAATCCTATTAGCTTGTTTAAAAGAAATTCTCAGGTGTATTTTTAAATTTATCTGAAAATAGAATAGGTCAACAATGATCTAAAGGAGATTTTTTGGTATTAATTTTTCATGATGTTTGTTTTGCTTCATGAATATATAATTTTTGTTATAAATAAGTTTGGTCAATGTCTAGCTATTGTTTCTTCTAGTATATTTTTTGTTCTATTTTCTCTCTACTCTTCTTTTGAGATCTCAAGAATTTCCATGGTAGATATTTTGAATTATCATACAACTCTCTAGGAGCTGCTCATTTTTAAAAGTTTTTCCATTTTTTAATTCAAATGCAAATAACTTTTCCTATGCCACCTCTGTTTTGCTGTTAATCACATCAATTACATTTTAATATGTTAATATATAGTCTTGAGGTCCAGAATTTATGTTAGATTATGTTCTATAGATTTTATTTATCTGCTGTAATTTTCAACTTATGTTAGCAGATTTCCTTAGCAGCCTTGAATATATTAATATTAATGGCTTTGGTGCTAAGTGCATCCCTTAACTTATTTTAGATTTGGCTGCTGTTCATGATCTGTTGGGTGGAGAGGGGTTTATTTTCTTTGCTTATTTTTTACTGAAGGATTGTGGATTATGATCTGGACATTATGAATAACATAGCATCTACACTCTGGACATATTTTATTTCTCCAAACAGTCTTGTATTTATTTCTTCTTCAAAGTGTTAATTTAGCAACACTCAAAATTAAAAAAAAATCCTTTTAGAGGTGATAGCAGCTTAGATTTTAGTTCGGGGTTTTTGGTCTCACCAGGGCTGCTTGTAATTTGCACATTATGTGTCTGAGTCATACATGGGTCACATAAGGGGCAGCCAGAAATTAAAGCAGACTGTGTGTACTGAAGTGCATGCTCTACTGACCCTCTTTCTGCAATTTATGGCTCCACTTTCCAAGCAAAATGTGGGCCTGAATTCTGTTCTGATTCATCAACTAAGCAATGCTGAAGCTTTTCCATTGAAGTTATATCTGCCTACATGAATATACTGGGAATTACAGTCAGAGTAGAAGCTGCAGAGTAGGAAGCTCAGTATTATTCTTGTATTAGTATCTTACTTTGGCTAATGGGATGACTTTAAACAGAAAAAATCATTCTCAAAACTCAGATAGGTAGACTTTTTATGGTTTATATCTAGAATGATCCCTAAAGTCTCATGTGTTAGGAAGGTGATTGGATCAAGGGGGTGCTGTAGCTGCCTTGGTTTTAGGAGGTGGGACTGGTTGCAAATGGCTCACTGAGGACGTGACCCTAAAATGTATGAGAGTTTCAGATTTTCCCTTCCCTTCTCTGCTTCCAAACCTCCATGACACAAGCCACTTTCTTCTGCCAGGTGCTTCTACCATGTCTTTTCTGGCTTTGAACCAGCTAAACAAGAACTGAAAATTCTGCAATCAGAGCCAAAATAAAACTCTGCTTGTAGGTATTGTGCCTCAGTTGTGAGAAAATTGTAGGTATTGTGTCTTCATTATGAGAAAAGTGAATAAATTTTTGATACCAAAAGTGGGGTTGTCGCTATAACTACCTGACTATGTGGTTTAGGAACATTTGTAATTGGCTTGTAAGAAACATTTGGAAAGGGTTAGTGATTTTAGCTGGAAAAACCCTACAATGCTATAGGTCAAGCTTGATAGGAGATTCTGGGAAGAGCTCTGAGGACCAGAATGCTCACAGAAATGAAGATAGTAAAATCCAGGCTTAGCAAGTTTTAGTTGGGAATATGGACTCCACTCACCATTGTATTGGAGACTATATGTTATTCTTTGACAGAGATTTTATTTTACTTTTGTCCATGCCCAGAGACTTTGTGGAAGTCAGAGATTAAAGGCAACAGGTTAAGTAATTTGGCAGAAGAAGTTTTGATACAGGCTAGTGTTCAGGTTATGGCAGTGATGAGGAACCGTTTAAAGATGGGTGCTTAAACAACAACCCAAAAACAAAAGGGGAAAGGAAGAAAGGGAAAAATATAGGTATTCCCCAAATAGTTCATGCAGTTATACAGCTAATTTCTCTTAGTTCATTGAAAAGAAAAGTTTGTGCTAGCATTGTTTGGACAAGATATCATGCCTATATCTTTTACTCTGAATAACTATTATGAAGACAATAATATTCAATGTATTAATTATTGAAACTATCATACTAATCTGTTTTGAACCTCTGTTTCATTGTTATTTATATCTTTTTTCTCTTTAAAAAGTCTTTTGTTTGCAAGTGCCAAAACATTGCTCTTAAACTTGATTAGTGGGGTTTTAATTTTCATACATTGACATCTTTTTTTCTTAAAAGAAAAACAGATAACATGAATGCTACAGATTTACCACTAGTGGCCTATGGGGGACACTTTAAACTGCATTCAGTTGGATTTATGGTGAGAAGCTGGAGTAGTAAGACCATTTAAAAAGTTTTCAGTTTTACCAGACAGGAAATAGTTGCAATGTTGGACCAGAAGTTAGCTCAGTTGCTAAAAATGTTAGCATTAAAATACAGGCAAGCACTTTACACCAAGATGATAGGAAAACATGATTTGAGGACATCGTCAGCACCAGTAAAACTCCACCCTTCTCAAACTTCAAGGTGTAAAAGTGAAACGCTTTTATTTTAAAAGAGATCTCCAGCAGCTCAGTACATTCAAGACCAAAAAGAAAAGTTCCCTAAAGTTCAGACTTCCAGACACTTTAAGGCCCCTGTACCCAATGATCCATGAGGGCCCAGCCACTTCAAGAGCTGGCAGCAGATTTAGGGAACATCAAACTGGCTATGATTTTAAAGTAATGTAAAATATAAGAGTTGTGGGATCAGGGAAGCTTCCACTCAGATTTCTGAAGAAGGCCTGGGAGGCTAGGCAATGTGCCCTTGCGAAGGCTATGTGTGAAGCTGTGAGAGTAAAGACAAAAGTGTAGTCCATATGCCAGGAAGTAGGAAGAGCTAGAAATATGGTGCATCTACTGAGGAAAGCCGCTGACAGTGAGTAAAGCCCCAACAGAGAGACTATGACAGCTTCAACCAGAACCAGAAATACTGCACAGGAAGCATTCAAGCTATTTGGAGTTCACATTTTAGTAGTTTTCCCCGGTTTCTGGACATGGAACTCCAATACTTAATGTTTGCCATGCAGGATTTCCCTCTTGCTTTTGTCTCATTCTTTTCTATGTTTTTCTTTCTCCCTGTAGGAAGGGGAGTGTTTACTCTGTGACTTTGCGTGTTGCTTATTCCCTTTGCATATCCAAGTCTACCTTTTTTTGAGGAAACTCAGCATTCAGTTTCCTGATTATATCTTCAAGAAACCCATTTTCAAATAAAACCTCATTCATGGGTATTAGGAATTTGGTCTTGATTATATCTCTTAGGAGAGTATAATGATATCTATTAAAATTTCCTTCTTCTAAATATTCCTCTGAAGTGTATGTTTTTGTTCACCTTCTAATACTTTCGAAGAGTTGATGTCTACATTTTTCCATAGTTTATGACTGCTACTTATAGCAAGTATGAGTCTATAAATTATTGGGCTAGACTTAATGTGGCAGTTCCTCCTCTGACAGCTATGTCTGTACATCTGTATATTTAAATCTGTATTGGCATCTATATCTAAAACTATATCCAGAACTCTTTAAGTATCTGTCTGTCTGTCTATCTACCTACCTATCTATCATATCATCTTTCTCTCTGCCCTTGGTGTGTGTGTGTCTGTGTGTGCATACACATCCTTGTCTCACTACTGTGCAAATACAAAAGTCAAGCCCTGGTGATTCTGAGTGGAAATTTTGTAATTCCACATTTTCAAAATCTAGATAATTCTTAGCTGTTTCTTATGTGACCTTTCCTTAATCACAAGCTTATTTCACGCTTTTAAAAAATGAAAAATTAAAAAGAAAAATCAAATAAAAATCAAGTGAATTTCTGTTTAAGTGCTTAAACTTTACTGCACTTTTACTTCAAACTTAAAAACAGAGTAAGGAATATAAGTAAAAGACTTCATGTTTGATTTGGGAATCAGGAAGAAAGTTGGGCAAAAATCATTTTGAGGTAAAAATAAAATCACATAAATCTTCAGTAAAGCATTTCCTTATGCAAAATCCATTTGAACAAAAAGAAGAGGGTCCATTAATAATCCTCCAACATGGTAATTTTTGTTTATGTTTATCATAGCACTGTGTATGCACCAATACATTTATTATATGTCATATACATTAACATAGGTGAATGTATTTTCTATAAATACATACTCAGGATTTTCATTGAACAGTTTGATTCTTTGAACCTCAGTTTCTGCATCCACCAGGTTACTGTAGAGACAGGGCACATATTTTGATTTGAAATGTATGGCACATCCAAACAGAAATAAGCCTTTTTTTTTTCACCAGAAAACATCTTTAAATTGCTGCTCACTTTCATGCAGTAAACAATGATGGGACTTGAAAACATCTACAAATGATCTGAAGTAACTGATAAACACAGTGTAATGTGAGCATCAACTGGTTTTGATTTAGGTTTTGTTTTGCCACTGGCCTTCAGAATTACTGATGGATCTTTGTACTGTAGACATTATGCTGTTGGTGCCCCAACAAGATGTCAGATAACTCTTTCAATAGTGTTGGTTATTTTTCCTCTTTCGATCTCTCAGAATTAGACTACACGAGGCTACTATCTACTCTGTAAATTCTACCTTAGTAGAAAGTACAGTGAGTTTCCTGTTAATTTGAATATTCAAGCTGTATAAGAATATAGTCACTTTCTAATATTTCTATCCCTAGGCACTCTACTTAGAGATGCCTACAGTGTGGATAATAACATGTGCCTTATGCATGCTTCAGAGAAATGCAAGTGAAGTTAATTAGAAAATGTCAAGACAGTTCTCCAAGATCCTCAGAGGGAAGACATCATGTGACTACAATGTATCACTAGTGTAAAAATAAAATAATTCCTAATCCCATAGCTCTTAAAGGATCTTTACATGTTGCTAGTGCATTTGAAGAACAAAATTATAGATTCATTGAACTGGAAAGATTCTCAACCTGTTGTATGATCCATTCTCTGCAACAGGAGAGACAATAGTTCTTCTATTTTATGACTTGCTAACCTATTTTTAAGAACTTATAAAGAAAAATATTACAGAGTTCACTAAATAATTCGTTTCCATCACTTCATATCTTTCAACTATACAATAATGTTCTTTTAGTCTATTTTTTAGGTAGTATAAAGAAATCTAACAGAAAAGACAGATTTCCAGATACAGACTAGAATTTTGTCATCAAGAATTACTGACCTCAACTATTTTTTCAGAGCTAATGTCAATATTATACAATGGGGGAAATGTGAGGGTGGGATTTGACCTTGAAATGATGTTATTACCTTGTGAGAAATTTACTTAGAAATTTTCTGTAAGCTGTTTTAAAAATTTCTTTGTCACGGGAAATAGAAAAGATGTTTCTCTGCATTCTGTTTTCAGCTGTATCTACAGTTATTATTTGTATCACAGACTAAAAATCTAGTCTTGAAAAGAAGTCATACTTGTACCACAGCTAAAATATTAGAATGAAAATACCCCGAGAATTTAATGAGCAGGCAACACTTCAATATTTTTCTGAATATAATCAAGAATATTGAGTGAGACAATTCATAGAGTGCTTACCATGCCACTTTTTACTGTTTTTGAGTCCATATAATATAAACACAGACACATGGATTTATTTATGGAAAGGAAATATTTATGCACAGTTGTATTTTACAAGTATACATTATTTTGGGTGATACATATCTGAAAATAAAAGTTTGAAATTTATTTATGAATTTTGAGGAGACTAAAATTGTTCAGTAGCCAAGGGAACTCATTTGTATATTTCTTCCAAGCATGTAAAGACTTTCCTGCTTTCACTAAATGCTGGTATATACCTCAAACTGTGAAAAGTTCACTTGAGTAGTTTCTTTTCTACTGCTTATTTCTGTGTTCTTTGGCAAATGTAAGATCTCTAAACTCAATTTTCCTGTTGTACTCATTGTACTTGAGAAATGCATGATCCAAATCTGAAGAGATAGCAAGAAGATAGCTGTAAAAAGCTTAACAAATTAGTAATCTGACAAACGCCATGGGTTTATGTGCAATATTATCCTGATAACTTACAATTTAGGCTACACAATATTATTATAATAAATATCATTGCTATAGTTTTGCAGAACAGCACATTCAAAACTTCATTATAGCTAATACTTTTGAACAGTTTCAACATTTTAAAATATACTAATTACAACAAAATACAAAAACTTTTTAGAGCTGATATTAACGAGATCTGACCTCAAATGGTACTTGGGATTCTAACACTTTACTTTCTGTACTTAGCTGGGATTAAAAAGGCATTTTCCCAGAAAACCCAGACATTAGTTTGATTACTTCCATACATACTGACCCTCCAGACAAAGCACACATTGAAGAGAGAGAGGAAATAAAAAAGAAAAAGAAAGAAAGAAATGAATCATTAGAAGCAGCACATCAATAGAAATACATGTGTTTTCTTTTTGATGATTGGGTATGAATTGTTGTCCAAAAGCACATCAAAACTAAAATCAGACTTTTTCCAGTAGCAGTGAGTTAAACACACATATGTTTATTTTTAGACATAAAGGTGCATGACCAGAGGCTTTTAGTCAGGATTGCTATTAAATAAACTCCCTAAGGGCCTTGTAAAAGATGGTATTTGCATTGTAAGTAGACGTAGTCCATTTTCTACATTTGGTCAGCCACTCTAGATTTTTCATTGCCTCATCTGTGGCAAGGGAACTCTCCCTTTCGTATTCCTATTGAGCCCTTTCTTACAGTAATTATGAGTTTGGAGATCATTAAAACCCTGAATTTGGGGGTGGTGAGTAAGACCACTGCTAAAGCTCTGTGGCTGATCAACAACAAGCTCTAAAAGGCTTTTGATGTAACATGGCTCATTAAGTAAAGGTCAAAACTGGACAATACCTTGTTAATTTCCTTTTGCTGGAGAAATCAATAACTGCATCAACGTTCATTAAATTTGACAGAAGCTAAGAAAGTTAGATGTGAAATGTAAATCAATACTTATTCCTGATAGGATTAACTTGCTGTACAGAGGGTATAAAACATCAATTTTTTATACACATTGTTCAACCCAGGACTCCTCTCTGGCTTTGGGGAAGCTACGTTTTGCCTTCTGGCCTTCAGCTCTAATCTGGCTTTGGATTTTTAATATGTGGATCTGAATGTATTATTTAGAGCAAATTTTCTCATTTTTTTGATATATACTAAATGAGCTCTCTACCTTTCTTTCTTAAGGTTTTTTGAAACAAGGTCTTGCTATGTAGTTCAGACTGGTCTTGAACTCACTGTATAGCCCAGGCCAGCTTGTAACTTGCAATAATCCTCCTGTCTCAGACTCCCAAATTCTGGGATTATAGGCATGCGCCACCATTCCCAGGTTTTTGTGTTATGCAGTTTGCGATTTATTAAGAGTAACCTGTGCCCCTGCGTTCTCAACTTGATGTATTCTCAAGTTTTACATTTCCAGATTAAGAGCTTCACATTTTCTGTCACACAGCTATTATTAGCAGACCTTCTGATATGTTCTGAATACTAGTGGAATTTGGAGATGCTCAATTTAATTATACAAATGCCTAGGAGTTTATTGGGTTGTTGTTGACGTCTTCAAGATCACAAGCTGCACAGCTGTATATTTTCATAAAACCAGACCCCACTTAAAAGGGCACTGATGCTCATAAGTATATTTATGTTATTATAACATTCGGAGACACCTTTTCCAATAAAAACATTAAATAACTTGTATCATTCTTAGAACATTTTTATTGATTTTTGTTGCACTTTTAATTTTTAATGAAAAAATTATATAACAGTAATGACCCCCTTCCTAGAAATGGAATAGAATTTCTGAGTATGAGACATTTGCATGAAAGTGATGATAAGAAATTACTACTTCCTCTTTCTAATCAAACTTAGGATTGCCAAACTTCTCAGTAGAAGAATATTGACAGGCAGCATGGTAGTCCCAATGTGACAACACCCAGAAACTTCACTGTAGTGTCAGAACTGGATTTCGTTATAATAGCACAAGAACCAAAAAGAACTGAGATATGGTGGGCTAATGATGCTAATGGAAGTTATCCACAAGGATTATAACAAATGCTGGAAACACAGCCAAGCATGCACCATTGAGGTGAGAGTGATGTTGGTATTTTTCTTGCAGGAATTAGA
The DNA here is from genome assembly GCF_034190915.1 of Cavia porcellus. Lineage (NCBI taxonomy): Eukaryota > Metazoa > Chordata > Mammalia > Rodentia > Caviidae > Cavia > Cavia porcellus. The sequence goes on along the minus strand of NW_026947496.1, from coordinate 26,912,229 downwards.
GGAGTCATTCTATAGAATAAGTAGGATTCCATCATTTTCTTGCAGTACCATTTTCAATAATTTCCGAGGCAATTAAAGTGCTTGATTGTTTTTAAATTTGGTTTCTAAAATTTGATGTAACTTGATGCAAAGCCTCCTTCACTATGTGTTTCTATCAGCTCATGCTTCACTTTCTGTGACCTTAGTCTGCATCTGTCTGTGAACATGTTGAAGGCCAGGGATTTTGTGTTTGCTGTTCCTTGTGTATGGAACACTTGTCCCTTAGATTTTAATATGGCTGCTGCTCTCATTTCTCAAGCCTGGGCTTACATTTAACCTTTCACAAACATGTTCTCAATTATCACCACCCCAACCATAAACTCATCTTACAAACTCTGGTCATCTATTTCTTGAAACATACCATCTGAAATGACCTATTTTTTCTCTTATTTTCATGCATTCTTATTTAAACATAAAAGACAAGGTTTTATAACAAGGAACTATATAACGGGTATAATAATGTATAAACATATACACACTAAGAAGTAAGTGAGTTAACAGGAACAGCTTAGAACTCAGGGCGGTTCTGTCCAGTGGGACTTTGAAAACAGGATGTTATATGGGCTCCTACGGTAGAAATTCAGGAGGAGGAGACACAAACAGTAATGATTTATCCTAAAGTAATGATGGCAACCCTTTTAGGACTTTCAGTGATAACACACAGCCCGCTGAGGTAAGTGTGCCATAGGTCTGCTACCACTGGCCTAGAAGAAACCGAGTATCACCTCAATGATTTACTGCACTTCTCTCAGGAGGGCCTCATCTACTTCCCTGTGCCAGACTTCTTGTCTCAGGAGAAAAACTTTTGGGGACCAAAGCCCATATTTATTCTCAAATTCCAACTTTGTGTATTCAATTCTTTGTGTTCTTTTAGCAAACTCACCTGCCTGCGTGCTTCTGAACAATTCATGGACTAACTGCTCACAGGCCCTTTGGGAGTTGGATGCTTATCTGTCTTCCAGGACCTCTGCCTGCTCCAAGAGTCTCCACTGCCTCCTTCTATGACTTTCTCACGGCTGCCCTAGAATATCTCCATGGTGCCCCAGTGACACTTGATTTAGCTCATGTGTTAATGATATGAGGATTCCCTGCTTTCCTCCTGTGGGGTCAGAACTGGCCTTGGGAATCTACACATTGGAATCTCGGCATGATTGTTGCACAAGTTTAAACTTTGGAATGAGAAATGAGTTGCTATCAATGAGACTTGTTATACTTAAAAAGTTAGTAGAGGATTGGAGATATAGCTCAGAGATACAGCACCTGCCTGACAAGCACAAGGTCCTCAGTTTGATTCTCAGTACCAAAAATGTGAAAAAATAATCAATAGTTCTGTCCCATTTGGACTGAAATTTCTGGAATTGTTTCTCTAAAGAACTTCTAAATAGAACATAAGATTAGAAGCAAATCTGCTGGATAGCTAGTAAGTTCATACTTCAGAGTTTTCCCTTCCACGGACTTGGGGAACATCATAAAATTTTGTCAGCATGGTCTTATATAATATAAAAAAAATTACAGCAATATGATGTTTTCTTTCTAAATATCCTTGCACCACACTTCCTCTTGGGTTGGTTGGTGTGGGAATGAATGTGGCTGTTTGAGTAGAATGTACTTCAAGGTTATCAACTTAAAAATATACTCATGGTGAATGGCTGGGATATGTTTCTGAGGCTTGTCACCATTTTCATGCCCTCTGAACTTATTGATAATAGACTCAGGTTTTATTTTTTTGTGCCAACAAGATCTTCTTATTGGTTACTGAATGCTGATACTACTTTCCAAGTTGAGGAGAAAAATAGAGATATCACAGTTGGTGTTGCTTTAGAAAACTGTCTACTGCTGGTGGATAGATTGGAAGGGCCTGGATTGACAGTGTTATGGGCACGGACCGTGTATTTGAAGGTCACTGTACACCTTTTTGTTGGCCTTTCATGGAAATTCAGAGATACAGGCATAAGATGCCAGGCCTTACATTTTCTGTAAAAAATATTTTCATAGACCACTGTCAAATAAGTGAACTGAGAAAATACCAACCATTGATTTCTTAATAATCTTTATAAAATACTGCTTTTTTTTTTACCAGAGCAAACTTGTATCCTTCAAGAATAAAATTTGAACTATGAAGCATAAGAGGATAAGGATCTTTTTTTTCCTTGATCAAAATAGCACACTGGACAGACTTGATTTGTGGTTTTGTTATTGATGTTGAGTAAAAGGTATGACAAAGGAGAAAGTAATGTGCTGCGGGGTTTGACTAGGGCTTGATTAGGAAACTGAGAACACAGGAATTCTGTAGCCTGATGGTTTCAGGCAGCAAGCTGGGTGTCAGCTCAGCTTTGGCTGGCTGGGTCTCTCCTCCAGAAGCCTCCCCGTGCAGCTGGCACTAATGGAGCTGGGCTGCTTGGGCTCAGCAGACAGGAGGAAGGGGAAGCTCGCACTTTCACAAAGGTTGATTTGCACAAACAGAAGCTGGTGTCCTGCTGGTGACCTATGCTGTATTCACCCTTTGGCTAATCAGAGTATCTCTGTCTTTGTCGGGCTTGTGTCTTTCCAAGATCATTATTTCATGAAAAACATTCTACAGGAAAATAGCATAAGAGTTTCTGCTTCACCACCTGCAGAAATACTTCGCACCTTCAGCAAGACGGGTAGGGAAAATTCTCCACTGGGGGAGAAAGAGGAACCTTCAGTAGTTAAGTGTTTCACAAAGTGGAAGTCTTTGCTCTTGATGCTTAGAAACTTATGCCTTAGAACTGTATAGCACTTCAGGAAATGATTTTGTCCTTTAAAACAATAAAACTACCTTGTATTTATAGAGGGAAAACTGAACATAGCCAGGATAAAATTAAAAGAAAATTTGTGGAAGGAGAAGAATCTCATCGAGGGAGAAGAATCTGTAGTAAGGCATGCAAGTGTGACAAGCTTGAGAGAATGACAAGGAGTGGACGGAACATAGAATATTTTTACTGGTCAAGTGCAGATGAAGCTAAGATGGGTAAATTACAACATTTTGCCAACTGTAACACATATTTAACATAAGCAGTTATATCTGGATCATTGTTAGAAGATAGGACATCTTTTACTCAACATGAAAGAACACACTCTGAAATAATATGAATAGGTTGCTCTATAGTTGAAAACAAAACCGAATGATTCCAGGATCATTATTACAATAGCTCATATTTCACATCCAATGGAGAAGCAGAGTGTTCCCATTCCCAACATCTCACATGAACCTGAGGGATAAGAAATTCTGAAGATTAATGAGTTGTTAATGACCTACTTACCTCTTAATTATTGTGCAACACGAGGTAATAATCATTAACCTCTTTTAATGAAATTGCTTCAAACTTGTGCCAGGCGTGTGTGCATTTCATTCACACTAAAAAGTATGGCACATCATTAAATTAATGGCAACAACAAAATAGGGGCACAGCAACATGTTAGGAGGCCTCCACAAGAGCTCTCATTCATTTTGTGGCAAATTAAAAGAATCTGAGGCAAAAGCAGTAGATGGTTCCCATGAACTATTTGGTAGATTGTTGTGCTTTAAAGGACAGAGAAAATACTATGTTCTTCCATTCAACATGGCAGCACATTTTTATGCCATACAGGTTGATAAGTAACTAACAGTGACCGTTGGAGTGATTGCGTTTTTGACATTGCAAAAGATAGTATACTGTGGTACCTTTTGTATGTTTCCAACTTCTTGTTCTTTGCTTTAGGGCATTTGAAATTGGATAAGGGGAGGGAGTAGTGTTCATTCCATTACTGTGAAATGAAGTCTTAGAAAGCTTGAGGGGCTCTGCTAGCATTTGTTAATGAGGTTTTATTAACCTAGGACGTCACCCTGTGGAATAACATCATAGTGAAATAGATGTTCTTAGAACTCGATTGTTTTATTAATGGGACAGCAGGGAAGCATACAGGCTCTGGGGAATGATAATAATCAGTTGATTTGGGGGAGTGGCTTTTTCTTCTAGATCAGCAAGTCACCCTTCTGGTTCAAGTTGGATTTAGCCTCAATCGTATATCACACCTATGAAGTCATTCCTTATAAATTGTTTAATGCTGAAATTGGAAGCCTTTATTTATAATCTAATTAGTTAACTTTAATTATGTATATGAATTCATTGACATCTTTCATTTTAAAAATACAATTTCTACTTTTGGAATCTCAATATTTGAAAAAAGGGAACAAAATAAATATCCACTAGAAGATGATATAACTTGCTTTTGTGGTTTTTTAATTTTTGATAGAGTTTTGTTTTTGTTTTTGCTTTTTGGTTTGTTTTCTGCTTTTGTAAATTAAGTAAGGTCAAGAGGAGTTCAGAGAAAGAGAGATAAATACTAAAGTGTGTGTGTATGTGTGTGTCCCATACCAAGAACTAAATCCATGATCTTCACAGTGAGCTACATCCTCAGCCATTTTTATTTTGAAATATAGTCTCATGAATTTGCCACGATGAGACTCAGATGTGTGACCCTTCCTTTTTCAGTCTCCCAGCATGCTGGCATTAAAGACCTCTGCCACCATGGCTGACATATGTGTTTGAGTACTGGAAAATCAGGTTTGCATTAATGCTGAATAGAGAAATGTAAAGAAATCAGAGGAATACAGGTACATCCGAATGAAATACAGCTGGGGGGTACCACCAGAATGTATTCATGGCCGTTACCTATACTGATTCTTAAAGAAAAGATGCAATGGTCCTTGAGTATCCATAGGACCTTGGTTCTAGAATTCCTGATGTTCTGGTTCTGTGTATAAAATAGCACAGTATTTGTATAAAAACTACATACATACTCATATATTTTAGGATTACTTGTAATACATAGTATAAGATTAATGCTATGTAAATTGTAATCCTGTATTTCTTGGGGAACAATGATGACATCTAAAAGTCTGTGTATATTTAATGCAGATGTGTAATGTTTTCCTAACATTTTCAAACCACAACTGGAAGACTCTGTAGATGGGACATCTATGAATTGGGCAGGGTACTGTATTAAATTTAGCTGAAAGGTTTCAAGGAAAAACCTCCTCTCAAAAACAAAAAAAGTGAAAACTACAAAAAATGCTAAAAAAAATAGCTAATACTCTGGTCTAGTGTGCCCCAGTCTGAATTTTCTACATAGCTCCAAGAGACTGGTGTTTGGGTCTGCTCTACCTTTGAGGACATAGGTCCTTACTGCAGTGATATCTTTTTCTGAATAGAAAGAGAGGAAATGCGTGTTGGCTGTTACACACTTATAAACAACCAGACATTGGAGGCATAACATTTAAAGTCATGACTGTCTAGTAAGAATTTGAATTGGTGCCCAATTTAAATGCAGGAGTTTTTCTATGCATTTAAATATCATTTATCGTGAGGAGTACACATTGCTGAAATGAACAGAAAGATCCCATAGGGACTTAATTAGAGAAAGCTGAACTGGGAAGTGACAGTTCCCATGCTGTTTGGGAGCTATGCTCTAGCCCTTTTTCCTAACTCCTGTGTAATGCAATTAATATCCTGTATCTACTTTTAATAGAGGCAGTAACTCTAGTAAGACACATTATTGCTTCATGGCCCAAAGAGAAATGTTCATATATTTCTCTCCTTGCTGTTATCTGTCAAGCCGACTGGTTTCGCCCGTACCCTGAGACATTACATATTCAGGAAAGCAGTTGTTTCCATATGTCTTGTGGGAAAGCTATCATTTTTCAGAAATGCATGAGGTGCCTGGAACATTTGTTGTTCTTGCTTTCCCTCCACATAGATCAGGTGGTAGCCATTATAGCAATCCCAGGGCATGACCCTGAAAATGAGAACCTGAGCTTCTAAAACCCATGGTTTGTATTTATTTCATTGGGGGACAGAGTTATAAAGCTGCTTCCTGACATACAGCCACAGCTGTTCAGCATCTGTATGCCCATCTTAAAGAAGAATTGAGTAGGAACAAGAAAAATTTGGCAAAGGAATACCAGGTGGAACTTAATTATTCTCTGAAAAGTAAATGATCAAATTCTCAGTATTCTTTCTTTAGTTTATTTACCAATAGTAGATAATAGTACTTTTGTTTAATAAACTTTTTATTGTATTTTGTCTACTACAGAGTACTTCCATGTCCATTGTTTCAGATTCTGATTCAAAATACCACTAACATGGGAAGTCCAAATGGACCAGGCAAACCTCCATTCTGGTCATCAGGAATTCTTTTCCCCTGATTATAATACAAATGTTTTCTGTATTTCTGTGTAACAGATTTTGGCCTTTTAGAGCAAGGATAGAGCAGAAAGGAAGAGTCCCCAAACATTCATCACTACCTTCCCCATAGTTTCTCTCATTCTTAACATGAAATGTGCTACATTTTTATAATTGGTGAACTACTATTAATAATTATTAGCTAAATTTACATTAGGGTTCACTCTTTGTATTGTCCGTTTTACATAGCAAATATAAAATGACATATGTTGACCATTATAATATCACATTTGAATTCGTCACTATTCACTAGAGAAACAGGTTTAATATGAGATAAATAATCATATAAGGATTTACAAAGTAGGATTACAATGACCGCCCACAGAGTCAGATGTGGAAGAGTGCAAAAGGTTTATGTGTGCACTGTGGACCCAAGGGATCCAGTCAAAAATCAAAGATCTGGAGCTCACTGTACTGTCCTGTGTGGGTTTGCATCAGAAAGCAAAAGAGTCTGCAATGAAAAGCTGAAGAGTCTGTGCTGAGAGCCAGGAGACAAGACCCAAATTGAAACTGAAGACAGGAGCTCTTCTGAAAAAACAAAAACACTGAAGTGAGCCTTCCTTCTTAATTTTGCTTTTATTCTTTTGAGGCTATAAACCTGTTGATTGGTGCCACTCACACCCAGCGTGGGCCTCTTGCCTTCAGTAAACCCAGCAACCATACCCAGAACAATGCTGATGCAATTAGCTGAATGCTTCTTATTCAAATTGACACAATCAACTATCATGACATGGAAAATTTTTCACTTTTTAAAAAATCTCATTCTAAAAATGTTTCACCTATTAGACTCTCCTTTCACCAGCACTTCTAGCAACCTTTGATCCCTTTGATTGTCTCCTTACCTTTTCCTTTTCCAGATTGCCATGCAATTGGAATTATGAAATATATAGCCATTTCAGATAGAGTTACTTCTCTTAACAATATGATTTTAATATTTTTCCACATTTTGTAATGAAAATATCATTTCTTTTTATTGTTGAATAATATTCTATTGTAAAGATGAATGTACTGTAATTTATTTATTCACTTATACACTGGAAACCCTATCCATTGCTTTCATGCTTTGAAAATTACAAGTAAAGTTGTGATAAGTATTCATATGAAAGTTTTCATGTGGAGATAAGTTTTGTAAGAACATGCTAAATTGAGTTCCAGTAAAGATGGCAGATAAATAAGAGCAGATTACAGAGGCTCCTTGAGACAGACAACTCAGATGCTGAAATGACACAGCGTGGGGAGTCCCGGACAGAGGGAGATGAATCCTCTCAGCCCAGGAAGAAACTAAAGCAAAAAGAACCAGTCAAACATGCAGTCTCAGGGCTACTATAGAGTCAGCTAAGATTCTGTGCTCTCGCACGCCCAAATTCCCGCTGCTTTGACTCACTGGAACTGCAGTCACACTGAAGTGCAGTTGCACTGAATTCAGAGGTCAGCGAGCCTAATGGAGAACGGAGCTGGCAAGGGACTTGATCAACCTGTGGTGGGTGCCAGGAATAAAACCCTTCCACAGGAAAGAGGCACCAACCAGACGACATTTTGGAATTGGGCAGGATTGGCAAAACAAGGAACAGTAGTGAGTTCAGTCAGTTGTTCTCTCCCCAGATGAGATTGGTGGGGTATGCTTGGCCTGGGTCACACCCCTGGCTGAGACCCAATAAGTTGTCCCAAACCAATTCCCTATGCATAGTGCACACTAACGCAGTGAAGGCCCCAGCAGGTTGACTGACCTGGAGAGGAGGAGCCAGCATATCCTGCCCCTGTTTGCACATCAATAACACACTGGAGTGGGCAGGATCACCTAGCCAACATGCTTCAGAAGAACCATAACCAACAAGGAAAGGGACTGGGACCTCCAGTATATGCCTGTAAGCAAGAAGCAAAAAATATGAGAAGAGGAAGCAACAAGAAAAAGTCCTCAGCCCCCAACTCTGAGAACATTGATCCAGGAGAGGTAAATACAAAAGAGATTGAGGACAGCAAACATGCAATATCAGACATGGCATTAGTGAACACACAGATATTTTTGGGGCCTCATAGATGAGTTCAAAAGTGAAATACTTAACCAAGTTAAAGCAAGATATAAGTGGATTAACAAAAGAAATGCTAAGCACCTCTCAAGAAGACACAGACAGAAGAATGGAGGAGCACAAATAAAGGAGTGAAATGTTTGGTGAAGAATATGAAAAAAACATAGAATACATGAAGGAGGTTCAAAGAGATTACCAGGAAATAAAAAAACTCCATTGAAAGTGGCACAACTGCTTGAAAGAAACTAAGGATAGATTATCCAAACTGGAAGACAGGTTTGCAATGTGTGATCATGAAAGGAAAAATTTCTTAAAAATAACAAGGAAACAGGCAGGAACAATACAAAAACTAGAAGACAACAAGAGGATCTATAACTTAAGAATAAAAAATGTGAATGAAGAAGCAGGGGTACAAACAAAGGAGCTATAAAGGCTATTTACAGAAATAATTAAGGGAAACTTCCCAAGCATAGGAAAAAGGAAATGATATTCAGATAGGAGGCATACAGAACTCCAGCCACCTACAACCAAAACAGTGCTACACCCAGGCATATAATAATTAAGATCCCAGAAATTCAATATAAGAACAGAATATTAAAAGCCGTCAGAGAAAAGAAACAGATTACCTATAAGGAAAACCTATCAAAATCATGGCAGACATCTTGACACAGACCATCAAATCAAGAAAAGCTTGGAGCGAAGTATTCCAAGCCCTGAAAGAAAATTACCTCCATCCCAGATTGATGTACCTTGAAAAACTGTCTCTAGATATTAATGGAGAAAGAAGACACTTCCAAGACAAAGAGGAACTGGGGGAATTTGCAACCACCAATCCAACTGTACAGAGAATACTGAAGGACATTCTAGCGAGCGAGAGAGAGAAAAGTACCAGGATTCCAGGAACAGTGGCAGAGAGGCCTCAATGAATAGAGCAGAAAGTAAAATGAAGAAGAAAAACATACAATTAATGGCAGAAAAATAGCACAACAGAAATAAGGCAGAGAAGGTTGTCAATAATCTCTAATGTTGATGGCCTTGATACACTAAAACCAGAGAAACACAGGCAGAGTAGATCAGGAGGTAGGTTCCACTGAAATTCTCTTTTTAGGAAATATAATTAACCTGAAGAAGGGTTTATGGACCAAAAATCAAGTAGGAGAAATCAATGCTCTATGTGAAAGGGAACTGGAGAGTAATAGGGGCAGCTAGACCAGTATTTGTGGGTAGGTTGGAAAGACAGGCTTTAATAGATAAAGGAATGCAATTAGAGATCAAGTCCAGGAGGGAAAAGGTTTTGAATCCCTTAGGTAAATATCAGGTTGCCACCCAGCCTAAAAACTGAGGGTGTTGGTGGGACCGAAAAATGTACAGTGCACCCTGAGGGAGTGAAAGGGGAGGAATAGTCTTTAAAAAGATGGCTAAAGATATTGTTAATAGTGTATAAGGATTTAAAACCCATATTACTCACACCACTCTGCTTAGATAGATTTTATTCTGTCCCAGTTGTCTACTTGCAATAGATCTGAGGGCACAGACAGCTATCTCAAAAATAACAGGATATAGTACATTAATCATCTTTAATTTCTTATTAACTTAATCTGGAGCCATGTGTAACTTATACTGTTTTATCATGACTGATCTTAGTTAAATCTGGTTTGTTTGATTGCTGTTTGGTATCAACAGATTTTATTCAAAACTTTTACAATTGATAGTATCAAGTCTGAGAGTATAGGCAGCTACACTGAAGATGACAAGATTCACTAAATACCCATTCTGGTTTGATTACTACCTTTTTTTGAAGTCTTACACTATCTACAAAGTTTTGCTTTTATTGATATTATGTACTGCTATATTCAATTATACTATGTCTGATGATATAAAATATGTTTTGTTTTTTCTTGCTTTGTTTTGTTTCTCCCTCTAATATAGAAAGGATAGAATTACATGTTAAGACTCATGCATGAGTAGAACCTATAAATGATTTACAAGAACAGATCTTATAACACATGATGAAATGAACAAATACTTTGAAGAAAGAGACACACTACAGTACTTAGTGCTGATTCCGTAGTGTCATGATATGAAATCCAGCAAAACTATTATTCTTTGTTCAGAGTGATTTTAGCTTGCTTTGGTTTGTTTAATCCCAACATAAATGAAGATATGGATAACTGCATGTATGTTTAAGTGTATAGGGTTGATAACCATATTGCTAATTTTTTGTTGGATAGTTGAACAGAACTGTTTGCAGTCTCACTGTTTGAATCCTCACTTTGTATGTTTCACTTTTGTATCTTGAACAAATATTTGTAAAGAAGACAAATATGTAATCATCAACTAGTGATTTCTTACTGTTTACTTTTTCTTTCAAAGTATGTATTATTTCTACCCGTTTTCTGACTTGTTTAGTCTTGCTTTAAATTAAATTTAAAAAAAGAAAATGCTAAATTGTCTTCAAAGTGTTTATACAATTTATGTTCCCACCAACAATGAGTTAAAATTTCTGTCATTCCATATTCTTACCACCATTGGGTATTCTCAATGTTCTGCATTTTGACTATTCTAAAAGATACGTATTGTCATATAAATTTGCATTTCTCAATGGCATTTGATTGCTTATTTTCATGTTTATATTATTTGAGGAGGTTTCTGTTACGAACTATGGCTCTTTTGAAGGGTACTGGAATTGAACCTTTATATAAGTTGCATCCCCATCTCACTACTTATTTCCTTAATTTGCAGGCAGACTCTTGCTAAATTACTAAGTTGTCCAGACTGGATTCAAACTTGTCACCTTCCTCTTCAACCACCCAGAGTGCATGGATTATGGCTTATTTTTAAATCAGGTTGTTGATTTTTGTATTATTGAGGTTTAAATGTTCTTTGTATACTTCTCATAATAGTCCTTTCTCAAATATGTCTTTGGCAAATATTTTCACCCAATCTGTAGTTTTTCTTTCCATTTACTTGATGTTGCTTTTAGCACAACAAACATTTTTTTTTTATTTTAAGGAGGTTGAGTTAATTTGTAATGATATCTCAGTTGCCCAAAGGCTGTAAGCTTGAAACTTCCACTGGCCAAATGACAAAGTTTGAAAATAAATATGCTCAGCCTTCCTAACTTTGTTCCATATTCAAACCAAAATCCAATTTTTAAAAAAGCCCATGTAAGAAGGGAGTGAGCCGTGCACTGCATCTTACCTCATAAAGGAAGAACTGATGCTTCAGTCTAAGTGCTGCCCTCACCCAAAGTGTAACACATGTGTAAGTACATTAAAAATTGCTATTGTACATTTTTTTGTGTGTTATTTGTGTAAAATAGCATAACCATAGTTCCAAAGAAAGTCAATGATAATAGTAGTGATACTAAGAGAAAAACTGAGAACCATATTAGAATTACCAAAAAAAAATTGAGAAATTTGTTAAAGTCATAGACAAATCAATTTATAAGTGTAATTTTGGGGTCTAGAACCAGTTATTTGGTTTACTTTATTTCTTATGGGAAAATAAACTTTCTTGAGTTTTTTGACATTTGAACATTGTTATGGTTTGTGTGTAGGTGAACTCCAAAGCCTCATGCAATCATGGAGGAATCTAGCATTTGTGGTAGGTTCATTGTCTGGTGCTGGGATTGGTAATGTGAGTGCTGCACCTACCCAAGGATGGAGCTGGCATACAACATAAGGGAAGGAAAAAAGCATGCTTTTCGCACTTTTGCCCTTTTTGCTCTTGCTGTTTGTAGCTGCCATGGACAATTGCCCCTCAGCCACAGCACCCTGCCGTGGAGCCAGTTGACTACAGCCTAAAACCTCCAAAAAGGGCTTGATAAACAAATCTTTCCTTTCTTAATTTTGGCATCAGATAATTTTGGCATCAGATATTTTGTCTCAGCAATCAGAGAAAAGTTACCAAGACAAACATGAATTTGGAATGAACTGAGTTTGACAATAGAGATATTACTGTATTTCTTTCAGGAGCTGTGGCTTTGGTGTTGCAACTGAAAGTCAACTCATGTCCAAGATCATCTATGTTTTCTCCTGTGGAGTTCTGTAAGAGCTTCATAATTTTGCATTTAGGTCTCTAATCTATCACACTTTTGGAACTTTTTATATACAGATATTAGTAAATTTATACCTAAGTGTTTCATTTCTGGGAGTGCTAGTGAAACTGGCATTATCATTTGAATTTCAAATTATACTAGTTCATGACTGGTATATAGATGTTTGACTGTGCATACTACTTCTAGATCTTGAAACTTCACTATAGTCATTTATTATTTCTATGATGCTGATTGTATCAAGCACTTCAGAATTTTCATGAAAACATTCACATCACTTGTGACAAGTTTTATTTTCCCACCCCATCCTATGTACCTTGAATTCCTGCTTTACTATATTAGCTAAAACTTTCAATATGAGTAGACAATAAGTGGCAGGAAGGTCCATCGTAGCTCCAGACTGTAGCAGGAAAAGTTCTACTTGCTCTTGTTAATGATAGCTGTGTATTTTTTAATGAATGACCTATATAAAAGGGGATCCTTTAAACTTCTTTTTAAATTCTCTTTGTGTTTCTGTCTCTGTCTCTGTGTCTGTCTCTGTCACTGTCTCTTTCTCCTTCCTTTTTTCTTCCTCCCTCTTCCCTTTCAAATCTGAAGGGCATAAGCTCAGTCTGCCTTATGCCATAGTTCATCTTTCTGTTACCAAAATATTTCTGAAGATTCAGGTGGTCATTCAGATGATGAGTGACATTGTCTTTGAGACCTGGTAGTTTACGGACTCAGTCTGACAAGGAACCCTTTCTTTCCTTTCTTTTCCTTCTCTCTTACCTAACAACCTTGTAACTCCATTCTTCTTGTTGTCCTTACCCTTTTCCAGTCTAAATCTCTTTAATCTGTCTGGTAACTGAAATTTTTAAAATTTTCCCCAGTAGTATTAGCAGAGAGAGGCAGGGAATGGATTATACTTTCCTACTGAGTTTGTAAAACAACATCAAAGTCATTCATCTATATCTATCATCTATCTATCTATCAATCATCTATCATCTATCTATTTATCTCAATCTATCTGTATCTATTTCTATCTGTTTCCATTTCTGTCTGTCTATCTATCTATCTATCTATCTATCTATCTATCTATCTATCTATGTCAGCTTCTTGGAAGGCTTCTTGGAAGTTACTTCTGGGGTTATATGAGGAGCTTCTTAGGTCCTTCAGATTTTCCCTCTACAAGTGGTAGAGCCTCTAAGAACTTCATAATTTCACCTGCCAGGATGGGCCATAATCGTTGGGTAAATGTCAGGCATCCTTTGAAGGCGATAGACATTCCTTTCTGTAGTGATCCTCCTTTTTAGCATAATTCACTCTGGTTGACTTTTCTCTAGAGTACAACACTCTATTTGCTCAGGAGACTGCACTATTCACCAGAGTTTTAGGGTCATTTTAGATGGTCTTATCATATCCTGGATCCTAGTTGATCTTGGAAATCAAGGGCCAAAATATTGGCTGTCCTTTTAGCCCACTTATCTTTTATTCAATTTGGTCTCTAAAGTCTTGACCAGAAACTTAGGTAGACCAGTCTTGAAGCAAGAACAGTAGATCTCAATCTTAACTACTACAGTATTACCTGGATATCAGGCTCTTCAAAACACATAGTATGATCAGAAAATAGCTTTTTAAAAATTAATCATATTCATTATTAATATTATGAGTCAGTGTCACATTTTATCTGTCTTGCAAACCTACCATTTTAACATGCTGCTGTTTTTAGAAATCATGTTTCTGTAGAATATTACCATATACAAATATAATATTGCATAAGAAAAATTAAAATTAATACCAAACAGCAATTTAGTATAACAATGATGACATTATTATAGTAGAATCTTAAATTAGTTCTAATATAATACATTTAAATTCACATTTTAATGTAAAATGACAATTTATTATTTTTACTGAGTTACAAAATATTGACATAAAAATTTCAACAAATGTGTTTTTTAAAAAATAAAGTCCCTAAGTAAAATGCACTTATCTACAGATGTTCTTCATCAGTGAATAATGTTCACATTTTAATCTTTAGATTGATACTTGTCTGATGTGAATAGTGTTTAGGGACATATAAATATTTAAATATAATTACACAGCAATCATATACAACCAGATCTATTATTTTAAACAATTTGAGAATACCGGATGATAAGTTCGCATAAATTTTGTATTTTAGAAGATGTATAAACTTGGAGAACATAAGGAAAGTTAGCACTAATTAGCATTATAGTGATATAGAAATCTTTACATATTAACTTAATTTTCACTCTAAAGGTAATGTTTATTTTCTTTTAATGGGTTTTCATGGTATAACTACACTGACAAGAATTTAAAGGTACCTTTAGACCTTTTTTTCTTTTCTTTTCTTTTTAACCAGGAATTGAATCAGGACCTCATCCTTACAAGGCAGGCACTGTGTCATTGAGCCATATCTTCAGTTGGAAACATTTTATGAGTTTAAGAAAGAGAGTTAATATTCACAAATAGACTTAGTATTTAATAAACAATTATATCAGTATTACACAATAATAAAGTGTTTAGTTTAAGAAACAGTATTAATGATGACAAGTAGACTTATTATCCAATATACAAGTTTATCTTTATTATGATTATCAAGTGCTTTTTTAGAGAAAAAATAATAGATATATATCAAGTTTTAAATTACAGGACTACATGTAAACTGATGCTAAAATCCCTCACCATTTTATGTTTATAGTCAAGATATAATGCACATTGTATAAAAGAAAACAACTACCGGTTACACTTTATGGTTTAAATTTATGTAATCCCACCTCTACAGTACAGTTTTCAACATTAGATGAAGCTCAGTCCCCCACCATACCTTGTCTTTAGACTTACACACAGCTCTTATCTTACATGGATTCATGGACAGCTACAAAAGAATGAAACAGAGTTCATCTGATAGTGGGTTTGTGGGCAAAATACTTGAATAACTAACTGATGGTTCCCATCTCTAAGGGGTGGCTCAGACATGGAAATGTTTGTCCTGTTTCCCTTTCTCTGATGCAGCTCGGAGCTGCTGATTGAGAAGAGGGAAAGAGAAATAGGAGAGTCATGGCCAGCCAAGCCACACCACTAAGTTACCACTTCTTTATCTCTTAATAAAACAGCAGAAAAACCCAAAGAACTCCCTTCCAGGTTTCCCTCCCTCCTTCTTTCCCTCCCATAACTTGACAAGACACAATAGCAGGTTGGCTCTCCCCCCCACCCAGGAAGAGGCATAATAACTCCCTAGAACCATGAGAAAACTTCCTGAGCTCCCCAGCTTCCATCCCTCCCCCTTCTCCTTCAAATTCCCTGCCTCTCCCTGCTAAACAACACTGGGAAAAGTTAAAAGATTCCAGTCACCTGATGGATGAAAGAGGTCTACAATGGGAGAAGAAGAAAAAGGATAAGAGGAATGGGGTTCTCAGGAAAGAGAGAAGTAAACAAAGAAACCTTATGGGTTTCTTGTCAGTTTGCACCCACAAACTGTACCAGGTCCCAAGCATAATGTCAGTCATCACTACTAGAATGTTAGGAGACTTTCAAGTCACCTAGAGTGGTCACACAGGGCAGTCCAGCTTTTGCCCTTCAGATCTGAGGGAGAGGAAAGAGAGTGTCAGAGATGAGGAGAGGGAAAGAGAGACAAAGAGAAAGAAGGAAAATCTAAAGAGCAGTTTCGGAGATCCCTATGCTTAGGATCCAAAATGTGTGATATTTAAGGATATTGCTTCCCCAGGTGTCACCCCCAAGGCAGGCTCTCTCTGTTGTTCTTGGGGCTAGGCTTTCCTGGTTGGCTACAGAAAAACTTTGTTGGAGACATTGGGTGATTCTCTGCTTATCTGTGTCTCCCTGGAGAATGAATTTTGGTTCCATCTGACCCAGGAATGGAGTATCTTGGCTTGAGGGACCATATAATGAGGCAGCTACATGGTATAAGGTGTTTCTCTCTATACTTATTTCCATTTTTGGTTAGTGAGAACAAGAACCTCTTGTCTTTGGTTTATTTGTTTATTTTTCGGTACTGGGGATTGAATTCATGACCTCATGCTTGCCAGGCAGCCACTTACGCTGCTGAGCTAAATCCTCAGCCTTGTCTTTGGTTCTTCTATATGAAATCACTTATTTTTTCTAGGGATATGGGAGCCTCTTACTGCCAAAAAGGAAAGAAAAAACCCTAAAGCTATAGGCTTTGCAGACTGGGAGAAAGAAAAGGGAGAAAAAGACAAACTGTGCTTCAAGGAACAAAGGGTTGGGGAAGTGGTGAAGAAAATAAAAGAAAAATTTTCAGCTGGACTCATTGAAATTGTGAACCCGACATCTCTTTTCCCTCCTGCACTGGCTTGCCAAGAGAAGATGTCACCGGATAGGACTTGAGAATATGTATACCTCTGGGTAAAGAGAAATAGTAAATAAAATTTAAGATTGATAGTAAAAATAGTAAAATAAAATTTTAGACAGTAAATTTTAGATAGTAAATTTTAGATTTTAGAAGATGTTCCAAACACTGCATTGGTTCATGCTAGAACTTTCTAGCTGTACCTGAAACTTACAGCCATAAGCAATTTATGTTTATCACCAATAACCCTTCTGAAAGTATGTCCTTCAGCCTCTGCTTATATATTGCCATTATGCTATTTTCATGTATTCTCATGTACTGCTCAGCTAAGGGCTTAGCTTCTTGTATAGGTGTACCTACAAATTAAGAATAAAAATATAAATATTCTAGGTAATAAGCTTTGTTATCTTTGTGGTGTAAAGTAAGCTTATATATTAATATTTCTGGTCTGCATAAAAAAGTTTGCTGGTCTAGAAAATAGAGACCAGATATAGGTTTTAGGCCTTATAGTAAATTAATAATAATAATAATAATGGTCCAAAGGTCACAAAAACATAAACATAGATATCTTTATTGTATGACTTGCCCTTGGTGTAATAAAATTTATTTATTTATTGACACAAGGTCTCACAATGTAGGGCATGCTGGCCTTGAACTTGTGTATGTAGCCCGAGATGGAACTCAAGTTGATGCTCCTGCCTTAGCCTCCCGCTTACAATAAAAATTTCTAAAAATTAGATTTCTTTAAGAAACAGGGAAAGTTGGGCATGGCACTATAATCCTGTAATCCCAGCACTTGGGATGCTGGAACAAGATGATTGTTATGAGTCTGAGTCCAGCCTGGGCTGTAAAGTGAGTTGAAGGCCAGCCTGAAATGCATAGTATGACCCTCTCTCAAAAAGACAAACAAAAACAAAAACAAAAAATAAAAACAAAAACAAGGAAGAGTCTATTTACTCTTAAACATCATCTGTTTTAACATCAAAACAAGTAAATTTTAATATTAAAGACAATAGGCTCATGTTAAATGCTACTTAATTTTGTCTGACTTTGACACATTTTTAGAGACACTATTCTTTAATATTTTGCTTATAATTTATGACTTTGGCCTGTTTAATCAAGCAATACAATGGAGCGTAAGCCTGAAAGACTTGCTGATGTTCTTGTTCTCTTTCCCAGACTATCAAAATAGGATGGCTCCTCAAACATCAAAACACATGTGCTTTGTCTCCCTTTAGTCAATCAGGGTGAAGCCTCTGATCCCTGGTGAGGGAAGGTCAACACTCCTTCTCAGCCTGAAGCAGCTATAAGAAAGCAGACCTCAGTGCTTCTGCACTCTTTAAGGATAAAGGATTGAAATCTGAGGTAGAGAATGAGATAGAATAAAAACAAATACAGACAGCAAGGAGACAAGGAAATCAGACAAAATTGTACTTTTAAGCAGACTGCCTGCAACTTTTGGGTCAAGGTAACCCAAGGTATCCAAGTCACCATTCCCTTTGTTAAATTAAGTTTCCTTTCCTTTCAGACCCATCACACCCAATACCCCTCAGGAATAATATAAGTCCAGAATCTGGCTTTACTGAAACAGTAAACAACAGGAATCTGATCTTGAGATAAAGGAACAGGTTGAGAGAACCCAAGGAATACTTAAAATACTGATTAAAAATGGACTTACAGATGTAATATGAGCAAGTACCTGTCTGAAGTGTGTGCCACATTTCCTGGGCTGCCTACTTTTTAGGAAAGGCATAATATTCCCAGTTCCACAAAATAACGTGCATCACTTTTGAAGGCCCACAGTGTTTCTTTGCACGTGTATTTTTAAATTTCTGATAATAAGGCCCTTCATACCTCTAAGTGGTGCGTCTTAAAAATTGTTTTTCCACAGTGCAAAGCAGGGAATATGCAAATTTATTCTGTGATAGGACTGGCTAGATTGCTTTCCTCAGCTTCAGGATTCTCCTTTGACCTGGTCCACTGACAATGTAAATGCAGTTTCTGACCTGTATTATTATTTACCTTTGATTTAGTGCAATTTTAGTATTTCTTAAAAGGCAACTCTACTGGAGATGTTTCCTCAGGCTTTGTTTGAAAAAGTATTTCTCTTTCCCTTTTAAAGGATAGTAAATGAATATAGAATCATAGGTTGATGGTTTTACTTGTTTTTTTTCCAGCTTAATTCTAAATATTTCACTCAACTCTTCTTGTTTGTATGAAACTGTGGAAGAGTTTAATATAGTTCTTCTTTTGTTTCCCCATTGTCAAAGTGTTTTTATCCTTTGGCTTTCAGTATTTTACTTTTTTAATTTTGATCTTCTGTGTGGTTTAAAAATAATCTTTCACCTTGTAGTTTGTTTTGTTGGTGTGCTTTTATTTGATTTTTAAATTAACATATTCCCTTTTTATTTTAAAGAGAAAAAACAATAAAAGTGATACAACATTTCAAAACAAGATAAAAGGAGAGTAACAATGGCTAATATATTGTATATTGTTTTCTTCAAAATATTTGCTCAAATTACAAGATATAGGCATGAAAAACTGATCAAACAATATAAGCACAAACCTTACTTTCCAAAGAACTAAGAAATTGTTAGTATACCTGTTGTAACTATCTTGTATATATATATATATATATATATATATATATATATATATATATATTTTTCCTTCTTTTCTTTCTTCCTTCATCCCAATTTCTCTTTTCTTTTGAATATTTTTTCCCATTTCATAATCTCTATTGTATTTTTGTATCTTATTTACTCTTTCAGCTTCTGGCAGTAGGGATACCATACAAAGTTTACACCTGTGAGTCTGATTTATTTCATTTATGAGTATGGACTCAAGTTGCATCCATTTACCTATAAAAGTTTCCAGTTTATCCTTTTTATGGCTGAGTAGTACTCCATTGTATAAAAATATCATCTCTTTTTTTTTTTTTAACCATTCCTCAGTTGATGGGAGTTTAGGTTGTTTCCGAGATTTATCTATCACAAATTGTACTGTTACACACATGAGTATACATATATCCCTGTGGTATATTTTTAACTCTTTTGAAAAGATATCCAGTAGAGGAATAGCTGGATTGAATAGGACCTCTAATCCTAGTTTTTTGAGGGACTCTTTGCACTGATTTCCACAGTGGTTGCACCAGTCTACACTCCCACCAACAGTGCAGAAGTGTTCCTTTTTCATCACAGCCATGACAGCAGTTGTTATTTGTTTTTGCTTTTATCTTTCTTGGTGTTCTCTGAGCTTTCACATCATTAAGTTTTAAGTCATCTTTACATAACATTTATGCCTATTTTTTCCAAGATTTGTGTTTTCCCATGATACTGTCCCTATATTGGCTTGTTATTTTCATTAATAATCTTTTATTGGTTATTCTCTTATTTTTTATAAGTAATATTCATTTAATTTATAGAAGCCCTACTGCTTACTCAAAGAATATCATGGGTATAATGACTAGTAGTTATAAGGTATACTTTGACCTTTAAATTCTAAGAAATCATGATCTTTCCATTTAACATGAGAAAGAAAAAAAAAAAACAATCAGCAGTTCTACCCACTAATAGTCCAGCTAAATGACAAATTTAACTCCAGAAATTTCTCTAAATTCCTTAGAATAACATGGAGGAGAGATGTGGAAGGAATTCACAAAGAGGCTGAGGATTAAGAGATGATCTTGAGGGCTCTTTAGCATGTTTTTAACCATAGCTCTAGTCTTGCCTAGGTCTGTGCTGTTTTGTCTACTTAATAATCAATACTTACAAAAATTTATTAAGCCCCAAGAACATCTGTGACATTATTGATGTGTGTGTATGTTTGTGTGTGTCTTTTGTAGGTGGTCAGTGAGTAGAGACAGTATTAAAAATAATACTGTTTGGACAATGAGAGTGTCATTGTTGAGAGTGAATTTGAATTTCCGCAAAGTCCATATGGGACAAACAGTCTGGTGACTAGGAGACTAAGGCAGCTTATGTGTATCTGGTAATTAAAATGTAAAGATATTTTTGGTCAAATGGATGTTGATCATGGGCTGGTTACATTTGCTGAGAGGAGCTAAGGAGGAAAAAAATTTGATTAAGAGTCACTCTATTTGTCTGTATCAGGGATCTTGGTGAATATTTGTGCTATTCATTCACTTAGGGAACATGAAGGAAGGAGACAGTTTTTTTTTTTTTTTTTTTTTTTTTCTTTTTGAGACAGGGCTCACTATGCAGCTCAGTCTGGCCTTAGGCTCACTCTGTAGCCCAGGCTGGTCTTGAACTTGCAACGATTCCCTTGCCTCAGCCTTCCAAGTGCTGGGATTACAGGCATGAGCCACCATGCCTCACTCAGGAGACAGTCTTTAAATGTGCAAATGTCGAAGAATGTATGAAAATCCTGTTGGTGAAGCTAAGTAGATAGCTTTGTATGTAAGCTGAGAATCAGAAATTCGAAGCTTGATTTATAAATATTGAGAATCATTACTTATAAGAATATGAGTAATGTATAATTCCACAGCATTGTTAATATCCACTTCTTCCCCTGCACATTAAAGAAAGGGATTTGTTTCTTTGTCGCTGTACTTTGGTTTGGCCATGTTACTTGATTTGGCTATAGATATAATGGAAAATCATATTTGGTCAGAATCTTAAAATATGCTTCTGCGATAGGAGTTCCCTGTCCTGTAACTGGCCACTCCTTTGATGAGCTACTGCTTCAAAAAGTGGAAAATACCTACATCTGGACCCAATTTATAATTTAAAGACACACCAAGTATCACCTGGATCCACTGAACTCTGACTCTCTCTCTCTCTCTCTCTCTCTCTCTCCCTCTCTCTCTCTCTCTCTCTCTCTCTCTCTCTCTCTCTCACACACACACACACACACACACACACACACACACACACACACGATAAATGACACAGGTAATTTATTATTGTTCCATGCAATGGTAGCTATCTAAGACATGGCAATGAGCTCACTTAAGGAATAGAAACAAAGTTAAGAAAAGGGGCCGAAGTCAAAATTCCAGATTGCCAACATTTAAAGGTTGTGTTGAGGAGGAGCAAGGCTGAGGGTTGCCAGCTTCAAATCATGTCTTGGTCTTTGCAGCAACCAGCTCATTCCTGAAAGGAATCTAACTAGCACACAACTGCTTTCAGTTTGGAGCTTCCAAGGATTTAGAAGTTGTGTGCAGGTAAGCAAGAACAAAACCAAAAGTTTGCTTTCTAGTTGCATCACTGTAAAGGGAGGGCAAGAGAATTCAAGTATGGAAGGACAATGGCGATCCACTTTACATTGTTTGAGACTATGCCACAGTTTGGGTCTATAGCGTCCCCCAAAGATCTGTGTTAAAGGTTCCACCCCTAATATTACTATTACCAGGAAGTGGTGGCACCTTTAGAAGATAGATGATACAGTGGATTCCTGAGAGATAGAGTCCAAATTCTTGTGCATGATGAGCAAGAAATAGCAAGTTATAACTACACTGGTAAAAGGCACAGCAGCTATATTTATTGAAGTTCATAGAGCAAGGTGCACTCAGAGGGAGGGGGCTTATGCTAGCAGAAACAAAAAGATGTATGAGTCAGAGAGAAATGGTGCTGAGATACTAAGACAAAAAGGAGTACATATTCTGTACTGGTTTTTGGTTTTAAAAGTGTATACACCACCTATGTCATCTCTCATTGGTTATCGCTGGATTTAATTCACAAAATGATTGACAGAATCGTGAGTCATCTCTGTGGTATGTAGTGCATATGGCTTTCTCACAATTCCCTGTTATACTTACATGATGTCATGTAACCCTTATTATGAACCGTAAATGAATTTTGAGTGGGGAAAAAGTCATTGCTGATCATGTCTCATATCTTGTGCTCTAGCCTAGAAATCTAGCACATATGTGTTCACAACCACATGTTTGAAGTCTCATTGTGATTATTTCTGTTTTTTGTTTGTTTCTTTGTTCCTTGGACAGTAGAGGGAAAATTGGTCCTGTGGTTCTGTCCAAATTCAAATGACTGGAGTGGGAATGGTCCACAGCTCTAGTTGTGACACCTACACTCTAGGGATTGTGTGAGGTAGTTAAATTGCTGGCAGCCTATCCTTGAAGGAGCCTGTAGGACTTATCTCCTCTTCTCTCTTTTATTTCTGGCCATGAGGTAATAGCTTTGCTATGACATGTACTTTTGTCTGGAGGTGCCAAAAAATGGGACAAATCAGTCCTTGACTGAAACCTCCAATAATGAGAGCCAAAAATCAATCTTTTATCAGTGTAAGTTGATTTGTCTTGGGTATTTATTACAGTAGTGAAAGCAAACTTACACAGAGGACTAACCCCACTTGTGATAAATAAGAAGAACCTATTTGTGAGCTTCCACTGAAAGCTTGAAAGGTTTTATATTGTTTGCTTGCTTTTAATAAAAATAGTGAATTAGGCACATCTTAATATGATTGAAAATACTTGCACTAAATGTAAGTGGAAGCATTTTATTCTTCTCTCCACTGCTCTGTCACCTATTATTATTTTACAATACAAATAAGCATGTAGAAATGTTGGGTCAAAAAATTGGCTTGTCTTTTTTCACTATGGGATACTAATTCCAAGTTTCAAAATTTGAATTCACAGACGAGATATGCGAAGCTTACATAGGTAACAAATGAAAGATAGTGACAGAAGTGGAAGAGAAAGTTTTAGCATTAAAACTCTGGATTATCTATGCAGATAAATTTTAACCTTGAAACTCTTCCAGAATTTTCTGCTCACAGGCTTTATGGCCAATTGCCTCCGCATAGGCACACATCTTCCTACAAATTTCCTTTTAAATTTGACACCCGGGCCATATGTTATGCTGTTTTACTTGGATTTTGAGGCAGAACTCTCCCTAATCTACATTTAATTATGTGGAGCATTTGGCTTGCTAAAGGCTCACAACTGTACCAGAACCCCTTGGAATTTATTCTCTCTCCCAGATCAGAGGAAACACAGAAGCTAATTAGGTCTGCACTACACCAGGTAGTAATCCAGAGAACATAAATATGTGTTCACAACCACTGTTTGAAGTGATTTGTGCCTTCCTAATTCTCAAGGAGGAACCTTGTTTAACAAAAATATATACCTTGATTTATTAAGATACTGATAATTTTGTCAATGGAGAAGTGAATGTCAAGGGAGCCCTTCCTAACTGATTAAGAGAGATCTCATCTATGAATAGGATAATGTAAATTTTGCTGTGCTACAGCCATCAACCTGAAGCACTGAATGGGTAGATTACAGTTCATTTTATTGCAGGATCTAACTTTCAATGGTGTTTTGATGCCCTTGTTGTGCCACTTGGATCCACTCTTCCAGTGTGAGACACTCATTTCTCTGTGGTTGAAGAATGGTGCCTGGTGATTTATACATGTGATGCCCACACCAGGGATTGCTTTCAGTCAAAAGGAAAAGTTCAACTTACTATTACACTATTCAATGACTGGTCAATGTGGAGTTCAGGGGTTTAATCCTGGTCCTTTGTCTTTATTAGAGGCATTCCTGCAGGACACTTCCAGCCTCAGAGCTTCCTGTGAGATCATCCCAGGGCACTGCTGCCGTTATATCTGTGGATAACACATCTCTCTGCACAATCCTGCCTTCTTTTCTCTATTAGAGTTGTTTTTGTGAGCATGTTCTAGTAACCTATCTGAAGGACTCAAACCTCCACTTGCTTGCCAGGAAACCAACTTATTACCTCTTTCCAGAAGTGGTCCCCAAAAAACAGGCTTTCAAAATATTTCAAAGCTGGATCATCACTCAGCTTCCTTATAATAGAGAATGTATCATACCCAGTAAATACAGCTATGTTAACTGTAAATACGAGTAGTGCATTAGAAATTTTGCCAGTAGTGAACTGGGGTCATAAGCAAACAGGAGAAATGTGTTAGTGTGCTGGAGTTTGCAAAAAAGTAGGAATTACTGGGGGCTTTCAATACTTTAGAGAAAAGGAGAAGAGAGGATAAAAAATGTAAAGCAAAAAGTGAGTCATAGCATCTCTTGGAAACATATAAAGAATTCTGCAGCCAAGGGCAGTAAGCTAAAGATCAAACACAAGAAGTCTTTCTGAGAACATTTTGTGGTGGATGAACCTGAATCCCAAGAAGGTAACTAGCAAAAGGGAAGAGTACTAGCCTAGCTAAGGCAGAGTGACAGCTTCAGACCTGAAACATAAGACTCCTGAAAGCAAAAGAGATGCAACATCATCATGGGTTTTCTCAGTGTATGTAATCAAAAAAGAGAAAAAAAAATAGGTGATCAGGAGACTGGGGGAAATTATTTCAATAAAATGTCATGATTTTTTGCCCAGGTTCTGTAGCTTAGTGAGTTTTCAAATTTCAGCTGGTAAATAAAGGTCAGGTTTTCCAGATCTTCCCCAATGCTTCTATAATTATGCATTCTTGGTAACTATATGAGGTGCAATCAAAATCAGTAAATACTTAAATTTACAATATAGATTATAGTAAATGTCACACTGCCATCATCCCCTGTCAAGTATTTCTCTTCATTTTGCCACTATCTGAAGCAGTTCTGGAACTCCTCTTTTTAAAATATCTTTAATTGTGCTGTCTTCACTGGCTCAATATTCTCAATTAATTTAAAACACCTACTTTTCATGTTCATTTTGACTTCAGGGAAGAACCAGAAGTCATATGTGTATGATCCCGAATAAGGTGAGTGAAGATACACCATAGTATTTTCATAAGCTTGCTGTTTCATTGGATGACACTCAACAACAGGATCTGCTTTTTAAAATCATAACTTGTGAAGGTACTCATGAAAGAGAACTTCTAGAAAAGCTTCAGAAAATGGCAAAAATTAAGGAATAAATGTGTTGGAAGTGAGGAAAGTATTCAGAGTGATATCGGTGGCAATGTGTCTTTTACTATAATTTTTTAAAATTTAAGCATTCCCTGTATTGCTCTTTGTACACTAGGGAAACAGAAATATCCATTTTTTTTAAATAGTGGAGTTAAGGTACTTTGTGGGCCCAAGTTTCATATCATAGGACATTCAACAGAACTAAAGACAAACCCAATTCTTATTTTCCATTACCAAACTTCTAATAGACAAGAAATATTTGGGAGTTGGCAGAAATATCATATTGATTTAATTAACTGTGGCAGACAACTACTATATTGAAGCAGGTCAACTAAAATCTCTGAACACCTGTATGTACCCAAACAAGACAGTATTCGAAAGCTGCATCACATCATAGGAAAGTGGCAGTGAAGACTGCCAACCTTAATGGCTAACACATCTAGAATTTGTTCTCTCCATCATATCCATATTTAACTTCCCACTCTGATCCTTGTTAAAATCTGAACAATGTTGGAAGAGGACATACAAATGGTTGGTACATCTGTAGCTGATTTATTTAATATGTGCCTATCACATCTTTTACCACCAAAGGAAAAGATGAGACCTAATAAATCTCTTCAACGTGTGGAGGAAGATTATATATTGCACTTAGGACACTTCCACGAAATTTAACAAATAACACAGAAACCTTCCAACTTGAGTAGGCTTGGGATTGGAATGGTCTTTATTGACTGTAAGGTACAATACAGACAGCCTTGCCCTACTCCACAGTTCAGAACACCTGTGATGGAGGGGCAGAGGGACACTCCTAGAAATTTTTGGGAATCTCATTCAGAAAGTCATAATGTGAAATTAACCAAAGCATGTCAGTGCAGAAAGGCCTAATAAAGTAAGGTGTTCATCTGAGATGGGGTGGGAGCAAGCAAAAGGACATACACAGTAAGCTGCCCTAACAGGTAGTATGGGCTATAATGCCAGTTATCAGTACTACACAGTTTTCTTTCTTTTGGTTCCTAGGATTCACCTGAAAGGTACCTGATAATCAAAAAGAGGAGAAAACAAAACAAAACAAACAAACAAAAACAAAAAAAACCAAAAAAAACGTAAGTTTGAGTATCAAATGGATTTGTGTGGGTCCAAAACATGAAGACTGCTTCTGCACTGCAGCCCCCCTTAAAAGTGGTTTGCGAAAGTAATTATGAAGAGAAAAGTGTGGACAGTGTATCTGGACACTTCTTTATGCAGAAAAAAGGATAGTAAAAGAAGTTTTTATATGAGTTTCCAGGCAATGGTACATGGTTTTATTTGTTGGGCAGAACCCTCACAGACAACGACCATTAACCAGCAGATCTGAGGACATTCAATTGCACAAGGCAGACATTTCCATTCCAAAAGTACAGACAAGGAGATCCTAACGAACTGGACCAAAGAAAGTACAAATCTAGCATGACAAATATTAAGTCCAGCACCTGAGGCAATCGGTGCAAGATGTGAATTCCAAATGGAGAGGCTGGCTCTGCCCATGCAGCACAGCCAGTGGCTGTAGCTCCCATACATCTCTCTTGGGCTGGCTCTGTTTCCTACTTGCAGTTATCCTCAGACAATCCACATTTCTAGTTTCTCCAAACTTCAGAAGTCTCCACTTCACCTTCAGCTTCACACTCACAGCTTCTCACACTGCCCAGTGAGAGACACACTGCCAGGCCTCCCAGACCTTCTAAAGTCCAAATGGAACCTTTTCTGACTCCACAAATCTTGAATTCTTCATGCACCTAAAATCAGCACCACATGAAGGATGCCAGCTGGAGCAGTGCCCAGGCTTCTGTCTTTCTTGGCTTTAGGGGTTGAGTGCCTGGATTGTTGAGTACTCTGAACTCAATCCCAAGGAACAAATTCTCCAGGCACCACCATTCTGGACTATGGTGCTTTGAGACTCTCTTATCAATGCATATCTAAGGCTGAAAAACTGGAGTCCTGTTGGCTCTTGACTCTATCAAGCCTCTTTTCTGTTGTCTCCTTTTGATATATTGTTTTTATTTTTCTTGCCTTTTCAGTAACCAATTTCTTCTCTGTTCCATATTTTCAAGCTACAATTTTACCAGAGCTTTTATTTGGCCACACTCATAGTGTTTTGAATCATTCTGCTGGGCCCTTTGTTCTTTATTCTCAACATAGATCTGGCTAAAAGTCCCTAACAGTAGTCATGTAATGGCCTTGATGTTAAAATCCCTTAAAATTTCTTCTGCAAGATTAATTAGTCTGTCACTCTTAATCTCCATATCATGCAGTCTTTGGACACTAATAAAATGTAGACAAATTTTCTCCCAAGGCAATACACACATGCTCTGGAGTCTAACAACCAATGCAGTCCTTCTTCCCAGTAGAAATATTCTGAGCATAGTCTTTACTGGCATACTTTCTATCAGCATTCTGATCTTCTGAGTTCTAACCAAAATCTCCCATCAAGTATAGCCTAAGGCTTTCTATGGTTCTTTTTTCAGCTGGCATCTCTGGACAGTTCCAAATTCTTCCTCTAAGCCAGTTCCAAAGACTCTTGAACCAAATGGTCAGGTACAGTCACAAGAACAGCACCGCTTCCTGGTACCAAATTCTGTCTTGGTCTCTTTTCTCATGAATGAGACAAAAAAAAAAAAAAAAAAAAAAAAACAACCCTGACACCCAGAGTTAAAGGAGGACATGTTTATTTGGCTTCCAGTTTGTAGAGGATTCAGTCCATGGTAGGCTGACTCCATGGCAGGGTGTCATGGCAGAAGACAGAAAACTCAAGTGGCCAGAAACAAGAAAATAGCAGCTTATTTCTTCCCCTTCTATAATCTATTTAGGATACTCAGCTTCATAGAGTGCCATATCAATTAGTGGACTGATTTAGTAATAACACTAACACTATGTATGTGCAAGCATCACACATTCTAGACTCAGCCTCCTCTGAAAAAGCCTCACTTATGACTAGATGAAGCTTTGGGGGACATTGAGACACAAGCTATAACACTTAGTCTTTTTGATGACTATTAGATTAAGGTTTAGAAATATCACAAAGTAGGATTGATTGTGGGAAGAATGTGTTAGCAGGTGTCACAGAGGAACCCAAAGATTTAAATTCAGAAGTAAATAATTGAGAAAATGATGAAAAAAATTAATAAAACAATGAACAAATGAAACATACACATCAGCATTTCTTATTTATCCAGTGTTCTACTGTCAGGATACTAGCAACACTATGAGAATGCTTTTCAGGTTGCTACTACTATGAAGAAAAACACTAGCTCACTATTAATAAAGAATGAGTCATGAAACATACATTAATAAGGCATGGAACAAACACTATTTTCCTTTTTATTGAACTTGATTCATTTTGATTTTAATATTGATATGGTCTCAAAGGTTTAACATCTGTGGTAACTCTTTAAGTCACTGTAGTGGACTTACAAGGTAGCTCAGCAGCATAAATGATTGTCTGGTAAAAATAAGGTCCTGAGTTCAGTTCCCAGTACGAAATAAATAAATAAATAAATAAATAAATAAATAAATATCGGGAACGCTTGGTTTTAAAACTAGGAAGAAGCTGAAAATTTACTAAAAATATTGCCTTTCCAACCTTTTGTGTCCTTCCTAATGAATTTCATATTCTGCTATTTTTTCCAATTTATTTATGTATTTACTTCTTTACTTTTTATAATAGGTAGG
The DNA here is from genome assembly GCF_034190915.1 of Cavia porcellus. NCBI lineage: Eukaryota > Metazoa > Chordata > Mammalia > Rodentia > Caviidae > Cavia > Cavia porcellus. The sequence goes on along the minus strand of NW_026947496.1, from coordinate 26,882,984 downwards.
AGAGAAACCCAAATAATTAACAAGAAGTGTTATTTTTTATCGTCCTTTCCTTGTTCTGTCTTGGAAAGTACCTCAGATAACCTCAAAGGATTCACATTGCTGAGAACAAACTTCGCTAGCATCAGTAGTTTCTAGTGTTCAAAATGGATTTTCCTTTCTATATTTATACCTCAACTACTTTTCCTTTCATGAAGAGCTGATTTATTGTTAGGATTTGTATCTAGATGTCCTCACAAAGCTTCATGTGCTCATAGGTGGAGCTTTGGGGAGGTTACTGGATCATGAGGACTTGAAGTTGATTAGCAAATTGATGAGTATATAACTAAATGTAATGATGGAATGAAAAACTTGGTCAGAGGAGGTGAGTCACTAGGAATGAGGTCTAGAAGGGTGTATCTCCCTCCTTCCTCTTTTGATCTTTCTCTGCTAGCCATCTGCCATGCTACGCATATCCTTCTTCTGCCATGGTACTGTGTCATACCTCCCTGTACTGAAAGCTCTTCAAACTGGAAGAAAAAAACATTTCTTCCTTTAAGTTGTTGCTGTTAGGTATTTTGTCTCAGTGATGAGAAAGTAACTAAGACAGATTTTGGTACCAGAGAAGTAGACTTGTTGCTATGACTACCTGAAAATGTAGTTTAGAAGCTATGGAACTGATTTTCAGGAGGAGTTTGTCAAGGTTTGGGGGTGACAGCTGGTGAACCAGCTATAGAAAGATGTAATCCGAGCTTGATGGGAAATTCTTGTCTTAGCTTAGAAGGTCAGAACACTGATAAAAAGGTAGATGGAAAAGAACAGGCTCGTGAGGTTTTGGATGGGAGCAAAGATTCCACTTGCAGTTGTATTTCAGGCCATGTGTAGCATAATCTGGCAAAAAAAAAATTGTCTACAGCTTTCTCCAGTTCTGAGAATTTGATGAAGATTGAGATTAAGGGTAGTCCACTAATTAATCTGGAAGAGAAAATTTCAAAGCAATCTAATGCTGAGGGTGTGGAATGGATACTGCTTGGGGCTTTTAGCCCACTCTACTATGGAATCAAGACTGAAAACACAACTGAATGAAGGGTGTAGTAAATTTTAAGTTTGGCCAGAAAGAAAGCTCCAGTAAAGCTGGGCTTACAAAGATGAAGCAGAGGATAGATTGGTTCCTGAAAGAAAGGCTTTAAAAAGTCAACTAGTTTACAACAGGATAATAGGAAATATTCCTTGAGGAAATACAACATATCAGAATTTCCCCATTCTTTGTAGGCACAAAGATGCAAAGCTGAGAGACTTCCCTTTCAGGACAGAGTCAAAAGTACTCTTTCGGAGATGCTTAGGAAGTCAATTCTGTGGATTCAGTTCACTACGCTCAACCATTCAGGCACTTGTTGGCCTGTGTAGCCTTAATCCAAAAGTACTTGGACACTGCTCCAGCTGGTGGTAGACCTGACATAATCTATGCAATGCTGCTTTTGCAGAAACACAGAAGGCAAGAGTTGTGGGGCCAAGAAAGCTTCCACTCAGAATCCGGAAGAAGGACAGGTAGCATGTCTCTGAGTGTGTAGTATGTAAAGCCTGAGAGCAATGACAGAAGTACAGTGGAGATCCTAGAGTTGGAACACCCAGGAATGTGAAAAAAAAAAGAAAAAGAAAAGCTGTGACAAGTCAGAAAAGAGAGCTCAAGAGAGATACCTTAAGTGCTGCATTCAGCGTCCAACAGTGATGCCATAGAAGTAGGGCCACTGAAGCCATTTGGAGTTTACTTCTTCCATATATTTCCCAGCTGCTGGATGGAACTATGAGATGTACATTTCAGTTTTGTTTTGGTTCCATTACTTTCCATGCCATTTCTTCCTTTATGAATGGAAGTTTTTAAACCAGTATCTTTCTTTGCAAGTAGTGTTTTACTTTCTTTTGATTTTTCCAGGTGCTCACAGCTGAGTGTTTGCCTTAAATTTCACAAGAAGTTTTGGGTTTGGATATTTTGTAGATGCTAAAATTATAAAAAATATTGGCAGCTCTTAGAGATCAACTAAATTCATTTTGCATAAAATGAATTTGCCTTACTGTTTTGGCTGTTGGATGAGACAAAATATCCACAAACTGAGGGAGGAAAGGTTTATTTTGGATCACAGTTTGCAGAAATTTCAGTCCATAGTTGGCCGGTTTCGAGGCAGGATGGCATGGCAGAGAGGCATCATGGAGGGGAAATAGTCCATGGCATGGCCAGGAGAAGGCAGGGAGCAGGCAGCAGCAGCAGCAACCTTGTCTTCACTTTCTCTTTCTATAGGCTACAAGCTTATTGAGTGGGTCATCCACACACAGGATGGAGCTTCTATTATCTTCACTCAGAACTGTACTAAATTCATTTGATTATCACACACCTTAATCCCAGTATCACACACCTTAGATGCAGCCACCTGTGAAAAGCCTCACCTATGAATATGAAGTGTTTTGGGGGCACATCTAGATATAAATTATAACAGGGATATACATGAATCCAGAGGAGCTCATATGCAGAATGCTACAGTTCATATCAAAATCCCCTTCCACTGAAAGTCTCATAAGCTCTTAGGTGATGTGTTTATGAACATACAAATTCACCAGTCGATTTGTTCACTATGAATTTATAGTTAAATGTGATACTGGGAGATAAAGCTTAATTGGAAGAGTTGGATCAGTGGGCATGGCTTGAAAGGCTACATCTCTCTCTGTTGTTCCTTGAGTTCACTCTGTTTTCTGTCTGCCATGCCATGAGCAACCCTCTTCCATTTCCCTCTGCAATATTGCCATTCCTTGGAGCCAGCCAACTATGGACTGAAAGAGCTACTAACTATGAACCAAAATAAAGCTTGCTTTTTCTAAGTAATAGGCACTGGATTACATGCCTCAGGGACAAGAAAATAATTAAGAACATTAATGTTTTTCTTAATACACATATAGTTTTTGAAATATCTTACATCTATGACAGCTCTCTTATAAAACAGACTGAATCAGTTCCTTTCATGAATTTGCATTTTAATATTTCTGCCCTATAGAATTTTTTTAAATGTACAGATTATTGGCCTCATACTGCTAAGCAATTATTCTATCACTGATCTACACCCAGGACTTTCCCACTTGCTTCAGCTGTAACAGAAATGTAGGCAGAATGGAATCACACATGGCAAGGGGCCAGGCTATAGTGAGTATGTGTGACATGAGAAGCCATGAAGTGAGCAGACCTTTGGGGTCCAGTTCCCTGACCCATTTTTCCATAATATTAGTTATGTTATTCAAGAAGGAGACTATTAAGCCTCATTTGAAGCTCTCCTTTCATGTGGTATACATTGTTCTACTGACATATTCAATAGTTAGACTCTTTTTTGGAAAATAGCACAGTGGCTCTGACCATCTATAGGGAGTATTATTTATTCTAACTAGCGATGACCTGATTTTGTATAATCATCCAATTCGTTGACCTCATTGTCCTTTCTCTTTGGGGTAGTTTTAATGAAGAAATATTGATTTCCATCTAAAGTCAATCCATCTATTCTCCCAATTACCCTGAAATCCCACTCATTTTTTTTTTTGCAGTGGTAGCATTCATTACAGATGTTATTTCTCTTTAGTCATCATTCTTTCTTTTGCTAAATCTTTCTGCTTCTTTCAAAAGAGTCTGTCCTTGACCCATGAGCTTCTCTCCCTTTCTTCCCATCTCATAGTGGCCTCTTTTGGCTGAATGCTTTAGTGACAATGACTACATTGACAATTCTGAAACCTTGCTGTCCACCTTTAACCTCTGTCCCAACATATCTCTTTCCTGTCAATCAGAATTCCCCTCCAGGCATTTGAATGCATAGTCTATCTATTTAAGAATGAAAGAATCTTTCATTTTGTCTCTCTCCCATCCCATCATTCAGAATCACCTTAGGCATCACTCTTCTGAACCCTGAATATGCATTTTGATGCATGTCAAGATCAAGATGCATCTTTGAAGACAGGCAGCTCATTGGTCAGAGGTCTTTTGCTGAGAGGCATTTGTGGCTCTGAGATGTCAGATTGTAGGAGGAAGGTTGGGTGAGGAGCATGGCCCAGGAAGGGATCCAGCACCCCTATTTTATCAGGTTCCACATAGAGGATTGAGCTTTGGAGGAAAAATTTGGGCCAAAAAAATAAAAAAGCGAAAGCTGATTTGAAAACAGAACATCAAAGGATAAATGTGTAGAGGAGGCTCTGCCTCACAAGATGAGCTGAATTAGTAACTTCATCAGGTAAAGAAGATGTGCAGCTTAAGTCAAGTTGGCAGAGAAACTTCAGGCTCTGAAGGCTTCTCAGTGAATGAGAGGTTAGGGGCCATCACTTAATGGCCAGCTTCTTCCACGGAAGTACTTGAGCTCAGCTCAGCCTGCACAGTCCTCTGTGAATCTGGGGTTAAGTCCCAACCTTCTTCTGTTGTCATAAATAAATCATTTATTCAGTCATTTACCTCCATTTTCTTTTCAGGTTTTGTTAACTTCAGTCTCAGAAAGTGTCATTTCCTTTACCATAGTCTCTCTCCACTGCAGGAAACATAGTCATCGGTGGTAGTACTGTAGACTCCTTAGTCTCTTGATAATATCCATTGGAGGTTTCTTCCACTGCATTTAGAAGGACAGTTATGTGCTCTTTACTTTGCTGATGAAGAAAATCTTATCTAAAAGGCACTTGTAGCAAGTAGTTACTCTTTTCTATCAACAGCTTTTCAAGTGAGGTTCTTGATACTTCATTTTTTTTTGCTAGCTATAAGGACAGCTCACTTTAGGTATAATTGATTACATCCAAGAGGGTTTAATCCTTGTAGAACAACAGTCCTGAGCAGAAAGCTGTTAGTTTTGCAAATTAAGTATAGTCAGATCTAAAAAAAAAAAATCTAAAAGAAGTGCAATTAGCTACAACTGGGTCAATTAGTGTGGTTTAGTGAAAGGTACAATTTAAAACTAGTGATATTGTGTTAATTACCAGGATGTGCATGGATTTTTAAGAATAACTATTTCTTTAGTCACCGCATATGGTCTGAGAGGCAGCAAAGCATACAGTTGAGCATAAGACCTTTGATTCAGACTGAATTTAAATACAGATTGTCACTTTCTAGCTGTGTGACTTTAGCTAATACCTTAGCTTCTCTATGGCTAAATTGCATCATCTGTAACTAAATTGAAAGATAAGTAGATCTACTTTGTGACGTTTCTGGAATATTAAATGATACTTTGAGCACCACAGAAATGCTATTATAGAGGAAGTGTGCCTAAAGTGTTTGCTGTTGTTTTTTATAGAAATATAAATATTGATATGTCATTTGGAAAAGGTAGATATGTTTCATTTGCCTTGATTCCCTCCAACTCCTTTATTTCCCTTCACTTGAATTAAGCTTTTCCTCACCTGCTTCTGTCCTTCAATAATCCACTCCTGTGGTGGCAGGAACTCACGCTTCCCTGCCATACAGGTGGATGCTTATTTGTTAAATTGTCTTTTGATCAGCATTTATTTGCTGTATTGTTACTTTTAACCCATATATATATATATATATATATATATATATATATATATATCTTAGGTATTGTTACTTTTATTTCTATAGCTGAGAGCTACAGAGTGGAAATGCTTATTTGTAAAAATGTGAATTTTAATATTAATCAATGAGTCAGGTCATCAGTCATATTAATTACACTGTACATTTCTGCCTGTAATGTGAGAAAACAATTTTCCAAACACCCTAGTTTAGTGGTTGCTACCCTTTTGATTGTTATCAATCTGACTGATAGAGAAGTATCATGTAAAGGGAGTTAGGGGTCTCCCAGGATGGGGTTAAGTGTGCTGCACGTGGGAAACAGAAGCAGAATTTAACAAAAGAGAGGAAAATGAGCCAGAAGCAGAGTTGTTTAGTGATGCTGACAAGGAGGAGATACTTCTTAGGAGGGGCTAAAAAACAGAAACAAAATTCAAACATATATATGACTGATCCACTTTAGTCCATCCATTCATTTACTTAATTATAATTATCTTCTTAAAGCTTTATTAAATCAGTTGCATATGTGTATAACTGAGGAACTGTCTTAAAATTAAAACCAGGAGGGGCTGGGGATTTAGCTCAGCGGCATAAGCGCCTGCCTTGCAAGCAGGCAGTCGTGAGTTCGATCCCTGGTACCGATAAAAACAAAAAAGACAAAAAAAAAAAAAAAAAAAAAAAAAATTAAAACCAGGAGTGGAATGAAATTCACTTCCACAATTGAGTGTGGATCACAGAAATAGAACAAAAAGCAAGTATTTGTTGCTTAAGAGACAAAGTAGGGTTAACAACCAGGCATCTCTGTCTGTGAAGGGGACAGGTGAATGGAGAGAGTTGCTACCCATGCAGTTTTGTTCAAATACCTAATACATGTCCATTTAGTTATTACAGACAGATGAATAGCTTCTGATTTTCAGGTAAATGCGGACAAATGTTGTAGAGATAGTGATGAGATTGATTCTATTTATTTTCCAGAAGAAGAATGAAAGTAGTTGGGATAACTGAACACATACACACATCAAAAGGATGACAAAATTATCATTGAAAAATGTATTTCTGAAAAGCATATATAGAAGGACATACATTCAGGTATTAACAACAGTGACTTTTGTGTGGATGCGTTCAGTAAATAATTATTGCCTTCTGGTGGCCAGGTATTTGTAGTTCTGAGCTGAGAATATAATTGAGTACAAGTCCCCACCCTTGTAGAATTCATATTCTAGGAGGGATGCAAATAACAAATATAGACCTCAGTAACAACAGTGAATGATGCTAGGAAAACATGAAGCAAAGTGAGAGAATAAGGCAGAGAAGGGTTGATATTTTTTAATCTTGGTTGTTAAGTAGGATCTGGGAGAAGAAAGGGGAAAACCAGTATCTATGGGGAGAATATTCAGCAAGGACTGAGCAGGTACAAAGGCCCTGGGGCAGGAGAATATGCTGAGGTTCAGAAATACTGAGGGACAGTTTTTCTCTCTGGAGCAAGGTGGGAAGGGAATATAATGGGGTGCTGTTTATATAAGAGCTTCTCAGTAGGAAGATGGGCTGGAGTTTCCATTCAAAGGGAGTGGAACCCAGGGGAGTACTGCCAGCAGAAATATGGAAGATTTGATTTCTATTTGAGCAGAATCACTGACTCTGCTGTGTGAAACTGAAATTTAAGGCTCCGAATGAGGTCAGGAGAGTAGGTAGGAGGCTACTATAGCACTGCAAGAAAGAGGGGTGGAGTGAGATTAAATGTGACATAAATAGGATTTGCTGATTGAATGTTTAATTTTTATATTGTTCTATTGTTTGTTTGCAGTAGAAATGTGTAATTTTTATAATTTAAGTATAAAACAGCAATATCATAAAATTGCTAAGTACCAGTCTTCTTTTGATTTATATGTTCTACTCATGAAATAATAGGTGACATTTTTTTAAAAAATTATTTGAAATGTAGTAAAAATACAACAGAACAAGACAGAACAAGGCCAATTGAGTCAATGCAGAGACATTGGTACAGAACTTCACAGCAGGATACCAGGATAGTAGTAATAGGTACTATAGTATATCTCATTATCTTCACAATAGTTGTCTAGTCAATTAGGTAGAGCGAAATCAAACCAGTAACAGAACATTACAAAAGCAATTGAAGGAGAATATTGAATAGAGCAAACTCATCAAAACAAAACATAATAGTGAAAATAATCTTTGCCTTCAAACAGAAGATAGAAGGAAATCCCTCATATTTGCTGTATTGCGTATGGTCATCCTCCCAAGAGATGCTCAGACCTCTGTCCCCAGTTGCTGAGGAGGTGGGGGATGTTTGATTCTCAGTCCGCGCGCTGATAGGCTCAGGGAACAGCTAACTGGTTCTTCTCCTGGCCTGCACCAGGGAGCTTACCAAGAGGATGGGCAAATTTCCTTCTTGTGCAGCCACCTAAGTAATAGGTAACATTTTTATGATGCAAACCTATAGCTCTCTTCAGTGGGATTAAGGCTGAATGTTAAGTCAATCAAATTCTAGCACCAGAGATAGTCCAGAACATTAATCTGAAGGTGCTAAGGTATTTTTTTTGTGTGATCTGAACAAAGCTTTGTATTCAAATTGTGGATATGTTTTCAAAAGGTTTAAGGATCCTTCATCACGTTTAGTGGTTCAATATGAAGTTATCTTTCTGCTGACAATTATGGGTATTGCTTTTGTATAGAAACCAGCCATTCAGGTTGTTTTTAGCCTTTGGATACCCTGAAATAATCATCTGGCTAGTCACTGCTAGTGATCTTCCTAGGGTCTGAGTTTACATTAAAGTTGCCTGGTTTTCATGTAATAAGATTTAAAAAGGAATAAAAAGACAGTTAATATAAAAAAAACAATTGAAATTATGTTGACTGAGCAGTCAAAATCAAAACAAATTTATGTACTTTTGTCCTCCAGACTAAAACTTTCACTTTTAGGTTGCTGGAGGATGATATTTTCCTTACAAGGGCAATGTAAGTTGAGCGTGTTCTAACCCTGAGAAATACACTACTGCTTGAATTAGTCTGACTTTGGCTTTTTATGGCCCAATATTTTCCTAGCATGGCTTTCATGAACTGTCCTTCTATAAACTTTGAGATATGCACAATGTGCCAGACAAACTCTTCCAAAATTCCTATGGTAAGCAAGCTGGTAATTTGTGATTGTGAAAGATGGATAGTGGACGTTGCCCAAAAGGAATGTGTCCTATGCCAGCTGATTATATTGTTGAGATGGGTGGCACTTAGTTTAGTATTAGTTGATGGCTTAAGCTTTGAAACTAGTGCATTAAAGTGCCATGCATACTTCTATCTAAAGATTGAAACATGATATCATCACCACTGTCCAGCTTACCTATAGAAACCATGTTATCATTTTCTTGAGTCTGAAACTAAAATAGCAATGCTAACATTAAACTGACTTAAATGAAAACTTTAATAACATATGAACTTACTAATACCAACCTATTGATTGCCTTCAACACATTCACTTAGTTTTAGTACATTGTTTTGAAGAGTTAATTTATTTTAGGATTTGTTTTAAGAGAAAATTTAATTGTATTGGACAAGGATTCTTTCTGCAGGTGTAATATAGTCAATGATTTTGAGAAATGATATCTTCCTCTAATTTTTTATTCAACATATCAAACTTCTATTACGTAGATTGTGCTAGAGTACTTATGAAATGTCAGTTAAAATCGTGACCCAACAAGCAAGAAAAATCATGGTGGTGGTGCTCCAAACCACCAAGCCTCACCCGTAAGCATTACTTTCCTCCTATGCAATCTTCCATCCATTTGGTTTGGACCCCCAAATCTGAAGCTGTTTATTTATAACACAACTGGAGTTTCAAATCTTTGATGTGGGGCTGGCCACTGTAGAAGGGTGTAGTGTCCACACACAAACACCTGTGTGTAACCGGGTGCACAGGCAAACAGACCATGGACACATGCATCTTTCTTTTTTTAATCCAAGGGAAAATGAAGATCAAAACCCTGTGTAATGGGCCAATGTGGTCATTGATCTACCACTTTTGTAAGATGATCAACCTCGAGGGGAAAATTGTGCGTTTCGTAAGGCTTATATGTAGAGAGGTAAAACACACTCCTAAAGAGAAGTTCAAGGACTTGCTTTGGATTTGGTTACTGTTATTCCACAGGGAACAAACTTCATGTTTTCTTCTGTACTTATACGTTACTGAAAATTTTGAGATATATGAATTAATGAATGAATGTAACAAAAAATGGGTAATTTTCGATAACATTTGTTGAGTGTATTTTATTATTTCTGAGTTTTCATAATGGGTTCTGGAATTTCCAGTCAGAACATAAATGAATAACTGTTGGATATTTTTACTTCTAAAAAGTACTCTGAATTGGGCTGTAAACTTAGTGTGTATATTTCAATAAATACAAATGTCATCAGGTACACCTGTAATAATATGTATACTGTCTAACATTTGAAATAATAAGATAGGGGTGATGGCTTTGTTTTCTTACCCATTCTCCATTATCAAGCATAATCATGAAGGAGATAATGCTCCAAGATGATACAACAATTCCAAATTTATATGTCCTTGAGAGAGTTTCAAAATGCATGAGACAAAACTGACAAGGCCAAAAGACAAAACAGAAAACCCCAAATGACAGTGGGACACTTCACCATTCCTTACTCAGTAATACTCAAAAGCAAAAAACGGAAACCAACAAGAATATCAAAGAAATAACCAAACAACCTTGTCACTCTACTCAATCTGGTTGACATTTATAGACCATTCCTCCAAAATAGTAAAGTACCTATTGTTTTGTAGCATATATATGGGACTTTCATGAACATAGAATATAGGCTATAAGGTAAATAATATCAAAAATGAAATTGTGATTCTGTAAATGAAAGAAAAACATCAATGAAGAAAAATTTCCGTTCCATCCTTATAAATTTTCATAGCCTTGCTTGACAAAATTCATACTTCTCAATTCCCCAATATGAGGAGTCCATTTTCAATATAGACATTAAACAGTAAAATTATAAAAATGTAACAGGAAAATATTTAAATACATGAAATTAATTCACACACTTAAGAATAACACAAGAATGAAACAAGAAATCTCAAAGGAAATTACAAAACATTCTGAACTACATGAAAATGGAAATAAAAAGTAATGAAATGTGTGGGATTCAGCTAAAGCAGTGCTAAGCGGGAAACTTAGAACATCAAAAGCTTATATTAGTAGGGAAGAAATATTTGAAGTCATTAGTCTAACCTTTCATCTTAAGAAACTAGCAAAAGAGCAAATTAAATAGAAATATTCTTCGTAGCTTTAGGTAACAGATTTTAAAATTCATAAGGAAAAGAAAAAGAATTAGAATAAATATTTAGATTGTTCATCTATCATTACACTAGAGTGATAGATTTATGTAGAATGATACATAGCTGCATATATATGTGTGTTTATATAGTTTGCTATTAATTATATATCCATAGTAGTAACAATAGTGTGGTCTTCATTACATCTGGGATCTGTGTCTATCCTTTTATTATGTGCTAGTAGAACAGAAAAAAGTGTCATTATGAATCAGCAAAAATATGGCTTTCATGACAAAAACACCAAAACATTTCAGTTAAAAATATGTAATCATTTCAATAAATATTATTGGAATAACTGGGCATTCATATGGAAAAATTACTGTGAATTCACATCTCATTAAAAATACCCTAAAATGATTATTAGATCTACATGTAAAATGAAACACTATACAAATTCTAGATAAAAACATTGAAGAAAATCTTTGTTTCTTGGGATATTGTGCCAAAATCATGACGTACAAACTTGGATGAATTTGTCTTCATTAAAATTTTAAAAATTTTCTTTGGGAAATACTTTTTCTCCTATTTTTGTATTGTATTAGTACATTTTTAAAGTGCATAATAATTGCATTCCTCATGGGGAGGAAAATGTACATAAAACATCTTTTAACTACAATATATATTTATTCCATGTGTTGTTTTTTATTTTAAAATGCAAACAATAATAAAAACAATGATACAGAATTTCAAAACAAAATAATAGGAGAATAATAATGGTTTGCATATTGCATATTACTATCTTCAAAGCAGTATATAACACATTTTAATTCTTTTTTTGGTCCCCTTTCCTTTTCTGTCCCTTTCCTTGTCCTTGAAGCCAACTCTCAGTCCTCAGTCCTTCTGCAAAAGATCTGACTCTCTAGTTCCCATTGTCTACCTTCTGTTAGGAACTTTATTCATGCTTTGCATTTCTCATAGAAGACAAACTACACAATAGTTAAACTTGTGTGTCTTATTTATTTCACTTAATATTTTGGTTTCAAACTTCATCCATTTTCCTAAAAATCACTCAAGTTTCTTCTGCTTTATGGTAGAGTAGTACTCCACAGTATGTAAATAACACTTCTTCTTTATCCATTCATCTGTTAATGGACATATAGTTTGCTTCCAATATTTAGTTCTTATGAATTATGATTCAAAATATGGATATTCATAGTGCTACATTCAATTTTATTTCACCTGATAATATGGGCAATTCTACTGAGGATTACAAGAGATGTCATGGTAACCCTATTAGATTACCTTGTGTTGTGGTTTTAAATTATGTACTGTGTCCATCCTTTTGTTCTGAATGACCCTATTTTGTTGTTGCTATTACTGTTGTAGTTGTTGTTTTTCTCTCATTTGGTTTTATTCTTTTAAAAATAAAAAATGGATAGTAATGAGTCCTAGTAATATAATGTTTTTAATATGTTTGGAAAGATGTCTATCTAGAAAGGGAGATATTTTCAGGAGATACATAATTAATTTATAATAAACTGACAAAACATTTTTCAGAGTATCTGGACCATTTGCATTTCCATAAGAATTGTATGAGATTTCTTGTTTCTCTGCATATTCTGTTCAATTTGATTGGCTTGAAAGAAGGCTAGAGATTATTAACACACATTTGTACATGTGTTGAGATGGACCATGGGAGCATAATTTGGGTACTATATCTTGTCCCTGGCCCTTCCTCTCCAGCTCTCTTCCTAGTCACTTTGCTTCCTATCTGTATGGGGCATGCAGGTTTCCTCTCCCTTCCCTGTCACTGTTCTCCTGCTTTGAGTCAGGTGACCATGGATTTAAACCTCTGAAGCTATGAGCCAGAATAAACTTCTCCTCTTTTAAACTGTCACTGTACTGTACTTTTGTCCTCGTGATATGAATGTGACTAATGCACCTCCTTCAACAGACTGAGTAGGTGACAGAATCTCAGATCCACATTTTTGTCTTTTATTAAATGGAGCTCTTAGTCTTACCTCACAGGTGACTCTGAAGAATAATGTTGCTAATGATGAATATCATCACAGTTCTTTAGATTTTAACCAAATATTTTAATATATGTTTTATTGAGGAGCTGTATCCTTAAGGGGGAGAGACTACAATGGCTTTTAATTTGAGGAAGGAAAAAAGAGGGCCAAAGTTGACTATGAAATGGAAAAAAAAACATTAAATTTGTCATTAGGTCATCAATGTTCCAGCCCAAGTGACCTCAAGTAAGCATCACCTGTACCCCTCTTTTGCATACCAAGGCTGCCATTCTTATGAGCAGCTCTGCTCAGGAGACACTACTATGAGATTCATTATATCACTAGCATTAATCTTTGGCTGTCATTATCTGTCAATAAAATTTTATAATGCAATACATATTTATCAAGCATGTGCAATGCGTGGGATGGGACAGAAGCTGTGGAGTGTTTGTAAGTGAACTCTTAAATAACCCAAAGTACATCTTGAGTGTAGGAGTAGTTTCTTGGACTGTGCAAATGCCCTAGTTAGCTGCTGAGATTTTTTTGAAGACATTTATTGATTGACTGAGGTCGAAATAATCTCAGGAAAACCAAATATCAATGATAACAGACAGTGAAGAACAAAGATGTAAAATCATTACTAAAACTGGAACTGTAAATGTGATGAGTAGCAGGTGAAAAAGTAAAGGCAAATCATGCAAGCTAGGTTTTGCTACTTCCACCTCTTCATCTGCTGATCATATTTATAGTGTAAGTATTTTTATCTTCAGATTTTTTCTGGGATGTTGACATTTAATTTTAAAATTAGTTTTGCATCAGAAATGTACTTAGAATGACTTTGACATATTATCTAATATGATTTTATTTTTCAAGTCAGTGGATAGGAAAGTTGGTTATATTATACTAGATGGAGTATAGTGTAGAGTCAGAGTTGGAGAAACATATCTACAGCACTTCATATACATATTTACCAGCCAAGATTCCTCATCAGTGGGAACACTTGGGACTATCAGCTAATATTTATAGGTCAATTATATTGATGTTTCTGCCTTTGCCAGATGCATGCCTTCCATCCCAGCATTCTTGGAAGTGATACAGGAGGATGGCAAGCTTTACCCTGCTTAGGCAATTTAGCAATATATCAACAGCCTATCTCAAAACAAGATACCCATTCCCAATTACTGCCTGGGACAGTAGTGATTGTTAAGTTGTCATATATTTTAAGACAGATTGATCAGATATCTAAAACCAATAAATTGGATATCTTAGAGTGGGTAAAAATGTAATAGATAAGAATCAGGCCTGGCGGTGTGCTGTGGACGGTGGTTGGCTGGCTGGATGTAATCTCTCTTTCAGATGTAGAGTTTGAGTTACCTAGGGAGACTCAAGTGTAAGGGGTCACCTTAGTCTAAAACTAGGTTAGATGTGTGTAAGTGTGAAAGTCCAGAATTTGAAACTCAGAGCAATGCATTACAGCTCAAATGGCTGTGCTCAGAGGACCAGGAGGCCTACGTGGACAGAAGAGGGAAAGCACAGGTAGTGCCAAGGATGTAGACGACTAAAGGATCGGGATCCAGCATCACACACACATACGGACCAGAATAAACTTTATCCTCTATTTCAGAACTCACACAACTCTCATCAAAGGAAAAAAAAAATTCAAGGCTAAATTGCATATTCTTTACACCAATACATGTAAAGATAAAAACAAAGAAATATATTTGTCTTAGTGAAATAATACTGTTGTACTCTTCTGTAAATAGATAAGGCAAAGTTTGAAACATAACAAAAGTGAATGCAAACACTTTGATGGTTATAAAACTAAGCATTTAGTTTAATTCTAGTCCTCTTCATTTTGCCCTCTGGCCTCACAGAGCACAATTTATTTTCTCCTTCACAGACCTATTAAAGGCAGCGGTTGCATTATTTGCCTATAATCCTGAGGTGAAGCATTAAAATTTTTTTAATGAGATGTCTGTAAGAAGCAAAGTTATTTCTCAAAGATCCTGAACTTCACAGGTTATAAATATCACCTTATTGACATCACAAAAAAGATAGATATTACTCAGATATTTTATAAGCATAGTTGCTCAAAGTGAAGACCTAGAAGAACTAAACTGACTCTTATCTCTACCTGGAATCAAATTCCAGTTGTTCTTGTCTTCTTCAACAGGAAATGTACAGAGTTCAAAGGCAAAACAAACAAACAAACAAACAAACAAGCATATTTCTCCTGACAAGAGAATTCACCCAGCCAGGCAGCCTCTCTTGGTGGAATGCGCTTTGAGGTCCTAAGGAATAAGGGAGCCAAAGAGTGATGGGATGATGTTCTGAAGATGAAAGGAAAGACCTGTGTCTCCTCTTGGATTGAGCTGGTTTGACTTAGTGAGCCTTCTACGTCCAGGCACTTGTACTTCCACAGATTCACACATCCAAGGCAAAAAAAAAAAAAAAAACACTGAAAAAAAAAATATTGCATGTATACAAACATGTGCAGAACTTGCCCTGTGTCATTATTCCCTAGAGTCTCACAGCTACTGACACAGCATTTGCACTGTGCTAGCTATTGCAGATAATCTAAGCATTTGAGAGGATGTGCATAGCTTATACACAAATACCACAGCATTTCGTACAACAAATTGGTGCATACATGGATTTTGCCATCCTGAGGACTTCTGAAACCAATCCTTCTTATAGTTTAGAGATGTGTCACAAAAAGGCTTTTTGTTAAAGGTTTTGTTCCCCGCCTGCCGTATTATTGTGAATGGTGAGCCCTCTAGGAGGTAAAGGCTATGAAAGGAAGTTGGGTCAGCAGGGGGGTGCCCAAGGAAATACTGGACTTCAACCCATTCCTCTCTTTTCACCTCCTGGCATCCATTAGGTGGGCAGCTTTGCACCACCATACATTTCCCACTGTGACCTACCGCCCAACTCTTTGCAAATCCATGTGACCACACGAGGACCTTTAGGCAATCAGTGTGGGTTAAATATCCTTGGAAGGGACCCAAGACCATTACTTAATTCATGGACTAGACCTACTATCCCCTTAGAAATTCTTCCTCTGGTTACCTTGAGAAGAACAAGCCTCTGTCTTCTTTAGGGCATGGAATTAATTAATTTGGAGTCTCTTTATGAAAGCAGCTGGTATTTCTCTGGAGTAATAAAAAAATGAGTTGCTGGAGTTGAAAATGCTATAACAAATCTCTACTATGTGTTCTTACCTTAGTTGCCAGGCAGCAGGGGCAGAAACATATTGCAGCCTATAAAGTTGCCAATTTTTCTTGTAGCATAACGAAATATTCACTGAACTCTCTCCTGCAATAACTTGGGATGATAGACAATACACTGCACATCTTTGAGGGTAAAAGGAAGTGCTTATGTTGTTAGTATGTGTTATCTACTTCGTGCTGATAATATCAAGGAATTGTAGGAGGGTTGAAATCAGGCAGTGATGAGTTAGTTTGCTAGAAAACACAAACAGAATAAAGAGCATGTCAAATATAAGAGCCAATGGCTTCTTTTCCAACAGCTACACATGACTGTTCCTGTACACATCCTTTTCCCAAGACTATTTATTAGGCCAGCAAGGAACGACAACATCACTCCCAGGCCAGAGATGGTTTGTGATTTGTGCCCCCAGGATTTGAAGTGTTTTATTATTTTGCTATGTTTGTTTCATATTTCAGCTTTCTGATGGGGAGACTTTATTGAATTAATTTTTGTATAGTGGGAGCCGTATCTAAAATCTGCGGAGACTGAAAATCACCCAGAAAATATGACATTTCAACAGACTTAAAAAATCATGGATTTTGTTGTGGTTATTTACCTAGAATCAAAGTGATAGTAATGTCTTTAAATGTATAAAGTACTTGCATGGAAATTTAGTGCTAAAATAGGCCTATGAAAAAACTTGCTATCTAGTGTCAAAAAAAAAATCCTTTCTCCCCTCTTCCCTGGTGACAGAACTAAACTCTGCCTGGTTCACAGGATGGCCCAACCCTGGCCCACACGTCTGGTCCCTAACTATACCTGTCAGCCATGGAACATGGGATTTGAGGTCTTTTTTCCAGGTTTTCCAGTCACTGTCAGCAAATGCCTCCGCAGAGGTGGTCTTTTCTGTCTGGCCTTCTATTTTTGTCTTGTAGTTATGATTACTTACATCCTTTTTATGACACTTGCTCACACAGGAGACACCAGAATTCCACCAAAGCTAGATGAAGACTATTCCACACAGACACGATGGACAATATTTCCTCTCTCTGGGTTCTTTCTGACTTTTAGAACTTTAAGTAGAAGCAAGATGTCTCTCACACTTCCTTACCAGTCTCAGGATCTGTAGCTTCCTCAGGGTTCAGAAGTGGTAAAACACAATCTGCTTCCTTGGGCATCCATCCACTCTCCTCACCTCCATCATCAGTATTTTACAGCTTCTTAGATGGATTGCTCCTTTTCTAGTTTTAGGGAGCTGTGGTAGAAAAAAGTTTGGGCCCATTCTCATACATGTTTATATCATGAAGGTTTTTACTACACATGGCTTGACTTCAGACTTATTTTAAAGTTTCATAGAGATAATAGTTTTCTTATCAATTATTGGCTTTCTGATACTCCCTGGTAAACATTAACAATGCTATTTTTCTGAAGAACTGATGGATCTCCTAGGAGACGTTGGTATCAGAAAAACTCCTCAAAACCTCAGACCTAAGGATGAAGACTTCTTAAAACCAGGAAAAAAGTTGAGAGCAAAAGAGATTTGAGAAGCTTATACCTAGTCCTGAGTATTGGTTTAACACAGAGAAGTATCCTCCAACTCATAAGATGAGACATTGAACACCAGTGACTCTCCTTTAGCAACAGATGAAGAACAAAACTATTTTTGTCATTTGTCTTAGTTCCTTCTTTAGTGATGAGACATGTTATGCGATACAATTTAACGAAGAGGTTTATTTGGGATCATAGTTCAGAAGATCCAGTTCATGTTGCACTGGCTCCAACAGAGAACCATCATGATGGAAGGGCCTGACCGGGAGCAGAGCTGCTCACATCACGGTGGTCAGAGAGGGAGAGGGGAGGAACTCGGGAAGGAGGGTACACCATTCCAGGTCACAGCACCATGAACCCACCTCTTTCCATTAGATCCCACACTTGTTGAGCAGGTCAGTAAGTCAATCGTCTTTCAAAAGTTCTACCTATGAGTACATGACACCTTTGAAGGTCTTTTCTTTTTTTATCTAATGGATAGCATCACTCTTACAAATATTTCTAGTTGTCTTCTCAGAGATGGGTGACTTCTCAGAGATGGGAGAGAGAAGATATACATTACAAGTTTCCAAAAATGAGCCAATCAAGAAATAAATATGCAGATTTATACAACCTGATTTATTTCTCTGGAAGATAAAAAAAAAATCTAATCTCAAGCAGACCTTGTGGAGGAATGTGTAAATCACTCAACATTTCACAGGAAATGAAGTAGATAGTTAAAGATGCTAAAAGCAAAATATCATCCAGCCATGGACATTGTTTGCCATGTGGTTCAAGTATCAGGGCCCCAGGGCATGGAAGGAAAGTGCTACAATGTAGGTTTTAAATGTCCCCAAAATATCATATGTTGAACACTTTGTCTCCAGCTGGTGGCACTTTTGGGCGGTAGTGAAGACTTAAGGAGATGAGATAGGTTCCAGTGGGTTCCAAGCAGGTCCCTTGGGGTTTGTCTTCCCAGAATGCACTTTGTCCTTGGCTCCTTCCCCACACTCTCTGCTTCTTGGCCACCATATGATGAGCAACCCTCCTCTGCCACATCATCACTGCCGCCATGCTCTTCCTCATCTCAGGCCCAGAAGTAAAGAGCCAAGTGACTGCAGACTGAAACTTCCAAAACTGTGAGCTAAAATAATCTTTCAGTCTTTAGGTCTCAATTTTAGTCACAGTAAAAGAAAGGTAACAGAAAGACTAGCTCAGATGCAGGTGGGAAACTGAGTGTTGTGAGGTCTGTAAATGTTCTGATGGACGGAATGGGCCTGCTTGTCTGGAAGCTGCCCAGAAGTGCCATAATGACCCTGGGAAAGCTGCTTGCATCAGCTCAGTGACCACCTTAATGCTAATCCCTAAGGTCTCATCTGTCATTTTTTTACTTGACTTTTCTATAGTGTGTGGATAAATTTCTTAAACTCTCTCTCTCTACTCTTTGCTGACAGATCCTCCTTCCTGATTCTTGTATCTCTCTGAATCTGAATATTCTTCTCCTAATATTTTTCCACTCCTCCTTTTCCACCAGTTCCAAAATCTGTGCTTCCCCTACTGTACTTGTACGGTCTTGTTTTCAATTGTTCAACTCTGCATTATTTTCCAAGAAATGTCATATATCGCTTGTCATGAGTGTATTAAAAATGCCCACCCCAAATCTGCAAAGTTTCCAGGATTTTCCAGGGGGAATAGTTGGAACTTCCTTTGGGTTATCACTGAACATTTCCCATAGCTCTGTGAAATCAAGGGACATCTCGGTTTAGCCATTATTCTGCATTCTTCTTATCACGGTCTGGCCCCTTACAGGTATTCAGTGTTTATGAGTATATTTCATGTATGAACAAATGTTTATCTAACATACATCTGTGTAATAAGTTAGCTTTTAGGCCAAGCATTTTGATAGCAGTTTAAAGCAATACACAAGTCTCCAAAAATTCCATGGTCAACTGTGTGCATACACTTACTTAATTCTTTTGCCCTTAGAACATTTTCTCCATCAAGTGCCTTTAAAAAAAATAATGTGTTTACAACTAGAACCCCAAGTTCTAGCACTAATCACAAGTTTAGCTCAATGAAGGGAAAAACTAACTATGGAAGAAGCTTTTTTATAACATAATGAAGCTTGATACCCATGCTCTTTATCTTATATATTCAGTGCAATTTTAGAGTGGAGGAGAATCAACTGTCTCATGTAATTTTTGAAGCTAGTAATAGCTACACTTTTTCTTTATACACTAATACATCACAAAAAAGTTAGAAATTAAATCTGACCTCAAAAATGAAGGCAAATGATTGATTGAGACACAAGATGCACAATTTCAAAATGAAAGCTGCCCTTTTGCTAACTTGCATCACAGTGGTAATTTGTTTACCTCCAATGAATACACCAAGAGCCCATTTATGTTAATACTAACATTTTGAAATATCATAGGATTATTACCATGTCATTCTCAAGTGCCATTTGTTGACTTTTCCCTTAGAATCATAGGTATTTTCAGCCTAGGGGGAATTCAAGAGATCGGCTTATCTAGTTCTGTGTTGTTAGACAGGTAAGATATTAATATTCCTGTCTTGAAAAGGAAGAAGCTACCACCAAAGCCCTGAGAAATTGAATGACTTGACCAAAGTTCATAGTTAGTGGTGGAATTTATGTTTTATATCTTCCAAAAACAATGCTACTTTTCTGTACTGTGATTGCATTTATTATACTGCATTAACCTCATAAAATGTGACTTTCCAGTGGATATGAAGATGTTTAATGTGGTAAGATTATGGAAAAAGAAATGTGAAAATTACACAGCATCAAAAGAAAGTAAAAGGGGCAGTAAATTTTAGACTCAATCATTACACAGTAAATACTTGGCACATGAAATAAATGAATTAACCCCTAATTTTAAAGAACATCAGAGCTACAATCTTAAATGATCATCTGTCAAGAGTAAAGTAGGAATAAGAATAATATCAGAATGTTATATGAGAATGCTAATTGTTTCCTTTAGTTGATTTTATGCCAGGATACTCTGGGTAACAGCAGACTCCTGTCGTTCCCTCCCTTGAGTTCTACTCATATAGAAAGAGGTTAATGCAGAAAGTAAAGCATCAATTTGTGGATATTTATCACCAACTATTGCTATCTTAACTGAGATTGATACGTAAGAAAACATTTAAATTATTTTGTGCATTAAACAATTCATCTTTTTAACTCTAGTTCAGAAAACTTCTAAAGTAAAAGCAACAAGTTACTTTTCACCTGCTGCTGAGAAATGTACTAAGTTTAGTGAGACAGAGCTCCAACCCTGGAACCCAGGAATAGCTCTTCTCTTCCGGTAGCACTCTGTGTTCAGAAGCCATTGTCTTTATCCCTATTCTCCAATAAATAGGATAATTCTCTCTTGATTTGTTATTAGAAAAGCTGCAGATAAATTTTGCACAGCTTCTTTGAGCAAAGAACGCTCCGTGAGATGGGCTACACTCGGCAACTGAAGAGAGTCAGAGACCTTCAACCAGCAGTGTCAGCAGGAATCTTTTAGAGGCTGAACACAGAAGAAAGAAATCACCTTACTGCTGGAGCTGGGGTCTCCCTATCTGGGCATGTAGGGAAGAAGGATTTGGGCATGATATGATTTATTAGCTACCTGTGACTGCCTGAAACTTGGTTTTTTGTTATGTTCTGGTTAGGTTTTGGTTTATTTACTCATTAAATTAGGGTGCACTATATTGTTCAGAAACAATAAGTTCACAGACAGCACCAAAAAAGTGGCTTCTTTTCTTGAAAAGTGACTTCTTTTTTTGTCTTTTTCCTTTTTATCGGTACCAGGGATCGAACTCACAACTGCCTGCTTGCAAGTCAGGCGCTTATGCTGCTGAGCTAAATCCCCAGCCCCCGAAAAATGACTTCTTGATCATTTAATTTTATACTTTGCAATAGCTAGAATAATGCAATAAATGGTGGCCATCAAACAGGCATCCCCCCCCCGCACTCTCTGTCTGTCACATGCAGGTATCACACCTCAAATCTTGACTACATGAAGTTCCAGTCAATAAAAAATCATATCACAGAGGGATATCCTCACCTATGTTTATAGCAGCAGTTTGCAAAAGCTAACTCATGAAAACAACCCAACTACCAGTCAATGGGGGAATGGATAAAGAAGATTTTTTTTTTTAATACAGTGGAATACTTGACCACAAAGAATGATAAATTTGAAGCATTTGTAAGTAA
This sequence comes from Cavia porcellus, assembly GCF_034190915.1. Taxonomy (NCBI): domain Eukaryota; kingdom Metazoa; phylum Chordata; class Mammalia; order Rodentia; family Caviidae; genus Cavia; species Cavia porcellus. The sequence continues at coordinate 26,861,193 of NW_026947496.1, read as the reverse complement.
ATGGATGCAACTTGATACCATATTCTTAAGTGTAATAAATCAGACTCATATGTGTAAAAATCGCCTTGTCTCCCTGAAAGAGTAAATAAGGACCACAATGTACAACAGATACTGTGACATGGAAAGAAATTGTTCAAAAGGAAAGAACCATAGTGGCAGAAGGGGGAAAGGAAGGAAGGGAGAAAAGAAAAAAATTATTGGGAAAAATTGAAAAATCAAAATACATCTTCTATAGATGAAAATATTCTGTGATGAACATAATCACTATGTATATCTAAAATGCATCAATAAACTTAATTATATATTTTAACAGTCCAGCATCCTGCTAATAATCATTGGCTTAAGGAAGGGCCTCTACTGGAATTTGACCCGGTAAAATTGAATCTCATGATTTTGCTCAGAGCAAGACATGGTGTTTCTTGCTCTGCATGGTGAGGTGTGGCGTCTTTAGCCTTCCGTGGCTCTGCTTTATTCTCTTGTAATGAGGAAATCAAAGCAAGGATGAGAGGATTACACAGAAATGGCCAGAGGACCCAGCCACTCTTGACGCTGGCTTCTGTCCACCCTTTAATTTACAAAGGTCAAAGTCTCTGATGAGAACAGAGATGAGAAGCCATCTTGACGTGGACACTGCACCGCTGCCCGGGGCCTGGCTGCACAGCCGCAGGCTCCACCACATGGTGAAGGCAGAGGGGAGATGCAGCAGCTGGGTGTGTGTGCTGCAGCCTTCTAAGTAAATATAAGTTCAACGTATCTCTGTCCGTCGGTCTAGATCTTGGCTGGCTTCCTGGAGGTCCAGTGTTTAAAGGAGACAGAAGCAAGATCGTAAAGTGATTCTAGAGATCAAACCCTACTTTCTTACTTGGAAACTGCTAATTACTGGTTCTGATCAGGTAGAGTAAATGTTACCCTTAGCTAGCCCACAGGGTTAGATGACCCTTCTCAGTGATGGCTGCCACAGTCAGGATAATGGGTTTCACACAAAGATGTAATGTATGAGGAACAAAGACACTGTAGCTACAGTCACAGACCAAAAGGTGGTGAATGTATAGCTCTGTGGCTGTCCGTATCATCCCCACAATAATCTTCCACTGTCACCCATAGTCACAACAACAATGATCATCAAGATGTGGCAACTGCTATAGCTACTTTTTAAAATTTCCCACACAGAGCAGGTTCTCTCTCACTCTCTCTTTCTCTCTCTCTCTCTCTCTCTCTCTCTCTCTATATATATATATATATATATATATATATATGTAAGGTCTATATATGTAAGGCATATATATATATATATGTAAGGTATATATATATATGTAAGGTATATATGTGTAAGGTATATGGATATATATATGTAAGGTATATATGTATGCAAGGTATATATACATATGTTAGATATATATATATATATATATATATATGTAAGTATATATATATGTATATATGTATGTAAGGTATATATATATTGCTGGGTCACATTCTTATAGTAAAATCACAGTCCCGAACTTTATTAAGTGAAAATAACTTCAGTTTTTATAACAGCAACAGAGTCATTTGAAGCAGTCAGATGACTTAATGGCTACCAAGAGACACTGTTTATTGTACGTGTAGCTGCTGGAGTAGGGCCCCAGTCAGACCCATGTAGGATAGAGTCAAGTGACCAGATGCTTTCAGGACATTCTGCGGCTTCAAGGAAAAAGCTTTCAAATCTTTTAAAATCGCTGTGCACTAAGGTGTTTCAGGGCCCGCTTCCCTGTAATCATTGCAAATGGGCCCAGTGTGCGGAAGGTAAGAGGGCGAATTAGGGTATCAGAGCACTTTAGGCTGGATGTGCTCCCTGGGCCACTCAGTTAATCTACCAGCAATGATTCTAACTCTAAAGCTCTGAGGTAGGAGCCAGGAATTATGTGATATTTCTTCTCCAGGAAAGGATCTGATGGAAATGGTATTTGAGGGAAAAAAAGATTGAAACTGGATGTGATAAAGTGATAACGTATCTCCTCTTTCTCCATATCCTCCTACGAGTGTAAAACTCACTAGTGATCTTCCGGAGGAAGTCTGTCCAGGGTACAGGCCACGAGGAGTTAACTCTTTGCTCTCCTTGCTCCTATGGAGATTGATCTTGCTAGGAGCTTTTCTTGAAGAATAATCACACAGATGAGGCAATAGTCATTCATTTCATATTTCAGGGTCTACAATGGGCATCTGAAATTATGAACAGTACTAAATCTTATTAAAGCCTAAACTAAACACAGTGTGGACACAACTCTTCTGATTGAGGCATGACAGCAAAATAAGCATGAATTTCTTTTTTCTTCTCCACAATTTCATGGATGGAAGATTTATCTTGACTTTAGATCTCAGCAATCTCAGTACATGATTTGATTTTTTTCTTTAATTTGAAAACATCCATCTTTTCACTTAAAGGGAGAACTTCATAGCTATATTTTCTGCTTTCTTACTTCTGTGTTTTTGTGCCCATATGATTAAAAAAATGCTCTTGAACATAGGCATTGGGGAACAACTGAAAAATGGATCTGATAAGATAGAGCTACTGGGTGAGTAATGGACTGTGGTGAAAATGGGTGGGAATGCTGGCCATGGGATGATTCAAATCCCTTGGTGAGACTGAGTGGACAGAGAGGTTTCATCACACTACTTGGGACAGCTTGTAAATGAATATTTATGAATTGTATTTCTGCATTTTCCAGTTACTATCTATAGTGCACTGTTGACCATGGAAAATCTGAAACAGTAAAAGGCAAAGCTGTGGACAAGGGTGCAACACTGTAGTATCATTTCTATGTTTGCATGACATTAAACATGCTAAGAGTGCTGCCCTTCCCATCTTTATTCTCTTTTTTCTCGTTTAACAGAATCCGATTTTGTTTGGGATGAATGTGCGTGATGTTATACTGAAAGCATTTGGTATCCTGCACATGGAGATATCTAGGTGACAGTTATTTCCCATGAAACATGGAATGAGGTCTATAATATGGACCTTCAGGAGACCCAGAACTTCCGGGAGCACTGGTTCCTGAAGTATAACCCTTGCTTTAACACATCCATGGTACTTGTCAGAAATGCTAAGTCTTCAACCAGTCATCCTAAGCCAGAAACTGAGGCGAGGCCCAGCAATCTCTGTGCTAGCAAGTGCCCACATAATTTTGATGCACAATGAAGTTTCAGAAGTAATATCTTAGATCTAGATTAGGAGTCAAACTTGGCATGAATGCATATGTCTGCTGCTGGTATATGTCTTGATGCATGAATCATTCTATTCATATATTTGTCAGCAGCCTCATTGTAGAACTTAGTAAGCAGAAGAGCAAAGCCAAGAATCTCAGGTGTTTGCCACTTACCCATTCCTCCATGTCAGGCTTTTTTAGAAACACAAAAGTTGGTTAGATCCCAAAGGTCCTAAAGGCTTTTCAAATATGTTTGCAATGGTAACAGTTGTTTGGAACAATGAAAAAAATGTTGCTATATGCTTACTGAAAGCTCCTCACACAGGAGAGGCTGTGTTTTTCACATCTGTTAACATGCTACCTACCAAGCCAGCATCCTCAGGAGGTCCAGGAGGCTTTCAGCTTAGACCAACAATGGCTTTCAGCTAAGACCAGCAATGGCTTTGCCCCAGCATGAGGTATGCTAAGCAAGAAGACTGGAGTTTAGACAGGGGGCACTGTGGCTTATAGCTATCTAAGTTTACTTGTTTACTGGCTGTTTGGCTTTTGTAAATTATTAGCAAAGCGAGCCGAAAAGGACACAGATTGTGGAAGCAGGAATATGAGCAATGCTTAAAAACTAGGTAGTGGTGAATGTGTGAGAATGGGTGGGCTGCCACATTTGGTAAAACACACAGCAGCTGTTGAGGGGTAGTTCTGTCTCGCAGTGGGCTTGAGGTGTGTACAACTGAGAGAATTCAGACTAAAATGTTATCACTATAGGTACCAATAGCTGAATGGAAAATTAGTATAAATGGTGGCAGTTTGATAAAACTGACCTTGTGGAATTGATTCCTATGACTCAGTTGCAGGGAACTACAGTAAGTTAATGTGTTATTAGAAAAACTTTTCTCACATTTGAATGGAATACACATGGCTTTTGATGGGAAAAATAAAGCTTTCAGGATTTTTAGTAGTGATGTGCAATAGTTTTAAAAAAACGTTACTCATAAACACAGAAAGTAGCAACCTGATACTAGAATTATCACCAGTTTAATCTACTAAATCCTTACTGAGGAAAAAAAAGACTTTCTTTCAACCACCAGGCTATAACTTTTATTGACACACATGCTAGGCTGGGTCCTTAGAGCTGCAGATGCCGAGAATTTTATGAAGAGAAATGCCTGCAGGTAGAAGCCAATGAATTTGGTGTGTGTGTGTGTGTGTGTGTGTGTGTGTGTGTGTAGGTTTTAAAAGGTCGTTTATTAAACTACAATGCTTTTCCTATGAAAATATTTTAAATGTGTGAATGTTCAATTAACTGTAAATGACTCATGCAAAAAAAGACAGTTTGGATTTTACAGTTGGAAAAGTGACTAACCATCAAAGAAGTGGTAGATTTTATACAGTTGAAAGCTTTTAAAATTTTGGGGTGCATGTTGCTGATACATAATAACTTTTCATTTTGTGAAACTGTTACATGTACACATCATGTCTTCAACATTTTAAATCTCCTTTCTCTTCCTTCCCAATGCTGCTTCCTTTCCTTATCTACAAGGAGACTGTCTCCCTGTTTCCTGTTATCTCTCCTTCATTTCATGCTTTAATTTATTTATATTTTTAAGTTCTTATGTAAGAGAAACTATCTGATATTTATTTTTGGGTCTGATTTATTTCACTTAATCATTACGGTCTGGAGAATCATTTATTCTCCTACAAATGACATAATTTCATTCTTCGTGGCTGAATACAATTCAATTGTGGTGTATATATAACTTTTTTTTTCTCCACTATAATTGATACAGAGCAGCTAGTGAACAGAGCAGTGTGATGACTCCTGGTTAAACTTACCAGAAGTGCAGTGTTGAATACGATCATATTATTACATCATGCAATGTAAGTATGACTACCTGTGCCCTGCATTCACAGAATGGGTGGGGTCACTGGTGGTTGCCCAGGGAATCTACAGTAGGGACCGTCTACTCCAGCTGTGTTATGGAAACAAGACTCTTCTAATAGGTACATCGGCACCTAAAGGCATTCTTCAGATTATCTGCTCCCACAGATCTTAAATAGAGCAGGATATTCACACATTTTAAACTTTAACAGAAGTCACCTGTAAATATGTAGAAAACTTTAGATTGACTTGAAAATGAGGAAGTAATTATGACAGAGATCTCTCTGATCTTTAAAAGTATGATCATGCGTGATGCAGCCACTTTGGAAGTTCATTTGTCAGTTTCTTGCAAAGTTAAACATAACCTTAGTAAGCAACTCAGCAATTGGCATATGCTGATATTTATCCAACTGAACAAAAAACTTGTGTCCACATAAAAACCTACACACAGATGCATTTTTTTAAACATATGGTCTCCATTTATTGCCAGGTGTGACTCAAACTGCTGGCCCTCCTCTCTCAGCTTCCTGAGCAAGTTGGGGCTACAGGAATGCACTACTGTGCCCAGTGTAGATTACCTTCAATGAGTCAGCGGATTAATTTGTGGTACATTCGCATAGTGGAATATTGTTTCATGTTAACAAAGGCATGAGTTATCAAGGAATAAAAAGATATGAAAGAACCAGAAATGAATATTACTGAAAGAAAGAGGCCAACCTATATCTGTATCATTCCATCTTTATGACAATCTGGAAAAGGAAAAGCTAGAGAGTGAAAATATTAGTGGTTGCTGGAGTCTAGGAGGAGGGAGGGAGGGAGGAAAGGCAGAGTAGAAACATTGTGTAGGCAGCAAGATGCTTACGATATTGCAGTGGTGGATACATGTCACTAAATATTTCTCAAAGCCCACAGAATGTGTGACATCAAGAGTGAATTCTATCATAAACTATGAGCCTCAGTGCTTTTGAGAGCAGATAGAGTGCTGAAACTGTGGGAACAGAAGGCATTATGAGGATTTTCATTACTTTGCTCTCAATTTTTCTCTGAATCTAAAGCTTCTCTTTAATGGTTTACTAATTAAAAATATAATCTCTGACCTATTAATAGGTTAGGGTACATGAATGCTGATTTATCTTGGATATAATCAGTTATAGGTACTCCTATATCTGTTTTCTCTCCTTTGTGTTTACCAGGTCATCAGTTTGTTCACCATACATATTGTTTTTATAGTATGAAATTTTCAGAGTGTTCACTATAAATACTACTTCATAATGGTACAGCAGGAGAATTGCATGCAATGAATTAAGGAGCAGAACACTTCCCTGGCAAAGAATGTCAGGCCTCTGATGGCATCAGCAACTGATTAGTCAAGGCACATTAGCAGCTAAGCTCAAGGAGTTACATCAGTGGGGTTTGAAAACCTTGTGAAGCAAAAGACTGTATGAACATTTTAGATGAGAAAGTTGGAAAATTCATAATCATGAAAACTATTCAATTTTCTTTAATGCTGGCTGCTGAAATATACATATTTTTAACATCATAGCTACCAAGCAAATAGACAACTTTCACTGATTTACTAGATCACTAAAAATAAAACTTTTATAATATTAAGGAGTGTGTGTTTCCTTATAAGTAGATTTGCAATAAAATATTCAATCTCAAAGAATATATTAATATTATTAAAAAGTCCAGGCTTGGAAGTCCTTTAGATCTGTTAGTTCATTTTGAATATTATTCTTACCAATTTTATAGTTTGGGAAGGAAATCAACTTCTTTTGACCTCAATTTTTCAAAAAGGAAACATGGGAATAAGTGTAGCATGCAAATTTTTATGAGACTGAAGTGAGATATACATACAAATTATTTGGATATTGGTACATGGTAGCAGTCAATTCAAATCTGATTTATTGTTTCTGACAAAATATTTGAGTTAGTTCTAATACCTCTTGTCTCTTTCCCCATCCAAAATAGCTCATGTAGTTTTACTTTTTGTATTTTTTCTTTTCTCTGTATCTCCCTCCATGTTTCCCTTCTTCTTTCTCTTTCTCTTTCTTTCTTTCTTTCTTCTCTTTCTTTCTTTCTTTCTTTCTTTCTTTCTTTCTTTCTTTCTTTCTTTCTTTCTTTCCTTTTCCCTGACCTTATTTTTTCTTTCTTTTTATTCCCTTATTTTCTTTTTTCTTCCTTCACACAAAATACAAAGTTTTTATAAATCCAGAAACATAGACATACTCCTAGATCCAAAATTTCATATAAAATTCCAGAAACTCCAGAATCTGTCAAAATATTCATACAAAAGCTGCAAGCTCTTCATTTTAGGGCACTCTATTCAAACTGTGTTCCGAAGATGTTGTCCTATGGCTGAATATTTAGGAATAATTCCAGATGGTTCTTCTTTAGAGAGCCTGGGCACAAATAAGAACACACATCTCCAAGGGAGTATACACATGGTGTGGGAGTGTCTTAGTATTCTGGGCTCTATCTATTCTGTCCTTGTTTCTTTTGATTCCACTTTCTTTACTGAACCAGTGTGATTGTGACTTTTTTCCTTCCTGACCCAGTGTGAATAATACATTTTGATTAAAATCAATATCACATCCTGCCAATCCTGCTAATCCTAATTCTCCTTTTCCAAGAGGCATAGCTCAAAAATGAGTGGCCAACTGAGCCATTCCATTTTCCTTTCCAAACAGCCACAACCCATGGAGTCTAAGGAGTTTAAAAGGAAATCCTTCAAACTTGCACTTACACACAACTAAGCCAACATCTTTGCAGCTCTGAAGGAACTTGGATTCTTGGAGGCCTTTAACTTCAGTGAACTCCGGCACTTTTTTGAGTGCCATGAAAGATAATCACAAATCCCTGTAAGCAGCAAAAGGATGAAAATAAAATTCTGTCCCACATCACTCTCCAGTGGTTTTGTTGTACTGGAGCTTCTTAAATTTCCTATTTTCTCTCCTCATTGCAATGTGAAGAGTAAAAAAATAAACATTCAAAGACAACAGTGCATTCTATGGTTTCTCTTTCATTTCTTCTGATTTATAATAGCTGCTCAGAATTTCTTGACATCAGTTCTTTTGAATGGCCCTGCTAATTTATTTACTGAAACGTTCTTCAGTTTGGATTAGACTGGTGTCTGCTCATGAGTAGACTGAAGTTATTCATTTTATCTGTGGATATTACACAAAAATATAATGTTCTCTGTACATCAAGGAATGCATAATATTGACATGTATTACTGATGATGTCTGCATGTAAAAGTCAAATGAAACATTAGGTCAGGAAAAAGAATTAATGGAAAAATAGGAGAAATTTTGAAAAAAGTTTGTGATTTAATTAATCATATTATCAACGTTATTTATTTCTTGAAAATACAATTATATAAAATGTTAACATACATGAAACAAATTCAAGCATAGACAAATCTCCATGTACTATTTTTGTAGTTTTCGACTTGTCTAAACATTTTTCAAAATAAAAAGATTTTAAAACACAATGTAAGAACAAGATGTATAGGAAAAATGATTTGAAGACCTGGTCATGTATCAGTGAGCAGTAAATTTCTCTCTAACTGAGGGTTGGTTGAAATTGCTCTATACACATTCTTAATAGTCCACACTGTGATATTGAAAATTTGGAAATATGGAATAGAGAAACACAACTTTCAATATCTCTAGTCACAACACTTCAAAACAATTTGAAACATAACCAAACCTATTGCTTTCCCATTTCTTCCAATACTACAAATGGATTTTGGTAGGAATTTTTTTCATGTTTGCAAATATACTGTGAGATTACTTCTTCAGAGCTCTCTACAATGACAGCTACAAAGTCTAATATGGCTCTCTTCCAACTGAAGTAAAAAGTAATTTGAAGCAGTTCATCCTTCCTTCCCCAGGTCCTCTTAAAGTTTTCCTTTTGTAATATAACTCCGAACCAGTTCAATTACATCTCAAATCAGGAGAGATTCAAGTAAATAGTGAGCAGTAAATCACTTTTTCAAAAGGCAGCTGGAGTTTAGTAAGCTGATAGATTCCAAAGACTTGCTTCACAGTGTTTGTAGAAATTTGCATTTGAAACTAGCTTAGGAAAAAATGAATATTATCCATTTCAAAAAGTGTTGCCATTGATACTAAAACAAATATTAAATATAGACAAAAATTCACAAGTGATTTTATCATTTGTAAATTGTTTGTGGCTTTTTAAATTTGGTACAAACTCTTTTTTTAATCAGATTTTACTGATACATTTTAGATATACACAATGATCATATTCATCATTGAGAATTTATGCCTGTACGTGACCTTAATTGACTCTTTCTTAATTGATTCTTTTTTCCCATTCCCCCCTCCCTTCAGCTCTCCTCTCCTCCCCATTTACAAAAGCTTGGCTTCAATTCTTTCCTTCTTTTCTCAGTTTTTTACTTTTCCCTTCTTTCCTTTCTCCCCTACCCACTTTGTTCCCCTCCTCCATTGAACATTTTATTCCTACTTCACAATACCTAATATACATTTTGGTTCTTATTTACACTTTTGGTTTCTCACATCAGAGAAACCATGTGATATTTACACATGCATGTCCCACTTATTTCATTTAAGAATATGGACTCAAAGTGCATCCATTTACCCAGGGATGTCTCAAGCTTATCCTTCTTTATGGCAGAGTAATACTCCACTGTAAAAGAAAATAGAATGTATTTTTTAACTCTTTCTCTGAGTCTTGAAAGACCTTTAATAAAGAACTAAGTATTTTAGTTACAACTGGGAACTCAGATTAACAAGTATACAAACTACTAAATAATGATCTTTGGGCTTGTTGTATGGAGAGTTAGCGTTGGCCTTGGTTCTGAATTAATCTGCAATGTACCCTTAGATTTCTGACCTGAGTTTCACTGTCTGTTAAGTGATTTGAATGGGTAGGGTGTCCTCATCCCTTCTCACTTTGACATTGGGAACTGTCATACTGAGTGGTGATATTTAAACTTCCTTGACAACAAGCTTTCTTAAGGTGATGAATGACAGAGGTTCTGGATATGCTGAACCTCTGAATTATTGGACAAGACAGAAAACAAAAAAGGATGTCTCAAGACAGAAAAGCCAAATTTCATTAACTGATAATTTTTCACACAACCAGTTTTCATTATGAAAAATAAAACTATCACAAAAAAGAATTTATAAAACCAGAAATTTACCCATTTTCTGGATTTTTACTAATGACATCACCTATAATGGAAAAACCCACCAGAATCACAGCAGACTTCTTAGTGCAAAACCTCAAACCCGGTAGAGTTCGGAGAGAAGGATTTCAAACTCTGAAAAAGGAAAATAGTCTCATGTGAACTGATGAGCCCCACAAAACTATCTTTCAAAATTGATGGAGAAATAAGATACCTTCATGACAAAGAACATTTGAAGACATTTATGAACACTAACTCTGGGTTGCTTTTTATATGAACTGTTTGATTTCAAGCAGCTATTTTTGCTGGGACAATGTCAATTTGGTGAGAAATTCCGAGGATATGATTTAAATGAGAAATCTATCCAAGAAGTCGTAAAAGGACAAAGTTTTATTTAGCAACAGTGTGCCCATTATCTTCACATAGGTGCGATAAATGTCAACATGACTAGTAACACCGTCAGCTGAGCATTTGTACTCCTGGGGATAAATGTGTGACTGGTTGGTTGTTTTTCTCACTTATGCATATCTGATTTCTGTATTTTCCAAAGTTTATATAGTGCATTTCATGCCATCTCTAGACTTACATTTTTCTTCCTCTTGTGTCTTCTTTTTCTCCTTCTCCTTTTCGTCATCCTCCTCCTCCTGTTTCTACTTTTTGTCACTGATCTTGGTACCGATTCATTATTCATTAATTCATCCCAAGTTATAATTGAGTGCTGACATTCATCAGAGAATTCTACAGGGATTTTTTTCAAATGTGAAAGGTTGTTCACACATCTCTCCTGTTCATATCTTTGAGTGAGTCTCAAGTTTGCAAGAAAGTGCAGTTCTCAGAGTAGAGAAGTCTCTCTGGACTTGGTCCTGCTGTGTCTCTGCCTTTTTTTTACTATGGCCAAGACCTGTGTGAGCACCAGTGTTCTCTCAGACTGACCATTACTCTCTGTGCAAAGCACTCTTGTGTGAAATTCCTCACCCTCCAATCTAGCCACCTTTGTACCAGACTTCCAATGTCAGTTCAGGTATCCCATTTGGGAAATGTCACTCAGGAGACGTTTACAGAACAAAAGAAGAGATAAAATAGTGAATGGATTCCTAGTGCTTTTTCTAGTGTGGTCTCAGTTTTTAGGGACTTAGATTCTGAAGGGAACATCCAGAACAAGAATTGTAGTAGAACAGTCTGTTGAAATTTATGGTATATAACAATCATTGGGAAAGTTTCTCTAGTGTTAAGCTAACACTGGATTGTTTGTGTCATTCCTCTTTAGGATGCTGGACAAATAGACATTCTCAGACTCATGCAATTGTCTAACCCATAGCAACCCTCATTGCATAAGCTGTGATATATTCTAGAATCTTCGTTCAGACATGAATCTCTCTTTTTAGCTCCTATCACACTAATATATATATTTGCCAGGTAAAGAAATGCCACCTCACACATGGAATCATCTAGTCAAGAGTCTCAGGATAGGAAAGAGAGCAACTTTGTAGAAAGTTGCTAAACAAGAACTCCAAATGATACTTTGAAGGCCAAGTACTCTAAACTTGGATGCTCATTGCCAAAAGTCCACTTGCTCTACTCCTGGTTGGTTTAAATGGAGGCCACAGTGGCTTCCTCAAGATCAGCTTCAGAGCTGCTCCTGTGTCATTGTTGATTCTGAAGATCAACAGTCCTTGGCAGGGGACATCAGACACTGTTTCTCACCTGAATGTATTACTGTCAAATGAGCTTTGTTATCTTCTCTTTTAAGTTTATTCTGGCATAAAGGAACAGTTTTAAAAACCGGTAACAGCTCCCTGTCTCTCTCCTAAAGTCACAGTGACTTATTACTGTCAGTGGCCCTCAGAAGCTCACCAAGTGACAGCTCCCAGCAAGCTCTCTGTTACAGCTGTGACTACTGATTCATCACACTTCCAATAGTAAGTGGTCCCACATTTTAGCTTATGTATGTATTTATATTTTCTAATCTTTGCTATTTGTTTTTAAATATATTAAAGGAAACACATAGTTATTAGTTTATCTTCCTGAATTTCTTGCACAGTATTACATTGATAGAGGAAAATAAATACTGATAGAATGAGATAAAACTCAGATCCTTGACTAAGAACTGGAGAACCCCGGGTGCTTTTTCTTTCCTATTAAAAGCTTCATGCTGGTCTGATCATTCTATCAACTCTGAGCAAAAAATTTAGTTTCCCTACTCATATTCATAAACTGTACCAACGTATCAAAAGAACCTTAGGCTCTACTGGGTGAGCATTAATAAAATATAAATAAAACCTCTGTACATTAAAGATCTTTAACATTCACAGTTGATTTAATTTCAAAGACTGTGCAAATATTTGAAGAATGGAGTATTTAGGAACATTTTCTAGTTAAAATTGTTGATCTTTTGAATTTATGTTACCTTTAAAATGGTGTTAGGCAATTGAATGTGCAAAATTAACCACTACTGCTTATTTGATCATTTAACTAAACTTTAGAATTTCCATTGATCCTGTAACGAAAAAGACTCCTTATTGTGTGGTAGAATGTGGCGTGCACTTGCCGTTTGTACAAAGTTTTAAAAACAGTAATTAGTTCCTGAAACTCTTGCATAAAACCTAGTAATGTAAACCTCACAAAGTAGCAGGAATAATAAAGGATTACAGGGGAGGAAACTGCTATTTCTGAATCAAACATATTTAAAAACCTAGAAATGTAGCACTCACACAAAGTCAATATGCTGGCTGTTTTCTGTATTGTTTTTAACAGGTAATCTTGAAATTTAATAGACATGATAAAAGCAAATCTTTCTAGTAACATTTCACAGATTTGGATTTTTAAATCCCCCCTTCTTGTGATGGGCTTAGCCACTTCATTCTGAGGAAAACATTGAACTAAACACCTACATATCTGAATTCTCAGTTTGGCTCTGTTAGTTTGTGAATTTATTTTTCACTTCTTACGAGTATCCATGTATAGGATAATGTGAGTCCAGCACATAGCTGGAGCTCAGTCAAGCTTCTGGAACGGACTCATTAGTGCTTAGTGAAACTTTGGTCAAGGCTTTTTAGTCATTCACTCAAGTAGAAAAGTGGTGTTCAACTTCTATTTTCTCCAAAAGTCTATGCTTTACAAATTGCTAAAAATATAAATGTCAAGGAATTCCAAAGTAAGCTAGCTTATGTTTTCATCACTGTCTGAGGTGTGCATTCACCTTTCACCAGCTGTGATTCATCTTTGCAGAAAGAGGGCTACGTACATGACAGTGTATTTTTATAGTCTTCCTGATAAAGTCAGTTTCTCTGCAAACTATTTTGCCCCGAGTCTACGGTAGGAAAATGGCTGAATATTAAGCTTAAGTACCTTTATATTTACTCTGCCTCCTCACAGATTTTTTTTTTACTTTAAAAACATCATTGTGAAAACTGTTTTTATTTACTCTGAATTTTACTAACTTGCTCTTTTACTATCACAACACAGGCTTTCAACTCATTCACAAAACTCATTATTGGTCCTCATTTTACAGTCACTGGCTTGTCACACATAGACTGTACACTATGCAGTTGTCTGTAGGTGTGTATGTGTGTGTGTATGTGTGTGATGGAGATTAAACCCACACATACTCTATCAGTGAGCTACATCCCCAGTTCTTTATTTTGAAATAGAGTCTTGCTAAGCTCCCCAGGCTTGTCTGGAACTTGCAGTCCTCCTGTAGATGGGCTTACAGCACCTAAGTGTAACAGTTCTTTTATAGCAATGTCTTCTGAGATTCAAGTAGTTTCCCCTCTTGCTTGAGAGAAAACAAATCAGTGTACTGACATTCATATACAATCAAGATAATCTACAAAATGAGGAACTTCAAATAGTTTCAAACTCTTGACAAGTCATTCATTCCATCATCAGAAGATAATGCATGCACAGAACTTCTATTTCCCCCTTGTCTTTTTCTCATACTAAGGCACAGTTTTTCCTCCTTATCTGTAGATTCCATAACTTTGGAATCAACCAACCATGGGACAAAAGAATTTTTAAAATGTTGAATCCATCTGAACATTTACACTTTCCCCCCTTGCCATTATTTCTTCAATAATAAAGTATAGCAACTATTTATGTAGCACTCGTATTATTTTAAATCATCTAGAGACAATAGATAATATATGAGAAACTCTACATAGGTTACAGGCAAATTCTCTGCCATTTTATAAGGGACTATAGTATCTCTGTAGATTTTGGACCCCATATAAAAGTTCTGAAACTAATTCTCCATAGATACTGAGGATACTCTATTTTTAATAAACTTGAGGAAAAAAAATCTTTGAAATTGGCAAACTTCCTTTTACTGAGACTCAGTGTTTAATAACTTCTAGGAAGGCAGCGAGGTAACATAACTGTTGGTTATGTAAGTAACAACTGAACTACCCTGAGCAAATCCCTGTCCTCTGTTGCCTGGTGACCTTGGGCTATGTCTTCTGTACTTTGTTTTAACATCTATAAAAGTGATCTGATAATAGTACATTACTTTTCTGTGCTGTTTTTTATGGATTCAGTAAATTGATACACCTCAAAACACTTAAAGCTCTACACAATAAAAAGACAGAGTACAACATGAAGGTTAAACATTATTATTGCTATTTTTATAGTTATAACTATTAATTTTTAAAGAGAGAAAAATAAAAATAATAATAAAACAGTTTCAAAACAGGCTAGTGGGAGAGTAACAATAATTAATACTTTGCATAGTATCCACATAGTAGTTACCCTGAATCACCATTCTTTTTAAGGAGAAGTTTTATACAAATGCTATTAGGAACAATGGCTACACGCTTTTCTCTTAAGCACTGGCCAGGAAAGAGTTTTAAATATTTGTTCCTTAGGGTACCCCGTGAGAATATTATACCACCATCATGTAAAATGTTGACAATGTAATTTTATATAGAAACTGACCGGATAGTTTTTTGTGGAACAACATTCTCACAGATATTTTTAAAGATACCCAAAGGATGAAGTATTGAAAACTCAAACTTATGCCATGCTCAGCAGGGAAGTTTATTAGCCTCAAGGTGTTTAAAAGAATTAAATTTAAAAATCAATGACATTTAATAAAGACTAGCAAAATAATTGAAAGAAAACTACCAATCATGATCAACTTCTGAAAGGCAATAAAGAGAAAATATTGAATCTAGAGAAAAACAAATGATGACATATAGAAGAGAGACTCAATCTCTGACTCACCATCAAAACAATAGGTTCCTGGATGCCAAAAGGTAGAGCAACTTCGGTGATTTTTACAAAACTGACTGTATACATGATTCAGAACTCTGACCACATGATTCAACAGTAATCTTCCTTGGTTGTTTACCCAAATGAACTCACAATGTATGTTTACATAAAAGCTACAAAGTGATTTTTAAATCTTTTTTATTCAAAATTTCCTAGTTTTAGAAGCAAACAAGAAGTTCTTCAGTGAATGAAGGGGTAAGTAAAGTGTGGCATATCTATTCAGTGAGATATTACTCAGCCCTAAAAAGAAATGATCAAGATGTGGAAGAAAGTTAAATGCGTGTTATTAAGTGAAAAAGCTAACAATAAAGCTACCTTTTGAATGATCCCCAAGTTATCACATTCTGTACAAGGGAAAACATTAAGAATTCTGGGGGCTTGGAAAAGGGAGTTTATTGACAAAATGCAAAGTTTATTTAGGGCAGTGAATCTTTCCTGTATGGTACTGCAATGGTGGATACTTACCATCGTGCAACTGCCAAAAGCTGTAGAATGTACAACATCACAAATGAATGCTAATGTAAATTATGAATTTTATGTACTAGCAATGAGTCATTGGGGGTGGGACCTTGAGTTATAGCAAATATACTGCTCTGGTACCAGAGTGTGGGAATCTCAGCAGGTGTGACAAATGGATATCCATGAATTCTTTATAATTATCACTTAATTTTACTATAAACCTAAAGCTACTGTAAAATAGTCTATTAAGTAAAAAATAAATAAATAGGTATAAGAAGCTATTAAATTATATTATAGATTATTATGTTATAAATTTTTACAACTAAAGCCTTACCATTCCATAGTTACAATCATAATTCATCACATGATACTTAATATCCTTTTGCTTATCTAAAATATTTAATAATAGACTTCAAATGTGTTGAATTTATAATTTTTTGCAGTTAACAGATTTTGTGTCCATTAAATGATACAATCAGTTTGAATTATTCTATTCTTACATCATATTTCATTTTGGTCCTTAAATCTTAGTATTTACTTGGAAAAAGAATGAATCATTAAACACAAATTAAATTTTCCAAGGCTATTAATGATCTTACTTATTTTAAGAAAGTTATTTGTACATTTAAAAAGCCTGAAATAGTAATTTTTAATGTCAAGTAATTTTCCGATTAACTTTGTCTAAAGAATAACTTTTAAACTTTTAATTTTAAAAAATTAAAATTTAGTAAATTTACTTAATTATGCCTAAATATATTACTTTTAAAAATTGTTTCTAGGAAATGGGTAAGGTAATTAAAAGACTTGCCAGAATTCACTCAAGACTGGTATGTTAAATTCAACATAGTGCATTATAGTACTGTCATTTAATTTGTCTTCTGCCATTTGATTTTCTTTGAGCATCATTAATAAATAGGTAAGTTAGTATAAATTGATTATAAAATAAGTGAAAATCCATTTTTCACAGTATTGATTGATTATATATATATTGATTATATATATATTGATTGATTATATATATATAATTATATATATATTATATATATATATAATTCACCATACAGATATTTATTAAGTGTCAATTATATTCTTAACAGGGTATACTGTAGCAATGTGCATGCATGTGGTTGTTGTTAATACTGGTCATTGCTGTTGGCTACCTGGTCCCTGAATACATATATATATATATATATATATATATATATATAATCCAGAAGCCGAATTTTGAAGATCCTGAGATTAGGGTGTCTATGCCAGCCCCACATCTATTATTTTTCAAATTAGTCCCTCTCTCTCTAGAGAATGGTTTTTGATTGAATGACAGACTGAAAGAACAGGTTTTAGAGGCTTATGTGTGCTTTTAAAATATTCACTGTCCTTATTTGTAATGATAAATAAATAACAACATCTTATACATAACTCAATACTATCCATTTCATTGATTGATACATTTGATCATATCCCATTTCCATATGGTATTTTAGGTGATCATTCTCATATTTCTTCATGATTTGCCTAACAATTATTTTAAAAATCTCGATGTCATTTTACCCACTTTAGACATAGTTGTAGGCCTGGAAAGCTTCGTGTAACTTCTTCCTCCTTGTCAACAACAAGCAAAAACATCCCAAGATAGCTCTTTGTAAATGTCAGTAAAATTATTCGACTTCTGCAGATGTTCAATTTATCCATATCAAATTTGACTGTGAATGTGTGTCTGCAAGCATAATGATCCAAAGTAGAAGGGACAAAACTGTTCATAAATGAAAAAAAAAGATGTCATCAAAGTCTTTACTGCAAATTACACATCTACAAAATCAGTCCAAAATGTTCTAAGCCTTGGACATTCTCAGTGTTATTATGATCAGTCATTAGAGTACTTTATAATTTTCCTTGTTAACAGCAGGGTATTAGCACTGAGCTCTGAGGAAGAGATACAAAACTGAACAGAACTAAAATAAGGACCGATGTGGGCCCCTATTTTTGTTTTCTAACTCAGCATGCGAATAACCACCACTTCATTACAGCCTTTTACCATTTGCCTAGTTGAGATATTAGACTAAATGGATGAAGTGGTTGACTGGCAAATAAAATTTTCTACAGAGGACTTGAAGGTCTATTGCTGTATTTGCTTCAAGTTCATTTAATGGTAATGGATATTAATTTTCCTATGTAATAAAGAAAACTTACGGATTCTACTTTATCTTCTTTCTTGACAGGGGAAATTGTACCAAAGTTCTTTTGGTTTTGGAGATATTTTATTATAACTTAATATAGTATCAGAAAATAATGAGGAAAATCCAAATGGATACAAAAATCAGTGAAAAACCAGGCAAATCTAAGCCAGAAAAGAAAACCAGAGCCTGTAATGATGCCTGATTTAAACAAATGGAACTGAAACGAGTGAAATTGGTTTCAGTTACACTCATGTTGGTTGCCATGTTATCCTCACTCATTCACTGACAGAGAATCACCAAGGAAGCCAGGGAAAGGTATAAAACCTCCTCCAGGATACGTACCACTCCCTCTTCCAGCAGCTCCTTGGGGTCCCATAAATCAGTTTTCACTCTTAATTGTGTCAATTAACAGTGTCCAATGGGAGCCACAGAGACACAGCCTAGAAGCCAGAGCAGGAGGGGAGGATGACATAAAGGAGACTAATAACATGTGTTCTTATAAGGACATTACTCACCTAAATATCAATGTGGATGGCTCATGACTATCAGAGTCAACAGGAAACCTTGCAAATGAACCAGAGAGAGAGAGAGAATGGAGTCTCCACTTTTTATCATCTGATTTGACACATTTTGTTTTATACATAATAGCAGTTTAAGGGTGTGTGGCACTGGTAACCCATGTTCAATGGAGGTGCTCTTTTAAATCCAACCCGGATGCATATGACCAAAATCATGGACATTTAAGCACAGTTAAAAGTGGGCTGTTTGCAAAGAGGCTGTTTTCAGCCTGAGCACATTTCTGAGTTAGTTACTCTGCGGTAACTGGAGCTAATAGGACAGTTCTCCATGGGCTAAATGGATCCAAGAGTTTGAAGCAGTGACCTACATAATCCAGGCAAGCTGCCCATTTTTGCCTGGAGTGTCAGGAAAATTGCTCTGATTTCCCCTTTCGCTTTGATACTGGAAGCCCAGTCAGTTTCCTTCCCTGTCCCATTAAATCCTGAGCCCCCCTTCTGAGTCATTACTGTGGGATGAGCACGTCAGTTGAAGCTTGCTTTGTAGCTCTCGCTTTGATTGCTGTTGAACTGTATGGGACTGAAATACTAATTCTGCTGAATTCGTGGGAGCTGTGTGGCCATGCTCTGCTGCCAGTCTCTCCTGTGTCATTTAAAAAAATAGTGTGTGAATAGCGATAACTAAGCTTAAATCTTGCTCATTCATTCACCATACAGATATTTATTAAGTGTCAATTATATTCTTAACAGGGTATACTGTAGCAATACGCATGCATGTGGTTGTTGTGAATACTGGTCATTGCTGTTGGCTACCTGGTCCCTGAATACATTTCATGTGTTTGGGAATTTCCCCAAATGTTTGGTCCCTGTTCCTGTCTGAGGAAGGCATTTTTTTCATGTCTCATGCACCAGTATGATATAGACTAGGATTTAAAAAGGAAGCTCTGAGGTGAAGAACCAGGTACTTCCTAGCTGATGGCAGCTCAGACTAAATGTCAGAGCAGTGGAGATTCCAGCTGTCTCTCTGTCAGTCCTGTCAGTGTTGTCAACCGAAGCTACAGTGTCTCTGATTCCCATGGTAACAGAAGGTCTCTCGTGGCCTGCATCTACTATTTTACTTTGCCCATTTATTTTTCTGGCTGTCCTGCCCCTACAATTTTTTGTGTCTCTTCAAAGGACCTCCAGGAGCTGTCCCGTATCTTGAAGTAATAATATTACTAATAAACTCATATGTGTTTGCTTCTCTTATTTGATATAAAACAGTTTAGTGAAGAACTCAAGGCAGTAATTGGTTTGCTGGGGCAAAAGGTGCAGGGAATGCGTTACAAATGAGAAGTCCCTTAGGAGGAGGTCCCTAAAGGCAGCAGCTTCTGACCAGGCTTGCATATACTTAGTAGCAATCTCATCTATAAATAGCTCGGACTGAGCATAAATGAGACACATGTAGTAATGAATGGACCAGTGATGGATCTCAAAAGCTCTACTATTACCAGGTGCAGTGGCATACACCTGGAATTCCAGATACACGTGAGGCTGAGATAGGAGGATTGCAAGTTCAAGGCCTGTCTGGTCATCTTGGCTCAAAAGTTAAAAAGGAGTTGATACATAGTTCAGTGGTAGAGTGCCCGTGGGGTTGACTCCCTAATACCAAAAAAACAAACAAAATAACAGGAAAAAACTGCCTAATTTTAACAATTAAGTGTAATGATTTACTATGATTAAAAAATTGGAGAAATTAACTAAAAATCATGTACAGGTATAAATTTTATATAATGAATATGATCATTTTATATCTATATCTATATCTATATCTATCTATCTATATATATATACATACATATATATATATATATATATATAAAGTGTACCAATAAACTTTAGTAATAAAAATACTTTTAAAGAAAATTTTTG
Source organism: Cavia porcellus (assembly GCF_034190915.1). Classification (NCBI taxonomy): domain Eukaryota; kingdom Metazoa; phylum Chordata; class Mammalia; order Rodentia; family Caviidae; genus Cavia; species Cavia porcellus. The sequence goes on along the minus strand of NW_026947496.1, from coordinate 26,840,632 downwards.
ATTGGTGTCCATTTGTTTTATTTTGTAGGATGATTAGTGCAACAGAGAAGCTTAAATCTCAGTAGTTTTCCAAAAATAAGTTTAGTGCTCAACCACATCAGAGTCTGAGGATAGCATGGTCACTCCCCAAGGTAGTTCTCAGTCAAGAGAGGACTAAAATCATACCATATAGTAGGTGTGGCTTCCAAAGGTCATCAGTGGGGTAAGGAGGAGAGAATGGAAGGGGCAGACAGTCTCCTTACTGCCTTTGTTCAGGAATTATGCACCCTCCTCATGCAACCCTCATGCACATTCATATGCATATTTCCAGCCTAACTTCCAGAAAGGCTGAGGAGTTTTGAGAATCATGGACAACTTTAGTAAGTCATGCTGGCTCTGGCACTACTTTGTTCTTTTAGTATTTATTTATTCTCTTTTGAAAGTCATAGATCTGTCCCTGTCTCTGTCTCTGTCTCTGTCTCTGTCTCTGTCTCTCTCTCTCTGTGTCTCTGTCTCTTTCCTTCCTACGAGGGATGACCTAAAGTTCCATCCAACTACTGCAATTAGCTCATGTCCAAGATCTCTGATTGCTTCTCCTATCTTCTCCATCAGGTTTACATGCTATTTCATTTGTTCCTGAAAATTATGGATGGATTTAACAAATAAACTGCTTCTTTCCCTGTACACATAAGCAATATATCATACTAAAATAGGGAAGAGATCACTGAAATAAACTGATAAGACAGAGAAAAGAAGTGGCAGTTATGAAAACAAGTTGAGTAGAAATTACGCAGAGCCCTTCTCTGCGGAATGGGAGGTACCCTGATTATGCCCGTTCCTCTCTCTGACAGAAGTTCTCTGACTCAAGGAACCCAACTGTGCTCTCCCAGTTGCCCTTTCTTTTCCATCATTTTCTTAGGTGACATCTGAAATAGATGCTGGGGCAGACCCAGCTAGCAACTGAACAATTTCTCAGTGGGATTTTCTCTAGGAGTCCAATGCTTGTTTCAAGACACAAAGCCTCAAAGTGCTATTTTTGGTCAAGATTGCTCCTTTTATTTCAGAAAAAAAAAAAAAAAATGAGAACTCTCAACTTGGCTGAATTTCTATTAGACTTCTAAATTACTCTGAAAACTGGGCCTCATGTTTTATTCAAAATTATGCTGCTTACCTTTTCATACCATCTTTGACCACTTTCATCAAGTACACTCAGGTCATAACTTTCCATGGTGTCAAATGTCACCTGCTGCTTGTCTTGAAGTTCTCTGGCTCCACATTCTCACAGGCTCAGCACTCATGTATGTATGGGTGAGAATTACAAAGAGAAGTGGGGCCCAGCTCGTGCAGCCCAGTGGAGCAGGCCTGGCCTTAGTGTGTCCTTGGCAGACCATGCCCAGCACAATCGGACACTATTTGCTGAGAGGCACTGCAGAACCAGCAGTTGGTGAGTTGGCTCTATGTTTTGGTACAGGGGCATGTGGAACAGAGATGGGCGGGCAGTGCTGCCATTTTTTGCCAGACCCCAGCAGCAGGACAGTCTCAGGTTGCTTGTTGGAGATGCTGAAGCTAAATACACATGCAGGGCTGTGGGGTGGCCCAGGCATGGATGAACTAAGAATGAGGAGACACCTCAGCAGGCAAGATAGGCCACAGGTGAGACCAAACTGGAGCCTTTCTGGATGGTTCTCCTTTATTAGCTTCTGAAACCCTCCCACGAGGGGTTGCTCTGAACCCCTCCCAAGAGCCTGCCCAGGTTTCCTGCATTTTCTATTGAAATCCTTGCTTGTTCTGATTGAATACAGGCTGCCCAGGGTCTCCATCAGCTGGGTAGCAGTTATGTACTCTGCAGAGAATTTTAGTCATCCTGGAGTCCTAAAGATCATGATGCTTGTCTCATTCCTTTGGGTAGTCATTTGAGGGGTTTAAAATCTAGGCACAGATCCCAACAGCTTGGTGCCTGAACTGGGACTTGACAATGGAAACATCTGCTCGAGAGGGTGATTTACCTTTGCTGTGTGCCTAGGCTGAAACATGGCCCCCAACAGACATGTATTCCATTCTCTTTGGAAAAATCCCTTCACCAGGTAAGTCATGGGGAATTCCCTATCTGAAGCATAGCAGAAACATGAAGCAGAATTGCTTTTTCTTCTTAGGAAGGCAGACCATGTTACCAATGAGCATAATGTGGTGCATCTCTTGCATGGAATTCATGGTCCTTGTACTTGATATCCTGAGGGGGGTTTATGCTCATTATGGAGGATTGAGACAAGACAGGCAAACTGCAGCGTGAGGAGCCTCAAGCTCTGATGTCTGTCTTGCACACCTGGCCTCTTTGCCGGGATGCTGTGGTAACATTTGGCAGGTGAGCAGATGGAAAACCTCATGGCTGGCTTCCAGGTCTTCCTGGGTGCACTGTTTCTGCTGCTTCTACACCTCCCCAATATGCTTCTGCAACCCTGCCCTGCTGCTACACAAGATGCAAGCCCTGTAAAACTTCTGGGTGACTCCCCACCAATTCTAACCCCCCAAAAGCTAAACAGCGTGGGGAATTGTTATGTTTTGTATCAACAAGGACAAGAGCCCTGCTTTGCAATTTGCAATAAACTGCGTTTAAAGAGTTTAAAAAGGCTGTCAAGGAACAGGGACTTAAAAGTACTTTTGTAATTGGCATTATTGAGGGCACTGAGCATGGTTACGAAATGATCCTTTTCAACTGGAAAGCCTTCTTGTGTATTGTTGTTGCTCCAACCCAAAATCAGGTATGGCTCCAAGAATATAATGATGCTGTGGACCCACAAACTATAGATAACTTAGATTGCAGTATTCCTGTAGGAGCTACTCAATTATGGAGAGAGGGATACAAGCACAGACTCTGAAAGCCAGTGATTAACATAGTATATGTTGACTGATCACATTCACACAGTCTAAGGTACATTGACCAACACCACTGTTGTGCTGTCAGTCATGGGAATCACAGTCTGCAGCAGAGGAAGGAAGGCAGAGGGAGCTGCCTTAGCTCAAAAGACAACAAGCTGCTTCTGCTAACACTGTTGGTCATGAGGCTCCAACTGCACCACAGGAGAAGGTGCAGGACCCACAGGGGCCTGTGAACTGCTGAGGGGCACTATCTCTGAATTGTTTTGAGTCACAGTTTTTTCATCTGGAAACAGGAATAACAGAATCTTTGCTTTAAAGAGACAAGGCTCAAATCAAATGATCTTTTCCTACTGCTCTTCGTAAAGTAGAAAGGTGATTCAAATGTTAATTTTATATTATAAAAAGAATGATTCATTTTCACCCTGTAGATATTCTATTACACTACTTTATTTTTTCTTAAAAAGAGAAGTCTGTGTCCTTCTAACCATTAAAAAAAGGAACTGTGTTTTAGCTTCCATTTATCCTTACTATTGTCAGAAAAGGTGAGTGTTGGAATAGTTTATAGTGTATCGTGAAGAAGAAAAAGAAAAAAGAAATGAAAAAGACAAACAACAACAAAAAAACCAAAACATGTCTTTTTTTTTTTTTTTTCCTTTTTATCGGTACCAAGGATCAAACTCACGACTCCCTGCTTACAAGGCAGGCGCTTATGCCACTGAGCTAAATCCCCAGCCCCCAAAACATGTCTTAAATTGTTGATCTTCCTGTGGCCCCTGCAATGTCAAATTCCTACTTCCACAAGATCATTTTCTGTAGGTTTCGGTTTTCAAATCTCTTTTACAGGGACATATCCTGGTAAAAGGATCTGATTTAACTTGTCATATTTGACCATGTCTCTGAATAAATCTTTCCCAAATTTACTCATATTGCCCTCTCCAGAGGTCTTGAGCACTGTAGCTCTATTTCAGATTTTTTAGATTAAGCAATAATCTATTATTAATTTAAGGTGGATCTCACAAATGTCCCAGTGTTTCAGGATCCTTGTTTATGTAAGGTTTAGGGTTATATAATATTCTGTCCTCAGAGGTGTGGCTTCCTATGAAACTTTCACATGGTGGCATCATTTCCTACTACACTTTGATTGCTTTGTGTGTTCCCAAGAGTGATAAAGAAAACTCCTCTGTACAGACTGATGAACTGGAGCCTGGAATTTTCATGTACTGAATGCAAATATGGACAACTAATATGGATCGTTTGGCACTGTGTTAGCAAGCTTTCAGTAACTGTGACAAATCCCCTGAAAAAACACCTTAAAAGAAATATTTATTGAAGCTGCGGGTTTCAGAGACTTCAAGCCATTGTCTCCTGCCTCTATTTCTTCTGAATCTGTTTCAAAGGACAACACCGTGGCAGAAGTGTGTGGTGGAGCAGAGTGCAGAGATAGGGAAAGAGAGGGTGGGCACAGGGACAAAGTGTCCCTTTCAAAGTGGCTCTCAGCGGCCAACTTTCCTGACTAGACCTCCAGTCCCAGTTCCTGCCACATTCCAACAGCGCCACCCATGAGAAATAACCTTCCACACCAGAACCCTTGGAAGACAGTCCACATTCCAGGTATAACAGGCACACTTCAAATTTTCTAGCTCCTGGATATTTTCTCCAGGTTTAGGTTTTGATTCAGTCACATAATCTGTGAAAAGGTGAAAGCCATTTCTGAGTAATCTTTTACTTCAAACAGGAAACTAATGAAATATGAGCTATAAGTTTTTGTTTTCTTTAACTAAAGATTCAATTATTTTTTGATGGGTGCATAGCAGAGAATTTGGAATAAATTTTTTTCTTAAAATGATTGTTGTTTTTCCAACTAATTTTTGGGAGTTTTTGCTGCTGTTTAAATCATTGTACAAGAAATTATCTGCAAAGAAACCAATGCAATTGATGCATCTCAACCTCCCTATCTGTAAGACACTCTTCTAAATGTAAATACACTGGAGAGTCTCTTCTACGTGTCTTTAACTTCCTCTCTGAGGTGAACAAAAACTTATTTTTAAGATACTGTCTTAGTTGCTTTTCTCATTGCTGAGATAATATCCTAAATCTGACAGGTTAAAAGAGGAAAGGTTTATTTCAACTCACCGATTATAGAAGTTTCAGTACACAGTCTGCTGTCTCCAAGTCAGAGTGGCATAGCAGGGGGGCATCACAGAGGAGAAACTGTGCATGGCAAAGCAGGAGGCAGAAAACAATAGCAAGCAGCAAGCCTGCCTTCCCTTCATGTTATAAATTGATGCCACCACACTCCAGGTGGGGCTTCCGTGGTCTACAACTAAAACTACATAAATTATCACTGGACTAATTCAGTACCCCACATGCAATCCCAATATCATATACCCTAAATCTAGCCACGTCCAAAATGTCCCACCTATGAGCACATGAAGCTTTGGAGGGTCATCTATATACAAGCCGTGTCAGACACTAACTTTGATTTTCTTCCTATTGCTCCAGTACAGTGTTATCATAATAATCTTGTCCCTCTTGGTTTAACAGTCTCTTAAATTGCAAAGATAATCACACAATTAGTATATCTGTATTGCTGACCCTATAGTACTAGTCTAAATTTGCTCATTAGTTTTAAATATACTGGGAGTCGTTATTGTGGAAATAAAGTGAATGTGTTAATGGTAAAAATACAAAAAGAAAAGAAATGCTACAAGCTCATTCTCTGAAATTCAGCCTCTAGTTAAAATATTTTAACAATACACAGAAAGAATGATTTTAGCTAAAAGCACTTTTTTTGGGGGGGAATGCTATCAATTGTGATGCTTTTGTGACACACTGAGTGTTCCTTCTTTGCAGCTATGTCACACCAGGAATACCCCTAATCATGAAAAGTTTTATGTGATAAAAAAGGGGTTGGTGGAAGAAGGCATGGTTTTGCTCAATCAATTACGCATATTTGTAGGTGAGTGCAAGAGATCACACAGTAATGTAAAGAAACGTGATGCAGCACAGAACATTTCTTTCCAGCACAGCAATTAATCACTAGGACAATAAAATTAATTGACCTAAGAATACACTGTGTCTGAAAAAAAGAAAGCAAGTAAAAAGAATAGACAAAGGAAAGAACCCAGAGAGCTCTGCAACTTCCTGGCACTGTAAGAAACACTCTGATAAAAAGCTGGCTCTAAAGAGACTACTGGGATGGCCCTGCTTTCCCCAGAACTCCTCTCACCTTAGCACTGATTTGGGGAGATGAGAGTGCTGGCTTGCAATTCTTGAGCAGACTTTCCCAAAGAGGGATATGAGCTTTAGGATGAAGTAAAGTTTTCCTGGAAATCACCAATGTATCAAGTCATTTAAATTAAGGAATATATTGGTTTTCAAATGTTAGGAATTCTAAACAAAAATAAAGACATCAAACGTTACTGTCCAAAAAACTAACTTTCAATATATTTGTCAGAGGCCAATAGTACTTAACAGGTTTTAATGTATTGATATTCAAACGTATTTTGACACACTTGTTTACTGCTGATGTACCAGTTGATCTTTGCTCTGGTTTATAGATTTTAATTTTTAAAATTTATAATTATTACTATTGTTATTATTATTATTTTTGGTACCAGTGATGAAACTCATGACTTTGTGTTTACCTAGCAGGCACTTACGCCGCTGAGCTAAATCTGGCCCAGGTTTATAGATTTTAAAAGAGCAGTTTGTTTTGTTCATTCGTTCTGGAGATATAGTTTGAATGGACTGATTTGGTCAATTACAAAACCGAATTTGAGTCTTCAGAAGCTCACTCCTTAGTTTCAAACTGCCTTCAGGAAAATGAACACCAGAAGGGCTGGACAAAACTGTAAGACACATTTTCTGAATATTTCCTGTTATTGTCTGAACAGCCAAGAGGTCTTCTGAATCGGTAAGATTATTCCTCTTCCCCTGTTCTGTCACTGTGGATCTTATTGCTTTGTTTATTTACTCATGCATACACATAACACTAATTGGAAACTGAATCTTATAAAAAGGAAATCCATCTTTCTGTTGCCTCAAAGTCATTTTTTTTGCTTTTATGTGAAGAATTAATATGCTCATTCTCACTTTATAGAAATGCAGATGAAACACATGTCACTTTCCAGCTCTGTCTGTGTAACTAATATATCTTTAAACCCTGTCTCCCGCTGGATTTGAAGATAGATCCAGCCTTTGTTTTGAATGTCTAATAGTATAGGACCAACTTATGCCTAGTAATAGAGACACAAAAAAGGACTCCTTGTAAAAAGGAAGATAAAATTAAACACTCTTAAGTTTTTTAACAGCTGTGTCTCTAGGGTTAATTTTGAAGACTGAGAATAATAAGACAGTCAACCCATGTTGAGGATATAAATAGAATAGTTGGAATAGCAGTATTTCATCCATTTTTCGGTCTCCTGTGGAGGAATGCCAACCTCTGGGTCCATTCTCAGCAGCCACATTCTCACCTTGAGGCAGCACCAAGGACATCCATGACTGTCTTTACCTGATGGTTCTGATAACAAGAGAGGCCCAAGTCTCTGCACTCAGCTGCTACCACTATGTGATCCCTTTGATGCAGACTGGAGGGATCTTAGCTGGATGCCCAGGAAAGAACAAGATGACTTCTCAGCAAGCCTCAGAGCCATTCCCATTAGGATGCTGGGACCATGCCCAGGCAATTTCCTTTGTCTGCTGCTGGCTTACCTGAACTGCCTCTTTTCACCTTTTGCTGAGCACTGGGGGCTTTGGCCCTGGCATTTTCTGTGTGCATTTGTGCTGTGAGGAAGGGAGTCCCAAGCTGAGGAATAATAACCCTGATGTCATCCCTGAAAGATGGCTTCCTTCCCTTCCTCAGAGAGGCTCACAGTCTGCCTGTACGGAGCAGCCTGCCCTTCAGGAACAACTGCTGTTCTCATTTCCTGAGACGACGCCATGTGTTGTGAGAATCTGTGTTTATCTGAGTCTGGGTTTTAAAAATGTCTTCTCAGTCACTGATATTCGGGATGACATTGAAATTTTGGTTTTTTTTCCCCCTACAACATTTGCTTTAAGCATCATTGCAAAGATTTCAAAAACTATTTTTAATTCAATATTCAATTATCAACACATCTTTATATATTTTAATTGCTGCTTTCTAAAGCTGAACATATTTGTCTAAAATTTGGGGGTTGCTTAACTGAAGTATAAGATTCACAGTCATACTTTAGGAAAAATATTAGGACCAAGTTTTTAATAATTAAATAAAATTTAAATTTCTGCATCTAGAATCAGACTTTATAATCCTCTATATATTAATGATATGGTGTTTGTGCCTTGCCACTTACAAAATTTCTTCATTTCTCAACATCTGCCTTAAACTAAAATCTCTGATCTCAAAAAAGAGAGAGGGTTTATTCTCCCACAGCCCACACATGGAAAGTCACTATATCTTCCTTTCAGTTTTTATTTCTCCCTGTGAGGGTTTTTCTCATGAGTATGATAAAAGTACATTATACACATCGAAACTACAAAACTGTCACAGCAGAGGGACATATGGAAGAAGGGAGAGTTGGAAAGAGATATTTAAAATGTTTTATGTGCATGCACAAATTTGTCAAAATGAAACTCACTAATCTACATAACCAATACACACTACTAAAAATAAGAAAAATAAAATACTCTCTATTGTTCATTCATGAAGATGATTTTTATCTGTAAGAATCATTTCCCACATTATTTAGATTTTATTATAAATATAAGAAATTATATACCTTTTTAATGAAGTAGTTCTGTCTTTGGTAAAATGCCTGAAAATCATGGCGGTTTTTTTTTTTTTTTTTTTTTTTTTTTTTTTTTTTTTTTTTACCTAGAATTCTGATTACAAAATCAAATAAGCAAATAAATATCTTTTAAAATGTTCTACTTGTTGAAGCAGTATCCAAGTAATCCTGTAAATATTTGATTCCATGGTTTGTTTGATTCCTCACTATCTTCAATTAACATTGGAGCAAAGAAAAAATAGCACAACTGGGCATTTCTAGGTTCTCATTTTCATCAGTAGATAAAAAGGATTAATTTACATCAAAAAAGTGGTTCAATCCAATTCTTATCATGAAGATTACTTTTGATAAGGGTAACTGTTACAGAGAAAATGCCTTATAAGAAATTAAAATCGAATAATTATGGATAATCATCATTCATGCAGCTTTTAACATTGAATTATGATGAGGGAAAAACATTTTGTATTTTGATATTACTGAGTACCAAGAACTTTCTATGTAGCCAGTTTCTACAATTTTTATGAAGTTTAGTTTTTTGAATAATCTTTTTTAAAATAGATTTTTTTGATTGCTTTGAAAAATATCAGAGAGGAAGAATTACATTATGTCAGTGCATTCCTAAACTAAAATCCCAAAACATAGTGGGGAAGAAGCTCAGGTAAGGTAGATCCTCTGAGTCTCATTGACAATTATTTGCAATGCCAGAAATATCAAGTATTCTCTACACTGTGAGAGAACTCCCTGTCTACAAACTGAAAAAGCAGTATTACTGACTCACATGTTAATTACGTGACTTTCAAGATATGCCAGTTGCTTTCTGCCATTTGCAGATTGAAGTTTGGTTGGCCCATAGTAGTTCTTTGGAAATGCTGGTTATATATTGGGATAGCAGAAAAGAGACAAACATGAATGAATCAAACTGGAGGATCTGATTAAGAAATAATTATTCTATTGTATACATTAGTAGCAGCTTCTGTAATAAGAAACTAGATGGGAAGGAATACAGAAAAGTGACTCTGAATTAAGGTTGCTAGTGAATGGGGGCAAGCCATGCAGGCAATCATCTACCTAGGACCTATACTTTTCTTAAAACCACAGAAACGAAGGAACAATCTTTCACTCTCAAATACAGAGCAGTAGAAAGGTTCCAAGATTCCATGACAATTGAAATCAATGACTCAACATGCATTTGCAGAGAAAAACATACACATGTACATATAATCACCTCATCAGGAAGGTGAAAGCTATTTAATCTTTTAAGATATTAAAGTATTGGAAGAGTCATAAAGAAATGAAAGAGGTGTTAAGAAATACTGGACTTAGGCATTTTCCTTGTTGGTGTGTCACCATTGTCCATTAATGATTCAATAGCTTCTTCTTTGCCCTTATCAGTCTCCTCATCAATGTCCTGGATGAAAGTATTTGTGTATCTTTTCACTTCCTAAAACCTGCAAACTTGTAATTTTTTCCTTGTGGGTCTACGGAGTAAGCATCTCTTATAGTCACAGAAACTTCTTGAGTAACCACGATTTCCAAATGCATTGAAGGACTGTCCATAAAATTTAAACAAAAATCTTCTAATATTTTAAATATTTAAGTCATTTTCTTCATTTTGAAATATTATAGAAGATGCAAATGACATGTTGAGAGAAGACTGCATGACAGTTATTCACGTGACAACAATACATATAAATGTGTATTAAGGAGGTAAATTTAAGAATGAGGTGGTTGACAGAGAGAATAGCAATTGCTATTAGTCATAATGATAGCTACCATTTAAAGGTAACAGTAAAGACTATCAAAACTATTATTGGTTTCTAGGTCTTTGAGATATGGACAAAAGAAATAAAGAGGTAGGACTGAGGGTCAGGAAGACTTACTTTTGAAATGCTGAATTTATATTTTCAAATGCTATTTCATTGAAAGTGTATTTCAAATAATTGGCAAATATCTCAGAGTCCCTTCCACATTTTGCTGAGCTGAAATTTCAGTTGACATCAAAAGGAGGTACTTAAAGTGTAAGCTAGAAATGCTTATCCTATGAGGAGCTACTGATACGGGACCAGGGCCCTGTGATATGTCCTTGACCTAGAAGTATGTAGAACTTCTTCACTTCAGGAAAGTCAGATATTTTTCCAGGTTTCTCCTGTGCACTATTGGTTTAGAAGAAGCTCAGTGGGGTTGACTGTGCAGGGCAAGAGGGATTCTTTCACTCCCTGCTTAGCATACGAGGTCTATGTTACAGGCCTTATGGGACAGGTCCTGAAACCAGCAGTGTGACATTGTTATGTGGATGTATGTCCTGAGTCTCAGTCTGTCTCTCCCTCTTTATTCTCCTTGATGACAAGATTTTCAGGAAGAAATTGTAACTGATCTTCATTTTGGTATCATAATTCAAGTGATTGGAATTTTCTTGGGTAAGTAAAATTCTGAAAATAGAGTTAAAAACTCAGTGATACATGCACTGCAATCCATTTTAACATGTCAACAACCATGTACTTGGCCTGAGACTGTAATGGGTGGTTTTTAATGTCCACAAATGCCAGTAAGCTTGCACTGAAATCTCAAAAGTTTCTTCCATTGGGTGGTCTCAGGTACAGAACAATTTCATTTACTCTGCATAATCATTAAACCATTAATTTTCATTAAATGACAACTATGAAAATCAGCCTCTCATATATTTTTCTTTGAGTTTAATAATTTGCTCCATATAGAAATAGAAAATTATAAATTTTAAAATTTCTTTAATATTTGAATATCTTGAATACGTACAGACATCACAAGTGGTATAATGACTAATCTTGTTTATGAATTTAAATTTGCTTTAGTAATTCTTGAATCATCCCTCTACAGAAAAATCTGTTAATTTTTTCATAAATAATGAGGAAAAAATTTCCTTCACAAGCATTTGTCTTAATTTTAGAATACAAGTATCTTACTCACTTACATTACAGATATAAGAAAGATTCACAGTTTCATTGAATTTTTCCTTACTATATTGATCATCTTTCTGACAAGCACTTTTAAGGAATTGCTTTCTGACTAGATAAGTATTTGATTAAGTTACTTAAAGAAAATGATGAATTGAAAACAAATATGTGAAATCATGTTTCTTAACAGTCAGCTTAGAATTTCACTCTTAATGAGCATTTTGTCACAATGATAGTGATGGTGTATAACTTCATAAGTATGTTGTACATGGAAATTTAACATGACTCAAGATAGATATTATTTAGGTAAACACTGATAGTTACTATATTAATTGAAATGTAATTTAAAGTGATTAGAGTATATTTTCCTTGATACAGTGTCATCAAATGTGAGAAATAACATTAAAAGAGAATCAAGAAACAAAGGAGGCTTGTAGCTTCTAGGCTATCAGTTAATGGTATCCAAGGATGAATTTTTGTTATTAGATTTTTGTCTGGTATTTTTTCCACTTCCCAGTTTCTCATGGATTTGCACCAGACCACTCGATGTGATGAAATTCTTCAAAATCTATTTGTTAATATTAGTTTATTTTAAGTATATGCTCTGAAGAGGCTTTCTTCTCATAGCCAATATGTGAAGTCACAGAAGGACACAATCATGGGCACACATTAGCCTCAGTGTCACCCCAATGCTTTTAGGTGGTGGGATATGGTGTTAGAAGAGGCCAGGGCAGCCGAAGCCCCAGGCAGTGCTAATCAGCAATATGCCAGTGTCAATCTCTAGGTAAGAGGGCTGAGTCGAGGAAACTTGTGCTGGGAAAATAGATTATTCCCAAGGTAGCAATATCTTAGATGAATCATTTATAGTGAGAGGAGTTGCTGCTGAGGTCGACATTTCACCGAGGTAGGCTACATAGACAGGGCGGCAAATAAACTAATAATTTCAACAGCAAAGACAAAAACACAATTAAAAGTCACCAAAGAGGAATGAAAGCCAGAACAAAGAAAAAGAACAGTAAACTCATTAGCAATAATGACTTATACCTAAGGAAACAGCTATTAGGAGGATAAAAATAAGATTTTAGAACATTAGGGAAACATCTGATCTTTCAACAAATAGCCACTCAATAAAGAAGAAATTACAAATGACACTAGACAAACTAGGTGCCCCTGGGTGTGCTGTGTTTAAGTGTGTCTGTGCTCCACAGAAAGAAACTATACATCTGGTGGCAAAGGGACATATACTTTTAATTCCAAAACTTACTCTTACTATTTGTATGTATTCAGCTACTATTTTTAATTAAAAACTGGTTTTGAAATAAAAATTTTACACAGTATTCTCATGTCAGATATTTTATCTGGTCTTCCTAGCAGCGTGGTGAAATAGATTTGGCAAATATGGCTTTTTATTTAGTTGATGAATGCTTAAATTTAAATTCAACTTACAGCATGCTTAAAAGCATAATCTCAAAGGAAGTACATAAGCTTTTCTTATTGGCATTTAATAATATTTACAAAAATTAAAAGTGTTCATGCTATGTTGTCTCTTCTTTTTACATTTTTCCACAAGTGCTTGAAGAGAGATTTGTAAAAATGATTATTATAGATTCCTTTATAAAGACAACTGAATTAAATATGCACAGACATAAATGTGGTTGATAATGAAAAACTATATAACCTTTGAAAAAAATGCAACAAGTAGTGTATGGAAGGGTGAAATATAGCCTGGATATGTTATATGGAAGAAGTCAACCTGACCACAAGTATCATTTGGATTCACATGTAATATAATAAATATTAATGATATATTATTAATATTCTCAGGAAGAATAGAACTCAAGTCACTTAGTATGACAGAATTTTCAAAGGCTAAGATTTTCAAGTTGTATTTTTGTAGCATCTAAATTTAATTAAGCTCTGTGCAATAGTTGCAGTCTAAAAATAAGATGACAAAATGTTAGATTATAAAAAATTTATCCTACGGTTATGTGCATATGTGATATCATATGAGTTTGGCTTATGATACTTCCAAAAGCTGCGGCAAAACACTGATATAACTATTTGTTATTCCAGACCCCGTCTGATGTCAGAGAACTCTCTGGGAAATTGAGCATTAGGAATTCTGAATTTAAACCAAATTCTGTTTTTAGTAAGTCAAATGACCTAAAAGTTAGGTTTGTATCACCTTTCTCATTATTGGACACAATATGCAATGCCCAAATTTAAAGAAGTTTAATTTGGCTCACATTTTAAGACAATTTAGTCTACAATCAGCTGGCTCTGAGGCAAAGAGCATGGTAGACTAAAGGTGCTTACTTCCTGTGAGCCAGGGAGCAGAGCAGGGAAACATACCAGAGAAGTGACCAGACATAGTGACTAAGGTCAGGTACTAGACATTGTGGCCAAGGTCACACTTTCTGCTCACCCAGACATGTCCAGAAATGTGACTACCAATCCCTCTGAGGATATCCCAAGCTTGATTATCATAAAATTGAAAACTGAAAGCCAGTGTGTTACAATAAAGTAGACAGTTTCCTAAAGAGCTGTAACCATACTTCTTATAGATCTATTTGTAGGGTCAAAAGACTTAGAAAAAGCCTCGATACCCTGATGTATCCCATAAGGGGTTCTGAGGGCCCTTTGATTACCAAGTCCAAAGCTGATCACAAGGGGTAGCCCTATACCATAGAAGAATTTTGAGATTCTGTGTAAAATCCAAATTTATGGTTAAGAAGAAGATAACAGCAGAATAGGATCCCTGTGTTTGTTTTCTAGCCCAGTAAGAATTATTATAATTATTTTGATAAGTTTTATTTCCAATTTATCAACACAGGTTTGGGAAAGTAGATGGCATGCTGATTGACTCAGCCTAATACAGCAACTGAGTTTTGGTTGGAGTAATGTAAACCATAAATAGATTATCAATTTGCATGTGGACATTACTACATCAGAGTTAATTTTTGCCCTAGAACAAAGCAATCTTATAAAAATATAACTCAAATTTACACAATGCATTTATTTATAAAATATTTAGTGGTCAGACAGGCATAGTACAACTGGAATACTTTAATATTTAATAATATAAAGATGGTTCAATTTTAAGTGATATTAATCCAATTTATTTTGTGATACCTTTAACCTTTGTTCCACTTTATATTAAGCAATATTTCATGTATATGAAAAGCATAGTGAATAATAAAATGTCGAGTGCATACAGACTACCTAGATCTATCAAACCTTCATGGTTCACTATGGTAGCCTCAGATATGTGTAAGAAACAGATATTTCAGAGTATCAGAAAATTACTGTGTACTCAGTACAAATGTTTCTTCCCTTCTCAGAGATACTGACCACATAGAATTTCCTAGTTTTTATTGTCTTAATATGTTTTTGAGCTCTTATTTCATACATAAATATCTACGTCTAATATATGGTATTTGTATGTTACACATATATTTATCTTAAATAAGTTTTCAAAACATAGACAAAATCATGTGCACACTGTATTCATGTGCAACTTATTTTCCTTGTTTTGCATTATTTTTGACATTATTCATATTTCTATGAAGTTCTCTTTCAATTGTTTTAACTTTTATTTAGCATTACATTAAATATTTGTTCCAGAGACATATTGATTATTAAAGAAAAGATTATTCAATTATATTTGATAAAGTACAGTGAAGAAGCACATTTGAAATGACAGCCATGGTATAGGGACCCCAAAAATGGGCTTTTGCAGTAGAGGAAACATTGGGCTTCACTTGAATATAGTAAAGCTATCTGGAATTTATAGTAAAGAGAAGAGTGGTGCTTAGGAACTACAAAATGACTAGGAGTATATATGCTTGGGTTAAAGTGGGTCTTCACTCATTTGACTTAACAGTATTGCTGGAAGGTTAAAGCTATCAGATATCCCCTGAGATTAGGGGCGGGACTGTAGGAACCTGACCAGATGCTGAGGGTGATCAAATAACAAGAATTAAAATTTCTTTGCATAGAAAGTCTATTACTAGGAAGTATAAGCAATAGTCCTGAGGCAAATTCCAGATACTTGGCCAAAGTTTGGTCAGTCAGAGAATCTTTGTCAATTCATACCTACTTATTAATATCATTTAGTCATCATATTTTAAAAGAGCATAGTTTAAAAAATTTCCACTACTTTAATTATTGTAAATAATGCTACTGCAAATATTTTTATGCATGTCATTTTACACACCTACACCTGTTTCTGTAAAATTTACATGTGTGAAGGTACAGAATTTACAAAGAATATGTACAACTATAATGTTCATAATTATTATGAAATTATTCTCCAAGGAACTTATGTTAATATATAATCCTTCCTGTGAGAATACACAACTTATTTTTCTCTAATCTTGTCAATACATATTTAATTTTTTCCATCTGTTGGATGTTAAATTAGACTTTGGAGCTGTAATTAATACTTATCTGATTACTGTGGACTTGCATAAGCTTTGAGGTTCTTCATCTTGGTATTCCTTGCCATTAATTATTTTCCAATTGGGGTGACTGTCTATTGATCAAAGAATTGGGAAAGATGATGTATGTACTGAATGATAATGTTTTGGTGATTAAGTAGCTGCAAATATATATTTTAATTGTAATATGTTATTTTCACTCTTTAAATGTACTGATGCCTTTACATCTACTGCAGTAAATGAATGAATCTTCATTCTATTTTTTTACTTTTTCTATTGTTTGAAAGAAAAATATGTCTTGCTGTTCTCATTCCATATGTATGTATATATGACACAATTCTTATGCATAATATATATTTTATAAAAATTTTCCTTGTTTTCCGACTATAGCTGAATAACTTTTTTTTTTTTTTTTACATTTAAACTATACCTATATTTCACTTTTGTAGATACTTTTGTAGGTACTTTGTTTGGAGTGAATGTAACCCTGGAAACATATTTTTATTTTTCCATCTATCTGTACGGCCACTTTTCCTAGCAATGTCTGTCTTTTCCTCATTACTTGCTAATTTCACGTCTATCACATATCCAAGTTGTAATATAATGAAAGGTGTACTGTTTCTTTACTTCGTATTTTGTTCCATTTGGTAGTTTTTCTTATCCTTCACTGAAAGAATAATTTCTTACATATTATGTCCATTAATCTTGTTACCTGGTTAGGGCCAGAATTATGTCCTGAAGCACAATTTTCAGGCCAACATTATTTCTTTTTTCCATTTCAGAATAGGAAAGATCGGGAAAACTTAAAAGTCTGTGAATTTATACTTTCAGAGGGATCTCTAAGAGGGAAGGTATAGGGAATGATCACTAGTGCCCCACATCATAAAGGAGGGCTCCTCAGTGATGGGTCAGTTAGAATAAAAAGAGGAGGTCATCCTGTGTCCTTTGTTCTGAAAAGTATGGAACATTGACAGTCTACTTTTTAGAGTATTACCTGAAGTAAGGTAATATGCATCTTCTGTAGATAGTTTTCCTGCAAGTAGTTTTTTAAAAAAATGATTTTCTTACAAATGGCTACTTAGAAAGTAGAAGAATATACAGTATTCATACAAGTAGTGATGTCTATGTAGGTAAAGGGAGTAACATTTAGTCACATTTCAGCTGCTGTGCTGTTTGCTACTATGGATGAATTAGGTACTTTGAGATTCTCACAGAGAGGGGATGAATTTACCCTATTGGCGTGGGAGAGGGAGCAGAGAGTTCCCTCTTTTTCTGCTTCTTAGTTTTGGCAGGATTGGAAGCCACCTCATGGATGGAAGCTTTGGATTCTTACCCAGCATCTTTGGCAATCTCTACTGATTAATCTCTTAAAAGTACCTTGAAATAGCATAACCGCTTTACTTACTCCCTTCCATGTACTAATCCCTTCTCTGTCCCATTGAAATCATCAACTCGTCCTCTGACTGCTGCTTCATTTGGAAGCACCTTTGCCTGGACATTGTTAGAACCATTAGCAGCCTACCCCACTCTCCCCATACTTCTGCTCTCTGGCCATGCTGTTCCGTTTTAGAATAAAATTATCTCACAGATTGTACCACTTGTAATGAACTGAATGACAATCCCTGACACTTTTCAGCTTGGTCTTTGATGTAGACTAAGTAAACCGAGGAAAGGATGGAGTGAGAGTTTTCTTCTGGAAATGTGTTCTTCCTTACAGTATAGGCAGAGTTAAGTAAGGGGAAATAAGAACAGCCTCCTTCCCACGTGGGTCATTTATATGAAGCAAAGAAAATTAAATGAAGTCTATTATAGCTATTGGGATGTGTCATATGATTATAATAATGATTAAACAAAACTTTGGAGAGATATAATATGCTTTGACTAGACTTGGACAGACAGAAGAGATTTCCTACCCACCAGACAAAATATAATTGTGATATGAAATAAAATATTATTCCTTTTTGTGTATTTTTGCTCCTTTTCAAGTTTTATATCTTTACAGCTCCTTTGTCTCTCTACACACAGGTGCATATATATTTTGGAATAGAAAAACTATTATATAAGGTATACAAAATGGAAATATTCATAGTATTTTTGAGAGCTGAGATTACAAAACCATTATGTTCATTAAACTCAAAAAAGCAACAGTGTCCATAATCTTAATAATTGTGAACTTGGAGTGTGTTTTTTCCAAAACAGAATAAAGCACATCTTTTTCCTAAGCCTGAATAATAGATGCAGGTAGCCAGAAATGGTAGTTATTCTTTTAGATCATAAAAGTGGGAACTAAGAGCTTCCCTAAACGGTCCTTCAGTAACCTGGGTCGTAGCATGCGTGATGACGTCCCTAGTGTCGGTGTAGTTGCACAGCCAATCAGATTCATCGCTCACCCCTGGGGGTGTGGTACCACACAGAATAGTCAAGTGCTGGATTTCTTGGAGCTTACCGGCTGACAGGAGAGGTAGGTATTAAAAACCTGGCATAAACTATTAAATGCACTTTTGAAAATTGGAAAGTGTTGTGAAAAAGAGCAATAATGTATGATGACAGACTGTGACAAGAGAAATGAAAACCTCTATGGGGAGGTGACATTGAGGTAAGAAGCAAAGAGTGGGTATGAGAACTCCAGCAGAAATGGCAAATGATTTGCCTGGAAAGAAGAGGAGATGCAGAAAGGCTCTGAAGTGAAGAGCTTACTATACTACAGCAACAGATTCATCGTGGGGAAAAGTGTGAAGACCTGAAGCTGGAGGAGAGGTGAGGCAAAAAGGTGCACAGCATTTCCAAGGTGCACAGAATTTCCAAGTATAACATGAGATTGCTGAGATGTCTGAAGTCGTGAAGCGCCATAATTAAAGTTAGGTTTATACTAATAGCCTTCTGTTCTTGAGCGTTTAATATGTATCAGGCTTTTTTTGACTAAAGATCTTTTCTATATCTAGTTCATATTCACAATCGCCTTAAAATCTCTTCATAATGAGGAAAGCAAATGTCAAAATTTTAGATAAATCAAGTTGCCAGTATTCAGGAAATTGACAGATATTAAAATGTAGGTCTCTATCTCTGAAGCTTATCTCTTAAGTACTAAAGTAATTGACTTTCTAAGGTATTATCTTGGTTACTTTTCTCTTGTTGCTGAGACAAAATACCTGATGCCTAACATGAAGGAAAGAAAGGTTTATGTCTTACAGTTTTTGGAGGTTTCAGTCCATACATAGCTGACTCGGATCACAGTTGTGAGGCTGAAGGGCAAGCCTTCATGGTGGCTGCAAGCAGCAAGAGTGAGAAGGCAAGAACATGCTTCCTTCCTGCCCTTAGGACTGTATGCTGGAGTCACTCCTCGGTGGGTGCAGCACTCACACTACCAGACCCCAGTGCTCCACAATGATCCCATCACAAATACTAGACTCACCACCTCCATGACTGCATGAGGCTTGGGGGCGCCACCTACACACAGTAACAGGTACTTCCTTAGGCTGGTAAGATACAGCTTGTAGTATTTAAAGACTAATGAAATGGATCTTTCCTGCATGGCAGTCATCTTCCAGCTGTGTTTGTCAACTTGTTTGGGTTCAAGTGATAAAAAATGAATGCTCATTTCCTGTGGTTACCATTTGTTGGTGTCATGAGCTGAAATCAAATGGCACCTCCTGGGTCACCCTGAGTGGAACTGCTCAGCTGGGTCTCAGCTTGCTGGCTTGTTTAAGATCTTCATCAGCCACCACTTCTCCCCCAAGTTTAAAAAAATTTTTAAAAAAATCCTCATCTTAAAACCACTTCTTTTTTCCTTCTTTGGTCAGCTTTCTTGACGTAATCCACTATGACTTGGTTTATCTAACAGCACAACTCTTTTCATTTAGGACGAGGATCTCTTTGTAGATATTTTTCACAATATACTGTTGTGTACATGTTTAAATTACAAAAATTTGGTAATTGTTTAAACTATTAGCTGTCCTGCTCTGTATTAGTCACTCCATTCTGGAATCTAAATGTTAATCTGTTTACTCTTCAGCCACAACTCTTTCTCTTCTTCTAATCTCATCTTTGTCTAAAGCCTTGCTCCCTTTGCTCAACTGATCCTTCTTTTGCTCAAAAAGTGTAAAATAGGCCTAATTATTTCTATATATTGAATATTGACCAGAGCCTGATTGTATAATGGGGGTGTAGAAGCTGGTCCTGCAGATACTCAGTGAGTAACTGAAAGAAGAGAGTTTGTAATCCCTATTTTCACTCTTTATAATCTCTTTTATTACCTTAAAACTTCAGGTCAGATTCCTGTTGAGTTCCACTGGTAGGCATGAGACACTTAATGAGTTTTGGTCTAAAAACTGATAGTTACAAGATTCATTAGCCCTCCATTTACTTACTGTACATCATCCCTCTTCAAGACAGAGTAGACCAAAATAAGAGTAACTAAGGTATTTTCAAGATTTCCAGGGACATCCAATTGCCAATATTTACAGTGTCCTGTTTCAGACACCCTGGAGCTTTTCTTAGAAGTCTGTAGTCATTGTTCTAACCCTATGGCCAGTAGGTTCCAGAAAGAGCAGAAACTTACTCTTGCAGACAGATGAAGGAATTATGAGGGATCTGAGGCTGCTCTGGAGTCAGTAGCAATTACCGCTTATGATTGGATTGCCCCCTAAGGTCCCATGGTCTTCTCCTGGAGCCATCTTGCTAAGCTAATCCTGAGGTAATGCTTATCCAGCCCACAGATTCACCAGCATCACTACCCCACAGTGGTGTATATCCCTGAGTATGCAAATTCCTGCCCTTGCCTTTGTGCCTCTTTTCATGAGACTCCAAACTCTTGTCAGCCCAGCCAGGACAGATCTTGAACCTCTTTATCTGTCCTTTCCAGTAGGACTGGGATGATTAAAGCTCTTTTCCTGCCATTCATCACCGCTCAGCTTCTTGGCTGGCATTTTGGAAAAGATGGCTGAGGTGAATCTGCTGGAATCTCTAGAACTGGGGCTTTCACTCCAAAGCCCTTTACTTAAATTATGTTTCAAGACTTAGAAATTTATCTATACTTGTATTACTCTCCTGGATGTGATAATTCTTTTTTTTTTTAAACTGTTTATAGTTCATTTTTTTTTCCCAAATACGTCTCTGAATTCCCACTTTTTAAGGGAAAAGAAGTAAGAAAGTTTTATGCCACTGGTCTTCCGTTTCAGAGGGGAAAGGTGGTGCGATGCTAATAATTTCTACTTTGGAATAGATTTTATTTTTAATCACATCATGCAAATATAATTTAATTCTCTCACTTGAGGCAAGTTCACTACATAGCTCTCACTATTTTTAATTAAAAATATTAAACATCAGAATCACAACATATATCTCTGTGTTACAATTTGTGTAACTTTCTGGTGGAAAACTCATCCAGATATCATTGTGCTTTTTTTTTTTAATAAACAGATAATCAGGATAATACATTAATTTTATATGGACAAGAAATACCTGTGTATTGTAATATTCAGTGGGTTTTGGCAAAGGGAGGCCCACATGTTATTGTGTTTTGTAATTCTTGAGTAGAAAAAGTAAAAAAAAAAAAAATAAGTGAGGGAAGCAAAATTTGCAAAATGGCATTTGGAGTCAGCATCAAAACCACAGAAAGTTGAGTTAGAAGGCCAACGGCTAGCTGGTATCAAAATGTTAGTTTGATCTGTGGAATGAGAAATTATCCTCTTTGGATGTCAGTTGTTTTGCTTACAAAAGAAATTAACATTTATTTATTAATACTAAGCAATTGCCAAGATTCTCTAAAATTCTCTTGGAAAGTATTATGAAATCCTCATGATAAGAGTATTTTTTTTCCAATTGTGAGGATTACATGAAACACGCATGGGTTACTTGCGTGTTCAGAAAGTGATTACTACTATTCTTATGTAATTACAGCTACTGTTCTTATGATTCTCCTATTACTTCTTTCATATTGTTAATCTGCAATTGATGATTTATCAGCAAAATGTGAAATGAATTCTAGAATCCTGGAGTCTCTTGTGCTAACTCTAAACCCGAGTCTTCTCCACAGGTTAAATCCTTTGGCAGTGAGCACTCTTGCCTTCTGCACAACCCTCCTTTTCTTGGGCTTTCTTGACTTTGTTCTTCTCATGCAAATATTCTCCATCCTCTAATACTTAGCTGAATTTCTCCTCTTCCCATGAAGTCTCTCCCATGCAAACTCCTGCTGTTTTCTAAGAATTCGTACAAAAAAATCATGGCACGCCCAAGGACAGGACATACTGTATTCTTATCAGTGAATGCAAGAAAAAAAACTTTCTTTGTGGAATTCACATACTGGGTTCCCATCACAGCTGTTTGCAACTGGAAAATAAACTTAGCAAGTTTGACAAATTATTTAACGTCTCTAGTTGCATTTCTTAAATTTATAAATAAAGTCCAAATTCTAGAGCTCCAATTCTAGGTTGTTGTTCTGAGTGCTAGCTGAAATAAACACATTAAGTAGGTTAATACACATTTCTCCTTTAGTAAATATTTATCTTTCCAAATGCTCACTACAGGCATTAGTAAGAAATGCTTATTGAACTGAAAATATAGAAATGTCTTACACCTCCTATAGAGAATACAAATCTTTTGAAACAGGGGCAACTGTTTAAAATTTTTTTCACTAAATGTTAAATACATGTGGAGTGTTTGGTAAACAATTATTTTAAAATGATCATGTTAAACACTTGTCAGTTAGACAAAGTATGTTGTTTGAGCCTAGAACCAAACTAGAGAGAAGTGAATAAGAGCAGCAATCCCCGATTCTATCAAAATGCCTTGAGAATCCTCATACAATAACTTGTGTTACCATGGAACAAAAAAGTGAGGAGAAACAATAAAAATGATATGATAATCTCAGAATGCAAAATAAACTCCAGAACTCCCTATTTAATTATTGTAGGTAGATGGAATTTTTGGCATTAATCCTCCTCATAAAAATGGGCAGAATCTTTTACTCACATTTCTGTAGTTAAGTTTTCTATTGGTCTGGAAGAATCCTAAAGTTCCAAGAAAATATCTTGGCATTTCAAAACCAATGATTTTTACCCCAGCCTCCCTGAATGTAATGAACAGCATCTATTATCTCCCTCTGGAGTTCATCTAACTGTTCCACTTTACAAAATTAGGTCTGTCAATAGCATTCAAGTGTACAAAGTTTCAGTGGAAGTGGCTCCAAAGGACATACACTGAGTTTTCAGAAATATCATTTCTGAACCCTTTTGAAGAATAAAGACTAAATTTCTGGAAAAATAGTTTTAGAGGGAAGCAACTTTTTGTTAGGATATACAAGTGAAATGAGCAATGTGCAATCATTTTTGATCTCTTTCCCTACTTCTGAAATTTAACTGAATGCAAGGTCTCTAGGATGTGATGCACTCACTTCATTGTATAAATACTTATATAAAATGTTTCCACCCATGATGGATCTTTCCCTGAATGGCCATATACTTTATTTCTCTTTTGCATTCTAAAATATTCAAAATAGGCATTCTTAAGTATGTATGTTACCGTTCTCTTTTCCTACCTGTGTGGCGGGATACTCAGACACCATTTAAAATAAATTCTTAATTCACTGGAATCTACTTTATCCTAAATCACTATTTTTGTGATTGACTTTTGAGAGTATCCATGAGGTCTCAAAATTAAGATGGAGTTTAGATGTTTGTTTTCAAAATTAACTTTGATAGCCTGCTCTGAGATGAGTATGAATTCTGTTTTTCACATGAATTTTAACATGTATAGTTCAGTAGTAGCATAATTGTCAATTAGCACAAATGATAGCCCAATGGGGGCTGGGGATTTAGCTCAACGGCATAAGTGCCTGACTTGCAAGCAGGCAGTCGTGAGTTCAATCCCTGGTACCGATAAAAAGGAAAAAGACAAAAAAAAAAAAAAACAAAAAACAAAAAACAAACAAACAAAAAAAAAAAAAAAACAAAATGATAGCCCAATGGTCATATTTCCTTAGTTTTCAAAGAATGATTAAATAATAAATGTTCTTACAAAAACAAGAAAGTAGGATTAATGTTTATCATATATAACAGGAAAAATGTATTTTGTGGTCAAGTGTGTTTGAGAGACAAGGATTTAAAAAAAGATAGAGATTTATTTGTCTGAAGAGTCCTTAGAATTTGAATTTCCTGATTTATTGGGGACTTTATTTGAGTGGGCCAAACATTTCTTGAATATGCTAAGTTTTCGGAGATGAATTACCCTTTAGGGGACCTGGGTTGATTCCTACTAGACAAAATGACTTCCAAATGTCTCTGATACTTTTCCAACACATGGGTGGGAATGTAAGAGACCTTGGCATATCCTTATAAGAAGGCCTTTATTATTGTTATACTGTTTGTGTTATACAGAATTCAGTGATTACGGTTTGAAAATAATATTGACCAACTGGACTGGGGTACAAATAGGACTGGGAAGCCTTGGTAAAAATACAATTAGGTTATGCAGGCCCAGTGCAATGAGTTTGGGATCAGAGTCAGAGGACAGTGTGAATTTAGTGTGACTGAGCCCAGGATTTGTTCTCATCTTGGAACCAAGCTTTGAGTTTTACTGTACAGTAAGGGGTGTGCTATAATGTGAATAGAATCAAGGCACTGCCTTACTACATTTTCTCTAAGACAATGAGGACTTGAAATTGTAGCCTTTATCAAAATGATGATGGATGATATTGCCTGCACTGGGGATTTGGGGCTCACATGATGCACCATGGAGAGTCACAGCAGTCTGAATCATGACACAGGAGTGTTAGCCTATGCCCTAGAGAAGTGTTAAGTATGTGCTTTCAAGACAAAAATTTCCAAACACCAATTAACTCCTTTAGATTTGCCTTTTAGTTAATTCTTGAACCCAAAGGCCAGTCATTAATAGAATGAAAAGTAAAATCATGCAAAAACTTGAGGCTCATTAATCTAAGTGACTGTTTTGCTCATATCCCCCTCTCTCATTATTTAGACGGGAGCTGAGGGAGCAGGAGACAGTTGTTATTGATCTGATTACAACCAACTGGAGGAGTCCTAAGTGGTTAGAGATCTGGCCTTAGAATCTCAGGACTCAGGTCCATTAATGAGTGGCAGAATTCTTACTGATTTATTTTTCAACAGATATATTAGTAGTTATTCATAACCAAGCATCTTCCTAGGCACCAGAAAAACTATGACAGTGAACACAGACCTTTATCTTGTGGATTTTACATCATGTTGGGAACACACATACACATACATATAGTATCAGTTGATAAGTTTTAAAAAGAAAACCACATCAGAAAAAAAGCATATAAAATAGTGCTTGAGTCCTTAGTTATTTAGTGTGAAAAGCCTCCACTGGAATAAGGGAGACAGAAAGCCATGTAGTTCTAAGAACAGCAAAGGTAGCTGTTTTAAGATTTGTTCCCTGGGACAGAAAGAAGCTGCATAGTGAAAGCAGGGTGACAAACAGTGAAGAAAAGCAGAACTGAGCACAGAAAGAAGGCCGTGGCCAGATATGTGGCCTGTGTCAGCACATGATGAATCTCTAGTTTTGGTCATAGAAAAGAGAAAATGGTGAACCTTGCCCAATAAGGAAAGAATGTTAAATAACTTTAATTCATCTCTAAAGAGAGATCAGTGTGTGTTAAACAGATGAAGGAAAGAGAAGAATGATATGAGCCCCAACCCATCCATATGGAAAGCCTACAAACACATGTCCTCTATTATGTTTCCCCTATTCCTCCTCATTTTTCCCACATCCTGATTCTGTGGCTTTGTATAGTCTTTCATGGGTTAGTAAGTGTTTTAGAAATCTACTGGTCTAAAAATTTGTTAATCTTTCCCATGTCATTTTTCAAGTCATTTGTTTCACAAGGCTTTCTAAAAATGGAAATGTAAAATGTTTGTTTATTTACTTAACTTCAGGCATTTTGTTACTGGGTCATTGCTTTCCTAATTCTAAAGTGGTCTAACTGAAAGTTTGATTTTATGCATTCTTCCTTTTTAGGAAAATAGGTATAAAAATAAAACCTATCCAAGAAAAAAAATGCTCATCTTAGAAATCAATGCAGTAAAAATACCATGAATTGTTATTTTCAGAATTAGACTCTGTTGTAAATTCCTTGATTATCTACTTAACCATGACATGTCCAAAACTCTGATTTGGTGTTCCTTTGATTTCTGAGAGAAGGCTTTTCCTCTTAATTTTGCAGAAATTTAGGGCAATTTTTATTTCTTATTTTTGTCTTGTCTTTCTCAAAACATTAGGCAAAGAATTTAATAAAGAAAGTGGGCTACATATGAATGCAAATATATTTTAATTAGATAACTTTCAATGGGGCTTACTTGGTAGCATAGAAAACTCACTTCAAAATAATAATTGCCTAAATTACAGATTTCAGTGTGACAAGGAGCACTTGGGATGGGAGTGTATGTGAAATGTGGCATGAGTTGGAGCTACTGACTGTGGCATGTAGATTTTTGTTTATTTTGTGTGGTTGGCCTGATAATTGTATTTGCTCTGATTGGATACATTGAGTCATTCCTGAGAAACTAAAAGGGAAACATTTTATATATATATATATATATAACATATATCTGTAATAATTAAACAGTTTCATATTAAATAAATCAGAATTGTAAAACAGAAGAAAAATGTTGAACTGAGAATAAGGAGAGCAGAGTGGAAGTCAAGTTCTTTTCGCAGTCAATTCTAAAGTTTTGAGACCATCTTGCAGCATCTCTGAAGCTCTTCTTCATTTCTGAGAACTCTCCACATCACCTCAAATTTAATGCTTCTTATTCCGTAACATTTTCTGTTGGATAACAGCATTGTGTGAGAGGAACGATAGAATAATGTAGATGGGACTGAAATACAGGAGTTATTCCGAGTTGCTGAAAACTTTCCAAAACTTATTGGGATGACACAATGGGAGAACATGCAGGAAAAACCCCACATGATCAAAAACACATGGTCTGACACCAGCAAAACCTACTGAATATCACATTCTCAAAGAAAGTAATGCAGAGGAAATTGGAAAAATGTGCAAAAGGACATAGGAGAAGGACGGATAATGGGAAGTGGATAGTGAATACTAGCTATGGAGGAGGCAAATGGGTATTTCTCTATGTGCAGACTGGAGGTGGGGCCGCAATGAACATGAGCTGGGACACAAGTTAGAGAAGGAGCATTCACAGAGCATGATACCAGAGTGTGCCAGACATACATGGATAAGCTTAAAAGCATAATTACAAATTTTCTCATAAGTAAGGAGTTCATAAATCTAACAGGTACTCTTAAAAATAAAAGGAGAAATCATTAACAACTGGTCTAGAACAATGAATATATCATGGAATCCAAATCATCCATACCATACCAAGCATATCACTCACTTATGAAAAGTACATTGTTTTTCTCTAGCAAATGTGCAAACTAATGAATCATAGGTAGAAATTGCTGTCTTTAGATGGTAGAGGTAGAGATTACTTGTATAGAATTGGCTCAAATTTTAAATTCCTCTTTCAGCTTTTCTACAAACACAAACGTATGATACGGCATTTGTTACGTAGCAGACATTTCATTTGTGGGGTTGCTAATTATACCTAAAGGAACAGAAGACCTACCTGCCTGTAGTAACATGTAGTGAGAGTGATAAACTCCTGAGCTAGATCTACTCAGACAGAAGAAGGATAGAAGAAATCAAGGACTGTAAACAAATTGCAATCCTCACTTCAGAGTACACACTGACACTGCCGGATGGTTCTGCCAGGTCCAAATTCTCTGACATTGATGTGCACAGTTTCACCCTCTGAAAGCTCTGCACGATGTTCAGTGATTCCTAAGGAGGTTGATGCTTACTATGAGCACTGCCCCATGTCCAGCTTGCACTGTGGCCACACTGCACTGGACACTTCCCTCTTTCCAAGATGCTGCTCTGAAAATCGGCCTCTCAGAAGTCACAAATATTCAGCACCTGAATGTGTCAAGTAAGCACTAGAGATGAGTGCGGAGTAAGATAAATATAGTTCCTGTCCTCATTTAGTGTTTCTTCCAGCAAGGAAGGAACACGCTACTCAGTGAACCTAGGAAAGCAAATTTCAGGACACTGTGACAGCAAAAAATTGGGGTATTTCTTTTTAGTATACCAGGAAAAACACTATATCTGTACAAGTTATGATAACACTGTGACTAAAGTGACTAGCCAATCATTGAGAGCCTGTTGCACAAGGAATACTGTTCAAATTGCTTTGCACATATATTGAATAATAACAAAATTGCATTAATAGTTGATAGTACAATTGTAGTAATATCAACATTTATTAGGTGAGAAACTCATAGCTTTCAATGGTAATTTGACATGCATAACGCCAACAGGTACATGGAGAGACACAAATCAAACTGGAGTCTTCCATCATACTTTCTGTTGAGTCACATTTTAGTTTTCTGTGCCTTATGCTATTTGTGTATGAAACAAACAAAAGAAGATTTGACTCATGGGCTTTCAGTGAGAACTTCACTGCAAAAGACATTGCCTTGTACAGGACATTTATTTAGATTAAATTTCTTTGATGTCTAGATCCCAGTACCAAACCACTCTCAAGGCATTGACCTTCACACTTTTTGACTTTTCCATCTCTCCAAACACAGATCATGTTTCTAAAACTTCCTTCATCCTACACCACCTGTAATTCTTGTCTCAATTCCAATAATAATAATAATAATAATAATAATAATAATAATAGATGAAGTTAATTGAAAAGTTACTGTGCTCTATACATTTTTCAAATAGTATCAAGTACAATCTAGATTAGGTATTTAAGTATTCATATTTCTGAGATGGAAAAAGTAGGAAACCAACCATAGGGAGATTCTAGAATATAGAAAGGGTTTCCCAGGACTGCATGGCAGGGAAATGTCAGAGCCAGCTTGCAACTCAGGGTGGTCTGCTTCCAGACCCCACATTTACTATCAATATTCACCATTTATTTCTATTTGTAGTGAGGTCAAGATTATTCATGGGTCACAAGATCTTGATTTTAAAGTCATCATGAATTCAATCTCAGACATTGATGGGGTGATAGATGAAAACAAAACGCTGCTGCTAAAAAGATAGTTACCCAAGGAAGGAACCCTGTGTATGTAAGCACTGTGGGAAACAATTTATTGCAGTGTTTCTCTTTTGCAAACATAAGATTTCCCTCACACTTGGGTGGACTTGCATGTAAGAAATATTTGGTAAACTTCAATTGACAGAGCTGCTATCTCTCTGAGTTATGTCATATTGTGTCTTTAGCCTATGTTTGCAATGTGGACAAGTATTAGGTATTCACAGTTATTGTCAAATGAGCAAAAATAATCATAGTTAAGTGAAATCATACGTATTGTAAGAGACTATTTGGAAAATACTTTGAAAATTATTCAAGTGGAGGAGACCTGTAAAAGTAATATAAAATTATTGCTTTCAATATATGTTCATAGATGTTTCTGAAAACACCCTCAAACACAGAGGTGTTCTAAAATGTTTTCATTTCTTTTTTTATAAATCATACATAAATGATATATTTGTCTGTAGGCTTAATAGAAATTAGTTTTTAAAGAAAAAAAAGACAGTTACCTTAAAAAAGCTTGGTTTATGGTTACAGAAACCATGCAAATGAAAATTTTAGGTGATCTAGAGTTACAAGAGGACATCAGCAGTAAACATTTCAGAGCAAAGACTGATATCATCACTTGAAAGTCACCCAGAAGAACATTTATGTGTGAAAAAGGTATCATAAGGGAAAACTAAAGGAGGCTGCAGGGGTGAGGAAGTGAGATGACCTGATACAGGCTGAGTGCCTTTGGAACTGAGTATATAAGGGGAGCCGGTCAGTCCTCCGGATCCACAGGTTCTTCACTCGTAGGTTCACAGAAGGCCAGTTGTACAGAATGCCCTCTATTTACACAACATATACATTGCAATAGGTTTGGTAAGAAGTCTAAAGACAACGAATTCTGAACACCAGAGTTTTGTAATCTGTCTGGCTATACATTAATATTGACTGATCACTTCCCATATTTCCACCAGTTTTCTCTCCACAGACCTGATAATCACTACTTTACTGTTAAATTCTATGAAACTGATTTTTTTGAAATCCACATAGGAGTTACATTATGCAATGTTTGTCTTTTGTGACTGATGTATTTGATTTAACATAATGTTCTCCATGTCTGTCTATGTTGTGACAAATAATAGGGTCTCATGAACATATATATATATATATATATATATATACTCATTATTTATCTAGATATAGATATCTCTCATATTATTTATCCATTCTTATAAAAGTGGGCATTTAGTTGTCACCTTCTATTTAATCATGGCTTCTCTTTTGTTTCTGGCTCAATTCTGCTTCTTTGTTTGCTTAAAAGAATATAGTCCTTGGACTAAGAATCTACTCTAAGTCCAAAATCATCTCATCTTGAGATGCTTAAATTAATTATGTCTTCAAAGATCCTATTTCCAAATAAGGGCAAGTCCATAAAGACTAAGAGGACTTTGACGTATCTTTAGTGAATCACTATACAACCCATTAGAGTAGGTGGTTTTTTTTTTTTTTTTTTCCACTTGCTTTTCTTTTTAGACATAAGAGACAAGCAGTAGCTATTTATTTCTCAGTGGAAAGCACTTTCTCAAATAGAACTTATGAAAGTAGAATTGCTTCATAGGTTCCTGGTTTTATTTGCTATCCATTAGCTCTTTTATTTTTTCTTTGTCTTTTTTTCCTTTTTATCCGTACCGGGGGTTGAACTCACGACTGTCTGCTTGTAAGGGAGACGCTTATGCCGCTGAGCTAAATCCCCAGCCCCTCTTTTGTTATTAAGTACTTGAAATGTGGTTAGTAAGACTGATAAACTGAAGTTTTATATTTAATACATTAATTAATTTAACTTTAAACCATTATGATCCTTGTATTAAACATTATATAAATATATAATGGAGGGAATAAATGGTCTCCACATATCTTAAAGTAACCACTGTTAATATGTGTTTCTACAAAGAGAGCTTTGTTACCTCTATGGGTCAGTTTTTTCCATTGGCAGGGGAAAATGTACAACCGCATTTTAAAGGAGGAGAGGTTTAATTTGAGTCACAATTTTAAGGTTTCATCTCATGGTTGCCTGACCCACAAGGCACAAATGTCATGGAGGAAGAGCATGGTGGAAGAAAGCTCCTCGACTCATAGCATCCTTGAAGCATCAGCACAGGGAAAGAGTGTGCCCAAAAGGAAAGAATTGGAGGTCAGATACAATCTTCAAGGACCCAAACAGGAACCCTCAGGCATGTACTTTACTAATTTCCGGGGTGACATTCAAGCCAATCAAGTTGACAGTTGTGGTCAAGCATCACACTGCCTGAACTGAAGGGTAGATATATAAATATCAACACACATATACTACTTGGCCTTTTAAGAATAAAAAGTATGTATTTCAGTTTACTTGTGTTTACCCAAAGAAAAAAAGCAATGAAAGTACTGGGGTGTACAAATTCCGGACACATGTTCACCCTTCTGCCATAAGATACACTGTTTCTATAAAGTCTTTCTAGAATTAAAACACCATAAATATTAAGAATTGAAATTGCTATTTTAAAAACTACCTATTTTTTTCCAGTTAATAGAATTTGAGAATATTAAAGGATCAAAAGTGCTGACATCCATAGTATTTTCAAATGATTTTTTTGTATTTAAGAAGTTTGTTTTCTATTCAATAGTCTGAATTCTTATTCTTGTTATTGCTTGATGATATAAAAGATTAAGCTATTTTGCTTCTCAATTCTTCTAAGTTTTATTTTTTATTAACATATTCCTTAGATGAATCATGTCATATCCTTCTTTCCACCTGACTGTAAAGGACTTACACAGGCTATATTGCTCATTTTAAATTCTCTGCTTACTATTGTTTTCTATTTAGAGTCACTAGTATTCCTGGATCAGTTGCTTGGTAAACACTGTACCATTTTCTTTCACAATACATTGTAGCTGTGTATTTTCCATCTACTTGGTCTCTTCATATAATTTACTCCAGTATTAATCATGTTAGCTAATATATTATATTTTTCTTAGAAATATTTTCACTGGAACTATCAATTACCCTTTCGTTTGGGCCAGTTTCTCTCCTGAACTACGGTACTGAATCATCCCGTGACATCTTTTACTGTCCTCCTTTGGCAAATTGTCTCTCATGTGAATAATTAATAACTCATTTACCCTAGACTTTATTGGTTTATTCCTACATCTTGGCCAAGTCCATTCTATAGTCTTAAGAGAAATTACATAATCCACAGAAAGAACCATGATGCTTCTAACTGATGTTCTATAACCCAAGGGTATTCTAAGCTTTCCCTTTTTCCCTGACTGGGCATTCCCCCCTGTATTTCTTTTTTGAATTTCTGATTTTTGTTGTTGTTTTATGTTATTTTGATTCGTTGGCATCTTATTTTGTACTGGTTTTTAGCTTACTTCTTCACTATTGTAGAAAATTCTTTCAGATATTTATCATTTTTTTCTTACTAGTAAAGTTTGTTTCTCTGATTCTTGATCATTAGTGCATTATGTAATTTGATAAAATTTATGTAAACTGTTTTCTTTATGCTTAACATTCTAAAATTTAAAACCAAGTGCTATTAAAATTCTTCCATGATTTGTCCTGTCTGTGTTCTCTTAAGGAATATGAGTATTTGGAATTTTGAACTTCTGAAGTAGTTACACAGTTTTCTCATGTTTTGTCTTTTCTTTTCCTTTTGCTTTATTTTTGGGAAAATTTCTCAACCCTATTTTCTATTTCCTTTGTTATTGAGTGGTGTTTTAAATCAGCATCTGCCATGTTCAAACTTCTATAGCTTTACTCCCATGATTGATGTTGTATTTCATTCAATTCTTGTTTTGTGAGTATAACTTTTCACTCAATGTCTCAAACAATATATTTTATAAAAAGTTTTCTTCTCTTTTTTTTTAATGTCTTACTTCCACAAACTACTTTTTCTATCTGTTTGATATTTACCTTTCATGTGAGAAGCTTTCTTTAGAAGTCTGGACATCATTCATTGTAAAATTCATGATTTAATTGCAAATGTGTGAGGACTCTTTTTGTAGGGTTTCTTGTCATTCAGTTTTGTCATACTTGAGTTTAATATAGTGTTAGGCTATTTCTTGATGAACCTAAAGTTGGAATCTATTAATATTTTGCAGGGTTAATTGAATGTCTTAAAGAATAATCTTCTAGGGTCTTGCCAGAAGATATGTTTGACACTAGATTATTGAGTCACAACAGAGTCTTTACACTTCTTGAGTGTCTGAGATTTCAGAATTAAAGGAATGACTTTATGATATATTTTAATATTTACTACATGTTAATAGTAGGACAGTTTCCAATGCTTATTAATACTAATATTTAGAATTCTCTCTAATATTAGATGTTTACATAAAATATTATAGTTGCTGTGGGTTTTTGGACTGTAGTGAAAGAAATGAAATCTATTAACTTTGATTTCTATGTTTTAAAGATAATGATTTTCTCTTTTCTTCATATTAGCTAGAATAATCTCAGATTTTTCAAAATTCTAAGTTGATTTTCAACAGCATTTATTTTTCCCCTATTCCTTGTAATTTGTCTAAAATATCTGTGTAGCTTAATGTGGAACACTGAATGCAGAAAGCGATATATTTATTTACACTCCACAGAGGAGGAACTCAGGCCTCCAGAGATATGCTCCTTGCCCAAGCTCAAACAGATTAGTAATAGAAGGGTTTGGGATGCAAATCCAGGATGGATCACCTGACATGGAACAGGAGATCACAGTGAACAAAATATTTCTAATTCCATAATGTTTTTCTATTATTTTATTTGTTGCTTTAAAAATTCTTACTTCATTGTTCCCCCTTCATTGTTGAAACTCGTGTTAAATTTTTATTACTAAATTTCTTCTAGGGTGTAAGACACTGCTGGGGTTTGTCTGCTGTTCATTCATTTAATTTATTTTCATCTTCTGTTCTTTTACTTTGGCCATGTGTACACTAATTTAATCATTATTATGATCATAAAAACTTCAAAATGGTACCTTCTTACAATATATGATACTTAATGTTAGCACAATTATCTGGATGACTCTTATGCCAATTTGTCTGGAGCAGGAATATTCTTGTCTTCTTCGAACTGTAGTTCTAGAGATAGGCATTGCTTCTTCTTAATCTAGTTGAACAGCTTTTGATGATGGTCTTGAAGAATTTTTTCTGTTCTTTGAAATATCGTATGTACAATGTATCACTGCCTACTTGACCATTAAAGTGAATTGATATTCAGTTTTCCATCAATAGCACCATGCATTAGAAGCTCCTGGAGAACTTAGACCTTGAAAAGTCCTAGAGCAATTTCTAACAGAAGTTTTACTAGAATACTAACAAAATCTGTTGCAACCACACTCCACAGACAAACCTTTTTTTCTAGTTGTAGAATATGTATGAACTTTCAAAATGTTGCCCAGTTATATTCTTTCTCTCCATTCATCTGTGGTCCAGGTGAGATGGAACAAGGTTGTATATTAATGTGTACATTGTTACAAATACACTCTCTTCTGTAGTCATGGACAACACCATTATAGCTAATGACCTGAGATTACATATTGATATCTGAGTAGGTAAAAAGATAAGTTTTGGGTAATTTTTCTCAATATTTTCAGGTTATGTTATTATATGATGAAGAAAAGACAAACTTTGTCCGGTTTCTTTCCATTATTTCATTTTAACCACTTACCAATCCAATTATTTAAATACAGGATGACCAAAACTTGCATATTTTTCATTAATTTTTATGACAATATAACAGGAAATAAAGAGATGACAGTTCCAATATATTTATTTAAAACAAGAATCGACTGGTTGAAATAACATCTGCTAGAGTGATACTGGGAACAGTCAGGGCTTGAACCTGCTACCCCTTTGATGCTTGGAGTAAATTTTAAGTAATTAACCATATTATGTCATCTGCAAAATCTATTGGAGAACCAATCAGAAGGTGGCCTGAAAATAAACCTCAGAGTTGATGTGTATAAATCGATAGGCTAAAGGTCCATTCCTGTGGGGAAAAAGATGTTATAATTTATTGTGCTCAAGTTCTTATTTCACACATAAAGAAATGGAGGTTCCTAATGATTAACTTCTTGTGACTTTAATCTCTTACCTCAAAACTCAAGTTTCTTTCTATCCCATCCCCCAGAGGTTTCTACTTTAATGTGCTGCCCTTTACATGGCACACAAAAACAGCCATTGGTTGTAGGGTGTTTTATATAGGTTTATTTTCAAATAACATTTCCATTCTCTTCCATAAATGGATTGCTGTACTAGTAAGCACTTAGTATAGTTCTTCCTGTTAACTGAAACAGAACATTGTTAAGATGGGCAACAACTCTAAGAGCTAAATTTTAAATTAATTTTTAAGCCACTCAATCATATGCATTATCTTCTAAGGCTATTAATTGGATATCTTGTTACATTATCCACAAGAAAATTCCAGTATCGCTGGATCATGGATCCTCTGCAAGTATTCAAAAATTGCTCTCAATGATTTTGAAATGATGAGGTTGTAGTTTTTTTCTAAATTAAAAATGTTTATAAAAACAACTACCTTTAATATTTGAGGAACTATGTAATGAAAATGTATCTTGAATACTCTTAATTATTTGATTATCCTTATTTCACTAGCAGAAAATTTGAAATGGAGACAAAATAGGCGACATGCTTGAGTTCTTTTCGTTAGTAGGCAAGTAAATGAAATTTAAAGACAGGTTTTTTTTTCCCCAAGAGCTCATGTACTCTCTATGCACTATATTGTGTTAAAAATGCACCACTTTACTGAAGAAATGGGAGTTTTTCAAAATTGTTCTTTAACCATATGGTTTTGTATATTTTCTTTAAACATTAAAAATAAAACAATGTGTAATAGCTGCTTAGCTCTTAAATACCATTGTAAAACATCTGTGAAGGACAACATGAACTTTCTTAACTTAATGTTAAAGCTTGCTATCCTTAGATACACATCAGTTCTCTTTGGCTATTTCTATTTCTTCAAATAAGTCATTCATATCTAGGATGCACTTGGATTTCTTTAGTTTAAAAATCATTGTCTTCCTAAGATTTCATCATTTCAGAAAAAAATAGCAATTTTAAACAATGCAAGTAGATACTAATTTTATACTTGCTGTCTCTACCTGTAACTTTTCAGTCTTTCCTTTTTGTTTGTTTATTTTTATAGCTTATTTCTTTTTTAAGTTTTAATTATGGAAAATACCTATTGTACAAAATTTGCTTTCTTAGCCACGTTCAACTGTCCAATGGCATTAAATACTTTAATACAATTGAGCAGCCAATTCTAACATCTCTCTACAGAACTCTTCCGTCTTGCAAAACTGAAGCTTGTTATCTTCTAAACAACTTACTACTCATTCACTGGACTCTCAAAACTGCATTCTATTTTCTGTCTGTATAAATTTGACTGCTTAACGTATCATGCTGTATTTGTCCTTTTGTGACTGGTTTCTTTCACTTACGATAATGTGCTTACATGTTCATCTATGTTTGAGTGTAATTCAGAATTTCTTTTTTTTGAATGCTTAATAATATTTCTTTGCATGCATATTCTACCTTTGCTTATCCATTTAGTTGGACTGATTTTCATCTTTTTGCAGCACGAATAATTCTATAGGTATTAATGGCTCTTCAAAAGCTTTTTTTTTATGTTTTGGGTATATACCCAGAAATGAATTAACTGAATCATATACTAATTATATTCTAATTCCCTAAAATTATGGTACTTTTTGGTTGTTACTGTTTTGAAGCAGGATTATGCTATGTTCAGACAGGATTTGCGCTCACTGTGTAGCCAAGGCTGGCCTTAAACTCACAATGATTAGCAGCCTCCTGAGAGCTGAGATTGGAGATGTACAATATTATTAAAAGCTATTCCATTTTATATTCCCACTAAAATGCAAACTAGTTTCACTTTCCCAGCATATCCACCACCTCCTTCTTTTCTTCTCTTTTCCTTTTTTCCTTCCTGCTTTCTCCTTGTTTTTTCTTTTCTTTTCTTCCTTCCTTCTTTACTTCCTTGCTTTTTATTTCCTCAGAGTACTTATCTAAATGGGTGCCAAATGGCTAATAGCATATTTCTTATTCATGGGTATTTTTTCTTACTTGTCACTGTAATGGTTTTTATTTGTCACTCATGATATTCATATTAAATTGTGGCATCTTACAGGCTTTAAGATTTAAATAGTAAGGCTTCTGTAATATCTCCAACTGGTAGCAAGATCCGTCAGAATCAAAGACAGGATTCAGTTACAAGTAGTTAAGAGGGACTGAAAGGAGGGGACATAAAGAAGAAGCAGGATCATGTGCAGGTACAAATTTCCTATGATGAATACTATCCCAATGTAAAATGGACCAATAAAAAAGAATATGTATATTTTGCTCATATTCGAGATTATTCGCTAGACTATAAAATCCATAATATGAACAGGGATTATGAATTCTAGGGGATATTATTATTTTAAAAAATATCCTTTGTTTACAATGATTAGTTCAATTAGTTGGATGAAAATGTTTTTGCTAAAATTTTGACTCAAAATACAGTCTTGCTTGTGAACATTGCAAACTTGGGAAAAGAATTTAAAATTCCAAAAGGTAACACGGGCATGTCCTACTCTATTAAGATATAACCACATTTTACTTTAGTCCATTTTTTATAACGCTATTTTTCCCATCACACTGTTAAAGTCATTATGCAAATAGACTTTTATATGCCGGTTTGTTCACAGAATATTACAGCAAGAATGTTTTTCTATCTTATCCAATTTATTAAATATTCATTAAAATATGTTTTCAGCATATCTGCATGCTCTTCAATCAATGCAAGATAAACATCCATTACATTCCACATTTAGGTTTTAAATCTTTTATTATTATTAATAATAGTGTGATTATCATAGTATTTAAAATTGTGCCCCACAAATAAATGATTCTATCTGAGGAGTCAAAATAGTAAAGAAGCACAAATATTTTAAACTCATTTGTTTTGCTATGTATTGTCTGATTAGAGGAAGTTCAGAATTTGCCTGTTCCTAAAATTCAGGTTAAACATTTTGTAAGACTGTTACATTAATGGTATTGTGTGTCTCTTACACTCAATTAAAAGTCTTCATAAATTTGTTTATTATGTAACCCTAATTATGGTATCAAGAGTATATGGATTTGCTCCTTTGTAAAATAAAAGGCAACAGGAAATGCAGGCAGCATTTTTATTCAAAATTTTCAATTATGCTGGCCTGTTTTTAACGTGCTCAATTACAGAAATTAATTGATATAAAATTAATTGATTATGGCTTATTTTGTTCATTAGCCAACATCTAGAGAACTTTTCTCTAGTTTTGAAGAGTAAAGATCTTTGCATAGCTGAATGACTAAGCATTTGATTCTCTTGCTCTTATGAAATCAATTAAGAATTTAAAAATAACTTTAATTGTATTTCAGCTTTTTGTAAAATAGATACATTTTTAAATGGGAACTTAATTGTCATAAAATTATGCTACTCCCAGATCAAAATAATCTGACATATTTTCAAATAAGATTTGGAAATATTTTTCCTCCATTCCTTTAAAGTATTCCACATACGCTGGACGTTAATTCTCTCATTTTCAAAATATGATGGAGTTAACATCTAAGACATGTGATGTAGTTCTCTGTACTAATAAGAAGCTCTTACTAGTACAACTCTTCAACCATATTTTTATCATTTTATGCTAGTTTATGTGTCCTGATTTCATCTTATGTACATTGTAAAAACACATTGCTTCCTATAGTGAATCTTTTGAGAATTAGCCAGCTTGAGAGAATGAAAAGTTACCTAACAGAGTAAGAAAGGCAAGAGTTGGAATACTAGATCCAGGAATTTATTGCTAGCAAGAATATTTGACTTGGCTATCTACTAATGTAGCTTACAATAAAATGAAAATCAAGTTACATTCCAAAAAAGACCCTGGAAACTAATATTCATAATTTAAAATACATTACTGAATTGACTGAATAAATTAATGAATTGTGGGATTTGTTCTATAATTTCAAATGCAGTTACTCTTTACATGGAAATTTTTTTTCTTGTTTTTCTACAGAGAATCATAAAAATTATGTCCAGAAAGAATTTTACAGTCTGTTGTATCAATATGATCTTCAACTCTTTGTGTTGTTTGCACAAACTCCTCCTAGAACTGTCCCTACTTTGCATGTATTCTCCAAGATGGGGATCGTTAGTGACTACATGCAGGTGAAAGTCAGCACACGTTAACATCCAGATATTCCCTTGCTCTGAAAGACATATACATAGCTCCACTTCTGCCTAATATTGGAAGAAAAAAAAAATGAGACAGAAAAGCCAATAATGTATTACCAGATAAGAAAACATTTTAACTTTACTGCTAATGATGTACCTTCTAGGGAAATGTTCTTGTCTATAGAGAGCAAAATTGCACTGTGACTTTTATTGTTGTTCCCCAGTCAAAGGACAGTTGTGAAATTTCCACTCAGTTTCCTCTCATGCAGGAAAGATTCTTTGACAGGCTGCTGGGGTCTCAGACTATAGACTGAAGTCAGCGAGATATAGTTGCGTAACACAGTCCTCTTCCTCAAGAGACATCAGCTAAAGGGATAAGGGAAGTAAAACAAAAAGTAAGAGAATGTTTAGTGCGCACTAGCAGATGTGCAACCAGGAAGCCCAAAGCAGTGAAGCCGTAGAGAGGAACCGGGTGGGTTATAGACGGTTCTCAAAAGGATTAATGCCTGAGCTGGGCCTGAAGGATATGGAATACAGACAACTTGGCAAACTGATATGTGTGAGTAGCGAACCCTTCAAATGAGAGGAATAAGAAGTACAATAGCAGAGCGAAGTAAAACAATAGGCTTTTTAAAGGAAGTTAATATGGAGCATAAAATACATGGAAAAGTTCGCTGAAAATAAGACTTGGAAGAATAATTGCCTATGCTACTCTCAAAGCTTGTGACTTGTTCTAATAGCTGGGACTTCACCCTGGAGACGGTCATTAACAATGATAAGGAAGTTAAGTCTACATCCTTCTGAGTCAGCAAGAAAGATTCCTTTCATAAGGGTGTATAGTCACACTTAGGCTGATGAATTAGGGCTCATGAATTGCAAGCTGTGTGGCAAATTCAATCAGTATTTAAAAAATAAAGACAGAAGGATTGACGTTTGATCATCACCTTAAGGAAGATGGAAAAGCAAGACACACATTCAGGTTCTTGGTTAGGGTGACTGAAGGTATAATAACGGCAAAAATCAAAGTGAGCAACAGAGGACAAACTTCAGGTTACCTGGACAGGGATAATATTGTCAGCGTTGAGTATCTTTATATGGTGACTTTCATTTACCTTCATAGAAATAGAGATGTCTAACACATGCACGCTCACACACACGTGCACACACATGAAGTTTGCAGAATATACTGAGATCTAGCTTTAAAAGATAGGTATATTGTATGAAAATCAAAACAAAATCAAATTAGGTAGTTTAGCAGTGCTCTGACTGTGTTTTCTTAGACTCTAAATTTTTCTATTTGGTAGCCTTTAATTACAGGGCCAAACTACAACTAACTTGTCCACAACTGAAGTTAACTGCTGAACTACTTCCTTAGCGAACTCTCACACACCAAGCCAAGGTTTCTTTCCCTTGAACTAAACCTACCCAAGGCCAGCTATCAGGGGTCTGAAATCAGCCTCTACCCACAGAACTTTTGCAGAAGTCTTTGAACTCCTCATCCCTGAGCTGCTTTCTCTTTGTGGAGATCCCGGTAAGCCCACGGGCCTGACTTTCTCCTCATTTCCACTTATGTACACTGGTCCACGTGTGGTGTTTTGTCCTGTGGCTTTCCTGGTGTGTAAGCTCCTTTCTCTCAGCAAATGGAAGAAATGATTCCTTCTTCCTAGCGCAGTGATTTACACATCTATCACCTCACTCCGCATGATGAAACCACATCACAGGCATAAATTCAGAAATGGCACTCAGTGAAAAACATGTGTGGGTTGGAGATTGAAGCCTGGGGTACCGTGAGTCATCAGGACAGAGAATTAATCACAGAAGTTCCAGGAGAACTAGATCCATTTGGTATTATTATTTTCAAGGAAAAATACTTGGCTTAAAATAAAGACTGAGAATATACATACTGATTGGCAAAATAAAGTTAATTTTAATAACTTTAGCATGTGCTTTTGGATATAATAGGAACTACACTTGAATTAGAGATTATTTATGTATATCAGATTTTTCTGTTAATCTTTCTTTCTTTTTTCTTTTTCTTTCTTTCTTTCTTTCTTTTTTTCTTTTTTTTTTTTTTTTTTTTTGAGACAGTCTCACTATGCAGCTCAGGCTGGACTTGAACTTGCTTATGTATATCACGCTGGCCTCGAACTCGCAGAGATTCTCCTACTTAAGCCTCCTGAGTTCTAGGATCACAAGCATGCACCACCATACCCAGCTACTCTTTCATTCTTAACAAACCTTATCATGAACTGTGATTTCTGATCTTGCAGAATAAAGCTCTAAATATATAATCCATATACTACAGAATATTTAGCCAAAAGTACTATATATGTACCCTGGAGAATATATTTAGAAATAGCATTTCTCAATTATGATATGATGATCTGAGAAAGAAAAATATGTGAACTGAATCACAGACATAAGAAAAACTTTTTGAAAGCACTGAGTACATGAATAAATTTATCACTAAAAATGGATTCAAATTTAACAGACTTACTTAAATTGCACAGATTTTTAGGCTGGGGTAAATTCCAGTCAAATAATTATGCTTTCTAACTTTAGAGGGGAAAATAATTTAAAAAACCTAATTTATCTAAGGGCATGAGGTGTTCAGTTATCTGCACAATGGTTTCTCCATACTGCATAACACATGGCCTTTAAATCATTTTCCATTAATTACTTTCTCTAGTCTGTGTGCTTTCATGAGAAATGCCTGACATTATCCTATAATTATATGATATGATAGATTACTGCTTACTTAATATTCCATTTGGCAAAGATTCTTCTTTTTCTCTTCAGGACACAAAGTAATTTCCCTCCATCCCTTTTTCAATGGTCATGGCATTGCCACACTTAACTGATCAGGGTTAAAGCAGGCTGGGCAGTGAAATGATGGCCTACACAGCATTTTTTCCCTTTTTGATGGTGATGGTGGTGACCATAAATCAGCTGGAAAGTTTGACGAGGGGTGAGAATAGCCAGAGAATTCACTTCAGTGTTTGCCCCAATTTCCCACAAGGCACCAAAACTTCAACACATAGAAAAAATAGTGGATCTTTTCTGGAATTTTATAAATTAAGGATATCAAAATAATTAGTGATAATGTATTTCAGAGATTCCACATTTTCCTGACTCATCCTCTCCACAAAAGAAACACATCTGTGAAAGTGGTTGTGAATTATTCATTCTGTCAAGGTAAGCAAATACTGTAGCAAAAGTGCTTTCTGAAAAGCAATGTTTACCAACTTTCCTCTTTCTTTAATAACCTCTCCCTATTCTCTCTCAGCTGTTATATTTTTCCCTCTGCTTAGCAGAAGGTAATAACTATTGAATACAGTGGCCTCTATAATCTTGAAGTAGATTTCAACTTGTTCCACAGAAAAGACCTTGTCTGCCAAGTAAAACATGGAAATGAATTGCTCCTGAGCTTGATTCTAATCAGAGTTATTTTACTTTTTCTTCTAATGATGGATCTCTCTCTCTTTCTCTCTCTCTCTCTCTCTCTCTCTCTCTCTCTCTCTCTCTCTCTCTCTCTCTGCAGTATAATAAAATAATAAAGACAGAGAACTGTCCAAATGTTCTTCTATGGGAAGATTTTCCTGGATTACCATGAAAAAAGTCAGGAGGAGGAAGAGAGTGAGGAAATAAGAGAGAGAAGGAGAGGGAGAGAAAGAAGAAATAGGAGATAGAAGAGGTAGAGGGAAGAAGAAATGAAGGAGGAGGAAAAAGGAAGGAAAAAAGGAAGAAAAGATGGAAGAGGGGAAGAGAGGAAAAAGGGGGAGGAAAGAAGAGAGGAGACAATCAACTTCCCAAATTATTGGTAGCATCTTAAATCAACTTGTAATGAACCATATTATTTGTCTTTTGTATGTTCAGTCACTCTTCAATTTTCTTGTTT
The DNA here is from genome assembly GCF_034190915.1 of Cavia porcellus. NCBI lineage: Eukaryota > Metazoa > Chordata > Mammalia > Rodentia > Caviidae > Cavia > Cavia porcellus. The sequence goes on along the minus strand of NW_026947496.1, from coordinate 26,797,395 downwards.
TGCATTCTGTTGAGTCTTACGTGAAGAGCTGCAGCGATGGTGATTTCTGTCACTCATTTCCTGTTAACAACAGCATCTTCCATAACCAGAGTACAGTTATCATAACAAGGACTCTAACATTGGTCTGATCACATTAACCACACTCGTGACTAATTTTGAATGTCATCAATCTTTCTTCTTTTGTTGGCCTTTCTGGTCCAAGAACTTACCCAGGATTTTACTGTGAGATTAGTTGGTGCTGCATCTCTGATATTCTATGTAAGGGCTTCTCCATCTTCTCATGTGCTTCATGATCTTTGACCTTTTAAAATTTTATTGATCAGTTATTTTTATATGTTTCTAAATTTGAATAAATCTAAATGTATTTTTTCTTGCATGACAAATATGCAATATCCTTTTTACTTTTTCCTAATATACTTGCTCTAGATTTTCTAATCATTGGGATGAACTTAAGCTTTAGTGAGAATATCACAGTAAAGATACTCAGTATGGTGTTATTTTTGGTATATAATATTATCCAATTTGTGAGGTTTGCATGTTTGTTACTAATGATATTTTTTAAAATTTTATTTTTAATTGGTACCGGGGATTGAACTCAAGACCGCCTGCTTGCAAGGCAGGTGGTTATGCCACTGAGTGAAATCCCCAGTCCCCTACTGATATTGACTTTGACTATTTGATAATGACTATTTTTGTTCATTTATTCCACTGTATAAAGTTAGAAGCCTACCTTTTGCTGGGATTAAGAAACTTGGTGTGTTTTTAAATTGTGATATGTCAACTGACTCTAGAAAAGATCACCTAGCAGATTAAACTTTTGGGTGTGTCTGTGATCTAACTGGCATGTAGGGCAGCAAATTGAGGGAAGAAAAATCACTCTAGATATGCATTAACTAAACAAAAGGATTGTATCTTTGGTAGAATAAACTAACGGAAACAAGAAGGCAATATTCCATTTTGGAGAATCTACAGAATTTGACATTGTTTTTGGAGGTTGTTTTCCAGTGTCTTCAAATTCCAGTGCAAACTCTTCAACCTTTTGTCAGCAACTCTATAGTGAACTTCCAGGCCTTCAACTTCCAACTGGTATTGGATTCTGCACTCTCCAGCATGTAGAGCATCATTCTGGCTTCTGGGACTCTTATACTTCTGATCCTGATGTAAACGTTCCTAATGAATCCCTTTGTGCAACTGTATTGTATGTTGACTCTTCCTCTAGAGATCCATAACTAATAGAGTTGGGGATGTCACTTTAAGACTTTACAAATTGTTTCTCCAGAAGCTTTAATCCACTGAGTTTAGCATCTTTTAGTGGAACTCATCAGTGAAAGTGGCTAATGGTAGTTTTATGATTCCTCTTTTCTTCCTTGTTTATGAATTAGAATTTTATTATGAGGAAGAACTGTCCTTTTCTCCTACTTTTTTATTATTTGAAGATATTATTGGCCTACATTCAACTTGAAGTCTTGTGATCATTACTAATCAACAATCCAAAGCCAGGTGTAGTTTCATATACCTGTACTTAGAAAGACTTTGTCTCAGAAAAATAGAAAATGTGCTGGTGATGTAACTCAGTGTGAAAGTCTGAGTATCTAAAACATAGTATTTAAAAATAATAATTTATAATTGCTTGATATATATTGGGCATACATATAAGCAAACTAATAAGCAGCTTCAAAAAGTAGCAATAGATGTAAATCTCAAAGGACCAAAGCAGAGGCCCAGGTATCTGCAAATTGAACAAAACAAGTATAGCTGTCCTTATAATAGCATGATCAAAAATACCAAGGCTTTCATTGGACCTCCTGATTCAGATATGTATTTTGAGATTAAATATATCTGTGTCTAAATTGTCGTATGCATAACTCAGGACAAGTTTCTCAATCCTCTGAAGTCTCTGTTTTGTCATCTATAAAACCTCCCCATCATGGGAAGGAATTGTAGACTTATGTGTTAAAATATACTGGCATCTCTTCCAAAAAAGCAATAAGAACCGTGGGAGCAATGAAACCCAAAATGTGTAATAGTCATTGTACAAAAGAGAGGAAAAGAAAGTGCTCTAAACTATATAACTGCATGTATATTTAAGTGTATAAGATAGAAAATGATATCACAGAGTTTTGTTGGATCATTTAACAGAACTGTTTGCAGTATCATTGTTGGAATGTCCACTCTACAAGCTTTAATTTTGTGACTTGAACAATTATTTCTAAGATGGCAATATGTAATCCATTAACTAGTGATTTCCTACTGTTCATTTTTTTCTGTAAATCTGTATAACTTGTACCCTTTCACTGTTTTTTTTCTTTTCTCCTTAAATAAAATTAAAAAAAAAATATATATATATATGTATATATATATATATATATATATATATATATATATATATATATATATACTGGCAAGAAAGCTTGGTATAGTGATAGTTCAACATTCCCCTTACCTTAATATTTCCTTAACATTTAATCTTTCCTACTTTTTTTTTCCTCTTCAGGCAATAAAACCATTGTCTTTGCATTAAGCTACATCCATATTATTTCCTAAATTTTTAATTTAATAAGATTCTTGCTAAATCACTAAATTACCTAGGCTGGGCTCAAACTTGCAATTCTTTGCTGGACTGCTGGGATTACAGGTGTGCAGCCACCGCCTTAGGGCTGGCTTTATTGATATAATGCAGAGTCTTGAATATTTCTTCTTTCTCAAAATGTTCCTGTATTTTTGGTATGGTCTTTAACGTACCAATTCAACCAAATTTCAAGATTTAAAATTCTCAAGGCACAGAATCAATACATGTTATCTTTATGAGACTTTTTCTCCATAAAAATTTATATAATTACATGCAATCATCTCCTCAAACTATCTATACTGAATCATATTAGACACTAATTCATATCTATGATATTTAAATATTCTTTCCATTTTTCTGTAGACATCTGAGTGCTTTGCCAGTGGAGTAACCAAGAACTTCCCTGTAAGTGCATAGCATGAAATGGTCCTCTTCTAAAATTGAGCTGAAGTCTTTTCTTAGAGAAGTTGTTTATATTCCATCTTGTCCTTCCATTCTGTGCCGTGCACTCAGCTCCACCTGACTAAATGTAGATTAAGACATTTCAAATCAGTGCAGCACAGCTTTAGAGATTTCCGTCCCCACTCCCTGAATGAATGGTGTAGACTGGGTGTCATACTATCACAAAGAAAATAAAGCTGGCACAGAGTTAAGGGTCTATTAGACCAACTGCAGAAACTAAACATGGGATTGTCATGCTAGCAAGTAAGACAAGGTTGAAAGGAACTGAAAAAGAAGAGGAATGACTTTACCTTGGTTTGGGGGCTGTGTCAAAGAAGATTTCAGTGAGAGGAGTGATTTAGAGATGGACTTAGTAAAGCATGAGTTTACTAAAAACACAATGATTGGTGGAGGTGGCAGCAGTAGGGATTTTCATGAAGGTGTTATTTGTAGGTATGATTTCAGAAACCCGAAATCATAGGTTTTAAACAATAGGTTTTAAAAGGAGTCCTTTACACTCTTGATTTTCCCTAAGATTCAGAGCCTACCAAAAGGGAAATATTTACAAGGAATGACAGAGAATTAAAGACTGAATAGTCCAATCACTTTACATTCCAGAAACGATCCACTGAATCTTCAGTTTCAAAGAACTAGATGATCTTTACCCCAATGAAAGTCCTCTTTCTCTGAGATCTCATTGCTATGACTGTGCTTTATTTTCTGTCCCATCGTTTCTCTTATCTGAAATCTGGTCCAGTGTATCTTGCATTTATTGCTCAGTTTATGATATGTCCTTTCTTCTAAGAGCTCTGTCTTCATCACTGTCCATCAGCTAGCTTAGCTAATGTATTTGAGCACTTTCAATTACATAGGTAAATGGGATCCAGAAAATTCTATTTGTACAAAATGAGATATAACTAGGTGCCTTATTACTGAAAATGTGGCCTACAGCACCTTATACAACTCAATATCTTGCATCGTTGTTAAAAACTTTTCTTACACCTTCTTTTGTCTTTCCCTTAGTCCAGTGACACATGTGCCACAGCCTGCTGTTCATTACTACTGAAACCTCTAAAAGGTTTGTCATCACTGCCTGAGTCCCTCAAACAAACAAACAAAAAAATCACACTGTGGAAACAGAGCAGTCCCCTGCATTTACCTGTCACCCAATTTCATCACGTTGTTTCTCAGCTGGACAGGAAAGTCCTGTGTGATCCTAGAAGTTCCCAGGGCTAACAAAAAGGGCTTGCTTTCCTGAGTGAGTGAAGTGTGCTTCTCTGCCCCAAACTGGGCTCCAAGAGAAAGGAAAAAAAAGATCTCCTTTGTGTAGGGTGTGGAGATTTCAGGACAATGCTTATGCAGCAGTTAGCATTACAAACAGACAGAACTTTGGCTCTTTATTTTCTTTTAAGATCCATTTAAAAGCCTTAAACTTTTCTGAGAAAGTTGTATTGCCAAAGAGACAAAACCAAGCAAATATAACATTGTGTGCATAAACCCTTTTCATCCTAAAAATACAGATGCTTAGGATATATTAAATATTAATCTATAAACGAGATGATTTGCTGAGTTCTTTTTTATTGTTTGTTTGGGAATTTCCCCCAACTAAACATCACTATGAGTGTGGCTGAGGAATGGGGTTTTTATATAAACAAGAGAGACAGGAATTTATGGTGTGGACTTTAGCTCCTGCTGTGCAGAAAAGCAGGAAAATTTTCTGGGAAAATACAAGCAGAAGCTAAACAAACGGTGGTAAATAAACATCTTTTAATTAAGAGGAAAGCTATATTACTATAGATTAAACATGTATTTATCATTTCCAGTGGTTCTTTCTTTCCAGTGAACCTGAGTGTCCACGAGTTATATTTCTTCTGTGATTCATTTTGTGTGGGGCAGATGGATTGGCCATACATTCTTAACCTTGGCATCTGCAAGTGGATTTAGTCTTATTACTGATTGATTGATTGTTTTATACATACATGTTTGTTGTACATCATCATTACATTCATTGTGAGGGGTTGGTACATGAACATAAGACATCTTCATTTTCTTTTATCTCCACATCTTAATTTTCTTTTCTCTCTTTCTCCTCCCCTTCTTCTTGATTCCCTTCATAGTTTGACCTCTTTCCTTTTGCAAAAGTTCAATCTCACTGTATCCTATTGCCTATCTTTATATTCCTCTTTGTATATACTTTGGGTTTTTCCAATTTTAAAAGTGCAGGGGAAGGGATATTAAGATGCAGGGCAGGTTCCATCCCCACTACCACCAAAAATTATTATGAGTTGGGAATTTTTTGTGGATGTCATTTACCAGGTCGAGATTGTTTCTTTCTCTCCCTTGTTTGCTAAAAGTTGCTCTGTTTTTCAGTACTAGAATTGATTTTGGATTTTGTTACATGTTTCTTTTGCCTCTGTTGAAGTGATCATATGTACCACATTATTCTTTGTAATGTGGTAAATGATGGTGATTAGTTGCTAATAAGACCTTTACATTTTTAAAAAAAAAAATGTTTTGGTTAGTATGTTTATGATACATAATAATCACATCTGCCATAGGGAATTGGTAGATACACACATAACGTCTTGATCTCTTTTACTTTCCCTTCCCTTCCTCCCCTCCCATCTACTCCTTCCCAGTAATGCTTCCCATCTCCACAGGAAAACTCCGCTTAACTATGGCAGATACTATTATCTGTTTTTGGATTAGGTTTGCTGAAATTATTTAGAATTTTTTCACCTTTGTTCATAAAGACTATTAGTTACAGTTTTCTTATCTTTCTCAGTTTTTTTGTTTCAGGATAATGCAAGCATCACAAAATCAGATGAAAAATGTAAACTCCGGTTTCTTTCATAGTTTGTGTGTAATTAGTGTTTCTTCCTTTAATGTTTATTTATCTGGAAAGCAATTTCAACCTACAGATTTCTTTGTATAAAGCAATTTAAAAATGAGTTAAATTTCTTTGAAAGACAGGGATATTTAGGTTATTTTCTTGAGTGAGCTTTAGTAGGCTTTTCTTTTCAAATAATTGTTCCCTTTCATCTAAGATGTAAAATTCATACATATAAAGTTGTTCATATTTTATTATCGTTTTAAGTCCATAGAATCTGTAGAGATGGCACCTATTGCCAATTGTCTAATCTCTTTTTTTACTCTAATGTTTCTCAAGAGAGGTTTATTCATGTTCTAAAAGATCCAGCTTTTTAATTTTCATTTATGCATTTAATGTCTTTATTGCTTTTCTTTTGTCTATTAATTCATTTTTTGCTCCGGTGTTCCATTTATTTTACTCTGATTTTCATTTGCTCTAATAGTTCTAGTTCCTTAAGGTGGAAGATAAGTCTTAGTTTTAAAACCTTTAATTTCTATATGAAGCTCACATCTCCGATCAGAGAACCAGATAACTAAAACTAAGCACAGACCTGGGCTTCATTGTGTGCATTTACCTGGAAGACTAAGGCATGGGGTCACTTGGACTCAGAAGTTCAAAACTAACCTGGACAACACAGTGGAAACCTGATGAAAAAATCCTACAAAATATGGCTTATTAAATAGTTTATCAGAAGGTTAAAATGTACTTCAGAAAAGTGGGCACAGTGTGGAACATGGTTAGACAGATTGAGACTGTGGTCTTTGGGTGAGGAGGTGGTTTTAATAGAGTGCTCCACTTAGGGAAGAAAGAAATATGGGTTGCACAAAATTGAAAAATTGAAAGAAAAATTCCAGATACATCTATTGACAAATACTATGATTTTACTGTCACCCTATACCCTGTCATTTTCTTCACCCCCTAGTTGAACGACACCATCATGAACTTCTTAGGATAACCAGTCAATTTTCTTTTGTGTTCTTTTAAATCGTTTTGAGACAGGATTTTACTATGCAGTTTAGGTTGACACTGAACTCACTTTGTAACCCAGACTGGTCTTGAACTCAGTGATCCTCCTGTCTCAGCCTCCTGAATGCTGGAATTATAATCTTGTACCACCACACTCTGTAATTTCCTCTTTTGGAGAAAAAATGTATTGGATATGGTCAGATCCCACTGAAGCATACATGAGCTGGCTCTTGGATTGATGCATTTATTGTTCCTTTTCCAGTATCATAAGAATATTTTTGAAGCAATAATTATGTCATTAGAAGGAATGTAAAATTTTTCTTGCTAATGTTATAAAAATGGCTGACATATTTTAAAATAATTTAACAAACCTAGACATAGTTTGTGTAGTATTTTCAGGCAGTTTCAAATTTTCTACTTCTCTAGTACTTTTTATTGGACACAAATCTTTTCAGTTTTTCAAGTTTTTGATCATTGCCAAGTAAGTTACTAAATGGAACAGATTTTATGTTACTTTAATTTTGGCTCGACAAAAAAAAATTCTTTTGACTTCTTGCTTCTTAATGTCTTAATTTATTTGTATTTACCTGTATATTCTTCCATTCTTGAAGTGCCTTATGCCAGGTGTAAATTTGGCAAAGAAATCACTAAAAACGTAAGACTAAATTAAAATAAAAATAAATTAAAAACTTGAAAAGCAACTGATATCTGCCCAAATTTTTTATTTCGTGTTTATCACAAAGTGTTTCACAGGTAGCTGTTTGCACTCGTAGCTTAAACTGACACCTGGAAATGCTCACATTTGCAACATGACTCGCTGTGGTCCCTTTAGAATAGTTGGGATTGCATCAGATCTCCTTAACCTGGTCCCATCTCCAAGAGCACTCATTTATTTACACCGGGGAGATGATTGTTTTGGAGTGAGTTGAAGAAAAACTGGTTTCATTATTTAAAAAATAAACACTATCTCTGCTGTCAGTAGTGTTTGTTGCTAAGACAGTGCTCCATCGGCTGTTCTTCTCCTATAGGAAGAGAAGACCGATAGGTATAGAGAAACATGAACAGGTGAAAATAGCTGTCAGTCAGAAAATTCTGAAGCCTTGGACCAAAGGCAAGTTAGTGTGATTATGAGACCACGCAAACCTTAGCAACTTAGTAGATAACTGGAAGCTGAGATGGACTGTCTTTGTCAGCACCGCCTTGTATTATGTGAGATATGGTACAGGGCAGAGAAACGAGCATCTTATACAGAAGGCCACAGCCTTGTTTTCCTCTTGCCCATCTATGAAGGTAAATAGCATCATCTCGGAAAGAAGGCCACTGAAATTCAGGGTGAATAAACAACTTGCACAGCTCAACCATTAGAGCTGACCTCAGGGGCTGCACCTAAGTATTTTATCCACATCCCATGCCCATGCTACGGCACTTACATGGGGCAGCATTGTAGCCCCCACCAAACCCTGATGCATGTACTCACCATTACGTTTAATTCAGCTGTTAAATATAGATTTCTGAACTCTAGGAAAGGTGATGCAAACACGAGGCGTACCTGATCATCTACAGCGGTGGGAATAATCGTGGTAGGATTTCAGCGTATTTAATATCACCCCAGGATAGTTTGGGACACCTCTGGTATTTTCTCATTATTGCATCTTTCTCTGTATGTTGTGCTATAATAAGAAACATGTGGGTGGAAACGGGCTGGGGACACAGCTCAGCAGCATGGCACCTGCCTGGCAAGCAGGTGAGTTCAATTTCAACTACCAAGTTTAAAAACAAAACAAAACAAAAAAACCCACATGGAATCAATATTAAGTGCTAATTTCCAGAAGAAGATTGAAAGGAAAACATAAGTGACTAGAATGGGATTTTGGAGTCGATTTCAAATATGCTTTTCTGGGAACTGGACACAGTGGAACATACTTGAAATTTCAGCACTCTGGAGGGTGAGGCAGGATGACTGCATGTTTGAGACCAGACTGTTCAATTAAGCAAATTAGTGAGAAACTGTCTCAATTATAATACTTACTAGGGTTGAAGAAGAAACAATGTGAAGGCATTGGGTTCAGTCACCAGTACTGAAAAAATAGATGCTTGTCCAAGTACACAGATCTTCAGAAGCATCTGCTTATCTGGACACTCTTCTGCCATCCAAATGCTCCACTCTCGTTAACAAAAGGGGTTTCTCATGTAAAGAAATCTTCAACAAGATTTTCTTATGCAAAGGTTTGCAAAATTGCTGAACATTTGAGGGGAGCATTAGGAAAGGGATGGATATGCAGTAAAACATTCCTGTTATCTTCTTGTCTTATCTTTTACTTTCCAACAGATGGGGCCATGTTTGAGTGCTTGATCTTTTATCTTACTGCTTTTACTCTTAATTTCAAGAGAAGTGAGGAAACATTGAATCCATAAGTATCTGGCTAAATAATTACTATGGTGCTTCTATCCCTTTAAAACACACCAGTGCTCGGAAATCATTGTGAATAGCTTCTGAGCATAATTTTCAAGTATTCTAGTACACTGTGAAGAGCAACATTGTGTTGAAACTCTGCAATGATTTCACTGCCCTATATACTCATGGAGCTGATCACTACCCAATTGTTGCATGAGACCTTTAGTCTATTGACATCCCAGATTAGTCACTCTGTTTTGTTTTGGTTTGGCTTGGTTTTTTTTTGCCCCTCCAGATAATGGCAAGGGTCACAGAGTGAGGTGCAGAATCTTTATGGTAGCTCTGTTGCCCTGTGAAGGTTGGAGGCCATCATTTCTCCTCTTCATTATCTACCATGTCAGTTTTATGGGCATCAGCTCCAACTTTATTTCATTGAGAAGTGATGTAAGCCATTCTGATTTAACATTATTAGCATTGTCCTCCTCCTCCCCTCCAACCTCCTTGCTTTACATTGTCAGTTCTTTCTACGTCTTGGTTGTTGTAATTGTGACATGCCTCATTTGCTATATTGAGAGCAATTTCTGTTGTTTGTTTACCTTCTTTTTCCTGGCTAGCTTGATCCAAATGCACATTAAGAAGTGATAGAAATCCCAGTTCATAATTAATTATTTTCTTCCTTCTAGAATTGGCATTACCATCATGCATCCACATCGGCAGTGATATTTTGAATTTTATGCTTTCCAGATTTATAAAACTACATACTGTCTCTCTTAACTCATTCTCCCTGTGAATATATACAAGGTTCCAAAGATTATATTTAAATCCCTTGCTTACTGAGGTAGTTACTACAATTTTCATGGAAATTTCAGTTTTATGTGAGAACATTTTAGATTTCAGTGTTTTTTTAAGTTTAGAAGCAATGACAATTCTCTGTTCATGTTCCCATTCTCAGTTGCTCTCCCAAACTTTGCAATCCATGTTCCTTCTCATGTGGAAAAACAGGATGCTAGGTCAGCCGCCTGGGCCTCCTGCTTCAGTGGAAATCAAGTAACACATGCAGGATTTTTCTTTTCTTGAAGATAACTGCTATATTCTTCACAGAAAGGAAAGAAAAAATGGATTTGCCTGCATTTTGCTGTGAAGAAACTGCAAGTGTTAAGCTCACTTTCTGAAATGAAAAGTCTAATTAGACTCTATTTTAATGTAAGATCCTGGCTTCAAGGTACTTAGCCAATGAAACAAAGAGAGCTTAAAAGAGGAAGTTACAAGATGTTTAAATAGAAGCATCTAGGGAAGGAAAATACACGACATCATAAAAACTGGAAATTTTCAAAGCCATTTGGAAACTTCCTTTTGGACTTGTTGCCTTTTGGTCCTTGCCAAAAGAGGGTGGTGAAAGAGTAGAGAAGCCCACATTTAAAACAGGGATAAACTGTTCTGACATCATTCTTGCTAAAAAGAGATCATGACTTCTTAATCCTGCCCCTCTCGAAGAGCAATATTCCCACATTTCATTGCCAGTGAAAGATATAAAAGGTCATTTCCGTTTTTATTTTTCTAATTTTTTCCTGGCTGGCTAGACAGAAATTCTTAACGAATCTACCATTGTTAAGTAATTCTGAGCACGGTGCTATTATTCTGTTAGACATATGAAATAGTGGGACATGTGTTCCTGAACTCCAGTATGCTAGCTTTCCAACTTGAATCAGTCAGTGATTCTATGATGATTTGTCCTGAAATTCGAATTCATTGAAGCCTCTTGCAAATTGGGACTTTGGGGAGAGAGAGGAAAGGACTCTGTTCTCTATTCGGTCACTTGAATTCACTCAGCAGAAATAGCTGCCTGCCAATGACAGGTTAAACGCAAGGAAGCTTCTCAGACATGAGCTCCAGGATTCTGGACTTCTCTTCCACACCAGGATTAATTGGTAACTGAAATGCCTTCATGCAGTCCTGAACTCAACAGTTTTGTAAATGCACTTGTATTATTTGTTTAGTCACTCTAATTTTAAAAGATATCATGCTTTCCACTGCGATTTTTATAGCATAAAAAGAAAAATTGTGTGAAGAATCATGGTTTTTGACTTCAATGCTGTGCTATACAAAACACATCTTGATTAATTTTGTTCTACTGTTTTCAAATATTATGGAACTTAAAGGATGCTTTTAATTCAATGGAATGATGACTTTCAACTTTGTTGGTATCTATAGCTTTTTTCCTTTATTTCTTTGAAAATTAGATTCAATTCATCAATTATTTTATTTTGCTTTGTTTTATTTTATTTTTTTAGTACCTGTTGGTAGTACATGAACTTTACAATCAACTTGGGGAGTTGACACATTTATATAATACAATTTGCTTCTTTTTAAAATTCTCTTCCTTTCCTCTCCTTCCCTTTACCTCTTTTCTGTCATCAGTATTTTACCCTTAGTTCATAGTTATGTAGCCTTAAAGCCATGAATAGATAGTTGGGTAAGAAAATATAGAGTCTATATATCATAGAATAGTGTTTGGCTATAAAGAAACACAAATCCAAGACATTTGTAGGAAAATGGATTCACCTGAAAAGTATAAGTTTGAGTCAAATAAATCAGACACACAAACTTGTATGCCATAGGACATCTCTAATCTGAGTAAGGAAAAGTACAAACTAAGGATAGGAAGAGACAAGGGGATAGAAGTCTTGCAGGTAAGGCAAAGGGTTGTATCTTTTGTAGATAGGAAGGGGTCCAGGGGATAAAGGGTCAGGAGTAAGAGAGAAAGAATGAGGAAAGAGACAGAGCAAAAATATTACAGGTACAGGGTCCTAACAACTTTACTAAATATGGACATTATATAGTATAAGCATGAACTAAAGCGAAATATTATTTTTGCCTGAGAATCTAAAGATACTTTCTAGTATTCAGTAAATATTTACTGGATGACTACTATGTGCCTAGTACCTTGGAAAGAATTAAGTTCAAAATCAGTAAACTGTAGACTGTCACACTGCTAAATTAAAATACTCTTTGATGGAGTAAGATGGGCTATCAGGAAACCTACTAAAAAGAAAGTGAACTAAATCAGGCCTACTAAAACCTCCTAATTTTGTTTTAAAGTGGCATTGCAGGAATATCACAGCCTTCCTGTTTCCTTAGCCACAGCTTTCTCTCCTGTTAAAATTACCATTAAAATTACACATGTCACAATTGAGGAGCCAATGTTGACATGGTATTTTACCTAAAGTCCGTATTTTACTCACATTATTGCTTGTCTCTCTCCTGTCTCTTTTCTGGCCAAGGGTCTCCTCCAAAACATCATACACATTTAACTGTCACCTCTCCTCAGCCTGTTCTAGAAAGAACATAATTCAGATTTTCCTTGTCTTTGAAAATGTTGACTATGGTAACGATTTTAAAGAATGTCCCTCATAGTTTAAAAACTTTTGTCATGTTTAATTGTTTTGAGGTGATGGTTTTGAGGGAGAAAGATCAGAGAAAATTACTATTCTTTTCATACTATCATGTATCTGGCACACATGATTAATGTGCCTTCTCAGTGTTAATGTTATTTTTGATCACCTGACTAAAGCAGTGCTTGTCAGCATTCTCCACTGTAAAGTTTTTCCCACCTTGGAAAGAATTCATTATCTTCAGTACACAGGAAGAGGAGGGGGGCTGAGAATTCAATGTTTTGAGGGGTGAGCATTTACAAAATTCCTCTTCTCTGTGTGGAAGATTTTCATGTACTCCATTTCTCCCTACCATTAAATAAACCATTATGAGCTCATGGATATCTCCTAACCTAGAGATATAGTCTCAAGTATATTACTTATTTGTGGCTCAGTTTCAGCCATGGAGAGAAACTTTCAGTTGGTCCATTCAGTTCCTCGATGCATACTCTCTGTGGTGGGGGTGTAATGTCTTAATTTTTGGCCCTGCAGGAACCGTGAGGCCTATCTTGAATACTTTGTCCTGTCCCTAAAAATCACCCATTGCTCTGAGAACCCTGTTTGCATTTACTTATTCACTCTTTGTGCAGTGAAGATTTATGAATTTTATCCAATACACAGTGAGCCTTTGGGTGGACATTTTTCATCCAAACCATTATTATTTAAACCTTCTTAAGCTCCTTCATTAATGCTTTAATCTTCAGGGTACAAGTCTGTCCTACCCCTGATTAAGGTCATTATTGCTAAGTACTTTATTCATTTTGATGCTATCACACATGGCATTCATTTTTTATTTTGTTCAGGAACACAGCTGTAGGTATAGACATATGCAACTGATTTTTGCATATGATTTTGTATTTTGCTACTTTATTGAATCTTTTTATGAACTCCAATAGCTTCTTTATCAATTACTTATTATTTTCTATATATGGAATCGTGTCATGTGAAATGATAATTTTGCCTATCACTCTCCAGCTTGAATCCTTCTGATTTATTTCTCTTGTCTGATAGGCCTTGCTGGTGTCTCCAGTGCTCTTTTGAAAACAAAAACTGAGTGTAGACATACTTGCCTTGCACTAAGTCTTAAAGGTAAATATGTTTGATTTTTCCCATGGCCTATTCTTCACAAATGCCATTTATTATGTGGAAGAACTTTCCTTGTACACCTATTTTGTTGAGAATTATTTTAATCATGAAAGAATATTGAATATTATTAAATGCTTTTTCTGCAACTATTGATCAAGTGGTCTTTATCTTTCATTATGCTAGTGCTTGCTAACAGTGACTTCTGTTAAAGCCTTGTTTAATTTTAAGGCATTCCTGAAAACCATTAAATAATTTGGTCCCAATTACTCAGTGTAAAATTTCAGTCTGATTGTAAGATAGAGAATGCTGCTATTTGATGGATATGGTCATCTTAAGGTATATTTATACTTTGTTTATAACTAATTCGAATTTTTCATAAGTGCATGCCAAAAGATTTGATGATATAAATGAAGCAGTGAAAGTGAATCTTGTAGACCACCATATTTTATTTGTCACTGGCACAGTTTGGTCTGCCTCTTTTTCATTGCCCTATAGATTTTACTCTACCATCTCCATCGACTTATAGAATTTGTGACTGTATCTATTCCCCAGGTATCCGTCTTCCTCTCCAGTTAATTCTCTCTCTGACTCTCCCTTCTCCCTTCTGCTTCTAGACACTAGTAGATAAGAGCTTTCCTTTACCACTCCCTCCTGTTGGAATCATTAAAGCTAAATACATGTGCAGGGCAATGGTGTGGCTGGGCATGGTTAAGCTGAGAATGAGGAGACACACAGGGCAAAATAGGTCACAGCTGAGGCTACCTAGAGGCTTTCAGGGTAGTTTTCCTTAATTAGCATCATCTGTTGCTTTGAGGAGTCCTTACACCCCTCCCAAGATCCTGCTCAGGTTTTCTCCACTGTCCACACAACTTCTTGCTTGTTCTGATTAAATATGGGCTGCCTAGGGTTAGTCAGCTGGCTGGTTAGCAGAGTTATGAGCTCTGCTGAGGATTTTATTCCTCCTGCAGCCCTAAAGATCATGCCACTTGTCTCATTCTTTTGACCCTTTGCTATGCATATATTTGGGGGACTGGGGATCTAGGCACAACTCCAATACTCTCCTACTATGGTGTTTCTATTTTTAAGCCAGATGACGAGATTAAAACTGCTGAAATCATGAACTGAAATGAACTTTCCTTCATGTTGTTAACTTAGATATTTTGCAATAGCAATGTAAAGCTGATTAACACACAAGTAATTGGAAAAGTATCCCATACTTTTGGATCTGAATTATTAATATTGCCAAACAGTCCATGATACTCAAAGCAATATACAGATTCTACAACAATCCCTTTCAAAATTCCAAAATTTTTCACAAAAATAGAAAACAAATTCTAAAAATTGTATGGAACTACAAATACTCCAAATAGCCAAAACTATTTCGAGAAAGAAAAACAAAGTTCAAGGCATCATATTTATACTTTATTGTTTCAAATTTTATCACAAACTTTAGAAATCAAAACAGTAATATACTGGCATCAAAATAGACAAAATAGACATATGTGTCCCCAAATGATAAACAATATAATTTGTAGTCAACTAGTTTTTTTTTAACTTGCTAAGAGTCAGTGGAGAAATGATAGTCACTTCCATAAATGCTAATAGGAAAAAAGGAATCTACATTTTAAAAAGTGAAAACATATCCTTATACCAATCACACTAAACTCAAAATGAGTAAAAACCTAAATGAAAAATCTGAAGCTATAAACTTCCTAGGAAAAAGATCCTTGATAATAGTTTTATGTTGGATATCATGCCACAAGTCAGACAAAAGCAAACATAAACAAGTCAAACTACATACAACTAAAAACTATCCAACAAAAAAGCTATGAATGAAATGAAAAGTAACCCTGCATATGGGGAGTAAATCTTTGCAAGTCACTTATTTGATGAGGTGTTAATATCCAAAACATATGAAGAACTTAATAGAATTCAATAACAAATCTACAAGTAACTTGACTTAATATTGGCCAAGTGAACAAACATTTTTTTCCAAAAACATGAAAATGTTCAATAGGTATATGAATAAAGGTATTTATCACCATTAACCATCCATCAAAATCACAGTATCCCCTTTCACCAGTCAGGATGACTATTACCAAAATGATAAAAGAAAACCAGTGTTGTTTGGGTGTGAAGAAAAGGAAAATCTTACACATTGTTGGTGGAAATATAAGTGGCTATATCCATCATGGAAAGTAATATGGAAGTTGCTCCATAGATTAAAAATATGGTCCAGCAATCTCTCTCAGCATCCCATAGAAATATATCTATGTCTTCTGTCCCACATTTGTTGCAGCATTCTTCAAAACAGCTAAAATACAGAAACAGCTAAGTGTCATAAACAGATGCAGGGATATATGTGTGATATATGTATATGATGGTTTATTGTTTAGCCTCCAGTGAAGGGATACTGCCATTTGCAAGAAGATAGACAAAACAGGTGGATGATACAGCAAGTGAAATAAGACATTTTTCTTCTGTGGGCACATAATAAGAATTTATTAGAGTCTTACAGTTAAAAGATGGCAAAATACCAAGATGACTGGATACAGGGGAGGGGGGAGAACACTTGTTGTATAATCCCTCAGTTTAGAGGTAGCAGGTAATCTTTATTCTCTCTCCGAAGTCCTGCATGTTCAGCATTTTCTTCTTATTAAAAGACAGTTTTCTAAAAAATAAGAATATTCACAAAAGCTTATGGGTCTAAATGAATTTACAAATTAGTGTTTGCTTCCATGTTTGGGTGTTATTACTCCATATTTCTTTCTCTGTGAGTTTCAGAGCAATGGCACTGCAAAGCCAAAATGACCTACTTTTTCAGAGGACTCATTAGCGCCTTGCATGGTCTCATTTTTATGACTTTCCATGGCATTTTTTCACATTAACTTTATTTGCCATAATGGATTTGTGTTTTATTAAATTGTGAAAATAGCACTTTCCATGATAAAAGATTAGTAAATTTGCCATTTTACTAAAATGGCTAATTGGGAGGATTTTTGAATTGAATTAGCATGATAACACCATACATTTTTAAAACATAGAAGTCACTTTCATAATGCTGCTGTGATTGCTTGTTTGTTCTTTAACTGTTTCTGTCACAAAGTGAATTTTCTGTCTCAAATCTGATGACGCCAGAGTTAGTTAATACACATGTGGAATTTTTTCTTTATCATTTTATCCTTTGGCTCCAAGAACAAATTTCAATATTTGTATTCTTGCAATTTAGTTTAGAAATCTGAGTCTTTTAATTCATTCTCATTTATTGGATTCTATGAGATAATTTGCTGTTTTTCCAGATTAAGGAAAAATTTAAAACCAATTGCCTAAACTGTTACTTTGATTAAAAGTTTCATTAAGATTAGAAATAAAATTGCAAGAAACTAGTAAATCAGAAGTATATTAATAATAGTTTACTGTAAAAAACTCTGACATATACCATTATTTAGTCATGTATATATTCACTAATATAAATTATATATGTTTAATATATGATATACTCTTTTTTAAAAAAAGTGAAATAAATATATAAAAATAATAGACAAGAAAAAGCGATAATATTGAAAAACAAAATGTCACAAAATGAAATTATTCAGCTTAACCAACTTAATATTTTCATACAATTGAAAACGTTCTAATGTATTTTGGATACTTTTTCATACCTAGGATATTAAAATTGCTATAATTGTAATTTATGTAAGTTGTGTCCCACTCTTTAGCATATTATTAAATCAAAGGCAACTTCCCATGTTACTGTGTTTTCTCTAATCTCTTTAGATCTCTAGCCATGGCCCCTTCCAGTGTTGCTCTAATTTCATAATAAGGAGACTGGAGAAATGATTGCATACTTACAAAGGAAACATCTCTGAGAAAAGGTGCTTAAGTGTGGTCTGAATAAAAGATTAAAAGTGGTTTCCTCCGCACTTAGAACGGTATATTTATTTGTGCAAGAGTGGAAAACAAATAGAAGATGACTAATCCTGGGTCAGAAGTCACTTAATAATCAAAGAAATGAGTGTTGCTGTGGTTTTATTTTCTGTATTTAGAAAATTATTTTAATTATTGCCCTGTGCTTATAACAGAAAATGATTATCATCATGTTCTGGACTTTATCAAATTATAAATTTCTTACAGATGTTACTTTGGCCTTCCATAATATGTTTGTTAGGGTAATGTGTTTTCTTAATGACTAAGATTCAGTCTGAGTTGAATTGTGTTTTACAATGTAATCTCAGGTTGTAGAACCATGTTACATGAATCGGAATGAATTTCAGTTAAAAACCATATAATCCAAGCATATTGTAGTAGAAACTGTGAGATCAAATTGTCATCAATTTTAAACAGTTTATATGAATTATCATTGCTGATACTTAACAAACTGTTGTATCTTACATAAGCAATGGTTTATTTTTAATGCAAACAAGTCTGTATTTAACTTCGTATGTTGTTAAAAATAAGAACTGGCATAATTAAAATATTCCTTTTCTCACCATTGTGTGCTGTATTTTTTCCTAGATGATTTCATTGATTAGAAATGTATCAATGAATGTTTAGTGAGATTTCATGGAGTTTGTGTAACATACAAAATTTTTTAAAAATTTTATTTAAAAGGAAAAAGAGAAAAAACAAAACAAAACAAAGCAGTGTAAGGGTACAAGTAATACAGAACTACAAAAAAAAAAAAAAAAAAAAAAAAAAAAAAAAAAAACAGTAAGAAATCACCGGTTAATAGATTACATATTATCATCTTAGAGATAGTTGCTCAAATCACAGTATCAAAGCATACAAAGTGGACACTCAAACAGTGAGACTGCAAACAGTTGTGTTCAATGATCCAACCAAAAACATTAATATGGTCAGCTATTTAACACCCCTAAACACTCTTGCTGTTGATATACAAAATTTTTTAAAAAGATAGGTACATAACAGCACATTATTTTCAAGAATATTCTATTCATTAATCAAAAGTAATTCTGTAACACTCCTAATATCTGTTTTGAATATCTAGAGCACATGTCATGCCATGAGTGAAATTATTTCCTTTTCACCTATATAAGACATTTTTATTACTGACTTTAATGAATTGATTTCAATGCAGAGAAGGTAAATAAAATGTTCAAATGACCTAGAGTGAAATGTTTTATTGGATAATTTTAAAATAACACTTATGAGATAAATGAAAGTAAGGTTCATATATACTATCTGAATCTATAAACACTGTCTCACAAAACACGTACCAACTTGTCATTATGATTCTAAAATATTTTGGTGAAATTTCATAAAGCTTAGTTTGGGTGCACAGTTTATGTATTCTGAGTGCGTGGCTTCGGTGCTCCAGATTATTAATTTGCACACTTAATTAGCTTCCTTATCTCTGTTTTGAGTTTGATACTGCCATGATATTTCTTCAGCTAATGTCTTATATATGGCTGATACAATAACTCAAAACTCTGATGGATTAAACTTTGGATCTATAGTTCTCACAGAGTGACTTTTGGACTTTGTAAAAGCAGAGTCCCAGGTATTAGGTGACTGAAATCATCCTTTCTGGATGATAGGGAAAAATACGTCATTATAAGTTAGTGCTTCTTGTTTAATTTTCCAAATCAGTTTTTGTTTTCAGAAACTTTAAGTCAAGGCTGATTTGGTAGACACCATAAATTTTTTTAGGCTAGCCTTCTATATATTTTTGGATATTCAAATTTTCTTTCTCTCTTGCAAAAAGCCACTATGATTTGTTTTCTCAGCAAAAACTTGCTCTGTAAAGAATCAGAAATAGAAAGTTTTGAAGGGTACTCAAGTGCCAGTCCTCTTGGGCACTGATCAAATCTCACTAAAGCTTAGATTTAGAGTTTGCAAAAACTGATATACACTACATCAGATCGTTGCTTATTGACTTCAGTGACTATTCACTGCAGAAATATGAAGTGAAATACGTGTATTTCCTTTGAGATTTGTGGCTACCATGTAACATTGAAAAATATTGACCTCAGTAAAAAAGAAAATAATTATTGAATGAAGAATCTGTCTTTGGTCTTTATGTATTTATATTCTTGGTTTTTTTTTGACAGAGGGCCTTATTCTGTAGTCAATTTTTCCTTGAAGTAGCCATCTTTGTGCCTTGGTTTGTAGTGTTGGTATTATAGATATGTATCACCATGCTTGGGTGACTAACATTTATAATATTAAAAATGCTGTATAAAATTTACTTCTTTTTAGGGTCATAATGGAAACTTCAGCATAGATTTTGCATTTGCTATTGGTACCGATGGACACACTTGTGATTTTTTTATAAAAAAATAATATGGGAAATCAGGTTTTACTTTTTAAATTAGGTTCTTACAAAGGAAATATTTTAAAGACCCCTTGCTTTCACTGGATTCTGTTATTATTGGCTTAGTTACTAATAATAAACCATGGCCACGTTCTCTTTGGAAGAAAAATGAGAATGACGTGGTATATCTGATTTCAACTGAGACTTTGCAACTGGTTGATCTGATATGTCTTTGTTGATGGGAGAGGAGAGACTGCCTTTTTTACTGAAGTTCAATATTCCTATGGTGTCTAACAAGCTACTTCTTCGTATTCAGTCTGTCATCATCAATTTAGGTATCAAATTGTTTCATTTTGCTCCAAGAAAATGATTACATTGCTTAAGTCATAATTTAATTTGGGTTTAGCAACTTAAGCTCTCTGGTCACCAGTGTCATCATTATCCAAATAGGTTCTCAACTACGTAACTCTTGATAACTATGTTTTCTGGTCTAAAGTGAGGTAATGTGATATTGTCTCTGCTTTCCAGAAATTTATAATCTTAGAAAAATTTTGTTAGCACACACTTAAAAATCTCCCCACACATTGTTTAACCTGTCTCCTAAGTTCTCATTTCCAAAGACATTATCTTTAATTGGAACAACAAGAAGTCATTAATGGTACACGTATGAACGAGTGTGTGTGTGTGTGTTTGTGTACATATATGAATATCCCATAAAGGTATATGTGTTTTAATTGATGTAAGCAAAAAGATGATGGAAAAATTCACAATATGCAATTATAATTAAAGAAACTTAATGCTTTGCCCAGCACGCCACTAACAGACAGAGAGAAGTTCAAAATATAGAAGTCACTGTTGCCATGTGTCTCCTTTCACTCCTAGACCATCTATCTTTTAACTTAATTCAGAAACTCAAGAAAAAGGCAACCATTCTCTTTCTTCAGCTCAGAAGTATAGGAAACATGGCACCAGTGACTTCCATAATCCTGGAAAAACAGGAAAACTGTCTGAGGGGACACAGGTGGCCTTTTGCTCCTAATCTCCATGTCATCCCAAACACAGCAACCTCAGGCTCTGCACATTATTAATAGCTGTCATGTCTCTTTCTGGACCAATCAGCTCCACACAGTTTGAACTTGAGGGTACTGGAGAGTGTCCTCCCTATCTCTGTACATTAAATAACCTGGGCTGCTGAGGCTGCTGTGGCTGTCCCTTTCTTTGTGGCAGGTGTATTTGTCATTTTCTCCATCCTGCCATTCTTAGCTCCGGCTGCCAGACCAGGCCTGCTTTCTTTCCTTTCTCTCAGTAGATTAGTTTGCATGCTGCAGGATTAACAAGGTTTAGAGAGCAACTGGAAGTTGGCAGGAAGAGCCCAAGTTGTTTAGAAATGTTAAAAAAGTGTCAAGACCACTGGTTTTCTCAGGGAAAGAATGGGAGGAGGGAGAGAAGCACTTTTCAATCACATTCTGGCAGACAAAACATCACTGGAAATTGGCAGCAAAGATCTCCAAGAGAATAAGTAATTCTTGTGTTCTGAGTAGGCTAGGAAGAAAAAAAAAAAAAAAAAAAAAAGAGGAGGGAGTGCTGAATGGGGCAGACAATTCTGCTGTTACACAAGGTGATTAAAAGTTGACAAATCAGACAGCCCAGGTCTTCACCCTCCACTGTCACTTTTCTGTTTTAGTCTGTTTTGGCTGAAAGTAGCCAGAGGAGATGAAGTACTCCTGCAGCCAACACGTGCTCATGAATTGAGCAGCACCTCACGTCCCCCATTTCAGGTTCTGTTTATAGTCTGATTTCTTTGATTATTGATAGAGGAGGGGCCTTTATCTTTGAAGTGCTTCCTAGAGAAATAATACAGTTCCCAGAGCTTGGAAAGAGCCCTTGATCTGCCAGTGATTCTGTACAGGTGACAAAGGAAACGTATGAAAGATATTTTAATGCCATATCTATCACATACGCAACACAGTTACTAAGAACAAAGGGAGATCACTGTATTTGAAAACTTCTGAAAGCTGGTTTAAGCATGAGAAGTGAATCAGAGTGTGTTTCTCTTGCACTGTATTTATGGAAAGACTGGGGACACCAGCCTGATTTTGTTTCACTTGGGCACCCTTTAAAGGCAGATTTGGTTAGGAAGAGTGACTTGAGAAATTTGGCAAAAAAAAGTTTTCTTGGATTTGGCCAAAATTGAAAGGAAGCACTCAAATCAGTTGAGTGAGCTCCGCAAAAGTGATTTCCATCATGGCGAGTGCCAGCTTATGCCATCCTTTTGTACCACCTCCTCTAGAGATGGAAGGAGAACAGAATAAGGTAAGGTTTTGACCTTTTCTTCATGGCCTGAAGAATGGGAATGATATTAAATGAGCTATTAGAAGTAACAATTCTGGGGGCTGGGGATTTAGCTCAGCGGCATAAGCACCTGCCTTGCAAGCAGGCAGTCGTGAGTTCGATCCCTGGTACCAATAAAAACAAAAAAGACAAAAAAAACAAAAAAAAAACAAAAAAAAAAAAAAAAAAAGAAGTAACAGTTCTAGTCAAACTCCTGGATAATTTTTTTTTTATTAATTTATCAGATAGGTTGGGCAGGAGTGATATTAGCTGATACGTCTTTCAAAGTTTCTTCTAAAACCCTGTTCGTCACTCAGCGAACTCATATCTGCAGACTTCTAAGTTGAACTACACTGATGAACTCTGCCTGTCCCCAGGAGTTCTCTGTGTTTGTACTGTGTTTAAAGGTTTTAAGGAAGTGGTAAAGTCATGTTTTGTGCTATAATTGTTCTTAGCCAGATATTTAGATTTTAAGGGTTCATATTAGGGGCATCTAAAGGCACAGAGTAAAACTTCTCTGAAACCTTCTTTCTCAAATATAGCTCAAATAGTTAATGACCTAAATGGAAGTCAGGTTCTTAAGGAGATGCAGGTATGCTTCCTCTCTGTTCATTACAGCTAAATCTTGTACTTGCAGGGTAAAGCCCACTCTTCTTAAGTAGGTTATATATTCACAACTATCAGGTCCCTGTACACACCAGCTCTCTTCTCTGTGGGGTTCCTCTGCAGGCTTACCTATATGACCAAGCACCTCTTGGTTGCCTTTACCAAGCCAGCTCCATTGACATCTCCCTATCTTATGCCAGCCTTTCATGTATGCATCAACATACAGATACACAATATAGAACAAAGCAGAAAAGGTCATTGTACAATTTAATTTCTAGTTTTCTGGGTGTGCTCATCAGAGAAAATGACAGTGTAAACATGAACATCATGAGGTATTTTGCTTGGGTGATACTACAGAAAGCAAAGCAATGAATTTGGGGTTATGAAGTAGTCTTTTGAAGAAGTGAAATTTGAGCAGGATTTAAAACTGAAAAGGGAGACCCAGGCCAGTAGAGTTCTGTGATGCAGCATCCAGGCGAAGAGAGCAGAAGGTGCCACACTGTTAAGACTGGAAAGATTTTGGCAGAAAGAAGAGACAGGTGAGATTGTTTCTGTAACACTGTGCAATAGAGAGTGTGGCAGGAGAGGAAGACAGGCAAATAAAGTGGAATCCTGAGTGTTCAAAGGCCCTGGGGAACCATGATCAGAATCTGTAGGCTACCTTTGGGGGACTTTAACAGGAAGTGACAATCTTATTTATAGCTTTAAAAAATTCACCCTTATGCTTGTGAAGTAAACTGACTACAGAGAAACAAGACTGGAAGAAGCAGGAAGGAAGTTAGGAGAAGACATTCAGTGGCCCAAGTTAAATAGGGTGGTAGCCTGAAGTTAGACCTATATCCTGGCATGGAGGCTGATAGATAGGGTCAACTTCAAGGTGCAATTTTAAGATTGAATGAGCAGTGTGTGTCTATGGTTTGTATCTAGATATCTCCACAGCCTCATGCAGTCATGGAGGTGGCTGAATGTAGTGCTGGTGATTGGTTCATTGTCTAGCACTGGGATTGGTGGTGTGAGTGCTGCACCAGCCCAGGGCAGAATCAGCATATAAGGCCCTATTCACTTTTTCCACTTGCAGCCACCTTGAATGATTGCCGCTCGGCCAAATTACCCTGCCTTGGAGCCAGTTGAGAATGGATTGAAACCTCCAAAATCTATAAGAAATAAACCCTTTTCTTCCCTAATTTGGGGCATCAGGTATTTTTGTCTCAGCACGACAGAAAAGTAACCAAGACAGATAGAGGAGGTCAAAGTGCTGAGGTTGAACTCTGGGTCTCTGGCTTGCGGGGCTGATATATGGAGGTGAGCTGTGGACAGCTGGGAGGCACAGGTTTGGGTGTTTATGAAGAATGTGAGTTTACTGCCTTTCCTCGCAGTCCATCCATTTTAAGTAAATAAAATTTCAATTGAAGTTGAATTTGTGATTTCAAATTCTAATTGGAACTTTGGCCCTCTTTTCTGTCCGTTCTTACCAGGGAAAGACTTGCTTAATCACTGCATTTGTTCACAAGCAAAAACAGGAGCCCCACCCCTCCTTCACCCTGAAAGTTTGCCCTTACCTCACATCACTATCTGGATTTCTGTTACTGTTCACTTCTGTTGCATTCATTTAATGTTGAACTTTACTCTATCTGCCATACTTTTGATGTATGTCTTTTCTGTCATTCTCTAGGTCAAGTCTTTGTGACTTAACATTTTAAATCTTTCCTCTCTATACACAGTGTCTTCCTATGTAGGTGACATGAAGTGAGCATTTTGTATCAATAACTTTCAATAATCTTGGCAAAAGGAAAGAAGTCATTAGGTCATTTAGAGTTTGATTCCAGTCAGTTCTTTAACGATTTATGATGTTAAAAATGTCCCCATATATGCACACCAGTCTTCACTGTTCTGTGTTCATAGATCCTTTTGACTATCCTCTTAACCTAAATGTGTCTAACACAGCTTCAGTGCCACCAGGAGAGTGAAATATTTTCCTATCAATATCCCTTAATGGAGATAATTTCTCTCCTCAGACATTACAATGGGATATTACCTTTAGCACAACAGGCGGGCAGAGAATTCTGTAGAAATTTTTGCCTATGCACAGCTTTTTCTCATGTCCATCTTTATTTTAAATATTTCCAAAGTGGTGCTGAAGCAGAATTATCAGATTATAAAGCAAAGAGTTATCCAAGAGAACCTATAATGGTTTGGATGCTGATCAACATCATGATGGCATTGGAAAACATGATCAAAGTCTGTTTCCTTTCTTTTCTAGAACATCACGCCTTGCCTCAAGGGATCCCCACAAGCATATTAAAGTTGTATTTGGAGATTCAAATTATGAATTACAACTTATTTCCCCTCAATCTGCTAATTACCCAGCCCTTAGCTGAGTGATATCAGGTAACTGACAATCTTGAATATATAACATATAGAAACATTTTGGTTTTTTTGATCAAATGTGTAAATCTGTGGTATTTATATAACACTACAGGGTCTCTCCTGCATCACTGTGAGCATTGTTTGTATCAGTATTATGCCTTGTATGTGACATCAAAATGTTTCTCGGAGAACACAGACCTCAGTTCAAACATCCTCCTGCTATCATCCTCCTGCAGAAATGCATTGCGCTTTGAAAATGGACACCGGAAGTATTTTAAAATATGATTTAAAGTATTGTGGCTCAGTGATGTGCTAGCAACACCATCTTATTGCTACAACCAATCGTTTCCACTTTTAAAATAGCTGTTTCTCACAATAGACAGTAAGATAAGCAGGACAGGTTTTTAAATTCACACTCGTAGATAAAGTAACAAACTCAGAAGAAGGAAGAGCTATTCCACAGTCACAGTGCCAGTGAGTGGCACATGGAAAACTTGAGATGTCACATGTGTGTCTCAGACCAGATGTACCCGAAGGCATCAGGCAGCATTGGTCATATCCCAGACTCTATTAACTAGGCTAGGTAAAATTAGTGCAGATTTGAACACATGCATGCAAACAAATAGTCACAGAAACACATGCACACTTGTGCACAAAAGAGTGCATGGACACAGACAAGGTATGGCACAAGGAAAAAGTGCGTCATTCCTCTTGTAGTCTTTCAAGTTTACCATATTCAATATGTATACTAGCTTTGTTTCTTGAAATGCTAGGACAGAATGAATATCTAAAGAAAATTTAATGCTGCTGAACTACTCAAATTCTCATGTATTTTTTTTTTCTTGTTTTAACCTAGAACCTTGGAATGAACCATATCTAAGACAATCCCCTACACAATGAGAAGAAATAAAACTGTTTAGGGCTATCTAGTTGTCTCATTCATTCTTTTTCTTATCTTTTATTCTCTCTATGTCCAACGTCCTTTTGAACACCAAATCTGGGGAAAACTCACAGTAGCAAATAATTTGGGATTACATATTTTCCATTTGTGTAAAATCAGAACTGATGCCACAGTAATGGCAACTTTGGGCAGGTAGGGTGACCCGGCAGTGCTTCTCGCAATGACCTCCTACCCAGCTCCTCCACTCCTGCTTCCCAGATCCCCTGGATTCCTTTCCTTTGGACGTGCTATACATTTACTGTATATTTTGTGCACCTGATATCAGCTCTAATCAACAATATAAGTTAAAAATCCTCATTTGTAAGGCTGCAATAACAAGGCGCCCAAAATTAAGCAGCTTAACTGGCAGACCTAGAGATTAGGAAGCTACATCAAGGTGGTCAGCATTTCAATGCCTTCTGAGGGCTGTGAGGGAGGGATCTGTGCCAGGCCTCTGTCTTTAATTGGCATGGGGCCTCTTTCCCCCTCTGGCTTCACACCATGTCTCATGGCCATTATCAAAGGAATACCTGCTCTCTACTGCCGTGGCTTTTCTTGATGTTACTTCATGTGTTCCTTCAAAGATAACTGGGCCAGAAGTATTTTTTTCACTCCTTTATGCCCTCAAGAAGAGTGATCACATACAGAAGGGTTCAGAGGGCTGGGTTACTGAATATTTACAATGAAGACCTAGGGTAGATGTCATTGGAAGCACAATGAAGGCCTGTAGGTGACATTGCACTGCCTAACTCTTCAATTTGGTGCCAGAACATTTGAAAACCTCTCATCAGTTAGGGTTGTACCCCTACCACTTGCTTCTAGTTATACAGAAATTTGAAAGTAAGCCTGGCAAGAACACATGAGTTTGTCACCAGCTTTGGGACTCTTACCTGGTCTGTTTTAATTCATAGTCTTGTCTTTGGTAATTCTGACTTACTTTCAGCGGGTACATTGATTTACCTTTTTCTGGCCTTTTCTCACTGTGTTCTCCATAAGCCCTTTCTTGGCTTTTTAAAGTTATTGCCACTGAATTAGATTTTAATGGAGTTAATATATCAGTATGTTATTTAGTGTTTTAGTTCGTGATTAATCCTAGAAAAGCTGGGTGAATGCCTTCGCAGAGGGCTGTGTTTTCTCCAGGTTGCAGCATTTTTTCATGTCAGATGCAAAGGGACAAATACGGAGCAGCAGGAAAAATGAGGCAAGCCGCCCTGGGAGAACAGGAGCTGGTGCCGGAGGAGGGAGCAGTGCGTTTTGCAGGGAGTTCAGTTCACCAGGGCAGGGCCTCCAACAAAGCAGGAAGCCTTGAATTCTTCAGTAACTAGGAAGAACATGTTTTTTCTTACTTCTCAGTTGCATTTAATGATCTATCAATAGATTCACCTTTACATTTGTATTTTGGCTTTAAACAAAGCACAGGTATGTAATTTATATAGCCCTCCCCACCACCAAATACAGTGGTCTTTTCTTTCATTGCCAGATGGAAAGAAGCATAATCTTTGTAACATACTTGTAAATAACACTTGGAAACATTGCATGTGACCCTTGATTTTTAATCATGTGATAATCATGTTATTACCTGGTCTGAAGGCAAAGAAAGTCACAGCAAAAAATACACCCAAATTGCCCTCTCAAACACAGATTCCCTGCAGGAACTCAAAAAGGATACTCCACTCATGATTTCTATCCAGAGGCTATCCTGAAAAGCCTGAGGTATTGCGAGTGAGACTGTGGTGTCAACCCTTCCTCCTGGACCATTGTCTCCACCAGGAGCACAGCAGCAGACAGTGCATTTGTCTTTCAGGGGGTCTGGTCTCTGTGAGACAAAAGTGAATTTTTCATTCAAGACACCTGGAGCTACAGGTCATTTTTGAAACCAGCAAAAATAGCCTGCAGTTCTAGGTTACTTTGACATAGGTAATAACTTAAAATTCCACTGAGCTTAGATTTTACACTTACGGTTCTCTAAATTAGTTCTGATTAGCCCTGCTGGTCTCTGCCTTTGGAGCTTTGAAAGTCATAGATTTCTAATATAACCAAGGCACCAATGTTCTTCACTGATAAAATTGCAAACCTCTGAGGATGGAGATGTGTGTGAATGGTGCTGGGGCAGCGGGAGAGTTACAGTTAGCGAAATATCCTGAAGAATTGTTCTATGATGAGCGGGAGAAATGATGCTGGAGATCAATTTCTAACCCTGGCTTGGGCACAATTTTGACAGCAGAAGAGGCTGAAAAGCATTACAAAAGGGAGATGTTGGGTCTCTCATTATTCTTCCTTTTGTGTAAATATGTAGGTCATGTGAAACAAAAATAAATAAAAGTATAGGCCAATATTGTATGTATCTGCCTCATGATTTGCAGTTAAGGTGTTGCATGGTGAGTTTTTGGCTATTTAATACTGTTTTCTATCACCAGCAATATATTAGGCGTATGAGTAGCAAACACTGTTTTTCTCATACATCTTCACAAGCTTGAAAGGAAGCTGCCTGGCTATTTGTGTGAACGTGACCAACTTGAAGAAGGCCATGGACATGCGGCCATCTGGTCTGTTTTCAAAGACATTGCTGCCCTGAATAAATCATTCCTGCTGTTTAACAACCTTACACTTGGAACGTGCCTTCCCATAAAGAATTTGCTTTTAGAAGCGACTGGGGTTTTTCCCTTTTAGCTGGAAGAAATAGACTTTGTATTGTTTGACCACCTACAAATGCTTCTGTCGTGAAATAATTCATTACGTGGTGAATGCACCAGTGCAGAGATTTCTTTGGAGTGCTCTCTCCCCTCTCTCTAACCTCTTAAATACTGAATTGGATTGTCCTTCTGAGTGACAGGGCTTCACGCTAGATGGCAGTAATACCCCAGTTTGAGAGGCTAGTGTATGTCTCCCCTCCTCCCTGCTCTCCACACAATCTTTTCTTGTCCAAAGCAATATGGAATAAAACATGCAAATAAAATCCCTTCATTTTGTACAACGTTCATTCAGAAAAGCTGATATACAATTAAAACTGATGAAGAAAAAAATATGTTCAACAATATCAAAAACTCAAGGCATTGTGGGTTTATCTGGCGGGAAGGCTTTGTTTGGTTTCTTTGTTATTCTTGTTTTTCAGGCATCGTTTAATTACAAAAGAAAATTTCTTAGGATCCATACTCTAAGCTTAAGTGAGAAGATAAAAATGTATTTCTGAGGAAAAACAATTCTGCCATGCTTCTTGTTCGCTTCTCCAAATCCTTTGCTTCTTCCAGCAGATGGACTGTGCTTTTGTGTAACATTAATCTGGATTTTCTAGACACAGACAACAGGGTGCAAACTCAGAGTCCAGTGCTGTGTTGCCCATGAACAGTGAACACAATGATTGCAAGGCAAACAAAACCAAGCCAAAAGCTTCTGACACAATGAGGATCACTTTTCTTTGTGTTTGTATCAATCTGGAGATCTGCTGGTGAGTTGGAAAGAGACAAGTTTCATTTTTGTAAATATTCTTGGGCATCCAGCACAGATTTCCAGAAGTCTCTAACTGGGAACCCCTCTGAGAACGGTTGGCAAGATGGCTGCACTCTGATTGGTGAGAATTTCTGTTGCATACAAAATAGTCGAAACATAAACTGTTTTTATCAAAACAAACTTGTCTCACATTTAACTTGATGTTACAGGACTTATTCCTCCTCTTCTCACAGTTCATAGCCATGGGCTTGATATTGGAATTCATAGGCTGTATGCTCTCCTTTTAAAAGTAAGCACGTAATCACCTTTTAAAGGTTACTATGCCGACAACTAAAGCAGCATCATATGAATCCCCATGAATTCGTAAGCAAATATGAAGATTGTTACTCAGTCAGCATTTTAACATGCTTAATGCATTATTTATAGATATTGTTTTACCAGGAAGATCAAGGTCATCTGTGGACGCCTGGGCAGTGGGTCAGGGCTTAAGAGGTCATTCTAATAATGCTGGCTGATAGTTTCTTGGATAATGCTGGTGTAACTTTAAGTAGATGCATTTTCCAACTTGGAAAAAACAGTGAAAGCACTATTTTAACTTTTTAAACTACTAATACATTTTTGTAGTACATAATGATTACTGTCACTGCAAGGAACTGGTACATGTACATAATACATTTCAAACATTTTTCCCTTTGCTCCCACCCCCTTTTATATTTCCAACATCAAATTCATTTATTTCTCCAATAAAAGTTTATTTTTAAAATTACACATTCATCCAACTTGATCATGTTTGTTCAAAAACCTAGATGGAGAAAATGTCTCTTTACATTCACATTTTCTTTTCCTAAACTCCCTGACTCATTTCACTCACAGAAATATACAGCTAACTTTTCCTTATACCAGCTGATCTTGGACTCTGTCCTTTTCCAGTGATGTTTCCGTCTGAATGTCCATAGTGAAGTAATTCCACAACAGCGTGACTTGTAAGGAAAGACTGAACTCAGGATATTTACTTTAGAAAGACTAATGGGAAATTATTTCTAAAAATGCTTTCAAAATCAAAATATATGAAACATCACAGAATTTCCGTACTTATAAATTGTCATCTATCAACTGATTTTTCTCTTTTTGTGACTGTGTGTCCATTGCATTTTCCTGTATCATGGAGAAGCTGAAGACTTGATTGCCGGAGGACGCAGGAGGCATAGTATTGAGGTCCTGACCTTTAGAACAACTGAGGGTGGCATATAGAAGGCGATTTGGAGGAGTGGGCTGCTCCATTGCAGGTAGTAAGAAGGGTGTTACTGGAGGAAAATTTTAAACCAATAAATCTTACTAAAATAGGTCTGTTTCAAACGATCAGTTCTAACCAGTCTCGATAATAAAACAGTCCCCCATGTCTGGTGACTTCTTCCAGTTCCCTGTCTCTCCTGGAGAGTTGCTGAAACAGGATATTTTTAAGGACATTTTTCCAGCTCAAAGAAGCTGCATTTGTGATTTCACAAAATGTCCCCAGACTGTCTTCTTAGAATCTTACCTAAGGATAACCACCTCTATTTCCTTCAATTTTGATTTGGACACTTTAGTGTTTGACTTGGAATTTTGTGAGCACTGAAGATTCTGTAGGAATTAGCACATTCTATGCACAATGAATATTTATAGATTGATTTGGGCCATATTTTAAATGTTAGAACCACAACAATTCCTTTGGATCTTTTACTACCTCCAGATCAGTAGACCAGGGGTCGGTGAATAAAGTTCTGTGAAATCTAAACCTTCAGAAAGAAGTATCTCTATTAAGCAATAGAATTCTACATGATAAAAACTTGGGAAAAGTCTTTCTGTGATGGGCAATTGGGGTGAATTTATCATCAAAGCCCATAGCAATCTAGATAGTCCCTGAGGAGGTGGCTCAGGGCATCTTTGCTTTGATTAAACACCTCCACATGAAGGTGTTAATGGGACAATTAAAAAGATAACAGAGAGTAACACCAATTTAGGAGTAGAAAGTAGTGTTGCTAGCATTTGTACACTGTGAAGAAGACTCTGAACAGGGTCCAGAGTAAAGCAACCTAAAGAAGCCAAGCAAGCTTAGGCTTTAGACGTGAAGCAATGCTCCAGATGTATGTCACTGCTTAAGTTACTCCCTGAGAGTCATCTTTCTCATCTGGTAAACTGGTATTGTATTATTAAGATAGTCTATCATGTAGCTCAGTGTAGGTAAAATGCTCACCTCAGTTCTAGGTGCAGAGCTAGCTTGGAGGGCCTCAGCTTTCTGATCCTCTGTGGAGAAGAAAATGTACAATGGAGCCACTCAGCCCCCTCTAGCTGCCAATGAAGTCAGCAGCTGTTTGGTAAGTTTCACTCTGCTTCCTACCTTGTTTTTGCTCATTTTCTCAGATCCCTAGTTGTTTCATCTAGATGTGGTTATTAGAGACTGTTCTATGCCCTCTCATCAACGTGAAAATGATGTTACGAGTTTTAACATGGATGGTAGGTTTCCAGCAGAGAAATGTGAAACAGCAAAGCAGCATAGGCTGAAGTCAGAGGAATTCACATGACAGGGGCACAGTAGGCGCTCAATCTCAAGAGCTGGACATGGGTGCAGTGAAGAGAAGAGAGAAGGCAGAGGGGACAGGTGCAGGGCTGGGCACGGGAATGACTTCTGGTATTGCAGAGGTGAGACATGAGCTATCTGAAATCAGATTGGAAGATTGGGTAAGGATGATCACTGAGAATCTTTAGCGCTGAGAAGAAATCTATTGACTTGAAGCCAGAAGTCACTTGGGATTCAAGATCCAGAGTTGTAGGTAAAATATGAGTGTGAAATTGAAAGCCATGATTGTAACTGTGAATCCTGGTTAGACTCAGAGATTGAAACTGTTCATGGTACTGCAAGCCTGTAATCACAGTACTTGTGAGACTGAGACAGAAGGTTTGCCCCAAGTTCAAGGTCAGCCTGGACTCGCCAGTGAGTTCAAGTCCAGACTAAACTACATAGTAAGACCCTGTTCAACCCTTCTCCATTCAAAAATGAATCAGACTGAAGCTGAGGTTGGTGTTAAATTTGGAGATTATTCACACACACAAAAATATATATTGTAAAGTTATACATGTACATATCAGAGGAAACATATATTGATACAAGATCAGGCAATAAATATGTTTAAGATTTTTCTCTCCAAATAAGCATACATATATGTGTACATACAGATAAACAAAACTATATGCATCTTCATGTGTGTGTACATCCCTGACACATACACACTCACATATAGAAATGAATGGAATATATATATACACATTACATGACTCACAATGTCAGGATAAGTCCTGAATTGCACCCTAGGTGCTATAGTCACTGTGTCTGCATCACAGAAAGAACTTACACAAATCTATATGGTTTAGGCCAATCCTTTCTTGAAACTTTTCGATGATAGAAATAGGCATGGTAGACATGAGATGTATGAGGCTATTGCCTGCGAAACAGGCTTACTGATTTATATCACTTTTATTGTCTTAATAAGTGGAAGAAGCAAACCTTAACATAACACATAAAAGAATAGGTTACTAAGGACATAAACCAGTTACACTGTCACAGATTAGCATTCTCAAGTATAATGTCCTGTGCTTAACTACATGTGCTGTATTTTGCACATGACTGGCAGTACGATAAGCTTATGTACTACTGTGTCACCGCAAACAGTGAGGAGTGTGTTGCACCACAATGTTAAGTTGGCTACACTATCACCATAGAAACTATTCAGATCCACAGAAACCTTATGGGACTGTCATGGTGCCCGTGTCTCATTGCTGCCCCATACATTACTTTGAGCTACATGACTAGAGTTGGACTTAAAATAGTGACTGGTCCTATTGTAGAAATGCTGTATAATGTGTTTGTTAAACTGAATAATAAAAATAATTATTCAGCCCAGGTATTGTACTGAGTACTTCATATGTTACCTAATTTAATTTTAACCCAATTGAAATGGAAGAGACACACATACTTGTTGAGAGGAAAAAGGCTTGGAACAAGAAAACCCTGGGAACAAGAAAACAAGATTCAAGCTGACTTGACTAAACAAGCTCTGGGGTGTAGAAAGTGGAATGGAAAAGGAGAAGGAAAATGTGAAAAGATATGAAAAAAATTAACTATTGCTTCATTGTGAAATAGAACAGGTAGAGGTGCTCTTCCGGAAGCAGTTTGGGGATGAGTTTAGTAATATGGGAGACTGTGGAAACAAGACAGCCTCTGAAAAGTTTGTAAACTGCAATATGCTTATTGTAACATGTAAAGTACTATTATATTATTTTAGGTATCCAGACAGTTTTTAGGAACACTCTGTGGCCTCCTGCTGTACATTTACCTCTGTTCTTTGGTCTATTTCAAATAATAACCTTCCTACCGTCTCTGTGTTTCTAGGCAGGTACAAGGAAATCCAGCTATTGACCAGCTTACCTCAATCTTGTCAGCTGCAGGAGCATTTCTTTTCCAATGTGAACACAGATATCCAGGCAACCAGCTTGAATTTTTCTCCTTAATTTATTTATACTTTGAGTTGTCTATATAAGAGAAAACATGTGATATTTGAGCATGAGTCTGATTAATTTCACTTAAAATGTTTCATTTCTAAAGTATTGTAATGTTTCTTTCTTAAGTATCTTTGATTTTTAAAAATGTTTTAAAAACAAAAAGAAATAAGTTATGGAAAACGTGATATTCTCTTGAAAGAAGTACGTTCCACTGACTTTGTGTTTGAGGCTGCCATTATAGTGCTCTTAGGTTCCTAGTTTTGGCTATAAAGCCTCTGAGACCCTAGATAGATGATGTAAGGACCAATTTGTGACATCATTCCAGACCCTGGCATCATCACATGTGGATTGGTGAAACTATAAAATATTAATAAAACCCTCTTGAATTTAGAATCCATACCTGGGATTTTCAAATAGAAAAATCATGGTCAGTGCAACACTTAGCAAAGTAAGATGGGCATTTAGCTAAAGGAGATAGTGAAAAATTGAATTCAGGGATGAGATAAGGTAATTGTGCTTTTCCTAATGTGATTTTTGAAGAAGAAAACTATTGTGAGCCAACAATGCGGTGAGCATTACAGGAAAGAGAATCCTTCAGTAAAGGGCCACCTGCCTTTTATTTCTTAAGTTTCCCTTCATTACTCATCCAACTCAAATTTTAGCACTCTCACTAGAATATTAGGAAAAAATGAAAAAAAAATTAAGGCCACTAATTGTTTTCTCAGTGACTTTATGGCAGAATTTACTTTTGTGCAGTAAAGAAAAAGTTTTAGCAATTTTTAATGACTAGATTCATACTGGGACTGGAAAACATTTGAATATAGAGATATATCATTTTTAAATGTATAACAATTTTAATTAAAACATATTAAAGAATTTTTAAATATTTACTTGCCAGGTATTTGGGAACAACTGAAGTTTTAGAATGGGTTTTTCTCAACTATTCTAGTAAGTATAGAAGAGTTAAAGTAAATGTCATGGAGAAGTGAAGGCAATTTGAGCAGAAAATATAAGAAAAGAAAGGGTGATTGTTGGGAATCTTTGAAGAGAGAAAGCTGTAGATAGAGGAGCCTCCATAGGAAGGGTGTGTCTCAGTTTTGAAGAGAACTAAAAAGGTTGCTCTTGAGAGACATAAGGCAAGAGTTGTAAGCCAAGAGGTTGTAGAGACACTAGCACAGAGGAAAGAGTGCAGAAGTGGATTGCTGTGGGTCACCATAGGAAGCTATAAGGATGCTGCTTTTATTTTGAAGGATAATTTTTGATAAAACCTGTGGCATAAAAGTTACCAATCTTGTGTCTTTCATAGTCTGAGACTTACCTAAACCTGGGTAGTTAATCTTCTTCAGACCAAATATGTTTTAGGCTTCAGGTCCATCAAAAATCTGTTGCAATTGCTATGCTGTTTCAGCATGAAAACAGTCACAGGTAATGGTGTAAAATGGGAGTGACTGTGTTCACGTAAGAGCTATTTACAAAAACAAATAAAATCCACTAGTTGTAGTTTATTACCTCTGATGCAAAATGATTTTGTTCATTTCTACTCCCACCTGTTATGGATTAAGAACTGGTGGTGAACTTAATGCCAGATGGATTACATCAGCATGGCATTGAGCGAAGATGCTCCACCTGAGGAAAATTGCCAGGATAAACAGGTGGAGAAGGAGGCGTTGAGGGTTGAGGTGTTAAATGCGTTGTTGTGTGGAGGCATTGTGGGTTCTCCTACGAGTTGCTGTTTGAGCTGTTGGTTCTCTTGGAGAAGCTCTGGTCCTCACATTGAGCACTGCTTCCTGGCTCTGGAGGGGAGTGTGCTGCTTGGTCTCCAGGATGAACTCATCACGCTGCTTCCTGGCATGTACCCGACTGTGCTTGTCCTCAGAGGAGCTTGGGGCTTGCATGTCGCTGAGGATGGCTGTGGTGCCTTTCAGGATAGCTCTGGTCTTTGTTGTGAGTGTGACTTCTCAGCTCCAGTGTAGAACCCTCATCCCACTAGCAGAGCTCCTTCACCCTGCTGACATAGACTTTCTGGCTTCCATCGCTGACCCTTGGGTCTTCCTGGCACGGATCTGTAAAAAGACTCGTGTGAATCCTTCTTGTGCGCTCTGGAACTCCAGTTGGACTTGTGGGAGGCATTGTCCTGAGCTCTGAGTTTTTATCTGGACTCATGTGGGACATTGCTATGGGATTTAGGCTCTTCACTAAATAATCTACGTCTTAGGTGTTGCAGATAGATTTCCTGCATTTTCCTGTGTTAACTGCTGGTGATCATTATAAAAATAATATTGTAAATTCTATGTCTTGATCCTAACTGTTCTCTGTGTATAACCCCTGACTACAACACCATCATCGAAGATGATTTAAGGAAGAATGGAAGAGAAACTGGTATTGTTTGATTATTTACTAGATGTCAATAATGGTCCTAGACATACTACATAGGCATAGACATGCATATGCATGTACATTGTGTAGTTGATGCACTATACAGTTATTGAATTTTACTTCTATTAACAGTTCATTCATGATAACTTTGTCTCTCAAATAAATAGCTGTACTACCAACTTCTCTGAATTTATATTACTTAAATACCTCTTTTATTACCTCTGTCAAAATGATCTTTTAGAACATAAATGTGCCAAATACTTAACAACAACAAAAGAATAGCACAGTCCTGTACAACTGAGATCATTGCAATCTCTTGCAGAAGACAGAGTGGAGAAGATCTTTCAGTTATGAAGTCAGCATAACTGTGCTACCAAAAAAGATGAAGATAGCTAATAAAACTCTACAACAATGTCCCTCATTAGTATAAACAGTATATGTTGGATTATACAGTATCTGTTGGATTATACAGAATCTGTTAGATTATAGCTAGGCTCTCTAAGCTCTTTTTCTGAGTCTATGATTCTTTTTTATGCAAATATGGTGTTTTGGTGACTATGGCTATGTACTATATCTTGAAATCAGGTGTTGCTATGCTTTCAGCTTTGTTGTTTTCACCAAATTTGTCATTATTTCTCACAGTATTCTGTTTCCATATGAATTTTAGGACTGCTTATTCTAGTCCTGTGAAAAAAGTCATTGGTCTTTTGTTGAAGATTATATTAGGTCTCTAGATAAATTTTGGTATGGATATTTTAACAATATTAATTTTGTTCTGATTCATGAGCCTAAGATTCTCTCTCTCTCTCTCTCTCTCTCTCTCTCTCTCTCTCTCTCTCTCTGTCTCTCTTTTTCTGTCTCTGTTTTCATTTTCTTTCATCAAGTTTTATAGTTTTCACTGCAGAGGTCTATTATTTCTTTAAAGTTGTTCCTATATTATTTTTGGCATTGTGAATGGTATTGATCTTATGATTTATTTTTAGCATACACATTTACAGCATATAGAAAAATATTGATTTTTTTGTATTGACTTTGCATATTATAACTTTACTGAATCCATCAGTTCTAATAATCTTTCAGAGGACCTTTTAGGTTTTTCTAAACATAGAATCATATAATCTGCAACCAAGGATAGCATGACTTGCTTTTTTCCTGTTTCAATACCTTTTATCTTTTCCCTCTTGTCTAATTTCTTACCGAAACTCTTCACAATTACATTGAATATGAGTGGCAGAAGTGGACACTCTGTCCTGTTACTTATGTTAGAGGAAAGGGTTTCAGGTGATTTCCTATCCGTATGACATTGACATTAGATTTATCATACACAACTTCTTTCCTTGAGATATAATCTTCACCTATTTTGTTCAGAATTATAATCATGAAGTAATATTGAGTTTATAATTTTTTTGCATCTACTGGATGAGTATATGAGTTACATTCTCCTTTCTGCTGATACAATGTATTGTTTATTGATTTGCATGTATTGTGCCAACCTTATATCTTTGAAATAAAATCACTTGCATAACAAGTAATTTTTCGATGAACTATTGGATTTGATTTGCTAGTATTTTGTTGTGAACTTTTGAACATGTATTAATGGGGGATATTTAGCTATTAATTGTTTTGGTTTTGTCCATCCAGTTTTGGTAACTGACAAATACTGGCCTGATAGAAGGAGTTTGCAAGAATTCTCTAACTTTCAATTCTACACAATAGTTTGAGATGAATTCTCATTAAATTCTTCTTTAAATGTGTTGTATCATGAAGCCACCAATTCCTGGGACTTTTTTCAGTTGAGAAATATTTATCATTGTCACAACTTCATGATTTGTTATTGGACTACTGAAGGTTTTGGGTCTCCTAGTTTAATTTTGAAGGGTTGTATGTATTCATAAATTTCTTTGTTTCTTCTAGATTTTCCAACTTGTTGGCAAATAGATTCTTGTAATAACCCTTGCTGATCATTTGTATTTCTGTGCTATGGGTTGTAATTTTTTTTTTTTTTTAACCTCTGACTTGTTTATTGAGTCATCCCCCCCCTTAGTTAAATATTTATGTTATTGTACTACTAAATATTAGTGTAGCTAAAGATTTGTCAATTTGCTTGTCTTTTCAAAGAGTCAACTCTATTTCTTGACTTATATGTGTCTCTATTTCTGTTTTTGTTCTGAATGTTGTCATTTCCTTCCTTCTAATTTCATCTTTTCAAATTTTTCTAAGTGTTTCAAATGCATTATTGTTTGAAGTTTTTATTTTTATGTTGGCACTCGCTGCTGTAAACGTCCCTCTTAGTATTGTGATTATTGCATCCCATAAGTTTTGGAATCTTTCATTTCCATTTTTATTTGTTTGAAGAAGTGTTTGAATATCTCTTCTGACTTTCTCAATGAGTAACTGTCCTTTTAAGATGTTTTGTTCAGTCTACATGCACTCATATTTTCTAAAATTTCTTTTGCCCCAGAAAATTAAGGCCCTTTATGAGCAGAAAAGATTCAGGATCTGATTGAAGTTTTTGAATTTTTAAGACTTATTGTGTGGCCTAATATATTGCCTTTTCACTGATTTTAAAATATGCATTCTGTAGCTGTTGGATAGAATAGTCTCTAAATGTCTCTTAATTTAATTTCTTCTATCGTAAAGTTTTGGGTTTTTTTACTGGTGAAATGAGGTTTTTATAAACAGCATATTTAAATGTTCCATTTAGCTACTCTGACTTTTCATAGTTTAATTTGGTTCTTGTTTTTTGTTTTGGGACAGGGTCTTACTGTGTCACTGAGTTGCCCAGATTAACTCAACTTGTGATTTCTGTGCCTTAGCATGCCAGAGCATTGAAATTATACACACCACCATACCTAACTGAATCTTTTACTTGGAGACTTTTGTCTCTTCAAATTCAAAATTAAGAATCATAAGTAAGTGTATATTCTTGTTGTTTTGTTGATTTTCTTCCAAAGGTTTAAATAAATTTGTTATTTTGTTTATACTTGTACATTTATGGTTTACTGTATTGATAATGTTTGATTCTTTTCTATTTCTCTTTTTAGAATCTAGTTTTCTAGAAGTATTTGTACTTTCACAGGCTTTCATGAAGGTGATTATCTTTCTTTAATTTTTGGATACAAGGCTCCCCGCAGGGTGGTCATGAATTTATTACCTATCTTGTATGGTCTTTTTTTTTTTTTTTCTTCCATTTTTGAAAGATAGCCTTGTCAATTATCGTAATCTTGGTGTGGAGTTATTTTTTCTCTTCATTATGCATTAATCCTGGCCTGTACTGTTTCTGCAAATAAATCTGCTATTATTCTAAAGAGGCTGTGCAACATGTGACTTAACGCTTTGCACTGGGAGATTTCCTACACATCTTTGTTTTATACCATTTAAAGTTTGACTTCAATGGATGGTGAAGATCTTTTCTGTTCATGTGTGTTTGTAGTACTTTAATGCCCTGTCTATATCTTCCCCAAGATTTTGGAAAATTTGCCCTATATTTACATCAAAAAATGATTTCTGTGACCATAAATTTTTTCTCCTCATCTTCTAGTAGTACAATAACATAAATATTTATTCATTTAATCAAAAGGCCTTGAATGCTTTTATTTTTTATTCTTTTTGTTTTATTTTAGCTGCTGAGGATAGTTCAAAAGAGTAGTCTTTAAACTCATAACCTTTCTTCTACTTGACAAAAATCTCTCTTTAAGGCCTTAAATAGCAATATTTTTGACTTATTGAACTCTTCATTTCTTGTTATTCTTTTAATCTCTACTTCCAAATTTGTCATTTATGTCTGTTATTGTTTTCCTAATCTCATTTAACTCCTTATCTGTATTATATTGGACCTCATTGAGGATTTTTGTAATCTTTCTTTTAAATTCTCTATCAGGTTTTTTTATCTTCGATTTAATTGTAATCGATTTCTAAAGAGTCATGTTGTTTTATAGCTGTTATGTTATTATTATTATTTTTTAATGTTTCTTGCACTGCTACACAGAGTTTTGCTTCTCTAGTGGATTTGGTATCTCTATTACTTTTAGCTGTGAGGTGTTCTTAGTAAACAACTTCTTCTTGAAAAAGTGTCATTGGGTGTCAACAATGAGATGTCTTTTATGCTGACTGCATGCCGCGGTTTGGTTTCCTGCAGCATCTATGGTTGCAGTTAATTACTTTATGCCACAGATGGCAGAAGCCCCATCTGTAGATTATGCAAGACTCAGAACAGTCTAGCAAATGAGGCAAGTGTGGTGTAGACAGCAGAGTGTGAGGGGCTTTCACTGTGTGGTGACTCCCACGGTGGTGATAATGGCCCAATGTTGTGATAGGGATTTCCTCAGTTGTTGCTTGTGGGAGCTCTGCTTCTAGCATGGTCTTTGCTGCTGCGATGTGACTGAGTTCTTGTTCTCTGACTAATCAATGGGGTGGGCCCACACGCTGCACAGGAAAAAGTGGAAGTGAACCACAGTAGCCTCTTGGTGGTCACAAGAGGCCCTAGAGGCAGTGTGTGATTAGACCAAGAGCAAGGCTGTGGCCGCAGTGGGAAGCAGGTAGGTGTTGTGGCAGCAGGAACAGTGCTGTTTGTGTCTCTGCCACTGGTATTTCTTGAATGTTCTAAATCCTTTAGAACTTAGTTTTTGATCTTACTGTTCATTGTACTAGATGTTGTATTTTCCCGGGGATAAAAATGTTTCTCTGTCATTTCCTTCAGGTCTCTGCTAACATTAACATCATATCAGCAAAATTGCACTATACAAAAAAGCAAACTGACACTCCCTACCTGCATTATCTTTTCTGTTCTTTTTGGTGCATACAACTTACTCATGAATATTTTCTATTTCATTAAGTTGTTTCCTAGGTAGGCTTTAACTTCTATGAGGACACAGATTTTGTTTATCGATGCATCTCCAAAATCTAGCACAACTCCTGTCATATCAGAGGCATTTAATATGTGCATATTAGTGAATGAATTTAATAATAGTATGGCCTTGATACCTGAGAGTCTAAGAATATGCTGAATAAATAAATCCACAAAGTTATGCAAATATGTCTTAAAAAGTACTTTTAACAGATAATTTAAATTGTATACAGTCTGATTATTATTAATGTTTTTAACATAATCCATTTTTTCACTCTCCAAGTTTTCTCTAAACTCCATTACATTCTATAAATCAGTAGTCATCTTTTATCTTTATCACTATTATGTTGAGGTTCTAGATCCTGTTCAATAAAGCATCTTATTTATTCTTTAGCTATTTCTCTAAAATCAAGGGGTGCTAACTCTAGATGTTGCTCTTTTTGGCTTGCATTTCAAATAATAACTTTTAGTACAAGTGTTTTTAATTAAAAGAGAAACCAAGGGTCCTGATTGATAAAATCACACAGTTCCATTTTGAAAAGAAGTTGACAAACATTTAGTAACAAATATCTTGTTTTGTTTTTAGTTAATTTAAAGACAAACAAGATTTAAAGTCAATTAAGACTTTAAATCCTATTCTACGGGATTTATGTTACTCACCTTCTAAACAGAATGAATACCGTTTGTGATTTTTATAGGAAGTCAAAATAGTGCATAAATAAGTTTATATAAAATCATGAGCTTACAGTAAACAAAAAAATGAAGGGATAAAGCATTTAAATAAATAAGTAAATATCCATCGTATACCAGGTTCTGTAGGGAATTACAATCTCCAAATATGCTTTATAAGCAAAGAAGTAAAATGTTTATCCTTAAATTGTCTGCAATCCAGGTCATTGGAAAAGCCAAGCCCACAACTATCACCACATGACAACAGATGAAAGAGGGACAAATTATTACTGAGTTTTGGGTTCCAAAGCCTTGCAGGGATATTGGGAACTTTCAGAGAACTCAGAGAAGAGCCACAGAAATGATTAAAGAGTTGCAAAATAGGGTCTTTGAGGCTAGGGTAAAGGAATTGAGATATTTAGCTTGGAAGTGAGATGATTAAAAAGGAGTTTCACAATCACTTTAGACAAATACCAAGTTGTTGGGAGCCGCAGCCCCGAGCCCGGTCGCCTTACTTGGCGGACGTGAGGCCTGTAGGAAAGAGCAAAGCCTGAGCTAGATTACCCCTCCCATCGAGTGTGCTAAGATGTCGCTTACTTCCTGCTTGGTAAACAACCCGCCCTGTAAGATCTCCTGCTTCACAACCCGCCCTGTAAGATAGTCTGCCTAGCAACAACTGATGTTAGCCAATCAGCCCGCATCGCGCGCTTTGAACTGATTGGCCACTGTAACCCTATAAAAGTGAGTGCCTCTCCCGCCACGAAAGAAGAAGCAAAAGAAGCAGAAGAAGCA
Source organism: Cavia porcellus (assembly GCF_034190915.1). Lineage (NCBI taxonomy): Eukaryota > Metazoa > Chordata > Mammalia > Rodentia > Caviidae > Cavia > Cavia porcellus. Next base: position 26,754,451 of record NW_026947496.1, on the reverse strand, counting down.
CGCAAGGAGCTGTGGAGAGCGGACCGGTAGAGGCTTCGGGACAGACTGTAGGGAGAAGCACGCAAGGAGCCAAGGAGAGCGGACCAACAGAGGCTTCGGCCGGGAGGATTCCCGGGGCAGGCTGTACGGAGAAGGAAAATAAAAGAAAAGGTTGTCCACTGCCAGACTTTGTTGTGTGTCCTTCCTGCCGGCCGGGAGTGACACCGACATCTGGTGGCCCGTACGGGGAGCTGATCACCCCCGAGACGTGGCAGTGGACAACGCTCCAACACAGAGCTGCAAGACAGGTGAGTAGAGGATAAACCTGGGCCCTGGGTGGCGCGCACCTACAGGGTTTGTAGACTCCTCTCAGGCTCACGCGTAAGTGGCGGATTCCTTGGGCCTCACGCGGTGAGTAACATATTAAAAAATGGGAAACATGCTAGGTAGCGGCACTAAGAGTGAGGGTGGTTGCGGGGAAAGCTCTCAAGAGCTTACAAAAGTACGCAGGGTATTTGAGCAGGCCCAGTCAGGGAGCTCCCGAGAGGGGTCCGTCAAGGGGAACAAAGATGCTAAGGAGGAGGACGGGGCTCAAGCCTGGGAGTCGTCTGACTCCGAGGACGAGGGAAGGTTGAATGGTGAAGAGGCCAAAGAGACCAGCTGTCAGGGGCCTAAGTCGCTTGATGGGGAGACGCAAGGCTCTTTCGCTGCGTTGTGCCGCGAATTGCGCTCCGCTCAGCTAGGCTTACGAAAAAGCAGAGAGCTTCTGAGCGCCCCCTGGCAGGGGAGGGAGACAGAACCTTCTGCTCCGCCCTGGAACTCGTTCCCGGAAGCGGTCCCTCGCCACGATGCCGCCGCATGGGAACTCCCCCCTCTTCCGTCAGTACAGGAAATAACGCACAGGCCGCCATTTTCTGTTCAGCCACGGCCGCCATCTTATGATGCTCCGCCGCCGGCGGGACGTTATTTCCACAGACAGCTGTGGCATGGGGGTCGTGTGTCTAATGAAGACCACCCGTTCCCAGGGATAGATAGCGGCCCCTATGGGATATATCCTGTACAGATGGCCATGGGTCAGGGACGTAATGTGTGGGAACCCTTTGAAATAAAGCAGATTAGAGAACTTAAAAATGCAGTTACAACCTTTGGGCCGACTGCGCCTTACACCATTGCCATGCTGGAGAACCTGTCTTCTGGGCCCCTCACCCCCGCGGACTGGACTCAGCTGGCAAAGACGTGTCTGCCCTCGGGTAGTTACCTGGATTGGCGAGCCTGGTACGCCGAGTTCGCTGCCGAACAGGCGGAAAGAAACGCTAACCGAGGGAACCGGGGGTGGAATAGAGACATGCTTATGGGGGAAGGCCAACACGCTGATAATCAGACTCAGTAAAAAGTGTCTAATGTGATCAATCATTGCCTGGCGGCTTGGGCCGCATGGGGCAAACCAAAAATATTAAAAACTGATAATGGACCAGCCTATATAGGCAAAGCCTTCAATGAGTTCTGCAAAATGATGGAGGTTCAATTAAAACATGGTATCCCATACAATCCCCAAGGTCAAGGAATCATTGAGAGGGCTCATAGAAGCCTCAAAGAAATTTTACAAAAACAAAAAGGGGGAGTAGGCCAAGGCCTGGCCCCAAAGGCACGATTATCCATGGCACTATTCACACACAATTTTTTAAATTTAAATAATGATAATTGCTCCCCAGCTATGGAGCACTGCAACCCTTCCCCCAACCATAAAGGGTGGGTTAAATGGAAAGATGTCCTAACAGGACAATGGATGGGCCCGGATCCGGTAATCAGCTGGAACCGAGGCGCGGTTTGTGTTTTTCTGCAGGAATCGGGACGAGAACCACTGTGGGTACCGGAGAGACTGACACGGGCAACAAAGCCCTCGACTGAAGATCAGACCTGCCCTACCGGAGATCCATCACAGACCAACCAACAAGATGAATAGAAATAGCGGTAGCCCAAAATGGACAAAAAGATCCTCAGGCATATGCATGGCTCGCTCGCCTAGCCTACGACCAAGTCTAGGGGCGGTGAGCTTCCCACACTCCTCCTCTAAAAAATTATGACATAGCTGGGTAGGAGAGTCAATGACGGGTAAGAGCGTACTCCCTCGGTGCGACTCAACCTAAGCCAGGCCCTACCCCATCCTGCACGTAAGCCGCTGGACTGTTAGATGCTGCCCAGGTCTAAATTTCTCTCTGAGGGGATTTCTTTACGGAGAGGAAATGAGTGCAAGCTTGTGTGCATCCAGGTTCCGTCCAGTTTGTGCCTGGCCCTAGAAAAAGGACGAGGGCCTCAGGGCCTTGGCAGACCATGGGACGGCCGACCAGGGTCTAAGCCAAGGACCTATGGTGGGCCTACGCATAGGGCATAAGCCTCTGCACCCAGTCCAGGAAGGGCTACGATGCGCACATTCATAAAAAATAAAAAAGGGGGAGATGTTGGGAGCCGCAGCCCCGAGCCCGGTCGCCTTACTTGGCGGACGTGAGGCCTGTAGGAAAGAGCAAAGCCTGAGCTAGATTACCCCTCCCATCGAGTGTGCTAAGATGGCGCTTACTTCCTGCTTGGTAAACAACCCGCCCTGTAAGATCTCCTGCTTCACAACCCGCCCTGTAAGATAGTCTGCCTAGGGGCTGAGGATTTAGCTCAGTGGCATAAGCGCCTGCCTTACAAGCAGGCGGTCGTGAGTTCGATCCCTGGTACCGATAAAAACGAAAAAGACAAAAAAAAAAAAAAAAAAAAAAAAAAAGATAGTCTGCCTAGCAACAACTGATGTTAGCCAATCAGCCCGCATCGCGCGCTTTGAACTGATTGGCCACTGTAACCCTATAAAAGTGAGTGCCTCTCCCGCCACGAAAGAAGAAGCAAAAGAAGCAGAAGAAGCACGCAAGGAGCCGCGGAGAGCGGACCGGTAGAGGCTTCGGGACAGACTGTAGGGAGAAGCACGCAAGGAGCCGCGGAGAGCGGACCGGTAGAGGCTTCGGGACAGACTGTAGGGAGAAGCACGCAAGGAGCCGCGGGGAGCGGACCAACAGAGGCTTCAGCCGGGAGGATTCCCGGGGCAGGCTGTACGGAGAAGGAAAATAAAAGAAAAGGTTGTCCACTGCCAGACTTTGTTGTGTGTCCTTCCTGCCGGCCGGGAGTGACACCGACACCAAGTGTTGGTTGATTGGTAGCAATAACTAAGTCTTTACAAGATTAAGAAAAAAATAAGTAAAACACACAATAAGTGAAAGTATAAACATATTTTAAGTGGTGCTTTCTGAGATTGAATATAGAATGATGGACAATGTGTAAAATTTCTTGTGGGATTATTTAAGATTTAAAAATAGAGAAGTTCACACAGCTAAGAAGCAGCAGCCAAATAAAGTGTGAAAGAATGCCATCTCTGAAGAGCACAGCAACAGGTGACTTCTCAAATATCATCCAGCTATGTGATCTTTGGATTTAATCAGAGTGAGCATTAAGCTAAATGTTCATTCTGAAAAGGAAATCTTTTCCTTTCATATTTAATTTTATGTAACACTATCTATAAATTGAAACCCTGCATGCTGGGCATTTTCTATCCTGTGGAATTGGGTATATAAAGTATAACAAAGATATGCACTGCTTATTTCATTTAGGAACTACTTCATTATTTATTGGTAGACAATGTTTAGTTCTCTGTTACATGAACATAGGCAAACATCAAAAATTCATTCATTCATTCATTAAGAATTATAATTTACCTTATACTCATCAACTCAAATAATCTCTGTAGAAAAAAGTTGAATTTCGTCTTTGGTAATTAGTAAAGTTTAGTTCAGATAAGTAATGGTTAATACAGTAATTATGAAAGTAGATTTTCTAGTCCAATGGCAATAATTCAATTGAAAAGCTCATAAAAAGAATATTCAGACACAATTCCTCTCTCTTAAAGCTGGAGTAGTGTTTGATTTCTTCCAAACCAAATTTTCAACAGCCTAAGTAAACCTAAACTTATTTAAAAACCCAACTCTTATTGTTTGCTTTTACAGTGGTTTTATTCTTGGCAATGAGGAGCCTGAAGTCTTAATAAAGTTGAGAACTTACTTACATGCAGTGATGAAGAAATCAGGCCAATTCTTGGGTAGCTGTTTGCCAAGAAATTTTAGAACAATTGCATTTTAAATATTCTTCCATTTAAGAAGTGGAATTAAACCACAATGGAGTAAAACTGCTCTATATGCCTTATCATCAGAGTGTGCTTAATACAAACTTAAATGAGATTAGGTTTCTCATTAATGAAGCAAATAAATCTGAATTTACTTCCTGAAAAGACAAGATGTGGATTCTAGTAATGGTGTTCTAAACACACTCTTGTGTACTTACCTACATTACAGTATTTCAAAGTAATAGAAATCTTGGCCATCAAGAGTATCTTCATTAATTTCACACTGTGCACATTTGAAATAAATAGCAAAGCTCAGCAAAGACTTTTTAAGGCTTCCAGCTCCATCCATGCACCTGTTCTTGTGGTTTTATTTACTGTGATCTTGAAACTCACTATTTGTCTATATTTTTTAGTACTGTAATTAATGTACCTTGGAGTAAAATTGTTTCCATCTAATTATATGAAATTATTTCCACTTAAACTAGAAGAAAAGTTTTATGAGGAAGAAAGAAAAGATGCAAAACAAAGTATCCTCATTCTGGCTTTACCTGTCTCCTATTCAAAGATCTTACTCTGATTTAAAAAATATATATATACATAAAACAGTTATTCAATAATAAAGCAGTCTGTGATTTGGGCACTGATAGCTAGATGATGCTGTAAAAATCTAAGTTCTATATTTCTCTTTATTCCTTTCTTTTTTATAGAATGATGTTCCCAAATTATACAAAAGAAAATTTGTGGAAAAATTTGGAGTTTTGTTCAAATTTCTGATCAATGTTGAAGAATTTGATTCCTTCTGCTTGGAACATATGGATGAGAATAAATATTTAATAAATTAGTTTTTTGATTGTACATTATTTAGGGCACAGAAAATGCACAAATAAGACCACCTGAGTGAAATCATGATTACTAGATTCTTACCTCTAAAGTTCTCAAAGATATCCTCTCTTCCATGAAAGCTTTTTTTTTAAGGTAGAAATTCAATGTTCACCCTCTCAGCTGTGCAGATTCTCATGGAGGAATATCTACAGAGCTTCATCCAAACAGCAGTGTCTTGTCAACCACAAATCTCTTCTATTATAATCTAGGGATGTGTTTAGAAATATGAATACAGTATTTTCACATCCAGGTTGGCATTAGAGGGAAGGGAAATGTGAACTCAGGAAAGCAGAACAGCTTAGGTATTTTATTCTAAATTTACATGTGCAATATTCCTGAACTCAAAGAAATACTTTAGCTCACTATTGAATTCCTATTTTTTTTTAAAAAAAAGTATTATTGAGAAAACAGCCCAAATTGAGATCATAGAATTTCCCTTTATTTTCTGCTATTCAGAGGCAGAATTAGAAACAGACTTCATGTCACAGATTTAAATATAATGCAAAGTGAATTACATAAAAACATATCCTCTGGAAACTTATGATGCAGGACTCAAATACAGGAAGAAACAGGAAGGACAGGACATCCCTGTGTGTGACTACACAGGAAGGGTCATACTGCAGTGATGTGATCAGTGTTGTGTTCCAGAAAGACTGCCTGCTCTCCTCTCAATCAAACTAGATTTGGAAGGAATATGAGTGATACCTGGAACTGTGGGGTATAGATCTCATGCACAGGAGAAAGTTAGTCATTCCGTGTGCGGATGGAGCATAAAGGAAGCTCAGAAAATGATTCAGGATGACTGCAAAATGCATGAAGGGGTAAAGATGGATGTGCACAAAAAAGACAGGCCAAATATTTTCTCCACTCTCTCCCTCCAAGCAATGCTTTTATGATGGGTTTAGTAAATATCATAAGGAAGTATGAGGTGGACACATAAATGCCACATGTTTGTTTACATCACTTGGGTGGAGAAGTAGCTTTCAAGTATCATTAAGTACTGGGTACTTTGATCTCAATATAATTAGGATGAATCCATTAGGAACACTGTGAATCTTTTCAGGAGATCAATGTTTGTAAGAATTAGAGACAGAATAAGTGAGATACAAACACTTAGACTTGTGCCCTCAGGCTGTAGTTTTATGTGTCCCTTTGAAATCTATACCGATTTCAACCTCTATTTTTAATTTTTTGAAATAATTGTGTTACTTATTTTACTATTGTGCACAAATTGAGCTATGTGGATGTAATAATATGAAGTTTGAGTCTGGCTGTATAGAAATATCTTAGAAGTAATTTATTTGGAAATTAATGACATTTTAAAACATTTTAGATACATGTGCCCTATTTTAAACATTAGTTATCATATTGGAAAATCTTTAGCTAACTTTCTAAGCCCACTATGATGAAGTAGACAGCCCTTAAAGTAAAATAAAAGCATTTAGTGGTTGTTGAACTGCACTGATATTAAATTTTGTTAAAGTATTTTCAATATCTGTTTAGTAAGATATTTATGATAATTTATTGTAAGAATACAAAAATGGAAATGAATTATTAGCACAAATTGTTCTCTGATCTTGCATACCTAATACATATATTTCATCTGTTCTTAACTCCAACAAATTTAGTATTAGTACAGCTATAATATCCTGTGAAAATGTAACACCTAAATATTTCTCAAAGTTTTTGTTTTATTTTCTAATCATATTATATTATTCATATGTTATATTACCGCTAGTATATTATATTATACTCTGATTGTATATAACACAAATATTGGCTGGAGTCTTTATAGAATATTCCATAGGGGCAATAATTTCCATATGCCTGTAACATCCACGGGGACGTGTTGTACTTGATATTTCACTGCAATTTAAACTTTACAATCAGCTTTATGATTATATATTCTTTATACCAGGCATCCCATGTCCTGCATCACTTGGTGAAGAAACATATAAAATACTATTTCATAATTTTTCCTTCTACATCATGGATTTTATACACTGTTCTTTTAGATGTAGATGTAACCTATATTTTTCTCTTTTACTTGAGGTTCTATGCATTTGTTTCTATTTGTCCTATCTTTGGCATTAAACATGGATCACTGTAACGGTCACCTTCATATATCTAACAGTGTAATTAGAGAAAAATTTCTTTTTCTTAAAGTGCAGTTCACTTTGCTAAATTCTAATTGTAAATAAGGGCACTTAACAAAAAATAACTTTGGGATACTCAGGATGATCTATTGCCTTACATTCTATTTTGCATTCTTTTGGAAAATAGCTATACTATGTAGGGTTAAAAAGTTCTGTATTTGCAGCTAGAATCCTGTGGTTTCAATTCTATTTTTGCAACATTTTTAAAAATTGAAATGTTGTATATCCATGGTTTCTTAGCTTTAAATGGAGCTTAAATATTTGGTAGACTATAGAGTTTTTGCAGCTATTAAATGAGATACATACATTCTACTTATTTGATTCTATGACTCAGTTTGTATTAAGTAACAATAATTTTTCTTTGAAAAATCAAGGAATAATAATTTTTAAAAGTTGCTGCTGGTGTGCATGGAGATGTATTATGCATATCTTCTTCAAGGAAAGACTTGCAGACTGTAATGTGGATGCATGGTCAGAAGATGGCATTTGGTTGTAAACACCTTCCAGGGCTGCTTCTGCTAAAGATGATTCAGTTAAGGTCACGTCATTGACAGAAGCCATGTACACTGGTACTCAGTCGGAAGTATGAAAGTCTAGCAATTAAGTCTAAAGTGAGGGAACTTTGATGGGGCAGACAAGCTCCAGGGTTTGCAGTGCAGCAGGCTGAGGCTTTTGGGCCTGGATCTCATCCACCTCCTCTTAAGTTTTCATTGCTTTCTTTTCCTGTCCTTCCAAGACTCCAGAGGACACCAGTGCAATCCCACACAGACAAGAAATATACACCTTAACCTCGGGAACTGCTCCTCAAAGGACCCAGCCTGCAAACACATCATACAGAATGTTAGATTTCTAGCAATAAATATTTAGTACAAAACAAAAGTTTAATTTAAGTTGGCACACCTGTCTTCATCATCATCTCATTTAGGTGCTTTGAGCAGCATATGCAAGAGGTAATCCAAAAATTTGTGGATGTTTCAATTAAAAAATCTTTATTACAGTAAAGACACATTACTGGGAATGATAAGATAAATGTGTTCAATGTAAGTATTTTGGCAGGGATTCATGGCAATATGTCTTTTGATGTAATAAGATTTTAAATTTAAAAACTATCCATATTTTGATCACCCCTCATCAATTTAAAGTGAATTAAATATAGCAGGCAAGTTTCTGAAAGAAGTATTATACTGTAAAATTGTATCCTTGACCTAAAATCTGATATATAAAGTTTTAGAAAAATAGCCATAAAGAAAGCATATATTTTGCTATAACCAATATAATTTCTCAAAAATGTTGAATGTAACATTTTTAAAAACTATTAATGAATTACTTTTTAGAAAACATATTTCATTTGATTCATGGAAAAGACTGCTCAGAGTACTTTGCACCATGTCTGTGAGGCCTTCAAGAGTTAAAGGAGCCCTGGGAGAAAGAACAGTGTGGTTTCCTGAATAAATAAAGGCTAGAAGCAGGAGCAGGCTAGAGTACAATACTATTTATTTATTTATTTGTCAAGTAAATGTTTACAAAATGTCTATTAAATAGGTGATATTGTGCTAATACCAGTGGTAAGAAAAGAAAATTATCAAGAGTTTTTTATGCCTACAGTCAACTGCCTTTATGATATGTGGGGTGTATAATCACACAAATACATATAATATTCCAACTGTGTTAAATGTTAGGAAACGATATATGCTTATTGAGCAATTTTCTAATGGGAATGTACCTAACCATGGTGGATCACAGAAATGAACATTTAGTAAAGATTCAAAAGATGAGTAGGAGCTAGCTAGTGGCTCCACTGCGAGAATGAGGAACAATTCCTGAAAATGGAATAATATTTGCTAAGGAGGAGACATAAAAGAAGTAAAGAAAGTCAATGTTTGAAGCTCAGAAATCAAAGGGGAATGATGGAAGTGAAGGAAGAATATTTTTTTTTTGTCTTTTTCATTTTTATCGGGACCAAGGATCGAACTCACGACTACCTGCTTTCAAGGCAGGCGCTTATGCCGCTGAGCTAAATCCCCAGCCCATGGAAGAATATTTTTCAAATATTATCCTAACTGTTGTTCATCTAGATCAAAGAAAATATAAGAGCTTTAATGATAAGTAGCAGTACATATACACTTTAAAACCCAATTGACTAATGAAAAGTTAATCTTACTATACGGCTAGATATATAAAATCATCTTAATTAAAAGCTATTTTTGAATATGAATTATTCCTGAAGATTTACAGTATAATTTAAAAACAAAATCTTGTGTTTCAATGTTAACCCAAAAATGATACATGCACAATAATTATTAGTAGATAAATGTATCAGTTTCTTAGTTACTTTTGTCTTTAATCTTACAAGAGTATCATTTAATGTTGTTATAGCTTTATTATTTCAGTATTTTATAAAATTGCTCTCAAGGTTGTATTTTATAACTAATGGATTTGAAATGATTATTGCTTTTGTCTGATTTATATTTTCTTGGATTTTGTATTTTACATGTGCTTTGTAAGTTTTGATATTTCATATCTGTATTATCTTTTATTTTCTTCATTCAAACTCTCATATTAGAATTTTATAATTTCCTCTGTGATTTCTTTTCATTTGACTCATGGTTTCCTTAGTGTTATGGTTTGTGTCTGAATATCCCTCTGAAACCTTACTCAGTTCTGGGAAGGGCTTCTAGAGTTTGTGACTGATTCATGAGTCTAATGCGGGGATTATGGATGTGAGTGCTGCTCCCGAGTAGATGAGGCTTGCATACAGTGTAACGACGGAGTTTCTTTTGTGTTCCTCCCCTTTTTGGTCTTATTACTTTTGCTGTTTTCTGCCACCATGAACTTTTGAACCTCAGTCATTCCACTCTGCTTTGTAGCTAAATAAACCTTTCTATCCTTCATTTTGGGTGTCAGATGTTTTCTCTTAACAAGAATACAAAAGTAGCTAAGACGCTGAATACAAATAGTAGTTGGTTCTCTTTCCTTCCAACCTAGAGACACAGGTATTGAGGAAGTCAGGTAACAGAAGAGGGGCAGAGAGGATGAATCAGTGCGTGAAGGAGGTGGCTAGGGAGCCTGTGGGAGTCAATGATTTTTCCTAAACAAATATATAAACTGTGCAAGTAAGTAAATATAATGGGAATAATGAGAGCACTACTATGTTTAAAACTATTAATAAACATAGTAATTAAGAGGATTACAGAATTCCCCAGAAAGAGTAGATTAAAACTGGAAAAGTTGGTATAAACACATTTTTAAAATATGAATAGATAGGAAGGGACAGGCATGCGTAAGTGTGTATGTTTGAGTACATGGACAAATGAAGAGATGCCCAAGTAAATGTGAGTACGTCTAGCACCCAGAATTTGATTTCTAAGCGCTATTTGAGAGCAAGACTCCTTTAAAAAATATGTAACTTCATATGCAGGAAAGGAAAGGTAGATGACCTTGCAACCTCTTTCTATGCACCAAAGCATTGGAACAGTCAAATAAAACAGGATGAATGAAAGGACACAGTAATCAACCTGCAGGGACAAATTAAGAAAATCTGAGTGACAAAATAAATAATTTTTCTATGGAATTAATCTTTATTGACTTAAATAAGAATCTGCATTGATTGGAATGAGTAACTATGTACAAAAGGAAAAGATAAAGCCTCTTACTTGTAATCTAATGACAGGAATTAAATATAGAAAGCAAGCTGGACATGACAGTAGTCATCACTTGATAACCACTGTAGGGTCAGTTGACTTGCTCCAGAAGATACTAGGTTCATTCTTTGACAAATAGGTAGAAATTAGAAGAGAATAGATAAGAATTTGCCCATGATGTAAAAGAACAATGCATTTCGTTCTCCATCCTGCTCAGGATCTCACCTGCAGGAACACGTTTGGCAAGACTTGAATGGATTTAGCTCTCACTAGAGCCCTGCTCTTCTTTTTCATACTGTATCTAAGGCTACTAAGCATGGAATCTGTGGGGGAAAATATCTGGACTAGTTTAGGTTTATTTCATTGACCCTTACATAGTTTCTGTCTTCTCCACATATAACCTTCAATGGTCAAAGCAGAAGATACAAAATTTCTTATAAACTAATCTTAGAAGGACAAAATGTTAACTCCATGACATTTGTAAGTCACATTTGTAAGTTAACCCAAATTCAGGATTCAGAAAACAAATTTTTACCTCACAGTAAGTAGAGTAGAGGATAATTCAGTCATTTATAATATAACACACTACTTAATCCAAGTATATTTACTTTGATGTCTTAAGAGCTCACTTACATAAATTTTAAGCAATGTTCTGCTTCACCTAAGTTTGTATTCCTATTATCATTCACGTGAAGAAGTTATCTTCAGTGTTGAATTTTTCAGTAAAATTGTTATATTGCTGTTTCATTTTTATAAAGCTTTCACTATTTTACTTCAAAAACAGAATTTAGATAAAAAATCAAATTGTAATAAATGTTTCCAATAATCTTCTTGAAGTATGATCTCATTGCATTGACTTTGAAGATCTATTAATGATGCCAGGATATTTGACTCTTTTTTAAAATTTTATTCACAGGGCAATTTGAAATTTAAAATGAATGAAATTAAATGTAAAAACAATCATTTGTTCTAAACTCATACTTTAAAATATAAATATAACTTCTCAAAATACAGATATGAAGGATTCTGTTTGGGTTCAGTTATTTTAAGATAACAACTAGGGTTTCATTTTGATATTGATCATTTTATCAGATTTTAGAGTTTTCATTTTATCTGTGATATGGTATTACAGATGGAAAAAAGTGACAAAGAATTTTATGCAGTTACACAGTCTTTAGAAACTTCTAAGGAATATTAACGCCATGCTTAGTCTTTCATTAAATGTACAGTTTTATTGCTGATGAAAGTTATTTACCAGTAATAAAATAAGTATAGACATAAGACAATGGACAAATAAATAAAATGTAACTGTGGAGAAAAGATTACTCTTCTAACCTCTAGGCAGGAATGCTCAGCTTTCCCAGTGTTCGAAATATTTGTAGTTTGTTGTCCCATGTTGATTGCGCCAATTGGCATTTGGAGGCTCACACTTCTCCTACACCTAGATGTATAATTTCAAACAGATAATCCTCATGCTTTTCCAGTGAAGGAGGGATGTTATATTAAGATGAAAAAAGAGATGGGGTTTATCTGAGTATATTGCATATTTTGTCTACTTCCCACACATTCCACACATCATGAAGTGGATATTGTAGTCAATGAATATTCATTTTCCCTTCCTTTTTAAAAAATGTATACATCAATACTGCCTTTTTATTATAAGTGAAAGAATCATGAAAAAATTTAACCTAGACACAATGTCAGAATAATAGACACTCTAGGAAAACCGTGACATATGATCACCGTAAAAGAATAAAACATGCAGTCCACTGTTACATTTTGAAAGAGCTGCCATTGTGCATTACAGTGGGCTGGAGCCATAAAAGATGGCACTAAGAAGCCCCAGAGGAAGCTATCACACTATCCTGGGTGACATGTGAACTAGGCTAGTAGTAACGAGAATAGCAAAACTTAAGGGATTTCTGTAGATATTCAAGAAATAAATCTAATAGAGTTCATTCTATATTACCTTATGGGAGATGAGAAAAAGTTACAACAACAACATCCATATATATGAATTTCTAACTGGATGGCTGATTGTTTCAGCCTCTGTCAAAGAAAGAAAAGACATGAGAACTTGGTTTTAGATTTTAGAAAAGCAGTATAGAACTGATTTTTGGAATGAGATGGTTTTACTCATTTAATAAGTGAACCAGACGTGGCATATGAATTAGGAGTAAATGGAATGAATGAAAATGTTCTTAGGTTACAAAATGAAAATATAAAGTTCAATTTGATGGATTACACATTTTTTTAGTTGAAGAGGAGACAAAAGCTGTATTCAAAACAATAATTGAAGGACTTGAGACTAACAATAATAATTTCTGTTACCTAAAGACAAACACACCAAGTTCGTGGAAAACACTGAGACTGTGGGACATTGAGCTGATGGAGGATGTTAAGAGGTCAGTGGGAAAGGCTGTGTGACTTTCCTTTACTATGATATCGTCATACAGTGAACCAAGGTATACGAAGATCAACTATTGCAAAAATCAAGCATTGTGTGTTTTAATTATCATAAAAGGAGTAAATCTCCAGTTCTTTGTATACTTTATTATCTTAATTTCCTATGCTTTCTGAAACAATAACAGTTTTGTTGATTAATATTTTGACAACACTTTGATATAATTTGTTATACTGAGTTTAAAATTACTGCTAGTCGCACAGCCACTAATTTACATTGGCATTTTTTCTTATTATTCTAAACTAGCCTCACTTACTGTCAAATCAAATGGAAAACTCGGGGACCTAAAGATATGGTCAAATATATTCATGTCACCAGTTTGTGTAATCTTTTTTTCCTAACCCTTGCATTGCAGAAAAGAGCAGGTACAGAGACTATTTGCTGAATCTCAAGGTCTACTTGTTTCATGAGTGAAGAAAATGTGATTGCTGCTTAGAACCAGACATTGAAGTATGTTGCGTGCATTACTAAATGTGAATTTGGGGTTCATATTGCTGTAGTGTGAGTCTCAAGTGTCCTCTAAAAGTCTATTTGTTAAAGGCTTGATCTCTGGGTTGGGGTTATTGAATGGTGGACCCTTGAAAAGTTGGGATGTAAGATGAAAGAAGTCTTTAGGTTGTTGAGGGCATGTCCTTAGAGGGGACTTCCAGATTCAGGCCACTTCTTGGCTTTCTGTTTTTTTCTTGGTGGTGGGGTGTGCAGTTTAGCTCTGCCACACACTCTTGCTATGGACCTAAAGCAAGAAGGCCAGCCTGTTATGAACTGGAACCCCTGAAACACTGAGGGAGAAAAACCTTTCCCTTTGCATCAGGTCGTTATTTCAGGTATGTGTTATAGTAACGCAAACTTGACTATCTCAAATATCTATCCAGGAAAAATTTATGGAAAATAGTTCCAACACATATAGAGTCATGCATGTTATTTTTACAGAAGGGTGGTATTTTCTTCATTTTTTCTTTACTTAGAGACTTTTTCTTTCATTTAAAATAGAAAGTATGAAGTTTGTAGTAGCATGTATAAAATTTACATGTTTGCAAAAGAACCTTTTTTAACTTAAGAGAAAACACTGACCCAATTCTAGTCACATATCATTAGGTACTAAAGCAAATTTTGCAAAAACCTAAACTAATCTTTGTCCAACTTCAAACAGAAGCAGCTGGGCAGTAAGGCTTCCCGTCAGTCAACGTCATTTAGCTCAGAGTCCTTAAAGATTTCCATCTGACCTCCTTTGACCTCTCCGTTGGTCTGACCAGAACCCACAAGATGCTTTTTTCTTGCGTGTTGTATCTACACTGTCAGCCTTTTCTCAAACCAATGTGGCCAAATCAAAGGCGTTTACGGAGCTCTTCCTAGACTACTGGAAGTGATGGGAAAAAAATAATTGGCAACTTTGTTTACAGAAGACCAGGATACAGATGTTTTGAGTTATCTTTGTCATATGCATTGGAGTTTCATTTTTAATTTATAGTTCTAGCTCTCTATTTTTGCTTTCTGCTTTAGTTCACATTATTATATTTATTCAAGAATTTATACACATATTTATATATTTTTATTGTTAAATTTAAAGAATCACTCATAGAAGCAAGTAAATGAAAGTTCAGCATGCTAGAAATAAAATGGAATAAATATGTACTTCAAGTCTACTAGCATCATTTATTTTAAAACTCTATGAATATAAAATAATTGGCAGAATTTTTATTTGATAGGAAATTATATTTTGCTATTCTCTTTTTTTGTTTTATGGCCTGGCTCTATAAATAAAGGACATTTATTTAAAAAGCCTATGGTTTATGAAGATTTTTCAGCAGAAGCATTCAAAGATTACCACGTATAAATAGATGTGACACAGTACCCATTTGCAGTGTGTGGGTGGCTTTGGGGAGGGGGCAGAGGGTGGGTGTGCACATGGGTCTGATAGCTGCGGAAGATGGGAAAACGTGACTCAGGCTTTAAACTGAAAACAAATAATCATGGACCTCAGTTTGTAGAGTGCTATGTTCTGCCACAATGAAAATCTGTCACAACCAGGAAAACTAAGTAATTGCCTTAACCTGCTGAAGATCCCTCTTACTACTTAATCTATTTAAAACATGAAGTTCCATTTCCACCCACCTCAACCTACTTCCAGGTGCCAATTCCACAAATACCATACTGCTGGAAGGCCTCTGACTGTGCTTATTACACAGCTAGAGGACAATACTGAAATGCATTTCAGAGGACAAATCTGTCATTTAATATGTTACATTTATTTTTCTAAGGAGAGCCCTAACCCATGATTCATTGTGAAATGTGACATTAATTTTGTCACTGACAATTGAATATATCCCATATTATTTCTGGTGATAATAAGACTTAATCTTAATGAATAGTAGTGATTTACCTCTTTCAATTTTTCTTTTTTTGAAAACAACATAATTCTTTCTTCTTTTTAATATTTAACTGGACATAACCTTTGTAAATAGATCTCAATAGTAGAGAAAGGCAAAAAACTTCTTCATTGATGGCAATTTCCCATGAAACTTGAATATTAAATACCATTTTTTACATTCTCATATAAATATATGACTGCAGTCACAGTGACAATGCAACGGTCTTAAACTTTAATTATCATCACAATTGCCCAACTTGTGAGTACTGTAGATATATGTTCTTCATTATTATCTAAAGATCTTAGATATTTCTCCGAAAAATGGAATTTTATATTTCAGAATGAAAACACTATATTTCAGAAACATGAAAACTTGGAACATATTACAATATTTGTGAACTACCCTAATATACTCATTTTACAAAATATTTGTGTGCTCCACAGCATAAAATCAGCTTAAAAGTTTAATATTTTCTTCAATAACTAAACAAATTAGGGGAGGAAAAAATGAAACAAGTAAAATACACTGCTATGCTACAAAATTGCCATCATAATCGTGCAGGAAGGAATATCCCTTAGTGGCCATCCCAGTAAATTACCTGAAATTTGACGTTTAATGTGACCTCTTCGTCTGATGTCAGACAAATCATGAGTCAGGTGTAGAAAACAATCCTTAGCAGGATTCCTTCACTAATGTCCTTCAGTTCAGTAAATATTTACCAAGGAGAAAAAAGACTGAAGGCATCTTAAACATCGGTTTCTCTGTCAGTTGTCAAACCCCATCCTTCAACAAGCTTGGTGACATTTACCTTTCTTATTTCACATCCTCTTTGGGGTGAATGACTTTAACAGTTCCCTGCTGTTGTCAAAGATTCCCCTCAGCCTGTTTTACCAAGGGAGTGAAACTGTTTACACTAAAGCCTTAGAACATGGTTACTCAGCTAGGCTGTCTTGAGGGGTTCTCCGTTTTTAAGTAACAATTGAACAATGACCCATAAGGCCCTAAAATCTAGCTACCTATTTTGTCTACGAGCTTAAATCTTCATATTTTCCCTCTTAAACACTCTAACTCTATGTAATTGCCTCTCATCTTTTCTTCCTGTATTCCTGATATGCTCCTGACTCAGGCTTTGGCGGGAAGCCCTCTAGTCCTAATTATTTTGTAGGAGTCTTAGTTCATAGTTGGTTGGTTCCAGGGCAGGGAGCATGACAGAAGGTCATCGCAAAGCATGCAGGAGGTAGCAAGGCAGTGAAGTAGCAAAGAAATAGCAGCCAAAGTCAAGGTCAGAATCACTCTGTCTTTTATTTTCCCTTCAGGCAAGCTGCCCTTATAGTGGGTAGTACTCATATACATGGACACCCTTAAATCTACCATTATGTCATGAATCAATACCAGCATGGCACACATGATCTCAGTGTCACACACCCTGGATCCATCCACCTATCACCAACCCCACATGGCTTTAGAGGAATATCTACACACAAGCCATAGCATTTTGCTCTTAGCCCCCAAAGGCTCGTGAGCATCCCTTTATGCATAAATGATTTAGCCCAAAAGTTGCCAAAATCTTAACAGCTTCTTTACATCTGTCTTTAGCTTTGACCTTTTGGAAAGCCTCCCTTTCTTTTTTTCTTTATACTTTTTGGTCAGGGAAAGTTTTGTACATCTTTCAAATCCAGGAGAAATAAATATTTCTCCATTCACACAGTCCATGGAAGAAGTTGCTAGGAGGAAGGTGGTTGGTGGACTATTTTTCTACCTGGGATGTTTCAGTTTCCATTTTATCTGTGGAACTCTCCCCTTGCTGTCCAAGTGTGGCCTGCAGATGCTTTTTCTGTTGTAGTTAAACACCACAGAATATCTTATTTTGCTTTTATTCATATGTTAAGGAGTTAATAAATGGGAGAAAAGAATATGGAAATGAGTATCAGTCAAAACATTTAAAATATTTAGTATTAGGTTCTTTGCAGAAAATAATTTTAAAATATTGTTTCAGAGACAAAGCACTCAATAGTACGTGAGATCATCTGAAAGCCTTAATGTCACCCCACTTCTACTTTTACTTTCTTAAATCATTTAAACTTTTTTTTTTTTTTATCTCTGCCTTGTGGGCTATTCAAAAAGAGATGAGTTAGTGGGCTTGGTGGTGACAAATGTAATGGATTTTTTTAATGGTCAAATATGAAGTCTATCAGCCTAACAATTTTGTTCTACGTTTAAAAAGATAAGGCTGTGTGTGAAGGGGAAGAGGGAAAAAATATGTGTGTTTATTCCCTGGAGTCTTTCTGTTGTTCTCACTGGCATGGTACTTAGTAATAGCCTGATATCCATTGAGTTCTAAGGAAGACAGATTCCACAGTCTTAGGAAGGTGTTGGTGATCATTTGTAATGGCGTTGAATTTCTGCTTTAGTGTCCTGCAGAGGTACCTATGGGGAAAATAATTATTGTACAAGCCAGGACATTGAGCTCTGGTACAAAGGGGGTCCTTCTCCTATTTGTCCTGATACAGCTTAAGGCATAAAACACCTGTCATCTGAAATGTATAACCTCTACTGTGGTCTCTGCATGAGGGCCAGCAGCATTCACTGTAAATTGTAACATTTCCTTACATGTATGGCCAGGATAGTAAAAATAACTACCTTGTGCTAACAGAATTTATTTACTTCGTGTTGAATTTCAGGCATACTATCACACTGTGAAGGTATAAAATTGTGGTGAACTGAATGAGGGACTGTCTTTGTTTTGAAGACAGGAACAATAAAATTTTCCTGAGTGTTAGCGAAATAAATAATTGGGTGAAAAAAAGGGCATGGAAACTGTGCTTGCCAAAGTAGAAAATGGAATAAGGTGGAAGTTTCTTTTGTTTTTTTGCAAGTTAAGCAAATATCAGGTGGTGTTTAATTTAATAATGGTGACATTGGAAAAGAACTGTCAAAGTAATGATAGATCAGCTTCTGTGAGTCTTTGTTTCCATTTCATTGTATTTCATAAGATGTAGGAATACCAGGATTTATAATGTAGGTAAATCAGGGCCAGTATGTTTTTGATTCTAGCCAACATACATTTTATGGTTCTATTATGTGACAGGCATGTTGCTCAGGGATCTATATATAAAACTTACTATGTTATGCTTCTTAAATTTAAATTATAGCATGTTTGAGAAGATGTTACCCCTAAAGGGTATTGTGATATAGTTGATCATCACTGCAAATAAATAATCACAAAAGAAGGTATCCGAGGAGGCATGTACTTGGTATTCAGACGTATCGGTTCAAATGTACAATTTGCTATGATGACTTTGGATGAAGTATGATCAACCTTCACTGTTGTTTATTTTTTTTTAAATTTTTAAATTTTTTTTGGTACCAGGGCTTGAACTTATGATCTTGCACTTGCCAGACAGGTGTTTGTGCTGCTGAGCTACATGCCCAACCCATTGTTGCATATTTTTATGTACAGTATTGTGTTAGAAAGTATAACTATATGCAATGTGTGGCAGAAAAATAAATTCTGTGCTCAAAAATTTTTAAAAAGTATATTATGATAGAAGACAAGTGACATTAAACTTTGCCAAATATTTCCCCTAACTGCAAACTCACTAATCTCATTATTCTTGACATTTTCTGAAGTTATTCTGGAAGTCTTCTCTTAGGAATGCCTGTAGTTTTGCTGGCCTGGCTGCCTGGAGATCCTCAATCAACTAAACATGTTGAATTTCCATGATCATTCTGACTTTGGAGAATAACTAGAAGTATCATGGTGCCAGACCTGATAAGTAAGCTGGATGAGGGTACATTGTACTGCTTTTATGAGCCTTTCTGTTAGATGTCACTCAGCCACTGCATTTGCCTTATATTTTCATTATGCATCATCGTTAACCAGTCATGAAAAAAGACTTCCAGAGCTGCTTCAGAAAGTAGCAAGAATGATGGGATGTTTGCTCAGCGTAAGGGGGAACATTATGAAAGGAATTACTGGCAAAGTCTCTTTTACACCATTTACATAAATAATTTTTTTATTTGGGCACATATGTTTTTCATCAGCTATTGTATTAAATAGATAGATAGATAGATAGATAGATAGATATTGCCCTTGTAAGACATTTAGTTTAGAGAATGTTTTTATTCTGTAATCTTACAGCTGAATAAATCTAAAATATTGTAATATACCTAAGTGAAAATTAAATATATTTAGTAATATTTTCATAATAAATATAAATATTTTCCTTTAATATTACCCTATATTTTTATAGATACTTTATAAATTTTGAAAGTAGCTTCTTTTTGGAACTACATATATTTATCAATTTGCTGTTCCTAAAAAGTAGATCTTCATAATCAGTAAGCACCCAATATTTGTGAATGAAAGATCATTTGATAATTTAGATTTTTATTTTAGCAGTATGATCTCATTAGATGCAACAAAGCCACATATTATTTAAAGTAATATAGGATATACATTTTTTCTTAAATAATCATTATTAGAGTGTTTTTTCCTCTATGCCTTTGATTACTAGGCATGAAAATTCTTAGGATGATCAGATATTTGTAAAGATTTAACATCTGCAAAATAACTTACAACCAATTATTGGCCATTCATAGTGAAGTAATTAGCTGTCTGAAAATATATGTTTGTGTATCTAGTCATTAATATCACCACAAATATGTATCTTTTTCTTATTTGCAATGTCAAGGGGTCCTTGTAATATATATCATATCATAAAATTTTAAAATTTACATCACATATGTATTTTATTATATAATATTAGAGTGCTTGGAAATGAATTCATTATGCAAACCCACATAATTTGAATTACAGAAATCTTCCAGGAACACATACAAAGGTTTCCTCCCAGCTGTGTGCTTCACTGTGGCAAATTAGATGTAAGACTGTATCTCAAATCTATCAGTAAACTCAAAAGAGAGATATGAGGTAAACTCAAGTATAAAAATAAAAATTTAAAGCACAATTTATAGCGTCATTGAGACAACTAGATGCCTAAAACACCTAATGAGATTAATTCTGTGTTCCCTGTTATATATTTTCTTGGGCATAAGCTGTAGTAAGCCTTCAGTGTAGCCTCCCAGTACATCAGAAATCTGTAAATCTAGACCAATATTCCCTTCCCTATATCTCATTACCTTCTTCAATTGAGTGAGATTGCAGGGTTTCTCAGGATCTAAGTTCTGAGGATGAGAAGAAGGATCCTCGAATATTTGTTTAGAAAAGAAAAAGGAGTTTTGTGTAGCTCAGCTTTTGAAAACCAATGCATATAAATCTATTTAATCTCAAGGACTGTTGGTGTCATGATAGCTTCTTACATAAAGGTTGAAATATCAGGGGACCTGCAGCATCTCTATTATCCTCTGTGCCTACCAGTCAGAGTGAGATAAATGAGCAAGGAAATAGACTGGAGGAAAATATAAACATTCCTTTCCACCATGAAAAGTGTAGTATAATGCAAAACCACAATTAATATATTATGAGAAATCATGTTCTTGATAGAGGAGAAAATTGGGGAAAACAAATGGACCAAGAGGAAGGTTCTCACTGAAATATTCTGAGGACTGTCAGTTGTCATAGGAAGCAAATTCCAGAGACTCTTATTGAATCAGAAAGCATCTTTCCCAGTTTCAGATGTGAAGCTATCATGTGATGATGTGATACAGACTACTGGAAAAGGAGAAGAAAGGATGCCGTATTTACACATGAGAAGGTACCTTTTTAGGTTGCAATGTAATAGGAGATTTTCAGGAGAAAGTCAGGCTAGAGATTAGCAAAAAGCGCCAGGAGTGAGCAGAGGACAAGCACATAGACAGATGAGAGACATCCTACTCAGGACACAGTGGGATGTTTTCAACATGTTCACTTCACATAGGGCTGCACCTTTTGTGATGTGGGGTGTTTTCAACACATTGATTTCACATAGGGCTGTTCTTTGTGATGAAGAAGAAAAAGCAGGAAAAATGAGAAAAGAAGTTTACTTAAAGAGAGAAAAAAAGGAAAGGTAAATAAAATAAAAGCAAACACAGAAATGCTAATAAGTTACATGAATCCTCTAAAGAATGAATGATATACTGAATGCATTACAATAGAACTTATCATTTTAAAGACAGCATTAATTTGAATTTTTAAAAGAATTCAGCATGGGCCATGACCTATGACCTTCAAGTTGATAGCAAGGGCCTGAATTCAGTTGCAGGGCCTAAATGTGCTTGAGTTGATTTCCAGCATGTGTGTGTGGGGGAAAGCTTTGGAATGTCACTTCCAGCTGGTAAGACCACACCCAGCATTCCAAATCACCAAAGAACCCAAAGGAGGTCTCCTATACACCTACCTGGGCCATGCCCAGAGACCTCCAAACAACTGACAGTTGCCTACAGTATGCCCCGGGAGCTAAAAGTGGGTCAGGTGATTCCCTGTGCATAGGGGAAGCTTTAGAACATTGCTTGAAACCTGGAAATATAGGGAAATGACAAAACAAAAGAACAAAATGCAGTCTCAAACTTCCAGCCCAACCCAAGCAAGCCTAGGACACATGGACATAGAAGAAAATGTAAGCCATGCACCTGATATTCCTGAAATGATAACAACTGAAGTAAAGAAACAACTCTGGGAAGCTATAAAAGAAGTTAGAACAGAAATAGTCTCCCAGAAATAATAAATGTAATGAAAGAAATGCCGAACGCATCTAAAGAAGACATAGTTAAAAAATTAGAGGAACAATGCAAAACATGGAAAGCCTGAATGAACAATATAAGAAACAAACACAATGCATGAAGCAGATTCAAAGAGATATACAGGAAATCAAAAATTCCATCCAATGTTGGCAAAACCACCTCAACAAAAGTGAAAATAGAATTTTAGACCATAAAGACAAGATTGCAGCTAGTGAGCAGGAAAGGAAAGATCTTTTAAACATAACAAGGAATTAGGAAATAACAATTCAACAACTGCAGGATGATGCAAAGAAAAACAACACAAGATTGATAGGTATAAATGAAAAACAAGGTTACAACACACATGATATTAAGTAACTATTTACAGAAGTAATAGCTGAAAATTTCCCAAACATGAGAATGGAAACTGACATACAGTTCATTGAAGCATGTAGACCGCCAAATAATCATAACCAAAATAAAACTACACTCAGACATACAATAATCAATATTCCAGAAATCCAACATAAGAAGAAAATATTAAAAACTGCTAGAGAGAAGAGATAGATAACCTATAAAGAAAAGCCTATCAGAACCACAGCAAACTTCTCAACACAAACAATGAAATCAAGAAGAGCATGAGTGAAGTATTTCAGATCCTGAAGGAAAATGACTTCCAAACCAGACTGATGTTCTCTGAAAAAGTGTCCTTCAAAATGGATGGAGAAATAAGATACTTCCATGACAAAGAGCAGCTGAAGAACTTCATGACCACCAAACCAACCCTGCAAAAAATGCAGAAAGACATTCTAGATAGACAGGAAATAACTACCAAGCAAGGCAAGCAATTAAACAGAGTGGAAAGATAAAGAATCAACAGCAGAAAGATAACATGTCAAAAGTAAACCAATATATATCAGTTATAACCATTAATGTAAATAGCCTCAATTCACCAATTAAAAGAAACAAACTGGCAGAATGGATCAAGAAACAACATCCAACCATATGCTGTATACAAAAAACCCATCTAACTCAAAGGAAACTCATAGACTGAAAGTTAAGGGATGGAAAACAATACTCCATAAAACAGGATCCCCCTAAAAAGCAGGGATAGCTATTCTGTTTGCAGACAATATGAACTTCAAACCAAGAATGATATCAAGAGATAAAGAAGGTAGCACTACATGTTAGTTAGTGCAAAACTTCAAAAGGAAGAGATAACAATCTTAAATATATATGCACCAAATTCAGGAGCACTCAGCTCCCAATTGAAATTATCCCATGCATGTTGCTGGATCATAGAACCACAAAACTAGAAATTAATAACAAATATTAACAGAAATGAAAAATCAAATAAGTAATAACAAAATTATAACAGAGGACCTTAACATGCCATTGATACAGAGGGACAGATCAACTAGACAGAAAATCAGGAAAGAAATAACAGAATTGAATCACATCTGTGAACAAATGGACTTGGTGGATGTATACAGAGTGTTGCACTCCAAAACACCAGAATATACATTCTTCTCAGCAACACATGAAACATTCTCTAAAACAGATTGTATACAAGCCAACAGAACATGCTTAAGTAAATGCAAATTATCCCATGCATGTTATTGGATCATAGCATCATGAAACTAGAAATTAATAACAAAAGAAACTGTAAAAGCCCCACAAACACATGGAAATTGAATAATACAATACTGAGCAATCAGTGGGTCACAAAGAGAATTTAAAAAGAAATTAAACAATATCTACAAACAAATGAAAGTACAAATACATCTTACTGGAACCTGTGGGATGCAATGAGAGCAGTACTCAGAAGAAAATTTATTGGGGTGAATTCCCACATCAGGAAAACAGAATAAACACAAATAAACAACCTAATGCTACACCTCAAAAATTTAGAAAAAGAAGAGCAAGTCAAGCCCAAAGCCAAAGGAAGGGAGAAATTACATAGGCCAGAGCAGAGATCAATGCAATAAAGACTAAGAAAACAATACAAATAATCAATGAATCAAATAGTTGGTTCTTTGAAAGAATAAATAAAATTGATAAGCCCTTAGCCAACCTTATTAAATAAAGGAAGAAAACCCTCAAATTCATGCAATAAAGAATGAAAAGGGTAAAATCACTAAAGACCCTGTGAAAATACAGAAGATCATCAATAACTATTTTGAAAACCTCTACTTGCATAGAGTTGATAGCATGGAGGAAATGGCACATATGGATTACCTAAGAACCTAGAAACATATGAATTACCAAAGCTGGGTCAAGAAAATGTGAAACCGTTGAATAACCCAATTTCAATTAATGAAATTGAAAATGTAATAAAATCTTGACCAACACAAAAAAGCCCAGTTCTAGACGGATTCACTGTGAAATTCTACAAGAAATTCAAAGAACATTTAATGCTGACACTCCTCAAACTCTTGAAAGAAACAATAAGGGAAGCAATTCTCCATAACTCATTCCTGGAAGCAAATATTACTCTAATACCGAAACCTGAGATAGACCCAGCCAAAATAGAGAACTACAGGCCAATCTCTCTAATGGACATAGGTGCTAAAATTCTCAATAAAATATTGCAAATGGAATGCAGCAAATCATCAAGGAATTATACACCATGACCAAGTGTGATTCATCCCAGGAATGCAGGGATAGTTCAATATATGCAAATCAATAAATGTAATCAACCATATCAATAGAGCCAAACATAAGAATCACATGACCATCTCTATAGATGCAGAAAAAGCTTTTGATAAGGTCCAACAATTATTCATGATAAGAACCTTATAGAAAATTGGAATAGATGATCTTTACCTCAATATGATAAAAGCCATCTATGACAAACCAACAGCAAGCATCATACTAAATGTCCAAAAACTGAAAGCCTTTACCCCAAAATCAGGAATAATACAAGGATATCCATTATTATCACTCCTATACAATATAGTGCTGAAAGTACTATCCAGAGCAACTAGAAAAGAGAGAAAAATAAAAGGAGTAAGAAGGAAAAGAAGTTAAATTATCATCATTCGCAGTTGACATGATACTGTCCATAGAAGACCCCCAAAACTCCTATGTATAATAAATAAATTCAGTAATGTAGCTGGATACGAAGTAAACGCTCAAAAATTGATAGCATTCCTATCCACTAACAACAAAATCACTGAGAGAGAAATAAAGAGAAGCCTCACAATATAGAGAGAAGCCTTCGCAATAGCATCCCAGAAAAATGCAATACTTAGGAATAAATCTAACAAAAGAAGTAAATGATCTATTCAGGGATTTTTTTTATTTTAAAGAGAATAAAATTAAACAGAACAAAACAGATCACAAGGAAACAATATTAAGAAACACAGATTTCAAAGCAAGACCACTGGAGATCTTTACTGTCTATCCTATTGTCTCTTGATTTGTTCCAAATAGTTGTCCACATATTCACACGCAGTGAATACACACTGAACATTATAGTACAAAACTAATCAGAATAGGATGATGAAGGCTTTTTAGGTCTTCAAGACCAGACATTAGGGAAGTCAACAATGGCTGCCATAATGTCTCTCATTCTCTTCAAAGTAGTTGTCTATATCTTTACATATAATGAAATTAAACATGAGACTAGACTAATATCACTCTGAACAGTGAATAATAGTATTGCTAGATTTTATATCAAAATGCTACATAATTAGCACTGAGTATCTTAATGTCTCTTCTTCTTCAGAGTATCTGCTCATTACATTGTGCATTATATAATTCATTCCCGTAAACTGTCTAGAAATTCTCCACATGTGTGAATCTCTATATGTATACCTATCCTTTCTGTGCTATAGGGAAAAGCAGATCAAAACAAGACAGCAAAACAAATTCTTAGAAAAACATGAAATTAAAAACACATATAGAACCACAGTAGGTACAGTAAATCTACAGTAGTTACTAATGCTGTCTCTTGTTATTTTCAATAGAATTGTCTACATCATCAGACACAATATTATTAAATGTAGCATTATAAATCAATGTTAATAAAATTGGAGATATTCTATGACTTCAAAAGCAGTTAATAATCAAATTGAAATGGGAATCTTAGTACATCTTGTCATCTTCAGAGTAGTTGCCTCTACTTAGACTTGATACTATCAAGCATGCCAAATTCGAACAAAATCAGTCAAGATAAAACAGCAGTCTAACAAACCAGATTCAAATAAGATCAGTCATAGTAAGACAATGTAAGTAATACAGGGCTTTAGTTTAAGTTAATAGGGAATTAAGGATATTTAACATAGTATATCCTTCTATTTTGGGGATAGCTGTCTGTGACCTCAAATCTAGTATGAGTAGACAGACTGGAACAAAATAAAATCAAACTAAACAGAGCAATAAGACTAATGTGGCTTTTAAATCTTGATAAATTAACAATGTCCTCTGCCTTTCTTTTTTAGACAATGTCTCCCTTTTCCCTTTATCAGGGTGCTTTGTATATTTTGGGTCCCACTAAATCCTTTAGTTTTTAGAGTTGAGGGGTAACCCGTTATCTGTCTAAGTGGTGCTTGCTGAACCTTTTTACCCCTGAGCTTGATCTTGAGCTGTATTCCTTTACTTACCATACCTCAAGGTTTTCCTTCCATACAGCTGAGTAGTTCTCCACTGCACCAAAGTGTCATGACTTTCCAACCTATCTGCAGCTGCTGGACAAGTTGTCCCTATTTCTCTCTGGTTCCTTGCCACATAGATTATCATTTTTTCATCTTTGACTTTCAGTTTATTAACCCTCTTTCAGTTTGAGTATATTTACAATTCAGAGCATCTCAATGGATCATATCTCCTGATCTACTCTGCCCGTTTCTTTTTGTTAGTGTATCAAGACTATCTATATTAGAGATTATAGCCCACATTCTCTGTCTCATCTCTGCTATTCTATTTTTCTGCTTTCTATTTGTCCACTTTTCTCCTTCATTCCACTGTCTGCCCTGTTCGTTGAGGCTTCTCTACCACTGTTGCTGGAATCCTGCTATTTGTTTTCTATCTCTCTAAAGAATGTACTTCAGTATTTTTTGTAGGTTGGATTGGTGGCCAGGAACTCCCACAGTTTCTCCTTGTCTTTGAGAAACATATTGTTTGTCCATTAATTTTGAGAGGGTGTTTTTCATGGTACATCAATCTTGGTTGGAGGTTATTTTCTTTCAGGGGTTGGACTACTCCACTCCAGGCTCTTCTTTGATTGTTTGTGTTGAGAAGTCTGTCGTTATTTTGATGGATTTTCTTTTATAGGTAATCTGCTTCTTTTCTCTCACTGGTTTTAATATTCTGTTCTTGTGGTGAATTTCTGGGATCTTGATTATCATATGTCTGGGTGTAGATCTGCTTTGGTTGTAGTTGGTTGGAGTTCTGTATGCTTCATTTATCTGGATGTCATTTCTTTTCCTATGCTTGGGAAGTTCTCCTTAATTATTTCTGTGAATAGCCTTTGTAATTCATTTGTGCTTATTCCTGCTTCTTTGCTCATGTTTTTTATTCTTAATTTATAGATCCTCTTGCTGTCTTCTAGCCTTTGTATTGTTATTTCCTGGTTCCTTGTTATTGTTAAGAGGTCTTTTCTTTTATGATCACACATTGCAAATCTATCTTCAAATTTTGAAAGGTTAACTTTATTTTCTATCAAGGCATTTTGCTAGCTTTCAATGAAGTTTTTAATTTCCTGGTAATCTCTTTGGATCTGTTTCATGTATTCTACACTTTGTTTGTATTCTTCATCAAAGGTTTCTTTTCTTTTTCTGGGTTCCTCCATTCTTCCATCTGTGTCTCCTTGAGAGGGCCTTAGCATTTCTTTTATTAATCTTTTTATATCTTGCCTCACTTGGATTAGAATTTCAGTTTTGAGTTTGTCTATGAGGTCACAAAGGTGTTACTTTATATCCACTGATGTTGTGGCCAATATTGCATGATTTCTGCACTTGATCTCTTCTGTATTTACCTCTCCTGGACTTATTTTCCCAAGGTTAGCATCTGGTGGCTTTTTCTTATTTCTTTCTCTTGTCATATTTCTGGTTTCTTTCAGACAAGTGTATGATAGAGGTTTCAGGCCCTCTCCATATTGCTTATGGTTTTTCTAAAGTGTGCTGGATGGGGGCTTGTTGCCTTCTCCAGTTTATTGTTATTTGAGGTGCATGCAGGGACTGTGGGCTGGCCCCTCTTCTCTGAGCCAGTCAACTGGCGAGTGCCTTCCGCACATTAGTCTGTGCTTTGTGAATGTCACAGGATCGGGACAGTTTTGTCCCTGGCTCTTGGGTCCTGACAAAGGGCGTGACTCAGCCCAAGCAGGTCTCACCAGTCCTCTTTGGACCAGGGGTGGCTGACTGATGCCTCCATGGCTCTGGGCTCAAACCTATCTTGCCCAACTCCAATATGTCCTCCAGCTGGCCCCACCTGTCATGGCACCCAATTTCCAGCACTCACTACGAATTAATGCAGTTCTCCACTCTACGCTGTGTTGAGTCCTCCTGCCAAGGGCCCCAGACTCACCAACTCCCAATTTTGGAGGCTGTGGCTTCAGTGCAACCATGAAACCTTTGACTCCATGGCATGCCCACCACAGCACGGGACCAGTCCCAGTGAGTGCATCTAGTTCCGGCCTTTCATCCACATTTTTCCTTCCTTTGTTTCTTTTTCTTTTTCTTCAGTTTCTTTCTGGGTCATGAGAAACCCTCTCCTTTTGTCTAGTCTTCTCCAGGTTGTTAAATCTAGCGTCTGAGTTTTTTTCTCAGAGAGGCTGTCTACCCGGCTACCTATCAAGCTGCCACCTTCACAACACCCTATTCAGGGAAAATTATAATACCTAAAAAAGAATTTGAAGTGGACCTCAGAAAATGGAAAGACATCCCTTGTTCATGGATAGAAAGAACAAACATTATGAAAATGGCCATTCCCCAAAAATTGTTATACAGATTTAATATAATCCAAATCAAAATACTACTAGCATACCTCACAGACCCACAGAAATCATTCCTAAAATTCATCTGGAATCAGAAGAGATCTAGAATAGCAAAGGCAATTCTAAGCAACAAAATCAAGGCAGGAAGCATCACAATCCCTGGCTGGAAGTTATACTGCAGAGCTACTGTAATAAAATCAGCATGGTACTGGAATAAAAACAGACTTGAAGATCAATGGAATAGAATAGAAGATATAACTACAAGTATAAACACATTCAACCACCTTATCTTTGATAAAGGGGCCAAATGCATCAACTGAAAGAAAGATAGTCTCTTTAATAAATGGTGCTGGAAAAATTGGCTCTCCATGAGCTTAAAACTAAAACTAGACCCATGACTATCACCATGTACTATACTAAAGTCTAAATGGATCAAATTTCTAAATATTAAAACAGAACACTAAATCTGTTGGAAGACAAAGTAGGTAGAAATCTTGAAGACATAGGAGTAGGTAGAGAATTCATGAACAAGAATCAAACCACATGTGAAATACTTCACAGAATCAATAACTAGGATCACGTCCTATTACAGAGTTTTTGCAGGTTGGAAGAAATCTCCACCATAGTAAAAAAAAAAGTCACAAATTGGTAAAAAATCTTAGTGAACTGTCCCTCAGACAAAGCACTTGTGTCTAGAACATTGAAAGAAGTTTTAAAAAATCAGATCCCCAAAATTCAAAGACTCATTCCAAACATGGGCATCTGAGATGAATGCACAGTTCTCAGATGAAGAAATGCAAATGGCAAATAAATACATGAAAAAATGTTGAGTGTCATTGGTCATTAGAGAAATGCAAATTAAAAGCACAGTGAGATTCCATCTCACTCCTGAAAGAATGGCCAGGATCAAGAAAACCATCAACAACAAATACTAGAGAAGTTCCAGAGAAAAGGAAACTCTTCTGCACTACATGTGGAAGTGCAGACTGGTGCAACCACTGTGGAGGTCAGTCTGGAGGTTCCTCAAAAAGCTGGGATCGGAAGTCTCATTTAACTCAGTTATTCCACTTCTGGGCATATTCCCAGAAGAACTGAAAACATCTTACCACAGTGATATATGTGCACTTACGTTTATAGCAGCACAGTTTACAATAGCCAGATCTTGGAAACAATCTAAATGCCAATAAACTAAGAAATGGATAAAAAAAGATGTGCTTTTTTATACAACGGAGTACTACTCAGCTATAAAGAATGATCACATTGAGATATTTATAAGTAAAAGGATGCAGCTCAAGACATAAGTGAAATAAATCAAAATCACATGTGTAAACACTGTATGGTCTCCCTAGTGTAAGAAATGGTGTAAGTACATAAGATACAAAAAAACTCAATAAATAGAGTGAATTGATAAGAATCTGCTTAAAGGGGAAAAATATCTCAGGGAAAATGAGGAAAAAGAAAAAGGAGGGGAATAGAAAAAATACCTAAAATTGTATAAACACACTTAGCTAAGATGATTGTACTACAAATTCTGTAAGTTCTTGGAACCAAATAGTTAACATTCATAGGATCAGAACAATTGTGTGTATTATTGTATGGTGATCTGAGGAATTCTTGATCAGTTTGTAAAGTAACAACCCTAATTATATTCTGACCAAATTGTTTGAAGACCTATATTGTCAGTGTTTTGGGCTCTTTGCTATTGCTATTTTTGTCTTTTTGTTTCATACTTTTCTAGGAATTTGTTTTGTTTTGTTTTTCCCTCTAATACAGAAAGGATAGGTATACATGTAGAGACTCATACATGCATACAGATTCTCCTAAACAGTTTATGAGAATTGATTATATAATGCATTATGAAATGAACAGTTACTTTGAAGAGAAAGAGACACCACAGTACCCAGTACTGATCTGTAGCATCATGCTGTGAAATCCAGCAATACTATTATTCTTTGTTCAGAGTGATTTTAGTCTGTTTTGTATTGTTTAATTTCAACATACATGAAGATATGCACAGCTATTTTGAAGAGAATGACCAACATTATGGCAGCCATTGTTGCTTTCGTTATTGTCTGGTTTTGAAGGCCTAAAATGCCTTCATCATTCTGTTTTGATATGTTTAATACTATTTTGTTTTGTATGAATTCACTGTCTGAAGATATGGACAACTATTTAGAAGAAAACAAGAGACAATCTGATAGACAGTGATGATGTCCTGTTGTCTTGTTTTGAAATTTGTTTCACTTACAGTGTTTTCTTCTAATCTGCTTTTTTCTGTTTAAGTTTAGCCTCTTTAAAATAAAATTTTAAAAAATCAGCATGATTTGCCTTTCTCATAACATAACATATATTGTTTGCTTGTGATGAATTTGGGCTGTTTGACACTGAATTTATAAGTCAAGACAGACAATATAAGAATTTGTTTTCTTGCTTTACAGGGCATATGGTTTCACTAAATGAAGAACCACTACTTAAATGAATTTTTTTTCCAGTACTGAGAATTAAATCCAAGGACTTTGTACTGAACATTTTCTCTAGCCCTAATTTTTTTTTTTCTTGAAGCAGAATCTAAGTTATCCAAGCTGGTTCCAAACTTGGAATCTTCCTACCTCAGCCTCTCAGACTGCTGGATTATTTTTTAAATGCATTTTAATTTAAAGAGTCACAATGAACAGAATTTTCCTTTCATCTCCTACTTCCCAAACAATTTCTTAAAGCACAATGTAGCACAAATCAACAACAAGAACTTGTGATTAGATCTTATGCTAGGTGTGGACATTTCAAAAGCATCAATGAATGCTCTACACTTTGATCAACCATAGCAGATGCCAGCTAGAGGGATCCAAAATAAGTGAGTTTGAAACCAGGTTGTTGGATCAAAGCATTTGAAATGGTTCAAGACAAGCAATAGCAACTCTGTTAGACTTTTTGTGAAAATCAGAATACCTGCATTCCAATTCCTTCAGTGCAAAGGCGGTATCTAAGATACCTCTGGAGAAGACCCGAGATTGAGCTTCAGTGACCTCCTTCGATCATCCGAGTGACAGGGATTTTGATACAACGTTGTACTTTCTGTGCTTCAGCTCATCGTCTCCAAATCATGAAGGTGAAAGACTGAACACAAAACATTTTTTTAAACTGGAAAAGAAATTGTAGGTGATCTAATGCAAACTTCCAATTTTAAAAGAAAGGTAGTGGAAACAAAGAAGCTTAAATGATTTACTTAATAGTGCAGAGTTAAAGACAGAGCTTTTATGAGAACCTGGCTTTCTGTGTTCTTGAAACAATACTTTCTTACTGTGCTCTCCTCTTGCCGTGCTTTGGTACAGAGTTTTTAAAAAGAGCTTTCTGCATTTATTTCTTTGTCTATTAGGGACAAGTTTGAGACAAATAGTAATTGTGAATAAAAATTTGATTCAAGTATTTTTAAACAGGTGCTTCTATTTGTAACAAGAAAAAAGAGAATCTTTCTCTAATCAGTTGAACATGAAATTATGTGAACAAAAATGCAAATTGGAGCATCATTCAGCCCTCTCTCTTGAAAATTCTTTTGTTTCTAAGTATAAATTAGTTTAAGAAAGGAGCCCCTCTGCCTGAGAGACAGAGTACACACTTATCAGACCCGTAGCATCGCCTTCCTCCCTCCTCTCCTCCTTTTGGTACAAGGAAGGTACAATTTGTATTTTCCTATTGCCATTGCATTTTTAATTAGGCAATTTTCTCTTTATCCTGAATAACTGGGGTAATATTTGAAAAAAAGAGAGACAGAAAAGAAAAATCAATGATGAAAGTGAGAGAAAGCAAGAGGAAACAAAAAGCAGAAATTCATTACCTTTGCAACCTGCTAATCATGATGAAGAGGCACAGGCGAATATAGAAAATTTCTATAAAGCCCAGAGAAATAAAAATACTGCAGATGAAATTGTGTTTAAGGCATAGAAGAAAAAGCCAGCTGGTAGTAAAGCAGATAACCTGTAAAGAATAACAGAGATCAAATACAGGGAGACACCCCAGCCAGTCACACAAGGAGGAGAGGAAAAGAATGGCTTTGTCATTCTGGGAAGAATGTATTGAATGAACCAATATCGAAAACAAAATGCTCTTGGCCACTTTTAGCATCTCCCTGGGATTTCCTTGTACAATTCAGTGTCACAGTCATTCCTTTTCTTCCTCCTTTTCCCTCATCCTTCTGCAATGGTTCCATCACATCACAACTTGTTTTCCAAGTGGACTCTTCACTGGCCACCTTGATTAGTACAAAGGACTGCAATACCAGCCCATCAATAGACAGGCAGAGACATTATGTGATCTGTATTTCCAACTTCAATCGCAGGTTCAACACGAAGCCTACATTTACAATCTTAAGAATAGATCAATGCCAAAGGTAGCAGAAGAGGTCAAAGTGAATGCAGCGAGAGCTTGAGGCAACTGAACATCATATTAAGGGAGCAGGCCATCATAATTCCACTTTATGAATACTTTACAAAGCGGGGACTGGTGGTCCCCAAACCATTTAAGGCATTTATTGCTTTGCCTGGCAGCCTGCATAGAATCTCAACCCTCAAACCTTAGCAGCTTGAGGGCTTTACAAGGTTGTGGAATTTTCAGTTCATTTGCCGTTCTGTTTCCATAAGGGCACTGTGTTTATGATAGAGAAACTTTGCTGCAATGTTACTTTCATTCCTGAAGTGAGAGTCATCTCTGCAGCTGTGATGAAGTAAGCACATGCCTTCAGGTTGTAATGGAAGAAGGATTCTGAGCATGGAGAGAGAGTATTCCTCACAGTTCAGTTCGCAAAGTCAATTCAAGTCAGTTTGCTGCATTAGGGAGTAAACAATGGAAAGAAAAAGGGGATAAAGAAAGAGCTAAAAGAGCTAAAAAGAAGGGAGACAGAAATTTTAAAAATTGAGAGAGCTAAGTGTGAGAAAAGAAAGTCAAGAATTAAACCATAAGTAGATGAACCCGAGGGATCCTACAGATTCAATTGTAACTTAATTTACTTGTAGAACTCAGATTTTCAATGGTGACGTTATTGTTGGAGTTAGTCACCAAAATAGATATCACAGGAAAGGTTACAACTAGGAAAATGATATTCATCACTCAGTTTTGATTTTAGGAGAAGCAATTAGAGCTTTTGCCGGAAAGAAAAACCCATCATTTTAAAAATTTGTTATAAGAAAATGACCAGCATTGGAGGGAGGGGCGTGGTCAGGTGGAAGACTAGATGGTGACTCATGTGCAAAAGGACTGAAAAGATAAGAAAGAGAAGATAGATGTAATACCAAAAATTCTTTGTCACAGTATGGTGAATTTAGATAAAAGGTTTCATTGTAATGAAATGAATAATTAATGGAATGCATGCTTTGTAAAACTGTTATCCTCCAGCACACATGATCGATCAATCAATATGGCCTAAATCTGCTCTTGTTAATTCTTATGTTGTACCTAAATTGAATATAGGGTTCACATAACAAATGCCTTGCATGTGGAATTCTGTCCAAATATCACACACATAGGTACACACACTCACAGACACATGTGCAATG
Organism: Cavia porcellus; assembly: GCF_034190915.1. Classification (NCBI taxonomy): domain Eukaryota; kingdom Metazoa; phylum Chordata; class Mammalia; order Rodentia; family Caviidae; genus Cavia; species Cavia porcellus. Next base: position 26,719,670 of record NW_026947496.1, on the reverse strand, counting down.
ACACAGACACTCATATGTAAGCAAACTTCATTACTTAACAAAGTACACTCTTACCTTTCTTGGGCTTCATCTCTCTTTGAGATTCTACTTTGCGTTATCTAATTTCTGATGGAATGAAAAACACTCTGCTAATAATTTGAATGATAACTCAGAGCTCATATCTCCACAGATTTTATGATTCAATACAAATAATGCACAGGAAATCACAGGAAGCAGATAAAGAATGGATAAAAGTACCACTGGCTGTCTGGTGGACGACAGATAACAAATGAGCTTGGTTTTTTTCTTTAATGCTTCTGTGTGTTTTCCAAATGTTTGCAATGAACATTTTACCTTTAGAGCATTATTAATGAGGATGTACTGCTCTTGCTCTCTAATAAAAGACAAAAGGGAAACCTGTGTTTAGGGGCATAGTGACTATTAGGATTCTTGGGAACTTTAGACATCAGCATAAATTCATAATTTTTATTTGATTTCTGTTTACCCAGCCTTAAATTTTGTCTTATAACACCTTAACAGAATTTGATCAATACTCTCTTACAGCCTTGAGACTATCGTGTCAATAAAAATTTTACTTACAAAATGTGTAATGAAGCATACACACATTGCCTGTCTTCTACCACAATGGTTATATACTTTTAAAAATTATCCAACTTCATGTTAAATGTAATGTGGGGGTCAAATTTAAAAAGTCACTAACTGAATTGCACAAGTAGCTTATTAAAAAGAGAAAATTAGTGTCACCACTTTTTTGATACAAAATTGAAAGTACAAAGTTTCGCTTTAAGTCTTTAGCTGAACTTTGAAATGATAAAAATATACCTGGTATCTAATACTTATGAATGGTACTTCACTAGTGAAGAGATGATCATCTTTTAAACATCTTAATGTACATTAAGTTGAATGAGACAGGAGAGAGCAAATTTTGGGGCATATAAGAGTTAAATAATTTTCCACATTGACATATTATTTAACAAAAAATTATGATCAATTAGTATGCCTACAACTAGTAAGATGTATCTATTTCTTCTTATTTTCTTTTATCTCTTTCTCTTCATTACAGGAAAAACTTGGGAAACTCTTCTGTCCTGCTTACAGTCAGCCTCTTTTTATCCTCCTACATTCAACAGGTATCGTTTGTTAATTTTTTGTTCTCCTAGAGGGAGATGTCCAGTTTTATGATATTTAGCTGCATTGAATACAGATGTTTGAGACTCAGGGAAGAACTGACTGGTATAATTTTTCTTCGAATATCTTTAGCTGAAAGTTTTGTGTTCAAAATTGAGTATAGAATCGGAATACTCTTGTGTCTTACACACTGACACCTCTGGAGAAAATGCCCACAATGTGCTGAAGAGTATCTTACTCTGTTTAAAATCAAGGGCTGAAAAAAAAAAAGAGACTGCAAAATCATGATGGGGAGTGAGATACATATTCATGGAAATTGAATTTCTTAACTTTCCATTGCTAAGAAAATATACCTGCAATAATTCAATTTAAGAATTGGAAAAGCTTATTTTAACTTACAGTTTTGGACATTTCAGTGAATTCACTGTCCTCTGTTGTTTTGACTGGTCCTCTTGCTTTGGCAGAACCATATGATGGACTGGGGCTGTTTACCTCACGATGGTCATGAGACAGACATGGAAAGAAACAACCTCCTAACATGACCCACAAGGACACATCCAGCCCACTGACTTAATTCCCTTCCACGAATTTCCAACTTCCAAAGATTTCAACTTTCCACTAGTGCCATGGGCTGGAGACCAAACTGTGAAACATGGAACTTTTGGGTCATTCCAGATCCAAACATAACACAGATGGACATTCAGATCACAACCTGTATGTACCTGGAGATCATCTTTGCAGCCCTGTATAGCTTCATCCTATGGCAGCCTCCTCCTGGAGAGCCCCACCCCAGATAACCCCAGAACTATAATTCTATGGTTTTTCCTTTTAATCTAATGACACTGGAAATGATGTGCTGTTGAGAAACAGGATCAACAGGGAAATTCACTGTAAAAAAAGTCATATTCTAGAAATATTCACCGTAAGATCTCCAGTTAAATTAATAACTAGTAAAGGAAAATGAGAGGAGAGAGGTTTTTAAAATATAGATTCACGAGAAGCAATTTGTTCTTAGGTGTGTAAAAGTATGAGATCAAAACAGAGATATTGTTTTGCTCCTCTAAATTCCATATGTGCTTAGAAAGGAGGTGGTGTTCAAGGCTTCTACATCCCTCTAGTGGTTCAGGGCAAAAGGTTCCTGGGGTGGACCCAGCAGTGTCACATTTCTGTGGACAGCAGTTCATAAGTCAAAGCTACCTGAAGAACACTTTCTCCGGAATAAGTGGAAAAGTTATTGTGTGCAGACAGGTAGGACTTTCCCATGTCTCAGAGGTTCTGAATGTGAATCCCAACATCATAAGAGGGCAAGGGAGGAATTGCACTTCATTCTGCCCACAAAGGTAACACATCCCCTACTTGATTGTGTATGTGCCCATCTCTACGTGTGTTCATAGGTATATATGTGCACTTCTGCATTTCCTCCCTGGGGATTTCCTATAAAAGTATAGACTTTGTCACTTTTTTTTTTCTCATCCCTACTAAAACCTCAGATGTCCACTGCATATAAAGAATAGCACAGAAATAGCTGCTTTTCGTTATAGTGAGAGAAAAGAGAGAATGTACATCTCAAAATGTATTTATTTACTTATAACAAAAATCAACAGAAATATAAAGAAATTACTTCTTCACATGGAAAGAGTTGTAAGAGTCTTCTGAAAATGATCACTTATAAAATTGTCATCTGCAAATTATTGCTTGATCTGTTAACAGGAAATAATTTATGGAGTCAAATTTTGAAGAAGTGATTTGTACCTTAAAAGCCTTAAATACCTTACATATGTTTTTCTTTTTCAAATAAAGTTCATGATCTAGTGCCTGGGGAACTGAAAGGCTGTGTTCTAGTGGTTTCTAAGATGGTTTTTTTCAAGTTTATCCTTGCCTGCCCCTTTTGATATATGAAAAACACAATTAATATAGTTGTACCCCAGGTAATCACTCATTAGAAAGACTCCATCCATTCTAAGAGCTATTTGTATCAATGTATCATTTCCTTTCTTTGTGTGTCATGGTGATATTTTTACCTTTCAGTAGCATCATTTCAACAGGCAAGATTAATACCATTTTAACTGCACTTAACTGTAATTTAAATGAAATACATTGGTGAGCATGAATACCTGTATGGACTTTTGGGGAAATTCAAGAAAAAAAAAACTGTCTTAGTAACAGAACTGTTCATTAGTGAATTCATACAGGGGTTCATCCTAGTCGATCTGGTCTCTTCCACTTTATGGAGGACAGCAGAAGACTGACAACCATAGTTCCCGAGCCATCTTGGTAAGACTAGGATTCCCCAAGCAATTGCATTTTTTTGACAGAAACTTGCTGCAAGGAACATTGCTTTTATTGCTCTGGACTTTTATTATTCTGATTTTGCATATAAACAACACAGAAATAGAATTTGTGAATCATTATTACTGTTACTTCTTTTGATACTTTTTCTCTGTGAAATTCTTCTCATATTTAAAATCAGTCTTAGTATTATTATCCAATAAAATTTTCAATGATTGTGCCAAGAAGAGCTACATTTCCCTCTGACCCCACAGTACTTTCTTCTGGGTTCAATTCAATTGTGTTGCTCTCTGGCTGGACTCTGGTCTCTCTTTGTCACAACCTTTTCAGGCACCTGCAAAGCTTAGCAGTCACCTACAAAGCATACTGTAAATATTAGTAACCATTTATAATTTATGTTTAATAATTTTTTGCCCTGTGGTGAAAATGTGTTTCATTAGTTTTCCTGTATCTATATCTTCTACTTCTCAACTGCAAGGTCTCTGTTTTCAAGGTCTGGGTCATGAGCCATTTCTTAAGGAGGCCTTATTCAAAATGCTTTCTTGTGCACAGTAAAGTTGCTACAGATAAGGATAATGTGCTTTGTGTTTTTCAAAAGCTAGAAGAAAGTATTTGAGATGTTTTCACAAGGAAATGACAGATGTCTGAGAAAATAGATGTCCTTACCCTGATTTAAACATTGTGCTATGTATACATGTATCAAAACATTCCAGAGTGCTCAATAAGATTATGCAATTTCAATATTTGAGTTAAATTTTTAAAGTGAAACAAATTAAAAGGTTTTCAAAATAAATGATTTCATTTAGGGTGAACAGCAACTTGTAAAGATAGTAGCTGTAATCTCCATTAGGAAAATACCAGAGTCAGTTTTTGAAGATGTTAGCATTTCATATATGGTTTGCTTACTATGTTTCCCATTTTCCCCCTCAACTTGGGAAGGTTTTTTGTTTTGTTTTCGTGGTACTGTATTGAGTTATATTACCACCACTTTTTCACTTACTATTTTATTTTTAGACAAGTTCTCACTAAGTTATTACGGTGCCCAAGCTCTCCTTCAACTTTAACCCTCCTGTCTCAGCCTCTGACAGTGCTGGGATCACAGGTGTGCACCTACACACTGACAAGATTCCTGTTTCAACTCATGGATGAGCCTCATCACTGAGGAAAAAAAAATCCCATGTATAGCAGATTCTACAAATATTTGTGAGATAAATTAATACATCAAGGAATATCAAATGTTACCAATTCTCAGCAAAACAGCTCAGCCTAACTCCAATAGTTTCTTCTTTCTGTCTTTTTCTTAGCAGTGTTGCAAACTTTATTCATTCATATCAAGCCTTGCTCTTCCCTCTCCTTCTAGACGAAAGCCTGGGAAACAGTTTCATAGAGAAGAGAGAGTCTTCCATGCAGGATGTCACATCTTCTTGCCTCCACACATGGAGAAAGCAACAGAATTTCACTCTTGTGCTTTTGCCCACCCCCAAAAGGCTAAATCTCCACCTGCAATTTTTATGCTACCGTTTGCCAGCCTTCTGGGTGGTTTTGAATCAAGCATCCATTTCCCCTGCCTGTGACTCCACAACTTCTTTTTTGCTTTCTTTCTCAAACACAGACCCTCTAAAATACTAGTGTAGATTATAAACAAGATGCTACCATCCCTACCTGTTGGAATTTGATGTATATCTCCTAACAGTTTATCTGGTTTTAATCATCACCAATGCCGTTCAGCACATGTTCTATCATGCCTTAATTACTAAATAAATAAATTCATTTTAATGCTTATCTTATTCAGACTTTTTGAAGTTTTGAATTCTCTCGACTTTCCAGATTTTACAGCTCCTTTGTGACACCTGTCTCTGCTTTTCCTTCTATCTTTCTAATCATTCTTCTTCTTCCTTTACCATCTCATAAAATGATAGTGCATCCTCCCACTTCTCCTTTATTTTACTTTTATTTACATTTTATACCATTCACATAGCATAAATCATGGTATAATTTACATTGTATATCTTATTTCATTTAACATTATGGCCTCAGGTTCAAGGAAGAGAAAGGAAAATGTATGTATGAGGATAAAAATAAAAATGATGAAGATATGCTACTTCCTTATACCAGCTCTTTCATGCACATTTTATTGTTATGTACTGCAAACACTAATAAAAATGATGATGCTTCTTTACATTTATCCTTGGTTCTCTGGAGTTTCTTTCCATATGAGACCTTCAAAAATAGTAAAAATTTTCGGCTTTGGTTACCACCTAACTGCTAAAAATTCCTACACCTGACTCTGATGACTTAGTTGTCTTTCTAATAATGAATCTAAATTTCACGCAACTTAAATATTTCTAAAAGTGAGTGCATTAATTTCCCTGCACTCTGTTTACATTCTGGAATTTTCTGTCACTCCTAAAAGAGTACTACCATTACCAGAGTTAATAAAAGTGTAAAATTAATATGTTTCTCTCTTTATACATAGAGGGGGCTTTTATTTTCTTTCAAGATGTACTGCTATGTAATTCTTATTTATCTGTCCTATTTCCATAACACTGCTCTCCTTTGAATTTCTATAGTCTCTTATCTAGATTGTTACAAATGTCAATTGACAGATGCTTCCATGAATCTGTTTGTTTTGTTTATCTACCCTCTATATTGCAGCTGAACTTTTATTCTCTGAACAAAAATCTTACTATCATATAGTCCTATTTTAATTTTTCAATATCTTTTAGTTACCATAGGACAAACACTAAACAAACACCTAATATAGAATAAACACCTTAGACTGTTTTATAAATCTAGCACTAGCATATTCCCTTCAATTTCCTTCTTTAGGCATCTATGTCATTATCCACTTTCCTATCAGATTTATTCTCATTATATTAAATCACTGGGATTCCTATAATTCTATCATATTTTCATATTCTTCAAAGTATTTCTAATTGGTTTTGAAATCTCTTCCCTGGTCAGTCCTTCTTTTTCTCTGATAGCTATTCTTCATCTTTTAAAACTCTTTGTCAACAACCCTATTTTCATTCTCTGACCATATCCCAAGCATCAGTGAGGAATTAACTTGTGAATACCTACTATGATTTCTCAATCACCTTAAACTATTGGAACCAATGACCATACTTCTTTTGTTTTTATATTTCCAATGTCTTACAAATAATGAGTAAGTGGTCAGTGATGTTATTTGAATAAATTCTAAATGGTCTGTATTATATCATAATACTTTACCATTTACTTTTATGTGTGATTACTCACTTGTAATTTGCAGTTAGTGTTAGCTTGGCCCATCATTCTCTTTACCACTGATTTTCTAATGTTCATCATTGAGCTGATAAATAACAGGTGCTGGAAAAAGTATTTTTAAGAAATCGGGGCATTAGTAAATTGTTTCAGAATTATACTGAATGCTTGAGGGGACTATTATGTACATTACAGATGGTTATAATTGTATGTTACCTTTTATTAAGAAACATAGAGTAGTGGAAAATAGGAATTACAGAATAAACTGTCTTATAGTTTAGCCAGAAATAATGCATAGTATTATAAAAATACTTTAAGTTTCCATTGAGGAAAGGACAATTCAAATGGCACTGATTTTCTTAGTAAATGTTTAAATGAATAATGTAATTTTTTATCTCCTGGTGCAATATTGCAGAGTTGATCTCTAAGATTTACTTATCTTTGTGACTGAAATTTTATAACCTTTAATAGCAATTCAGTTGCTCTTCCTTCTCAACATCTGACAACCACAATATATTATTTGCTTCCATGAGTGTAGTGTTTTAGTTACCTCATGTATGCGGTTCACATAGTATTTGTTCTCCTGTGAATGGTTTATTTCACTTACCACAACATCTTCCAGATTTACCCAAGATTTTTCTGTTGTAGCTCCTTCTCTTACCCCTTCCTTCTCTTTGTGTTTATCTCCCTCTCACTTATTTCCCTTTAATATTCCTTCCTATTTACTTTTCTTCTCCCCCTTCTTCTCCTCCTTCCTTTTCTTCTGCTTTTTTTTTTTTCTTCTGACAGAGTTGCATTGCTCAGGCTGGCCTTGAATTCCTGGGCTCAACCAGCCCTTGTTCCATAATCTCCTGAGTACTCTAAAATATACATGTGTTTCATACATCTAGAATTCTTTCGTGTTAGAAAACAGGATCTCAAAGACATATTAGCACTCCTATGTTAATCCAAGCACTATTAATAATAACAAAATATGGAATCAATTTAAATATTTATCTATATATTAATAGATTTTAAATGGTATGTATATACTTAAATTATATACACATATAAAATTATATATAAACAAGTCATATTATTCAGTTTTTAAAAAGAAGGAAATCCTCATGAAAAACATCAAACTACATAGAAAATACTTCTAAGAATCAAGTGGAATCTCATCATATTAAAAGATCTTGCATGTCAGAAGAAATCTCCAACAGAGTGAAAAGAAAAGCCATGAACTGGGAAAAAACCTTAGCCAACTCTCTCCCAGACAAAGGATTTAAATCTAGATGATATAAAGAATTAAAAGAAGATCAAGACCCCAAAATTCAAGGGTTCAATCTTAACACGACCATCTGAGGTTAATGTACATTTCTCAGATGAAAAAATGTTCAGCATCACTGAGCATTAGAGAAATGCATATTAAAACAATGATGAGATTACATCTCACTCCACAAAAAGTGGCCAAGATCAAGAAATTAACCAATTACAAATGCTGGAAGAGCTGTGGGGAAAAGGAACTTTCCCCACTGGTGATGGCAGTGTACACTGGTGCAACCATGTGGAAATCAGTGTGGAAATGCCTCGAAAAGCAGCACAATTTGTAACAGCCAGATCTTGAAAACAACCCAAATGTCCATCAACTGAAAATAGTTAAAAATGATACAGTGTTTTTATACAATGGAGTACTACTCATCTATAAAGAAGGATCATATAGAAGCTTTTTATAGATAAATGAATGAGATTTGAGACCATACTCATAAGTGAAATAAATCAGACCTATATATGTAGACACTTTATAGTCTCCCAACTGTAAGAAACTGAAAGAGTAAACTAGATCCAAAATCTATCACAGATAGTTGTTGGTTGTATGTCTCTTGTGTTTCTGTTTTTGTTTTCTGGTTTTTTATTTTTATCTCGCTTTAAAATAGAAAATAAGGAAATCCTACAATATAAAAATAAATTTTTATTTTGGAGATTGAACTCAGTGTCTTGTACAGTTATACAAAATCTGCACTATTTAGTTAAATCTCATGCATAGATAAGTTGATTTTTCCTCTAGACAAAATTTACTGTAAGAAACCATTAATAAAGAAATGTAATTATGATGAATGAATGAAGTAAAAAAGAACCAGCATCACATGTATTTGTTTTTCAAAAATAACAGTTCAGAAGGACATAAAAGGTCGTCAGAAGGGAATTGTTAAACATCTTACTACTTAGACTAAACTCATAGTATTTGATAAATGACAGTGGATGCTTTGGCAAACACCCGTAGCCCCTTTGCCTACCTTGGTGTGATTTATTGTGTTGCACATGTGAAAAGTGGGAAGCAGCAGATCTGTGATCATTTATATTACTGTTCTATGAAATTAGATTGGTGTTAAGATCTAAAGGAAGAGACCTTAATATCCTAGGATTATCTGTATATTGCCAAACAGCAATTCTGTGAATAATCCCTTAAGACTTCCAGACTTATGAAAGCATATTTAAAGAAATTATAGAGCACCACTGAAATTCACCAGGCTCATGTTCTGCTGCCTACTTAAGCGGTGAGACAGACCTGGATAGCAGATACATTTTTTTGACATACCATTTTATTCTCATAATTTACATAAAGTTTCCACTTCAATACTGAAAGCAAAGTCAAAGTAATACCTGCCTTCCGATGCTCCTGGAATAGTTGTCCCAAGCTAGTGTGTCTGCTTTGCAGGGGGGCTGGGAAGCTAATGCATTTGTTGGAAATATGATATGGCTATCAAAATATATGCAATTGGCCACATTAACTGAGGCAAGTCAAGTTCAATCTGCTACAGTGCCAAATTAGACTTTTCCATAAATATATAACAATTCCTATGAGCACTTTGACATCTTATTAAATGAATTCTAACACTTTAATGTTGAATCTCTCTGTCTCCCTTTCTCCCTCTCTCTCTTTCTCTTTGTGTGTTTTTCTCTCTGTTCCTCCCTTCTTTAATTTACTAGTTAATAATAAATGTGCAGGCAAAGATTGTTTAACACATACAATTTTCAAGTTTGGTGTTTCAGTATGTAAGAGAGAAATTGAAAGAATCATGAGTTTGAATTCTAGTCTACTTCTGTATTTGTAAGATTCAATTATTTGAATTTAGAATCTTTAAGCTAAAGATGCATATAATAAAAATGCTGTTGTGGTTTGGAGCTAAAATATCCCCCAAAGTCTCATGCAGTCAGAAGTGCACCTTTGCAAAGGATTATGGGGACACTGTGTGCTTCCACTAACGAGTTCCTAGGTAACAGTGTTGTTAATTGGTAGGAACTTGTCAGAATAGGTGAATCACCAAGGTCATGCCCTCAAAGAGTGTATTCTTGTCCCCTACTCCTCCCTTTTCTCATTGCTTCCTAGTTGTCAAGGGGTGAGCTGCTTTTCTCTGCCATTTCCTTCCATCAGTTATTTCTGACTTGGAATAAGCCAACCAGAGACTGAACGAATGAAAACAATGATTTGCAATAAATGTCTCTGCTTTTAAATTGTGAATATCATATGTTCTGTCCCAGTGAAGGAAGAGACTAATGCATTCATATCATCTTACGTGTTTTGTGTAGTAGTGATTGTGAAGTATTTAGCACACTGAAAAATACACAGTAAATGAAGGATAATATTTCCATGATTAATATCATAGAGATTAAGATTTGTTTGTTGAGATCATTAGTAGCAATGCCATTAAAAGCCAAAGCCTGGCAGGTAATAATTCTGAAAACAAACACAGTGTTGACTACACATCCATATTTTTGTCTGGGCTGATCTTCTCTGACCTATGTTGACAGGAAAGCAGTACAAATTTTTAGATTTGCAAAGCAGTCTTCAACAGAATTTCCAAAGAGAATGAATTTGTAAACCATCGACCTGAGGGAGTTTACAATTCTGGATTTGCATAAATGTTTGAGAAAATATTAAGACGGCCTGGATTTCTTCCTGGCTCGTGAGAATACAGCTGAAAATACACCACATAGTGATAATTTTCTCTTGGAAAATGAGCTATAGACAAAGTGATTCAAATGACAGGACACTCTGAGAAGTGCGACAAAGGGCGTATAACAGAGCCAGGAAAAAAATCTCCTTATATTCAGCTGAAGAAGTTACTTAGATAAATTTATCTATTGAAAAAAAGAGACAAAAGTCTCTTTCACCCTGGGCAAAGGTCTGTTAGATCGCGGAAAGAACACAGTTTGCTTATAGCTACTGGCTTCTCCCAAAGGCAGAGAGCTGGAGATCTGTGCTCCGCCCTGCAGTCAGCAGCTTCCTGCTTCCATGCATGCGCATCTATTATGTTATGGTCTAATAATATCTGCTTGCTCCTATCTCACGAGGACAGAGCAAGAATTAATGGTATGAATTTTGCAAGCCCTTCAAAGGCCCTAGAGATAGGCGACATAAATATCTTATGATTGTATACATTATTTCTTCAACTCATTTTGTACCTAATAAAAGAATGAAAAAATATATATACATTCCTCTAGCAAACTTATTGCTATTTCTTTTAAAATAAAATGAGATTTTATCCTTTAGATTTTTGAGAAATGACAATGTAAAAAATAAATGCTTTTTACTTTTTTGTAACCTCATCAATAATTTACATGATAACCACGTTATTACTAGATATGCCCATATCTAATATATTGTTATTCTTGGAAATAACCATTAAACCTCCCTATATCAATGCTAGTATCATTATTATTTTATTCAAGAACATCTGTTCTATGTGTCCCACTCTGGCTTCTCCCTTCTCTTTGGGGACTATATGAAACATCTATCTGTAATAAAGGGACTGGAAATAAAAATTTCAAACTATCTATGAATTAATATTGTTCTTATTTGGATATAATCTTTTCTTTAGTAGAAGCGTATACTTTATGCTCAGCTGGTTATGCTAATATAATTAACCTCTGTTAAAATATAAGGGCAGCAAAATACGTCTGCTGACTCTAAGTCCAACCCTCTTTAATGTGGCCTTTGATCCTGCCTTATTTGAAAGGTGTTTGCAAAAGGCTGGAACGTGTTTCTGCCTATGTGTGCTAAACTGCTCTGTGGATGAGGAAGGGAAAACTTCTCCAGCAGTACGGAGATGTGGATACTTGTCCCTTTAGAGCAGCAATGAATTATTTAGTGCTTGATTTGTCAAAGCAAAGCATGGTTACAGAATTACGCTGGAGAAATAGAATATTGTTTAAGAAATTACTGGTGCAAAAAAGGCAACTAAAGCAGAAGGCACAGTTGTTTTTCCAAATGTACATACATAACACTCACATTTGTCATAATCCTCGGGCTTTATGGGGTATTATTTTCCTATCTGCATGTTCTCTGTACATCTCCTGCCTGACTTTCTTACCGTATCTTTCTTCCTCTTTCTGGCCTTCTGGATTGATTTATTTTGAGGGTTTCTCTTTGTCAGTTATATCCAAGATTAACTGAGAATTTCTTTGACATCATTCCCTTATTTTTACTGTCTCTCAATTCATATTGCATGGGATTGTTCAATAACATTTCCACTTCCTTTAATGTGTTTTTTAAAGCTTTATTTATGCTTCTTTTATAAAGTGTCATTCATGTTCTCTCTCTCTCTCTCTCTCTCTCTCTCTCTCTCTCTCTCTGCCTCTTTTTCTCTCTGTATTTAAAATGGGCAATTTTCATGGTTAAAACTTCTTGTGCAATCAGATCCCAATAAAGACAATCCTTGATATGCTGCTAGTGATCTGAACAATTTTCAGCTAATCTCTTTCAGTTAAATACCATCAATTCCCCCTAAAACAAAGGGAAACTTCAATTACCATGGAATATTAACCACGTGTAACTTCATAAATTTCAAACTTTGCTATTAGATCTTCAGCCCTGAGATTATTATGTAAATAAGAGATGAATCCACTAACAGCAACAGTTATGTTCTTCAAAGTCTCTTGTGGATGGATCTATGCACAACTGACTGAATTCACATAGACAACCAAGTATGCCTGTTGTGCTTCTGTCTTGTATCTGTACTAAAACCATGTGACAGTACACAAAAGTAGATACTTGAAGTAGAAATTTTAAGGAAGACGAATATCTGCAACAACCACATGAAGATGTTCCATTGCAAAACAAACTAATGTAAATTGTCACATGAGAGATTTTCAGAGATATTTCTTGTAATTGCAAAAGCAAAGACTAACCTCTTGATAGTGAATTCAAGCTTAGAAAAGAAAGTGAAAATTTTCTAAGGCATAGAAAAGATGTTTACTTATCACTGTGATTTATACTATAAACAGCAACACTGTTCAAATGATTCTAAGATAAACACTTTGCATAGAACTACACTAATATTCAATGTTGCTAAGGTAGTACAGGTTACAGTGTACTAAGTACATATTAGTTTTACTATTTTTGTTCTTCTATACATTTTTAATAAGACGTAAAATATTTTTAAATGTTGATAGGAATTTTAAAGGTCACAAAACAAAGATACATTATCCATTCCTTATACCCAAGTCCCATTATTTCACCATGAACACTCATTTCTAGAGCGTAACATTCTGCGAAATTAGAAATGCCTGTACTTAAGAGTTTAAAACATAGGAAAATTCTAGTTCTGTTAGTTGAGTTTCTTGGATTATGAAAGAACTTTTTTAAGTATTTAAAATACTGACTGTTTTAATGTCACAGTAGATACTTAATGACATGATGACTGCTAAACCAGAGGTATGGCTGATTCAAAGCCATTCTCTTTGTGTGCTTTACAAAGTCTGATCAGCTTCTGGAGTCATGATTGTGATGGGTGATAGAAAGCTCTGTCATTTTAACAGGTGAAATACAATATAATATGTAATATTGTGTGTGTGTCCTGGAGATCGAACCCAAGGCATTGGCACTAAGTTACCCAGCCAGCCCTGTTTCATATTTTTTCTTACTGAGACAATTCTGGCCTGTAAATGCCATTATAATTTTTTTTTCAGAGTTTTGGATACGGTAAGTATACTTGAACCCTCTCCAAGTTTCATATGTGATCAGCGTTCTTCTGACTTCCTATTGAATCATCTCCCGTCTCTCTCTACAAAGCTATTATTACAAATGGGATAGCTCTTTTAAGAACTAATAAGTAAAATTAAATAACCAAGACAGCCATGTGAAAAATACATGTGCAATATTTGCTCATTTCTCTCCTTTGTTTTCCTCCCTCTCCCTCCTTCTCAAAATTATAATTGGGATTATCTTTCATCAGGCTGATTCTATTATAAAGTTTGTTTTACAAACTTTCTGTGAGTAAAGTGTTCTCCGCAAATTCAGGACCAAGAAAGTCATTTTTTTCTAATGAACTGTTTTGTGCATTTGATTTTTTGTGTTACCAGTTGGCTATTGATGCTGTAATTGATTACCATTAATTCAGTGGCTTAAAACATACAAAGGTGTCTACAGGGCTCCATACTTTCTAAATCTCTAAAGAAGAATCCATCACCTTTTTTTTTTTTTTTCTGCCATGTATAGGTTCTTTCTGGTTCTTGTAGGTTTCCCATAATATTTCAAAATATTTCAAAATTAACAATGGGGCAATTGTTGTTGGTGAAGACTTTCTACAAAATTGAGAACCTATGTGCCCACCCAGACAATTCCCATCTCAAACCCTTGCGCTTAGTAACAACTACAAGGCTCTTTCTCCCATGCAATGTATCATGCTCATAGGTTCCAGGGTTCAGAGTCTGAATATCTTTTGGGACCACTCTTCAGCCTATAACCAAAATGGGGCAATAACTTTTAGAAAACAATTGTTTCTCCTGACTAGCTTTCTACATAACTCAGAAACTCAGAACCTCAGTCATCATCATTTAAAATTTTACTTTTTTACATTTAAAATTTAAAATTTTACTTTCCTTTCTTGCTTTTATTTTACCATTGATCTTACTGCTCATTTCCCAGTAGGGTCTTATCAAAGTTTTGCTTTAGCTGAAGAACTAATAATCTTTCTTTGTTTCTTTCTTTCTTTCCTTCTTTCCTTTCTTCCTTCCTTCCTTCCTTCCTTCCTTCCTTCCTTCCTTCCTTCCTTCCTTTATTTTTCCTTCCTTCTTCACAAATCATTAAAAATATATTTTGGTGTTTACTTAATATTTCAACTCTTTAATTTTCCTGGTGATAATATATCTAAAAAATAAATACTATATGCATTTTAGCACAAAATGCTTAAGATAGATATTAAAACACAAATCAAGGTCTTCCTTTAAAAAAAAGCATGACAACATATTATTTACATATCTGAAACCCTATATCTCTATTTTTATTAAAGCTGCCATAAAGACAGTTCTATTCTGATTAAACATGTGTATACTATTTTCTTTATGTGACTATATTGATTTGTATTGAATAATAACAACGGAGAGATCAAATGATGAAAGTATCTTGCTATCTTACATTTATTTCTATTTCTTGTAGAAAAATGAATAAAAATAGAAACAACACACTTCACAGGATTTGGAATATTTGATTTTTAAATACATATTAGGTGACATTTTCCTCTGCATTTGGTAAGTAGGTACTGCAGTGAAGAATAGCTGAATGAGATCATGTGGAAGACATTCAGCTGGGCTTCCTGAAGTCACATTGGCAGAACTGAACGATTACAAGAATTTCTCATCATCCAGGAGCTGTTATTCCAGGTTCATATTTTTGACCCTGAGTTTTACGTGTTCTCATAAAGTTATCAGTTTTTATTTTAGGTGAAACAAATTGGTTGCTTCTTTGTTTTAGTCATTTGTACCCTGAAGTTTTTCTAAGATCTTAATTCCGCCATGTAAAACTTCAGTGATCTAAACTATGAAATATTTTCATGACCATGTTGGAGCCAATTGGGCATTGACTTGGTGCAGAAAATAATTAATGAGCGCTCATAGTTTGTTATATGTAGAAAGGGGTTCTGTGACTGCAAGGAAAATAAGGCATAAATGCTATCTTTTCAAATAGATAAAAGAAGCCCCCACTCTGTGTTCATTTTTTACACAGATTAAGCTTCAATATTTAATCATAGTGTTCATGACTCTTGGACATAATGAGAAAATTTTGAAATCACTCAGTTCTGTCAAATTTGACTTTTTGTTTAGGTGGAGTGACACAGTAGAAGAATGGCTGCAATGTGATGAATTTAACCAGGAGCCCTTCTTGAGGATTCTGAAAGGGTGCCATGAAGTCCTGTTAACTGAGTTCTAAGACATACATGAAATAGATTTAGAGAAAAGGTCACATGAGAAGCTTTTGCTTGTTTCTCTGCCTCTGATGGCAATTTTTAAAAGATCTATTCCACTGGGTAGGGGCTGAAGTGCCTAAAACAGATTGTTGGTTTTGAATTCTGATTCTGTCACTTTCTTACTAATTTCAGCCAGATAAACAACCTGTTCTTTTTGTTTCTTATCCCAAAAAGGGAATAAAATTGTACTAACTAATATTATCATTTCTCAAATTAAGATGAAAAATAAACCCTTAAAGCAACCACTATACTGTACTATCAACTATAAGAATTTTGCAAATGAAATAAGATAAAGAAAATAAACCCTTGCAATGATGCTTGGTATGGTTTAGTTGCTAAATGCATGAGAACTGTTTTTACTTTCTGAGCCACAATATCTGTATCTGTGTGGGCAAATACCCTTGGGCCTCACAATGGTGAAGCAGGGTCTCACTCATCGCAGCCTGCCGGGGCTAAGGGAAGAATAGTGCCACAGTAAATAAACGAGTGGATAATGATCACACTATATCCAGGATATTTGAGTTAATTATGCAAATCATCTTTCAAAAAATGGAAACAAACTATTTGTTCAGTTGTTCTGTTTGGTGAAAATCAGTTTTATTGCTATTTTTATGAACATTCGTTTTATGTAGTGCAATAATTAATGGTGAATGGATGCTTTATGGTTTCCTTTTGTTTTCATCAGAAAACAAAGATGACTGGGCTATAGTAAATATAGATTTATTTCTAACAGAAGTAGTTTACTAGAAAAGTTGTACGCTGTTGTTCCCTCCCTGAGAAAGTTGTGCAAATATAACTGGATTTATTTGATGGATTGAGGTTAAGTGAATGTGATATAAATATTTATAAAACACAATTGTATTATATACATAATTTATATATAAATGTGAGTATATGGATATATATGTGTGTGTGTATACATACGTATATGAAAATGTACTGAAGGCTAAATTTAATACAAAAAATAATGTTGCATAGCTTAAGTTCCCCCATCACAGAAATGCAAAAATGAGAAGTCAAGAAAGAACGCCTCAGTCATGAGAAAGAAACAAACCACATGTGCTGCTAGGCTATTCAAAGTATTTATTTTATAAAGAGAGTCGGGATATTGCAGTTACTGATTATATATACAAATGCTTATCCTGTAATGATCAGTGAAAGCTTAACCCAGATAAAGTATTGTGCTGTTATTATTTGTACTCTTCAAAGGAACATACACTCCATGGTATCTTAACTCTCCCTCTCTGTATTAATCAAGGTTGATGACCATGACTTAAAGCCTAAAAATACTGTGGTAGAAAACCTTGGCAAAAGGAAAACCAAATTGTACGTGCCTGGGGTTATTTATCACCCTGTCACTGAATACCCAGGGAAGTGCAGTTCCAGCTAATTTATTACAATGTTGTTTTCATTTTTCCTGGGCACCGGGAGGACTCACACTGAGGCCATCGTTCTGTGATCTGTACTGGGGCAGTAGCAGTGACAATGCTATTTCACTTGCACATTTTTTATGGCAGACATTTTTCCCTGAGTCTGCTGTCTTTCCTGTACATTGAAGAATATTCATTAAGCCCCACAGAATTTAGAGGGCTGCACAAGGAGAATAGAGACAGAACGGAAGGTGGGGAGGTTGAAACCAATGAAGACTGCACTGAGAATGAGGTGCTGGCCACTTGCAAATGTGACTTGTTTAAGCCCCTGATGCCAACTCACAGAGTGGCCCCCTTAACTAGACCTCCAGGCTGCTGTCCAATGTGATGCTGCATGAATGTTAGTGAAGGGGCATCTGGAATTATTTTGTTTTTCTAATACAAGTGCACCTAGAAAATAAAATTCGGACTAGCAGAGGATGATGGGCTGAAAGTCATGAAAACTAAAGAAGCAAAGAATTGGCTTTAATATTGTACAAACATTACATATGACATTTTCCCTGTCCATTCCTCTCAGCAGAAAGTACCGTGTTTCAAATATTCATTGAAAATTCAGCCTTTTCAAAGATATTGTGAATCAGGTATGAGGTACTATAAGTTGTAGACATTCTTGATAACATGTAATTAACAAATATACAATAAGTATGTTTATATAATATGTAAAGGAGCACCTAATAGAAATGCATTCTGAATGTTTAACTGAGTTGCAAAAAGTAAGCAAAACGTGAAAAAAATCCTTTTTCTTCTAAGAGCTTGAAATAACAATAACACATGTTGTGTGAATGCATAATAAATGTACACAGTTAGGAATTGCTTTCACATCTATTCTTTTATTGAAAATATCAAGCAATTCCTGGAAACATAAATGGTTCATCCTTCAGGAGCTAATGTAACTGAGGAACAAAAACATTAGTATTTTAAATTACTACTTGATGACAGTGTTACACCTAGAACTCAAGTCTATGGTTACTAAATTGTAGGCAAAACCCACATTTGAGCATGAAGTGCAGTTATTGCTATGAAAACTTTACATATGGACAGAGATGTTAGTGTGGACATGCACTAAAATGCAACACTGCATTTTCCAGCCATGCCCCTTTCCATGGCCTGTTATTGGAATTCTAGTGAATTAACTACAAACTACTACTTCCAGTGCAAACCCCTGGCAAGAATAGACACTAAGCTTCAAGGAGTCCTATGTCCAGCCAGAACGAAGGTGCATTGGAACAAAGGCCTTGACCAAGGGGCTAACCCTGATGTTATTAATTTGTGGAGAAGTGAGTGGTTTGAGATAGGTGAATACTGAGACTTGGTCTGTGCAGTAGGCCTGAAAGCATCTCTGCAATATGCAGAAGGAAGGATATGCAGAACGATCAATCTGCATAACATAATTCAGGTAGCAATTAGTGTTGGGGGGGGGGTGTTTGAGCTTTGATGTGCAAACTTTTCTGCCCTGTAAGTCATAGCCTCTTATCTTGAGGCTTGAGCACCATTGACAGCCCTGGAATGGTGACTCTACATCCCACCAAGCTGTGTTTTGATGAGAATTAAGGGGCAGGGAAACAGCGACTACCTACCTTCAAAGATTACACAACAGCACCTCAGCTATCCTTATTTGCAATTCTTAGAGCCAACTGAAGGGAAAAGGAAATGGCTTAGCCAGCTCTGTGTGTATCAGTAGATGGAAGATAGAGTCATAGCCAAAATGGAGATAATTGCTCTCTATTTAAGGAGAGTCCTCCACATTAGATGGCATATCAAAACCAATGCCAAAACAGAAGTGTATAACTATAAATGCCTAAATCAAAAAGTAAAAAGATTTCAAATAAGAACCTAATGATTCTTTTTCAGAAAGAGGAAAAGGTATTCGGTACAAAAGCACTGTGCCAACAGGATCTTTTCCTATTTTATTGTTAAGACCGAATGTGATATTTTACACGTATTCTGCATATTTTTAAAACATACTTTAATGGATCTTTTTATGAAAGGCAAATCATAAGAAGTAATGTAAATCTCACATTGAAGAAATCCAATGGTGTAAAAAAACAACAATCAAACACAAAATTAGTAAAGGAGAGAAAGAACGAAGATTGGAGCAGAAATGAATAGGTATAAAATAACAGTAAAAATACTAGAGAAACAGAATTAATTTGGGAAAAGAAAAGCAAAACTGACAATTTGTAAGATCAATAAAAATTAGAAATAAATAAAATTTAAGATGAAAAAAGAGACAAGCTGGATACATAGAAATATAAAAAATCATTAGGGGCTATCAAAAATAACTACAAAGTTTGATAAAAATATACAGTATATGTTAAAATTAAAAAAGGAGTACATCAAAAACAATTTGTCATTCATCCACTGGCTTCAAACATATGCATTCATTTGTTCTTGTTGCTTTCTGAAGCAGCCTGGAAATCTTCCTTTATGACTATCTTTATGAGGTATCAGCAAGCCTACAGTGAATGTTGCTGAGTGCCGTCCAACAGAAAAGCAGCTCATAAAAACATTACATCTTGTTCTCATCTACTCTAGTCACTGAATCTGGTACTGGAAGACATCTGGCTCTTCCCCAAAGTCAAAATGACCATGCAAGGTAAACATTTTGAATTGATTCAAGATATCAGAACAGCTATAACAGCACAACTCAAGATCTAGTAAAACAAAAGCAAAAACAAAAACATTTCCAGAATTGCTTCAGAAAATGGCAAAAGTGATGGGCAAAGGGAGTTCCAAGCAAAGTGGAGAATTTTGAAGGAGGTTAATGACAGTGTGTTCTTTACTGTAATACATTTTCAAAAAATGTAATATTCTTTGTATCTTTTGGTCACACTGTGTATACACCAGCAAATTGGAAAACCTAGAAGAAATTGAAAAATTTGTAAACACAAATAGTCACACAATCTATACACATGTGCTGGTATGGTTTGTGTCTGGATGCCCCCTAAACCCTCAATCATGGGGGGTGTGGTTTTTGGAGGCAGCAGGACTTAGAATCTGTGATTGATCCATTGTCTAGCGCTGGGATTATGGGTGTGAGCGCCAGACTCATTCTAGGGTGAGTGGCTTGCACACAATATAAGGTACAAAAAGAGTCTTCTCTTGGCTTTCTTCACCTTTTGGCTCTTGTTGGTTTTGCTAACTCCACCATCATGAATTGTTGCCCTCAGCCTTGAAGTCAGCCAAGTGTGGACTGAAACCTCCACAAACTACAAGCGAAGTAAAACTTTCCCTCTTTAACTTGGAATGTCGGGTATTTTGTCTCAGCAATGAGAGAGAAGTGACTAAGACATGTGGCAAAATGGAAACATAAAGGCAAAGAAAATGTAAGTAAGACCACTAATGAATGAGATTGAATCAGTAAGAAAATATTTCCTTATAAACAGAATTGCAGGACTTAGCTTGATTGTTGAATTCTATCAGCTTTTAAAAGAAGAAGAAACCATTTTAAAGTATAGTAAGGATATATATATATATATATATATATATATATATATATATATACTAATAAGTACTTCAGATGTTAGGAAGTATATAACAAAAAACCTAGAGAACTCTGCAAAAGGAGTAGGTAAATGTGTGTTTCAAAGCAACAAGAATCATTGTTATATATAATTCCACTTACTGTTGTCACAGGATGAATGATACTAAAGAGAATATCCTCTCCCCATCCTACTCCTCAATTCAGGATGACCAGGTATATAGCCTAGGTAGAGACTGGAGAGAATGAAATTTTTATAACGAGGCTGGTAGACAACATTCTCATTTCCTCTGAAGATACTTACCGTGCCAGCATCTGAGAATGCTGATGCCCGATAACTATAAGAAGAGCAGACTCAGTCTTCTACTTCTTGCCTGAATTGGGTTTTCTGCTTGTGTCACTGTTCTATAGGTGTTTATTTTAATCTTATGTGAAAACTGGAAACATCGATAGGAAATAGAATCCCACTTCTTAACCAAGCTTGACTATTTATTTTTCTGCTTCTCTTTTGATATTTCTAAATCAAGTATGTTGGCAGGGACAAAGATCTTATCTCAGATGGGAATTCTCATGAAAATTAAAGAATCATCCCACTCCATTTATGCCGTCCAAACTGGCAAGTACTCACATGTGGCAGAGTGCATAAAATTTGACTAAACAAAGCTGAGCAGTGTTGTATGAAGTTTTGCATACTTACCGCAAAAATAATGCAAAAATTGTTATTTAACTACTAAGTTTATAGAAATGTGTTATAGCAGCAATAGAAAACTAATTTGTAGCACAATTATAAATGGGTAAAGACTTGAACAAATATACTTCACAAAAGATAAGAATAGCCAACAAGCAATTATAAGCTTATAAAAATGTTCAATTTCAGTGTTATTGATGGAAATATAAAATGATAAGATAAAGTACTATTTTGTATCCATTAAACTCAGTGTTGTTTTAAAAAAGTAAGTATTTTTTTTAAAAAAATCAGAAAATACACAACATTTGCAAGGATATAGAGCAACAAGTGGTTCTTTAACAACACACCAACATATGTGAAACCACTCAGTAACACTGTGGTAAAATTAAGTTTCCACTCTGTAAACCCAGCAACTCTAATCCTAGGTATCTGTCCCCAAAAGACATAAGCACACAGCCACAATATGGTTGGTAAAGGAATTTTTATAATCACTTTACTTGTAATACATTAAAATTAGAAACCACAGTGCTATTGGTGAGGATCTGTACCAAAAAAAAAATAACATTTTATTCCAACGAGAAAAAGGTGGTCAATGTGACGTTGGGTGAAAGAAGCCATAAACGAAGGCACATATTTTTTATCACATATAAATAATTATAGAACTGATATATGTAAGTCAAATGTTCAGTTTGCAGGGGCAGAAGCCATCAAATAGTTGGCACGAGTCTGAAGAGAATTAAACACAAAGATTTTAGAACACCAAGTGTAATGTCAGTAGTGATTTAGTCATGAGAAGCGACAGTTTCGTACATAAGTGCAAATGTCAACACTCGTGGAACTGAGTCATGAAGATGTTTCATTTTATGCAAATTTTGTCTCAATAACAACATGATTAAAGGACTCATTGACTCCAGCCTGGCACAGGGGACAGCAGTGGTCTCTCTCCAGTGCTGCCAGCTGCCATTCTCTGCCACAGCTCCTTCAAGGAGACAGGTGGGTCACTGCAGGACTCACTGTGCTCTCCAGGAACAGCACCCAGGGCTGGAGGGAAGTAGATGACCCTTTGACCAACACAGCCCTACAGGGCTTAGCAGCCAGTGGGTAAAACTTCCTTTCTTTTAGTCTCTGGCGGACATCTGCTCATGTCTAGTCTGTTAGCATTCTCAGTAGTTTCTGTAGCAATGACACAGCTACTGTCAAAGATCACCATGACATTGCTTTTCCACGTGAACTTTCTCCCCACTGGTGGCCGCTGCCTCCTGTGGACACATTTGCAAACAAACAAACTGACTGAATAATTTGTCTTGAACTCTACTTGGGGAAAACTTGGCCATGATGTCATGTTACAAGGAATTTCCCCTTTATGATAATATAAACATTGATTCCTATGGCTGATACTTTTGCAGTTCAAGTATTTAAAAAAGAAATTGCCTTCAAGGTATGCTATTTACATATAATAATTTGGTTTAAGCTTATGGACATCTTTTAGATTTATAAAGTTTAAATGTTCATAACCAGACATCACTGAAAAGGATTTGGGGTATATATCTCTTTTCATTTTTAGTAGTGCATATTAGTAATCCAGAATAATGAGGTTCATTTTGGCATACTAGTATATTCATATAATATATTTTTGACTGTTTTCTTCCCCACTACTTTTTTCTCCATCCCTGTCTCTTTCCCCATCTCTTAAAGTCAGATGTCAATTTTCATGACTTTACTATTTGTTTTGTTTATTTATTTATAGATTATATGAAGAAAATACAATATGAAATTTTCTGAGTCTGGCTTATGTCACTCAATATGATAGTTTCTAGGTCCATCTATTTTCCTGAAAATTACATGATTTTTTTTTATCTAGTATGGCTGAAAAGTATTATGTTATGTGTATATATACTCTATTTTCATCTGTTGACAGGCAGCTAGGCTGATTCTTGGGCTTAGCTACTGTAAATTACAGTGCTATACATTTGGATGTGCTGGTATCTTTGTAGTATTCTCTTTAATTCTGTTAAGTGTATACCAGTATCATAGTTGGATCAATGGCAGTTCTACATTTAGTTTTCTGTGGACTTTTCTTACTGATGTCCATAGTGGCTGTGTGAGTTTATTTGCTACCAACAATGTAGAAGGGTTCATTTTCCCACATCCTGACCAGAATTCACTGTTTTTTGTATTCTTTATGAACAGCCATTCTGATTAAACTGAAGTGGAACTTCAGCATAGTCTTGATTTGCCTTTCCATAATAACCAGAAATATTAAATAAGTTTTATATAATTATTGGCTATTTGTATACCTTTTTTAGAAGTATCTGTGCCAATCATTTGCCCATTTATCGACTGGATGTTTCGAGGGTGGCAATTTTTAAACTCTTTATGTATTCTAGATGTAGATTTATTCCAGTCCTTAGGTACTTTCTTAATTCTGTTGATAGTTTGCTTTACTGTGCAGAAGGTTTTTGTTTTATTTTGCTTTCTTTGGTACCAGAAATTCAGCTCACTACCTTGTGCTTGCCAGGCAGGCACTTGTGTCACTGAGCTAAATCCCCAGCCCTGTGCAGACATTTTTAATTTTATTTACTCTCATTTGTTTATCCTTGATATTATTTATTACACTATTCTGTTCCAGTTCAGTAATATTTTTGCCTGTGTCTATAGATTCAAATGTTTCCATGACTGTGTGTGTTCTCCCAGAAGTTTCAAACTTTCCAGTGTTATATTAAGGTTTTTGATTTATTTTGATTTGCTTTTAGTACTGGGTGAAAAATAGAGATACGTTTTCTTTGTTTTTTTTTTTTTTTTTTCTTTTTCTTTGTCTTTTTCGTTTTTATCGGTACCAGGGATCGAACTCACGACTGCCTGCTTGCAAGGCAGACGCTTATGCCGCTGAGCTAAATCCCCAACCCCGAGATACAATTTCAATCTTCTGTCTGTAATATCAAGCTTTCCTAACATCATTTGTTAGAGAGAATGTCCTTCTTATGCATAGTTTTTAGTACCTGTATCAAAAATCAAATGGTCATTGGTTTGTATTATTTTTTATGCATCTTCTGTTCTATTTCATGAGTTTACATATCTTTTTGTGCTAGTGATATGCTGTTTCTGTTAGTAAGGCTTTGTAGTATAGTTTGGATTTGGGTATTGTGATATCTCCAGGCTTCCACTTTTTCTTCAGTACTGTTTCAGCTTTACCATGTCTTTTTTTAGTCCCACATTTATTGTAGGATGTTTTCTCTGGTTCTGTAAAGGATGCTGTTTGTACATTAATAGAGTTTGGATTGAAATGGTAGATCACTTGAAGTAATATGACCATTTTAGCAATTAGATCTGCTGATCTATTAACAGAGGTAGTTTTTTTTTTTTCATTTTCTAACATTTTATTCATATGTAAACCAGAATAACATCACTAATATTTGTTTTATCCAATTACATTTTTTTGCCTCTGGCAAATTTTTTACATCATACACTTTAGATCCTAATTTATTATTATACACATTGTTTGTCTTACATGCATATATTAAATCCACTCAGAAGCTTGCATCTTCAAATATCTTACACATAAAATTACTTTAAAACTCAGCCTTTTAAGGTTAGAAGTTTCTTCATAGCTTCCAAATTACATGCAAGTGACTTTTAATTACCTTGCTCCGGCCTAATACAATTCAAATTTAGTGAAGTGAAGTAACAGTTTGTTTTCATTTTGTGTCTTTAAGAAACTTTATTTCCATGAAGACATCACCACTACATGGAGGGAAATGCCTGTTCAGATTACTATTTCCTCAATATTTTGTAATTGAGAGGAGAATTTGGAATCAGAGAGACACAGATTTGTTCTCAGCCCCAGAAACTATCAGCCATAGAATGTTGAGTAAATGTCCCAGTTTCCCTGTACGTTTAATTCCTCTCGGAGCAAACTGTACTTTGAAAAAATGTCCTGGAATCACTCTCCTTCTCTCATGCTCTCCCAGATCATCCATATTTCCTATCAAGAAGGGCACCCTCCGATCACACTTCTTGACCCTGGGCAGATTTCTGACATTTCTAATGCATTGAACATGGCACAAATCACACCACATGACTTCCACAGCTGGATTAAAATAGGCAATTCAGCTTCTCTCCAGTGCTTTCTTTCTCTTGAGGCATTTATCCATGGAATCTAGTCACCATGTTGAAGGTGAGCCTGGGTGAGTTCATACATAGATGTCAAATCAAGAAGCCTAGAGAGAGAAAGAAATTAAGACTCTTATCACATAGTGAGCATCAATAGTCAGACTTGGAGTAAAAGAGATGTCAAATGATTTCAGTTCCATGTTTGAGTCTTCTACTAAGGCCCAGAACACATCATGGGGAAGAGGAAGTTATATTTGCTGCAGCTGGCCCAAAAGACTGAACATATAAATAAGTGTTTTAAGCTACTAAGTCCTGCAGTGATTTGTTATGCAGCCACAATGACTGGAACATATCTAGGTACTTGAAACTATGCACCTGAAAGTTGATCATTAGAAAATTTAAAAATGTGATTTTCAGATGAAGGAATAACACAGTTGGAAGGCCCATGGAAAGTGTGCCCTGGCTTGACCTCTTCAGAGCTCACAGTAACAACCAAGGACTTCGTTTTGCTCATCATTGATGTTTCTATAATTAGTTAAGAGATAGTATGTTAAATAAGCACAAGATAAATTATGTTAACACACTAAATTCATCTTTATTTTCTCTTAAAAAATGAACATGATAGTTTAAATATTGTTTTTTTTTCCTTTAAAAGGATAATAAGATATATTTCATATGTGATTCTACCCCTTTCTCAATAAATATTTTCATATCTTTGGTGTCTGTTTTTATTCTTTTAACCTTTAAACCAATCTACTTCAGTCCCAACATTTATAGGAGAATAGTTGAGAGTGATACATTATAATTTATCAGCTTTACAATTTTCTACAGTTTTAAATATTTCCTTTTCCTTTCTATTTAAGCAGTTCCTCAGCTTGGTTGTTCCATCTTTAAAAGGTGAAAAACTAATGGATTCAAAAGTCTGAAAAAATTCCTGTTCCCTGGTTCTTATACTGGTAGAGCGCCAGCAGAAAGGGGAATTATTATTATGTAAGCAATAACTCAAGTCTGTCTCTTTCTCTTCTTTGACCGCCTTCTTTTGATTTTCATTTTCCATCAGTTACTGTGTCCCTGAAGTCAAAACGCAGTTGTCAAACTGTGTACAGGTAAAGATAAAATGGTTCAAGGAACACCCAAGTGATGGTTCCTGTCTTTCAAATAAACTCAGTGACAATAAACCAGAGAGATTAATCCTTGCTCTTTGCAAAACCCTGCTGGTTTATTTATTTATTTTTATTATGTCTGCCTCACCTCCTCACCTTCTCCCTTTTACTCTGTGGCTGCTGGTTCTTGTTTATCATTTATTTAAGGACTACACTCTCATCCATTCCCAATGAGGTGACAACACATCCATTTCAAGTGACAGCTACCAAATTGCCTAGTCTAGTCTGATTAAGTGTATAGAGAATATCTTTACTTTTTACCTTAAAAAAATAATTATCCAGATAGATTTGGTGGGAGGAGAAAACAAGTGCGGGGATAAAAAATAAAAACAATTTTTAATAGTGGAGCATATTTAGGTAACTTTTAAGGTCTTGTAGTTTGAGAGAAATGATCAACTTCTGAAAATACTCATTTAATTGTCTAAAAGGAAGAGATGCATTTACTATGGAAGTTATTCACTAAAGAAAGTTAACACTGGGTTCTTTAGAGTGCTATAGTTTTATTTTTAAATAAAAACATAAACAGGTTATTTATTCTACTGAAATCAGTTTTGCGTGAAACACACAAGTGAAGATGCAGAAAGAACAGGATACAGATTTTGGCAAATGTATCTTCTTGTTCCAGTAGATTTGAAGAACACTGTGGCAATGATTGCCTTTGGACTTAAAAATGTGATACTAGATGTTCCTTCTCATACAGAATTAATTAGCAATGCTAAGAAAACAATATTAAAAGAAAGCATTTTATGCATTTAATGGCTAGAATTCTTTTTAAATGAGATCTAAATGCCATTTGATAGGGTTCAGAGGAGAATGAATGCATTTCCATTATGTCAAATGGTTTATGTGGTTAGCATCATCTGTCCTGAGAGCAGAAGTAGCATAAGCAAAGGGAAATTAGGTAAATATGCTAATATGGTTTGGAGTCATTTGTTTCCTTAATTCACCTTCCATCCTAGGGAGAACTGTGTCACCTGCATTACTAGATATACCAACCAGACAACAAAATTGTCTGGTTCATTTTTTTTTTTTTTTTTGGCCTCTTTTCTCCCACATTTAGCACCTTGGCCCATCAGTGGCAGTCTGAGATATCCCTCGCAGGCCACCCATTTGAGATATCTGGGGATATCTAGAGCCACCCTCTATTTAAGGGTTAGGTTCATTTTCAAGTGCCAGAAGGGAAGGAAAACAGAAGTCTGGGATCTCTTAGGGGCATTTCTCCCTTGGTCACTTTGTGACATCTCCATGGGGTTATGCACACCTCGATTCCCTTACTCACTCATTAGTCTTTGCACAGGTGCCATGGCCCCAAAACTGGGTGTAAGAGAAGTGGTTCTTTAAGTTTATACCCAGCCATGGTTTTTCTCACAAGGCATTGTGATAGAAAGTGGGGTGCTGAATGGGCACTGCCACGTGCTCTCTGGGACATTTTTTGCCCCTTCCTCCTCCCATATCTCAGTCACTGCCACTCAAATCTACCCATCAAATCCCAAAGTCATTGAATCAAGTGTGATAAGTTCTACCTAAGAGAACGAGCCAAAATCCAGGGACTATGCCTCCCAAGAACTAAACCAAAGATGATGGGAAATTCTAATCCTGGTTCATCCACAGTGAGGTTTCATAGGCAAGGTGGTGCCTTCTAAGGATGTTTCACATAATAAAAAAACAATGACTTAGGAGTTTCAAAGGGGGCAGAGAAGCTTCGAACCCAGGTGACCTAGCTTTACTGCCAAAGAAAGACACGTTGGAAAGAATTTCAAAACTCAACTTACTTAGAGACCTGTTTTATTTGATTAATGGAGTATTTGTTTCATTATTTTATTTTAATTGCCAGGAGTCTCATTTTGTGATATAGACATGGAGAGCACCTCTTTATATTCCAAATCTAAATTTTTAAAAAAATTCAAAACATTACATAGATTATACAACCACACATATATATATTGATCCAAATGTACAAGTAAATAATTTTTAAAGAATTTTGTTTGTGCTTTTTTTTTTAATAGTAGTAGTAATGACCTCACACTTACCAGGCAAGTGCTGTGCTTCTGAACTATTTCCCCAGTCTGATAATTTTTAAATTAGAAAAAAATACACTAAATGTTAATAGCAATCACTTTTCAGTTGTTAAGTAAAGCATTAATCCTCTCTGCTATTATTGTCAGAAATGGATATGTATTATGTTCATAAATAAATATGCTAGTACTTAAAAATCAACACATAAAAGCACTAATTATAGTTTCCATTATTGTTTTGCTTTTGAAAGCAGAAATAATAAAGATGTTTCAAAATTAATAAGTATATAGTCTAAAACCTATAAATACAGGAATTTTTATACTCCACAATGTATATTTTTCAGAGAATCTGTCTCTGAAAATGGAAAATGTTCATTTTAATAGAAAAATGGTAGTCACACATTTCAAAATTCTGAAACATTTTCAGTTTCTATATACCTTCTTATTTCAATACTATGTCAAAATGCTTAAATTTGCATTTTCAGAATGGGCAACTTGAAATAGCAACAGATGTTTATTTCAATTTGATAAATTTGTACTTACCTTAAAATTCTTTTGTCTTGTCTCAAATGATTTTAAAGACTTTTAGATTTACGGTTCTTAGGTACAAGCATGCTTACATTCACAAATGTGTTTAAGGTTCATAGATACTTTTGTTTTTTAAATTTTTATTTAAGAGGAAAAAGAGAAAAACACAAAACAAAACAATGTGGTGTAAGGGTACACGTAATACAGAACTACAAAAAAAAAAAAAACATAATAGTAAGAAATCACCTGCTAATAGATTACATATTATCATCTTGGAAATAGTTGCTCAAATCACAGTATCAAAGAATACAAAGTGAACATTCAAACAGAGAGACTGCAAACAGCTGTGTTCAATGATCCAAAAACATTAATATAGTCAGCTATTTAACACCCCTAAACACAATTGCTGTTATATCCATAGAGCTCTTTTTTTTTTTTCCTTCTCTTTTTTACAACAAAATTTACACATTTTGGATTTTATTACTCCTAGTCCTTATTACTTTTTTGGGGGGAAGAGAATATAGTCAAATATGGAAAACAAAGCTGCCACTCAAAACCAAGGATAGACATAGCACATGATGTAGAACAGAGTACAAGGTTATCAACAATGGTTATCAAAATTGTCTCTTGTTTCCTTAAAAAGAATAGTCTATCTCATTAGATATTATAAAGTTGGACAAAACAGTAGAGAACAAGACCAATAAAACTTAGGCATTGTAAACATTACAGGACTTTCAAAGGAGACAACAGTCAAACCAGAATGGGCATCTTAGTGAATCTTATTGCCTTGAAAGTAGGTGCTTATACCCTCAAACTTGATACTATCATATAGAATGGAACAGAGTCTAATCAGTCAAAACAAGATCGTGGGAGTATTACAGGACTTCAAAACAAGTTAACAGTAAATCAAAAAGAGTTACTATAATATATGCTAATTAAAAAAAATTTTCCCCTTAATTAAAAAACATAAGAAATAACTAAAAAATTTGTTTAAAGAATAAGGGAGAGATTGAGATAAGCTCCAACATGGCGTGGATCTCAGGAGACACTGCTAGTTCTCCCCCTCAATACCTTCCATAGTATTTTGTATTGCTATTCTATTTTGACTTAATCTTTAGCTGTATTAAAAAAATATATTACTTTCACCTTTCAGTGAAATGCCACATATTCCTCCTGAATTTCATTCACCTTTTCCAGGTCTAGGAAATGTATCTTACATTTTGCTTTTTGATTTTCTCTTTTCAATTAAATTTATTTCTGAACTGGTCCTCAGAAACATAAAAACTGTGTGTTTAGCGAGGGTCTCTGTGATGTTTTGATACATACACACACGTGTTAGGTGTTGAGGCAGGAGGACCAGCCGAGTAGGGAGGTGGCATCTGGTGTGTTTTCTTGGGTTTTCCAACTTGGGTAAGAAAATACATAAGACATTATTTTAAGTGTTTTTTCTAAAAGCAACTTAGTAAAAAAGGAAAGGTCTTCCTGGTGTTCTTTGGCCTGTTCACTCTGCTTCCTAAACGCCCTGCTCTGCTTTCATTTTCTTCTCCTAAATTTAAACAAACAAATAAGCTGCGTGGTCCTTGAGAAGTAGGACACGAAGGATTGCATTCCGGGTTACTTTGTGTGAAATTTTAGAGCACTAATAGTGTTTTTTTTTTTTATTTAAGAGGAAAAAGAGAAAAACACAAAACAAAACAAAGCGGTGTAAGGGTACACGTAATACAGAACTACAAAACAAAACAAAACAAAACAAAACAAAAATAACAGTAAGAAATCACCTGTTAGTAGATTACATATTATCATCTTGAAAATAGTTGCTCAAATCACAGTTTCAAAGAATACAAGGTGGACATTCAAACAGGGAGACTGCAAACAGCTGTGTTCAATGATCCAGAAACATTAATATAGTCAGCTATTTAACACCCCTAAACATACTTGCTGTTATATCCATTAGAGCTCTTTTATTCCCCTCTCTTTTTTACAACAAAATTTACACATTTTGGATTTTATTACTCCTTAGTTCTTATTACTTTTTGGGGGGGGGAGAGAATAAAGTCAAATATGGCAAAACAAAGCTGTCAGTCAAAACCAAGGATAGACATAACACATGATGTAGAACAGAGTACAAGGTTATCAACAATGGTTATCAACGTTGTCCCTTGTTTCCTTAAAAAGAATTGTCTATCTTATTAGATATTATAAAGTTGGACAAAACAGTAGAGAACAAGACCAATAAAACTTAGGCATTGTAAACATTACAGGACTTCCAAAGAACACAATAGTCAAACCAGAATGGGTATCTTAGTGAATCTTATTGCCTTCAAAGTAGTTGCCTATGTCTTCAAACTTGATACTATCATATAGAATGGAACAGAGTCTAATCGGTCAAAACAAGATCGTGGGAGTACTACAGGACTTCAAAACAAGTTAATAGGAAATCAAAAAGAGTTACTATTTATATATCCTAATTTTTTAAATTTTTTCTTTAATTAAGACAAACATAAGAAATGACTAAATAATTTTTTTAAAACAATAAGGGGGAGATTAAGATAAAACAGGACAAAGCAATATAACAATAGAGGTCAAAGCATGACTGTTTCAGCAACCTAGTACTTCACCACCATATAACCCGACTTAATAGTAGTTACCATAGTGTCTGTCTTTTTCCTTGAAATGTTTGGATAAAACTTCATATACTCTAGCTTCAAATATTTTCATATCAAGAAGCCCAGAATAAAGCCTTTCTAATTAATGAGTGAAAACTTTATAAGCCTTCAAGGCCACCTAATGGGGAATCATGATTACCACTTATTTTTATATATTTGAGTCATTACTTACATTAGGGAAACTATTCGGTATTCACACATGCGAGATTGATTTATTTCACTTATGAGTATGGTCTCAAGCTGCGCCCATTTATTGATAAATATCTCAATGTGATCCTTCTTTATAGCTGAATAATACTCCATTGTATAGAAATACCACAACTTTTTTATCCATTCCTCAGTTGATGGACACTTGGGTTGTTTCCAAGATCTGGCGATTACAAATTGTGCTGCTATAAACATAGGTGCACATATATCACTGTGGTATGATGCTTTCAGTTCTTCTGGGAATATGCCTAGAAGTGGAATAGCTGGAATAAATGGGATTTCCAGTCCCAACTTTTTGAGAAATCTCCAGACAGATCTCCACAAAGGCTGTACCAGTCTACACTCCCACCAGCAGTGCAGGAGAGTTCCTTTTTCCCCACAGCCTCTCCAGCATTTGTTGTTGTTGGTTTTGTTGATCCTGGCCATTCTTTCAGGAGTGAGATGGTATCTCAGTGTGGTTTTAATTTGCATTTCTCTAATGACCAATGATGATGAGCATGTTTTCATGTATTTATTTGCCATTTGCATTTCTTCATCTGAGAATTGCGTATTCATCTCAGATGCCCATTTTTGGATTGGATCTTTGAATTTTGGAGGTCTGAGTTGATTTTTTTTTAATCCCTGGTACCAAAAAAACAAAACAAAACAAAAAGTTGTCATTTTTATATTGTGAAAATATTTTATTTGACTTTCATTTCTAAAGGATAGATTATATTGGATTTTAAAATACTACAGATTATTATAAACACAAAGAACACCTTTATAACGAACAGACTTGCAGTACCAGTTTAACCAAGTGCGAAAATTTAGCATCACCAATAGGAACATGAAGCAGAAGCGAAGTCCTATGTAATGGTGGTGGGGGGGTAAAAAAAAACAGCAAACAACGTTCCTTCAGTAGTAGTTTTGGGGAAAAATGATGAAATAAATGTAGTTATTTACTTTGAAATACTCAAAAGCAGACACAGTGTGAAATAATGTACATGAAACTACCTTTAAAAAAAGTGCCCTAAAGGATACAATAGCAAGTGTGTTTAGGTGTGTTAAATAGATGACCATATTAATATTTTTGATTGGATCATTGAACACAACTATTTGCAGTCTCACTGTTTGAATGTTCACTTTGTATGCTTTGATCCTGTGACCTGAATCACCATTTCAAAGATAATAGTGTGTAATCTATTAACTGGTGATTTCTTACTGTTTTTTTTTTTTCTGTAGTTCTATATTACTTGTGCCCTTACACTGTTTTGTTTTGTTCTGTTTTTTTTTTCCTTTTAAACAACAACACAAAAGAGATTTTCAAAATTTCACATCACAGTTCTACCTTATGGCTCTATCAATGTAATTAGTCCACTAGCATTTGTGTAAATACAGTAATTTTAATTGATGCATTATTTGTTTTCATGGATTGTGCATATTGAAAAACTATTTATGTTTCAAGAAATTTATGAAAAATATTTACAGATGATATATTATTTTCTGCAATTGCGTTCCAAAATATTGGCTATCATCGTTAATAACAAAAGATAGTAAAATACATGGACAGAAGGAAAGCACCAATGGCAACATGTTTATAGTCAGTAAAAAAAAAGTAAATGGTGGATAGCTTCATTTTTTTGAATTTCAAATTGTCTCTAGTTATGAAAAATTTTTAAACATTCTCGCACTTAAAAGTGTGAAGATTGCTAAATACAAAGACAAAACTATTTGTGATGGACAAAACTACACAGCTCTGAATTTGCATTTCTTTTTATCATTTTTGCACTTGGAGCTACTGCCCAAATGCAGTATCTTTTTGGTATCTCAAAAAGTAAAAGAAAAATAATTGTGCCCTTTTCCCAGTTAGCTGACTACTTTGTGGGTGTCCCATTTCCTGAAGAAGAGGTACAGTTTTTAGGAGATGTCAAACCATCTTTCCTGCCCTTCCCTGAATGATCTGAAAAATAATGGACTGAAGCCAGCTCATGGAAGTGTGTATTCCTCCAGGGTTCCTGGAGTTGTGTGAGCAATTCATTCAAAGTCAGGTGTCTATGAATGCCTTGAAGATTTTTAGAGAGTGAGCATAGAACAGATATCACCGTGAGGCATCTGGAGGTGAAATTTGCGGCATATGTGACTGTAAAACTATGAACATAAATGTGGGTGTATGGATAAGAGAGATATGCATATATCAATATATGATGTTTATAGCTGCAGTAAATTTAGAAAGAGCTATTTATAATTAAGAGCATATTGAATAACTGTAGATCATCTGTAAGAGTGCACGTTCTTACTCTTACATGATTTTTAAAGGTGCATGAGAGAATGATAGAAAGATCGATACTGCTCTGGTTGATTCTATGAGGCTGGAAAGATTGGGCTGAACAGTTTTGCAGGCTAAATGACAAGTCTAACAAATCAAAAATGTTGAGGTCAAATGAAAGGCACTCTAATTCCCACCTCTTTAGATAGTGCTGAGATCATTTCTTCAGCAGGAAAATGCAGAATTATCAAACAGATGCTTGCTGACGTACTTTATCACTTAATGCTACTGGAAGCAGTTGCCCTCATTATCTGAAATCTTCTGAAGAGCCCCATAAAACAATGCTCTTTTCTCTGCTAACTTCCTGTTTCAATTTATCTGATAAGAAAAGTCTTAATATTACAAGTTGCTCACACGCAAATTAAAATCAACTTGATATTTCTTTGGAAAAAGCGTCATTCCTTGGCCATATGTTAAATATATTCAAACAGGCCTGGCAGAATATCACATGTGCTGCTGTCTTCCTCTATAACTTTATCAGCTTTAAAGGTCAACTGTGATGGCGTTTAAAAAAAAGGACTGGGGAATTTGCTTCACCTTTAAATCTTTCATATAATTTGCTTTGAACTCTCTTTTCAAGACCATAGTCCATGAAAAGACTTCAGTCCAAATGTGTGGATTATACAACATCTACTAGTATTTCTTCATCATAGGAGAATTCATTCCTTTTTTAGCACAAGTTAAATGAAAACATGAGTATAACTGAAATCTGTGAAAAAATTATTAACTACATTATCTTTAAATCTATTTAAATCACTGGCAGTCAGTAATATACTTCTTGAATCACCAGTTAAAATAAGAATTTTTTGAAATATAAAATATAAGTCTATCAGGTTACACAAATAAACAGAAATTGAGATCACATTTGGTTTTGCTTGATAAATTGTCATTTTCTCTTTAAAAAGAATAATTCAAATTAATGTGGCTTTCAAAGTAGAAAAGTTTTTCTTATTATTGATCTCTTTTATTTTGAGGAATGTTACTATGTGCATTTCTATGTAAACTGCTCTAAATATAATACTTAGCATGTTTCAGGTGGAACAAAACATTTGTGGAAATTATGATTTTGTTGTGTTGTTTGGAATTGAGGTGGATGTGTTGGCAATGGTGCCTAAGAAGCTGTGCCAGGAGACTTAGGCAGACATCCAAGAGGAAGGGGTGCAGTGGATTCCAGAGCAGGGAAAGCCTTCAATAACACACCTTTGGCAACTGGGCCAAGTACTGCTGAAAAGGTAAGGTAAGCCCAGCTGGGGGCATCAGGTTCATTGTTATAAAGTCATAGGTGGCCAATTTGGAGAGTGGTGAGGACAGAAGCCAGGCTGGAGCTTAAGTTCAGGATATCAGGGGCAGGAGGCAGAGCTCATTTCCACACTGAAAACTTTCCGTTCTTCAGGACTCTCTGGCAGTGGAATCAACTCCTTAGGCCATAGCATGTTTCCTGTCAATGGAGATGATCAGAGTATTACTGAATTCCTAGGTTTTAAGGGTATACCGGCTTATGTTTAAAAACCTGTTGGAAGATGAAGAAGGGTTTTTAGTACCAATGAGGGGTCACCAGAACCAAGAGAACAAGCTTTTTCAGTTGCACAGGATACACTGTTGTTTAGACATAAGATCAATAATACACATTTTCATCATTTGTGAAATTACTCAGAGCTTATAGATAATAACTTGTATTTATGCAGTCTTGCTAATATTTACAACACTCTTAAGAACTGGCTAGATGGTCAAGAGCAGATCTACTAAATGTCAGAGCAAATCCTCTGCCCTGATCCTCTCACTTCAAGTTCAGGGCTCTTTACATCACATCATGCTTGTTTAAATTTGTAAAATTCTCTCTTAGTCTTTACCTTTCGACTCAATCATAGTCAAGGCTGCTCCTTGTGTAGTCACACTTGGAAGATGAGCCTTTGCAAACACAGCTGTAGACTACATGTCAGCCTCAGGTGGGCCGTGAGCCATCTTCGAGAAGTCACCTGGACACAGACCTGCAGTATAGCATAGGACTGATGTGACGTGTGCTAACCAAAAACAGGTGATAGGGGCTTCCTGAAAAGTAAGGATGGACTTAGTGGGCTCTGTGTTCAGCCACTGACTCTTCCTGAATGCTCACAAGGTGTTAAACTGAGCTGGTCTCACATCACTTAATGCAGTACTTTTCTTGAAACGCATGTCCTGCGTTCATATCTGGCCTAAGCATTACTAACCTCACTTTACTGCCTTGGACAAATTTGTGCCATACATACATACTAGAGTTGCTCTTTCTTCCTAACAGATTTCTTTCTCAGTGACATTAGTTTAGCAAATTGTTCCTCATCTAAAATGCAGGTAACAGCCCTTCACAATGAAGCACCTCTATGTATCTGTGCACTGTGTATGATGGAGTTAAACAAACTTGCCACACTCTCATCTCTAGTGCTTTCTTTTGCTTCTATTTATCTTCAGTAAAATGACTGACTTAGAAGTCAGGTATTAGAGAAAAATTTACTATTTGCTCTTTTGAGACCACTGACAAGTGGTCATGGGAGACGAATCTACAAATCAGGCTCAGTTTCAAAGCCACAAGTTCTGAATATAGGTAACGACAAAAAAGTAAAACAAACTAAAGGGGCTTGGAAGGGTTGGAAGAGTAGCAATAAAAAACTGACAAAGAGATTTTGATTCATGCTTGTCTACTCTACTGAAGTGTAAAATGATTCTTTTTGCATTACATATTATTTTTAGTACCAATTTAATGTGAAATTTTGATGCTTATGAACTCTCAAAGGCAAAAGTTAATTTAGGAGATAGAGAAGACCATGGTATTATGCCTAATTTTTTATATATTTCCATGCAGACCTCTCATGATTTAAACACTAAATTTTCACTGATATATCATAAATTGGTTATACCAATTCAAAAAACCTTCTTTGATTCTAAGCAGGTAGGAAATAAGCCAGGAATGGTACTGCATTCCTGTAATTCTTGCTCTCTGAGATGCTGAGGCCAGAGAATCACAAAATTAAGCTTAGCCTGGGCAGTTTAACAATTTTTTTAGTATCCTGTCTTAATGTGGAAATAAATGCAAAAACTGGGGATGTAGCTTCATGTTAAAGGTTCTGAAATCAATTCCCACTACATGAAGAAGGGGAGGAGTGACAAGGAGGTTAGGAAGGGGAGAGAGATCGAGGGAGGAAGGAAAGGAACAAAGATCTTTATCCTGAGGAAATTAAGATGTATCAATAAACAAAGTATTTGCATCTATAAAATTAAAGAATAGCTATATAACCAAAATATGGTTTGTAACAGCTGAAAGATGGGCAGCAAAGGCATTAAATTATTTAGAACAGTGATGTATCCCAGCATGGAAAGATCTTATTCTGAAATCAAAATATTTGGAATCCACTGCCCAAGGATGCCAATGTCCAAGATGGTACCTATTGTTAGTAAGTCTATGACAATAAGATTAACAGAACAAATATTGGTAGATACTTACCATGTCCATGATATTGTTTTGAGTACTAGCAAAATATCAGCCAGTAGGACAGACAAGTCTCTAACTTAATGAAGCCAGCCTTCTGAGATCATACACCCACCATGCAAGTATGATACATAATGAACCAATCATGATGAGCAACAAAAAGAAAAAGTAAAACATACAATGTGGTATGAGGTGTCAGGAGTCAGTAGCAATAATGTTTAGACAGGTTCCAAAAGAAAAAAATCACCAAGAGCAAGTGACATTTTTATTTTTTGTCTTTTTCATTTTTATCAGTACCAGGGATCGAACTCATGACTTCCTGCTTGCAAGGCAGGCGCTTATGCCGCTGAGCTAAATCCCCAGCCCTCACAAGTGACATTTTTATAAAAAATAACCAAAGAGAGGGACTAACCCATAAATTTTGGG
This sequence comes from Cavia porcellus, assembly GCF_034190915.1. Taxonomy (NCBI): domain Eukaryota; kingdom Metazoa; phylum Chordata; class Mammalia; order Rodentia; family Caviidae; genus Cavia; species Cavia porcellus. The sequence goes on along the minus strand of NW_026947496.1, from coordinate 26,681,304 downwards.
GAGACAATTCCAGATCTCAGCAAGACCCAGGTGTAAAATTTCCTTAGGTAGCAACATCCATGGCTTGTTCAAGCAAATGCTGAAGGCCACTGTACATATAGTAGTGTGCTAGTCAGTTTTTGTTACTGACAAAATGTCTGAGACAATCAATTTAAATGGAGAAAACAATATTTTATTTCTTAGTCTCAAATGTTTCAGCTGTTTGTCCTTATTGCTTTGGGCCTGGGCTGTCCAAGTCCATCAGAGCATGAGTGCATGGTGGAGGAAGGACAATTCATCTCAAAGTAGCAGCACAGCAGATAAAGAGTAGGAAGATCTGGACCAATATCATCTTTAAGGCTCTGCCTAGTTTCCTTTCACGATGCCCACCTCCTAGGTCACCACAGGCTGGTGACCAAGGCATCCACACATACTCTTTATAGACATTACAGGTATTACCTGCATCAGTCAGGAAGTACAAAACGGAGCGTGTTGGAGATATTAGACAGGCGATAATCTGTTGAGATTATGTAGGAGGGTTTTTTAGTCGTGATATAGATTTTTCTTTTATTCTCTAAAATGACAATCCAACTGATAGTTTGAAGGAGTAATATTACATTAGGTCATTAGCTTTACATTGAGAGCGGAGGTGGGATTGGACTGAAGGACTACACTTGAAGAAAGAAATTAAATGGTGATTGTCATTCTCCACAGGACAGATGTTGATATCTAGACAAAGAATATGACTGTGACGGTACAGTGGTCAAACTTCAGATCCATTTTGAACATCAAGCAGAGAGTATTGACTGAGAGAGTTATGTAAGTTGTGGGAGAAATGAGTTGGTCATACCAATGCATGGTACTATGGAGACTGAGCACTGAGAGAAATGATGTCTTTTCCTGAGATGTGAGAGTCCTCTGCAGAAAGCTCTAAATTAAGGCCTTTTTTCAGAAATTTCAAATTTGTAATGTTTAATTAGATCTCCAATTAGAGTCATAGACAATTGAATATGTAAGTCTGAAATTCAGACAACAGTCCTAAAATAGAAATACATATTAAGATTCATCCAGATATAATTGACAGTGAAAGAATTAAATTCACGAGATGATGAGATCACTGGATGAAACCTCTTCAATAATTTTGAGGACAAGTATACTTAAACCAAATCATGTGAGTTTGGATTTTTTTTTTTTGTTTATTTGCTTGTTTTTGAGAGAGGATCTCACTGTGTAGTTCAGTCTTCCCTTGAAAGCATTATATACCCCAGATACCCTCAAGCATGTATTGATTCTTCTGCCTCAGCCTCCTGAATGCTGGAATTATGGGCCTACACTACCATACAAGATACGTTTGTTATTTTTAATGTTTTACTATATATATATATGTTTAGTTCCTGTGTTTATGTATTTGTATATACATCTATGATTTTATGTATACACATATTAACATTCTTATTACCATATAAACATGATCAGTACTAAAATTTTTTCTAAAGATATAACTATGAGATCTGTTCATAAGCATACCAAAAGAAAAATACAATACTAACTGTAAATTTAGTGTTCCATTTTAGAAAAGTATATCTCCACAGTCAGCAGTAGCTATCTAGCTATCCATCACAGTCTGTGTCCACAAAAGCTGCATTATATAACATCTCTTACTTGCTGTGTGTGTGATACATTCAAAGGTCAGCTGCAAGCATTCCAGTCTGAGTAAATAGATTCATCAGCGTGATGAGTCTATACTGCAACACACCACAGTGATTGAGCAAGACTCTCCTGTCTTCTCTTGAGACACACTACAGTGTTGCTCATCCCTGCAGTAGAGGGACAGTGAAGAGGAAAAATGCACTATTCCGCTTCCAGTACTGGCATAGAATATCCCAAGCACACTTCTCTGTGCGCATTCTTCCTCTAGTAAATTGGGGCCAAGTCATTCTGATGATTTTACAAACCATGTCCTAACATGTCATCTTTTTTTCAGTTTTGTGACTCAAGCACTGGTGCATAAATAAGAACTAAATCTTTATCTTTTACAGTATAATGGTTTATCTATCAGATTTAATGCTTGGATCAATCTTCTAGTTGCAAATTACAAAGCAAAATGGCAATGAGAAAGATTTTTTTTTTGTCTGAATGACCAATGGATTTCTCCTTATAAGTAAATTACTTACAGTGCTATGAAATTCCATTTGCAGAGTTAGGATGACCAGGATAAAAGCTTCTATTAGTCATTTTTCAAATTTCACCAGGTAGAGCTACAACCTATTTTTAAACTTGAGCATTAGGCCTTCCCAGGCTTGAGACTCTTCTGCAACGCATCCTTCCAGCCACACCGCCATATTGCATATATCATCCTCTATTAAAACGTTGAAGTTTCTAGATCAAGTGTATGTGTATAAGAATCCAGTGCACAATGAATTCTTTCTTGATGAGTGTTTCTTGCAGAAAAAGGAACTAAACTGAGTAATAGTATAAGATGGATAGATATGCTCAATATATCTATCATATATATCTCATATCTATCAATGCACAATAATAATTTTATCAAGTGATAGTTAACCTTAATTTAGATTTTATCTGAGACAGTTCACATTTGAGTACTACCAACAATTAATTTTAAGATTTTTTCTTCTTCCTTGACTCCACTGGTTTTCATTCTTTCTTTTATTAAACCTTTCTTTCTGTTCACATGGTGCTTCACTAAAGTTACTCAACTTTCTCACTGGTCCAAGTCTTTTGGCTCTAACTGACTGAGCTTTGCTTTTAACCATTTAACCATTTTGGTTCATTTTAACACTGAACCATTTTAACCATTATGGTTCAGTTATAGGCTGTGTATATCCCCCTAGGTTTCATGTGCTCCAATTTAATCTCCACTGGCAAATTTTAAAAGCTGGAATTTAATATGATTAAGTTATTTAGAGTTGGGGGCTTTGGCAGGCTACTAAGATTTGATAAAATCATCAGGGTGGAGCCCTTATGATTGAATAATGGGGGCTTTATAAGAAGTACAGACCAGAGGAGATACACACCTGCGTGATCACGCACACATACATGTACACTCTTGGTCTCTTGGCATGCTGTGTACTATGCCACCTTAGGATTCTGTCAACAGAAACATCACAGAAATGGGCTCTTAAACTTTCACAACTGTTACCTAGATAAATCTCTTTTCTTTATAAAGTACTAGATCTTAGGCATTTCATTATAGTGATATCAAATGGCTTAATATCTTGATATTCAGTTGAGTTGCTTTCTGTTTTCTAAATTCTTGGAGAACAAAATTATCTTGAAATACAGTCAAGCATTTTAGGTTAATAATCTTTGGCCTGCTGAAAGTCTTTAAATTCATAATGCTTAAAGATTAATAATGCTTACATCCAACCCATAGATTTAAGAAGCCCTGTCTTCTGCAAATTCCCCTTGGAAGTAATTATCATAAACTCCCAAGTGCCAGGCAGTTGGTCAGGTGTCATATTCAAACCTTAACCTGGCAATCCACTTCGATTTGGACTCCTAAAGACTAGCTAAATATTACTATAGGTTTCTTCAAATTTGTGACAGTTGTTTGGTTAAAACTGATTTGTCCTTAGAACTAACTAGTTTCTTAGCTTCTTTAATCAAATTTTGCTAAGCTTTTATAATGCAATTTTAAAGATGACAGGGCATAACAAAAAGAAAGATATAGAATGACTATGACTATAGAAACTTGTCCTCTTACTATCATCTAAAATCAGATCTTCTTTCTCTCTTTTTATCCTATGATGAGTAGTATGAGACAAGTTATTCCTCTAGGAAAAATCACAGACTCCAAAGCAAGAAGAAAACAACAAATCAAAGCATATGCACCTTTGCAAATATCTATCCTATTCTGTCCTCAATTACACTACTCACGTGATGCACTGTAGTTCAATACAGTTTGTGCTATGATAAATCCATTGCACTTCCTTTTGGGAATCTCCTTTTTAAGGTGAGATCAAAACATAAAAGACAACAGGATTTTAAAATATGATAACTTTTGGTCTATTTTACTCATAGCTCTTTATGACAGAAACTATTTAAATATAAATTTATTTTTTAGTTTGCCTCATTCTCACTTTCTTACACTTAGGAGCCTGCCAGATTGCTTTTAACCAGTGGTGTTATCAATGTAAAAGGCTGCTTCAGTTAATTTTGCACTAGAAACAAGTCTATCTCCTAACGCATGTGACCATTTGCATCTCTTACTCTCCAGAGTTTCTACTCTGAAGCTCTTGGAATGAAGTTTACTTAAGAAGAGTCAGAACTTATTAAGAAAACCATAAACAGCAGAGATCCCATATGTCTCCAATACTGTTATCAGAACTGCATGTGGTACGGACCTGCAAGCTAGAAAATAATTTAATCTTTCTATAAAAGGCAAAGCAAGGAAAATATTTTGATATCATTATTCTTTATTAGTGAAAAACAATCACAATTCCCTGAAATGTTACATAATGTTTTAAGTAAAATGGGGGAAACTTACCAGAAGGGTACTGTAGTAATTTGGAGCTCAAATACTCATAGATTCGTCTAATTTGTCCTTTCCTGATAGTCAGCAATATCCTAATGCTTTGGTTCACTACTCAAAGAAGTGCTTTTTTTCAGCAAATTAAATCAATTTCCATTTGTTCTGGGTCTAGGAAATTTTATTTTCTCTTGTCTTTATTCAATTGTCAATTTGTTCTTCCCAGAGCATAAATCAATGTCTTTCTTTGATTTCATGGCAGGTACTCCTATTTTTTTGCATTATTGTACAGGCAGGAAAAAATCATTATATTAAGCATCATTCCAAGTTTTGAAGCTATACTGGTACAAAGCAAGCAATTAATAGCAAGGGATTTATAACTGTATAGAAAATAACAAAATCTCAGTGTTCAAGTAGATGAATATCTTAGGATCAATAATGTTAGTTCTTTGTATAAAGTATTTCAGCACAGGAACAGAATAAATCAAAAAATATTCTTCTTACAGCTGGAAAAGCTGAAGTCATAATTGAAATTTTGTTAAAGTTTTTAAGGGGTTGGGAAATTTATTAACTGATACATAAAAGTAAAATTGAACTTTTTTTTTTTTTTGGTCTCTTTGAGACAGGGTCTCACTATGTAGTCCAAGCAGGTCTTGAGCTCACTTCGTAGTGCAGGTTGGTCTCAAATTTGCAATAATCCTCCTGCCTCAGCCTCACGAGTACTGAGATTGCAAGCATGTATCACCATGCCCAGCTAAAATTGAACATATTAATGGAATGCTCCTATATATTTCAATTTATGCATGTACTGCAACATGTTCAAATAAGGTTAATATTTATCTCCTCAAACCTCTATCATTTCTCTATGGTGAAAACTTCCTAATTCTGTCTTCCACCTTTCTGAAATGTTCTGTAAGTTGTTAACTGTAGTCACACTGACATTACTAAGCAATAGCACACCCAAATTTTTTGCTCTCATCTAAGTTTAACTCAGGATCCACTGATCAACTCTTCCCCACTGCTCATCTGTTCTTCAGTTTAATCCCATTGGCGCCAATGGCAAGATTTTATTATTTTTTATAGCTGAATAGTATTCTAGGTATAATATGTACCATGATTTTATCCATTTATCTATTCATAGACTGTTATTTCCACTTCTTTGCTTATTGTGAATAGTGTACAATGGACATGGAAGTGCAGAAGTGTCTTTCGCATATTGAATTCATTTCTTTGGATATGCTTTCAGGAGTCTGATTATTGAATCACACGTTAGTTTTATATTGAATTCTGTAAGAACCATCATGCAATTTTCCAACAAGGCTTCACTACTTTACATTCTCACCACCATGTGGAAAGGGTTTTCTCCACATACTTGCTAACACTTGTTTTCTTTAATCTCTTTGATAATAGCTATTCCCAGGAGAAGTCTCCGAGGTCTTGGTTTAGATATGGAATTGGTAGCACATTAGTTTACTAGAACTTCCAGAAGAAGGCTTCACAGAATGTTCACTTAACAATAGAAATTTGTTTTCTCACAGATCTCTAAGCCAGAAGTCTGACATGTGGGTGTCAACTGTTACAGTTGTTTTGTTTTGACACTTCTCTCTTTGCCTTATAGATGGCTTTCTTTTCTCTGTTTGCATAGTTTTCTGTGTGTATGTCCCTCTTTGAAGGCACCAGCTGTATTGGATTAAGACATACACCAGTGATCTCACGTATTACTCTGCTTTTCATCACCATAAAGAAATACCTAAGAAAAATAACTTAAAGATAGGAAAGATTTATGGTATCTCAGAATTTTAGAGGATTCAGTTGTCATCCAGCTGTGGCAAAAACAGAAATATCACGGCAGAAGATCATGGTGGAAGGAAGCCACTTATGACGCCCAGGGTGTTAGGATGGGAGAGTCTAGGGACATCATGTACCTTGCCAGGTCCCTCCCCCACTGCCCTACTTCCTCCAGCTGAACCCTGCAAACTAATGTCCAAGCCTTTGGGGGCACATGTTTGACACAACCTTTAACATCTCATTTCAAGTTAACTGCTTCTGTAATCACTCTTATCTTCAAACGCATGTTCTGAGGTCTTCAGATTTAGCAATTTATCGCTGGAATATGAGGGGCAGAGTATGTATTTCAGTCCACAAACGGTACAGTGATTTCTAGATTACATGTTCTGTACCTGGGCAGACATCATAGAAACACTGTCATGAAATTTAACTCAAATGACATTAAAACTTGCCATTTTCAACTGTTATAGTTTGGAACTAAACACTCTGTCAAAAGGCTCATGCGTTTAATGATGGGGGTTTTGGAAGAGAATTAGCTCACAAAGGTGCTGACCTCATTAATGGATTAATTCATTCATGAGTTCATAGCTGATTGGACTGTAAGGAGAAAGGGACCTGGGTAAGTATGCTTTGTGGTCTCAGATCCATGCATCTTCAGCTCCTCACCTTTCTGTGCCTCTGAGCTGACCAGAGGTAACCAGCTCTCTCCCATGTTCTCTCACTATGATCTTATCTTAGAAACAGGCACCATGGACTGAAACCTTGGAAACCATGAACCAAAATTAATTCTTCCTCTTTTAGTTATACATGGTAGGTATTTTGTGTCATTAATAAAAGTTAACTATTACAGCCTACCACAATAAAAGCTGAAAACATAGAAAACAGAAACGCCAATTTGTACCTGTAAGTATCAAAATGCTGTTGGATCAATGCAAAATTTAGTTTTAAATTTTCTCCATATAATATGGAGAAATATATATATCACAAGGGATTTAGTATTCTTTCCATGCTCATCCTCTCCCAATGCTCCATTGTCTCATCTACACCTCAAAATGTATTTGGATGCACATTACAAACTTAAACCCTTGAGGTTTTGTTCTATTACTGAAAGGATTAAATTGTTTAGCAAGTAAAATCAAAATCCTATCAATTTTAAGTATTGTCTTTTTATTTAATTCATAAGTTAATCCTTATAAATAAATAAATGAATACATAAATACGTAAATAAAATTTGTCTTTTCTAGAAATATTTACTGGGGCCAAAAATGATGGATTAAACAGGATACAATTTGTTTTTCCCTCAAATAACAGAGCTCAAGATCAAGTAGAATTTGAAAATTTAAATTCATTTAAACTAATTGGTATTTTCATGTGGGTACTAGGAAAAAGTAAGTTAAGTGAGTAACATCATTGTCCAGGCCTCCCTTCTGTGTGTATTAGGAATTTATGTTGATCCTAGTGGCAGGGAACAGTTATGAATGACACAAAAAGCTTAATATTTGGACATGTACCTCATTGCTTTAAAAGCTACTTTAAAAATCTCCTGTGATAAAGTTATAATTTTGCAATTTTTAACTAAGAAATTCTTAGAGCAACAGTACTAACCCTCTTTATATTCAACACTGCCTAACTAATGAAATGTGTGGCAATATAGAACATAATTCCTAAACTCCAACCAATTCTGGTGGGAAGTGTACCGTACATTTAAATGATATCAAGTGAAAGCACATTTTAAGAAATACAGTAGTACTTGATTAGTGCTCAATAATGTAGTTGATGGTTACTCTGTGGCAAGCTTATTAGTAACTAGAACCCTAGATTATATGCTTTATTCAACATACAGAAACCAAGGACACTGACACTTTCAGTGGTTGTCATAAATTTCACAGGCTCTTCAAATACATTCTGTATTGTTGTTGAGTTTACTTTTATTGCTTCCCTTGACTTTGTGTTTAGTTATTTTAACTGCAGATACTTAAAACACATACACACAAAACTAAGATTCATGAAACTCTCTGAGGTATTTAATTTTTTAGCTGTACCAGAACATGAAAGTCAAGGGCAATTATGATTTAGCTCATTTCAACCACTGGAATCTTTTATATAGTTATTGATATTTTAAAAATACAACAATCAAAACTTTTCTTAAGGGTCACACTTCTAAAATGCTAGAATATTTTAAAAGAAAGAAATTTCAAGACAGTTTTCATTTAAATCAAGGACAGTGTCAAATGATTTAAAAAAGACAATAAATAGACGAAGTTGTTTAATCTTTCACAGCTACAGTATTATACCTGTTTGAATAAAATAAATATGTCTATTCAAGACATTTGTCTTATCTCAATTTTTTCTGTGGGATACTTGGTAAACTCATAACAGTTTTGCAGGAGAGATTTTCACAAATACTTCATTTAAAGTCTTTTTAAAAGTTTAACTACCTTCAACATTATGTCAAAATCATATGTGAACATACATAAACATGCAAATCAACATTCACAGATATACATTATGTATAACATGTAGTATACAGTAGTTTATACTTTTAACATGCAACAAATCACAAATGCTATATTTTATGTAAAATATGAATCATATAAGGTCTCATTTTTAGTGACCTATTTTAAAGAAAAAATGCAATATTTTTGAAAGCATATATTTCATCTAACATTAATATCACTCAAAATGTTGTTGCATGCATATTAAATACTTAATATTTGCTTCTTAATTTAATTTGAATAAAGCATATGCATATACATGTATTTCATAAATGACAAAATTTTCTCTCTCCCTTGCATCAAACTTGCATGAAAGCTAAGTCAGAGAAAAGAAAAGAAACAAGTAGTGGCTTTTTATAAATCTCATTAGATGTATATATAGTAAGTTGATTTAAGTGATTTTGGTATTCTTAAATGAAATAAAGACTCACTGAAGATTACAATTTTCCCTTTTAGTTTTCTCATAAAGGGTGTTAAAATATGGAGTAGTATATAATTATTGAATTTATTAAGCTTAAGGTACTGCTTGTTGTCCACAAAAAAGTATGAACATTTGAGAGAACTAATCACAATACATACCATGCAAAGTATTATGTTAATATCATGTGCATGTAACAAATAGTCTGCAGATTCACTGGCGGATCAACAGAAAGATCTCTTTATAATTTTATAGCAATAAACGAGATTCTCTTTTTTCAATCTGAGTATCTCATTCAAGCAAAAAAGTTTCACATTTTAAAAGTCAATGTCAAAGTAAATAAAATTCTTCAACCTCTTGAATAACTACAAAGATATCATTCAGGTACTATCTCCTCTTTCCCTCCCAAAGCTTCCTCAAAAACTATAATTGCCTTGTGATTGCTGCTATAAATCACACCATATTTCAGGTCCTGCCCTAGGAAGTGAAATTAATTTTTCTCCCTGTTGTCCTTCTCAAGAAACATCTAACCCTTACTTTCTGCTCTGCTCCCCTTTTCTCTACTCAGCCCAGGGCAGAGCAGTGGAGAAAAGGAAGATAGATGTGTGACACATCATTAAGAATCAAGGGCCACTTCTTAAGTGTCAGGTCCTCTCTTCTTTCCTCCTCCTCCTCCCCTTCTTCCTCCCTTTCCTCTTCTTTTCTTTCCTTCCTCCTTTCCCATCCTGTCACCCAGTATCCTCTTCCCCACTCTGCTCCCCCCCGTCTTCTCTTCTACTCCCTCTTCTCCTTCATTCTCTCTCTCTCTCTCTCAGCCTTCATGCAAGAAACTGTTTATTAACAAAATCACTTTTTTTCAGAGCACCACACTGATTGAGGAGCAAAATCAATTTGTAACTCCTTACTGTGCCATATTTCTTCAGAATTGAGGCACATGTTAGACTTATTTACCTGTTTGATTGATTTTGTAAGGAAACCTCTCAAAGTATGAGAGGCTGGCAGTATTAGAATGAATGGAGTTTTAAAATTTGACCAACAATGCTGAATACTTCACTTATATCAACCATTTTAGTTAGGAAACATCATTATTTTAGTTTTATATTTCTAAAAATAAAGGAGTTGTGAATTGTAAGTTGAATATGGTGTCTTTGTTACAGTCATTTGTGAATCTGTAAGCCTCTGTTTGTGTTTGATGTTTATTAGTAATGAGTATTTGTTATGATTATTATACTACTGCATTACATTTTATAGTCTAATGTCTTAGTTAAAAATGCTCTCTTGCTTGGTTCAGTTATCTAGAAGATGTTTTTATGCTTCAGGTGTCCAGATGCATGATAATTTAGGACTAGGTATGAAGGAGATTTGGACTATGGGTGGACTATAGGTTGCATATGGACAGTGGAAATCGCTTTGTGATTCTAATATTGTAATTGTAATAATAGAAATAATTAGCTAGCTTGTTCTTAATATGTTCAAATTTTAATGCTATTTTTGCTTTGCTTTTTTCTTTGTACTTTATGAAAAAATAAAATATTTTCATAACCAAATTATAAGATAACATTAGTACACCGTATATCATCATTGTAACAGCAGTTACTCAGTATGACATAAACCAAAATCTTACAAAAAAGAAAGAAACATTATTTCCTAAGAAGGATACTCTGGAATGAAGTACTAGTAAAATATTATTTTTTAAGTTACAGAAAAGAAATTAATATCTTCTGATTCCATTAACCTTTCAATTGGAACGGATGGATATTTCCTTTGAACCAGATACATATAATAGTATGTACTTTGTGTAAAAAAAGAATAGATACATACATAGAAAAAAGCATTATGCAGTTTGAATTTTACCTTATACTGCAAGACATGATAATCAAGTTAAATTATAAATAATCTTATTTAATTAATAAATATTTGCTGTAGCTTGGAGAGATGGGCATCACTGAGAATTCTGTTCCTTCCGTTTGGTAGTTTACTTCTATATCCAGGTCTCATTCATTCTCCTAAGTCCAAGCATTTGTTATAGTCAGGGGTTGTGCAGAGAACAATTAGAATCAGGACATGGACTTCATAATAATTTTATACTGGTCACCGGGAGTTAACCCAAGAAAATGCAGGAAATCTATGTGCAACACTAAAAACACAATATTTAGTCAAGGGCCTAAATCCCACAGCAATGTCCCACATGAGTCTAGATGAAAACCCAGAACTCATGACAATGCCTCCCACCAATCCAGCTGGAGGTCCAGAGCCCACAAGAAGGACCCACTCCGGTCTCTCTTACGGATCTATGCTAGGAAGGCCTGAAGCTTAAGGGTGTAGCCAGAAAGTCCATGCCAGTTGGGTGAAGGAGCTGTGCTGGAGGGATGAAGTTTCTACGCTGGAGCTGAGAAGTCATACAACAAAAACCAGGGCTGTCCTGAAAGGCACCTCACCCATCCTCAGTGACACGGAGGCCCCAAGCTCCTCTGACAACAAGCACAGTCAGGTACATGCCAGAAAGGTACATGATGAGTTCATTCTGGAGACCAAGCGGCATACATTTTCCCCTCCAGAGCCAGCAAACAATGGCCTATGTGAGGACCAGAGCTTCTTCAGGAGAACCAACAGCTCAAACAGCAACTGTAGGAGAACTCACAATGGCTCAATTCCTCAGTGCGACAACACATTAATGCCTTCCTTCTCCTTCTCCACCTCTCTATTTATGCTGGCAACTTTGCTCAGGTGGAGCGTATATGCTCAGTGCCATGCTGATGTAATCCAGCTGGCTTTAAGTTGAACACCAGTTCTTAATCCATAACAGCAGTGTTTCCAATAATCTTCAGATTTGTCTAATTAATTTAATGTCAGAAGGAATGTAGAAGAAGGTAAATTTCTAGAATGAATTGAAACAATTGAAAAAAAAGAATAGATTAGGCTTAATCATACAACATATCCATTCTTTCTTCTCATAGACAATTGTTGAGATGGAAATGAAAAGGCAACATATTATAAACAAATATAATGCCTAGATAACTATTCTGATTTTGTTTTTCACTCCCCCCACCCTTTTTAAAGATAAATTATTCAGTAGCAGGAATGGTAAGCACAGTTCATTAGCAGGATGTGTGGGTGGGATGGTGTTTAGAGAAAATATATTCCCAGCATCATGTCTGGCAGCGTGCTGGTAGAATGGGACCTTCTGAGATGCCTGTAATGATAAGATTTTGAGGTGGTATTTTCTTCTTAGAAAGAGAATAGGAATGACTGTTTAGTGCTGTTTTCCCTTTCAGTAAGAATTTCAGATCAATTCAGAACTACTTTCATTGGAGCCCCATCATTTTTCAATTAGGGGCAGTTATACATTAAGAAATAATTAAAATGGGACATAGAAGATAAAAAACTTTTTCATAAATATTGATCTTCCTGTGCTAATTGTCATGATGACCCAATCCTCATTTGGATGGTCTTCATTGCTTAAATATCAGTGGATGCTATATTTCTGGGACTTGGAGAACACCTCAGAAGAACAGGGCTGGAGAGATCAGTTTAGTAGTGCCTTTTAATGCATCAAAATCAGTGTGGAACTGCACTCTAATACTATGGGGGAGTATAACAATTTGAAACTTTATTATGACAGTGACCATCTTTCTTCCCCCCGCCTGCTGCCTTTGTTGTTCACTTCCAGTCCATCACTTTGGCTTCACTGGCCCATGGCTGCTGACCAGCAAGGCTGGTCTTCCTTCCTAGAGAAAAGCATCCCCCAGCAACAGAACCCCCATGTCAGGCCTCCCAGAAACATCATGCTTCCCCTAAGCAGGTTTTTCTTCACTTTTGCTTTACAATCTTAACACAAAGAAGACTTTCATGTAGCATGAAGGTGACTTCTTGAAATAATGTGACATTGGCAACTGTAAACTCTAGATAGATTATGAGCAAGGCACAGTAGGAACATGAAATTATTTTCCCTAAAAGCCAATTTCTGTTGGTTAAAAAAAATTAGAAGTCCTTCTTTTCAAATATTGCTGTGTCAACTTTACTTATTCTGAATACAAATCAAGTTGAGATCAAAACATTAGCATTCAAGAAGTGGGAAACATCTTACAGTTCATTGTCTCCAGTAGAGCTTTGCAAGAATCACAGCATGCATTTCAAAGTCAGTGTTCTGTTGGTCAATTATATCCTCCGAAGTCTGTCATAATCAACTGAACTGACACAAAATGGTTTTTCCTCCAAGGACACAATAATCAAGCTGGAAATACTGGCTATTTGGGCCACTCCTTTAAATCCACAGAGTGCTCTGGTTTTGGCATTAGTCAGTAATTCAGTTTGCTTCACTGTTAGAAGTGACCCTCCAGGCATAAAAGGATGTTTAGTCATCAAACAAACAAGATTACTGTATCTTGGATTTCTGCCACTGGAAACCATTATGGGTGTGTCAAGGGGATGGGGTGGAGGTACAGATAGGAAATCAGGTTTCTGTCCTGCGGAAACCTGTTTCAATGAAATCCACTTAAACGTACTAGCAGATTTTGAATGCTAGCCATTTTCTTTATTCTCAGTTCCTTGAATCATGGAGCTGGCTGAAGTGGTCGTGCTGATGTAATCAGCAACTTTCCACCCAGGTCAGAAGACACCTCTTCAAGATAATTACTAATTTTTATCACAGACTCAAATTAAAAAGAAACATCTCATTCAGTGCCCATTAGCTTTGCTGCTCACATTGTGGAGAAATTTTGACCACTGGAGACATGAAGATCAGTAAATCAAACCTCAGGTTTGTTTTTTGTTTTTGTTTTTTTGACTTTCTGGGAAACTATGGAAAGCAACAATTACTTCTTCTCAGTTCTTCATGTCTAAGAGTAACAAGCACAGCTTTGTTATTTTCAATTACTTGGCAGGAGCCGAATAGCTTAACTTCATGCATCTAGGAGACAGACTGTAACTTGGACAGTGAGCGCCTTGCAGAGGTTCTCAGAGGGAAGATGCTGCAGTAGGGTTTGAACCATGCTTGCAAATTTCAGAGCAACTGCTCATACAATACTTCCTGTGCTATTTGCCACATTTTAGCCACCTTATTAAAATTATCTTCTTCTTAAATGAACATCTAAAGAAAAATTAAGTCTTCTTATTGAATGGTCAGGTCTACAAAAGAAAAGGAGGCTCCCACAGTAGACAATCTGAAATAACTTAAGCACTAAACTCCATAATTCAGTTCCATTCCCTAGCATCTCACAGTCATCCCTCTGATCCCTCAGTATAGTTTTATTTTTTTAAATGTATACTTAATGATATTTTCACCATTAATCCTCTTCACTTAAGGTGGTGATAATATCATTTCCAAGATTTTAAATTAAAATGCACCCTGAGAGACAAGATACCATGAAGGTCTAGTGTGTTGTCACTAGATGTGATTTTGCACAAATAGCAATGTTAGGACCATGGTGTTTTACCATTGAATTAAATAATTAAAGCTATTTTCACACACATGCACCTTACTTTCTTTATGGATAATAATTGCAATAATGTGGTCAGATATGGGCATGGATATTGTTAGATAATGCCTTAAATTTGAAGTGGCCTCCTCAGCTAGCCAAAGCAAAGTATATGGCCCTGTTCTGTACATCAGCAGACACTGATGCTAAACATTATTATGTAAGTATTTTAATTTTCATCACGTTAAAACGTTAAATTTAGCTCTGTGTGATAGTATCTCTGGCATAGATGTGTCTAGCCAGGGATGGGTTCTGTAGAGACCAGGGGACTTCACTCGAAAGAGTGACACTTGCATTGTAAGAGAGGTACTTTTCCTTTCTCATTACATATGAAGAGTAGAATCTTCCTAGTCCTCATCTTCTAAGGAAAGCAGAGCTCTCTGTACTCAGCACACTGAAGACATAAATAAACAAAGAAATGGCTGAGAGTTCGCAAAGCTGCTGTTTTGATTTCCAAAGCTTCTTTCACAGGTAGACAGTTGATATCATGACAACCACAAAGGGAAACAGATTCTCCTTGGTCTGTGGGGCATCTAACTGCTGTTCCCTACACTTCTGCTAAAACTGTAGAGTGTCTGTCTGCTAAGATGGCAGAGCATGTTGAGACTTGAGACTGAAAGGGAATTTGTTGTGTCCCTTACAATCTGCTCTCCCCTATGGTAGAAATAATGCTCTTTTCTGAAGTAGAGAGGAGTAACAGATCCCATTCACATTGCAATTTACAAGCATTTTACTTTATTAGAGGTGTTCAACATTTTGTTTATTTGGTTTTGGATAGTTTTTTTTGGGGGGGGGTGTTTATTTCTTTTTCTTTTCGTAACTTCTCATTTTAAGCTTCACTTTGGCTAATTGTACACATAACATACTTCAGATTTTTAAAACACAATTAGATTATGTGTTGCTTTATAATCTAAATATTTACACATACTTGCCCTGCCCTCTTTCCAATATTCTTCATGGAATCTGTGAAATGCACTGACATACATTTCTTCCAATTTCCATGCTTTTCTTCCCTCAGGACCTTTGCAGTCATTGTCCTATATCCTGAAGACCCTTCTATCATCTTTGTTTTCTTTGTTTACTTCATTGGTTTTCCAATTACAGACTCAAATGCCATGATTTCCAAACCTCCACTAGATGTGAGCACCGGGAAGGAAAGGATAGTGTGGCTTCTTCACCAGTGCTTCCTCCATACCAACCACTCCTTATCTATGCAACCAGAAATGGCTGAAAGAAGTGCATCATGGGAAATTCTAAGATACTATAAACATCAAACTTCAAAAGTTGTAGGAAAAAGTTACGTTTATCAGAACATTTAAAATTTTATTCACTCTCTATATATGTCCAGTATAGACATTTCTTACAGTTCCTAGTTGCAGAAAATATTTTAGGATTGAGTAGTTGTATTTGTGTATTTATTTATACATTCATTTATTCATCAACTTTAATTAATGAATGATTGAATGTTTACTTTTGCTTTCTGGCTGATGTGAACACAGTCTCAAATATTTGGTTGTCTTGGTCCACAGACATAACTCCTACAGAATACATCATATTTTATTTGTATCCTCAATTTTCTTATACGCTTGGTACTGAAAATTGTTTAGTAAGACCTCTCATTTCTCTTTACAGACTTTTTTTGTAAAGAGACAAAACATAAGTAGTTAAATGAATTTATTTTCAATTTCAAATTCCTTTGAATATGTTGCTATTGAAGCATATGTGCTTTATTTTTATACCATTATGAAAACTCCATTTTACAAATGGATGAACAAGGGCATACAGACAAAACAATTTTCATGAATGGTTAAAAATTATCACTTTTATTATCAGAATGAACTAAGCAATTTTTCCACTGCATATTCCTTAGATTTAAACTGTGTATTTGCCTGAAAGAAGACTATTTGGAGTTAAACGCTATTCTAAGGAAGGTTTTAAGTGAAATATTTGGTTAGTAGATTTTGTTTTCCAAAAATTTTGTCAAATTACCTTAGAAATATTCATTCAGTTCTACTCTTATATAGCTGATTTTTTGCTAACTGGTTTGAATCTATACTTTAGTCAAATGTAAGCTTAGAAATATTTCATTACTAACCATGTTGATTCAGCCTCAAAAAGCTCAGGGAAGATATGTCTTAAAATATTCATGTGGTGCCATTTCTTGTTAGTCTCATTTTCACAGGCACTAAGGATCTGACAGAAAAGTAAAGAAATTTAAAAACATAGCAAATTATGTTTAGACCACTGTTTAAAATATTATAATTAGCTTAAAATTTCTCCTTTAAAGGGTATGAATTTTAATCCTGCTTCTTTCTCTTATTTGAATAGCCATACTTCAGTGAAAAGATGCAGTGTTCATTACATGACTAATAAAATTTTTTCTTAGTATATAAAATTGGACATTTATTGCTCACCAAGAAACAATTAAATAAAACAGTTAAAGAAGCTAAAGTTTTAAACTCAATGAATGTTAAATCTTAACTTACAAAATCAAGTTTTCACAAGGATAAGAGGCAACAATATTGACATTTTCTATGAGAACTAGTTTCTTTATATGATTGAATTGTGATATATTAAAATTTGATTGATCACCCAGCACAAAAGTTTGATTGTAAAAAGCAATTAGTGAGATATGGTAGTGCATATCTGTAATTCCAACATTTTAGGAGGGTAAGGCAAAAAGACTGTCAAAAGTTTGAGGTCTGTCTGGACTATGTATTGAATTCAAGGCTGATGTGGAATAGTGAGACTCTGATTTAAAACAAAAAATCAATAACAAAAACAGGAACAAAAATATGAAAAAAATAAAAAGGTATATAATGTAGAATTTTGTTCAAAATAGTTGATGGCAAGCTTGCCAGTAGATTCTTATTTCTGATCCTTTAACGTCTACAAAGTAAACAAATATTTTGGTCAGCTTTCCTGCTGTTGTGTACCTTACATGAATTAAAAATGGAAAAGTATAATTTAGATCATGTTTAGGAACATTCAACAAGTGGTCTGTGTACTCCATGGTTACAACCTCATGGCAGAGGATGTGGCAGAGCAAAGCTAAGTGATAATGTTCATGACAACCAGGGAGCAGAGCAGAGGAGCAGCACCAGAGTGAAACTAGTGATGCATCATTATACTTCAAAGATCACATCTTCACGAACCACCCAGACACAACCAGGAGCACGCTACTATCCTATATTATTTCTTAATCCAGTAAAATTGATATCTGAGGATATATAGGTCAATTTCATACATATCTCCCTGAGATAAACTTAATCTCCAAATAAAAATAATAGCAAGTTCATAACTTCTAAAGCATTGTGACTATCCTGTGTACAACTGGAAATATAATGTGCATTGTAATAGTCCCAATATTTTTCAACAGTCCAAGTCCAAGTCTCTTCTGAGATTCAGGAAATACTACTTGTGAACCTCTGCAAAACTAAACACCAAATTCCATAACTTAGTGTACAAAGGCATAAACCAAAACCAAGATGAACAAGCATTAAATCCCTATAGCTTCATATGCAGCATCTGGAATATAAGGTTATAAAATGTGAATTCCAGTGGGCTTGCATGGCTCATATCTCTGGTCTTGCTGTTACAACTCATAGGACCTGTCTCTTGGGCTGACTTCATTCATGATCTGAAGCTTTTCTGGGCAAATGATCCACATTCCTGGTATCTCCCACTTCCTGGGGTCTCAACTGCATTTTTGGCTTCATTCTCACATATTCATGCATTGTCTTCTCAAGGCCTGCCTTTCTTGCCTTCTTTTAAAATTTGGGTGGAAGCCTCCCTGGCTCCACAATTCTTATATTCTGCATGCCAGTAAAAGTAGTATGTGGTATATATCACCACGGTCATCTGTCATCAGAAATCTAGACAGAACTTCTTGGAGCATGGCTGCAGAGGACTCTGACTGCCCAAATGGCTGAACCCAGTGAAAGGAATCTCAGAGAACCGATGTCCTGGGTGACTTTTTTCAAGCAAGGATTTTCTTCTCAAATGAATGGTTAACAACTTTGAATCACTGAGCTTGCTATGGTATATTGCTGATTCTTGAACTGGACTCAAGTTTTTTGTTGTTGTTGTTTGTTTTTGTTTTTGTTCCCCTACCACCACCAGGCAAAGGTTTCTCTTTAATGGTGGAAATCTGTTTAGCTGCCACATCTTCATTGGCCCCATATCCATACATGATTTCTTTTCAGATGAAATTTAAATTTTTCTTTTTTCTTTCTAGTATAAATCTAGCCCAAACCTGTCAGTAGCACCATGGTCATGGTTTGAAGTTTGAGCTGCCCTGAAATTTTCTCTACCAGATTAATTAGCCCATTACTTTTAATCTCAGTCTTCTGCAAGTATCAGAATATGACAAAATGTGGCTCAATTTTCTACCAAAGGGAAATGCACATGCCTTCTATTATAATTACCAATGGAGCCCTTATTCCTAAAGTAGACCTTTCCCAGATTGGCTTTTATTGTTCACATCTATGTCAGCCTCATGAGAATCTGAACTCTCATCAGAATCACTTATTAGGATTTACTCATGTTGTGGTGTTCTAAGGCTTCTCCAGTACATATGTTGAAACATTTTCCAATTTCTTCTGAAAAGCAGTTCCAACAATTTCTAAACCACATGGTCAGGTATAGTCCCAGAAATGATCCCACTGAAGAATTTTCCACACTAGTTTGTTTTTCCCTTTGCTGGGCATAATATTCACAGCTAGAGCAAAAAGGAAGAAATGTTTAACTCATGACTTGGGTGAATTCAATTCACTGTCAGCTAGCCCGGAGACAGGAACATTTCAGTGGAATGGCAGGTTAGAACAAAGATGCATATTTAATAGAGCCCAGGGAGTCCCCAGAGAGAACAGGCAAGGAGCCATGAGTACCTGAAATCATGCATGATCCACTCAGTCACACCCAGCAGGGTGCTAACCATGTAGGCACTTTCTCAATCTGATGAATTTTACATATCAAGATTAAGGTTCACAACCAATGACTTTGTCCTATGAACAGAAAGCAAAGACTAGATGTCTATGTATTGGTTGCTTTTGAGAGAGATCAGTTTACTACATATGCAATAAAAGAGCAAGTGTGATATGGGTGAAAAGAAGAATAACAATATAGACTGTGAAAGCTGGAGTGTATCAGGTCTTTATAACTAGCTTTTGCTGTAGATAAAGGACCAAAATTGACACAATTTCATTCCAAGCTAAGTAAGAGCTGGTATTCTGTCACTAAAGTTGTTGACCCTTTCACATTGATGCCATTACAACATGTTGAAAAGGAGCCTACATTTTTGAGTAAATGAACAGAGAAAATTCCAATGAAATACATAAGATTTGGTAAAACCAGAAATAAATTTTTGATAGTAAGTAGTTAAGATAGAATTTTTTTTTAGGTTACTATATCTCCACTAAGCCTCCAGGTTTTAGATATTTCAGTCTTAGAAACATGAACTCAGCTCTGAAAATTCAAATGTGTTCCATTACTTCTCTTTGGAATGAATAAAACTAATATTATACCTATATTCACTAGTCCACAAGTATCAGTCAATGTAAAGAAGTTTCATTACTGCTTTTCAAAAGAATGGTGTGGGTAAACTCTAACATGCTTTTTTTGTGGTAGGATCTTGAAATGTTTTTGGTACAACATAATCCAAGTTATTTTCTGGGTTTAAAAAGTATCAAAGATAATCTTAGAATGATGACAGGTCAGTGTTTATTGCAGAGATTTCTTTAAAAAATCTCTTTCGAAATATAGAAACTAACTTTTTTTTTAATTTTGAAAGAGAGAATTGTATAATGATGTGAACTCTAAACTCTTGTCTAGAGTTGAGTTTGGTGTTTTCTCTGATGCTACATAGAAACAAAAATGAGAATAATAAAATATGATCAGTTAAAAATAATAATAACAATAATAAAACTTATCAAATAGAAAGAAAAATTATATGAGCTTTACTTATACATTGACAGATATTTATTGTGTTTATTATAGCTACTCATGATGCTCTATGTTGGATATGGAGTTGAATAAATGGTCTATGCATTCAAGGAATTTAGAGTCATTTAAAAGAACAAAATGGAAAACACATGATAGTTCTACAGACTAAAAAACAGAAGCCATAAGTACATTTAATAATCTAGGAGAATGTAAAGTAGGAGTAGGAAGATGACTTGAGCTAGTCAGGAAAGATTTTCATAATAGCAGAGTACATTTTGAATCTCTATGAAATATATTAAAAATTATCCTGCATTACAATTATTTGAAGCAATTAAAAACAATCAAACTAAATGCTTTTCTGCGAACCAGGCTATTACTTCAAATAAAGAAATGGTTAGGATTATTACGCAAGAGAGAAATGCCAAATCAATGAGAAATTTGGTAAAATAAATTAAAAATATAGGAGCATGCTTACAAAATCTTTCAGTTGAAAGATGTAAGGAAATACAAGGGTGTTTTTTCATGAGCAATGAATAAAATATATAAATTACACATGTGGTATCTCTTATTCATCATAGATATGTAGCTATTTATTTATTTATAAGAAAATCCAGAAAGTAATTGTCTTCTACAAGCTCATTTCTCCAGAACTCTAAAAATCTGAAATAATACTTGAGATGTATCACTTTTATATTATTTTTATTTTAACTATGAAAAGCTATATTGCAAAATAAATATCTTCTGTTAAAATCTCTGCTAAGAACTCTAAGCGTCAGAAAGAAAAGGAAAGAGATAGAATTATAAAACCTACTACAAACTGAAATGGATATATATTTATAAGATAAACAGTAATTCTGGAATTATATTCTGTAGATAAGAAAATTAGAATAATGACTAAAGTGTGAACTTCATGTCTCATTAATTGTCATTCTCCTGAATTTTACAAATAATTGCAGGTACAGCTTCAGCATCATTAGTTAACAAAGAACGTCAAGAAAGAATAAAGAACAGCTCTATAGAGGAATTTATATAATTGGATTTATTATCACAGGCCAAATTAGAGAAAGTTTAAAGAAATGAAAATATGATCAAGGATCAATTTAAAATACATTTTTATCTTGTAAATACCACATCATAATCTGAAGAAACGTATTCACACGATTAGATAGATCCATTTAAAATTTTAAACATCCCTGATCTATTACTGCTTTCAAAAAGTTCAGTGTGAAGACCCAAATTTATCTCACTTAGTCCTCATACACAGGTAGATTTTAATATTTATGTCTCATTTTTCTTATGAATAAAACTAGAATAAAAATCCACTTGTCTATTTTATTCATTTATAGTCCACAAAGTGAGGATTATATTTCTGATGTCTTTTCGTATTGCTGGGTTATCTTACAGAATATTTCCCCATTTTGTAAAAAAAATTAACATAATTTCTTCTCACTTGCTTGTTCTCCAAACCTTTAGAATGGAATAAATTTCAATTTCATAAAATGTGTTGTCAGAATGCAGTAAATAATGAAGGGCTAAGATTTTATAAAATCATCTAAGATCACTGATTCTTGAATTCAAGTTGTTCAGATATAAATTATTTACCTAATAAATCTTCCCTTGTTAATGCAGGATAGATGTACCCACACAAATCTCCCATTAGGTAATCTATGTAGAGAAGAGTTTGAAAGCATTCTAGTTGAGAGTCTGCAATCTTCTCCCCTGGATAAATTCAAAATTGTTATTGGAGAATTCAAAGGTATAAAATGGACAGAGTACAAAGCTATCAATACCCAGCCTATTAGTGTGCAGTACTTCCCTGGATTAGTCTTTGGGATGTAGCTTAGTTACCCTGCTAAAGAGGCACTTGCACCATGTCCCCAGGTCCAATTAGATACCCATAAGAAGGTAAGAAGATGGATCCTTATAAGCCGAATGACTTCTATATCTGAGTCATCCATGAACTTGATTTCTTGAAGACTTGCTTTATTCACTGTTTCATGGCAATAAGAGCATACACTGTCAAAATCTTCTAATTATCCTGAACGTGTTTGAGACCTTAGGCTGTATATTCATGTCATAGAAAATTTTTTATAGTACCCATTCATATTTACAAAGTGTTCCTCTTTGCTTTTTTATTAGTCATTTGTCAAAGGAATCTTGCAGTGTGTCAGCTGTCATCTCTCTATTTTACAAGGCAGTAAGACAACAGAGATGTGGACACATGCAATGATTTTTCCCCAGGCTTGCGTCTGCCTGCTGGGCAGGCAATATCCCTGCAGTTGGGAGAAAGTGGGGACCGTGTAGTCTGTTGCAATGTGCATGTAGTCATTTTTAACAGTTACATAGGTATGTTCAGGGCACATGAATGCATGTAGCATGAGCAGGTTGTATTAGGGCATTCTGCTGTTGCGGGTCAGTTAGAAGTTTAGTCGACAAAGTTGCCACGTATATGAGATACAGGACCACCCTCAGAATTCCCAGGGCTGGTTTTAAGTTTCTTAAGCTTAGTGTAGAAAACCAAGTAGAGAAGATTCCTGTGGGTCTGGAAAGCATTAGTGGTAAATCCAGAGTATAAGCTCATATACACTCACTTTCCCTTAATGAACATCTAATCCACAAATATAACACAGTTCCTGTTGTCAGGACTAAACATCTGCTATCCACATCTTAGTGGGGCTGAAAGTCTCTGCAATATCCATTATGCTCTTGAATCCATGCAAAGATATCTAGAGAAACACAGCTGACTGACTTGGCAAGTGAAAACTGATCTGGTGTTTCAGCTCCCCTCAAAGGCTGAAAGTATATATATATATATATATATATATATATATATATATATTAGATTAAAAGATAAATATGCAGTTGAAGAATTTGCATACTGGAAAATGTTATGAAAATATAAAATGTCTGTAGTAAACAAGGTTCTTTAATATAAGAATTCTAATGAACAAACATATGAAACAGAACCATATATATATACATATAGTAATAATAATAATGATAATAATTATTATTATCATTATTATTATTGGCTCCCTTGTGATTATGGAGGCTTAGAAGTACCACCATCTGCAATCATCAAGTTAGAAACACAGAGAATCTCAGAAATCCCTAAAGGTATAAATAGAAGTCCAAATGTAGGAGAAAACCAATATTCCAACTTCAATAGACAAGCAGGAAAACGAGACACATTTCGTTTTGTCATCTTTTAGTCTATGACGCCCACTGCAGAGCAGGTGAAGCATTCTTCTTGCCTTGCTCTAACCTATTCCTAAAGCTTGGGATTGTAGTTTTCAGATTTATCTTACCAATATCATACGGGACTTTATATAGTTATATATGCAGAAATACTTAATGGTACCCCCATAGTATAGTTCTTGCTCACATCCCGTTCATTATGAAGACGCACAAAAGGGAGAGGTTGCAGCCTGTGCTCAGGAAAAAGATTGGCCCTGCTAAGTGTTCCCTTGAGATGTGTGCTGTGCTAGTAAAACCGTAAAGCTTGTGTCTCCATGGCAAAACAATTTGAAGTTAATCTGCTAATAAAAGCAGCCAATGAGTTACACCGTTGAGTTTAGTGTTTTGTGAGAAGACTGACGACTTCCTGAAGGAGGCAAAGTTTTCTCACGTGTTTACAAGAGTCAGAGAACAGATTTGATTGCAAAATGACTAGGAAGGTTGCTGAAAATCTCACATAATCTTTTCAATGCTCAGAGCTGGGGTAGGAGGCCTTCAGCAGGTGGGGGAGTTTGCTAAGAACAGTTGTAGTCTTGATGGAGCTGAGGGTGGGCTTGTGTAGGTAACATGGCAGCAGCTGTGTGGACATGGTGGCGCTCAGTAGAACTAAAGAACTGAAGATGAGAAAGGAAGCCTGGCATATGATGTGTGATCGCTCCATGTCTGATTGTAAGCGCAGAGAAACAAATCCCAACTTTGTGAGCTTAGAAGAATGGGAGGAAGGGCATAGAAAGGGCTTTTTAAAAATAATTATACATAAAAGAAGAACAAAAATGAATGGGAACCTATCTGGATTTCCTCGAAAGCAGACTGAAAGACAAGTCCTCCCCTTCTCATCAAAACTTCTGTTCTATCTGTTTTCAGATTCTGATTATTATATATTTCCTTAATTCGTAACTGTCTCAAATAAAAATGTTTTTACTAAGTTGACAAGGATTTGTTGGGTGCCTGCTATGTTTGCAGGGAACCGAAGCTGTACCTCAAATGAGGCAGACCTGGTTTATCTCACTCTCAATATATCTTCTACCTCTGGTAACACTTTACCTTATCTCTGCTTCATAGCTGGTCCCTTAAATATAGCAGAGAATCTCCTAGAAGTGTGAAAAAAAATTAAGATTTTTTTTCCTTGATCC
Source organism: Cavia porcellus (assembly GCF_034190915.1). Classification (NCBI taxonomy): domain Eukaryota; kingdom Metazoa; phylum Chordata; class Mammalia; order Rodentia; family Caviidae; genus Cavia; species Cavia porcellus. Next base: position 26,656,345 of record NW_026947496.1, on the reverse strand, counting down.
AGTAGTTTTTCTCTTCTTGTCCTGAAGGGTAACATTATCCTCAATTCCTATTAAGTCCTCACCTGCCAGCACTGCTGTTCATACTTCCACACTGGAGTGACATTAGGCCTCTTTATAAAGTTGACTTGTGAATTTCTTCTTAGAGCATCAGAACATTTAGAGAAGTTCACCATCATTGCTTCTACTGACTTCTAGAACTCCTTTTATTTTATTTCTCCCAATTCCCGATAGCTCCTTCTCAGTCTTCAGGGAAATCACAAACCTGCTGTTCATTCTGAAGTTCTAGTTCTAGTCTGTATCTTTACATTCCATACTATGGATAAAGTTCCCTGAGCACATCTTCTTCCAGTATAAAGCTGAATAATTCATCTTTTCAAGAGCTGCTTCTTTCTGGTGCAACCACCGTGAAAAGCAGTGTGGAGATTCTTCAAAAAGCTTGGATTAGAGACTGCATTTGACACAGTTATTTCACCTCTGGGTGCTTTCCCAGAAGAACAGAAAACATCATATCACAGTGATATATGTGCATCCATGATTATAACAGCACAATTTGTAATAGCCAGATCTTGTAAACAGTCTAAGTGCCCATCAATCAAATAATGGATAAAAAAGATGTGGTGTTATAAAATGGAGTTCTACTCAACTATAAAGAAAGTTTACATTGAGACTTTTATAAGTAAATGGACGCTACTTGAAACCATACTCATAAGTGAAATAAACTCACATGTGTAAAAACTTTATTGTCTCTCTAGTGCAAGAAACTGAAAAATTATATATGTTCTAAACTCTACAATAAATACTGTGTAGTGGCAAGAAACTGTTCAAAGAGAAAAAGTAATTGGAATAAGGTAAAGGAGGAAAGGAAAAAGAGAAAAGGAAAAAGACATAAATTTGTATATTTATATGTACATAAGATAACTAAACTGACTATACTATTAATTGTATTAATTATTGGAAAAGAACAGTCAATATGTTTAGATGCATTTTTTATGTCTACATCTATTAACATAAGCAACTCTCTTGAAGTTAACAATAGGCAATATGACAACCATTGTCAAATTCCTACCATCTTGTTTTGTAAACGTACACTGTTACTATATTTGGTTTCTTGTTGTTGTTTGTCTGTCTGTATTGCTTTTGTTGTTCTTTACTGTGTATTTTTAATCTTAAGTAAACAAGTATTAAATAATAAATAAATAAGTTGTTTCTCGCTCTGGCACAATTCTATTGGCAGGTAATCCAGAAATATAGCAAAGGAGAGTTATCTCCCCTGCAGAGTTTATTGCTAGCCTGGTAAGACAGAAAATAAAGCAATGTCAGAAGGCTATCTGCACTATGATGAAGTTCTGGCTTGATAACTTCCAACTTTCTCTCCCAAATGCTAATTTCTCTCTTAATCTCCATTCCTCTGTTTCTAGCTGTTCCAAGCATTGCTCTGAGTGCTTACACTCAGCATACTCCCAAATGAATGTACCATGAAATCATTTTTACCTACCACCTCCTTGAAAGTTCTCCTTGTTTGTACTTTCTCAAAGACTAGAACACCATCATGTACCTGGTTGCTTATCATTTTTGTATTGCTAGCAGTATTTTACATTTTCTAAAATGTAACAGTGTGTCTTCGCCTTGAAATAATTCTGCTAGAGGCTCTCCATGTAATGTTAAATCTAAACATTTTAGAATAGCAGAGAGTTTTCTGCAGTCTTCCACTTATCTCTTAGCCCTCATGGGTTGCTTCCAGAATCCTCTTTATTACCTTCGTGGCTTTGTCTAAGCTTGTTCTTTTACAAAGCATTTCATTTGTCACATAAACCCTCCTCATCTCCATAACTCCCACATATCCCTCAAGATGACAAGAAAACACCCCTGAAGGTACACTGTCTTTGTCCTGAGACTGGTTTCTCCAGAGTCTCTTTATGCTCCCTGCACATGCAAAGACCTGGTCATTGACCATGACCTCATTATATAGTAAATAATTTTGGGGGGGGGTGTTTTAACACATTCAACTGTGATTTTCTTGAGATAAGAAAAGTTTTCTTTATCTTTTATTTCAAAGCATAATGCATGTTACTTACCAAGGAATTCAACAGAATTCGCCATTATGAGTGAATCCAGTTGCATCACTGGTTCAGATGATTGGCATGTTGACCAGCGGGCTCTACCAATATTGTGTCTACTTATATTACTACCTACTTAAAAAATGAACCTGTTGGAATTATTTCGTATATACACAATTATACTCAGTTCTATTAAAATGGTGGGAATGGTAACATAGGGAAACATCCTTCTTGACTCAGTTTCTAGATAAAGTGTTTTTTTTTTTTAATTTCCTATTACCCTTTAGAACATAGCCATGTAGTTCTCATGTGAAACAATTTGCAGTCCCATAAAGGGATAATGGGATATTTGAAGTCCTATGTGATGAACATGGTACCTTCCCTGTGCATAGTGTAATGTGAGCCTCTCCCATTGCGTTTGCTGAATGAGAACAAAGGCACTGCTGTTCCTGTTTTCTCTCTGGAGCCATCTGTCATCTCTCGCAAGCTTATTTATGCTCCTGTATTTATGAGAAAGAAAGATGAGGAGAGAGACAAACAAATGAATCCTATTCAGGAGAAAATAACCGAATATGGATGCCACCCTCTAGTATAATTCTCATGTTCTCATGCGGTCCAGGAGCATTTTTCCTGGCTGCTTTCTTTCAGGACTATAGTGATAGGGCTCTTCCTGTCCTATTCACAGCAATGAAATTGGGCACCACTTTCATGCTCAACTCACAGCCAATGACCCCAGTATATAGTGGAAAGAGGCAGCAGGCACTATCAGCCATGCCTGAAAAGTAGGTTTCCAGCTGACTTTGCACTGCAAGGCATGAAAAAGAAAAGACTGCGAGACTGAGTTTGTGAAGATGTGCTTGATTTCCTCAGCAAGACTACACAGGAAATCATGCCCTTTGGAGACCCTTACATACTACCTTGATGGCACACTGCTGTACAGCTATTTTGCAAGAGCAGAGAAGTGGGGGCTGATCGTGTTTCCAGGTATCTGGATATGCCTGAGTTTAAGAGCACCTGCACCTTCTGGAGAAGAAGGATTATTCTACAATGTTCAGCGTTCTTTAAATGCTGAATGTGTTAAAGCCTTATTTGGTTACAAGTACCTACAGGACTGCTATCTCACCAAATTCCAGATAATAACTCCATACAGTATGTTTTTTAGGAGCAAAGTTCTGAAAAACTACCCAAATTAAATAAAAGCAAAACAACAGGGAAGAACAGTGCTTTTCACTGTCCATTGAAATAACTCCTGAATCATTCTGAAGTTCTTTTACATATAATATTTCTGCCTTTCATCAACAATTATGCAAATAGAAAGCTGGGCATAAAAATTGGTAAAGATAAAAATAATTGAAAAACCGAAATCTTTAAGGATTTTTATCTATCTTGCAACTACAAAATTGTAACGTGTCCCAACTATGAGAAATTCCAGCTTTTTGTGAAGGTGAGCCTTAACTTTAAACAGGATATATGATAAAGCAAACAGGAGAAAATTCTCTTCTACAAATCTTGTTTGATTATAAATGTTACAATTACTTTAGGAGGTAATTTACAGGATATGGTTAATTTGCCAAATTATTTGATTGCAGACATTAGTTTTCAAACTATTTCTCCACTTCCTGAATATAATGATACCTGATTAAGCATGACTTTTTTGGGCTAAATTTCTCAAGGTTATTGCCTTGTCATTTTCTCTGAAGCAAATGACCAAAATACAAGTTCCTGCAATTTTCTTTTGATAAACATTTGTCAAGTTTCAAAGGTCATAATAGAATTCAAATGAACTTAAGATCATAAATGTTAATGCTTCACTCCAGGAAAAAATATAATGCGACGTTTTACTTCAGTTACACAAGGCTCACAGTTTGTATCCTCAAGCTATCACATGAAACTATTTTATCTATTAATGAGAAGCATAAAACAATTAATAGCCTCCAAATATTTGGCCTCACACTGCAACAATCTGGATACATGATTTAGCAAGAAATTGGATGTGAATCTTTGGGCATAAAGATCTGGTTCAAAAATCCATCTTGAAGTCTTTAGGGAGAAGTTCCTCATGAGAAGAAATCTCATTAAACTTTCAGTGTAACCTATTTTAAGCATGACTGGAAAATACATAATAGTTCCATTTGAAACCAGGAAGTAGAGCAAGGTAACATCCCTCTGAAATGCTGACTATAGAGAGAGGCCAGCATGGTCCTCAGGAAAGCTGAAATTTCAATTTATAGCATTTGAATGGAAACACACTTGTACATGAGATGAGTTAAATAAGTCTCATTACTTCCTAGTCACATTCTGTCTGTGTTTGTGCACTTCACTAAATTATTTTTGACAAATCATTCCATACCATTCAAAATAACTGGGTACTTTTTTTTTTTGGTCTTGATTCTGTCATAACTTTCAGGGAGTTTTTCTGTTGTTTTATTATTAATTGATCTTTGGAGATGACCTTCAGCAGTTTACTCACTGCTAATTTATTGCATATTTAGCGCTTGTTTCTTATTAGTTCACCAGTCTATTCAGTTGTTCTTAGGAATGCTTCTTTATTAAGCAATATAACTCATACATCAAAACCATTTCACAAAGACAAATAACTTGGGACTCCTGAGTTATCATGGTATTTTGTTAGCTGTAGTGATAATACTGAAATTACCATAATCATTTTTGTATTTGACTGGACCATCTAGCTCTTGTAATAAGTCATTGGAGGAACTGGCTTGGTTTTATATACATATGCAGGAATACTACTAATCTAGGTAAAATGCATAAGAGCATTAACACACTAAGAAAAAGAAAAGTCTTTGCATGTGAATGTTTGTATTTCTTCTATGAATCAATCCATCTAGCTAGCTACATATCCAGCTATATATTTGACATTTATTTCTACCTTTCTGTATCTACTTTTGTCTAGATCAGTACAGTCACACCGAGGTCTAGATAATTAGCAATATTGTATCTAGATGGACATACCATTTCTTTTGTTTAAAGAAAAGACATACACTATAATAGCATGGGAAATACATGTTTGTTCTCCTAAGAGAGGGAACTTGTCTAATTTTCACTGGTTGGATCCACACAAAGGTTTGTAACATAAATCTACTGGTCCTTCTGTTTTCCTTCAGAGGGAAAGATAGCTCAGCAACTATCATCTTATTTCTATTGATTGTTTAAAGTGGACCAATCATTTATCAATGACCTTTCTTCTCTCGCATGTTCATGCCTTATGATGAAGTTTGTGAAGTCATTATCTCTCTCTAAATGTATAAGGATGAGAAAGTACAGTTCTGCTATATCCAGTTTGCTACTGATGTGTAACATCTCTAGCAAAAAGCAGAGTAGAAGATGAAATAATATGTCTCCATTAATTTCAGTTATGGATGGTCTGAGTTTTGCAAACAATTCTGAACCTCTCTCTGTCTCTCTCTTTCTGCCCCTCCTTCCATTCTTCCTTCTTCTGTCCTTCTCCACTCTTTCTTTCTCTCTCTGTATGTATGTGAATAGATTTACAAAACAAACATCATTGGCAACCAGTTACCATAGTTTTAAACATGTAGACCATATATTTTATTAAACTATAGAAAATGAACTTATATCATTATAGCCCATAAAGTCCTTTAATCACAGTTTATTAAGCCATCTGGATTTTCTTCTGCATTCTAATATGCAAACAGCTGTACTAATTCTGAACATTAAGTTTTGATAACTCAGAAAACTGTCTATGACATGTGTTAAGGGATATGATATGAGTGGGAAATAAAGATTATAAAATCCAAGAATCCCTGTGAATATTAAAACTGGAATAAAATCATACTATTTCATACTCAAAGTTTTGATGAAAATGTGGCAGGGAGTGTCTTATAATATACCAGGAGAAAAATCACTTGTCCCCTGGGTTCTTTCTTCCTGAAAAGTCAGATGGAGACCAGCAGTCAGAATGTCACTCCCAGGACAGCCAGGATTACCTGAGACAGTGAGTAATAAATTCATATTTCTATGTGAATGGAGCTACCACTATACTTAACAATGAGAACAGATTTCCCTATCCAAGCCTTTCTCAATAAATGTATTTTTCTCTGGCAAAGAGCAGATATGAGCTTCTATTATAGCAGTCATTTTTTGTATATTTTAGTGTGTACTTTTAGTTATCTTATTGTACAAAAAGGACATGGGTCCAAATGCATAAATGATTTGAAGAGACCATGGAAGTGAGAAATTTTCCTAAAATTTCTTAGTTGCGTGTGTGCTCATTTAGGAGGAAATTCATGTGTTCTCCATGAGTGTTAGCATGATACGTACCCCATTCTTAGAGGTCTGTAAGAAGACAGTGTTGCTTCCACAGGAGACTCCATGACAGAATCTGGGGTGGAGTCTGAAGATATGCACTGAATAAAGAGTTGTGGAGATCTGAAAACTCTCTCCCATTCAAAAGTCTTCTCAAGAAGAAGTATGCTGTAAATAAATCCAAAATGCCGGTTAGTGGTCACTTATCCTGGATTTCTAGAAATTTCTTTTTTCATTTCCCCTCATCCTATTGCAAATTTAGGCTTGGAAGTTAGGTAGGATACAGTGAAAAGTCAGCACATTAAAGTGGGAATCTGGGTTTGGGGAGAAAAAATAGGATGAGGAGAATTAAAAGTGATTAAGATACAATGGGTGTATGCACCATTTTCTCAAAATGAAAATAATTATTTTGTAGCACAAATCTATGCTAATAAAAATGAAACTTCAAGAAATTCTATTGACATCAACAGAAGCACTTAGGAGGTCAGCTTCCCCCGGTGCATGCCAGCAGTCTTTCCTCTGGCCAGGCGTCGTGGTGTTTCCCCTGCATTTCCTTTGCACTTGTGTTACACAGCTGTTCTTCTTGACCATGTGCCTCCTCCTCCTTGCACACATGGAGTCCGAGGTCAGAAGCACCTGTGGCCACACGACCCCAAATTCATCTCAATGTGTCAAAGTTTTTCTTCTTTACATCATGCCTAGAATCCAAAGAAATTCATTTCCTTACTGTCTTTTGAGTTCCTACATACTAACCAAATTATGAAGCAATGTATAAAGACACTCTATTTCACCTTGTGAAAACACATTGAAATTTAAGTGATAGAATAATACTGTCCCCAAGAGATATGCTTCTAAATTCTGGAACCAAGATTATGATGGCAAGGAGATTTGAAAATGTGCTTAAGAGAAGAATCTTGAGACAGAGAGGTAAATTTAGATTGTCAGTGAGACTCCAGAATCATCGTATCAGTCCCTTCAAGTAGAGAATGTCTCTGGGATGTGCTCCTAAGGGCACGTGACAAAGGACGAGTGATCAAAGATGTGATATTGTTTGCTTCGAAGATGGGTGAAGGAAGCATCAAAACAGGAAATGTGGGTGGCATCTAGGTGATAGGAAAGGGAAGGAAATGCATCCACCTCCACTCCTGATGCCTGTAGAAGGAAAAGCTGCCAGCGGTAGTTAAACGTTAAGTTTCCTCCAATAAGTCTGTAATGAGTCGATGATCTATAGAGCTGCATGAATATATTCATGCTGTTTTAAATATATAGCAATTTGTTATACCAACAAGAGAGTGCTAATGCAGTGTCTCATAAAACTACTTTAACGTATTATCAATGAGAATTTCCAAGGAATTCTCATCACTCTTTTACACCTCTGCTACTCCTGTTACATTTGGGGAAAAGAAAACTGTCTCCATTTCTATACGTAGCTATCAGGCAGGGTTGTTCTTCTTAAAGCCAGTGATAGTTTTCTTTTAAATAATGATCAGCTTGCCTTTAAAGTTATTTTATCCAAAGATATTATCTTTACATTTATTTCTTTTGAATGTATTAGTTGGAGAAAAATTATTGGTTCAAAAATAAGACTCAAACACCAGTACTGAAGAAGATGCAGAGATATCAACTGCACATTGAGTGTTTATCAAGATAGTCTTCACCACAAAACAAATATCAATACATGAAAAAGATGACAGTTATGTAACTGCAGAAAATATGGTGTGACTTCTTCCAAATTAAATCAGAAATCAATAACAGAGGAAGCAATCGTTAAAAATCACCTAATATTTAGTAGCTAAATGAAGCATATCAAGCAACTCTAGATAAAAGGGGACATCACAATGAAATTAAAAAAGAAATTTTAACTAAATGGAAATAAATAAAGCATGTCAGCATTTGTGGGAATTTTATCATTCAGTGTTTTCTTGCAACAGAAAATAAAAAGTGGCTTAATACTCATTAGATCAATTTATTGTACCTTATAACACTAGATATCAATGAACAATTTTAAAGCAAACAGAAAAGAGAAAATAAAAAGTGTCTATCATCAAAAATGAACCAGTAACAAATGTTTGAGGGCCTGTGGGGAAAAAGGAACCTTTCTCCACTGTTGGTGGGCATATAGACTAATATAACCACTGGGGCAATCAGTGTGAAAATTTCTTTAAAAATTACGATTAGATGTTCCATTCAAACCAGATATTCCCCTTATGAGTATCTTCCCAGATATATTAAAAAACATCATGTAGCTGTTCCTTGTTTATAGCAGCACAATTTGTAATAGCTAAATCTTGGAAGCAACTCAAATATCCATCAACCAAGGAATGGATTAAAAAGATGTGTTTTTTAAATATAACGGAATACTACTCAGCCATAAAGAAATATAAACTTGAGATTTTCATAGGCAAATGGATGCAACTCAAGACCATACTCATAAATGAAATGAATCAGACCCACATATGTAAATATTATACTCTATTAGTTAGAAACTGAAAGTGTCTATTAGTTAGAAACTGAAAGTGTCTATTAGTTAGAAACTGAAAGGGTAAATAAGATTCAAAATATATAACAGATATTGTGAATAGGGAAGAAACTGTTCAAACTTCTAAACTTCTCAAGTTGACACAGTATATCAACCATAACAACTATCAAGCAGTCTAATTGGCTTTTATTCTGTTTATTTTAATGGCAGAATATATTGGGATAGTTTTGGTTACTGAAAAGACAAGAAAGGGATGAAGGAGCTCTCAGCAATAAGAAGGAGCTGCACTGAGTGGGACGGCAAGAGCTCGGTGCTCACCTCTTTTTCTCACAACAGTGTTCCAGTACGGTGCTCGGGATTCACAGCAAGACTCAGGGATTATAAAATATGCCTAGAAGGGCGCCGAGATCTCAGGATGGTCATGGTGATTATGAAAGTGTTTGTCATTTGTTCCTAAGCATATTGATCTCTTGTCATTTTTCTCCACTTAATCACTGGCCATTGCCTTCAAATGCTATCTTCATATACAAAAAATGTTCAATGGGTCCAAGAACTGGAAAAGGTTTCCTGATTATTAACTTAACTGTCATAATGGCAGTGAGAGGAGCATAAGTTTAGGGGGAAAATGGCTAATATTTACTTAACTCTAGTGCCATGCAAATCACTTTATACATTTGATCCTGCTGGTCACCCACTGGAGACTCCTTCTGTCACTCATAGAAGCTTTTATTTTTCTCAATAAACAATTTCTATCTTTTTTTCTGCCTTTTTTGACACAGTGTTTCACTATGCAGTTCAGACTGGTCTTGAACTCACTTTGTATCCCAGACTGGTCTTGAACTTGCAATGATCCTCCTGCCTTAGCCTCAGAGTGTTGAGATTATAGGTGTGCACCACTATACCCAATTCATGCTTCCTACTCTTAAAAAGATTTTTTTTTTGGTACCAGGGATTGAACTCATGACCTTATGCTTACCAGGCAAGTGCTTAAGCCACTGAGCTAAATCCCCAGCTCTCTTAAAAAGGTTTTTATCTAATTTTCAAAAAAAAAATAACATAAAGTGTTAAAGATTTAGGATATCATTTCTGTTTTAAAAATGAAGAAATGGAGACTCAGTAACATTGTTTGCCCATACCCAAAGAAAAGGAGGTAGCCACATCTTCATTCAAAAGGAGATCTGACTCATGTTTTACTGGTTGACACTGTGCCTAAAGGTTCAGGAACCTGGTTTCCTTTCTTTGGTCCTGCCAAGGAACTGTGGGTGATGGGCCTAAGGTTCCACTTGCCACACTTGCTACAGTGGCTCTGTCCATCAACATGGACATGGAATTGGCTTCTACCAGAGCCAGTGATCCCCAGAAACAGCAGTCAGGAAGCTTGATGTCATGGAAAACCTAGCCTCACGTGTCTTTTTCTGTCACTTCTGTCACAATTCACTGTTTAGAAGTCACAAAAATCTGTCCTGTTTTGAAACACATAGGTATTATTCTATAGTGGTATCATGGTTAGAAATATAATTTGTCCTACAATTTTGAGGAAGATGGCTGTGTTTGTATGTAAGTGGGGAAGATGGCCATGGCCATGTTTGTCACTTAATGTGGAGTTTGTGAACAGAAGCAAAATTCTGCTAAATCCTTTCATTTGTAAACCAAATTGCAAACAGGTGTATTTATGAACTAAGATAGTACTGTATTTTGCTTTTGTAGGGACATTATAAGGAAAACTGTGGCTGTATTTTAAAACCTAGAGATGGCATTTAGACTTTTAGCTCTTTAAAGTTTGGCTCTTTGTCATCATCTAGAGAATAATGCGTTTAAACTATTTGATCACTAAATATCCTTAGCAGTATGCATCTACGTACTAATGTACTTGCATTTAAAGTAGCTTCATCCCTTGTTACCAGGAGGAAAATATTTTGGCAAGAGTGAGAGTCTACAGGGGATCATATTTATGCTGAAAACCACTGAGCTTTTATATTACTCCCTTTTTCATTTTAGTGAAGGATCTGTCACACTACTGCAGCTGAATTAATAGACAAGAGCTTCTGTCAATTGTTTAAATGTTTGTGTGTTGAAGTAGAGGGGACTGTCACAACATACTTTGCCACATTTCAAACTATGAAATTGTTGTTGCTCCTTTCCTTAAAGAAGAATTTTTTTTCATAATTAACTTTTGCTTTTGAACTAATGGGTAGAATTAACTATGCCTATCATTGTATGAGAAAAAGGGAAAAACTAAAAATCAAAATAGCTTTAGTCATCCTATCCACCCCTACATTCAGGGAACTATAATAATTTCTATCCGTGTTCCCATCAAGGAATTTCTGTGGTTTATGGTATATATTTCAGACCAATTACCTCATGGACTTGGTGGATCTTGGATTACCCATCATATATTTCAGAAACATTACCTCATGAAGAAAACTTCTTTATTATACAACACCCATTTACTGAAGCATAACCTTCCTACATAGTGGCTACATATGGCTGCCTTAGAATATATATTAATAAAACCCTCCATCTTGAAAATACTTGGTCTGCAACAAAATCTCCTGTGGAGATTCAAATGAGCTCACACTATTTCTGTCTGGCATTTTGAGAATTAAATGCTGCTCTGAAGCTTAAGCAGATATTTGCCAGAAGAAAATTTTCCATTAGTGCAAGTTTCAGACACGTTTCCTTCTTTGCAGAATTTTCTAAAGCAGCAACAATCCAAAGTAATTTGAGTCCCTGATCTTTTAAAGAGAGTATCTGTCCCTGGATTTTATCATTGCTTATTGAATAAGTTTAAATTATAAAGGAGGATATAGAAGACCTACTATTTCAGGCCACTACATGTCAAATAAAATTAGAGTGGAAATCCACTTTCAGCCATCCTAAAAAGTCATGGTAGCTCTAAAATATCACAGGAGACATAATGAACTGCTCAGAAAGTTGTATAAAATATTCTAAAAATTTCACTCTAACCAGCAGAAGAGCCATGATCATGTAGTCATGTCTAATATTTTAAACAAATTCCTATTCACTAGAAACTGTCACAAAGTTATTTATCTTGATTGCCACTGCCCTATTTAGTAAATACAATATTATATGTATAGGGGGAAAAAGTAAGTTAATTAATTTACTCAAAATTTTCTAGACAGAAAGTTCCAGATTTAAGGTTCTGGCCATGGAAGTCTAACTCCAAAGCTTGTTCATATAAATATGATACTAATAGCACCTGATGACTCAAGAGGTAATAAGGACTGTTATTCCTAGTAAATCTGATCTTGGACTTGCTAAATAATATTTATAGCTAATCTAAAACACTGCTACTAATAGAACATCTCATCTCTGAACCTCTTTTTCCAAAGAAATACACTGAAACAATAGAGATTATCTTTTCAAGAGTATTTCGTTAGTCCAATTTCTTCCCTGCAATAACACTACATAATAAACAATTCCCCAGATCTCAGTGTTTTTTAATGATTAGCATGTACTTTTCTCTTGTTGTAGTAATTTTCTGTCCCTGAGATAAAATACCTGGGGTTAACTTCTTAAAGGAGAAGAGATTTATTTTGGACCACAGAGTCAGAAGCCTCAGACCATAGTTGGGAGTCTCCAGTGGAGAAACCAGACAGCAGAAGAGCACAGTGGAGGAAAATTATTCCCTTCATGATATGCTGGAAGCAGAGAGAAGACTTATGCTAGAAGACTTCTTCCTTTTTTCCTTTTATTCCACATGGGTTTTCATCTGTTGGACAATGTCACTCCCATTTAGAATAGGATTCTCCTCTCAGTTTGCTGGTTCAAATGTCAATCACCTTTGGAAACACTCTTATAGCCACAGCCAGAGAAATTGAAGTATGCTTTAATAATTTCCTAGGCATTTCATAAATCCAACCAAGCTGACAATTTCAGACATATAGACAGGTTTATGGGTTCACTGGGATATCTCTATTCTCAGGTAAGGTTCTAGACTTTTTTCCATGTGAATAACTCTGATATCAGGAAATATATGAGCCTGCTTTTTTGCACAGTAGATAGTAGACTAAACTTCAAGGGCACATTTCAAGCCTCTGTTCAATGCAAAATGAAATATATTCCACTGACACGTCCTTTCGTGTTCAAGATCAAAGCCAGTGGCACAGATACCACTGATATGGAATGAACAAAGAATTGGAAACAAGTAATACTATCTGCCCTGAACACCAATTTGTCTGCTTGCTCATGAAGTTTAAGTGACTTTATAGGCTTGTTTCTGGAACAGCCAGTCTTTCTGCAACTGGCATATATTACCCATGTTCCTGTTCTAAAACTTTAATTAGAGTAAGTATTTGTTAGGGGTTCTTTTATCTTTTTCATTATCTGCTAGATTTACAGAAAATATTCTCTCCATATAAAGCCATACCATTCACTGCTGGTGTTAGGCATTCTATGTTGGCACCCCTAATCCCTGGCCCAAGAAACACACAAACACATCTCTAGTGATTTTATGACCCATTGTCTGGACAAAATGTGTAGTTTGCTTCCAATGTTAAGTCTTTTATCTTTCCATTCAAAAATTCAGAAGAAAAATGACATTTCTTTCCTTTAACTGATAAGGAATCTCACTTTTCCAAGGAATCTCACTTCTTCTCCCTAGTTCTCATTAACTGCTCACAGAAATATGATCTGTTAGATTTTCTGACAAACTCTTTCTTGGCTCTCATCTTGCAGTGCTTTTCCAGCCTACTTTACCCTATTTATATCCATTAAATGGTAAGATGCTGAAAGCCAGAAATTTAATACTTTATGTGATTAGAGTCTAGTACACTTAGATAATGTTAATTCTTCATATTGTTATTATCTCCACGATTATAACCCCAGCACTTAGTACATTACCAGCAAACAGTGAAACTTAGAATTGCCAGTTGAACTGTTTCCTCTTTGTTCGTTGAGAGCAAGTGTGATTAATTTCTAATCAGAGGATAAGAGCTAATGATAGTGAGTGCTCACATTGGGTCACAGCATCATTTATTGTATCACATTTAATGATCAGAAAGCTCATGCTGATTTGTTTTGTACTTGAATCAAAAAATAAGTGATGTGCTTAGGATTTGGCACCATTAGACTCAAATCTTGTCCTCAGCTCTAAATTTGAGCTACTATAAGAGCAACAAGGTACAAAGAATGGTTATAAAGTCAGTACCATTACAAAAATAGGCATGCTTCATTCAATTTGAGAATGAGAAACTCATCTTTGCTTAGTGTGTGATATGTGATATATAGAATTTATACTCTCCTTCACACCAGTAATATACCCTAATTTTAAAACCAAGAGTAATGGATGTTCCAACTCAGTTTCCATTATTAAAACTAAATAATCTCATAGTTAATACCTTAACCAACTTTATTTTCTGATAAGGCAAAAATTTCTATTACAAATTCATCCTGAGGCTAATTTACTGTTGGGAAGACTTAGTGAACTAAACATCAAATATCTGCTCTGTGATCCCAGCAGCCTTCTGAATTACCTCCATATATTCCAGAAAGTATACTGAGGGCATTTAGGACATATTATATAAAACAAAGAGTCCAACCAATACAGTTCAGCATATCTCAGCAAGTGCTAAAATGTGCTATCTTTATATCATTTAATGTTTATAATCTCCCCTTGAATTATCATTAAACTTCAGTAACTCAGAGAAAAAGGTTACAATATTTGTAGAGTGATTATTGTAGACTAAAGATAGCATGAAATAGAAGCTGAGTGCCCAAAACTGTTAGTAATGTCATTAAAAAAGAAGTATAAACCCTTTGTAAGAGACAAAGTTTGAAATTTAAAAATTACCTACAAATCTTGATTTAAGAGAAATACAAAGAAAAGGACTGGAAGAAAAAACAGGAGAGAGAGCGAGAGCGAGAGCGAGAGCGAGAGAGAGAGAGAGAGAGAGAGAGACAGAGAGAGAGAGAGAACATAAACTCTGAGGTATGATTTGTAAAGCTGGGCTATGTGATCCTACTGCCCTAAAATAGTTTTTCTTAGAAGAAGCATGGCTATCTTTGAACTGATTTATAGTAATTTGTTTTTCCAAAAACTATTTTTCCTTAGATATGCTTTTGGTTGTGTTCTTGTTACTTCTTGTACTAAACCTTTAATGAAAGGCCTCCTGACACCAAAGTTGGAAGGGCCAGCACTGGAAAAGCTTCACTTGTTGTCTTCATCTTGATAACATTTCATGTCTTGGACTCTCCAAATGATGTGAACTGCATCATGGCAAGTTCAGTCTTGGGACAAAGACCCTACATATGTATGCATGTTGCCTTCCTCTTTCCTGACAAAGGTTCTTGGAACAGATGCTTTCAGACAGATTTATACTTCATTGTTTAGCTGTCACTTCATCTAGAAATATAAAACAGTCGTCTCAGGAGACAAAGTGGCAGCATTTTAACAAAGTACATGGATCCCAAGATGAAGCAAAGACCTGTCTGCTCCCATAAAGACGTAAAAATGGTTCTGTCAGATGTCCTGTGACACACTGGGGCTTTGGACTTAGCTTTAAGAAAGGATTCCTTACTGGGTCCCCCCGACTTGTTAGCTTCCACCAGTCAGTGCCAAAACCAACCACTGATGTTCCTGCCTCTTCCTTCTGAACACCTTCTATGATGGCTGCCAATTCAACCAAGATGCTTGCTTTTTAAAAATGGCGGAAACATTCGTGGAACATACAGTGGTTTCCACTTGGCCCTTTGGCTCTCACCCACATATAGAGGGAGTCAACCCCTTCTAGCATCCCTTGCTTCAGGAAATACAGAGCTGTATTCCTCCAGGAGAAGCAGGCAGCTACTAATTCTCCCTGATGCAAAGTTCTATCTCATCTCATAACCTCCACCCATCTTCCTCAAAATATCATTCACCCAGACTCATGGGGGTTGGGAAATTTTCATGGAGAAATGCTTTATTTTTTTTCCCATTTCCATAGTTCCTCTTATAGAATACAAATCCTTCCTGGGGATAACTAACCAAATTAACTCTGTGGAATATATTTTCTTCAAATTGGAAAGAGCAGAGAAGGATATAGATGCAGACATTGGTTGTCTTGAATTCTAGGTTAAATGATTAAAGTTAAAAGGCAGAAAAAAGAGGAGAACAAGGTATTCTTTGGATGCAAAGTTCTAGTATTTTTGAACACTTCCATCTGTGGGAACCTCTCATCTTCAAGTGGAATGCCTCCTCTCCCTCCATAATTCATCTTATGAGTATCTGAAACTAAACCTCCCTCTATTATGTCATGTAATTTACTCTTTGTGTTCTGAAACATTCTATTCTGCTTTTATCGACATATATTTATTCCGTATGTAGTATTGTCCTGGTACAGATCAAGCTTCCTGTCATTAGTGAGATTGGATTTCAATTGATGAAGCTGTGGAGAAGCAATTTTTATTTTCTTCTTTGCATAGAAAATTCATCTCATGTCTATTTCAATGAATCATATCAAGAGTCTGTGGAGTAGCCTTGGTGTGTTAGTGGCTTGGGTTATTAAAACATTGAAAACTCATGGCATGATTTGAGAAAGATTTTCTTGCAATCACTTTCTTTGTCTCAAGATTTCTTACACTATGTGTGGGCCAGGCTGTTCCCCTTCTCAGCCTTCAAACCAGCCATTGTCTCCCAAGTTTTGCAAATCAAGGCCTCTTCTATTTGGGAAAACATTGCTTTAGAACATTCATGTTGAACTCAGATTTTGATTTGTTAACGAGTTACTGAAAGCTTCCTGGACCTTGATAGGCATTTTAATATACTAAAGCAAGTTTTTTTTCCTCAAAAAGAAAGTTCAAAACTCTGAGTCTGGGGTTTTCTTTTCTTCTTTTTTTTTCCATTCTGGGAATGGAACTTATTACCTCATGCTCTCTAGGCTGCCACCAGGCCACTAAGCTATATCCCCAGATGAGATACAAGTTATTGTACAATTTCAGTCAGGAATACTAAAGTTCATAGAGGTTAAGTGAGTTGTTCAAACTTAAGCATCTATTCAGTAAACCAGGCTTAAAACTCACATCCAAATCTGCTGACTTCACATCCAACATTCTTTTCACTGTGTATCACAACCATTCATTGAAACAAATTTGTGCTGCATCCAGGATCGCTTGATTACTCCCATCTGTTTACCACTTTCCCAAAAGTTTAACATTAAAGACTTGGACTGCACCTATCAGATCAGAGCTGAAGTACTACCTCCCAACCCTAGTCAAATAATTGTAACAAATTTTTCTTGTTTGATTAATGCACTCCAACATACTAGATTTCATGTCTGATCCTCTGTGTTAAGTTGTACAATTTTAAGTGATAAAAATCTCATGATAATAAAATATTATAGGATAGTTCTCTAGAGAGTGAAATTATAAACCTGGTTTACTGTAAGGAAACATTTTATTTCACTGGAACCTGTTTTGTAAATTTCTAGAATATAGCTGATGTGGTATGATTTGTGACCTGTCCATTGAACACTGATAGCGGTAAATGAAAATGCATTTGTGTGCATTTGTTTTGAAAGGAACTCTTTGTATACCATTAACAAACAGTGTACTTTAGACATGGCAGAAAACCTTGGCCAAGTTTTTGACTTCTGACCCCATGTGCAAGACTAACATACTGCATTTGATGATGGAATTGGGTGGGAGCTCAGCAGTGGCAATGACAGCACTGACAGCCTGTCTTAATCAGGAAGAGTTTCCAAGTGCCTCACTGAAACATTGTCAAAGCAACTTTTTTCCTCTATTCTGAAAAGTGTTAAGTATCTCAGTGTGCCAGGAACACATCATTCCCAGCCAAGTCGAGTGACTCTTTGCCAATAGTGTATTTCTTATTTCCTGCCTGAAGGTATGAGGTTAACAGAGAGTTAGGGAAGTTATATATGCTAAGAAGGAAAGTTAGCATTTTTTAAGTAAGGTTTTTATGCCTCTTAAACTTGTAAGAATTCCTTATAAAATTCTGTTCTTTATTGTTTACCCTTGAAGACAACAACATCTAATTGAGAAGTGACTTGTATCACAGATACACCTTAAAGTCACTTATTGAATATTGAAAAAAGCCTTATATGTATGTTTTACAGCCAACAAAATTTCCATCAGAAGCTGTTCACAGAATTGAGAAGTATGATAGAAGCATGGCAAGTCTTCTGTTTACACATTGGGAGTGTGAAATTAGTACTCTGCTATGATAAAAGACCATGGTAAAAACCAAATATTCTCTAGCTACACACTTCTTTTCCAAAATCTCAGGAGTTCTAGGATTTTAAAGGGTGGGAGTGAAGTTGAGATGGTAAAGTAGGGAAAGCAGCTGAAAATAGGCAGTGGGTCAAGGGAAAGATCCGAAGCTCCTATAATCCAGATGTGTCTGGTACAGAGACTTTTCTAAGGGGAAAGGATATTATGCCACCCACTTTGTCCCATCTTAATTCTGATTAAGATGTTTGACCTGCCTCTCTCACAACTATGTTTCTAGATTTTTTCTTCTTTCTGCAAAAGCATCTGCTGTGAGACATAGCTCCTGTCACTGCTTCCCCAGCTCCAGCTCTCCAGGTTCACGCTGTGTACACTGCACATTCTGGAAACACTGAACATGTAGCCAACCCCTCGTACCTCCTGCACAACAGCTTTTGGTGCTTCTCATGCCTCTGTCCAGGCTGTTCTGGTGCCTACATGGGCCTCTCTTTATGGAAAAAAGCTGTACTCATCTTTTAGGATCTTCGGAGAATACAAATGTTCTGAGTGGACTTCCCTAAAACTCACAGATCCCATATTTCATCTTGTTGCTCATTTTTGAATTTTATACATACTTCTAGCATTATGAATATTCACAATTATCAGGGTGATATGTATTTTTTTCCTGATTATAAAATCTTGGAACTCAATGACTTCATTCACATTTTTACCTTTAGTAAACAGGATAGTCCTAAATAGATCATTACAAACTTTAGCCCTTGGGGTCATATTTGTAAAAACGATTTAGCTATAATAGCTTACTGTTTCTCTATAGATGAAGGTTCAAGTTGTCACTACTACCCTGCAGATCTGCCAGAGAGTGACGTCCTTTTTTTTTGCCTCTTTTCTCATCTGCTATCTTTTGCTGCATCAGCTTGGTTAATGCTCACACTTCCCTCAAAGCCCATTGAACTATTTAGTCCTATAAGTGCTTCTCTGCCACTTTTGAATATTCTCTAACTTCCATTTAATATTTAAGTGCAGCACTCAGAAATTTTCCATAAACTGTTGTACAGAGTTCTTACCATAGTTAGAAGTTTTCATTTATTTGAATAGTTTTTTCACATATTTGTTTCTCCCC
The DNA here is from genome assembly GCF_034190915.1 of Cavia porcellus. NCBI lineage: Eukaryota > Metazoa > Chordata > Mammalia > Rodentia > Caviidae > Cavia > Cavia porcellus. The sequence continues at coordinate 26,637,219 of NW_026947496.1, read as the reverse complement.
CATCAAATTCGCATGAAAATAATTTTTCCCTTAAAACAATATTTTTCTTCTTTTCTTAAAACAATGGCTAGTACATAGCAGTCACTCAATAAGATTTGTTGAATGGATGAATGAATGTTTGCTCTTATTTTTATACTTAAGCACTTTACAATTGAAATACTGCTCAAATTCCATTAAAGCTTCATAAATGGATTATCTGAATTTAGTTTTTTATTACTTATTTAAATAGTTTTAATTATTTTTCAATTAATCTTGACAATAAGTCTTGACTTCCAGTTAATTATTGCTGGATGTAATCCATTATTGCTCCCTATATTCCAATGAAGTAGTGTGACCGATCCTATTTTTCCATCCTTTTGAAGATTACACTTTTAAGTCAAGATTTAAGCATTTTTTCCCTTTTAGGGTCATAATGATAAGAATCATTGACCCACTCCCTTGGCTAATCTTAATCCATTTCTTACAATTTTGCTCAGTCATTTCCTCAGATGAAAATTCTCTCGTCCACTAGGTTAGGAAACATGTTCTCCTAGATGTTTGAATAGAAAAATTTATTTACCTTTACAGCATTTGGCGAGATATTTATCATGTGCTGTAACTGTCCCACACTATTTCATTTACTCTGTTCTTTTGTGTATGTCCAGATGCTTTGTGGAGGCACCTGTATCACTCAGTTTCCAATATCTAGAAGTGTGCTGGGCACCTAGGTGATATTTGGAAGTTAGTTATTGAATGAATAAATGCATAGGAAGTGGATAATCCGTATTTGCTGAATAAATTAACAGGCTCTAGTAAGGAAGTAAAACTGTTGACTTTAGTTATTACTTTTATTTTTCAGGTGAAATTTTATAATCTAACCATCTATTCATTTTCCACCCCAATCAGAAAATAGTAGAGGAAAACAGCATCACTCATGATTCAGACCAAGCCCTGAACCCCAGGCTCTTTCCAGTCATTTCCACTGGGCAGCTAGGTCTCTAGGTTCTGACTTTACCTATAACACACACAAAATCTCTTTTTAAAATTTTCATTGCTTATATTATTAAACATCCAATTCAGCTGAATGAATTTTGGAAAAACTGAAAGTGTGCTTTTTGGTTTCTTCAGTGAGGCATTTAAAGAAGTGAGGCATTTAAAGAAGTAACCTAGAAACTAATGGTTAAAACCAAACAGAATGTATTTACATGACATGTACTTGTTTTCTCAGATTTTAGATCCAAGATTAAAAACATTATTCTAGAAATTCAATATACACTTTATGGCCAATTGTCAACAGTTGTTTTTGGTTAAATCTCCTGACATGTCATGAATAATTAAGTCAATAACAAAAGCAAACTACTTGAACCATTCAAGATATTTTCAAAACTGAAGATTGGAAATTAGAAATACTTTGTTTCCCATAGTCAACAAAAATTTAATGAGCAAGCTAATTCTACCTGGAATTGGCCATCAGGAAAAATATATTAAGAATAAGCAACAACAGAGGGCCTATTGTTCAGTGCAGAGTGCATGTTTAGCATGTGCAAAATGCTGGATCCAATCACTATCAACACTCCCTCAAAAAAGTAACTACACAAATAAAATTATGTACATTTTACTTCTATTTTGTTGTTCCTTACAGTAGATTTTACTCATGAAGACAAATGGATTGTGTTACACCAAAGAGTGGCATCTGTTATATTCAGAGAAGTCTGAGAACATTTACCTAAAATACCATATATTGTAACAAGTCTAGGGTGGCCCATTGTATCTTCAGTAGGACAGAAGTTGGAGGTTCTGCTATTGTACTTGCAGTGAGATATGGAGAATGGTAATAGATCAAATCCATCAGTACTGGTTTGAGAAACTCAGCCTTAGTGTCAGCTGAAAAATAAATCAAAATCTTAAAAAGACGTTCACAGGAATGATGGTGTGTATGAGTATTTGGCGCTTCTCTTCTTTTAGATCATCATTTGGTTAGGAGGCTCAGAGCTTCCATACTCTCCACCCACTTCCCTACATATATGCGGCTCTCTTTTGTAGAATAGACACTCAGAGTACTCCTCTTTTGTGTCCTGAACTCATCTGCTGACTGCTGCTTCTGTTTCTACTGTCTGGGGTGAATCTCCTTTTGTCTGGGTTCTTGCTGGCTGCAGTCTTGATACTTTGATGGTTGAAACTTTAATTTTCTCTTAATTATTCTTCCTCAAACTGATCAAAATTACAGGCATTCTTGAGTATGGCATAGTATACTGAGTAATCTGCCAAATAATGCACTTACCAGTCAAGCCAGTATGTTCTATACTTTATGCCAATGGAAAGAACTTCATATTAGCTTTCTTTGAAGCTGAGGGTGGGTATGATGTTTGAAGACATTTAGTCTGGGTCCACAAAGCAGAGTAATGATGCATCTTGGTCAGTGTTCTTTAAATTGTTATTTCCTTGGTATCAGTTATTCAGTGTACTTAAATAAATGCTCATGCCAGTTGCCAAAAATTGCAAACTGTATTTTATGATCTCTTGAAAATGAAAAATGCATTGCTGTTTGAATGCGACCAAACCACACTTTATCATTCTCAACAAGTATGATTTTGCTGTAGAGACTTTTCCTAGGCAATGTGACGGACTTTCAACTTTCTACTCAACAATATTGATTTAGCAAAGGGAGAGAAGCTGGTATCCATTGTCAGCTTCTATTTGAAGACTGATCACTCTCGTCTGGCAATTCCCCGAGCGCAACATGTCTGGGCTTATTTATGTAAACAAACAGTGTCAAGATGACTGCAGTGTTGGACACAGACTGTGATTTTACTAGCACAATTATGTGACACACACAAGAAAATTAAGTGAAAAGTTTAGATAATGAGGGTTAAGAACATATCATTAAAAAAGAAAAGATTTTACTTAAATTTTATGGAAGATTTTATATTATTGATCACCTTTATCTCAATGTTTTTCCAGCTCTGCTTTAACTACTCTGATTTAAAATAAATTCACTGTTAACAATACTTGGTATTCAGAGGTGCTAAATAGATCATCTTTAGGGCTTTCACACGAGAAACTACAGCACCAAAGTATAGATTATGCTGTTTTGCAATCTATTTTGTTTCACTTTTAAGGATAGGTATAATTTAATAAAATATTAATAATAAAGATTTGATTCTTTGGGAAATGATTTATTTCTAGATAATTCATTTCTATCTTTAAGATTATATGTAATAAAGATTCAGAAAAAATACAACATACACAATTTAGAAATAGACTAATGTCTTAAAAGTATATTTGACTTGACTGAATGATTCTGATAAAGCATACAAAAGATTAGTGCTACTTTTTTTCTCTAAGACTAAAAAACATACTGAAAATGAACAATAGCATACCATTTCCAATGAAGTGTATCAAAACAGTAAGAAACCAAGACAAGCCGTAAAACATAATACCACTTAACGTTCCAAGAAAAAGATAAGACAGGTTGAGAGGTTTAATTTTCCTTGTCTGTATATATCATGTTATATCATACAGTATGAAATCTGCTGTGAATTCAATAACAGAGAAAAATGATTTTAGTCTAGGTATTGTTGAAGGCATATAACAAATGAACCTTTATTGTTTTCACCCTTCTAGGTGGCCCAGAAATAATAATACAGTAAGAATGTGCCCATAATTATGGCACATCATTATTCTCCACTTGTAGAAGAACTATAAAAGCACACCTATATTTCAAGAAAAACATGAGATGTTAGAGTGACCTGACCTGACCCTATTTCTCAATGAAATTATATGTAGTCCATCAAGACTCTAACTAAAGGCTTGAAGGTCAATGGACAAACTCTCCTAAAGTACAGCTCTAATATGCAGACTCATTCCCAACTTGCAAGATCTTTTCTTACTGTGCCTTTATGTTGGTAGGGATCCGGTGAGGGCCATTATCTGATTTGGCAACTACTGGAGTATACATACAAAGAACTTATGGGTCTTCATTGTTTACACATTAAGACACAGTAAAACCTGCTGTTTGGATCAGTATTCTCTTTCTGTCTCCCCTTCTGCCAAACATCACAAAATAAAAGCAAGGGAATACTGTCTTTTATTCTATCTCCAAGGAATATCCAATAGATTCATTGAAGAAGTTAGAACTTTAGTCTAAATTTATCCCATATTTATTAAATGATCTTTGAGACTTGGACACTGCTTCACACTGCACTCAGAACAATTGCATGATCTCTTTCCTGATCTCCATTTGAGGGTTTATTTGCTTCTTCCAGGCAAAGGTGGTGAGTCCAAGAACTTAACCTCATTTAGTGTGGTTCACTCCAATGCACTGGCCTTCGCCTGGTTAATATATTTCACACGATTTGTATGCTCTTCGCAACACCAAACTGAAAATGAAGCAGCTAAGACTAAAGCCCACTTATCTTCTCGTACACTGTACCTTGAATTTTCTACAAGGGTTAGGAAGTAATGATTAATTTACAGTCACATAAGGAAGACACTTATTTGACTAGACTTGTCACCAATTTTCAAGTCTGTTCAATACATGTTTTTCTTTTCTTTTCTTTCTTTCTTTTTTTTCTTTTTCTTTTCTTTTTTTTTGCAAAGGAGCGGTGTTATCTGTTGAGATAGTGGGAAGGATCCATGTCAACTTTGTCTCTCCACCCTAGTCCAGAAAAGGCAGGAAGCTTCTGAAAACTGAATCAGAAACTTCAGCAAATGTTGAATCTTAAATAATGGTTTGAAGTTGTCCTTAATAATCTTATCAACTTTAGATTTACAAGACAAGGCATTTTTATTGTGTTACAGCATACAAACTAGAATTTTATAAATACAAACTTGCTATTTCACCATGATACTAATAGTCAATGTTACCCACATATTTTTATGTAAAAACAAACAAACACAAAACATCTGACAAAGGGATGTAGAAAGAATCTGCAGAATTAATTAAGGTAGACTGTGCATCAGATTTTTGTTTGCCTGAAATTTACACATTAGAATTAGAAACATACTTCTTGATCAAAAAATTACTATTTATAGTACACATGTGTGACTTTTCTCAACACTGAAATCTTTAACATAACTCAGATTGTACATGGAAATCACTTTAAACATTAAGTTTTGTTGATACCATTATAAAAGGCTTCATGCATAAGCAAATAATCTGTTTCTTATAAACACACAGAATATAATGCTACATGGTTAACAGAAAGTGAGAGATGCATGCAGTGTGATAGCAATGGACACTTCTAGCAAATGGACACGTCCTTGCAGGTTAGAATGGAAGGACACATCCTAAGCCATCTGTAGCTTCCTTTGGGTGTAGACTAAAAGAATGCCATGAACACAAATTTACTTGACTCTGTAGAACATTTCGGAAATTTCTTACTGCTATACAGACTCCAGTGGAAACACCTTGACCCAGATTTCAGACTTCTGAGATAGAATGCTAATGGGGATAACATTTAGGATGTACTTCAATCCTCCATGTGGACTCTCAAAAGTACTTAACATTCAGGATAATATTAAATATTGCAGTATTTGGTTGAACCTTGTGCATTTTAGAGAATCCGAAATGCCAAGTTTCCCTTTATCAGTTTCTCTGAATCAGATTTAGCAGGTGACCTTGGGTCATGGAAGTCCAAATTTCATGTCCAGTATGATGTGATATGGTTCACTGACTAAAGTGTAACTCTAAAGACACTGAATCCTTTTTCAAGATACTTCAGGAAACTTCCCTTTAAATCTACACGGTAGTGTGGACAAATTCCTGAGAAATCAATAATGAAACAGACAAGAGGATTACAACACGAAAGTGGAGGAACTATTTCTACCTCTGTCAAAAATATTTATCTTTTTATAACAAACTTCCCATGAATTAAATTCTTGGCCATAGGCTCTTACGATGACTACCTCCCTAAGTGGTACAGACTAACACCTTAATTAGTCCCAGATGTTTTTCTTTTAGGTCTCTTCATATTTCTGAGCATTTTCTATTAAATCATGGATGAGATACATCAATCCAAGGAGACTCTTGACCTTTAAATTCATATATAACAATTTTCCTAAAATGTTAAATAACAGAATCCTTTCACTTTTTTGAAGTACCATTTGTGAATTTCTACCACCCTTTCCTTGTCCACAGAATCATCTAAGAGGTTTAAAATCAGCAAATAATAAACAAACAAACAATCAAATCAAAAATAAGGAAGCGTTCTCAAGGAGCTTCAGAAATTGCATCAATTTCCTCTTCACTTTGGGTCCTTCATTTACAGGATAATTGTGAGACAGGGATTTGATGAAGATGTGAATCATCAGCCCTAGTATGGGCACAAAAAATGGTTTGCAGAAAGGCTTTTCAATTCAATCTACAGCTGAGACAAAGAAAGGTCTCCAAGTTTACATCTGTAATTGCTGTAACTGAATTTCTTCACTGTGTTAATGAGTGTGTGCGTGTGTGTGTATGCGTGTGTGTGTATGTGTGTGTGTGTCATGTGTGTGTGTGTACCATTTTGACTTTGTGATGAGAAAACAATGTTGCTCCTTCCCAAAGATGACCTTGGCTTATTGCCTAAAGCCTGAAAATATATTAGATACTTTTCTGGTTTGCTTCTTAAACTTTCCGCCCAGACCCACATGTGAGAAACTTGGCTGCCAGCCTGTGGCATTACTAGGAGTGATGAAACTGTTAGCAGCTGAGGCCCAGTGAGAGGTAGCTGGCTTGCACTCCTTGAAGGAAATTTTGGGATCAGGGACTCTTTTACTTCGCTTTTTAAATCCATGAGGAGAGGTGAGTAGTCTTTGGCCACGAGTCCATCCATGATGATCTGTGTCATCACAGTCCGACAGCAAGGTGGCCAAGAGACCATAAACTAAAACTTCTCCAACTGTGAAAGAAGTAAGTCTTTATTTCATGTTGATTTTCTGAGGTATTTTATCACAACAAAAGAAAGCTGACTACCACAGTTGCCTGGTAAAAGACATTTAAAGTTATAAGTTGAATTGCAATTGCTTATCGGTGACTTTGAGATAGAAAATGACGTCAGAGTCATCTCAAGGCTGTGTACAAAAGTGAATGCCTAAAAGAGGTCACAAAACTGTGATCTGAGAAGGATCAAGCTCACAACACTGTTTTTTTTTTTTTGTTTGTTTGTTTTTTGTTTTTTATTTTTTGTTTTTTTAAGGCAGTCTTAAGTCAAGGAATATGAACACCCTCTAGATGCTAGAAAAAGCAAGAAATGGATTCTTTTCTGGAAGAGGATACCAAGAAACACATTTATTTTAGTCTCAGGAAATTATATCAGACCCTGACTTCCAGAAATGTGAATAATAAATTCATGCTGTTTTATGTCATGAACATAGTGGTAATTGCTACAACAGCAACAGGAAATTAATACAGATTTATAGTCTTATATTGTAATATTATATAATCATGCCTTGTATTACTGGTACACAGGATACCAGCAGACTGTGGTAATATTGAGGGGTAGGAGGGCAGAGAGGATTTCACTATGAAAAATAACATTAACTTAGAAGATGTCACCAAAAAACTCATCTTTTACATATTTACACTCTGTATCCCTTCCAATGTTAACTATAGCCATAAATTGATATCACACAAAATCATATTTTATTCAGTCTAAAAATTACAATGTGATTCCAAAAGTGTTGTTTTAATGAACTTTTCATTTTACAAAATAAAAGGGCACTTCAGTATTCCATTTTACTAAAAATAATGTCATTCCAAACACTTTTTTGTTACAAATCTATCTACTAAATGAGTGTCATAAAATATGTATTTATAAACCATAAATCATTTCTCTTGTAAATATTTCTCATTTCATACATAAAATTCATTTCTGGTTTTGTTCTAACCAATTTATGAAAGAATAGAGACCACTTTGTTTCCATTTTTTAGTTAACTGACTTTGTATAAATTCTGCATATGATTTATTGCTCTTAGTTTAAATGTGTTATGTCTTATCTTAACAGAGATATGCTTAGCCTGGAGGCTGTGCAATCTTAATCCCTGGAACTCTGAATTATTATATTGGAGGAAAATTCAGAATTCACTAACTTTTCTTTATGTAGGCATCTACTTTAATGCCCTAGACAGATATTACTTTTTATTTTGAATTTTCCTATGCTCCTGGGAAGACATTTTTATAGCACATTAAAATAATGTGATATTGTTTCAAATCCCTTACATTGCTTTGTAGCATCTAAGTTCCCCTGATCCATTTAAAAATCTCCATCTTATGATTGTCTTGATAGTACTATGCAATAGCTCCGTATCTCCCTAATAATCTTTTTTATGCTTGATATCTTTAGGAATCAGTCTTATCTAGTAGTAGTTTTGTCTTTTCCAGGCTTACTATAGCTATAATATTTTCCACAATGATAAGAAAAGTTTAATCACTTCCATTGCTCTGTCTTGAAATCTACTTTTAGATCTATCATAAAATTCAAAGCAGTACACCTGATTCAACTGTGATCATTAATAAGTTAAGTGATAGTAAGGTGTCTAAGTTGGTGTTACCTGTATCATTGTCATATTTCTCACAATATTACATTAAAGATTTACTCAGCCTATAAAGAAGGATATATTTGAGACATTGCTAGGTGAACTGATGCATCATGAGACCTTGTTCTTGAGTGAAGTAAATAGGGCACACGCATGTAAATATCACATTGTCTCTCTTCTGTGAGAAACTTAAAGGGTAATTAAGAAACCAAATGTATAGTAGATACTGTGAAATGGGAAAAAAATGTTCAAAAGGAGAGAAGAACTAGGGAGGTTGAAGCGGAAAGGAAAGAAAGAAAAAAAAGAAAAGAAAAACTCATTTTTAAAAGTATAAAATGGAAACAAACCTTTGTCAAGAGGAAAAAAAGTAAGTGTTGAATGACAAGACTAGATTGGGAAAAAAGAGAAATCAAAATGTATCAGATACAGTTATAAATTCTTTATGAAGAATAAGACTTTCATGCATATTTAAATTTTATCACTGAATTTAAAATGAAAAGTGAAGATACAACTTAATCCGTGGCTTATACAACCTGGTTTTCTAAGCTTTATTAAAATCAAAGTATCTTTCATCACTTTACTTATTTATTCTCCACTTGTGGAGAAATATAATTATAGTGCAAGTCTAATGAACTAGACAACAGAAAACAAATTTTTCATAGACAACTTCTTTTAGCTAGATCTCAGTTAATTCTGTAAAATTAGACAATCAAAGCAGAGAAATTTACTGCTTCACATCTTACTTTAGGGGTATTTTTAGGTTAATTGATATGTTTTTAGTAAATATGGAACTTGTGAACAAAAGTATTCCACCTCTTGCTTTGAAGTGTTACTAGATTTTATTCCACACAAGATATTTTCTGTTTATTAAAATTAGTGAAATTAGTAGAATGATTAATAAAACAATTGTTTTATATGCTTTCATTTTACCATTTCATATTTTTCAATATTTTGTTATACATGGTACTTACGATGGTGTGCCTATAATATTATTCTTGGAAAATTAGAGATAGAATTTAATTTTTTAAAGAATTTATCTGAAATTCTGTAATTTGCCCTAGAAGAATTGTTATGCACATGGAAAATGCTCATTTCAAAACTATCTACAGTCATTGAAAATATAAATTAAGCTCTTGGGCAAGGTAGAATATTAGTTAAGCAAATGTGCGTAACTATGAGAAGTAAGAAATGTTTAAATTATAAACCTGACTTAAATCAACACAGAAATTTCTTGTAGTTGCAATTTGATAAATATATTAAATATGTGTGTAGAACATATGAAAATAAAAGATAAAGAATGAATTAAAGTGGCAAATCACACTCTTCCTATTACAAATTTGTTTTTAATTGTACAATTTGAAATTATAGCTGAATATCTGGACATACCTCAACAAATGCCTAAAGAATTATAATGGGAACACTTTGCATAATAATGCAATGGAGACCCCTCAGTGACTAAACATAGCTGATGTTTTCTTCAGAATGTTGCATTTTAGCTGTACTCCAGATAATGGAGTACACACTGCTAAGTTTGAGATTAATAACTGTCTTGAAACAATTTCAGTTCTTTCCTTCTTAAGGTTTTTATTTTTCTTTCATTTGTATTCTTTTTATTTATATTTTTCTACCTTTAAAGATGAGAATACAGGAATAGTTTTCTAACAGCAACTAAAATTGGCTCCATTTGTAACACAGAATATAATTCCCCTTTGGGGAAACTTACTTCTTTCAGAAATAGCATTACTTTTTGAAGAGAAGACTGTGAAGGCTGAGTAGAAGTAATTGGTGGAGAATACAATGTCCATAACTATTAACATTTACTTTTGGTTACAGAATTTAATGAAGAATATCTTCCACATGTTCAGCTCCTATTTTCATCTAATTGTTATATTGTTAACATTTATTTCACTAACAATTGGTAGCCCATTTATCCTAAGATGAGCAAAAAATCATTGCACAGCCTTCTCTGAATTAAGTACTCAAATACAAATTAAATATATTAATACGAAGAATATTGTGTTTCTTTGACTGGTGATAATTGTATACCTTTTATCCTACTATAATACTTGCTACAATAAGAAAGTTTCTTTTTTGTTGTTCTTTGAATATAATTGTGACAGAAATTGGGCCAATATAATATACTAACATTCCAGAAAGCTTTGTTCCAGGAAATACAGTTGAGTAATCAAAAGATATGATCATCTCTCTTCACTCTCCGTTTGCATAAAAGTTTTTCAGAAAAATGGCTTCCTCTGCAATGGTGCATGTCAAAGGATCCCCTTGGAAAGTACAGATGCTTGGTGACACAGGGATAGTGGGGAGACATAGAAGTGGATTGCAGTCAAATCTTGAACTTCAAATTAGTGGACAATGGCTCTGTGGAGACACCAACTAATTCTCCCACTACAGAAATAGCACTCAGCCTGACAGGGCAATATCATCCATTATTTTTAATTGGAGAGAAAAATGACAGAGTTAAAGTGACATCCCACGTTTCCATGGCCTAACTTTCTGAGGGGTGCTATATTTGCTGGCAAAATGGACTGGCACTTTGTATTCAGCTCCATTTCACACCGTCAGGCAGAAGTGAGGGAAGAAATGTCTAAATGTCAGCCAGCCAGCAAGAAGGAGACTGCTGCTTCAGAGAAAGATAATTAGGTAGACCTTTCTCAACCTTGGACTGGAGAGCAGAGGTTCCTTCTAGGTAACGACACCCTTTCTTCTGTTTTCAAGAATCCTAGAATGATGTGTGTTCTCAAAAAGGAACTATCCTTTGTGTGATTAAATATTTATCACAAAGAAGACAGAAGTGGGATCAAATGCCTCCAGTTAACCACAACAGAGGGCTATACGTGATTACAGGACAAGCATCAATAGTTTAAAATTGAGGAGCAGGTTGGAGCACGAACATTGCTAATCTGCCTCTCCCCATAAACCCATTGCAAAGGATGTTGTGTGCATCTGGCCATAAGCTCATAGCCTTCTACTTCATTAGCAAGCTTCTCTTTGTATGACCTAGAATGCAACTTATGCATATACTCTCTGGTTTTCCAAATAGTCTTAGAAAGCTTCTCAATATTACTCTGATCAATATGAACCCTAAAAATTTTAGAAGCGATTTTCACTGAAAATATGCTGGCTTTGCTTCCAGGAAAACACATGCTGTGTAAAGTTCAAGGCTATATTTCCAGTGGACTCTGTCAAGTACTCTGTTTAGGTGGACTAGCGTTCTCTACGCAGAAGTGCTGGTGACGTTATATTCTATCATTTCATTTGAAGAAAAGGCAATGTTTCCATTCAGGAAAAAACCATCTTTGCATTCTTCAAGAATTCAAGATACTATCAGCATGATGAAATGACTCAATTCTAGGCAAGAAAAAAAAAAAAAAAACGTACAACATAATCTCCTAAAATAAGATGAGTTTTAGTCATATTATACTTCAGAGCTAAGGTTTGTTTATACAATATAAAATCAATAAAAACTCATGTTTTCAGTGAGAAATCCAGCTGTCTCCTACATACATCATACATCAAAGTTTTTGAACTGAAATTTACATTACATTTATTTGATGGCAGTGTTTCCTCATCCCTAACCACAAGACAAGTCCTGTGTTCTGCCTATCACTGAGTTAGTCCCAGCAACAAAGCAGACGGTGTGTGTGTGTGTGTGATTTCAGTTAGTTCCTCCATCTCATAAAAGTTTGACTTCTCTCTCCTCTCTTTTCCTAAAGCACAGATTTGTTTGCTTAGATTGCTACCTTATCATGATTATTGCATAAAAATAGCCAACATAAATTACCTAGTTATTTGTCTTCAAATTGCCAAAATACCCACATGTCACCTTAAACTGATTTGATAACTCAAAGTATGTTTTCTCAAGTTCTTAGACCTTCATATGTAATACTGACACTAGCTGTGAAGAATTCCAATACAAAAAATCATTTTAATAATATAGCCACAGTATCTAACATTTGTACATGGGAAACCTCTGGTGCATGTTTTATTGTTTAACTGTTTAGAAATTTAATGTAGTAGAAGATACATTGCTCGTACTTCTTCTTATTGCTTGGAATACACATATTCTGTTGTTCTTGCCATTATTCTGAACAGTTCTGAAAGTCCTCTTTACTTTTTATTCGTATTTGTGTTAGTTCATGTTTGCAGTGCGTGATTACATTCACCCTGTGAAGTTGGTACGTGTACATAACAAATTTTAGTTCTTCTTATGTTCCCTTCCCTTTCCCTCATGTCTTCCACCATCTCTTGGTTCTCTTTCCATTTGAAAACAGATCTATCTTCCCGTTTCCTATTATCAATCTTCATTTTTGAATGGATAAAGAGGATGTGATAGAACACACAGTGAGATACTACTCTGCCATAACAAGGATGAATTTGAGACATTGTACCACAATGGTTGCACCTTGAGAGGAGAATGTTAACTGAAATAAATAGGACACACAGCTTCAATATCTCATGGTTTCTCTTACATGGAAGTGCGCTTTCATGAGTCTAAGTGCCTTTAGTTGTTCTGTCAAAGCTAACTCTGTGTCATGAATCAATTTAAAACATTTATCTTTCAAGGTCACTTGGACTTTGGGGAAGACCAGAGGCTGCAAGTTGTCAGACCTAGTAAAAAAATAGAGAAGGACAGACTGTAAGGTTTTATGTAACAAAAAGTACTGCAAAAGATTGATAAATGAAGGGTGATTAGAAACACAGTAAGTAGAGGCTGGGGTATAGGTCAGCAGCACGGCACCTGCAAGTGCAAGGTCCTGAGTTGGATTCTTGGTTATGAAAATATATATAATAAATGTTTAGATTTAAAACTTTGTTATAGTAAAAGGCATGTTGCCATTCCCGCAAAGTATCCTCCTTGCTTCATATACCTGTATCCCATCATTCCTGACAATGCACCTTCCTTTTGATCATCCATTATGTAATTTCATGAATGATCTTCAGAACAACTTGAGTCCACAGCTTTTCTGTTTAAAATGGTACTGTCAGTAGTTGCATCAGAAATTGTTAGCTGAAAAAGAAAAAAAAAAAAAACTGGCCTTTTCAGTGTTTCTTGAACCAGGCTTGACTTTCTTAGTGATTTATTTATTTTTGTACTGGTTCTCTTCCTGCAATGTCTCCTACTATGTGTGGAAAATATATTCGTGGCATTGTGCACAAAGCAGGTTCGATATTTAGCATGCAGAGTTGGTATTGATTATTTATCACTATCAGACCACCCGTTAATGCCAAACCCAGTTCCAAATAGAGGCTGACACTGTAAGCACTGAGTACACTCACATTTCTCATGATGTAATTCAAGATTGATTATGTTAAGACTGAAAAAAACTAGAAATACAATATAAAGTAAGATATGTGGTCCCTTCATTGTACGCAGGGAAATTGTGACTACATTTCATATAGTCTTAAGGAAGCTCACTTCCATTTTTTTATAGCTCCATACACTTTTTAAAATTGTTTTTAATTTATGAAATAAGTTCATCAGAGATAAAAGAATAAAAATAATTATTACACTATAATTATATCTTTCTTGCTCAGAATACAAGACATAAATAGAAAAGTTTCTTAAAAGAAGAAACAGATAACACAATTATTTCTTTTCAACTAATATAAGCTAGTAGTATAAATGAAATCCATTTGGAGTCCAAGGAAGGATTTGAACTCATCCCTATTTCTTCTTTATGTGTCTTCTATTTTGTTCTTTTGACAAACTAGACAGTAACTCTGGTTATAATGCTTAACTATGTACCTTAATAGAAATTTTCAAATAGGATCACTTTTGTCTAGTGGGTAATTTAGATTAAAATCATTAATCATTAAATATATTCTATCAGAACATATTAACTAAGTGCATTAAATAGATGAACTGGTTCCCATTTCTCCATACCACAGGGTTAGTGCTTGTTTTTAGTCTAAGTGATCTGTTTGAGGAATATCTTTTCACTGGAGATGCGGTTATTTATGCCTCCAGCCAAGACTGTGCTCCACCACAGAGAAGCCTGCATGGCTTTTTTGCACCTCTTTGCCAATAAATGCTACTGCATGTGGTAAAATATGTAATGAGACACTCTCTGTAAGATGTACTCCTCTCTTCGCTTTAACCCTGGAGATTTTACTAATATCTACAGAAACAAAATAAAACACACACAGTCTCCAATAGGAACTGAATAGACAAATTTATTTAAGTTAGTTTTTAACAATATTACATGGGTATTTGGCTGATTCTGAATAAGTAGCACCAAAAATATCATAGTTCCAAAAATATTATATTTCCCCTGTTCAACTGGCATCACTATTCTTTTGGTTATTCCAGCAAGCATCCTTCTAAAGAGCATTTTGGTAGTTTCAGTCTTCAGTCAGCCAGTGAACAACGAATGGATGTAGCTCAACTGCTGATTTAGTAAGCACAGAGAAAGGCAGTAGATGCAATGGAGACTCACATGGCTCTTGGTATCAGTCTTGAATTATTTTTCCTGTGATTCCCAGAACATTAGATGAGGATGACCTTCACATGCCTTTCAAAGAACAGTGTACAATTAAAAAAAATAATTAAATATAGCCTCAAAATCACAGTACTATACTTTTCACCTAAAAGCAAGTAATCATTGAAAAAATATAGTATTTCACACAATATATAAATTGAAACTAAGCTGCAAGTATTTATCATCTGATGCTGCAGGTTGGAATAAATCTGTAATATTTCATGTGTTCCCTGGTTATTTAAAAATGTGAAGGATTTGTCTGAGTAGCAAGATAAGCTCTCAGGCTGTTCACTTAGCAGCAAACTAGTCACTGTCAGGACATAGTTTATATGGCTGCTTTCTCTTTCTCTTACCATACAGTCTACCCAGAAATTCTTCATATTCATTTGATCTGAATTTTAAAGTAGCAATGCTTGGATTTAGTCACAGAGGCAAAGTCATATGAGCAAAAGAAAAGCTGTGACAGAATGTATAATGTGGGATTCGCTGTATATACCTGCATTCTGTGAGTGGGTGATCCCATAATAAGCCATGCTACACTAGTGTATGTCTGATCCTGAAGATCAATGCCATGACTGCAAACATCCATCATCTCTAACACCAGCAGGATGCAATCAATGGTAATCCATCTCTTTCCCATTGGATAATTGATTTTTTAGAAAATTTGTAGGATTGATCTTTTTTCATCTTAAGAAACTGTCATTGCATAATACAGTAGTCTAAAGGGTTGAGGGAAAAGGATTTAGCTGTTTCAATAAAATTCCAGTGTCTATTAGATTTAATCATACTTTGCTCATTGGTATCTCTGAGAAAATTATAGTGCTTTTGCTTATATATTTTCCTATGATCCAACTTTCATTATTTTTCAATTTTTTTTGCAACTGAATGTAACTCTCTTTTTAGGTACTGATCTAAATTTTCCATTTGTGTACATTACCTCTTATTAAATTGTTTCTTACTAATGATGCAGCCAATATTGTTACCTCCACCTTGGCTTAGGTCTTTTAAAAATGAAAACCTTTGTTATGCTTGGAGACAATGATAAAGCATATCTCTAGCTCTATTTTTGCAGTTCTGGGGATTGAAGCCAGGACTTCACATACGCTAGACAAGCGTTCTACTACGGAGATACACATGCAGCAAAGAAGTTCTGGAGGCAAGATTTTCAAATATTATAATTGCCAGCGATACTGCTGAGAAAGTACTGATTTTTTTTTTTTTTTTTGTCTTTTTTGAGACAGAGTCTTACTATGCAGGTTTGGCTGACCTTGACCTCATTTTGTAGTCCAGATAGGTCTTGATCTCCCAGCAATCCTGCTGCCTCAGCCTCCCTAGTGCTGGGATTATAGGTGTTCACTACTACACCAGACTTCAAATATTATAGTATGAATTTTCTAATTCTTTTCCAACTTTATTTTCATAGTACTTAAATGTTTTCCTTACATTAATTGATTAATTCATTTCAAAACATTGTTGTACTTTTGATGTAGTAGACAGTACTGTGCAATCTTGATACATACTGTTTTTTCTTTAAGTTTATTGGTAAATCTTAAATATACATAATGATCACTTTTATCATAGATGTCTTATATCTGTATCTGATTTATCTCAGTTCCTCCTTTTCCCCCATTCCCTTATTCTCCCTTCAATTCTTTTCTCCTCTCATTTATAAAAGCTTTATGTCAATTTTCCTGGTTTTTTTCCCCTTCCTCCTTTCCCGTCATCTTTCCATAGTTTCCCTTTCTGGTTGAGCGTTTTCTTCCTATTTTGTAATATCTAATATAAATTCTGACCCTTATTTATGCTTTTGGTTTCTCACATCAGAGAAACAGTGCAATATTTACACATGTGCAATCAATTTATTTCACCTAAGAGTATGGTCTCAAGATCCATTCATTTACCTAAAAATGTCTAAAGTTCATCCTTGCTTATGACTGAGTAGTAATCCTTTCTAGAAAAGAAAACTCCACATATTCTTTATCCATCATCAGTCAATGGACATATGGGATTTTTCCAAGATTTAGCTATTACAAACCACACTGATATAAGCATAGATGTGCATTCATGATTGTGGTATGATGTTGTTAATTGTTTCTGTAAAATACCAAAAGAGGAATAACTGGGTCAAGTGGAAACTCTAGTTTTAGATTTTTAAAAAAAAATCTTAACACTGTTTTCCACAGTGATTGTACCAGTCTACATTTCCACCAATGGCAGAAAAGAGTTCCTTTTTCTATATCTCCACCAGCATTTGCTATTCATTGATTTCTTGATAATCACCTTTCTTTCTGGAATGAGATGGAATCTCCACATTGTTTTAATTCACATCTCTTAAATGACCAATGATGTTGAAATAATTTTAAAATAATCTGTTTATCTCAAGGAAATTACATTGCAACACATTGAAGAACAAAAACAAGATCTACAAAGATTTCTAGTATTGATGGGTACTATAAGTGTTAAAAGCCTGACCTCAAAAGTAACTGAAGATTGGTCCAGTTAGGGACAGTCCAAAAGGCCAATAAGTGAAGAAAAAAGGGCTCTAATTTATTTTATTAAGGAAAGAGAAAAGGCAACTCTAAAGGCACTACGTACATATGTACTGTTATAAAGCACATATGTACAAGATATATATATGTTACTGCCCTGAAGCCAGTTGATCATGGACTGAATGCTTTGAAACTATAAGCCAAACAGCACGTCCACTTTTTAAAATGAGGATTTTCAGGTACTATGCCTTAGTAATGGGAAAACACACACACAAAAGGATAGTTGATAGATAGACAGACAAACAGATAGACTTACATATGCACACCATTGGGTGAGTACCTCTGGCTGGCATGATGCTCCCACAGTAACATATCATTGCCACTTACATAATAATATCTCCCATTAGGAACTGAAGAATTAAGCAATCTTCACAGACAATTCCCTAACTTATCTATCTTCAGGTCATATCTCAAGTTTAATATAGCAAATACTAACTTCTATAAAATGCATTCATCAATGTGTTAATTTTCACTAGCATAGACTCTGAATATTTACAGGACAATTTCAAATTCAGAATCCTAAAGTCCCTTGCAAGATATATAATACATGGGCCTTTTAAGCATGTAATATATACTTTCTGGGATAACATATTAAATTATAAAAGTAGAGAAATATTTGCATGTAATTTACCTTTTCATATAATGTCCTTGTCAGATTTTCATATTGGAGTTATTTTGACCTTACTGACAAAAGATTTATCCTTCTCTCTTTTGTGCAAAGGTTTGGGGAGTTTTAATCTTATGTATTTCTTTTACAGGCACAGTAACTGTTTTCTACAGTTTTTATTTATAACTTTCTTTCACAGCAACATTTTGGTAATTTCAATTCAACTTCTTGAAAAGGATAAGGTTATTATAATTATAAACAGCAGATTTCATTTTTAAGAGATTAATCATTTTTATTCAATTATTTATTTTAGCTTTATGTGATTGATCTCAATAGTACATAGTTCTAAGGACTATAAAATAAGGGGTAATCTTTTTCAGTCTTGAGATTCATAATTTGTCTTTTCGAAAACGTATGTAAATCCTATTGTTTAACATTTCTTTGTTTTTGATTGTATGTTTCTTCTCTTTTGTGATTCTGAGAATCAAGTCAGAGGCGCTTTATTACTGAGCTATCTGCTTAGCTGTTTTTATTTTATTTTGAGGAAACACCTCACTAAATTTCCCAGTCTGGTTTCAAACTGTCAACCCCGCTGCATTAGTCTCCCATGTAACCACAATTTTAGGTGTGCCTTGCCATACCTGGCAGTGTTATTCTGTTTGAAAGTTATTTCTAAGAATACTTCAGTATTTCTTTCAGTAATTTATAGTTGTGGGTGATTTGTGACCCCTGGATATGAAATTCTGGATTGAAAAAAGATTTATTGATTTTGCAGTATTGTTTCTCTGGCTTCTATTTAATTGCCTGTGCTTTTTACTATTTTTTCCTCTACATATTTATCTTTAAATTTTTTTTCTCCTGTACTTGATTTCCAGAAGTGAAAATGTATATCATTTATGTACACTTTTCCTCAAGATTTAAATACATATATTTCTCCCTAAGCATTGTTTATCTGCATCCCACAATTTTTGATGTCATCTTTCATTTAACAATCAATGTGAAATATTTTAATACCTTATAATATATTGTTCCAACCATGAGTTATTTAAAATTGTTGAGGAATTTCCTAGTACTTGTAGTTTTCCAGATATCTTACTTATGGTAACTTTTGTTTTAATACTTTATGATTCAGAAACATGCTGTGAAAGATTATGCTATTTGAAAATTATATGACCTATTTTAGTTCCAATATTCGATGGTAAATGTATCAAAGTGAAGCAAATGTTTATTGAAATATAATTAGATGTAACATTTGGTTAGGTCAGTTTGGTTGACAGTGTTATTGTACTGTTACTATCACCCACATCCTATACTAGACTGCTTTCCACTTGCTGGAAAACAACACCCAAAGCGCTCAACTTAAAGAAGGAGACGTTTAATCCGGCTCAAAGTTTAGGGGATTTAGTCCATGCTTAGCTGGAAGGCAAACATCTTGATGAGACAACATGGAAGAGAAAATTGTGTCAATTCATTGCAGCCAAGAAGTAGTCCCAGAGAAGAATACCAGGAAAGTCATTAAGTGGTACCAGAGAAGCGGGACTTTTGCCACAATTATACCTAGTATGTGGCTTAGAAAACTTTGGAATTGGTTTACTGAATAAATTTGGAAAGATTGAGAGAGGTGGGCCAAAGAAGACTTAAAATAGTTTTATTAGAGCCTAATGATGGAAGGTTAAAAGATCAGGATATAGATAAGAATGCAGATGGTAAGGCTAGGCACAGGGCATTTCAGTTAAAAATAGGCTGATAACAGATGTGTTAGTCTCTTACAAAACCATTTTCTTCATTTTGTCCATATCCTGAGATTCTGTAGGAGACTCACATAAAGAAGGGTAGACAAACTGGCTGCTCATTATTCAGGTTGTGATGGAGTAAAGCTGTGTGCTTTTAATCAGGGGCAAAAGCAGAGAGAAAAATTTATAAACCCTGATTTTGGATTAAAGGAATCATTTATAAATTTGAAACCAAATGTTCCATGGTTGCTGAACAGATTTGGGCCATTGCAGATGAACCATGTACCTTGTGTGGGGAGAAGAAAAATACATAGGTCAGTAAAACCTAAACACGGCAAACCAAAGGGTGTAAAAAGGTAAAGTTTTCATTTGAGAACAATGATCCTGGAAAATCAGCTCAAGCGGTCTCTTAGGAAATTGCTTCCCCAAGATTCCCTTCACACTCTCAGTCACGTAGGTGCTCAGACACACTGCAGAGATGACACAAGAGAATCAGGTTTCTGCTCAAGCTGGCAGCAGACCTTGGCATCATCCATGTAGCTTTGTTTTTACAAACATACAGAATGGGAGAGCTGAGTAGGCTTCCACTCAGATTTCAGAGGAAGGACTGGGAAACCAGGCAAGGAGCCCGGAGTAAAGCAGTGCACGAAGTGCTAGGAAGGATGGCAGAGGCACAGTGGAAGCCCCAGAGATGTGATGTCAAGAACATGGAACTTCTGCTGAGGAAAGTTTCAGGATCCAAGTTGAGCGCGTCCCCGAGAGTGGCCGTGGGAGTTCTTCCAGGCACCGAACTCACGTCTCACTGCCCTGTGCTCTGCATCCTGGATACCAAGCTACAGGACTTGTGGTTTGCTGCCTGTGTTTAAGTCTTGCTTTAGTTCTTCTCTTTTGTGTTCTTCCTTTCCTTCATTTGACGTGGAAATGTTCACCCTATGCCAGTTGTACCTTGGATTGTATACATAATTTATGTTTGTACAGAGGTGCACAGCTAAGAGTTTCAATTGAGCCTCAAAATAGACTTGGACTTGAACTTTTGAAAAAGCTACTGAAACTTTTGGGACTTTAGAAAGGATTACTATTGCTTTTTTGGTTTTAAGCAATAAAGTCATATCATGTAGGAGGAATTATTAACTTAATATTGTATTTTGGAGATTAAATTACTTTACGGAGATATATTTAGGGTTCTAACTGACAAGAATGGATGGTGACCATGAATTGTGGTATGGCAATTTGATTAGAATAAGAAATACTTTCATATGAGGTTTTGCTTTCAATACCAGCATTGTAAAACAAATACAAATATTAATAAAATATAGTAGATTAGTAAAGTGCACTTCTGACTGTGTCTGGGTGGGTTTTCAATGCATGACTTGGTACTACCATATTTTCCCCAAAATAAGATCAAATCTTATATTAATTTTTGTGCCAAAAGAGTCAATTGAACTTATTTTCAGAGAATGTCTTACATTTTCACCTTCTACAATCTACTTTTATTCATGTGCAATAATCTGTATTTGTCCACTTATTCATGAACAAAAATCACACTTTATTCATGTGTATAATCTCCATTTATTCAAGTATGAAAAAAACATTTATTAAAATACAGTCCTACCATGTTCTTCTGTAACATCATTGTACCTCTCCAAATTCGGAATTTTCGCCTAAATTTTTTGTGATTCCATTCCTGTAGAACAAGTGGTCCCAGTCTCCTCTGTCCAGCAACAGAGCTCTCCTTAAATGAGTACTTCTTGCCCATGTAGTCTGTTAATAGCACAGCCAACTCAGCCGTCGGTGATTTTATTCCATGAATCCTTCACCCAAGTCACAGCCTCTTTCAGGCATTTAATGAAGTTTTCATTAAATGAAACTTTAACTGGAGTCTTCCAAGAGAGGAGGGGCAACATAATCAATGATAGATAAGGAGTATGACCTACATAAACCAGTTCATCCACATAGGCCGCAGTTTGCATCTACTTAAGTGAAGTTCTAAGTCTTCTGTTTACACAGGCACTTTCTCTTGTCCAAAGGTGTCCACCTGGTTATTTTCCAAATACTTAGGTATACTTTATTATAAATTATCATTTATTATATGTATTGATGTCAATAAGATTATATATTAATATTTTATAATTGTATAGATCCATCATGTCTTGTGGTGGATGTAATACATGCATCCGTCTGGTTTTCAGTCTTAACTAGGCCGTATTTGTGGGGTAGGACCTATCTTATAAGCATCCATAAAAATCATGCTAGAACTGGCTTCTGGGTTAGGTCTCATTTTAGGAAATAAGGTACCTGACGCTTAGCCACTTGCTCCTCTGCTGTCTTCTGCTGCCAAGAACTAACAGCTCTTGTTCCTCCACACAATTGCCTGAATCCCTTGAAGTCATGAGCCTAAGTAAGCCTCCTTTAAATTGCAGGTTGCATATTATGTTCCAGGATTGGGAAAGTAACTGCATATCTTTATTGATTGTTTTGTCTATAAATCCTATTTTGTATAAATTACTGAGTGAATGCCTTGATAGTTTCCTTGATGACTGTGGATTTGTCTATTTCATGCCTTATGACTTCTATTTTTCTACGTATATTTAGACAGATATTGTTTGTGGCATGAATGTTAGTGATTGTTATGCTTCTCTGATAAAGTCTTCTTTCTGTCTTTATGTTATTTCACTTGATCACTGCTATATACCTTCAATGTGTTTCTTTTAATTCCAAAATGTAGATCCTTTGTTTTTCTTAAAATTTTTTCTTGACTAATGAATGTATTTTTCCACTTTCTTAAATTCTAAGTAAGTTTTTAAACTTCACAGTGGATATTGTATGCATTAATGGGGAGTCTGGATTATGAGGTCTTCCATTCTAACTGTTCATTTTTCTTCTGGCAAAAGATAAATTACTTGTGGATATTCTTGATATAACTATTCTACTTTTTTATGGGTTTTTTAATCCACACTTTTGAAGCTTGCCTTTCTTGGATTTCAATGCAATGCCCAATGTGCTCCGTGTAACAGGTTCATGGCTTAGACTTCACACTCCAGCATATTTTACCATGTGTACCTCATTTTGCTTTGTACCTCTGTAGTATCTGATATGCTAGACTTTGATACCCAGTGTGACTCACAGCCACATATGAAGGAATGCTTCTCAGTAGACACCTCCCCACTGCTCCATATGCCATTTCCCTTCACAGACTTCCTTAGCCCTGAACTTTAGCCAAAAATTTTCTGTACAGCTGCCTTAACCCACACATTTGTGTTACTGTAATAGATAATTACCAGGACTCTGTTTCTCATCTGAGAAATGAAAAACATATTTTTTTACATTTGAAAAAGTTCATTTTACTAGACTTTTCAGATACTTGTAGATATTCTTTGATACTACATCAAAACTAACAACTATTATTACTTAAAGTTTAACAGCAAAGTGAAATCTGAAGCCTTGTCAAAGAATTTTGTGTACTTATCTTAAAATTCATTGTTTTGCCTTAAACATCGTTTTTTAACTCCTGTATGATTTTGGTAATGTGGTAGTTATTTTAAACACATTGGTTTATTATCTTCCAGTGTTTCTATACTTCATCATATAATACCAGAAATGCTCCATTAATATCACTGCTGATCTCATTGGAAAGAAACTATCAAGTGCATGATGTCAGATACAAATTTTCCCAGATTGTAATTTCTATTGAAAGCACACATTTTGGCTTTGAGATGCATGGCTCATTTCATTTACTTTGAGGGAAAAACATGTCAGTTGTTTTTTAATTGTTTGCTTTTTGAGTTTTGTTTTTATTTCCTTTAAAATAAAAATAAAAGTTAGATACAACTTCTATCAAATGACACTGTTTAAACTCAGACACACATGTACACAAAATGATGCACATACATCTGTTAATATATGCATGTATGTACATATATTAAATATGTTGATAAATGCATATATACTTGTGAAATATAATTGTGTTATAAATAATAATCCCTCTTTTTATTCAATAATATATTGTGACTATTTTTCATGTTATTACACATCCCTGTCTTATCCAAATTTACCTGATGGTAACAGCTTTTGTTAAGAAAGTTTAAGAAATCTTGAAAAATATCAACATAATCTAGTTAACAAAAGAGATAATAATAGTACTTAGCATTGCTTGTAGAGCTCTGATAGTTCCTGAGAACCTTACAGGGGGCCAATAACTAAAAACTTCTTATAATAGTACTAAGACATTGCTTGTGTTTTTCACTGTATTGATATTTGTACTGGTAGTGTAGAAACACTGTTGGTCAAACTTTTGGCACCATAGCACAAATCATGGTGGTGACACAAAGCTATACTGGTCAGGGACTGAAATAGGCATTTTAAAATAATATAATTTGTACTTAACATGATGACTGGAATATGGGAAATTAAAATAATTTACTATTTGCCTTTAAATGTTACTGTGCAATTCAAATATGTTAACTCATAAAATATTCAGAATGGTACCAATCATGTAACATGTGATCATTACGGGCAGGTAATGTGGTCCTATTATTTATTAGGCAAAAAGAAATAACTCAGAGGCACTTAGTACAGATAATAGCCAGAAGTGGCAGGTATAATCTAGAACTTCACCGAGAAAACGCATATATATGAACATCCTAAATATTAGATATTGATAACTAAGAAATCATGTCTTATGATGTCATGGTTATGATTCAATATTCCTATTTCAACACACAGTTCATCTCCTAAAACTTAGCTTTCTTTCAGATACAAACGGATAAGTGGGATGCCTGCTGTCTTGCTTGCCAATGAATTTATTGTCCATATCAGATCATGGAATAACATTATTACTTGAGACCATTAATGTCACAGAAGTCCTCATTCCTGGACTATTCCATGTACAACTCCCATCCTTATAGTTGCTTGTCTCTATAAATGTTGTCTTTGTGTTTGACTAGTAAATCTCATTCTTAAACTGTACACTCATATCTATATCCAATGAGCAGAATGACTGTATGAGCAGCACGACTTCTTCCAATCACAAAACTCTAAGCATGGCATATCTGAAGGGTTAAATATATCCTTTCCTTCTAACCTGCTCTTTCAACTCCAAACTCAAAAGATCCCCAAAATTCTTTTCCAGTTCCCAATTCTGTAGTTCTGTAGTTCTTAGTATGGCACCTATATTAAGTCTGTCCTCAAATTTTTTTGTGCCTCTATTTACATATCCTGATTTGGTCATCTCTCAGTCCTGCCATCTCATCTCTTTTAAACCGAAAAGGCCTTAGACTTGTCACTTGCCATAAGGAAAACTGGTATTGTAGCTAGAGACTTCATAGAAGGTACAAGGAATCACTAAGGCTTGAAGTTGCTGCAGAGGATCCTAGACACTGAATGGCTCTCCAAAGTAGGGCAGACTTTGTGTATCTTGAGGGAGAAGGGAAATCACTGCTAGGAAAATGATGTCTAGAAGAATAGTAACTGCATATACTGGGTACACTAAATAGCAGAGCGGTATCAGTAACTTCCATGCTACTGAAGAGGGATCTATATTCACCATCTAAGGTAATGGCTCATTAAAAATGGATTTCAAATATTAAAGAAAAATATCGAGATTTAGTGCAACAAGAAGCATAAAGTCTGAAAGTTTTGATCTGAAGAGCAAAGTCATCACTGTGTTGTAAATAATTTGTAGCACTCTGCAAGAAGACATTAATTTACTCCAAAATTTTCTTCCTTATTACAAAAGCACTTTCCTGTATCCAATCTTGAGGTGAAGGAATTGAAAGTAATTATTCTTCTGTACATTTTCTCATATTCTGCCTTTTACTTGCTTTCAGCTTACATTTTTGGGCTATTCTTAGTGTTTTTTTTTTTTAAGGCACTCTGTAAATTTATGTAACGTACAATTTTCTTGAGTCTTCTTAGTGTTGGGATAGACTATTAGGAAACAAAGATGTTAAGTTTATAAGTTAAATATAGTTACTTCTTCAATATTCCATGTAAAGAATTTTATAACAAAATACTGACTGAATATCTATCTGGTAATTCTTCAGCATTGATATCTAATTTCATAACACTGGGCATGTAGCTGCTGAGATACCTCGGGTTCTGTTTGTGTAATATGGACACTTCATGGACATTTTGTGCACCATTTTCCATACTTGTGTGGTTACAGCTAGTTCTTGGTTTGTGTGTTTTGGAGTTTTCCAATGCAAGTGCTGCTTGTTTCATATACACCAAGTGGACTGCTTTTTCTCTTTTTAGCTGAAAGCTATTAAGCAAAGCCCTGAAATGTTAATACACTGATTTTTAAAAAAACACTCTAATAGGCTAATGGAAACTGAAAAACACAGAGAATTTCAATATAATGTTTTCATAACATTACAAATAAGAGAGAGCGGTGAAGGGGAGAAAGAAATGAAGAAAGGAAGGAAGGAAGGAAGGAAGGAAGGAAGGAAGGAAGGAAGGAAGAAGGAAAAAGAAAGAAAGAGAGAAAGAAAGAAAGAAAGAAAGAGAAAAATTGAAAGAAAGAAAGAAAGAAAGAAAGAGAAAGAAAGAAAGAAAGAAAGAAAGAAAGAAAGAAAGAAAGAAAGAAAGAAAGAAAAACAAAGCAAGAGGAAAATTGTAGAACTCGTCCTTCTTTTCCGTGTTTCAGGTTATATTAGAATCTTTCATGAGTATGGGTACTTTCATTCCAAGTGTTTCACTGGAGAGGATGGTTGTTTCCCTTCTCTACAGGAAGAAATCTCTCACTGGGAGTGTGATCGCATTCTTCCTGGACCTGACAGGTCCATCCCATTCCTACTGGATCAATATGGGCCTCAGTCTTGCATTCGCTGTGGCCTTTGTTCGATCTCAGTTATTCTCAGATTGACTAACCACAAATGCAGTGAGGAGGAGCCAATTATCCCACACAGCCACTGGATTGTTGCTGCTGTAGATAATTATTGGAAGAGGTGTGCAGTATAACCCCAGGGATGGTACCAAGAAAGAATGGCTTTTTCATCACTATAGTCTCAATAAAATCAGATATTACTCCATCAGCTGGGTTTTTTAATGAATGTTTGCATCATGTCACTGAAAATATGTGCAGAACAATGGCTACCAACAGAGAATATCTATGCCTTCCCAGTGTGCAGACAAAGCGTTGTGTATATTAATTGCACTCCTCTTTCTATGGAGATATTGCTAACTGTAAGTGAAACAGTACTCAAACTTGTTGGCCGTCTCCATGATGTGGAAGGAACACTTGCAAAGCTGGTGATGGATTTGTGCTTGGCACACACACTGCATTATTTTCAACACAATGATGCTAACGCAGTTGCTGTGTGAGGAATCGGCTTCAGTTAACAGCATAGCACTATGGGACAGGCACTTAGCTCAGATTTTTAAATAAGTATATTAATTGCAAAGAAAATGGAAAAAGAAATCGCCTTTGAAATGAAAGAAGAGAGACCTAAATAACAAACTTTAAAGCATTTTTTCTCTGTCTATTTATTTAAATGAAATTCAGTTGAGGAATGGACTGTTATTCTTATAATGGGAAGGACTTAGGTGCAAGGGAAACTCAGAAGGGAAATTTAGCAGTGTTATAGATCTTTCTGAACAAAATGATGTCTGAATCCTTCAGAGAAGGAGGAGAGAGGGGAGGGAGAGAGAATGTTGTGAGAAGCTTGCTGATTGGGAGGATGAGAAATTCAGGCTCCAAGGGAGGACGCTGTAGTTCCATCAGTGTCTCCAGGATGGAATTCTGGTTCTGGATACACCAAGCCTGAAAACCATGGAAGTATTTTATCCTGTTTAGACCTGGTTTGGATTTCTATGGCAAACACAGGGGCTCTATCAAAGCATTAAAAAACTCATTTCCGCAGCTGGGTGTGGTGGTGCATGCCTATAATCCTAGAACTCTGAAAGTTGAGACAGGAGAATGCTGTAAATTCAAAGCCAGCCGGGGCTACAAAGTGAATTCAAGGTCGATCTGAACTGCACAGTGAGATACTGTCTCAAAAAAACAAAGCAAAACAAATTGGGCCAGAGATACGTAGCTCGGCAGCGCAGTGTCTGCCTGATTAGCTCAAGGTCCTGATTTCAACTTCCAGTACAAAAAAAAAAAAAAAAAATTATCAGGCAGAAAAGGAAAGGAAAAGACCCCCACAATAATGGAGATGAGAAATGTTTTTTTGCACACACACAAAGCAAGAAGACAGAGGGTTCCATTTATCTTTCATTCCTGTTCCTCTCTTCTCTCCTGATTTTCTGACTCACTGGATTGCTTAGAGGGAAAGAAGAGAATATGTTAACTCCAAATGACTCTCTTATATCTTCTAGGCCAAAGTCAGGAAAAACTCACAGTGGTTTTCTTCAAAAATCTAGTTTAAAACATAAGAAAATGGAATAATTGTTTTAAAGGTAACAAAATGGCCAATTTTATGCTACTAAGAGCTTCTGCAATTAACTACATTTTAAGTAACTTGTAGAATCTACTGATAAATAAGTTAAACATGTATTTAATTTCCAGGCTTTCTCAAAAAATAAAGTCTATATAGGTTGAGACATTAAATGTAGAAAAAAATCACTATAAAATAGCAGAATGAAACAGATTAATACTTAAGGGAGAAAAATATTTTTAAATATGAACATGAAAGGGTAGGCATTATTATTTTTATTCTTATTCTTATTCTTGAGAAAAAAATAAGAAAATATTAATGTATATAACTCCAAAACAATGAATACCAAAAATTACCTTAATATATTTCTTAAAACAGAGAAATATTTGCAACACTTGTCATAAAAAATAAGTGATTCCTTGAATATATGAAGAATTTGCTTAAGTTTTTTAAAAAGAACCACATAATAAAAAATGGCCTTCTCTTGCTCTCTTTTTCTCTTCTCTCTGTCTGTCTGTCTGTCTCTCTCTGTTTGTCTCTCTCTCTTTCTTATTTGCAATTAAAGAAAAGTGGATGGAAAAACAAACATAAATATATAAAGTAAAATCTCACAAACTGGAAAAGCCATTTATAAATTACAGTTGGATTGGACAGAGTGGCATTGGAGCTATCCTCCTGAATACCATTGCTATTAGATTTCTAGAGAATGATTTTGTTGTATCATAGAAGAAATTATAGATGTGTATGACTAATTAGACAAGGAAATAACTTTTTGACAGGACTGCATCAAACATTGTTGATAAATATGAAAAATTATACTAGATGCTAATAGCCAGATACTTTTTTTTAAAGGTGTAAAAAGGGATGGGGATTTAGCTCAGTGGCATAAGCACCTGCCTTGCAAGCATGTGGTTGTGAGTTCGATCCCTGGTACCAATAAAAATGAAAAAGACAAAAAAAAAAATGTGGAAAAAAAAAAAAACCTCACACAGGATATTATGCAATTATTTCAATCAGTTTTTAAAATAAATTTAATGGAAAACAACTATATTAATAATTCCTATTTTAAAAAATAATAAAAGTATTTTACATTATTTAAATCCAAATTTTTTCTAAAGAACATCTCTGTTAGATTACACAGAGTTGAGAGAAATGGCATGGTAGTGGGTATAAACGGTGATGACCTTGAGGATTGTTCCTTGGATATTAGAAATATTCACTGATCTGTTTCTTCCTAATTTGCTTAAAAACCTGGTTTTATTTTTCATCCAAGAACTAGGTCTTAGCACTGAGTTGCCTGCTGCACAAACATGGTAGCTACATACCACAGGTGACTACAGAGTCCTTTAAGTGTAGCCATCCAGGATAAAGTGTGCTAACCTCAATTTTGAAGATGTACTGTAAAAGGCATGCTATTTTAAAAATTATTTTCAAGCATACTTATAACGTATAATATCTTTAGTTGTGCTGTAGTGGCTGCTTTTTTGTGGCAATTTTGACTTTGGAGGACAGTCAGAAGTCACAAGGTGGCACCCACTAGAGTGAATACGGCACAAGAGGACCTACAATAATGCTGTTGGAGGCTGCCTTTCACTGAGGTTTGTTCACATCGGCATTAATCATGTTTGCATCAATCTTGTGATGATGTTCACAATAGAGGCCTTAGAACTGCTTCAGAAAATAACAAGAAAGATGGAATCTGTGTGTGTCTTCATTACTTTTCTCACTGCTATGACAAAATACCTGACACCCAACATTAAGGAAGAAAGGTTTATTTCAGCTCACAGTTTGTAGAGGTTTCAGACCAAACTTGGCTGGCTCCAAGCAGGGCAGTACAGCAGAGGGACACTGGAGAGGAGAAAGAGTTCGTGGCAATGCAGGTGGGGGACCATGACTCAGTGAGCAGTGAGCGGTGGCAGAAGCAGCAGTCTGCCCTCTCTGTGTCCCAGTATAGTCTATTTAGGAGAAGTCTATTGATTGATGCCATCCATACCCATCCATACCCATCCATACCCAGGGGCTTCCATTATCCTCCTTCTTAAACCTGCTGTCACATGCTTAGTCCACATGAGAGAGCAGGTTGAGGTGGATTGTTGGCAATGTTTCTTTTACTACCATCTTCGTGTTTAATAAATTATTTGTTCGGAGTACTCTTTAATTTCACATTAGAGGCATAAAAAATACACCATCAAAATTAACTTTCCTTTTTTTCTTCCATGTGACTCCCAGAAAATGTAAAAGAAATACATTAATGGTTCACATTAGATTTCTAATGGAGGATGTGGTCTTTTTGAACAATATGATTATGTCCTCTTCTGACCTTCTGCCTCAGCCCTTGTACCCTCTCCCAAAATTTGGCTTTCTTTTTTAAAATAGCTTTGTCCTCAGAGAAGTATCTACAGTTTAGAACGTAGATAGAATTGGGCTTGCAAGATTCTTAAAATTTAAATTATTTTGAAGAGTTGGTATTCTTGAGATAGTAATAGGAAATATTTTATAAAGTTGCTCAAGACACTGTCAAGTAGAAAATCTGGGGACAGAGGTATATAGTTCTTTCCATACCTCGACAAGAGCCATCTCTTCTAGGTAATTACATTCATGTTTACTTTTAGTATGTAACTTGTGGTCTGATGCCAGACAAACGGTGTCTCTGTTTTGTTTTATTTTTTTCCCTGAGAGGAATAAAATGCCCTTCTTATGTAAAATAGAAAATAAAATGTACAGAGTTGTGAGTAAAAGTAATTGAGTAGCTAGTCTATGCTTAAAATTAATATACACAACTAATTAAGATTGGATATACATAAGAAAAAAGTGAAAATTTTCATTACAACTTAAGAAAATATTAGCCTTATGAGAGAGCAATTTGGGGAAAGTCATGGACTGCATAGGCCAGACAATCAGACTTTCTGGCTCTAAAACTCTCCCTTGCCCTTAATAACATTTATCTTGGGAAATTTACATGAAGTCTACATGTCAAGTTCTCTGTCAGGGGAGTAATGCATCTCACAGGAAATTTGGAAAGTTGAAGCAAATAAATAGACAAATTGCTCAGGACAGTTAAATAATTTCATCTGTTGTTATCTGTCACTGGTACTAGTATACAAAGAGTTGTTAATGAATTCCTACCATTTTAGACAAAAAAAACCAAAAACATGAAAACATTTGCAGATATGTTGCAAGTTCCCTGATTATATTCTGAAAGGAAGATTATTTTGTGGTTAGTGATCCACACAGCATTGTTGAAGGCAGGGGGTCAGCAGCCCACAGTCGAACTTCTCCTGCTTAAGAGAGAGCAGGTAACTGACATAAAATCTATCACAGAGCAGACCTTCTATGACGGGTCCCATTGCTTAAAGCATCTCCCTCAGTGTACCAGTTCTCTGGTTTCGCCACTGCCTTCGGAGCGCGTGGACTGCTACAACACTGGCTTCTTTGACAGGATGAGCAAAGAAGCTAGGGTCACAGGTCATCAGCCTAAATACACGTAGTAGCTTGGTAACTGGTGGTGAACTTAAACACCAGCTGAACTGAGTTATCGAGGTCCTGAGTGTGGATGGCCCACCTGAGGACTGTCGCCAGCATAAACATGACACATGGACAAAGAAGCACTGTGAGTTCTAAAAGTTGTTGTTTGGACACCTTGTTTCTCCTGATAAGAAGTTGGCTGTTTTCATTGGGAATTTATTGCTGAGAATGGCTGCGGTTCACTTTAGAGAAGCTCTGGCTGGCCTTTATTTTGAGCATAGCTTCCTGGCTCGAGAGGGGAAGATGTGTGTTGTTTAATCACCAGGAGATGTCTGTCATGATGGCTTCCTGACATGAACTCAGCTGTTCTCATAGTCGGAGGAGCTGGGGACCTCATTGTTGCTGAGAATGGCTGTGGTACTTTTCAGGGAAGCTCTGGCCTTTTTTTGAGCGTGGCTTCTTGGGTCCAGGACAGAACCCTCAGTCTGCTGGCAAATACTTCACCCCGCTGGCATAGACTTTGTAGCTTCTACTGCTGACCTTGGGCCTTCCCAATACAGATCTGTGGGACAGACTCACATGGGTCATTGTCGTGGGCTCTAGGTTTTCAGCTGTCCTGATGTAGGTTATTGCCATGGGATCCAGGCCCTCTGCTGGATTTCCTACATCTTTAATGTTATGGACAGATTTCCTGTATCGTCTTTGTATTTGACTCCTTGAATGACCATTATAAGTAATACTGTAAGTTATATGTCCTGTATGTAATTGTTCGCCTAGCAACCCCTACTACAACAGTACACAACAGAAGAGTCCTTTGAGTTTTTCAAATTCATTCCTCATAAAAAACCAGATTAGCTTTCTCTGCCTTTAATTGAATTCACCTCATTTAGTTAGACAGGAGTCAGTCCCTATCCCATTTATACAGATTATGATTCCTTATCACATATAACATAACATTTGCTTTTACCCTCATGAGAAAGACATGGTAAAGATAAGCAGATCTTTCAAAATGGTTTTCTAGCATTAACAGTCACCCTAACACCCTGACACTCTATTTTACTTGGACCTTTTTGTGAGGAGGCTTCTTAGTCTTAGGCTTGAAGAATTATAATCATGAAAGAGTTCTGAGTTGTATCAGATGCCTTTTATCCTGCAATCTTTACTACAAAGAGCAGACTTATATATTTGCTAAGGCTAATATTCCCCTTTGCCAGTTTCTTTGGGGGGGAGAGGAAAGACCTTGGTCACAATATATGGAACATGGCATTCAGCTTTCGCATATTTTGGTTGGCTTGCAATGTGGTTTTTAGTGTTAGTATCAAAGCACCAGAAACCCCCATAGAATTATTTGACTGTGTTTCTCCACCAAACAGTTTATTTCCTGCATGAGTTCATACAGAATAATTTTCTTCAATGTTGACATTTCTGCACTTCTCCAGGCATCAGGAACTTTACTTAGACACTCACAAACTTTTGCTTCATCTACCATATCTATAGAAGTTGCATTTCTACTCAATTTCACCTGTTATTCTGTGTGAGGAATAATGAAGTTCTCTAGCAGGACTTAATATTAATTTACTGTATGGAAACAAGTGAGTGCCTGACCATGTGTGTCCTTGTGGTTGCAACATGGCTATTCTCTGTCTTAAAAAAAGAGGACATGTGGAGAACTCCTTGGAGGGGCAGCCAGTTGAGTTCTGGGGGAAAATTTTTCTCAGGAAGAGCTCCTGCTCCCAAGCCTTCCAGAGTAGTCATATTTGCCATTCTGTCTTAAACAGCTCATATTCTATGGATTCTATGATCATTAACCATCTTATTTAACTCTCACCATAGCCCTAAAAGAAATTTTTATTCCTATTTTATGCAAAATTGAAATCCAGAAAGTAACTTCCTAGAGTTAGGAGTTAACTCTAGGAAGTTAGA
Organism: Cavia porcellus; assembly: GCF_034190915.1. Taxonomy (NCBI): domain Eukaryota; kingdom Metazoa; phylum Chordata; class Mammalia; order Rodentia; family Caviidae; genus Cavia; species Cavia porcellus. The sequence goes on along the minus strand of NW_026947496.1, from coordinate 26,603,573 downwards.
CAGGATGAGCAAAAGCATGGAAATTTCGACTCATGCCTGACACCAACATCTAGATATTTTTCAAAACAGTGTCATTTGCCCTAAATAGTATACGCTTTCCCCTGTTACACTCCAATAATCTATAGTTGAGGAGATAAGGTTATGTTTGGAATGATTTTTTATTAAGCTTCTCTATTCTCTGTGTTCAGTACTTAGCTCCATTGTTCTTATAATTATTCATTCTAGCTGCTAGAAATACACACATAAATGAATAGTTTTTTTTGATAATCAGGACTGTCAATTTATTCATTTATGGATGCAAGTGCATGATTTTTCACTTAAACATTTCTACCTGGCAAATTCTTCAAGCATAACTCCTGAAGTCCTTCCTCTTTTACCATACTTAAAAACGTTGAAGGCAGAAGACTACATTTCTGTGGATGGATAACAAGTGCCTATAAAATGATTGAAGGAGTAGTATCCAGGAACTAAAATAATTTCAAGTATGTAAAACTCATTTAGAATGTGAGCTTGATCAAAGTGAACAGAGGTATTGGTTCTACCAAGAAAAATAGCTTTGAACACCACAAATACTTAACCTGCTGCCGTGGTAATGAGCCTTCTCATTCCCAACACCATTGCATTTGTATTCCAGCCAATGTCCATACTATAAATGTCAGTCAACACAGACTGATTATTCCTAAGAATGATTTTAAAAGAACCTTAACAACAGTAAAAGTCATGTCTGTATTTTCATTATGCATCTCAGCCTCTGGATTGTAAATATTCCCTCTGAGCTAATATTTTAGAATTCAAGGTCATATACCGGGGATTTTTCTTTGCTAATTAGAAAATAGATTACTCCACTTGAAATTATGTAGGTAGAATTCTTCCCTGAGGAATTTATCTCTTTCAGATATGTTTGATCATGTTCAATATTTTTTAACTATATTGTATTTGCTTTTCCCCTCTCACCTACCAACTACGATGCACAGAATGCTTAAGGACTTGACTTATTATTCTGACATTAGTAATAAAGTTATATTAAAATAATGTACTAGAAGTCTTTCACCTGCATACAATTTTCCTTATTAGATTTGCTTATTATTTCACTTGTCAAATTTCACATTGAATGTTCCTTTCACATATTTATAAAAAATACCTTATTGCAGATGAGTCTAATCACTATGGAAATTAGGCAATTATTTGCTGAATATTAACGTTCCTTCCTATACAAAATAATAAACATATTTTGAACCAGCTTTCTTTGCTTTTGGGGGAATATGGCAATTAAAATAGTTATTTTATCGTTATTTGCATGCAAATGAAACACGTGAAGTCGCATATCAGGATAGGCAAAAGTATATTTAACTTTCAATTTCAGCTGTGTGTCTTAGTAGTCAGACTGCATTATTTTCAGTGCAGCTTTGTTCTGGCATGGTAGGATTATGAATCAAAAAGATTTTCTGGTAACTACTTGCTGGTATGTATGGCCTTTTAACTTTTCTAGATTCAGTTATGTCAGTATAAAATAAGGTTACTTTAAAAGAGACAAAACCAATCTGATTAGTAACCAGAAGGCCTACAAGAGATACTTACAATGGCATTAAATGGATTATTTGGAAAGGTAATAATATATTATTGTAAAGTATATTATATAACAAAAAAGCTTACAAATATTGATAATAAAGCTGTGTCTAGGAGACAGTGATAGAAATGCTTCTGGATAAATTGTGAAGAGATAAAATAAAGGCTTTCTTGTAAAGATAAAAACACATGCTATTGATAATTCTATAAACATGAAAGGTGTAGAGATTCTAAATATATATTTAGAGCTCACATAAACTGCAGAGGAATGAGGTTATCTCTTGACATTTAAAGAAAGTAGATAAAAAAGAAATAAAAAACAAATACCACAACATTATCTGAGTGATGGATTGAGAAATGTGTTAGCCAAAATGTAATGAATACAACCATGTTTAATATGGGTGTCATTTTTACACACAGTCTTTCATAATGAGCTACTTAAGAAAAGTTTAGGTGTGAGTTCAGTTCTTCAAGGATAACAGCACAGTGCAAAAACCACTCATATCCTGTGACTTTGATATGAGTCATGAAAAGTACCTACAAAGCACACTGGTTATGCTTAATGAGCTCTTCCTTAAATTTTTATACTGAGATAAAAGAATGTCTCAGTAAGAAATTAGTATTTTGAAATTGGATTTCTGTTATGATTATCATTATAATAACTCATGCCAAAGAGAGTAAAGAGTTGTTTCCTATAATCTTCATTTATACAAGTATCTTCTGTCCCAGCACCCTTACGGCTTCAAACCAGCTACATATTTAGGGTATTTATGTGTTTTGTTTTTCTCCATTTTGTTTGCACAGTTCTCTGGCTGTCCTCACTTGGTACTTTTACCTAATTTAACCACCTTGATTTACCGTAATTTAAATCTTAACTCATCCTTGGCTTCTGTAGTATCTGTGCTTGGGAGGGAATCTCTCAGCCCTGCAGAGCCTAGGTAAGGACCTGCACTGGCCCTGTCTTTCCACAAGGACTGGAGGACAGAGTTGGAAGCAAGCCCTCCCTGAAGCTTTCTAAGCTCTTTCTGAAAACCATGTTCATGGCAAAGACTGGAGCTTTTGCATCCACCTTTTAAAAAATTCTTTTGTTTAATTTAAATTATGGCAATTGAGTAAAAAGGTGGCCTTGACATTTTAATTAGGTTTCTGGTTTGCTCAGTACTATAGACAGATTAATTTAATGACCAGTCAAATTTCTGTATAGAAGATAGTATGGATTATTCAAAGTATATGGGATTTTAATGCCTATAATGCCTCTCAAGAATGATTGCTTATCACCGTACCCTCTGTCTCTCTAAACACCAATTTTCAGGGCTTAAATTGTATTATCTATTTTTAATTGTCATATTAATGTGTCTATATCCCTATCACCTGACTTTTCAATGGTGCAAACAGTGCATCATCTTTTCAATCACATATTATCACAGTCTAGTAAGTAGTGGGTGCTGAATGAAGGAATGAATAGATGAAATTGAAACAAGTGGTTTAAGTTTGTGTCCAACACTTAGTAGCTACGTGATCCTAAACGAGCCATAGAACTACCACTGTCTGTGCCTTATTTTGAAAAATTACTATGCAAAACAATAATAAAAGGCAAAGCATAGCTGATATTCATTTTAATTGCATAGTAATAATGCACAGTGAAAAACTATCATGAAAGTAGTCAAATGCAAGGTATTTATTTTTAATCACATGAATGCAATGAATTTGAAATGAACCTGGCATTCATTAGGTACATGTGTGTTTAGGATTGCACCAGAGCATTTGAATGGTAGGCAAAGTTACACACAGTGCAACCACATTTATTTCTTTGGTCTTGTATAATATGCTATTTTCAAGAAAGGTTGAACACATTGATACTACCAGAATAGCTGGCATAAAAATCAAGTCTCATCTTGTAGAAGTGATGCTGCCCAGAGCACAATATATAAATCCACAATTGATGATCTAATTACTGTGGAAGGACAGTGAACGTGTTGTGACAGGTGCTTGGTAGAAGTGGCCGAAGGGCAGCCGGCCATACCTTGGAGAAAGATTCTAAATCTGGAATCCTAGAGAGAGGCTGTTTGTGCAAGAAAATCAGGTCTGTAGAAATTGAAGGTAGTCAAAATCAATCCTTGAAACTTCTTTGGAACTTTTCCCCCAAACGTTTCCATCTTATTAAATATTTATAGGAAAGTATGATTCAGAAAAAATGACCGACTTGAGGCTGACTGAGAGAAGAGAGAGTTAATAACAGTGTTTCCTGAAACAACAAATCTACAGGACTAAATAATACATGCTATTAGTGTGAATTGTGTGATTTCAGAATCTATATGTTGAAGTGTTACCTCAGTACATCAGCATTTTAATGTATTTGGTGTTAATCCCTTCAGCAGATAATTAAGCTCAAATGAGGTCGTAAGAGTAGGTCTCTAATATGTTACTGGGGTTCTTATAAAAAGAGATCTCCCCATATAGGCAAAGAAAGTGATTATGTGACTAGAAGATGCCATGTCCCCTCCAGGAAAAGAGTCCTCATCTGTAACCAACCTTCATGGTGTCAGACTTCCAGAACTGGGAGAAATTTAATTTCTGCTGCTGAAACCAAGTTTGTGATATTCTGGTATGGCAGCACTACTCAGCTTATGGAGGAAAATATAATTTAATTTTTCCAACTTTAAAAAAGAAAAACTCAAGTTTACGGATAATTCTCTAATGTTAGCAGTTCGTTGCCAGATGAAGGAAGCTAATTGAGATATATTACATTTTAAACTTTTGTTTTTTTTGCAGTACTGGAGATTGAATCCAGGGCCTTTGCACTGAGCTACATCCCCACAATCCTCATTTCCAGACGTTTTGTTTATGTATTTATTTTGTTAAGATACGATTTTGCTAAATTGTCTAGGCAAGGCTAGAAATTATCATCCTCCTGTCTCAGCCTCTCCTGTGCCTGAATTATAGAAATGTGCTCCTGTGCGTACTTTGTTAAGCAAATAAATAAATAAATAAATAAATAAATAAATAAATGAAATATTCGAGCACATAAGATTTCTTAAAACACTGAGCGCTGCTGTTTTCCGTTTTGCCCTTGATTCTACATTTAGCTCAGTATTTTACAATGTCTTTAGCATAAACTCCTAGAATGCAGTAAGTTGATCATCCACAGACTACAATGCTGGTGTAGGCTTTGACATAGTTTTAAAGGTCATAGTCATATCAATTACCATTCTGGTCTCAGTTTCCATATGTCAAGGGCGGTTAGAGTAGACTAACATTACCATATTAAAATGTGGGTGAAATTTATGCCAACGGAAACAATAACAAAAAAGCACGATGATGTTGAACAGGATTCTCAACTGCAAAACCGCACAGAGCCTTTGAAATGTTAATGTGCTTTACAACACTCCAAGAAGAGGACAGAGAGAGCACTATTTCTCTCCTCTCAAGTGTACTTTTAGCGCACAACACGGGAAAGAAAGTGCGACACACTCTGATCCACTCAGGTCCCACATCGTAAGGTATTTTGACCATGATATAGAGTGTCACATAAAAAGCTCTTCTTAAGTTTTTTGTTTCTTTATTCACTAAGAAAGAGAAATAATGAAGGCTCTTTTAGAAGATTTATACTCTGCAAAACATATTTTAGGAAATTCAACTACTCTTAAACTGTGCACTTGTTGGCAAGTGTACTTTACAGAGGAGTTGGTGAAAGATTTAATGGAATCTCCTGGCTTGATACACTGCAATTCTATTTTCACCCAGAAATGGAAGTGGAGGGGAACATAAGGATGTGTAATGTACATGTACCAACTTCTCAAGATGAATATAACAATTAATGCCTGCAAATATACACCAATAACAAAAATATTTAAAATTAGAAACTTTTCTATTGGCCAGGAGATGAGCATCTATGTCAATCAACTGATTCTACTATTCATCTTTGATGAATATCTAATGTGTGTCTTTAAATTTCCCACTAGATAGATAATAGATGTTACTTCTCACTATATGGAAGCTGGAAAGTTCAAAATTCAGATGCTCACAGATTTATGGTCTTGTGAGTCTCCACCACTCACTAGTTTGCAGTCAGCACCTTCTTCTGTCTCTTCACGTGATGGAAAAGCACACGTGAGGAATCCTTTCTCAAAAATACTAGTCCCCTTCATGAACAGTCTACTCTCCTAAGTACTTCCCAAATATCTCACCTCCTAGGATTGTCATACTGAGGCTTTGGCTTCAACTCAGGAATTTACAGAAACACTGATGTTCAGATCATAGAAATGTGCTTTTCATTTTGTTTCTGTTTACTATTCCTTAAAATATAAAATATATTCCTGTAGACCGTGACATAGAAAGAGGTGAAAACTGTAATGGACGAATAACCATTTGCAAAAAAAGGAATTTTTCAGGATTAGCCAAGAGACAGCTATGACACATCCATACTTTCCAAACAATTTATATAATTTTCTGCTGGAAGCATATTTACTAAATTGCCTCTTCTTTCTCATCCCAGCTTTATAATAAGCTACAGTCAATTGCTTTTTCAGTATTGGCACTGTGCAGGATAGTACAGCTGACTACATTAAATCGTGCACAATTCACCAGGTTTTCCTACGTTTATCTTCTTAACCTTAGTAGCGGCTGCCTCCAATGAACCCACTGACCATCAATCATAAATCAGCACTTTACTGGTGAAGAGGTGAGATGGGTTAACAACGGATTTATTTGTAAATCGAGAAGAGATAAATCTTTGCTCCCTCAAGGGTAGCAGTGTATAGGTTGGGAGACAGCACCGCTTATCAAAAAGCACTTTGTAGAAAGGCGAAGACTTCAAGACCTTGGTGTTTATGATCGCTGAAGCTTGTGTGTCTGCAGAATTCTTGTAAAACACACTAATGAAATAAAAAAGGATGTTGCTTTGTATTTGCCAGTGTTGCCACTGGAAACACTTGCATGGGTAGGAAAAACCCTCTGTAAAGTAAACTCACAGTTCAGATAGAATGTTTGGGGAGATCCCCCATTTTTATTTACAGGTTTACAAGCCTAGCAGGTAAAATAACTAAGAGAAAAGATTGCAAAAATATTCATATCACTATACAATCTAGGTCCTTGAATGATCTGCATGCACTTCCATCCCATAAACCTGCCTGTCAATGATTGTGAACTTAAATATGTGGAGTCAATCTCCTTAGCAATAACTTAATATATTAACAGAACAACAGAAATATGATATAGGTTTGTCTTTAGGTTGTTAATGATTGTTTTGACACAGTGAAAGATTCCTTTTGGCTAAAAGTGAAAGAATATTTCATAAATTTGTGATCTAGGAGACAAATACTGTGAATTTGGCCTTTAACGTGATGATAGAGATTTCAGAGCAATGTTCAAATCTGAATTAGATTTTGTCACAGAAAGCACCCTCCAATGACAATCAAGTACTTTATACTTTTGAAACAACAGACTGAATGAGGTTGGGATATTTTTAGTTAATTCCATGTCATCTAATTAATCTTTTCAATACTTTTCAGTTACTTTTAGTCCATTGTAATACATTGAAACGAATAAAAATAACTTTGGGAAAATATTAGAATTTGAAAACATAAAATACCATTAAATACATAATATGTGCCACACAAAGATGACACTCTGTGACCTTTATTCTCACATGGTGGAACAAGGTGTCATAGTAGAGAGGAGGGGGAACAAGGAATCATGCTGCCAGCAATCTGAATGTCTTGCTGACATCTCAAACTTGAGTCACTCAGAGCAGGGGTCCCCAAGCAGTCCTTGTCTGCTAGGAACCAAGCTGCACAATTTGACAGCTGCTGTGTATCACTAACAGTCCCACCTGGCCTCCAGCTACTGTTATATTGGTGGCAGCATTACATTCTTTATTATTATTATTAATTTAGTTTTTTGGTATAATAAATATCTTTATTCCCTTTTATTTTCCCATTTCCCTACCCTTCCTTCTGTTCAAAGCTCTCATAAATAATGTGGTGAGAGGAAACTGTAGCATTATATTCTTACAGGATAATAGGACAGTGAATGCTACTGGGCACTATGCCCATGAAAGATTTGACTCATGGGCTTCTTTGGAGAATTCAATGCCTGACGATCTGTAGTGGAGCTGGGGTAGTGATGCTGGTGCTGAGGAGTATAACTACTCCCTAATACAAATGCAAACTAATAATTAAAAAAATAATAATAAATCATCTTCTCCCCCAATTATGGAAAATCATCTCTTAAGAAATGGGTCTTTAATGCTGGAAAGGAAAGGGACTGCTGTTCTTCTGTCCCCACAATCTTCCCTTCTCATTTCATGGAAGTTACATTTTTCCAAATGCTCAAGCCAAAATTTTGGTGTTATTCTGAATTTCACATTTTCTGTTTTACATCTGTCAGCAAACTGTGTTTGCTTTCAGGATAGAACCATGATGCCCTTGAACTTATCTTGCCCCTTAACTCTAATTACTTTCTTCTCAGCTGTTAGTCCTTCTCTCCCACCCCTTGCCTGACTAATCTTTTCAACACAATGGCTACTGTGATCTTTTATAAAATTCAAGTCAGGTCTTTTCTTTCACCTATTTAAATACTCCAGAAGTCCTCACCTTACTCAGGAGAAGCCAGTGAACTGGTAGCACTGTATCTCTCTGCCTTTTTTGCTTTCTCGCCTTCCTCACTGTTTCTTACACCCAGCGTATTGGAATTCTGTCTGTATGTCATGAATTCCCACCGCAGGACATGGGTACCAGCTGAGCAAAGAATGACTTAACCACTGGATATCTGAGGGAAAAAGGACAGCTGTTACAAAAGTCCTGTGGCTCATTCTTAAAAAGAATACTTTGATTACGATAAAAACCCTAAACCTCAGGCTCCATGTCTCATTTACCACTCTACATTTTCTCAGTCTTTTGTTGCTACCTATCGCTTTCAAGCATATTGTCTTTATTATGTTTACTAATTTTATTATGTTTACATAATTTTATTATGTTTACCATTTTGCTTTTGCTAAAATTTAAGGCTACCATCAACACAGATTCTTTTCCTTTCATTTATACATTCTCAGTGCTTGAAACTGTACGCAATACATTTTTATTCAGTGATAAAATGAGTACCAACTTATATAAATCTGGTGTATGCCCCACATAATTTATTTTATTCACCATTATTTCATAACCAGATGTGAAATTACAAACTCCATATACTTCCAGAACTTTCTAGAAACTTGAATATTTGAAGATGTTCTCACAAGTAGTTTCTCTCATAAGTATTATTTTAAAAACATTCAATTCATATAAAAGAAAAGAGTAAAATAAACACGTCAAACACAAAACACAGTAACTGTGGTAGTGCAAACAGAGAATCCAGGTTTCCTGGCCCTGTTCCTTTCTGCAATTCCTGGCTAGGAAGCACGCCTGAAGTGCTTGTTTGGGTTTTCTTCTGGGGAATTTTTAGCACAGTTTTGTTCTTCATTTCACATGATTCTGTAATCTACTCATCTTTCCACAATTTCACTGATAACAAATAGCGCTAAAAATCATCACATAACATGCTTTCCACAAGGTACCCACCAACATAACCATCAGCAATGCCATGGTTTGCATCTAACACTTCCTCCAAAAGTCTCATGTATTCAGAGGTGGCCCTTTCACAGGGCGATTTGATCACGAGGACTCTAACTCCAGTAGTGGATAATTCATTTGTGGGATTATAATTTGATGACATTATTAGAAGGTGATGAAAAACTTAGGAGGTCAAGTCTATAACATAGAATAAAAACTCCTTTCTAATAAACATCACCTTTCATTTATAACCACATCTTCCTGAGAAAGCTGTTTTTCTCAACCGTCTCTAATGTTGGCACTACCCTCCTTCCTCGGCTGCAGCAGCTCCTACCGTATTGTCACTCAGATTTTCCACATTTGAAATCAGCTGGTAGTTTTTAACTTTTCAATTTACAGGGTTTCTTCTTTTACAACATTCAATTGATACCAAAAAAAAATGCATGAAGCAAACTTAACAGCGATATAATCGATGAAGATTTTAAAATACTGTGTATGATTCCAGCGTGGCATTTGGAAGTGCCCATCAACTGTTCCCATGTCCAACTCTTCCTTCTTCTTGTAGATACATTATCCAGAAACAGAAATAAAATCTTTAAAATATAATTTTATAAAATCATAGTTCTATTGGAAAATTGTGAAGAACTGACTGGCTCTTTCTAATGATTATTATTTTACCTGGAGGCATAGTACAGTGTTTTTATTTTTAATGTGCCTGCATCAATAATGTATTCACAATTTTTAAACTTAAATAGTACTCAAATTGGAAAATTCTGTCATAGCATGTTTTTTATTGCATATTACACAACTAGTATTACAGGTGGTTTATTGTGATTGCATCTTTCCTCTGACCAAATAAGTTAGAGGGTTCTTAATGTATGAGTAAAAGAATACCCCTGGGAAAGCTTTTCCTAGTCTTTTGTTTTTAAATCATTTTCCTTGATCAGTCTACAATTCTGTTAATTTTATTTCAAGATCATCTATATTTTACTCAGTCGGTATGTTGCCAAACATCTGGGATGAAAACTGAAAAAAATATTCATTCATATTTCTCTTGACTCCATAAGATCAATACTTTACAATTAGAATTTCCACATACAATTCAGAGCACTCAAACATTTATTTGGCAGATTTTGTCGGCACTGTTTCCTTAGAAATGAACAGTAAGACAATTGCTATGATTCACTTCACGCCTCATGTTTATGGGGCTGCAGAGTGTTAAACATTGCTTTGGGATGATTTTGTAGGGATATTTATAAACATTTGAACCTATAGCCTGCATAAGCCAGATTGTCCTCATATATAGCTCAATCTGTGGAAGAGCTAAGTAAAAATGAAAGGCTAAATAACAAAGACTTTTTCCTCTGGCTGTCCGTCTTTGAGTTGGGACATCCATGTTCTGTTTTTAGACTCAGATTGATACAGTTGGTTCTCCTCTTTCTTAGACCTTCAGAATTCAAGGGGAACCACAACACTGACTTTTCCTAGTCTGCATTTTTTAGCTTTCACATACATCTGATCCAGCTTCTTACAGTAACCCTTTCTCTCTCTCTCTCTCTCTCTCTCTCTCTCTATATATATATATATATATATATATATATACACACACACACACACACACACACACACACATATGCATATACATAATGATACACATGTATATTATCTCTATCTAAAGTTGATTTTCTCTTGAGGACAATGATTCATACAACAATTCACAAAAACATATAATCTATTGTATTTAGTAGAGTTCACTACATTATTCTATACTCAAAAAGTCCCCTAAATTTCAAAAGCTTACAAGAACAATTTTTTCTTAGCCACTAGTCTGTCATCATGAGCTTGTTAAATTTTTATACTACATATTACATAGGTTTAATCTACAAAATTCAGCCCCTACTAGGTAACAATAGCCTTACTAATAAAATAAAGAAAAAGGAAAACTCTACAGTTTCTCTTAAGATCTAGTCACATAAAAGAAGAAGAAAAATAATGAAAAACATTAATTAATTAAGGACTCCAATACATTCTGACATGTAATATAATGTTTATAATTATTTCTTCATGTTCATAAGTGGCTTTGGAGCCAGTTTCTTCTCTTGAGGCTAAATCAGAGATGTGAGTTCAAATCATGACGCTCCTCCTATACTTTGTTTTTACTAATTAATTTGTATATAGCATTTGTGTTATCAGTATCATTGCTCCCAGAAATTATACACTCATTTTACAATGAAGGTAGTGAAGTTAAAAGAGACTAAATTAATTTCACTAAGAAATGAAAAGTTTAAGAAAAATGAATGACGGATTCAGGTTATAATCAACCTGTCTAACGCAGAATCTATTTTTTGTAAACTATTCAAAGTTTAGCAACTATAGATGTAAAGCCAGATCATTCCTGAGGTACCTTTTCCTTCTCATCATTTATATTCTGGGCACACTCATAATAAGATTCATTGTTTCGAGTCTTATTTTTTTCATTTTTTGCAGTTTTACTTATTTAGTTTTCATTTTTTGCAGAGCCTCACGTGTACTAAGCAAGCACTATACCACTGAGCTATATTGCTATTACCTATACTATACTTTAAATAAATGCATTTCAAATATATATATATATATATATATATATATATATATATATATATTAAATGTCTCTGCCTAATTGTAAAAGCAAAAGACGATATCCACTGAATGCGTACTGATGCTGAGAAACAATTTAATAGGCATCAGTGACTAAAAAAAAGTCAGTATGGATTTACTCAGCCTAGAACATCTTTTATGTACTTCACTCTTTGACACACCTCTAGGCAGAAGAAAGAAACACAATCAATCTTTATAGGATAGAATGAGTTCATGAGTAACTGGATGAACAAGGGATGGAATAAGAGTTTTTTTTTTTTTTTTTTTTCATTCCACTGATCAACTTCCTTAACTCAGTAGTTATTGGTAACTTAATCATATTAATGATCACACTAGTGTTCGGCTTGTAAGAGAATCTGTTATGTCCAGTGTCAGAGGCCAAATCAGCAGTGCTAAATACGAACATATATATATATTCAGAGACAAAATGAGTTATTAAAATGCCTATAAATATTTTTTGTCTAGTTTTGCTATTGTTCCTGTGATTTTGAAGCTTTGTACCAAAAAAAAAAAAAAAAAAAATTCTTTTGGAGCCCGGTAGAGGCAGGGAACCCCGCCCCTGCCCAGCGAACTCTCTTCTCGCCTGGGGACCAGGCTCCAGCTTCCTGTCAGTCAAGTGAGCCCAGAAGAGGCCTGGACCTGTCTTCTTTACCTGGGGGCCAGGCCTCGGCTTCCTGACGGACAAGTGGGTCCAGCAGAGGCAGGACACCCAGCCCCAGACCAGTGAAACTCTCTTCTTCGTTTGGGGGCCAGGCTCAGGCTTCCTGTCAGGTGGAGTGGGTCCAGAGGAGGCAGGGAGCCCCGTCCCAGCATGGTTGAGCTCTCTTCTTCGCCTGGGGAGCAGGCCCCGACTTACTGTCCAGATCAGTGAGTATAGAGGGGGCAGGGAATTTCATCCCAGCCTGGCTGACCTCTCTCCCACACTTGGAACAACACTTGAGGCTTGAAAATACAGGAAAATGACAAAACAAAAGACCAAAATGCAGTCTCAAACATCCAGCCCATCCCAAGAAAGCCTAGGAGCCATGGGTATAGAATAAAATACATACCACATAACTGAAATACCTGAAATAATAGTAACTGAAATAAAGAAGCAACTCTGGGAAGTCTTAAAGGAATTTAAACTAGAAATAATCTTTCAGGTAAAATAAGAAATGATAAAAGAAATGAAGGAGATGCTGAACATATCTAAAGAAGACACAGTTAAAAAATTGGAGGAGATAAACAAAAAGAGAATCCCTGGATGAACAATATAATAAACAGAATATATAAAGCAGATGCAAAGATATACACAGGAAATAAAAAAACTCCATCAAAAGCTGTAAAAACTACCTCAATGAATGTGAAGATAGAATTTCAGACCTCAAAGACAAGATTGCAGCCAGTGAACAGGAAAGGAAAGATCTTCTAAAAATAACAAGGAATCAGGAAATAACAATTCAACAACTGCAAGATAATGCAAAGAGGAACAACATAAGGTTAACAGGGATAAATGAAAAAGAAGGGAACAACATAAAGGGTGTCAAGAGGATATTTAGAGAAGTAATAGCTGAAAATTTCCAAAACATGAGATTGGAAACTGATATCAAGATCAGTGAAGCATATAGAACTCCAAATAGCCATAACCAAAATAAAACTACACCCAGACACATAATAATGGCCATCCCAGAAATCAAACAAAAGAATAGAATATAAAAAGCTTTCAGAGAGAAAAGACAGATAACCTACAGAGGAAAACCTATCAGAATCACAGCAGACTTCTCAACACAAACAATAAAGTCAAGCAGAGCATGGAGTGAAGTATTTCAGACCCTAAAGGAAAATGATTTCCAACCTAGACTGAAGTATCCTGCTAAACTGTCCTTCAAAATGGATGGAGAAATAAGATATTTGCATGACAAAGAACAGCTGAAAAAGTACATGATTGCCAAGCCAATCCTGCAAAGAATACTGAAAGACAGCCTAGATACATTTAGGAAAAAACCACTAAACAAAGCAGATAATTAAACAGAACTGAAAGATAAAGGTTTAACAGCAGAAAGATAACATGTCAACAAGAAATCAATATATAACAGTTATAACCATTAATGTAAATGGTCCCAGTGCACCAATTAAAAGAAACAGACTGGCAGAATGGATCAAGAAACAAAATCCAACCATATGTTGTCTACAAGAAACCCAGCTAACCCAAAAGGATACCCACAGACTTCAAGTCAAAGGATGGAAAAAAATACTTCATGCAACAGAAAACCTCCCCCCCCAAAAAAAAAAGCAGGGGTGGCTATTTTGTTTGCAGATAATGTGAACTTCATGCCAATAATGATCAGAAGGGATAAGAAAGGTCACTACATACGGGTTAGAGGAAAATTCCAAGAGGAAGAGATAACTATCTTAAATACATATGCACCAAATTCCAGAGCACCCAGTGATATAAAACAAGTACTAACTGAAACGAAAAATGAAGTTAACGGTGACATAACTCTTACTGGAAATCTTAACACACCATTGACACCAATGGACAGATCAACCAGACAGAAAATCAGCAAAGAAATAAAAGAACTGAATCACACCTGTGAACAAATAGACTTAATAGACATATACAGAGTATTCCACGCAACAACAACAGAATACACATTCTTCTCAGCAGTGCATGGATCATTTTCTAAAATTGACCATATATTAATTCACAAAACATATCTAAATAAATACAAAAGGGTTGAAATCATCCCTTGCATGCTTTCAGACCATAGCGCTATGAAATTAGAAATTAATAATAAAAAATACTACAAAATTCCCACAAACACATGGAAACTGAATAACACATTGTTGAGTAATCAGTGGGTCACAGAGGAAATTAAAGAAGAAATTAAACAATATCTACAAACAAATGAAAACACAAATACAACTTAGTGGAATCTGTGGGATGCAATGAAAGCCATCCTCGGAGGAAAATTTATTGCACTGAGTTCCCACATCCAAACAGAATGAATACAAATAAATAACCTGATGCTACACCTCAAACAGCTAGAAAAAGAAGAGCAAGTCAAGCCCAAAGCCAAAAGAAGAGAAGAAATTATAAAAATCAAAGCAGAAATCAACGCAATAGAGACTAAAAAAACAATCCAAAGAATCAATGAATCAAAAAGCCGGTTCCTTGAAAGAATAAATAAAATCGATAAGCACCTAGCCAACCTTATTTTAAAAAGGGAAGAAAAAGCTCAAATTCATGCAATAAGGAATGAAAGAGGAGAAATCACTACAGACCCTATAGAAATACAGAAAATAATCAACACCTATTTTGAAAGGTTTGATAACATAGGGGAAATGGACAGATCCTAGAAGCATATGAAGTACCAAAGCTAGGTCATGAAGATGTAAAACTACTGAATAATCCAATTTCTATTAATGAAATAAAAAATGTAATTAAATCGTTACCTACAAAGAAGAGCCCAGGCCCAGACAGATTCACTGCAGAATTCTACAAGAAATACAAAGAAGACCTAATGCCGACACTCCTCAAACTCTTCAATGAAATTGGAAGGGAAACAATCCTTCCTAAATTGTTCCTAGAAGCAAATATTACTCTAGTACCAAAACCTGAAAAGGACCCAACTGAAAAAGAGAACTACAGACCAATCTACCTAATGAACACAGATGCAAAACTCCTCAATAAAATATTGGCAAATAGGATGCAGCAAATCACCAAGAAGATCATACACCATGACCAAGTGGGATTCATCCCAGGCATGCAGGGATGGTTCAACATACATAAATCAATAAATGTAATACACCATATCAATAGAGCCAAAAGTAAGAACCACATGATCATTTCTATAGATGCAGAAAAAAGCTTTTGACAAGGTCCAACATTCATTCATGATAAGAACCTTGCAGAAAATTGGAATAGATGGTCTTTACCTCAATGTAATAAAGGCCATCTATGACAAACCAACAGCCAATATAATTCTAAATGGCCAAAAATTGAAGGCCTTTACTTTAAAATCAGGCACAATACAGGGATGTGTCTTATCACCGTTCCTATTTAATATAGTGCTGGAAATACTAGCCAGAGCAATTAGACCAGAAAGAGAAACAGAAGTCATAAAGATAGGAAAAGAAGAAATTAAGCTATCATTATTTGCAAGTGACATGATACTCTATATAGAAGATCCCCAAAACTCCATTGAAAGACTGCTAGATATAATAAACAAATTCAATAATGTAGCTGGATATAAAATCAATACTCGAAAGTCAATAGCATTCCTATACACTAACAAAAAATTTACAGAGATAGATATAAGAGAAGCCACACCATTCACACTAGCAACCAAAAAAATGAAATATCTAGGAATTACTCTCACAAAAGAAGTGAAAAACCTGTACAAGGAAAATTGTAATACACTGAAAAATGAAATTGAAGATGATCTCAGAAAATGGAAAGACATCCCTTGCTCATGGATAGGAAGAATAAATATTGTGAAAATGGCCATTCTCCCAAAACTTTTATACAGATTCAATACAATCCCAATAAAAATACCATCAATATACTTCACAGAACTTGAGAAATCACTCCTAAAATTCATCTGGAGCGAGAAGAGACCTAGAGTACGAAGGACAGTTCTAAGCAACAAAGGCAAAGCAGGAGGTACCACAATCCCTGACTTGAAGTTATACTACAAAGCAACTGTAGTAAAATCAACATGGTACTGGAACCAAAACAGAGCTGAAGAGCAGTGGAATAGATTAGAAGATACAACCACAACTACAAACACAGTCAACCACCTTATCTTTGATAAAGGAGCCAAGCAGGTTCACTGGAAGAATGATAGTCTCTTTAATAAATGGTGCTGGAAAAAGTAGCTCTCCATATGCCGAAAACTAAAACTAGAACCGTGCCTATCACCATGTACTAAAATAAAATCTTAATGGATCAAAGATCTAAATATTAAAACAGAAACACTAAATCTATTGGAAGACAAATTGAGTAAAAACATTGAAGATATAGGAGTAGGTAGAGAATTCATGAATAGGACTCAAACCGCATGGGAAATACTTCCCAGAGTCAATAACTGGGATCGCATCTTATTAAAAAGTTTCTGCATGTCAAAAGAAATCTCCAGCATAGTGAAAAGGAAATCTACACTGGGAAAAAAAATCTTAGTGAACTACCCCTCAGACAAAGTACTTCTGTCTAAAACATATAAAGAATTAAAAAAAAAATCAGACCCCCAAAATTCAAAGACCCAATCCAAAAGTGGGCATCTGAGATGAATAAACAATTCTCTGATGAAGAAATAGAAATGGCAAATAAATATATGAAAAAATGTTCATCATCATTAGCCATTAGAGAAATACAATTCAAAACCACACTGAGATTTCATCTCACTCCTGAAAGAATGGCCAAGATCAAGAAAACCACCAACAACAAATGCTGGAGAGGCTGTGGGGAAAAAGGAAGTCTCCTGCACTGTTGGTTGGAGTGTAGACTGCTGCAACCATTGTGGAGGTCAGTCTGGAGATTTCTCAGAAAACTGGGACTGGAAGCCCCATTTGACCCAGCTATACCACTTCTAGGCACATTTCCAGAAGAACTGAAAGCATCATACCACATTAATATATGTGCACCCATGTCTATAGCAGCACAATTTGTAATAGCCAGATCTTGGAAACAACCTAAGTGTCCATCAACTGAAGAATGGATAAAAAAGTTGTGGTATTTTTATATAATGGAGTACTACTCAGCTATAAAGAATGATCACGCTGAGACATTTATAAATAAATGGATGCAGCTTGAGACCATACTCGTAAGTGAAATAAATTAAACTCACATGTATAAATACCGAATAGTTTCCTTAGTGTAAGACATGATAAGAATACATAAAAGTGTGTGGCAATCATCATTCCCAATCATATTGGTTTGAAGCCATATAATGTTTTCACTCATTAACTGTAATGGTTTTAACCTGGGTTGTTCGATTTTAGTTTCTATGATAGTACAAATAGCTATTTTGAAGAAAACAACACAACATAAAAGCTAGTGCTGATTTAATATCATCTTGTTTTGAAGTCCCATCAAGCTGTGGTACATCTGTTTTCACTGGTTTTAACATGTTGTATCTTACTATATTTCACTATATGCTATAGTATAAACAAAATCCTTTATAGGCAAATGATAATAAAGAAACCGTTGTTCATTTTCTATTAGCTGGTTCTAAATAACATGTAATTCTTGCATTCTCTTGAATGGCGTCACACTGTCTCGATATGCTTGATGTTATAGCATACGAAGTTACACTCAAATAATTCAAGGAAAGAGGCACTATGGCAGCTACTATTATGTTAGATTACCAGGTGGTGAAACACAATGACTCTTGAATTGTTCGGTTCTGACCTGCGCTTTTCTGTTACAACATCCTCTCTTATCTCAATCTCCCCCCGACCTTTTTTTAAATTAATCTATTTTCTCTCATTTTTTAATTAAGGGAAAACTAAATTAAAAAACAGCGGGACATATTATAGTAATTTTCTTGGTTTTCCTATTAACCTGATTTGAACCCCAGTATTACTATCCCAATCTTGTTCTGTCTGATTATTCTATATTCTATTTTGTTTGATAGTATCCAGTTTGAGGGTATAGGCAACCACTTTGAAGGCAATAAGATGTACTATGATGCCCATTATGGTTTGACTATTATCCTTTTTTTGAAGTCCTGCTAGGTCTTCAGTGTAGGTTTTATTGCTCTTGTTCTGTACTGTTTTGATCAATTCTATTATACCTGATGGTATAGACAATTCAATTTAAAAATAGCAAGAGGCACAATGGTAACAACTTTTGATCACCTGGCATTCTATTTTTGCATCATGTGCTATGCCCACCCTTCTGTTCTGACTCTGTTTTGCTTAGTCACATTTGGTTTTATTGTCTTCAAAAAAAAAAGTAATAAGAACGGTGGGAGAAATTAAACTCAAAAAATCTAATTGTTATTGTAAAAAACAGAGGAAAGGAAGGTGGACTAAGGGATATAACTGCAAGTACATTCGAGGGTGTAGGGTGGAAAACCATATAACTGAGCTTTTGTTGGATCATTGAATGGAACTGTCTCCACTTTCACTGTATGAATGTCCACTTTATATGTTTTAATTTTGCAATTTGGACAACTGTTCTTGGGAAAATAATATATAACCTATTAACTGGTGATTTCTTACTGTATATATATTTTTTCTTCAAATACTGTATTATTTGTACCCTTTTACTGCTTTGATTTTTATGTCCTTTCTTTTTTTCTCTTTAAATAAAAAAAAATAAAAATATAAAATATAAAAAAAACAGAAAAACTTTCTGCCCATTTCAATGCCTTGGAGAACTTCCTCTAACTTTTTTTTTACTGTAGTCATTTCATAGTTTCAAGGCTTGCATTAAATCTACAATCCATTTCTAGATAATTTTTATAACAGATGTGGAACAGAAGTCTAGTTCCTTCGGTTTTCTTCTTACATTCCTTTATCCAATTCTCCCAGCATTATTTATTGAGAAAGCTGTCCTTCTCCAATGTGTTCTTACCCTCTTTGATGAAAGTAAGTTGGCTACTGATGCATGTAGTAAGTTCTACCCTCTCTACTATGTTCTATCAGTCTATTTATGTGTCTGTACTTATGCCAAGAATATGGTGTGCAATTTATTTTTGAAATTTAATTTAGGCTATATAATCAGTTGTAATTCAATTTAGGCTATATAATCTATATGACAAATCGTGAAGGAATTGGTCATCTGTAGCATTTTTTTTTCGGTCATCCATATCATTAAAAGTGACCCTCAGTCTGCTTCATATGTTGCAAAAAATTAACTCAAAATTAATAACAGAGGAAAATATAAAATTAAAATCTTTTACAATAAAACAAATAATATTGTGAATCTAGGAAAAGCAAGAAATTTTTATATTTGGCAACAAAAGAATTATCCACACAAGCAAAAATGGCAGTTAGGTTTAATCATGAATTCATTAATAACAATGATATTAAAATTAAGCAAAAAGTAAATGCTGTAGTTGGCCCAATTTAAAGGGAGAGATTTTCATATTCGGTAATACAGTGATACTCGACTATTGGCTGTCTTCAAAAATATATTTAATGTAAAAATACACAAATAAATTAATCCTTAAAGATGGGAAAAATAATCCGACCCTAAACAAGTTGCAGATGCTATATTACTATCAATGTTTATGTCACAGTAAAGAAAGCATAATGCATTTTATAGTAATCATTTGACCATCTTACCAAGAAGACATAAAAACTCCTTGTGCCTATGTAACTAATAAAAGATGTTCAACACACAAATTAAAAGTCAATGAAAGTAAAAATAAAATACAGAAATACACAATATGGATTTCAATATTTGCTTCAGCAGGTAGACAAAAACATGAATTAAAGATGAAGATTAATAGAATATTACAAATTGGAGTAAGCAAATATTTGTGAAATGCTCCCCCCACATGAAGCACTGCCAAGTAGAGTTAATATTTATAGAATATTCAACTGATTATTTTCAACTGCTCGCTGCTATCAAAAAGACAATATTCATGGTCACTAAATGGGTCTTGTGATGTTTATTATGGCTCAGGTCAGACAAAATATGCTCCTTAATCAAAACAAAATAATAATTTAGAAAAGGAGTAACAGAAATACTAAATAACTGAAATGTAACTGGAAACGAAAAGATTTAGATCCAAATAATTCATATGGCAAAGAAGAAAGAAAAGGAAAATGGAAAATATTTTGCACTGAATAAAAATGAAGGCAAAGTATTTCAAAATTTATTGATGCCACTAAGAAAATATTTGTAGAACCTTTTATACTTGTAATAGAAAAATAGTGATAGAAATGATCTCATCTGCCTCTTTCAGTGAATAGAAAAAGAGAAACAAACTTACTTAAAGTTATTGGAAGAGAGTAATATAATAGATCAGCACAAAAAGAATATATTGGATTCAGAAAAATAAAAAGTAAAAATAGAATGGCTTAACTGAGGTAACTGTAGATGGAAAAACCAAATAGAGTGATTAGGAAAAAAGCTAAAAATTACCAGTGTCAAGAATGCAACAAGTGTCGTCAAAAATATTGATCTTACAGATAATAAAATAATAAGAATAATAATGCTTTTTCATGAACAGTTTTGTGCAAGTAAATTTTAAGAAAATCAAACAATTTCTTGAAAGGTACAAGCAACCAGGAAAATTATTAATGAAACAGATAACTTGAATAGCTAAAACTCTTCCACAGAAAATGCTAGGTCAATATGAGTAATATTTCATCTTACCAAATATTTAAATTAGAAATTGTATTAGTAACAATAGATATAAGCAAAGACTTTGCAACTGTTATAAATAAATGCTTTGACAAAATATTCGTAAATGGAACCACATACATATGTATCTATGCACTGAGAGCAGAGCAAGAGATAGAGACGAGGGAAGAGATGAAAAAGAGCTATATAGAAAAACACAAAAAAATACACTAAATGGAGATTGTCTTTTCATTGCATGTTTTATTTAACATTTGAAAATTATTCATCAAAAATAGTGTATTAAAAGACTCAAAAAGAATATGTATGTGATAAACCCTACTGAGGCAACATCCACTTTTGTCAAAAAAACTATACAGATATTTCTGTTTGGTGAAGGATATTCAGGAAAATCCTTACCTACCATCATATTCAATGCAAAAAATATAAATGCTTTCTACTTAGGCTCAGAAATGTAAAAATCAGAACTTGAATATAAAATATTTCAAATAGCAATTTGTAGGTACACATACATAACTATACATTTAAGTGCAAGATAGATAATCACACTAATAATTTTCTGTTCATCAAAAATATGTTGTGCTATCAATTGTTTGATTGTCTGTTCACTTATAAGCTTAGATTTTGTGACCAGAACAACTACTTCTAAGATAATGATATGTAATATATTAGCTAGTGTTGATTTCTTACTGTTATATTTTGAAATTCTATATTATTTCTACTCTTTTCTGTTTTGCTTTTTAAAACATAACAAAAAGAACATAAAATCAAAAATATGATTGTATACAGGAAAAATATTGAAATAAATCTGAAACACACATAAACTGATTACTATTGATACTCCTGAGAAAATTGAGTAACTAAACAATATTTTGTGCCCAGGGATAATGAAATTCTCTCTCTCTCTCTCTCTCTCTCTCTCTCTCTCTTATTTTTGTACCATGGGAAATCACAGCCCCACACTTGTGAGGCAGGTGCTTGTGCTGCTGAGCTAAGCTCGCCACTACAATTCTTTGTTGTTGAGGTGTGAGTTCATCTGAGTTGCATTCTACAGGTTAGTAATCCAAATCAAACAAGGAGTGATTTATATTGTAGCAATTGACGAAACAATTGTAAGGTTCAGACAGATATTCAAAGATATTAGAAGTGTTATGAAAAAACTTGAGGAAGTAAAAAAAATTAAAAGAATATCAATGCCCACTTTCAAGTCTTAATTTAAAGTTAAATTAATCAGGTAACTGGTACTATCATCAAGACAGACAAGTAAGTAATAGGAACCAATGGGAATTCCCAATAATGGACAAAAATTTATGTAATAAATGGATGTTTGCCAAAGGTGAAAATATAATATAATTCAGCGGAAAAGCATTTTTAAGTGGTACTGGAAAATGATATTTAGTGAATACTAAATCTAAGTATATCATATATCGAAATATGAACTGAAACCTGTAACCTGCTAGAAAAAAATACTAGAACAGCCTGTAACTTTGATTTAAAAAAAGAATCAAAAGTATTATGCATGAGTACACAGTCATTAACCACACTTTATTAGAATTGTTTTATTTTTTATCTTCCTTT
The DNA here is from genome assembly GCF_034190915.1 of Cavia porcellus. NCBI lineage: Eukaryota > Metazoa > Chordata > Mammalia > Rodentia > Caviidae > Cavia > Cavia porcellus. The sequence continues at coordinate 26,580,947 of NW_026947496.1, read as the reverse complement.
CTATGATTTTAGTTTTTAATTTTATTGGTGCATATTGGCCATGTGTAATAATTCCTCTCCCCATGGTGTGTTGGTTCATGTCCAAGACACATCTCAATTTTTTTCATCCCTCTCTTCTTCCTCCCTCCACCTATGGTTGATTTCCTTCCTTTCTGCAAATCTCTTTGCCCCTCTTTTGTACTCTTTTGCTCTTTTGCTCTGTAAGCACTATGAAGGAAATTAAATCACAATCCAAAGAATTTATTTGTAAATAATATGACCACTAAAAGATTTGTAGGGAGAACATATGCAGAACTTTCTAAACTCAATTGGAAAAAAAAAAAAAAACAGCTACATTTCACAAAAAAGAACAAAGGTTGAGCAAACATTTCAGCAAAGAAGATATACCAAGTGCACATAAGAGCATGAACACATTCAATGTCCATTTGGTAATTAGAAAAAAAGCAAATTAAAACCACAATCAGATATCACTAAAATATATTAGAATCTAAAATGAAAAATAAATTATGGGCCAGAGGTATCCCTCAGCAGTACAGTGCCTGCCTAGCAAGCATAAATTTCTGAGTCTGATTCCCAGTACCAAAAACAAAACAAACAAACAAAAAAACTTGTTCAAAAATCTACATAAAAAGGACCGAGTAAATTTGTATTAACAAGAAATCTCTCACATTGCTGTAGGCCATGTAAAATGGTAACACACTTTGAAAAATAAATTGGCAGGTTCCTTTAAAAATAAAACAAATCATACAACTTACCTATTCTTCTGGAAAAATTCTCAAGAGAAAAGTAGTAGGTCATACAAATATGTAACTCTAAAATGTGCAAGGTAGTCTGTAGTGCAACAAAGTAGACCAGCATTTGCCTGGGGATAAAAGAGGGGCGCGCATGTTGAGAAGGAAAGAGACATCATGAATCACAGGTGTAATGAATTACAATAGCAACTTTCTGGAGTGATGGGATATATTCATTTTATTGATTGTGCTTATGATTCTGTATATATGTCTTATATTCATGGATGGGTAGATACGTAAATAAACGTCAAATCTCATCAAGCTATGTACTTTAAGCTTTCAGTTTACTTTAGATCATCATTGTGTATTTTAATAAAATATCTCAAAATGAAACAAGAAAAGAATAAATATAGATTTTGAAGAATATTCATTCTATAAAGCTAGAGAGGTTGTGAAACAGATGTATTGGGGGAGGCTTTACGTTAGTTGTATGTTTTTGGTAATATTTTAGCTATTCTGTTCATGGATGACATTTTTAAAAAACATTTTAAGAAAATTAAGAAAGAAAAATGTTTTAAAAATTAGGGAAGAATGCTTTTTAACAATGAGAATAGAGATTTAAAACAATGTTTGTAATATTTATTCTGAACTTCTAACTCTGTCTTCCAAGAAACTAATAATTAAAATAATATCTTTACAAGTGCTGCATACATATTGTTAAACATCCATAGTACATTATAGCAACAAATTAAATTCTGCAAAAACTTGGAATAGAAGATTATTTTTAGTTCTAACTCAAGTTTAGATTGATAAATAAGGGTATCCTCCAGCTTCCTCAAGGATATGCTTTTAAGTATTTCAGCAGTTAGACTTCACAATATTTTTTTTTTAATTCAATGATAGTCAATTCTCTTACAGGGCGAATGCCACTTGAAAAATCACTTTTTGAACTTGGTTGCAGGTTGTTGTACCTTACCTCTGACCTGGGCTGTCTCTGGGCATTCAGACATAAATCTCAACAACTTAGTCTGCTTTGAGTTGTTGTTACTGTCCTGACTTTGGCAAAAGGAGGAGGGATGTTAGCCTTGTATGGCTTTATTGTGTGTGTGTGTGTGTGTCTCTCTGTGTGTGTGTGTGTGTGTGTGTGTGTGTGTCTGTGTATGTGTGTGTGTGTGTGTGTGTGTGTGTGTGTGTGTGTGTGTGGAGAAGGGTGGAGTGATATGTAGATATAATGTCTTCCTGAAGTTTCTGGCAAGCATCACACTTCTGACCATGATCTCAACCGAAAGCCTGAGCCAATTATCTGCCCTTCCCTTATTTTTCTTTTCTAATGGGCTTATAACAGAGTTTAAATCATAGTTTTATAATGTACTCAAAGTTATGATTTTAATAATCCTAAAATACTCAGATTTTGCTTAAAAATACATTGAAATAAACAAGTCAATAGCTACAGATTTCTCAAAACAGATGTATTATAGTGGACTCTTCTCACTGCAGAACTTTAGGGGAAAAAATTCAGATAGAATATATCTGAAAGTTGGTCCAGGAGTTGTACAGTCATTTAAATCATAAGGATTAAACCAGATGAGGAGAAAGAAGCATATCAAAACCAGTGTCTAATCTCTCACATCAATCCCTAAATATTAATTTTTAGGAGTAAAATCAGTTTTTGGTTATCGAAGGGATCATGACACATGCTCTCTGACTGCATGATTCTTATATTTGATTCTTTGGCAAAATCATTTCCTAACAAGTTGCATAAACATGAATAACTCACTCTTCATGATTTTGAAAATAATAAAAATCTTGCACAAAAATCATAGAAATTCATGCTGTATCCATCAGTGTTATCATTCATCTTTCCCATAGTTTTACAAATAAATCACAAAATAAAATTAAAGATACAGTTAGGATGAGAGCACAAGGCATTCTTAGGAGACTCCACTATGAAGGCGATCTTTTTCAGTCCTCACAGAAGCAATTAGTTCAATTCTTGATGCAAATGTCTATTTCTAGTTATTAATGGGCATGCAGTTTCAGGGAACTATGGGTCCTTAATATCCCTTTTCCTATTCATGTTGTTGGCAGAAAATTAAGGTCATTATTCATCAGTTATCACAGTGTATAGGAAATCTGTTTTACAAAAGTACTTTATTGGTCTGTTTGTACATTGAAGTAAGATATGCTAAGTAACAGGTAGTTCTTCGTATCTTCAATTTAGCTTTAATCCTTGTATCTATGGGCAGAAACATTATTTCTCTTCCACACCCAGCTATAAGAGACAATATTGTTACTCCTCTATAATATCAGTTCCATAAATGGGAGGCATAGATTATACAAATGGGTCTGTGCAACTGACCATGAGTCTACTTCTATTTCTTGGTTCTCAGATACTTGTATTCTAGCCACTAGGAATATGCTATAAGTTATCCAAGTTTTCATAAAAGGTCAGATATATGAGTTGAATGTGTAAGGATAATACTGTGATTTGTCAAAGCATTGTTGCCCCAAAAGATTTTATAGCTGTTGTGCAAATTACTATTCTAAAAGTTTAATGGGATAGTTGCACTGAATGATGATGCTTAATTGCCCAGTGTCACAACATGCTCATCTTGTCTGACTCAGTGTCACATGGGATATCATGTTAATTTTTGATTCTGTAATCTTCAGATGATGATGACTGCAAATCTTTAGGGGGAAGGAAACTCTGGAGTTGATATTGTTTTGTGTACAGTTGGATCACTAACCCTTCAGATACAAGTCATCTGAAATAATCAGCTTACCTTCAAATAATTCATTGGTTCTCATGATGGAAGTTTATCTATTTCTCTGTCACACACACACACACACACACACACACACACAGTTTTATCAAATTTCCTGATCTTTGATTTTCTAATTTTGCTTCTATTAGCACACTAACCATTAGACAAATATATTACCTCCTGCCAAGAAATCTATGTCTTTCTGTATCACCATCCATGGTTCTTTCTATACAGTTCAATTTAAAATACAAAATGTACTTATTGCAGCAGAGCCAACATGTGTGGAGTGGTAAATTTAAAAAAGTTCATTTCATACCAATAAAAATGTATCAGTTGGTGGAGTTGTTCTCTTTGTTTCATAGTTATCTGCAACCTCTAATGGGGCTATCGATGTAAATTAGAGGGAAGAGTCAATACAACAAAAACAGTCAGTATGAAATGATAGGCCACCTGTTTACATAATTCTTTGGGCCCTATGGATTTGTTTGGACCTGGTCCCAGATATCAAGTGCACCACACAGTATAGTATTAATGTGTCTGTCCAGTATGTTGACTCACTAGATCTAATTATTTTCAGATTGTGATAAGAAGCCCCTGTGCTCCTTTGTGGTCAGATGCTCCTTCCCTGTGAAAGTAGCAACACATCAGAAACTAGTCAAAGAGCAAGTAGTTTCTTATCACACTCTCAGTGCCCTTTCTCTAAAACCTTTAGATTCAGTGATATGATTGTGCTATTGTAGATTTAAACTACAATCAATCAGATTCCCATCTAGCACTGATTACTCCAACTTCATTAGATCACCTTAGCCACATGGTCCAAGTAATAGTGCAGATTTAATTACTGAGCATTGTATAGTGCTTTCTCCTTCTCCATGTTTCCCTCAAAATCAATGGTATTGGAAATTTGAGTTTTCAGAAAGCAAATCTTGAGGTAGAGCTGAAACACAAATTATTCACCAGGCGTAAACATCTGGCAAGAGGATAAAGTAGTAAGATGGGGAACAAAAAGTCAGAACTGTATTGCAGGACCCACAAAGTGGGAGCAATTCAGAGCAATAATGATTCACTGTCATTCTCACCTAGACCCAATCACCTATATACCATATGCTTGTGCTGTAGTCAAAGTTTGCAAGGAAATGATTTAATAGAGAACACAAAATTTATGGAATTTTTCATAATAGTCAACCAAAGAGTCAAACGAGTAAGGGCAAGAAATCTGTCCAGACATTAGGAAGCAAGAAATCCAGCTGAGGGCATGGATCCCACAGCAAGGTCCTGCAAGAATCCAGTTGCAGACCTACAGCCTATGACAAAATCCCCAGGAGTTCAACTGGAGACCTAGAGACTATGATAATGATTCATGCAAGTTTGTTTCATGGATCTGTGCTGGAAAGGCTCAAAGTCAGCAGTGGAAGCTAGAAAGTCTATGCCAGTGTGATGAAGGATCCGTGTTAGTAGCCTGAGTTTTCTGCTCTGGAACCCGGAAGTGATGCTCAAAGTAAGGAACAGAGCTCTCCCAAAACATACCACAGCTATGGTCAGTGACAATGAGGTCCCAAGCTTCTTAATCAGAACAGCTGAATGTGTACCAGGAAGTCAGAGCAACAGGCTTCTGCAGGAGATTGAACAGCATACTATATTGCCCTCTGGAGCCAGGAAGCGATGCTCACAGTAAGGACAAAATCTACCCCAAATTGAACCGCAGTCATTCTCAATGACAACACAGTCTTGAGCTCCTCTGATGATAAGAATAGCCAAATTCATATAAGGAAAGAAGTTTGAAAACTCCAGGAGAACCCCTGGCCACAGGAGAACCAAGAGCACCACAGGACTTCTTCCTCTTCAGTTCTCCCTTTCATGTTGTTGAAAACAATCCCCAGGTGGTCCCTCCACACCCAGTACCACACTGCTTCAGTTCAGTTAGATGTCACAAATTGACCACTAGTTGTCAATCCAGCACAATCCACTCCAGTCAACTGGATAACCTCACACATCTCCTTAAAGCATAGTCTCTAGTGGCAGATTTGCAAAAAGTTAACATGTCTTGGTGTATCCAGATTTACATTAATATACCAATTGAATATGTACTATTCTTATTGTACTCATTCCCATACCAAAAGCAAAATATTCAAAGGGTGATCAATATTCAAGGTTAAAACCACAATATTTTGATTAACCTGATTACAAACATATATCTTAAAATGACATTGAAATCACTAAAAAGGCTATTGCATTCATAGTCCTTGCTTTCCATTAACTTCTAACATGTCCTGAGAAGACTAAAAAACAGAGATCTCCTGCAATTTAATTCACTCTTTCCTTTGAGTGAAAGACTTCAGTTCATTTTTCCACTGTTGTGTTCTTCTCAACAAGCACATTCTCCTCTGTTTCATCCTTGCAGTCCACAGGACCCCTGGAGACTTCTCTCTGGCCAGGTGCTTCAGATCACTCTATGGGGTTCTTCACTCTTAATTTCCAATATAGGTCTAGCCAAAAGTTCTCAGTAGTAATCAAGCTACAATTTCAACAATAGATTTTACAGAAATTTTTCTGCTACACAGGTAATGCCTCTAAGCACAGGCAAGATGACACAAACTTTCATCCAAAGCAGAATAAACTATCTAAGATCTAGTAACCAGTGTAGTTCTTCTCAGTAGAAGCCTCCTGAACTCATCTTAATTAGCAGATTTTCCATCAGTTGTCTGGTTTTGTAGGCTCCACTGGAGTTTCCAGTATAGTTTATAGTTTGCAGGGGCTGCCTCTTTGGACAGGTTCTCAAAATTTTCCAAAATATTTCTGAAAGCTCTTAAGCCACATGACCTGGAAGCATCACAGCAATGACCCCACTCTCCTGGTACCAATTTCTTGGTTACATTTTTCTCATTGCTGAGACAAAACAACCAACACCCAAAATTAAAGAGAGAAATATTTATTTAGTTCACAATTTGTGGAGGATTTAGTCCATAGTCAGATGGCTCCAAAGCAAAGTGGAATGGCAGAGAGGCAACTTTCATGGTGATGGAAAACAGAAAAAGTGGCAAGAGCAGAAAGGAAAGAGCACAAGAGACAATCTTCCTTTCTATTCTATGGTATGTAGGCTACCCAACCTAGGCTGAGTATAGCACTCACATTGATAATCCTCTTTGGATCATGAATCATTCACCAACTCTAGAAACCTGCCCCCATGACACATAAGGCTTTGGAGGACATCCAGACACAAACCATAGCACCATGCTTTGTGGATGGTTTTACAAAGTGCAGAACCCCAAGGAAGGCAGGTGTCTGGAGAGGAGACTATGTGTTGATCTCTTTCCCAGTAGCTTAGCAGACACTTTTATTTTTTCTGGAAAAGTATCTGGATGGCATATGTCTATGTCTGCAACAATTATTCTGGTCTATTTTTCCTGCATTTAGGTAAGCTATCATAGGCTTTTGTCCCTGCATGGAATGGTGAAAGGAAAATTACAGTCCTTACTACTATAGTTATTTTCAGGGCCACAACCAACACTCACAACCTCCCATCTCTGCTGTCTCTTCCAAACACTTCATCCTCTATGCTACTCTTTTGGCTGATGTTGGAGAACTATCTCCTGATCCAACTCATGTCCACATTGTGGAGCAATCCAAAGCTTGCTCACTCTGCCCTATTAAACCAAAATTATTGCCCATCTAAAGCCACCTTTGGGCAAGGCAGCATCAGGTATGTCCAACAGATCACTTGAGTTTTACATATTGTCTCTTCAGAAACTTGTGATGACTGCTTTGTCTTATATTGAGCTGGATCAATTGGTTGTGCCAAAACAATAACTATTTTCTTTAGCCTCCCAGAAATACAAGGAGTCCCAGTATTCCCATAAAGCAGGAAAAACTTTTATTAACATAGATTTGCTTTGCCCTCTTTGAAGTGCTTCTTTATTAATCCAGATTTCTAACACTTCAAGTCCCAGAATTTCAAGGATAGGAAAATAACTGCTTCCTCTCATAACTCTTGGTGAGTTGTGGGAACTAGATTTAACATTTATTTTACTTTCTGGGTCTCTGGATTCATGTTTTTTTCTATGTGGGACCCAGATCCATGCAGAGGTTTTAATTCAATATATGTACCATGTCAAGTAGGATGACACTCTATTTTCACTTAGTAGTTCCTCTAAGTTGTCATGACTGTCATTCTTGTAAAAGACCATTTTTCTACTTGACTAAGTCAGCTTCTGGGTGTCCAGGATTTATTACAACCAGTGAGTCTCCTGGTTTGGGACCCAGTGTAATACTTCCTTTACTGTATCATGAGTTACTTAGCCTACCATGATATTGCATTTGACTCATACTAATAAACATTGGTGTTGGAAATAATATCATTTAAAATGAACCACAAGGATGAATTCTGGTCCTTTCTAGGAAAGAAAAGACTGTGAAACAAATGGTTTCAATTTCTTTCAAGGAATAAATGTTGCATTCTAGGTGGGACCCATTCTAGTCTTTGTTTCTAAAACATTCATTACTTGATATAGATCATCTTTGATATATGAAGACTCACTCCTGCCTACATAAAGCATGTAACTCTGCTACTGTGTTTGCTTCATTCTTGTGTGTATAATTGCAGCCCTGGGGAGAGGGGGTGACCCCAGAATCTATCTGATATCAACCAGCTGCACATATTTTCTCTTGGATTTTGAGATCCTTTTCTGTGGTCTATGTGGTCTTTGGGATGCTAACACATCATAGAAAAACTGTCATACTTCCTGCTAATTCGTAAAGAATTATTTGCATCTTCCTCAGAACTTGATTTTCTACTGTTTTCCAATCTTTCTTCCAAGCTTCAGATCAGTCATCTAAGTCACTTTTAAGCCATCTCTGTGTCCTCACCACAGGTCATTTCTCTTTCCACATAAAAGGAATAATAAGGTGTATTACTATGACTCTGCTAAATGGCTAGAATTTCTAACATCATTATAAAACTGTCTCTGCATAGGAGTGTAGTACAGCTGTCACACATTTTTGGCTTGCATTCACATAAAAACTGAACCATTAATAAACCAAAATTATATTTCCCCCTCTGTTTTATTTTATTATTTACTATCCCTGTGCAGACATGGTGTGACGTAAGCGAGACATGCTGGTACACGAATGGGGGATGTGGAACTGATATATTTTTGTGTGTCTCATAAATAATTCTTAAGCCTAATTCTATGAGCAGTTTAAGGTCATTGTCCTTTATTTGCTTCAACTTGTCAAAATAAATTTAATGAATTTATACTGCTATTTTTAAAATAAATAGTCAAAAGTGCCAGAAGAACAAAATGAAAGCACAAAATCTTCCTTCGTTTTTAGGAGATACATTTTTGAATTGTGCTCACAGACACACATAACTAAGTTTATACTTTTCCCACAAGTTTTTGAGTAAATAGGATAAGAGGAAAATGAGTATATTTTATATAAACATTCTTAATGTGATGAAAGTCAAATTTTCAAGTTCTGAGTACTAGAAGAAGTTTGTACTAGATACTTTTTAAGCACTAGTAAACGTTTAGGATGCAGGAAGGAACAAGATTGACATTAACAAGGCAAATTTCCCTTCCTACTGCTCCTGTATTAGGTGTAACTAAGTAACATGTTAATTGGAAAAAAAAAGTCACTAAAAAGATTTCCTATTGGTCAAATAAGACCACATCCTTTTTATACACTGTTTCCAATGTAACCATTTCCACTCTTGTGTGTTTTATATACTCGAAGATTCAACCAAAGTATGCTTCTTTGTATAAAATTGTATTTGAACTTATGAATTAATACCTTACATTTCTGGGCTTCAGGAGCACAATGTTTTTGCTTCATTTTAAATACTTTTAAGATGTGGCATGGATTTTTTTGTTTGTTTGTTTTTGGTACAGGAGATTGGACTCATGACCTTACGCTTGCCAGGCAGGCGCTTATACCACTGAGCTAAATCTCTGGCCCTAAACATTCTTATATTTAGAGAAACTGGCATTTTTCCTAATGATTCAACAAAACATGTTTGCTTGATAGATACGTTAATTATTCATTTAATATCTTGCCAGGAACTTCTACCTCCTAATTATTCTCAGACTGAACATTAATTTGTGAAGCAGGGGATCTTTTGTCACCTGGTTTCAAAGATTTTGCAACAATCTCAAATTCTCAGTTTTCTTGTTATTAAAACTTTTTGTTTACTTATGTAAATTCAAATACTACTGAGGTTCTTCTCTTGATTCTTATGTGGAAACTAAAGGAAAATAAAAGAAAATCTGCTTTTTCATATGTATTTAAGATATAAATCAAAGGTTTTGTAACCTTAATTGAGAAACTGAATTGTGAGCCCTAATGATGAATGATGACGTGCCTATCTGTTTATTCTTGCAAAGCAAAAGGAACAACATTTAGCACAAGCTTCACAATGTTGATTCTCTGTGAGTTGATGTTTGCTGAGCTGTGTGACTTACTGTCTTCGTACTATCTGTGGTATTTAAGTTCACAGATTAAGGTACAATTCAAATTTAGATCTTGAATATGTTATTAAATAGTAATTCTGTTTATACATATACAATCTCTTGAGGTTAAAATGATTTTGCATATGGCTGAGAACATGTCTGCTTTATCTACTAGTCATAGAGCTTGGTACAATGGAGATAATAATAAATGATAGAATCAATGGATAATGGCAAAAACTTGATGTTTGCAGAAAATCTACTAATTGTGATTTATGCATTAAAACTGAAGGGAGTGATGTATTTTGCAGAAGAATGACCATAATTCACAGAGTATTAGATAAATTTATACTTTCTCTGTGAAGTAAAGACGACAAACAAATGACCAGTGAGCTTAGGAAAAGATCTTGAACACCATTATTAGGTAAATGGAAGTCATTTTCCAATGTACCTTTTATGCATTAAAATGACCACAATAAAAATACAAAAAAAATAAATGTTGGTAAAGAAGTGGGGAATTGGAGCCCTTATACACTACTGAAGATGTAATATGGTGTGACCACTATGACAGATTCTCAAAAATTAAAAATAGAATTACTACATGATCCAAAAATTCTAATTTTAGGCATATAACCAATGTATTAAAAGAAGAATATCAAAATAAATAAACATTGGCACATCTGTGTTCATATCAGTGCTATATACAACCACCAAGAAATAGATTAATGAATTATGTATAATATATTATATAAGTATGTAACATATGGAATACATATAAATACTTGAATAAACTTTAAAGATCTTATATAAGTGATATAAACCAGTTAGAAAAATACAAATATTGTATGATACCACTCCTTTGAGGTATCTTAGGCACAGAAAGTTACAGAAACAGTAAATAAACTAGTTTCTAGGGGCTTAGGGAGATGAAAGTATAAAGAAGTTTCATTTAGCAATAAATGCAGAGTTTCAGTTTCATTGGGTCAAAAACTTCGGTAATTGGTAATAAAATAATTGCTTATATTTAATACTATTAAACTCTGTATTTAGAAAAGATAAGTATGGTAAATTATGTTATTCATTTTATCACAACAAGAGACTTACTTAAAATATAGGTATACTTTTATTTCTTAGTTATTTGTGTGACATTAAATATTCACTAATGTGTGACCATGAAGGACATACATTTTCAATGAAGGTATATAGTTGACAGGCAGTGACATTGAAAAATCATTGGATTCTGCACAACATCTTTATTTAATTATTCATTATGTACTTCACAAACATATCAATCTCTCTGGAACTTCTGATCAGAATGTCTTTAACTGGAAATACGAAACAAATCAAATAAATGGAACTTTTGCTTTTTAACTACTGACTAGCAAATTTTAAAATACAGAATTGCTTTTTTGAGTATATAAAATGTTTCATTGATTTTTCTAAGAACAGAAAATGTCAATTTGTGTACTACAAATTCTAATTTAGTATTCATACAGTGGGAATTCTTTGAGCATAAAGTGCATTTTTGAATAAATGTTTTACAAGTATAATTTAGGCAGATTTTCTATCACTGATCATTGTACTGCCCAAACCTAAAGACAGTAGTAAAATAGAAAAGAAATTCAGACATTGTTTTGGCTCTTATGAACAAATTGTTGACCTCAGCAGGACACAAAATGTAGTTTAAAACCAACCTAAGCTATGACCTTTTGTGGGCAAGAGTCAAGTTACTGTTTTTTGTTTTTTGTTTTTGTTTTTGTTTTTAATTTATTTAAAGAGAAAAACAAAACTAAACGAAGCAAAACAGTAAAAGGCTAAAGCAATACAGAATTTCAAGAGAAAAAATATATAGTAAGAATTTACTAGTTAATAGATCATACATTGTCATCTCAGAAACAGTTGTCCAGATTACAAAATTAAAGCATACAAAGTGGACATTAATACAGTGAGATTGCAGACAGTTCTATTCAATGATCCAACAAAAACTCAGCAATATGGTTCTCTATCCTACACATTTAAATATACTTGCAGTTATATCCTTTAGATCACTTTCCTCCCTCTCTTTTTTACACTAACAATCATACTTTTTGGTTTCCATTACTCCCACAGTTCTTATAACTTTTTCTTTGAAGAGGAAAAGAAAAAAAAAGACCAAAAAAAAAAAACAAAAAACAAAAAACAAAACAAAACAAGACAGACCAAAGAAAAACCCAACGTGACAAAGCAAAACAGAATCAGTTAGAATAGGAGGATGGACATAGTATATAATGCAAAAAAAAAAAAAAAAAAAAAAGATTACTAGGTGATAAACAATGGTTACCATTATGCCTCTTGTTATCCTAAACAGAGTTGCCTATATCAGTTGGTATAAAAGAATTGAACAAAACAGTACAGAAGACCAATAAAACCCACATTGGAGAGCTTACAGGACTTCAAAAGAAGATAATAGTCAACCGATAATGGGCATCATAGAATATCTGGTTGCCTTCCAAATGGTTGCCCATACCCTCAAACTTGATACTATTAAGCAAAACAGAATATAATAAAATTAATCAGAACAAGATGTGGAGAACAATACAGGGGTTCAAATCAGGTTAATAGGGAAACAAAAAGGTTACTATCATATATCGCAAGATTTTTAATTTAGTTTTCCCTTAGTTAAAAGATACTAAGAAATAAATTATTTTTTAAAAGGGGGGGGGAGATTGAGAAAAAAAACCATGTCAATAGAACAACACTGGTCAGAACTGAAAAATTTAAGCATCATTGTGTTTCACCACTAGGTAGCCTGACAATGACTCTTTCCTTGAAATATTCGAGTCTAACTTCATATACTGTATAGCATCAAACTTATCAGGACAGTGTGAAACTGCTCAAGAGTGAAATTGTTGCAGGGTATTTACAACCGGCTAACAGAAACTAAACATCAGTTTCTATACTATCTCTTTGCCTATAAAAATTTACTTATACTATTGCATACATTAAAATACAATAAGATACAACATGTTAGAACCAATGGAAACAGATAAAAAACAACTTGATGGAGCTTCAAAACAGGATGATAATAAATCAGCACTAGCTATTATGCTGTCTTGTTTTCTTCAAAATAGTTATTTGTAGTATCACAGACAATAAAATAAAACAACCCAGATTAAAACCATTCCAATTAATGGGTGAAGACATTATATGGCTTCAAACTAGTGTGACTGGGAAGGATGATTACCACGTACTTTTATGTATTCTTATCGTTTCTTACACTAGGGAAACTATTCGGTATTTATACATGTGAGTTTGATTTATTTCACAGTATGGTCTCAAGCTGCGTCCATTTATTTTTAAATGTCTCAATGTGATCATTCTTTATAGCTGAGTAGTACTCCATTGTATAAAAATACCACAACTTTTTTATCTATTCCTCAGTTGATGGACACTTAGATTATTTTCAAGATCTGGCTATTACAAATTGTGCTGCTATAAACGTGGAGCACATATATCACTGTGGTATGATGTTTTCAGTTCTTCTGGGAATATGCCTAGAAGTGGAATAGCTGGGTCAAATGGTGCTTCAAGTCCCAGCTTTCTGAGAAATCCCCAGACTGACCTCAACAATGGTTGCACCAGTCTACACTCCCACCAACAGTACAGGAGAGTTCCTTTTTCCCCACAGCCTCTCCAGCATTTATTGTTGATGGTTTTCTTGATCTTGGCCATTCTTTCAGGAGTGAGATGAAATCTCATTGTGGTTTTAATTTGCATTTCTCTAATGACTAATGATGATGAACATTTTTTCAAATATTTATTTGCCATTTGTATTTCTTCATCTGAAAATTATTTATTCATCTCAGATGCCCATTTTTGGATGGGGTTTTTGAATTTAGGGAGTCTGGTTTTTTTTTTTTTTAATTCTTTATATGTTTTAGACAGAAGTCCTTTGTCCAAGGGGCAGTTCACTAGGATTTTTACCCAGTTTGTGGGTTTTCTCTTCACTATTTTAGAGATTTCTTTTGATATGCAGAAACTTTTTAATAATATGTGATCCCAGTTATTGACTCTGGGAAGTATTTCCTGTTCGGTTTGAGTCTTGTTCATGAATTCTCTATCTACCCCTATGTCTTCAAGGTTTTTACCTAATTTGTCTTCCAATAGATTTAGTTTTTCTGTTTTAATATTTAGATCTTTGATCCATTTAGATTTTATTTTAGTATATGGTGACAGGCATGGTTCTAGTTTTAGTTTTTGGGCATATGGAGAGCCAGTTTTTCCAACACCACTTATTAAAGAGGCTGTCATTCTTCCAGTGAACATGCTTGGCCCCTTTATCAAAGATAAGGTGGTTGAGTGTGTTTGTAGTTGTGGTTGTATCTTCTAATCTATTCCACTGATCTTTGGCTCTGTTTTGATTCCAGTACCATGTTGATTTAACTACAGTTGCTTTGTAGTATAACTTCAAGTTAAGGATTGTGATGTCTCCTGCCTTGCCTTTGCTGCTTAGAACTGTCTTTGGTATTCCAGGTCTCTTCTCACTCCAGGTGAATTTTAGGGGTGATTTCTCAAGATCTATGAGGTATATTGGTGGTATTTTTATTGGGATTGCATTGAATCTGCACAACAGTTTTGGGAGAATGGCCATTTTCACAATATTTATTCTTCCTATCCATGAGCAAGGGATGTCTTTCCATTGTCTGAGATCATCTTCAGTTTCATTTTTCAGTGTATTATAATTTTCCCTGTACAGGTCTTTCACTTCTTTCATGAGAGTAATTCCTAAATATTTCATTTTTTTGGTTGTTAATGTGAAGGGTGTGACTTCTTATTTCTCTCTCTGTGATTTTGTTGTTAGTGTATAAGAATGCTGTTGATTTTTGAGTATTGGTTTTGTATCCAGCCACATTGCTGAATTTATTTATTATATCTAGGAGTCTTTCAATGGAGTTTTGGGGGTCTTCTATGTAGAGTATCATGTCATCTGCAAATAATGATAATTTAACTTCTTTTCCTATCTTTACACCTCCTATTTCTCTTTCTTGTTTAATTGTTCTGGCTAGTATTTCCAGTACTATATTAAATAGGAATGATGACAGGGGACATTCTTGTATTGTGCCTGATTTTAAAGTAAAGGCCTTCAATACTGGCTGTTGGTTTGTCATAGATGACCTTTATTATGTTGAGGTTAAGACCGTCTATTCCAATTTTCTGCAAGGTTCTTATTATAATTGAATGTTGTACCTCATCAAAAGTTTTTCTGCATCTATAGAAATGATCATGTGATTCTTACTTTTGACTCTATTGATATGGTGGAATACATTTATTGATTTCTGTATGTTGAACCATCCCTGCATGCCTGGGATGAATCCCACTTGGTCACGGTGTACGATCTTCTTGATGATTTGCTGCATCCTATTTGCCAATATTTTATTGAGGATTTTTGCATCTGTGTTCATTAGGGAGGTTGGTCTGTAGCTCTCTTTTTCAGTTGGGTCTCTCTCAGGTTTTGGTACTAGAGTAATATTTGCTTCCAGGAATGACTTGGGAAGGACTGCTTCCCTTTCAATTTCATTGAAGAGTTTGAGAGGTGTTGGCATTATATCCTCTTTGTATTTCTTGTAGAATTCTGCACTGAATCTGTCTGGGCCTGGGCTTTTCTTTGTAGGTAATGACTTAATTACATTTTTGATTTCAGTAATAGAAATTGGGTTATTCAGCAGTTTTACGTCTTCTTGACCTAGCTTTGATACTTCACATGCTTCTAGAAATATATTTCTTCCATGTTATCAAACCTTTGAGAGTAGAGGTTTTTGACATAGGTGTTGATGATCTTCTGTATTTCTATTGGGTCTGCAGTTATTTCACCTTTTTCATTCCTTATTGCATGAATTTGAGCTTCTTCTTCCCTTTTTAAAATAAGGTTGGCTAGGTGCTTATCGATTTTATTTATTCTTTCAAAGAACCAACTTTTTGATTCATTGATTTTTTGGTTTGTTTTCTTAGTCTCTATTGCATTGATTTCTGCTCTGATTTTTATAATTTCCTCTCTTCTTTTGGCTTTGTGCTTGACTAGCTCTTCTTTTTCTAGATGTTTTAGGTATAGAATCAAGTTATTTATTTGTATTTGTTCTGTTTTCCTGAAGTGGGAAATCAGTGCAATAAATTCCCCTCTGAGGACAGCTTTCATTGCATCCCACAGATTCCGTTAAGTTGTGTTTGTGTTTTCACTTGTTTGTAGATATTGTTTAATTTCCTCTGTGACCCACTGATTACTCAAGAGTGTGTTATTCAGTTTCCATGTGTTTGTGGGATTTTTGCAGTATCTTTTATCATTAATTACTAATTTCATAGCGCTATGATCCGATAACATGCAGGGGATGATTTCAACTCTTTTGCATTTGTTTAAATATGTTCTGTGAGTTAAGATATGATCTATTTTAGAGAATGACCCATGTACTGCTGTGAAGAATGTATATTCTGTTGTTGTTGGGCGAAATATTTTGTATATGTTTATCAATTCCATTTGTTCACAGGTGTGATTCAGTTCTTTTATTTCTTTGCTGACTTTCTGTCTTGTTGATCTGTCCAGTGGTGTCAATGGTTTGTTAAGATCTCCTGTTAGAATTGTGTCACTGTTAACTTGGTTTTTCATTTCTGTTAGTACTTGTTTTATATCACTGGGTGCTCTGGAATTTGGTGCATATATATCTAAGATAGTTATCTCTTCCTCTTGGAGTTTTCCCCTAACCAGTATGTAGTGACCTTCTTTATCCCTTCTGATCATTATTGGCATGAAGTTCACATTGTCTGCAAACAGAATAGCCACCCTCGCTTTTTTTGGGGGGGTGGGGGGTTCGGTTGCATGAAGTATTGTTTTCCATCCTTTGACTTTCAGTCTGTGGGTATCCTTTTGGGTTAGATGGGTTTCTTGTAGACAACATATTCTTGGATTTTGTTTCTTGATCCATTCTGACAGTCTATTTTTTTTAATTAGTGCATTGAGACCATTTACATTAATGGTTATAATTGTTATATATTGGTTTATTGCTGACATGTTATATTTCTGCTGTTGCATCTTTATCTTTCTGTTCTATTTAATTGTCTGCTTTGTTAAGCGGTTTTCTCCTAAGTGTATAAACTGCCTTTCAATATTCTTTGCAGGATTTGTTTGGTGATCATGAATTTCTTCAGCTGTTCTTTGTCGTGGAAGTATATTATTTCTCCATCAATTTGAAGGACATTTTTTTGGGGTACATCAGTCTAGGTTGGAAATCATTTTCCTTTAGAGTCTGAAATACTTCACTCCATGCTCTTCTTGCCTTTATTGTTTGTGTTTAGAAGTCTGCTGTGATTCTGATAGGTTTTCCTTTATAAGTTATCTGTCTTTTCTCTCTGACAGCTTTTAATATTCTATTCTTTTGTTCAATTTCTGGAATGGTGATTATTATATGTCTGGGTGAAGTTTTATTTTGGCTATGGCTATTTGGAGTTCTATATGCTTCACTGATCTTGATATCAGTTTCCAATTTCATGTTCGGGAAGTTTTCAGCAATTACTTCTCTAAATATCCTCTTGACATCCTCTATATTGTCTCCTTCTTTTTCATTTATCTCTATCAACCTTATGTTGTTTTTCTTTGTGTCATCTTGCAGGTATTGAATTGTTATTTCTTGATTCTTGTTATTTTTAAAAGAACTTTCCTTTCCTGTTCACTGGCTGCAATCTTGTCTTCAAGGTCTGAAATTCTATCTTTGCATTCATTGAGGTGGTTTTTACAACTTTCTATGGAGTGTTTGATTTCCTGTATATATCTTTGCATCTGTTTTATATATTGTTTTTTTCTTATATTGTTCACCCAGAGATTCTGTCTTTTTGTTTAGTTCCTCCAATTTTTTAACTGTGTCTTCTTTAGATATGTTCAGCATCTCCTACATTTCTTTTATTATTTCTTCTTTTACCTGAAAGATTATTTCTAATTTGAATTCCTTTAAAGCTTCCCGGAGTTGCTTCTTTATTTTGGTTACTATTGTTTCAGGTATTTCAGGTATATGGCATGTATTTTCTTCTATGTACATGGCTCCTAGGCTTTCTTGGGATTGGTTGGATGTTTGAGATTGCATTTTGGTCTTTTGTTTTGTCATTTTCCTACATTACCATGTTTCAAGTGTTGTTCTAGAGTTTCCCCTGGTTGTGTTGTAAATAAACTCTTATGTCCTGGGCTCTTGGGACTCCTCTACTAGTAGCTCCCTCCTTGGGCAGCAGAGCCCCTGGATTAAAAGAGGCTTACCAGGCTCCTCTCGGGTAGACCTAAAGCCTCCTCAATCTGCACAGTTTCCCCTTCTGGTAGCAAAGCTCTCCTGAGGGATAGAAGGCCACCTGTTGTGGTCTAGGCAATCCCAAATCCTTCTAAGCCTAGTCTAGTGTGGCTGCAAGCCCTGTGAGCCCCCAACCCCCTAGAGCAAGGATCTCCTGGGGATTGGATGTTGTGTAGCAATCCAGCTCCTTGGATGGCAAAACTCTCCAGGCTGATAGAAAGTGCCCTTATGTCCTAAGTAGACCTCAAACCTCCTCAGCAGGACTGCTCCTTCCTCCAGGCAGTGGCAGTAGTGCTGGTGCTATCTAGATCAAAAGAAGGTCACAGGCAAGGTCAGAGCAGGTTCCAGCGGCTTGGCCCAGCTCCCTCCTTCAGGCCAGCAGCTGTGGTGTGCTTCTTGGCCAAGGAGGCAGCGGGCGGGGCTGGACCAAAGTCCCTCTGCTTGGCTGGGCCCTCTCCTTCCCAAGTTACTGTTCCTACTGAAAAGAATAAGAAGAACATTTTGAATGCTAAATTCTAGGCATGGTGCTCAGCTCTTTATGTACAGAATACATTTCAGTTCTGATGACTATCCCAGTGTTGAAAGCATTAGTCCTTTTATACAGAATCAGAAGAAGAGACGAAGAACAATTGACAAACTATTCAAGATTACATGGAAACTAGGAATCAAAGTCAAATATAAATGATTTTAAATCCCATACCTGTGGTAAATGTTACATTACTGTATTTTGACCTATAACATAATAATTTTGCTAGTGAAAATAAGAATTTGAGCTGTATTGCCATATTTTACACTGTTCTAAGGATCTTTCATGAAAATCACTGTGTTTCCTATTAACATTATCTCTCTCTCATAGATTAGTAAAATAAAAACAGAGAAATAAAGCCCATCTTCCAAATAGATACAATTAGTTGGTGATTGAGTTCGGATTGAAAAGACTTCACACCTGTAACTCTTGAACACAACTCAGAATTTTCTGATATGAATGATCAAATGTTACTTTAGAATTCACATTGAAAAACAACTCTTGGAGTGTTCAACTCCTAGTTTCTAACACCGCATATGAAAAGCTCACAGGTCATTCTCTTCCATTCTTAAAAACAAAACAAACAAACAAACAAAATCCATAAATACAAAGCAATGACTTTTATTAAATCCATGACAATGGAAGTAATTAAACAATTTATCACCCTGAAATCCATGAAGACAAACATGTTTAGAGAATATAAACTTCAATCCTGATGATGGAGCCTAAAATTAGAACGATTGTTGTGTGGTCATTATGGCCAATTGCTGGAGGGCATGCATGGGCTATCATGGTACTAAAAAATTGTACAACAATCCGAGGAAGAATGCACATTAGCAGATTTTCCTTCTAGAAGTCTCACAAAGCTCTCATGGTATAAGTTAGAGAAAAATCTGAGAGTAGGATGGAAAATGCAACCATTTCAAATTTTCAAAGAAGAAATATAGAAATTTAAAGAGTATCCAAAATATTCCCTTAAACAAAAACCAAAACAGGAAGAGAAGACTATCAAATTCTTATATAGCTTAGGGCAACAGAGATTACTTAAATTCAGTTTCCTAAACCCTACATTTTCCAAGCGATGGGTTAAAAAAATCCAAAGAATACTTGTGAAGATTATGTCCCATGAGTGCAGTCCCATTAAAAATCAGAGATCTGACAGTAAGTTTACTCAAAGTTTCACTTGCCCACACTTCACTGCCACAGATCTCTTATACAATCATGGTGGATTACAGTATAGGGAGTTGCAACCTGAGGTTATTTTAAAAAAAAAATGATTATAGAGAAACACAGAGACACCAGGAAGAAAAACTAGTAAGGGAAACTGAAGCCTCTGGCATTGATAGCTACAGAGAGCAGAGAACACAGCCCAGCTATCATCCAAATAAACAAAAAACTTTGCAGTGAAGGTCCAGTATATCTGTTGCTGGTCTTACCCAGTATACTGGATCTGGTTTACAACAAAAAAACTACAAGATACTCTAAAAGGCATGAAAAGTAAACGAAAGAAACAATGCACACAACAGAACCAGACATTACCTTGGGGATTTAGGAATTATCAAACTAGAAATTTAAATTAACTATAATTAGTATACTTTGAGATCTAGTAGAAAAGTGTACAGCATGCAAAATCAGGTAGGTTATGAAGGCAGAGAGATCAGGGCTCTAACAGAATCATAGGAAATTCTGGAAAGCACAGCCACTGAACTAGAAATAGAATATTTTTGATGTGATCTTCAGTAAGCTGAAAATAGATAAATCAATAGATATTTACCAAACTGAATTACAAAAAGAAAAAAAAGAAATAAAAATTAGACACAATATCCAATAACTGTGGGAAAATTACAAAATGTATGAATGTATGCAATAGGAGCTGAAAATTGTTATCAACGTATATAATATTATAATATTTGTACTAGGTTTGGCACAGTATAGTGTTATGTGAAAGTGTGCTTTGGACATGGACACAGATGACATGATTAGTTGAAGAGAAAATCCCAATTAATTTCTTCCCCCTCAAACCACACGATAATAGATAGATGATTGTAGAAACATTGAATAATAGATGGCTACAGGGAATAAGTCAGTTATTATTAAAATAATGAGATGCATGTGTTTGTAGGGAAGATTCTTCTCCTATCATAGGAAACCTATAAAAGTCGGAAGAAAAAAAATCAAAAGACATTTTAATAAAGTGAAAGATACTCCTTGATAACAAATATCTCCTAAATACAGAATACAAAATTATAAAATTTATTGATAATAACACAGGAAAATATCACATTGTCTTTTCATTTGGTAATAAATTTTCAGGATCAAAATAAAAATACCATGTAGAAAAGAGCAAAATTTGATGTTTGTTAATTATTTACTTGCATAAAGTGAATAATAAAATGATTATTTCTAAAATTTATATAAGTAATGGGATATATAATTTTTTTATGATTTGGATTTATATTATGTAATTTTCTACTGCTTACACCAACATATAATTGAGAATCAGTCACATTGAACTCTAATGATACAGAAATTTTTCTTATATTTTAAATGCTCTCTTTGATTTATACTGAATAAAATCTGGAGAATTAAATTTTTAGATAGCTGAATCCTGTAAGTTCTCACTACAGTTTGCAAGACAGCCATCAGACATGGTTTCATATCTGAAGCTCAGTATTTATACATATAAGATGTGATAGAAAAATTCAGCTAGGGAATTTCAACACAGCACATATTTTTAATCATTGGGAGATTAAGAATTCAGTAACTTTCTTTGGTCAACTTACTTTTTCCCACTTACTGATTGAGAAACTTCCACTGTCCTTTACAAACAATTTTCAGTATTGACGGAAACTGTAAGAAGTGAACATGTATTATTTATGGGATAATTAATAACCAACATGTGCTCCATCTACTGATATGATAGCAATTCACAGTGTCCCAAAATGATGAAAATTTATTACCAACAGCAGAAAAACTGGTGTTAAAATTGAGTACGTCTAATGAAAATTTACATTGATTAAATTGTAAAAATGAAAATGATATTAGCAAGGAACTAAACCCTTGTCTTTAAACTATGCATCAAGATTGATAAATTAGAATAACACAAATAAGGAAGAGGCCACAGAAAAGAATGACATTATTGATATTTTCTTCCTACTGTAAATTATGCTGTGAAAATCTTCAACTAAAATCACAATGCACTTGGATACACATACATTCTCTTAAAATCTCAAATGTGGCATATCTTTTGTTTGAGAAAACATACATATAGTCAATATTTGGTAGATTAGATATTACATAAAATTTTTAGAACAAGATGGCTTAAAGAACTAGATACTTTCATAACGATTTATTTTGTCATACATTTAGTAATAGTATTTTTAAAATTAATTTCATCTTCCTCAGTCACTCTGTTTTCTGTGATATGTTCAGCTTCTAGTTTTAGTAATCTATTCTGAAAATTCCATTATCAGTGAAATTGCTCAGTAAGGTGCTATGGTTGATTTGCTCATAACATCACTACTATCAGAAAACATGACTCTAATTGCATTCTGTACTGAGAATTCAGTATTTATGTAAGAAAGGTTGTAATATGTCTTCTGTGATGCAGAACCTTGCAATATTTACTAAACTATCTTGAAACACAGAAAGGGTTTAATTCAAAACTACCTTAAAATAAGTAAATGCCTTCTTCAGATGCACATGTTTATGTAGAGATTTTTTTGTAATTATTGGAATTGAAAGCTACAATATGCATCACAAATTCTCTGCGTCATGGATATCTAAATGTTTAGCATTCCTACTACCCAGAGTGACAAGGTCTTTCTTAGGCTCCATTCATGATAAATATTTCCAGAAAAAAGTAACTGGATAACAGTCCTTTAGGAAATTAAGTAGCCAGTCCAGGAAGCTTACATAAACTGGTGTGGTTGAAGCTTCAAAGAAAACTTGTGAGGACCCAGAACACAGAACTTGAAGTAATTAATAGTTGCTAAAAAGTGATAAAGATTAATTAAATGTGCAACTATAGAAAAGAAGAAAGAGCAAAATTCTAGGGGTTAACTCTGCCTAATTCATTCACTTGTGAGGCTCATGATGTAATTCAACAAAGGCTGAAGGATGAAATTAACCTGAGATTTCCAACAGAAAATTTTCAGATGAAAATTTTCAGATTTCATTGTGCAACATTAAACACAATGAAATTAAAATATCCATAAATTAGCAAACCAGTGTCCTAAAACATTGTAAGAAGTATAATGTGTAAAAATAATGTAACATGTAACATAATGTAATATGAAGAAGCAAAAATATTTCCTCCCATAGAAAATATGACAGTACTGAAATAATCTACTTTTTAGAATTAGAAGAGAACTGAATCATATAAATATTTAAAAATATAAAAGGTTTTATTTTTGCAGTGCATAAAAAGACAGGAAATATCAGCAAAGAATACAGACTATGAAACAGTAGCAAATAAATATTATTTAAAATAAAACAACTTAAAATTTAAAAAAAGAAATTCTTAGCAAATAACTTTGGGTGTAACATTGTTCCTCCATGATAAAGTACACATTTAGCTTTTACAAGGCACAAGTTAAAACGTTAGCTCCATAAATAAAGAAATCATAAAATCAAACCACGTGAATCAGAGTCTAATCAGTGAGCTCGAAAATAGATCAAGAAATGAGGAGAATTAAAATACTGATGAAAAGCCTCAAGAACGTGTAAACCTTTGTCAAAATGTCTAACATGAAAGATTTTGGCGTATCAGAAAAATACAAGAAGGAGAATAGTGAAGAAAATATATTCCAAGAAATACTGGCAAACATGCTTCCAAACTAGTAACATATTTAATTTGAAAGTCATGATATTTTGTAAAAATTGACCAGGGTAAGATAAAGAAAAGCATGACACTCTAATTAAAGCTAAATACATTAAAGATACTAAATACATTAAAGATTTGAAAGAAGGTCAAACAAAACGGCCTGGTAACTACGAGAAACAATTTGAATTAACATTAATTTCTCCTCAGAAAAAAGGCTGCAAATGGTACAGCAGTGAAATCACACTTTTAAAGTAATGGTTAAAAAGAAACTATAAAATTTGATAACCACTAAAATTATCTTTCAAGCATTAGGGTAAAAATATCTGGGTTATTTATTACAGTAGACTAACATTATGAAAAATGTTAAGGAAATTCGTTAGGCTAAAATGAAATCATAGGAAATAGAAACTTTGATTTTGAGGAAGGTATGAAACATTGGCTATAGTAAATGTGTAGGTAAATATACAATATTTTTCTTTTTCATTTCTTTAAAATATGTAGAATGGTTTGAAATAAGCATTAATAGTTATCTATGGAATTTATAATTTTATGTACATGTGATGTATATATATATATATATACAATATTATATACATATATAAAATAAAATATGACTAGAAGTTTTGCACCTTTTATGCTAAAGGATGAAATAACATTAAATAGAAAAATCATGACTATGTTCTGTAACCACAAAAGAAACCACTAAAAATTGCTGTGAATGTTCAAGAAGCTAAAAGTCAATAAACAACACAACAATGGGAACCTAAAAATACTCAAATATTCCAAAAGAATGCTGAAAACAAAAAGCTAAAATGTGGAATAAACAAGTGAAAACAAATAGCAAAAAAGAAAGACCTAAATTACAAATATGTCAATAATTACATTAAATATTAATGGACTAAGCATTTTAATTAATAATGATTATCAGCATTGATACAGCAACACACACAAAAAAGCCTCAACTGTTATCAGCATGAGGTTCTCAAGTATGAAACCAGATAAGTTAAAAGTAAATCAATGGTAAATGTTTGTCATGTTTATGAGCCTACGAAGGCTACAGCGGCTGTGGGTACCAAGTCCTTAAAAGAATAGTATTTAACTATTTCCTTTGCTGAAGGGTTGTATGGTTGAGCATGTGCCTGCCTATATATATGTGCACACCTGTGTTGCTTGGCATAGGACTCAAGGCCTCACACTTGGTAGACAGGTGCACTAACACTAAGGACACTTACAAGCTAGGGGATGCTTTCTAATTTATCAGGAATAAATATGCTCATATCTATGAAGCAGGAACCTATAGCTATTTCACAAATACAATTAGAGATGTTAATATGATGCTTTAGTTTATCAGCACAACACTTGGAGAAAAAGAATCAATAGAAAAATTATTACAATAGCACTAAAATTACCTTAATTGATATTTACAGAATAAATGCATTCTATTTAGTTGGGTATGGTGGTTCAATCCTATAATCCTACACTCTTCTAGGCTGAGGCAGTAGATTTTTTAATTAAAGCCCCACATTGCAATTTGAGTGACTTATCAGGATCCTCTCTGAAAATAGAAAGGAAGAGAAGGAAAGAAGAAAAAAAGGTCTGGGAGAGAGAGCAAGAGAGAGAGAGAGAGAGAGAGAGAGAGAGAGGCAGGAAGGCAGTCATAGCTCAATTTGAAGGTCCTGTATTTAATCCCCAAGATAACACATCCAAACATACACATTATTTTCATAAGCAAATGGAGTATTTTTCAAGATAAACCATGCACAGAAATACAAACGAGTTTACAAAACACCAGACAAAAAGGGCAAACCTACAGAATGATATATTAAATCCCATAAAGACGTGGTATTAAACACTGAAATTGGAGCCTAGAAGATACAAAATCTTGGTCTTAATGTATAAATTTTTCTGCTAGATGAAGATAAATCATGTAACATGTACTGTAGTACTTGATCCCTGAGTCTCTACTCAGCATAGCCAAATCAGTGCCAGTCAGATATTGATAATCAGTATCTAGGTCTGTTATTTTATTTGGTAAGGAAACACAATGTGTGATATTCACATAATCTAATTTAGTCACCCTTGTATAATGGACACATTTACATTGAAAAATGTTACTGGTACTTTAGAGTGTAGCTAAACACAACTCATACATGTGTGAAATTCTAGCATTAAAACTATTTTGTTGAAGGCATAGAATATTTTTATCTTGTGACATAATGCATGGCCTTTAGGAGAATACTGCTTTGTCTTTTCTAGGGGAAGGGACACAATGACTTCGGGCTTTTAAAATTAATTTATTTCTTGGGATCAATATATTAATCCCTACTATTTTAGGAACTAATGGAAATAACATGACTAGCTCATTGACTAATTGAATTAAGAAGTTTGGAGGATGTAAACAAAAATATTACTGGTTAAATTTTTTTTATAATTGTGGTCAGGAAACCAAGATACTAAATTGCAAGTGGCAGAAAACACTATGGAACCTAAATTCCATAAGCAAAACTGAAACAAAGGAGTAAAATAGATACAAATCTCATGACTTGCCATATATTTGTTATGGTCAGATCAAAGGTATAATTTTGTCAGCTTGACTGATTTCACTGTAATTTCACCCTTATCTCATTATTTTTTTTCCGGATATAAATCTGGAGACTACTGCAAGAAAAGAGTACAACTTTGAAAAAGGGCCAGGAGAAATGAGTCAGAAATTACCTTTAAAATTAATTCTTCCAACCTAAAATTAAAATTTTATTTCTTTAATGTTTACTTACTCAATTAAGATATAGAGGTAATTTTGTAAAATTTCTTACTGGATGTTATTTTGGTATTAATAATTTATTTATGCATCTTAAGACATTAAAATAAAAATGCAACAGGCTAATGGGGTAAGAATGAAGAATAGATAACTCAATTTAATATTAGGCTTACTGTATATGTTTTCAATGT
The DNA here is from genome assembly GCF_034190915.1 of Cavia porcellus. Classification (NCBI taxonomy): domain Eukaryota; kingdom Metazoa; phylum Chordata; class Mammalia; order Rodentia; family Caviidae; genus Cavia; species Cavia porcellus. Next base: position 26,554,411 of record NW_026947496.1, on the reverse strand, counting down.
TACATGTGTGTTAATCAATCATCTCACATTTGTGCTATATACATATACATACCAATTTGCGTTGCAATGGCAGATAATATTAGGCTAATTAAATTTACAGAAGAGAAAACTAATACAAAGAGATTTAAAAGTGACTTGGCAAAGAAACTTGGTGTAGTAGGTAGGAGAGTCAGGGTTTTCTAATGGGCACCTTAGTTCAGAGTTTGTATTCCTTACCACTGTATTATAATAAAAGAGTGTCCTTCACCAATTAATTATTATATTTCTATGAAACCTTATAAGGTTCAATTATTGACCTTAATAAATCAGACCTAAAATTATTCCTTTCTCTATTCTCAGGCTGTGAGTCCCAGGATGTGCCCCCTATTCGTATTACTTTTACCTCCAGAAATAAATAATTTATTTGGTCAGATGATTAAGAATTTGAGTGCATACAGTTCTACGATTCTTCAAACAATTATCAATATGCAATAATCCATATTTTCTTTTGATTGTTTATTATTTATTAAACCTTTTTAGTTCTGATTTTATATTCACAGAAGAACAAGCAATAATATTATTTGAAGAGTTTGTACCTGTAATGAACTCACACAATTTTGAGGAAAAGGAAGCTGAGGAGATCAACAAAAACGTAATGGACAGAATATTAGTTAATTTCCTCAATTAATTATGTAGTGATGAACATAAAATGCAAGTCCAATGATAATATAAATATCCAAAAAGCATTTGAGTGACATTATTTTATGTGTGACCACTGCACATTTTTGTGATTATTTCTTCCTGATTTTTGTTGTGAACAGAGCAGTAAAAGAAGACCAATTATGTCATCAGCACATGTATTTAAATGTCAAAGTCTATGACAGTTATTTTCACAACTAAAAATCTAAAACAATTTCACATTATGCTCAATTTTGTCATTGTTTTAGTGTGAAAGAGTGGATCATTTGGACATATATATTTTGTTAAATCATACTGCCTTTGATATTTCTGATTGTATATTTTATCTTACAGTATTTTAAATTGTAGGATACAATTCTATGCTTACTGAATCAGAGTAATCTGTGTAATTCTACAACCTGCAGCTTGTTTTTCCTTTATTTCATTTTTCTTTTAATAACTCTTCCTGAATCTTATTAACCACAGTGAACTTCCTTGGTTTTTAAACATAAACCCCCTAGTTGCTGATACACTTGTTAAGGCACTTCTGCTAACACATTACATTCAAAAGCATTTTGAAAATGAAGCAATAGTAAATAATTGGAAACTATTTTTAAAGCAGATCATAGCCTCATAAGATTAAAAAAAAATCATGATTAATGAAATTTTTTTCAGACATGCTAATAGCTGAGTTCGTGTATTTCAGTTAATGCAGTTGAAACATCCAACATTCCATAACATTGCTCCCCAGGCCAGCCCTGATACTCTCTCTGTTGTGTCACAGAGCAGGATTCACTTGCTACCTTTTCTGCTATGTTATCAGCATGCAGCCATTTCCCCTCCCATTTCCTCTCTGGGCAGTTTTCTGGCCCAGCTCAATTAAAGGACAAATCCATCGCAGTCTGCAGCCTAGGAATTATAATGAAGTCAGCTGTCAAACTCCTATCTCACAGCTGCCCCTCTGCGGGTAATCTGATGGCCACTTGTCAGCTGTTTCACCCAGTCAAACACAGACAAAGGGCCTCTGATGGCCTGCTTTACTCTAATCAATCTACACAGAGGCAGATGTTGAAATCCCAACAGGAAAAGGGATAATTTGATTTAGCATTCAGAACTGCCTTCTGCTATTGATATATCAGATCTCTCTGAACTTGATATTCTTTTGCAACCATGAGGAAAATGACTTTGTTTATGTATTTTCCTCATTCTGCCATTGAAATTAATGCTTCAAAATGCTATTTGCTAGTGTAACACGTAGCTCAGTAGAATATACCAGACTATAATAAATTAGTAGCTCTTCCAAGATACAAGAAATCTAGGTGATTCTGAATTTTTAGATTTCTGTAAATTCTAAATAATTTAAAATGAGCAATAAGAATCAAAACATTCATTCATCTTATTTTTCTTCTATCAAACAGGATGCATGTTAGAAAAGAAAGGAAAGTTAGAAAGAAAGATTATTTTCCTGAAATAAGTGGGAAAATTTGATTGGGGAAAAAAAAAGTTATAGTGTTTATATTCTAAGTTTTTTTGTTTTCCAACCAAAAGACTGTAGTTTTCTTAACGCAGCATTTCTCTTATTTAAGAAAACGTCTCAAGCCAATATACATACTATTGCTTCTACTGAAAATTTTGAAAAGTACATAATTTTTATTATACAATACTGTTACTTGCAATCATCAGCAGTTATCTGCTCTAACTTGTGGATGAAAACAAACATGGTTATAAATACTTAGAGTCTTACTAACTGAATATCTACCATTTGCATTTTTAATGTCTTTCTCAAGATGGTAGATGCTTCTGGGTGATGTTCAATAATTAAGTACATGAAAGTTATTATGTATTAAAGACGTAATCATAAAACTGATTTGGAGAGTTGGCCACATGTCTAAATATTTATGCTAAAAAGAAATGTAAATAATTATGATTTTGGATTTTTAATAGTGAGAATTAGCATCTTCCTTAAACCATGCTCTGCTAAATATTATAGAATCAATTTCACCTCATTTTAAGATTAATTTTCACTCAAGTTGTCAAAATGTAAATTTTATTCTCTTTTGTAGACCTTTAAAATAACATTAAAATTCTGAAATACACAGGTGATATGTATTATTTTGCATATCAAAATGCTGAAAAATTTTTCTTAGATAGGAGTTCTAGCTTTACAACGTTTTCTGATATAGAAAATGCTAATACATTTCTAACATAAGACTAATATTTAAGTTGAAAGTCTATCCTAAGTATTTAAGTTCTTGATCCTGAATGAAATATTTAGAGATGGTATAAAATAGTAAGAAGATAAGACCAAATCTCTGGTACTCAAACATTCAAGGATATTCAATACAGAAACTGACTTTCAAGCCAATACTACAAGGAATAAACTACTATTGATACTAATGTGGTTTCTAAGGATTCAAATTTGAATGCTGCAATGATCTTTTCATATGAAAACGGTTTCCATGAATGCTTGGCTGTTGGATAATCAGGACAAATATGTGTGTGTGTGTGCATGTGCACAAATGGTTTAAAAACCGTAAGTTTAATGTAAAAAGAGAAGACATGGGATTAAGTATTCCTCTATTCTTGGCAAAATCAATATCTGCCTATCTTTTGTCTGGCCCCTGAGCACAGCACTGAAGTTCATTTATTCTAAGAGAAGAGCAATCAGCTGAAGGGATAAGAATAAAAGTGTGTACTTGCCTTTGGTAGACGTACATAGACAGAGAAGGCAGAATGCAAGAAAGGAAACCAGCCTGGGATGGCTGTATAGTTTCTAACCTTAAAAAAAAAAAAAAAAAAAAAAAAAAAAAAAAAAAAATTCTTACACACTGAGACAGCTGCTTAGGGAAAGAAGAAAAAAAGAACTTTTTAAAATAGCTTCTTAGAAAAATTCTACATTTTTAAAAAATCCAGATAAGTGATTTAAAAAAAGAATGGGGGTGGACACACCTGTGAATCAACACTGGTTTTATAACAATACTAAAATGCTGTTTCCTTATATCCTTCTACTTTCTCATGAGTAGTTTTCCAGACAGCTAATGAAATGTACACTCTGTATGGTTTTTAAAACTTATCGCTTTTAATTTATAATATAATAAATATCAACTGATGTAGCAAAACCTCTTTGGGGCCCTCAAAAATCAATAATTCTGAAGAATGCAGCAATGTATTAAATAGTGACCAACCCCCAAAAGCCCTAACTACAAATCAGATTACAGAGACATAGTGCTCTCTCTCTCTCTCTCTCTCTCTCTCTCTCTCTCTCACTCACTCTGTCTCTGTCTCTCTCTCTCTCTCTCTCTCTCTCCCCTCTCCCTCTCCCTCTTCCTCTCCCTCTCTTTCTCCCTCTGTCTCTCTCTCTCCCTCTTTCCTCCCGACCCCTCTGTCTTTGTCTGTCTCTCTCTCTGTCTCTCATTTCCTCCCTCCTTCCTCCCTCCCTCTCTGTCTCTCTCTCTCTGTCTCTCTGTCTCTGTCTCTCTGTCTCTCTGTCTCTCTCTCTCCTTCCCTCTCACCCTGTGTTAGGGTTAGAAGATGGCCATCCTCAAACCAGAAGAGAAGCCCTCTGCAGCATATCAGTCTCAACTCCCCCATCTCAGACTTCCTCCCTCTAGAACTATGAGAAAATAAATAGTCTTTGCTCAAGCCTGTTTTAAGTTATTTTTAAGCACAATGCTGAGACACTAGGGTAAAGGGGTCTCTGAAATAAAAAAAAAAAACAGTCTGAGTGCCACTTATCTATATCAATAATGTTATAATACTATGTCCCTTCTAGACTCAGAGAAGAAAAAAATCATGATTCACTTTGGCTGCATTTATGTCTCTGAACAAAATGGGTAACACTGCATTCTGATAATTGTTTTCAAATGCCATAATATTTTCCATAACAATGTACTATTAGAGAAATCTTTAGCAACTCACTTATTCTAAACATTATATTTCTGCATTCAAAGCCCTATGCTTAGGCCTCAATTTTCTCATTCAACAGTATTTCCTATTATTCTCCTTAAACCTCTTATTTGGGAAGCAAATCTCAAATGTTTTGGTTATGCATTCCCCTAGTAGTCTCTTCTTGTGTTCACACAATATTTTCACTTGATATTCTAGATCAATGATGGTGAGCCTTTTAGAGATTTCAGTGTTAATGAACAGCCTGCTGTGGCACATATATTGTAGGTTTGCCACACTATTCTAGATCATTTCTTTCTATTAAAGAACTTTCTCCACTATCATTACATATTAAAGATCACCACAGCTGTCTTCTAAGGAAAACAAGAATAATGCAGTATTGTGTATGCTTGGGTTACTGCTGAAGAATTAAAAATTTACATGTATGTTTAAAGAGGCTCATATAATTATTATTTGTGACCTCTCTCCCCCAAAAAAGAACCTGAGAAAAATAAATCTGCTCTCAACAGCGTGTTAAATATAGATTTTAAGATATCAATGTATACCTTATAGTATACACTGTGTTCTATCAAAACATATGCCATTTAATTGGGACATATTTCCCACATGTGTCCTGGACTTTAGACTCGGAAATTCAGGTCTACTAACTGGAAGCCTCAGATATTTTAGAATAGAGAGATGGCTTATTTTTCTCTACCCTGTAAAAATACTTTAATCTTAGAATACACTATTATAAAATGTAACTTCTTTTAGAAGCCACTGTGCGTGGGATAGATTTTATGTACTAGATCACTGATCTTGGACAAGTTATTTAGCTTTTAACTTTTATTTCACTTTTCATTGATTCAATATGCTTGTATGAAAAATGGGGTAATAAAATCTCAACTTTATTGTTGCGTTAAGTGTATTGAGTGAATTAATGTGCATAAGCCTCTGCTATCCATTTTCTTTCAGTGGAGAGAATAGAGCTATATTAAATAAGATTCCCAGGGGTTCAGTTCAGCCGTGTAAGTGCCACCGGCAAGCATGAGGTTGTGTGCCTGATCCCCACTACCAATAAATAAACAAACAAATAAAATTCCAAAACTTAAAATAAAATTAGATAATTTAAACCTAGATTTTTTCAAAGTACGAAAACCTCCAAATTACTTGATCTCTCCCTATGAATAAGATAATTAATCTAAATGGCCGCTTTCATAATTTTGTTGTACCAAAGTTTCATAACTTTAGTACCTTCATATTTTTGCCAGTTTATCAATGGATTTACCTGAAGGGTCAGAGAATAAGATGTAGCTGTGATTTATCATAGATATTGGTGAACAAATTTATATATTTTTAAAAATATTGAATTAGAAAAAGTAGAATTGTAATTTTTAAAGTAAGAGAATGTCAATTACATTATAACTATAATGTTAAGCCAATTAACTGCTCTTTAATTTTGAGGTGTTAATGCTTTTCTTATGAGGCTAACAACACCAGATAATATATGAGAGACTGTGCCTGAGTTCAGGGGCACTAAAATAAATGTTCCAGTTTGGGAGTTTTATGTTTACCAATGATTAGAAACATCATATATGGACAAATTAATCTAGATGATTATAGAGTTCAAGAGCATAATTAGTCTGACTGACTCAAGGCTTCCAATGCATTTTTTAAGATCTTTTCTGTATTGCTTAATTTTAATTTCTTTTTACCTGTCTTTTATTTTTCACAAACACAATCACTCAGTTTGATGGGAAATGTAAGTTCAGAGAGCTTCAGGTGATGTCTTCCTGGGTGGACCCCATTTCACTTGCTACTTGGTAGAGTGATACAGCTTTACCACTGGTAGGACATTGTACCTCACACAGTTTAAAGGAGTGGTTTACTTTGGTTCATGGTTTCAGAGGGTTCAGTCCATGGTTGATGGATCCACACAGAAGCAATAGAGTGGCAGAAGAGTAGAGTGGAGCAAAGCTGATAACTTTATGCAGCTCAAAAGCAGAGCACAGGGGAAGTTCTAGAGAGGAAGGAGTCAGGGACCCAAAGTCTGCCTCCATGAGGTACCCAGACACACCAACAGTGTGCTCTCCTCCATACAGTAGGTGGCCCTCAGGCCCAGTCATGCTGACAATTGAGTTTAATTACCACACTTTTCAAACTCTTAGCAAGAGGTGTAATTCAACTTGTCCACCCAATACCCACCACCACCACCCCGTACATCTCAATCAGAGGCAGAGAATGTAAGGAAGTGATGTGATGTGACCTTCCAAGACTAGTCCAACACCCCCAAATGAACTCAGACTTCATCATCCATGTCCAGTTATCAGATAAACAAATAAATAATGAAGCATCCACATAGACTGTAATTAGCCAGAAACAGAAATTCTGATGTGCTAAAAGTATGTCCCAGACATGTGGGAGGGAGAGGTAGTCAATCTTCTCTGCTATGCTAGAGTTGATGAATTCTAGAATACACAATTATATAAAAACAGTTGGTTATTTGGGATGGTATGTTATGTACTGAGTCAGAGATCTTGGGTAATTTAATTAAATTTTAACTGCTTCAGTTTTATTATATGAAAAATGGGGCAATAACAGTTACTTTGATGCCATTGTGTTGTTAAGAAAATAGAATGACTTGTGGCTTAGATCACTGTCTCTGTTATTTTTCTCAATTTATTAATAAGGATCTGACACTTGACGAGGTCAGCTTATCAAGGTTGAAAATTTTATCAACTTATCAAGGTCAAAAGTCCTACATGCTAGAAGTGGGCATTAAATACAGTTATATTTTGAAATTTATGATTTCTTCAAAAAGGAAACACAAAGTAGAGGGGGAAATTTAAAGGAGAACTATTATTTAAGAAGCTGTCAGGAAGTTTTAATATAGAGTCTACAAAATATGAAGCCACCAGTTTGTGACACTTCCATCTTTCCTCACACGAACTCAGCTAGTCAAAGCAAATATTCTTTACATCTCAGATAACAAAACTCAAATTGAAAATGTTAAGGGCTTGTTGAAGGTTAAAAGTTAATGGCTATGTCTTAGTTATATCCATCTCTTCGAACTGTGAATTCCAGGGAATAAATATGAAGAGATCAAGATGCAGAACAGACATTGGTCTTGATCTTGTTTAGAAAGTATTAGACTCTCCTGTAAAATTTTTGGCTTGGTTATTAGATTTTCTTTTTTTTTAATTTAATTTAAGGAGAAAAAGAAAAAAACAGAAAAAGGGTACAAGTAATACAGAATTTCAAACAAATAAACAGTAGGAAATCACTACTTAATAGCTTACATATTGTCATGTTAGAAATAGTTGTTCAAGTTACAAAATTAAAGCATACAAAGTGGACATTCAAACAGTGAGACTGCAAACAATTCTATTCAATGATCCAACAAAAACTTAGTAATATGGTTATCTATCTGATACACTTAAATATATATGCAGTTATATCCTTTAGAACTCTTTCTTTTCCTCTCTTTTTTACAATGACAATTACACATTTTGGGCTTTATTACTCCTACAGTTCTTATTAGTTTTTTTTGAAGAGAATAAAACCAAATGTGACATAACAAAACAATCAGGCAAATCAAAAGGATGCACATGGCACCTGATGTAAAAACAGAATACAAAGTGATCAACAATGGTTACCATAATGCCTCTTGCTACCTTAAAAAGAATTGCCTATATCATCAGTTATAATAAAATTGAACAAAACAATAAAGAACAAAACCAATAAAACCAAAACATTGGAGACATTACAGGACTTCAAAAGAAAATAACAGTCAAACCAGAATGGACATCATAGTGAATCTTATTGCCTTCAAAGTAGTTGCCTATACCCTCAAACTTGATACTGTCAAGCAAAACAGAATAGAGTAAAATCAGTCAAAACAAGATGGTGAGAGTGATACAGGGTTTCAAATCAAGTTAATAGGAAATCAAAGCGGGTTACTATAATATATACTGCTATTTTTTATTTATTTTTCCCTTAATTAAAAAGATAAAAATAAAAAAAATAATAAAAAAGGAAATTGATATAAAAGAGGACATAACAACACAACAGCACAGGTCAGAACATAATTTAAGCAACATGGTGTTTCATCACAAGATATCCCGACATAACAGTAGTTTCTATAGTTACATTGTCTTAATATGTTTGATGCTACAACATACGAAGTTATACTCAAATATTTCAAGGAAAGAGACACTATGGTTATTAGATTTTCAAACCCAATTAACAAACATTTTCTAATCAGGTAATTATCATGCCAAGATCTTCTAGACCCAAGGTCAATGTATTTTTTTCCGTAATGGGTCAGTTACTAACTACTTTGTGTTTCATAAACCAGAAAGGAAAGTTTATATGTCAAATAGTCAATTCTTAATTTATAATGCTAACATCAATGCAGACAATATGCATGACTGTTTTCTAAGAAACCTTATTTAGGATAACAAATTTTAAGTAAGATTCAGTTTATAGAGTCTAGTTTGCAGGCTTCTGTTTCAGAAGCTGATAAATAACCTGTCATTACATAGTTATTAACAACAGCTTGTTGCAATATCTTTTAAAATCTGTGATTGGATATATTAAGTATAAGTGAGATGTGGTTATGTTAGGCTTACTGTTAGTTCAATGAATATTTATTGAGTACCTACCTTGTGCAAGGCATTTTTAAATGGTGAATTAAAAAGCATTTCAAATTAAGTAGGATGGTCTGTACTCCGGTGGAGTTCAGTTATGCAACATTCCATTAGAAGATGAGTGAACTAATGAAATAACATTTATACACTAACACTAGATACTTGCAAGAAGAGCAGGTAAGTTAGAAGGTAAATAAGCAGATTAATAAGAAGTACTCCTTAGTTTTTGGCGGGGTTATGTCCCAAATAACCCATTTGGAGTTAAAAATGTCACAAGTTGAAATTGTAATTAATACACCTAGCTTATCAATCCTCACCACTAAACAATACAGACTACTCTATAGTGTCCCTTGTTTACAATCACAGTTGTGGGGCTGAGTAGGGGCATCAAAAACAGAGGCTTTTGCCGCTTATCACTACCCTGGAATAAGATCAAAATTCAAAGTATAATTCCCATTTCATGTGAATCCTTTTTGTATTGTGGTAAATTCATAAAATTCTACATTGAGCTACGTTAAGAGAAGCACTACCTGTAAGTAGGTGTATGTGTAACTTTGCAGGTGGGGCTGAGGTGCTTTCTTTAGGGATTTCTCAGGCAGCTGCTTGTGCACTGAGACAAGATCGTCATGGAGAATGGGAAGAGTGTTGTAAGCCTCAAACTCCTCTACAGAAGCATGCTTGTAGTGCTTAAATAAGGGATGGATTTCTGAGCAACTGCTCAGGGAGACCTGGCAACAGGGGAAGTGTGCACCACCTGTAGGGAAGCCAGTCTTTGTGAGATGGTGTCTCATTCTAAAGACTTGGAATGCCAAAGAGAACTTTTATGGGAAATAGTATATTCTAAATTTTATTACATTAAAAGCTTACTGATTGCAATAGGAATAGTGAGTGGGGGGTGATTATTACTGGAGGTTGATGAGGGACTGCAGGAATTGTGGAATTCTAGGTGGGACATAGCTTGGAATGGTAACATTCCCTACCAGAACAGAGTAGGGAAACTTGTCTTTATTATGAAGGTAGATTTTACTCTTGCTAAAGATATTCAAGGGAAGGATATTGAAGTGAAGAAAAATTAAGTATTTGCAATTTCTGTTTACTAACATGAGTAGGAAAAGGCTTCAAGAAGTTGTAGATGCAAGAGTTTGTCTTAATAAGTAGTTAGCTTATGGTGTTATCAAGCTGCTGATGAAGTGAGTCTCAATCTAAGAGGAGGGAGCATCTGGAAATGTATGTGGTGCGATCAAAACATACTGTGAATATTTAAATTTATAAACAAATGTGGTAAAAGATAAAAAAAAAAACAAATTACCCTCAATCAAAGAAAACCTTTTGGAACACACTTGTCTCAAGATTCTTGTCATTTTCAGAGGCAACTCTAGAAGTCCTCTTTCCTGAGTTAATTGTACTGACATGGCTTTCTAGATGTCTGGAATCAATTCAAAACTCTGGCATTTCATGGTCATTTTTACTTTGAAGAAGAGTGAGAAAGTTATGGTGTCAGATATGATGAATAAAATTGATGAAGACACACAGCAATGTTCTTTTTCTAGAAATTTCTGTAAAGTGTTATTTAAGAAGGCATAATAAAAAGTTATGGTAGATTTTAAGCTAAAAAATTATCAAAATAAAAGACATGCTTCAATTTGCTCCTCTGAAATATTCAAAATGTTTTGCCTCACTTTGAACACATTTTGTCTTTCTTGGAAAAATGTCTTTTACAGTAATGTTGTATTTTAAAAACTGAACTTTCACTACAAGCTTCAATCACCTTTTGTGGATGTCAGAGTCTGAAGCCTCTTCGGTGGTTTTAAAGCCATTCCATCAGGTAGTGTCCCTAAATAGAGCATGTGGCATCAAGGATTTGGCTCAGCAATATAAGCTCCTGCCTGGCAAGTGCAAGTCATGAGTTTGATCCCTGGGAGAAAAAAAAATGGATCAATTAGATAAATGGAAGCCAGAAAGAGCCAGGGAAGCCACATAGCAATAGGCAAATATTCTGAAGGACGATATTCCCTAAGAAGGTAGAGAAAGAAATCATAGAGAGAGAAAAAGAAAGCCATGAGTGTCTCATAGAAGACAAAGAAAGAGGTGGATCAAAAAAGAGGCATCAGGCCTCTGGGGAAAGTGGCTGGGAGACCCTGTCCGAGGGGGATAAGGGAGCATGCATGGTCATCATTCACTTTGGGAGACCTCAGTCACCATGAAGAGAATATGGAGACGGTAGGAAAAAGAGGAACCAGAATGTCTGGAGACAGACTAGAGATGAGGAAGAAGATTTGTAAACAAGGCTTACATAGAAGAGAAATGCCAGAGTCCAGGTTGAGCAGTTGGTTGGGAAACGCATGAAGCATGCGGGTTTGATGGTGAGAATGGAAGATTAGTGATGTCGGTGAGCAGAGCCATGAGCAGAGCAGAATTATGTGCATGACTTCCATGAAGGATTCTCTCCACTGAGAACACTGTAGCAGCTTTATAAAACTCTGTTTTGAAGTTTAATTATATTTTAAAGATGAGATGAGTGAACAAAAGGAGAATCATGAAAATGGAAAGGTGGCTTTTGTACAATATTTATAAGTAAATGAAATTAAACTTCAAACTATAGCGTAATACAATGTCCTCCAAGAGAATAAGAACCACACATGCTTGGATAAGAAATGAAAATAGTTGGTTAACTGCATATCGCCTACAACATTATAAATAAATACCAAGTAGATGTTAAAGTACTAAGAAATCAGTATGTTTTGTGAAGAACTAGACAGTATCTTCCTCAAATATTTATTATTCTTACACATTTAATTGTTTTTCACATTGTTGCATATAGAAACATGAGTCACGTCTATACCTTTCCTTGAATTAGGACAAATATAAGGAAAATATTCATTCATTTAAATGCTTCATAAGAAGACTATATGAATATAAATTACAGTTATTGTGATGAAGATCAATATTTGTATTACCTTATCAGCTGCCTGAGCATTTTCTGAGGCGTCCTCAATAAGAGGGCATATTTTATAGGCACTGCTGCCCACAGCAGGCCAGCCAGTGAATCACAAACGTAGCACATTGAAGCCCACCTGACTTCCATCTCAGTGGTATCAAAGTTGTGGATGCCTCATTTCAACCAAAGCAGAGGAAACTTGTTATTTTTATTTATCAGACATGATATGTTGTTGTCATATTTCTTATGAAAGCTTTGTTTTTCAGATGAACAAAATAAGAAAAAATTGAAAGCCTGACATGTAATGTCATTGGTGTGGTTATTCCATTGTTATTTCTAGACAAAATGCTGTTTGAGTTTTTGCTGTCCCTTTTTTAATTTTGTTCAATTAAAAATTTATTTTTCCATGCTATATAATCATACCAGGCATAAACACTTAAAAATGGCCAGTGTTTGACTTCATGGTCTGAGAGAGATCTGGAGCCAATGATGCCACAATCTTGTAAAGTAACCTGTGGGAGGATGCAAGAAGAAATAGATGAGGACTCTTTGTAACCTGGAAAGCATGGAGTCAGACTTCAAAACCTCAGGGCAAGTCAACATCAGAGCAGATTTACATGTGCAAATTTCAGAATTAGAGGACACAAGAAAACCATCATGATCATCATGACTGTTGCTCTTTTCATGCTTGCTCTCTGCCATTGCTGGTAATTGAACAAATATTGCCTCCCAAACACACAGACATAGTGTGTGAGAGGAAAAGCCAGGAGATTTCACATCAAAACACAGCTTTGAAAAATCATCAGTCGTATTAAATGTTACCCATTAAATGTGATCATTACATTTTTCCCTGATTAACACCTTCAGTTTCTTCATAATGGAGATGGGCAACGTTATAATGCTTACCTTCTTTCTAACTGTGCAAGTAGCAGATCCATGCACTCTGGTTTCAAATTCTAGCCTGTCACACACAAGCCACCTTACACTGGAGAGTCACTTGACATCTCTGTATTTGAGCTCATTAAATAGAACTGGAGGACATCTATCACCTGCTCAAGGAGCAGTTGCTGATGTTGTGGGACTAAAAAAAAATACTCAGTGGTGAGCACTGTATCCATCAGACAGTGTGAAGGTTAAGCTTAAGTGGCAAGTGTTGAGAGGCTTGGGACTTGCCTTGGGAGTTAAAATAAAAGCACACTTTTGAGATTGTCTGTGTGGGTCATGGAGGTGTAATCCTGGGTACTGTGTAACTTGTTCCAGCCCCTTCCTCTCTAGCACTATTTTGCTCTCTGCTTCCAGGGTGACATGCATTCACCATCTTTATTCCGCCGTACCCTTTTGCCCTGATGCCCCTCCCCCAAAAGATTATTTGATGAGTCTCTTGAAATCGTGAGTCAATTCCTCCTTAAATTGGTGCCAGTAAGAAGAAACTCGCCACACATGAAAATAATACTCAATAACATTAACCATTCTATATTTCTTGTTCTACAAATTTCTATCATGGCAGGAGTTATGAACAGCTCATTCTCCTGTCCCATGCACATGCAATGAACCTGGTAAAATACAGTAAAAATATTTTGATTTATTGGAATCTAGTGAAGGGTTCACATCACCAAGGCAAAGGGAAATACTATGAGAGCGTGGAAGAAGGGCCACTGCCCAAGTTGTACAAGAGTTCTCCTCCGGTACCTCTAGAAAAGACCTGAAGGATTAGTGGCTGTATCTGATGCAGAGGAATGGTTAGTAATTTTTCTGAGCATCTTCCAAATACACATGCACATGTATGTTAAAGTGAAGTAAAGTAGGATAGAAAAATAAGTTGTATTATTTCCTGATAGTCAAATCAATACATATTCATTATAGAAAAGTTTGTGCTGTACCAAACACAATTTGGTATTTACTTAGTTTTTTTTATAAAGTAATATATAAGATTTATTTTTCCTTCATTGTTTTTAGTTTCCTAACATTTTTTAATGTTTGGTATACTGGTTATTCATTGTTATTCCCCTACTGATTCCTTCCCATACCTGATGTTATAACATTATATTATTCAACACAAGTTGCTTTTTATAATTATGAGTATCTGCTAAGGATTAATTCCTAGAACAGACATATTAGATCAAATATGTAAGCAATTTATCTTTTACCAAATCGTCACTAACTTCTGTATTTTCTCAGGTTTAAGGAGGATATCAAGTCAATTTGACTACACAGATATAATTTGAAGGGAGGAAGGCAGAATAAATATGTACATGCAATATTACCATCCCCTTAGCACCATGTCATACTAATCTCAGCCAGGTTTGTACTCACTCATGCTTTGGTAAGTGTGTGACTCTGTTCTCTGTCGTTGTATATGTCCATTTAGGAAGCACTATTTCAGAAGAGCTGTAGCGGAAGTATTCAGAAACATTGTCCATTCATTCTCATGGCCCGCAATTCCTGATACTTCAAGTTTTAATTAGGTGTTCTAGAAAAGAAATCCGTGTGCATTCGGGGCAGCTACCTCTTCTCTGTGCTCTCTTGGCAACTCCTTTCGTTTCTACCTTTTGAACTATTGTGTGGCTGTTCTCAGGCTGGATTTTCTTACTAGTAGTGGCGTTTTGAGAAATAAGATATGATGCCATTATTGTTTTTATATCTCCACAATCTGCCATGAAGGACACTCAACTGTTAGACAAAGGGAAGAACAAATGAATATTCAGATGAATAATGCATGAGTTTGCCTCTTTCATAAGTGGACATGCAGAGTTGCAAGTGTTATAATCTCAATCTAACCTACTTAGGAAATTTATAAAGGTATTATGACTGGAATGAGTATATAATTACTTTTTAATGACAAAATACATTTATTTGATATATAATTTCAAGAGATAATAGTCCCTATAGTAAAAGGAAGCAAATTAAAGTTGAATTAATCGGATTCATTTTTAAGCTATCCTGACCCTAACTCCTCAAATTTTCTGCTAAAATGTTACTTATTCGTATAGTAGTAGTTTAAACTTGGATTCTTAGAAAGAAATATTAAGGGAAATTTATTCATATACATTATTAATTTGTAAAGAGAAACAGTGTGTGAGTTTGTTAAACAGTTTTTTTTTCCTATGTACCACAAACTTTTATTTGCATTTAGTGACTAAAAATGCAAATAATTTTCCAAAAAAGCTCAGTTTTCATTCATTTGTAGAATTCTTACAACAGTTTTGTATACTAAAGTTTACTTCGGAGAAATATTGAAAACCAAAATCAAATCAAAGCCTTCAAATAAATTTTACCTTCACTGTATACTTAGATTCCTTAAAATAGCAAAGGCAATATGTTTTAGCTTTTAAAACTAAGAGTTTCTGCTAGAAGAAATTAATTTGTTGAGTGAGAAGTTGAAGAAAATATAAACATCTTATCAAACCAAGAAACTGATAAAGTCTAAGCAAAATAGTATTACAAAAATTCTAATAAAAAGGAAGTATAAAGCTGTATTAAGAAAAGAACTGATGGAGTTTGTGATCAATGATGGCCATATATTCAGCGTTGATTGCAGGGCCTAGCAAGAACCTGCAGAAATTTACTGAGCTGAAATTTGATTTGTTCATTCGGTGTTACCGAAGATTCTTTGCAGGGGTAAGGCAGAATTTTGATTCAATGTCTCTTACTAGAAATCCAAATATAATTGTCAAATAAATTTCCTGATGCTCCAGTTCATTAACAAAGTCAATTATTGTCTATACCTCTTATCAGTAACAATAGTCAATGCAATGTGTGAATACTCATAATGATTTAAAGTGCTAATTGTTTGTTACTAATTTGATGCTCTTCCTAAGATGAATTCTTTTAGAAAATAAAATTATTGTATCTATAAGGTACATCTATAAGGTATTTTATCTATAAGGTATTTTATCTATAAGGTATTTAGAAAAAGTATAATATAAGTGCCTGAAAAGGGAAAACAAGAATCAAAAAAAAGTACTGTAATTATAATGATTCATTTGAAAAGTTGGCATTGCCTTTTCTAACTTTATGTTTTATCAGGACTCAGTAGAGATAACAGAAATACAAAGATTTCATGATTGTTAAACTCGGACATAAATTATGGCAGCAGTGGACTCAAGAGAAAGGAATTCGCAAAGGATAGCACATTCTGGAGACTTGAAAAATGTCTAGAAGAAGAGTTTGTGTTTCGATTTACAATGATATAGGAAGCTTCTAGAATGTACTTACTCTATAATACTGTGTAACAATTTCTGATTTTGTTATCTAACTCTAAATTATATAAGTAATAAACTAACAAAAAATTGGACAGTACAGATAAGAAACAAAATCTGTACCACCTCTTCCTCATCTTTCAATTTAAACTAAATTTTACATAAAATATATTTCAACTTTCTAATGATAAGAAAATAGTACATTACATGTTGTAAATTATTTTCTTAACTTCTAACTACTTTTACCTGCTTAATTCTAAGTCAGTACATGTAGATCTAAAACAGTATTCCTAATATTTCTATGCAATACAATTATGGTTTCAGATTATCAATTAAAAATATTTTCTTGAGATTTCCAATTTTTTCTAATAAGTGAAGCTGCAATAAAGAAGTGTTTACTTTGTGTCTTATGTAATCTTTTAAGGAAAATTTACTCCATAATTGTTAGGTAAAATTCTTTTTGGGTATATTTTTTGATGATTTTGATACCATATTCAGAGTTATATTCCTGACATGTGGAGACAATGTACCTTGCCACAAAATTAGTTTTAGTAATAATTTCCCCTGCCTCCAATAACAAACCACACCGAGCACAGGTTTTTAAGTTTCCGATTTGATGTGCCATGTGAGATTTGTTAGGGATTTAATTTGCAGTGTTGGATTTCCAGTGAGCATGTTTCAGTTCATATGCATATTTTACATTACTCATTCTAACACAAATGACCAGCCAGATAAAGTCATCTTTTTTAGTGAGTTATAGTGATGCCATAATAAAGAAGAGCAGGGAAATCATGCAAAGCTTGCTGAAGTCTAAGTTTAGAATTTGCAGGCCATCAATGCTGAGAGCAAATTACAACCCAACCCAAAATATAGAAGACAAACTTGAGCACCTGACCATCCAGGTCTGTGGGTTCTGCAACCAGATATTTAACCAACTGCAGATCAAAATATTTGAAAAAAAGATTACATCTGTACTAAGCAGGTGTGAGCTTTTTTTCCTGTCATTAGTCCCTAAACAATACATATGACAATTGTTTACATAAATTTTACATTAGATTAGGTATTTTGAAAGAATCTAGAGATGATTCAATTCTTTCAGAGGTTGTACATAGGTTACATGCCTATACGTTGTCGTTTTTATGTAAGAGATTAGAGCATCAATGAATTTTCTAACTACAGATATCAAAGGCTGACTATTCTGTATATTCACAAGCATGATCAATTTTAGCTCTTTTTCATCTACTCATAAGTTAACTGTTGGTTTGTAGCTTCTGGGAAAAAAAGAAAAACAGATTCTTGTGAGTGAAATGGGTTCTACTCTAACCTCCAGCAAGTTAATAGGTTTTGCCACCTATTTTTTTTTAATCATATCACAAATTTCAGATGCTTTCCTTTCTTGAAGAATGAGTTGATTCAATTACAGGATATAAAAAATCAATCTTTGCTTGGTATATCTTTTGCTGTAAGGCAGCTGTCATTACATCACAGAGGTAATTGTGTGTGTGTGTGTGTGTGTCTGTCTGTCTGTCTGTCTGTGTGTGTTGGTGTGTTCACGCACGTGCACGCATGCATTTTAAAGAACATATTCATTTATGTCCACTTTTGGGTTAGCCTGAGGGGTGATTTGGGTTTAGAAAGGTGGATATAAAAATTTTGTGACAATGAATTTATAGTGAAATTGTTAGATCTCATTCATCAATAGTAAACTCAGCATTAAAAAAAAATATTTTGAAACATACCAGTTGGTGGTAGCTCAGGAAAAGGAAGAATTCTAGCAGTTATACTTTTCAGACACCTGCTTCTATAACTTGTAATTATTTAGTTTCAAAATGATTCTTAATTGTATTATGATGAAATCTCAAAACATAAGCGCACATAATGAACATGAAATACATAAATAAAATTGTGTATCAGCTGAGGAAATCTCCTAGATTTTATTGTTAAGATTAAAATTGGTGCCGACAATTTTTCTCCAAGGAAAATCATTCGTATTTTATGTCAGTTGGTTAGTGGCTATTTTTTTGGTAGATGATAAATTATGTATATATATATATATATATATATATATATATATATATATAGTATGAAGCATATTATTATATTTTTGTATTAGACTGCTCTTGTATTAAACACTTGCTTACTTAAAAATAGAATTGACCAAAATTACTTCCTCTTTTATAAAATATATATTCTGTAGCAAGAAAATATATTCAATAGCAGGGGAATAATTTTATAAAATACATCAATATTCAAATGCTCACAAGTTTGGTAAGAAAAATACATAAGCAGCCAAAAGGAAAAAAAAAGTGAAAACAAAATCCTGAAGCTATTTCATTAATAAGAAACAGGCTAGTGAATTTAATATGGACTCTGTGTGGATAAACTGAAACACCTGTGTACAACCTTTCAAGCAAAACAAAGCCTTTTATTTTTGTACCTGGGATCAAACTCATGACCCCATGCCTGCTAGGCAGGCACTTATGCTGCTAAGCTAAATCCCCAGCCGCAAAATAGCATCTTAGATACCTTATAAAATGAATTAAAAGAAAGGAATTCCAAACTCAGAATTCATTACCAAAATGCTTTTTCAAACATAGCTTTTAAATAAAATGTCTTATCAGAGATAATTAGTTATTTTAGGCAGAAGAAACGAAATAAAAAAAGGAATGATGATCAAAAAAATTAAAAGAAATGTATGTTAAATACAGAAAAAATAACAAATAGTACCCAATTAATTGGATTCTTCCCCAAACTGAGAACATTAACTATATGAGATGGTGTGTAAGTTAGGAGATGATGGGTTTAGTGATGGAAATTCCCTGTATTTTTTTTTCATTATGGGAATAATGTGTTAAAATGTTTCAGATCAGATGAACTGTAGGCTCTCAGAAGTATGAGTAGCTAAGGAAATTCAAATTTTGAAGTATAAATGTTAAAAGATTATCAACTTATTTAGTACAGAAAACCAAAAATGAAACAGACAAGAGATAAACAAGAAGGAGATCATCCTTAAAAAAACAAGAAGAATATTGAGGGAGAGAGAAGAAATGTAAAAAGCAGGACACAAAAAACAACACTATTTGGATTAAGCTACTTTTTTTGAATAATTATATGTAATCATTTTATCCAGCATGCAGTTTGGAATTTTAAAGAACACTGCTTCATGTTATTGACAAGATATATATTTAAAACATAAACATGCTTGAAAGTAATCTGGACAAATTTATATATTTGTATATATTCTTACATGTGAAAAATTCTAATCAAAAGGTAATCAAGGTCAACCCTGTATTAGAAAAGATGATATTTAGGACAAAGAAATTCTGACAAAATATTGCATATGACAGAAAATATCTATGACCAAACATAGATTTTAAATTTATAGAATGTGGGATTCATAGAATTGTAGGATACATTTAAAACCTCATAACTATAGCTAAAGAATTCAAAAATATTCTGCAGTTTTAGGCCCAACATAGGAAAATCTGCTAAAGGTATAGGAATATTAATAAACTTGGTTGAACTTCATTTTTATTTCTTTCAGTTTCTTTTTAAATAATTTTAAGATACAACTTTCAGACCTTAATATTCACCTCTTTAGTCAAGGAAGAATCACAAAAACTTAAATATATGGACGCTAATATACAGTGTAAAAAGGCAAAGGTTGAAACTACTCACCTGTCTGTGTCAATGTGGAATTAGTTACAGTTCTTTATATGAGTGGAATTAGACCAGCTCTCTACAGGAGTGCTGTGTAAGTCTGTTAGCAAGTGTGCGGGGAAGATTTATAGATAATGCAGGTATCGTTACTATGATTCATAGCTAACATATATGCCAAGCATATTCTTCTGGATGAGCTGTATATCAAATAATGAAAAGTATTTAAAAACTCCTAAATACGTGGTGCAGGTGTTGATGAGCTAAGGCAGCACAGAATCCAGGAGACATTACCTGACAGATCCATTCTTTTTTTCCACTTCCTCATGGAGTAGAGAGCAGAAACCTCTAGGTAGAACTATAAACAACAACAACAACAAATATCCAGGGGCTCAACAACTACTGAGACTGTTTTGCAATCACATATTAACTTTGGGTCATTTCTTAGGAGCCTGTTCATCTGTACTTCAGGTACCTGATTCGAGCTTGATATGGTCAAGATTTGGTAGATGCTGGCTGAGCATGTGATTAGGACCAGACCGGACACTATATCAGGAATGTGATTCTGGGAAGATAAAAAGAAGCTAGAAGGAGACAATGAAGACAAATTCTACACATATTCAAACCCCAAAACATTCCCATGTACTTTGTATCTCTGTTATATAAAAGTTTCATGTCCTGTGGGCTCTTGGCACAATGGACCATTCCACACTGATTAATTTTTGAGTTGTTATTTTATTTTAGTCAGATGAATTAATTGGCATAATAAATACTTTTATTTAATTTATTATTTAATATTTTACCTAATTAAGCCAATATGTTAAAAATCAACCAAGACAACATGCAGCAACTGCTTCAATCAATCATAATGAAGCACTGACTTGGAGGGAAATAACATAATTTAGATACAGTTATAAGACAAAAAGAAAGATGATATTAACACTGAAGTACTAAGTGTTGAATTTTCAGTCTTCACTAATCACAGTCCCATAGACAAAAAATAAAATCCACATATGTTGCTTCATCTGCATGATCACTACTTGTAATTAAACTGATTCTTATCTACTTGAGAAAAATTATATTCTGCATATTGTTCTGTAAAATTGTAAACAGATTGCTCAGTTTAACAACATTAAATTATTACAATGGTGATTTGTTTAAGAAGAAATTATGACTTGGAAAAATTCTTTTGTTTATCTAAAGATGGGTGCTAAATAATATTTCTCTATGTAAAATTGTGTTTAGCTAAGATATGTGTCCCATTGTATTAATTTACCCCATTTTATTAGCCATCGCCGTGATCATTATATAAAAATAGTCCTTATGGAACAATTCTTTTTTTTTTTTTTTTTTTTTTTTTTGTCTTTTTCCTTTTTATCAGTACCGGGGATCGAACTCACGACTGCCTGCTTTCAAGGCAGGCGCTTATGCTGCTGAGCTAAACCCCCAGCCCCTATGGAACAATTCTTAAAAATTTATTAAAATTAGGTCATTAGATCGATAAAATTCTGATACTATGATCCACAGACACAAAAACACTTCAAGTTGGTTTTTCGAAAAGACAATTTACAATTTTCAACATCCAGGACCTTCCTGATATACAGTATCCAGGTATACAGTATCCTGATTTTATTGGTATGTATAAGCAATCTCAGTACCCCCTGCTTAAGTGAGATTACATCGATAGAGATTTTTTTATCACACTGTTCAGAAATACCCCAGGGTTACTGTAGAATAGTATATGATTTTGTAGTGAGTACAAAAGTGAGCCTAATTATCAAATGCTGCATCCTTGCCATATTATCTCAGAGAAGACAGAAATTCCCTTTTAAAAAGCAAGGTTATATGACTGAGTAGCTCCTGAAATATTTAGTGGCTTACAAATTATTTTGAGTTACAAATTCTATTGGATTCTGACCCTTTTGAGTCTAAAATAAATGCATCCATAGTTTTCATTCTGAAGGTATAATACATTACTTGCATGTGTTCAAACTCTCAATAGCTGGTTAGATTTTCTACCCATCAATTTGAACTATCATCATATGGAGCAAAAAGCTACCTCTTACCTCCTTAATGACCATTTTTGCTCACTTATAACTTTAGTGAAGTTCAAGTTATCAGTTAAATTCAGAAAACAGCCTATGAAACTGAAGAACATCTGTGTAAGTATTGGCAACATTTTAAGATCATAAACATAAGCAAAGATGCAGAAAGGGTTAATGCTATAACAGTTTATATGCAGCAGCAAAGAGTACACATTGTCATGTAATGTACACATTGCATGTAATTTCATGGAATGAAACCATGAGAATGCTTTATTTAAACACCACAGACTTAAGCAGCAACCCTATCAGGGAATTCCAAGTACAATGGAAGGGTTGAAAAACCAAAACAAATTTGTAGTTTGGATCTTAAATGCATCTCCTAGACCTTTATGCTAAAAGTTTGTTCACCAGCCTTTAGCAGTCTTGGTAGGTGGTGGAGCCTCAGGAAATGGCACTTAGTGGGAGAGGTAAGGACCTTGTGGATGTATGCATGAGGATGGTTGAACCCAGCCTTTGCTCTCTCTTTGCCTTCCAGCCACCATGGGGTGAGCAACCATGCTCTGCCACACCTTCCCTGCCATGATGATCTTCTCTTCCACAGGCCCTAAAACAGTGCTGCTAAATATTCATGGGCTGAAAACTAAAATCATGAGCCAAAATGAAATTGTTCGTTTATTAAACCTTTCGTTATTTTACGGATTTGTCATGCAGAGCAAAAATTGACTAAAGCATATGTAAATACTAGTGCAAAAACGACAGCATCTAGTACATATGTTATGTTTTAGAGATGATGGATGGATGATGAGTGTAGAAATTAGGTAGATAACTGTAAGAATAAGTCTTGCAGTTTGAAGTCACCTACTTGAAAAATTTAAAATAGCACATCGTATATCATTAGAAGACTTATAACCACAGAACTTCATGGCAATAACCTGGGAATGGAAAATGATAGCTTGCTATGAAATATACTAATACATAGAGGATAATAAGTATTTTCAGAGGTAGAGGAGTCAACATTGTAGGCAAAAAATAGGCATCAAAATTTACTCAAGATGGCACATATGCAGATAATTAATTAATACTGCTTTATCTTGTAGTAAGTTAATCAATTGGTTCCTTCCTGGGATGTGACTGTTCCAGTGATGCAAGCATTTTATCTCTGTAACATGCATTATATTGGTATGGATTTCCCTTTCCCTCCCTTTTTCTCTCCCTCTCTCCATTCCTTTCTGTTTGTTTTTGTACATAATTGACTTAGGCACACATTTTCTGCCCAAAATTTAAAGAATTGTTAATCAGAAATCAAATGTCAATCTACCTATTATGGATATTGTGATAACAGTTGGCTTCCTTATTTCTCGTACCTGTTTGCTATGGATAATTTTTGAGTATTTTATTAAAGAGGAGTAAAGACAGCAGAGAGCCTTTCACAATCTTTCCATTAGAGAGAATGCTTGCAATTTTCCCTGATTTAGTACAATGTTGACTATGGATTTCACATAAACCCTCTTCACAGTTTCAGATTATATCTTTTTGTATCTGCTTTCATTAGGATTTTTATCAGGAATGGTTGTTAGCTTTTTTGCTAAGGCTTTTCCTGCATCTACTGAGATGATCACATGTTCTTTATCCTTTCTTCGACTTATGCAGTGTATTACATTCATTGATTGACATATATTGCACCATTCTTGAATCCCTGGGATGGAGGTAATTTGTACATTTTATGTGACATTTTCAATGATTAGTTGTTTTCTGTTTGCAACCATCTCATTGAAGAATTTTGTGTCTATGTCTAATTTTGTTTCAGTCCTTGTACAATTTTGGTAATAAGGATAATAATGGCTTTATAAATGAATTTGGCAGTTTTCTTCCCCTTTCTGTTTCATGGAACCATTGAGGAGTATTGACACTGGTTTTTCTTTGAAGTCCAAATAAAATACATTGATAAATTCATCTGGTCCAGGACATTTTTTGGTTGAAAAAAATTTTATGGCTTCAGTTTTATTGTCTATTGTTGGTCTTTTCCAGTATAAAATATCCTCCCAATATGATCTTGATGTATATATGTCCAAGAATTTATGCATTTCCTCTAGATTCTACAATTAATCGGAATATATTTTTTTAAAAAGCTTTTTATAATCTTCTGAATTTCAATGGGGTCTGCTTTCTTTCAACCTTTTTTTATTTCTAATTTCATTGATAAGGGTTTTTCATTTTTATCTAAATTTGGCTAATGCTTATTTATCTTTTCAAAAAACATAACATTGATAATTCACATTTTTAGGGTTAGGATTAGAGTTGTGTCTCAATTTAATTGACATCTCCTCTAGTACTTTATTTCTTTCCATCTGTAAGTTTTAGAATGTCATTGCTTTTATTTTTCAAAGGGCCTTAAGATGTATCATCAGATTATTTATTTGGTAATGTTCAATTTTTATAATGTGAACTATTTTCATTATATCCCAGAGTTCTGATGTGTTGTATTGCCATTGTCTAGGAAATTTTAAAATTTCTACCTATTTCTTCTATTTTTCATTCATTATTCAAAAGTGTATTTTTTCTATATTCCATTTATTTGTCCTGCTAACTATGGTTACTTCTGCTGCTTATTTATAATTTCTTTACATTATTAGTCAGTTGAAAGCAAGAGATTATTTCAATTCTTTTTTATTTATTTAAGCATGGTCTGTGGCGTAAGATATGATGTGATTTGAAGAATGTTCCATAGGCTACTGAAAAAGAAGTAAAGATATTCTGTTGATGGATGAAATACACTGTAGATACCTGTTGAATACATTTTCTGTTGTTTTTTTTTAAACTCTGAAATTTTTTAATTGATTTTTTGTCTGGTTAACCTATTTGTATGTGTAGAATGTTGACTGTATTGGTATATACAATTGTATTTATATCCATCTTTTGGGTAAAGCAGTTTTTTAAAAGTAATTGGGTATTCTGGTATACGGTGCATATATTTACAATTTTTATTTCTTCCTGGTGTATTTTTTCCATTAATTAATATAATGCTAACCATTGTATCTTTTCACATGTTTTAGTTTGAAGTTCACTTGGTCAAATATTAGAATAGCTACTCCTGCTTGCTTTTAGGCACTGGATACATGGAGTATTATTTTCTAATTTTTCAGTTTTTGTTTTGTGATGAGGTGTGTTTCTTTCAGGCAACATATAGTAGAATTTTGTTTTTGATGCAACTGTGTCTACTGATTTGGGAATGAATATTGTCATTATTGAATATTGCCATTATTGCGGAATGAATTGGGGAATGAACATTGTCATTATTGTATATTTCCAGTACTTATTTCCTCATTTTTTCTTTTGTTTCCTCTCTGTCCTAGATTCTGTTGAATATTTTCTGCACATGTGGCTTGTTGACCACAAATACATTTAGATATTCTTTATTATAGAAAGTTATTGCTTCTTCATCAGATTTGGATGAAATATTTCCAATATAATTTTGCAGAATATAGGAATCCAGATGAAAATTGTTTTTATAGGGCTTGAAAAACTTTACTGCATATTCTCTTAGCCTTTAAAGGATCAGTAATATGAACATTGAATAAATAGCACTTATTCATTTTCATGGATGTTCCATGAAGAATTCAGTCAGGCATCAACTTATTCATTCCTGTTTTGATTTGGTGTTCTCTTATTGCTAAGACAAAGTACTAAACACCAATGTTAAGGAAGGAAATGTTTATTTAGCTCACAGTTTGAGAACGTTTCAGTCCACAATCAGCTGGCTCCAAGGAAGGGTGGCATGGCGTAGAGGCAACAGTTCACAGTGGCAGAAGACAGCAGAAGCAACAAGGGCGAAGAAGGGAGAGAAACAATCTTCTTTTTCTCCCTTATATTGTAATCAGATTACGCGTCACAGGTCAAATGTAGCACTCACACTGTCACTGTGTCCTCCTTTTGCACAGACTTAGGAGTTTACAAAGTGAGCACTTTGGCCCCCTGCTGAATGACTCAGTTAAACTTGTAAACTTCTCAGATTGACACAATGAACATCCTAGAGGGGTAAAGGCTTCTAGACTTCTCAAGTTGACACAGTGTATCATTACAGTGCCTTATCTCATACTTCAGACTTTGTATTCTATGTTAAATAATTCAGATGATTCACTCATTATATCCTGTCTATAATTTTTTCTTCTCTATGACTTGGATATAGTTGTCTGATCATATACTTGGGGTTACTGTTATAGTAAAGTGATTTTCCCAATGAAAGCATACCATTTTTTTCTACCAATTTAGAGTAGGAAGAAATCAAACATGTAGTTTGAGAACTGGGCGTCACAAATGCATTACTTCCTCCTTTGTTGG
Source organism: Cavia porcellus (assembly GCF_034190915.1). Lineage (NCBI taxonomy): Eukaryota > Metazoa > Chordata > Mammalia > Rodentia > Caviidae > Cavia > Cavia porcellus. Next base: position 26,528,043 of record NW_026947496.1, on the reverse strand, counting down.
CAGAAACTCAATTCTAAGAAAGGATCAGAAATGGTAAAAGTTGCAAAGACTATACCCAAGTCACATCAAACATAAATTCCTAAATTGGAAATGGAATAGATTAATCTCAAGGCAAGTATTTTGGTTCTTTGACTATCAAAGGTGTTCATGTGCTACAGAAAAAGTTTGAAATAATCTGGTAGATGAAAACAGAGTGGGAGCTTGTTCAAAGCGGCCATACTGTATAGACTTTATTTCCCAAGCCTAATGAAAAATAATAGTCTCTAGTCTGTCCCACAAAAGCCTCAAATTGTAGATGAAACCAGATATAATTCTACAGATGAGATACCTTGTATAAGAAAGAAAGAGAGACAGAGACAAAATAGAGATTGTGAGAACCTTCTTGACTACACTTCTCTAGATGTTATGGATAGCATATGGTATTTAAGAGATTAGAATGACAGAGTACTTATACAAAAGAGACAAAGGCATTTGAGAGCCTATTAAATCCCCCTAGATATTAAGCAACTAATAATTGAACAACTTAAAAGTATTGTTTTTGTCTTAGATATCCTATGGTACACTGTATATAACAAATGTTGGACTCCTTTTATATGGTTTAAAAATTTTATTTAAAAATAAAATTTTATTTTCCTGATACAATACAAAATCTTTAGTTATAAAGGTATAATTAATCATATAACAAGAAGCATTCAGTTTACAGATGTTTATTTGTTCCTTAAAATCTTTACTTAAACTCTTGCAATAATATGAAATTTACTGGTTAAGGAAAAAGAAATGTAAGAATTAACAAACTAAGTGGCCATTTGGTCTGATGTGCCAGATTGGAAACCAGCGACATCTTGGACATTGTCAGATTTCTGGTATTTGCTGAGATAACTCAGTATACTAAATACAGGAACAATAAAGGAAATCTGAAATAATGGCTTCAAAATACTTTAAATTTCCATCTAAATTAGTGGCAAAAGAGTATCCCTTTTGGTGACAATATTAACCTAACGGATTGCAGCCAACATTATCTAATTTCCAAACTCAGGGTGGTTTTAAAAAGCCAAAAGAGGTCAGGTTCATGTTTACCATAGGAGGTGGGACCAGACTGCATTAAAAACAAACAAACAAACAAACAAACAAACAAACAAAAAACACCACACACAAGAGTTATCCAAAGTAATAATGGCAATATTGAGTTGCAAAAAGGAATTTATCAGTTTGGAAACAAACTGACTCATCTGTGGAACTCATCCAGTTTTCAAAACTCCCATATTGGTAAGCCCAAGCCCATGTTCAAATACCCAAACTGAAATGGAAAGAAAAAGAGAGGGAGAGAAAGAGAAACAAGTTAACAAACCTTTTAAATTCTGTGGATGGTATTAAATAGATTACATAAACATAGAGTTACATAGTGAAATGACTCAGAAAAATATTTGGAGACAGTGGCACTCCACTGTTTCCTATTCAAAAACATAAATCTATATGTCAATAAGTTCAATAAATACCACTTAAGACAAAAAAAAATCAGTCCAATTGCTGAAAATTAAAGATAAAGACCCAAGTTAAAGTCACCCACATTGCATAAGAGAAACTCCAACACAAGTGCTGATTACTCTTCAGGACAAATGAAGGTCGGAATACAGTTGAACAACATTGCTAAAGTACTGAAAATAGAGAGAAACACCTGCTTGATTTATATACAGCAAATATTTTTCATAAATTACAGTAAAATAAATCATCTCTCAGGCCAACAAAGCCGAGGGACCTTCGCACTATTTAATGCCAAAGAATATTTTGGTGGCTAGAGGTAAATAAATGCTTATGAGAACCGGATTTTTCAGAAATAATTGAAAATAAACACAAAAAATAAATATCTAATGAATACAATATGTTATTCAATATTTTTCTTTTGTATAAGAATAGACATATCTTCCCCTTTAAAAAAGCACTGCTTACTAATTAAGTTAAAAATCATCATAATCTCTTATGTGTGATTTATAAGAAATGTACATATTCCTTACATATTTGTAAGGTTTCTTAATGATTTAAGAGGATAGGTGTACAATTGTCCAACTAATTTTCACATTCACTACACACATTTTTATATACTACTTTCAACTACTTAGTAGGCAATGTTTAATATTGGCAATATCAATTGGCCAGTGCCTGCATAGATAGCTAAATGGTACAGTGCTTGCCTATCATGCAAGAGACTCTTGGTGCAATTTCTAGTATTGCATAAAAAGAAAAAGAAAAAAAAAATAATTCATCAGCATTGGACATATATTCTTGTCCTGTAACAATGTTCTTCAACAAAGCGTTGGTTTCTCCACTGGGGGGAAAAATCATTAATACATTCTCACTGAATCAGATATTTTCCAACAGTGATGACCTTTAAATTTCTTTGTTTTAAATTGTTCCGAGTTTTTATTGCTGCTTGAAGTATCTTTTACATTTTGAAAGTTTTATAGATCCAGGAATGAATGAAAAATCACCCATGATTCTACTTACTACTTGGGATAGTGTGAAGTTAATTCACTTCAAAAAGCTTCAAAGGGTGAAACTATGGGTTAGCTCAGTAATTGAGTGCTTGTCCAGAATGCATGAGGACCTGCAATTTATCTCTAATATCAAAAACTTAAAAAGGGCTACATATCATGGTTTTCAGGTATGTTGTAATTTTTTTCATAGATATCACCTCTGTAAAATCTTGGTATGAGATTTTATATCTAAAAGAGAAATTAGCCACTGAGATCCTTTTTCTTCCTTTGACCTATTTTAGAAATCTTGCCAGAGTAAAACTCTGAAGTCAAATATTGCTCTTCTACATAAGGGAAAGGAGATGGACTGCCCTAAAACAAGCTCACTAGAAGAAAGATAGGCTGCTTACTTAATAGATACTGCTGTAAAAACTGGCTTTCTACATTCCAAAGACTAAAACTAGACTCATGTCTGTCACCACGCACTATGCTACACTCAAAATAGATCAAAGATTTAAATACTAAAGTAGAAACACTAAATCTGCTGGAAGACAAAATAGGTAGAAATCTTGAAGTACAGGGACAGGCAGAAAGTTCCTGCACAAAATACAAACTGCATGTGAAGTACTACGAGAATCAACAACTGGCATCCATCTTATAAAAATTTTGCACATCAAAAAAATTCACCAATAGATTAAGGATACAACCCACAAAATGGAAAAAAAATATTAGCTGACTGTCCCTCACACAAAAGATTTCTATCTATGAATATGAAGAATTGAAAAACCTCTAGCCCATAAATTCAAAGACCCAATCCAAATACAGGCTTCTGAGATGAATATGCATTTCTACACTGGAAAACAAATATGTGACAAAATGCTCACCACCACCAATTATTAGATATAAATTTAAACAGAGTGTTGAGATTCCATTTCACTCCAGAAAGAATGTCTAACATCAAGAATCAACCAATAACAAATTATGATGAGGCTATTGGGAAAAGGAACCCTTCTCTACTATTGGTGGGAGTGAAGACTGGTACAACCACTGTGGAAATCAGTGTGGAGATTCCTCAAAGAACTAGGCTTGGAGGTCCCATTTGACTCATTTACTCCCCCTCTGGGTATTTCTCCAGAAGAACTGGAGGCATACACCACAATGACATACGCGCACCCATGTTTATAGCAGCACAATTTGTAGATGCTAAGTCTTGGCAGCAACACAAATGTCCATCAATGGAAGAATGGATAAAAAATATATATAGTATTTTTATACAATGGAACACTAATAAGCTATAAAGAAGCATAAATTTGAGGCTTTTATCGGTAAATGGATGACTCATGAGAGCATGCTCATAAGTAAATCATACTCACATGTTTAAATGTCATATGATCTCCCTAGTGTAAAAAACTGAAAGAATAAATAAGATCCAAAATGTACAATAGATATTGTGGAAGTAAAAGAGGAAGGAACTGCTCAATTGGAAAGAAGAACTAGGATGAGGGAAAGGAGAAAAGGAAGGAAATGTGTATATACATGATAGATAATTATTCTAATCCCTTTTAATTAATTGAAAAGAACAGTTTGTATTTACATTGCATGATCAGTTTTTCATGTCTATGTCTTGTAATCTGAGCAACTACTTTGATGATAAAAACATACTATATATTAACTATTGTCAGTCTCCTATTCTATTGTTTTGAAATGCTATATTACCATTTTTAATTCTTTTCTTTTTAAAGTAAAAAAAAACAAAAATATTATAAAAACAAAATAAGAAATAATTTAAAAAGTGTTATAGGTACATCTTAAATTCTTTAAATGTTTTAGCAAAGATTAAAGTTGCATTATGGAATAAAAACAAAATTATTAAGAGCAAATGTGTATGATAGAAGATAATGGTATTGACAGAATAGAAAAGGAGGGTTGTCACAAAACAAGACAAGATTCTTAAAGACTAATGACAGCTTGTAAAATGATATTCAGAGCGAGTGAATTTTTTAAAGACTCATTAAGTAATTCAATAATATAACAAGTAATTTTGCAGCATGAAAACACTAGGACATCTCACCAATAACAAATTTCTGGCACATACATGTTGTGGTTTTCTGGTGTAATATTTCAACAGACATTTTTTTTTTTTCAGACAGTGTAATTATTCACAAGGTAGAACCGTGCCTCCACAGAAATGAATTTTGGACATAATTCGCAAGTCCATTTCTTCCTACTTACTACACGTGTAAACCAAATATTCACTAGGTACTGTATTTTATTTCATTTTAATTTATTTTATCTTAACTTTCCTGAATCCTAATTAGTCACAGTGAAGAAAATGCAGCACCATGTATACGAATGTGAATAAATGTCTTAGGAGTTTGTTTATGATCACCCTTTGATATAGAATCCAGGTGAAAACATTACCTAAACAGAATTTTTCATTTTTGTGATGTAGGATTTTTTATGATCTCTTTTATGAGGTACAAATCAGTTAAATTTACACTATTTGAAAACCAGAAGACCAGTTTTAAATCCAGATTCTACAGCTAAACCACATAATATTGCTTATCTTCATTAATTATTCTATAAGGAAAGTCAGTTTGGTTTTGTTATTTCTCGTGTCTTCTTCCTCTAAGTTCTTGCTATGGAAGAACTACCTATTCATTATAGTAAAATGACAGTAAGGTTTGTAAGAGAACATGTCTTCAAAAATTCTAAAGAAGTAAAACAGTAAGCAGAGTTAACTGAGTTGAGAACTCTAGAACTAAACAGAAGGAGCTTGATCTAACTGAAAGCATCTCCATCCAGGAGATACTTGCATTTATGTGCATGTGAGATTGCATATGTCTGTGAGTGCTCATGTGTGTGTGTGAGAGATAGATTTTACTCAATTAATTTAAGTTTTTGTTTAATGTAGTTTCAGTGAATTTTACTCACAACATGGAATTATACCATTAGCATTGAGATGGTGGAAATCTTCAGTGCCTTAGTCCGTGATGGAATATTTCAAACATAGAACAGTAAGTTCTGCAATCAGGACAGTCAAAGCAATTTTGAATGAGCTGGAAGGCTATCAAATTAGTAAAGCTTGCGTAAAACCTAAAGACATGAATTATTCTTACATAGACAATATAGCAGTAATGAAACTAAAACATACTTACTCCAAATTTATTTTTCTTATCATTTCTGTCACTATAGATTACTGACAATTTTGATATTGATTTCCAGTGAAAAAAACTTCTCAGATGCCATTTATAAACCTCCTCTATTAAAATTTAAAAAGATATGCATGTTTCATCTATATTCTACCATTAAAATAGTTATGCACTACTTTTAAATTTTTTATATTAAGTGATTATAGACAAGAAGTTACAAGTATTTTTCAGAGAAGTCCTTGTGTCTCTCACTAGGGCTCCTCTAATGGTGTCATGCATAAAGTGCATTAGCAGACCAGGCAACTGATCAGCTCAGCGCAGTTAACTGTAGAGCTGTGGCTCAGATTTCACCTGTTTCTGCATGCTCTCACTTGAAAAAAAAATTAAAATTTATACATTAAGCTTTACTTTCAGAAACTGGCATGTCAATCTCTCTTTTACTCTGATGATTTGAAAAATGAAACCATCAAAATTAAGTTTACTTTTCATATCACGAATAATCAGTATGCTCTGAAGACTTAAATTGAGCCTCTTACCTTAGAATCAGCTATTTGGGGAGCAATGACTAATACTTAGCTTACCAAAGTAGATTCCTAAAATATTACAGCTATCTGTGCTCTATATACAGTGAAGGACTCAAGTGGTGAAGTAAATCCCATTTCACATTAGAGACCATTAAGATATTCATTGATTTAGGAGATGTTTATCGAACAGCTTATTTTGAGCAAACATCACACTAGACAATATAAGGGATAAAAATATGCATAAAAGCAGTTCCCAAGTCACCAAGGGACTTCTGTAATACAGAATTGGAAATACTGTAGTGGAAAAATAAATAAACTGCAGAGAATGAGAAGTAGGCTTGATCAGGAAGAGACATAAGGAAGTAACGTTATGATGTGGAGAATTTGGTATCTAGTAATCTTTTCTAGACCAAACCAAGGTGTTGGAAATTTCACGTCCAGTTTAAGTACACTCTGGCCTTCCATAATGAGTTGTAATCCTGTCTTTATTAGTCTTAGTGCAGCAATTTAGAAATCTAGTCTTGATGTATAGTTTTGTAGGTTAGCATTCCCTTTAAGAACAATAAATATCAGAATAAGGATAAAGTGACACCTTGAAGAATTTTTTGTATTATATTTTGTAACCCTATGTATGTTGCAATTTGGATGATTTTCCTCTAGGTGATCTCCCTCTGTCATAGGACTCTTTCAAAGACACACTGAGGGTGTGTGTGTGTGTGTGTGTGTGTGTGTGTGTGTGTATATGCATGTGTGTGTGTGTATGTGTGTGTGTGTGTGTGTGTGTGCATGTGTGTGTGTGTGTTTAGTAGGATTTCACCTAGGTGGAGAAATAAGATGAGGAGAAGCATGCACTGGGCACAGAACCTGCAAATGGGCATGGACTGAAAATAGAAAATCCCACATTTGTACACGTCTACACATCACTTTGATCTAAATTCTGTCGCAAAGCTGCAAGCAACTCCCAGATATGTGCGACACATAGCCAGGTAAAAAAGGAAACAGGTTTGGTGAATGCATCTTCAGGTTGGCCAGAATTACAAACCTCAGCAGTAATTCTGAGACTTACATGAATTAAAACATGGAAAACTTAGAGCCTTGTCTTACAGGGACCATTATTTACACTATTTATTTACACTTTTTCGTAATCACAAATCCCAGCCGCTTTTGCCAAATCATTTATAAAACTTTGGTCTTGTACAAAGTTGGTACATGAATTTCTTTTTTCAGTTAATGCTCAGAAGACCAAGTTATCTTCAAAGTCCTGGTCTATAAAGAGAGGAAAGCATAGCACTTACCTGTGAAGATGGGGACTTGTACAAATGTAGATAACCAACTGCACAGGTAATAACAACTCATAATATTTCCTATTGCCATTGTTAATGGCACTGGCTGACAGGGCTAGGAATAGGTAGGATGATTAATGAAAACAGATAGGATAACAGAGTCAATCTTGGAATTTACTAATTCAACAGTGCCTGCTTATCCATATATGTTTTTAAAAGTCAAGTTATATAGCAGAGAAGTACAAATCAGTATACTTTTCTTTCCTTGGTGCCTTCATTTCTACTGTGCTAGCATTCTATTGAGACACATGGGCACAGTAGCAAGCTGAGCAACAAAAAAATATTTTTTAAGAGTTAAACAAGATTCATAATCTTTTCTCTAAAGAAAAAAATGAGACATAGACATAAATATCACTTTGTTAACCTGTTGTGGGAAAAATTGTGGCAAGCAGGGAATATTTCTATTTCTCCTACTATTTGGCATTCATCAGCATTACATCAGGGTCATCACTGAAATGGATCTTATATAAGCAACCAGACTGCTTATACTCTTCTCTGTCATCCTGATCTGTTTCCGTGGACAAACCCCAGCATGAGTGGCCATTAGGAACTTTAGTATTATCGAATAAGCAGAAAGCATTAAGAGGAGCATGAGAGTCCTTAGCCCACCAGGGAGAACTAAAAAGAGAAACAAAACTCTCCATGTAAGCTTTAAGGCTCCTTCCATTTCAGCACTAGACAGCCCTGAAGGGAATCAAGGGGAAAGCCAGTATCTGCATTAAACATGACTGACTCCTCCCACTCCCCAGGACCATTTGCTCCCCATCACATGATTTTTGACCCTGTCAAATTCGTCAGAGCATTGTGAGCATAGCTATGGCTTGTTCCTGAGCAGAAATAAAAAAGATGAGAAAATTGTTTGGAAATCCTGGTCCTTGGAGAGGCATGGCTAGGTCAGAGGCCACTCACTGGGCACAATTTGCTCTTAAGAAATTCTCTTGGTTCGAATAGGGAAAGAAATTATGACATAACTAAGTCTAATCAAAGTAATGGTAAGAGATGAAATGAAGCCAAAGTTAGTTGCATATGTATTTATGTCTATGGTTCTCTTAAAATATAGAAGCATATTTTCTAACTTTTTCCTACAGCTCAAGTGTAGGAGAACTAGGTCACACATGAACTTATTTCATAATTCAAAAACACAATTCTGTGTTGTAATTGCTTAGGACACAAAAGGAAATTGGCCAAGATCTCCCTCTGTTCCTTTCATGAGCAAAGCATGCCTGGAGTCCGTCACACTGCTTGAGAGGGGGTTGGCTCCGCTATCCTAAGTGCTGACTGGAGAAGTTCACTGTAGGTTGCCTCATTTTTGTTGTCTTCCTGGGAAGTCTCCTCCATCACTGAAAAGACTGCAGGACTGAAATAGATCTTCCTACAAACCCAGCCTGTAGAGGAATAAAGGTATGAGCTTCACCCCTCTCTGAATTTCTGTTTCAGCCGCCTAGGCCTAGATCCAGTGCCTCTTGCATCATGGTACCCTGATGTGAAATACCACTTGCATCCATCCTTCTTCAATCCTATTCAGATTGCCTCAGGGTGTTGGAAACCACCATGTCATAGTGCAACATGCACAATAAATAATTTTCACAAGTCTCTGCTTTAATTTATTTTCTTCAGTGAATAAATGCCTAAGGCATGATGTCGTAAAACACAGAGAAAAGCGAAGTAATGAGAATCAGGTAGTGCACTATCACCCCTCCTTGGAATGCTGGTCAACCAAAACTCCTCAGCACCACCAACATGTAGTCCGCTATTCATTTCTTTTCATTTCTTCATATAGTTGACAACAGATCATGAAATACATATATTCAGTAGAAAAAAAGAAAGAAAGAGAGAAAGAACCAAACTATTTTTATTTCTTCATAAGGTGGCATTCTCACATAAAGGAAAGTTCTGATCTCAGAATGATATTTAGTAGCTAACATATTAAGTATGCAAGGACAAAAACTATCATGAATTCTAAACTCTTATTAGTTACATAAAAGCAAAAAGAGAACCATAGAAGCAAGAGCCAACCACAGGGGCAGCAGAAGACTATAACTCAGCCTCAGAGCCTCTAACTTGAAGGTAAAGCTTCTTCCTGTCATACCATGTTTAGTAAGTGTTGAGTTTAATTGTGCAGAAGGTATAGTAGTACCACAGCCATCAAGGTGTGAAAGTCGGGGTTTCAAATTTAATCCAATTCCTTAACCTCTTGACAGGAGAGTTATTCAAAAGAAGAAGAAGGAGAGGAAGGAGGAAGAATAGATTCGAAGCTGAGTGTGGTGCTGTACTCAGGTGATAAGTTCAAGGTCAGCCTGAGAAACTTCATGAAAATGTCTAAAACTAAAATCTAAAAGTGGCTGGAGAATGATGGGGTTGCAACTTAGTGATAGAACACTTGCCTACTATGTGTGGGGCTCTGGGTTTAATGCCAAGTACTGGAAACAAAAGGAAGAAGTAGAAGGAGAAAGAGAAAAAGAAGGAGGAGGAGGAGGAGAAGGAGAGAAAAGAGGAAGAAGAAGAAGAAAAGGAACAAGAAGAAGAAGAAAAGGAAGAAGAAGAAGCATAGTAATAAGAAGAAGGAGGAGGAGCAGGAGGAGATGGAGAAGAAGAAGAAGAAGAAGAAGAAGAAGAAGAAGAAGAAGAAGAAGAAGAAGAAGAAGAAGAAAAGGAAGAAGAAGGAAAAGAAGGAGGAGGAGGAGAGGGAGAGGAAGAAGAGAAGGAAGAAGAAGAGAAGAAAAGGAAGAGGAGGAGGAGGAGAAGAAGAAGAGGAAGAGGAAGAGGAAAAAGAAAAGGAAGAAAAAGAAGAGAAGAAAAGGAAGAGGAGGAAGAAAAACAAGAACAAGAATCAGAACCAGAAGAAGGAGGGGGAGGAAGGAAGAAGAGGGTCCAGGGACCCAGCATAGCAGCAATGCCATGTGCGGGGACATGTGGAGTCTTAGCCCCCTCATCCAGCTTGCTCAGTAACCACATTGGCAGGTCCCCAGGTGAGTGATGTGGTTGCTGACGTTGAAGACCCAGGACCTGCAGTCAGTCATTTTCATTTGAAGATGGCCATTAAAATCACCTGTGAAGGAATGAAATTGCAGATGCCTGGACAGCAGCTGCCACCCACCTTAGGGCATTGCCAGGTGAGTTTAATCCTTTCGCTGGTGTTGGCTTTGCAGTGCACTAGCTGAACATGTGCCATGCTCTCCCACAAGATTCTTCTAAAACTAAAAGGTGATGTGTGTAAAGCAGTCAGCACGTTCCTAGCCCAGTTTTTATGCCTAAAATCCTTTTTCTCTTCCTCTTCTCCTTTCCTTTCTCCTTCTGCATAATGTAATAAACAAATTGAAGCAAGTTTTCAGCCTTGAAAATGTCAAAACTTTTTACTTTATTCGATATTTTTGAGTATTTGGAATCAGTGACATTTAACAAGTTCATAGGTTGTGGATGATATTGTACTATACACAGGAGAAAAACAATGACCCCATTGGGATGGGGTGTCAGGATGTCAGCTCTTGAAGACAAGGAGTCTGCTCTCTATCCTCACAACACACAGGCACCCAGCCCACTGTCTGTCCTCTGACAGACAATAAGACATATAAGTGCTGAAATTCTTATCAGCCTCAAAAATAAGAATATTTGAGGTAAGTGCTAAAAGAAGTCAAAGCAAACGTGTTTTTCTTTTACAACCAAGAATAAAGGAATAGTTTAACACTGTCTTAGTTCAAGTTCTTAAATTTGAAAATCTATTCCATTTTTTTTGAAATTGAAAGTAAATACATTCTTTCTCATTAAATGATTACCACAACAAATAATAGCTGACGCATTTGCATAAGAAACAAAAAACAACTGGACACCAAACTGTCCTTGGTCAGATGCCACTGACCCTGAAAGCCACAACGCCTGGCCCAAGCCATTCCCCACCTCTGCCCTGTAGATGTGAGAAGAGCAACCTGGATCTACGGGAAGGGCTGGTTCAGGGCTATTGTGTTCAATAGTTTATATTTTAATATGCCCACACTTTTGTCTTCTCAGAAGATTCCTATTCATTGTTTCTAATTGCTCCATTTCTGGATCATAAATACACATCATAAGAACGTTTTCAAAAGATCTGTCACAGGATTGTCTTTTTGTGCTTTTAAATGTAAAAGCCCCCAAAAGAGTTGGCAGCAACTCAAAATAATGATTATGTAAATGGAAAGAAAAAAAAAAAAAAAAAAAAAAAGCCTTGCTTTTAAACCAAAGAAAGGCAAAGCTATTTAGAGAAAAGACCCCTCCTCTCTCCAGAATTATGCCTCCTCTCCTGTTCCCTTTTTTCTAGGGCTTCTTTCATGAACACGTGGACAACCTGAGGCCTCCAGTGATGCAAAGGGCCCATCGCCAATCTATACATTGGTCAGTTATCATAAAATTCAGCCCATTTGCTTTACTGATACTTGTGTCAGACCATTAAACACGGCTCCATCTTTTGTGATTGAAAATCACAAGAAAAGAAAAGAAGAAAAAGAAAAAAGAAAAAGCCCTCCAGATATTATAATAAACACACACACACAAGCACACACACCCAGAGGAAGCAAAAAAATTTATCTCCATTGAGCTTAACAATCAGCAGGACCCAAATTACCTCTTATTAACATTTATTTTACAAAAGAGGCAGGGTATAATTTGGTGATAGATTCAGATTTGGAGAGGAGCTATAATCAGCCTCCTGAAGGGCTCTGCCTGAAGGACATGGCTGCTATTTTTTTGTAATTATATTTTTCAGCCCCCACACCCCCCCCCCCCAGTCTGGAAGTGTTTTTCACTCTTATCTCTGCTGCCTGCACTCCGCCCTCCTCCTTTATCCCTTCCTCTGCCCCCTCCAGCCCCCTTCTCTCCTTTTCTCTCCCTAGGCCCCTGTGAATAGGGCCCCTTTCAATGGTCCAGCAGGCTGGAGATTAGCTAGCCTGTTGGTGGAGGTGGCTGCTGGCTGAATAGAAGCAGGAGGCCACTCCTCCTGCTCTGGGAACCCATCCAACTGGGAGAGCATGTGCAGGGCCCTGAATAGGCAAGCAGCAGGCAGGCCCATATGTCAGCCTGTGCCACAAAGACTCCTCTGCATATCTACCATGACAAACGGGATTACCGAAGACAATTAATCTGGCACGCTTTATCAAAATCAAGCACTGACCTCTGCCCTCTCTCCTTCGGGTGCCGCAGATGCCACGCTTATACTCAATAGACCTTGAGTGTTCCCTTTTTCTCTTCTGAAAAGAATCCAAGGCCTGAATAGGGCTGGCGTGGACTAAATGCAAGAACTGTGGGACAGTGGCAGTCCTGATCAAATAGGACGAGTCTACCTTTTCTCTCACTTTTTACAACAGACTGCACATAGATCCTTGCTGACAGTGGAAAGAAAGAGAGATGCAGCCCTGCTAGTCTATCCCATGTCTGGAGCCCGTAGCTCCCTGGAGTGGGAGAAAGGGACAGAGACTCTGACTGCTCAGCTGCTTGTTGCCTTGCTACTGGGGGCTCAACTCTGGAAGAAGCAGGTCCATCAATAGCTGAGGCTCATCCCGATTTCCATGAATTAGCTGATCCTTTTGCAATTGTTTTGGGGACAGACAACAATGCAGCAAAAATGTAGCAGGACCTCTGGAACTGACAAAAGCTAAAATCCCGACTCCATCTAGGTAATTCCTGTAACTGGATCCTACTAGAATAAATTTCCACACTTGCGCGTTCTGTGACTGTGATAAGAGGAACCTTACTTTTGTGTCTGTGAAGTGTATTTGCCGCACTGCTGAGACTGATTGAGAAATAACAGTTCTTCTTAGAAAAGAAATATTTGTAGTTCATCTTTTTTGTTTGTTTGTTTGTTAGGCTTTTATTGTTTTGTCTTTGTTTTTCCTGGAAGTGATGAAGGTTTGAGGATCATTGACAAATGGGAATCCTTTGGCTCCGTGTCCTCTTCTTTGAGGGGTAGGGGTTGGAGGTAAGCTCTAGGTCAGAGTGGAACATGCAAGATATAGGTATTTCTACTGCTGCCACTCACAATTCTCTCCCCCTCAGAAATAACACTGACAACTGGCTGGGAAGAAGCTGAAGCAGGATGGCTGGGCCAGTTACAGGTGCTGGCTCCCCCTTGATGATCCATTAGCTATGTGCTTGGATAATTTCTCAGTCAAGATCCCAGAAGTATTGGTGGGGCAGAAAGCAGGAAATGCATGAATGAAGTTATGCATCTTCCCTTCTCACATTGAGCGCAGGCCACTAGCATCAGGAACACCTCTCAGACATAGGTTTGCTGGATACTTCATGGGACCTTTTGGCCCTCTCCCTCCTGTAGAAGCCAACATTCCCCAAGTGCCTTGGATTCAGTCCCAGAGCTGACTCTGCTGCTAAAGCAAGGGAGGTACCCCAACCAGCCTGTTACACTCTAGGTTTAATTTTCATTAGACTAGCCTTTTGTTCAAAGTCAATTTATTTCCTGCATTTCACTTTCTTTAGCAATAAGAATGAGCTGGATCAAGATCTTCCTTGTCCAGGCTACCATCAAACTGCCTTCTTTCTTCAAATGTGGTGTATGGAGTGTCATTACTTTCCACCTTGAGATATAACTAAGAATGTGTGCTCCAGCTCTCTCCCAGCCACATCACTTGGACAGTGTACAAAATGCTTACAGGCACCCGGGCTTCAGGTTGTATGATTCTATCTGAGAACATAGAGGCTACATGGTTTGCTGTTAGTGAAATTCTGGAAATTATCATAAGGAGGGGATAATGGAAAAAGAATATATAAAGGCCAAACACTGGAAAGACATGCTTATTTTTGCTTAACTTGAGAAAGAAAGTGATGATTAAAAAAATCTACTAGATATAAGAATCTGGATAGCAAAGTGGATTGGGAAATCGTGCTCATCTGAATCTTTGTAATATTAGGCCACTGGAGATTCCCACTGTCAGGCACTTGCTGTCTGGCGATGTGCAGATGCCTGCTGTGGACACTAGCTTTTGAGAAGCACGGGGACTTTTCCCTGAAAGGAGCTCTCTGATGACATTATATCAACCAAGGCTTGGTAAGTGTCTTGGTTGCTTTCTTGTCTCTGGGATATAATATCTAACGCTTGCAATTTAAAGGAAGTAAAATTTATTTTGGTTCGTGCTTTTCACATCTTCTGCATGTTTTCAGGCAGGATGACATAACAGAGTAACACAGAGGAAGAAAACTTGCTCATATAATGCTGGCAGGGAAGCAGAGCTAAGGGAGGAGCCACAGAGGGTGGTAGACCGTGCCGGGTCCTGTCCCCAGTCATCTATACCTCAGTGCTTAACAGCAAGTCAGCTATAAGTGCCTTTAATTCATTCACCGTCTAAAAGCACCACCTATGAGCACATGAGGCTCTTGGGCAAAATTTAAATATAAGCCATAACAAAAAAGTTGACTCTGCATGGGCATAAGACTCCACTGCATGCTTATACTTAGATATCAATTTTCTTAAACGGAATCCTCCCCTAAAGATAGGAAAATCTGGTTTATTAACTTGCATTGAATATTATTTGTTTTTAAATCATTAATTGGTTTAGGAATTTATAAGGTCCGACATCAGGGAAGTTGTCTCCAACTGGTATTAGTCAGCTCTTAAAATGTAGAGAAGTGTTTCTAGAAAATAGTGTGTACGTCAAGTGATATAAATGAGGATGTTATGAAATGTACTGGCAAGAAAGATTTGGATGTTGGGACTGCTACACAGGATTTAAATGAGAAGGAAATATTATGTTTCTATTGTTTCTTGCATCTTATAACATGCCATGGTACCCTACATTCCTTTGACTCTCATGGAGATAAATGTGTTGGCGTGTATACATGTGAAAATGTTAACTGTATAAGTTTGGCTTCTAGAACTATTTTCCTCCATGGTTTTCCATATGTTCTAAATACTTTCGATATTTTAATGATATGAGGAGCCCCAGTATACCCAGACTATGTGCATACTATTTGGGTGGAATGTACTAGTTATCAGAATGGTCCTGGACAATGTTAATTTTGTGGGGCTGCAGGACTGAGATAAAATAAGGCTCTTACTTTGTACAGAAAAGCGAGAAATAGGATAGTAGGCTGGCAGGTTGAAGATTTAAGGAATCCTTCTCTGATTCCTTAGTGCTTGCTAAGGACTTCCTATCCTGAAGGGAGCAATAGCTCACTGCTGATTAGCAAGAGGTGACTCTCCTTAGTCAACCAGCTGGTAAAAGCCTTGTTTTCTAGAGTCAGGAATACAGTAATCTTTCAGCATAAGCTCACGGCTAGAGAGGATGCAGGTGCTAGCATTCCTCCATTGGGTGCAAATCCAGCCCCTGCCAGGCAGGATGTTTCATGGTTTGGGAGCATCTCAGCAGAAAATGTACATGATAACAAACTTAGACCCTTGCAGCATCCAGCATGTCTTACAGTTACCCACAACTACTTGAGCAACAGACAATTATCCTTACCCCCACCCCAGCTATCCTCCAAATGTTGAATCCTTAAATGGTGAAAACACTATACCCTTGGGCATGCAGAGATAAAAACTGCTGCTTAGATACTTCACTGTCAAAACTATTGAGCACTCCTTAGTGGGATGGCAATAGTAGTGGTCCTTTCAAGTGCTGCAGTACAAAGATTTTTTGGCAGGCTTTGTGTTTAACTTGTCATATTATATATCGCAGACCTACAATTCAGGATCAGTCTAAATCGGCTTGGAGAACACAGGGCAGCTGCAGGCATGGCCTGCATTAGCAGCTTGTGGGCTAAACAGAAGGTGGCAGCATTTTAACATGGTCAGGAACATGCACACATTGGCACATACAACCACACCATTGCCATGATTATTAGGTTATTGTCTATATTTCTGATATCTTATAGCTTTATGCAGAGAGTAGCAAGGAATTAGAGCAAAGAATGATGAGAGATTTACTTGGAAGACACAGGACTGGACACATTACGATTCTACTGACCTAACATTGCAAACAGGAGACTAAGAAGCTTGACTGAACATACTTATATCCTGCAAGAAAGTTTCCTACTTTACATTCTTAATTAAAACCCTAGCATTAAAGGTAAGAAAACTTCAAAATTAAGCCCAGGGAGGGCTACATGGTTTAAGTTTTTTTCCTGCTTCCAAACCCAGATAATAAATGTTATATCCTCTCTCATAGCATCCTGGTTATTTAAGAGATTATGGACATATAAATGTTGGCTTACATTAGGTGCTCAGAAATTATGATCTTTGTGATCATTATCATTCCTGATCTTGCTTTCAGACATGTGCATGAATTTTCTTGTTTGATTCTGATGGCAATTCAGGGAAGTAGGCAAAAAATAATACTTACTTCTCTTTTCAAATAGGTTCAGTGGCTGCAGGACATGTGACACGTCTCTTGCAAATCTGGTCTTCCACCTGTAGCCCAGTTTCCTCATCCATTAAGTGAACACTTGAGTTTGAAATGGGAAACTCTGAAGTTTCCCATTTTTTGAAATGGGAAACTCTGTCTCTGCAGTTCTCATATTTGCAACTTTGTCATTTAGGTAAACTTGTAGCTTAATAAACAGTGATCAGGAGGGAAATAAACTACATTTTAATCTTAACTTTAATTTGCCATAAAATAAGACAATGCCTATTTGTTACAAGCACACAGAACTTCTAGGTATATAGAGCCAATGAAATGTTGGAATACCAGTCTCTTGTGAAATACACCAATCACCATCTACTCCAACTAATAGCACTTCACAAAAGAAACACAGGCAGGCACTTGACTGCATTCTGTGATCACCTATAGTCCCCATCCATTAGCTTCTTATCTATGAGAATGTTTCTTCTGAAATTAATCAGACCTATATTTGCAATACATGTCCTACAAAGAGAGTAATTATCAACAATGCTATTTAAAAGAATGATCATCAAGCATAGGCAAGCAAACACTAGTGAAACCCTTTGATTAAAATTTCACTCTAAAAATTGCACATTTTATTTGTGACTGTTCCGATAAAATGTCTAAAATCTCACAATTTTATTATAGAAACACTGCCATGGCTGGCATTTTTATAGTACTTTTGCACAATTATGCTACACAGAAGAAATCAGGCTTCATACATGACCTCAGCTATCATTAAAATCGTGAATTCTGCAGTCCGTCATCCACATGCATTTTAATTGTCACATCTAATGCAATGCTATGTCTGTATTTTGTAGCCTTAAATTAAACCTTTAGTTTTGATGGCAGTATCTGCTAGAACTCTAATAATCTGAACATGAGAAAAAAATCATTCAAGGTTGACAGAGCAGAAGAGAACATAATGAATGGACTTGGGGAGAAAGGCCTTCCTTTCTCAAACACCTGAGCTGCCTTCTTCCCTTTTTTACCCACAGACTCCTGACATTTAACATGCATATGTTCCCAAAGCCCTTCTTATCCTCAAATTTAGAACTGTTATGTGACAGAATCTCACAAGTATTGTGATGAATCAATGCTGAGTAATGTGGCAGGGACATTGGTCAATTATTGAATACCAACATATTCTCTGTACATTTTTCAGTTCCCTGGAAGTTAAGCTGGGTGATGTGAATTTATCTCTTGGAGAATGGACTATGATTAAGCCTGATGTGTTTCTCAGTGTGCTTCACTGTAGATTAAAGCTGTCCGGGTTTCTCTTTCACTGCCAAAGAAATCACAAACTCAAGGTAGGGAGTAGTCTATAACCCTGAGTCACTGAGACAAAATTTCTGAGACAGCTATGGACCCCACATATACCTTGGGTGATTGGAAAATAAGTCCTATGCTGATTGTTATTTTTTTTAAGTTAGGGTAACGTGCTGCAATAGTAATAATAAAAATCTATCCTCATCAGGCTTTCATAGTAAATAACATAACTTGTTTCTGAGAACAGTTCTATGAACCTACTTCACATCACTGTAGGGAAGATTTTTGTATCTACGAGATCTAGCTCTATACACAGAAAAAATTTGCATAATAATTCTCAACTCTCTGCATGCATTGTGAGTTTTATAATTTAAATCCACATTCTATTATACTTTCCCAAACATTGCTGAGAATCACTGTTATGGATTATTCAGATATCTGATGCTTTAAATTGTGAGTAAAGAAAGTGTTTTGAAAATGTGTAAAAAAGTTTATTCACTACAAAATAGCATTTCATATCAGTCTTGAATGCCCATGTATTGCAAATACTTACATTGAATCTTGTCGAATTTCGATATTTTTTAGGCTTCCCAAGTATTGCTTACACATGCCTGAAATGTATCTCATCCTGCTTATGTTTCTATCCTAGGTATGAATATGATCTGATATTAGGCATCAAAGACATGGTATAGTTGCAAATTTTCCCCAACATATTGAACAGGGTTCATACAAGAGACAGAAAACACAGAAAACTGCTATTTAGACAGAAGTAATGCAATAGAAGCATAGTGAACTAGGTAAAGAATGACTTGTCCATAACAAAAATAAGAAAAGAAGACCCGGGTAGAATCAAGTTGCTATTGTAGGAAGCAGCCTCTATCTTTAGGAACAGGGACACAATGGCAAAGCAATTATTACTGCCCAAAAACTTGGAAGAGAGAGTCAGAATACTCAGGAAGCAAAGAAATTGCTTATTGTTTGCTGGAGTCTTTGAGTTTAGAGAAGAGACCCTATGACTTGGACCCAGACTCACCCTTTGAGGACGAGACAGTGGTTAGTTAGTGCTTCCAGGTGTTAAGTTTACAACTGTTAAACTGCGCGATCGTGTTTCAAACTCTGCTCCTCTGAATAACAGTGAGATTGCAGCTGTTGAGGTAAGGAAGCTTGGCTGAGACCTTACAGCTCAAAGGTATGAGGCACCTATGAGAAGGAAGCACCACTTGTGCAGGACAGGATCATGGAAAAACAAGTACCTCCTTTCTCCTGCTGTGCAGACACCCCAGTGTCTCCTACTAACAAAGTCTGACAGGAGCAGAAGGTCACATAGGGATGTTCTTTGCTGATCCAATTCTCATGGTAGACTTTGGAGGAGCAGATTAGATATGAGAAAGCATCAGTGATCATTGGCAGAGAACTGGGAGTATAGCTCTGTAGAACATGTACAAGGCCCTGAATTTGGACCCCAAACCCACAATTTTTTTTTTTTTAAGTTGGCAGACAATCTTCTCTAGAGTTAACTTTTGGTTTTGCATTGTAAATAACTTTCTCAATAACTGAAAAAAATAAGTAATTACAACAACTGTATTTTCTTCCTTACTTGTAGACCAGCTTTTTCTAAATGTTATAACAATGCAATTTTCTCTGATTAGAAATAG
The DNA here is from genome assembly GCF_034190915.1 of Cavia porcellus. Lineage (NCBI taxonomy): Eukaryota > Metazoa > Chordata > Mammalia > Rodentia > Caviidae > Cavia > Cavia porcellus. Next base: position 26,508,273 of record NW_026947496.1, on the reverse strand, counting down.
GAATAATATTAAAAATAATAAATCCTAGCAGAGGAATAAGAAAACCTATGCCCTAGTCTTTGAGAAGTGGAAAATTGCAAACAAAATTTAATTACTCACGGGAATGATATTGAATTGCAAAAGTATACAAATATATGAAAAAATGTTCAATATCTCTGAGTATTACAGAGATGCAAATTAAAACAAATCTAAGGTTCCATCATACTACAGAAAGAATGGCAGTCATCAAGAAATCTAAATGGTGGCACGGCTGTGATAAAAAAATATATATATATATATATTTTTGATGAGAATGTAAACTACTACAACCATTATGAAAATTAATATGAAGATTCTTCAAAGAACAAAAATCAGAAAATCTATATGACCTAACTCTACCCCTTCAGTTATCTTCCCTAAAGAATTTAAGGTATCAAATTATAGTGATACCTGCATGACAATGTCTATAGCAGAAAATTAATAATAGTTACATCCTGGATGCAGCCTGCATACCCATCAGCAGATGACTAGGTAATGAAGATGTATATTATTTATAATATATATTACTCAGTTATAAAGAAATACATATTTGAGAAATAAAAGTGGGTGCACCTTAAAAATACAATCTTGAGTGAAATAACTCAGACACACATTTTGAATACCACATGATATATCTCATTTGAGTAAGGGGAAGTGCAAACTAGAAGTAAAAGAAAGGAAAGGTAGAAGGTAACCAGGAAATGGATCTCTTGCAAATGGCAGAAGGTCCAGAGAATCAGGGGTGGGGACAAAGGAGAGGGGATGGAAAATAGGTAGAATGAAAACATGCTGGTTACAGCGTTCTAATAACCTCAGTGAACGTGGATATTATATTCCATAAACATGAATGAAGATAAGTAATATCAACAAGAATAAAAAAGGGAAATTAGAGGAGTAGCGAGGGAACTAGGAGAGAAGAGATTTAAAACAAAAAGAGATAAACTATATTATATATGTGTAGCCACTCACCAAGATGATTGGAAAACATGTATTGCAAACTTGTAGTTACAAATAAAATAGTAGAACATTTTACCTGGTACCATGAACACCCGGATTCAGCCTACAGAGCACTCCTGCAGCTGTGATGTTCTGAAACCCATCAGGATATATGTACCACAGCTGCCCCTCCGCTGGGCTGGTCCCCTGCAGGCTGCAGACCTCTGAGACAGGTCTGTTCCCGGGGCAGGAGAATTCCAGACACTCACTTTTAGTCAAGGACTCCTCATGAGTCTCACTGTCTGTTCCCGAGACTTCATGGAACTTCTTTCTCTTTTTTCATCCGTGGGTGTCACCCTGCTTAGTATGGTGTCTCTCCCAAACCACACAGGTGTCTGAGCTTTTACCATGTTCTTGGCAACGAGGCTGTCGTCAATGTACATGATTGGAGACTGTTGGCTAGAAATCATATTATATTTTTAAAAATGAAATTTATGTTAAAATCAATACTAGTCCATGATTCAATTTCAACTGACCTGCTGTCGCATGCTCTAAGTGCACCAATACAGAGGATGGGCTCTAGAGTGTGAAAAGAGAAAGATCATACATGCTTTAGTGCTAAACTGTGAAATAGACGGGAAGATAGCAGATAGGTAGCTAGATGCTGTAGTCATAAAGAACAGAGGATTTCATCTGCACAAAAATCAGTAAGGACAGCTGACAGTAAGAGGGAGATATCTGGTCACGCTCTGCATGACCTCCACCAAGAAGAAAGGAAGAGGCATGTCAAAAGTATAGAAGCAGGGCACGAAGTGTAGTGGAAGCCATGCACCCATGTTGCAAAAGGGTTCACAATTCCAGAGCTGAACATGAGAGAAATGTAAAGATGCATATGTGAATATCACCAAGAATGTGAATCATTTTATCCATAGTATTTGTTTTGAATCATGCATCTTTGTATAGTTACTTATAACATATTTGGAGCTTAGAATTCAGCTAACACTGTTTGTCGTCTTTGATACACTAAGTGATGATACCTGAATCATTAGGAGATATTTCACAGGTGTGTCTCACAAAGGTTATTTCAATTTTTTCAGTCTCTTTTTCAAATTTTGTGACCCCTGCCTCTTTTATGTTGACTTGTTAAACTGAATAAATCTGTTTATAATTTAATTAGATAAGAGGTATTATGAGTCCTAAATTGATTATAGTTTACCTGACAATCAAAATTTGCAGATAATTGGGTAAATTGGCTGCTTTTTCTTCATGGATTGCTTGACACCTGCCAAAACAAATTTTCTTGAATGGAAACTTATTGTTGTCGGAGTTTGTGGCTGGAACGCAGAGATAGGATGAAAGAAGCAGGATCTTGAACTAAACGAATAGACCACCACTTGTGACTTCTCCTCAAATATGAGCATGCCACTGTCACTCCCTGATCTAGCTTCTCTTGGGACTTGCGGCTGTGAGGAGGGAGATTGCCTATCACAGGGTGCAGACAACCAGACGATCTGCTTAACGCAGCAGATACCAGGTGATTGGCCTGTGGTGTAGTTACACCTGTAATTTAGAGATAAAGATAGCCCAGCATGGCCATAGACAGCAGACTAATTGGAGAATACTAGATGTGACTGTTTGCCTAGCATGAGGTATACAGTCCTGTTTATCAAGGGAAGAAACTCTCAGAACACAAAACTTATGTTATAGTTGGTATTAATACTAATAACATCAGATTAATCAATTAATACTGTGCTAATATAACAAAAAGAAGCCTAAGCATGACATTCAGATACTATTCTTTACAGAGAAAAAAAAACAGGTAATGTTCAATTTGGTTGAAAATCTCCTCCTTCTTAGTCCCTGGGTGATAATTCAGCCTTTACTAACGATAGTACTAATACTGTTTAAACTCAAGTTCCCAAGATCTCATTATGCCAGCTTCCCAAATTGGGTAGATACAGACAAGAAAGATTTTTTAGGCCATTATGTTTGAAGTTAAAATCTCCATGAAGAACACCTGGTTACATGGTCCAACACTGATGAGGAAAGGAAGAGACTAGCATTTCCACTCTGATTTTATTTCTGCTCCCATTCTTTGGGCCAGTGTTTCCTCAAAAGTACCCCAGGACCAGTAGTTAGACAGTTTCACACTTAGAAAGTCGCTAAAAATAATTTCTCTCAGACCCCTCGGATTCAGCCCAGTGGCATAGCACAGACTCGGGAAGCACGGGATCCTGAGTTTGATTCCTGGTTCCGCTGCCAAAAAATATTTTGTCAGAAAACTGTGTGGAGGTTCCTCAAAAATTAGAACTGGCAGTTTAACTAGCCACTTATCTTCTGGATGTGTATCCAAAGAAAATAAATCAATATGCTTAAATGAACCTCTGCATTCCAATGCTCATGATAATACTACTCACCGTGACCAAAATATGAAAAATCCCTGTGTTCAGCACTCAAATCATAAAAGAATTACATACAGATATTAGAAAAATTAGTTTATGTTACTACAATAAACAATTGGGGTAGTTAACTTATAAAGAGAAAAGGTTAGCTGGTTGTGATGGTGCATGCCTGTAATCCCAGTATTCTGGGAAACTGAGGACAGAAGATTGCAAGTTCAAATCCAGTCTTGACAATTTTGAGACCCTGCTGAGACTTTTGTCTAGACAAAAGTCAAACGTAAAGGTCTGTGATATGGGGCTCGGGATTTAGCTCAGCGGCATAAGCGCCTGCCTTGCAAGCAGGCAGTCCTGGTTTCGATCCCTGGTACTGATAAAAATATAAAAAGACAAAAAAAAAATGTCTGTGATATGATTCACAAAGTCTCTCAGTTCAATTCCAGACACTGAAGAAGAATAAAAGAACAAATGCTTATTTTGGGTCACAGAGTTTGTGGTTCCAGTTCATAGTCAGTTGGCTCCACTATTTTTAGTCCTGTGGCAAAACAGCACCCCATGGTGGGATCATCTCCCACAGCAAAACAACTCATGCCATGGCTCCAAAGTGAAGAGAGGAAGAGAGAACACTGGTGTCCCAACACTAGTTTCAAGGACATGCCCCCAATGAACTGAGGACTTCCTACCACGCTGTGCTTCTTAAAGATTCCAACATCTCACAATACTGGGGCACCAGAAAGCAAACCCTTGGGAAGATGTTACAGACACAAACTAAAGCAGGTGTGTGAATATGATTTTTAAAACTATTGTCATTTAGCCTTACAAAAAGGAGAGTTTGTCACCTACAATGAAAAGCGAAAATTTGGAGGATTTCACGTTAAGTGACACACACACACACACATACACACACATCAAACAAAAAGCAAACAAGCAAACAAAAAAAAAAGTTGCATTATCTCACTTTTATGTATCTTTAAACAAATGATGGCCATGGAAGCAGAAATATGGTGGTTGCAAAAATAAGTGTTGAGAAAATGCTGGCTAAAACATGCAAAGCTTCAGTAACATGAGATAAACAAATTCTAGAGACCCATTGGATAGTATGGGAATTACGGTAATAGCACCATAATGTATGTATACTTACAGTTTGTTGAGAGAATAAGTGTATCTTATTTATTCTCACCACACATGCATACCTAAAGGTAGCTAAGTGAAAATAACAGAGATGTTAATGGCTTTGACTCTAGTAAACCGATCCATACATACATACAATAAAGTATCAACTGAAACATTTTAAATATATGCATTTTCAATTAAAGTATAAAACTAAACAAAAGCCATGAGCTCTATTATCTGAATTTAAAACTACTAGAAAACAAGTAGAAAGAAGGAAATCGTCTAACCCCAAGTGTGGGTGCCCACAAGCTGAGCATCAGCAAAGCCTCCAGGTGACATTTCACTGCAGCAAAGCTTGAGGATGCAGCTAGACTTTCCTCTTCACTAAAATCCACAAGATTAAATGTGACCAGGTTCCAGATCCACCTCATCTTGCTAGTCTCACATTTTGAAGTTCTATGTCTGCACTGGCCAAAAAAGATTAGGCTGAGTTAGCTGTACTAGGTGTGGCAGGAACCTCAAAATGAGCTAAGGAAAGTCTAACTGCTGAGTTGGATTAGCATCTGTGCATCAGATCTCATACTGAATGTTAAGACTTCTCAAGTGTAAGCAAATTCTACTATGACACCTTGCTGTGATAAACACACTTAACATCAAAATATATACAATAAAAACTTGAAGACAGAGTTGTGTGTGGTATTTATAATTCTATTTTATCAGAAAAAATAGCAAAAATAGATTGTTAGTTTTAATGATTATAGAAAAATCAGAATGCAAAATTGTAGTTTTTAGATAAGAACCATTAGGTATTAACAAATATTAAATTTAACAATTTTAGTTATAATCATCAGAGGATCATACAAAGTATAACCCAGAGTAATAAAAGAAAACATCTACCGCTTTTATGGAAGCTACTTTGTGATTTACACGGGAGCATTTCAGAAGCAAACACTTTTTCTGTTGGGACAGTGGCTAGGATATAATCTCAGCACTCAGGAGGCTGAGAAAGGAGTGTGGCTGTTAAGTTTGCAGCCAATATCAGCCACGCAGTGAGTTCAAGGCTAGACTGAATTAGAGAACAAGACTCCATCTTAAAAAGAAAAAGACAGAAAGAGAAAGGAAGGAAAGAATGAAGGGAGGAAAGAAGGAAGGAGAAACCCAGAAAGAGAAAGAAAAGAGAGTGAGAGAGAAAGACAATGACAGAGAAATAGAGAAAAAGAAGAAAGAAAGAAAGAAGAAAGAAAGAAAGAAAGAAAGAAAGAAAGGAAGAAAGAAAAGAGAGAAGAAAGGAAGGAAGAAAGAAAGAAAAAAAAAAGAAGGGTAGGAAAAGATTTTTTCAGTAAAAAGCAAAAGTAGCTGCAAAGATAAAAATAGCCTGTTTGTATTTAGGTAGAATTCAGAACAGAAGACATGATTTGATTATCATTGCGGGGGAGGGCCTACTCCTTTTCCATCATTGCAGATCAGCCCACCACCCTGGGTGGTAAAGTGGGTTTGGGATAAGGGGTGGAGGGAGCTCTAGGCAGCTGCACAACGCTTAGAAGAAAACATGCTGCACTGGATCACCTAATTCATAAGGAAAATCTAGTTTCCCCTGAAGATCTGTTTCCTTTCCTCATCGGCATTTGTGCAGCATTAGAAAAGCAGTTATGCTTTCTGCTCATTAAGCTACTTACCACATATGATAAAAACAGTGACTGTTTACCTTAAAAATGCAATAGAAAAGACATATTGCCATTAATTTCCATCGAAATACTCTGCTAGACTTGGACACACTTACCATATCTTTCTTGGGACTTATAGAAGTTCTCTTTCATGAGTGTATTTGCATGAGTACCTCAGTGTCCTGCATCTGATGAAAATGTTCACAGACATTTCTGTAAACAAAGCATACACATGTACACACATTGCAGGGTATCTTGCTCCCTATTCAGCAGATCTGGTGCAGCACAACGTTGGCTTCTCCCAAGCTGTACTGACTTATGTTCTTAACAATAACACAGAAAGGTTCCTTTTCCCCATTCCCACGAGCATTTGTAATATTTGATGTCTTGATGCTAACCACTCTCTGGAGTAAGACGGAATCTCAATATAATTTTAATTTATCTTTCTTTAATAGCCAGAGTTGTAGAAACATTTCAATATATTAAACAGCCATTTGTACTTTCTGAGAAATGTGTATTTATTTCATATGCCCATTTTTTTTAATTGGGTTTTTTATTTGAGAGTGTAATTTTTATGTAAGTTTATGCATTGTAGATGTCAGTCATCTCCCTAAGGAGTGACTGACACAAAATTTCCGATTCTATAGGTTGTATAGTCATTCTATTTGTTGTTTCCTTTGCTGTGCAGGGTTTTCAATTTGATATGATCCTATTGTTGATTGTTGGTGTTATTTCATGAACAATTGGGGTTCTCTTAAGAAAGTTTTTGCTTATGCCTATTATTTTCCATCAGATTAAGTGTTTTCATTTTAATATCTAGATCTTTGAACCATTATTTGTGCACCAATGATAAATCTAATGAGAAAGAAATAGAAAAATAATATGATTCACAGCAGCTTCAAGAAAAAATAAATAGAACTAACCTAGTGAGGGAAATGAAAATCCTTTGTAAGAAAAACTACTGGACTTTGAAAAAGGAGATAACAGAGGACAGCAGAAGCATGGGGAAAAATGCCTTGTTTGGGGACAGGCAGAACTAAAATTGTCAAAATCACCTTGTAGAAAACTAATCTTAAAATGTGTATGAAACAGGGCTGGAGATTTAGCTCAGCGGCATAAGCGCCTGCCTTGTAAGCGGGCAGTCGTGAGTTCGATTCCCTGGTACCAATAAAAATGAAAAATACCCCCCCAAAAATGTATATGAAACCAGAAGAGACCTAAAATATCAAAATAATCCCCAGCAATAAGAGCAAAGATATCAGATTTCAAGTTGCACTACAAGGTTACAGTCATAAAAATCTCATGATGCTAGTACAGAAACATACGTGTGGATCAATGGAACAGAACAGAAAAGTCAGAAAACACACACACACACACACACACACACACACACACACACACACACACTCAGCCATCTGACCTTTCACAAAAGGGCCAAAGACGTGTGTTGTAAGGAAGACAGCCTCTTTAGCAAATAGTGCTGGGAAACTGGCTACCCATGTGTAGAAGACTGAATCCAGACACCCATCTCTCACCATGTACTAAAATAATTGTTTTTAAAATTTAAACAATCATTGTAGTTTTTGATCACAATTTTTATTACTTAAGAAGCATATTCTGAGTGCAATAATGAAGTTTCCCCTGGACCTCTGTTTTCACATATTGTTATAAATGAGACAAAGTATATCTAATGTCTTTATGTTGAAAAAATAACTGGCTTCTCTTTGTTACATTTAATGTTACCACTGACTTAATCTTGATTTTAAGTATCAGTCAAAGATAGTTATTAACTGATTGGTAAACAAGTACAATTTTCAGACCTGGACCTATATATTTGTAGTAAGTAAAGAAAGCTTGACTAATTACAGAAGTCTCTATCTCTCTTTGTCTCTGTCTGTCTGCCTCTCTCTCCCTCTCTTCCTCTCTCCCTCTCTGTCTCTCTGTCTCTCTCTGTCTCTGTCTCTCTGTCTCTGTCTCTCTCTCTGTCTCTCTCTCTCTCTCTCTGTCTCTCTCTCTCTGTCTCTCTCTCTCTCTCTCTCTTCTCTCTCTCTCTCTCTCTCTCTCTCTCTCTCTCTCTCTCTCTTCTTGGCACCAGGGATCAAACTCAGGACCTCACACTGAGCTGTATCCCTCACATTGCATAGATATGTTCTTAGAAACTGCATGCATTCAGGGGACCTAATTTAGGAAAAAAATAAAATTAGCCTCTTTACAAACTAAGTATACTATTCTGCAGTCATCAAGGTTTCTGTAACTCCAGTTCAAGATTCACTGGAAAGTCACTTGTAGATCTGTGAAAGAGAAAATCAGTAATTTATCTCAGTTTTGCTAAAGGAAATCACTAAGTGTGACAGTACATCACGTTGGGGGAACCCAAGACATTAAATGTAAGACTTTTGGTTTCTGGCCCAGAACCATCCCTTCTTAACCCAAAAAAGGATGAATGTTGTAAAATCTGGGATCTCTGTGCATCACTGAACTCTCCCTACACATCAGCAAATAAATCTGTTATGAAAACTAACAGTAGAAAGAATATTTCCTGCATGTTCTCCACCTAAAACGTGTTCAGCACATATTTCCTTCCCTTTCATACATGGAACTTCCTTCTCACCATTTGTATGTATAGTTTTTATTTTATTTCAGTTACACTGCAACCATTTCTCTCTCTCTCTCTCTCTCTCTCTCTCTCTCTCTCTCTCTCTCTCTCTCTCTCTCTCTCTCTCTGGAGCTTACTAAGCACAGGCCCTGTGTTGTACCAGGTATATCACCAGTAAGATTGACATGATGCTACATTTCACACAGTGCACAGTGTCTTTGACCTTGGCAAGTGGTAAATTATTTATGTCAAGGAAGAGAGTAAGTTCTCTGATAGAAATGGGGAACCCCAGAATTGGCAAGAGAAGGGGTCAGTATTGTCCCCAGATGACAGGAAAAACATAAATCAGATGAAGCATTGGTTTAGTACTTTGGAGAACTATCTATAAATTCATTTGAAGACAGTGATGCCAGATGAGAAATTCTTTTTAAATTGAAAAAAATGAAGAAGAGGACAAGATGGCACTGCGCTTCAGATCATATATATCCTTCAAAAGCCATGAGATAAAGATTTGGTCCCCTGCCCATGGTGCTATTGGAAGGTGGCGGGAGTTTAAGAGATGAGGCATTGTGGCTGATTTTAGGTAATTGGAAGGCATTCTCCATGAAGATGGTAGGATTCTGATCTTTTCCTCTTTCTTTCTCTTTCTCATCACAGTCATGAAGGGAGATTTTCATCCCACCTTGGGTTCCCCCAACATGATGTGCTGCCCCAGAATAGGTCCAAAAACGCTGGGCCTATTCTGAAACCTCCAAGACTGTGAACTACATGAACCTTTTTTATTTCTCAGATGATGGTCTTGCTAACTTGTTACAGATTCAGAAAGCTGACTGACGTGGTGATAAAGGGTCTTTTAATCCCAAACTGCTGAAATGTGGGAGTTGTTCTTGAGTTTTAATCAGTGAAAGGACATTGTCAAGTCTGAAATTTTGGCATCATTTCTTTGGAAGGATTACAGCAAATATTTTAAATGAGTCTGAGATTAATAGGGGCAACTTCCTAGTCTTTAGAGTTCCCTACATCCCTAAATCACATGTGTGGTTTCATGTGTGTATGCATTTGTACATTTTTCTGAAGGCTCAAGCTCACTTAAGGATTACATGAATCAAAGCAACAGCATTAGCTGTTTTTTTTTAAACAGCTAATTTAAAAGACAAATAGAACTGCTAGTAGAAACATCACTGAAACTCTCATTATATTCACTGGGTTGAGATAATAGAGCAAAACAAAATCAATGAAAGTAAAAAAGGGTAAAGTGTGAATTTGAGGGTTATGTCATCATAAGAGCCACAAATGGCCTGGTGACAGCTTGAAAGTGGAGAATAGAAGAGGAGAAGTATCTCAGAAAGCAGATTATAAGCACTGCTCAATAATTACATGATGAAAGTAACTAAGAAGGATCAGATTTTCAAAGAGAAAGGTAAGATCACTTCAGCATATATGATTGGAAAAGTTAGCGGTAAAATGTACAGATGTATAAAAAGAGGCTGAATGTAAAGATTTAAAAGAGTAGGAAAGCATAACTGAATATATGAGAAAACGTTGAGTTCAAGGGAAAAAAAGAGGAAGAGCCTTCACACAGTGAATTAGAATTCTCCAGAGGAACAGAGCCAGTAGAATATACCTATGAAAACTTTTCTTCCAAATAGATTATAGGACTGAGGAAAGCCAGTGCACTACAGCTATCTAAGACCTGGAGTGCCTGGAAAACCAGTGGCGACTCATTGGAGAAACTGGTAGCTTCACAGCAAGCAAGATTAAGTGTGCAGGACAAGTCTGATACTGAAGGTCTGGTTTTTCCCTGACGAATCACTGGCCCAAGTTCACATTCAAATCTAAAGTCTCCTGTCCACACACGTTTGTAGCAATAAAATGTATACACAGTGAAGAGCTGGGCATGCTATGTGAGCTTCTCTTCCAGTTTTTATTTTGTCTGAGCCAACAAAGAAGGAAGTGTTTTTTTTTTTTTTTTTTTTTTTTTTTTTTTACCAATTTTGTAGGTGTTTCTCAATCAGGTCAAATTAAAACCAAAATCATCACAGGTAAGGAAAAAATATGATTGGCAGACTAAGCTCCCAAATATTTTAAATCCACTTCTTCTTTTACAGGAATAGCATAAAGGCAGGAAAGGCAAGGAAGTTGTAAGTTCGGAGGCTATGTCTTTCAAAAAATAGCAAAGTACTTGAAACAGGATAATAGGAAATTAACAAAGGTTATTGTATGGCGTATTGTTATCATCAATGTAGTTACTCAGTTGTTAGATATAATCACACAAAATGGATCAAACAATATAAGCATAAATCATTCTTTTTAATGAATTAAAAGAAATTAGCAGTATAATTATCATAGCTGTCTATATGTATGTGTGTATTATATACATGTATGTGTGTGAGTGTGTATTTTTCTTTTTCCTTCTTTCTTTTCTTCTTTCAGCCATCCAAATTATTCTTTTTTTATTTAAAGAGAAAAAAACAAAGCAGTAAAAAGGTACAAGTAATACAGTATTTCAAGAAAAAATATACAGTAAGAAATAACTAGTTAATACAATACATATTGTCATCTTAGAAACAGTTATCCAAATTACAAAATTAAAACATACAAATTGGACATTCATACCGTGAGATTGCAGACAGTTCTGTTCAATGATCCAATAAAAACTCAGTAATATGATTTTCTATTCTACACACGGAAATATACATAAAGTTATATCCTTTAGATCACTTTCTTTTCCTCTTTTCTTTACAATAACAATTACACTTTTTGGGTTTTATTACTCCCACAGTTCTTATAACTTTTTTTGAAGAGAAAAAAAATGTGACAAAGCAAAACAGAGTCACTTAGAACAGAAAGATGGACATAGTACATGATGCAAAAACAGAATACCAGGTGATCAACGATGGTTGCCATTATGCCTCTTGCTATCTTAAAAACAGTTGCCTATATCATCAGTTATAATAGAATTGAACAAAACAGTACAGAACAAGACCAATAAAATCTACATTGGAGACCTTACAGGACTTCAAAAGAAGATAATAGTCAAACCATAATGGGCATCATAGTAAATCTTATTGCTTTCAAAGTGGTTGCTTATACCCTCAAACTTAATACCCTTAAACAAAACAGAAGATAGTAAAATCAGTCAAAACAAGATGGGGAGAGCAATACAGGGATTCAAATCAGGTTAATAGGAAAAAAATGTTACTATAATATATCCCACTATTTTTAATTTAGTTTTCCCTTAATTAAAAATAAGAAAAAATAAACTAATTTTTTGAAAAAGGGGAAGATTAAGATAAAAGAGGACATAGTAACGGAATAACACAGGTCAGAACCGAACAATTTAAGCATCATTGTGTTTCACCGCCAGAAAACCTGACATAATAGTAGTCACCATAGTGTCTCTTTCCTTGAAATATTTGAGTATAACTTCGTATACTATAGCATCAAACATATCAAGACAGTGTGAATCCATTCAAGAGAATGAAAGAATTGCAGGATATTTAGAACCAGCTAACAGAAAATGAACAATGGTTTCTATAGTTTCTCTTTGCCTATAAAAAATTTTGTTTATACTAACGCATATAGTAAAATATAATAAGATACAACATGGTAAAACCAATGGAAACAGACAAACAACAGCTTGATGAAACTTCAAAGCAAGATGATATTAAATCAGCACTAGCTATTATGATGCCTTGCTTTCTTCAAAATAGCTATTCGTACTATCACAGACAATAAAATCGAACAACGCAGATTAAATCCATTCCAATTAATGAGTGAAAACATTATATGGCTTCAAACTAATACGATTTGGAATCATGATTACTACATAATGTTATGTATTCTTATCATGTCTTACACCAAGGAAACTATTGGGTATTTATACACGTGAGTTTGATTTATTTCACTTATGCGTATGGTCTCAAGCTGCATCCATTTATTTATAAATATCTCAATGTGATCATTCTTTATAGCTGAATAGTACTCCATTGTATAAAAATACCACAACTGTTTATCCATTCCTCAGTTGATGGACACTTAGGTTGTTTCCAAGATCTGGCTATTGCAAATTGTGTTGCTAAAACATGGGTGCACATACATCACTGTGGTATGATGCTTTCAGTTCTTCTGGAATATGCCCAGAAGTGGTATAGCTGGGTCAAATGGATCTTCCAATCCCAGCTTTCTGAGGAATCTCCAGACTGACCTCCACAATGGTGCACCAGTCTACACTCCCATCAACAGCGCAGGAGACTTCCTTTTTCCCCACAGCCTCTCCAGCATTTGCTGTTGGTGGTTTTCTTGATCTTGGCCATTCTTTCAGGAGTGAGATGAAATCTTACCGTGGTTTTACTTTGCATTTCTCTAATGACTAATGATGATGAACATTTTTTCATGTACTTATCTGCCATTTGTATTTCTTCATCTGAGAATTGTGTAGTTATCTTACATGCCCATTATTGGATTTAGTATTTGAATTTTGGGGGTCTGATTATTTTTAATTCTTTATGTTTTAGACAGAAGTCCTTTCTCTGAGGGGCAGTTCACTAAGATTTTTTCCCAGTTTGTGGGTTTTATTTTCACTGTGCCGGAGATTTGTTTTGACGTGCAGAAACTTTTTAATAAGAGGTGACCCCAGTTATTTATTCTGGGAAGTAGTAATCAGTGCAACAGAGACCATGTGGTTTGAGTCCTGTTCATGAATTCTCTACCTACTCATGTGTCTTCAAGGTTTTTACCCAATTTATCTTCCAGTAGATTTAGTGTTTCTGCTTTAATATTTAAATCTTTGATCCATTTAAATTTTATTTTAGTACATGGTAATAGGCATAGGTCTAGTTTTAGTTTTCGGTATATGGAGAGCCAGTTTTTCCAATACCATTTATTAAAGAGACTGTAGTTCTCCCAGTGAACATGTTTGGCCCCTTTATCAAAGATAAGGTGGTTGAATGTGTTGGTAGTTGTGGTTGTATCTTCTAATCGGTTCCACTGATTTGCAGCTCTGTTTTGGTTCCAGTACCATGTTGATGTTGCTACAGTTGCCTTGTAGTATAACTTGAAGTCAGGGATTGTGATGCCTCCTGCCTTGCCTTTGCTGCTTAGAACTTTCCTTGCTATTTTAGGTCTGTTCTTGCTCCAGATGAATTTTAGGAGTGATTTCTCGAGATCTATAAGGTATGTTGATGATATTTTTATCGGGATTGCATTGAATCTGTATAAGAATTTTGGGAGAATGGCCATTTTCACAATATTTATTCTTCCTATCCATGAGCAAAGGATGTCTTTCCATTTTTTGAGATCATCTTCAATTTCATTTTTCAGTGTATTATAATTTTGCCTGTATAGATATTTCACTTCTTTCGTGAGAGTAATTACTAAATATTTCTTTTTTTTTTTTTTTTTTTTGGTTTCTAGTGTGAAGAGTGTGGTTTCTCTTATTTCTTTCTCTGTGATTTTGTTGTTAGTATAGAAATGCTATTGATTTTTGAATATTGATTTTGTATCCAGCCTTACTGGATACTGAATTTATTTGTTATATGTAGGAGTCTTTCAATGGAGTTTTGGGGGTCTTCTATGTAGAGTATCATGTCATCTGCAAATAGTGATAATTTAACTTCTTCTTTTCCTATCTTTACACCTTTTATTTCTCTCTCTTGTATAGTTGCTCTGGCTAGTATTTCCAGTATTAATTAAATAACAGCAGTGATAAGGGACATTCTTGTCTTGTGCCTGATTTTAAAGTAAAGCCTTCAATTTTTGGCCATTTAGTATGAAACTGGCTGTTGGTTTCTCATAGATGGCCTTTATTATATTGAGGTAAAGACTATCTATTCCAATTTTCTGCAAGGTTCTTATCATAAATGAATGTTGGACTTATCAAAAGCTTTTTCTGCATCCATAGAAATGATTGTGTGATTCTTATTTTGCTCTATTGATACAGTGGATTATATTTATTGATTATAGTATATTGAAACATCCCTGCATGCCTGGGATGAATGCCAGTTGGTCATGGTGTAGGATCGTCTTGATGATTTGCTGCAGCCTATTTGCCAATATTTTACTGAGGATTTTTGCATCTGTGTTCATTAGGGAGATTTGTCTGTAGTTCTCTTTTCCAGTTGGGTCCTTCTCAGGTTTTGGTACTAGAGTAATATTTGCTTCTAGGAACGATTTAGGAAGGACTGCTTCCCTTTCAATTTCATTGAAGATTTTGAGGAGTTGTGGCACTAGGTCTTCTTCGTAATTCTTGTAGAATTCTTCTGTGAATCTGTCTGGGCCAGGGCTCTTCTTTGTAGATAAGGACTTAATTACATTTTCAATTTGATTAATAGAAATTGGGTTATTCAGCAGTTTTACATCTTCTTGACCTAGCTTTGGTACTTCATATGCTTCTAGGAATCTTGTCTATTTCTTCTGTGTTATCAACCCTTTGAGAATAGAGGTTTTCGAAATAGGTGTTGATGATCTTCTGTATTCCTATAGGGTCTGTAGTGATTTTGCCTTTTTCATTCCTTATTGTATGAATTTGAGCTTTTTATTCTCTTTTTTTAAATAAAGTTGGCTAGGGGCTTATGGATTTTATTTATACTTTCAAAGAACCAACTCTTTGATTCATTGATATTTGGATTGTTTTCTTAGTCTCTATTGTGTTGATTTCTGCTCTGATTTTTATAATTTCCTGCCTTCTTTTGGCTTTGGGCTTGACTTGCTCTTCTTTGTCTAGATATTTGAGATATAACATCAGGTTATTTATTTGTATTCATTCTGTTTTTCTGATGTGGGAACTCAGAGCAATAAATTTTCCTTTGAGGATAGCTTTCATTGCATCCCACAGATTCCGGTAAGTTGTATTTGTGTTTTCATTTGTTTGTAGATATTGTTTAATTTCTTCTTTAATTTCCTCTGTGACCCACTGATTACTCAAGAGTGTGTTATTCAGTTTCCATGTGTTTGTGGGATTTTTGAAGCATCTTTTATCATTAATTTCTAATTTCATAGAGCTATGATCTGATAACATGCAAGGGATAATTTCAACCCTTTTGCATTTATTTAAATATGTTCTGTGAGTTAATATGTGATCTATTTTAGAGAATGACCCATGCACCGCTGAGAAGAATGTGTATTCTGTTGTTGTGTGGAATACTCTGTATATGTCTATCAAGTCCATTTGCTCACAGGTGTGATTTAGTTCTTTTACTTCTTTTCTGATTTTCTGTCTGGTTGATCTGTCCATTGGTGTCAGTGGTGTGTTAAGATCTCCTGTTATAATTGTATTACTGCTAACTGGGTTTTTCATTTCTGTTAATACTTGTTTTATATAGTTATAAAACAAGTTATAAAAACACTCTGGAATTTGGTGCATATATATTTAAGATAGTTATCTCTTCCCCTAACCAGTATGTAGTGACATTCTTTACATTCTTTATCCCTTCTGATCATTATTGTTTTGATGTTCACATTGTCTGCAAACAGAATGGTTACTCCTGCTTTTTTTTTTTTTTTTTTTTTTTTTTGGTTTTGTTGCGTGAAGTACTGTTTTCCATCCTTTGATTTTCAGTCTATGAGTATCCTTTGGAGTTAGATATGTTTCTTGTAGACAGCATATGGTTGGATTTTGTTTCTTGATCCATTCTGCCAGTCTGTTTCTTTTAATTGGTGCATTGAGACCATTTACATTAATGGTTACGACTGTTACATATTGGTTTATTGTTGACATGTAATCTTTCTGCTGTTGCATAGTTATCTTTCTGTTCTGTTTGTCTGCTTTGTTTAGTGGTTATTTCCTAAATGTGTCTAGACTGTCTTTTAGTATTTTTTGCAGGGTAGGCTTGGTTATCATGAAGTTCTTCAGCCGTTCTTTGTCATGGAAGTATCTTATTTCTTCATTGATTTTGAAGCACATTTTTTCAGGGTACGTCAGGCTAGGTTGGAAATCATTTTCCTTTAGGATATGAAATACTTCACTCCGTGCTCTTCTTGACTTTATTGTTTGTACTGAGAAATCTCCTGTGATTCTGTTTGGTTTTCCTTTTTAGGTAAACTATCTTTTCTCTCTGACAGCTTTTAATATTGTATTCTTTTGTTCAATTTCTAGGATAGCGAATATTATATGTCTGGGTGTATTTTTTTTTTTTTTTGGTTATGGCTATTTGGAGTTCTATATGCTTCATTGATCTTGCTATCAGTTTCTGATCTCATGTCTGGGAAATTTTCAGCTATTACTTCTCTAAATATCCTCTTGACATCCTTTATGTTGTCCCCTTCTTTTTCATTTATCCCTATCAACCTTATATTGTTTTTTCTTTGCATCATCTTGCAGGTGTTAAATTGTTATTTCCTGATATCTTGTTATTTTTAAAAGATCTTTCCTTTCCTGTTCACCAGCTGCAATCTTGTCTTCGATGTCTAAAATTCTATCTTCACATTCATTGAGGCGGTTTTTACAACTTTCAATGGAATTTTTGATTTCCTGTATATCTCTTTGCATCTGCTGTATATATTCTGTTTGTTTCTTATATTGTTCTTCCAGGGATTCTATCTTTTTGTTTAGTTCCTCCAATTTTTAAACTCTGTCTTCTTTAGATACGTTCAGCGTCTCCTTCATTTCTTTTATCATTTCTTCTTTTACCTGAAAAATTATTTCTAGTTTGAATTTCTTTAAAGCTTCCCAGAGTTGCTTCTTTATTTTGTTTACTATTATTTCAGATATTTCAGGCATATGGCATGTATTATCTTCTATGTACATGGCTCCTAGGCTTTCTTGGAATGGGCTGGATGTTTGAGATTGCATCTGGTCATTCGTTTTGTCATTTTCCTATATTTCTGTGCTTCAAATGTTGTTCCATGCTTCCCCTTGGTGTGTTGGAAATTGTCTCTTATGTCCTGGACTCCTGGGACTCCTCTGGTAGTGTATCTCCCTCCTTGGGCAGCAAAACCCCGGAATTAAAAGAAGGTTGCCAGGCTCCTCTCAGGTAGACCTAAAGCCTCCTCAAGCTACACAGGTGCCCCCTCTGGCAGTAAAGCTTCCCTGAGGGAAAGAAGGCCACCTGGTGTGGTCCAGGCAATCCCAAATCCCGCTAAGCCCAATCTAGTGTGGCTGCAAGCCCAGCAGGCCCTCAACTACCTAAAGCAAGGGTCTCATACTCTCCCAGGGATTGGATGTTGTGTAACTATTCAGCTCCTTGGATAGCATAGCTCCCCTGGCTGATAGAGGGTCCCCCTATGGCTTAGGTAAGCCTCAAACCTCCTCAGCAGGGCTGCTCCCTCCTCCAGGCGGGGGCAGTAGTGCTGGTGCTCTCCAGGCCCAAAGATGGTCGCAAGCAGGGTTGGACCAGTTTTCCGCAGCTTGGTCCAGTTTCCTCCTTCAGGTAGGACAGCTGCTGTGTGCCCTCCAGGTGAGAGAGGGCGGTCAGCAAGGCTGGAAAGTGGTCCTGCGGATCGGCCCAGCTCACTCTTCCTGGCGGGCAGATGCAGTGTCACCCAAATAATTCTTTTCTTTTCACAGTTTTATTCCCTTTCACAATATCTTTTGTAGATTTTGAACCTTATTTACTCTTTTAGTTTCTTACACTAGGGAGACAATGTGATATTTATGCATGCAAGCTTGATTTATTTCATTTATGAGTATAATTTCTAGTTGCAGCCATTTACCTGTGAAAGCCTCTAGTTTATCTATCTTTCTAACTGAGTAGTACTCCATTATATAAAAATGCCACATCGTTTTTAACCATTCCTTGGTTAATGGGCTTTTGGGTTTATTTATGTATTTATTTATTGCTTTTTAAAGCACACACACAGAGAAACTTCTTGTTGGATTCTTTTTTTCCCTTTTTCTTCATTGATTTTTGGTATTATTTTCCTTTTTTTTCTTTCTTATTTTTTCTCTTCATTTTACTGACTGTTTTCTCTTTCTTATTTTTGTTGTCTGTTATATTCTGTTACTTTTATCTAAGTCTATTAATTTCCTTTTACTCTTCTTTCAATTATTTCTCTTCCTGGTCAGCTTCTATTGCTTAATGTTTTAAATTTTACTTTTTTCCATTCTGTAATACTCCTTCCCCTTTATCTTTACTAGTACAACCATGAAACTTTATTAATCTTTAGAAAGCTAATGATGTGTCATTGCTGTTGAATTCTTTCATATTGTTAGTGGGAGTGTACTCATTGTATATAGCCTACGTGTACTGCATCTCAATATTTGATTTCTAACATTAAATTTTAATTGTAGATCTCTTTTCTATGGTTGAGGGTGATCCATTCATACTGTTATATTAATTTTCTATTTGTTTTTGGCACTGCTATTGGTGTTGAGTGTGTTGTCATTGCCAGAGTGACACAGTTGTTGCTTTAAATGATTTTACCTGTATGTCAAAGAAAGAAAACAAGAAAGAAGAAAAGAAAAGAAAAGAGAAAAACACAAACAGAAAAAGAAAAAGAGCAAAGCAGGTCTTACAAAACAGGGCCAGAGAAATTGTCCCATGTTTGTGTTTAGACAAACTGGTTTGAAAACATCCTCTTCCTTGTCAGTATTCCAGTAAGTGGTGGAGTAGAAGCAAACCAGGCTTGTTTATCTCCTTGCATTCCTTGGCTTTTGAATCTTCCCATTTTGAATGTATTTGAACAACAGGCTTATCTGCTATCATGGTTATTCTGAGACACAACTGAATCTTTTGGATCTATTTGCCAAAGAAGCATCTTTATTGAGTTTTTGTCTACACTCCATCCTTGTCTCTCCTATTTCTGTATTTGTTTAAATATTTGTGATGTTTACGCTTACCAAATATGGTGTACTGTCTTAAACTGATTATATAAAATATTTATGGAATCAATTACTTGAGTGACACTGGAACTATGATGGAAAGATGTCAAATAGAATTTTTTTTTTTAATGTTGTGTTTTTTTTTTTTTTTCTTTTGGTATTAGGGATCAAACTCATGACCTCAAACTTGCCAGGCAGATGCTTATGCTGCTGAGCTAAATTCTCTGCCCCTCAAATTAAAATTTTGCCGTTTACTTTCTCTGTCATATTGGTCAAATTCTTAAATTATGTACCTCATTTTCCAACTGAGTAAAATGGTGCTGATAGCCACAGGCATATAGAATTATGGTGGAGAGTAAATAAATTGATCAATGTAAGATTCGTGTGCAGTATCTGGAACATAGTAAGAGATCAATAGGTAAATGTTTACCTTTATGCAAGTCTGCTATTTCTAGGTAGCAAACAATGAAATCCAGCATGTAACAAAAGTTCTTGTTTCTTCTACATCAGCAGATTAACTGAAGAAGCTCTGTTAACCTCAGCTGTTTGTTAACCTATTTGGGGATTCCCAATAACATCCATGTCCATGTTGGTTTCGTGATTCAGCTTCCAGTTACTGATCTCTGAGTTGGTTTAGTGACTTCACACTTGTCCTCATTGGCAAGTGGGATAAGCAGGGCAGATATTTCACATAATGATTGGAAGAATCCAGAGAGAGTAGAGACAGCCAAATGATAAACATATCAACTGTTTTTTGAAGTATGATTGCTCTTGTACCATTGTCCAGAGTAATTTCTGTGGCTGAGACCAATGACAAGGGAAATGTATTTTTCTGTGAAAGCAAATGGTATAGCAGTAATTTCCCAATTATGTAAACTACTGAATATCTCATTACCATATGTATCTTTAAAGTGGATTCTTGTTTTTATTTATTATTCCTTACATAAAGAACTTAAAAATAATCCAACCATTTACTATTATATTTTGCCTATAACAATTGGAATTTTAAAGCTGGAAGAGATAAACATAGATTTATTTATCAGATATATTTTTGGTGCTTTGATTGATTGAACTAGTCGTGGTAAAATTAAAACAGCCCAGCAGTCATGAGTCATTTATTATCATTTGTTGTTGCTACCAAGGATTAAACTAATTTGCATTTGGAAAAACAGACAAAGAGATTTACATGAGATTCCACTAACATTTTTTCCTAGACAATCTAATTAATTCCAGTTCCTTTTAAAATACAATATCTTCTTTCATATATTGTGATATATTATTTTCCATATCATGAGAAAAATATATGATTATGTTAGAGTCATAGCAATCAAAGTTTCTCTAATTTTAAAATCCTATTTGTATATTTTACAATTAACAAAAGACAGTCAGCAACCTTTCAAAGTGAAATAGAGTAAAAAAATGATGTGCTCTTTAATTAAGCCAAAATATAGATTGTAGAGAATTTATTTTATCTGCACTTAGAATAACTAATGTTATTATAATTTTTATTTTAAAGTGACTGATTCCTCCTTCTTGATTTTTGACTGTTTCATAGTTTTACTTATACAGAATTAAATGATGTGTCAAGATACACTGTTGTAGATATTCCACTAATAAAGAAAAATTTATTAACTTAAAATATTTATCATTAAAGCTCATTCAGCAATCTACCAGGAAGAATTTTATGGTAATAATCCTATTTTGTAAATATATAACTGTATATTCACAGGATCCTTGTAAATTTCCCAAGGATAATATGGGGCACAAATTCTTTAAATAAAGACAATGATGTCTCTAAATCAATTTCCTGGTCTATTGTCTCCTCTTTTGTATAAATTGTGTAAATTGTTTAGTATCTAACAAATCTGTCAGTATAACTTAGTATTATGTGCTTTAATTTTATGTACAATTAATTTTAAGTACTTTCATTTATATTATTTGCAACTAAATACTATAATTTCAAAAACAAATATTTTAATATAAAGTAAGCTTGTATTTGGTTTGATCTTTCAGTTACAGACTTTTAGGTTGAAGGCAAATATACATTCAGCAATGAAATTCAAAAATGTACATTGGGCCATTGCCCTGTAACCTAAGTAACCTTCTTACATGCTTGAAGCATGACTCACTTTTAAGATTTCTTTAGTTTCTATGACATTTATAGTTACATACCAGTTTCATGAATAGCCATCATACACAATGTAAATGTTTCATTTTCACTAATTCAGGTGTTCTTTCTCTACTTGAATGCTTCTCCTGCCTTTCTATTTTCATTTGTGAGGGTTCTCAGGATATCATCTCTGACTTCTTGTTTTTATCTTCTGCATCATGATTATTATAACTGCAACTGTCAGTGGGATTGCAGATACTGCCAGGCATATGGGTGAGGTTCATTTCTGATATTGCACTTGTGTTCACAACTTGGTTATTTCCTAATTAAAAATATTTGTTTGATTTAAATGCATCTTCTTGTATTGTACACATGAGTAGTTTGTGTGTGCTGTGTGTGTGTGTGTGTGTGTGTGTGTGTGTGTGTATTAAAAGCCATTAATTACAGGGTAGTTCTTTCTCAGACAACTTTTAGGTCTATTTTTCCCCTGTGAAGCTGATCTTCTCTCTTTCTGGAGACTTAAGTCCTCTTACTCCTGGAGTTCAGTTCTGCAAGCTCCACTGAAGAACAACATCCAAGCATTTGCATTTGTCCATGTGATAAAAGGGTCCTGAACCAAGTAACTTCTGGTACTGGGGTTATGTTGATGAGTCAGTGGCAAAGGAGGCAGCTGACAAAGAGGAAGAAAGAAACAAAATGGAGACACTAAAATAATTATATATCTGTCAACTCTTTTTTCCCTGTTAAACACTCACCTATTTTTCCCATGAAAAGTACATTTGAAGCTGTCTCACTCCAGTTATATGGGAAAAAAAAATCCCACACTGCATTCAATAGTATAATACAAACCCAGAATGTTTTCAAATTTCCCTCTTTTGTGAGTTTTGAGATTGACAGCTCCATAATTATGAATAACAAAGAAGAAGGGAATTAATAAGATTCAAATATAAGACCCCTGTCAAAAATATAGAGGGAAATAAGGGGAGAGGGAAAATCAAGGGGTGTAAATCATATAATCTTACTGTACAGTAGAAAATTTGATGTTCAGGTTTTATACATCTATTCATTTGCTTCAATTTTATAAAACTAGCCAGATATTCAGAATTTAGGCAAAAAAATAGTAAGTCATGGAAAATTTAAAATTGATTTTCATACTCCAGTGGATAGAAAGATAGATCTGAAATAACAGTTTGGTCAAATGTTCCATCATCTGAATACTTTTGAGGCATTATGAAACCCTCAGTGCCAAATGCTCCTTTGGCTGATGAGCTAAGTAAATACAGCTCTCATCGTCAGAACAAAGGGCTTAGAACTGTGACACAAGCACTCTGCTGTGTAATAGAAGTACACACTTTTTAAAAGGAAAAATCACCTGCTTTTCATTCTTCCCATTCCAAAGAACCATTATGTCTGTAGAGGATACAGATTGCTTTTTTTTCTCTAAATCAACATGCATACATGCATATCATATGCTTTAGGAGACAAAAATCACATCTAATATGCTTATACTTTTAAAATGATTTTACCTTTCTATTGTCCTATATTTTATGGTGTTGCATCTGCTTCTACCAGTGACATTTTTCTATCTGCACATTCTTTTGAGGTTTTTTTTTGTTTTGTTTTGTTTTGTTTTAGAATAGTAGATTTCCATGTTTGATCATGTTCCACTTAGCAGTCGAACTAATGGGGTTAATGTGCTGAAAATCATATAGACCTTTAGTTAGTAATTTACTAAATGTTAATGCAAATCACTTTTCAAAAGGTAAATTGTACATTCCATCTTCAACAAAGAACTTATTGGAATTATATGAAAACTTAAAAGAAATAATTATGAACCCTGAGTTTTAGTCATCAATGCAGATATTTTTGTGGATTCTTTCCAGGTTTATGCAAATATGTATTGCCAATTCTAATTGTCATCATGATACTAAAAATTTCATGAAAAAGATCAGCAACCAACCGTTGAGTAAGATGCTACTAGTTCTAAGAGCTGTGTTTAATATAGAATGGGTCTTGGAGGTAATAGGAACCGTTAGGAATGATGTGAGAGCAACAAACTCTCGGGTCAGATTTCTACTAGACAAACTATGTAGCCTATGAAGAGTAAAAGCAGAGAATGAACCTGACCAGAGCCAAAGCACAGTCGGCAGCCTTTGAGGCTGGATGCAAAGTTCAAGATGCAGAACCTGTTATAAAGAGATCACAACAGACCCAGAGCTCTCTGAAGATGGCACAGGATAGCATGATCTAATGTGACAGACTCTCATATTGAGACCAATGGGATTTTCAACTCAGTATCTCATAAATTCATCCTTTTGGTTGTAGATCCTCTGGGATTCTCCTCAGAGCTTTACTTGAGAAGATGTGAGATGCAATCTCATTGTGCACTTAGGAAACTGTACACTTAGTAACAACTTTGTTAGCTGTGAATTTCGAAGGAGCACACAAGGAACACTATCCTATGGAATGCAAAGCCCTGAAAAGATTTAATAAGTGAAATGGCATAACATGAAGGTGTTGGTATTATTAAAATGTTATTAGAAACATTATTTGCTTCTTTATTAATTAGGCAGAAAAAGAACCACACACTTTAATTTCTGCTACAGTTGAATTCTAGCACGTTTTTTTCTCTCTTTGTGACTTGATATTTAGTTAGCAGATGAAAATCTATAATAAATTTTATGTTTAAAGCCATATTAAAACTCCATGTTGTTAAGGGGACATAGCTTAGTAGTAGCTTACTTGCATGGCATGCTGGAAGTCTTGGGTTTCATCTCCAACATCAAAATTAAGCCAAGAACTTCAGGTTTCATAAAAGAAATTTTGTGTTGCACATTGTATTATTATTGCTAATGCAATTCATTTTGTTGGTTCTGTATTTATAGTTTTCATATTCAACTGTCCTCTCAAATTTTGGGGAAATAATGGATAATAAAAATGAATGAATTCTCAGTGAATGCGTTGCTTCTAAGAGGCCTTAGCAAAAACTTTGCAACATTCTTTCATACCCAAGAAATTATGTAAAACATTCTGTAAACCACATGGAACTATGGCTAATGAGTATATCAACTGAGTTGCATTAATGGGTAACTTAAAATAAGACTTGTTACGGATCTCCGACCTATTCTTCATTAAAAAGTAAAGAGCATTGAAAATGGTCATCTCACATACCCCATGCAAAAGAATCAAATTTCCTGAAGAACCTATTTCACAAAACCATGAGGAGGAAATACATTCACCAGTTGGCTTTTAGTTCTATATGTAAACCTAAATGTCTTTATTACCTATAGTGTGCCTTTTAAAGTAGGACTTGTTCTTGCCTACATTACTTTTGTACTGAATTTCTTTCTCTTTATCACCTCCTTATTTGCAGCCTGCATGATTCTAAACCTTATCTTATTTATTTTAATTTATTTCCCAGATACTTACTAAATTTTGTTCTTTTTTTTTCACTCTGGATATTCCTTCCTGCCCTCTTGATCTTTTATATTCCCTGGTAGTTCTTCATCTGAGAATTTTAAATATGTTTGAGTCTGAGCCTGGATAATTCAGCCATACAATAGCTTATTTTTTATATTATTCTCCTTTTGTTACCTTATGCCATCTTCAACATTCAGCCTGTTTCTTATTTTCTTTGAAGTCTTTTAAAATAATTTTATTGCTTACCACTTTTTAAGTCTCTTATATTTTTCTGTAACTTAGGAACACATTCAGTTAAGTGATTTATTTTATCAAACTTGACTCTAAAATATGGGTATAGAGTTTTAAGGTAACTTTCCTTATTTTGTTGCTTGGATTCACAATAATAAACTTTCAAAACAAAGCCTAAGATTTAGGCATGAAGTCATTTCCTTTCCTCCCTCAATATTAGCTTGTGATTTATATTAAAGCTCATATAAAAGATGCAATATTAATACCAATGTATTAAACATGAATTACTTGAATTGAACAGAAACAAATCATAATTTTAAATGGCTTAGGGATATTTGCTTGCTATTTGGCAAGTTTACATAATGGAAACAAATGTGGCTAACACATTTTATTAACTCCATTAGCTGAGCTCAGAAAGTGACTTTGAATCAGCTCTTCTCAGAAATGAATTTTCCATAGACACAGATGAGACACCAATAACATTCAAGGTGTAAATATGTTGAGAGAAATGAGCATCTTTTATGTTTCTGCTAATCAGTCGATGAAATTGAAAAGGAATGTTTCAGGGAAAAATTTTTTTATATTAATGAGACTGATTAAAGGATGAATCTAATATAATAATTCAAGTTCCTCTCAAAACTACTACAAGCTAAAGTTTCTAAGTACACCATAGATACCTACACAAGCCATGTAATTAAAAAAAAAACTAAACATAACAAAACAAATGAATAAACAAAAATAATACCAAGCTGATATCCTACCACATTCCAATGAATAACACTTTCATGTATATACACATTTTTCTAGGATAATTCAACTGCTTGATGATTTAAACTATGTAAAATATCAAATTAATCTTTACCACATTCTAGGAAGTATGTTCAGAAAGAATGGCTTTATTCCCGTTTAAAATCTGAGAAAAACACAGATAATGACTACTTAATTTATAGAGTATATTTATTCTTCTTACAATAATTCATGTGCCAGCAAGTCCAGTTTCAACTTAGTATTTTAGAAATGTTACATTCCTACAGGTATAAAGCTACATAAGCAAAACAATATTGAAACTATGAGGTTCTATTTGATTTCTCTCTTGCAGAGCTGTTACAATAATCAACTCTAAGAAGTTTTAAAGACAAGGCTACAAAACACATCTAAATTAAAATGTATTTGTAAATGTGATTTAACTGGTAATAACAGGAGTATTTCCCCTGTTGTTAAATTACATACTGTCCTTAGAACTTAATTCAATTATATCTATTCATTCAAGACTCATAAACTTCCTTTAAGTTTTTTATAAATTTCAACACAGGTAGTCCCTTGAATGGATAGAAATGGTTAAATTTTATAAATTACCTTTCTTGAAATAAGATTTTATAATGTGCTGTGGGGCACACAGTGCCTAACATAAGGCATAAAATAGGCAATGCTCTTCATTTGCTTTATGATTTTTCTCTTGTGACATGTTTATAATAAAGAAATGATGTTCTGTTATGTTACAAGCAGCTTCATTAGCTTAAAATATTTTATTGCTATTTCTTGCTCTGCTGCTATATTAATGATGATTTCTTATATGATAAATCCAATATCTTATGTGAGCCTAAGAGTTATAATACTTTGGATTACACAATACAAAAATGGAGCAAACAAAAGAGAATCACAAACATAACACCAAAAAGAAAAAGAAAGAAAGAAAGAAAGAAAGAAAGAAAGAAAGAAAGAAAGAAAGAAAGAAATCAAGTTTCCCATTCACTAACTCATCAGTATTTGTGGTTGTAGTTTTGTAAGTACAAATGCAAAGCAGCTAAATATTTTTTCAAGTAAATATATATGCTGTTCTGCATTAAAGTTAAGACATAAAACCCACATGTAAAAACTAAAACAATCAATTAGTAACTAAAATAATTTATTATTTATTTGAAAGGCTTACAGACTTTTTAAGACAAGAGACTAAATGTAACTGTGCATTTCTTATTTTTCTGCATTATCATTCATTTATTTATACAACTAGTTTTCAAATGGTGAGTTTGATTACTCAGATAATACTAAAAAGCTTTCAAGAAGTCATGCAGATTCCAACCCTCAAACATATACCTCAGTTGAATTTTTTTGCTCTGAAAATAGTTGCATTTTTCTCATGGGGAACCACTTGCCTTCTGTGATTACCATCTCTATGTGAGACATGATCAGTTACTTGCTTTTCTTCTGAGTGAATGAGTCACAGCTTTTAAAAATACATGTTATATATTGTAAAGTAATTTACAAGTTAACTTTTATGAATTATCTGTAAATACATCCTTTACACTGTCTACTGATACTCAAGATGGATGAGAAGAATAGAGAAATAAATTCTTATAGCATTTTAAAGCAGTACAAATATAATCAGCATTCATTTTTCTTTTAGAAACCCCATGACTTGGACTCTCGGGAATCTTTTGAGGTACTAGGCACCCTGAATTGTTTTGTGATAAGCATAGTAAAGTAAAATGGAAATAAAAGTAACAGACATCATCGGGAATGTTACAGTGAATGCTAGCTATTTATTTGTGTGCCACAAGTATTATTTAGAAAATGAGAACCATTAAAATGTAATGATTAAAACAGAACAACCAACAGCCATGGAGACATTTATGCACATTTCAAGTATTGAGAATTAACTATTCAAAATTAGTTGAGTTAAAATTCTTTGGAGTGAAAGAGATGGATAACAGCGTTACAGTGAAAGTTCACATCAAAAGGGATTTAAAATTGAATTTATTTCAAGCATATTTGATAGCAAAATTCATTAGATATCTCTTGCAGTTTACTTTATCAAAAGCCTTTTTATAAGTGTAATTACTAAAATAGATTATAATGATAGTACTATGGAAACAGCACTAATAATAACATAAGAAGGCATTTATTTTTCTTTAATTGCTACTGTGGGCTGGAAAATTATTCTTTTATGAGAATCTAATTCTAACAAAGTCCAAATAAAGAATAATAGATGACTCAGACAATATGCCTTTATTCCTATGGGTAACCTATTTCAGAGTCAGTTGAGACACTGTTAATAGTTCAGATTTTAGTACATGAGTCATAGAATGTAGAAGTTGTCCATGTTTGAGTCCTTAAACATCCCTTCTTTACTTCATGCATTCAAAAATGAGGTTTTGGAAGGCTATTGGATCTTGCAAACATTAAACTCAAAAATGGACTCATCCACTGAATGTACGTAACTGAATGGATTATTAGCAGGTCACCCTCAGTTGGATTAGATGGCTCACTGGGAACACGGCTCTAAAGAGTACACCTCCCTCTTTCTCTGGCTCTTCCTACTGCCTCTGCTTTCAGACTGTTAGAGGTTAAGCAGCTGTCTTCCTCCAGGCCTTTTCCCTGTGTCGTCTCTGCCTTGAAATCAGCTGAACCTGGCACGAATCCTCGGGAACCATGAGCCAGTTAAACCGGTCTTCCTTGACTTGTGTATATCAAGTATTTTGTCCCAGTCAGAAAGTGAGCAGTACATTGCCAGTGTTGTGTGTATTTTTCTTGTAGAAGTTTTCTCTCTGTAGAATATAGAAGAGGTAAACATATGAGAAATTAAACTCCAGACTTGAAATGTATTCAGCATTTTGTAATGTTTATATAGAATCAAACTTAGTTAGTAGGTTAAACAAGTGAACAAAAAATGAAATCAAATTAACAGCAAAAACCTTTACTATGAAGAAACCTAGTGTCATTTGATGAGAAATTGAAAGGTCTAATGTAACTATCGGCTGCAGTTGCCTGTGATGTGTTTCCTCTCCACAGGCCCAAAAGCAACGGAACCAATCAACCAGTGACGAAAGCTATTAAAACCATGAGCCAAAATAAGCCCTTTTTCTTTATAAGCTTATTATATCAGTGTTTGTTATAGTAATAGAAAGCTGATTAGCAAAGTAGATATTTTTAGTTTTACCAGCTTTAGATTTCTGTAAAACAGAAATACTAAATGAAACTCAATATTTAATAACACTTGTTTCACAAATAATTTATGAAATTGATTTAAAAATCTGTTACATAAATTATTTCTGTGGACTCTAGTGTGAAGACTCCAGGAAAGCACTAGGAAGACCCCAGGAGAAAAGCAGGCTGGATTGGGAAAGTCAGGTGAGAGAAAAACTGGCTAGGAAGAGTCAATAGCTGACATTATTAAGATATCCTTTAATTAAAAAACATTGGTAACATTAAACAACAATAGTACCTCCTCTTAAATTCGTCTATGTTACATGTTTTGCCCTGCTTTACTGTTGAGTGCAATTGTAATGACCCTGTAATGATCAAAACTTTATAAACTTTTCTCTTATAGATCTTTTTTCCTGATAAGTGGATACACTGAAAAGTTTCATTGTATATCAAGAAAAAGAATAAAATGAGATCCATAAAACAAACATGGATTCAAAATCCACATCTTTTGAAGCTAATAGTTTAGTGTACATTTGATTTCATGCTAGGAAGTGACTGGTAATTTTTCCTTTTGTGTGAACTTCGGACAATGTAATAAATTGCTAATGGTGCTCAGAAAATTAGAACTTTTTCCTTTAAAATGCAAACAGTTCAATGTTGACATTGATCACCAGCCAAAATACAATATAGGAAATACTTGCTGATGTGCTATCTTGCATTACTGTAATTTATCGATGTTTATAGAAATTTTGGGACTAATGATCTGGCTATTTTAGTACAGCTCATACAGAGCAACACAGTGTAGAGTTGCCAGGAATCCTGGGTGTCAAGTTATGACCTCTAGGCTCCTGTTACCAGTTTCTTCTCTCATCCTGTGGCCCTGGCACACAAGTGTGGTAAGTCGTTCATTTCCACTTACTCCCCGCACAACTGAGGTTAATACCAAAATCTACCCTCATCCTTCTAAGTATTTATATGGAGAAACAGTAAGATATTTTTAAAAAATTATATATTTCCATATGATGATCAGTATAATCATCAAAAATCACCACCACCACCATCATCAATATTGTCATCATCATCATCATCATCATCATCATCATCATCTTCACTTAAATAGGAAGTTGAGTCCTGACAGTCTCTAGTAGAGATGAAATCTTTAAGGACAAGGGTACTTTGTGAAACCTGAATCATTGTCTTGGCATTGCAGATTATCTTTCAAGAAACCTAAGTATTGTAGCTCAACCCGTGGACGTGAGCTCTTGATAGAAAAAAGAGACACTCAGTAAACCCAAGCTTTCTGAGGTTGCTACTAGTGTGACAAGATGAACCATTTTACTTCTTTTATTAAGTAAAAGAAGCTCGTTCTGCAATAACAATGAAATAGTCTAGTGAATACATAAACCAGTAACATAGCTATTTCCTAGAATCAAGTACAATGTACTGCACACAATTACACATGCTATAATTTTATAGAACGTCCATCACAGCAGCCATGTTTAAATCCACAGTTCCACAGACACTGTGGCTATGCATTGTGTCACCAGTTTATGAGGAGTATGACCTCACAGGGCAACAGGAATTTTCCAACAACATCAGAATCTTTTGTGACCTCTCTTGTGTAGGTTGCCATTTGTTGTTCAAAAAATCATATGGCTCAAGACTGTATTCAAATGAGAAATAAACTAACTTTCTGGAATAAATCCAGGGTCTTCAGACTAAGCTACATCCCTAGAACTATTTATTTTTAATGTGAGACACAGCCTCACTGACTGAGCCATACTGAACTCAACTTGGGATCCTCTTATGTCACCCTCAGAGGGCTGAGATTACAGATCTATGCTGCCCCATAGGCTACACTCTGCTGCCCTGTAAGCTACACCGAATGACTATCAAGGCACAGTTTACAAATGGGCAGATTAAATTTAAATTTGCTCCAAAGACAACACAGAATTTAAAACCCTGAATGT
Source organism: Cavia porcellus (assembly GCF_034190915.1). NCBI lineage: Eukaryota > Metazoa > Chordata > Mammalia > Rodentia > Caviidae > Cavia > Cavia porcellus. Next base: position 26,477,133 of record NW_026947496.1, on the reverse strand, counting down.
TCAGTAATGAAATTTTGGGTTAGATATTAATTTATCTCTCTTTTTTTACTTTCTTAACTATCTAGTTTCCTTTCTTTCTTTCTTGATTGCCTACTTTGTAAACTCACATTGGTAATTTAGAAGGCTGAATTTATTATTTTGACGTCTCAAAAGAGAATCAAGGACAAGGTGACTAGTTTTATAGTAAATGTACCTTTTCCTGTGGTACTTCCTAAGTTGCCAAATCCCAAGTCAGACATGAAATATGGATTAGTTAAAATAGTATAGATTGATCACTTGCTGAAAGTAGTTGTGGTTACTGAACCATCATCCAGTTTTAGTTATGGAAGGGGTGGGCATTCAGCTTATTTGGCAATGTATTGGAACTAAACCAATATACATCATAGAGTAAGGAACTGGATATCAGGGACACTGTATTTATTCACTTTAAGCAAAATTATAAAGCAAATATGAACAATATATTTTACTAAGCCATAACTATAGATTATAATTACTTTAATTGCTGTCATTGTTCAATCTTCAAAAGAGAATAGTACATGACTGCATTCATGTTAATAAAATGGCCGGGGGTTTAGCTCAGCAGCACAAGTGCCTACCTGGGAAGTGCAAAGTTGTGAATTTGATCCCTGGTACAAAAATACAAAAAAAAACAAAACCTTGGCTTGTGAAATAATCCATGACTCTGAAACTAATTAGGATTTGTTAGCTTTTATCCACCTTAAAGTAATAAAAATGAATCAGTTAGACTTTTCTTCTGCAATGAATATCTTTATGAATGGTTTAGCATGTATCGTAGAATCTGAGACCTGAAAAGATCAGTCTTACCCAAGGCTTACAAATGTATGCATGTTTTTATTTTGGAGTTATACTTGTACAGCATTTTCACTGTTTTACTTTTTTTTTGTTGTCTGTAGACTTTTAAATCATAAATCATCCATTTTCACTGTTTTACTTTTTTTTTGTTGTCTGTAGACTTTTAAATCATAAATGGTATGTAACCATATTTCTAGAAAAGAAATCCTCCCGCTCTGGCTAATGCCTTCCCACATTCCCGCATTGCCATGACTGCTGTGTTGCCCACTTGGTACTGTTTTGAAGGATGTGATAATAATAGAGTATTCTTATTGATTGTAATTCCCTCGGCCTGCATAACATCTCGCTGTATTTGAAGGGATACAAACAATACTAATCACTGTACTGTATATCTTTAATCTTTATCACCAAAAGTATCTTTATTGGCATATATATGGTTTTAAATAATATTTCCACAAAGAGAAAATCAGACACTTTGAATTACTAGTAATCCTTTCATAATTTATAAGATTTTGCATTTTGAGGATTTTTCTCGTTTTCCTCAGTTACAGTAACAAATATCCTTTTTCAATGTCCATTTTAGAGTACTAGTTAATAATCCAGAAGCCAAAGTAGTGAGGAGACTTCAGTCAAAAGTTGTTAATGTTGCCAGATGTTGTAGTGCATGCCTATCATCTCAGGGAAGCTGAGGCAGGAAGAAGCCTGGGATTTTGAGGGGCAGTGTAAATATAAAGTGAGTTCAAGGCCGGTCTGAACTTGCATAGTGAAACTTTGTCTCAAAAGGGCAAAAAAAGTCAATGCTGATTGATATACTGTTGAATTAGGAATACCTTCAGAGCAACTATCAACTGAGAGAAATTAACTTGTTTACCTCATTAACTGCAATAGTCCTCTCAAATTGATTCTCAGATTACAGAAAATAAATTATTAAAATTCCACCATTCAAAATCATAATACATAAACCCTTGTAACAGCTTGGTTTCACAAAGAGATAGAATAAAATATTTTAAAAGAAATCTCAAAACAAAGTTAGTTTTGGAGGTATTTGGAGAAGAATATTGATGAAGCAACAAGTTTTTTTATATTTTGTTATTCATTTCTTCAATGTAGAAAACTAACTTTAGTTACAACTGTGTGAAAATCTGAGATCACTTCTTACTTATGAAAAATGTGAAGCCTCATTACACAGGTGAAATCTGAAGAGCTTACTGGAGTTTTATTAGAGTTTCTAACTGTGATTTCCAGGCTACCTCAATGGAAGCTTTTGAGTTCAATCAGAAATCTACTGATTACTTGATTTTTCCCCTGAACCCTAATAAAGTTCTGAAAATCACATCATAATGATTTTTTTCCTTTCACTTCAACTGAGCCAGTGAATGTGTGTAACCATGGTGTTCCCACATGGAATCTGTATTTACTCTTCTTTCTATTATAATTTTAAAAATTATTAGCTACCATCTTGTCCTGTGTCTGCATAGCCACTTCTCAGGCTTAGAGAGACACCGGAAGTTTTGCTGCTTATTTCATGTTTCAAGAAATCTTCATTCCAGCAGTCCTGCTCTGAAATATTCAAGTGTGAGGCATTCAGCACAGGAAATAAGTTTGCTGAGGTTATTATCTCCGCGTTGCAACATTTTAAGGGGATTAAATAATTTACATGAAGACAAATGGAAAGCAAGGAGCCCTGGCTGTGCAGAGATAAATTCCATGAACTTTGTACTGGTCGGGCTCCTGCTTCTTTTCAGGCGCTGTCCATATTCACTTGGATAGGAAGATGGTAACAGTAGTAACAGGTGCATGTTTTCTTATTTAATACTCTCAGTACTGAAAGGAGCAAGGAATTCACACTTCACTGCTTTTTTATACGTATCGGGGAAGTTGTGTTGATAAAGGTAAAATGAAAGGATGCTTAGTAACTTTGTTGAAACCTGAATCCAGGTGCTGCAAGGAAAAATGCAGTGCTTTCCAGAGTCATCTGTGACCCATTCCTGTGTCACCCCAACATGTTTGATTCTCTACACATTTGCAAAGCAATTTAAAATAGCAGGCACCTCTATGTTCCCAAACAATTAACCAAACAAAGGAATACGTGATTAAAAACTTCTTAGTGTATTAAAGATACCAAATAAGTAAGTTCATAGTTCTCTGTCTCTGTCTCTGTCTCTGTCTCTCTCTCTCTCTTCTTCTTCTTCTTCTTCTTCTTCTTCTTCTTCTTCTTCTTCTTCTTCTTCTTCTTCTTCTTCTTTTTCTTCTTCCTCCCTCCCTTTATGACATTGATGATTTCAAGTTACTTCTTTTTTAAAAGCTTGCCTACCATGTTTCATGTTATAAAATGTCTTTCTCCTGAAAAATGCCACTGAATTATTTCTAAAATTAAGAATTTACTCTGTTTCTATACAAATACTACCCTTTCCAAGAGCTGCTTATTTTCTAGAGATTTATTGTGAAAATTTCTATGGTGAGTGGAAGCCAGGATTCACTTTGAGAATCGTTAGTCACAGTTTCAAAATACTGATTTGGATTGATGTCTTGGGCAATGATGTGATGGTAGCCAAAGTACAGAGAAATGAGGATGGGTGCATCTCCTGTGTACTCTGTGAACCACTGACTTTTGAGACTGACATGCAATTTAGAATTAACCGTGCTTGATATTTGCTTTTCTTTTTATCTTCCTGAAAATATACTATTATTAACTTGTTTATAATGTCATAGAGGTGAAATCATTTTTAAATGTTTTCTTCATGATTGTCATAGGATGCATCATTATAATAAAGAATATGTCACATCCAGATAGTTATGGAGAACAAGAATTTAGATTGCTACTCTGAATTTTTGGGCAAGTCTTTTGCAAGAGTCCACTAAACGTCACAAACAAAACCAATACAAGAAAGCGTATCTCATCATTTAGCTGTATTTTGAAATTCCTAAATTTCCCAAGTTTTAGATAATTCAGTAGTACAAATTATTGACCAAATCAAAATTGACTAAATCTCAAATTCCTTTGAAAAGGAAAAGGGAAGCTTCCAATAATTTTGATAGGGTAGGCAAACGACAGTTTACTGTGTTTATAAGGGTTATTGATCACAAGCTTTGTTTGTTTCCTAGAAACAGTGTTTTTCTTTCTAGTGTGCTTATTTTTAAAGTGACATGATAATAAGATTTTGAAACCATTTTATTTGACTTGCTTCCTTTTTATTTTTTTATTGAAATGAAATTGTTGGTCAGGGGCTATAGCTCTGCTAGGCACGTGCAAGGTCATGAGTTCAATTCCTGATACAAAGAGAGACACACACACACACACACACACACACACACACAGAGAGAGAGAGAGAGAGAGAGAGAGAGAGAGAGAGACAGAGAGACAGAGACAGAGACAGAGACAGAGACAGAAAGAGAGAGAGAGAGAAACTTGATTAATTCTCATACCCAAAATATAGATAACTGGGTGGTGAGAAGCCTATCAAGTTGAACTTTCAATTTAAAATATTTCATTGGAATCAAAGGAAAATTAACTTACCTGTTGTAAGTTAGAATTGAAAGACATCCCATGACTCTCATATAGTGTGGTTACCAGGAAAACTATATTTCTCTATCTTCTCATTTAGCACAGAGGGAAATGTAGAAAATAAAACATGCCCAGGAAGATCAAGTACACTGCTTCTCTTTCTCTCACAGACACTAGTAAATGTGCAGAAAATGAAAATCTGATTAAAATAAATTTGCTTTCCTAAATGTGAGCTATCAGTTATACTGAAATGTGGCGTTCTGTCACGAATTCTTGATGGGAAGGATGAATATAATTTCATATGTTTTATCCCAGAGAGAAAAACACATACAACTAAAGGAAAATGTATGTAAATCCTTAACCCACGCCTGTGCATCTGTCAGGCCTGCCTATCAATACAGTGGGTTTGTGTATTCAACAAATATCTCTGGGGCACCTGCTGTGGATCAGAAGTGTAAGCATGCAGTTCTAAGCGGGGAAAGACTGCATATTGGTAATCAGCCAGAAAATAAACACCAAATTGCAAAAACTATGGAGTGAGACAATAGAGACTAAAAATATGGCCTTCACTTCAGCCATACAGGGTAAGAGACAGATACAGGTAAAAAGTGACAATGATGGGTTTGAAATCAGCATAAGTAGACATTGTGAACTGGAAAGAGTTTAGATATCAGTAATTACTTTTTGCATTATAGGTAATCTGTCACCTAAAGAAGCCAATTTTTTTTTAAGAATAGAATATATTTATTGGAGAAAGAAAGTTTCTGTCCAATGGAGAAACAGGAGTTCCAAATGGGTTGCCAAAGACCCTACATTTTCTACAGATTTTTATAGAGCAAATCTACCATAGGAGGTGAATCCAAGGTGGGGAAAAATGGAAAATCAGGAGGTGGGATGAGATGGGTCAAAACTATGTTCAACCAATAAAATTATAACGGTTCAGGTAAAATTGATTAAATTGGGATCAAATGGGGAAACAAGTCATGTAGCAAGGAGGCATGAATACAAAATGAAAGAGTTTTCCAAGTGATAAAAGAGAGAATATAAAGTAAAAATAGCCTTTATTCCAAGGACGTGGAGAGGAGTCCATGACCACAGTCAGTCTAGCCATCTCTGACAGGAACATGGGTTATGGGATAACACATAACCTCTGACCAGGGGTGGCACTTAGGAGCTGATTGGAGTTTTCTACACAAGCAAATAGGAAGGGCAGTTGCAGTTAAGGCTGAGGAAGAAGGAGGAAGTGGTGGGCATTCCCGCTTTGGCCTTCTGCCAGGTTAGACCTTGGACCACAGCCATAACCTTACAGTAATTTATTCTAGGGCAAGAGCCTTTCACAAAACAAGGCCTTTTCCTATAGCACATTCAATTAGTGGCTCTTTCTGGCTTCCTCAAGGTTATTGATACCTATTTAAAATAACAATCCCTTATGTTTATATTTGGGGTGTGAGTGCATTTGTTTTATCTTTTGTCTTGAGGTCTGGCCCACAGCTGAGGTTTTTCTCCCCCACATTTGCAAGGTATGTTGTCTTCTGCAAAATAAGTTTTAAAGTATTTTACATGATATCTTAGGCCTCTGATTTTCATTTCATAAAAATCTGAAATGTGTGAAGTGCAGGAATACCTTCCAAACCCCATTAACTTGTTTTTAGACTATTGTAATATCCCTAAACTGTGTGTGTGTGTGTGTGTGTGTGTGTGTGTGTGTGTGTGTGTGTGTATCTCTGTCTGTGTGTCAGAAAAAGAAAAAGAGAGAGATAGACAGAGAGAAAGCGGGGTGGTAGAGAGAGGGAGAGAGAGAGAGATTTCTTTGATCTTGCAATGATACAGATCTGGGGCCAAGATTTTAAATTTTGTCCTCAAGAAAAGAAAGAATTCAGGTAGCACTCTTTTTGTGATTGTACTCAACTCTCAACAGTGATTTAGAGATGACAAAACTTGTTGAACAGAATTTGGGGAGAATTTAGCTGTATCTGTGAAATGGACAACAATATTGGGACCCACAGTCATCTCTGCTCATCTCTTCAGGAGGCGTACTCTTTAGAGACATCAAATCAAGGGGAGGAGGGTACTTTTATGTTGATGATAGTGTCATCTAACAGTTACATTTAGTCTAAGTGAAATATTTTTAATTATAGCTTTATTTTTAAATTAGGCATCAGTTTATTATAAAATTGTGTTATTTTAGTATCAAAATTCTCAAGGAGTAATTTAATCTGCCTGTGGATTCTGATTCTCTCATGACTGTTGCACCAAGAGAGAGGCCTCTCAAGCTCTATTGTAACAAAGAGTTGGAGCACCATTCAGGGGATATGTCAAGATGCTTCTATGGACAAAACTACCACTTTCTTTGTATCCTGATTCATGTTTTGAAGCTTTAGCTTCTAAAGTATTGAAGATGGGAACAATAAAAGATGATCTTGTTTAGATGAGGTCATAAGGACTGAGCTCTGGGTGGGTGTGATAAATACCTCTGTAAGAACAGATTCAAAAACACTCTCTAGCTTTGTCTGTCTCTATCTTTGTCTGTCTCTCTCCCCCAGCTGGAGAAAACTGAGAATGCAGTTATCTCTGAGCCTAACAGCTCCCCGAAACTGAATGTGCTGGCACCTCAACTTAGACTTCTAGCTGACAAAACTGAAAAACATCCCACGGTTTTCTGTCTAAAATGTTTCTTGCCTTGACAGCCCTAGCAGAATAATACAACTGCCATGACTCTCAATACTCCCATATCTAAGCCTTCTAAGGAGGAGGCAAAATGTGAGCTGTTTCAAGATGACCTTTAAATAACTACCAAAAACTTCCCTTTGACGCTTATTAAAAATTCAGATTACTGAGCTCAACTTGACCTGCTCAGTCAGAAGTCTTGAACCTGGCACCATAGTGCTCATACAGGGTTGTTTTTTGGTGTTTTCTGGTGCTCCCGGAAAGCTTGATCTAAACAACATATAAGAAAAGTCTACTGCCAACCTGCTGAGAACTGGGTTGCCAATGCCTAGGACAAGAATGGTTAAATGACAGATGCAGTTATTAAATAGCAAAGTGTGAATTAAATTATGTGAATTATGCAAGAAGCAAGGCAAATAAACCTACATTGAGGAGATGGAAAGAAGAAAGAACCAAGGGCTTCACTGAGTCACAATAGTTCATTTGGAGTAAGATTAAAATTGAGCCATAAGGTCAAAACCAATTTGTTTTGCGAGTAAGGCCCGACTCTTACTGGTGTAAATTGAGAAGAAATCAGCCATACCTGTTTGAATTTATTTTCACTGACCATGTTGGGAAGAGGTTTCTCTTCATCAAGCTTTCCAACTGCTTAAAACATAAAGTATGTCCACATTTATTAAATTTTTAATCAATACAGTGTTTGTATTATCATAGTTTCACACTGTTAGTGTCAGACATTGATAAAGGCAGGCATTTTTAGGGGAAAACTGCTATAATAATGTATCTTTAAAGTATCTCCTCTTTTATTTCAGTCCAGAAACCCATGTTCAAGCCTGAAATTTTTAGAGCCCTACAGTGAGCATGCCCCAAAAGAGTGTGTGTCCACTGACTTAATCATTGATCATGACCCTGAGTAGAATATGCCTCCAAAAGTAGTCAACACTTTTCCTTTTTGAATTATGACCCAAAACTAAGCAGATCTGAGGTATATACCTTACATATAGCATTTTAAGGAACATATCCATGCCTATCCCCATTGCCTTCATATATATATATATATATTCTGAATCAAATCCCCAAACTTCTTGGACACGAGCATTTTCCTCTTGAAGAGAACAGCTGGGCTCTACTTCAATATAATAAAGCCCTCCCTATTCCTGCATCTTTGCTGTGTTCATTGGTTTTGCACTTGCCAAAAGGGGAACCCAATATACATGTTTTTATGTTAGTGCTCTGGGGCCAGCACTATACAAAAGTAATAGATTTCACCACAATTCTGGCACAGGCTATATGCACAAGGGAAAGTTCATTAAAATTCTCTAAATATCGTATTTGATTGTGATAGTCTCTATGTATATAAAATTCTGTACTCTATGATTCCATCATCAGAAATAAATTTTCAAATACAGATTGCTTTTCTGACTATAGGGGAATTTGAAAATCACACTGGGTTGAAACGGAGCAAAGAATTTGTTTCCCTTCCTTTGGGAGGTATCGCACTTTCTTTGAAGAAAAGTACATGTAAATCACAGTCGTTTTTAGATGACTATAAATGTTTGGTACAGTTTTTCTCTTTGCTTGCATTAGGGTGGGTCTCAAAAGTAGCAAAGGGCAAAGTTATGTGAAGGTAAATAAATGTGTTCTAGATAAATGATCTATCACACTAATATAAACGCTTTCCTGCCCCACTTTAACCCTTTATGAAATAGTTGCCTCAGAATCAATATATGTGAAATATATGTGTTCAAGAAACTGAAAAAAAATATATTTGCAGGATACCAATGGAGGATAATTTTATTTTTGCCATGCATTTTTTTTTTTTTTTTTTTTTTTTTTTTTTTTTTTTTTTTAGCGTGCAATGGTAGGCATTGATGGAGGAAATAATTATTGTTGGGAAACTTAGCAAAGGTTTGTTGGAATAGTAAAAGAGAGAGAGAGAAGAGAGAGAGAGAGAGAGAGAGAGAGAGAGAGAGAGAGAGAGAGAGAGAAGCAAACACGTGCAAATCGATAGGCTGGCACACAACCAGGATCTGTTCTGATCATTGCTGGAGAAAAGAAAAGAAGACCAACATCGGTCATTGTGAATCTCAACAGCTGTCAACAGGTCTTGGATTGTCACATCTTCTGCCTTAGGGAGTTATCTGGCAAATGAATGTAACTAAGAAGATCAGAGTTCACCAGAGAATATCAATAACCATCTTCCTCCACCAGGTCTCGTTTTTCGTTACCAGTCGTCTCTCCTTTGGTTTGTCTGAGTCATCCAGACTTTAAAGTAAAATAATGACCAGCATTATTCTCAGGAAGATAGTCCAAATCCTGGAGCAGGTGAGGGCTACTGAAGGTAAAGTGTGGAACCACGTCATGTTCATGCAAAGCTTCCCAGTATGATAATGTTCCCCATGACAAAGAGGAAAAGAACAGGAGAACACAGAGCAACTCTGATGTTTTCAGAAAGCCTTGAGACTGGGAGAAAGATATCATTTATACATAACTTGCAGCAAACAACAGTGGTAGGATTAATTTTGTTTCAAGAAAATTGCACAGAATAACAAGTCATTTGTTTGCTTTCAAATGTGTTGCCATTTGATTGCTTTAGAACAAAATTGACTGCTAGCAAACAGTTTATAGATCCAATCTATCACTATAACAGTAGGAGAGATGTAAATGGCCTACAGAAAGTCATTACTAAATTAAATAGTTTGCATATTATTGACAAATCTGCACCTTTTCTCTTCTGTGAAAAGTGGCTTATACACAGGGTAGAATTCTGCAGGGGCCAGAACTGTGCACATCAGAATTGAGACTTAGCAACAAAGACACTTCTCAGTGATGCTATACTCCCAATTGGGCTTCTTCCTTAGTGGCTCATCAGGACTTGGGTAAGGCCCTGTACAGAGACATAGAGACATGGCCCAGTTTGTTCTCTCTCTCTCTCTCTCTCTCTCTCTCTCTCTCTGTCTCTGTCTCTCTCACTCACTTTTCAGCACCAATTTCCTGACTCTTCTAGTATTCCTTATCTGAATTCTGAAAATTCCCATATATTTTAAGACAGGTAGTTCTTGAAGCCATTCTTAGTCATTGATCCCTGAAAGGACAGTCAGGGTTGAGTCTACTTATCAGAAATTATCTTCACTTTGTTGTTAGTAGTACTAGTTCGTTCTCTTAATACATTAAGATACCTATTTTGTAATTTTAGAAGTGTATCACAATCAGTATTGTAAATACAATAAAATTAATTAGTTTTAAGCAACTCAATGAGGTAGAGAAGTGCATATAATCAAGGAACCAATACTCAAATTATAATGAAAGATATTCTGTACTCCTTTCCCGCCAATTTTCTCTCCAAAGTTCAGTTCCCTGAAAGGGTACCAGCTGGATTATGGTTAAGTGCATGCATAACTCTGTGAGAAACTAATGAAATGCTTTCCAAAATGATTATACTTTTTTGCATTGTTAGCTGCAATGTACATGATTCTTATTACTCTGTCGTTCTTAATGTGGCTAAACTTTAAACTTTAGCTGGTTTAGTTTCACACTAACAGTGTGAAACTTCAGCTGGTTAATAAGTATATAATGAGTTCTAATTGTATTTTTAACTTGTATTTTCCTAAATAAGAGTGATGTTGAACATCTTTCATGCAATTCCTCGCTATCCTGTATCATTTGGAGAAAAACATTACTAAAATCTTTGGCTCATTTTATAAATATGTCTTACTGAATTGTAAGAGTCTTTTATACTCTTTTCTATGTTCTACATATCTAGGGTTTTCCTCTCCCTAGATGTGATTATTTTTCTCCTAGATTTAGAAGCTTTGTGGTTTTGGTTTTAAATTTTAGTGTATGATCCAATTAGCAATGATGTACATATGTGCAAAAGAGGCAAAGTTCAAATTTTTGTATGCTTCTTTTCCCTCATTTGGATGTCCAATTATATTGCACCATCTGTTGGAAAGACTATATATTTTTTATTAAATAGGCTCACTATTTTATTTAATATCAAGAATAGGTGGGTCTCTATATATTTGAGTCAGTGGCACTGTATTCTACCTTTATGGTCACTTTTGCAATCTGATTATCCTTCCAAATATGAGCTTATCAAAATCATTCTGACTTTTCTCATCCTTTGATTTTTCCATATTTTTTAAATTTATTTTTTAATCTCTACTAGAAAAAGCACCTCCCAAGATTTGGATTTGGATTGCACTGAATATTATTCATTTAGAAAATATATGTTGTATAAATGTTGCTTCCTCTGGTGCACAAATTTGCATATCATTCCATTTGTATAGATATTTACTTGAGAATTTTGTTGAGCAATGTTTTGTAGTATCAGCTACAGATACTGCACTTATGTTGGGGTTGTAACAAATAATTTAGTGTTTTTAATAGCCAATTGTTGATTTATAAAATATACAAATATAATTTGTTTATATACTTTCACTTAGAGAACAAAACAGGAATACGATCTGTTTTACTATTTTTCTTTTAGTTCTTTGGGATTTTTTACATGGATAGTTAGTGATTTGTGAATTCTGTTTTGTTTTAACTGAATATATTTTTCTTTTGTTATTTTATCATGTAGGATCTTAACTATAATGCTAAGTAGAAGTGGTAACAGTTGATACCTGTGCCTTGTTCTCTTTCTTATTGGAAAAACATTTAATAACTATGTTATAGGATCTTAAAAAAGGTTTGTACACGTGTATCTCAGTAAGTTAAAGAATTCATTAAATTATTTTATTGAAAATTTCATTATGAATGAGTTAATTTTATCTGACTTTGAATTAATTTTGTTATGTGATCCTTCTCTTTGAGTTTTCTTTTAATGACACTAACTCTAGCTAATGTTTCCAAAACTATATTGATAACAAGTGGTGATAGTGGACAACCTTGTCTTGTTTCTGATTTTAGAGTGCAAGCTTTCAGGTTTTGACCATTTAGTATGATGTTGGTTGTTGATTTGTCATAGATGGCTTTTATCAAATTGAGGTAAAGACCATCTATTCTGGTTTGCTCTAGAGTTTTTATCATGAACGGGTGTTGAACTTTATCAAAAGCTTTTCTGTGTATATTGAGTTGACCCTGTGATTTTAGTCTTTCACTGTGTTCATATGGTATTTCACATTAATTGATTTGTGTATGTTGAAACATGTCTGCGTTGCTGGGATGAATCCCACTTTTTCGTGGTGTATGATCTTGATTTGTTGCATTCTGTTTGCCAGTATTTTGTTAAGTATTTCTGCATCTATGTTCATTAGAGAGATTGGCCCGTTCATCAATTAGACAGGGATTAACGATAAGGAAAAAAAAGTTAAATCATCATTATACACAGATGACTTGATACTCTACATAGAGGACCCTAAAAACTCCACCAACAGACTTGTAGGCCTAATAAACAGAGTCAGCAGTGTATCTGGGTACACAATCAGTACTCAAAAGTCAACAGAATTCCTGTAAACAAACAATAAACTCACTGAGAGAAAAACTAAGGAAAGCACACCCTTCACAATAACATTAAAAAAATGAAATATTTAGGAATCAATATAACAAAGGAAGTGACACATTTATACATTGAACATTACAAAACTATGAAAAAAGAAATTGAAGAAGAATTGAGAAACTAGAAAGATATCCTTTGCTCACGGATACAAAGAACCAACATGGTGAAAATGGACAGACTCCAAAAACTGTTACACTGATTTAATGCAATCCTAATCAAAATACCATTACCATACCTCACAGATGTAGAAAAAACATTCCCAAAATTCATACGGTACCATAATAGATCCAGAATTGCAACAGCAGTCTTGGGCTACAAAGGCAAGGCAGGAGGCAACACAATCCAAGTTTTGAAATTATACTACAAAGCTGCTACAATAAAATCAGCATGGTAGTGGCAAAAGACAAACAAAAAACAAAAACAAACAAAAAAAAAGCACGCCTATCAGTGGAATATACTAGAAGACACAGGCACAACTACAAACATACTCGGCCACTTATCTTTGATAAAGGGGACAAACATGCTTACTGGAAAAAAAAGACAATCTCTTTAATATGTAGTTTTGGAAAAACTAGTTTTCTACATCCTGAAGCCTTAAACTAGATCCAAGTTTATCACCATGCACTAAACTAATGTCAAAGTGTATCAAATATCTAAATATTAAGATAGAAACACTAAATCTATTGGAAGACAAAGTAGGTAGAAATCTTGAGGAAACAGGGGTAGACCAAGAGTTCATGAACAAAAATGAAACTGCATAGGAAGTACTTCAAAGAATCAACAACTGAGATCTTGTCCTATTTTAAAAAAAAAATTGTACATCTAAATAAATCACCAACAGAATGAAAAAAATCCCTACATATTGGGAAAAGGTTTTTGCCAACTGTCTCTCAAAGGACATTTATTTAGAACATATAAAGATTTGAAAAAATCAGCCCCCCCCACATATTTAAAGACCTACTCCAAAAATGAGCATCTGAGATGAATGCACAATTCTCAAATAAAGAAGCATATGAAAAATATGCAAAATAAAATATGCAAAGGTGTTCAACATCATTGATTATTTGAGGAATGCAAATTAAAACAAAATTAAGTTATCATCTCACTTCAGAAGAAATGACTAGCATCAAAAAATTAACCAGTAACAAATGTTGGCAGGGCTGTGGAGAAAAAGGAACCTTCTTCCATTATTGGTGGGAGTGTAGACTGGTACAGTGGTTGTGTAAATCAGCATGGAGATTCTTCCAAAAATGAGGGCTAGAGGTTCAATTCAACCGAGGTATTTCTTTTCTGGGTATTTTCCCAGAAGAATCGAAAACATCATATCAAAGTGATATACGTGCACTCATGTTTATAGCAGCACAATTTGTATTAGCTAAATCTTAGAAAGAACGTGAATGCCCATCAATTGAGGAATGGATAAAAAATGATATTTTTTTTATTTTAAAAAGATTAAGATAAGAGAGGACATAACAAAACAGGTCAGAACAGAACAATTTAAGCAACATAGTGTTTTACTACAAGACAACTCAATATAACAGTAGCTACCATAGTGTCACTTTCCTGGAAATATTTGAGTATACCTACATATAGTATAGTATCAAATATAACAAGAGAGTATAAAACCATTCAAGAGAATGAAAGTATTACAGGGTATTCAGAGCCAACTAACAGAAAATGAACAATGGTTACGATATTATCTCCTTGTCCATAAAAATATTTTGTTTATACTATCACATATAATAAAATCCAATATGATGCAATATGATAAAACCAATGGAGACAGAAGAACAAAAGGTAGGACTTCAAAACAAGATGGTATTAAACTAGCACTAGCTATTATAATGTCTTGTTTTCTTCAAAATAGCTGTTCATATCATCACAGACAATAAAATCAAACAACCCAGAATAAAACTATTCTAACTAATGAATGAAAAAATTATTAGGCTGAAAAGCAATATAATGGGGGAATCATGATTACCATATACTTTTATGTATTCTTACCATTTCTTACACTAGGGAAACTATTCGGTATTTATATATGTGAGTTTGATTTATTTCGCTTATGAGTATGGTCTCAAGCTGCGTCCATTTATTTATAAATATCTCAATGTGATCATTCTTTATAGCTGAGTAGTGCTCCATTATATAAAAATACCACAGCTATCTATTCCTCAAGTGATGGACAACATTATTAAAAGACTGTTGATTTTCCAGTAAATATGTTTGGCTTCTTTATCAAAGATAAGGTGGTTGAGTGTGTTGGTAGTTGTGGTTGTATCTTCTAATCTATTCCATTGATCTTCGGATCTGTTTTTATTCCAGTACCATGTTGATTTTACTACAGTTGCTTTGTAGTATAACTTCAAGTCAGGGATTTTGATACCTTCTGTCTTGCCTTGGCTGTCTTTGCTATTCTAGGTCTCTTCTGGTTCTCTAGATCTATGAGGTATGTTGATGATATTTTTATTGGAATTGCATTGAATCTGTATAAAAGTTTTGGGAGAATGGCCATTTTCACAATATTCATTCTTCCTATCCATGAGCAAGGGATGTCTTTCCATTTTCTGAGATTCTCTTTGATTTCTTTTTCAGGGTATTTTAATTTTCCCTGTATAGGTCTTTCACTTCTTTCATGAGATTAATTCCTGAATATTTAATTTTTTTTGGATGTGAGTGTGAAGGGTATGGTTTCTCTTATTTCTTTCTCTGATTTTGTTGTTAGTGTATAGGAATGCTATTTTTTTGAGTTATTGATTTTGTATCCAGCTACATTGCTGAATTTATTTATTATATTTAAGAGACTTACAATTGGAGTTTTGGGGGTCTTCTATGTAGAGTATCATGTCATCCACAAATAATTATAATTTTACTTCCTCTTTTCCTATCTTTACCCCTTTTATAATCTCTCTCTTGTCTAATTGCTCTGGCTTGTATCCAGTACTATATTAAATAGAAGTGGTAATAAGAGACATCCTTGTCTTGTGCCTGACTTTAAGGTAAAAGCCTTCCGTTTTTGGCCACTTAGTGTAATACTGGCTATTGGTTTATCATAGATGGTCTTTATCATATTGAGGTAAAGAACATCTATTCCAATTTTCTGTATGGTTTTTAGCATGAATGAGCGTTGGACCTTATCAAAAGCTTTTTCTGCATCTATAGAAATGATCATTTGATTCTTACTTTTGGCTTTATTGATATAGTGGATTACATTTATTGATTTACATATGTTGAACCATCCCTGCATGCTTGGGATGAATCCCACTTGGTCATGGTGTATAATCTTCTTAATGATTCATTGAATCCTATTTGCCAATATTTTATTGAGGATTTTTGCATCCGTGTTCATTAATGAGATTGGCCTGTGGTTCCCTTTTGTAATTGGGTCTTTGTCAGGTTTTGGTACTAGAGTAATATTTGCATCCAGGAGTGACTTAGGAAGGATTGCTTCCCAATTTTTTTCATTGAAGAGTTTGAGGAGTGTCAGCACTAAGTCTTCTTTGTATCGCTTGTAGAATTTCTCAGTGAATCTGTCTGGGCTTCGACTCTTCTTTGTAGGTAAGGACCTAATTATATTTTCAATTTCGTTAATAGAAATTAGGTTATTCAGCAGTTTTACATCTTTTTGACCAAGTTTTGGTACTTCATATGCTTCTAGGAATTCGTCTATTCTGTGTTACCTAACCTATGAGAATAGAGGTTTTTAAGTAGGTGTTGATGATCTTCTGTATTTCTACAGTCATTAGTAATTTCAACTTTTTCATTCCTTATTGTATGAATTTGAGCTTTTTGTTCCCTTTTTTAATAAGGTTGTCTAGGGGCTTAACAATTTTATTGGGTTATTTTCTTAGTCTCTATTGCATTAATTTCCACTCTGATTTTTATAATTTCCTCCCTGCTTTTGGCTTTGGGCTTGACCGGCTCTTCTTATTCTAGATGTTTGAGGTGTAGCATCAGTTTATTTATTTGTATTCATTCTGTTTTTCTGATGTGGGAACTCAATACAATAAATTTTCCTCTGAGGACAGCTTTCATTGCATCCCACATATTCTGGTAAGTTGTATTTGTGTTTTCATTTGCTTGTAGGTATTGTTTAATTTTTTTCTTTAATTTCCTCTGTGACCCACTGATTGCTCGAGTGTTTTATTCAATTTCTATGTGTTTGTGGGATTTTTTTCAGTTTGTTTTATCATTAATTTCTAGTTTCATGGCACTATGATCCAATAACATGCATGGAATAATTTCAACTCTTTTGCACTTATTTAAATATGTTCTGTGGTCTAGTATGTGGTCTATTTTAGAAAACGTCCCATGTTCTGCTGAGAAGAAGGTATATTCTGATGTTGTTGGATGAGACATTCTGTATATGTCTATCAAGTCCATTTGTTCACAGGTATGATTCAGTTCTGTTATTTCTTTGCTGATTTTCTGTCTGTTTGATCTGTCCCTTGGTGTCAATGGTGTGTTAAGGTCTATTATAATTGTGTTATTGCTAATTTGGTTTTTAATTTCTATTAATACTTGCTTTAGATAACTGGGTGCTCTGAAATTTAGTGCATGTATGTTTAAGATTGTTATCTCTTCCTCTTGAAGTTTTCCCCTAACCAGTATATAATGACCTTCTTTATCTCTTCTGATCATTCTTGGTTTGAAGTTCACATTTTCTGCAAACAGAATATCTACCCATGCTTTTTTTTTATTCTTGTTGCATGAAGTATTGTTTTCCATCATTTGATTTTCAGACTTTCCTTTTGAATTAGATGGGTTTCTTTAGACAGCATATGGTTAGATGTTGTTTCTTGATCCATTCTGCCAGACTGTTTCTTTTAATTGGTGCATTGAGACCATTTACATTAATGGTTAAAACTGTTATATATTGGTTTATTGTTGACATGTTATCTTTCTGCTGTTTCATCTTTATCTTTCCATTTTGTTTAATTGTCTGCTTTGCTTAGTGGTGTTTTCCTAAGTGTATCTAAAATGTGTTTCAGCAATCTTTGCTGGGTTGGCTTGGTGATCATGAAGTTCTTCAGCTGTTCTCTGACATGGAAGTATCTTATTTCTCCATCAATTTTGTAGGACAATTTTTCAGGGTATATCAGTCTAGGTTGGAAATCATTTTCCTTTAGGATTTGAAATACTTCATTCTATGCTCTTCTTAATTTTATTGTTTGTGCTGAGAAATCTGCTGTGATTCTGATAGGTTTTCCTTTTAGATGATCTATCTTTCCTCTCTAACAGCTTTTAGTATTCTATTCTCTTGTTGGATTTCTGGGATGGTGATTATTATATGTCCAGGTATAGTTTTATTTTGATTATGACTTTTTGGAGTTCTATATGCTTCACTGATCCTGATGTCTGTTTCCATTCTCATGTTTGGGAAATTTTCAGCTTTTACTTCTCTAAATATCCTCTTGATATCCTTTGTGTTGTCACCTTCTTTTTCATTTATCTTTATCAATCTTATATTCTTCTTAGCATCATTTTGCAGCTGTTGAATTATTTCCTGATTCCTTGTTATTTTTAAAAGATCTTTACTTTCCTGTTCACTAGCTGCAATCTTATCTTCGAAGTCAGAAATTCTATCTTCACTTTCGTTGAGTCAGTTTTGACAACTTTGAATGGAATTTTTGATTTCTTGTATATCTTTTTGAATCTGCTTCATGTATTATGTTTGTTTCTTCTATTTTCATCCAGGGAGTCTATCTTTTTGTTTTGTTCCTCTAATTTTTAAGTGTGTCTTTTTTAGATGTGTTCAGAATCTCTTTCATTTCTTTTCTCATTTCTTCTTTTACCTGGGAGATTTTTTCTAGTTTGAATTCCTTTAAAGCTGCCTGAAGTTGCTTCTTTATTTCAGTTGCTTTTATTTCCAGTATTTCAGGTGTATGGCATATATTTTCTTCTATGTACATAGCTCCTAAGGTTTCTTGGATGGACTGGAGGTTTGAGATTGCATTTTGGTCTTTTGTTTTGTCATTTTCCTGTATTTCCCTGTTTCAAGTGTTATTCCAAGGCTTCCCCTGGGCCTGCTGGAAATCATCTTCTATGCCCTCAGCTCCTGGAATTCCAGCCACCCGGTTTCCTGAATTAAGAGAATTTCACTGTGTGGCCTAGGCAGGTTCAAACCCTATGGAGCCGGTCGAGTGTGGCAGGTAGCTGAGAGTGTCCTTGATCACTGGGAGCAATGATCTTAAGCTCCCAGGGCTTGGGATGGTGCTCAGACACTCACCTCAGGGGGCCCAGTTCCCTGGATTGAGAGAGGGTCACTGTGCACGGCGCAGGCAGCCCCAAGAACCTGGGGAGCCTGAGCCAGTCAAGTGTGGCAGGAAGCTGGGAAGTTCTTTGGCTAGTGCGAGCAATGATTTTAGACTCCCAGGGCTCAGGTGGTGCATGGACAACTCACCTCTGGCTGCCCAGTTCCCCATACTGAGAGATGGTCACTGCAGGTGGCACAGGCATGACAAAAAATGATATTTTTATATAATGAATTGCTACTCTGCCATGAACTGTAGACTTAAGGCTTTAATAGGTAAACAGATACAACTAAAAACCTTACTCATAGGTGAAATATGTCAGACTTGTATGTGTAAATATTGGATTATCTTGCTAATGTAAAAAACTAAAAGAGTAAATAAGATAAAAAAAGTTACAATAGATACAGTAAAAGAGAAACTACTCAAAGAGAAATTATATTGCTTGATTAATCTTGCATGCCTGTAACTTGTAGCCTGAGCAATTAATTTGAGGATAAATATTCAAATAAAAAGCATCATTAGTTTTCTATTATCTTGTTTTGAAATCCTATATTACCATGGTATTTTTTTGTTTTTGTTGTTGTCATCATCATTTTGCTTTTGTTATTGTTTTTGATTATTTGCTTCTTGATTTTTCTATTTTTTCTCTTTAAAATAAAAATATAAACAATCTCTACAATCCTGATATGAACTACTTTTATCAGGATATGTTTTTCCACTGAAAAAATTCAATTTGCATAGTACTTTAAAAATATTTACACCTATTTTCATTAATAATATTGGCCTGTAATTTCACATTCTTGTTATACCTGTGTTTTGAATTGTCAAGTAAATTTTAGAGAAAGGCCCTGCTCTTTTTTATTTTTCTTGAAAACTTCATGTACAATTTGTGTTATTCCCATTTTAAATTCCAAAGAAATCACCATTGGAGTCTAGGTGAGCTTGAAATTTCCTCTAGGGAAATTTTTAAACTGCATATTTAATTTCTTTACTATATCTAGGGCTACTCAAGATTGTCTGTTTCACCCTAAATGTTTGGTAGCTTGTAAGTTTAAGCAACTTGTCTCTTTCATCTACATTATTATAAAATTGATCATGATGGTCCCTGGTTAGCTTGTAAGGTAAATCAAATCTCAAGAGATTCCCCTTATTTCATATCTACAACTGTTAATTTGTATTCTGAAGTTGCTATAATTTTTCTGATCATATTTACTGAAAATTTGTCATTTTTGATATTTAGAATAAAGTTCATTTTTGGTTCAAATGATTTTCCCCTTTGGTTTCTGTTTTCTATGACATTCATTTATTCTCTTATGCTTATTGTATGCTTCTGCTTCTTTGGTGTTACCTTTGCTTTTCTTTCTTTATATTGTTTGATTTACAACTGTACTTGCCTCTAAATTCTAATTAGTTATTGTCTTGGTCTATTTACCTGCTCTGACAAATGAACACTGACTAGTCTTAAATATTCGTATCTCACTCTCCTGCAGGTTGGAAGTTGGAGTGCCAATTAGCACAGCTAGGGTCAGTGGAGGAACTTCTTGTGAGTTGCAAACTGCCAGTTTATCTTTATCTCTTTACATAGCATAAAAGAGGAAGGGAGCTTTCACAGGTCCTTCTTAAGAGCACTTATTATGTTCATGAGGGCCTTACACACATGCTTAATTATTTCAAATGCCTCACTTATCATCTTCATACTGGGGGTTAAGGTTTCAACACATAGTTTTTCAGGGTGTGAGAGACAAGTGTTCAGTCCATTGTAGGCAAATTTTGATTTATGTTAATATTTTCTAACATTTTATAGTTTACCAACTTATTTTTCATATGAACCATGAGTTTTTAGAAACTCATTTGTTAATTGTTAGAGATTTGGGACTTTTCCAGACATTGTGTTATTAATTTCTACTTTAATTTTTCACTTGTCACAGATTATACTACTTTATTGTAACTTATTTATGTGGCAGAGGCTATAGCTCAGCAGCGCAGCACAGTACGTGGCTGACAAGAGTGAAGTGTGAATTCTATTC
The DNA here is from genome assembly GCF_034190915.1 of Cavia porcellus. Classification (NCBI taxonomy): domain Eukaryota; kingdom Metazoa; phylum Chordata; class Mammalia; order Rodentia; family Caviidae; genus Cavia; species Cavia porcellus. The sequence goes on along the minus strand of NW_026947496.1, from coordinate 26,456,367 downwards.
CCTATACCAAAAGGAAATAAAAAGAAAAACATTAAAGTATTGATGTTTATCACCAAACGTATAATCTATGGCTATGAATATTCTATTTCTAATTAATTTATCTTCAGCTATTCATGAGAGGGGAATTTTTTAAATATCAATTATGTCAATTATGTCAGTTAAACCAGTGACAGTGTTTACTTTTTTCATTGATTTTCAGTCAATTTCTGCAAACTGTTAATTCTGACAGTAAATATAGGTATGTGGATTTCATTTTATCAGTTTTAGCTTATTACACTTTGATGCTCTGTTAATACAGGGACAATCATTTGGAACTGTTCTGTCTTTATGAGGAAATGACCTCTTTGTTGTGATTCATATCTGCTTTATACCTGAGAAGATTTCTAATGTATTTTTTTTTACTATAAGGCATATCAGGACCTTGCTTTTACTACATACAATGTTTTTTCCAACTCTCATTGTTTGCATAAATTGCCTCAGTCTAGCCAGCTTCCCTGCCTTTGAGATGCAATGCTCAACACTCCAACTTAGAAGAGAAGAGGTTTCATTGCCTTGTGTTTTCAGTCTGTGATCCAAGCACATGGATCCATGGCATGAATGGATCCAAGCTGGATTCAATGCATGAATGTCATGATAGAAGGTCTCTGCAGAAAAAAAAAAAAAAAAAAAAAAAAAAAGCTTCTTAATTTGTGATAGCCAGAAAGCAGAATAGGAGAAGAATGTTAGGATGAAAGGGAGCAAGGACCAGATACAGACTGCCAAGACCTCCAGGATCAACTGTCTTAGTTACTTTTTACTAGTCGCTGAGACAAAATACCTGAAGCCCAAAGTTGGGAAAGGAAAGGTTTATTTCTTACAGTTTTTGGAGGTTTCAATCTGTACTCAGTTGGCTTCAAGGCAGGCTGGCATGGCTGGGCCGCAGTTCATGGCAGCTGCAAACAGCAAGCAGGAACCAGCAAAGAGCAAGACACACCTTCTTCCTGCCATTACATTACATCCTGGCTCCACCCCTATGCGGACTATGTAGCACTGACACCATCAATCCACGCACTAGACAATGAACCAATCACAAATGCACAATGCAAACTCATGAGGGCTGGGTGGCACAGACATAAACCATGACACCAACCCCAGACACAGTTGAAACTGAACTCCAATCTTCAGATCATATCCAAAACCAATCAACATTCACTGGACATGGTTTACAATTCATTTCTTGCTATTTTATACCGGCTGCATATTATTCCTTTTCTTTTTGAACAGAGAGGAACAACTTCTGAGCTGAAGTATTTATGGTTGTATTTCATTGTTACCTTGTCTTTTTAGTTATTCTTTTATGTTTTTTATTTCTCTAAATCTTATGGACTTTGCCTGCCTACTTTTAAATAATGTTATGTTTCTTCTTAGTATTAATTTTTGGAATTTTTCCTTTTACTTCCACATGCATTATGCTGCTTTTTCTTAGTTATCAAGTGTTTTAAACTGTTTAAAGTCATTTAAAGAGGTGTACAAATTAAGAAAACTGTATGTTCTGCCTGTCCTAACAATCAGTTTTGGCATGTTTCATTTTATCTTGTAGATACAAGTTTCCATCTAGTACAATTTTTCTTTTTCTTGGAAAATTACTATCACTTAGCTTATTATATATACATGAAAAATTGTAACTGTGCAGTTGCTGCTATATGAAAAAGAAGAATGTGTAAAAGTAATATAACATGTATAAGAGAAAAAATGAAATTCACTATTGTTTTTCATAAGTATTTGTTGTAAAATGTCACTTTAGACCCTATACATTCAAGATACGTACTCTTAAGTCTAGCACAAACCTAAAATAAAGAAAGCAATGCAAATAGCTAAAACATGGCAAAGAAGTAAAACATTGGAACAAATGATATCCACATCAGAAAAAAAAATTAGAAAAAACTAAAAAAATACAGTAGGCATATTTAAAAATTAATATGATATAAGAATGAACTCAACTATACAAATTATCATATCATTTATAAACAATACATAAATGGGTGTTTATGACTGTTTTCTAATAAACCTATATTTATTGATACAACCAAGTTTAGAGAAGGATGAAATTTCTAAAAAGAGACACAAATATTATTAAACAAAAAATATTGAAAAAATTGATTTGTGAAAATAGAATCAGTTGTTCATCAAAAATAAAATGAAAAAGGAAAGTGTAGACATAAAATATAAAACATACTTAAAATGCATATATTTTAGCATGGCAAGAATATATAAGAATATCAACAAATCAACTAACTACAATTTCCTGCTCAGCATGTATTTCAAACGACAATCATTTTATTAAAGATTATCTAAAATTGTCCAATAGCATGTGAAAATATGGTCAATATAATTAATAGAGTTATGAAACCAAGACTAAAACTTCAAACACAACAAGAGGCATTGTGATAACTATTGTTGATTTCACATTGTTTTAAAGTCCTGTATCACTTACTCTGGTTTGTTTTGATAGGTTTAATTCTTTTATTTTCCTTGGTTTTATCTTTTTTAAAATAAAATGTTAAAAATATGATGCCATTAGAATAGCTATATTATAAACAGTAAAATGGTACCATCAGAATAGCTGTATTGTAAACAGTAAAGTGGGAAAACATTGGTCAGATATGGAACATTTAGACTATTCACCCTTTTCTGATGCATGTGTAAATGATACAACCATTTTAGGAAACTATTTAGCTGTTTTCTATGTAGTCAAACATCAAATACTAATCAGGCCTGAGATCAAAAATTACCACTGAGTACATTCAGGTTGCTATGGTTGTAGACCATATGGTTTCTCTCATATGAGGAATCCAAAGTATAAATAAAGTGCAGAATAGAGCACAGATGAAAATAAATAGAGAAAAAGAGAAGGGAATCTTTACAAATGGGAAGGGAACCAAGAAGTAGAGGTTGGAGGAGAGAGAAAGACAAAGAGACGGAGCAGGAATTAAGATGTGCCCTGTACATGTGCCTATTACCCACCATAAATGTTTCATTATGTGTTGCAAACGTGAACTAAACCATGTGAACGTGGGGAAGGAGACCTAGAGATGGAGTGAGGCAGGGAGGAGGGGAGGGGAGTGAGGTAAAAAGAATTAGGTGATGCCACCTTTGTGCAACTACTCCTACCACATTACCTACCACAAACATGTTCTAATAAAAACTTTTAAAATAGCTCTAACTTTTGTTCCTAAGTAATTTCTTGAAAGAAATGAAAACGTGTATTCCAGAAGATTTGTACAAAGGTTGGTTTGCAGCTACTTTAATTTCAATAACAAATGTTAGAAACAATCTACATACTCATCAGTTGTAGAAAAATTAGCACTCATGAAACATTCATACCATAAAATACTAAATGCATTAATAATATATCCCTGACTGATATAATAACAGCATGAATGAGTCAAAGTCACTGTGTTAATTAAAAGAAATCATAAAAAAGAGTATTCTATATACTATTATTCTACAGGTTCAAAAACAAGCAAACCTAATCCATGAAAATAGAAATGAGTTCAGCGATTGCCCGTGGGAGGTAGGGTTAATGACAGAGTGACACCGAGAAACTTCTATGGTGTTGGATATATTGTACACCGTCATTAACATAATAGTTGTAAGGGTTATTGGTTTATCAAAATGCATGAAACTGTACATTTAAAACTATGTATTTTGTTTTACACAAATTTACATCAATGCAGAAAAACAAGGCTTAGGCAAAATTAAATATATTGTTTTATAAAGAAGGATAGTTTAGAATAAAATATATTGTTTTATTAGAAGAGAACAATTTGGGGAAACAAATGAAGTGAGAAGAAAATAATTAGAAGTGAAGTTAGAGAAAAGAGACAGGTAATAAAGTAAAGAGAGAAGCATTGAGAGAGAAGACTCAAGATCTTGGTGCATTTTCAAGAATAACACTGTACAAGAGCCAAAAATGTATCGCTTTACTTCATCTCACATTCTTATTGTTATTTGGGAACAATTTGGACTCTAAGTGGTGTTCAGTGACCACTTTTATGTCTTGTGATTAGACAATCAAAAATTATATATGTTAGCGGAGAAACCAGCCAAGATTTCTGAAGCTAACTGAAGTTTTGAGGAACTCCCAATCTCCCAAGATGCCCCATGGATTTCTTGTAGGCACAGAGCCATGGACTGAGCTTAATATCTCAGGTCTGCTGCTGTTCAAAGAGAGAGGATTGCATAAGTTTTCAGGTGTCTTATGCACTGTGGGTTATCAAGTACAATAGGGAAGTTTAGTTTTGCAAGATATTGGCTTGTATTAAGGCACACATGCATTATATTGCTTTTGGCATTGAGGGGCCCTTTCACTAGCCTTTGTCAAGCACGTTTCCTTTCTGAACAGAGGTTGCACACAACAGTTGGATGAACAATTTTGAAAACTCTCTCCTGGGGCCTGTTTTGAGACTGAGCTTGTATGAGATCATGATATGAGAGTATGGGTTGGCTGGATTTTTATTTCAGTAAGTGATCTCATTCACTTAAAGCACTAATCATTTTAACAGGAGAAAAATACAGACTTCCAAAATCACAGCAGGAAAAAATAAAGGAAAAAGCATGTCAAATCTCATGGAGATTCCCATGTGATGTGACACTGAGAATTTTCCATTTCTATATCATTAGAATGGATATACAGCCTGATATTGCTGGTGAAAGATATATGAGAAAGTCAACCTAATACAAACAAATAGGATTCCAGGCTGCAAAGCTGACTTACCTGGTTTAAGTTTATTATATTTGACATGAAGAAAACCATTTTCCCCCTTTGGAAAACTTTCCATCATAAAACATATAACATCTGCATGAACATAAATTGTAGAGGAGTAAGATTGTAATATGAATTTTGATACCAGTGACTGGTCTACTTTATGCAAAATATTTGGATGAGAGAAGCATATTTCCACATGGCTGCCACTACCATGAATCTGGTTTTACTTGATTTTATGTCTATATTAGGTTAACTAAGCAAAGCTCTTTCGTTTATATTCCCATCTTCCTAACTTTAAATCTGTCTCTTTGCTTATTTCTGATTAACCACCGTGAAAGCTTTGCTCCGTATATGCAGCAAAGCACTTTTAAACATTACACACTAAGGGAGTAAGATTATTTACAGCTAAACCTAGCTAGTCTGTAAAGTGCATTAAACCCAGAAGGAAAAAAAATGGTCTAGTTCTCTATTTTACATCAGTAAATGCACAAGGAAGTTCTTCAAGTAAGTTCATGGAATAATTCATTTATGTATTTTTTTAAAATGCACCTAGTTGAGAAGGGAGAGAGAGATAAAGGGTGATGAGCATTGCTGTAATTGAAATGGGTGCCTAAAGCAACTCTTGGGCTTTCTACATAGAGCACTGGGTAAAACAGTGAGAGAGCTGGCATAAGACTGGTGACTCTCATGATCAGTAGCTCTGAGATACTTTAACGTTTGGATTAGGGTTGACACTAGAGTCTATCTCAGAACCAAGGAAATTAATCAGAGTCAAACTGTTCTGTAGTCCTTGACCCTTTCACAATTCTAACTTTCCAAACCATGACTGCTTTTCTATATTGGAAGCAAATTGCTGCAGTGAAGTTTGGGAGTTTGTGAACAATTTAATCTGCAATTACTCAAATCTGGTATTTTTGCTCATTGCTTAGGTATGAGCCTTTCTACTCACCTATGCTCTATATTCTTGAATACATGCTGTTCACAAATCCTTGTACCTTGGGTTGAAGTGATAGCTTAGTCCTCTGCAGCGTGTCTTCAGAGACCCTGATCTGTAGCTACCAAGTTCTCCCTCATTTTAAGAGTGCTTACTGGACATATCCTGGCTTCTCTACAATACCTGGAAACTGATCGTTTCATTGAAAGTTTCCCTGAAACTTTTCTCCTTTGGAGTTTTCTGTTTCACTCACATCTTATGGACTTCAAATCTGGGAATCGTAATTCAAATCTAATATCCAGTCTGACGTTTAAGCTATTTCTCCTTCTCCATGGAATAAACTTCTTGCTTCTTTGAGGGTTATATCAACTACAGTACACTCACCTCATAGTCATCCAGGTACTTTTGGATTACTTCTTCTGCATCACTAATACCTTACTCACTACCCATTGTTTTTTACTTCTGGTTATTTTTGGTGCCTTCTCACTGTCCTTTAGCAGTCTAGAGAACATGAAAAAGCCTCTCGACTCCTGTGCTTCCTGTCATCCTTTCCATACATCCCCACTTAGCCGCGCTTGTGTCCTTGTGGACACATCCTATACCTTGCTCTCTTTCTACATTCTTCTATCCCTGAGAAAAATTGTAGGAGGTTGACTAAGATTTATAAATAGAGAGAATAAGAAGAAATGTTGGGGTTATAAAATTCCCTCCCTTAAAATCTTACATACAAAGATAAAATGCGTGTGCGTGGGGGTGTGAAAATAAGTGGATTAAAAACTATGAGGCAGCATTAATGCCTGAGAAAGATATATAAGAGAGTTGGGAAAAATATAAAAGATTGGAAGGCAGCATTAAACTTGGTTAGAACAACTTTGCCTTTTAAAGAAGTGGATCTAAAATAAGAACAAATGTTTATATATGTGGCAAATTTACAGACTGCGTCCATAGTAGTATCTAATTTCTCTATAAGGAAAAATTCCAAATTCCCTGTTGAATGGAACAATGAGAATCCACAACAAAAATAAAGAATGTTGTGAAAATTTGGAAGAGTTTTGCCAAGTAGTGTTCCATTTGAGGTGAAAATCTAAATCACAAAGATGTCACTGTCGATGACACAAAATCATGGCTTGATAGTTACCTTTTGCAAAAGCAAAAGGCTGAGGAGCCAGAGATGCTGTTTAGCATGAACGTGGCAGAAAGTGGTAAAGCCCTGCAGGAAAATTCAGAATAAGAGTAATTGGAGAAATCAAAGGGCAAGCAATCACCAAAGCAATAAATAACTAAATAAATAAATAACCAAAATGTGCTGAGTGAATAAGCGAGAGAATAATAAATACGAAAGAACAAAACTCTCACATTATTCTTCATTAGTCATTTCTCTTGCTTAAAAAAAAGAGAAACTTGCACTACTTGATATAGCAGTATCATTTCAGAATAAAAAGTTATTAGGTACTCACCAAGCCAAAAGCAGACCACAAGTGCATTTTAGTGATGCAGCTCTTTTGTTATTTGGAGACATAACTTGTTCAGCCCCGTCAGAGCCTATGTGGAACTTATAAACCAATAGTTTATTTAAAGAAGTAAAAGAGAGGTCTTTCTGAGGAAAAACTGGAAAAAGCAGCTCAACTCATTTTAATTTATTTAATCCCAAGTTGCCTCAACTCCTCGCCACCCAGCAAACACACCGATGACAATTTTTCCTTTCAAACACCCATAAGATTACAAAAATTGAATCATCACTCACTTTTTAAATAGAATAATAGCATAGAAAAGAATAATCAGCTTCCTATCTCATGTGATATTTTACTTGAGAATCAAAAACTGATTTTGTCACAAACAAAATAAAGACAACCCCAGGTGTGGGTAATATCAAGGAAGGCAAGACTTAAAGATAATCACAAAAGTAAATGGAAAAATCATTGTTACTTTTTAAAAAGAATTGCCATTTTCCAAGAGTAGAATGGGAAGCAAACAATATTTGCAAACATTAAGAAAAGATGCATCCTTTCTGTGGGACTTGGTGGGACCCAGCACAACAACATTAGATCTTCTCAGAAGGATTTTGGTAAATCCTGGAACTATAGGATTAGGAAATATTATCTATTTGATAAATAGTTTCTTGAAGTTGTGCTTTAGTCCTGTAAAGTAGTAAATGACTGGTGTTTGCTTTGCATTTTCAACAAGTAGGCTTTAAACTTGGGAAACAGTTTTTAGTTAATGGGTATATTTGATTCTATTGATGCTTTTCACTTGAAAGTTTTTAATCACTGAAAACTGTGACTCAAGTTCAACAGCATTCCAAAAAGAAACATGCTTGCTGTTTTCAATGAAGTCTTTGGTAGTTTATAATCTGCACAAAATGTAGTCTCCATGAAAAAAAGAACCTTGGCCAAAGCTATAAAATAAAATGAAATACAGCAGAAATCAGTCCGTTTGGGTCAATCCAAAGGGCAATAATTTGGAAGGTATATTTAATGTCAAAGATGGAGTACACCACTAGTACATGTTTTGTCCAGATTTAGTGAGAACAAATAGATGAGTATGAGGTCAGTACATTGCATTCCCTGCCTAAGAACTAGTCAGATAGCAAAGGAATGACACAGACAGCATTCTTATACTGAAGATCAAGTAAATTTCGTCATTATGTTCTTTTCTGATAGAGGAACTACTGTCATGATCAGTTTTACCTAGAAAGACACAAGGTAAAGAAGCCCTTCTTCTGGACAAGGAAGGCACGAAGCAATGAAAACACTTGTGCTTATTTCTTTATTTATTCAATGAATATTCATTTATACCTACCAGGAGTCAAGCACTGTTTTTTCTCCTTATAAAATATCAGCATACAAAATAGAAAAAGTTCCATTGGGGGCTTCCATTCCACATTGAGGAGATACAAAATAAAAATAATTTTTAAAAATAAATTAAGAGTATGTTTTTTAAAAAGCATGGTAGAAAGTGATTAAAGAGCAATCAGAACAACCACGTCAGCAGAGTTTTACATGGTTTTACTTAAAAAATGGTACTTGCAACTGGTAACAGAGTGTAAGTTAATCCAAGTATTAAAGTATTAAAGTTGATGGCATGGTTCCCACAGATAACTGCAGGGAATGACATGTGTACACAAGGGAGGATGAGTTTTAGAAGAGAAGGTAGTTCAGTCTTTTTCTCTAGAAAAGTGGGGGCCAAATATGTTAAGAATCTTGCAGACAGTGTAAGAATGTGATGACAGTTTTAAGAATTTGAAAAAGTTGTAGTGAGGCAGGAAGATAAGCATAAAAAGGATAAATCAAGTTCTTAGCAGTGGTGGGGGACAGTTTATGCTGTACACTAAGCATTTGTACTGGATGTAATTGGAAGATTGCACAGTATTTTGACCATGATGCTTGGAAGAGCAAGGAGTGACTGGTTGATTCAGAATACGGAATTGGCAAGTGATATAAATAAGAGAACAAGGGAGTCAACCTTTCTCGAATAAAACTTCATGTGGAGATGGATCAGGAGATTCGTGTACAGCAGAAAGGAAGTGGGAACACATCAGAATGTCCTAGAGGAAAAGGAAAGAAAGTATTTCCATGCAGAGGGAGGTGGAGAAAGAATATCTAGAAGGTGGTGAGTGAACAGTTACACTGCTACTTTTGAGTGGGATTCTAGATACAAATTCAGGAGGCAGAGATGTTCTAAAAATTATAATGTGTAATTCATAAAGGGAGTTACTGAAAGGCAGGTGGAGGAGTTGGTGGGGTTGTAGGTCATCTATGCTCATGTTCTATCAAGTGCTCTTGAGGTTGTTTATCTATCAGGGTCCTAAGAGAGAAGCATGAGCTTGCCAGCTTAACTCAAAAGCATTGGCCTTTATTTCCCTTACTATTTCTATAATTATGAGAAAATTCATTAGGTATAAGCACTTTCCTCACTTGGAAAATGGGTAAAATTGAATACAACTCAGGGCAAATAAAGAAGAACAAATAAATTTGCATATGAAATATATTTCTATCATGGTAAACTTCCCAGAAAAATATAGGAAAACATCCATACTGTAACATTTCATCCATTCAAAGATACTATATTTTTACATGTAAAGTTCCTATGCTGAAAATGTGTCCTGTAAGTTTATTCTCTCATCATAATAATGCCACTACTTTTTGTTAAATTCTTACAGGCCACAACGTCTTAGAAATCAAGTGTTCTCATCATTGTTTTTCCCATTTTCTCTGTCATTTATTTCACCGTGAAAGTCAAGGAGTAATTTTAAATTAGGAGAATAATCAACATACAAGTAGAGAGTAGAATAATTGACTGCCAGAAATATGAAACAGTGGCTCTAGTGAAAGTTAATGGTTTTTATGCTACTGGTTGGCCTGAGATACGATTTTATTTCCTTGTACTAAACCACTACTGCTCACACCATATTACTCAGAAAAAAAAAAATTGTAGGAAGCTTCAAAGACATAAACTTTGGTAACAACCCAGTTATTAATATGGACACCAGGAAATAATTGAAACACAGTTAAATATCACTATCTTATGGTACAGAAAGAGACAAACAACCAGAAACATCTTTACTTACCTGCTAAATATCTTTTGTATTTATATACAATAGAGAAAAGAATATTAGGTTAGACCTTAAATACAAGGGGTGTTATGGTTTTAGATTATGTTGTTGCTATTGCTAAGATTAAATAAAATAATCCATATAGGGTATGAAATGTAACTAAATGTGCTCCAGTTCTGTTTGTGAGAAGAGAGATATGAAATTCTTACCAAATCAAAGGAAAAATGTATAAAGGTAAATTTACTATTTTAAACCGTACATTACTCTTTACTATGATAAGTGTGGTTCTCAGGTTTAAATATTTCTGAGATATAAGCTTTCAACTCTTGCATGAATAAATTAGGTTACTTACAGAGTAATTTATGGCAGCTAAAACAAAGAAGAAATTCATTCCCAGATCAGACACTACTGGCAGAGATGTTTGAGGTTAAATATGGGAATAAGACAGTTATAACTGGAAAATGAATCACGAGTTCAGAAGTCAAAAACACTGTGCGCCAGTCTGAAAGCTGAACCGAGGTGGGTAAATGTAAAGACTCCAGTGAGAAATGTGAATCAGGGGAGAGAAGCAATAGGCACTTTCTGCAGGGCACTGACGTGAGGGTCAGCTTTCCCCTGGACTGCAGCAAAATCAGGTCACCATAATGCTTCTCTCTAGGACTGGAGGTGGAGTACATATCCATGAGAATCTCAAGGCATATTTAAGCCTGATTGTCATAGTCCCTGTCATATTTTTGCAGACAAAGTTGTATTATACTTCTCTAGCAACAAAAAACATCAGAATTATGTAGCATTGATCTTTGAAATAACCACAGGTCTGACAGAATAAAATAAAAGCATGATTGGTAATGTTGTCTTATGGCACAGCTAAAATAGTTTAGAATTTTGTTAGAATTTTATTAGAATCTGTTAGAATTTTGTCTCTTCCATTTAATTTTTGAACCTTTTCAACAGTATGTGATCTGTGATTTACAGTGTTTATTGGTTATATGTCGGAAGCACAGGGTACAGGGTATATTATGTCACTTTAAAATTTTTGACTTTGTTTTTACTATCTCTGCCTTGATTTCTTATGTAATCCTACTGTGCACCTTTGTAAGCCACAAAGCAAACAAAATTTCTTTATTTCATATACAAATTTGTATATTTTTTGTATATAACACCTACTATCCAATCAGAAGCTTTATTTAAAATGCTATATGCTAATGGTAATACTAATGAATATAGATTTTTGTAACATCGAGTGATAATTTATATATGTCAGGTGCAATGCTAAATGTATTACGCATAACATTTCATTTAAACTTAATAAACGTATCAATTTTGGTAACTGCAGAAATGAAAAACCTAAGTTATATCTAACTTGCTTCATATCCTAAACCCACAACTTTTAGGCTCCACTATTTCCTGTTAGTTCTTATAATTTAACCAAAGTTATATGTCCTTTTCTCCTGTTTTTCACAGAAATCATTTTAAATTCTTTGTGTGTAGTTTCTGATAAGCAGTTCTGGTGTTCACATGTACCATGTTTTTCCTAGGTCACCTGTCCCGCTCAGATTACATTCTTCATTTTGATGTTTACCACAGCTTTTCCAGCCTTAATCCCATCATCTTGCTTCCAGATCTCCACACAGTTTATTCCTTTCATTCTCCTGTAAATTTCATGTGCATGGTTCTTGGTCTCCAATTAGAAGCTATTGAACATTCAATCCTTGGGAGGTCACCTGGATTGCAATCAATACTTATTGCTAGAAATACTTGGAGCAATAATCCAAGGGCAAGCTCATGGCTATATCTCTCTTTGCAGACAGTACTTATATTTGAATGTATATTTGAATTGGAAATGCCTTTTCCTTACAGGCATAATTTTCCCTCATTGTAGCCTATGAAGTTTTTAAGCCCTGACTTTAATAGGAGCAACGATGTAGGAATTATTTTGATTTTAACTTCTTTCATTTGCCCTTCATAAATGTAAACATTTTCAGTCAAAGCAAGTGGATATCGACAACTTAAGTGAGAATAACTGTAACCTTTTCCCCGGTATTCAGTCATGAGGAAGAGACTCAGTTTACTGTGTACTCTCAGCAAATATGAGGTAGAAATTTTCGCTCTTTAAGTTCCAATTGCTTCTGAGCATCACTAAAATGGTCTATGTCTTTTTCTGTTCCTAGCTAGAATTTACCATGTTTTCTTAAAAATAAGACCTAGCTGGAGAATCATCAGCCTTGAAAACTAGAGATCAAAAATGCCGGTCCCAAGCAGCCTCTCCTTGTCTTACCTCTCATTATTCTGGCTACTTTGTAAGGCCGGTACAGCAAGGACAGACTGGCTGTGGTTGGTGTTTTTGATCTCTAGCTTTCAAGGCTGATTGTTTCTTGGCGAGAGCTTGTTTTGGGAGAAAGAGTTAAATTGTCGAGTGTTAGTGGAGGAAAATGTCAGTTGTATTTTAAAATTTAAAACTTGTAAAATCTTGATTTGAAGTAAAACTGCTGAGAACATCAATTCATTCATTTTTTTCCTGTAATTTACAAAATATTTATTCAACACGTACTTTGTATAAGGTTTTTGTGCATAGTACTAACATGAGGGGTTTAGGTCAGCAGAGTAAGTCCCTGCCTGGACAGTGTTAGGTCGTGAGTTTGATTCCTGGTACAAAAAAAAAAAAAAAAAAAAAAAAAATATATATATATATATATATATATATATATATATAAAGAAAACAACAACAACAACAAAGAAATCCAATGCATGCTGCTATGCAGTCACTGTTTTCTACAATGAGGACCTAACTCCATGTACTAATTATTGGGCTAGGGGTGTAGCTCAGTGCTGTAAGTGCCTGCATGGCAAATGTTAGGCTGTGAGTTTGATTCCTGGTACAAAAAAAAAAAAAAAAAAAAAAAAAAAAAAAAAAAAAAAAAAAACCCTAACACATGAACACAATACACTATCCCTTCTTTCTCTTTATAGAAAGAAATCAGACAAATAATTTCCGTAATAAGTTATTTTTGCATGATGCGATGGTGTTATGATTCTGGCTGAACTATTCCTGGTGAGCTATTTTTCACTCAGGATCCATTTATTCAAAATTTCACGAATAAGAAGGTTATACTGGAGCTGTGGTTTGAACTGATTGAGCAAAAGCAAACAGAAAACTTAACACTTGATCCAAATAATAAAGTATTTTGTAAGTAATCACTTTAAACCCTGCGTAAACTACTTTACACATTTAATTATGTTTGTAAATGTCCTAAGAAGACACATTTACATGTGGCTTTATAGTTTTCTATGGTAAAGTATGCTTTGTGTATACTTTTTTTTTTTTTTTTTTGGTCTTTTTTCCTTTTTATCAGTACCAGGGATCGAACTCACGACTGCATGCTTGCAAGGCAGGTGCTTATGCCGCTGAGCTAAATCCCCAGCCCCATGTATATTTTTTATTAGTACATGTTAACAGTATATAATGATAATGTTTTTTGTTGGGATTAGGCCCGTGTACATACACATTTAATTCTTTTTCCATTCTTCCCTCTTACCTTTCCATCCCTCCACTTCATATTCCCTTTCCTTTTGCAAACAATCTGGCTTTACATCGTATTAGTTATTTTTTATCATTTTTTAAATTTTTTCTTGGTACTGGGGATTGAGCTTTTTAAAAATTTTGCCCTTTATTTTATTAATAATTCAAATTTCAAATATAAGAGAAACATGAACTACTTAGCACCCCATTTACTTTTAGACAGCCCCTCTAATTTCTTAGTTGTTGTAAGTTAGAATAAAGTTTTTCCAGAACAACAAAAGGGGAAAGAAAGAGAAAATAGAATACAGCACACAAAAGCTAAAAATTCACAATACTGCTTGTAATATAGGCAGCCCATGATTATGATCCACTAGGACTCCTTGACACAGATTTCTCTGCCCTCTGTCGCTGTTGGAGGAGGACACAGAAAGAAATAGTTTTTACTGGGGACGCTGAGAGTAGCTGCCACACCTTATTCATGTGCTTTCTTTCTTCTGTTTCTTTTCTGCCCTTCTTTTTCTTTCCTTACTGAAAAATTCATTTAAGGGCACTACGCTGTAGCCCCTCACAATATAAAGAGAGAACAGAAACATAAATCAAAGTGAGAAAGTAGTCTTAACATAGGTTTTCTTTTGAGGAATACATTTCTGTTCAGTTGTGCTACAAAATATATCCATAGCATTATGAATATTGTTGATTTATTTTGGAACCCTTGTTGTTGCATATTAAACATTTTGGATGTTAAATTCGGCTTTTAATTATATTTTTTGGAAATTAATTATTGAACTCCTATTAAAGTAAATTCAAGTACGCCAAATTCTAATGAAATCTTGCAAGCTTAAACCCTAGAAATTTTAATTTTTTTTAGAAAAATATGTGCTGGATGATGTATGTCAACTATGAAGAAGTGAAAGCTATTGGAATAAACAAAGCATCAATGAAATGCTTAGCTATAGAAAACACAGCAAAATATATTTAAAACTAGCAGATATTTTGTGTGTTCTACATAGCAGTTAAAGTCAAGAACTTAAGCTGTAGAGGTGGGGAAAATTTTAACAAGATAGGTTTTTGAGGTAAGAATAATGAAATAAATTTCTTAAAAGTAAGAAAAAATAGGATTTGTTTCCCATGCGCTACTGAAGAAGACTTCAGAATAGAATTGAAAAGCAGATCATTAAGAGATTTGAAGAGAGGCAAGGATATGCGAACAAAAAAAGCAAAACAAAAGAAGATAAACAGCAACAACTATTTTCCTAAAATCCTACTACGTTTGGGAATGAATTTATCAAATCAGAGTTAAGGAGGTTGGTTTGGACTAAATTGTGTCCCTCCTAAATTCACATGTTAAAAAAGTCTAAACTATATCTATGACTGTATTTGAAGATCATGACTTTTAAAATATAATTATATTTAAATGAGATCATACTGTAACATCTTAATCAAAAGGACTAATGCCCAGTAAGAAGATGAAAAGACTTCCATCTTCATTTCTCTTTGTGGACAGAGAAATAGTTGAGGATGAAGGGGAAATCTGCCATCTACAAGCCATGAAAAGAATCTGCACCAGAAATCACTCCTGCCCACAGATGATATTGAACTTATGCACTCTAGAACTGTGAGAAAATAAAATGTTTATTGCTTAAGTCACTAAGTCTGTGGCATCTTGTCACAGTAGACAGT
This sequence comes from Cavia porcellus, assembly GCF_034190915.1. Classification (NCBI taxonomy): domain Eukaryota; kingdom Metazoa; phylum Chordata; class Mammalia; order Rodentia; family Caviidae; genus Cavia; species Cavia porcellus. The sequence goes on along the minus strand of NW_026947496.1, from coordinate 26,440,934 downwards.
GCATCAAAAGCAGGCCATGTTTAATCAATTTGTAGAACAGAGTAGAGGTTAGAGTATGTATACTGTTGAGGGCTTTTTCCACACATAGTGATGTGTTGGTATTTTAAGGGGCCAACAAGTAAGTTTCTTCCAACTCTCTTGTTTAAGATTAAGTTTAGAGAAAAATATGGATTATACAGATGAAGATCTAAGTATTAAGTCTGTCACTAAGATAATTGCCGGCCTGTTTTTGATTTGGAGTTCAATAACATTATTTTCTTCTGTTGGCCCATCACAGATATGAGGACTTAACAGACAATAGAGGAGGGTAAATTCCTCTTGCAGGTAAACTTAACTCTGGAAAGAAAGAGAAAATAAAAAAAAAACAGAAAGAAAGATGAAACTTTCCTAAGGTTCCTAAAACAAGTGAGTGAAAACTTACTGTCTGAAATTAAAAGAAATATATTCTCTTTTGGATGCTAGAAATCTGAAATCAAGGTGTTGAAGGAGTGCCATGCTCTGTCTGCAGGCAGGAGGCAAGAATCCTTCCCTACATCATCTTGGCTTCTTTGTTGGTTCACACCAGTCTTTGGCATTTCTCAAGTTATACCTGCATCATGCCAACCTCTATCTCTGTCACTATGTGAGCTTCATGGATATCTCTGTGTAATTGTTCTTCTTTGTCTCTAGCCCCGTGCAATTCAGTATGATTTAATCAAGTATGAGCAAGTATGATTTAATCTTACTTGATTACATTCCTAACAACCCCATTTCTAAATGAGGTCATGTTCTGAGGTGTCAGACAGACATGAGGCTTAGGGGTCAGCATATCACTCACTCCTGACTTAGCCAGGCCCAAATATTTCTTCTTTACTACATATGGAGAAAATTCATATCTCCAATGAGGAAGGAATGAAGGAGGAATAAAAAAAAAAAAAAAAGGAGCAGGTAGTGGACTCGTTTTCAAATATGAAAAAAGAGATCTGAAAAACAATTCAGCCAATTAAATTTCAGCTTTTTATTTGCTCAGTACACTGCATTTAACCCTGCAGTCTGTCTTCCACTGGCTATGTTCCACCTGCTGTGCCTCTCAGAGAAAACTAAGGGTCATCCTTCGTGACTCTGTTCCTCAAACACCCACTCCTGCTATTTGAATTTCCTTTCCTACTAGAAAGTGTGCAGATTTGGCTTTCACAGGCCTCTAAAATGGATTGGCACCATATATGATGCAAATGTTTTGCTATTTTGTAGAGCAAAAGCTATTCGTACCTTTCTTTTATTTATTCTTCAAGTTTTCCTAGACACAATGCACAAGATAACTTAATACAAGTTTTAATATTCCATTAAAATGTAATATTTAAAAACATTTTAATAACAAGATATCAGTGATGTATAAGAATCTCATATTTAAATGTCAATACCTGCCATTATCATGTTCTTGAGGAGGAAGAAACATGTTTAAATTTCTTGGAAATCAGAGTTCACAGAAATTAAAGACCAAGTCTCTTTGCTTAATATCCAAACATGAACAATTCCAAACTAATTTCTTTGCTTTCAGTATTAAGCTTGAAAACATCTAATACTCTTCAATTTGAATTCTAGAAATTATCACTGTGTGTCGCTGATTTCCTAAGTGACAGAAACAAAGAGGGAATCCTAAATCCAATGTCTGAGAAGAGTTTATTATTTTAGTCGATCTCTTCTTAGAAAGAATGGAGTTCTACTGACAACTGTGACACTGGATTACACCTGTCAAATCTCTCAGGTCCCCCATTTGCAAAATATCTAAAACTACACTGGGAATTAATGATTTATTTGAAAAATGTACAACAGTATTAGCCATCAGTAACATGCAAATCCAAACTACATTGGGATTCCATTCCACACTGGTCATGATACAATCAAGAACACAATAACCATAAATCCTAGCAAAGATGTTGGGACTACAAGTATAACTCCCATCATACTAGACATACCATGCCTTGTCATAGTCCCAAAAGAATTAAAGCCAGCATGCTATCGGAGTACCTGTGTATCCACAGTTACTCAACCAAACAACACACTGGCTATGAAAATGGCCTACATGCCTGGTGCCTTCAAAGCTATCAGCTTATAACAATGTGAAATCATAACAATTGAAATAAAAATGGATGGAACTAAATATGACAATATTAAGCAAAACAATCCAGGCTCAGAAAATCATATTGCATATTTTCTCTCATAGATAGAATTAAAAAATAAAGATGATGCGACTGTAGAAGGGAGAACATAGGAGTAGAGGAAGAAAATGAGGAGGGGAAGAAAGGTCAAGGGACATAATAAGAGGATGAAAATGATCAAAATATGTTACATGTGTACACAAATATGGCAAAATAAAATCATAGTATTCTGTGCAACTAATATCCACTGATAAGTAAAAAGAAAAATTATGTATAGTATTATTCACAAAACAAAGATAACAGGCCAATCTCCAGTTATCCTAAACAAAAAGAAATTACCTAAACAAAATTGAAGTATACCTACATAGCTGTCATCTAATAGTCAGTGATATCTGAGCAAAGGAGGACAGGTGACATTATGAAAAATCGTGTGCAAATCACACCAGGTTGCCGGTTATTCTATCTCAGGTGTCTAGCCTTCAAGACCTTTAAATTAATATTCAGCATTAATAACTCACCATGAAATTGATTAAAGCATGATTTAAGTTCTATACCTTAGAGTAAAAAGTCTTTTTTATCCGTGTAGAACATTAGAATACTCCTACTATCTTGAGGTGCCCAAAATTCATAATGATAGTAGGTTTATTCACAAGGTGAATCTTCTTATAGCATCTTGGACAAAGCCTGATTTTTAGTTTGTTTTTGGACACTGAGCAGCCAAAGTGCTGGCTCTCCATTAGTAAAGGATATGGGTTGGCAACCCCTCCCCACCACCACCACTGTCTTGATGAGATTGTAGTTTTTTCACAGTTGTATCAGAGCTGTTTGTAGCCACAGAATTTTTTCATGTAAGTAGTTTGGACCTTCATGGCTGCACACTCCATTTCTGAAGCTGGAGAGTCACCATTAGTGTATTACTTAAAGAAGCTGAAGATGATGTTTATCAAACCCCCACCCTAGAGACAGAATAATCAGACCACATGGCTTTCTGCCCAAAAGACACTGCCTTTCCCTAATTTGTTTTAGATTGAAAAATTGGAGGATTATCATTTTGCATATATTTTTCCTACAACAAAGAGTAACTTCTCCATTGGTCTACTTATACCATAGTTTCCTGAGCCCTTGGATAATGCTTTCCTGGATTTTCAACAGCTAAAATCACCTCTTGAACTTGTGTTGAGCTAGTGAGTTTTTACTATGTCTGAGTATCTCCTTTTCTTGTTCTCTTTCTTTGCCTTTTGGTACTGACACATTCTTTTTGTTGCTGTTGCTAATGTAGACTTACTAAACTTTGTCTTCTATGATAGTCTTTTGTGTTCCTTCATAGTGAGAGATTTGAAATGAATGTTTTTAATTTTAGGACAGCATCCATTACTGTCATCTAACTAAATAATAGGATCCCGATTTTACAAAACTATTTATCAGACTGCCTCATAGAGACAGGCCATTGGACCTCATATGGCTAAAGAGATGTATTTGGATTTTATAGGGTAGAAATTCACAGAGGTTTTAAAAGAAGACAAATTTAATAAGTTTGCTCAATTTGTAATTTGCTCACCTCTATAAGTCCCATTTTCTCTATTGTGATGGAAACTCAGTTCCTACGAAAGCAGCAGTCATTTTTACCAATAATTTAATCATATCAACACACAAAAATCAAAAGTCTATGGTACAAAACTTGCAACTAGAGCAGGATTTGATCTGACATTCATTATTCCCCTTTCTTCAAAAACTGTGCCTGATATTCCCTAAACCTTTATAATTCTCTGATTATATACATATCTAGGATATACCCAATGTGGGCAGTAGTTATGCTCCCACACATAGTATTTAAAACTCTCAGTATAATGCTTTAATAACTCTGTATTATTATTTCTGGTCTTTACCTTTCAAATCATCCCAAATATTATGAAATCATTTGGAAGAAGTCCTGAGTCTTAAAGTGGTGATTTCCTGAAAGCTTTTACTTTGGCTTTCCTGCAGAGGATGGCTAGCCATTGTTTCCTGTATTTAGCTTCCCACTGAGGAACTGTTCCAGGTTATTAATAGAAACTTTTGCCTCTCTGTGTTTTTATTCATTTCTTTTAGGGCTCAGTCTCAATTCCTGATTTAATAACAACTAAATATACATCTTTCTAATACTCTGATCAAGAGTAACTAGACATACAAGTAACATCTTCGGTTTTTGTTTCCATCCAGCCATGCTTTGATGTCTCATTTTTTTCTATATATCTGTCCTGAAAACCTATTGTTATGATTGATACATTTTGCAAATTTGAAAAGTTTAGAAGTGTAACTAAGCAGCTCAGCAGGGAGCCAGGGTTCTCACTTTGCAAACATCATCATGTGCAAGAGGAGGACAAGGTGATTTTGTGAGTGCAACACTTGCCCTGGGGTGGAAGTGGTTTGTGTACACTATAATGCAGAAAAAGAGGTTAGCTCACCCAGCTGTTTTTTATTACTGCCTTGCTGTCTTATGCAGCCTTGAAGTACTGCCCCTGTGCCATGCTATCTTGCTTTGAGCTAGCTGATTATGGGTTGAAACCTCCACAAACTGTGAGCTAAATAAACCTTCCCTACCTTCATTTTGAGTGTTGGATGTTTTGGCTCAACAATGCGAAAAAAGTAACTAAGACAACTACCAAAATCTCAAATTAATTTTTTACAGACATACCTCTCTTTCCAGGGTAATAAGTCTCTCTAATTTTATTCTTCATTACTTTTCCATCATTCCTTATGCAAGTAATAATATAAAAATACAACTATTCAAATTTTATCAATGACTTTTTAATTTTCTTATTTTAAATGTAGGAGGGAGTATTGATATATACCCTGAACCACTTAGCCATTGCATTTGAGTAATTTCTTTTATTAAGAAAGTTTTTATTGGTACAGTTTAGATACACAGAATGATCACATTCATCACAGTTTGTACTTGTACATGATATATCTTAGTTCCTCTTTCATCCTTATTCCCCTCTATTCTTGTTAACCCCACTTCCCCTCCTTATTTACAGAGCTTTTTTTTTCATTTTATCCTTTCTTCCTTGTTTTTTCTTTTCCCTTCTGCACCCTCCCACACTTCCCTCTCATTTGAATAATTAGTTCTTATTTAATTAGATCTATTATGTAATTTTGTTTTTATTTACATTTTCAGTTTTTTACACCAAAGAGACAATATGATATTTACACACATGTATCTGACTTATTTCAATTAGGATAATGGTCATGAGGTCCATCCATTTAACTATAAAAGTCTTAAGTTTTTCTTTCTTTATGGCTGAGTAGTACTCCATTGTATTAAAAATAATATCTTTTTTATCCATTCATCAATTGATGGGCATTGTGTTGTTTCCAAGATTTAGCTATTACATATTTCTATAAACATGCCTCTATAAACATGGATGTACATATATTGCTGTGATACTATACTTTTTAAGTCTTTTGGGAAGACACTAAGAAGGAATAGCTGAGTCAAATGGAAACTGTAGTTTTGGTAATCTACACACTGATTTTCACAGTGATTTCACACAGTCTACACTCCACTAATAGTGGATAAGTGTTCTTTTTCCCCCACAGTCCAGTCAGCATTTGTTAATGGTTGATAATATCATATTTTGTGGAGTAAGATGGGATATTAGTATTGTTTTAATTTGCATCTCTTGAATGATAGTGATGTTAAACATTTTTCATGTATTTATTTGCTGTTTGAACTTCTTCAGAGAATTGTCTATTTCAAATGTCCATATTTGGATTGGGTCTTTAAATTTGGGGAGTCTGAATTTTAGTTTTTTATATGTTCTAGATATGAGTCCTTTGTCTGAAGAATAGCTGCATAAGAGTTTTTTCTAGCTCTTTGAGTTGTTTATTTACTCTATTGGTGATTTCTTTTGCTTTGCAAAAGCTTTTAAATAAGATGAGATCCCAGTTGTTGATTCTCTGTATTATTTCCTGCACCATTTGGGTTTTATTCATGAAGTCTTTGCCTACCCTATGTCTTCAAGAGTTCTGCCTATTCTGTCTTTAATTGTATTTAGCTCTTCTGTTTTAATATTTAGAAGTTTGCTCCATTTTTATTTTAGTTTAGTGCATGGTAGTATACATGGGTCTAGTTTTAGTTTTTGGCATGTGGAAAGCCAGTTTTTCCAGAATCATTTATGAAAGAGGAATACTTTCTTCCAGTAAAATGTTTGGCCCCTTCTTCAAAGATAAACTGGCTGGATGTTTGCAGTTATGTCTGCGTCTTCTAATCCAGTCCACTGATTCTCAGTGCTATGTGGCAGTGCCATGATTTTATCACAGTTGCTTTGTAGTGTAATTTCAAGTTAGGGATCATGATGCCCCCTGCCTTGCCTTTGTTGCCTGGGATTGCTTTTACTATTCTAGATCTCTTCTTGTTCCAATCAATTTTTAGGAATGCTTTCTCTAGTTCTGTGAAATATGTAATAGTATTTTGCTTGTGATTGCATTAAGTCTGTATAGCAATTTTGAAAATATGTTCATTTTTACTACGTTGACATAAATTTTGGTATCATCAATTGGCATTATAACTTAATTTTAGATAACTTAATTTCTACTTCAATTTTATTTGTGAACCTTTGGTTGCTTAATATGGTATTATTTAATTCCCATATGTTTATGGAGGTTTTGTGGTTTGTTTTGCCATTAATTTCCAATTTCATTGGACTATGGTTCACTAATATGCATGTAATAATTGCAATTCTTTTGCATTTACTTAAGCACATTATATTTGGTTAGAATGTGGTCTGTTTCATAGAACATCCCATGTGCCACTGATAAGAATGTGTATTCTGATTTTGTGGCGGGAGGGACATTCTGTTGCCATCTACTAAGTCCCTTTGTTCACAGATTTGGTTCATTTTTTTTTTATATGTCTTTGTTGGTTTTTCTGTCTAGTTGATCTTTTTTTTTTGACAATGGGTTATTGAATACTCCCATAACAGCTGTGTTAGTGATTATTTTATTTTTCATATCTGTTAATATTTGTATTTCATGCTTGTATAATTATGATTTTTATCTCTTCTTGTAGTTTTCCCTTGACAAGTATGCAATGGCCTTTATTTCTTTTGATCAGACTTAGTTTGAAGTTCACATTGTGAATGGGATAGCTACATCTGCTTCTTTCTGAGTTGCTGTTATATGGAGTATTGTTTCCATTCTATAGCTTTCAGTTAAGAATTTCTTTTTGAGTTAAGTTTGTTTTTTGAATGCAGATATTGTTGGATCTTGTCTTCTGGTTCATTTTGCCAATCTATGATTTTTTTGATTGGTGAATTGAGACCATTTACATTATTGGTTATAAGTGATACATATTGGCTTGTCAGATGATTTTCCTGTTGATAGTTTTCTGTCTTTCCCCTCAGTTTAATTGCTTCTGCTGCTTGGTGGCTTCTTTCTCTTGGTCCTCTTAGAATTGATCTCTCTGATTTCTCCTTGTAGAATATATTTTAGAACGCTTTATAGAGCTGGTTTTATTGTCGTGAATTTCTTCATTTATTCTTTGTCATGAAATATTTTATTTCTCTATTAATTCTGAAAATAATTTTTTATGATATATCGATCTGGGTTGGAAGTTGTTTCCTTTCAGGCCTTGAAATACTTAACTCCAATATCCCTATGTCTTAAGGGATTGTATTGAAAAGTTTGCAGTGATCATGGTGAGCTTCTTGGTGATTTCTTTTTACTAATTGCTTTTATTATGTTGTTATTTTATTCTTGTGCTGAATTATTAGAATCTTGATTATTATATACCCTTGTGTATATTTATTTCAATTGGAGTTCTGCATGCTTCACTTATGTATATTTCAATTTCTTTTTCCATGCTTGCACACTTTTCTATTACTTCTCTGAACAAATTTCTTATGTCATTTGTGTTGATTCCTGCATTTTCATTGACTCCTGTTTTATGTTGTCTTTGCAGTCGTGCAGTAGCTGGTTTGTTTTTTCATGGTCTTGTTATTTTTAGGATGTGGTGGGCTGACAACTGGTGGTCAACTGGTAGCACCCAGATGAACTGAATCATCATGGCTGTGGGTGTGGAAGGCCCTCCTGAGCATTGTTGCTAACCGCATAAAAGGAGAACTGGAGGGGAAGAGGGTTTGTTCTTGATTCTCCTGGAGAAATTTGTCATTCTGGTTTTCTGGATTTGAATTTGGCTATTCTCATCATCAGAGGAGCAGGGGACCTCACTGTTGCTGAGAATAGTTGTGGTTCATTTTGGGAAAGCTCTGGGACTTACCTTGAGCATCGCTTCCCAGCTACAGTGCAAATTTTTCAACCTGATAGTATACATCCTTCATCTTACTGGCACAGAGTTTCTGGCTTCCACCACTGGCCATTGGGCCTTTACAGTGTAGATATTTGATGCAGACTTACCTGAGACATTGTTGTGGCCTCTATGTCTGCAGCCGGACTCATGGAAGACATTGTCAGGGACTGTCGGTTTTCAGATGGATTCATGAAGGACATTGCCATTGGATTCAGGCCTTCAGCTGGATTATCTGAGTCTGTAGTGTGTGAATAGATCTCCTGCATATGTTTTTATTTGATATTTTTGGTGACTACTATAAAATAGTCCTATAAATTGTATACCCTATATTATATCTTTTCCCTTGCAAACCCTGAATACAGCAATGGTCTTTCTTTTTGTATTCATTAACCAATATACTGATAATGTTCTGTAGATCTAGTAGTCTATCTTCACTTTCTTTTATATGGTTTTGCAAACTTTCAATTTTAATTTCCTGGATATCTATTTGAATATGTTTCGTGGTTTCCATTTTTTGCTATATTAGGCAATCATGATTTCCATTATTTTTCTATGTTCCTCAAAATTTTCTGAGTAAGACCTTCATTATGGTAGTCTTTTCTTGTTGACCTGTGAGACTATTTCTGTTTCAATTCCTTCTACAGTCTCTCTCTCATGTGTGTGTGTGTGTGTGTGTGTGTGTGTGTGTGTGTGTGTGTGTATTTAGCCACCATTCTGTACATTCTGGTGTTTAACTTCTGATTTCTTCTACCTTCCTGACCTGTGGATTTATCCTTAGTGGGATTGAAGTATGGGATTTCATTTTGCTTTTGTGTCTTACCATTTTCTATTTTCTAATTTTAATTTATTTTCTGGGTGCTTGTTTATATTTTTCTTATGTTAGGTAGGTTTATTAGTGTTGTCATAGCTTCTTAGGAAACATCTGTTCCTTCAAGTATCTTTTAGAAGGACCTTGCTGTTGGTCTTTGTATCTTGTCCCAAAATCCTGTCTTCCCACTCTCTTACATATGATGTGTTTCTGTCTATTTGGCTAAGAACTCAGTCCTTTGGTACTGGACTATTGGGATGATCATGACCCCATAATATCACAGTGGTATCATACAAGTTTGAACAACTTGATTATAAGTATAGCATCTTGCCTACAATAGTACCATTTAAGTAAGAATATCATCAAGCACAGGCTAGAAACTGATAATCTTTGGTAAATGCTAATTTTGATCTTTAACCAAAGGAGTAAGACCTATAGTTATATAACAACATCTGTATAAACCAAGAATTTCTAAGCAAATTCATTTCCCCTTGTAAAAGAAATGTTATCCTGTAAGGAAGGGAAATATAAGAGGAATAGAGGACAAAACAGAATTAAAGCTGAAGACATAAAGTACAAACAAGGTAGAAATATTAAAGATGGTCACCCAAACTTTGGGAAGCTGAAGAATGGGACAGGAGAGCAAGAGTGAAGGTGAAAGCAAAATAATTTCAACACAAAACAAAAAGGCTAGAGACAGTGTGCATTCAACTGTAAATATCAAAGAATACAGAAAGAATACAAAGGAAAGAAAGAAGCAAGATAGAGGAAACAAAGAAAACAGCAGAAGTCAAAACCTATACAATCCTCTCCCCCAAACATTTTTTAAAATTAGAAATAAAAAATAGAAAAAAAAGAACTATTTTTTTTAAATTCCCCAGATCTGCTCAGTTTGGTGTTAGTTCCCTAGTCAGAATAATCAGTACTAAATATCTCCACCAAGTCTGCAGCAGGATTACCGCTGAGTGCGGAGCGATCTTGACCACTCCACTGACTCCTGTAACATGAGCTGGTGGTAGGCAAAGGGTAGTGCCCTAGTCCACAGCTAGCCCAGGTGATTTGTCAGCTGCTCCCAAGGTGGTGGTACTTCATCCTGCCCAAGGCTTCTAGCTTATTGTGCTGCTGGACACACGGTGGGAAGTGCCCTTGTCCCATCACCAGCCAGGGCCTGTTGCCTGCTTGTGCCTCTGGACCAAAGGTGGAGAGCAGGGGTGCCTTTGTTCCACAATTGCATAGCAGAGGGCTGTTTCTAGTCCTTTGTAGCTAGGGCTAAGCTGGGGTTTGACATTCACCGTGATGGAGTCAGGGTCCCAGCTCCCACTACTCAATCAAGTTCCTCTTAGTCTGCTGTCTAGCAAGGAACTGTCTACTGTGACCAGATGACCCTTCCCTCATTGACAGCCACTCCTGGACATTTGCAGTGAAGCAACCCTGGAGATGTTCTGCTCCTGGAGTTCAATCCCTGGAGCACTTTACAATAAAAAGACAATCCCACCAGCTGCTACTCTGCAACTGGGTGCAGGGGTCATTGCTCTAGCTCACCCACCAACTGTGACTGTGGGGTGGGCTGCTTGGAACAGTGTCTCTTGTTCTCATGGCTACTTCTGACTGCATAAGACTCTCTTGATCCAGGTCTCCATCTCCCAGTGAGGAGCAAGGATGATTTTGCTGACACTCCATCTACCAGGGCAGTTACAGAGCTGCTCCAGTGACACTGCATCACCTCTGGTCTGTGGCTGTGAGTTGTTTCTCAAGTAGCTGTGATTCCTGCTTTTTTTCTTCTCTGTCAGTTCTCCTGTGATTTGGAATCCCGTTGGTTTCTCTTGAGCCTGTTGTTTGCAAACTCTCAGCACTTTTTGTGGAGAAGCTGAGAAGCTAACACTCATCTATCCGTCACTTGTAAGAACTGCATTTGAGTAATTTCTATAAGCTATTCAAATTATTCAGAGAGGAAATTTGATTAGATTGTCCATTATTGGACTCATATTTAATTGTTCTTGAAGCCAGCAGCCATCACACACAGACATGCATGTGCACATGCACACACACACACATACAACACACACACACACACACACACACACACACACACACACACACACACACAACCATCTTGATTAGAAGGCATTTTTACACTGGTTCTAATATAGCTTTTATCAGTCCTGGAATCTTGGGACATAATTACTTTAGATCTCCAAGGGCGCCAGTGGCCTTCCCCGACTTAAGCTGCTAAACAGCAGACTCTGGATTCCAAATAGTGTTGCTCCTTCATCGCTAAAGTGCGAGAGCAATGATTTTCAGAAGCAGAGTTGGGGACTGGCAGACACTGATTGGAATTTTAATAAGGAAAGTAAAGATCTGAACAGGATCAGAGGATCAAGGTGCAAATGCCAACCTTAACGATGATCAGGTGCTTATGGGCATAAATTACTTGCAACAACTCAGGAAATAAATTGCTGTGTACAGTTGTACCCATTTAAAAATATGATATCGAAATTCCATTTTAAAATATGAGATCTAATTCTATTAAAAAGAAAGTAATTTTATGGAGGAAGACAGTTTTTAGAAGAAAAGTATTAGGCAATGAATGTACTGCAATGTAACATTATGTGGGGAAAGGGTTAGGTAACAATGACCAACAAGAATACAAAGATATTTGTGGCCCATTACTTATTTTACCTTTATGTTGGTGATCAATTGTATCAGGAATGCAAAGTTGATGATCAGAAACAAACTCGTGTGCATCAGTAATTTAATTTTTATTCAGGGGCTCTACCAAATCCTTGAAAGAAATTACTGTGGAGATCAGTGCTTCTTCTCTATATAAAACAGTAACTCTTCTTCCATGCATTCTACACCTTTGAATTTAACTTAATGCAAATTGAAAATATTCAGAAACAATTGTACTCAATGTACAGACCATTTTGCAATTATCCTCTAAGCCAATATGATGATTGTATAGTATAATTACCACTTACATGGCATTGCCATTGTATTTGGTTCTGTAATCTACAGGTGATTTACAACATACAAAGGATGGCATAAGTTATATTAAACATAATCCCCTATTTAGGCTAAAAAGCTGCAGTACCTGTGGACATTAGTGTCTATAGATAGAAAATCCCTGAATCTAGTGAAAGAGAATTGTATGTTCCCCAAAGTGCATGAAATATTTCTAGCATATTCACACAAGGAAAACTAATGTTTGATGAAGAAAAATGTGGCCAGTTATGTTTCTGCATATATGCAATCTTTTGATAATAAAGAATAATAATAAATATTCAAATGCAACATGCTGCTTAAAATATACCCCCAGAAGCAGGTGCACAATTCAGCTCCACAGAGGTAGCTTTAGACTACTGGTTGGATAACTGCCTTACTTTGGCACAAAAGTTATGAATGTATTTCTTTTAATAAATACCCTCAATGGGAAATCATGAAGTATAGCATAATATTTTCATTAGAAATATTTGAAGAATTCTGCTTGACTCTGTCTCCTAAGAGATAAAAATACAAGTATTGAGCTAGACCGACACACTTACAAAGCAAATACTACCGAATACCATTCCCCTGGCTGTGATCATTTCTTCATTTAATCCACCCTGTTTAATAATGGAGAACTTCTAGGAGTGTGATGAGGCAAAAATCTATCACAATGACTGTTGCTGTGAATACTGAGATTGAATCGTTGCTCTTTTTCAACAAAGTCTATAATGGTAGGCAAAAATCTAGTCAGGACAAACATTTGCATTTTGAAACATCCTGTTAGGAAGTAGCAGGCAGAACTGTATACAGCTAACTCTGCCTGGGATGACAATTTTTTAGATAACCACACACAATCAAGTTTCAGGAAGCAAAACATATTTTAAAAAACAAAATCTTATTTTACAAAATCTATAAAAAGGAGAATAGCCATGGTTGTTATCAGGTGAGGAAGTAAAATTCCATTATCTTGCTCTCACTTCACTGTCTACAATTAAAGGCTGGTATTTCAGAAAATATTTCAGGACACTAGAGTTTTGAAATAATTGAAATATATGAAATGTGATTGTAAGTTAACAATTTGGAAGATTCCACATTTAAAATCACTAGCACAATGGGAAACCATTGCTGGGTATACCAAAGGAAAGCACAGAGTCACTGAATTCTTACTGGTTATGGTGACTAAGGACACCTGCTCAATTAACCATAGGAATCCTTTTTGAGCCATTTCTAATAGAAAAGCAGTGCAAGTATTTGCATGAATAATGGCACTTCCACAAGACCTAGTTCGAGTTATCATTGCTATTTATTCAATTTTAAATGATACAGGTTTGTTTCCTGTTCATCAGATTATAAATACACATCCTCGACCTTAGCACCAAAGAGTAAAAGCAGGCCATCAGGGAGCTATGCTCCCTCGTGTCTTGGTGTTGGGTATTGGACTGGAATTCACAGCTGGGCCTACGTGTGGCCACTTTCTCACAGCATCTCATTCTGAGAAAAATCCAACTTTCCTGCTCAAATCACCTAGCCCTATAAAGTCCCTTAGTCCTAAGGTCCCCTTACTGAAACAACCCATCCCACTCTCGTGGAGTAGAACAACAAGGCAAAGCTATGACCCTGAAGGTCCTCAAGTGAGATCAATTATAACATTCTCTGCTCACAACTTTCCCCAAGTCTCCATTCTCTGTGACACAGCCTTGTATTTACACATGAATCACAGCTTCAAAACCTGTCTGATTTCATCCTGAGCTTTCCATCAAATGTAATTTATGGTTTCTTCCATAGCATGAGTTAAGACTTAGTGGGTTCTAAATGACACATGTAAATTGTATCATTTAATCCTTTAAAGAATCTTGAAAGAAGATGTAAATTTATTTGCATTTTGAACTCAGAGAACCAAGGAGCAGACAAGCTAACTATCTCTTGCAGTTTCACACAGAGAATAAAAGAAAGCATCTAGATCTATACTAATGTCTGTGGACAAAGGCTGTAGTTACCTCTTTACTATATGCAAATAGCAGACTACTTGATGTTACTCAGATGCGCTGTAAACTTTCTAGCCCCTGTCTTTTGAAGTGCCACAGATGTGCTTCTATTCAGACTACCATAAAATGCTGACATTTCTATTATATGTTCCTGGCAGCTTTCATTTATTCACTGATTTATTCAACATCCATTGGGTCCTAATAATAACTCCAATAGGTTAAACCTCCATGAAAGTAGTTTAGTGTTTCTCCAGTATGAAAATGTGCAATGGGGTGAAAGAAGAAAACTGAAATATGATGGCAAAAATTCCTGCAGAAATGAGTATGTAATAATTCTATGTATGTTCCAAGTATTTTATCATTAATCACTTTGATACACCTTGACCATTTCATTCCAGTCCTCTCGAACACTCTCTCCCTCAAAAAATGCTGATAATTATGGCATTTCCTTGCAGATAACAGGTGAATGCTGGCACTTTTGGCTGAAGAAGCAAGTAAGCTGCTATTTCTCCATGCTAAATAGCCCCCAGCAGCAGTCCCTGGCTGAGTCAGCTCCCCTCAGGCTCTTGCTGACTGCATCCTGACCTCCTATCAGTCCTTTGCCCAGCTCTGCTATAGGATACTTTTCTGCTACCACAAGATCCTCCTGGCTTTCCATGGGCTTCTCAGAGGTTGCTCATGTCAACAGGAACCTTACAGTGGCTCTAGAAGACTATACCTCTTTACATCTCACTGCTGGGCCATCACTTTGGAACTCAGACCTCGAAGGGGAAATGAGGAGCATTTTGTCTCCTACCTCCTACATGGTGGCCAGTTCTGCAATGCAGGGAAGTGTAGGCCTCCTCCATTTATCATTCCTATCATACATGTGAGACATAGCTGGTGTTACCTTCCAGGCATGTGATATCCCAGGAGATCAGAGACAATAGAGAAAAGCAGCACAAATGAAGGACATACATTTTCTCTGTTCTCAGACCAAATAAATCAAACCCCACACACCAGACCATTTTCAGAAGAGATACAGGGAAGGTGCTTGTTATGAATTAAAAACTAGTGGTCAACTTAACATCAGCTGAATTAAATCAGCATGGTGCTGAGTGTAGATGGCCCACTGGAGGACTTTCCAGCATAAATAGAGAGTGGGGAAGAGCTGGGCATGAGGGTTTCTCAAAATATTACTGTTTGGGCCCTTGGTTCTCCTGGAGGAGCTCCTCATGATGAGCTTTCCCAGTGTGAGTTTGACCATTGTCATGGAAGGAGCTTGGAACCTTGTTGGTGAGAGTGGCTGTGGTTCACTTTGGAAGAGCTCTGGTTCTTATACTGAGCATCACTTCCTGGACCCAGATAGGAAGATGTGTACTTTTTTAATCTCCAGGACAAATTCATCACACTGGCTATCTGGCATGTACTCAACTATTCTTATTGTTGGAGGAGCTCTGGACCTCCTTGTCGCTAAGGATGGCTGTGGTGATTTTCAGGGCAGTGCTAGTCTTTCTTTTGAACTTGACTTCTCGGCCCCAGTGTAGAACCTTCAACCTACCAGCACAACTCCTTCACTCTTGCTGGCATAAACTTTCTAGCTTCCACCACTGACCTTGGAGCCTTTCAGGAGCAGGTCTGTAACACAGACTGGCGTGAGTCCTTCTTGTGGGCTCTAGACCTCCAGTTGGACTCATGGGAGGCACTGCCATGGGTTCTAGGTCTTCAGCTTGACTGATGCAGGGCATTGCTGTGGGATCCAGCCCTTGGCTAATACTAGGTCTTTAGTGTTGTGGATAGATTTCCTGCACTTTCTTGTGTTAACTCTGGGTGACCATGATAAAATAATATAAATGATGTGTCCTGGTTGTAGTTATTCTCCTTACAATTCCTGACTACAACAGTTCTAGAGTTTGGATGCTGATTGTATAATAAGCCATGGTATATAGTGTTTGTTCCCAACCTGGTTCTACTGGGAAATGCAGAGGAACTAGTGAGAGGAAGGTACTGGAAAGAATTCACTAGATCATTGCAGGTGTAATTGCAATAGGATTGTGGAACCCTGATCTCTTTCTCTTTTTCTTCTGAGCTGAAACGTGAGAAGTTTGTTTTGTCATGGGACCCTATCATGAAGTGATATCCAAAGTAAGAAGACCACAATCATGGACCAGAAACTGGAAATCCTTGAATCCAATAAATATTTTCTATGATAAGCTGTTCATTTGAGGTGTTCATTGTGGTGACTAATACAGACACAACATCTGACTAATACAGATGCAACATCTGAGAGACATTTTATTCCAAACGTCATCATTTACAGTGTTTGTTAAATATTTTGTCAGAGACAAAAAAATTTAAACTGAAGGAAGCAAAAGCCATTTTCCCCTTGTTCTGAAGAGTGAATATAGGCTCTAACAAAAATCCACATTAAACAGAGAAATAAGGGTAAGAATTTCTTCTGCCCATTTTATTTATTTTTGTCTCAATGTGGCTGCAGACAAACAAGCTCTGATCACTGGCTGAACTTTTCATTCATGAGCAATGTCTTTAGGTGTCACAGCTCCTGCAGATCATTTCAGAGTCACAAGGCTGTTCAGTCTTGGCCTGTTTAATGTCTATTTTAACTTTTTCCTCTTTCTTGATTCCCCACCCCCATGAGTTTTCAGTTGTTGATCTTGCTTCTTTTCTTCACTGTAAACTGAAGCAATCAGAATATGACTTCTGTAGAAATGCACAGCACAGCTCCCAGCATCTGCACTCACACAAGCTGTGTTCACTTCCATGCCTTAGGTGAGCTCTGTGGCTTCTGTCCGAATTCCTCTCTCTACTTGTTCATTAAATCTCGTTCCACTCATGATCATCCTTCCCAACCAGTGTTTTCTTTCCCTCTGACCTTAGCATTTATTTTTGAATTGGATGGTTTCATCTCTTTTCTATTGTTTTTAGAAAAATTTTAGAAACAGCTCTTTTGACCCTACTTCTCTTGTGAGTAACTCCTATTTTGCATCATTTTGTAAAAGTTCTCTTCACAGTTACTGCCATCATATGACAAGACCAGATCTCTTTACATTTTCTCTGACAGCTACCCCAAACAAATATTGCCCTCTCCTTTTAAAAATGTATTCACTAGAAACGCTGCTTAATCTGTCTTTCAGTTCTCTATACCCAGCTCATTAAACTCTCAGCACCTTTTAATGCTATTTGTCTCATAAGTCTACCTGGAAATATTATCTTGATGTTACAGACTATCTATTTCATGGTTTACCTTTACCCTGTTGGTAGTTTATTTTGAATCTCTTGCTAAAACCCTGTCCACTCCTCTATCTCTTGTCTTCAGGGGGAGTCAGGGCTTAATCCATGTTTTTTTCATCCCTTAAAATTATGATGTCTCTTTGCCTATCTCATCTATGTTCAAGCTTTAGATATTTTCTGCTAGGAGTAGTTATAACCTCAGTCTACAGCTTTCTCCCACATTCAGTGCTTATGTATCCAACTCTTTGCTTGAAATAGTTGAGAGAAGGGATCTCAAACATGACATATTTAAAATTTAGGGCCATGATTTTGTCAACCTTGTTTTCAAAGAGGACGGCCCTGGGATAAGAACAGAACAGAAGCAGCTAATGTAATCATCTAAATTGACTATAAACTTAAGAATCATTCATGGCTTTGTCTTCTTTATCTGCTACCCAAAATACATTCAATCAGGAAATTTTGTTGTACCAATCTTGAAAAGAGGCCAAGTGTTCCACTTCGTACCACTTCTACTATGCACCTGAAGTTCCCATAAAATCTTACCTAAGTTATTTCAGAGTCTGAATGGATGCTTCTTCTCTGTTCCTATCCTGTGACCGTTCTCTTTGAACATCTCATATCTTGCTACTTCTCTTCTTCATTAGAGTTAATGCTACTGTTCTTACAGTGCTTGACAAACATACCATGAGACAGTCTCTGATTCCCTTCTCATCTCCTCTCCTCCCAAACACCAGACACCACCAGCACGTTCCAGTTCCCTGCAGGATTTTAACATGCCAAAGAAGAATCCTTCCTATGAACTTTGCTATTCTGTGTTCCTTCTGGAATAGTCTTTCCCCAGGCACTTATATATCTAGCCAAATAGTTTCTACATCTCTCTGCTCCAGTGTTGTCTTTAAATCTATGTGCTCTTACAACCCATTTCAAGCAAAATTTCTCTATCTTTATTTTCCTTAGACCAATCTAGTTTGTTTTGATATCCTTTCCTTATTTTTTTATTTGTGTGTGTGTGTGTGTGTGTGTGTGTGTGTGTGTGTGTGTGTGTTTAGAGTATTGAAAGTTGACTCCAGGAGCACTCTGCCATTGAGCTGTACCTCCAGCTTTCTCCCACACTTTTGGAGACAAGATCTCACTAAGTTACCTAGCTTGGACTCAAACTTGCAATCCTCCCATGTATGCTTTCCGTGGTGTTTGGAGGACTTGGATTACAGGTGTGCATTTTGAAGCCCCATTTAGCTTGTTTTCTTTTTTCCATTTTTCATTTTCCTTCCAAACCCTGTGTAGTTATTTCTTATAATCATTTTATTGTCTATCTTATCTCAATAAAATACAAGCTGCAGTTAGGAGCTTTGTCTCACTATTGTATTTCAAGTCCTTAGATAAAGATATGAGAATCTAAATTTGGCATACTATATACAATCTACAATTTAGTAAATATTAATTTCCTTTTCATCCTCACTTTACTATTTCAAGTAATAGTTTTATAGCAATTGTTTTATTTAGTGAATAATCTTGAATAACTGTGGTATCATTTGACTACAAAATTCATAATTCTGCCCCATCATTGAAGAACACATTTAGGGCAAACAGAACTATCTATGTATAATCCTGGCTTAAAGAATTAGGATGGATTATCCCTGATTTGAAAAATCAGCATTCTGTTTCTTACTTTTAAGTGGGATTGATTATGAAGAACAGATCATCTATGCAGGGAGTCAGTCTTTTTTATTAATTCAAAATTATTTGTCAAACTCTGCCATGGAAATACTGTAACATTTAAGTATCTAGAACACATTTTGGCTAAAAAGAGATAGCTATACGACTAGCCTCATGTTAATTTCAGGCTCACTATCCCCAGTTCCCATCTTCTGATTCCTACTTTCAGTAAATTATCATAAGCCAGTGAATGATTCAGAAGACAGATATGCAGCTTTGACTATCCAGTGATGGTTCTGAGGGCCCTGCATGAATCTGTTCTGGGATGTCAAATTAAATTTGAGGCATTAGCATATTGGAATGTCATTGTACATGCCTTTAACACAATTTGTTAGCAACAGCAAGAATATTTCCACCAGTCTCACTGATTTGCAGACTGCCAGTCTCCTGATAAATTTTCTTTCATTCCAGGCACCAATTTTCCTTTATTTTGTACTATCAGCAATGCAGCATAACTATTTATCCCAAGAACTGTACAGAAAATTTGACAACAAATGAGGCAAAAAGAGGAAAAAAAGTATATGTCTTAGACAGGCAGAATCACCTAAAGTACAGATTAATAGATCATGTTTCATCACCTCTGTTGTAATTATACTTTGTATATCTGAGAGCTGTTTCCTAGCCTTAGAATTATATTTAAAGCTGGAAATTATAGAGTTTTGAAATTTGCAGTTCAAAAAGTATATATGGCAATTTGGCCCAATGAATTTAGCATCCACTTCAGATCATTGTCAACTGTGTTTACCAGAAATGGTTCTTTTTGCCTTGCATTTAACTTTAATTCTACACCAACCTTCTCCCTATGTGTGTTTAAGCAAATAAAGCCATGTGTAGGGAAAGGAATTTTGTTCATAGCTTCCCATGATTTGCTTGTTACTCTGAATCAAATATAATTGAGATATCTCAGATTTTAGATAGTTTCTGATTACACTTTGAAAGACCTCAAAAAATTTTTTTTATGGAAGTTTGAGTATGAGGTCTTAGTGAAAAACTACTCTACTGTCCCACTTCTCTGCTGCTTGAAAAGCCTCTGGATAATCTTCTTTGTTAAACATTAATTCATGATCTCCTCTTACCTACTGTATGGTGGGGATTGAACATAAATCTGCAGCTTGCACAGAATTATGCACAGGGAAGAGAACTGTCCATCCTACCAACCACATGAGCACGTGCATGCAACACACACACACACACACACACACACACACACACACACACACACACACTGATAAAAGCCTGGGTAGCAAAAGGAAACTGGCCTATCACACTATACTCAGGGCTTAATTGTGTTTACATTTATAAATATCAGAACTGCTCCAGCATTGTTTTATCCAAACTGAGCTAAAACTGGGGAATCAGAATGGGAACAGAATTAGTTGAAGAGAAAGAAGACTTGCCAGAAAAAAAAGACAAAATATATATGTATTCTGTCTTTAGTATATACATGTGTACACATGTATATACTCCTTCAGGCACAGCGCTTTTACAAATGAGGCAATAGGCCCAAAATGGAAAAGTTTGATCATTCTGAGGCTATAGGAAAATTTTTGAGAAGGCTCTGGTTTCCTAAATCTCAGCCAATATAAGTGACTTACAAAAAAAGTGTTAATAAATTAAGTTTACATAAGTTCACAGTATAATCTTAAATGTTTTGAACAAAAAGATAAAACAGCATATATATATATATATATATATATATATATATATATATATATGACAGAAAAAAAATCTAGTGGTCTAATGCACATCATTAGTGTTATAGTAAGGACAGTGTGTTACATTTAGGATGTTTGATGAATGCACACACTTTAGTTGCTCTTGCTATACAGATACAGGCAAACACTCATGCACACACAAAATGAATAATTTTGTGAGACAAATGATGTCAGTTTGTTTCACTATAATTTGCTTCAATATTTTACAAACTATGTATGCTACATAAAATAGTATTTTAAATATACATAATAAACTTTTTTAAAACAAAAAAAGTTTAGTGGAGGATCATGCACAAAAATTAATTAATCAAATTTAATTGACCAGTGACCAGAGTCCTAAAGAAGATCAATATGAAAATTCAAAGACCTGTATTATTATGTTCTATTTGTGTTTTGGTTCCAAGAGTCTTGGAAACTGTTGACCTAATTTGATGAGATTCTCCTTCCAGCTAAGTAAATCAATGTGAAATTTAACCATTTTCTCAGTCCTTCCACACTCTTCCTTTTCTCTGAATTTGTCACATCTGATTTTTATGACACAGCCCCCAAACCTCTTCCAATCTGTAACAAATTCTTTTATATGATATTTGCTCCATTTTAAAACAGAAATTCTGAACTGGATGCTGCATTTGGGTGAGATTTTGAATATTTTGAGAAAAGGATGATAGTATTTTGCAGGTGGAAAGAACAAGAATTCTCCAGGTGTTAGAGGTGAAACTCTAGTAGGCTGTTTTTGGCTCTCTTTTGTTTTGCCAGTTTCATTTTAACCATTTTTAAGTTTTCTTGAATATAGAAATCCATATTTTGAGTCAGAAAAAGTATATTTATCTGATAGTCATTGAGTGTGCAATCCCACATAAAAAAAGCTAATCCCACTCTTTACTGTGAGTTTACAGTCAAGTAAAGTATTATACACTACTGAGAAAACAGATATAAAAAGCACACAGGATGCTGGAAAGAGATGAGTGAGACAGGAAAAGGCATTATTGAGAAGAAAAGTAAATATATGCTAGAGTTGTATTTTCAACTAGGAAAAGCAAGATACAACTCCTAAACTAAAAATCTGAAGGAAGGGAGGAAAAAAGAGAAAGAGAAAAGAAGTGAATTAGTAGCAATGGCAAACCAGATTTTATTGACTTTACCTGAATGAGATGAGAAACTACTCAGTACATTGAGAACATAAATAAATTAATGTTACTTAAACATTTCTTGTATCAATCTGGTCCCCAAAATGCATACACTTCCATCTTTTTCTATTGTAAGTTTCTGTGTCATCAGATTTTCATATGTATGACAAAATGTCAGAGACAACATACTTGAAAAGAGAAAAGGTGTGTTTTAGATTATAGTTTCAAAGGTGTCAGTCTGTATACTTTGGCCTCATTGCTCTGGGGCCTGTGGTACATAATGGCAGACACATACTGGTAAAGGAAAGATGTTTATCTCCTGGTGAATGAAAAACCTAGACAGAGAGACAGTGAGGGACTAGGGTTCTGATACTGCCTCCAAATGTCCATTTCCGGAAATCTAACTTATTATAAAGACAAACCACATTACACTGTTCTGGACCACAGATCTGTATGAAGCCCCAGTTGGTATTAACCATCAGTAACTTTATATGTCTGAGGAATCCTGTGATATGACTACAGTTACAGCCATCACCTGGTTGTACAAAGACTCTGAGTTAACACTGCCACCTGAGCCAGCCAGCACTCTGAACCATGAAACATAAGGTTTTAGACGTTACAAAGAGTTGTCATGTGCATAGGTTCACTTTCATATTTCATACATGGTAGTAATATGAGATAGAAATGCTAGACTCTAACAGGCAGCACATAGATCTGCATTTAGGAAATTTACTAGTGCCAACTGAAAGGTTTTAAAAAATCCCCAATAGTACCTTTCACACATTGGTTGTTTTGACCTCTGTAAAATGATGCCTTGCATTTGTGTATCTTTATGTGAATATGTAGGTAGTGCATTGACACATTTTGACTTAAGTGAAGCTTTCAATGTTAGAATCAAGATATCTGCAAATCTGAATTACCATGAGTCTGATTCAGTGGCAAAAATCCACTAGTAAAACAAAATATACTGACTCTTCTTTGGAACAGTTACATAGATTCAGTTTATAATGATCATTGCCGCATGCTGATTTATTTTATTTTCCAGTCTTAATCTGGTGTAGCTTTATAAAATTTTGAGTAGTTTTGTTGTTTTTTGGCGGGATTGATGATCACCACAGAGCTTAAGGTCCACAGAACAATTTTCTAATCAAGTCATAGCCTCATTCTGCAATTAGAGTAAAATTAAGTTCTAACATCTCACCGTTACACAGAAAGTACACTTTCAAATAGTCAGAATGGTTGCTGGTTCAAATTTTATTGTTCAATTGAAAAATAAGTCAATGTTAACATACGTAAGTGTTTCAAAAGAGACAGTCTCTGCTGATTGTAAAAGCACCGGTAATCTGCACAGTCAGAAAATGTCAAAGCTTAGTGAAAATTAAAGAAGGGTATTTAGAGACTACTTAAGCTTAATCTTTTTTTACATGAATAATTGATAGTTTTAGGTCAGAGTTTCTAGCAGTTATCAAGTTACAAAAGAATATTTTCATGGGTATAGATAAATATTTGAATGAAAGCAACAAACCAACTAAAAATTAAAAGCAATAAACATGCTGTAGAATTATTCAATCACAATTATTCAATCACAAGCTATATTTCTACAGATAACTATAAATTATGTTACACATTATTTAAAACAAGTTTATTCATTTATACCATCTGTCAAATCCTGTGATATGCATGATTTTTTCCATTGCACTCACAAGGAGAATATTTATTACACAGCAGCCTTGTTCCTGAAACTGAATCAAAGTAGATGGTCCAAAGAAATAATTGATATTGTCCAGAGCAACAAGTTTCATGACAATAAGTCTAAATTCATTCCTACTAAGATATATGTGAGATGTCAATGATATTAAATTTGCTAGGACTTTTCTTCCTTTTCCTCATTTAACCAGCCAATAGGACTTTCTCCATATGAGGTCATGCACTTTATTGGATCATCTAGTGAACATCTTGCATCTCCCTGGAAAGTCTTTGTGTGAGGGACTCTTCAGCACCTGCTATAACTGACTCTTTATAGCCAGCGTGGCCAACTCCATTACAGGGTTTTTGTTTTGTTTTGTTTATTCTGGTACTGGGAGTCGAACTGAGGATCTTGAGCTTACAAGGCAGGGGCTTATTCTTAGGACCTCTATTCTTTACAGACTCAATTGTTGTTCCTACCTGGTATCTTCACTCTTAAATAATTTTATTCCAGAGAAAAATGCCTTTTATTTTTTAATAGAAGTACTGCAAAATGGAATTTTTAGTGACATTTCAATTCCTCCTTGTCTTTTGAGCTGGAGCTTAGAGTTCTATACGATTTCTGAGTCTGTCAGTTCACATGTTTTATGCTTTTTCATTTAAATTTAGTCTAATGAACCGGATATTTTTGTTAGATGCCTTATATTTAGTTTGGTAGATTTTCTTATTCTATATGTTTTTCACATGCAATATAGGAAAAATTTTAATGTGAGGTTTCAATTCAAAGTGACCAAGTTTGACAAAAGTCAGAAACAGTGTGTAAATTCTGCTCCCTTAAGAACAGCTTTTTTTTTTTTTTCATAAAATAGATAATACATGCCTATAGTTTGTCACAATTGGGTGTTACATTCACTTTACGATCCAGAAAGATAAATTGTCTCTGGATTTGTGTATATTAAATTGGATTGTAGATTCATTGCATTTCCAAGATGTATTCCAAGAAAAAGTATTTATCTTTACATTAATATATCATGGGAATAAATACAGAATTATAAGTTTTATGACTAGTTACTAGTCATTTTAATTGAAATCATTTATAGAGATCATATTTACTAAATACTTGTTTCAAAGGTTTCAAATTTTGCTACCATGCAGGGGGAAACTATGTTGATTAAATGGCAAGATAAAAATAAATAATTACCTTTTTCATGTATTATATCATTTAAAAAGTGAAATGTGTTTTAACTACCTATTTTTCTATGTTCCAAAGACCACAGTCTAAGATTGCTAAAAAACATTCATTGTGAATGTCACATTATAGCATCTCAGTATATATAGTATTGTATAAGACATTTCAGAATTTGAAAATAAGTTTATCTTCCAGCATACCTTGTGCAAATGCTAATCATCTATTTTCTTTTAAGAATCCATAAATGTGTAAATGTACCTGTGCTTAAACTTGAAGGTGCTATGAAAATTTCTTGGAAAGTGAAGTCTATACTAGTTCAAATTATCAAATGGTAACATTACTGGAGCTAAAATGAGGCATCTTAAAATTTTTTTAGTGTAAATTTTATTTTCAAAGCTAAATTATAATGAAGAAAAATAAAATGGATTTCCAGGTTATAAATAATGGAGTTCTAGCATCAAAATAAACATGCTAGTCTTCTGATTCTTAGTCCATTGCTTTCTAACGCTTTCTGAATTAGTGATTTAAATTGCAACTCTGCATTTTTTATAATATTTACTATTTCACATCTTCGAAACGTAATCATTAGTATAAAGATAGTCATTCAGAATGTGCAATCACCTAGAAAAGAAAATAGAAGCTTAGCTTTGTGAATTAAAAATATGACTAGAAACAAATTCCATATAAGTTGATATTACCCAGGCAAAAATTGCTATGGAAGCTGCATATTTTACATATACTTTTAAAATGTATAAATTCTGGATGAAAGAGCAAAGATTCATTGCATTTTAAACACTTCTAAGAATTATGAATTTTCCGCATGTACTGAGGTTAAAGCTCATTAAGTTGATACATTCAAAGCATAGCTAGTGGGCAAGAGTATTGAACACTGGCATAGCTCCATGCATTGAACTCTATCATCCACAACATGCTTAAAATGGGACTCATGCTAAGTAGTTTAGATGGTGTAGAGACCAAACATCAAGTCAGTTAATACCCTAGCTAAGAACCACTGCCCTACATAAGATCAAAACTACCCATTTTGCTCTGATCTTTTGGCCACAATTAGCATTTTTTGTAATGCAAGTCTTCATTTGCCATTCTCATGCTTAGGATTTGTTTTCCTGGGGCTATGTAACGTGGAGGAAAATCCAGTTCGATCAAAGGTTTCCATTGATTCACTTTCCAGTAGCAAGTTTTTTTGAGCTTTTGAACAGACAGAATAAATAATATTTCTTCTGCAGAAGCTAGTCTATTGAATTTATGTTCTGCTCAGTTTACACACTATGTGGGGATGGTTATGTGAAGTGATGGATCTTATAGATTACAAATGGACTTGTTATTTTAAAAGTCTTAGATTTACTGAAAATTATGAACGTAGCACACAGAGAAGTTCAGTGTTACTGTCAACTTTCTTTATGTGCGGGCTGGGCTGCACATGGTGGCTTCCACCCAAAGAGGACAACGTAGAAAGGAGAAAAAGAATCAATTCACGGTAGATAAACCTGAAAAACACTACACAATTCGGGTGATCATCTCAGCAGTAACTGTTGTAAGTCATGTTGATATACTTAACCAAGGACATGTACTCTTGAAAGAATGTGATAAAAATTATGTTTCACATCTGTGATCTTCCTCTCAGAACTCATAAAGACAGTCTAATCATGAGAAAAAGAGCAAATGAATTCCAAGAGAAAGACATTCGATTAAAAAAACCTAGTCAGTATTCCTCAAGCTTTTTATGCTATCAAAATACAAGAAAATTCTGAAAAAAAAAATCACAGTCAACAGAAGCCTAAGGGTATAATAAAAAATAAATGTAAATCTAGGGTGGAATCCAGAAGCTGAAAAAAGGACATTAAATAAAAAATGTGGACAGCTGAGTAATAATAGAGTTTGTTAAATTTCATTATTTTAAAATTACTGTTTTTTTTTTCTTCTTTCTGTCCTGTCTCCTTGGGAAAAAGACATTTCATGTTGATTCTGAAATCTTTCTAATCTCAGTTCTAGAATCAGTTATTTTCCCAAGACCTTCTGATTAATTTTATTGATGAATAGTATCTATATTAAAAATCAACAGCTAAAAACTAACTGTTCTCACAGTTTTCTAAGATAAGGCTACTCTTTAAGACATAGTATAATATTTCTAAAACTTTTTCTTCATTAACATGTTCACTTTCAGTGTTCTATAGTACTTTTAAATATCTTATTAGTTTTCAAACCTGATTTAGAAATTCTAACTTTATGAAGTTTAAAAATATAACCAGAACATTGTCAAGTGTCATAATAATCATTGCCATTATTCTTTTATACCTAAAATATTACTTTCTTATCAAGCTTAGTGATTGAAAAATGAAACAAAATCAAGAATGAAAATGTTTCACAGTAATTGTTATTTAAAACAATATACCATAACTCTGAACATTTATTTCTAATGAATACTTATCAAAATCTACTTTTAATGTTAAAATACTATTGAATTAGGTAATTTTGAACTAATGTAAGTTTGAAGGATGTTATAATGTCCATGTTTGTGAATTTGTCTGAAATTGACAAGAGATGGGTTGGAGCTGAATCATGCTTTCCAGGTAAGATTTAGACATTTCCTTTCCCCAGCTATATTGTGGAAGCTAGTCTGCCCTGAGTATGCAGGAAAAACAGGATATTCACAACACGATGTTTGGAGTAGTCACATGGAAGAGTTTTGAGGTTTATAAATCAAGGCAGCAGAGGAAGGGAGTGTTCTGGTGTAGAGGAGAGATTTCTACCCTGGGGATTTATGTGGTGCTGATCAATACAGTTTTGAGCTTCACAAAGCACACTCCAGAATTGGACATGGTAATCTATGATCAAAAGTGTCACCGGGAAACCTGCTTGTAACCCAGAAGGAACCACCAGCTGCCCTGGTTTTTGTGTCTGAGTAAAGATTTCAGACAAGACGCATAGGAAGTTTCATACAGCATAGACAAAGTGTATTGCAAATTGTTAGATTTCAAGCAAGAGAGAGAAAACAGCTTCAGGCACAAAACTGGGCAAGTACTAACACAGCAGCTGCTTCAAATTAAGTTCCAGGTTACATTTATAGGACTAAATGAATTTTAAGGAATATCTTTTCCTTCCTCTAAGGTCGTTACTCTTTAAAGAGGAAAATGGGAAGTTTTGACCATCAATTCTTTTTAAGAGTGAATTGAGCTGCTTTGTTTTCTCCCTATATGGGGTATTTTCCATTTATCCTGTTTTGAAACCTTGAGGCTTTTCCCAATCCCTCACCCTTGGTCTGGACTTCATACAGCCCGTGAACCTAATCACCATGCTTACAGGAGTTTCTATTCCATTAAGTTAAAGTCTGAAACTATAGACTTTTTGAATTTTGTCTACAGCTAATGAAAAAAAAAAAAATCACTGATTTGCTTTTCACATAGCTCCCAACTGTCTGTCTCCAGACCACAAATATTAAGCTTTCTACTGAACGAGGGGACAAAGTAGAAGATCTTATAATTTGACATAAGACAGATTTGATACAACTTGAAAACCAGCACAGGAAATCAAAACAAAAACCCAGTCACACTTAAAATCTTGTGGAAAATACCCAGAGATCTATCCATAAGATACTAATTTACGAACAATACGTGACATTCAAAGGCTAAACTTTCCATCTCAGGACCTTCTGAGCAGCCTCTTTGTTGTAGGTGTGGTGATGGTATGTACGGCTAGCTCGTTATGTACCCTGGCTACAGTTGTGAGGAGCATTCCAGAACCTTCAAGAGTGTGCTGCTTTCAAAATGTCTTCCCACTGCTCCCTGAGCAGCTTGTGGTCATTAAGGAAAATGGATCCTATGATTCTCCTGGGATAGTTAACTCCCTGAATTCAGAAGCATGTTATATCTCAGCCTGGAAACTCACAGGTCAAGCATTACAGAGACTCTAACATGGCCTATTCACCAAATCAAATGGCACAAGTATATACTTATTTCCAAACCCTATGGTTATATATATGTTCACATGAAATAATTAATTTTGGATTACTATGTAAATAGATTTGGAGCAGAAGTTCTGTTAGAGTCAAAGTTTGTAGTGGATAAAATGCTCCTTCCAACTTTGAATTTATGAAAAACAAAATGACAGCTAAACGTACAGTAAAATTTCCCCGGAATGATTCAGCTTACGATTGAATAAATAAATTCATGATCAAACAGCCAAATTCCTATCGTCTTAGCAGATACCAATTAGGGTTATTTTACTCAGATAAACCAAAGGCTGCCTTCTGGATCCCATTTCAATTTGCCTTTGTTTTTACAACTTTGTCCCAAGATTCCATGAACGGGAGCTTGAGTGTGATAAAAGATAATTATTCCAATAAGGCCAATTTATTCAATAACCTATTTATAAAGATCCTTGAGAAAAATAACTGACTGGGCTGGGACTCAATTTGGAAATAAGTCCAAGTTTGTCTCAGTTGGAATTCACAGTAAAGGGCAGACTTAATTTTTTTAAACCCTGAAGGAACAAATTTTACAGTGAGAACTCAATCAGCAGCAGGACCAAAAAAAAAAAAAAAAAAGAATGACAAGCTTTTACTGATTTCTCATTATGTTTGGAATTCTTTGCACAGATTTACCATCACTTTCAAAGTCTTTTTGAGTAACTGTGACAGTGTGTGAGAAGAAAATGAAAAGACAGATGGAAATACAAACAAAGCTGTGTGAGAGCCGGACACCCTCCCTGCCCAATACCTTTAATTAGGTTTCATCAGTACCTGAGAGGTCAGATTCAAAAAAGTCTATTTGTTTGCTTATTAGCTTTACTCTATTTTTTCCTAATTTTTGTAATAATGTCATATATCTTACAGTCTAATTGGTTGAAGAGTTTTGTCACATAAATAGTTTCTAGAGTCTAGGGATGAATATATGTAAGCTGAAAACTTGCACAGATTTATCCATGTGAAGGTCATGGAACATTAAAGTTGACAGGTTAAAAAGTAAAGCATTTCAGGGCTTTTGGGTGAAGCTCAGCAGTGGAGCACATGCTTAGTGTGTGTGAGGCCAGGATTTAAAACCCCAGTATTAAGACATGAATAAATAACAATTCTTAGTACTTAATCTGAAAAAGACTGTGCTTGAATGCCAGTAGACCAGACCAATTTGGAAACAAACACATGTGGAGTTAATGAAGAAAAAAAACCAACACGTATCAAGTTTAGAAAGCCTTTTAGGTAACAAAATTCAATGTATTTAGTCCATTGAAATGTGTGCATCTGATATGAGTTCACAGTAGCTTCTAAAATGTGCTAAGAATGATTAGAAAACATAATAAGGAAGGTTTCAAGTATATTATGAACCAAAAAAAAAATAATTCACCAAGGAATTAATGTAATCAATATTCTATGGGACTATAACATTTAACAAAATTAAAGAAAAAACTAAAAGGAGCTGCATCACCTCCTTAGGTAAAAATAATAAATACTTTACCAGTGAAAGCTCATTCCCAATTTGAAAATAGTTTTGATATAATGTCATGTAAAATCCTAACACAATTTGTCTTAAAATACTGCAAAATGGTGCTGAAGTTTTGGATAAAATGATAAATGACTAAAGCGAATCACAGTAGATTTTGGTTCTTTTTAAAATGATAATGATGTGGTTTTGGAGTATATAATAATGTTAGATAGCCAGTGGAGAATAAGTGAAAACATATTAATCCAACTAAAGAGTTATCTCAAATACAAGGGGCTTATGCTATAATACTGTGATATGTAATAAAATGGTAATTTTAAAGGGAAAGAAAGGCTCATTCAACTAAATTTCTGGCTCAATTATTTTGACATCGGAGGATATGGAAAGTGACAAATATAACTCAGAAGTGTCATCTGTAACAAAATTGATAACAAAGAAGAAAAACCATAAGAACAATATAAAATAGTGATAAAGAAATCAAAAAATCTATCTAAGCATCAATACCTAATTTAAAAATGACCTAGAAAAAGATTAATGGATTTAAAATTGCATCAAATTAATAAAGGTAAAATCACTGAGTTAAAACACAAATGTTAATTTTGTTAAATAGTAATGTATTAGTAATAAATATACCAGTAAAAGCTCACCAAAAGATACAAAAGATTTGAATACAAATGACCACTAAACACATGAAAAAAGTGCTCAGCCTCAGTGATATTCAAACAAATGAAAATTAAGTGAAATTCATAGAATAGATAATTAACACACACAGTTGAAAATCAAAAATGAGTTATTTAATAATTATAAAAATATAATTATTATAACTAAGACACACACACAGTCTTAAAAATATCCTTGACCACTGAGAAATAAATCTTCAACTAGAAATTTCTATAGATAAAATTGTTCCTCCAAGGCCTTCTTGACCTCAAGATTTGGTAATCCTTTTTGCCTATGATTGAAAGCTCATCTTATCACACCAATAATCATCTCCTGTCTGAAAATGTGCTCCTATGAATTATTTTATGAACTTATACCCTGACTTTTGCACAGACAGTTTGCAATTACAGACATAGTCAATGATGAGAGTTTTCATTTCTTTTGTATCAAATTGGGATTTCCATGTTTCAATGCCAATATTCTAATGCAGGGAGAAAAGGTGTCAATTTTAATTGTCAAATCTAATGAGAAAAAGGACAGGGTGAAATAAAATGTCAGTGATCTTGATGACCTTTATGTCACATACAAATGGTAGTGCATAATAGTTCTGAGAAAAAGTGATGAAAGAAAGTGAAATCTTCAAAAGCAAA
Source organism: Cavia porcellus (assembly GCF_034190915.1). Taxonomy (NCBI): domain Eukaryota; kingdom Metazoa; phylum Chordata; class Mammalia; order Rodentia; family Caviidae; genus Cavia; species Cavia porcellus. The sequence goes on along the minus strand of NW_026947496.1, from coordinate 26,409,302 downwards.
TTTAACATAGGTAAGAGCACAAAGATTGTTATTTATCAGCAAATAGTAACCTATGTCCAAGATCCATTGTTTGAGTTATGTCATGGTATTCAGATTAATATTCAACATAAACAGAACATATTTTCTAGATACAATAGAAAGCTAGTTTTTAAATAATAGTTATGGGATCTGCAATATGACGAAAAGAAGTCTGTGAACTACACATAAGAAGTCTAGATGTAATAACTATATTCTAGGGTCCGGGATTAGCTCAACAACAAAAGCATTTGTCTAGCAAGCACAAGGTCATGAATTTGATACTTGTTACAAAAAGAAAAAAAAAAAAAAAACACCAAACTATGTTCTATAAAAAGGAGAAAAACTAATAAATATTTTCAAGGATATTTTAAATGTTATCACAAATTAACTATTTTGGTTGTTTTGTTCAAAATTATGAAATATCTTTAAGAAGGAGATTATGTACTTGATATTTTTCAAAGTTTTCATATTGTATATAGTGTATAAAATAATTACACACTCTGTGAATGAGAGAAGCATGTGTGAATAAACTGTAGCTTTGTGTGTGAGTGCATATATGAGAATATGTAAGAAATGAAAGGGAATATTTTTCTTCAATTGAATTATTGAAATGTAATATACAATTGAATTGAACTTTTTTATTCCTTAAATGGTTTGGAAATATGTACACTCATGAATATTATTTAATAACTCATAGATGAATAGAGTTTTCTTCAATATGTACAGTTCCATGAGCTTAAACGTCTGTGTACTCTGATTTAATAGTTGCTAGCTCGTGGTAATGGAGAGTTCCATAATCTGAAAAACTCCTTTAGATCGTCTCTTTGTTTCAAATCTCCCTCTTTGATCCAATGTTATGTTTAAACTATACTACCAACGTACAGTTAGATTTATAACATTGTAAATGCTGTGGGCAGAGTTCCCAGTGTTAAAGCAGTCTTTCTCCATTTATAAAACTTTTCTTTCTAAAAAAGAAAAATGTCAGCTCTGGAAATTTATTATACTTGCCTAACAAAAGGCACCATATCTAGAAGAAACGTATTGAACATAAGAAGCAAATACTTTTGGAAAATAGACTCATGCTTGAAAACATGTGGTGTACAATCTGTGCAGTTACACTTTAGAAACCATGGTGCCAGATGAAGAGATAATCAGACAATGAACTTTAGTCAGCACTTTATCGAAGGGCTCCACAGAATTTTACCAACAGAAACTATTGATCACAAATGGTAGGATATGAAGGTACCATTGCACCTCAAGAATTACAAATTGAATCAGTGACTAGATCACCTGAATACTTTCAAAATAATCTATTCAAATTTTATTTCTAGGAGGATGAGTCTTCTCTGAATTAAACTGGCCTTCCAGAATTTTGCTTATAGTTTCTAGGCAAAGAAAATATCAAGTGAATTATATCAAGTGAATTATTATATCTCCAGATGATCTCTTAAGCTTGGAGGAGTCTATAGTATAACATTGATTCCCCTTCAGGAGATAGCCTGTTTCTGCCTCAGTAATTTGAAATGGACAAGGTGCTTGTGGAGTCTGTTTTGCATTTCAGCCCCATATAGGCACTGGAAGAAATCGGTCCTACAGCTGTACTGAATCTGATCTCTTCTATTTTCATTAGCTGTCATATAAAGTTTTACTACTGTCCCTTAGGATTTACTGAATGGCTATATATATATATATATATATATACCCTGAACACATCTTTAGTCATATTTGAAAATGACAGAATGTAGGACATTTACTTACTACTGCAATAAGTCATTTAATTTCTACCAACATATCTGTGAAATATCCCATGAGCAGAATGCCATTTAAAGATGGGCCTAAATATTTCACTGATCGTCCATTTTTCTTCTAACTTAGATCAGATCCTTCTGTGATTAGAGCGATCTTTAGAAAGTAGTTGAGAATAGCCAGAAACCCACCCTTTTCTCAAAATACACCACTGAACCATCCTTCCTCTATGGCCAAATCTCCTCTATTGCTTTTAGAGAATGTACAAAGAAACCTTGCACTCTCCTGATAACTGATTCAGAGGTGCAGCAAGGAGGCCAAATTCTGAATTTACTTTTACAGATGCATGAATATAAGCATATAGTAAAAATACTAGAAATATTTTCCCTAACTCCCAAATAGCTATTATTTATTTGCCTATTACTGCCTTCTTATTATTCTTGAATGTGTTCCCTATGGTCAGCTATTAATGTGATGCATGGTATTGCATAGAGGTTAAGCCTTAAAAGTATATAGAAAATTCAGCCTAATTTTCCATTCAATCTGTTTAAACACTCTATAGTTCTTTAACAGATATATACTTCAGAATTAGTATTATTATTTTCATTATTCTTAATATAACTATTAGTGTTTGCAGTTATTGTTTCTGAGCAATTTTCTCTAAACGTTAATTTCACTTTTCATCACAGCTTGGCCCCCTGGAAATTATTAACTTGACAGAGACAGGAAGAGAAAATACGTTCAGGAAACATCTGGCAAATTGTGCAGCAATGCTAACTATTCCCCTTCCCTTAGAATTTATGTTTATTACCTTATCTTTCTTCCCTGTGCAATTTTAATCTATCTATCCTTTTCATTTGCTCTCTCATTCATATACTTATATATATGATGTATATACATTAATAATAATGTAAATATATAATAAGATGTATTTTTCAATGAGTTCCTGTTTCTATTGTTTTTTATCTTTGACAATATCAAGCTATTAGGCTTGTAAGACTATAATATTTGTATACATCTCCCAAGTTTGAATGATCATGCAACAATTGTGTCCAATTGTTTCTACTCATTACTAGACATTAATTTTATTTCTGTACCCCTGTTCATTTATTCTGATTATGCAGTTAATGATATTACCTAACACAATTTATGTTTCATAGAAATGTCCTTGACACTTTCTTGCATAAGTGATCCAATTGCAAGCTCCCTGTAAAGATTTTATTTGCTTATCTATAAAGATCTATACATTTCACTGATATATGCTATCTTGGGGAAAGCAAAAAGGTCATAGAAATCTGTTAATGCAGTGTGATTTCTGCTCCACTGCTTCACCAGAAACACTGTCCCCATGTCTTTAATAATCTTACTGCAGACCATTCCAATGAACCTTTTCAGTCCTTACATCATTGCCCTTCTATCTCTTCTTCTCTGAAACTCCATGCCTGTGACTTCCATGGGTGTGGTGTGTGTGTGTGTGTGTGTGTGTGTGTGTGTGTGTGTGTGTACATGTGTTTTACAGATGATGTTGCTAATATATTTCTGCCAGATATTTCAACATTTTTATTGCTTTGTATCTGTATTTAGTTTTTATTTTCTCCCCTTAAAATATTTTAGGCAATTTGAATCTCAACTTCCACCTCTATTCATTGCATGTGTGATCACTCCTCAGTTCTCTATCTGCAGATCAGAGACAAGGCATCCTCAGAAGATAAACACAGACTTACCAGAGTGAAACACTGAGCCAGATCTTCTTGGTGGCTGCTTGTTGATTGAAGGATGGTAGCATTGGGACTAAGAAATAAGTCTAATGATCACCTTATTGGACCAAATATATGCTTTAAACTTGCTTTGTGCAAACCAGCATGAACCACTGAACCATGAATTTGAATTTGAATATTTTATAGTTCTCTTTCACTTTTTAAATTTTTTTTAACCATCACCAAATTTTTGTTACTTTTCTTTCTATGTGTGTGTTCCCTTCAAGATATTGAGTTCTTTTTTTTTTTTTTTTTTTTTTTTTGGTCTTTTTTTTTCGTTTTTATCGGTACCAGGGATCGAACTCACGACTGCCTGCTTGCAAGGCAGGCACTTATGCCGCTGAGCTAAATCCCCAGCCCCAAGATATTGAGTTCTTGAATGACATGCCAGTAATTTAATGTAGTATAGCCTTCCTTTGGGTATCCTAGGTTGTTTCCTCATAATTTCATTCCTCATTCCCTGTATTTCATATATATATATATATATATATATATATATATATATATATATATATGGGAAAAGTCTATAGTATAACACTGATTCCATATATATATATATATATATATATATATATATATATATAGAGAGAGAGAGAGAGAGAGAGAGAGGGAGAGAGAGAGACAGAGATTGGAATTCCACACAGGTAATGCCATACACTTCATGGTCTGGATAATCCAGTGTTAATTAGCCTCAATTTGAATACTGCATTGTGATGATGACAACCATATACTTCCGTTTTACGACCAATGTTTACTCTTTGGAAATGGAAAATGACCTGGCATAGAGTTACTTTAATGGTGTATTAATTTTCAGTTCAAATTAATGATAAATTTACCAGTGTTCAGTACTACATATTTATCAAGGCTGTACCAAAATTTCCACTGGGGTTTGTAGAATCTTGACTTTTTAAAAACTCATTAACTTCTTCTACATTACAGTTGCAATTTTTGTCCAAAGTAGTTTTTCCTCATTAACAGGGGTCCTTGTTTATTTTAAGGTCCCGCTGGAAATATAAAGCAAATGCTTACTTCTTACCTCGGTAGTAAATGACTCTCAGGATAAAAGTTTACCTTGTTTATTGAAACTATGTATTCTTATATATTCTAGTTTTCTATGATGTAAGCATCATTTTTCATTCATTATTTTTCATTTACTCATACTTCAATTCCTTAAAATTCCCCTTTGTCCACTAAGTTCCTTCTTCTTTTTACATGATCTATTATTTTCTTTCTTAATTTCTTTTTGTACTAGTTGATTTTTGTGGCAAATTGAATTTTCCAAAGATAGTCACACCACCATGTCCCATCCCTTAAAGCTCATTTTCTATCATTATTGACATTTCTTCCCCAGAAAGGTAAACTCTACACTGCTGCCTCTTGAATCTGCCTGGGCCTCTGTTATAGCAGATGTGGCATAATGTGATTCCTTAATAATAAAAATGATTTAGCACAGCCTGGTCCTCTAGGGATGTTCACAATTGGAATACAGTCTCCATCCCTGAAGAAAGTATGTGAATATTGAAAAGTTCAAGGCAGGTTTCCTGCCAGAGACTCAAGTGAAGTTACAGTCGACATTGAGATTTGTAAGTGAAGGACCTTATGGTTGTTTCAGGCCCAGCTTTCCAGAAATGCATGCTAATTCTACCCCCATTCCACTTAGATTCTAAAAAAGTTGATCCCATATAATTATAGAGTATAATAGTGGTTACCAGTATACGGGATGGAAGTTGAAAAAGGAAAACAGGGAAATTTTGGTCAAAGATAATTTCAATTCACTAGGGGGAATAAATTCCAGAATTACTATTATGAAGCCAAGTGACTATACTTAATGAAGATTCTGCATATTGAATTCTTGGAAAGTAGAGTGAATGGATACTTGGTACTCACACCACAAACATGGACAACTCTGTGAGACAAGGCATTCGTTAAGTACCTAGACTTAGACGTTTCATAACGTATATCAAAACTTCAGAACATTTTGTTGTATATGATAATAGCATGCAATGTTATCTGTAAGTTCACTAAATAAGTAGAAAGGAGAATAACCCTGTGATCCCTTCAAAAATTGCAGATTATTGTGCTGAATAAAATTATTCTAAATTTAAATCGTTCCAAGTCAAGTATTGTGGTTGGTTGTTTTGGACAAAGTAGTTAAAATGTTTTGAATAGCATTTGATTTTGATTTTGATTAACTTCAAATTCATAGAGAAGTTAGCATAATAGACCACAAAAGTCCCATGTATCACTTATTCAGACTCCAAAATCATTTGCATTTTGTCTTATTTTGCCACTTTCCCCTTAAATATTTGTTCTAATTTATTTGATGTATTGAAGATGTTGTGCCACTCGATTCCTAATTCATGCTTTGTTTTCAAGAAAAATTACATTCACTAATGTGATAGCTTAATTTGCTACAGGAGTAAATTAACATTATTAAAATATAATTATCTTACGCTGGGGATTTAGCCCAATGGCATAAGCACCTGCCTGGCAAGCGCGAGGTCGTGAGTTCGATCCCTGGTACCAAAAAGAAAAAAAAATTCTGATTATCTTAGTCACAGTCAATAGTCAAACTACCAACTTTCCCAAAAATATCCAATAGTTACTTTTTCATAGCTTTAACTTGGTCACAGAGCATATATTGCATTGAGTTTTTATGTAGTGAACTCTTTCTGAACCTTAGTCTCTCAAAATTTCCTTGTCCTTTCTCGACCCTAAAACTTGTGAATAATATAGATCAGTTATTTGTAGGATTTCCTCTAGGTTGGGCGCATCTGATATTTCAACATAATTATTTGCACATGTGTGGTATAAATCATTGAAGTGAACTCATGTCCTTTTTGTAACACATCATGAAAAACATGTTGGCTTCTTCTGAAGATACGATACTAACTCTCAGCACCACAGATGGGATTGTGGTATAGAATTCAAATGTCCCCTAAACAGTCAAGTTCAGAAGTAGGGCCTGGTCAGGAGGATTGGGTCACCAGTGGTGTGACCGGAAGGTTATAATCTCCTTCCTATCTCCTACCTTCTTCATCCTCTCTGACTACCATGCAGCGGCCAGTTTTCTTCTTCCACAGCCTTTAGCCATGCTAACTCTCCCTTAGAGCCAGTGATGGTGAGTGAAACCAACTAAAACTGTAATTCACATTGTGGTGTTTGTGTTTTGTTCCAATAATGGAAAAGTGGTTAATATATGTTTATTATCAAATTTATATGGTGTAAAGTTGCTATTTTTCATCTGTAATTAATACAAAATTTGGAATTAGGGCTCTGAGATTATACAGATACCCTATTCCTCCTCAAGTTTTTATCCTCTAACTAGATATTATCATTTCATTTTGCTTCCTATATTTATTGGTGGTCATTCTCTTATAAGGAAAAGATTGTTATTTGAAATTTTTTCTCATTTACTTATATTACTAACAATCCATGAATTCTATTTCATGGGCTATATAATCCATCATCAGCATGGTTCCTTTTTGTGCTGAAATAATCCCAATTTTAACCAATGGGAGCTCCTTCATTTTTTAAGCACTTTATTTATGGTACAAGAATTTGTTCAGTTTTTTATCAAAGAGATTTTGTATCTTTGTAAAAAATGGTATTCAAAAACCAGTTTCTCATGAGATTCTAATTGCTGCTTGGGCATACCTATTTCTAATCATTCTCAGTGAACAGAGCTGGGATATATAATCAGTTATGTCAAACAGTGAAGCCAAACTTTGCATGATGTAGAGTCAAGGATATATTTTAGAAAGTAGAGTTTATGTAGTCATGGAAGATGCTGACAAAATTTATATAAATCTGTTCCTTTATCATCTAATGTTAAGCCATAAGCAAGACTTGTATTTAGAGAAAGAAGGTGAATATAAAATAAAAAAGACTGAGGAGGACTCGGAAACCCTTTGTAGAAACCTAAATAAACCAAAACTTCAGGAGTCCTTTATTACCAATACGGCTACCCCTGATATTTCAGTATCCCAAACTGTGGAGCTGCACATTTACCTACCCCAGAGTCCAGCAGCATAAAGAATGCACCAGTGAGAGGTGTAACAGCTCATACCTGGCTGCTCTCTCCCCCAACAGATGCTTGATCCTCATATTAACTCCACAGTGACACGTATGGGATGTAACTGACCTGCCCTAAACCCAACTTTTCAGATCACATGTAGATTCTGTGTCAGTCCAAAACAAGATACATGAAGAGGAGAATTTGGGGAAAACATACTTTCAAAGTAGATAAATTCACAATAAAACACTACTTCTGATGCCCTTTTCTAAAAGGTAAAAAGAAAGAAAAATGCCATAAAACATCTGTCTTGTGTTGTGCTACAACTGTGGTTAGGACAATAGAATAATTTACAATACTCAGTCATTTTCCAAATTGCATCTGTCATTGTACAAATCAAATAGGAGAGTTCAGCAGGATGAACTGGGAACCACTGCATCTGAATGTTTTGAACTTTGGCAGCTTAGCTACTTGCTGCACTCCCAATGAAGAGGAAATATTGTTTTTTGTAAGTAGAAATCTCAAGTTAAGATCATAAATAGAGGCTTCCATTTCATCTTTTGGCTGCAATCCAGACCTGGGATGTCCCTTGAATGCACACATAGTAAATGCTCGTTCTCCAACATGGCACTTTCAGGAGTTAGTAGAACCTTTAATAGGAAGAGCCCAGTGGGAGGACCTTGGGTACCTGGAGATGTCTTTGAAGGGAAATGTGTGGTTTCCATCTCTTCTTTTTCCCCCTCTTTTTCTGCCTGGTCATTAGGTGGATAGCACTGCTCCTCTGGAGCTCCCACCATGATGTGCTACTTCAGCCTGACCCAAAGCCACAGGATCCACATACAGAAGCCACCAAAAGTGTGATTCAAAATAAATCTCTTCATAAATTTATTTACCTCAAATAATTTTTATACTGATGGAAAACTCACTTTCATAATGATATAATCCAGGTAGTCAATTTGGAGATTTTGCCAGTTGCTGAATGTGTCTGTTCTAAGAATTCATTCTCAGTTGAGTGGGATGATATAGAGGTTCTTGGGAACTCAGTGAGCATCCATGAGATGAATCCCAAATGAAGTTCCACTGAATATCTGATACCCACAAGCCCACAGTGTCTCATTAGATTCCAGTAATTTACATCCACTCAGACACTATGTTCAGTTTGGCCTGAAATATTTGTACATTTCTCCTTTCTCAAATCACAGTTACCCAAGCAAATGGCTGAAAATTCCTTAGAAAAAGCCATACCCTGTGGTACTGCAGAAGACTCATACGTACTTCTGTTCTTGGTCTATGAGCAACTCACATTTTGAACCACAGTAAACAGCAACTTGTTATGATACCAATTTAAGGGAGATTTCCATTCCCTAATATACTTATTTTTCATTGCTGGTGTAAATGTCACAGGTTTACTGGCTTTAAAAAAAAACATGTTTCTTTATTCTTTACAGTTTTGGAGGTCAGAATTCTAGAAATAACGTATTATCCAGTTTGCACTTTTTCTGAAGGTTTTTGGAGAGAAGCTGTCATCTTGCCTTTTTGACTACTGATGATTGCCTGCATTCCTTAGCTAGTGGCTTCTTTCTCCTATGTGTCCAAACTCTACATCCACTGTCACATTTTCTGCAATCCAGTATAGTCCCCTATCTCTCTCTCTTATAGGAACTGTCGTGATCATATTGTGCCCATTCATATAGCCCATGATAACCTGCCATCTAAAGGTCCTTATACCAACCACATCTACAAACATCCATTTTCCATTTTAAGTAAGAATGACAAACTGAGATGGGCGTGACTTTTACTCAATTCAACCTGCCACTTGCCCAGTCTTACACCTTTCCTTTCTCAGGAAGAGCGCTCTTTCCCAAGCTCTTGTTTAGCTGCGACTTCCTAGGAAGCCTATCTGGGTCATCTTATGTAGAAAATGTTATTAGGATCTCACTTTTATAGATGAACAATAGTTATAAACACAAGATAAGGCACTATAGAAAGCACCAGATGGCAAACTATAGACTGTGTTGTTCTTATTCACTTTGATATGCTATCAAATCCAGTTCTCCTTAGCCACCCTTTCTTCTTTTTGAAGTATTATAGTTTTCACTTGGTAAAACTCTTTGTCTTTACTCTTCTCAGCCCCTGCTGAGACAGATAGAGGCAACTCTCAAAGCCTATAATGAAAACAATCCCACACATTAAAGTCTTCAGTGCATTCTTCATGAACTTGAAAGGTTTCTACATGACATGTAGAGCTCTTCCTTACATAACCACTGTGCCTGCTTCAAGCCTCACTGTTCCTTCCCTCCCATGTGCTTAGTTCAACAGAACCTACCCTTCGCTTCTTTGACCTTTAAGGTAATGGATGACCTTCAGTATTCATCCCTAAGCTCCTAGCTAGAAGAATTTTATTGAATAATGAGTTTTTACCGTATCTGTACTTCTCCTTTAGGATGCTCATCATATTTGTGATCATTAGGGTTTTTTCCCCTTTCATTGAAATACAGTCTTCCCAAGACAACATAGCACTCAAGAATGCTAACAGAATAAAGTCTGGTATATATACATGTAACCTCAGCACCTCAGAAACTGAGGCAGAAGGAGATAAAGTTTGAACCTAGGGAAGTTTAGCAACTTAGTGAAACTCTTCCTGAATAAAAGAGTAGGAGATGTTGCCCAGTGTGATGACCTGCGATTAATCCCTAATACCTTAAAAGAAAGTTCTCAGAGTAAACGTATCTATATAACAGAATCTGACTCAAAAATAGTGTCATGTTCAGCATCCCAGAATCTTCCTGTGCGCCCCCCACATTCTTTACCATCTCTTGTCTGAAAGAACCATCACCCTTTCTAACACTGTTGCAGAGACCCTGAAGTGTTTTCAACATAGCTTTTCTGAACTATCTTTCCCAGAATTCCCTTATTTATGACATTTTTTAAAGATAAGCATGAAAAAGATTCCTGTGGAAGATGTGGCGCCCAGAAGTGCACTAGCAGTTATTTAGAGTTCACAGACATTGCTAATCTGCTGGATCCTCTCCTTATAGAGAGGCAGGAGTGTGTCCTGCAGTCAATTCTTCTTATATTGCATGCTTCTGCAATGTCTCCAACTTCTGGGTCAGGTATGTGTTGAGTTCTGTTGAGAAGCGCATAGTTTCTGCAGGACCCTCACACCACAAACAGCAAAGATCACAGACACTGACTCAGGATTCAGTTTCTGCTTCTAAATTGTTTTTGCTCTTCCTTACTTGACAAGCCTTTCAGTTTTCAACTGCCTGCACTGTAAACCTTAGGTTTCATCTGTTTTTTGGAGATTCTTAGCCAGTTCCCACAATCGGGCAAATCCAAATCCCTTTTATATGTATATAAATATTCCGATTTTCAGATTGAAGCTGGTTAATTATTCATTTGAAATTCATATTCCTTCTCATGGTATGTCGCTTCACATCAGGAACCATTCTCCATATTCTGTTATCTAAAATTATATCCTCAGCACCTGGCAGAGATTTGACACAAATTAAGCAGTGACTGGCTTTTGCTGAATGAGTGAAACACACAAGTATGTTTATGTATAATGCATGAAAGAAGTGGCCATACAGAAAAAAAATTTTGGGTAGTTGCTGAAACCGAGGGAAAGAAATAACAAGAGTGATTGCATAAAATGTTCAGTTTTAGGAGAGCTCGAACCTGATTAACATAAACTAGGTTAGCATCCATCAAACATCACAGAGGAAATAACCTTTAGTGATATCCAACCAGGGATCAAAAATACACCAATCTGTAGGGCCACATATTTCAGCAGTGTGACAAAGACATGTGTTGGGAGCACAGGCTCCTTTCAAGTGGAAAAGGCTCATAAAATTTCAGTATGAGCTGCAAGAGTCACATGTTGCCCCTGGACACTCTTCCAAAGATCTCGTCCCACATGCCATCTGTGATGTGTCCAGGGAAGCATGGAGGGGCAGCAGTCCATCCCTTGTCTAGAGATAAGTGATTCCATCAGTGCTCTGCCAGCAGTGCCTAATCATCTGTCTCCTTTACCATATCAGTAATCCACTCTTCTTTTGTCTCTCTTTTACACAGGGTCATGTGCAAATACACACACATGCACACACATAACCAAGCAGATGCTAAATTTTGCATTGGAATTATAACTGAATATTAACCTTACCAAGTGTTTTTTTAAAGTGAAAAATAATTCTCTTCACAGAGAATCACCAAATTTCGGTGATTTCTCCTTTGACTTTTATAGTAAAGTAGCATCAAAATAAGATAATACTTGAAAAAAATTTTCAGTAACATCCCTATACCGCAGTCTACCTGAAGGAACTTCATAAAAATGAAGGTAATCTTTTATCTCCCAAATGAATCACTCTCAACACCCTCACTTCTAACATAAGTGAAAATACTCTTGTATTTAACAAGGTGAGATTTACTTCCCCACAAGAATCTGTTTTTGACTTCCATCTTTAAATTACCACAAATGGATGATTAAACCAATTTACCTGTATGTATGTTAAAGCACCCTTCTTACATATTATTATTTGTCCTAGCACATGTGCATTGTTTGTTTAGTTGTTCTAACATCCACTGTTAAATATGAGACCTAAATCTTCTTTTTGTTACTATTTTCAGTGCACAGTATTTGTTTTTGAAATTACAAAGAAATACATGAGCTCTAATCTAGATTGCCACCTTAAGACTCAAGTAAAATGCCAATTATTTCCTGTCAATCATCTTGACAGGAAGAGCAAAGAGCCAAGAGCAAAGAAAAACAAAGCCGTATGTCCTAGAAAATACACATGACAAAGTGGATTCTCTTCAGACCTCTTACCTTTAGACATGAGTCTGCATGTTCTGACCACTCTAAAACGGCTGATGTTTCTGTTCTGGGCTCCTGCAATAGCCGGACATGCCTGTGTCATATGCACTGAGAACTGATGATGTTGCCTGCTGGTATCACCTCCAGGACAGAGAATGCCACTTTTTTGGTGCCGTGACTTTTGCATGGCACTTTGCAGTCGAACCTTTGTGCCTCTGGAGCGTGCACAGTCTTAACACACCCAGGAATTGGGCATTCCTGGGCTATCTCATCATCCACTTTGCTTGGTTCTTCAAACCATTCTCCTCACCCTAGGGCTAAAAACTTGGAGTTTCAGTTATTTCTTTTAGAGAATCAAATTGTTCGCAGTGAAGTTTCAGTCATATCACCCCTTTTCTTTATGAGGCAAGATGTCCGAGTGTCTCTAATGGACTATTCTGCTTACCTTTATCACAACGTTTTTTTTTTTTTTTTTTTTTTTTTCTACTTGCATGTTTCTTGTTAGTGTTGCCATCATGATTATTTCATTTGCCAAACTGATTTGACTTTTAACTGGAGGGAGAGTGAGGTGCTGGAGGGGGTTATTAGGTTCAGGCAGAGAGAAGATACAATCATGAATAAAAATGAGGCTACTCTTTGCAAACAGAAATGGATGCTATCTAAGTAAGCTTCTCCCATACAGACCTCAAATGGAGAAAATGATTATATGAGAAAATTTACACTCAAACGAGAAAGAGAAATTCTTAAATCATTAGTTAGATGCCTTTAGAATATACTCCATGTTGGGCTGTGGAACCCTCATTTCTAGTCCTGTGAACTGTTTGTGTGTCTTGCATCTTTCTGTCTCATCTTTATGATACATGAGGGAAATCAATGTGCATTTTAAAGTATTTCTGCTATCCTGCTAAATGCTACTGTTTATAGAGTAGTAGAAGAATGAGATTAAAAGCAGAAAAACAATAGTGAGATTTGAGGCTCATCCCTCTAAAGGATTCCAACCTTCTAAAGGAAAAATGCAGCCGCATCAGTTTCTATCCAAAGCAGAACAAGCAAAAGGAAGACTAAGCCTCTAGGGTCAGAGTATTTGTGTCTCACTTTCATGCAGGTTATGAATCATGCAAGTTACCTGCAGATGGCTCGCTGGCCTAGTAAAGCTCACCTTGCAAATAAGATCTTAGATTTAGAAAAATATTTCTCAGCGAAACTTTGTCCAAATAAGGTATTTTAAAACTATTTTATTATTGTAAAAAATAAAAACGAATATTTCTCTTTTTAACTGTTCACAGTTGTGCAGTTCACTGTCATTAAATACATTCAAAATGCTGTATAACATTCAGCCACGTTATATCTTCAGAATTGTTCATCACTCCAAACAAAATTCTATGTTTATTACACAAAATTTGCCATCCGTCCACCTCCTGATAATCTCTTATGGTTATCTTTTTCAACGAATTTATCTCTTTCTAGATATTTTATAGAAATGCACCAAAACATTATGTGTTTTTTTATGTTTGGCTTGCTTGACATAGTGTTGGCAAGTTCTACACATTTTGCAACATGGCAGTGCCCTTACTTATAAAGCTTGAATAATATTCCATTGTACATAGCATTGTGTCCATTTATCTGTCGGTAGACACTGGTGAATTCTTATTTTTTGCTTATTATGAATAATATTGCAATGAACATTGACATATCTGAGTCCCTATTTCCAACTCACTTAAGTATATTGGGGTGAACTAAGCCTATTATTTTATATTACATGATGTTAAAGACAACTTAAAATATGTAGTATTCTTGCAGACATACTTTAAGGTTCTGAGAAACATTTTTGAATTTTTCTTTCCATACATATTTTCATTTATCATAGACTACATGACAGAATCATAAAATAACTTACTACAATGTATTTTATGTTAAAATTTTACACTCTGAGACACAAATATTCTATGGCTCAAATACTTATAACAGTTAAAATCATTTTGTAAGTGATGATAAACAATAAACAACAAGCAAAATTCCCTGACCTGTGCATTTCTTTGAAGTCCTATGATGAGCTAATAGAATTATCAGGTTTTATAGCCATTGCCTCCATTTAGTGATAATGCTACTGCACATGAGAAGAGGGTTAATTCATTGTGGTAGCACACTCTGTGGAGCTGAGGCAAGAGGATGGCAATTTTGTGCCCAGCCTGAGAAAATTAGTGAGACCCTATTTGAGAATAAAAAATGAAATGTGGACTTGGGTTTTAGCTCAGTGTGAAGGTCCTGAATTCAATGTGTTGTACAGCAGGTGGGGTTGGGGGTGGTGTAAAAATGAAGTGTATTAATATTCACATCAGTAGGAGCAGTGGAATGCATACAGGTCAGTGAGTCACTGAACAAGACACAGACATATTAAGAGAAAGAGATAAACCTGAGAGAGAGAGAGAGAGAGAGAGAGAGAGAGAGACAGACAGACAGACAGACAGAAGAGAGAGAGAACAAAAGGTGATTTTTTTTAAACTCTTTGGCCATAAGAACATTTGGAAAGACAAAGATTTAAAAGGGACCAGAGTATGCTGGGTTCCCATGTTCAGATCTGCTCATCGTACTTATTAAACTCTTCTTTTTTATGTTGTTGTTGTTGTTGTTTAGATTTTTTTTGGGGGGGGGCTAATGACTGTAACTGCAGAGTGAAGAAACAGCGAATGAAAGAATTACTGTGGGTTTCATGAAGCTTAGCTGTGTGCTGAGGAGTTTTGAAAGGAATACTGCAGCTGATAACGGAGGAGGTTATTGAATAGGATTCAACACACTAGCTTGTTTGGGGAAAACGTGAAAATAAGACAGTATTCTGATTGACCTATGACTGGATCTATTGAATCCGTGCATGATTCTAGTACATGCTGTTAAAATTATGTTTTGCAGAAAAACTTAGCTACAAATTATGTCTTTGAGTTAAATTTTGAATGACATTAAATTTTGCTTCACTAATTAATTTTGATTCAAATCATAGCTGCAAACAGCATCATCTAGTTTTACTTTCACATGATGTTAAATGCCTGGCATTGCTTTTGGAAAAAAAAAATCCAGAAACTCAGGATCTCACAAAGGAGAAGAAGGACCTTGTGCTCCTAGAGCTCTATGTGTGTGCTCACAAGAATATCATACATTATTTACACCTAATCTGTGGAATACAGACTGCTTCTTGCTTTGCTTTATGTGCTATCACATTTTCCTAGACAAGTGAGGGCAGAATCTGGAGCCAGTGAGTGTCTGAGGTCTGAGTTAGGGACTGTGAGAACAAATGAAGGTCTGCAATGAACACTGGCTCAAGTTCTTCACATGACAATGTAGTACATTCAACGTCAGCTCCTGGTCCCTTAAATCCTAAATGTCCCTAGAACTGTGTAGTGCCAGCCTGTTTTATTGAAGTGAGAAAATCTGGGAAGTGAAAGTGTAAAAATGGCCTATAGTAGAAAGTCAGCCAACAAGAGTTGACATTATAAGACACTCTGACTGATCCTCTGATCTGGTTAAGGTGAGTAAGAAGTAGACCTCCAGGGAGTCTGCTTCTCTGGGGGTTTGAAGTCTACTCATAACGTTTGGTATACCAGATTGCAACAGTGCTCCACATAGTGCCATCAAACTGTCCCTTTCTGAATACAAGCACAAAATTAATGTGAGAAGAACAAAGAATACTACTATTCTATTTCCTTTTTAAGTTAGTTCATGACATTTGTCATGAAGAAAAGTTTCAATGAAATAATACACAAGAAAGTAGAAAATAGTGCTGGTGGTCTGGTCTCATATAAAATAATTACAGAATTATTGTTTATACTTATAACTTGATACAGTTACATTGATTTACTTACCCAATGTACTATGCATTTATGCTTATGAAAATATGCATAAACATATTGTGCATATGTATGAGGTATAATTTAAATATTATGCTGAGGTTTACATTTACATGTTTTACAACAGTAAAAAACATGGTATGATTTAGATCTAAATCTCTCCAGGAGCATCAGGGGTTCAGACTGGAGCTTTTGGAAAGTGACTGGATTATGGGGGTGCTATGACTGGCTGTGATTAGGAAGCGTAGTCTGGTGGGTGGTAGGTCTCTGGGAACAAGATTTGGAAATGCGTTTGACCCTTCCCTCTCCTTCCTCCTCTGTCTGCTTCCTGGCCACTATCACGTGAATGATTTTTCTCTGACCAGATCCTCCCACCATTCCATTTCTGCCTTGGAGCTGTCTAACAGGGACTCTACCATGAAGCAAAATAATCCTTACCACCTTCCAGTCATGGGTGTGAGGCACTGCATTGCAGTGATTTGCAAGGAACTAAGACAAGACTCACTACCATTAATCTCCCTCAAAGGCTCCTTGCCTTACCCTGTTGTTCTTACCACTTGCTGAAGGAGTTTGCAACTTACATTTAGACAAAGTTCTCTCTAATAAAAATATTATGATCTGTCTTCATTTACCTTATTCACAGGATCTGTCACGGTGGGACTTCCAATGGCTTCCCAAAGTCAAAATGTCTTTGACAAATAAACATTTTAAATAGACTCATGATGTTGAGATAGTCACAGAGCATAGCTACAGACACAAAGACGACTTCTAGAACTGTAACTTCCACTTGTAATACTTCATTTATTTAAACATTCAACATTTTAACTGTACCTCTTATGTATCACATGTATGTATATAAATATATCTAATATACACAATGTGTACATAAAACAAGGTGTTAACAAGTTATAATGATATAATAAAAATAAGATATTTTACCATTGTTTCAGAACTGTTTCATCCTTATTTGTTGTTGTCATTTTCATTGCTGAAAGTGTAGGTAGTGTTTCCTCCTGGTGCTTTCCTGTTTGTGGTTAGACAATAGCAAGCAAGGCACATGATAAATGAAGCCATGAACAGGGAATGGACCACTGCCAGTCACAAAGAAATGCTTTATGAATATGGTCCTACATGCACAAAGACCTCCACAGTTTGAATCTTTCTACAACTTCTGTTTATACTAAGGCATAACTGAGTTTTCATGCTGATCTAGGACAGCTAAAGGCAGATCCATCATTTGCTACTGGTATTCAGAATGCTCCACAGAGCTGAATGTAATAACATGTGTCCCCTCCACCCAGGAGCCTGACTTCCTCTCTGCTTTTTCCGTACAGGGTCCAGGGTTCCCTATGCAGTGTTCAGTGGTTCATTATTCATTTGCAATTCAGCTGACCTGATCCAATTTCCTTGTGTTTTTTTTCACGTTTCACCTTGTCTCTCTTAGGACTTCCTATCTGTGTCACATCTCTTTTTCTTAGCCAAGATGGGAGTTGAGAAGTAGAGAAACAGCTAATCACTGTTAGAAGAAAAAATGAAATAATTAATTATGATGTATGTTTGTTTGAATCTGGTATGGTTAGGATCTTAAGTTCCCTCTATCAGGACTCATGTGGTAAAGGTTTGATCCTGGTTTTTTGGTGATGATGCAAACCTTAGGAAATAGGTTCCAGTGGGATTTCCCCTGGTCACACTCAAAGGAGACTGGGGACTTCATTCCTTTCTTTTCTCTTTTATTTATGTCCTGGTCATGAAACTGGCAAGTGATTTTTCTCTGTCCCACACTTTCCACCATAATGTGCAGCCTCACTACAGGCCACAAGAACCAGAAACTACTGACCATGGGCTGAAACCATCCACACCGTGCACCAAAATTTTATCTTTGTAACTTGACTACCTCAGCTATTTGTAATAGTAACGGAAAACTAACATATTGCTCCTACTATTAACAGAAATAAGCTGTTGATTGAGAGTATCATTTGCATAAGAAATACGATTAAAAGAAAGAGAATTAAGACAGAGTGCATATGCATAACCAGGGTGATGGTTATTGTTGTTTGAATCTGCACTCACCTGCTTTCCTTCACAGTCCTCCACTTCCAGTGCTTATCAGTCATGTAGCCTAAATTAAAGTTTACATCCAATGCTTATGCCACAGCATTTGAATGAGGCTTATCTCCGTATTTTGTCCCTCATTTGAAGAGCTTCTTTATTTGATTCTTTGTGCCGTGCTCACCTTCCTTTATTTCTCCTTCTGACCAGCTCCTTTGCTGAATTCTATGCTCCTCTAAGTCCTCAGAACGCTGACTTTCTCCGGGGCTCATTCTTAGGATGCTTTTTTTCAGTTGTAGATGTCATTTATAAGTCCATGACTCTTAGCTGAGTACACAGCTTGACCTCTCATCTATATTCCTTCATAGTTTTAAAGCCAAGTCAAACTCTCCGTTGCAGATCTGAAGTTGTTCCCACTTAGCATGTGCAGCTCCTAGTCTATGGGCCCAGTGATAGCATTTATCTCTAGAAAAGCAAAGTCCTTAGGTGACCATAAACTTTAATATCATGTTTGGCTCCTTGATTTAACACCAACATAATTTTCCAAATTTATTCTGTCATAAAAAATACATGCCAAAGTTCATGTTTTACTCTCTACACTCTTGAACCAAACACCATCACTTAGAACCTGGATTATTACCACTTGATTCCCTACATCCATTCTTGCCCAACTAAGTAGGTGTGATATCCTTTCAGAGTTTTCTCTCCAGTGATATAATACACTTGCTCAAAATAGTTTTCCACTACACACTGAATTAAAATTTTAAATCCAAATTGTAGGCTGCTGATACAGCTCAATGGTAGAGTGTTTGCTTAGCATTTGCAAGGTCCTGGGAACAATTCTTAGCACTCACTCAAATACATACATACACATACATACATACATACATACATACATACATACATACATAAATCAAACCATATAACAACCAAATGAAGCCCAGGAAACAAATCCTACTACTTCTATAAATAAATGAATGACAAAAGAAACTAATACATAAATAAAACCAAGTGACAGCCAATAAGGCCACATATGATTTGATCTTACTTCTGTAACATGTTCTAATGTTTCTTCCCAATTTTCCCCATTTGAGTATACCTGAGCCTCAAAGGCTCTGCTCTTGCTCTCTGCCTAGAAAATTCTTCCTTTGCATAGCTCATACTTCACACCATCATCCCTTTAAAGTCTCTAATCAACTGTATGTACATTGCTAACTTCATTTACAAGACCTAAATTAACGCTCGACACATGAAAACCATTCAAAACTATGTTCAATAAATGTGTGAAACCTACTCAATATGCGAACAAATACCTAAAATTCGTAAGTACAAAACAATGAAACTCTTTTTTTTTTCCTCTGAGACACAGGCTCTAGTTATGCAGTTCAATCTGATCTTGAGCTCACTATGTAGCCCAGGCCAGCATCAAACTCGCAGCGTATCCCCTGCCTCACCCTCCAAAGTGCTAGAATTGTTTGAATATGCCATCATGCCCAGTGAGACTCTTCTGGAAAAGACATAGGTTTTAAAATCAATGATATGTCAGACCAAAATGGATAGATGAATATACCAATAATGTTGCTGAAAAATGATCAAACTTTAAGGACATGTTTAACTTTATAATACAGTATTTTCAAGCCAAAAACATGCCAACCAAATATGGAGGAACAACTCAGGAGCTATTGAAAGCAGTGTAGCAGATGAGCCAGGAAGAGAACCAGTCAGAGCCTCCCAAGATCCAACCATGTTTGAACTTAGGGTGCTGAGCAAGAAGGCAACATGCCCTCCTTTCTGATAAGCGCCATGGCAGCAGGCCAGCCAGGAAAAGAACCAGTCACCGAGTCTAGGGAGCTTACCAATGCGTGCACTGACAATCAAACATCCCACCTCTCAACCCCCTATTAGCACCCTGAAGGCCAGGGGTCTGAGCATCTCTGGGGAGGGTGACCATATGCAATATAGTAAATATGGGGGATTTCCTTCTATCATCTCTTTGAAGGCAAATACTGTTTTCAGTATTTTGCTTTGTTCTAATTGTTTTGCTCTATTTAATATTCTGTTTTGATAGGTTTTATAATGTTCTGTTTTTTGTTTGATTTTGCTATACTTGATTGAATGGACAACTATTGTGAAGATAAGGAGATATACTATGGTACCTGTTACTGTTATTCTGGTATCCTGCTGGTGAAGTTCTATACCAGTTTCACTGCATTGCCTTGACTGGCTTTGTTCTGTCTTGTTCTGTTGTATTTTACCACCTTCAAAATAAAAGAAAAAAAGTAAAGAAAAAAATGAAAGCAATGTAGTTCTATGACTTTAGTTTTGACAGGCTGCCCAAGAAAACAAGCTCATATCTTAAAATTGGGAACCAGCCAGTTCACTGTAAGTTGAAGCAGATATCATCAGGGAGAGTTCACTCAGATTTTCCAAGGTTAAACACTCTTGATTTTGAGCTCAGTTCCATTTTTACCAAACTGTGCTGCTTTGCCAACATGAAAAGCCTTTCAAATCCTTTACATATGGTGAGATAACTTGACTCATTGTCATTCACCATCAAAATTCTCCCTTGCTTTCTATCCCTTTCTCTTTCATTCTTTTCTTCTTTTAATATCATTATCATCATTTTTGTTCTTTTTGTTGATATCTACTAACCTTTACACATTGATGGCAACTACTTATTTTAATGAAAACTAAATAAGAGATATAAATAGTAATTCATAGTTTTAAAAAATTGTTATGCATTTTATAATTGATCTCAATATGCTGAAGAAAAAGATAGATAGGTGACCTATAAATTCAGGAGATATAGAGGGTGGAGAATGGGCCAATGGTTGAACTATTTTCAGTTTAATGAGAATACAATATATTGTCAGTAAAATATTCAATGAGGAGCTGAAATAAATGTGTTGGCAGAACTATAAACCAAATAGGTGGGAAAATATAATAAAAGAATAAGCATAAATTAGCCTCTTACTGGGTTGGAAATCACGAATGGCTGTTTCTATTGCATAGGTCTTTATTTCTATGAAATACCCCTGGGATAGTTGAAGGAAAAGATAACAGAAAACAATTGCAAGTGAAGAAGAATGTGTAATAAAGCATCAGATGCTGTGTTGGCAGCTCAGATAGCAAGAGTTATTTGGCAACATTTTGAAGATGCAGGAGTAATGACTTTTTGCGGATGATTCTGGTGGATAAAATGTAAGCTTCATACAAAGATAGAATCACTTTGTACCTTAAAATTGTGATTAGGCACAACTCAGGTCTAGATTTTTCTAAATAATTATTTTAGTAGACAGATAGAATACACCTTTTTTTTTTCCAGTTTCATAATGGCCATATTGAGATACCACTCATAGCCAACTTTTCACCCATTTAACAAAATAAACCAGACACAGAAGCTTTAGTTATCAAATTCTTTCTCCTCTCTGAGTAACACAAATTATAAATAAATTCAAAAGCCAAATAAAAGATAGATAATAGGAAACATGGAGATAGATATTTTATAAAATATATGGAGGAGGTTGGAGGAAGAGGAGGTAACAAGGAAAAATGAATTAAGCTGTGGTTTGTACAAATACCAACACTCACAATAAATGTAATCATTATGTGTTGCAAACATATAATAGTAAAAATGTTTTTAAAATGTGTAGTTTACTGGTTTCTGGTATAAGCATGGATATGCACGGTCTTTACAATAGTTCATGTCATAACATTTAAATAACCTCATATACCCTGTAGTTTAGCTATCCACTCCCTATTTTTCCAGGGTCTCAACATTTAACAGCCACTTTTCTACTACCTGTTTCTACACACAGGGATCACTGAAAATATGAAAGTTTAAATTTTTTAAAAAGTTACAGTAAAAGTGACACGGCCATTAGCCCCTTCTCAGTACTCTGACTTGCTGACTTGCTTCAAACACACTTATCCCATCATTCTTGATTCTTTCTATAGCAGTTCTAGAAATTCTCTTCCATGTTCTTATGAGATGTGATCAAAACCTAGTGTATGCTAATGCCCTGTGTCATTCAACAGAAAGGCAGGCTCCGACATTGTGTGTCTTCACCCTCCTCGTTCATGGGAGCAGGCGACATGGGGCTTCTGACTCCTTCAAAGTAAAAAGAAAAATCATGAAGGGCAAATGTTTTGAATAGATACAGGACCTCAGAATAGTTAAGATAGAAGAACTGAGGTCACTCACAAAAACAGTGTTCCAAAACAGCTTCAGAAAATGGCAAGAATGATTTTGTAAGTGTGAAGCAAGAATATTCAGGAAGAGGGTTAGGGTGCCAGTGGAAATACATCTTTTACTGTAGTTTCTTTTCTATTTCAACATTCATCATATGTTTCAATTATAAGTTGTGTTTGTTTATTCTGGATGTTTCATATTAATATAATTATTTAATGTGATCCTGGTGACTGATTTTTTTCACTTAGTATACCATTTTCAACGTTCATCCATATTATGACTTGTCTATATTTGTGTGTGTGAAATATCCCATGTTTTGGGTTTGCAGGGTCATATTTTTTAGCACTCATCCACTGATGAACCCTTGAGTCGATTCTATATTTCACTACTATGAACAACACTACCATAAATATTAATGTATGAGTCTTTGTGTGGAAATATCTTATTTCTCTGCAGTACATATCCTCGGAACGGAATTGTCAGGACACATGGAAATTTTATGCCTAACCATTTGAAAAACTGCCAGACTGATTTGCAAGGTGGCTGCATGCTTTTCAGATCCTCCTAAAAGTTGTGGGATTTTACATATTGCTGCCAACACATGTTATTATCTGACTTTGAGATTCTAGCCAGGCTGGTGTTTTTTGAAGTGACAGCTTGCTGTGGTTTTAATTTGCATTTCTCAGATCACTAATGAGGTCAACCATTTTTCCTTGTGCTTGTTGGACATGTGTATGTGTTTATAAGAAAAATATCAATTCATTTCCTTTGCTGCTCTTTAAATTTTGTTGTCTTTTTATTTTTAAATTTCAAAAGTTTTTTTTTGTTTTTTTGTTTTTCTTTTTTTTTTTTTTTTTGTAATTTAGAGACAGAACCTTTGCCAGGCAAAAGATTTATAAATATCTTCTCCCATCTATGAGATAACTTTAAACTCTCCTACCTCTCTTTGGAGGTATAGAGGTTTGTAAATTTTGATGCATAATATTTGCCTATGTATAAGATACACAATAACACACCTTGATTTATGTATATGTTGTATAGATTTTATAAAGTTCAGTTTGTTTTACTACAGTTTTTAGTGTCATATCCAAGAATCTATTGCTAAATCTGAACCATAAAGATCTGTCTTTGTCTTTTCATCCTTACATGTAGGTCTTTCATTTTCAGATAGTTTTTGTTATACCAGTGAGGTCTAGCATCCTTTCTTTGCATGAAGTTATTCAGTTCTTCCAGAAACCTCACAGAAAAGACTATTCTTTCTGCCAGTCATTGGGCTAAGTATACATGTTTAAAAATCAGTTGATTAATTCCTATACTGTGATCTACTTCAATTATATCTCTGCCCTCATACCACTATCATATAATTTTGATTACTGCTGCTTGTAATAAATTTAGAAATTAGGAAATAAATTCAAAATCAGGACTCTCCAGAAATATTCTGTGTTTTCATGATTGTCTCAGGTATTCTGGATTCCTGGCAGCTCCTCGTGAATTTTAAAATCAGCTTGTCAATTACTACAGAGCAGTCAGGTGGAGTTCTGTAGGGCTTATATTTGACCTGTGGATAATTTGGGGTAATGTTTCAATCTTAACCATATTAAGTCTTCAGATTCATGAAAATGCATACTTATACGTTTATTTTGTACTCTTGAATTTCTTTCAAAATAGTTTCTTAATTTTCAAAGCACAAATTTTTTTTGCCTACTCTGTTAAATTTCTTATTAAATATTTTAGACTTTTGGTTGCCATTACAAATGGAATTTTTAAAAGTTTACCTTTTAATTGTTCATTGCAATTATGCAAAAATAAACTGATTTTTTTTAAATTCTTGTCACTCCTTAATTTGTGCTTACTTTTTTTTTTTTTTTTAATCTTTTTCCTTTTTATCAGTACCAGGGATTGAACTCACGACTGCCTGCTTGCAAGGCAGGTGCTTATGCCACTGAGCTAAATCCCCAGCCCCAATAAACTGAATTTTGTGCTTTGATCTTGCAATGTACAAACTTCCCAAACTACTGTATTATTATTACTGTAATTATTACTATATTCTTAGAATTTTCTATATACAAGAACTTCTAATCTGCTAATACAGCTAGTTTTACTTCTTGCTTTCCAAAATTGTTGCATTTTATTTGATTTTCTTTCCTACTTCACTGAAACTTCAAGTACAACCTTGCACAGTAATGGTGTGAATGGACATCCTTGTCTTGTATCTGATCTTAGAAGGAATTCATCTGCCTTTCACCATTAATTATGATGTTAGTTGGAAGATTGCTGTGGCTTCCATTCATTAGTTGAGAAAGCCTGTCATTGCCTTATTTAGGTATCTCAGTAAATCATCAGGTGTTGATGGGTGTCAATGAGTCCTTAATTAGTAAGCTAATTTATTAATTAGCATTAGTTTAAGTATACACTGTGCGCCTAGAAACTTAGGAAAATCCACCCAGAAAACAATACTTCAAGAGATACTCATCTGTGCAACCTGAGATAAGTGCTTCTATTGTCATTTTTAATTCTGAGTCTCATTTTGTAACATTCAGTATTAACAATGGAATTTATGATCTTGTATTCCCCTGTATATTTCCATTTTTCTCTCCTGTCTTCTCTGGACTGTGGCAACTGCTGTCACAAATTCTGTTTCCTGCTGAGTCAGTTTATATATGACACTATACACAGAAGTAATTCTTTACAGAACATAGCAATAGCTTATGTGTTACTACATTCATAGATACTCATAGATACTTTTGATTTTTCGGCAACTTACACTTTAACATTGTTTTCAAGATTTATTCTATGTGATTTGTGTAGATCCTGCTGGCAAAGTATATTGCTACACTCTTCTTTCTGCATTCCAGTATCCCTGGAGGATTGTTTTGCTTGTCACTTTAAAAATTCTACTATGATTTTTAACAATTAAACTATTTCTAGTTTTAGTTACAAATTGTGTTTTACCTAAATTCATCCTTTATTATATCTGTAATTCAGGTATTACCAAAGTAGCATTGAACATTTCTGTGTACAAATATCTTTTATGTGCAGAATTGTTAGCACCTATTTATGCAAAATAAAAATAGCTTTTTGGCTATATACTTTTTATTTTTTGCTAAATGACTTCAGAATCTTTTCTTGTTATTTTCATTACTTATAAACTCACCCTTTTCTACTATATTTATTTTGATGAAACATTTAAATGTTTGACAGTTGATAAAAATACATCAGGTTTTTTTTTTTCTTTTACTTTCTAGAAAAATTAGACTTGTTCAAATTTTGATTAAGGGTACAAATTTTGGTGAAGATATCTATGCAGATATATCTTGGGTTATGGATTAAAAACTGATGGTCAACTTAATGCCAGCTAAATTAAATCAGCATGGTGCTGAGCATAGGCGTTCCACTTGAAGAAAGATGCCAGCATAAATAGAGATGTAGAAAAGGAGAAGCGAGGTGTTGTGGGTTCTCCTATGTTTTGCTGTTTGAGTGTTGGTTCTCCTTGAGGAGCTCATCAGACTAGCTTCCATAGTGTGAGTTCCATCACTGTCATCGGAGGAGCTCGGGACCTTGTTGTGAGAGTTGTTCACTTTCAGGGAGCTCTGGTCCTTACATCAAGCATTGCCTCCTGGCTCTGTAGGGGAGGATCTGTGCCACTTAATCCCCAGGACAAACTTGTCATGCTGGCTTTTTGGCATGTACTCGTTTGTGCTTATTGTTGGGGGAGTTTGGGACCTCCATGTCACTGAGGATCGTTGTGGTACTTTTCAGGACAGCACTGGTCTTTATTATAAGCGTGACTTCTCAACTCCAGTGTAGAATCCTCAGTCTACCAACACGGCTCCTTTACCCCACTGACATAGACTTTTTAGCTTCCACTGTTGACCTTTGGGCCTTACCAGCGTGGATCCATAAAACAGACTGGCGTGAATCCTTATGGGCTCTAGACCGTCAGTTGGACTTGTGGGAGGCATTGTCCTGGGCTCTAGGTTTTCATCTGGATTCATGCAGGACATTGCTGTGGAATCTAGGCCCTTGGCTGAATATTCTGGGTCTTTAGTGTTGTGGACAGAGTTCCTATACTTTCTTGTGTTAAACTCTGGGTAAAATAATATTATAAATTCTGTGTCCTGATTCTAATTATTCCACTCACAACCCCTGATTATATCTTGCAATATTTACAAATAAAAATATATCATTTATTTTTTACAGAGTTGTTATCTATATAACACTGAAATTTATGAATAGTTATATATAGTTTATTTCTCCAAGTATAATTCCCTCTTATGTGTTTTGGAATTATTACATTTCCTCTTATATTTAAGTTTTCAAATTAAACATTTCTGCTTTTCAATATTTTTAGGAGCATAAAAATTTTGTCCCTTCTGTTGTTAATTTTTGTTTTGATTATTACTTTTAATATGGTATTTACTATTATGACCTCTAATGGTTTATTGTAGGTACATTGGAAATTTACTTATTATATTATGTTTTCTAATTTGCAATGCTTCTGAAATTTTAGTGATTTTAATAAATTATGACTATATTTTCTATATAGGAGATTGTAAATTTGCAAATGATATATTTTTAATTTATCAGTAACAGATATTTACATCTCTTATTTTTCTTTCTCTCAGTGCATTTATTATGATCACCAGTCTAATTCTCAGTGTATGTAGGTAGAAATACTAAACTTCTTTGTTTTGTTTTAAATTAAATGGAAATGCTTCTGTCAGATCAAAATATTTATTTTGGATTTTGAAATTTTTCTTTCTATAAAGCTATGAAAATCTATTTCAATTTTGCTAAAATTTTACTAGTTTTTTTGTTTGTTTGTTTGTTTTACTTTTTAAGTTAATTTCTGATACTGATACTCTCATTTTCTTACTCAATTATTTTTGCAATCCTGGAGACTATACCCTCCTTTAATACTCTAGTAGATTCACTTTGTTGCTGGTAGTGATGATTTTTTTTAAATACATTTTCAGTGGGAATGTCTAATTCTTTGAATTTTATCTTTTTCAGTTTGACAGTTCTCAAAAAATAGGCATCTGAACCTTGAATATTTGGTAAAACTTTCTTTTGAAGGAGTAGAAATTTTTTTCCTCTGATTCTTCCCTTTTTAATTTTGTTTTTCCCTTACAAGAGCAGCAGTGAGGGTCCTTATTTCAACGGGGCATGTGCTACGCACAGGAGTTCAGTGCACGGAGGGAGTCCTCGTGGATTAAGCTGAAGAGCCTGTGATGTGCTGCATTTAGCATAGTTGCAGGCTCATCTCAATGAAAGGCAGAGGTAAAACCAGGGAACCTTCTAGAAGGCTTCTATTAGAGTTGAGCATGCAAATAAGGTGTCCTCCCTCCTGATGTTATCCATGTCAGGGTGCCCATCCATTTTTTTCACATTTTTTTTATTATTAAGTCTATTTATTCTTGATTAAATTTTAGTCATTTTAAACAACTGCATATCCTATGAAGTTTTAAAGACTATGTAAAAATGATCCAATTAAATATGCCTTTCTGTCATTAGCTCATATTTGCTATATTTGTAGCTCACATTTGCTATATTTTAGTATATTTTTAAATTGGTATTTATTGCCAAGAAATGTATTTGTAGTTTCTTTTTCCTAATTAATGTTCCTGAAAAGCTATCTTTTATACTTGGATCTCAAAGAATTTGCTTTACATTTGTTGGTCATTACATGGTTTTCTTATTTCGACGTCTTCTTTTAGGTTTACTATATTCTTACTTTAACTTTTCAAAATCTGCAGTATACAGTACTGTGACTTGAGAAATTAGCAAGCATGTCTATCATTTTTCTTACCTAATAGATACATTTATAGTTATACATTTATCTCTAGTAGCATTCCATACATTTGATATGAGATATGCAGTGTGATCCATAACTAAATATTGCAACACATGATTACTTATAATATCTAAAATTATAACTGCCTCAGTTTAACTTGCCATATACTTCAGATTCATCCATGCCCTTCACATCTGATACTACATACATTCAAATAGTATTAGATTATATGGTAGTGTAATAAATATTGAAATAATATCATAAATATAAAACTAATAATAAAAATCAAGAATATACATTTTTTAATTTTATTGAATGCTTTTTTAAGTTTTAATTTTTACACTAATGACATCTTTTTAGATAATATACACCAGTGACTCTGTTTTTTAACTTTCTAAACATAAGTAAATTCCTCATTATTTTTCTTTTTAAAAATCAATTTTATTGAGGTTTAATTTAGCTACACTGAACTGCAATAATTACAAAGTTATAGTTCAGCAAATTATCTGCAGACCCATGTAAGTACCACTTAAATCAAGATATAAAATACTGAGTTAAGCATGTACCTCAATAGAACATTTACCTAGCACACACAAGACCCTGGGTTTGATTCTCAGCTTTATATAAAATAAGAAAATGAAAAAGGGAGAAAGGAAAGAAGGAAGGAAGGAAGGAAGGAAGGGAGGGAGGGAGGAAGGAAGGAAGGAAGGAAGGAAGGAAGGAAGGAAGGAAGGAAAAAAGACAAGGCAGAAAAAGGAAGGTAGGGAGTGAGCAAGGAGGGAGGAAAGAAAGACAAAGATAGAGAGAGGGGAGGAACCGAGGGAGAGAAGGGGAGAAAGAAAGGAGAAAAGATGCCCTTTGTGCCTGATCTTTCTTAGGCAATACTTTCAATTCTAGAGCACTGCATGTGAGTACCTTGCATCTTTTTCATTATAAGGATACTTTTGTCTTTTCTAGAAGATGGTGCACATAAAATAAACCAACCTGTGCTTTTTATTAAAGTACTCTTTAACTTAGTATGTACTCGAGATTCATCCATGCTACTAGGTTTATTGAAAGTTCTTTTTAATGTTACTAAATAATATTGTGTGGTATGCATATAATTTAACTTTTTAACTTTTTAATCCTTCTCTCTGATGATGGACACTACAATGATTTACAACTGTTGGCTATTATAAGTATATCCAGTCAGGTTCACATACATGCAGATTGTGTGTGTGTGTGTGTGTGTGTGTGTGTGTGTGTGTGTGTGTGCGTGTGATTTTTTATTTACACTGAGTAGAACTCCTTATTCAGGTCACTTTGTAAGAAACTGCTAAACTCTGCTCTAATGAATTTAGTCATTATATCATCACCAGACTGCTCTGTTTCTTCATGAACACTTTGCATTTTTGTAATGTTAGGAAGCAGTCTGGAGAGATTTAGTTATATATAATATTTAAGATAGTTATACAGCTAACTCGTCTTCATTCACTGAAAAGAAAGGTTTGTTTGGACAAGATACCATGCCTGTATCTTGTGCTCTCAACAACTACTATGAAGGCACCAATATGCAATATATTAATTATTGTGATTGTCCTACTACCGAATTTGGAAACTCCATTTCATTGTAATTTTTATCTTTTTTTTTTCTCTTTAACATTAAAAAAAGAAATTCAAGTGATATATTGAGTAGGAATTGATTTTATGGGGTAAGATTTGGAGCAGATGTTCTAGTTATGGGATTATTGGTGGATAAGCACTTTAAAGCCATAGAACTACTTTATATTTTATTCTATGCTCAAGATGAATTTTTTCTTTTTTCTTTTTCTTTTTGAACATTAGACGTTGGAACCCCTCCAGTTTCCATGCCAATTGATAGAAACATGCACACCAGTTAGTAATTCATCAGCAATTACATCTGCTGGTATTCCAGCTGTTCCTTATGGTATCTCCCTCCATCAGAATGTCAGAAACCACAAATAAAATGACACCTGACATACTCGCCAGCTCAGCACATCTGGAGGTGACGTGTTTCTGACTCAGGGAATGTGCATCAAACTGACAGGGTGAGGATGTGCCTGAGAAATTCGATCATCATAATTTGCATTTTTAAAGGTTTTAAAAATAATTAGAAAAAACGGTTTAAATGCTTTATATTTTTAGATGATTACAACATTGCATTATATTTTTAGATTATTACAATATTGCTTCCTTCAAATTCTGAACTTGTTGAGGCAAATTAACCATCTTATGCTCAGGAAAATACTTTTACCGTTTTTGAAACATCCCATGCTCCAATAACTGTGAGGTGCATGCATTAAGTAGTGTATTTTCTGATTCACATCTAATGTATGATCTGCAAGGAATGCTTAGGGTAGTTAACTGTCCAACACAAATTCAGTGTTTGTCTAGGAGATCTAGATTGAAATATGTTCATGCATAAATTTGTTATCAGTGATATTATTCCAGATTATACATAAGTATAATGGCACAAAGATTTGTCTTAGTAATGTCACTCTCTGCTTTCTCAGCTTCCCTTGTTTAAAGTTGGAGGCAAGTGGCCATAGCAAGAGTACTGGAGATTTCTTTATGTTTAGCTATATCCTACTGGGCTTTGCTCATGTTCAAAATACATATTGTAGTTAGCAATCAATAATTATTCAAAATTTGGGCAAAATTTTGATTGTTCTTTTGTACTTCACATACTTGAAACAACATTCTCAACTGCTTTCTTATCAATCAAAGGAAACTGAAGACCTTGTTTTATAATTTGTGAGGAGCATAGTGAACCTCTTCTAAGAAAAGTAGAAAAATACACTTCCCTCATAATCAGCATTTACGGGTATCTACCAAAAGTCCTTTACCATCATTTTAGTATTTGAATTAGATTTCTAATTTCAGTGTTTGTTTTTATCGCGGCTGACAGAAACCTTGGAAACAGAGATGCTAATTTACAGTTTTACCTCTTGGCTTATCTCCTCTTGTAGAATACACCAAAACATATGTTTAGCTCTGCAAACAGAGGTGTGTTTCTGCTCTGCTTCATTTTGTAAAAAATAAAAGTTCACAAAAAGTTGCAAGACAGGAAATGTACCCTTCATCCAATTTCACCCAGTGGTTTCTTCCTACAAAACTGTAATACAATACCAAATCCAGGGGTGTGACGTGAGGGTAATGTTTGAATATCTGTCAGAGTGCCATTGTCCAGTGCCATTTTGTCACATGTGCAGAATTATATAAGCATGTGGTCCGCATTTTTATGAGATGTGGAAGTGCAGGGTTTTTTTTTTGTTTGTTTGTTTGTTTGTTTGTTTGTTTTTGTTGTTGCTGTTTTGTTTTTGTTTTTTTTTTTTTAAGTGAAAATGTGAATGTCCACAATGAAAATCAGGGCTATCCCTTAAGAGCATGACCTTAAAAAATTGCATATTTCTTTCAAGTATGTATATTGTCTTTAGAATGGCAGCAAAGCTCTCTTATTCGAAAACCGTGCTTTCAATTCAATCACAAAAATAGTACATTAATAAATAAATTTATCTAGGTAAATAATTCTGCTCAGAAATATTACAATAATCCCTTCTAAAGAATATCATCTTTCCCCAGCTAAATCTGCTATTGTTGACCTCTCTATTTTGTCTCATGCTTCTCTGACATAGTAAGACACTCGGACAGGAAGTTCTTTTACATCCCATTACCTGGTGCTCACTACAGAAACCAGCTACTTCCTATCCACACAGTTCTCATCTTTCAGTTTCGACACTGGCCTTCCTAGTAGAGACACACTGTACTATGAGAACTTTCCTTTTCGTGAAGTATCTTGACTCTCTCTTTCCTTGCCTGGTTGATCTTCTCTGTAAACTTTTCTTCCTGTTTCCTGTCCACACCTAAGCCACTCTATTGTGTTTCACTAAAGATAGATTCTTCTGTCTAATTAAAAGGACTTAATGGTTTTAACTGTAAAATGAAGTGAATCTCAAAATAGTAATCTATATTTTTGTATTAATGTGTACTTTTAGCAGTCACATAGCTAGCAGCTCTGGTCACATAGTATCATAACATCAGAAGTAAAATGTATATTCTGTACTCCTTACAAACTTGATCGAGACAGAATCTCACTGGAGTTACTTTTCATCAAATCCCAAGGATAGAACGCAAGCCGTAGCACAGACTATTGCACAAGTGTTCAGTCAATGGTTTATACCCAGCGGAGAAGCTTAGTAAAATCTCTAAGAAGTGATTTTGAAAATCAGGTATGTTTTACTAATATTTGAACACACATATTCCTATGTGAAATAGGCACTCCCAGGGTGTAAACATTTTAAGTGATATTTGAATGTGTTTCATCATGCAGTTTAAACATATTCATTGTGTCAGGAGTTTCATGTATTTTAATATTTTGAATAACTGAAGACAGAAAACAGAGTATTTGATTTGCATGAGCTCACTCTGTGTTTATACTTTCCTAAAGTAAATCTGCATATTTTAGTGACCCAATTAGAAATATGCTGAAATAATCAACCATAATTTTGAGGTTGAGGGGCCTATAAAGAATAGCAATGCTGATCCAGTATGAGTGTTTGCCTTGAGATTGCCCTCTATTTCCCAAGCAAATGCTCTTCAAAATTTAAGATACTTCAGGCTAAAACCTGTTAAATCCATTGTCAGATCATTTTAAAACTTTTCTCTCTCCCTAACCTGGAAATGTTTGAATTTGCTAATCCATTTAGTCAGCAGTTCACTGTGGAATTTTTGCTTAGCCTGGGCAGATTGAAAATTGTGTACTCTTCCAAATTCCATTCTTTAACTCACACACCACACTGGTCCTTTTGCATTTGGTTCCTAGTAATATTTTGCATTTTTGCAGTTGGAGATGGGCCACCTGCTCTGTCTCTGCGGTAAAGTGGGACTTTCATTTAGAACATTCACTGACTTAACAGCAATTACCATTTTATCTAAACTCTGTTGTAATACAGCAGTGAAATTCCAGTTCAAATGAGCCCAAAGCCACCTATTTAGAGATTTCTGGAGTACTGCTAGACTGATGAGAATCATTTCTTCCCTAATTCCTCGAAGACATCATAATGAAGTTTCCTGGTTGGAATAGTATAGAAAATCTATTTTGCGGTATTTGGAAAAGATAATTATTGCAAGTGTCAAAGTGCACAAATAAAATTCAAATCCTATTGTCTCTAAGTCAGCAAAATATTAAGGAATAGATTGCATTAAAAATAATTCCCTCCTTCACAATCATCTATTGCAGCTGCTGAGTTAATGTTACCTATTAGCATTCCAGAGTAATTAGTGTTTTAATAAAGGCATGATACCTGGTAAGAGTTCATACTAACTCAGCTGATAAATGCTGCTTTTAAAAATGTTATCCATGATGACTCTCATCAATGTTGATGTATATGTTTTCCATTGTCTTATCATTTGCTAAATTGCATGACATAATCTAATATTTCAGAAAACATGATTATAGCTCCGGGATATTGATGACATTAAATTTAGCATACTTTAGGAAAATGGGATTTTAAATCCAACTGAGAGGTAGGGGAAAATACTCCAATAATAGCAAGTAGTAATAATTTTATAAGGCAGAATTGTCTTATGTCTATCTAATTATCTGTAGTTGAACAATAGAATAATTTCTTTGGACAATAAAGTAGGACTATCTTCTTAATTGACTCTACTTGTATTATGGCTCCTCTCTTCTCAGAAGAGAAGCAAATATCATTTTTCCCCACAGAATCATGGGATCATTTTACTCTGCTGCTCAAAAAGTGAGTCTATGTTCCGTTCTGAATTAAAACCATGTCTTCAAATGTCCTACGTGAACCATTTTGAAGTGACTGCTACTATTCTATCAACTCTGCTCATACTCCTCTCTTCTTTACGGACATTCTTCTGATTTTAGAGCAATTGCATTGACTATTTTCTGAGCTTGCGACAATCCCTCTTGCATTTACACAGTGACTCTTTTCAAGTCCTTTAGTCTTTTCTCCACTCTTGATGTCCTCTTTATTGAAAATTAGACACCCACTTTGTGAGGCCAATCTCTTTCATTCCTCTTTCTCCAGTTTGTTTCTATTACCTTTATTATCTTTTAGCATATTCTGTATTTAGTATCCCATTTAATTATCAAGAAATTCCTATCATTTATCCTAATTGCTAGATCACAAGTCAGCCCATACAGTCCCTGAAAATTTTCATTTTTATTCTAATATCTCATTGCTGTCATATCTGATGGCTCAGATTTATATTACTAGCCCAGACCTCCTGTCAAATCCATGGTCACACATGCCCTATGTACACCAAAATGTAATTTATACTCTCTCTCTAGGTAGGTTTTCCTCTCAGGATCTTTAACTTAATAAAAATTGGTACACTTATTTGTGCAGCCACAGTCTGTGAGTCTCCACTGACCCTTCCTTCTGTCTGAACTCAGTCCACTTTCATACCTAGTCATTTGGCCCCCACTACTTTTTTCATTTTACTTTTGAGAGGTCAAATATGAGCTGTATCCAGTTTTTGTGAATCTACTGATGGAAATCTGAATGCAGACCCGTGAATCCCAACTATTTCTGACCAGTTATTTGTATTTATGTCAAGCTTTTATAAAACTTCTTTCAAAATACTGAAATAAATTTATACATAATAAGACCAAACTTACCCAAAATTTTAAAAAAAATCAAACATGAATTATACATGAAATTAAAAATAAATTATATGAGACTAAAATATAGTTCAAAATACATGTACCAGGCATGGCTATACCAGAAGTCTTGACAAGGAAAGCAGAAAAAAGGACCTCTATAAAGTGTGCAAACTTGACAGCTGTGAGTCTATACAGGTGCACCATATTGAATTTAAACAACAGGAGCAACATTACCTTCAGTGGATTATTTTCAAAGTAATACAAGCTTCTCTACCTAAATCAGAGCTAGTCTCTTAACCCAAATTGGATTGGGCCACTTGTGTTAATCTGGTTGCTGCATAGAAACATCCAATGGAAGGAAGAGTTAGATAAGATAGAAATATAAGTAAATAGAGATAGATAAATAGACAGATAGATAGATAGATAAAGAGATTTGTTTTTAAAAGATTGATTTCTGTGATTTTGTAGTCTGAATATCTGCCTTCAGCAAGCTGGGGAGCGAGGAAGTTGGTGCTGTGGCTCTAGCCTGAAAGCCAGAGGGCTTTAGACGGAAAAAGATCCACATGTTTCTGTGTATAAATGAAGGCAGGAAAGACCAGTGGCTCAACTCAAAGCAGATGAGCAGGCGGAGTTCCCTCCTCTCCAGATGATGGACAGCTTTCTATTCTACTCAGGATGCCAATTGCCCTGGTCATAGTAGGGTGTGTGACAGAGTTCACTCAGTGTACCAACTCAAATCTTACTCATA
The DNA here is from genome assembly GCF_034190915.1 of Cavia porcellus. NCBI lineage: Eukaryota > Metazoa > Chordata > Mammalia > Rodentia > Caviidae > Cavia > Cavia porcellus. The sequence continues at coordinate 26,373,697 of NW_026947496.1, read as the reverse complement.
TTGAAAGCACCCTGTTAAGGATTGATAACTGGTGGTCAACTTAATGCCAGCTGGATTACATCAGCATGCATTGAGAGAAAATGCTTCACCTGAGGAGGGTTGCCAGGATAAATGGGTGGAGAAAAAAAAAAAGAGGTGTTGAGAGGGATTGAGGCATAAGGAGGCATTGTGGGTTCTCCTTCTAGTTGCTGTCTGAGCTGTTGGTTCTCCTGGAGAAGAAGCTTTGGTCCTCACACCGAGCATTGCTTCCTGGCTCTGGAGGGGAAGACATGTGCTGCCTAGTCTCCAGGATGAACTCATCACGCTGCTTCCTGGCCCATACCCAACTGCGCTTGTCGTCGGAGGAGCTCGGGGCCTCCGTGTCGCTGAGGACAGCTGTGGTGCCTTTCAGGACAGCCCCACTCTTTGCTGTGAGTGTGACTTCTTGGCTCCAGCACAGAAACGTCATCCCACTAGCACAACTCCTTCATCCTGCTGTCATGGACTTTCTGGCTTCCACCGCTGACCCTTGGGTCTTCCCGGCACGAATCTGTAAGAGACCGGTGTGAGTCCTTCTTGTGGGCTCTGGACTTCCAGTTGGACTCTTGGAGGCGTTGTCCTGAGTTCTGGGTTTTTATCTGGACTCATGTGGGACATTGCCGTGGGGTTTAGACTCTTGAGTAAATAATCTATGTCTTTGGTGTTGCGGATAGATTTCCTGCATTCTCCTGTGTTAACTTCCGGTGACCATTATAAAAATATTATAAACTCCATGTCCTGATCTGAATTGTTCTCTGTGTACAACCCCTGACTACAACACACCCTTACAGCATACCCCAGATAACAACCAAATCTCTGCACAACCCACAGACCAGTCACTGAAACATATAACATCATCCATCATATCATACATTACATAAATCCCTTTCTTGCCATTTCTTTCTGTTAAGCACACTTCTGTGTCATTTTTATGGTTATGCTATCTAACCCCTGCTGCTTTTAAAACATGTTCTATCAAATCCCACATTGCTCCTAGTGCTTTAGTCACACTGACATTTTTATCCTCAGATGCGCTTGGATTCTTTAAGGCACGTCTGTCCCCCAGTGTACTTTTTCCACCACACCAGTTTTGCAACCTAAGTCTCAATAACAGCCTATTTGTTTAGAAGGCATAGTTGTTTCTTCTTGAAAGCTATTATTCTTTTGGAAGCCTTTATTTTAGACTTTTCTGTAGACAATATTAAGTTAAAATATTTAATAAGTATGATATTGAAAACAATCAACCAATATGTGTCAGTCACTGGATCAGTATTCTAGAGACCCTAATGTGATACTGACAATCCATCAGTTGTTGGCTTGTAGTGTGGTCTGGATCGGGACTGTTCACAATACACTTGAGAAGACGGTACAACAATTCAAGCAGAGGGCAATGAAAGAATCAGCATGGCCGGGGAAAGTGGCCATGATTATTTCATTATCATTATTACTTACTGTCAGTTGCCTGCCAGTGTTTAGAGTGGAATGGAATTTACCTACAAATTTTCAGAATACTCTCTCATTCAAGCCTACTTTTCAAACACCTTATAGCAATGCATCCAGCCCATCCAGCCCACCTGTTCTTCTTCCCTCACTTCCCATAATTACAGTGCTACTCTAATTTGTAAGATTATTTGATTTAACTTTCTACCATAAGATTGTAAATTCAACAAAGGCAAGGACTTGCCTCTATTTATGCTACCAATTTAAACTCAGTACTGTGCCCTAAAAATATGTGACTCCTACTGAAAGCAATCTATTTGTCCTGAAATGATGAATGTAAATTCCTTTCATACTGCTAGGATTCAACACATCTTAGTTTCTTTTTATTTTCTTCCTACTTTTCTCAAACACAAAATATTATATCTACATAGATTTTTAACCCATACTTATCAATAACTTCAAGCTATCTAACAAGCTGAAAGTTTAAGAGCCACATCAAAATTACATAGCAAATCACTCCATTTCTCTGTCTCAAAATGTGGCTAAAATACACCATGGAAAGAAAGACTTGTTTTCTTCACAGAATTGCTCCAATTTTCTTATCCTCTGAGGTTAGGGTAAACTCAGCCCAGATCTTCCTTCCTATTACCCCTCACACACCATGACAGGGGCTGACCTGTGTGTATCTCCCAGTGGCTTCTTCATGCAAGAAAAAAAGCTAAGCTCCAGGACTTAGGGGACTTGTATTTAAATAAGGACCAGGACAAAGGCAATTAATGACGTTAATTATCAAATCAAAAACCAAAAGATGTACAAAGAAGAAAGTGTGTCTAAAGAACACTAGAAGAGATCATTATGCCTGAGACCAAATTGAATTATGGCACCAGAATGTATAACAAGTGCTTATGATTAAGAGTCATGGCTGGTCTTTTAGTGTCATTTATACATTTTTTTAAGTTTAAAATTTCCAAAACAAAAGCTGGATCTGCACTTTTTCTTGCAGTTACTGTCTTGTCTGTTCATTGTTCCGTGCAGTTTATGCCTCTGTGAAATTAAATATAATTAGTGTATGGAAACTGAACAAAAGCCTAAATTCAAAGCACATTTTAGAAATCAAATTCATTAACATGGTTCACACACTCGTGACCCCTGTGCTGTCAACTCTACTTCTCTGTGATTAAGCCTAAAAATACATTTAGATGAGATCATAAATAAGTAGAGTGAGAAAGCACTTTCACTTACTGGCCACTCAGGTCCCCCACCCTTCTCCAAAATAGTCCTCTCCTTCCCAGCCTCACCTCTATTCCAAGCAAACCAGAGGACAAATACCATCCCAGCTTTGTCCCAACAGAGGAGCATGCCTAGGCCCTCACAGATTTTTGGCTTTCCCAAACAAAGTGCTGGTAGTTTGAGAAAAAAAATAGATCTTAAAGAATAGTGTAACACAGAATCAGAGCAATGATTTTAATCTTAAGATATGAACTGTTGGAATGGAGATTGGGAGAAAGACTCAGAAGGAAAAGAAAATCAGAAAATTTTTAAGAAATGTTCCTGTACGCTCTCTCTCTCAGGTTAGCTTGGAAATCTAAAAGCAGAGAAACCATGTGTGATCCAGCAAGACCATATTCTAGGAAGCTGACAGGTTCTATGCTTTATGGAGAAGATTTCTGGGGCACCCTGGGAGAGTAAAGACATTTTAAAGGCCCTTTGGTCCCCCAAAGAATGAGCTCTCTGGGCACTGCTTTGTAGTTCTAATCCAGAAAAATTAAACAAACATTTTAGAATCTTCTTAGGTAAATGGTAGCAGGTAGCTGGTGGAGAGCTGCTATGGGAGAACTCATGCAGTCAGAAACAAGAAACGTATCACCAGTCCCCTGGGTAAGTGGTAGTCCACAGAGTAGGTAGAACTAAGGCTCAGCAGATGCCAACCCGCCTGTCACAATCAGCAACCAGATGTCCCCAACCCTGAAGCATGGCATCATGACAGCTCCTAAAAAACAGACACTATGAAGAGAAAATGGGAGCAAAGAAATTAATTTAACTGTAGTCTGTACTTTCTACTCTCAGGACATACACAAAGATTAGGGATTAAAATGCAGAAAAATATTTCTTATACCTCAGAGCTTCTGGAAGCTGATTTCAAGCCCTAAGAGGATGGCATTAACCAATTCTTGCCTCAAACTCTCCTTTGTATGAGGCTATCAAGATTTGGTAAGATTTTCACTTTAGTATGCTGAACCATCATAATAGATAGTATAAATTTCTAAGAAAAAAATCAAAAAGTTTAAGTTGATAATATTTCACTGTGCTACCACCAGCTCATTTAACTGTATTTGCTGAGACATGGGTGAGTTTACTACTGATGTAGACAAGAGTAGCTAGAGAATCCTAGTATCCCTAATTAAATTAAATTGGGCAATTCAATTAATGATATGAACATATTATAGATTAATTTTATTTATTACCTTAATTCAATTCTTTAAAATCTCCCTTAGTGCATAAGTTTTTTAAATACAATAACTTTTTTGAATACATTATTGGAGGTGTTCTAATCTAGTGGCAGGTTATATTCTGTGGCTCTACAGTTATACTCTCTTTACATAGAAGATAGCTCCCTTCTTGAATAAAGTTGAATGAATAATTTAAAAATGTCCCAAATGGGTACCAAGTAACAATCAGATGGGAGGAATAAATTCTGAATTCTACTGAACAGTAAGGTCATTGTGCATAACTATAAAAAAAAATGTACTGAATTTATATGAAGTCAGAACAAATAATTTTGAATGTGTTTACCCCAAAGAAATAATGCACATTTGAGGGGATGCATGTGCTTACTGGCTTTGAATACTGCAGTGTATACTTCATGTACAAATCACATCACTTGGTATACCTCGTTTGTACAATTATCATGTCATTTAAAATTCAAATATTCCATCCAAAAGAGTCTCTTCCACACTCACGAAATCAGTTTTCTAAACATATATCTAGGTCGGTGTCTCTCAGAGCATGTTTCCTGCAGCCATTGCTCAGATCACATGGAAAAATATACTATTGTAAAGATTCTGACAGCATCTCCTGGCCTTCAAAGACCTGGCCAGCATGCATTTTCCCAGCACATGCAAGAGCCTCCTTGGGCAGAACCACAGAGGCCAGGTACTAGTGAGATGCCTCTGTTGCTGGGGTGAATGGGCATCTGAGATCTTGCCCATCTTGAGAAAGCAGAGATCCCTGGGCTAATCTGCAGCCAAGACAGCATGCTGCAGCCTGGGATCCCATGTGCAAGCTCAGCCCAACCAAGTTCACGGCCAGCACTGTTTATAATCTCAGGGCATATGCCTCGGTAGTGTTTGTTTATAAAGGGCTGAGGCTCGGTGTATTGTGCACCAAATGACGTACTATAGCATTTCTCAGGATAAATGAAATATGTCCATTTTGTCCCATCTGGATGTCGTTATTTTTCTTTTCCTTTTTTTTTTTTTTTTTTTTTTTTTTTTTCCTTCCTTTCCATGATCAGCCTTTTGACAGTTTTCACTCCTCAGTTCTGCTTTTCTACGTGCCCAGAGGAGAAGAAGAGTTGAACTCTTTCCAAAATCAGAGGAGCACTGCTCAGGGAAACTGCCACTGAAAGGGTACTTTCTTTAGGGCAGATTGTCCACACCCAGAGCCAGAAGTAGAGATTGTGGCTGTGATCCGGGCAGCGAAAATGCCATGAGATAGAGGCTCCTGTGAGTCACACAGTATGGAAATGTTTTTACCAGATAACAGTCAGGATGCAGGAGAAATTCCCCACATACAGCTTAGCTGAGCTGCAGGAGGAGACCCAAGTCTCAAGTCATGCATTTATTCTCCTGGAGATAAAAACCTGGCGGAGCTGTTCATTTGACACCTTGTTAATTTATGCTGCAACAAAAAGGAGACCAAATGAAAGTCACTTGTATCGGATAACCAACGTGGCTTAAAACAATGCCGTAGAAGACAGACGCCTGTTTCTCATTTGAGGTTGAGGAACTGGGGTGAAATAGCAAAACCAAACAATTCTCAAAAAATCCCAGAGCCCCCGGGGTTTATGTGTTTGCACCTTAGTGAAAATTGTCTACAGTCCCTTTTATTTTTCGATTTAAAAAATAATGGCCTGTAATTGATACTTTTAGGTGTGACCTTGACCATAAATTTAAAATACTTTGTTATTTTATGTCACACTGTGTATTTCTGCTCGTATATTTATTTGTGTTTACAGAATAAACTTGCACTTGTATTACAGAAATTCATTTTAAGTATGTAGAATTAAGAAATTAGGAAAAATATCATTATGATAACTAAGTGTTGTGTGATATTCAAAGTAAGACAGAAAAGAAATAGCCTTTAGGAATGTTAGGAATTTGCATAGTAGATTTTAGTTACTGGAATAACTTTATTGTGTTAATGTTTTTGCAATTAAACACGTAAAACCTTGGCTTTAGAGCATAATTCATTCAGGAAACGAGTTGTAATCCACGGCATTTGTATCTCAAAGTGAATTTCCCTGTAAGAAATAATGGAAGTTCAGATAATTCATTCCATGACCCAAAAGATTCATGATTACAATAATGTAATATAGTACAAAATAATAAATAAAATTGAAACTGTACAGAAAAATAAACAGGGGCTGGGCAGCAAGGCAGCATGAGCGCCTGCCTTGCAAGCAGGCAGTCGTGAGTTCGATCTCCGGTATTGATAAAAAGGAAAAAGACAAAAAAAAAAAAAAAAAAAAAAAAAAAAAAAGAAAGAAAAAGAAAAGGAAAAAGAAAAGAAAAAGAAAGAAAGAAAAAAGAAAAATAAACAAATTTACTTTCTTTACCTTTGGAAACCTTCCTGGCTGGTGTGAGGAAGCCAAGAGAGAGGAGGGTTATTATGGAGGGTGGACTTTCGCTAACAGAATCACTGCTATCTATTGGCTCAGTGGAGTCTTTTCCGTTTGCTACAACCAATCCAATGATACAAACCCACACTAAGAGATAAAGAGGGAGAGAGAGAGTGAAAAACCATTGGCTCAGTTGTGACCATGTCACATTCTGCATCATACACTATTATTGCAAGACATCATTCTTTTAAGTTAAAGAGTGTTAGAAATATTTACTTGTCTTGTGGAACACTTGTCAAACCCAAGGTTTTATGTATTAATAAAACATGAATAAAACAAATTTTGATGTATCATTACATATGAGTTTACCACATCAAATAGTAAAATACTTTCTTCAAAACCTAACTCCAAATCTTTCACTTGGAACCTTGTTCTGATTATTATGTCATTTCTATTTATTAAATTTTCCATTGGTACAAGTTCCTTTGCCTACATCTATTATTGTTTATCTATAATTATATCTACCTTTGTTGTATCTAATATGAATTTTATAGTATACTCCTGATTGACATTATTTCAAGAGGCTAGTTCTCCCTTCACTGCCTACTAATTCACTATATCTCCAAAATCAGATGGAACTGCATCTCCCGAAACAATCTGGAGGCCAGAACTATACGTAAATTCACACTACCTCTCTTCATACATCCTCTCTCTCGCAATCCATTGGTGTTTAATATTTGTTAGTGCTTTTTAGCAGTCTCCTGGAAGGCTTAAAAGTCCAAGGGTGTTTTTCCCTTTTTCTAAATAATTCTGGCTCAGAAAGCCTGAGCAGAGGGCCAGGCATCTGCATGTTAAGTGACCTCCCATTTGGCTTTGATACAGGTGTCCTGAAATCACACTTAGTGAAACAGTGCCTTCAGCCATGAGATCTCATCATCAAGAATGAAGGTACCCAAAGCTTTTTTATGGTACTCTTCGAATCTTTTCTCCAGGAATAAGAATTAGGAATCTACTTTTCCAGCTCTTCTCTAAAAGAACTGGATGTCTGCTCTAATCTATACTTTTAAAAACTGATTACAAAGAAACTGAGCTTTGTCCAATATGGCAAATGAAAGATCTTTGCAGAGAACATTTTCTGTGAGTTCTGTAACATGTGAGAGCACTCTTTTTACTTGTAAATGCTCTCCAGACAGAAGCATAATTTTTAATTGAATTTCTTTCAATTGAAATTCTATAATCTTTACAACCAGTCTTCTCCTGACCTCACAGAAACTGATGATGGATGAGCTGAATGTAGCATCTCTTAATAGTTTTTAAGGGTATGAGATAGCAGAAGGGAATAAAGGTTGTACCAGACGTGTTATGTTCAAATTTTAATTTCATTCAATCTGAGATCTCTAGGATTACTAGCTTCTACCATAATGACATTGTTTGCCTTACAGTGAAATATGGACATGTATTTGGAACAGAAGCAGATTGTGACAAGAAAAAGAAAAAAAAAAGAAAACCTCAACAGCCACCCTGTCTGCATTATTTTCATGCTTAAATCATGCTTAATTCTTAACTTACTAAACTGCTTTAAAAATCAAAACAGATCTTCATGACCATGCTCTGGCCACCTGTGGGGTCACCATAAGATTATCTGTAATACGAGTAATCCAGCCCGTGCCGCCTAGCATATCCCGCAGATTTAGCTATCACTGGTGATGGAGGGAGAGAGTGAGAGCTGAGACATGTCACAGATGGGCTGTGTAAAGATCCTTAGCATTCTGGCTTTTTTCAATCTTCCAAACAGATGAAGTTACTTGGTCGAAGAGGCTGCTGCAAGGCTAATGGAGTCTGTCTGCCTGGTGAGGCTTTTCCAGCTTCCTCTGTGGGCAACAGTCTCTCCTGGTTTCCTGAAAATGAATTTGTGAAGATAAATCACCACTCATACTACAGCTGACACTGCTCAGTGCTGTGCAGTGTAATGATTCTGTTTGTTAAGTAACACCTCTCTGATGAATGTGCTAATTTCTAACTGAATAAGTGCGGTAGTCCTAGCACCATTGGAGTTTCTAAATAAGAAAGGGGTGCTCTGATGTTTGATGAGGCTTCCCTAAAAACCCACAATTATACTGATTAACTAAAATGGATTTAAGGAATGAAAATATTTTGTATTTATCCACGAGTGCAAGTATTTGGGTTAATAGTTGCATTTTCAAGCAGCAGAGAAATCCACCATTTCTGGTGAGCTAAGGAGAAACAGAAAGGAGAAACAAAGACAGGAAAGGTTTAAGTTGTTTTTTGATTTTGGGTTGTTGGTTTTTTTTTTTTTTTTTTTTTTTTTTTTTGCACCCAGGATCAGGATCAAACTCATGACCTCATGCTTACCAGACAAGCATTTGAGCCACTGAGCTAAATCCCAGCCCTGGTTTAGTATTCTTAAGGGCTTTAATAATCACTCACAAACCCAGTAGTCACTTACAGGGTGCTAACTGTGCACAAGGCACTGATACAAGCACTATATGAAAAAAAAAAAAAAAAAAAAAAAAAAAAAAAAGAACCCATGGTCCCTAATATTTCCATAAGAACTTGTGTGACCTGAAGATTAAGACTAGATACTTAAATTGTGGAAATATTTTGGCAACCTCATAAAAATGATGTTGCAATCCAGCAAGTGAACAATTCACTCGAAACGTTGATCATTACAAAAATCACTGAGGTGGAGAAGGACTGAAAGCAGAGACCCTTTAATTACATGAAAAATGACATAGAAATTATGTCATTGGGTGAAAACAAAACTAAACTTTTGAAATTTATGCCAGAAACCTTCTTTAAAGCAAATTATGACCCATCAATAATGGATTTTAATTAGAACATGCATAAATCTGTCAGCAACTTGTTCAATGAGGAAACCCTTATAGAGTAATATTGAAATGCTTGTAATTATTTATTAAATTTCTATTATTGCAGTAGGCATCTTTCCTATGAATTTATTTTACTATAATACACTAAATAACTGAAAATCTTAGAGTATTACTCATATTTGCATCAATCAATGGAAAACAAATACTAGGTTTGTATGTATTATTTTGTGTTGGTTGTTGTCAGTCTGTGATTATTACCAGAAACTATTCAGTTTTTAACAGTCATGATCCACAAAGGAAAAGGTCCAGAAATTATATTATGTTATTTTTGCTTCCAAAAAATATGTATAAATAAAAAGTAAAACAGACGGAGACATCATTTGTTTCTTTCCCTTTTTTTTTCATCATTTGTTTCTAATTTAAGAAAACATAATCAATGTAGGTATGAAAAGCACCAGGTGGATAGCGTTGAAGATTTGTTACCTGCAGGGCAGAGAGAAGAGGAATACTACAAAGAGGAATAGGGTTGACTTCCTTTGTACCAACTCAGCCTCTGAGTTTATAATGTTTGCTCGAGACTGGGCTAAATCAGAGAGCAATCTGACACCAAAGAACAGGCATATATTAGATGTCTAATAACTGTTTATTGGGCCAAATGAAAATGTATATGCAGAAAATGTCAGATTTGCTGTAACCAAAAATGTCAACCCAATTCAACTCGTCTTGCGAAGGAGCCAGTGAGAAACTTCGTATTCATGCAGAGTGGTGGGGCACAGGTAGGAATGCTATTTATGACCGAAAAGAATTATATTTTTTACTTTGCATTTGTAGGAAAAACTAAACATGTAACTGAATTCACAACACAACATTATATTTCCATAACTATGAATGGCACACAGTAGGGAAAACAGAAAATGTCTTTACGTTTCCCTTGTTCAATAAAATTGCTCCATTCACCAACAAACATTTTTAAATGCTCTTTGGGTACAAGAAAATGTTAACCTAGAAGTGTATCATGCCCATAGAAACCAGAGCAATTTTGAATTCAGAAACTGAAATCTCTGAGTTAGTATAATAATTGAGCATTAACAACTGTGATTAATTTGGTGGTAGTTTCTTCTTGAGAAAGTGTGTTAGTACCAGCCTTCACAAGTAAGTAGATAGATTTGTTTCTTGAAAAACACATTTGACTTTAAATTACAACTCAGAATTCAGCACCTAATTATACCCTTTCCTTGCATGACCTTAATTTACAGCCACACAGTTTAATCCAAAAGCTGAATCCTGCAGTTAATCCTGGGAAGACAAAAGAAACAAAGGCAAGATGGAAAAGTTATCAACTGTAGACTATCAAGTTTAACACAACATTTAAAAAAAAAGAAAAGAGAATGAAAAACCATCAAATTTAAAAAGGTTAAGAAAATATTTGAAAAGGTTAAGAAAAGGTTAAGAAAAATAGTAGGAAAGTGTTATTATCCAAACATTTTCAGAAAAAAAAATAAAATAGATGAATACTATGTAGGATTCGAATGTATATTTTCAATGTAAAGAGATATAAAGTGTCAGTTATAGCTTATTTAGTCAAATGTATTATCAGAAAATTTTACATTCATTTTTTAAAAATATATGCTAAAAAATCAGATTTTTTATTAAAAGTTTTTCACTAAGAACTCTTTGTTTGTCTGAAATAGTGGCATTTGAAGATATAAAAGCTGGAGAATGCTGGTTGGTTTCTAAGATCTTTTTTCCAAGTGAAATGTGCAACCAGTTTTAAATGTCTGTGTATTCCCATAAAATGTGTATGCAAAATCTTACAAATCATAGCTCAGACAATTAATTGAAAACTGAAAGAGCTCAGAATGGGATCCACTCTTTCTGAACAATTATTTCATAACTTGGAACCTGAAAGAATATAAAAAAGTAAATTGATTCCAATACCCCACATCAAAAATTTAAAAAAAAAATCTTTCAGCTTAAACCTGCAAGTTAATTTTCTGAATATATTGACAAAACAGTTACTCTCATAAGTGTACCAGAAATGCAATTAATCGTATTTTCCCCAAAATATTTGCATTGAGTTCAGGTAATACAGAAATAGAATCCACTGTAAGAGAAGGTAGCCATTCATTCCATCCACTTATATATTTTGAGACTGAAGGAAGGAGTGGAAAAGATACTTTAATGAAATATGTAATTTCATCAGTAAAGTTTCTGTTATCAATAGTGACCATTCATGTCTGATTCTGACCATAAAAGTGAAGTAAAGCAAGAAAAGAGAACAAAGTGTCTTGAATTCTGGTTTCTGTGGGATTGTCTATGTTCAATATACATACTTTTCCTTTTGAGGGACATCTGACATTACATGAATTTCTTTCAATATGAAGTACAAATTCTCCTTGTGAACTTATGAAAAATAAGAGAGAATTAACTCATTAATTTTTAAAAGCATAGTTCTGTAATACTTTTTCTTCAATGGAAATAGAATACTCTTTGGTAAACTATATAGGAACTTTATACATCTATGTGATCATAGACAATTGTAATAGGGAAAATACTGTTTTCTCATTTACATAATATGTACAATGATGCTAGGATTGTAGATCTATGATGATGAGAATTTTGATAAACATTTCTTCAAAATAGATGCAGATATATAATATACTATACATGTACATGTATTTATATATATATATAAATTTGATAACAGACTTAAAAATATTTGACAATACATTTTAAGAAATTCATCTTCATCTGTTTTTAAAAATATATTATTAAAATAATATTTATACATACACAATTTTGTATAAAATGTGCTCAACAAAAAGAATCTATCATCTAAGTGTATTGTATTTTATTTTATGGTTCAAGCATCAACTCCTATTTCCCATCAAGTTATAAGATTGAAATATAATTAATAATATAGAATAAATAAATATACACTATATATACATTGTGTGCACTATGGAATTTAGATGTTGAACTATCACAGTTTCTTGACAATATTTTGGGGATCTCACTGTTATAAAAGTTTTATTCATGTACAATTGCTTTTAATTATATTGTGAGAACCCAAGAGTAGGTCTTAATTAGATATCAGAAAACTAAAAATATTAAGAAGACGAATCATCTCCTATTTAAAATTATATTTTATTATAAATGTGTCTACACCATGGGAGGAAATCTAAATCACACATGTGTGCCAGCCAGAAGATAATAAGGATAATTCCAGTCTGGACAAGATGACATAATTGTTTTTGTTTTCCTCTTCACTTGATGAAAATGGTGCCACTCACGTGGCTGTAAGAAGGAGGAAGCGATTTGAGACACTAACCAATTTTAAAAGGACACCCAGAACCAACATATCCAGTCCCTGACTCACAAAAGAAGCCTGCTCAGGGGGCTTATTTTCCCTCACCAGTGAATGAACATCCATATGCCCTTACCCAGAGAGCCCAGTGACATTGGCCAGAGGCAGCAATCGAAAGTTCTGCAAAGCACTAGCAGCCAGAGACGCAGGGTCCTTCTCCACTGAAGATAAGACGCACCTTTCTCACCAGATACCATAGACCTAGAGATGCTGAGACATGGAAGAGAGACAATAGAAAAGCAGTGCAATTCACCAAAGCCTCTGGCTCGCTTTCTGTTCAAGACTCTCTTCGCTTACCCAGACACATCAGGGCAGGTGGGTAAAACTGACAGCCAAAACTATGTAGCCTGGCCCTCAAAACCCTGCCCAGAGACATTGAGACACACAGCTTGTGAAGAATCTTACTGTTTTTCTACATCATGAAACACTGAGTAACCTGACCTGGCAAATTCCTACCCACCCACACAAATAACTCTAGCAACCCTAGCATTGACCAGGAGGAGACCCATTGCACATTTGAACATTAACTTTCAAAATATTGCCACTGTGCATATAATTTTCTATGTGTAGATGTGTGTAGGTCTCGATAGATTCCATTATCATATTCAGTAAATTATCTTCTATTCCCAATTTAAGTTTTTACATGAATCAAAATATGATTCATTGTACTAAGCACGTTATCTGTATTGAATACTTATGAATTTAAGTTTTAAAATGATTACTGATATTTATTGACTGATTGATTGATTATTTTAGAAATTGAACTCTGAGCATGGTACATGCTGGGCAAGTATTACACCACTTAGCTCTGTCTTCACCCATTTTCTTAATTTTAAGGCAGGATTTGTCCAGGGTGGCTTCAAAGTTTGGATGTTCTTGCCTCTACCTCCCAAGGAGTTAGGATTACAGGAGTGTGCCATCATGCCCGATTATTTGTATTTTAAAAGGATAATTTAACTTCTTTAAATTCCCCTTGTTCATGAAGTGTTAGGCTATGTAATTATGTCTCTAGGCAAATATAGTTTGCTAAGGATTTTTGTATTTGTGAGCATGATGAAAATGACTTGAAAATTTCTATCTCCCACCTTTGTCAGAATTTATCGTCAAGGTTACAATAACAAACAAAACTAATTGGGAAAGGCTCCTTCTTTTCCAACATTCTGGAAAGTTTACATAGCATTAGCATTATTTTTCTTTGTTTTGAATGCATTCACAAGACAAACTAAGCACGGACTTTTATTTATATTATTTTATAATTGTACTAATTCTGCTTTGTACAAAAGCAGACATAAAATAACTTAAGCTTCTCAATCTTCTCAGGTCAATTATATGAGTCTTATACTTTGTTTTTATTTCAAGTTTTCACATTCACTTTCATAAGCATTTTTATTATCTTAGTGTTGAGGTTTGGATCATAAATTTTCCCCAAGGAGCCACATGCTAAAGGCTTTGTTCCAGCCTGTGGTAGAGTTGGGAATAATGGAATATTTCAATGGTTAGGTCTAATGGGAAGAAGTTAGATGATTGGGGGAAGGTACTTTAAGGGAGCACTGGGACCCTGTCTGTCTCCCTGCCACCATCAGATGAGTAGGTTCCCACACTAGCAGGTCCTACTGTGATACACTCTTTCCCCAGAGCCCAAAGGCAACAGAGCCAAGGGGCCAGCGACTGACACCTCTGAAACTGTGTGCAGAATGAGCCTTCCTTCTTCACAGGTTGTTTATTGCAAACGTTTGTCACGGTGACGGAAAGCTGACTAACATACGTGGTTATCTTTAAAAGCTACATTATCTATGGTAATCTTTATTTCACTCTGTATCTTTGTTATAAATGGATTTGCTCTCTTTTTCTTAATCTCACTAACACTATATTGATTTAACTAGCTTTTTAAGGTACACATTTTTGTTCTTTCTCCTTCATTTCCTTGGGAGTTTCCTGTACTTTTATTTCTCTTGTTTTAAGAGCAATGGATAGTTAATTTCAAATATTTCTCTTCTAAAATGACTGAAGATTATACATTTTTCTCAAAGTACTGACTTACTGACATCTCCAAGATTTGTAATAAACAATAGTTTTGTAACACAGTGAAGTATTTCTGTAAGTATTATACCTTTGCTTCAAGGTTTCTTTGCAGAAGATATTTTCTAAGTATACTTTAATCTGCTTTAAAAATCATCTCAGTTTCTATATGATCAAAGAGCATGATCTATATTGTAAAAGTCTTAACTTTGCTGCAATGCATTTTGTGGCACAAAATCTAGTCAACTTTTATAAATGCTGCACTTGGGTAAAAAAAAAGTATACTTTCCATTATTGAAAACATTAAAGCACTCATTCTCTTATTTGTTATTATGTAGACTACAAAACCAAAATCACTGTAGATTTTTTGAATTAAGAATGGTTTATTTAATAAAATCTTTGTTACAGCAGCATTGGAATAACAAAAGGAGCTAAAAGAAAAAGAAGATATTACCCAAAATAGGAAGCTTGAACTTTTGCTCTGCTTTCTCTCTGCCCTGGAGGTTAAGGCTGGTGAGCTGCTTAATGGAGCCTTTTTGGTATCATTACTAGTTGCAATAGTACTGCCAGTGCCTGTGCAGCCTACAGTGGCCTTCTTACCTACCAAATCTACCATCTAAACAAGCCCACTGTTGCCAGTTATCTTGGTTTCAAGGAAGCCTTTACTACCCAAAAGCTTCTCTCACTTATTGGTGCTAATTCCAGAGTCAGGCACTGCGGTGCTTCCCACTTTTACCCTTACCTGTAGAGTATGTCAGAACCTATATGATTCCCGTAGACATAGATTTAATTTTTGTATATCATTCTGTATTTTTCTGGATTCTTGAACCTATCAATTTTAACTCTTAATCCACTCAGAAGGTCCTCAGTCTTATTGCTTTAAATAATGACACTGTCCCATTTTCCTTCTGCTTATCTTCTTGGAATATGTAGGTATATATACATATACATATTATATATGTATATATGTATCAGTGTATGCATGTACATCTGTTTATCACCTATCTATGTATCTATTTGCTGTCACCTATCATCTGTGTATCTATTATATTGGCAATTGCTTCCTTAGAAATACCTTTTATATTAATAATTCTTCCTGAATTGTACCACTGCATGAGCTTATTTTGAAATTTATTTTATTTTCCACCTCTGGTAGTGCTATTTAATGACTTCAAACCCTTCTGTCCATTCCTTATATATTCTTCTTCTCAATCTATTCCAGTATCATGCTCATAATACATGAAAAGACAATTGACTCATATTTTGTGTTTCATAACATTCCTAACTGATATGTATTTGCATTCTGTTGTACTGCTAGTCCTCTCTCAAGGTATATTCTTTCCTTCTAAACTGTAATTACTTTGTTCACTAAGTAAATTGTACCGATAAATACACTTATATGATTTATTTGAAGTCCTGCAGATAACCTGTGTGCTTGTTTTGTCTAGGTTTCCTTCTAAGTTTGTGGTGTTACTGTACACCCAATCTTTCACTGGAAATTTTCAGATTACATAAATGTGAACAAGTTCTTTCACAAACATTTATAAAACTGACATCATTGTTTCACTTCCTTGTTATTCAACATTCAACATTCATTTAGTAGATTAAGTTTTTCCTAATTTCTTGCCATCTTATTAACACTTACAAGATGATGCAGTATGTGTTTTTCCAATAGTTTTAATAACTCATAGAAAGTTATTATCCAGAATCTACTGATTTCTTTTTCTTTTCTTAACTAAGGAAAAAGTCACTGTCTTAAAATTTGCCACTATATCATTCACACGTAACTGAAATGAAAAGATCATATTTAAACTTGCAAAAAGATTGGAAATAAGAACATGTAAGGTGGGGGTACTGTTTTCTGTAGAGTTATCATTGAGACCTCGATTAGAACAATCTGCTGATTTGTGCTATTAATTCATTTTCATTGATTAGTTAAACAATCTTGAACAAATATGTAATCAGTAAAATATTTCAACTGTGAACCTAAGCGTATAATCAACTTTAATGTGGGTGAACCTAGGTGGAGAAGTCAAGAATCTCTGCTCTTGTATCACTTGTTACATTTAAAACTCATCCAAACCCTGTATATTCTACTCCAAATTATACCTCAGTATTTTTAGTTTCTTCTATTTCAACCAGTACTTGAATTCCAAATAAAAAGCACGTCTCCTTGAAATCATACAATAGTCTTCTGCTACTTTCTTTTTCAATATGCTATAATTAATTCAAATTTCTGAATAGATCAAAAGAATTTAATATCATTAAATTAGTATACTTCTGCTTCAATACTTTAGAAAAAATAACATTTAGAATGTACTATTGTTACTGAAAGTAATACTAATAGAAAGCACAATAGATAAAGAGGGGAAAATAAAACCATATAGGAAGCAGAGAAATTCGAAAGACATGACAGAAAACAGTATCAGTAATAAAAAGACGGCATGAGTAAAATGAATTTTAAGTGGAAAATGATAGCCATAAAATTCATCTAGCACACATGTAATTCTTCTTTCAGAACAAAAAACTGAAAAGTGGAATCAAATTCTATTCTTTGCCATAATAGAATTTTTTCAAAACTAAGTAATGCATAAATCTTCAAATTGGAGTATTACACTATTTGCTAAGAGCAAATTGATATAGAATTAGTGCTAGGTCAAGTTCTTATAGAAACAATATTTTAAGGTAAGAAATATATATATCTTTGGTGATCCAGACATGAAAACCATGGACTCAACAGGGAGAAACAATAAACCTCAGTCTTCTCCACAGGAATATTAAACCATAAAGCAGAGTGAAACAATCAATAAATACATGTTTGTTGGGGAAAGAATGTGGGAATCAAGATGTCTTCATGCACAGCTAACGGGATGTTGCTACACAAAGGCAACAGAGACATTTGAAAAGTATAAAACTACCAAAAGACAGTGATCCTGGCAAAAGCAAATGTGGATGGAGTATTGTCAGTGTTGTAATTTAATCAACTAAGAAAGGATCAGGAAGTTGTGAAAAAAAAATGACAAACATCAAGTCCATCTAAAAGTAGAACTAAGGAGAGTTAACTGGGTAAAGTGGTTTGTAAGAGAATGCCTATGTTATATACCGTAACAAACTTTTACACTTAATTATCAAATAGAGAAATGATCATAAAGAGACTGGTAGAACAGAAAAGGAAGTTACAGACTTTCATTGCTTTTCACTTATAAATATTTTATGATTTTAACAATTTTGTTTCTAGTATATGAACTATTTTGATGTTGTTGTTAACTATGTTTTGTTTTAGGGTTTTTTTAGTTTTATTGCTACATAAATATTTTTTTAAATATGAAGCAAAATTTGTCACAATATTGTAATATTATTATATTCCCAAATTATTGCAATATGAACAGTAATATAAAAAATTCAGGGTATAGAAAAAGGGAACTCAAACATTCTCCTTATTTCTCAACTACAGATGTTTGTAAATTTTAATTATCATTTTATTTAAAATCAAATTATGCATTTTTTATCATTGTAGTGGTCATGATTGTGTTTCTCATTATGTTGGCTATTTGAATTTGGAAATTAACTCCAACATATTTGTGCCCTCACTCTTGCCATTTTCTGAAGTAGTTCCAAAAGTCCTTTTGGTGTCTTTAGTAGGCATGATCAAAAGTTAGTGAATGTTCCTTCAAAGTGCCATTCAAGGGAAAGATGGGCTGGAAAAACATTCTGTCTTCACCCATCTTACTCACTGGATCTTGCACCATGGGACTTCTAGCTCTTCCCAAAAGTCAAAACAACGGTGAAAACTAAAC
Source organism: Cavia porcellus (assembly GCF_034190915.1). Lineage (NCBI taxonomy): Eukaryota > Metazoa > Chordata > Mammalia > Rodentia > Caviidae > Cavia > Cavia porcellus. The sequence continues at coordinate 26,355,367 of NW_026947496.1, read as the reverse complement.
ATTTCAGATGGTTCTGGACATGGAGGCAGGCACAACATTGCACTGGTTAAATCCACTGCTTAAGTAAGTGGCAAGGACAGAACAAGGGCGCTTGAATGAGGGAAAGCACTTTGAGAGGATTAATGCAATGTACATTTTACTGCAATAACATTTTAAAATTTCAACATTAACCATGTCTTTCCATCATCCCACATATCCCTCTGTCCCTGCATATATGTGTATATGTGATACTCCATGTGTGCATCTATTCCAGTGCAGGGAAACGTGAAATGCACACAAGCAAAACAAACTTTCAGATGCTTCATAGCACACTGGTGTGCATTTACATACAGTGTTTCTAGTTTGGGCCACAAAAGTTAACCTTGTTCTAGTAATTAGCCCTTTGTATGCTACATTTCCACAGCATTGTGAGGCAGTTTGGTTAAAAGGAAGTATTTTTAGTTTATAGTAAATATTATGCATTGACTTTTAGAAGAACAGCAATGTTTATATATATATATATATATATATATATATATATATATAGTGATCTCATTTTAATTTGTATCTATTTGTATTTCTCCTACTACTAGAGAATCTGAGTATATGTTTATTTTCTTTCTTTATGCTATTTATAAATCATAGAAAAATGCATAAAATACATATTAATGGAGTGTCCTGATATCTTTGCACATCAAAACATTTTGTAATATATGTTAGGTTAAATTTACTGTATGTTTGCTCAAACATTTATTATCTCTTTATGGTGACAATTTTCAAAGATCTTTCTTTCAGCATTTTGAAGTGTACAGTACTATGTCAATATTTATATTCACACCAACAAGAGCACAGCAGAACCCCTCTTCCCAGCAAACCAGCTTAGCACCAGCTAACTAACCCTTCCCGCTGTCCTCGCCCTTTTATATCCTCCACTCAGCTCAGCTTCCATGAGTTAGTTTTTTTTTTTTTTTTTTTTTTTTTTTTTTTTTTTTCAGATTCCACGTAAGAATGAGATCAGGCAGTAACTGGAGATTCTAAGCCTGCCTTATTTCACTAACATAGCAATCTCTGGTCCTATCCATGAATTTGTCCATTTATTTTCCATAAAGTTTTAATATTCTGTAAATTTTTATGGTATGTTTTATCCAACTTTTATTATTTTTATATAAGAACTCTTTCTGTATAATATTAACTCTTCATTTAAAGTCATCAGATTAAAAAAATTACACACCAGTCATTGCCTATTAACCTTATTAAATGTTTTCCACATATTTATATGCAATAAGCTATATATATATTTGCAATATTTTCCAGTCTTCCAGAACTGATTATGATGGTTACCCAATCATTCATATATATATATATATATATATATATATATATATATAAATTTTTTAAAAATTCAGAGTTGTTCGTTAGTTTTTCTACATAAAATGGGGTTCAATTTTAGCTGAAGTTATGTGAGTGGTAGAGCATTTGCCTAGCACATGTGATGCCCTAGGTTTTATTCTCTGTGCTGAAAATGAAAGGTTGGGTTCTATTTTTATTACCTTCCAGAGAATTGAGCTGTTTTCTTGTGATTTTTAAATATCCATCTTTTTCTCAGCTAACTAATTATCGCTTTGCTTTGGATTAAATACTTAACAATTGGAATGTTCGGTCTATTTGTATTTAACCTATCTGCCTATTCCTATATCAACAATATTTATTTCATTAGGATGACAGTGCAATCTTCCTAATAATTTGGGCATATTCCCTAATAATTTGGGCATATTTTTTCTTAAGTTATGTTTAAATTCCCATAAAAGTTGGAAACTTATAGATAGAGAGATAAACAGATGATAGATTATTTTGCATAAAATTAAATCTCTTGCAAGAAAATGGAATATGTTTAATATTTTCATTTAGATAAGATTTATCATTCTCTTCCCTAGTTGTACGTATATATTCTTGTTATATTTCATTTCTTAGATTTTTATGTTTATTGTTCTTTTGATATTGATATAAATTGAATAGATTTAAGATTTCCATCTCTGCCAGGTATTTTTAAGTCTTTTTTTAAAACTTTGATCAAAATGCCCAGATAGCAATAATAAACATAAAAGCTAAAACAAGAATCTCTTGATGTGTATCCATTTTAAATTACACCCTCAGCTAAAGTAATTGTATTTATCAAAGACTTATGTTGCTTCATTTTCTTATTTTGCTGCTTATATTTAAATCTCAAAGAGATAATAATAATAGTATTAATGGAAAACATTTCTTCATTGCTTACTTTCAATTTTTATAATTGATGACAAGATTTACCATATATTTAGCAAATAACCTGTGCTCCATTTGTGAATTTTACTTTCATTCTTAAAGTTTTTAGAGGTCCAAATGGAACTAAGAAATTTTGCTAAATAAATGTTAGCATTTATTAACCCTTTTCATTCAGTTGTATTAAAATACATTCACAGATATCCATGTAAGAATTATCCTTTAATTTTTTTTTTTTTAAATCGGTACCAAGGATCGAACTCATGACTGCCTGCTTGCAAGACAGGCGCTTATGCCGCTGAGCTAAATCCCCCACCCCTACCCTTTAATTCTTGATATGAATTTTGATTAGCCAAGTTCTTGATGTCAATCTTGATTGCTGCATTACTGGATGGTTCTTGTTAACAGTTTATTTACAAGTTTTACCTTGTTGTTGATATTTGTTCAAAAATTTGTGTTTTTCAGCATCTTTGTCAGGTGTTAGCATCAAAGTGATTCTTATTTCATAAAAGAAAAATGAGAAACAGATACTCTCTGTAAGCTTTCATAAATTGTATTTTTTGGTACCAACGACCAAACTCACGACCTCATCCTTGACAGGCAGCGCTTGTGCCACTGAGCTGTATTCCCGGCCTACTAAAAACTTATTTTAGGCTTTCGTAATTTAAATAACATTGAATTTTTATCTATATTTAATTATTGTATAGTATTTCAATCTCCACAGTTACTTTGTCTTTGTCTGGTTTTTGTGAGTTCTTTGCATTACAGAAGTATGACATTTTCAACTTATTACCTATTCTCTGAATTGATTTTATTCAGTTTTCTGCTGTGTGTGTGTGTGTGTGTGTGTGTGTGTGTGTGTGTGTGTGTTTAACAGGAAGAGAACTCAGAACCTTGCACTTGCCAGGTAGGTGCTTATGCCAGTGAGGCATGTCACCTGCAGCTTCTTTGTCATTTTTGATGAACTGATTATTGAGGTAGAATTTTCTTGGAGTTGTACTATCTTTTATTTCTGTGATTGCTTCTCCTTCCTCACACTTAATGCTAAATTTTTAATCTGTCGACTTTTATCCTTCAATGAGACTTCCAAAGCAGTTGTACATTTTATTGCTTTTACCCCAGAGGATAACTTATTTATCCTTTAAGATTTTTGATATTTCTGTTTCAGTAACTTAAATTTAGCTGTATTAATTTTTATTTCTTGCATTTGCACATTATTTTCTTTTAAAATGGACATTGATTTCTTTCTCTTTTGATGTCAAAGCTTTTAAGAATATTCATTCTCTTTGAGAAAATAAGAAAATTATACATGGATATTATGTTATCATGTTACAAATACAATCTTATGAAGTGGTCTTTTTATTATTTCAATTATTAGTTTAATTATTATATTATTAGTTTATCATTTCAATTTTGGTTTTCTCTTTGATTCAAAGTGTCTTAATTACCATTGCTACACACCTTGAAAATACGGGCAAATTTATTTCATTGTATCTTATTTGATTTAGCATTAAATATACATTGTGCTTTTCTTATTTTTCCATATTTTGCTCCATTAATTTAGCTGCTATTTCTTCTAATTCTCTTATGTCAACTTGAAAATTCTTTTGAAATTTCCTAATTAAGAGAGTTACTATTGTTATTAATAGACTTATAACATACTAATCATTGAAACTAAGATAGTTACTAGTTTTTCCAAAAAGCTGAACTCACAGCACTATTGATAGACTAAGAACACTATGCCTTTTCTGTTTCAAAATCTGTTCTTAAAATTTCAAAGATCTCTAAAGAACACAAAAATTCTCAACTACAATAAAGAATACTGTCAAACTTAACCCAGTAGTGCATCGAAATCACTATAGAACATGATTAAGTGGAATTTGTCCCAAGAGTGGAAAGATATGTTAACATATGAGAATTAATAAATACAATACAATACAGTAACAGAGTGAAGGACCAAAACACTGTATCACTTCAATTTAAATAAGCATAAAAAATTATTTGATGATATTAAAGAATTCTTCATTTTAAATTCAAAAAATTAGATATACATGGAACATACTTCAACTTAATAAAGACTGCATATGACATCATATGACATTATGCTAAGCAGAAGAAAGTCTGACAGTATTTCCTCTAAGATATGAAATAAAACAAGGACACCCAAATTTTACCACTTCTATTCAATCCATTACTGGAGACTTTATCCAGAGCCTTTATACCGAAGAATGAAATAAACAACATTCAAATTGGAAAGGAGAAAATCACATTATCCGTGATTGCAGATGACATGTTCCTATGCATAGAAAACTCTAAAATCTTCATCAAAAAATCATTAAATTCTTTTAAAAAATAATATTGAAGTACAAAAATAGTCAATGTGAAAAGTAGCAATTTTATATCTCAAAACAGCAATCTCACTCACAATGCCCACAAAAAAAAAAAAAAAATACCTGAGGATAAATGTAACTTAGAAAATAAAAGATCTCCACAACAGTAACTAAAAACATGTGAGAAAAAATACATATGATACAAAACAATGGAAAAGCATTCTATAATTCTGTATTGGAAGCACTAATATTTTTAAGCATTATACTACCAAAGTAATGTGGATTCAATGCAGTCATCAATAATCAGGGCAGCATGTAAACTTGCCCATCATTAGCCAACAAATTTTTTCACTGTGTGTGGAATTAGAACCTTCAGGAAGGGCTGAAGGGAAACATCTCAGTTCCACTACCCTCTTGCCTTTCTCCTTGTGAGGACTCAGAGTTTATCTCTGGATAGCAGAGCAACCGTCTTGAAAGCAAAGAAAGTGACACTCATCACACCCTGAATCTATGGTGTCTTGTTCTTGGACTGACCCACTCCAGAATTTATAAAATAAATTCCTATAAATGATGCAGTCTGTGGTATTGTGTTATAGCAACATCAATGGAGTAAGATTAAAGAATTTATAGGAGATTTGACTTTATGCAATTGTGAGAGCTTTTATTATCCGCAAGGAAGCATGACATGAACAACAAGGAGGAAATCCCAACAAAGACCATGAAACAGAAGACTAGGAAGTTGGTCTATAAAGGATGGACTGAAATGCATGATGGTCTCTCATAACCCCTGAGGACCTACCATTGATGAAACTGGGGTCAGAAACAAAGGTTGTCATTTTTTGTAATGAAGATAAACTTGCTTATGTTCCAGGAATCCAGGACACTAAAGGAAGAGATCTGATTAGCTCTGAAATCATGTGGGTCCAGTGATTAGCCCCTTTCAACAAAGTAGGCCAAATGATAGGTGACAATGTCTAAGAGAAACTATGATTGTGGTTTACATATGCAATTCCAATCTTATGCAAAATGTCTTTTTTCTTTTGGCCCACACTCACCTGGAACTATACACATGAGACAGGAAATGTAGCTTTGGTTACACTACCATGAGACAAGTGACAGACATATGGGAAGCTCTTAAGTAATATTTGATGGATGATGGAATGAAAAATGCACAAAATAATAATTAACTTAATCACTTTTAAGATGTAGGTGCATGAATTTTGTCTCTAAATTGTCAGTGTTATTCCCCTTGCATTAAAATTTTCTTTTGTTAGAAAATGTACTTATCAGTGATTTGTCTATTTCTTGGAGCAATTCTCTTACTTTAAACCTCATACTGAAAAAAGTTATCTCAAGATATTTAACAGAAATTTTGTTTGCTTCAGGCTCAACCTATTTATTGATGTTGAGGAAGTTGTACTGCCCTCGATTAACCAAGCATCACACTTTCTCCTGTTTTGATTATACTAAATGTCTATCTCAACATGCAAGAGTAATCAAGTACTATTTATTGAAAAGGTTCAGGAAGAGATAAAAGATAATAAAGCTGCATCTTGTTTAATGGAGCATGTGATGTTAACTTCTTTAGATAATGAGAAAGAGCAGGCTAGGAGAGATAAGGAAAATAAAGATTAGCTGCTTTCTCTCACTCCCAATCTCAGTTGTGATACATTTATAACCAGAGAAAAATCTATCAGTGTAAAAGTAGGTATTTAAAAATTAAGAGATGACTGATAGTTTTTATTATTAACTGATCTCCCTGCATTAGTTAATTGGGATATGGAAGGTTAATTCATTAAGAGTAGTTCAAATGTGCTTCACATTCAATTATTCTTCACCAAAATACAGCAGCAGCCCTGTGTTAAGCATTCTCTTACACAGCACTTCATAAACCAGAGTGGTGAAGAATCTTCAGGAAGGTTTGTAAAGCATATATTAAAGACTCTACTCCCAGAACTTGAGATTCAGTAGATGTTGGTGGAACCAAGAATTTGTATTTCTAACAAGCTGCCAGACCTACTACTATTGCTGTTCTGAGGAGTACATGTGGAGAAACATCAGTAGATTGCAACCACCTAAAGAAGGTGTAGTCTGCGTCTTATTTGTCAAGACCACTTAAAGAGTATAACTTTCAGGCACCTGCAATTAAATTCATCATTAAAGTGCTTATTATCACAAGTGGCTACATGCTAAACTATGTGTCAAATCACTGCTTAGCACAACCTTCCATTAAAGCATCTAATGTATGTCTTAATATCCAGCCAATCCTCAAAGTTGAGCCAAGCATTTGAGAACCTGTTTCAATAGACACAGTTACTATATCTAATCAACACAGCAGTGGGGCTTTCCAATAACCTATAAAACTAATGGATTTGCAAGAAAAATTACATCACCTTTAATCTATGCAGGTAGTAAAAGTGATACTTGGAAAAAGTGAAGAAATTGACATTAGCACAACTTACCTCTGCTACTTGCCAATGAATAATGCAATTTTGCTAAGGAAAGATCATCTCCCTTTCAGTAATTATAATAAAATGCCTGAACTTAAATCTTTCCAAAATAGTTTAGTGGAAAGGACAAGTGACCATCCTAAACAAGATACTAATGGATAGACTGAGGATATTTGAACCTAACTATTGCATTTGAAGCTAACTATTGTAGGGATGTATTTGCCCTGAAGCAAACAAATAGCCTTTAAAATATGTAGTTTCTTTTCCTATTAAAAATAATTAAAGGAATTCAGCATTTAACTCAAATAACCTTTGCCCCAACACCAACGAAATCCACTGAAACTGCAGTGCACAAACAACAGAATGAAAAGGCAGGCGAATACCCTAACCTCTGGCTGCATGCATAACCTCTGCTCTGGGGATGTGCATTACTTAACAGATGGAATTAACATTTTGCTAAGTGATATAAAGGATTTGTAAGGAAGGATCTTGGTGTGTGGTCAAATCGTCTGTCTTTAATCCCCTTCACTTCGCACTGCCTAACTTGTTAAAGTCCAATTTAGGAGAAATTATTTTCACTTTGAAAACTGTAGAGATTTAAGTAAGTCTTAGAAATAAAGCTTTTTGGGAAAAAAAGGATTTCCCGATAATTTAGGAGAACTAGGAAACACTCATTCAAAGCACACATATATGGATGCAGATACACCTGTGTGGGGGCTTATCCCTCATCACCACAAAACAGAGATGTGAAACTCGTGTTTCCTCAGGTAGATGTCTCATGTACTACAAATGCAATCAATCACAGTCAGATCCAACATAGCAATGGTGTACCTTCCACTGAATGATTTTCTGCACAAAGGTTTAATTGATGTGGGCTGTTGTCATCAACAGTGTTAAAAGGTACCTACATTATCTACTTTGAGCATTTTGTTATCAGGTCATAAAAAATTAGACAGAAAGAACATGTGCAAGAACTGAGTCATCAATGGCAATGATAATCTGTGGTAATTTGGGGGAACTTACAAATGTGACATGATGATGTCACACAAATATGACAACACACATGAAGGATATGTGTTAGAAATATGCCTTGTGTGTACCCAAGACAAAAGTTCAGAGAAGAGTTCTCCCATGATTTGATCTAGAAAAAGTGTTTTTGGAAAGAATATCCATAAATAGCCTTGAATGTAATTAACTACAGATTTTTTTTTTAAAGAACTGTGTTAGACTCCTCAGATATCATAAGAAAGCACCATAGACCAATACAAAACACAATGTATTATATTTCAAATTTGCAGAGGCTGTAAATCCCAGATCAAGATAGAGGAGTTAGTTTCCAAGGAAAGTGTTGTCATTCAAATATACTCACACACTCTGAAGAAAGTAATCCTTTTTTTCTGTGAACCAGTGTCCTGTGTCACACAAAAACACCTGCACAACAAGCTCACGGGGTGTCCCGAAAGCCTCTGCTCTAAAACAAGATACAAGAAGGAGCCCAGGAGGACAGGTTTCAGCCACAAAAGATACCATACTAACCTTACACCTTAACTCATTATCACTGCATGGCTCACATTACCCTAGAAAATCTCCGCCCACCATGTACCAGCTTGGTCCAGTGCTCTGACCTAGACATGAGCCCACACATATAAGGAGTGAAAGAAGGCAGTTTCTGTCTCCAAGGAGGAGGTCAAGTCTCTTGAATAAGTCATCAATTGTTGGTCTATTCATTACCCAACACACACTCACACACACACACACACACCTCTGAAAAAAGGTTCCCTCTTTGTTCAGATTTAGTTACTAAATTGTGAGCTTCTTATCCCTTCTGTTCTTGGCCAAGATCAAAAAATTTCACCGCTGAATTGGTTCACAATATCATTATTGGTCCTGTAACTCCAAGAAGAAAAATAAACCGAATTTGATGTTAAAAAAAAAAAAAATGGTACCGAGGCTCCTTGCTGACCTGTAGTTGATGACTGTCTGTTCTCTAATTCCTCTCCTATTTGTACACATGCCTTCTGGGAGAGATAGGCAGTTCTCTAGAAGCTGTTTGAACAAGGACACTAATCCAATCTACTCAGGGCCCTATCCTTATGCCTGCACTTCACATTAATTACTTTTTTACTCCAAATACAGCCCACACTGGTGGATAAGGCTTCAATATTTGCATTGCGAGGGAATCCAATGTATTCAGCCCACAATAAGCAAAATTCCCATAACAATCTTCTCATTATTTCCCTGAACATTTTTAATGTAATTATTTAAACAAAAGATAAAATATGGATGCCCAACAGATCGTGTTGGCAGTATTATTTGTGTTTACTGTGCTTCTAGTATGAGTTGAAACTGAATGAAGAACTCTTGCATTTCAATAAATATTGCTTCTGTTTCATACTGCATTAATTAGTTCTCAAACAGGCCACAGAAAGGGATAGGCATTACCTCTCAGAGGAAGAAACAGTCACATTCCTTCATGGCACTGTTCCTCAGAAAACAGCACAGTGCAAAACAAAACAAAACAAGACAAAACATGAATTCCTTCATGGGTTTCTTTTTGAGCAGCATCTGAGCTAGAGAAAACTTGCTTGTCTAAACTACATATTAATATTTGTTGACATAAATGTAAAGCAGCACTAGATCATTTTTTTCTTATCTAAATATCTTCTAATCATGTTAACTACAAAAAAGGTAGATGATATCATTATATAAACAATCAAATGATTGGTGCAACTTCCTTATTTCAAATACAAAGCAAACATCCTGCAGTACAGACATTTCCCTCCCTGATTGTTTGGTCACACGCTTCTGGTGTCTGAGTCTTTAGTTTTCTCATTTATTTCATTTGTTCACTTTCTTCTACAACCTCACAATTAACAAATTTTCTTGTGCACTGAACAATGGCCATGGTGCTGTCCAGTATCATTCCAATATGAGTTTGGTCCAATAGAACTGGACTATGGTCAGAGACCAACATGACAGAAATCAAGCACCAGGATGCGCATGCAAGCAAGCTACATGCCATAGGCACAGGGTCATCCACAACCCACATCTGCTATATAAGTGGTGTCACCAGAGCAGCACATGATCACTATTATAACTTTGGGAGAGCATAAAAGAACATATAAAGACATATAAGAGAGAATCTTGAATAGAACACTTCACTGGAAGCCAAGCAACAGCCAGGATTAGCTAAATTGGTGCATTCAACAATTTTCATTTACTGATACAAAAGTAACTACATTTAGTATTAATCTGAATATTTAAAAGACCACAATCCAACTCACATAATTATCAATCCATGAATAATATAGAAGATAAATTTTGAAGTATAGAAGTGAAGATGTAACTAAAGAAACTAAGGCACATATCACCACAAGTGTACGACTGAGCTAACATTTTTCTGCTTGCAACTGTGTCAACACACAGCAGATCAAAGACTAAAAGACAGAGTGATAACAGTTTTCATCAACTATATTCTCAGAATTCAAGTAAAGGCACAGATGGAAAGCATTCCAATTGCAAAATGTTAACAGGAGGTATTAGGAGGAAAAAGAACAATTAAGTTGAGCAATGAGCTATTTATGATTTAGCTGCCTTGGATCTGGAATTTTATTAGCCAGCATTTGGCTATGGTTATTTTTCATGTGAGCCTTGACCTGTATGTACTAACAATTTTTCCATTTGATGAAAACATGACACTTTTAAAATACAATAATTGAAAAAAGTTCTCATTGAAAACGACAAAAGTAATTTTGCTATTCTTCCTTTCTTTCCAATGGTCCTTTCAGTCCTTAACATGGTCCATCCACCTATTTTGTACAATCTGAAGCAATTTGTCATCAAAATCAATAGACTAGAGTAACATAACAAGAAAAAGTTCCATCTTTAGTATACAAGATTTTAAGTTTCTTGAGAGCAGAAACTCATCTTAATTTAATAACTCTAAGCATTTAGTAGATACGTTCTTTCAAATAGTAGAAACAAAATGCCTTTTTTGAAAGAGTGAATTCATAAAATTATTTGCATTTACCAACACTCATATAAACATACTATCAAGTATTCTAGCAAAAAGACCATTATAAATTTAATTTTTACCTATGAATCAGAAGGAACATTATGCTATTTCTAGTCCTAAATCAACAGTATGAATATTGATGGCAAAAATAAGATTTGGATTATTTAGGTTTTAGCCACTTAGATTCTTGAGAACTGTAAAATATACATGAAATTCTGAGGGTGCCTCAAAAGCATTAAAAGTTTTCAAGTTCTCCCCTTTCCTGTAAAATGGCTTAGAATACATTAATTTCTTAACATGGTCCAGGCTCTCAGAAACATATCTAGTGGTAATTAATAAGGATGAAACACATTTTTATGACAAGAGTCATTATAAATATATGCCCCATAACAGATTTTTGGCTCTAAGATAAAGTCTTCTCCTGCCAGAAGAGTTATCAATCTTATGTACACTGCAAGAACTTACCAAAGCCAGTGTGAATGTTTTTCTGACACTTTAAGCAATATAGTATAGAAGGGAACTTGGAGGTAAAATGAATGCTAGTTACAGATAGCCTTTTCCAAATGAGACAATGCACTTGTTTTTACACATGGTGGAACATCATCCCTCTACCTGGAATAACTCAGAAGTCACTACACATGTTTAACAGGTTCTTTCACTTCTAAGACTTTTACTTTAAAAAAAGCTGAATGGATGCCCTCAACTTGTGTCTCATAATAACCTTAAAGGATAAGTATGAGGGAAAGAAAACTATGTCATACAATAAGCAACTCACAAAGAATTCATTAATTCCATAAACATTTATGGATAGCATGTCTACTTTTCCCCCAAATGTACTGTTAAATATTACACTATTAGCCTCTGGGTCCATACATGAATGAACTGTAATCAGTGTGCAGGTAAAATGGCAACCAATTTTCTTCCTTCCTTTACTGTGTGTAAATCCACATGGAAGCAATCAGGCAGGAGGCCCTGACCTCCGTCTTCATTTAGATCCCCACTGTGATTATATGACTCTAGCTTCTACTCTAACCTGTGAGTGATCATCAGTGATATGAAAGTCCTCCAAAGTGATGGGACAGCGTGCTCAGTCTCTGTATCCACCGTCCTACAAAACCTATTCACCTGTCCTCTCTGCCTCTATTGCATACAATTTACCTGTGTTATCTTAATTACTCTTTAATTCATAATTGTTAGAGCCTATAATGAAGTAATGTTTAAAGGGCACAAATTTTCTTTTGGTGCCTTGAGCTTCAAGTCAACAATGGTTAGAGGAAAATAAACATCAAATTAAAATGAAATAAAAATAACTTTAGAAGTGGGTGTCAAGGTCACTTCCCTATGTTTTCCCTTGGATTCATCGGGGCTCTCCTTCATTCTTCAACCTTCAAAACACCCTGGTCACTGCTCTCTATAGCAGGAATAGTTGGAATATAGATCTCTTTGTCATTTGGTGTGTATGTATCTGTGTACAAGCAAAATCCATTTTTAAGTGAAACTTCAGTAATTAAAGCAAAATTTTCTGCTGTTTGAGTCCATCACCCAAACCCCAAGAATTTATTAGCGGTCTCTCTATACTTTCAATTTTATTCATATTACTGTTAAAGTACTTAGCGGCTTCCATTGTCACTTATTTTTTATCTCCCCAAGACACTGTAACTCCATGAAAGCAGAGTTTTGTTTTTATTTGCATCTCTATTATCTAGCTCAGTGATGATACATTGTAGTTGTCAGTTATAAATTCATATAAAATGAATAATTGAGTTAACTGAAAACGTTACTTTCTGAGGAAAACCTAGGTTTAATTGGATTTTATAGCTTTATTCTTTTTACAATATACCCATCCAATAGCAACCAAAGGTAAAAGGCAAGTATTTAATTTTGACAGAATAATCATCCTGCAGTGATAGTAAAGAAGAAAGTCACAATTTCACTTTGAATATCATTCTAAAGTTCAGGGCAAAATCTCAAGTCAGGCATCAATGTGAAGAATCTATCCCTCAGTGTCTCATTTTCTTTATTACCTTTTAATGAAACTACCCAAACCATGTTAAGCTGGGCAAACACTGACCAAACCATTTAAGCCATTGGGCAAAAGCCCAGGGCCACATGTATGGCCAACAATTTAAAGGTGGATTAAGCTGCCATCTCCCTGATACCACCACCATTTGAATGAATCAGAAGCAACACTTTTGAGTGATCTAACCCTTCCCACTACATGTTTTGTTCTTAATTTGATTCCAAAGACCCTACCTTGGCCTTTGTGACTTACATACACTTGGTGATTAAACAGTTTGATACAAAAAGTATCATAGTTTTGGATAGTTTTGGATAGTGCTCATAGTTTTGGGTAAATGCTTTCTGTAAATGTGAAACCTTGCTTTGTGTGGGAAGAGGCTATTTTAGAATACCGTCAACTAATAATGTTGGCTGATATTCACTTCGTTTTCAACTGACAGGCATAAACAAATGCACAGATTCATTCCTTCTGTTACTGTTATCCTGACACAAGTCATAATACTCCAGAAAGCTCTTAGCACTTGGAGGAGTGTGTGTTAGAAGAGGGACATGAAGATGTATTTTCAAAGGTACTGTACTAATAATTGGAGGCTTGGGGATTGTAATATGCTGATATGTAAGCAAATCGAAAGCTCATCACTTGATTGTTGTTGATTAGGTTATATTTTCCTTTTATACATTTGTCAACAAATACAAGAATAGCTAAATACAGTCTCTACCACTTTTGGTCATATTTTGTGAAACATTTGAGGTTTATACTCTATATATTTCAAATAACTTTGCACTTCTTTTGGTCTCAGAAGAGAATATAGAAATATTTTTCTGATATTAATGATTTTTGCCATTTCTGAGCTCATTTATTACTTCTTTTCTTCATCATCTTTTTGCTCTGTGTACTGAAACAATTCTACATCCTGGGTAAACTTTATAGACTCATAGTAACAAGAATAAAGTAGTCATGGGAAAGGCATCTTCAGATTGGGAGGGTCATTGCAATTGAGACTTAAAACTATCAGAATAAAGTTCTAAGAGATGTACTAAGGGGGACTAGGAATTAGCTCAGTGGCACAACGCCTGCCTGGCAATTGTAAAGTTGTGAGTTTGATCCACAGTACCAAAAGAAAGAAATAAATGTACAAAAGAAGAATGAATGTAAAAGAAAACGAGGATGAATACAACAAGAATATAATACAAAGGCTGAAGGATTTCACATGTTCTTTGGCATTAGCACATGGAGTGTCATTGCCATCTTGGTACAAAGGCATCAGGGTAGAGAAGCAAAGCTTACAGAAAAAGGGCAGGGTGGGAAGGGAAGGCTGAGCACTGGGAATCACAGTGGCTCTGAAGAGGTTGCTGGAGTAGTAACTCAGGAGAGATGAGAGGCTACGGGAGACTTCTTTATTCTCCTGTGTTTCTCTGGGTTCTTAGGTATAGAAGATTTGACTGCAATTGCCTACTGCAAGAAGAAGGCTTAAGGAGAAGAAGAACCCTGAAAGCTAAGTGCAATAGGATCCAGACAGGATCTGTACAGACACAGAAAAAGCAAGGGATGTGGATTATGCACAGGATAATGGAGATGGGTGGCAGTTTGAGGTGCATCGGACTGATTTTCTCTGTGGAAAAGAGAGCTCAGCTCTTGAGAAAAATGACCCAAAAGTGAAGCAGGAGACAGAAGGTTGACTATGTCAAATAATTGAGTAATGAGAGAGGAAAGGATATGATGGGGAAAGGATCACTAGGGGCATAGCAAATCCAGATAGGACGGGTTTATTACAGTGGCACTGATACTCAGGCTGGCGCAGTATTCAGATCTCATTGGTATGCTTAGGTGTTTAACGAAAATGTACACTAAAGCAAGACTATTTGCAAGTTATGCACATGTTGGGATGCTTAAGAAAGTGTGTCTCTGGAGTTGCTTTGAGGAGCAAAGGCCACACTGTGTGGCAGAGTAAACACTCAAGATAAAAGCTCTGGATCTGAGCATGCTCTTATAGAAGAAATCACATGAGTTCTCCTTACAGACTTCCATGAGTGATCTCAGATGTGCTGTGCTGTACAACTTCTAGGGCATGTGATACACAAGTCTTTCTTGGACACTATGAATTGCTCCTGACTCTGATGGATGTCCTCACTGTGCAATGACAGTGGAGAGCTACAAGACTTCATCTCTTGCTACCTGTTTATGGGCATCATATATACTTTTCAATGGCAATCAATCTATTTACATTTTTAAATTCTAACTATGATACCCTCTACAAATATTACAAAGACTTGTAGATTTTTATCTAGTTCTCAGCCAGAGAAATGTGAATGTTCAGATACAACTTTTTTAAAATTTTCTATGTTTAATTTATGACTCGGGTTCATATGTTTGTCAAGTTTCTTTTAAATATATTTATGGAATTCATTGCACCGATCTTTTATTTTCTAGCAAAAATCAACACCCTGGACAGAGGTAAAAACACTAAGGAAGTAGCTGGTTGTTAGGTAAGAGATCCAGTTCTAGTGCTTATTCACATATATCATTTAGGTAATCACTTAACCCTTCAAGCTAAAATGTCTACTTTGCATAAATAAGGAGACTTAGGCAGAAATATTGGCACACATATGTTATCCCTGAAATGCCAAAGTCAGAGGCAGGAGGATAAGAAGTTGGAGCCTACCACATCTCTGAGACCCTGTATCAAAATTAAAAAAAAATAAAAAAAATAAAAAAAATTTGGATGTAGTTCAATGAAGGCCTGGGTTCAATGTTCAGGAGCACAAAAATGAAAAAATAAAACAATAAATGAAATAATTTTTAAAACGAGGCCCAGTTAGATTTTCTTATATCTGCCTCTGCCAAAATCCTGTATGAGAAATTTTACTGTCATAGTCAGTTTCAAATACAGCATTACTAACAGTCCCATATCCAAGACCACTTGCACTCAGGGCCACTCACTAGCTAGGCCAGTGGCCTCTAGAAACCTGACAGTGACACGAGGTCCCAGTCATCATCATGCCCAGCATGATACATAAGGCTCGACCAACTGCCGAAGAAGTTGCCTGCTGACCACAAAAACTCTAGTCTGGAGCATTACCATTGCAGTGTCACATGGTAGAGGGAAAGCATGTTCAAAAAGTTCACCAATGTGCACTGCTATATATGAAGTACTGGCTGAAAAGTCATTATTTCCACTGGGAAATTAGTTTGCAATTTAGAGTCATTTCAAAGTACATGTGATTTGCAAGCCATTTTCCTAGCTTAAATGAGAACTCATTGCTTTCAGTGGCCTGAGAGAATTTTTAACTTGTGAGCTCTTCTCCTCTCCCATCCTCTCAAAGATAGTCTTGATTTTTCTTGTTTAAATGGTGCTAAATGTCTTTTTTCCATTTTGGAAGCCAGTAAGAATAATACTTCTTGCATTGTCTTTGTTGCTGAAACTGCTTAAGTGTCTCACTTTTGACTACTGTTTTTCCTCTTGAAAGAATCCTGAGAGGCTTTTCATGTTACCTGGGATTGCCTGATCAATGCAGGCATGAATTTCAGATATGATGATACTCTCTTCTGTGTAAAGTGAATCAAAGAAACAACTCTACTTATTGTCTTTCTCACCTTCTCTTCTCATACCATTGGACATGGACCCAGGGAGTGTGGCTGAGAGGAGGAGGAGCCGCTAACTCTGAGGATAGAGAATAGAGGTCTGAGTCTCTAAGGACTATACAAACCATTAAGAAAAAATGAACAAAGTAATCTTTCCTCCACAAAACCCTTTGGTTGTTTGAATCTCTCTCTTAAGATATCATGCAGCATATTTTAACTTTACTCCCTGGTAAAATTTGAGTCCCCCCACATTATTTCATCCTAACTTAGAAGAACTTGCTTCTAACTGGTGGGTTATTTTGGTGTTATCCTTGCAGAATAAATACAATTATTTTAATTGTATCCTTTTGTCCTTTATTATTCCTAGCAAGTAGGACACAATTCATAGTGCAAAAATCTTGCATTATTTTTTTTTCTGTTTGTCTTATTTACCTTTATTGTTGCTGAGACAAAGCCCTGGGTATATACAAGTTGAAGGAAGAAAGATTTGCTTCGATTCACAGATGGAAGAAGTTTCAGTGCATAGTCAGCTGGTGCCCTGCAAGCAGTCACGGCAGAGAAGAAACAGCCCATGGCATGGCAAGCACAAGGTGTCAGCAGCAAGCTTCAGCAGCAAGCTTGCGCCATCAAAAGTGCAAGCATTTTGGATGATGTCACACACATCCATGATGGAGAACCTAGAAATATGCTAATTTTAGTCAGTGGACTAATTTAGTACTGCTCATCTTGGATGCCAGCGTCACATACTTCAGATCCAGCCACCTCAGGGAAGCTTCACCTTTGTTCTCCCTGTTACAAGAGTACAAAGCTTTGGAGGGACATGGGGATAAAGCCATAGCACTCCTCCTCTTTTCTCAGTGTCTAAAATGCCAAGATCTAAGTAATTAGACAAAATAGGGCAGAGATAGAAAAAGAAACCAAAGTTTGTAAATCCTGGAGAGTTTCCCTTCTCTCCAACAGCCAAAAGCATTAAGGTTTCTCTGAAAACAAGATTTCAACATCTTTCTATCTCCGCATTAGAAGAGTGTTTCCTTAGGCAGACAGACCAAAAAGTACACACACCAAGGAGATTAAGTATTTAGTTTGAAAATGTTTGAAATCACTAGCTCAAACACAGAAACTGCACACAAAGAGTGCAAAGAACAATGAAAGCAGGAGATCAACAAAGTAAATATCACCTAGAAATACTAACAGCCTTAAAGGTCAGAAATCCTTCGTTAAACAAAAAGACCCATCCATTAAAAACAATCAATTACAAGATAACCTGAGAATATCATGCCATGAATCCTTTTCTAAAGCAGAAGTTTCACAACTAATAGCTATTAGCTGTGTTCTCTAGAGCTTTCTATCTATAGTGGGTTCCAAATAGAAACTAAAACCCAAAAGATGGGGGAAAAACCAGAAATGAGTACTTCCAATGCTGCTTAATATTGAACTTCTAAGATGTACTAGGAATATTTTTGTAGTGCAGCATCACAGTCCAGGATATCCTAGTCTGTCTTCCTGTTATATTTGGTACTACATGAAAAGGAAAACAGAGCTGTTTATTACATTTAAGATTCCAAATCAAATTTTTAAATGGAAATTGGCTTAAGCGTGTCCCTTGATTATAGACAATTCAGCTATTTTTCTACTACATTTAATGAAAAAATAGTTCAAAAACAACAGGCATTTTCTTTTAGGTTTTCAAAGAAGCAAATGTTGATTTAGTTTGCTATCTTTCTGTTGAGTATTTTTTTTTTATGATTACAAACATTTAAACATTTGTAACACCTATAGTTCAACTCCTCTTGGACCCTGCTGAGTAAAATAGTAGGATAGGTAGGTATGATGTCTGGAATATAGACATTTATCTTGTATATTTAAAGAAACTCAGACACATTTAAAAAGATAAATCAAAATTATTTTTACACTTCTTATATCTCCAGTAATTCTTAGATTTTCATATTGTAATTTTTACATGTAGATTACATGCTATTTATCATAAAAACAACAAATCATCTCATGACTTACAGATGAGTTGAATCAATTAAAATTTTCTAACACTCAAGGATGTTGTAATATTATTAAAGCAACTTCTGAGATCTCTCCATATATGACACTTTATGAGATAGTAAGTACTTTCTTAGTAACATTTTCCCACAATTTGAAGGGAAAAAGGGAAAGTGTTGTGACTTTTTCTACCTGGGCCTAATAGGACATTGACATTAAACAAGGGTCACATAACATACAGAACTTTTAGAAACCTCCTTTTTCTCTACCGTCTCATTAACATTATGGTAAAATAATACCTATTAGGATAACTCTGAAGCAGCTTTCTGAAAGAATATCTTGCTTACTAGCCCACACTTTAACATACTTCTACAATGCAGAGTTCTATTTTTATGTAATTATTTGAATAAGGAGAGAAATACTGTAATTCTCTGAAAGTCAGATTCCACTTGCAGGTTCTCAAAATTGTGTGGTGCTTTTGGTTGCATAATACAGCCAGCATTAAAATGTTGATGGTGAGTTTCAAAAACCATGGAGATTTTTTTTTCCTCTCTCTCTCCCTACAATGTTGAGTTTTGCTCAAAAATCTTATTTTTAGTAATATGCCAAATGATGCCTCATTCACCTATATTAGGACACTTGTGATTGTGTGATCAATTCCATGAAAATAATTTCATCAAGGCAAAGCCCATATCAGGCCAGTATTTCTTATATCACTAAAACAATGCAATGCTGTGCTTGGGGCAAACTTTTCCAAAATGAAGATGTATGAAAATAAAAAATACAGTGGCTATCAAGGCAACAGAAGAACTTTGAGAATTATTCTCATATTGAAGAAATAGTAGATGGACTGAACATACAGATGAAGTTAAGAATTCTAAGCAAGGTCTGATCTTTTTATTTTTGTTAGAATTATTATACCACTCTCCCTATTACATTCTCTATCAGTAAATGTGTAAAAAATTACTTATTGTTATAGGAGAGCTAATCACACATTACATAAGTTTGCTCCAATTCTATGAACTCTTTCACCAACAGGAAAATGACAAAACAAAACATACTGTTCTGTAAACTATGCGTTCCATCATCTATATGCTTTTCCTTGATCCTGTGATCAAGACTCTGGAGCATAGATATTGTACAGAAACTGCCTGATTATGAAGCTCTCACCAATGAAAGTGAGTTTCTAAAAGAGACAACATAATCAGCTCAAAAGCCTGCTGTTTTAGATATATAAACACACAGTGTTGGGCCTGGAAAGACCAACAGGGATGTTAAATCTTTCGTGGAAACTGCTGAAGCAAGGAGTCAGAGGCACACAGAATGTCCCGTTCTCCATCTGTTGTACACAAGTTTGTCTGTGTCACCGGCTCAATCTCCAGACAGTCAAAACAGACCCTGGGGCTGACTTTACTCCTTCCAAACCTCGCTGCTGTATGGTGAAGAAGGCAACATATCTGTGAATTTTTTTAAAAGTGCTATTTCTGAGGACGGAGATAGGACAAATAGTAACCCTCTTGGGATAGATTTTAAAGATACTTTGTTCGTACTCTCAGAGAGAAAGAGAGAGAGAGACAGACAGACAGAGACACAGGAACAGAAGGAAGAGAGGAAGAAAAAAAGGAGAAAATTGTGTGGCATATGGCCAGATTTAAGTTGAAAAAGTTGCTAATTTTGGCTTCAGCATTCTCCGTTATGGCAGTGTAAGAATTATGCACATAAGTCGAAAGCTTTTGTCTGCTCAGAAGACATCTGCATTCAATTAGAAATAAACCTGAGTGTCATGTTAATTCAGCAAAACTAAACAAAATCATTTTTGTTTAAACTCTCGCAGTACTGTGAGGAGAGGTTATATGGGAGAAGGTAGGGGAGAAAACAGCCCATGGTTGTGGAAAAGAGCTAAGAAGCAAACAAGAAGTTCCTTCCCCAGAAGATGTACCTGGATAGCTTTTCAGGGGAGCTCTTCTCCTCCGTATTTCTCTCTTGGGTGGGCTGGGGTCAAGCTTTTGATTCCCTCTAAGAATGCCCTTTGTATACCAATGAGACATTTTCCTGGTTCTCTGAAAGTGAATCTGAACAATTAGTTGATGTGTTAAGCAAGTAAGTAGTAGGCATTCATTTTAAGTTTTTAAAAAGCCAAACAAATAATGAAAAGAATTTGTAGATCATTGTATTTCCAATCACTTTCATAGCAAATTGATTGGTGCTCTGCCCCCAAGGTATGAAAAAGCACATTTTTCCGTGCAAACAACAAATCTTATGAACCCTGGGAGCTACCACGTCATGCAAGTACATTAGAACTAAGATTTTAGCTTGGTAGCCCTCTGCTAGAGCAATTTCCGCTATTCCTGTGGGCTGACATAAAAATTCTTCTCAGTACCATTTCTTAAGATTAGATCCTACTGTGTCTCCGATAAGCATGGGAGATAAAGAGGCTTTTTTTTTTTTTTTTTCGTATTTGAGTGCTGAGTGATAGGATTCAGCCCTTCATCAACAGTTCCAAATAGCTGCTCTCTAGCCTCTTCCAGGCTGATAAAAATGCTTTAAATTTTAGCTATTTAATCTTTATCAAAAAAGGTTGCTGTGGGGAATCGTTTGTGGCTATAAGCTTGGCAAGCATGCTTAAAATTTACTTTTAAATATATATTTTCATTATGTTTTTGGATCCAACCAAAGCATGAAAACCCTGGGCTTTGGAACAAAATACAGTATTGTTAGTGTTTCAATTGACTTTCACTGAGTTTCAGGGTAATTCTATGTCAGTTGTCTAAACTGAGCAGCACCATAGCAAATAGGAAAATCAAATGAGCCCTTATAACAACTAAAGGTATATTCTTATTAGGCATCCAATAGCTTTTTAAGAGAAACCAGAGGAGAAATCTCTTAGATCTTTTAATTTTGAGTATGTTTTCCCTGAATGGTAATTTTCTGGTTTTTGTTTTATATGTAAGTTCCAACAATGCTGACTTTTGCAACTGAGATTAGTTGCTGCATTTGCTGTGAGCCTGTGCAATATGAACTATATTTCATATATAGTATGTATGTTATATATATTTATACTTCTGTATGTCAAAAGCTTTACTATAGTATGACCATTTATCTCATTTTCTTTGTTTTACTTTTTTAAAATTTTTTCAGGTTTTCATAACCTCTTTGTAAAATATCTCAGTGTGCTTCTAAGTCAATAAATAAACTTGAATTAAGATATGATATTGAAATTTAAGCCTCTTTTATCTATCAGCCTCCTAAGTGCATGCTATGTAATAAGGAACTTAGGTAATTTTCATATTATTTTTGAATTATACAACATTTTTTTTTAATGTTGTAAAATCATGAAGTGGAAACGATGATTTTGAACACATGTTAAGAAACTCAAAACATTTGAAATGATCACATAGTTGACAGACAAAATTTTTAAAAATTAAAAGAAGTTATTTGGATTTAAGGGGGAAATGAGCAAAATGTAAATTAAATAAGAATATTTACCAGGGATACTCTTATCAAAATATATGCAGCTGTTTCCTATTGCTTTGGAAAATAATGCCTAAGTAAAAATCAGATAGATGAAATTTCAAAATCTGACATGAATTAGCAGGATGATGCAGTAAACTAAAGCAATATTTTACTCTAATTCTTGAACCTACCAAAACAGGCCCGCCTCCTGAGTGCTAACCCAAACTTATTTTCCCTTTGGCTTTTAGGAAAACTACTGTGAAGACATAAACTTTAAACTAAATACAAAGGAGGAAAAATTGAAATGATTTAATATACAGCTTGCATTTTTGCATCTGTTGCATCTTTTAGAGTGCTTGAAAATTTTAATAAATATTTTCCTATGCCATTTGAAAGATAGTTTTGTTACAAAGTTCCTCAGCAGAAATCTAGTCACACACACACACACACACACACACACACACACACACACACGTACACACACCCATACACACATATACACAGACTGCTAGTCTTTAAAATTCTACACACATATAAAACATGTTGTGAATTCATTTTCAGGCACTACTTCTATACTTACTGCCAAAATGTTCATTTATGGTACATATAAATCTATTTGTTTTGTTTTTGTGTAATGTCATTTTGTATAAAGTTCATTTTTCTCATTCATATATCACTGAAAAGTTAGATTACATTTCTTATGAAAAGCTGGATTACAAATCTACCTGTGATATCCTTAGACCCCAGGCTGTGCTAAAACTCTCTCATGATTTTCTTCCAGTACTTCATTGTTAAGAGGCAGTCTGCCACTGAAGTTGACCTGTTCCACAGACAGAAGGGGTCACCCAGTGGGTATTAAGAGCTGGCCTGATGCTCCTATAGTGACTTACACATGACATCTTCAGTAGATTTGAGGCAACTCCTTCACACGATTTTGTGTGCAGTGCCATGTTCAGCAAAACAATTTGAGAAGGGAGTTCTTGAGCCAGTTTGAGGCATTCCTGCATACTCTCAAATACCAGTGGAGAAAAATTTCAAATGTTTTTGCATGCAGGTAAAGACAAAGAATAAATGAAACTGGCGAATTACACCTGCACTGTGACCTATTAGTCCCTCAAGTAAGTAAAACCAAGAGAAATGTTGAATAGGTAAACAATCACCTTATTTACCAACGGATGAATGCATGCACAAATAAGGTATGTACATTCCATGAAACACTACTTAACCATGTGAAATATGACACAGTGATACTTTCTATCACATGGATAAGCCTCAGAAATATTCTAAGTGAAAGAAACCAGATAACAAACAGAATACACCAATGTTACATAATTCCATTTATGCAAAATATTAAATACGGAAATTTATAAAAGCAGAAATTAGATTATTTTTGCTATGGAATTGACAAAATGCCTAGATGGGGGCTGACTTCTTAGTGGGTTTGAGGTTACCTTTTGGGATGATGAACATATTTTAAAAATAGTTTACCATGATGATAGTACAACATGCTGAATTATCAATTGGCACAAAATTACACACTTTAAATTAGTCAATTTTTGTTGTGTGGGTTTTACCTTAATAAAATATCAAACAATTTTGAATGATTAAATGTAAAATCTTCATACAAAAGGAAATATCGAATATCTACTTGTTTCATAGTATGTTTTATTTACCTTTGATTGAGGGGTAAATATAGTTTCTCTCAAAAATAATACTATAAATGCATTGGCACTTTTCCCCCTTTGCTCAAAAATTTAAATAACCATTCATTTTAATGCTCATAGTAATATCATATATGACCTAAGATAAAATCCATTTTATTATAAGAAACCAAGGGCCTCATGTTGGAGAATCTTCAAACCACATTAGTTATCAGGGGTGAGGACAGATTCTGCTCATGACTTCCAACCCTAGATTATGTGGAGTAAAGTTCTCATAATATTGGAACTAACATCCTTAAGTGCTGTTTCATGAAGAGCATAAATTCTACAGAGAACAAGTATCTCTGTGTTATAGAAAAAATGAATAAGGCAGAGATGGAGCCAATGTCCAGGCCCTATTGCTACACTCCCTCTCCACCTCTCTTTAACTTGGCAGATTTCCCTCCAGTGTCTTGCACCAGAGAGCCTGTGTGGCAGCTGATGGGGAGTGCCAGTGCCCAAGAGTTCCCAGTACTCTGTCAGCTCACAACGACCTATGTTAATTTTCACCCACAGTTTCATCTGGCTCCCATGTGCCTCTCAGTATGTCTAAAATAGTAAATTAAAAAGTTACAACATAATGTCAGTCATTTGGTTCTTCCCAAACTCCAGAAATATTGATTCTATCCTACTTCAATTTCAAATCTAGATGATATGAAAGAAATCTCAGCCAGGAAAAAACTACTATATAAGAGAAGCATTGATATGCATCTTCATGTGGAAAATGATGGAGTAAACAATATGTAATTTTATGTTTTCCTAGAATGTGAAATACTCTGAGTAAACTATCCCAACAAAACATTTATCTAACTTAGTCTCCATCACCAGGTTGGGAACTGTTGCATGCCAGTGGTATGTGTCCATTTATATACTTTCAAAATGCTTATATTTCATTATGAAATACCATACTAACACAAGAGATTTTCTACTTCTGGAGAAGTGTAAGTATAATAGGGGGAAAAGTTGAAATCCAAGAGGATATAAAATCTTTTATGTTTTTTCTAGGTGAATTTTTGTCATTATTTCCCATATGAATACTACTTGGGTAAATGATGGCTTACATAGGCTCTCCATTTGAAATGAAAAGCATATTGCATTGCAGACTTGAATTATCCCCCGATATTGGGTGATATATGATCCATCTTGATGGGAAACTATTGTTATATATTTCATAGTTATGAGTTCCAAGGTATCAAACTCCTCATTATCTCCTAGTGCTAGCCAGCTATAAATGCCAAAACACCCCAGCTTCTGGTTTCTGCATCTGAAAACTTATAGTCCTGTGTTCTGTGTGTGTTTAGCATTTTATGGTGCTGCATAATAGAGAAATGTCATAATACTTTATCTTAAGCTCCAGCCAGGCTATTGACAGTATAGGTTTCATTTCATTTCTGGATGCTGCAAACATTCCTCAATATTTCCTATGTAATATAATAAACACCAAATGTAGTACTTAACATGAATATTTAGAAAATCAATCGGGCTTGGAATTTAATTTTATTTAATTGGCTTCCCATATTCCAACAAAATTGAATGACATAAAAATTTCACCTACTCTATATAATTTTGTACTCTCTCTAATCATAAAAATAGATTTTTTCCTTTCTCTTTTAACCTACATAATGTAAGTTTTTAATTTAACTCCTTTTCATATAGGTTGAGAAAAAAGTATGCATCTTTACTTTGGGATTGGAATGACATATACAATATAATTTTGTGTCAGCCACTCACTCCAGGGTTTCTGTCTATTGTGAATCTCTATGACCCTTCTGAGGAATGGGTTTGTAGGGGTCATTGGTCTGTATTGGCACTTTTTAGGGGCACAAACATTTACAGAATAAATGATGTCAAAAGCAAACATATATAGACTTATTTTTTTAATTTCCTAAAAACCTTCTGGAGGGAACTAGGCATTCCTTACTGACTCATTTTCAGACAGAAATGGACCATCAGCATAACTTAGACTACAGTGAAGTTTATCAATACCTATGGAAAAGAACAAATAGGTCTTTATGAAGAAAAGAAAATACAAAAAATTATCAAATCAATTTCAGAAGCTGGCTTATAAGCAGATGACAGTAGGAAAATTATATTTATATCTATGTCTATATCTATATCTGTAATCACTATTGTCTTGTTGGACGGCTACTCTATAAAGCAGGTAGCGCAAAGTTAGGCAAACTGGGGTTGGTATTTTTGATCTCTAAGGATGATTATTTTCTAACCAGGTTTTATTTTCAAGGAAACAAGCCGTCGCCTTCTAATGGTGAAAACACCGTACAATTCTGATGGCCAAAACATCATGGACTTGTAGAAAGAACAAGGTAAGTGAAATTCAAACATACTGATCTTGAACAATTGCTAAATACTGTAAGCTACGATTAACATATTCATAAAATATAGAAACACATAAACATGTCAACTCCAAATGCTGTGGTCTCTTAAAATACTCAACATAAAAAAGAGTTTTAACATGTCATTATACAAGGGTTTTTAAAAATCCTGGCAAAGTTCAAAATGAATCCAAACAATACTCGTATTTCTTCCAACAAGTTTTGCCTTTTTTCTTTTATCAGTGTCTAGTTTGGTCCAGATGCTTCACAGGCTGGCACAGGAAAGTATGACTAGGATGTTTTTATAAGAGTGAAAATTAATATGATGAGACAGACAAAGGAAACAGCATGAGGTCTCATTCCTGGGACAAGGGCCTGAGGTAGTAGATTGGCTCTCTGGCCTCCAGCTCTGGAATTATGTGCTTTGAGAAGCAAAGTATACAAGTTCCTGCAAAGACTGTGTCCTGATAGGATCAGAAGTGACCTAGGAGCTCCTGTTTCTAAATTACTTAAGGAATATTCTCTTTTAACCAGAAGGACCACTTTTCTTCATCAAAATGCTAAATAAAATGCAAAGGATTGTGTACACTTTCTCTCTTCACTCATCTTGTATTGCTATTTTCAGGCTAACAGTGAATGACTCAGTTTTACCCACTTATCTGATTCTTATCTAGCTTAACCCAGATGTGATTTATGATGGCTTCAGTGTTATTTTACTGCTGGCTAAAACTAATAAGCTCTTACTGAACCAGTGCCACGATAGGAGGTCAATGCCTAGTTAATCACGCCATTGTTTTTTCCATACACATTGCCCCTAGATTATCTGCAACTGCAGTGATAATTGATTAAAAGCACATCACAGATGATGTCATTTTTTATAAAAGGAACAAATTCAGTATTTCAAAGAAGGCTTTAGATGTGTAAAAGACTCTTTGAGCATCTTTAATCATCTTATTAGTATTTGCTTTCATCAAGAATATATATTTAAAATTAATATTAATCACCAGTGAGATTCTCTTGTCCTACTAGTTGCTTTTTTCTATTTTAAAGAGGAAAAACAATAAAAACACTGATATAAAATTTTAAAATAAGGTAATAAGAGAGTAACAATAAATAATACATTGTATTTTGTTATCTATAAATTAGGTACTAAGATTACAAAATACTGGCATGAAAAATTGATCAGATAATATAAGCACAAACTTTTCTTTCTAGTGAACTAGTATAAACTAGTTGTGTGGCTGGGAATTTAGCTCAGAGACATAAACACCTGACTTGCAAGCAGGTGGTTGTGAGTTTGATCCCTGGTACCGGAAAAAAGATAAAATAATAATAATAATAATAAATAAAAATAAAAAACTAGTTGTATATAGTTGTATAACTATATCAACTATCTTGTATATTTATTTATTTGTCCTTTCCCTTCCTTCTTTTCTCCTTTCCCTCATTCCAATTCTTTCAAATTCTATGAAGCAGGATTATATCACACCTTACCATAAAGAGAAATTAAAGTACATTGACAGATATATTTGACATATTACTGCATACTACAAAAATCCATTCTTTATTTAAAACTTTAATTTTCAATTTTAAACTTTCAATAAAATAATAATTTTAAATAAATAATATTAAACTGTTTAAGATAAAGTATAAAAAGAATGATATATGCACTGATTAAAATTCTCCATGTGTACTCTCCTACCTATTAAGAAACATTCTATTTTACAGTATCTCCTATTCTGAATATAATAAGATTATGTTCAGTAGCACTTAAGACTTTCATTTTTGTACTTCTTTTTCTAAACAAATCAAGATTATACCAAATTTTGGAAAACTATAAAAGGAGATAAAAAGAAAACAGTACCGAAAGACTAAATCAGGAAACAAAAAGCTTTATATCTATTTCTGCTTTTATATGCTTTACTGTCTTATGTTCCTTGCAGGAAATATGACCTCTGCCTACTGACAATCACAAATATATTACATTATGAAGATTTAGCCACAGACTGACAAAAACAATAAGATCCATGAATATCGTGTAGTTTGTTTATTACATTTGTATCAGTTACATGCATACAATTAAAAGAGCAAAATCCATGTTCTGTTGGCTAGAAGTCTTCTATGCCTTGAGGAAACTTTTTTTTTTTTCAATCAAACTGAAAGGATTCTTTTTGGAAAGGAAAATGACTCAGGAAGATTTGAAGAAATTAGAAAGTGCAAAGGTTCTGTATATCTGTCATAGTTTGTGTCTGGATGTGCCCCAAAACCTCATGTACTCATGGGTGGGGCTTTTTTACAACTGTTTCTCCTTTGAAATACCTGTCTGCCAATTATGGACTGAAACTTTTACAAATTTTGAGTCAAGTAAAACTTCTTTAACTTCAGATGATGGCTATTTTGTTTCAGCAATGAGAAAAATAACTAAGAATTTGATATTGAGAAGTGGGCTATTTCTGGGACTGTGCTTGACCATGTGGTTTAGCAGTCTTTGGAACTGGCTTGTAGAAAGACTTATGAATGATTCAGAGGTGCCAGTTGAAAAATGTAGCCCTAGAAGTGCTGTGGCTGTACTTTGATTGGAGATTCTGTTCAGGGATCAGAAGACCAGAATACTGATAGAAATCCTGTCAGTGAAGACCAGGATCAGGCAGTTTCTACTGCTGAATTCCAGACAATTTGTGTTATAGCTTGGCAGAAAGTTTGTCTGACTTTTTCTCATGTCTAGAAACTGCCTGAGACCAAGATTAAGCACTGCATACCAATTCATCTTGCAGAAGAAATTTCAACAATCTAATGTTGAGGTGGTGGCATGGCTACCATTCATGGCTTTTAGCCAGATTTATGCTGCAAATCAAGAGCAAACTGTCCAAAAGAATGATTCAAAGAATTGTGAGTTTGGCCAGAAAGGAAGCTCTAGTAAAGCCGTAGTCTACAAAGATGAAACAAAGGAGAAATTGGTCTCTGGAAAGATTAGCAAGAAAATGCCAAGTGTTTCAGAAGAAGATAACAGGAAAGATGACTTAGGGACATCATGATATCCAACAGGACTCCAGTCTTTGTAGGCTCAGAGTTGCAAAGATGAAAGAATTTTCTTTGAGAAGAGAACCCCAGAGCACCATGTTCCAGAATGGCAACAACCTAGGGAACTCATTTCTCAGGATTTAGTTCATAGGCCCTCAACACCTGCAGTCAAGAGAGAAGGAGGATTGGATGCTGCTCCACTTGGCAGCACACCGTGCTTCATCTGTGTGCTGCTAGTTTTAGGTGCATGCAGCATACGAGATTGTGGAGTCAGGAATGGTTCTACCCATATTTCAGAAGGCCTAAGATGCCAGGTAGTGTGTTCCTGAGAGGACATGGTATGAAGCTGTGGGTGTGAAGCTGAAGTGCAGTGAAGACCCCAGAAGTATACCGAAGCCAGACACATGGATCCTGTAAGGAAAACTGCAAGTAGGGAGCAAAGCCAGCTCAAAAGAGAAGCCATGGGAGCTACAACCACGAACAGTGCCATAGGGACAGAGCTACCCAAGCCCTTTGGAATTCATATCTTGCTACAGATTTCCGAAGATGTTTGACTTACTGAATTTTGGACTTGCTTTGGTCCCACTCTTTTGAATTCTACTATTTGTACCTTTTGAAATGGCAATGCTAATTTTATGCCATTGTATGTTGCAAGTGTTTTTCTATTTAATTTTATAAGGTCTAACAGCTAAGAGTTTGTCTTGAACCTCAGAGAAGACTTAGGACTTGGACTTTTTTGAAATGCTGAAACTGTTAGGACTTTGCCAACTTTTAGAGATGGACTAAATATCTTTCCCATAAAGGAATGTGCATGAGTCTTTGGAGTACCAAGGATGGACCCTTCTCTATCTCTCTTTTGAATAACCCCTCATATTCATGAAGAAAGAGGCAAACAAAGCTCCAAACTTGACTGATGTTGCAACTTGTCATCTTCTTATTACTACTACTGCTACCCAGTCAAGACCCTAGTTATTTCATCTCTGGAGAGTACTATATCGAGATGTAAAGATTGAGCATTCTGAGCTCTAATTCATGAATTACTTAAGATTTGGTGGCCTTAATTATTTCTTGATCAGTAAAGATAATGAGTTAAATGTTTGCGAACGTCCAATTTAAAATTGCATTGATATTCTCTTAGCTTCTGTCTTGTTTTACTTGAATTCTGCAGCATGAGCATATCATTCATATCCACGCTCACAAATATGAAGATGTCCCATCTTCCTCATTGTCCTCAATGTATTGCTAACCAATTTTGTATACCTTAATGTTAAACACGCTTCTGTCTATGGCTAAAAGAATTATGATTCATTTTTTAATAGAAGCTTCAAATTGAAAGATATAATCTGTAGTGTAGGAGATGTTAATCAACACTAACCAACTGACCTACTCTGTGTACACCCGAACCACTCTCATAGAGGAAGCAGAGTCTACCTGAATGAAGTCTGATTTTGAACTCTGATTAGGATACAATAACTTGATATTATTACTCAATCTAAATTCCAGAGAGCAGCTGAGGGAATTTCTTTCCCTTCCTAAACACTGATAAATGCAGACAACAAATAATATTCAAACTTTTCCTTTGGTTTTATTATATAATTCAAGATTATTTAACCAGTATATAACAAAGATCACTCTTTTACGAGTTTTCTCCAGCTTTGTCATACTTTCTGAGCTCACCATACTTGCCCTGATAAATCATTGCATAGATTCTAATGTAAACATGAATATTTTCCTTCTGTACTGAAGGATCACTTAAATTCAACAAGTGGGCAATACTAAGATTCTTTAAAAGAACCCAAAACAGGCAATCTAAAAATGAATAACAAAGCCAAACTCTACAGAAGAAGGAAATTTGCTTTGGTCAGTTTTCCTGAACTGAGATGAAATACTAGACATCACAATTTAAGGGAAGAGATTTAGTTGAGTTTTCAGTTTCAGAGGTCTACTGTCTCCGAGGCAGGAACATCATTGTATTAAGGCCTGGTAGAAAACATCTGTTTACTTCATGATTGAGAGGAAACAGAACATAGAAAAGCTCCAGAGAGAGATACATCATTCAAAAGGCACCATCTCAATGACCCTTCTCTTCCAATTTGGCCCCACCTCCTGACTGCACAGTTGAGCATACTGGATTAATCCATTGATTTGTATAAGGGCCCCATGACCCAGGGACCTCTCCAGGAGTCTCTTAATGTGGTCAAATTGATAATTAAAATTAACAGGCACAGCAATAAAATGTCACAGCCCTTGAGACTTTCTCCTTTTTTTCTATTAAATATCTTCCTGCAACCAAATACTTTTTACCATTCACTGGTATGATTCCTTCTGCAGTTTTTTAAGTCTCTGTTAGCAATTAGCTTATATCAGGAGTTCCAAAACTTTATTTGTAAATCTCATGGTAATTCCCACTTAACAGGGATCAGCTTAACTGGGGGAATCAGGAACTTTGAATTAACTCAAACTTGGCTACAGTCAATCTTCTAACTTTCCAACACCACCTTAAATTTTGAAGAAACAGGAGCTCTTTGGAGTTTGGGTTGTATAATCCCAGATGATAAATGTAAGATGAAGATTTTTAGGACTTCTGTCTGGTAGATACAGAGTTTTTATTATTTGTTCTTTCTATGGAACATTCAGTTCCAGCAGCACATTCTTTGTACAACCATTTTAACCTCAGTGCAGACATCAGTATATTTTTTTTCTCTTTTCCCTTTTTTCTGTGCCTATGCACACTCACATGCTTTTTCAAAAATTTTTTTGAATGATTGCAATTTGAAAAGCTTACCAACATCATAGTCTCCTTTTTCTTTATTGTATTTTTCAAGAAATATGGAAGTCTGATATTATTTAAACTTTTGGTTCAAGTCTGTATCATATTTTCAATTGGAGAGAAAACTTTCAGTTGGAGAGAAAACTGAACTTTAAATTCACTATCAAAGAGGTTAAGCTTCATTATCAACCCAAATAGAACCAGAGGTCTGTGGAGTACTGTCACTGAGTGGACTTGCTCTCAGTTTACAAGATAACATTAACATATAGTAAGTAGGTTGAGTCTTTACTTAGAATCATGAGAAAATACTAAAGAATAAAAGGCATCTTTGGGTTTATCTTTTTATCAACGTGTCTTCACAAGGTTTTTCCCCTGAACTCTGAAATTGTCTTAGCCACATTCAAATTCCAGTATGAAAGCTCATCATCAAGAGCTAGAACAACCCATCGTTCTTTCCTTTTCTTTTCTCTCTTTTGCTCAGTCTCTTTATGTATATAACTATGGCTCTGTAGATTAAACATTGTTATTTTTCTTACCTATCATTAACCAGAATATAAGAAGTATATTTGAATACTATATAATTTCCAGGAGTTCTTTTTCCAGAATTTGTGGAAAAGAAAACATTTGTGTTATAAATTTGCAGACTTTGTTCATTAAAACTCACCTCAGTGTGGTCTGCAGCCTGGGACCTCATTAAAATCCTCCTTCCACATACAACTGTCAGAGAAATGTGTTGTTTAGGGACAAGGATATATCTCAGAGCCATAATACCTGCCTGATAAGCAAAGTCATGAGTTCAATTCCCAGTATCAAAAAAATAATAGTAATAGTTATCATAATAATATTAATAATAATAATAATATGATGATGATGATGAGAAATATCTTGTTTGTTCCTTACCTTTCTGCAACACAGCTCAACACATCTCATAGCTTCTGACTAGGATGAAAACTAGTGATCAACGGCAGAATGATATATACATGTTCTCTTTTCATGTGAAAGTTTCCAGAGAATCTAATGTGCAATGCACATGGACTTTAATGAAGTCTTAATCCCACAGGTCCCCCCTCTCTCTCCTTGCCAACTCTATGCCACCTCAAGACTCATTATGAGTCTGCTGTTGTCACCACTGAACTCTCTGTTACCAGAGAGTGATAAATGTCTTCCACTTCACTCATCTTTATTTCACTTCATTAAGGCTCTACACACACACACGTTTATACATACAAGACACTTGTACACACAAAACTGAGCCTATCATTATGAATTATTCCTAAAGGTGGATACCTTGGATACATGCTCAAAAGAGAGGCCAAGAAATGTTTCAGTAAAATAAGAAAAAGGCCCAGAGCCATGGGTCAACACTCAGGCTCCAGTTTGTCTACCAGGATAAAGAAGTATCCCATGAAGGGTACAATGTAAGTATCTGTGACCAAATCCTCTGAAATTCAGGTTAGATCAGGTGAGAGCCTGTAGGAAGGCATCATACTAATAGGAAGGATACAAAGGTGCATGATCCTATATTCACATTTTCTTCTCTCAGTACTTACTCATTTCAGAACCTGATATGCAAAGAATCCATTTTGATTTTTCATAATTCATTATAAATTAGTTACTGAGGAAGCTTTGAACCATTATTCTAGGCTTGTGCAATACCATGGTGAAGAAAACAAACCAAATTCATCCTCTTATGATGTTTACATTCTGCTTGTGCACAGCAAACAGAAAAATAAAAATATAACATGTCAGGTGATGATTAAAATGAAAAATAAATGAAGGTATGAGACGAAAGTAGGAGAGTGGGATGGTGCACTTTAAAATAAATTAAGTGGGAAGATACAGTTTAAAAACACATTGAGAAAATGCCATTAAAATAGATTAATATACTAACTTAAAAGAATAGACCTCTTAGAAGGAAACGTGGCATGGAAGAGAAACAAATTAAAATGTTCCTCCCCCATCCAACCGTCTGACAAATTATATTTTTAAAAAAGATTATAAGGGATTATTTAACTATGATTAGTCTTTCACTTTTCACCAAGCTCCCACGAAGCAAGCACTATGGTCCAGAGAGCCTATGAGAATTCTTTGCTAGAACTAAAGTCAGCCAGACATAGTCTCCCAAATTCTAGAGCTCACGAGATAAAAGACCTAATAAGCAAGAATTTTCACAAAATTAGAATTGTGACAAGTATTCTGAGAGAGAAATGAGTGTCATTGGGATATATGACATGGGAACAAAGTCCAATTGGAAAAAGTACCTTGAAGAACTAACTTGTTGAAAGATGATGACAGACGCAATCCAGGAGAAAAGTCTAGTGCATTGAAAGAATGAGAAAAAGTACTATGACTATGCAGATAAGGGAATACGTATCAGGTAAGGGCACTGATAAAACCATCACAAATAGGGAAATGTTCAAAATATTTTCCTTAAAGTCACGTAGTCAAGACAGTAATGTTGACTATACTTAAAATTGTTTTAAAAATCCTGACCAATGCAAAATGAGACAAAATGATGTATCTTTAAGATTACAAAAAATGCTTTTTTCAAATTTGTTTTCATATTCAATTATATAAATGGAAGTTTTTGTTTTATTTGCTGTTATATCTTTTTTAGAAGGATGATTTTGTTCTCTTGTGTCTTTGTGTCTGTTGTCTTACATTTTTTTTTCTAGTTTTTAAGGTGTTTGTTCATTTTTTTAGGAAAGTACTCAAATCAAAACGCTATTTTGTTCCAAAGTATATATTTTTAAAATCTTTATAGTTTTCTTCTTTTTCCCTGATCTAAAATTGCTTTTTTTGTTTTAAAAGCTCTTAAAGAGCTATACATATTTTAAATGGTTGATTTATTTCCATGACCTATTCAAAAATGATGAATAGATTTAATGCATGAGATTTGCTTCCATATACAAATGATTCTCCAGAGACATTCATGTAAATTTTAGATCTTGTATCTGTAATTTGCAACAAGTAGTTTGTCTAGAGTGTTTAGCAAAATGATGCATATTGAGGACACATTAAGATAAACTCCTTAAATTAGTAGTGCATAGTGATTTATATTTAACTTGTTATTCATAAATATTTAAAAAATGATAACTGATTTTCAATTTTGCACAATAATTATATAATAGCAATGATATTTTAAATTTGTAGTTGATTTTAAATTAATCATTATCTTACATTATGTATTCAGCCAGAAATTACAGGTATGACCTACTCCAATAGGAAACCTGAGAAATATATCACTTTTAGATAGATTGTCTGATAAGAAAGGCATCCAACAGAATGAAATGAAAGAACTCATATCCATGCAAAAAAGTAAAAAGCATGAGTAAAGATAATTGCATAAATAAATATAAAAGACAATGAAAATGTATTTTGAAGGATTTCATATAGTTTATTTTTAGTTTAAAACATAACTATATGAAATAATGATTTAAACACTGTTGACATGCTTATAAGATATAAAGATATAATAACATGCAAAGGAATGGGAAGGGACAGATTATATATTCTTAAAAAATTCTTTTAGTATCAATCTTAACTAGATTCTTCAAGTTAAAATGTTTATTGCAATCCCCAGAGCATTCAGTAGAAAAACAAATAATCAAAGAAACAATATGTGAATTTAAATTGTTGAACTAGAAAATATCTATTTAACACAAAAATAACCTACTTAGTCCATCAATAATTAAATTAAATAATTTGACTAAGCACAACAATTAAGTTAGATATTTGAAGAGTAGGTAAAAACATGATCAAACTATAGTTTGCTTATAAAACAAACTTTATAGTCAGACACCCAACTCCGTTAATTGAAAATAAAAGGAAGAAAAAAGAAACACAAACAAACAAAAAAAAACTAATGAGAAGCAATTCTATTAACACAGAAAAAATTGAATTTAATTAAAAGTGGCCACTAGAAGTAATGTAGGATTTTTTAAGCAATGTAGGATTTTTAAAAAATGATTACATCAAAGAAACATAATATTTATGACTCTAACAGTAAAGTGTCCCCAAAAACATAACACCAAACCTGAAGAACTAAACTGTTATGACCACTAGTTGGTATACTTGGTGGTTTCAACACTCTGCTTTCAATTATAGACAGAACAAATACTCAGAAAATGAGTACTAATTTAAAATATGTGCAAAACTGTAAACAAATTAGATGCACAAAACTAAACAAATTAGATCTAACAAAAATGAGAACATTCTAACCTCAAAAACACATTCTTTGCAGTGTATTTGGAAAGTTCCTAAGCTCTGCCATACAGTAGATCATAAATCTATCCTCAGTAATGGAAAAGTTTTGAAATTATGCAAAATACATGTTTTCTGAAGACAGTGAAATGATATTAGAAATCAATTAGAAGAAAATTACTTAGAAGAAACTTTAAGACTTTTACATGTATATGGGCCTCAGTCAACACAACCTTGAAAAATCACTAAAACTAAGCAGAAATCAAGAGAATGTATAGGAAATATTTGAAAAGTAATGAAAATAGTCCCAATAAACACCAATAGTTTATAGGATATACCTATATTTATTCTATTGCTACCTAATACAAATTGTAAAAACAATCATATAAAAAGAATAAAATCCCCTCAGAATGTAAAGAAATAAAACTGTCTTTTCAATTGGCAATATTGTGTATTCACAAACCCTAAAGAATCCACCAAAAATCTGTTAGACTTAATAAATTAATCTAGCAAGATTTTAGAATAGAAAATCCATATATGAAAATCAATTACATTTCTATAAACTAGCAATAAACAATCTGAAGGTACACTTATGCAAACAATTGTGTTTGTGAGAACACAAAAATAAAATACCTAAGGACCAGTTTTACAAAAGAATAAGGTATATACTTTGAAAACTAATGACATCATGAAAGGAATTTTAAAGGAAATAAAAATCTGTTCCATACTTGGCAATTGGGAGAGTTAGTGTTGTTAAAAAGATAATAGTCCCTTGTTGCTGTTTATGGGAGAGAAAATTCTCTACCATTGCTGACCTCAGGATCCTGGTAGATTTTACCTTGGTAATGTCTCTAAACGTGCAGAGAGATTTTCAACACTGCTTTCATTGAATTATTCACTTCTGTCTATCTTTGGAAACCCCTTATGAATATAATGTTTAATTTTAATTTCATTATCATATTCCATTGTTTTCTTTTGGTTTCATTACCTCTTACATGTTTTTCTATTTTCTATAAAATCTCCATCGATTTCATTTCCAGCAAGAACTTTAAGGCCGCACGTTCTGTCCTGTTTTACTTGAGATTAGCACATCATGTCTTACTGCCATTCTTTCAGCAACCAAAATATGTGGCAAAATAATTTTGAATTTGCCTTTTTTAAGATAAGGCACTTTGCCCTTTTCTTTTCTTCCCCTTGTTTTGATTCTTTTTGTCACAATTTGTGAAGTTTTTTCTTCACTTAAAAATGATTCTTTTGTTTATTAATATTGCATTGGATTTCCTGACCCTTACAGGGTTTTTAAGTTCTTCTTGTGTCTCAAGGGGACGTAATAGCAAGAACTGAGTGCTGACTGCAAAGAAGTCAGTGAGGATTAATTTGGGTACTGTCAAGAATCTTCTACCTGGCCAATTCTTTCAGAGATTGGACTTGCTCAAGAGTGTGTAGATCTGGTAAATAATTGAGATAAATCAAGCAATTAAAAAAATAAACTTTAGTTACTATATCATATTATGACACATCTTATCTTGCTCTACAATTGTATATTTTATTTTATAATTACTTATACCATCTATCCCATGAGTACCATCACTGTCATTATTTTGCGCCTTTTCCCTGATTACAAGCACAGCATCTAACAGGAAACAATTACACAACACAGCTAGACCCTGATGTCTCTAAAGAATTGTAAATATCTGTATGCTGAGGCTTAATGGTACCCTTGTAACGCAATATTTTCATGAAACTATCTTTTAATTTGAAAATCTAAATAATTCCTTGTTTTATGTTCCTGGTTGCATCTGTTTTTAATTTTTTATGGAATTTCTTACACTGAACATTTTGACTTGCTATTGAAATTTGCATTGTAATTTATTTTGTAGGCAGCTGTCTTATCTCCCTCAGTTCACTTAAGCTTTTTGACACCATTTTATTTATAATGTATATGCATCACACACCCAACAGTTCAGTGCTGGAGACACAGAGATGTTCAATAAATATTACTTGATTTGATTTATTACAGATCTTATTAGTTCTGTCTGCTCAGTCTGGTAGTACATTCCCTTCTGTTTGGTATAAAGCAGACGGCCCTTGTTAGACTTTGAAATGCAGTCCAGAGTTAATCATCTCTGAGAAACCTGATATGCTTTTAAATTTCCCAGATCTCTTGTTAGAAAACTCAAGGGACTTTAGACATTGACTTTTTCTTAATCTGTTACCACATTTGGTGTGCATTCATATCTCCAGCAGCTTCATCCAGAGGATAAGGGCTTCATGAAAATTTAGATTTGTTTAAAGTTGGCAATGAATACATGTGTGTATCTTTCTTTCTTTCTTCCTTTCCTTTTTTAAAGCATTTGGGGAAAGTGCAGCTGCCAGGTCCCTGGTGTAAAATGGTTTTCTTGACACTGCTTCTGTGTTGTCTCACACCCATATATCTAGCCTTACAACTTGAAAACAGGAAAAGGAGGGAGGGAGGGAGACCTTCTGTTCATTTCCAGTGGCGAATCCATTTGGGACACTAAGTACTTGAATATTTTCAATTTACTGGGAAGCTTGAAGCTGTAATAGAAGAAAACTAGTAAACCAATTCCATATCCATCATAATAGTACTTGAATTGACAGAAGTTTAAAGTATATTCTTCTTGGATGAAGATTCAGCTGTGTAAATACCTCTGTGGAATTATTTTCAGTGACTCTTGCCTCCAGTCTAAGGCTGTATCTGCCCAATTCACAAAGAGACACTGAATAGCACCACGATCTTAGTATGTGTAAATGTGCATCTTGTTTGGCAGCAATAAAACAAACATCCAGGTGATTAAATGGGACTTTTTTTTTCATATTTCTTCAGGCCCTAACAAAGACATTGCAAATTATTGACTAGATTGTTTCATGTTTAAGAAGCTTCAATTAATTAAAGCACTAAATTTATAAAGAAGAGAAAGATTCCACCTTAAATAGTCTTCCTAAAGATCCTGAACTGTAGAGCTGGGGCTTTCTTTTTACTGCCAAAGCATGGAGGCTGTACTGCAGAGATAGCATGATATAAAGATGGGTGAAGAGCTGTTTCTTCTGTAATTGCTGCACATGCACTTGCGCTGAAGTGACATCCTATAGATGCTGTGTTGATAAATGCTATAGGAATGCACCTGGACACCTAGAGATAAGCCCACTGAATGGGTATGAATTCCAAGTGGTGGCAATCCCTGAGGTCATTTTGTTAGAAATCCCTTTAAATGATTGAATGATCAATGGATACAGCAACCCTTGCAACCACAAAAAGTCAGTTTAAAAGCCATTCTTGTTTGGAAAGAATTCGCCTTTATGTGAGCGTGAAGCATTCTATTACTTTTTATGTGTCATGTGGCCCATTGACTTATACTAATTGGAGGTATTAATTGATGGCATAGATAAGATGGTCATAAAATCTGGGGACAACAGATATCCAAGACTGGATGTTATTTATACCACAAGGTTGCTCTGGCTTGTCAACATTCTTTCCCCACCTCAAACTGAAATTTTCCAGTGACCTTCACCCACGTCGACCCATTGTTCACAATTGGCACTAAGAAAAAAACAAAAAACCATCATTTAGTCTGATTGCTTAGGCAGTTCAAGCAGGAAATCTGAAGTAACAACAGAATTAGCGTATACCATTGATCACAAAAAAATTGCTTTTTACTACTTTTGACCACCTAATAATAGCAGGACGTGTTCCTCTCTGGAATCAGTGGCTGGCATAACTTATCAAAGTTGCCTTTCCTGTTTCCTGTGACTTTCTCGTTTGTTTCTATGAGGGATGTAGACATGACAACAAGCTGTATAAACCAGCACTTCTGATTCCAGATGACCGAAGATTTATTTGGTTTATTTTGAAGAAAAAAATAATAACTCTAAACTTTGGTTTTCAGTAGAAAGAAGGGTAGCAGGATATATTTTTTCATCATCTCCAGATATTTTTCATTGTCTCATCTTTCCCTGCTCTTTGGAAACAAAAGAAGTTAACTTTAAAGAGAAAATAAATAAGTTTAGAAAAAAGTTGTTTTATACCTTTTCTCTAGTAAAATACCTATGAGATCTTACACTCTGTGACCATGAACCTCATTAACCTAATAAAATGCTTATAGATTTCAATTACTATTTTAAGGACCTAGACAACGACAATAGAAATATCTCATACTTGTAAATCATGTAGATTTCCTTCAAAAATAAATGCTAAAATTTAGCATCCTATCAAGTCTTCTCTTGGCTTTTTTTAAGATTCTCTTTGAGATTCTCTGAATGAGATAGGTCAAGATATAGGTATATCAGAATAATTTCCTTGTAATTCAGTAGACCCAATTCTATATTTCATTGCCTACCTTGAAATCACCATAACAATCCATGTAGTCCCAGAAAAAACGCAGCTAATTATCTTTATGACACAAACTCTGAACTCTGTTTCAAGGGCCTCATTCTGAACCACTACACCTTCAATGCCTTTTGATTTCATGCAAGTGGATTTTATTGTGGCATTCTTCTCTAGAGCAGTGCTGTTCAATAGAAATTTCTAAAATAAAGTCAGTTATTCTTACTTGCACTGTCCAAATGCTTTTTCTATTCATATTATGCAGTTGAAATGCTGCTAGTACATCTAAAAACAGAAATTTTTAACTTTATTTACACTAAATAATTTAAATTTGAACTCACATAGCATCCCATGGCTAATGACTATTTTAGTGCATAGCAGAGCTCAAAAATCAGAAAAATACCTCATGAAATGTTATTCTTCACTATATATTTAAATAACCAGCAATACACATGAACTTTGATAAATACAACCTATAGCAAAAAAACCTTTGTCCGCCACCTATAAGAATGTTCAGTAGCTTTGACAATTATACATACAAAATATAATTTAGAAAATTTATTAAAAATTTCCTAGGTCAGCTGAGATACAGTATTATGAAATCTAGCTGTTTTAATTTTGCTTTAATGTGAATCATGAACAGTTATAATATGATGTTGACACAGTAATGTTTCTTTTTTATTAGTAACAGTATATGTTTGCAATAGATAATAAATTCATTTGTTTGAGGAATTAGTGCACATTCATGTCGCATCTTGACCTTGTACCTTCCTCTGCATCCATACCCTGCCTTTCTGCATCTTTTCTCAGATCCCCTTTGCATCTCCACAAAGTGAACCTCCCTGTATCATACCATCTCTCTTTTTCATTTCATAAGTTCTCTGACCCTGGTTAAATAAGCATATTTACCTTTGCGTAAATAGGGGTGCATAAGGAGTATCTCTATTTGAATTATTCCGAGATTCTATTTGCACTTGGAGGATTTGAAAGATTTTGGAGCTAGGGAACTTATTCTGGAGAATGATTTCTTAGGAGACGGCAGTGCTTCAAATTTCTGCCAACCCAAAGAGGACAAAAGAATATCCATGCCTTATCGCTTATAGAAGCAGCTTTAAAGAAATAACCGATAGACCTTTGTATACTCCTGTTCATTGATTATTCCCTAACCAATGGAATTTAAGGAGGACAAAACTGAGTAACACCTGAGATGTATAAAAGGATGGGCAGGAAGAGTGCAGAGAATGCTAAAGCAATGGGCGTATGAATGTTTTCCATCCATAAATCTGAATGTCCAAGAGATCCCTGAGCAGAGGGATGAAGGACCTTAAGTGGATTCTGCAGACATTGACCATCCTCAAAGGAACTAAATATGAAGGTTGATTAGATGAGTTGGAGCCACACAAACACAAATATCTAAAGAATTCACAGGTCCCAGTAGAAAATAAATTTTAAATTCCTCCTAAGCCTTATGTAGGTAAACATCATTTCAAGTGATTTCTCTGTTTATTAAAGAATTCTCCTGTTATTCTTTCTTCTAGCTTGCCTGTGTCTCAGGCTCAAGGGACAAAAGGCTGCAGAACCTGCTGGAAGAGGAGCTCTTAAGATAGAAAGGACAAACCCACCAGCTCCTTTTGGGTGGCGGCCTCCGCATCTGGAGACACCTACACACCACACCAAGGCTGCTGTTCCATGCTAATAAGGAGTGGGATGTTTTATTTCCGAAGTGATATTTTGTATTGTGACACAAACCACCCAGGAGGGGTCTGTCAATTTTCATGTGGGGACAAGGAACAAAATAGAATCTTCAATCAAATTAAAAGTATAAGAGAAAAATAAATCTAACAGTACACTTCAAGAATTGTATCACTGCAACATTATGCTTTTGTGGCTTAGAAACATAAAGAAGAAGAAAAGTTGAGATTATATAAATAAGTCAATATTTTCTTTTCCTATTTTCATGGATAATAACAGATTTATTAGCTGAAAATATTTTCATAGTGTGACTATTGAAAATTGGCATGTAAGAGGTAGAAAAACTTCAAGATTTTGCTTTGGCAACAATTGAATATATAGATATTTCAGTTTTTTGACTTAGCTCTTTTTAGGGAAAATTACAGGTACTGAAAGTATCTCTGTCTTTATCCATATAAATATAAACATTTGAAAATTTCATGTAAAAATTTAAATAGGGAGACTATTTTTCCTGATTTGCATCTCTGTAACATTTGGGAATAATTTCAATAATCAATATTGTCTGTTCAAAGAATAAACTAACAATATTAAAAATTCAAATGATTACTGCATGTTTACTTTCCCTATTCTTATTTATTAATCCACTAACATGTATTAAAGTCTGTGCTTGCTACATGAAAAGCCATGTTTCAATGTTAGGTTTTAATGCTTTGTACTAAACATATACTGGTATCTTTCTAACAAAAAATGAGAAAAAATACCCATTTATATTAGAGTGTTTGCCTCAGACTCTGTCTGACAAATGTAAATTGGACCCTGAATCTGGGGAAAGATGTCAGATATCTCCAAATGTAAATCATCTGACCAGACTTAATGGGCTTTATTTAATAACTAGGTGAAGAATTACCAAGATGGAATTGGCCTTAAAATATATTGAGCCCAACTTATATGTTGCAAAGATTATTGAACTTAATACATTTTTATTACATAGAACTAAAATGAATAAGAAAGCTGGGAGACTGACTTTATTGTGCTCATGGTGCTCAAGTGCTAAGACCAGTCCCTGCAAGCTCCTAGCCTGAATGCATTCCTTCTTATGATGGTCTTTGTCATCTAACTTCACTCTACGCGGAAGATTCTTCAAACTTGACCCTGTCTCTAATACACAGGCCTGCCAATTTTTGTATTCATTTCAAATATGCACCCAGACCACTGTCCACTGGAATTAATTAAGCCTACAGGCATGGTCCATTAAAATTGCTGAAATTGTGGAATGGAAAATTATATAGTTTGATATTTCCTTTCAATTTCCTGAAAAACCACTATTTAAAATACCCAGAAAATAAACTAGAATCACATATCAAGCTAGTGTTTTTAACCTCGAGTTTCTCATTTTTGTGCTGTACCCATGAGCTGGGTGAGAGTTGACAGCTGCCAGTCATACACTACTAATTGAAACTGCCGCAGGTCATGAAAGTATGTACATACACAGACCATTAGCTGTCTTGATTAGCTGCTGATGAAATGTTTTGACTGGCAACTTCTTTCAGATGTACTGGCTATGTTAAAAACTAACATGCCAGTGAAATATTTCTTTAAGATCTCTGTTTAGCCTTAAAGAAATCTAGAGTGAGTCTGACTTTCCTTTCTGAAAACATGCATCCCACCTTTCCTACATCTAAAGACAAACAATGGAAAAAAAGAATTTTAAAAAATGTAAATAGTCTTCTGATTCCTTTTCAGCTTCCTAATTCCTATTTCTTACTATTGAGGGTATTTTTCCAAAAGATTATTTCAGTACATCTTAGTTTTATGGTGCACAGCAACAACAAATCATCTTTTCTCTTAAGCCTAGATTTTATGGGACCTGGATATTTCTTAGTTTCACATTTCTCAGCTAAGTTTCTGGAGATGGCTTCAGAGAAAAAATGATGGGATTGCAGAATTCATTTCTGCTCTCATGGGTGTTACAGCTGCTGATAAACTTTCATAAACATCTAGAAATGATTTAACTTTCTTTTCAGTGAGTAAGGGTCTCATCAATTTTCAATGTCAAATCACCCATATTTTTAGCTGCCAGAACACAGAAATGAGCAATAAAAGCAACTTTTTCTTGAAGACCTGGACTGAACCTATTCATTGCTTTGAGAGGTATATTTATGGTCATAAACTCATGAGGGCACAAGAGCTAAAGATTACCCATGTCATCATGCTGTTACCAAATATACTCTTATTTAATCATGGAAAATAGTTTCTAAACTCCAAGATAATAATCCATCAAGTATCTTTCCATTTATGGAATTAACTCTATAATGACTGGTTGTACTATTATAAGAGAAATGATAAAACGTGAAACATTATTGGTATACAGACCAAGATAATTTCTAGATTGAATGTAATCATCAACATATAGATTTTTCCATGAGGACTCCAGTTTCAAATACCTAGTAGTTTTTTATAGCTGCACATAAAATTAAGAATCTCTTCTATATAAGAAAAGTAAGATTGCTTGTCGCATCTAATGTAGATTTTTAGTTTAAGAATTTACCTTAATAGAGTTCTGTTTTCCTTTCATTCTCCTACTCAATCTTCTCAGTAAATGGACAAGAAAATTGGCCACACTTTTCATATCAGATAATAAGTGGTCTCTCATGATGGAAAATCTCCAACTTTCATTTCTTTCTGACTGGGTGGGTGTTTTTATGTTCAATGTTCATTCAACATTTTTGACAACTTACTTTTTTCCTAATTCCTGAGCCTAGACACTGAATTTAACACTGCAAGAATACTCTCTTCCCTTTGTCAACACAAAGACACAACTC
Source organism: Cavia porcellus (assembly GCF_034190915.1). Classification (NCBI taxonomy): domain Eukaryota; kingdom Metazoa; phylum Chordata; class Mammalia; order Rodentia; family Caviidae; genus Cavia; species Cavia porcellus. Next base: position 26,310,401 of record NW_026947496.1, on the reverse strand, counting down.
CAGTAACGCTATAAGGATAGTTCCCAGTACCTCTGGAAGGCCATGCTCCAGTGACACTGTAAGAAGGCATGACCAGTCTCTACCAGAACAGACTCCAATACATCTGTGAAGACATGTCCAGGATGCAATGGTAAGGAGACCCTGCCATCGCCACTTCAACAACAGCCCTATCCCCCAGTGCCGCCAGGTGCTCCAGGTCTACCTGATTCTTTCTCTCCATTTAGATTTATCTTTCTTCCCCTTCCTACACATTTGAAGTACCTTTCTCCCAATTTCCCTCAATAAATTTTCTCCTCACTAATTCTATCTCATCTTTAATATGAAGGGATCACTTTGACTTGCTTTAGACATAGCTAAATTAATGATCGGCACTCTTTTATTAGGCAAATGTGATCTTTAACTGGAAGAATGTCAAAAGAATCAAAGTGTTAAATTCAAGGTAATGTGAATTTATTTAGGAAACAGAAAGCTTTTGTTTCCCTAACTTCTACCATTCTTTCTATTCTGGCCTTTCTTCTGTTGCCAAAGAAATAAAATGATCCCAGGAAAACTTTTGAATGTAATGTATAAGAAATTTCTTGAGTAGTGGTAAGATTGGGAACATTTTTACCACTTTGTGCTCTCCTAAAGTTTTGAATTGTTATTGCATTTTTAAAATATTCTATAATTACATAGGCCATCTTTAGTTTAAAATATTCTATGCTTATAGAACCATGTTTAGTTTAATTCTGTACAATAAACACCAGGTTCTTAATGTGTGCTATGAAATAGGAATTCAGAATATAAATATGATGAAGTGCTTAGTTCTGTGGAACTCATGTTTAACTGGGAAGACAGAAATAATTTAAGCACAATAAAACAATACCCTTCAATGCAAAGACAAAGTTAGCCAACTCTTCTAGCCAATGAAGTCAAATTTCATAAAGGTCAGGACAGAAAGAAATCACATAGAATAAGCATGAGTTACCATATGAGAAAACAAATCCAAGGATATACTTCACACAGTCAAAATATTAATATCAAAACAAAAGGGATACAAAACCATACCTGGTAAATGTAAATCATGTGGGGTTTTGTTACTGCTGCTGTTGTTTATATTTTCACTTTCAAAATATTTTTTTTTTATCCAAACCTAAAACACAAGTCAAGGAGGAGCAGGTGATGGGGGGTGGTTGAGTTGTGGTGACCACCACAGACCAAGGTGATTTGTGAGCAGGAGATTGTAAGTCCAGCCTCACAGTCCAGTCAAGTGACATTTCAAGAAATGCTGGCATTTGGGAAAAGAGAAAAACATGGGAGTAGGGGAAGCAGGTAGCAGGTTGCTTTAGAAATCCAGGGGAGAGATGATGACATTCTGGGTTGAGGAAGGGGCAGCAGGCGAAAAGAAAAGAACATAATGAGAATAATTATTATCAAGAGTATAATCCAGCAAGAGTTATTGAAACACAAGTGGTGAGGGTAAAAAGATCTCAAGTTGGTTAGTGCTGACCTCACCTGAAACAGAAAATCAAGATTAGAAATAGTTGTAGAAAAAGGGTAAGTAGGGAATAATAGCTCAATTCTGAAAATGGAGCAATTGTTATTTGCATTTCAAATTCTGAAGCTTAGGGGATAATAAAGGGCTAAACATTGATTAATGAAGGCAATCAACAGCGAATGAGTAATAATTAAAGCTGTGAGATTAGATGAAATCTAAGAACTCATTTATAGAATATAAGATTGGAGGCAGCCTGGGGGATGACCAAGGACATGCACAGAGAGATGAAAAAATCAACGAGATCAATAGAAAAGAACTGTCTTAAGGAAAAGCAAATTTTGAGAAGCAGATGATGATACATAAACACACCGAAGACACTTAACGTCTTATTGTTGACAGGTATAAAAATCTCTATTCAGAGAACATAATGAGTTTTTGAGCACTACACAAAAATCTGGCCAAATCTTAGCTAGAAATAACACTAGCTGTAACTCCCAAATCCAAGTTTTTGAGTAATAAGCTATGTTGCATCCTTTCCACCAAATTAATTTCCTTTTCATGGAGTGATAGTTTGCATATATTACATTATATCAGTCTTCTGCAGTGTGCTCTGTAAGTTCCTTTCACTGGTGTTTAGAAAATACTTCTGCTGTGTTAAGCTATCCTGTGGCCAAGTAGCATGGTATCATAAAACAGTTCTTCACTTTGACTTGACCTTGGCTTCCTGCCCTTCATAAAACAGTACACAGATGAGAAAAGCACTGTCACTCTTGAGAAATTTCTATGTGACAAAGTGCAGAAGGCATTTGGGAAGAATAGAAAGTAAAAGTGACCTGAATGGAAGCCAAACTCAGAGTAATGAGGACCATGAGTTGCACTTGAAGAGGCAAAGTTCCAACCTAAAGTCTCTAAGACTCTTGCTTTGGAGATACTTTTCTATATATAAACAAGTAAGCTGATCTCCAGGAGACACATGGGTGGAATTCAGGATGGGGAAAAGGAGAAGGGAAATGTTTGAACTCCTGTAAACATATACACATATATGACAATTTGTGCAGATTTCTGGACAGTGTATCATTTCGCGTTACTAATTATTCATAGTAGTCTAAAGTGAAAAATTTAAACATTAACAGTTTTTAAAGCTTATGGCGATATTTTAAATTATGTAAAATACAGATAATAGCAAAAAGGAACTCCCACATCCAATGTAAAATGTGTCAAAATTTTGCCAACTTTGTATTATTATATGTTCCTATCTCTTAATGATTTTATATTGCAGTATGGTAAAGGAAAACATATGTACTCTCTTCAATCTGCAGTAGCTTTTCAGGATTTCTCCTTTCTCATTTTTTTTTCCTTTCTCTTCTATTCTATATATCATTGCTGGGTCTGGTGAAGATCCATTGTCATATGTCTCTTCGGTCAAAAATTCTGAGGCAACATAACCTACTTAGTATACCAGATTTTTCAATGACCATTCCCAACTAACTTTTCTATTTTATATAATATTCTTTTCACTTACTAGAAAGTTATTAGTGACTTGTTTGCAGGTTTCAGATCAATTTTATTTGTGCCTCTTTAATTTTGCATTTCACTTCCCTACATTTAAACATCACTCGTGGCTCTCTAGAAAAGCTCAGAAGGCTGGGAGAGATCTGACTACCACAGACTTCTCAGATACTTCATGTGTTTAACATGCATTTGGCACTTGGACAGTACAACTGAACAAGATTATTTCTCCATTTTAGATAAGGCTTTAACAACCTTAGAGAATATATTTCAGAGATTCCAACCATTTAGTCAGAAAACAACCAACTTTCTAGACCTCTTTCTTGTACAACAAGCTGTGTACAAGCTAACTCCAGTACACACTCTGTTGGGACACAATATATTTCACCAAGTCCCCATCCAAAATGCCCATGGTCTCCATCTAATTACAGAGCCACCAGCTACCCAGACATCCTAATAGCAATGTTTAAATCAAACAAATAATCAATAATTTTAATTGGTAATGGAATTTGACAAGGTATCAGTGACTAAATAATTAGTTCTGATGTTGATAACTAAATTATTGCTAGTATCAATTCCTCAGTCTTAACCAAAGATCAGTCTCTCTCTCCCTCTCTCTCCCTGTTCCCTTTCTCCTGGATCCTTCTTCTTTCTTCTTCTTCCTGACCTTCTCTTGACCTTCTCCTTCTCCTTTTTTCTCTCTTTTTCCTCACTGGATGTTTAAAAGATTTTTCCTGGGTAAGTGTAAAATACACTGACTAGTCTATTCTGAAGACTTTATTTGCCTGGTCAAATTAAAAGCAATGAAAATCACCCCATCTCAATCAGTTGTGAATAAAAATATATTGAGGATATTATGTATCTGCGTATCATTGGGAGAATAGACAGAAATCAGGCAGCACCTCCTGTTTCTCTTTAAACTTGATAATCAGCCCTTTAACTGTTTCTGCAGAGTGTTAATTAGGCTGGATAGTTTACACATAAATTTACAGAATTTAGTCCAGTTACAAATGAATGCTGCAAAGTATTTTTGACAACTTATTAAAAATTTAAGTATAACTCCAAACCCTCAGGCTACTTGTATTTTAAAGTTAAATTTGCTTCTGAAATAGCAATACATGATGGCTGTCAAAAACCCAGAGCCATAATAGCTTTAGGCTACTTTCCAAAAATAAAATAGCAGTCTTTATCAGTAAGCAATGTGCTAGCGCCTTGTCGGACATGCCCTCCTTTAAGGGACTCTAATTCCCACAGTTGAAAATTACCTGAAACTTGGCAAAAAAGACTGGGCTCTGTGTTATAGCACAGAACAAATTATGTTGGGTTGGTCAGGGCAACAAAACAGGAATGGACAACACACTGCTATTGTCTAACAGGGAAAGAAATGACCTAACACTTCCAAATCAGCAATGAAGCTCTCCTCAAAGTATGCAACTGAGAAGTGTTTTCTTATTGTGTTTCTTCATCTTGAAAAAAAGTGCAAAGAGACTGAAAGGAAACTAAAGAGTTCATCAAACATCTATTTTGTCCTTACTCCTGCACAGAATCTCTTGCTTAACAAAGTGCTACATTCTGCCTAGAAGTATGGATTGTTGATAGCCTATTTGAGATGATTTGTTTCCTAGATCTGTGATTCTTAGCTTGAAGTGCTACCAGGCACACAGGAAATGTTTGTAAATACAGATGTGTGCTGGGACTGGGGATGGGAATGGAGAGGAGAGAGAGAGGTTCTGGGGAGCAAGTCCACTCCAGGGATTCACTGAGCAGCACCACAAATCCAGATTGTAGTACTGAGTGCCTGCCTTTTCCTCTCAATATGGCAGCGGTGCCCTCACCCCCACTCTGGCCATTTGGTGACCTCAAACACGTTCTGCATATGTATTTTATGCAAATACAAAAAGGACATCATTAATGCTGTCCTGGTAAATACTAAGAATACATGATAATGAGAATATATATTCAGTATCAATTTGTACATTGATAATACTTATGATCTCAGCTGTAATTTAACATGCATATATAAAAAACAGAAGGAAGTGTGGCACTTATTTACTCAGGAATCAAATAAAGGCAGGTATTATTTGTGTTAACATTACTGTGGCTATTATTATCATCGTACAGTCATTTTGAGATTTAGTCTGTTTTTTGGAAATTGAATGTTTCCTCTTAAAGAAATTTAATTTCTACCAAAAGACATATAATTTATGGTTATGTTGAACTCTTCCTTCTAACAAAGCTAATATCTTGTATATATGTAGCAGATCTTACAAGTCAGCAACCTTAATCTTTTATCATTTGCGCAAATATAGACATGATAATCAGAAATAGTTTATAATTGTTTAAGTAGATCTAAAATCATGTTGCCAACAACTTCAAAGAAAGGTGAGTTTTATGCTACACATGTGAACAAGCTCCCCTCTGACATTATTTTGTGTCAGGGGACTTGAACAGCAAACTCCGAACAGTGCAGTGGTGATTAAGAAGAATGATAGCCACGTGACACCAACTTGAATTGCTTGTTTAATCTTCTTCCTAATTCCCTTTCTTGGCACTTTGCATGTTGCAGAAGGGACCACATAAGTAAAAGATGTTTTCCATCTTTTGTTTTCCTTTCATCTTATTTACTGGGTTTTTTTTCAACTGAAACGTATTCGTACTGTATCCAGTATTTTACAGTACTCTCTTGAAAGTTCAACCTGCTTTAGGACAACCAAACTCCTATTTTCCAATAAGGATTCTCTTCCTTGCTTTTCATCCAATGTTATTGCTTATCTGCGTTTTTTTAAAATATAACTTCTTCTCAAGGGACTCTATAAAGCAAGGAACAAATTCATAAATGAACTTATGTTTGCATAGTCCCTGGATTTTTTAAAATGAAAAATGAAGACATTGGGTACTGAAGAGAATTTTTCATAATCACTAAAGCACTTCTTTCTTATGCCTGATGGGGGCTTACAGAACGTGGGTAAAATCTTCAAGGACAATAGCATGTTACTTGCTACATCAGAGTTTCATTCACAGCTGCAAATTTAAGTGAGTTCAATCTCAAAATTACCATAGAGGTGCGGAGATTGGCTGGCCTCCTGTCTGGTGTTTACAGGGTTCACTGATAAATGAAGATGCCTTATGGACCATCTAATGGCTTCAGCATTCCTAGAAGCGGCAAAAACTTTTAACTTGTCATTTATAATTTAAAACTTTAGATCACTGGATTCAATTCTGTTGGTCAGAATTAATGATGAGCTACAGAACTCTAGAAGGATATTGGTACTGATACCTTAAATGAATGTGGCCACACTTTGGAGAAGACGAAGCAAGCAGTAATTAGCAACATCATTAATATTTCATTTGTGGCCAGAGTACTCACATCTCTGTGCACTAGATAGTCAGGTAATAATTTTATATACATTCATGTTCTTATTTCAACCTCAAAGAAGTTTACGTCTTATTAAACAAAATTTATAAGATGAATATTCTTATGTGGTATGAATAATCACCACATTTATTTTCTGTACTCAGGATTTTCCTTGACAATTTACTTTGATAAAAATTTTAATTCCTGAGTAGTTGTTTAGAAAATATTTATTGTGTTTATCTATAGTTAATCATATTATTTATTTTGTATCACCTTTTCAAGGGGAAGGAAACTTAGCCCAAAATGAAACCCTATTTCTGGTTTCCAACAGTCTCCTGATCCTGACCAGCCACAAACATCTCATACCCACAGTGACCAGACCTGAGAAAGCTTGTGTTGGGTCCAAATGGCAGAATGTTGGGACCTGTGTTAAAATATTCAGATGCAAATGTTCCATGTGGGATAACAATAAAATCCATTAGTGTATATTTTCTCATTTAACTACAGCAATTGTCTCAGGAAATTATCATCAATGTCATCATTATCATCATCATCATCATCATCATCATCATCATCATCATCCTCATTGTCATCATCATCTGTTTCTCCTGGTCATACTGTGGAAACAGAGTCCCCAAGCATTTGGGACTTCTGTACATATTTTTTTTTTTTTTGTATGGCAGATGAATCCATTCAGTTTTCCATTGCACGGTATTACTTGTTATGCTAACTCTATTGTAATAAACTGAATAGATTAATATAGCAGAAATGCATTGTCTGATTATTCTGGTAGCTGGAAGTCAATAATCTAGGCGCTAGTAGAGTGATTCTCCTGAAAGTTTCCCTCTGTCTTCTAACTTTTGATAGTCTGTTGGCAACTCTGGCAATCTTTGGTTTGCAGACCTATAAATGCAATTTGTGTCTTCATCCTTACATGGAGTTCTCTCTGTGCTTCTTCACACTGCTTTTTTACATGTGTTTGTATCTTAAATTCTTCTTTTTATTTGGAACATATAATCTAGTCATATTGGATTAGAGCCAGCTATAAGGGGAGCACATTAACTTGTTTAAATCTGCCAAGACCAAATAAGATCTCATTTGGAGATACTAGTAGTTAAGACTTCAAAAGAACATTTCCCCCTAGGAGGACAGTGGCTGATGTTAAAGACATACCATTTGGTTTAACAGTGAAATCAAGGGATGTACTTACCAGCAGTATGTGATCCTTCCCATCAAAGGCTGCATAGTCTACCTAAATAGTCATAGATGTAAATAAACAGTTCCAGAACAGAGTGACAAATATTTTTGTAAAATGATACACAGGATTCTAAGGAGGCTGTAGAAGATTGTTCAAGAAAGACAACTTGCAGAAAAACTTAGGCAAGCCATAAAAAATAAAAATAATATAAACAAATAAATGATAGTAGGTAGAGGACAAAAGCAAGAGTGAAGAAAAATACAACTGGCAAGAAGCTGAAAATGGTTGAAGCTTAAAACATCAAAATGGTTACATGGGGTACACTTAGAAAGAAAGGTGAGTTATTAAGGATCGAAGCAAAGAAGGGATTCCTACATCTTGAAAGAATTTGATATTTGTTTCTAATGACAATGAGGAAGTGTTAATGGATTTTTAAAGTGAAGGCTGACCTACTAGGATTTGTGTTGAGTTAAAAGTAAGACATTTTAAAGGTAGCATGAATGAAACATAAAATGGGTGGAGGGGGGGCTGAGAATACAAAGGAAGATCATCTGTGTTTACATTTGGAAACTGGTTAGGAGACTGGATTACTGGAAGCCAAAAGATCCACTGACGTTGGAGAGACAACAATACATTTATTCAGAAACTTTGTGAGCACTTACTTGACTGGACTATTAAGGCAGAAGCAGAAGAGCTGCAAGTCTGAGATGCTGCTCACAACTAGACATGGAAATTTTGGGCACAGGAGCAAGGCGTCCATTCCTGTGTTAGTAGAGTGCAAAGCAATAAAGCCCTTACAGGGACCTTAATTCTTGACATCAACAACCTCTTTCTTAATACTGAATCAACATCATGGCATACACAATAAATGAATGTTTGCTCTCCTGATATGGTCAGAGCTGACTCTGTTCTTTTTTGGGTTTGTTGGATTACTGCTGCCATCACTTCAGCAGAAACACTAGTTCCATCACAATTTAAAGAGCTGCACCACCGCAGACTTCCTGGAACACCTATTGCGAAGCTCTCCCTTAGATAAAGCTTAGCAATGATAAATTGATCAGTGGTAGAAAAGAAAATTCAGGAAAAAATGATAACTCTGAGATAGTGAGAAAGTTAAAAAAATGGAGACATTATTTGCACCTTAACTCTTCAGAAATTTCACAGCAATGCCTCAAAAATACCTGTTGCACTTAACAACTACGTTCTTTGATGACCTTGACAAGACTAGGCTCTGTGAGATGTTAGATGCAGAATGAGAGCTAGAGAGATAGATTTCAAGTTCATATCATTCTTTTACCACCAAGAAAGGAGAACAATGTGCAATTGTTATAAATGAAAAGCAGAAAAAATTTTATTAGGCAATTTCTGCATATGTTTAAATGTTGCAGGAAATAAGTTTAAGAAGAGAGAGAGATGGGGGCTGAATGAAAGAATAGGTAACTGATGAGCTGCCAGAGCAGATACTAATGGCATTGGTATAAGTGCAGCTCTAAACCTTGCACAGAGGAGGAATCCAACCTGAGATAAAAGGACAGAAAGCACAGAAGAAAGAGAATGCAGACACATTAACCAGGTTGAAAAACAAAATATTCTATGTGAACTATGAGACTAAGATATTTAACAAGATTTGAATAGCCAAAATTCTCCTTCTCTGGGACGCAAGACAATAGTAGTTGCTTAAACACTGGAAATTGGGCATTCCTATGAGGTAGGTAATAAAATGGTGATGGATTGTATCTCTACACACAGAAGAGGAAGCTATAGATCAGGATCAGTGTCTACACTGCATGGGGAAGAGATCTCTGGATGTTAGTACACAACCACAAATAATGCTGGATAAAGATCACATCAGTGGGAGACAGTCTTCCCATCCATGGAGAGAGGGCTAATATTGGTAAAGTGCCAACAATTGATTTAGAAGATATAAGAGCAGCGTGTCTGCTAACTTTAATTCTTGACTCTGTATCCAAGGCTTTTGCAGATGACAGTCAACACATTTAAAAGAAAGCCAGCTGTGTAGCACATGCACATCTGGGATCAAGGTCATTGCAGAGATTCACCTGCTCTGGTATCCACTGTGAACTGTGAATGAATTATGGACTGGTGTGTGCAAATGTGCCCTGCGCCTCTACTGACAGGCTCAGAGACCTTAACTCCCCAACGTCAGGTGAAGTACTTTTGGGTAACACTAAGACTTACTCAGAACCAGTGAATACTCCAGGGACCTATGCTTTCTCTGTCTCAAGGCACAGTAAAACCTGGGTGAGAAAACCGTCTGCGTCATTTTTCAGACTCTGCCTACAATGAAACTCGTAACTCCTGGTGAAAATCTCTTAAGAAAATCTCTTTGGTATGGTATTTTCACAAGATAAGTCCGCAGGACCTACAGGAAGATAGAAAGATAGGAATACGTGCAAAAGTATTCCGGAGCTGGGAGTTCTTCCCAAAACCATCAGGAACTGGACTGAGGCGCTTCACCCAGGAATATATTAGAAGTACACGATCTCAGTTTTCACACAAGCCTTAATATGTCAGAATCTTCTTTTTAACATAATTCCCAGGTAATTACTAAGCTCATTAAGGTATGAGGAGTCTTCTCTGGAAGCAATTGATGATACCATGGTTACTAGAATCTTCAATCTGTTTGTTATTTATTAATTAGCTCCAAGGAATGACATGCATTAGGTACCCAGTCACCTTTGACTGAAACAAAACAAGATACCCTAGGGAACAGGTGTCCAGTAGGGGTCCCCGGTCCACTACTGAGTGGCAGAGACAGTCAATTGGATGGAGGAGGCAGAGGGAAGAGGAATGTGTGTGTGTGTGTATGTGTGTGTGTGTGTGTGTGTGTGTGTGTGTGCCTCACCTTTCTCCTTCCCAGAGGTCTCTGACAGTGGAGATCATGAACTCTAGGGGAAACTCTGGTATATTTATTGGTATTAACTGCTGCCAGAATTCTCATGGTGAGTATAACCTTAAGAAAATTATCTTATTTACCAGGCACAGTAAACTGCAAGAGTCTGTCCTTATAGAAGTTCTGTGTGCATGTTATACCTTTTTTTCAACCTTGGCATTGGGCATCATTGAAAATTAGAAGAAAAAAGGGTTTCATAGATGATCTACTCCAACAATCTTACTGTTTCATTTCATGACTGAGAACTTGGTCTTTAGATAGTGCATAAGTTTTATCCAATCTATGTCTTGACTCCAGAACTAGGTTCAATTGGTGAGAGAGGTGAAAGGGTCTTCTAAACTGGCATAAAACAATCTCTTCACATCCTGATTCTTCCACTGACTTATGCATGAAAAGCAAAAACACAGTCAGTATTCTTTTTTATTTCAAATTTAAACCTATGTGACTCTACTGCTTTTCCAGAAGGTTTAGGATACAACAAAATCTGGAGGAAATGAAGAAGAAAGTTAGCAAGTGACTTTTTTTGTCCTTTACAAAAAGGTAGGTGAAATGTAAAATTATTCCAATAAAAATGCACTTTGAGTCTTCTCCATGAATTAGAAGCTGTGTTTTCTCTTAATACAGTTGACGTTCAAATCTAAGGAAAACATATAGCTTTCTATTATTATAAATTCCTTTCCACTCACTGTATGATTGCGAAACTGGAGATGGTTGGAGTCTCAGTTTGTTGGCTCAGTTGACTCAACAGAGAGCTTTGACCAGATGAATTAGAATTGCCACACTATCGAGCTAGAATAATTAAACAAGAGATATGTATTCAAAGTCATTCATTTCAACTGTTTTGAGTGTCTTTTTTATTTTACTTTGAATCAAAATTAAACACTTTGGTTTCGTTATTAAAGATAGCATGGCTGTGAGTCTGTGTGCATGTCTATTGACAAGACAATTTTCTAATCTTCTTTCTTTCATTTTTTTTGGTTGAGGTGCAAACCTTTGAGCTACTTTGATTACAATAGTGAATAATGGATTCAATTTCAAATAAGATTTAATCAACCACAGTGGTAGAGCTTCTGGAATGTGCCAGATGTACGCTCATTTACATGAATCCTACCAAATATGTAATTGATTTCATTTCTAATTATTAAATGATTCTCCCAAAGATTGTACAGTTAAAAATAAAGGAATCTAGTGCCATTTGTATTGCATTAAACCTAACAAAACCAAAGATTCCTTTCTTTATATGCATTTTCAGGCCATTTGAGGTTTTTTTGTTGTTGTTGTTTTTCCTTTAAAATACTGGTGAGACCAGTTTGGGACAATCATAATTTTTGAGACACATAATGAAATATAAAATAACTTCAGTAACCATTTTGAGGAGACAGATGCATATGTGCACACTCAAGGGCTGCAGGTAGGTAGCCAGAGAGGAGTTATTGTCAAAAGTACACGAATTGTTCTCAAGAGCAGTCACTTTGCAACAGGAAGCATTTTACTTGCTCTCGTTCTCTTTCTTTTTCTTTCTCTTAAACAAAGAGGATATTGTTTATAGCAGCTCAGATATATTCTGTAACACATCATTAAAATGATCCAAGCCAGGCAGCTTGCAAGAGCCAATTTTTTTTTAGGTAATGATGAACTTGTGATATACAGTAGCCAGACAGGTTATTCTGCTGAATCTATTCATTTTGGGGCCCGCAATGAATAGTTTTCTCCTAAGACAAAATCAATGTCTTTCAAAGCTCCTAAAATAGAATGAGAAATATCCTAAAACTTTTAAGTTAAAGGGCAAATTTCAATATGTTTTTCTCCCTACATCGGGAAATCTAAAATGATAGTGGGAACAGACTAAATGGCAGTGATCATTTTAATGTGCACTGTATATTTTAGTCTTTCTAACTTGTCACTAGCGTTATTATCATAAATTTTACTCTTCTGGAAAACAACCTCAGAGAAAGAAAAGAGACAATTAAAGTGCCATCTCTTAAGTTCACTCTTAAATGTGGCTTTTGTATGCAATAATAGAAAGCGCGCAGCTAGACGTTTAGCATCTCCACCTCAGCTCAATCTCTTCCTGTTTCCAGTGTTTGGAATAAATTGTAAATATGCAGTATCTTGTGTACTTCGTTTTTCCTCTTCCTGCCAACAGATGGGCTCTCCCTTCTGTTCCTAGACACTAGAGATGTCATCAGCTGTTATGAGGAAAGACAGGTTCCTAAATTCAGACCTTGAAAGAGAAAATGGTTTCACTTCACCTTGCTAAGGATTTCATTTGTAAATAATCCTTGTCAATTAAAACATACTGAGCAAGACAATGACTGAACACTACAGCACAGCCATGTGGCAGAAGGAACCAGGACCATGGCAATGGCTAGAGACGCTGGAATTTGCCATCTGTGCAGACGTGAATCCTTTTAAGATCATAAATCTCTCTCATGATTTCATTGTTGGGTAAAGGTCATCTGCCTTTATGTTTTCAACCCAGTCCTCTTTCTGTTTGAAAAAAAAAAATGGAGTTCGATCACACAATTATTTTAAAAAGCCCTAGAATATGAAATTAAATTTTACAAAAGAAAGTAGATTCAAAATCATAAAACCCAATAGGAAAAGGTGAATAGCCAAAGGCAGCTAACCACGATCAATCTTAGCTTCCGTTTGTAGCAATGATTGCTTTTTTATGTTATTGGTGCAAGAAGCATTAAAGGAAGAGAAAGAAGCCCACACCTGGGAACAAGGAATAGTCACAGCAGAATTCTCTCAAGAACACAGAGAGGCAGAGAATCTTCTGATTTTGTATAGCAGGTTATATTTATGATTTTACTTTATTTTGCAAGCTGTGGAGAATCTGAGAAATTGAAAGCAAGAATTTGGAAAGATAAGAAATACATGAACCAAAGATTTCTTTTGTAAATGAAGAACTAAGAAGTATTCAAATGTTAAAAAAAAAAAAAAGTTTCTCCTCTACCACCTACCCAATTCAGTGCAAAATATTAGCACTCAGGGAAGGGTTTGCTATCAGGAGCAAAGTATAACAATAAACACATTGCAAATTACCAGGCAGAGTAGACAAAAAGTTGTCCTGCTGCCAATACCAATATCTATGCAAGTTCGCATAATGGTGATGGTTATAGAAATCTTTGAAATCATACAATGTATCCATCAGGAGACCTCTAACTTAGCCACAGTTATCCTGTACATTCCATACCACCCGATGCAGGACTTCATTGTGTGAAACTTCAAAAATTTAAAAATGGGGGTAGATGTATCTTGAATTTTGTTTTGCTTCAGTTTCCTCTGTTGCTTATTTGACATTTAAATGATGTAGTCAGTTGTTTGCTGGTGTATAAATGAGAATTTAGACAACATAAGAAACCAAGTGCTCCGGAAGTGATTCCATTGGCTATGGAACTTCTCAAGGATACAAATAAATGTCACTTTACTGAGTAAATAGCAGTTAAAGGGACTCTCCCCCACTATTATTTTGTTATAACCATTTTTATGACTTATGAGGTACAAGTACTTAACTCTGAATTACAAAGAAGTAAATAGGAATGTGTATCAATAGGTTGAACCACATTTTATTTAAGTATATTACTCTTTTCCTTCCTAATAAAATAGGTTATTGGCTTAACTAGTGTGAATTTCCTACTATTTTTTAAAAATTTCTGTATCATTTATATTTTTTTATTTTTAAAATAAAAACAAATGGGTTATTACATAATATCATGGAAACAGTTTTTATTCACACAACACTGGTGATGAAGCAATCAGCAATTTTGAAGGACTGTACTGGGATTCTGCTAGTTTTTTTTTTTTTTTTTTAATTTTGAAAAGCAGTTGATGTCAAATGTGCATCTAAGTAAGTCTATAATTACTTAAAAGCATATACATATTAGTAAAGTTGACCTCATTTGAAATAAATAAATAAAATTGACCTCATTTGAAATATGTTGTGTGATGTAGAGTAGTAAAACCAGCTCTACATGTAAGTATGTTCTACATGATAGGATTCATAGTTGTTGTGAGTTCTGCCAGGGATGTTAAGATTGGGCTATTCTGTGTTCTTTCTTTCCTATGCAATTAATTTATTAGATGTTATTGGTCAAATCCCTCATTTTTTCTTCATACCTGCTTCTCTGCCTACAGGAATATATCTTGGGATCAAGGACATGAAGATCTATGACACCAGAAAATGACAAAACGTGTAAACAATTTTCAATAAAAGAATAGCTATTTTCAGTTTAGGAATAAGGTGCCTTTGCACATCTTTAGGCCACAGAAGTTTGTTTAGTTCAGATTGGTTGCTTGGGGCTGTGGAGAGCGGCGGGGCGACAGCCCCAGTGCTGCCTCCCCGTCTCTCTCTCTTATGGGCACATAATGCGTCTGCCTACAGTAACCATAATCCTCTCCTGCTTACGTCACATACCCGGACGTGATGATGACCCTGTTGTATTCATCCCCGTAGCCTCTTCCTGTCCCACCTGCCCACCCTTGGCCTATAAAGGATGTGATCACTTCCTGAATAAACGAGGCTTGATTGGATTCTCTTGACTTGCTTCAATCTCTCTTTGTCTCCCCTCTGTTCTACTAATCCCCGTTCCCCCATACGTACACCCCATGGATTGATCCACTGGCCGGATCATGGGGCTTTCATTTTTTTTTTCTTTATTTTATGAGTTAGCACACTGCTGAAACTTACATAACTGGGAAGAATTTTTCTAGACCCTATCTTCAATAATTCTCTCTCATGTTCAATATTCCTTTTTTTTAATAGCATGACCTTAACATTTCATAGGGACACTTTCAGCCAAAGTACAAATTTGGAAATATATCACTTTTTATGTAAATCACTTACATTCATGAATATCAGTGCTCCAAAGTAACATTTAATTTACAAGTTGAACCAAATAGATACTAAGAAAGGAGCAAGGAAAAATGAGTTCTCAGCATTTCAGCTAATGACATGAAGTTCTCAGCATCTGAGCTAGTGACAAAGGTCGCTCTACCAAAGGTAACTTATTCAGATCGTTTGCCATGGCTCCTGTCATTCTCTTTTGCTTTTAAAATTAAAGTTACACAGTTGTATTAGTTTTTTACAAGTAGTCTCAGAGGGCTTTGCATCTTTTCATCTCTGTACACCACATTAATTCTAGAAATAAAGTAACAACACACACAGACACACACACACACACACACACACACACACACACACACGAATGGAAAACCCAAAACATATTTAAAGCTATGATCCAACAAGAACAGAATGATGTGCTGATCCCTTGAGATAACTCTGCTTCAGTGTAGTACAAAAATCAGAATAGTGGTGAGCTAGAGGAAATACACTTGTATCTGTGAAGTCTTGGTCATTTGAAGCTCAGTTTTAAAGTTAAAATATCATTAGTTGAATTACTTAATGTATTAACTCTTTTATGGAAACCCATCCGGGCTATTTAGCACCAATTTCCCAGAGAAAATTTCTCATTTTCACATTCAAATCTAGTCTACTTAGCTCAGAATTTATATTTATTTCAGGCAACTTCTGATCCTTTGTAAATATATAAGCAGAAAAAACTTCTGCATGGCTGGTTTAGGAGGGAAATCACTAGATGTGTGCATAACTCCATTTCAGACAGAGAACATTGGCTGGAACTCAGGAGGAAAGAGCAATTATTTACCCTTAAGTCAGGACTATCGGGAGAGTGAAGTATGAATTCTGTGCAATAGATAGAAAAAAATGCCTTGAGAGGCATAACAGGCTGTGGATGAATGTTCAGGATAGCTCAGGGCTTAGGGTAATGGATTGATCCCTAAATGTGAAAGGTAATAAGAAAGGAAATGCTAAATGCAAACTTTCCCTACTTTATAATTTAGCCTCTAGGTGCCCTGAAGTGAAAAGATTCTTTGAGATAATTATGAACTTTGGGCAGATGAAGTCTCAATACAGCATTTAATATATTCTTGTTAAAAAAATCTTGCTCATTGAAAATTTGAAACTAGACTTTAATATACACCAAGTTAATTTTAATGTATGTCAAAATCTTGAACCAAAAATACCCTACCCTCTAAATTGAACACTGTTTTTTATTAATTCCGTATCTATGTATTCTAGGGGCTTGAATTTAAAACATTTATGCATTTGCTAAAAGAGCGTACTGTTTTATAAATATTTAATGAATTCTACCTCTATTTACTTTCATAAAAATATGATGAGGTGGAAGATGCATATTATTATATGCAAACAGAGAAAAGCAACAACTCACCTTATACTAAATACATCCCTGTACAACATCAAAACCCCTCAAGGATGTAGACATGAGTAAGTGAAATCATATGCAGGCTTTGCCAATAACAAAATTTACCAGTGGGCACAACATATAGTTTTAAATGTGATTGTAGGATGCCAGCCTCAGAGAATTGAACAACAAAAAATGAATCTTAGATTGGAAGACATTTAGAAGGTGAGATTTTAGAATCACCTAAAGATCCAAAATGAAAAATTTGTGCACAAGCAAAATTTAACTATTTTCTTCCCTGTTTTCAAAAATAAATATTCAATAGATGGTCCTGTGGCCACCTGGATAAATTTTTACTGATGAATTTGAATAAGCTTTGCCTTGCAATTTCTAGGAATGTGCTCCTTTCGTGGTATTAATTCCTTAATCAGTGCCTCATCATTTCTCAGCCTCCATTTCTCAAAAGTAGACTTCTTAACTTGAATGTAATCCTTGAACTTTTGTCCTCATTTACATCAGAAGATTTAATAAACAACTCCTAAGTATCTCTTTTATAAAAATAATCTTAAAGTATTTTAATTGTTGACAAAACAGAGAGTACAGAAGAGTAAAGAAAAATTTAATCATCCAATATTTGTTACATTTTGCTGCAAAAAACACTTTATATACTTCATTCATTTCTATTCAAATTTCCCTCATAATAAATCTATATTGAGAGTTACAAAATCAAGATTATTTAAATGTACTGAAATATAATTTTATATTAATTTAGGAATATGTCAAGTATTTTTAAGGTGCTAACCAATAGTTAAGATGTTTTAATGATTTCGAATTATTATTATCCATGGATGTGCCATAAGTTACTTAAACCTCGATACTGTTGGCATGAGTGTGTAGATCACTAGAAAAGTGCTTATCCAAGATGCTCGAAATTCTGGGTTCCATGCTTATCACCCATCATAAAATCTTTACGTTATCTTCATACTTGTATGAAGACAAGTTTCCACATGGTGAAGAAAAATGTTTCCACATTTTTAATTATTAGATGAATACAACAATGATCTTACATGTACCCAGATTTCTAATTATTTTATGGGTTTTCTGAAATAGAATTATTGGGTCTAAGGTAGTGAATATTCTTTTATGCTTTTTTCTATTTTTTTATTTAATTGCTATATGTCCCCACAGAATTTCATCACTGTTGCTCATAGATTATTTTCCTATATTTCTATTGTGCATAGATGGGCACAACCTTGTTCTCTCCACAGGATTGCCCCATGAGGCAGAGGATCATGATCTATACCTTCAACTATACATTCAACTATCTTTAATATTTACCATATAGTTATCTCACATAGACTGCTTGATTAATAAGTTTTTCTCCAAATAGCACTTGAATAATTAACTGTGCCATTTTTAGTAATTACTTCCCTACTACCACTGTTCTTATTAGTAAGAGAGATTTGATCTGAAAACATGCTAAAATAAATACTCCAGAAGAAGAAATGTTCCATTATAGTAGTTTCTGAGATGGGGAAACAATTGTTCAAAGCTATAGAGTTTCAGTTTTGCAGGATATACAAGTCTAAAGTTCTATAGTTTAGTAACTATAATTAATAATATTCCATGATGTCCTGGATATTTGCTTATAAAGTTGATTTAGTACTCTGATCACACACACACACAAATGGTAACTCTGTGAAGAGATATTTATGTTAATTAGCTTCACTATAACAATCATTTTTATATTCATGCATATATATATATGTATTGTGTTGTGTACCTCAAATATGTACAACTTTCATTAAATTTGTAAATTAAAGGTAGTTCCAGAAAAAGAAAGGCAACCTGAAAATATAGCATGTGATCAAAAAATATTTTATGAAATAGATGCAAATGATGTGCTGTGTTTGGATAGGCTCACATCACGCTTTTTTGTAGTTTATAGAAACACTTTGGAGCCACAAAATTTAAAAACAAAAGTTCTTTGAACAATGAAAATGTGCTGTGAATGCCCATCAAGCCAGATGAAGGAACCCCACATGCCTCTTTGGGTACCACTTCCCCATGCTTTGGAAAACCCTCATTTTAAACCTTTTTGCTTTAAAGTGTTTCTCTAAGTAAAGTTGGAGTGAATGAAGATAATAGGAACAGAAAGGCTGAAGACTTAAAGGGAATACTTTAGAGAGGAAATAGCTCTCTGGGAACATGTTGGAAACGAGAAGCACTTCCCTAGGAACACAATATAGTCAGGAAACACCTCCGCAGCGGCATACCCATGGGCCACCTGCCACCTATCACAATGGCTTTTGTTACTCTGCAGGTGATTAAAATAAATCTTCATTCATTGTATTTTATGTAGAAATTATTATTTTACTTTCAAGTTGTCATTTATTACTTATAAATTTTTGAAAATAAAATATTTTGTCAGTCAAATCTGGGTTGGAGAGAAATACAACATATTTTTACTCCAAAGCTAAAAGAAATAAGTTTTCATTTCATGGCTTTTACCATGTGACAAGGTAAGCAGGAACCAATCAGTGCCATTGAAGCAGGACTTATATATCGAACCAGAGAGGAAAAGTAGATTACAAATGCATATAGATTGATCATTGATCATCATCAATCCAAAAGTCCAAAATCCTAAATGTTCAGAAATCTGAAAACCTTTGACCACTAACATGATGCCACAAAACATAAAATTTTACAACTGACCTCATGACTGATTAAAGACTTGATTAAAATATAGGCACAAACCAGGTGTAGTGGTAGGTATCTATAATTCTAGCAATCTGGCAATGAGATGCAAGAGGATCACAAATTCAAAACCAGCTAGGGCAGCTTAGCATCTTAATGAGACTGTATCACAATGCAAAATAAAAACAGGGCGACAGACATAACTTAGTTTCAAGCTTCTTGGTTCAGTCCCCAGTATAGCAATAACAAAATGCAAGCCACAGTCAAACTAAAAAATGTGTATAAAATTATCATCAGTCAATTCATGAATATAGTCAATATGAAATTGAGTGAAGTTTATATTTAGACTTAGGTCTCATTCCCTGGGTACCTCTCTCTCTCTCTCTCTCTCTCTCTCTATATATATATATATATATATATATATATATATATATATATATTTCATATTTCTGTTGTTATTTTTTAGATTTAGAAAACAAATCAACAGGTGGTTTAGGAATACTGATGTTTATTCTAAACAGTATATTTTAGATTTTACTTTATTTTATTCATATTTAAATTTCATTTTCCTGGTAATTGCACATTGTATGATAGAATAAGGAGGCTCCTGACAAAGCAGAGACAGGAGGTGTGACCAGCATGGCCTGCCAAACAGGAATGGATAGCCCAGCACTAGTGCTGCCAGTGGGAGTGAGGCTTGGGTACGGAATGTGCTGTTGTCACAGTGAAGACTCTCAGCGGTGATAACTGAAACGAAGATTATTTATGTGGTAACTTTACTTGTAATTTCATTGTAGTTCATATGGGAATGCATTTCTGATGTTATTTTTTCGAACTGGAAAGCAAATAAACAGTTGATGTCAAAATGCTGATGTTTATCCCGAACACTCACCACATATTAAAATTTAATAATTTATGTTAACAATATTTTTCCCATTAAGTACATAGTGTTTAATATAATATAATTCATACAATTAAGGAACCTCACAGCTCTACCTGTCTATCTCTGCTAAAGGAGAACGGGCAGCTTAATGTCTCTGAGTTTCTTTCTGAGTTTGTTTACATTCCTAGCCTCAGTCTGCCATACTTTCTAAAAGATTCAACACCTGCCTCATGACTTCTCTGCCTTTTGAACCTTCAGCAATGATTGCTGAATTTCCCCTGCACCTCTCAATTAAAATCCCAAAGGGAATGAAGTGCACAGGCCTAGTTTAACATGCCACCGTTTCTGTACAGCCAGTACACCCAGTTCAACATGTACTCCTACCTAAGCATTTGCAGAGAAAAAGTCCTTTCATTGTTTTTCATGGGTCTGGTTCTTCCTCCACAGCTGTGATCAGAGACACTACATTTTGTTTTTTAAGATTTGTGGGGTAACAGAATGTATTTTGAGTAAAATATTCATGCTCTAAAGTGAGAGAAAGCTTTATTCTCTGTGACATAGTATCAATCACCAGATTTGGTGAAAAAACCAGCAAACAACAGCAACAATAAAACAATGACCACAACAGCAATAATAAATCCTTGTATTTAGTACTGTCAACTTGTTGGTAGCTTAAAATGATCCAAGATGGAAATAACATATATTTACTCTATACAAAATCAGCAGACTCTGCAAACTAGACCTTCCCACCTTGCTCTCTCCCATTCTCTTCCACCACACACCAGGGCCACCTGCCCAGTGGTTTCCAAAGTAAGAAATGTCCCAGTACACCCACCCTCCAGCCCCAAATGATGGAAGGGTCCATATCATACTTCTTAAAGTGAGAGTAATGGAGAAAGCCTAAGTAACACTTGCTGGGAAATTTCCCTTTGGAAACCAGTGTGATCATGAGAAGATCTACGTGACCAGCAAAATCTTGCTTTCTGACTGCAGTAAAACCAAAATACAGATGATATAACACGTTAGAGTCTTTTATTGGTCCCAGCTGATGCTTAATGTTGCCAAGATGAACATAAGTTCAAAAGTTCTTATATGCCACCCCAACTGTACCGTACCTATTTCAGATTTTTATAAAGTCTTGAAGGAAAATATAGAAAATAGTTGAACTTGTCACAGTTTTTCACCCTCAAAAAAAGATTTTTTTCCTTTTATATTTTATACTTTTAGATTATCCTTCAATTAAAATAAGAATTTGTTCTCTTAACATACAATAGCAGTGATAGATGGAAACCAAGATGCAAAACATTCCTTACTTTTTTTTTTCATATCTGAACTTAAAGTGTACCAAACAAGATGGGGGTTTTTATGATACGACCCAGGAAAATGCCATGTATAAAAACAAAGTCACCTGCAGCAAATTAAAGACATCCTATAATCACCCAGGCTAATCCTTCATTGTTATTTTTCAAGAATATTTTATAAAAAAGGGATTTAAAAACTCACTACACTTGTTGATAAAAATTCACTCACACCAATCAACAAAAATTTTTTCTGTTAACTACAATTAATAGAAAATTAGTGCTACAACCACTCAGTCTATAATGAGAATACCAGACACAAGTGTACATTCACCGTGACCTTTTCATTCTTACTGCAGTATTAGCTCGGATGTGGTTCACTTCATCTTCATATAGTAATTGTCATGATTTATGTCAGTGGCTCCCAAACCTCATTAATTATGGACTGAACCAAAACTAGCATTTGTGATTGCTTCATTGTCTAGCGTTTGGATTGGTGGTGTCAGTGTTTCACCTGCCCAGAGGTGGAGCCAGGATATGATGTAAAGGTGGAAATAAGCTGTGTCTTGCTCTTTTAATGATGTCTTCTTGCACTTTGCAGTTGCCATGAACTGTGGCTCCTCCATGCCATCTTGCCTTGGGGCCAGCTGAGTATGGACTGAAACCTCCAAGAACTGTAAGAAAGAAATGTTTCCTTCCTTACTTTTGGGCATCAGAATTGTATCTCAGTGATAAGTAAAATGTAGCTAAGACAGTAATGGAAACACTAGTTCTTAGGGACATTGAACTTACATGAGATGTTATCCCTTGCTAAGATCCCTGCTCAAAAGTAAGGTCATGAATCCTGCATATAGGCCACATTCAAAATCTTTGTGCATAGGCTCCAGTGGAAGCTTAAATTAATGAGACTGATGATAATCTCTGACTTATCCTTTTGACAGTTTTAAAGAGAAGCACCCTACAGTGGTCACTGGAGACCAGTATGGCAGACCACTACCACCAATCTTGGGTGGCTGTTGTGCCCGACATCTTTGTATCACAATGGGTAATATAAGTGTGTGAACTTTCTTTGTATTCCTTTTTCTTTGAGTGACAACTGAACAAAGTCAAAACTCAAAATATCCAAAAGGAAATGATTCATTGGAGGCCACTAAAATGTAACATTCATCAGCATTATTAGTGATAAGCGTGACTTACTTTATGGGTATGTGTTGTGTGTGTGTGTGTGTGTGTGTGTGTGTGTGTGTGTGTAGTATGCTAAAAATCAAAACAAATATAGGGCCTGATTTTTGTTAAACATGCTAAGCATGTATTCTACTCCTGGGCTGCACTCCCAGACTAGTAATAAAATAAATTTATCCATACCCTCAAATGATCCATTTATGCCATCTCAATATTTCTAATGTTTCCTTTTTGTTTTTCAGCTAAGGGTAAAAATGGCAATTGGTTATTAAACATACATCTCACTTGGGACTAAAGATTTAGTTTTGACAAAAGTACAAGCCATGGATAGAAAAATATTGTTCCTTCATACTGATAAAATAATATGTGACATACAAAGATTCACTGGTTGAGTAATCTAAAAATATCTTACAAGCATTTTAGTTCTGTATCCATGTCAGCAGGGTGATCGAATACATGAGCTTCGCCTTTGAGGGACCTGCACTTTTTAATTGCAGCTGTACGTACTATTATAATTCTAGCTAGATTTTCTACTTACTTGTGCTTTTACATTTGGAACTTTTGGAACTTTAATCAGCATTTTCAGTATGTGTGGGGTGAATAGTGACTTGTAAAGATGTCCATATGCTGATCCCCACAATCTATTGCTTTGTTACCATACACAAGAAAAGTGAATTTTCAGATTATGATTAAACAAACAACTTAAAAATGGCTAGATTTTTCTAGCTTATTAGCTAATGAAATCTCAAAATCATATTTTTTTTTACTTTTAAGTGTAAAAATAGATTTCATTTTAATATTTTCATATCTGCAGACATCATGCTTTGCTTATATCTATTCTTCCTTTTAACTTTCCTCAACTTCCCATTTCCCCCTTCCCACCAGCACCTTTCCATGTTCCTAGTGATCCTGCTAGGCAGAAGTTTAGATTAATAAGGGACATCACAGTACATTTTAGAAAGGTGCATTTTGAGAGAACGCAATGCCCAAGTTTACTTTTAGCAGTATCTCTACCAATGAAATGTTTAATTTTATGAAGTTTATTATGTTAAACAATATGTACTTAATAGGAAAATAAAACAGGAATAAAATAAAACATTACATTTTTAATATGCAATTAGTGTTTACAATAAATGTAACATCAACTGTTTAATTGCTAACAAGATCTGAAAAAATAGCAGCAGAAGTAAATCCTTAGGTGAAATACAATGAAAATGAAGGTTAAACTACTGCGGAAATAACCTTTGCTTCAATTATCACCCCTAAGACAGTCTCCACATGTGATGACAGCATGTTTCTTACACAAGTCTTGCCTACTCGGACAAAATGTATGCTTAGCTTTCCATTCCCATTCAGCAGGCAATACGTGGTACCTCTCTTGTTTTTCTGTTTTATTAGGAGCCTATTATATTATACAATGTGAACTTAGCAGGAAAATAAAATACCAATAAAATAAAATCTCAAATATATACTGAGTGTTTAGAATAAACATTAGCAGTCTTAAATCAACTGTTGGCTTGTTTTTTTTTTAAATCTAAAAAAACAATAAAAATAAATTTCTATGTGAAGTACAATGAAAGTGCAAATAAAAGTGTGCCCCCAAAATAATATTTACTTCAGTTATCTCTGCTGGCCAATGTTATGACTCTCTGAAATCCAAAAATTATACTATACATTTCTCTAATGTGAATTTCCAACACTTTTTCAGTAGTCACTGCCTTGTTCTCTTGAATAATTGCTGGGCACCTGATGTTCTACTGGAGAAATGATTGTCAAAGTGACATTTCGGTTACTTTTTGAAATAGTTTCTATAAACAAGTCTGTTTAGAAGGTCACTTTTTTTTTGTTTGTTTGTTTGTTTCTGCACAAATAAATACCTTATGGCTGAGTTTCATGATAAATTTGTAAATTCAGAATGTACAATGTCTTTGTGTCTACCAAGTCATACATTTTATACTATATTTAGAAGACTTATTTGGCATATCTTGTCAACACCTTCAAGGACCACAGAATGATGCAAGTTGTTTGTCAATCATCACATATTTGGATGGTTGCTTGACAATTCAGAACCCAGTTTTCAAAAAATGAACAAATAGCAGCCAAGTCCTTGGCGTTTGTCTTCCTTGGTGGTGTCATCAAAATGTAGTCAATTTTAAAAGAAACCAAATCTCTCGAATATCACTGTTGTTCTAAACATTTCAACCTCACATCTGTTACTTCTCAATAAATCTTTTAGATTCTGAGGATTAGAATGTTGAAATCCGATGAATAATATTTTTGAGTTTTACTATTGGGTCATGTAAGACGTTTTCCTTATATCTCATCATTATTGTAATTCACAACATTTTGTAGGATATAGTCCACTACAAACCACTTTCAGCAGTGAATCTTTGTGTTAAAATTCCATCCAACACTAAGAGTCACCTAACATTCAAGTTATATCTTAGGTTGGATTGTTTCAATAGTCAAATATTTATTTATTTATGTGTCTTTTTGAAACAGGGTTTCACTGTGAAGTTCAGAATGATCTTGAACTCACTTTGCAGCCCAGCTGGCATTGACCTCACAGTGATCCTCCTGCCTCAGCATCCAGAGTACTGGAGTTTGAGTTGTGCCAAGCTCAGCTTTGAGATATTTACTTATATTAGTTTTCTTTGTCACCTCAAAGTTTCGATTCTTTACTTGTCTACTGCTGTATCTTCATCTTGCGTGGTGTCACTTTTTTGGTTAACATGATCTAAGTCATCACTGGTAGCTGAGCCCATCACTGGGCTCAGCTACCAGTGATGACTTAGATTATCACCTGGTTATTCACTTTCACCATTCTCCCAAAGTTGTAAAAGCAGATTTTCATGTGACATGGTACTGAACTGAACTGGGGTAATTCTACAAGAAAAATCAAAAAGTAAATATCTTATAAAACAAATTATAAGTACATAAAAATGCAATATGATGCATAAGGTGAGCAAAAGTTACCTGTTGATACCCTGACACACATGAATACACTTCACTATTTGTCCACCAAGTGACTAAACCACCAAGGTTGCTTCCTGTATTTCCTCAACACAGCTACTGATAGTCACAGACAGCTATCATTATGCTAATGCAAATATTTGTTTAGAAGAGTATGGTATGGGAGACTGCTCCCCAGTTTGAGAAATCAGGGTTAAAATTAAGAAGGTTGGGGACATCAGACACATCTTTGAAAGCAAACATTATCTGACTTACTTCTTTGCTTTTGTGGTTTTTCCTCCCATTCTGCTGAAAGGAAGTCATAGATATTAGAATTCTCCTTTTACAAGGTTGAAGGGTAATAGAAAGTAGACTTTCCCTAACACCAGCTATAAGTTCTAAAAAACAAAATTCTTTTCTTTGTGTGTAAGAGCTGAACATAAAAACACTTTCTGACCTACCTTGTTTGATAGTTAGTCATAAGGATTCCCCTAACTCTGGAAGGGGTCCTGACTCACAACTTGAAAGGAAAAATGCCAGAATAGAAAAGTTAACAATAACCCACGCAGACAGACCTTGCTGGATTTTCTCACATAGCATTAGATCATCCCATGCCTTTTTGTCTAATCATATGTCTGCACCGCTGTTCCTGCTTCATTGAACCTAAGTGTAAGATCAGCTAGTTTTTTCTGTATTTTTGAATATTCTTTCTGAAGGCTTCCCATGTCATATAAAAATCTGTGATACATTAAATTTGCTTTACTTTTCTCTTGTCAGCCTGGCTTTTGTTATTGGGTGTTGACCAGGACTCATAAGTCAGGAAGGAAAAGTATCATGCTTTTCTGTCTTAACAGTACTCTTCTAACTATTTCAGATTTGTAAATTCACTTAAGCTTCCTTAATATATCACAAGACAGATAAGAAGCATATACAATGCAAAAATTAGAAAACTGAGAAATAAATAAAGAAATTTGTCCAAATATTATATATTACAGATAGCTATCACAGCCAGGCAGACCAGACCCCTGACCTTGATCATTGCCTTGTGGACTCTAAAGTCATCAAGTAGGCTTTAACAGAACCATTGGGTATGGCTCAGATGGAGTTGATACAAGGTTAGCAGCATCCTATCTCTAAAGCATTTTTACAATGGTTGTGTTAGGAGAAATGCAGTATATAGGGACAATTTTGAATCTCTGTGCATGAAATGCAGGCAAATTTTCCCTGCTGATTAGCAGGAGCTAAACAAGACTAGCTATGTCACACGTCTTGCTCACCATGTGCACATAATTTAGAAGGATAAATTCTTTCACAAAACTTTATTGCAGAAGGCTTTTGTCTTCTTACCCATCCCCACCTGGACCAAGAGTTGAACTGCCAGACTCAAAAGCAGCCGATCACATCCAAAGAATGATGAGGAGACTGGGAAATGGCCTGGTTGGATAACAGAGCTCCATAAGTAAACTGTTGAGATTCAAAACAAAAAACTTCTCAGGGAATGAGTCACTTAGCAGCAGGAACCAAGATTAAATGTAGAAATCACCCTGGAAAGACCATAATGGGCTTTGCCAAAGTGATGAGGTAAAAGAAATTTTGAGTAAGCAGAGCAATTAGATAAAAAAGAAATATGGAGTTGAAAGTTAGATGTTTTCAAGGACACTAAAAGAAGGCATGTGGAGAGGATTTGGTACATGCTGTTGTGACTGCAGGGGGTACAATAAAATCCCTTAAATTATTGCTCTGGACATCTCTGTAAACATCAGGCATTTGGAATCCTTTTCTTCAAAATTCCACTTGAAAACCACCATATCATATTGTATTTATTTGAGGTTTTAAAAGTTTTTTCCTTATGAAAAAGCTTCAACCTGAGACAACAAAAAGATGCAATTAGAGTCTTTCAGTACCTTGTTTTATTGTCTTAAGTAGGAGCTCCGGTTAACTATTTTTTTTTTTTTTTTAATTTTCACACCTCCTCCAGGCAAGGGTTAATAAGTGTGCCATTCTGACAGTGCTGCCATGGGCATTTCTTACAGTGATACTGACGTGTGACCGTCTTTGAAGAAGTATTCTTTGTTATCTTAATTCTATGCACTTGCCTGAGCTTCAAAGAATGAAAGCTAGCCAAATTAGAATAATGATTAGCTGCAGGAATAATTAAGAAATTGTCTCGTGCACAAAGTAGACCTTAGAAATGGGATTCAAAGAGAAACAAATCTTGTAAGACTCTATTTACGGACAAACTGAAAAATATGACTGATTTTAAGCATTGTCTGATTCCAACTTATCCACAGCAAGTTAACTAATTTGCAGAATTTTCATCTCTTCCTCAAAAATAATGTAACTAATATCCGTTTTCTTTAGCATTTCAGAAGTATTTCCTGAAGTCTGTTACACTACATTCTTTGTTCCCTATGACTTTTCTCCTTTTAGGAAGCTACACCCAATACCATTACCTCTAGATATTTTCTTTCTTTTTTATATCTATTGGCTAGTTTTCTATAGCATTCCTCTATAATAACCATACTAATTGTGTCTGACCATATTGCTCGAAATTTATTTATTTTTTTATTCTCCCTTGGAGTTTGTGGCTGATGGTGATATACTCAACAAGATGTAAGTTAGAATTTGTGATATTAATGCATGGTGGCCTAGCATTTATTAAACAACCTTAAATCAAAGATCTTGCTTTCTGCTGTCGTAACTAATTTTTAAAATTGTTTGGCATTCATTTCTTTTCTCATTTTAGTCATTTTGCTAAGAATAGCTTCTATTGTAATTGGCAGAAACCTAAACATAAAATGGATAGGACACTAAAGGAACTATTGAAGGACTGTAAATGTCAAATGATAGATAGCTGGATTTCTACTATACATCTCTCACTCTAGATATCTCCAGTTCATTCTTCCTCCATGTGTTAGCTTACTCCTAGGCAAGTTTTCCACACAGCATCAAAAAGGTTGCAGCAGCAAAGCCATCGCTTCTGCATCACTAACTGCTGTGGCAAAAGAGTCATAGGTGTGCACTCTGAGATTGTGCCCTGGATTTCTCCTCCTTTGCAGTTCGAAAGCCCTAGGTAAGTCACTGTACTGTTTTGTCTGCTTCTATGAAGCCAGGCGTTGGTGTTATGGCACTTTAATCCCTGCATTTGGGAGGCTGAAGCAAGAAGATTATGAGTTCAAGGTCACCTGAGGCTACATAATGAGACATTATTTGAAAAACAACCAAAACACCAAAAATACTACTTTTGACTCTTAGACCAAGGATAACACCAATACCTATATCTCAAAAAGAAAATGAATACCTTCTAAATAATTTTAACAATAATAGCT
This sequence comes from Cavia porcellus, assembly GCF_034190915.1. Classification (NCBI taxonomy): domain Eukaryota; kingdom Metazoa; phylum Chordata; class Mammalia; order Rodentia; family Caviidae; genus Cavia; species Cavia porcellus. The sequence continues at coordinate 26,281,377 of NW_026947496.1, read as the reverse complement.
GAAAGACAAGCTTATTCCAGTTTATGTTATGACTATTATCATTATTTAAATTAATTCTCTAACTTAAAAGCACAGAAATACATTAATTAATAAGATCTGGGAAGGCTTAAGTATTTTTTTATAAGCACTGGTGTAAACAAACATTCAATTTTTACAAGATTTTCTGGTGTGTTTTGATACAAGCACAGAAATTTAAAATAGATATCACTCAGATATGGATGACTCTGTAGTCAAAATATTTGGAAAATGTTAGGTTAAACAAGAGTAATTTGGTTCCTTGCAACAGGAATATTCAGAATCTTTAATGTGCTATTATTAAATTTGAATATTTAAGAGTCATTTTTTCATATATTATTTCATTGTAAAATCATTGAGGAAGGATGAGAGATAGCAAAAGTGATTCTAAATGAGAAAGCAATTTCTTCTTCTCCTCTAGGAATGTCTGCAGAAACCTTTTTGGTTGTCACAATCGGTGGGCTCTATTGTTACCTACTGGTACAGGACAAGTAGCCTAAAAGTTACCGCACAACTCCTCAGCAAGAGTTCTCCAGCCTGAGAGGTCAATGGGGCCTCAGTAAGAAAATTTGCTTTAGACTAAGGTTATGTGAAATGAACTTTGGTTACAACTAAGTTGTAAACTGGATGTCAGATTTCTAAGGAATAGCGTAACCATCTTCTTTTCAAATGACTCACTCTCAACTTGAATATTATTCAATATAAGCATATAAATCAGAGTAACTGAACTGACCAAAACATAGTGAAGCCAAGTTCTAACCTCTGTCCAGAATGTGGCTAACAGAGAAACCATCACAATGAGATTTACTCAAATGACTGAGAACAATTATGATACTAAAATCTTTGTCTATGATTATATATTGATATGGAATCAGTCAAATTATCCTTCTCAAACAGCAGGAACTACATACTAATGCTTTGTATTTTGAAAATGACTTCATATTTTCCATACAACATTTTATGTTTTTGCAATCCTGGAGTTTAAATGAAAGGCTTTTCCATGGGACTACAATCTCAGCATTTTTTATTATATTTTACCTTTTTGAGACAAGCTTTCACTGAATTTTTATGTTGCTAGAATGGACTACAAATTGTTGTCCTCCTGCCTCAGTCTCCCATTTACCCAATTTTTACACCTCTGTTCTGATACCTTCTATCAGTAGCACATCCTCATGACAAATTGATTACATAAAATTACCTGGACTGTTAAAACAAACTTTTTAATAATTTAGTACAATTGTGCACTGTTCTGAAAATCTAATGAAATAGAAAAGTTTTATTAGTCTCACAAACTCCTATTCAATAAAGTTTTGCCAATTTCTCTGTATGAGACTGTATATTTAGCAGTAAATCTTAACACATTTTAAGAAAATATTTGATATTAAAACCCTTTCTAAGATTTAACTTATTAGACTAAACTAATAAAAATTTATAAATCAAAAAGCCCATTGACTCCAAAGAAGTACATTGGAATTGGATCCTGCTAAAGGTTTGACATGAGTGAAAATCCCTGCAGGAACTTGTTTGTGACACTATCACATCACAGGAAGTTTCTGTTTCTTTAGCTTCTGTCTGGTTGAGTTGTCTAGGAAGTCCCAGCTTAACATAGATACATAAATAAAACTAAGACAAACAAGGAACAAACCACTGTGCTCATTCTGAATTTTTGTCCTTCTTTTCCCGATAAATCACACAGAGAGATAGACAAGAGACCTAAAAGACTTAACAGATGTCAAGTGTCATCTGGCTTGATTACGAATCTCAAATATATTGTCTTAATAATGGGGTTGCTAGCAGAAGCCCACAAGACTTATCTAACTGGGGAAATTGTAAAAGACGTTGCTGGTTTTTGTCTTCCAACATTACAGTAGAAGGGAGAATTCTGCTGAAAGGGATCATTAATCACTCTCACTCCTTTATTTTTCCTTTTCTTTTTCCTTCTTCTTTTTTGAATCCTGTAGAAATTATGTGGTTACAAGGAAGAGTAGATCAAGTGAGGAGACAGAGCTAATTAGGAAGTAGTGGATTTACTGGGCCTCCTTAAAACAACAGTGAAAAGCCCTTACGTCTAGGATTCAGTGAGGCAGAGGTATCTGGCTCAGACACACAGTTCTCTGTACCCAGCTTTTGTTTGAGGACCAGGAATGGCAGGAGTGACATCATGTTGTTTTCCTCATCTAGAGTATCACTGGACTTTTTGTGTCTCCTGTAGCTGAGTAAACTCAGTCTCTGGAGACCAGCACAGGAAATCCCCATGATTCATTTTAATTAATCTAGTTTCCTTGTCTATTTATAAAAATTACGTATGTATAGAAATATGTGTATTTTCAATTATATAGGTGTAAGTAAGTGTATCTTTATCTTCATTCCATAAAAGAGAAGAACAATAAGATAAGTGTGTTATAAAGTAGCATGCTAGTTTCATTAGTAATTGATGTTTCAAGTGTTTTTCTTCCGTATCTGGACTCTTTCAGTTGAAGTCCTTCCAAACTTAAATCAGCAGTTCTATTCTTAACCTGACCAAGGTCTAATGATTCTGCTGTGTTTTCAGGATGTGAGGACAAACTAGTGTATATAGTGTGGTCACTCCCTGACAGCCTTTCCATATGACTCCAAATTCTGACAGTCCTCTTACAAATTAAGTCAAATATTCACTACAAAATGATCTGGCAAGTACCTGTAAGCTAGGCTTCTGCATTTTAACATTTTATAAATAATTTGAGATGGTGGATAGTTAAGTCTGGAATTAGATATAAGACCAATGCTATCCATGAGCTGAGTCCACTGGCTTCCAGCACTTGGGAGGATGATGCAGGAGGATCAAGAGTTTTGGTCCTGCCACAGTAACTTTGCTAGATCTTGTCTCAAACAAAAGGGACCATGGATGTACCTTAGTGTGAAGGCCCTTGGTTTAAGCTCTAATACCATGAGAAACAGTAATAACAGCCATAATACTATAATAGTAATAACAGGCATAATACTATAACAATAATAACAGCCATAATACTATAATAGGTTATAATATAATAGCTTATTGCAAGTTGTTTCCATATAATCTTTACAGCAACTCCCTTTTTCTGAAAATAAGACTTTGATGGAGAAGTAGCCTTGCTCAGAGGCTTCTCTGTAAGGCAGATAAGGCTGGGATAGGCTGATTGGAGCTGGCATTTCTGATGTGTAGTTTTCAAGGCTGATTATATTCAGCCCAGGTCTTATTTTTGTGGAAGCATGGAATAACTGAGTTGTACGACACTGCAATTTCTATTTTATGGATAAAACACTAAACCAGCCAACTCAAGGCCAAATCTTTGGAAAGTGGTTGATCTATTAGTCAAATCTAACTCTGTCTAATACAGTTTGATCTTTTAACACAGTGCTGATCTGGGTTTGCCTTCCAGGGTCACCATTTTAACGATCCCCATATTCACAAATGAGGCTGTTTTTTTAGCCTTCATTTCTTTTACACAAAATGATGTATTGCTAACTATTCTAAATGGTTACCATACAAACAAAATTAAAAAATGCTTGTGCTATCACCAACCTACAGTATTCATGGAATAGCTGTTCATTTGTCATTCCTTACAATGCAATCAAAAAAGAGAAATTGGTATGAGGGACAGTTAACATTTGGTATAGTGGTCCTTGTCCTTGACTATAGATTAGAAGAATATCCATGAAATACTGTAGTCATCCTTACATGGCAGGGGATATATGTGGGGTTTCAAGGATGCTGGCAATATGCCATCTAAATTGTGGTTACATGTTTAAGTTAAATTAATTAATTAACTAATTAATTTTGATACCTGGATTCCAGCTCAGGATCATGTGCTTGCCAGGCAGATACTGTGACTCTGAGCTATTATTACTGGCCCTGAGTACCTTTACTTTGTGATTCCTTTTCTATAGGATGATTTATCATCAATTGGCAGATATATTAAATAATAGTACTCCCAAGGTCTCTTTACTCAGAAATTCTGATTCAAGAGCTTTTTGTAGGCATCTAAATATCTATTCTCTAAAAGTGCTTTTCAGGAGATGCTAATGTGCATACAACATTGTCTATCACTGTAAAACCAAGCCTTGGTGATTTATCTGTCAAGAAAGGCATTTGCACAGCAACATATGAAACACCATGCCAAATTTAAAAGTTTGACTATGTGTGCAAAAATTATGGTATGAAGACTGTGATGGGGTATTTTTGTTTAATATAAGTATCATCACAAAAATGAAACTGCAGTATGCCAGTCGATCTATAAATTTCATCACAAAACATTTTATTTCTTTAGTTTTATTCCTGTTCTTTTTTTAAAAAATTGATTATGGGGATTGAATCAAAGACCTTTGCATTGAACTACACAGCCAGTCTATTTAAAGTTTTATTTTGAGATAAGGCACAAACCTGCAGTCCTCCTGCCTCAACCTCCCAGGGTCCTGGGATTATATGAGCCCCCATGTCTTGCCCTTTCCTTCATTTATAAAATGATTTCTATTGTATTAATCCATCCTATGTCTTTGAACATCTTTATTCAAAAGACTTTTGAAGTAAAGAATATAAGTTTGGGATTAATACACCTATTCCATTCAAATGCTTTACAAGTTTAGTTAATCATCTTTAGATGTCTAATAATATAGGTCAAGAAAGATCATTATGGCTGCATCTTTTTTCTTTAACAAAAAAAAAAAAAAGATTTGTTTTTCCCTTATTATTGGACATTGGTACTCTGGACCACATTGTGGTCATTTGCATTTTTCTCTTTTTACACACACACACAGAGGCACATGCACACACACACACACACACACACACACGTACACATTGCACATGTAGCCACTGCAAATAACAAGTTAATTAAGACTAATATGAAAATATTTAGCATAATTAATGCTTTGATAAGTCTTGATAAGGACTAGTAAGTGTCTGTGTAGGGATATTTTAAGCAATACAGTCATTTTGCTGAGATTTGTTGAAAATTGGTAAAGAGCTATATGGAATGAAATTCTATGTATCTGTTACGATGTTTTTATGGAGACTCTGATTCACATAGCCCAGAACACCACTTTCCTTTTAACTGAATTGCTTCCCTTTTATTAACAACTTTTTGTTCCTTCAGTGCCTCACTAATTAATAATCAAGAGCATTTGCACACTTTAATAGGAGCCTATGTAACACTGACAGTGTAGCAATGTTTTATGATTGCAGTTTAAACTGGGTTACTATCTCAGTCACTTTTCTTGTCATGGAGACAAAATACTTGACACTCACAAGTGAAAGGAGGAAAGGTTTATTTTGGCTCACATTTCAATCTGGGTTGGCTGGCTCCAAGGCAGGATGGTATAACAGAGCACCACAAACCTGTTCATGACATGATTGACAGGACTCAGAGGGTGAAGAGTGGAGCAGGGGAGGGAGCTAAACTTTCCAGGCCACACTCCCAGGGACCCTCTTCTTCCAAACAGTCCCCATCTACTTACTAAATGAGTTATGAGTTTTCTGTAATCCAGTTTTTTGAAAAAGCCCCACCTACACGTATATGAGGCTTTGTGGGGAACATGTAGATATAAGCCCTAACATTTATCAGAAAGGGAAGGGATCAATTATAATCTTATAAAAATCATACACATCAGGCTTTGAGAATACTCTGAAATATATATGTTCACAAATTACATTTACATTATTTAATTACACTTATATTAATTGACAAGATAATATAAGAAAAGGAATAAGGAAAAATCCCTAAGTTTTATGTTCAGTTGATGAATCTTCAATATTGATACCTGCTCCACTAAATCTCAGGTCAGAAGAGCTCTGAACAATAGTTTTGTTGTACTTAAAAAGCTTCTTATAAATCTTTGGTTAAAAATTTAAAAATATAAAACAACTAAAAATGTTAATACATGAAGATTTTTAAGTATGAAGCCGTCTGTAGCACTAAAGTTTAAAAATACTAACAGAGCTCATTAATGCCAGCATACTAATCTAAGATTTATACTCTTCATAACCACTTACAATTAAGTATAATGAGTAAATATCATGGGATTATACATTTCAGTTGTTTCAAATTGAAAAAAGACATTGGTTTTTATATTTTTCCATTTGATAACAGACATTGTGTTGGAAAGAAAAAATAAAAGAAAAATTATTTCTCTGGTTCAACACAGAAAGAACTAAACTTAGTGAATGCCATGAAGATTGTTATACACGCTCTGGTTTGGCTTCACTCACAGATTGTGCAGGTATTACTTGAATGAGGCTTCAAGAGAGAACATGGATTTTGGAACATGGGGAGTGGTCTCTGGTGTTGTGATTGCCAGGTATTGGATTAACAAGCTGTCACTGAGAAATCCATTCATTTATTCTTATCACTCAGGAAACAGACATCCTGCCCCTCTTTGCTGGCTCACAAACTTCCAGAGAAAGGTAGACACATCACGGCAGCAGTGCCAGGATTTATTTACATATGGAATAATATTCTGATCATGGTTTGATCTCTTCTATCAGATACCTTTTGTTATCTTAATCCATTGTCCTCGGTGCATTCATGTGTTTTTACTGCCTTTATACAATACTGTTAATTTGAACTGTATAAACTTGCTATTCAGGATACCAACATGATCAAATGTTGACAATTTCAAAATTTCCGGTCATTTAATCTGCTATTAATTTGCTTGTATCATAAGAGAAAGAGCAGGGAGAATATTACAGCAAATAAAAAGAGAAGTAGGGGTGTCTGTGGGTGTGTGTATGCCAAGCTAATAGGAGGCTAGGCTAATAGTTATAGATTTTCTTTTTTACTTTAAAACAGAGAAAGACTAAAAACAACAATACAGAATCTCAAAAATGAAATAATAGATTAATAATCATGATTATATTATATTTCAAGTAGTTATTCAGATTACAAGATATAGGCAAAAAAATGATCAGTCAAACAAGGAAAGCACAAACCATTCTTTTTAATGACCTAACAGAGATTAATACATTCTGAATCTTATTTCAGTCTTGCAGTTCTTTATACTAGAGAGACAATATGATATCTACACATGTGAACTTCATTTCTGTCACTTATGAGTATGAGCATGGTCACTTAAGAGTATGTGTACCACCTAGTCAGCAAGGAACTCGAGAAGCACCTATTCTTATGAAGGTTACATGTCCACAGAGAAAATGGACCATAAACAGCGTAGTGTAGAAACTAATCCCAGATCAATCTCTGTTATGAAAAATAAATTCTTCGTGAAAGAGAATATAAATTGACTTGTGGTGGGTGGACATCAGAGGCAGGAGACACTAGGGAAGATCTCATTTTGGATAAAAGCAGTGGACTTAAATTTGAACACTGAGAAAAAAACCTTGCAGAGAATTGGGAAAATAGTGTCTGTGCTAACAAGCTAATAAACAATGTCAGAAAATTATAGGACAGGGCAGGGCAGGGCATAGCCATAGAGATAGCTTAGGGATTTTATTTGGAGAGTGATAGATAATCATTGAAAGGTTTTGAACAGAGGTATACAATAATTTGATGTGGTTTTTAGAAGGGAAAAAAAAAAAAACGCACAAAATCCAGAAAACAGCTGTCCAGGGAAAGATGCCTTTGATAATGGCTTTAGGAAAGGCAATGCTGAAGAGCTTAGGGGACCAGCTTCCCTGGCTCTGGTCTCCCTGGTGTCCTTACCTTCGCAGTCACACAAGCTTCTGCAGCATCAAAGACCCAATGCTTGGGCTCTACTCTTGCCATCTCGAAATTCTTTGTTTTTAAACAACTAGCTCTGCATTTTCACTGTGCACAGAGCTGTACAAGTTATCTCACCATCTCAAGAGAAAAAGCCAGTTTTCCCCTTCCCTCTGATTTCTGTTCAGCCTGCATCTCCTGCAGGAAGTCTGGGCTGACACTTCCTGTCTGAAAGTGTCACCTAGATTCCAACATTTAAAGGCAAAGATGTGGCTCAGGTGTAAGCAGATGGGATTGAGAAGGGGAAGCTAGTGAAGTAGAAGGAAAAGAAGGGAATGTGCTATCTGTGAAGCCAAATTTAACCAAATAAAAACAGAAAGTAACTTCTGAAGGGAAACAAGTGACCACTGCTGCCAAATCTATTGAGAGGTCAGATAAGGTTCAGACTTAGAAGTGACCACTAGGTTATTTTTGAATAACTATTAGTCACCGACGGTGTTTATGATGGAAGTATTCATGTCCTTTATCTTTCCTTTTGCTAAAATTCATATATAATTTACATCAACTAACATTTATCTGCTTTAGCAAGCATTCCTGCAAGCTTTAAGAAACATAGGCAATTCTATTGTCACTACCATAATCATGGGATAAGACTTTTCATCCCATCATAAAATTGTGGGTTGAGATGTGGCTCAGTGGTAAAATCCTTGCTTTGCATGCACAGGTCCTGGGTTCCATCCCCGGTACCACCACAAAAATAAAAAACAAAAAATTGCCAGTGCCTCTTTATAATTAATACATCCCCCCACAACTAGCCACAGATTTACTTGCTGTCACTATAGTTTTGCAAGTGTGTCATACAAATAAAATTTTATGGTATGGAGGTTTGCATTTCTGAATTTCGCTTAGCATAAAGTATTTGAGATGGATCTCTTACGATGTGTATCACTTTGTATTCTATGAATATACTTCAATTGTTTTATTCATGAAGACTCTTTGCAGTAAATCTATAATAAATGTTCACAAGGAGGTTTTGATTTTACATCGGTAAATATTTAGAAGAATTACTATGTCATATGATCAATTTCATATTTTATATGAAAAATGTTTTCCAAAGTCATTGAACCATTTTTGTTTCCACAGTGTACAAGAATTCCAGTTGCTTCATTTTTCTTTGAACTCTGAATATTTCAATGCGTATCATATCATGGTTTTAACTTCCATTTACCTAATGAATACTGATACCAGGCATCTTTACATATACTTTTCTTCTCTCTGTTTTCTTTTTTGATAAAATATTATTTTAAGTAAATTTCCAATTTTCCTTGGGTTTTTCTTCATTTTAGCGAGACAAATATCTGTTATACATTCTATTCAACATACAAACACTTTATAAGGTAGGTGCTTTGCAAATATTTTTCCCATCCTATGGCTTTTCTCTTCGTTCTCTTAACTTTTTTTTTTCTAAAAGTAGAAGGTTTCCAGTTTAATACAATTCTAATATAGTATTTTTACTTGCTGTCATATCTAAGAAATCTTTGCCTAACCCAACTTCATTAATTTTTTATTATGTTTCCTCTAGTTTTAGATTTTATATTCATGATGATTAGATTTTGTATAATGGAAGTCGTGGATTATCTGTTTGAAATAAAAATTTGGTTGTAAGCACAAAGATCCAGTCATAATATATTAAAGAAAAAATGATAAATAAAATTGTTTACCCTGGCTTTAGAAATGATCTTTATAGGACTGTGTTACAAACAAATGGTGAATATCAGGGAAAAATAACAGGAGGAGAACGTATAAATACAGTTTGGTAACTGGCTGTGCGTATGTAAGAAAAACTGGACACATTGGTTTGTGTTTCTATAAACTAAAATGCTAAAAATTGAGATAAATCAAAGAAGAGAAAATCCAGTGGAACTTAACTCTGTGGGTTAAAAGCTCCAGGCACAGAAAATGCTTATTTAAGATGAAAATAATAAGGCTTTGGGGCAAGTAAGGATAAACTTGTATGTGTTTGCATGAGAGCCAGAGAAATATTTGGCTTGGAAAAAATGAAAAGAGGTGGGAAAAGAATTTCAATTTGACCTTAAACTCAGCAACTAGTCTGATTGAATCTTTTTCCATGAATTGAGCAAGAGACAATTAGGCAATGGGGGTGGGGTGGGGGATCTTTTGCCTGGGCAGAAGCTCAGCGTGGCTCACATTTCAGGATCACTTAAAAACCCACTTTAATACAGTCTGTTTTTGAAGCTACCAGTGGCTTTGGTACCTTCCTAGCAGTTGTGGCACTCTGTCTGCCCTGTATCACAGAGAGTGTGCAGGAGTCAGAGCCAGAGATTATACACATATGTATGGAGGACCAAGCTGAAAGAAAGGTCCTTTCACTGCGCATTTTTCCTAAATTATAAAATATTCTTCAGGCTTGCAAAAGGAAAAGGAGGAGCTCAGTTAAGAAGCCAAGGAATCCCACAGTAGTCAAATCCCATATACAGGTTTTGATCCCTAGAACTCGAGTGGAACAATATTTTGACATTTTCAGAGCAATCTTGAGTCTTCCCTTTATAGCCAGTCATAGGAGATGGACTTGATAACCGTACATGCATAACTCAGTTACAGAATCATTAAAATAAACTAGTGTGTTTAGCATTGCCTTGTCTAAAGAACTGGGTAGAAAACGTAATACTTTTTTTTTTTTTTTTTTTCAATGCTGGGGATGGATCGAGGCCCTTGTACATGCTAGGTTAGCATCCTACCACTCTGATATATTCCCAACCTCATGGTGGTTTTAATTCTTTTCTTTCTTTACTTGTTTATGTTGTTATAAAACTTGATTCTTTCTCAGTTGGAAAGGGGGGTCAAGAGATGGAATTAGGAAGAGGGAGAGAAGGGGAAGTAAATGATAAAAGGAATTAAGATGTGTTACGTACATGTATCAACTTCCCATTAAAAAATGTAAACATTAACACTAAAAATATGAATTAATACAACACAAACAGAAATATCAGTTTTTTTTCCTAGCTAGAAGCTACACAACATATACTCACAAGAGCTCTGATTAATAAAACCTGAGAAAATTTTTAAATATCCAATTAAGCATTACAGAGCATATGGAAAATATTTCATGGACTAAATTCTAAGTGAAAAATTGTATATATTATTTATATACTAGGAAGCATCAAAGGACAGAAAAGGAAAGAATTTATTTCTCAGATGAGTGCAAATCTCTTTGCACTGCCTTTGAAAAAATATAAATTCTGGTCTTTAAAATGCTTGATTTTTATTTTACCTAGGAACAGTAAAATGTTTTTAAAAATACATTTATATTACATTTTAAAAGTCAACAAAATGGAAAATACATAATACCTGATTGATACAAGCAATTCCTGAACAGTAATAATTTGTAGTAAATCAATACTATCTTTAATTTATGTATACCAGGGATCCACAGATAGATAACAATTATACACTTCTTAGGTTACTTATAGACCATTAAGGTCTTGTTAGCGGATTCAAAACTGGATCCAATTCAATGTAAGTTCCAAATATTACAGCAAACAGAAATCAAATCCAAAAAGCTTAGTATTTTTTATCTAATTCTCTATACAGGTTGACACTAAGCACAGTGTAATTATTGGCAATGCAACTATTGTCACGTTTCCTCAAAAGGTTGCAATTGCTACTAATTTAAAAATTATTATTTCATACATATCAACACGTACTCACCATTTTGACTGCATTTGATTTTCACTCATCCCCATAAATTGGGTAAAACTTTCATACAAACTTTATGCATGGAAAAAATAGCCTTTGATAGTAAAATAAAGCTCACACATGAATTGTGGAAATAAGTCATGCTTCAAACTGCAGTAGTCTTGAGGCAATGTTCCTAAACACTAAATGATGGATATCTATTTCATACCTACTTATTCCTGTTGGAGCATGAAAACTCCCTTCATGTTGACAGAAAGCAAACCCTGTGGTACCTGGCCCCTGAATGCTTTTCTTTACAAACAATTTGTTCTCAAACAGAAATGCTTGGCAAAATTTTATTTTTGTTTGCAAAATTTGCATTGGGTAACAAACACAACTGCAGATGTCTTTCTTGCACAAACTCAAATGTGGTCACCTTCCCTCAAATCATAGAACAAATTAAGTTCATGAACTGACATACCATTCCTGGAAAAGCCATCTGCCACCACTGTCATTCATTTCCAATCTATGTTTTGTAAATATCATTCTATATACTGTGGGGATGGAGACTCTATGTGGATCAGGACTTGTAGCTACATAACCTTGAACCGAAACAGCCCCAAGTTGACTCCAAAGACACAATGTGACTGGCTGCTCCTAGAACTGCTTGCTCAGACTAAGATGTTCCACGGTTTTCAGCTCTCCCATCTTATTGGTGTAATCATCATTAATTTGAAAGGACCAACAACACCTTAAAGGATTTCAGATATTATGGCTGCCACCCTGTAACTCTAGTGGATAGAGAAAATATATATCAGAATGTGGAACTGATAACTCATGGGATGATACCTAACAAAGTCTTTCTTACCATCTCATAGTACCAGTATTTTTCAGGGAGGGAAGCTTTACCAATACAATTTTCAATCAATACTTAAATAGATATGCAATAAAAATCATTCTGAAGAGAGAGAAAACAGAACAGCGATCTGTTGGTTGCCTGCATGGGAGAAGTCGAGATAGCAAAATGATCAGGCCTATAGAGGTGAGGAACAGTTTATGCCTGCATGTCTAAGTTTAAGTCCATACCATCATTCAGTTCTTAACCCAGTCTACTTTACACATTTGTCAGCGTTGCCTGCACTGTTATTTTAAAGTTACTCATAGCTCTTATTTTATTATTCAATTATGTTATGAAAGCAAATAGTAATACACATATATATGACAAGTTTTAAGATACAAACATTTAAAAGACTTCATTCAGGACAGAGAGCTTCCAGTGTAAGAAACCTTGAGGAAATGTTATTCCTAATGGCAGACATTCAGATCATTTTCCTTCCCTGACAGACATAGAATGTTCATCATTAAATACATCAAAGCTTTGCTTCCAGGAAAGACAGGCCTTTCAGTTGCTCCCTCTCTGAATTAGAATTTGAATGTTTTTCTTGAGGCAAGTGGTTATTTAAAGTGAAAAGAGGAAATAAAGAGGAAATGTGTTCTCTTTCACTCTTCAGACCCTCTTATTTTCCTTCATAGTATACCTCAGAAAGGGGAAAAATCTGATGAAAACTTACCTAAGGAACCAGTATTAATCATATTGTTTTGTGTTCATAAATATATATGTATATTTATAATGGCAAATATTTGGAACATTCATACAACAGGGCACATTTTACCAACAGTTCTTTTTTGTTTTTCCTGAAATTCTAAGAGCCTTGATTACTAAAATTTCTGCTTTGGAGAGAAACAACTACTTCAAAAATACGCTAACCTCTTGTTTGCATTCTATCAGTGGATTACATAAATATGCAAGCTCTACAGAGAGAGTGTAAAATGAAGTGCTTGACATTCTGCTAGGTTCTTCCAGAGTTCCTGCTGGGACTGGGCCTAATCTGTTTAAACTACGTTCTGCACAAGCAATTTTTTAGCAACCCAGAGAGGAAAAGGTCAAAAGTGAGCTTCAGAAACCCTCAGTGGAGTCCACAGCTAGGCTGGGGCATGAAACAGAAATGGCCCTGTTCATGCTAGAGGGTATTGGGATGTTTTAAGGAAGAAGAGTTTTGTGAGCAGGATTTCCTCTCAAATGTACTCTCCAAAGATATTCATGGATGAATGATTTAGGAAAAGTAAAGAATAAAAGTGTTCAATTGAAGCAAACAAGACATCAGAACTAAAGGTATCTAGTGTTTCTTCTTAGTCTTATTTTACTAATTGGCTTTCTCACCAATAACACCCACAGGCTACTGTTTACATTTATTTCTTCTGCCTGCTAAGCAGTTCCTCTCATGCTTTCTTATTATCATAATTGAGATACATCAACTTGACTTGAGTAAGAACCACCTCACAGATAGTAAAGCTCTGAATGTGTCAGTGGTTAATTAAAAGTTGACTGCAAACTGAGGAGGGGAGCCCTGTCCCAGATGGACATGCCTGTCATGGTTTATGTCTGTGTCCCCCAGGCCTCATGAGTTTGCCTTTTGTATTTGTGATTGGTTCATTGTCTAGTGCTTGAATTGATGGTGTCAGTGCTCCACCCACATAGGGGTGGAACCAGGATGTGATGTAATGGCAGGAAGAAGGTGCCTCTTTCTCTTTGCTCATTGGAGCTTGCTGTTTGCAGCCGCCATGAAAAGCAGCTGAGCATGATCTGGAACCTCCAAAAACTGTAAGAAATAAACCTTTCCTTTCCCAACTTGGGCATCAGGTATTTTGTCTCAGCGACAAGTAAAAAGTTACTAAGACAATGCCATCAACTAGTAGATTTGAATATAATAAAGAAGTCAAAAGGGAAATTTGCTCTTTTTCTGCAGAAAAGCTCCTGGTTCTGACATGCCCTTTTGACATCCTTCCCTCCAGTAGAGCTCCCAGTGCAGACTCTTGGGCTGTCCAATACAGACCATTTGGCTTTCTGATGTAGACTTGCATTGAACACTGAAATGAGTGTCCAGGCCTTCAGTAGGACCCTCCAGCTCATAAGCAGCCATGTTGTATAATTCATGGTTGATCCTGTGAATGGCTGATGGAATTCTCTTTGTCAATTCTGTAAGTCTACTCAGTATATCTTTTGTAAAATCTTACATATATTTCTTGTTAAATTTGTCCCTCTAGTAAACTCTCACTAATGCAGAAATTTTATAAATTATCTGTGCATCCCAACAATTATAGCTTAAAAATCAGTGTTTTCTTTAAACCAGGATGTCATTTCAAGAGTGCTTAGAAACACTCTGGAGTAAACAAAATTTTAAGTTATCATTGTATAGGATTCTTCAGAGTCACTCATGAGATTGTAAAATTATAAATTTCTAAGAAATTAATATAATAATTTCTTGCTTCAGAAAACCTTTGGAAGGGAATATGTAAGGTTAGACCAGGAAGATATTGGGCTTGATAGCTCAGTTACCCTGAAATCAGCATTTCGTCTTGGCTTAGGTAGATGCCAAGATTCATGGAGAATGCCTTTTCCTTCAACTTGAAAATAATAGTGTAGATGCCCAGACAGTTATAGCTATGTCTTTTGCTTCATAATTTTCTCCTACCTTCCAGTACCTTTCTTCCCACATTTAAAAAGATCAGTGCCCTAAAATGTGTTATCATCGCAAACACATATTCAATTAAGACTAGTATTACCTTTCACATGATGCACCTTAAGACCATAATATGAGATACATCTAATATTGCATGGTTTCTTTTAGATGAGAAGTCCACATTACAAATATAGAACTAAATAAAATACAGATAAGAGGAAGTACAGAGCTAGATCATGCTCAAATTGGAGAGGATATCAAGAATTGAAAGAGAGAGAAAGGGAAAGAAAAAAGAATTAAAATGTGCTATGTACATGAACCAACTTCACACAAGAAATGTAAGCACTATGTACTATAAGCATATACTAATAAATCTTTTTCTTAAAGGTTAATAACAAAAGACTCCTTAGAACTCACCTGGGAACAAGGCACAGTCACTCAGGGAAGAATGGTGTTCTTCTTCTTGATTTAGGTCAGATTCCTGATTATTTTCTGGGTTATATTTTTGATGGTAGACCATCTGTGACAATAGGGGAAAACCAGAAGTACATGCAAACTTTAAAGATATGCCTAAATGTTGCACCAAAAAGCCAAGGAAGTACCATGAAGAGAGATAGTAAAAAGTCAATCTCGTCTCCCCTCCCACCCCTTTAAAATGGATTTGTATAATGGAAGCTCATGAATGCATAGGGTTAGTTTGGTCCAATAAGCATCAACAACCTAATTGCACAATATCTTCTGTCAACCATACTGTTTTTAAAATTCTGATCATTCAAATGTTTATTGTGTTAAATTACTCCAAACAACTGGCTTAAATCATTACTTTGTTAAAGATTTTTTTCTTGATCAAATCGACTGAGTCTACAGGGTGCTTTATTATCTGGCTGAGAAACAAACAACAGACTAATCCCTTCAATAGGGAACAGTTAGCACATGCATCAGGTGGGCTCTTGCTCAACCCCTCACTGAGAAGCCTGCTCTACATTCATTGTCTTATAGCAACTGCTGTTCTATTTGTGAGCATAATGAAGTATGAGATTTGTAGTAGATTAATTAAATTACTTAAAAAATTCAAATACACATTTATAGCTGATGAACACTAATGACTTTATGAAGTTCAGTTGAAAGCTAGTTGTCAGTAGTAAAAATGTCCTTACATAATTTACTAAGCTGTTTAGAGGAACTGTCTGGTGCCCAGATTAGGATGAATCATAATTACCACTTATGACAGGCTATTTTTGGTTTCATGAATAGTGCTATTTGGTTACTGGACTGCTTTCACAATATTTGAAACATGTAAGAGTCCACCATTCTACAAAAACACTAAAATATTAAAAGCTGTTTACTACTTGTGTGGTCTTCTTGCATCTATTATATTCTCTCTCCTGCTGAAATATATATGAATATGTTAGTTCAAATGGTGTAACATGCATATAGTTGTTATGTGGTATACATGTTTCACGCATCAACTTCAACTTTTCAAAAATAACTTTTCATGCCTTTATATAATCATTTCCAAACATTATTTTGAAGTTTTACCACTTAGTCTGTCACTCTTGGTCCATGCATTTAGTAGTGTCCATGGGTAGCAGTGTCATCTAACAAGAACATTATACAGATTATGAATCACTTATGTAAAGAATTCACTCTCATCGTTTTCCGTCAGCTTGCTAAAATAAGCATGATTAATGCCACACAATGGATTGAGTGTGCCAAAACTCAAATTTCACTGGTGTTCTCCTGTTTTTGCCTTGACACAAATCCTGAGATATTGCTGTGCTCCACTGAAATCAGTAGGGTTGATCCTCCTTATGGGCAGAATTACAGGGCAGAGCAAGGCTCTTTTCTTCCTTTTGTTAAATTGACCTCTAAATAGATGATGGGACATCTATTTTGACTTTTATCTGTCCAGACTTGAAGAGCTATGTGCTAAATCAAAGGTAATTTTGCCCCTTGTTTCTCTTCTGTTCTGAAATCAGCACGATTTCACAATGCAAAGACTTGTACAGGAGCCCAAAACCTGTTGGCAGTGAGCTCGTGTTTTCAAAGTGAAAACAAATGCTTACCCCTGCTTCCCCTGCAGCTGTCTTTTCTGGGATTGTGCTGTTCTACCTCCTTGATTATAGGCTTTAAAAAAAATTCCAGGGGAAAAAATCGAGCTGGGGAGTAACCTTGAGGGATCTGATTTCTTGAATTCAGACGATTTATCAGCTTCCTCTTATACATCTTATGCTGCCCTGTGATGTTTTCAAGGTCCAGTAAAACCACAAGCATTTGGCCTGTTAAAAATGATGAGGGAGTGTATTTGAATTGATGAAATGAAATACGGATTATGAGCTATTTCTAACCTTGGTTTTATTATTTTCCAGTATCCATAATTGAAACCAGTCTAACAAAATGTTGCTTACTAATTGTTTCCAAGTGGCTTTTCTTAGTTAATAGCTAATAATGATTTGTAATTAGCAAATAATTTGAATGTAAATAGATTCTTCTACACTGCCTAGCATGCTTCAAAACAAATTGTTCTCTTAAATAATTACCCAAAGTATTGATGGAACTATTTATTTGTTTGGTTAAAAAAAAAATCGTATGAGTAAATTACCTAGGGAACGTTAGCTGTACCTGAATTTCCTGCCTGCACTGTAAAGAATTATGAAATAATGAACCTGAAATTTATGAATGGTCGATGTTGTTCAGTCAGTCCGCACATGCCAAAAAATTGTGTCCTGGTAGAGAATTCAGAATATGTCTTAGAGATGGATGTTTTAGAAAAAAAAAATGTTTAAACCTAGTAAGTTTGTCAATCTTCTTGTTTTAATTCCTGGTGACAGTGTACTCAAAGTGGAAAATGAAAATTAAAAAGAGAACTGCATTAGGAAATTTTGAGTTGGGATGAGACTAATAACAGTCTGGCTGAAGGTACTGCAGTTTGAATTGAGGTCATAACTGCAACTGTGTGAAGATGTCAGAAATGGAGCAGCAGGACTTCGTGAGACATTAGGCGTGGAACACGACGGAGTGGAAGAAGTGGAAGACGTTTCCAGGATTCCTACCTGATCTCAAAAGTTTTCAGATCCTTAGTAATCAGTACAAAGAACATCCAGTGAGAAAATAAACTGTTCAGTCTTAAATCTGTCATGACCTCAGGAAAAGAGCACATTTCTTAACAATAAAGGATTCATTGGCAATTTGTAGAGAAAATCTGGTTACACTGATGCACTGATTTTATAATTTGGATGTCAATAAAAATGTAAAAGTTGCTACTCATCTTACAAGAACAAGAAATGCATTCAGTGTTTCCAAAACCAGATAGACTTTCTACTTGCTTCATTCTGGACACACTGAAGGCTACTGGATGGCTAGGACTCCTGAGCAGGGTTGAGATAAAAGCCCTTCTGGTCCACTGACACTGCCACATCTGTGTAGGTTTTGCATCAGGTTGTGAATGAACTGTATCTCTACTTCTACTGATCTATTTCCCCAGTGCACGTCCTGTCTACATCCTAAGCTCAATATTAACTACCTGGACATCACTGAACACTCCCTTCCCACTTTTTCCCTGGTATTTGCTAACTCTCAGTTGTAATGCTTGTCACCCATCCGTACTCTATTTATTTTCTTTTTTTTTTAATAAGTAGTATTTTTAAGTGGCTGCCCCTTCTTCTCAACACCATTTAATTTCTCAGCCTACCCTACCTAGCCACCTTGGTCTCACAGTCTTTATAATAATTGCAATTGAAGGTTCTCCCAAAATTGCTCTCTGAAACAAGCACATTAAAATACATTTTTATTTCACTATCTTATATGTCACCCATCAGACTACAGAATACTCTGTACACTGTTCTTTGTTACTTCATTAACATTTGCAGAATATAAATTTATCTAGGTGTATCGAAAGTGACATCTTTAAATTTTCATTTGTATTCCTTTATATGGGTTGTACCATAATTAAGGAAACCTGTCCATTACGAATGAGTATCTTTCTAATATCTTACTGTTAGACACAACACTGACAGCATTGTTTTGGGTATTTCACAAAGCTATAAAATGTAGAAGTGTCTAAATATTGATAGACACTATCAAATTTATCTTCATTGGGTTTATAACAATGCATATTCTTGCTAGAAATATATGGGAGTTCTTGAGCCTGTAAATAAAATATGCTACTTTACCTTTGGTACTTTGGTTAATTTGATATGTTAAAAATGGTATCTTTTATCTATATTTCCCTTGTTACTGAATAAGAATTAATATTTGTCATTTATTTTTCTTGAATTGTGCATATTTTATCTATTCTATCATTGAGTTATTGAGGGTCTTTTTATTTTTCAATTTCTAATTAAAATATTAGGTTTTGATGCACTAGGAGAATCATTGAGTTTGATGATGTGAACTATAATATTTTTACTAGGATGTCATTTTTTAACTTTCTTACTTCATTGATACACTTTGAATTTTTTTGTTTCTATCTAGGTTTTTCAAATTTTAATATGCATTTTCAAATTTATGAAAACTTTTATTTATGGCTAATATAATTTTCATTTTGAAAATAATTGAAAGACTTTCCCTACTCCAAATTTATAACAAAGAATTCCTTTTAAAAAAATATTTCATTGGTTCATTATTTTTCTTTAAAACATGATTAATTGGGTATTTATGCAAATAAAAGTGTGAGTGATCAATGTAGTCACCCTACCATTAATTTTTTTTCTATATTTTTCACAGTGATTTGTCTTGCTGTCTGTGTTGTATACAAAATTGAGCTGCAGTCTAGGGATATAGTTTGAGGATAGCATGCTTACCTAGCAGCAAGGTTCTGGGTTCAGACCCCAGCATGGGACAGGCATGACTCAGAGCCACAAACAGCAGATATTTGGGCGGGGGTTGCTTTCTGTGTTATTGGTCTATCTGTGCAGATATCATCATCATACTGCTTCAATATCTAGTATGATGTCTCCATACCAGGTAAGATTGGTCCTCATCTTCTATTTTCCTTCTCTACATTTTTCTGTGATCCCCCATTTTAGAGTTCTGTCTTTTTTTTTTTTTTTTTTTTTTCTTTTTTTTTGTTTAAGTATTTTGGTACATTTTAGGTATACATAATGATTATATTCATCAGAGAGAATTTTTGCCCATGTGTGATATATTTTGATTCCTCTTTCTTTCTTAAGTCCTTCTCCTCCCATTAACTCCTCTTCCATCCATATTTACAAAGCTTTGCTTCCATTTTGTAAGGAAACAGGAACTTTCTCCACTGTTTGTGGGAGTATAGACTGCTGCAATCACTGTAGAAATCAGTAAGGAAGTTCCATAAAACTCAAGAGCTTACTAATCAATGTTTTAATTCAAAAAAGTCTTGATAGTATTTTACTGGAGCTGTATTAATTTTATAAATAAACCTACATAGAGTGATCCAACATACATTTTCAACATTACAACTTCTAAACAATGGCATACTATGTCTTCCCATTTCATCACATTTCTTTGAGCTCCTCCTATAAGAGTTTATACAATATATTAATAAATTTTTAATGTATTATATGGCAACTATAGATGGAATATATTTTTAATTACAGCATTTTGCTAAAAATTAATTTTGTCTGTGTGCGTGCATGTTTATGAGTAACTCATTTTTCCAATAAGCTTTGTATTATAAATTATTGATTGCATTCATATAATTCTTTTTTCATGATCGTTCCAAATAATCCAGAGATGAGTATATCTAGAAGAAAGTGAAATACTGGTGAATGCTGATACTGGTAATCAACTTAATCCGACTTTTGTGTAAATTTATGTAAAATATTCCATATGGAGATAGAATATCATTTGCCACTTTAGGGAAAGCTGATTTTTAAAAATAATTTCTTTTGAAATTTGTGAAATACTTTTTTATCATTTACAGATATAATCATGATTTATGAGGACTATTACTGTGATAAAATGTTTTAGAAGATTTATTTATTCCCTTATTTTCTGGAACAGGTAAAATGGCACTGTAATCATCTGCTCTTGAAAGTTTTGATATAATTTAAAATGAAATTACTCTGGCTCTCAGTGTTCTTTCTTTCAGTAGAAATCTTTCTTGGAAATATACTGACACTGTACCTATTTTAATAATGTTTTTATTATTTGTAAACAATTGGAACTTTGGCTTGTGGTTGTTTTCTGAAATGTCTTTAGATTTGATCATTATTTCTGCATAAAAATTTCTACTTGGGGGCTGGGGATTTAGCTCAGTGGCATATACACCTGCCTTGCAAGCAAGTGCTCGTGAGTTTGATCCCGGGTACCAATAAAAAAAAAATTTCTATTTGGCAGATTGCTATTATTCCACTGTCCTGGTTCCTATTCGATCACCTTCTGTTTATTTCCTTCAATTAGCTGATGTCTTGCTTAAAAAAGAACTATTATTCACATTCATCAATTTAGAAATATTGTTTCTAACATACTTATATCTACTTTCTAACTTTTTTCTGTCTCTTTATTCTTGCATTTGGATCACTTACCTTTTTTGATGTTT
This sequence comes from Cavia porcellus, assembly GCF_034190915.1. NCBI lineage: Eukaryota > Metazoa > Chordata > Mammalia > Rodentia > Caviidae > Cavia > Cavia porcellus. The sequence goes on along the minus strand of NW_026947496.1, from coordinate 26,259,958 downwards.
TTAATTAGGATGTTTCTTAATGAATATTTTTTAATTTACTTAATACCATGTAATTTGTTTTGAATGTGGTCTTTTTCTTGTCTTTCTCTGTGAGCTTCTATTTCTTGGATAGTTTCCCCTATTTTTTAGAAAAGAACTTTAATATAAACTTTATAAAAAGATGCATGAAAAATCACTGAATGTGACGAACACCTTCATTTTCACATTTACTTGATATTTTGGCTGAATGTAGACTTTTCTTTGAAAATAATTGTCACTAGGGCATTAAGTGGCATGCTCTCCCAACCCCCTGGCCACCTGACATATTGATAACATAACCTCTTAGGCCAACTTTTTGTCAATTTCTTTTTGTACATATATAGGAAAATATAACTATAGATAAAGACATCGTTATAGATATATAGATTTTTTTCTTTTAAAAGTAAAAACTTTTCAGAGATATAACTCGAAGTCCAATACCTTGTTCTAAGTCTATGTTTTGGTATTAATACATACACATTGTGAGTTCTTTCAAATTATCTTTTCAGAATTATGTTGCCGTTTTTTTCATAGTTATATCACATTGTTTTCTTTTTTAGTCATTATTTAAAGAAAGATAAAATAGAAAGCGGGCAGAAATATTACATACTTTCAAAGAAAAGAAATAAACAGTAATAAATCACTAGTTGATGTATACATATTGTTCCCCACAAATAGTTGTTCAATATACAAAAGTGGAACATATAGATGGGAATTCAACCAGGGAGACTGCAAACAGTTCTGTTCAACTATGCAACAAAAAATAAGTAATATGGCTATCAATCCTCTACACTTAGATAGGTATGCATTTATCCACATCTTCATTTATGTTGAGACCTAACAAACTTACTAAATTAAAATCCTTCTGAACAAAGATTAATAATATTGCTGGATTTCACATCGTAACACTCCAGAGTCAGCACTGGGTACTGCAGTGCCCCTTTCTTTCCTTCAATGTTTTGTTCATTTCATCATGTGTCATAAGATCAGTTCTCGTAAACTGTTTATAGGTTTTACGTAAGCATGAGTCTTAACATGTATTTCAATCCTTTTTATATTAGAGGGAGAAACAGAACAAAGCAGGACAGAACTAAACATTTTCCTATAGACACATAAAACTAAAAAGACATATAAATCTGCTGTATAAGCAGTTCTACCATGGTCACTGGGCTGTTTCTTGCTATCCTCAACAGAATTGGCTATATCATCAGATAAATTATAATTGAACATATCAGTACATAACAGGATTAACAGAAATATAACTTTGTAGACAGTGTAGAGCCACAAAAACAGGTAGGAATCAAATCAGAATGGATATCGTGGTGAATCTTTGTCATTTTCAGTATAGTTGTCTATATTCCTCAACTTGATACCAGCAACCTAACAGTTTTGAATAAAATCTGTCAATAATAAGCAATAATCAAACAAGTCAGATTTAACTAAGATAAAGTCATGATACAACAGCATAAGTCATACAGGGATCCTGATTGAGTTAATAGGAAATTAAAGATGACCACTGTGCTATGTTCTGATATCTTCAGGACAGATGTCTGTGCCCTCAGATCCAGTGCTTGTATACAAATTAGGACAGAACAAGTTCCAACCAAGCAGAGTGGTGTGAGTAATAAGGGCTTTAATTCCTGAGACATTATTAGCTATATCTTCTGCTGTTCTTTTTTTTTTTTAAGACTATTCCTCTCTTTTACTCCCCCAGAATAAACTGTGTATTTTTGGGTCTCCCTAATAGTCACAGTTTTATATTGGGAGGGGGCAACTTGCTATTTACCTAAGTGTTTCTGAACTTTCTCACTCCTGGGCTGGATTTCTAGTTATATTTCTTCCTTTATTAAAGCCTGTCCATTCAACCTATCCATAAATAATAGTCCAGTTATCCCTATTACTCTCTGGTTCCATATCGCATCAAGTTCCATTTTCTCATATTTGATTTTGGTCCATATAACCTTCTTCAGGCTAATTATATTTCTTATATTTCCTCTTGGTGGACCTTATTTCTTGATCTATTCTGCCTGTGATTCTCTCTTTTTTCCCTTAAGTTAGTATATCTAGGCCATCATATTAGAAATTACATCCAACCTTCTTTGCCTCATTTCTGTTGTTCTCTTTTTCTGTCATTAGTTGTCTGTTTGTCTTCTTCATTTCACTTTCTGCTCCATTCATTATGGCCTCTCTGCCACTGTTTCTGGAATCCTGGTACTTTTCTCTCTCTTTAGAATGTCCTGCAGAATTTTCTGTAGAGTTGGCTTGGTGGTTGCGAATTCCCCCAGTTCCTCTTTATCTTGGGAGCACCTTGTTTCTCCATTAATTTCTAGGGACAATTGTGCAGGATATATAAATCTTGGCTGGAAGTTATTGTCTTTCAAGGCTTGGATTATTTTGCCCCATGCTCTTCGAGATTTGAAGGCTTGTGTCAAGAAGTCTGCTGTAATTCTGATGGGTGTTCGCTTGTAAGTGATCTGTTTCTTGTCTCCAGCTTTTAATATTCTGTTCTTATATTGGATTTCTGGAATCTTGATGTCTGGGTGTAGTTCTGTTTTGATTGTAGGTGGCTGGAGTTCTGTTTGCCTCATACATCTGAGCGTCTTTTCCTTTTCCTATGTTTGGGAAGTTTTCCTTAATTATTTCTGTGAATACCTTTGCAGTTCCTTTGTTTGCACCTCTGCTTCTTCATTCACATTCTTTATTCTTAAGTTATAGATCCTCTTGTCATCTTCTAGCCTCTGTATTGTTACTGCTTGTTTGCTTGTTATTTTTAAGAAGTTTTTCCTTTCATGTTCCCACATTACAAACCTGTTCTCCAGTTCAGATAATCTATCCTTAGTTTCCTACAAGCTGTTATGCCAGCTTTCAATAAAGTTTTTAGTTTCCTGTTAATCTCTTTGAAGCTGCTTCATGTATTATATGTTTTCTCTATTTTCTCTAGCAACCAATTCTCCCCCCTCCCTTTTTTTGTTTTTCCATTCTACCATCTGTTTTTTTCTTGGGAGGTGCTTAGCATTTCTTTAACTATTCTACTTATATCTTGCTTTACTTTGTTAAATACTTCACTTTTGAACTCATCTATGAAGTTCCGAAGATATTGCTTTATGTCTATTCGTGCTATGCTTGATATTGCATGTTTTCTGTCCTCATTCTCCTTTGAATTTACCCTTTTCTGGATCAGTGTTCTCAGGATTGGGGACTGAGGACCCTTTCTTGTTGTCTCCTCTTCTCATATTTTTTATTTCTTCCATACAAGCATATATAGGAGGCCCAGTTTCTTTCTTTGTCAGTTTCAGTTTGTCTGAAGCGCACGGACTAGGTGGTCGCGCCCACTGCAGTTTACTAGGAGGTACAGACCTGGGCCCACCCCTCCAGGTGGACTTACTGAAGACTGTGTTAGGGTGCACTGCCAGACACAGGGACTTGATTTGGGCTAGCCTATTGGGCCTTGTCACCCAGTTCAAGCACTCCCCAATCCTGCTTGACAATGGAATATTTGCCTGAAGTCACACAGCGGCCTGTTCTGGCCAGTCTGCCCAGTCCCAGAATGTCCTCTGTTGGAGCCTCTTTGTCCATGGAAGGGTCTTTATTCCTCTCACTCACCGCAGGTCGATGCAGGGTTCCTTGCCAGCTCTGCTCTCAGTTCAGTTCGTCAATTCCCACTTTCAGAGCATTTGCATCTCTAGTAAATTGAAATTAGTGGGCTATCTCAGCTGTGCCAATTCAGGCTCGGCAGCAGCAACGAGTTCAATCCACAAGTTCAAGTTTTCGGCACCAAGACTTTAGCTGTTCCAATTGTAGCACCAGGACTGCATTACCAATTGGTTTCTCTCAGCCTAGTTTATTCCTGGGTCAGCAGGGTACACCACTCTCTGCTTAGGACTCCCCACACCGCACCATTCCTGGAATCTAAGCTGACTATCTCAGAGAGCCCCTGTAGCTGCTATTATCTATCTGCCATCTTTTCTCAATCTCCCACATTGTTTTCTATATTCCACATTTTCAAATATCATCCATACCTGGAGGGAACTGGAAATGCATGGAATTTATATTCCTCTGTTTCGTATATTGAAATTAAAGCTCCCCAGCTGATGACCTTGGGAGCTGAGGTCCCGGGGAGGTGATTAGTGTCCTTAGAAACAGACCCCAGATGACTCTTTAACCCCTCCATCATATGAGAGTCAAGCAAAAAGATGGTTCTCTCTCAAACAGGAAGCAGGTCCTCCATAGACACAGCATGAGCTGGCCCCTTAGTCTGGGACATCCAGCCTCCTGAACTGACACAACTGCATTTCTTGTTTATTAGCTACTCAGAGTATGGCATTTTGTTACAGCAGCTTGAGAGGTTCAAAACAATCTATCCCAGGGATTCTTTATCTGAACTCAATACATCTATTTCAATGACTTATTTAAAAGAAAAATAGTAGGTACTGTACTAATATTTGCAGAAAACATTGTATTTGCAAACCAATCCATTTTGTTTGTGTTTCATAGGAATTCCCTAGTATATTCTTTATTCTGTATCCAAGGTATAAGATTCCTTGCACATGACACATAATATTTCTCAGAGAAAGTAAGAGACCTGGCTCAGGATGAAACTAATATCACTTGGACTCAGGTTCAGATACCAGTATGACTGCCTCGTCATTGTCTGTAACATCAAGCTATACTGCCTCAGCCCTTCTCCTCCAGTTACCAAATTGTATGACCCATAAACTCTCTTTGTTTCTTTTTTTTTTTGGGGGGGGGGGATCAGGTCTCAATTACAAACCATTATCTTTGTTCCCAAGTGATTCTTCTCTCTGGTTTCCACTTTCTGAGTTATTTACAATGCACTCTGAAGTTATTCTGTCTGGGTTTTGACTTTTGTCTCTAACATCTCCAATTATGTGGAGCATGTGTCTCTGTGTTCTTATCTTTAAAATGAGCAATAATGATATTCATAGTGCTTTTACAAGACCAAATGTGAAGGTAAATGTGAAACAATTACACACAAAGTTAAAACTCTGAAACACAGCTGCCCACTTATGTTTCCATCTTCTGTCTTGTTGCTGTGTGTACCTAAGCAATCCAAGAAACATAATAATGTAACATTCTAAATGAATGCAAAACCAGACTGTGGTTAATGCTTCTGCCAGTTCTCTAGTGAGGATATATTATGTCACTCCTGTATTTATACAAAATCTTCCTAATGGTTGTCTTTATTTTTTCTCCTGTCACTTCCAATCCAGTCTCTGCAAAGCAGAAAGGGTAGCCTTAGGAAAGTACCAGGCGTGGTGGTGCACACCTATAATTCCAGTACTTGGGAGACTACGGCAGGAGGATTGCTGCAAATTCAAGACCAGTTTGGGCTACAGAGCCTGAGCTATATAGTTAGACTCTGATCAAAAAAAAAAAAAAAAAAATTCCTCATATCCTCCTCAAAATAATGAATAAAGAAGACCTGCAGATATTGTACAATCCAAAGATCCTAGGTTCAGTCGTTGGTATGAAAAAAGCCTCATTATTAATCTCTCTTGGTTAAATCTCTAAACATGTTTTAAATTTATTTTAAGGATAGCATCGAGTACTCAGTATCATGAACAAAATCTTGAATGATCTGGGTCTTGTCACCCCCTCCAGACCTTTCTCTTACTCCCTTTGTCTCCTGCCTCATATACAGCATTCTTTGTTTTCAGGAGCATATTCTGCTAGCACGTTCATTCTAGCCTCCGTGCCTTTGGACATGCAGACCACTCTCTAATAATTCTCACCCCATTGTTTCCTCTTCCCATCAGTTTTTAACTCTAAAGTCATCTCTGCAAATGTTTCCCTTGCAACCTGGTATATAAATCAGACACTCCATTAAGTGATTGCCCCTATTCTAAGCCTCTCTTATCATAATAGGAAATTTAGCAAGTTAGAGAAAACATTTCTCAAAATAAGAAAGGACTGGGATATAACTCACTGTGAACACCCTGGGTTCTATCACCTTAATGCATGTACACACACACACATACACACACACACACACACACACACACACACACACACACACACACAGAGTTACATAAAAGAAGACAGAATCCTCAGAAATGTAAAAAAAATAATAAATTCAAATATTTAATGTAAACTAAATGCAGATATGAAAGTTTATAGAGTCTCTAGTATTTTTGCAGCATTTCTTTCTTTTCTATAATAAATCTTTGCACTATCATTTCCTTTGGAGTATTCAGGGTTTTTTTTTTTTTTTTTTTCATATTCCTTGGCAGGTTATTTTCTTACAGTTAATTTTGACATGTGGTTGATCTGTAAATTCAAGCGCAAGTGAAAGAGCTTATATCTTTACCATCTTCAAGACTTTTACAAATTTTGGTTTTATGGAGTTAACTGCTGTCTCACATTAAATAGATTTCTCACGTCTACTGGTATTAGCTTTTTAAAAATTTATATTTAACAAGGTAGGCTTCACTAGTTAAGTGGATGCCAATTAACCTAAAACCTGAACTGACTTTTAAGTGCAAGGCATCCCTATCAAATTAATGTTCTCTACAGGTTTAGTAGATAGCTGTCATCACAATGGAACCTAAGCATCAATTTGAGGCAATTTATTTTTTAAGTTTATAATATTAGTTTGATTGTGATTATATTTCCAAAATTTATATAATTTTGTGTCAATTACTAAGGAGCTGGATGAATTAGGTATATTATTATATTTTAATCATCTTTATAATTAACATTATTTTGTAACCTATTTTTTTTTTTTCTTTTCTAACTACAGAATGTACTTCTTCGAGTTTGTCACACAGACTTTAAGCAATTTTCCTACTCATCAAAAGACATTTTATTTTTCTAAGTGAACTGTTGTGGGAAAATGAGCTCCAGAGACTGAAGTCCTGTTTATAATTCAGGAGCTCCCTCCCACACTCAAACACATACGGTCGGGTCCCCTTTTCTTCCGCATGGCCCACAGTCTTTCTGGGACAAGGACTGAGATTTCAGAGTCCAGTTTGAATGTGACTGAAAATGCTAACAAGGGCTTTCTTTCTGGCATTTCTGATTAAAAAAACAAAACAAAACAAACAAAAAAACACTACTGCAACATAATCCACCAGGTCACTCTGGAAAATGATCTGTAAAACAATTGAAAAGAATATACAGTTATGTTGATTTTTGTGTAAAAACAAAAGCTATAACTTTATAGTGAATTCTTCATACTAACATTTATAAAATATGCTAAATGTTCTTGGAAACTAACAGTCATTGCTCTCATTTTTTTCATTTGTACTCATTTAGCTTTTCAATTAATTTAGAATGATTCTGCTTGAATAATAATCCTAAAGTGACTTCATTATTTTTAATCATATTATTTTGATGTGCAAATTCAATCCTTTCTGGCTTCTATTAGCTAGGAGAAAAATATGTGACCAGACGATAGTAGTAAATGGTTAGTTTTACATGAAATGAATAACAAATTAAAGAACAGTAAAAAGTTATGAATTTATCATCTTTCCGAGACATTCAGATACCAATTCTTCATGTCACGTTCAAGTATGGAACTTACACGTATGCACACTGACAGAGCATTTGGGAATCCAGGCTTGAAGTTTATTAAGAGAATTTCCAATTGTATTCATTACCACAAACACATATGAAGCAAAATATTAAACATTCATAGAGCATTTTTCAAATTGAATATGTTGACCTGTTGAAATCTTTAAAAAAAGCGTTAAAGTTTGTCTCATTCACCTGAGGTTTTTTTTTGTTTGTTTGTTTGTTTCTGGTTTGCAGATATATATAGTAGAAACATTATGTTAATTAGCTAATCTTGCTCAAGTAGTCAGGAATATAGAAAACCCAGTAGACATATAAGGAAACAGCCTTTGCTACTATTACTGTGAGTAGGACCTTTCAGGGTACAAGAGCTATGAAAATAATTTCAGTTACTACTTACAAAGGACATAATTGCCTTTTATCTTTTAACCTTACCACACTTAGCCAGGCTTCTAGGTCCAATTCTTCAGTTCAATTAACAGCAATTTAAACTCGTCTAAATATTTTATTCTATACAACATACTCTGACTTTTCATCTTGATAAATATTTATATAATGCAAGTATGCACATATAATATACATATAATTCTATTTTGATGATGAATGGATGATATAAAGTTGTCTAAATTTTCTTTCTCCTTTTCTCTACCAGTCATCAATCCAATCAGAATAAAATAAATAGCAATAAAATTGCATGAAGTATTTTTTAATAATCTCTGAAGATTTTTCCACTGTTGTAGTTTTCTTTTTGCTAGGAAATTAGGACTGTTTTTACAAACTTTTACAAATGCTATTTGCAAGGTAGAGAATATTCTGGTAACAGTAGTACTGTGGTCAGGTAAATAAATCTCTGCTTTTATGCACCTCATTTTAACTAAATGTATGATTGATAATAAAAGTTTCACTTCTTTATAGAAGTTTTCTTGAGGTATTGATAAGAAGATACATAAGAGAACACTAAGCCAATTTAAATTGATATAGTTATCATGTTATTCATACTGTTAAAATGAAGACGAGGGGCTTGGGATTTAGCTCAGTGGTGTAAGTGCCTGCCTAGCAAGCACAAAGTCATGAGTTTGATCCCTGGCACCAAAATAAATAAGTAAATAAATAAATAAATAAATAGGATAAATTTCTGTGTTTCATCCTGAAAATATGCATAAATCAATACTTATAGACACTTTAGATAAATAAAAATTCCTGTGGTACACCAGATTTGAGCTGTAAAATGGGCTAAATATTTCAGAACAAGAAATATATGGTTCTAATGTAAATTGATGAGAAATTTGGGCTCTGACAAATCTTTCTTCAAAAAATTCTAGAGCAGAACTTCCCAGAGCAATAGCTGTGACCATCTGGAATCTCACTCTCAATTTCAAAATAAAGTGTAGTTGTCTATTCTCCATGTGAGTGTCTTGGCCATTTGGGATAAAAGTGTTTGCTCATGGAATAACAAGAACATAGAACAAGGTAAAATATTTCTTTTTAAATAGAAAAGCAGCATCCATGGAGAGATCAGACAACTATCATCTTGATCTTTAGAGGACATTACCACTGGTGCAGACCAGCCACACAAGTCACAGAGTAAATACTTGATTGCAAATACTGAAAAGGGTGGCGGAATGTAAAAAGATAGATCATCATGCATAAGAAAAGTTTTGAGAAAACAAGGTCTTCAAGTTGACCCATGCTCTGTGAAATTTGGAAAAGAGATAGGTCTTAAGAAGTTTCTACATGGTATGGATAAGCTAAAAATGAGTAACATGGAAACTAACTTCTTAGAACCAATGTCAAGTTACAGTGGGCCTCTGATTGTACACATGGGAGTACAGTCATGCCTTAGTTCTTCACTGCTTTGAAACTCATCAGATTTGGTACTCGACACATTTTGATAAGCCAGTACTGCCCCAGGAATTGTCTTTTGCTCAGTACTAGATGTACAAGGTAGAACTTGTCAGTGTTGATTGTAACTTGGTGCTCTATCTAGCCACACTAACTTATTTGCTACTTCTACTTATTATCTCTGGTACTCTTGGTACAACTTGGAACCAGTGAACAATTTAGTCCCCAGGTATCATTGTATTTATAGGAAAAAAATAAAAATGCTAAATGTAAAAAAAATTTTAAAAAAATAACAACAATTAAGTTTTAAATTAACTAAACAGTGGCATTATGATGAAAATGAATTTACTTCTTTCCTTGGATATTCTCAGTAAATTGACACATCATGAATAATCTAAAGAACAAGGAAGATAAAAGTGGTAGAATTTTAGACTCTCCAAAATAATTTATAATTCAAGGTGAACACAACTTTAATAAACTTAAAGATGTACTGTGTTTCATATTCAAAAGGCATAATTTTGAACTCATCTAGCTTCATTTTTAACAAGATGTATAGTAGTAAAATATATATTTCCACTTTTTTAAGTATAAAATTTGGTCAGTACTTCCTGTGCGCTAATTTCAGGAAATGTTTGTGGAGTTCAAATAAGAAAAATCGAGGTGAAAATTCTTGGCGATCCTTAAGATATTTTATGAAACATTCAATTTTCTAATACTGATTTTTTGAAATCACACATTACATTTAGTTATTTATTGACATCTACTGTATAGTTCTTACTCTGAGGAACGCTATAGAGATATCAAAAAATAACTGGGTAGCACATCATTTATAGACCTGGAGCTTAATTTTAATGTAGTTTGAAAAGTATCATTAATATTTCAGAAGCTCTATAGGGAAATATTGGATGGTACTTATATCAAGAAGTAGGATTCCAATTTCTATAAAAAGTGACGCTAAAAAGCATGAAAAAGAATTACCAGGTGATGAACAGTGACTAACATTTCAAAGAAAAAGATGAGTAAGAAAAAATTTAAGTTTAAAAAGTTGTGTTAGAGAAAAATCAGTTGTTATAATTGGACCACAAAATGTTGTGTGGTACTCCATTAGGGAGGATGCAGTGGACTAGTGAATTTTCTGTCAATAATTGTACAAATGCATTTCTGATTGAACTATGATCAAAGCAGAAAGGATGCCAAGGAAACGGGATTCAGCTCCTCCTCTGTACCTCCTACCCGAATTCATATAATAAGATTTTGAAAAAAAAAAAAAAATCAACACTGATTTCCCTTACTTTATCCATGGGATTTCCATGCAAGAGTTTATTTAGACAAAAGATTCCATGGAGTGTTTTGAATAGAAACTTCATATGGAAGACAGGAAAGCTGTGTATTCAGATGTGAAAGACAGGCTTCCTCTGAGTCAGTGCCATGCGCAGGCCTCAGAGAGCACAACCAGGTGCCAGCTCCTTCCTGTCGGTCTGCACCATTCACTTTTCAAGATTGAAGCCAATAATCTGATCAACTATTTAGGGCATAGTTTGATTTCATTATATCTGACGTCATGAGCAGCTATTTCAAAGCTATCAAGATATATTATGGTAGCTATTTTTGATTTCCCATAATCTTTTTTTTAAAGTCCCATGTTGCATTCATTGTTTTGTTTTTATTGGTTCTATTCTGTTCCGTTTGGCTTGGTTTTCCTATGTCTGAAGGTATGGACAGCTATTTTTCAGACAAGAAGAGGCATTGTGGTTGCTATTGTTGATTCCTATTATCTTGTTTTGAAGCTCTGTATCACTTACACTGTTTTGTTTTGACTGGCTTTACTCTGATTTATTTTGCTTGGATTGATTCTCTTTAAAATAAAACAAAAAGTTTAAAAATGATATGAAAAATATTCAAAATGATCATCACTAAAGATGCAGTAAAATGCCATAATAAATTGAAGCCAAAAAGTAAAAACAAAGAAAAGATCATTACATTACATTACCCTGGATTGTAATGCGCATGGAACTAGGAACTACAAGTACTGTGCTTTACCATGAATGAGGAATCTCCCAAAATACAGAACATCAGAGCTACAGTTGGGACAGACCTTATCAAAATGAGATGGTTAGTCACCTTACACATACTCTGTGACCTCCCAATTCCAGTCCTGGGACAGCCCATAAAAATATTCACATATTCATAAAAATGCCTAAGAATGCTTACAACATCACTGACCACAACAACCTCAAATTGAAACAATTCAGATGTTCAATAATGATAGTATCGACTAATAAATTCTGATAGCTTCATAAACTACAGAGCTACATAGCACTAAAAACGATATAACCACATACAGCTAAAGATGGGAATATCACTAATATATGAATGAGTAAAAAGAAAAAATAGTATATAAGGTATGATTACCTTTAATTATTTCATAAAAAGTCAAAAATAATATGTAGTATTCGAAATCAGAATTTCAATTAACCTTAAAACAGAGCTGGTATCTGTGAATGTGTCAATGTTTCTCAGGTGGGGATAATTATCTATTTTTGATGAAGGTGCGAGCTCAAGAATGCATTTGCTTTAAAATGTATCTAACTATACATTAATTATTAGTGTAGAGTACTACTCAGTTGTAATGAATTACTCAGCTCAAACTTGACTCATTTGTAGCAAAATGGATCCATCTTGTTAAATGAAGTGAGTCAGACTCACACGTTTAAATATTGCATATTTCCTCTTACATGAAAAAGTCAATATATAAATATAGTACTAAATAAAAGATAATAGAGAAAACGGGAGAGAAAAAAGTTATTGCAATTCAACATAGGCAATGTATCTAAAAGAGTATTTTGACAGTACAATTTTTATACATACTGTTGGCTGAATAGTCTGTTTTAATTTGTATCTGTGATAACTAACTGTATAAGATATTATAAAATAAATTAATGGATCTTATGTTGGCAAGATAAAAAGAAGGCAGAGGGAAGAGGAAAATTATTGAAATGTGTAATATGTATGTGTCAATTGTCTATAATGAATATCATATATACAGACTGAAACTCCATTGTGTGCATTGCACCTCCCTTATCCATTCAGCAGTTGATGGACCTGTAGACCATCTAAGGTGTAGGTACTGTGAACTGTGCTTCTATAAGCACAGGTATGTGTACATCACTTTGGAGTGTGATGTCTTTCACGTTGCTAGCGATTAATGCTGTTTTTTGCAACCACTGTCTGCTATGTTTAATCATACCATTTATTCTTGGAGATAAACCTTAAATTAAGGGAAAAAATTGAGGCTTAGAATAAAGCAGTGAGTTAGTCATTGTTTTAGCCTATGCCGTCTGCTTTTTAGTGTGCAATATGTCATTCACCCTCCTATGGTGTTCTTGAGTAAGATTTAAACCTTGAGCTCTGCTACTACCTTCCTTTGAAGCTGAAGAAATAATAAAATGCATCTGATGCATTCTTACAGAGATTATCAAGGGATTTTGTGCAGGCCACGAAAGAATAATTTCCAAGCATATATATATATATATATATATATATATATATATATATATATAGAGAGAGAGAGAGAGAGAGAGAGATTACAGTCACACACACTATAAAGATCACTTGATTTCATGAGACTATCACAGGCAATGACATTTTCTATTTTAATAATTTCCTTCAAAGATAAACGTGCTATTGTATTTGTTAGAAAGTGGTATTCTTAGTTGATTTCTCTTGAGCAATCTAGTGATAAAATTGTACGGTTTTTGAGGTTTAGAGTATTTTCCACTCCTAGAGCTTGCACAGCATTTAATTGGCACTTAACCTAATATCGAATGTATCAAAAATTAAGTAGGCATTAATTAGGAACACAAAACGTGAACTAGGCTTATAAAGTTAATTATCAAATTGGTATAGCTATCTGTCAGCCGGCTCCCATAGCATCCTGTTAAAGTAGTTTCAGTTTTTTAAATGTAATATGTTTCTTAGGCTGTGATTACACATACAATATATGGTTGTAATTTTGAGTTAATTGCATAGTAGCTAGATTAACTTTTACATCATTACACTTTAATCAGTGTTTTTCATGATTAACGTTCATTTTGCATTTAAAACTTCCAAGCTCTCTCTTCCATTGTCTTGCTCCTCCTACCCAAGCTCTGCACTAACTTAGCCCATCACTATGTTACTGCTCTCCAAGGACAAACTTTGGCATTTCCTCACTTTAGCTACCATAAAAATGCTCACTGCAAGCTCTAATAGTGATCGTGTCTCTGCTGCAATGTAATACTAATGACTGTAATTATCTTAATATATAGAAAATAAAGGATAGCTACTAGCTGGAGAAATCACATGGCAAATAAAGAACTGCATGCACTAAATCATTTTGACTTTAGTTTTAGTCAGCCCAGACTTTCAGAAAAAAAGAAAGAAAGATGAAATTGTTTTCATTTTTTTTTTCCTTTCTTATGTGTGGCTTGAATAGCAGGGAACGCTTCAAGATCTTTGAAAATAATCATGGCTTGTTAATTGTACATCATACCCAATAAATTTGACAATACGTGGAGAAAAAAATCTCTTTCAGTAATATTTTTGAACTAACCATTAAGTGTCCTGTGCTTTTGCTACGAAAATTTGTTTTTAATACAAAAATATAAAATAATTGGATAAAAAAGTGTAAGAGGAAGACTTGAAAACCTCACAATTAGCATTACATAATGAAGTGTTCCACTTTCGGTGTCTTAGCATGCCCATTATTGTTATGAAATGTTTTGACATGAGATGAAAGTTTGAAAACGTTTTGGTTTTTTTCCTCCAAGACAGGATTATTGTTGCAGTACAGTATACACCGGCGGTTCCGAGTTTACGGCTTCAATTGTTGGCAGGTTTTTCCTTAGAACCTAATAATTGTTGTGGGGAGACCTCTACCATTTGGAAGAAACCAGAAAGATCCTCCGCAATTGTTATTTGGGCGAGAGGTTTGCAAGTAACTAATCCCAGAGCGCTATTCATTTTTTCTTGCTGCTGATTGGCTGCCACTGTATAACCCATTACTAGTAGATGCAAGCATTCTCTTATTACAATTACCAGGTCATTGTACCACCTGTCGCTAATTCAGTTTTGTTGTTCTTAAAGCCCTAAGAAACAGCCAAAACACCGCGCATATTTTAAGGATTTATCAATACTGCGTTTTCTTAAATTATATTACATAAGTGCAGGAGACATCACTATTTAGGGATTAAACTATAAAATTAAGCACTTATAAGCATTTTTCTGACTATATCTGAAATTCATGGTTTTTCATAATTCACAAGTGCTCTAGAAATGCAAACCCCTGAATTCTGGGGATTGCCTATATACACTTAATGTCTGATGTTACTATATTTTGGAGGGTTTGTTTACGTTGCCAATTTCCTTGTTTTTCTCCCTTCTTACAATTCAGATGTCTCATCTAGATTCATTTTCTTCTGCCTCTAGAAACTCTGGTTAGAATCTTTTAATGAAAAACCTTCTTGAACTTTATTTGCCTAAAAATGCCTTTATTTTTATCATGGCCTGTATCTTAAAAGTTATCTTCCCTATGTATAGCGTTCATCGTCCCTTCCCTATAATCCATTAAGCCTAATTTATTATCTTTTTTATATCCGCTGGTACTCATGAACATCGAGCTATTAGATGAATCTTCACTTATTTGAAAATAATCTAACTATTTGATGTTAGTTCCTGAGAATTCCTTTTCCCTTTCCTCTTTTGAGATGTACTAGCCTTTCAGCTGATGCCTCTCCAATCATTTCATTCCTGAAATTTGTTTTAAAGCTGTCTCAGGCAAGTTTAATGGGAATTTTATTTATCTTTGAGTCTAGGCTAAGGGATTCCTAGGTAGCAAGTAAAACATTACTTCTGCTTGAGCCCGTGACAGAGTTTGGAAAAGACTGGCACTTGACTTGGTGGACTGAGTGCAGAAGGTCTATATTCCTCAAGCAACGTGGACATGATCTCTTCTTCCAGATACAAGAACAATCTGAGAAAAGAAAAAAAATTCTTTGAATAGGGCCACTCATTCTCTGAGATGAGACATCGAAGTTCTTATTTCTGGACTTTGGACTCTGGAATTTATTCCACTAGCACCTGCCACAATCCACCTCCCTCTCTCTGGTTCTTAGACTTGCAAATTCAGCTGGAAGTCATACCCAGGCTCTCCCTAAGTCTCAGGCCAGTGGATCCAACCTGAATAACACCACCAGCTTTCCTGATTTCCTAAGGTTCCATGTGACAGACTGTGGAATCTCTCATCCTCTGCAATCATCTAAGCCAATCTCTCATAATGAGGATACATGCATATCTTACTAGTTCTGTTTCTCTAGAGAACCATGACTAATACCAAAGGGTAAAAGCAATGATATTGCCTGATTTTCAAGGAAGACGTCTTACGCACACATGCATATATTGGGTTTATTTCTTCTTTTCAAATTTTTGCCATTTGTTGTATCCCCTTCTGGAAATATTGTTTGACCTTTAGAAATGTCCTTCTCACCATTTTTCTTAAAGCAATAACCACTGTGTTTATTCTTCTTATTCTCCTTTTAATTTAGTATGTATTTCACAATCTTCATTAATGTCTTATCCTTCAGTTCTGTAACATTCCTTCCAAATCCTGCCTTCTTCAATCTCCTCATTCATACATTTTTGAAGTCTGATATACATTTAATGTATGCCTTTTTATTAAGTATTTTTATTCTTAAATTTCTTTTTTCACTTACAAGTACTAAATTATAGTTCTCCAGGTATATTTCCACTGTGAACTCATTATCCAGAAACATATTATTCCCTACACTATCATTTATTATTCCACAATAACTATATGATTTGATAAAAATACCTTCCTGTTACCTTTACAGAATTTTGAACATTATTGCTTCTTTCTTTCTTTCTTTCTTTCTTTCTTTCTTTCTTTCTTTCTTTCTTTCTTTCTTTCATTCTCTCCTAAAGTATGATTTTGTGGTACTTTCAAATGGGAGTAGAGGACAAAACAAAATCTTAGTTTCCCTCGCTGGTCATTTACAACACCTTAATCCATAGAGGAATTAGGAACCAGTTGTTTCAGTAAATAACATTTTACACAAATGCACCCCAGCTAGTGGCTTCCAATTGCCTTCGGTTGCTTTCTTGCTGTTGCAGGTCGAATCATAGGGACAGACAGCTTACACCACAAACGCCTGCAGTGAATGTGCTCTGGCTCTTACATCACCCTGCATTTGATCATCTCACTACCCAATTGGCCTTGCCCCTCTCAAATCCAATTGTATTTCTACAGGTTTCTTCATGTTGGTCTTTATTAAAAGAGATCTAAATCTCTCATCAATTTCTATAGGGCTCAGGACTGAACCAGTATCTGATTCTTGTAGGGTCCATTTGGCTTCTGCAGAATTCCCTCAGCGTGAGCTGAGGCTCTCAGACTGATGTCTTCTTCCTCCCTCCAATTTAATAGCTTTCAACATTGCTCCAACTGCAATATTTTATTCTGGAAAGAGTAGGAGGTTGTTTTGTTTTGCTTTGTTTTGTTTTATTTTAAGACACAGCCTCTGTATTTCAGGTTGGCATTGAACTCACTTTGTAGCCCAAGCTGGCCTGAAACTCTGTGATCCTCCTGCCTCAGTCTCCTGAGTACTAGAATTATAGATACCATATCTGGTTTGGAAAACATATTTTGTTCTAGAGGAGTGGTGGGTTACAGTTTCTGCATCTCTTCAGATGTTTCCAGGCCTTTATGTATACTCTGCAAGAATTTTCTGGCCCTGGGGAGAGGCCATCCAGCATAGGGCCCTGGATCTCACCTCTACAGAATCTGTACTCAAAACTGCTAACTGATAATAATCTCAATTTCTTCCTTTCATTTGTCTATGGTTAAAAGGAGTAGTGTCTTCTTTATGCACTGATTAGTCCTATTTTTCATTTGTTTCAGTCCTCCTTCAATCCTGTTCTATTCTGTCTTTATAAATAAATGACATGGCTTCTATTATACTGAATGAGCCATGACCAATGTCATGTTAATTCTCAGTGTTGGTGGACAATTTTTAAAAACAGGCACTGCAATATGATAGTGACCAGTGTAAAAAACAATTTAAGATCACTTTTCAGCAGTTATCACAATTTAAATATGAATATTTTGATTCCAAATTTGATACCAAGGAATATATCTTTAAAAAATGCAGTGCTTAAGCATTAGTGGCATTTGCTACATGCAATTTAAACTATCAGAAACTATAAAAGAACTGAACATGCATCATCAAGAACAGAGTTCTAAATAAAATATGCCATCTATGGAATCCCATGAAATGGGACAAGACAAATGAAACAAGATAGATGTAAGTGGAAACTGGAGCAGACTTAAACCTGAGAGGAAAAAGTATATTTCAGGGCAATCTAGGTGCTATGCTTGTCCTTTGCATTTAATGATATGTGTCCATGTATAAACACAGAAGAGGCCTAACAGTTTCACTCTGGATTATAACAGCAGACAGTGCTTCTGAGAAAACAGAGTGGTTTATGAGTGGTTGACTTGTCCAGTTGACTTGATTGGACTCTCTCTGGTGAGACTCCTTTATGGTGATAATTTATTCATGTGTTAGTTGTGCAACATGCAATCAATATCAAAAGGAATGATAGAACCTTTTAAGAAAATGGGCCGTAAAAAGTGAGCTTTTGAAGAAGCTGACTCTGGAGGGAAAGTGAGAAATGATGAGAATCAATGATGTCAAGTAGAAAGTGTTTTAAAAAGAATAAAGAGAAGAGCACAAGCACTGAAATTACTACTGGAACCTGACTCTGACATCTTTACTGCGCTCTCCTGAGTTCTATATCGTTGTAAACACTGATGATTTGTGGGTTTACCACATTACCTTAAATGTGTAAAAGAAGTGAGGAAGAGCTTAAATTAATATTTTTAAATTCCAGACTGAAGAAAGCCATGTTTAAAACAAAAAGAAATAAATCTTTATATATTCTACAAATTTCCATATTTTAATATTCACACTGATTCAATCAATTTTTCATTTCCCTATAGACTCACTTTTGAGAAGAAATACGTGTTTTTAAATTGTTGTTTTATCACCACCTTCTTACAATAAATGTCTTTTAAATAAATTGACCATTCAGATTATCCTGAACATTAAAAAAAAAAAGAAAAAGAAAAAGAAAACCAAAGAGGTATTATTTTGCTTCAGGCATCAAAACCATAATCAGCTTGAACATGGAAAAATTAGAAGTATGCAAAAATAGATGCTGTAATAGGGGCTGCCTAGAATAAAGACATTCAAGACAGTTTCAATTAGATTGTACTCTTTCAAAAGGTGTCTCATTTGTGTATCTAAAGAAAAGTGTAATTTTTCTAATGGAAATGTATTCTAAGGAGTGGAAAGATTATTCAAGGTGAAATAATTGGATCTGAGCCAGTAGGAGTCATTTGGCTGCTGGAAGGAATATACATACAAGAGTCTCTTTTTGAGAAGACTTTCAGAGTTGAATAGCTAAGCTAAAATACACCAAACACCTTGAAACTTCGTTAAAAACCAAGGCTGAGAAAACCTCTTCACTGATAAAGAACTGTCCTGTAAACACTGAAGAAAGTGGCCATTAATTGTGAACCTGGGAGTGATGGTCAGTGAGGAAAATGAAGCACACAGCTACAAACCCGCAGCATTTCCCATTCTCTATCACAAACTCTTGGCTATAAGAAGGTTTTGTTTTTGTTTTCTGTAACTAAAACAAGTTAGAAAACTAGAAAATATTGATATTTTTATCTTGGCACTGGGTTTTGATATTTCTATATTCATCTATAACTTTAATCTTTCTTATAAAGAAATGACAGTGAAATTACAACAAAGGATTCATAGAACTGGAGGTCTCTGAGAGTTACCTCACCATCCGAAGATGTATCCTTCAGTATGCATTTCAAAATATGAGAACATATTATCTAAGAACATTTCTTTTCTTAAAACTGATCTTGTTTCCTTCCCTTGTTTTTTCTTTCTTTCCTGTTAATCAATATCTTTTCACATATCATGTTGTTTTTATAACCAAAGATAATAAACAGCAATGTTTTTAAAGAAAAGATATGATAGGACCTTATAAAAATGCTTATGCAAACATTTTGACATGGGCAAAGTAAGTCACCTTACCGTTGTGAGTTTATTGGTGCTTAATGTTAGAGTTCAAGTGTTAGGGCAGCATCTGACCACTGCAATCATTCAGACTTTTGTTCTTTAAGTGGTTTCTCATAACTATCATGAACCTCATTTTGACATGTGGTGGAAATTTTCTTCAATAACAAAATATGATCTGAATGTCTGTCACTCCTCTCCCATTTGACTTCAGTTGTTGAAGTCCTACTTGGATATATTTGGAGATAAGAACTTTATGAGCTTTATGACTTTTGTGATGAGTTAGATTAGATTATTTGGGGGAGACCCCCAAGAAGAAATTAATGCATTTTAAATAGAGGAAGAAACAGCTTACTTTTCTCTTGGTGGGAATGTTAGGAAATGTTTGAAAACTAAGAAAAAGTGCTTAAGTGGGAAATCATCAGATAAATTAAAGGTTTCAGCTTCCAGAATTGTGAGAAATTAATGTTAGTTATCTATACCACTCAATCTACAGTAATATTTTTATAGTTGTCCAAGATATACTGTAGTACATTCCTCTCCCTTCAAGAAGCCTTAAGATCCCTTTATTACAGGAATTACTAGCTACTGATAAGATTTTGCATGATTTGTGATTGACTTGATCTAGAATCCAGATGGCTTTAGTATAGTAATCAATGCATTTCCAAAGAATATTATATAAAGCTTTCCACACCAAGTATTAAGTCAGATGTTATTACCACCAAATGATTGGGGGAGAGATGTGGTATTAAGGGAGAAAAAGTGCTATATCGTGACCCCCAAAAAATCTGTCCTACCAGACATTAGCACGTTTATATAGCTTAGCCAATTATTTGTCCCAGTGTATTCATGTGTGAAAAGCAGAGTGGTTTTCTCTGGTAAATAAATTGTCTTTTGCCTGTAAAATTTCATGTTTTTTTTCCATGCTGTTAAGATATTTTGACTGCTATATTGCAAACTCAACCAGAGAATATATTTAAAACCCTTCTTTAATGCTTTTTTGAACGTCTACTTACATATGACCAAAACAAAAGAAGTATCACAAAGCAGTAAAATGTCAGTATCTAATATTGCGCTCTATAATTCTATGGCATATAAATAAGGATAAGTGATTTTGCCTTAATCTCCTGCCTTGGAATACCATACTGGTTTGCAAAATCCATAAGGTCTGATCCATTATTTTATATTTGTGATTCATTTTTCAATTAGAGAAATAAATTCCTTAATGAAGTTCCCTGAACAGGGCCATTTATTCTTTTTGATTCCAACCTGTTAATTTAAATAACTTCATAAAGTATTTCTCACCATAGCAGACTATAAAGTGTGCATACTCTGTTAAATTGCCAATGAGCTAGAAAGATTAGACATTTTTAGTACATTTATATTATGGAAAATCATTATGCTTTTTTATATCCTTGTTTTTAATTTTTCTAAGTAACCTTGTGTTATTTCTAAGAGAGGATAAAGGGTAAAACACAAACCAATGACAAATGTCAATTTAAATATCAGTTATTAAAGCATTTTATCATTTTAATATCAGTTATTAAAGTCAGTGTTTCTCACTGACAACACTCACATTTCTATAAGCATTATAATGATGTAATCAGTAAGTAAATAGATAAAAAATAATTTAAAAAATAACTTGGGTCCTTCTAGTTGACATTCTGACAGCTCTACATAAAATATCCCTAAGTTCTGCAATGATTAGAACTATACTTGGTGATATATTCTACAGCATCTATCTCACATTTCCACCAATGTTTATCGAAACTCAGAAAACAATAAATGGCTTCTAAATAAAGAAAGAAATTAATGTATTTTAAATCAGTATTTTATACAGAAAAAGGTAGACTTTTCAAAAAGCTTAAATGACGAATCATCTTCATGTCCGTAATTATCAACCATTCTTATCAATAGGTATCACTGGATGAATTTCTTTTATAATTGCTTTGAAGTATGATTTCTAATGACATTTTGGAGAAACTAGATTCAACAGCACAACAGCTTAATTATTCCATTTCTGATCTATATTCTACTGAGTTTATCTCAACCAATATAATTAAACTTCCAAAATTTTTTATTTTGTTGCAAGTTTGATTTTGATATTTCACAGTTTTTTAGTGAAAAGTTGTTGAGGAAGCAGATGAGATGGCTTGCATCTGGTTGGAAAGTTTGGGACAACTTGAGTCTTAGGAAGATCATAATTCTGGGAATGGAGTGAACTGATTTCAGAAGATAGACAATTAAATAGAGAGATGAAAGATAGGGAGGGAGGAAAGAATGAAGGAAAGATGGATGAAAGAAAGAAGGCAAAGACAAGAAGGAAGCAAACAAACAATTAAATATTTGTAAGAACCAAATTATGGAAATTTCCTAAATATAACTTGTTATGTTATACTGTAGTGGTGAGGAAAATCATTTTAAGGGAAGGTAAATGCTTTGCAAATAGTTTTCTTTCTTAGTTAAAAAACACTAAAGTCCTTTAAAATAGGAATAGGAACAATATTGGGTTATTTATCTTTAACAATCATGAAAATGCACGTGGTAATACAAGCATACTATTTCTTTAAAAAGATCAGCAAGTTAAAACACAGCAAAATGCTCTTTGAATCATTATTTTAGGTATTAATTAAAGTAGAGGAATTAGGAGTTCCAAATTAGAAGGAAAATTAAACGAAACTTAACATTTATTACAAATATGCTATTTTGCTGGTTAGTCTGATGTATTAACCTGACTGGGTCACAAGATCCCAAAATATTTGTTTTGTTTTATTTTATTTAAGGAGAAAAAGAAAAAAAAAACAGAAAAAGGGTACAAGTTATACAGAAATTCAGAAAAAATAAACAGTAGGAAATCACTAGTTAATAGATGACATATTGTTATCTTAGAAATAGTTGTTCAAGTTACAAAATTAAAGCATATAAAGTGGACTTTCAAACAGTGAGACTGCAAACAGTTCTGTTCAATGATCCAACAAAACTCAGTAATATGGTTACCTATCTTATACACTTAAATATATATGCAGTTATATCCTTTAGAGCACTTTCTTTTCCTTTCTTTTGTACAATGACAATTACACATTTTGGGTTTTATTACTCCCATAGTTATTACTTTTTTTGAAGAAAGTAAAACCAATTGTGACATAACAGAACAGAGTCAGTCAAATCAAAAGGATGGACATAATAGATAATGTAAAAACAAAATACTAGGTGATCAACAATGGTTACCATACTGCCTCTTGCTACCTTAAAAAGAATTGCCTATATCATCAGTTATAATAAAATTGAACAAAACAGTAAAGAATTAAACCAAAACATTGGAGACATTACAGGACTTTAAAAGAAGATAATAGTCAACCAGAATGGGCATCATAGTGAATCTTATTGTCTTCACAGTTGTCTATACTTTCGAACTTGGTACTATCAAGTAAAGCAGAATAGAGGAAAATCAGTCAAAACAAGATGGTCAGGGCAATACAGGGTTTCAAATCAAGTTAATAGGAAATCAAAGTGAGTTACTATAATGTATCCTGCTATTTTTTATTTTTCCTTTAATTAGAAAGATAAAAATAGGGGCTGGGTATTTAGCTCAGCGGCATAAGCACCTGCCTTGCAAGCAGGCAGTCGTGAGTTCGATCCCCGGTACAGACAAAAAATGAAAAAGACAAAAAAAAAAAAAAAAAAAGATAAAAATAAAAAAGTGAAAAATTAATAAAAGGAGATTGAAATAAAAGAGGGCATAACAACAAAACAGCACAGGTCAAAGCATAACCATTTAAGCAAAATAGTGTTTCACCACAAGATAATCCCAACATAAAAGTAATTACCATAGTGTCTCTTTCCTTGAAATCTTTGAGTATAACTTCATATGCTGTAGCACCAAACATATCAAGACAATGTAAACCCATTCAAGAGAATGACAGTATTATAGAGTATTTAGA
Source organism: Cavia porcellus (assembly GCF_034190915.1). NCBI lineage: Eukaryota > Metazoa > Chordata > Mammalia > Rodentia > Caviidae > Cavia > Cavia porcellus. The sequence goes on along the minus strand of NW_026947496.1, from coordinate 26,236,476 downwards.
ACCAACTATCAGAAAATGAACAAAGGTTTCTGTATAATCTCCTTGTCTATAAAAGTTTTTGCATATATTATCACATATAGTAAAATCCAATAAGATACAACCTGTTAAGACTGAGGGAGACAAGAATAAAAGCTTGATGGGACTCCAAAACAAGATGATATTAAATCAGCACTAGCTATTATGATGTCTTGTTTTCTCCATAAAAGCTGTTCCTACCATCCAATCTTTTCTGCCTCATTTCTATTGAGCTCTTTTTCTGTCATTTGTTGTCAGTTTGTCTTCTTCATTTCGCTTTCTGCTCCATTCATTGTGGCCTCTCTGCCTCTGTTTCTGAAGTCTTGGTATTTTCCTTTTTTACTATATCCTGCAGTATTCTCGGTAGAGTTGAATTGGTGGCTGCAAATTCCCCTAGTTCCCCTTTGTCCTGGAAGCACCTTGTTTTTCCATCAATTTCTGGGGACAGTTGTGCAGGATATATCAATCTTGGCTGGAGATTATTATCTTTCAAAGCTTGAATTATTTCCCCCCATACTCTTCGTGATTTGATGGATTGTGCCGAGAAGTCTGCTATAATTCTGATGGGTTCTCCCTTGTAAGTGATCAGTTTCTTGTCTCTGACAGCTTTTAGTATTCTGTTCTTATATTGGATTTCTGGAATTTTGATTATTATATGCCTGGGTGTAGCTCTGTTTCGGTTGTAGGTGGCTGGGGTCCTGTATGCCTCATACATCTGAGTATCTTTACCTTTTGCTAAATTAAGGAAATTTCTTGGATTATTTATGTGAATAGCTTTTGTAGTCCATTTGTTTGTGTCCCTACTTCTTCTTCTATGTTCTTAATTCTTAAGTTGTAGATCCTCTTATCATCTTCTAGCCTTTGTATTATTGCTGGGTTTTTTCTTGTTATTTTTAAGAAGTTTTTCATTTCATGCTCCCACCTTACAAATCTGCCCTCCAGTTCAGATAATCTATTCTTAGTTTCTTTCAAGCTGTTATGCCAGCTTTCAATAGAGTTTTTAGTTTCCTGGTAATCTCTTTGAACCTGCTTCACATATTCTATGTTTTCTCTATTTTCTCCATCAAACAATTCTCCCCTTTTTTTCTGTTCTTCCATTGCACTATCTTTTTTTTTTACTGGGTGGTGCTTAGCATTTCTCTAACTATTCCACTTATATCTTGCTTTATTTCATTAAATGCTTCACTTTTAAACTCGTCTATGAGGTTCCACAGATATCGCTTTATGTCTATTGGTGCTGTGTCTCCTTTGCATTTCCCTTTCCTGAATCAGTATTCTCAGGATTGGGGACTGAGGATGCTTTCTTGTTGCTTCTTCTTCCCATACTTTTTGTTCCTTCCATACAAGTGAATATAGGAGGCCAAGTTTTTTTTCTCTTTGTCTGTTACAGTTTGTTTGAATTGCACCGGCTAGGTGTTCCTGCCCACTGCAGTGTACTAGGGAGACACAGACCTGGGCAGCTTCTGCTGGGGCCCACCCCTCCAGACGCTGGACCTGGTTTGGGCTAGCCTTAATCAGCAACGTCACCCAGGCCAGGCACTCCCCACCAATCCCCCTTGAGAGGAGAATATATGACTAAAGTCACTGCAGCGTCCTATTCCAGCAAATCTGCCCAGTCCCAGTATGTCCTTTGCTGGAGCCTCCTACTCTATGGAAGGGTCCCCGTTCTGCGTACTCACCGCAGGTCAGTGAGCAAGGGGAGATATACCCTGCCAATCCCACTCTCAACTCTGTTTGCCCGATTCCCACTCTCAGAGCTTTCGTGCATCTCTCTCCCTGCCATGCCAATTTGGACACAGCAGCGGCAGCAGGAAATTCAAATCACGGCTTCCAGTGGCGTGGGTTCCAGCTTCTGCACTGAGATTTTATCTGTCCCTGTATAGCACCAGGATTACATTTCCAGTGGGTTTCTCTTAGCTTAGTTCATTCCTGGGTTGGCAGGGTATATCTCCCCTTGCTCAGGACTCCTCGTACGCACCATTCCTGGATTCTAAGCGGGGTATCTCTGAGAGCCTCTGTAGCTGCTGCTATCTATCCACCATGTTCTCCTGGAAGTTGAGATCTCAAAATATTTGGCTGGACATTATTTCTGGGATGATGTTTCTGAATAAGATTAGCACAGGAATCTGTGTGCTAAGTAAAGCCAATGATTCCCTTCCATCCTTTCTGCATCCCTGGGCCTCATTCAAACCACAGAGAGACTAAGTGAAACCAAAAAGGCAGAAGAGAATTAGTTCATCCTTTCTGCCTCACTGCTTGATCCAGCTCCCATTCCTCCTTTCCCTTTGACTAGGACATACACCGTTGACTCTAAGTATCTCAGAACCTCAGGCATCCAGGCTTGAACTGAAGCCACACAACTTGTTTTCCAGAGTCTCTTATTTGCCATATGTTGGGACTTCTCAGCCTACATAATCAAGTGAACTAACTCTTTATAACATTTCAAGATAGATAGATATTGATAAACATAAATAGATCACTAACTAGTACAAATATTGTGGTGTCTAGAATAAGCCAAGATTTTAAGATTGAGTTTTCTTAATTGGTTCCGAGTTTTCTGGAGTTGATTCATTTTTATGACTAAAATTAAATATACTATTTCCATTGGTAAGAACATGATAGACAGCCCATAGCATGAAGATTCCAAGCACAGAGATTCCAAGACATCTGCTTTCAATGTTGTTAATCATCCACCTATAACAAACAGAGAACTCAATGGCTTTTATAGATTATGGTTTTGAAAAATTTTTGAAAACTGATGACTATAATGACATTGGTTGATTGCTCTTCATGTACTAGACAAAATGGTGAAAGTAAACAATGACATAAAAAATATGGAGCTCCCTTCAAACTTGTTTATGTCTTCCAAAAATATTCATAGAACCCAATTTTTATTTTAAAAAATGTTTAAAATGAGACAGTTTGAATCCCATGAAGTTTAGTACTCAAGTGGAGGTTGAAGAAAAATTATACCTTATGAAGCAGTCAATTCATAACACAAGATTAATTTTCTTAAAAATTATAGATAAAATTAAAATAGATTCACTAGATATTTGGAAGATTAGAAGAAATAGATGGCATAATTCCTACATAAAAATTTGTTATAGCAGTAAAAGTAGATCAGTACAAGTTTCACAAATGTGATCTATACTGTCCCTAGGTGTTCAAGATCTAAAGAGGAAGAGGATTTGGCTCTCAATCAAGGTTACATCATCATAGGTAGATACTGCAACATAGTGAGAACTTCATGAAAACAGTCACCAGTAAATCTTAAAGGACAAGCCATGAAAAATCAGCTTTGAGTTTAGCTAGAACACAGATTCTGCTTATGAACATAATGGAGAGAATGTCGAAAAAGTAGGGTGAGATCAGTTAGTGAAAGGCTTTTAATCCTAATGTAAATGTTTTCAAATTAGTATCAGTAAACAATGGAAAGCATTCAGTGGTTTTCAAATGAAAAAATGTCAGTAGGGAATTCTCTAAAGATGTTGACAGAGAGAAAAAGCTAATTGGTGCTCATGACACAGATGATTTAAGAAATAGGCAGTAAATTTCAGCTTTTAATACAAGACTGCAATTGTCAATTTTTAATACATTTTACATAACTTTTGCAAACACAAACACTTCCTTGAGCCTGACATAGTGTGTGTTATTCTTATTGACTGTTCTGATAGTGCTGAGGTGATAGATCCCAAAATGGTGTTCTAAGTATCAGATGGGGGCATCCATGGCCAGGCCCACACTCTCACGAATAAAACCTGGCATCAGTCCACTGGAGATAGTGCAGGACCCTGCTCTCCCTTCTGACCACTAGTGGGCAGGCATAGTCCTTGGTTCTGAGGAGAACGTCCTATCTGAAGGGGAACTGGGGTCAACAATTTCTGGGGCAATCCTTTTCACAGCTTAACCCAACTGACTGCCCTAACAATTTAAACTGCAGATTTACTGTCCCAGCCCCTGAGCTCGCAGCTACCATGCCTTCTTTGCTCTACAGGTAACTCTACCTGGTAATTAACTGTGAAATGTTGAGTGGCCAGTGTCTGACCCAGGGATTTGTGCCAAGCAAAAGTTTCACTTGCATTTTTTTTCTTTCTTTCTCTATTTCACTGCCAGTTTGTGTATGTGTGTTTTTAAGTATTAGCTCTCTTAGAAGTGCATGCCTATTTCAAATTCCCAGACGATGAGTCAGACTTGTTCAGTGAGGTTCCTGGAGAGTCACATGATCTGGCCTGATGAAACTTCACCTTATGAAAGGTTGGAGAAAAAAAATCAGAAGAGCATTTTCCAGCCTCTATCTATATACATACATACATACATATACATTCTTGTATGTATATCCTTGCACACAATGTCATATAATTTGCATATATATATGAGAGAGAAAGTGAGATAGACATATACATGCAGTAAAAAAATCCCTTTTGCTTTTATGCCTTTCTCTTTTTCCTTTGTAGATATTTAGCAATTTGGTGAGCTAAAGATCCATATCTCTTTGAAACCAGAAGTGATCAGAAGCCTTGCAGCTAAGTGTGCCTCACTTGAACTTTAGTTAGATATCAGCATGGATTCACTTGGATTCAGCATAGAAAACTGAAATTCTAGATTCAAAAGTGATAGAGAACTGTCATCAGTGAGAGAGGATACTTAAATTGTTTCACTTGCTGTTCTGATCATGTGCTCTAGGTTTTTGTAGGCCTCTAAAAACTTGATATTAAAATTCACACTTTTCTTCAAATCAATTTGATGTTCCTGGTACAACTACATATCTTGATAATGCAGAACAAACAGCAGGCTTTCTCCTGTAAACACACCTAAATGATAGTAATTTTTGAAGCTTTTAAATTATTTTATGTATAACTTCTGTAAGTGCAAACTCATTCTAGAATTGATATTTCAATTCACTAGCAAAAGCCTCATTTGATAATGACCCTAGAGAGAGGCAGAATTGGGTTACTCCTTACCAAAATATGTACTACAGAATAAAAAATCTGGAAAGAGTTTGCCTCAAGATGAATGTGGACAAGGAGGCAGAAAGATACTTATACATTCTCTTCAAAAGACCAGGGCTACTAACACCAGGTAGAGGATGTCCAAGTATCATTGACTGAACTGGATGCCTTGATTCACTCATTTCATGAGTATTTACTGGAAACCTGCTATTTACCAGATACTGCTAGAAACTAGAGATTCAAAAAATGCATACTATAGTCCTATCCAGGGGTACTCTAGCTTGATAATCAGAGTTGTATAAACAAATAGTCATAATTTAAGAACGTGGACAGTACCATGAAAACACAGGTACAGATGTGGCTTGCTTTGCCTAACAGAATTTGATAAAGTTTCACAGAGAAGGTGGTAGGTACTCTACTGAGATCTTTACTGAATGCTTTGCTGCAAAATTAATAAAGCAAAGAAAAAATATTCTTAATGATGGGGATGGAGGATCCAGAGAGAAAGGTGTCTCTTTAATGGTATGCAGGACTACTGTTACCAGGGAGATGGGAAAGCACCATCCCTTTACACTTTTATTCTGGGTTGATCTAGGAATTGTGCTCAAGAGGGGGGTTGTGAGGAAAGCCTCTACAATACAGGCTCTCTTTCCTATCAATGCACTTATTCATCCCTTCTCCCTAATTCTCTCTGCTCCTCTTTCTTTCTGCCTCTCCTACTCTACTTCTGTCAGCTGAAACACAAAATCTCTCCTTGGGACACTGAGTTTTTACACTCAGCCACCATAGTTTGCATGGCACCATTTCAAGAAAGATTCCAGAGTTACTAGGAGAACTACATCCCAAAATCCCTGGAGGAAGAATCTTGTTTGTTCACCTGATCCTGTGCATTGTGATCAGAACTGAAGCCCCGAAAACAAACCTGGGTTATATGGGAGGGATTGGTCGATTAAACTGATTATAGATTGAACATTACTAATTAGGTAAAAAAGGGCAATCATACTAGGGGATAAGCATGATGCAAAAGTTATATAGAATTGGAAATTATTCCTGTGATGGTATGTGTCTTCCTTTAGTCTCCACCTAAATAAGGTTCAATAAAATGCTGAGATTAATTTTTACAACTCTGTATAAAAACAGAGCCCATATCTAAAATTTTTCCTAATATATTATCCCATGTAAAGATGATATAGCTGGTGGTATAAAACGCTGAGACTTGTTTCATTTCTTTGTTGTTTTATGCTTAAAGTATTAAAAATGCTATATCAAAGAATATAGCAGCTTTGAGGAAAATGCACCTTTTGCTATCTTGAATTACATTGTAGAAATTATTAAGAAATAATTTGTTTCAAAATTTCTTTTTTTATTTAGTTCAGGCTGGCCTTGAGCTCACCATGTAAGTCAGGCTGTGCTTGAACTCACAGCAACTAGCTTGCTTCAGTTTCCGGATTAGGGTTTATAGACATGCGCCACCACACCTGTCCCAAAATTTCCCTAGATCTATTAGGACTCAGACTGAAAAATAGTGATTTTTAAATCCCATCTAATTTATTCAATTTATTCAAACTTGTATTTATAAAAGCCACTTTAAATGCTATACTAGATCCCCATGTGTTAGTGATTTATTTCTCTGCTCATATGGAGTCCAAAATGGGTGTGTGTGAGTAGGCCGTGGATGTTCTCCATGATTAACAGCTGATACCACCTTGTGGCCATACAGTATTCCACACACAGCTGTAAGGTCACCCTGGAAAGGAAAGATAAAACAGCTAATCATACCTGGGAGGTTTCATGGGCCAGGACAAGAAATGGAACAAGTTACTTCCACTCAAACCATTCCATTGGCAGGACATCATTCATCAGACTGGACATGGGACTAGCACGATGACCTTAAGTTCAAGATGCAAAATAAGTGTGGTGAGCATCTAGCTTAAGTCCTCCGTAAAGCTCTTGATCTCTCACAGCACTGAGTGTGCACTGAATACCAGTGAATAAAATGTGGTGACTAACTGCTAAGCAAAATGAACAAAAACATGACGAATAAAAGCTGAATGAAATGAACAAATACGTGGTTAATAAAAGCCGAACTGAAGTCACAACAATATTCAAGTTCAGTTCTATATGTAAGTTCTAGGACAAAATGTTTCTTATGCATGCGGCTACTTTCTCATGCACACGCGGACACACACACACACACACATCTTTGACAGTTATGTATTTGTTTCTAATCTCTTAGACTGAGTACAGGACTCAAAAAGAGAGAGAGAAATACAAATGATAGAGATATGAAGATTTATACTACAATTTTCCTATTAAGTCAGTATTTTAAAACAATTATTTTCTTTACTGTCCCTTATGGTGGAAATGGAATACTATTAGCAACTGACAATAAAATATTATATTATTAAATAAAATGATAAAACATCCATACATATCAATTATTTATCACTATAGGTTATTATAATCTTCTCAAATGTATAATTTTCTTATGTGTTCTGTATTATTCAAAGACAAATTTAATATTGTTTCAAATGATTTTGGATAATTAGACATACATTTGTTTAGATATTTACCTTCTATTACTTGTTATTTATGTTTGTGGGAAATTATGGTAAATTAGTAATTTGTTTATTTGAGAAAAGAGAGGGTACAAAAGTTCATTATTTTTTTAAATCAAGTCTGGTTCACTGGATTTATAACTGTGCCTCTCTTTACAGCCTCTGGAGGAAGCGTTTACGGTTTGAATCCTAGAAGAAGTTGTCAGATGAAATCTGGGAACACCAAGGAATAACACAATACCACAGAGTGAATGTGATTGATGATATCATAGCTCATTTTTAACAGATGTCAAAAAGAGAAAAATCAAGCTGCCATTGCACATACTGAGCCCTTGTTCTCCTAACAGAGGACCTTTATAAGTAAATCACAGTTAATGGTAGGTATTCATTGGGTTAGGTGATGGGTGTTTGGATTTCTTTTGGAGTTTCAAGAGAAAAAAGCATTTGAGAAAAATCAGAATTTCAAAAAGAGATTCTTAAATGTTCCTTTATTTTTATTTGCTGCATTTCATCACAATGTTTAGTTTGGCAATTGGATTCTACTTAGGAAACGTTTCTTTTTAGAAATATAGTATATAGGTAAAAGTAAAAAAAAGAAAAATCCCATAGGTATCCATTCTTGAATCTAGTTCTTCAATAACTTCCAGCTGAAATTCCATGTCCACTTACGTGCTGACTGGAAGAGAGAGTGTGTGGATAGCACCTTTTAAGGATGGATATATGTTAACAGAATTTGAGAAACATAAAGGAAAATAATTCTGTCTTACCTGAATTAAAGAACACCAGTTGTTGGTTTGTTTGTTTGATTTTTCTGAGTCTAACAATCCATTTAACCACATTATTATTTTTCTTAAGGTAAGGTAGTATGTGTTGATCCTGTTCAAGAAAAAATAAAGCAGTTAATTAGGGTAAGCTAGAATTTTCTATGCAATACACTCAGTAGCACCCATACCATCCATCTCTACAGTGAGCCTTTTTGTCACATTACCATGATTCTTATTCTTAGCCATTGTTGGAAAGAAAAAAAAAAAACCTGAATCATGGAAAAGGTACTATTTTACTTCTCAATCAAGTATCTGAGGAATTTCTTACATATAAAACCATCATACTCCCCCAAACTTGGTGCATGTTAATGAACAGTCTGGTTGAGTACATTGTTTGATGGCCTGAATGCAGATCTATTTCAATTTTACAAATTCAGAAACTTTGTCTCTATTAAATATATAAGCATACAAATACATATCACTGTTCATATAGCCAGAATGGACAGTGTGTGAGTTTTCTTTGAAACACCAGTAAAATGCAAAACACTGTACACTAGAGAATTGATTTAGATAAACAAAGTGGATACAACAGCACTTTAGGCCCTTTGCCTCATTTGAAGCTGAAAATAGCATGCTAGAAATTAATTTTGAAAATTTCCTTGAAAATTGTAATACATCCTGATAATGCAAGTGCATTTTTATTTTTAACTGTAATTTTGACAATCTATGGCAGGAATGAGCAAAGTTAATTGGATGAAAGACCAGTAAATAATTGAGATATTACAAGGTTTCCTCAATCCTGCCATAGTAGTAACAAAACAGCTAGAGATAAATAAATGCACACACATATGAATAAAAGATAAGTATATAAATATACACACATAACTGTGCTCCAGCAAACATAAACATTATTCAAACACACAATTGGCCCGGTTTTGTCAAACCCTAATCTTCAGCATCCCTCACCTCCATTGTGTTAACTGTGATTCCCTTTCTCATAGAGATTCTTGGAAATTATTCTCAAATGATTGATAATTCCAGCTTTTCTTTTACTTTTTTTTTTTTTTTTTTTTTTTTTTTGTACCAGGAATTGAACTCACAACCTCATGCTTGCTAGGCAGGAGCTTGTACTGCTGAGCTTAATCGCCAGCTCTGGCTTTTCACTTACAATAGAGACATAAAATACACCCCCACCCCCACATTTGTTATGAGACAACCCACTTGCTAGACAGAACAGACCACAAGCCTGTCATCTCTCAGATCTCGTTGTGGACAGTGAAGGCCTTAGGAACTGGGAAATGTGTTCAGCTGCCAACTGGCAGCTAAAGAATTTGCAACAAGAACATGGACTTTTGGTTCCACAAGATGCTCTATTTAAAAGGACACTGCTGAGAGGCTTAATGTTCTGCTGGGGATAGTCTCAGAAATAATGACCTGTTTTCTTCTGCATAGCCAACTCTGAAAGAGGATGATGTCTATAAATGAGGGCTCATAAAAGAGTATAATTAAATACTGATGCTCCTCAGAGTGAGAGAGCTCTGAGATAATGACTGCAGTGGCACACTCTGTACCAAAAAGAACAAGATGTCACAATTATATATTTGCAGGTTGATTTAATCTGACAGGATTCTTAGCAACAGTGAACTTGGTCTGCCTGTGCATAACAACACAGCCTATGTGTGCTACAAATGAAGCTCTATTTATCTTTTATAATCTTACGCGTGTCAATTAGCAAACTTCATCTAGCTGGACACTCTATTAGGGGAGATCCCATATATGTCTGTATTTTCTGGGGAAAACTGTTTGCAAATCATTCTCTTTATTTAAATTCTTTTTCAAATATTCTTCATGAATACGGTTTTTATTATTTGATATTTCAATGATAGTCTCTCATTGTGAAGTTCTAATTATCCTGTCTTCTCATGTATCACTAACAGAGAAATTAGCAGCTAGTAGATTTGAATTTTCCATCACAATTAATCCAAGCTAGAGAAGAATGGACTAAACTAGAAGTTGGCAAACCATGGCCCTTGGACCAAATCCATCCCACCTCTTGTTTCTGTATGGTTCTTAAACTAAAAATAACTGTTAACATTTTAAATATTTGAAAAACTGTCAAAAAAAAGAGTACATTTTACCCTTGAAAGTTATATGAGTTTTGTGTTTGGGAGTCCACAAATAAAGTTATATTGGAACAGAATCAATCTTTTTTTTTTAATGTATGATCTGTTGTTGCTTTTGTGCTAGAAGAGCAAAATTGACTTCAATACCGAATGCGTGGGAGCAAAAACTGAAATACCTACTTTCTTTCCTTTCATACCAAAAGTTTCTAACCCATAGAGGACATAATCCTTCAAATTCCGTTGCCGAATTTTTACTCAGATGTGATTGTTAGCTCCTTTTAATTGAAATCCCGCTCTTAAATTTACTTTAGGGATTTAAGGATACTCCAGGATCAAGGTGGGACTCGGCCCTAGAGGTCCAATTTTGTGTATAAGAATGCACCTTCATGTTTTTTTATCTCTACCTTAGGGGATATCAAAGTCAGCCTATATTCTCATTCATCAAAATGTCTAACAACTAGTTAGCCCTTCAAATTTTGCAAATCACTCTCATATGTGTAGTTCCACTAGTACTATTATTTTACTTTAAAGAGATGGAATCTGAGGTTCAGCTTTGTCGCTCCTCTTTTCTAAAACCACGCACCTAGTCAGTGGTGAGGAGCAGAATGTAAACATGATGCTACCCTGCCTTATTTCTACATTACTGCCCTACCTGAGAAAGTCAGAGATGCAAACAAAAATGCTACAGTCTTCCAGCTGTTCCTGCCTGTAAATCATGCAGTGAGATTACGTAAAATGCAGCTTCCTTTTCCCTCCTCTCTGTCACCTGATATAAAATAAGTAAGAACCACTATCTGGGCTTCTTTCCTCTGCACAAGGTAGAGCAGAATACCAGTGGTGTACTCTTTTGTGCCACAGCAATTGATGTATCAAAGAATTAAGAAATAACACTCAAGTTCTGGGAGCTATGCTATTTTGATGGGATGGCATTGAATCTGCATTACAGTTTTGAGAAGAGGGCCATTTTCACTGTGTTGGTTCTTTCTATTCATGAACAAGGGATATCTTTCTGTTTTCTTATATCCTCTTTGATTTCCTTTCTCAGAGTACTGTAATTTTTAATGTATAGATGTTTTATTTCCTTTGTTAAATTGACTCCTACGTACTTCATGTTTTGGGATGTTATTGTAAAGTACATAGCTTCCCTAATTTCTCTCTATAAATTTGTTGCTCGCATATATGGATGCTATTGATTTTTGATTGTTTATTTTATATACAGCCACACTACTAAATTTAATTATTAAATCTAGCAATCTTTTGAGTGAGTTTTTGGTGTTTTCTATGTAGAGTATCATATCATCTTCAAATAATGATAATTCAACTTCTTCCTTCCCTATCTTTGTTCTTTTTGTTTCTCTCTTTTGTCTAATTGTTTCAGCTAATGTCTCCAGAAATATATGAACAGAAGTGATGAGAGTGGAAACCCTTGACTTGTTCTTGATTTTAGCATGAAAGCTTTCGCGATCTGAACATTTAGGATGATGTTAGCTGTTGGTTTATCATAGATGACATTTATCAGATTGTGCTAAAGACCATCTATTTCAATTTTCTGTAGAGTTTTTATCATGAGTACACATTAGTCTTTGTCAAATGTTTTTTTTTTCTGCATCTACTGAGAGGATCATCTGATTTTTCTTGTCTTTGATTCTGTTAATGTGGTGTATTACATTTATTGATTTGCATATGTGGAACCATCCCTGCATCTCTGGAATGAATGCTACTTTTTGGTCATGGTGTATAATCTTCTTGATAATTTCCTGCATTCTGTTTGCCAGTATCTTATTGAGGATTTTTGTGCCTGTGTTCATTAGGGAGATTACCATTAGTTTTCTTTTTTGGTTGGCTTTTTCTGTGGTTTAGAAATCAAGGTAATACTTGCTTCCTGGAAGAAATTTGGTTTGTAAAATAATAATCTAATGATATACTTCATTAGAGTATCTCCAAATTCCTACAAGATTGCACTTGGTTTTATTACTCTCACCCTGCTGTCTCCCTGTTATCCTCTGCCATTCTCTACCTTAGTTAACACACTGTACCACACAGCTCTTTTATTCCTTGAGATACCATCTTAGTTCTGCTCTTGCCATTCAACAGACCTGGATCATTATCACCTGAGATCATCTTACAGTTTACTTCCTCCTATCATCAGTGTCCTACTCCAGTGGCAACTTGTGTTCGAAGATCCTTTCCTTGATTAGTTTCAGTAATGTGTCTCTATCCTAGTCTCTCATTTATTTCTCTATAACTATGATTTGCTTATCATTCCAGTTCTCCAATATCCACCTTCATCCTTTGGCATAAAGACCTGGCTTATCTCTTTCACCAGCACCTAAAACTTTGCATAGTATGGGAAATGCTCTTTGTACAGATATGCTGAATAATGAATATATGAGCATTAAAAAAAAAAATTCTCCCCTTTTTAATGGAGGCCAGTAGGTGATAAAGGTAAATATAATTTAAAACAAAAAATAGAATATGATGAATCTGTCAATGGTAGGGTAAAAATAATGTTTGAAATAATGTAAGAAATAAAATCAGGAATTCATTCTGGAAATAAAAATAATTTCTCAATTTTGTGAGAATATAGATTGTTTTTTAACACTATGAAGATATTTTGCTTAACAACACAGTATTTCATGATATCTATGGGAAATTTCAGCTGTTCATTGCTCTGGTCTCTTGTAATTTCAAGGCACATAGAGGTTATTAGACGTCTTAAGCCTCTAAATTTTCATTCTAGAAAAACAGAACATGTAACTTACCTGAGGAGATAGTTCCACTTATCCATCCACTATTGTGGTTCAGCTTCTTCAAGGCTAACAAATTTTGACTGACCCATAATATCGACATCCAGTTTTGAATATGTTCACCCTTTATGATCATCAATGGAAGCTGGGAGGGTTTAAATTCCGTGTGTGTGTGTGTGTGTGTGTGTGTGTGTGTGTGTGTGTGTGTGTTGTATGTGTGTGTTTGCAGATTTAAAATTGCATTTCAACACTTTTTAAAATGGCAGCATTATTAAACAAGTATATCCGGAAGACCCAACATCTAGCTGTTAGAATAGCCAAGCCAGAATTGAGAAAACTCATTTATGAAAATATTTTTTTTTGCTTTAAGAAAATGTAACTTTATCAGATTCTGCAGTAATCAAGAGGAATGATGTTTTTATGTAACGCATGGCTTAGTTCTAAGGTGCACATAAGGCTTGAGTTGAATTATGATGGAGACATGGTGACTTAATGAACCATGGAAAGCACATTTACTTCAAGAGAACAAAATGTGTGCAGCATGCATTAGCAAGAAACTTAGAAGGGATACTTTTGAAAATAATCCAAATTGATGACCATGGTAGGATCAGGTTACAGAAAAGAAGTGCATAAGTGAAACAGCCAATTTTCAAGTTGATTACTAGGAAAAGATTCAGTTTCCATAATTTCTATATTGTTTTGTTGAGGTTAGCCTAAAGTAGAGCTATGAATTTTAGATGATTCTCCTATATTCCTTTCCTATAGTTACAATTTTACCCTTGGTAATACTCATTCTTAACCCTGAAAAGTTTAATATGTGTTGTTTTTATTTTTTGCCTCCTATCTAGCTGGTAGAATATTTGTTTTTTAAAAGATACACCAGGCCATAGAAGTTTTTTAAAAGATGATGCTTTAAAGGGAAGATTTCAGCTTATTTTACTTGTAGCTAGAAGAAATAAAAAGATCATTTTCAGAATTGTAAACACTTGCGCGTTTGCCTGCTGCTTAGCAGGTTTCTAACCATACCACCAAATTACCAAAGGTTATGGGATCTAGAGGCGGCCACTGTATAATGGCCTCCCTCTGACAGCTAAATACAAGGACCAAGGTATTTATTCATAAAGTACACAAGCTTTTTAAGTAACAAAAATTCAATTTCACATTAACATCATGCAAAATAACTTGTAAAATAAAATAAATGAGATCCACATCTCCAAAGCTAAGACAGCCCACTTCATCATCCACCTGCAAAAGTTTACTCTGATGGTCACCAAATGAAGGTGAGAGAGAGGATTAGATTTGACCTTCCATTGGTCACAGTGCAGTGTTACTCTTGATCTGACTTCACTGGTTTCAGACCAATGTAGAATTTTTGGTTTTGTATTAGTTTCATCTCTTCATAAATCAAAGTAAGAATCTAAAGAACACTAGACTTGCTGTGTTACTGTATTTTCACTAAGCAAACTCTTTTCTGGCCATTGGTGCGATTTATATCTGAACAGTAGGCAAATATGAAGCTCCAGGTGGAAACTGCTGAGAATCCTCCAGAGAAATGCACAGAAATTGGTCTTGGGTACAGCTTGAGAAGTCATCACCTTGACTTGCCACATTTAATTTATATAGTTAGTACACTGTTTTGTAAAGCAAGGAAGTGGCAATAAGTGAGGAGAGAAAGGTAGAGGAGAGGTTTGCTAAATATTTTTGCAATATATGGAGAAACTCCAGTGGTAGGCTCGGACTAGGCTACGATGGATGTGGTTTCAAGACATTTGAAATAAACTGTCCCTACCTCATGTAACTCTAAAAGAAACACCAAGTGCACACACAGGACCTCAGCATGCACACTACTTTCATAAGAATAGCTCCCCATGATACAGTGATTATTAAAAATCACCCAAATCTGTAAATCAAGTAAACTTGTACTTTACTCAGTTTATTTTATTACCTACGTTGGCCCAATGTGAGAGCAGATCTTGCTAGGGGAGATTTACTCATCATTACACAGAATCTATGGGGTGGGTACTGGCCTCTTACTTTGGGCTGAATATTAACCACATCCAGGAGCAGTTCATTAGAAGGGTAGAGAACATTCAGTTAAAAAGATCTGATTATGATTCCTAGAATATCACTTACAGGAAGGTTCCTGGTTTATGATAGACTGACCCTAACTTTTGTTAGTGAGAAAGTATAATTATAAAACCAGTCTGCTTTTTTATAACCACACTGTATTTAATAAGTTCCATGAGACATTCAACACTGATCAAAAAAAAAAAAAAAAAAAAAAAAAACCACTTTGTGTTAGAAGAATCTGCCTATATTTTTTTCTCTTTTGTTTTTTAAAATTAAAAAAAAAAAATAAAGAGAGTCTTCCTAACTGAAAGCTAAGGTAAGCATTCTGAGCATGTTTAAACTAGAATAGACAGGTACTTCAAACTTAGAATAGGTTTTAGAGATGTAACCTCATTGTAAGTGCTGCGCAGCCTTTGTGCTATTTGAATGGCTTGGGGAAGTTACATAAAGTTATTGACCTTCATTCAGGTTTCCCATTTAGAGTAGAAATAGTATTTAAATATTTGTAATTCTGTTGTTTCTTTGGGGGTTGTTTATTATATAGCAGATACTTTTTCTAATTGTTTTATCTCAATCAGTACTCACACTGACATCGAGTATCATTCATGAGGGATACTTTAGAAGTGTTAATTGTCATTTAGTTTAACACCTAGGAAACAGCAAGATCAAAGTGCATCCTGAGGTGTGTAGCCAAAACCTGGGCCCTGGTCATTCCCACAGCAGGGTTAGAGTTAGGGAGATGGCCACTCAGGCATCTCTGCATGTCCCCAGCAAGGATCTCATGGTCTTTCCCTCAGAACACGGCTCTATTCTTGTCCTAAGCATGTGCCGTATCAAGGTATACAGTGCAAAATCTTCCAGTGAAATTTCATTCCCTTTACTGCTTTTGCTTGTGCCACAATTATTTTAAAAATACAAAACCTAGATCCTACTCCTGGCCTTTAAATGGATGGAATCCTAACATAGGCTAAGACCGAGCCCTTGAGTTTTGCATCACTGTTCCTTCAACTCTCTCCCTTTGGACATGGGAATTCTCGTCTCTTTAAATCCAATGGAACTGAAGTGCTTTATCTCCACTGACTATGATAAGTACACTGAATTACAGATCGTTTTCAAGTCAGAGTTTTTATCTCCCTATATCTTCTCTTCTACTTTAACATGATTTTCTTTAAATTCTACTTGCTTTTGCCAATCTAAGAATTATACATATAGGTACATGGTATATGTTTTTATATATATATCCTCCTTGTTTAAAGAAATCTTTTTCCATCCTTATCATTTCAATGTCTTCCAAAAATCAAAATTCTGGTAGATATGCCAGTCTGCCATGGTCTGTCAGTGCCAAATTATGGAACAAAATACTCTAAGGGTAATGAATAGATGATTTTCTTTTCAATCAACAATCCTTGGTTGCAAACACAGTACAGATGCAGTATCACTTTTGAAAGAAGTGGAGGATAAATACAAAATGAAAATTGTGGATATTTTGAGTTAATGCATGTATATATGTTACTATTTTAGCTGCAATAAAAAGATACATTCTGCTACAAGAAACTTTCTAGCAACAAATAAAACATAAAAGCAGAAAAAAATAGGGCTTGTACTCTTGTGGAGGTCAAATTATTCTTTGGAACAGTAGACCTAAGAATTTTTTAAAACCACAGATTTCAGGGTTAGTTCAGTTATTTCTTCACAGTGAATATTTGAGTTAAAATGTGAAGGCTGACAATGCTTTCATTATTTTTAGGGGAACTCAGAAATAAAATAGTTCCTTTATCAAAGGAGGAAATCTTGTGTGGTATGTTGGCTCTTACAATGTATACATGCTTTTTGCAAATAAGGCACATTAAAATTTGATTCAGACTATTGATGCAACAGATTCTTTTGGGCGCACTTTCTCCCTTCCTAGACATGTAGGAAGGCAGGTGACAGCCATGCAGCCTCAGCTGATGGAAAACCACACAGTGGGCACTGATTTCTGAGACTGGAGGCTGAGTGGCCCCACGCTTCCAAGGAAATACAGAAAAATCTGTTTTGAACCTTTCAAATAATAAGTTATATAAAACCATTCAAAGGATATATATGAAGAAAAGTGAAAACCAAGTAAATTGGGAACTCAAAAGAATCAAAATAAGAAAGTTTGAAGCAGAATGAAGAAAGGTGAAGAATTTCTCCAATGAGAATTCACGTATGTCTGCCTAGTATGGGTGCAATTGTGGTGGGCTTTGGGGGATTTTACATTGAGGCCAATTTAAAAGGAGAATAGGGAACAAGCTTATGCCTCAGTGCTAGAAAATTCTAAACAGTCCTCCTTGGAAGGACAGAAAAAGTAAAACCTCTCATCTGTGTAGCACACATTCTTATTTGATCAGCCACCATTTTGCACATCCTTAAGCAGAATCTGCCATCTGATCCTGCTTGGTGGCACCTTATGTAATGATTCCCAGTCATGAGAGGTGACAGATCAAGAATTCAGGAACAAAGTAATTCATTTTTTTTTTCACAAAAAGCAAAGAGGACAATGACTCATCACCTCTCCCTAAAAAGCCTGTGCCTTTTTAGAGAAGTGCCAAGCCAGTAAATCTGTGCAACACATGGCAACATGTGCCTGACTGTTTGAATACTGTGACAAGAAAATGGGAAAAAAAAAATTCCTGCCGACCAATCAGACTTCTGGTATTGTGGCCAATTTGTCAGGACACAGTGTTGTCACTGAGCCAACTAAGAAACTTTAGAGAATAAGTTAGAGAAGAGATGGGAGGAGGAAAGGGTTGATTCTCATCATGATTATGAAGTTGGATTATTTGGGCTTGGACTGCAGAAA
The DNA here is from genome assembly GCF_034190915.1 of Cavia porcellus. Taxonomy (NCBI): domain Eukaryota; kingdom Metazoa; phylum Chordata; class Mammalia; order Rodentia; family Caviidae; genus Cavia; species Cavia porcellus. The sequence continues at coordinate 26,218,426 of NW_026947496.1, read as the reverse complement.
GCTGCTGTCTGTGCCATCCTGTTTTAAATCAAGAGAGAGAAAGCCTTCCAATAAATGACAAGGATAATAAAAACAGTTCATGTGTCCATAAGGGTGATATAAATATATATATGTTCTGCAAATATAACTGTGCAGGATGGGATGCAGAATTTGCTAAATCTCTGTTTCTAAATGGAGCACTATTATTTATGAGAATACTAATTCTTTTTTATTGTTGTTACATAATCAAGTGTTTCTGTGATTTAAAAAAAACTATTAAAACATTAGTCTCATAAAAACAAAATAAATCACATAAGTAATTAAATTTATAGTACATGCTTTATTTGTTGGGCTTTTGTATGCAATTTACTACCGAATCATCAGTCTTCCATTTCCATAAGGATGAGTACTTAGTACACTTTGCACAAGCCCATTTAAGTTGGGAATTAAGGGAAGGAGAACTATGAAACCTCAAGTTTGAAATTGAATGTGAGACAAATGTATGTTTGTCAATTTAAATGTACGATGATGTTAATTACAAATAAAACTTAATAAATGATAGATGCTCAGAAAACATCAGATCAGAAAAGAGACTATTCCAGCATCACTGGTATTTCCTTCTAGTATGCATTCTTGCTTATAAGAAAATTCATTTATGGTGGGCATTGTGGCATATCCCTGTGATCTCTGTACTCTGGAAGGATGAGGCAAGAGGATTACATGTCTGAGCCCAGCCTGTGCAAATGATATTTTAGAGAGAATCTCAAAATAAAATGAAATTTGAAAGTAGACTAAAATTATAGCTCATTGCAAAGGCCCTGAATTCAATTCCAACACTGAAAAATAACAAAGAAAGAAAGAAGAAAATAAAAAGCAAAGCAATACATATATATATATATATATATACATATATATGTGTGTATATATATATATATATATATATATATATATATATATCTGTAATAAACCTCTCTAGAAACAGACTGAAACCTAATTCCAGAGAACAATTTAAGGTTATTTATTTAGTTGCTGTACTTGTTTATGTGTCTTGTCTATGAGATAACAAATTGATTTAGTGAAGACTAGAATTATTCCACATAGAATATGGAGATTTGGGGATTTTTTTTTTCTTTTGTTGTTGTTGTTACCATTTGTGTTTACATGTTGTCATTGTAAACAGCTTCCTAGAGAAATTGGAAGTTTATTAAGACCATCATAAAAAATTAACACAGATGAGTAGTTTAAAATTAAAAAAGCACTTGTTCTCTGTGACCCCTAATCACGACTGAAAACTTAACTGCATTGACAAGTACCTAGGGAATTAGTAAGACACAGCTCCAGGTATGTCTGGGTTACTCGTAGGGTCGTGACCTTGGGGACTCTATCTGTTCCCTGGCCCTTCCTCTTGGATGCTGTTTCCTTTCTCTGTTTCCTAGTCATCCTTCACCTTTTCTCTGCCATATATTCTCACCATTGTGTTCCTCCCTTGGAGATGGCCACCCATGGGCTGAATCCTCTGGATTATGAAGCAAATTAACCTCTCCTCGTAAATTGGTGGTGCTGGGTATTTTGTTTTCAATCCAGAAATCCAAAGTCAAGGTGCCAGTATCTTTGCTATCTTTTGGAGGTGCTAACGGTGAATGTTTTCAGTGCCTATTCCAGCTTCCCTTGGCTACAGGAGCTTTGAAGATAGCATTTACTTTGCAAATATATCAACTACTAATTATAGAAGGCTAAAGCAGCATGTGACAGGAGAGGTTTTCCTTATTCATATTAGTGTATGATTGCAATACATAGTGATTACATTCAGTTTGGTTGCCTAAACTGTACACATATCAAGTCTCAATCATTTTTATTCCCCTCATCTCCTTTCATCTTTGCCTCTTCCTTCTTTCCCATATCCCCTTCTTGTTTTTAGAGACTACTTCTCTGTTTCTTAACATGCCTCTTTTAGTTTATTCTTTTTATTATTTATATTTTGTGACTCTCATATTAGAGAGACCATGTGATTTTGAACCTTTTGTGGTTAATTTATTTCTCGTATTTTATGGTCTTAAAATCTACCCATTTTCCTATAATGATTTAAAGTTATCCATCTTTAAGGTTGAGTAGTACTCCTTTGGATATATAATCTATATTTTCTTTATCTATTCATCTATTAATGAATATACAGTCATCTTCATGATTGCTCTATTGTGATTTGTGCTGCTATAATAACAGGCATACATGTATCCTGTAGTATGATGACTTTAGTTTTTGGGAGAAATTGTACAAAAGAGGGACAGCTGGGTCAGATGAAATTTCTATGCTTAATTTTTTGAGAAATCTCTATGATGGCATCCATAGTGGTTATAGTAGTTTACAGTCTCTTCAACAATGTAGGAAAGTTTCTTTTTCCTGCATTTCTTATTTTTTGAGTCCTTGACAATAGCCCTTCTGACTGAAGTATGGTAAAATGTTATTGCTGTTTTGGTTTGCAATTTTCTAAAGGTCAAAGGTACTGAAACTTTTTTTGTTGCATTTATTGATCATTTATCCTTCTTCCCCTAAGAAGTGTCTGTTCTTTCAAGTTGCCCCTTTTTCACTGTCTTATTTTTGCAGATATATTTTTTGGGGTTTTCTCTATTGTCTACATATTAATTCCCTTTGTAGAAGTAGATGGTATTTTTACCCATTCCATAAGTTGTCTTTCCCCTCTGATGCCTATTTACTTTGCTATGCAAAACTTTTTAATTTGATATAATCCAATTTGTCAATTTTTAGTATAATTTCTTGTGCAATTAGACTTTTGTGTTCGGGAGTCTTTGTCTATGCCTACGCCTACATCCTTGAGAGTTCTACCAGTTTTTCTTACAGCAAACACAATGTTTCCATTTTAATTTACAGGTGTTCAATCCATTTTGGTTTGATTTTAGTATAGGATGAAAATCCAGTCTTTTGTATGTGGATAACCAGTTGTGCCACAATTTTTGCTAAAGAATCTTTCCTCCAACATATGTTATTCACCTCTTTGTCAAAAATCAGATGGCTGAAGGTACTTGGTGCTATTTCTATGTTCTGTGTTCTACTGGTCAACATGTCTGCTGCTGTCCCAGCACTGAACAAGTTCACTAACGCGGCTTTGAGGTGTACCGTGAAATGCATGATCTTAGAGCCTCCTGCTTTGCTCTTGTTACACAGAAGCTTTGACTAGTCTATGTCTTGGCTAATTCCACATAAATCTTTGCATCATTTTTTTCCAATTCTGTGTGAAAGGCTGACGTTATTTTTATCTGGATCAAATTAAATCTATATGTCATTTTTAGGAATATAACCATTTTGGTGATTTTAGTACTGCCCATTTATCAATGAGGTATGTTTTCCAGTTTGCTAATGTCCCCTTTAATCTTTCTTTCACACCAGTATTGTTTTGTGATAGAGATCTTCAGTGTGGTGACTAGGTTAATTCAAAAGTATTTAACTTTCGTGAAGCTAGTTTGAAAGAGACTGTTTTCCTGATATATTATTCAGTGTGCTCTTCCATGATGTATAGGGACATTATTAACTTTTGTGTTTATTCTGCACCCTTTTATGTTGATAATTATATTAGTTCTAAGTCTTTGAGTAGAATATTTGGATTCTCTGTGAAAAGGATAATATTTTCAAATAAGAACATTTTTTGGTATTTTTTCCTATTTGAATCACTCTCATAAAAGAGAAATTTATTTGTTAGCTAATTCATTTTATTCATTTACAAATGGTAGAACTTCCCCCCATAGTACCAAAGGCTTTCTCTGAATTAGCAGTGCCAGTGTCTAGATCTTACTGTGGATGTTTGCCTACAAATTAGCTTCCATGTTGTATTATGAAAAAGGAGCTCTTGACTTTCAGATCCTCAAAGGATCTCAGAAATCACTGTGCTGTTATTTAGCTTCGAGACAACATTTTTGTTTTACCCATCTTTCCCCCTGCAAAAACATCTATTTGACCCTTCCTACATATTTAGTAAAATATCTTCATTGAGCTTATACTTACAAGATGCAAGAGAAGAAATTGTTTTCAATAATCTATTTTCAACCCTGCTTTTGTACTCTAGGATAAAATCACATTATTTACTTCAACTGAACATAGAAACAAAGTCTTGAGAGACATGATTTAATGTTTAAACAATTTTTTATTCAACTGTAAAGCCTCTAAAATATAGATATGTCTTGAAGACATGTGGAACATACTTAATGATCAAAGTAAGTGGGAGCTTGAGAAACTTACTTGAACACAAATTATTTAAATGGAAGAAATATTTCAGTAGAAGTTCTGAGTGTGATACTTATGTCTCCAATTATATATTAAAAAGTGAGACAAGATTAATGATTCTCATGTAATCCATCATATCAATATAGTCAAAAGTAACAACCACATGATCATTCCTATAGATGCAGAAAAAGCTTTTGATAAGGTTCAATACTCATTCATGATAAGAACCTTACAGAAAATTGGAATAGATGATCTTTACCTCAATATGATAAAGGCCATCTATGACAAATCAACAGTCAGCATCATATTAAATGACCAAAAACTGAAGGCCTATACCTTAAAATCAGGCACAAGACAAGGATGTCCCTTATCACTGCTCCTATTCATATAGTACTGGAAATACTGGCCAGAGCAATTAAACAAGAGAGAGAAATAAAAGGGTAAAGATAGGAAAAAAGGAAATTAAATTATCATTATTTGCAGATGACATGATACGCTACATAGAAGACCTCCAAAACTCCATTGAAAGACTGCTAGATATAATATATAAATTCAGTAAATTCAGTAATGTAGCTGGATACAAAATCAATGCTCAAAAATCAATAGCATTTCTATACACTAACAACAAAATTATGGAGAAAGAAATAAGAGAAGCCACACCCTTCACACTAGCAACCAAAAAATGAAATACTTAGGAATTAATCTCACAAAAGAAGCAAAAGATCTATACAGGAAAAACTATAATACCCAGAAAAAAAGAAATCGAAGAAAATATCAGAAAATGGAAAGACATTCCTTGTTCATGAATAGGGAAAATAAATATTGTGAAAATTGCCATTCTCCCAAAATTGCTATACAGATTCAATTCAATCCCAATGAAAATACCATCAACATACCTCACAGACCTAGAGAAATCACTCCTAAAATTCATCTGGAGCCAGAAGAGACCTAAAATAACAAAGGCAATTCTAAGCAGCAAAGGCAAGGCAAGAGGCATCAAAGACCCTGACTTGAAATTACACTACAAAGCTACTGTAATAGAATCAACATGGTACTGTAATAAAAATAGATCTGAAGATCAATGGAATAGACCAGAAGATCCAACCACGACTACCAACACACTCAACCACCTTATCTTGGATAAAGGGGCCAAACATGTTAACTGGAAGACCAACAGTCTCTTTAATAAATGGTGCTGGAAAAACTGGCTTTCCATATGCCGAAAAGTAACTAGACCCATGCCTATCACCATATACTAAACTAAAACCTAAATTGATCAAAGATCTGAATATTAAAACACAAACACTAAATCTGTTGGAAGACAAAGTAGGTAAACACCTTGAAGACATAGGACTAGATAGAGAATTCATGAATAGGAATCAAACCACATGGGAACTACTTCCTAAAATCAAAAACTGGGACAACATCTTATTAAAAAGTTTCTGCATGTCAAAGGAATCTCCAGTATAGTGAAAAGAAAATCCACAAACTGGGAAAAAAAATCTTAGTGAACTGTCTCTCAGACAAAGAATTTCTGTCTAAAACATATAAAGAATTTTAAAAAATCAGATCCCCGAAACTCAAGGACCCAATCCAAAAATGGGCATCTGAGATGAATACACGGTTCTCAGATGAAGAAATACAAATGGCAAACAAATACATGAAAAGATGTTCATCATCATTAGTCATTAGAGAAATGCAAATTAAAACAACATTGAGATTTCATCTCACTCCAGAAAGAATGGCCAGTATCAAGAAAACTACCAACAAAAAATGCTGAAGAGGATGTGGAGAAAAAGGAACTCTCCTGCACTGTTGGTGGGAGTATAGACTGGTACAACCACTGTGGAGGTCAGTCTGGAGATTCCTCACAAATCTGGGATTGGAGGTCCCATTCAACCCAGCTATTCCACTTTTGGGTATATTCCCAGAAGAACTGAAACATCATACCACAGTAATATATGTGCACCCATGTTTATAGCAGCATAATTTGTAATAGCAGATCTTGGAAACAACCTAAGTGTCTATCAACTGAGGAATACTAAAAAAGATGTGGTATTTTTATACAATGCAGTACTACTCAGCTATAAAGAATGATCACATTGGAGGAGCACAGCTTGAAACCATACTCATAAGCGAAATAAATCAAACTCACATGTACAAATACCCTTTAGACTCCCTATTGTAAGAAATAGTAAGAGTACATAAGAATTTGGGGCAATCATGATTCCCCATTACATTGTTTTGAAGCCTTATAATGATCGCAATTGTAATGTGTTTGTCCTGTTTTATTTTTAATTTTATTATCTATGATGGCATGAACAAGTAATTTGAGGGAAACAAGTCATTATAATAGCCAGTACTGATATAATTTCATCTTACTCTGAAGTCCTACCATGCTCTTGCTCTTCTGTTTCCATTGGCTCTATCATGTTGTACCTTATTGGATTGTATTACACGTGAAAGTATAAACAAATTTCCTATGGAAAATGAGATAATATAGTAGCCATTGTTTGTTTTCTGTTATTTGGCTCTGAAAGCCCTGTAATACTCTCATTCTCTTGAATGTATTTATATTATTTTGTTATGTTTGATACTATTGTATATGAAGTTATTTTCAACTATTTCAAAGAAGGACACATCGTGGTAGTTACTGTTAATTATGGGTTGTCTTCTGGTGAAATACTGTGTTGCTTACATTTTTCTGTTCTGTTCTGCTCTGTTATGTCCTGTTTTATCTTAATCTCTTTAAAATAAAATATTTAAAAATATTAATGATTCTCATAGCATTTTTCATCTAGATTTTTTTCTAGACCCTGTCTATGATCTGAGACCTAGAATGAAAAAAAAAAAGCTTGTGAAAATTAAAATAGAGTGACTTTAACAACCCCATAAGAAACAGGAAGCACATAAAAGCAATCCTTGACCCACTTAAATAAAGTAAGTTTAGAGTATTGATATAGTGATTTGTGTCTCAGGGCTCCCCCAAAACCCCATGTGGTCAATAGAGTTTTTTCAGTGGTGGCCAAACCTAGAGTATGTGACTGATTCGTAGTGCAATGCTGAGATTGAGCGTGCTGAGATTAAAGGTGGGTGATTTTTAGATCACTCTACTGACTGAATTGGCTCCACCCTAATCCCAGTAGACTGGATACACCATAAAGGACAGAAAGTGGTTTATCTCCTGCTCCCTTCCTGTTTGCTTTTGCTATCTTCCTCTGCCATTTTTCATCCTGGCTGGGATCCAGTCGATTATGGACTGAAACCTCTGCAAACTGTGAGCTAAATAAACCTTTCCTCTCTTAACTTTGGGGATAATGTTGTAAAAATGTGTCATTGCTGTGGGAGTATCCTCAATAAGCACAGCAAGGTAACCTCTAACACAACAATGACCCTGATGGAAATCTGAGAATCTAGCACTTTCAGATTGTGTTGGTTTCATTCCTGGGGATCTGAGGCAATGACAGTGATAGTCTATGATAGAAAGTGACTGTGGTAGCTTGAACAATAATGAACCCACATGCTTCCTCACTAAACATTATTCATCCTCAAAACCCACAGAAAATCACATTGGTAGAGTCCATAACATGATAAATGTTCTGGGAAGCAGAAATATCTTAAGAGAATGAGGAAGAGAAAAGACATTTTCTTCAAGTAAATTAGGAGGAATATTTTGTTAAAATTATATGGATTAATTTTTTAGACCCCCAGAATTGTGCCTATGGGGTATTTGAGGGTAACATAACACTTTGACAGGGGTTAGAATTCCACATATATTTGCCGTCTTCATTCTACAGCTAGAGAAATATTCAAGCAATGATCTTTGCCCTAGAGTTCCGGCAGTTGATACCATGAGAACACTGGTTACATTTATATCTTTGTACAACAAATTTTTCAAAAGTTAATAAATACTATATTTGATAAGATGTAGTATCACTTTCCTCAACTATCTGAACTAGTCATTTAAAAAGTTGGACACTAAAAACTTTGTTGACACGAGGTATTTGCTAAGATGACATCAAGACCTGAAAACAATGTCTGGGGAATAGGGATTAAAACATTACTAACAGGGAAGCTTTTATAGGATTCTCAGTGGCAAACTTAAAAGTGATCATTGTCTTGAATCTCTGGTGTTTCCTACACGCACTCTGCCAAATTCTAGTCACTCATTAAAGATACACAAATGGAAGTAGTCCTTATTATTAAAGAAGAGTAGCCACCTACTCACACTTCACTGTTTTTTAAATGTCCATAGCATATACTACTTATTACAATATATGCTAAATAATTCTGTAAAATGTTTTAAGCTGCTTTCAATTTCCCACAACATCTAAAATTTTGTGTGTCAAGTCAATTGGATTGAAGGATGCCCAGAGAACTGCAGTACCCTTACTCACGGGTATGTCTGCGAGACTGTTTCCAGAGAAGATTAGTATGTGGGTCAGCAATGGAGTGGGGAAGATACACCTTTAGTGTGGGCAGGCATCACCCGATGCACTGAGCTCCACAGGGATTGACATGGCAGAAGGAGATCCATGATACACACTGTTTCTCACTCTGCCACACTCTCTTCCTCCTGGAGTGAGCTTGTTTTCTGCTGTTAATTGTAGTTTTTTGGACTAAGCAATACTACCAATTCCCCAACTCCATAGTTTGCTGTGGTCTGTGTGAAGCATTTTAACCTATATAATAACGTGAGTCTATCAAATATGAAAGAGAAAGAGAGAGAAAACACATTCACGTAACTTCTGATGTAGTATATGGGGGGACTACTCTCCTAGGGCTATTTTTGTTAATTTCTTATTGTCCCTAAATTATAAATGAAGTTTTACATAGACATAGATAAAAGCACACTTGGTGCTAGCCACAGTTTTAGGAAGTCTCTAGGTCTTGAAACACACCTACAAAAGGGAGGGGCTACTATGCATGAAACATTCAACATCTTCTTAAAAATAGGCTTTGTTCAGCCCTACTGTAAATGAATGCAAGTCTTCTGAGTATATTTAAGATAGGAGAAGTTGAAATATAACTTTCAGTAGATAAAATGTAGTAAGTGTGTTTTTTACTTGTAATATTTTTACCTTAAAATCAATTTACTAGGATGAAACTCCATTGCAAATAGTATTTGTAAATAGTATTGGAAATTTTGATAATTAAAACTCTGCAGACAATCATAAGAAATATAAGCAAAGTATATATGACTTAGGCTTATAGGATATATAAATAAGCACATATAATACATAAAATATAACTGTATTTAATATGTATATGTTTATACATATGTATGATATATTAAAAAAATTGACATGAGACATGAATTTTTCAAAATAATTATCACTAACCTGGAGATTATTCTTACAACCAAAAAAGCAAACAGCGCAATTGAAATTCTTTCAAAGACTAAAAAATAAGTAGATAATCTGTGATTTTCAGAGGTCAGAAAATTTCATAGAATAGGCTGCTAAAGTGTTATAAGTCATAATTTATTAGCTAAAATGTAAGAGAGCAATTATGTTTTAAGTAGGAGAAATCTAGAATCCATAGAAAGTACACAGTATGCTACAAAATCAGCACTGAAAACTCAATAGCATTCCTGTACAACAATGACAAACTCATCAAGAGGGAAGTCAGGGAAAAATACCCTTTCATGCACTAAGAAAAATGAAATACTTAGGAACTACTATAACAAAGTAGGTGAAACATCTCTACACTACAGTACTCTGGAAAAGAGATTTCTGGGAATATGTCTCAGTGGTAACCATCTGCCTAACAAGCACAAGGCCCTGAGTTTGATTCCCAGTGAGGGGGAGAGAGCCAGAGAGAGTGAGACAGAGAGAGAGAGAGAGAGAGAGAGAGAGAGAGAGAGAGAGAGATAGAGAGACAGAGAGAGAGACAGAGAGACAGAGAGACAGAGAGACAGAGAAGAGAATATCAGAAAATAGATATCCCCTTTCCTTGGGTAGGCTGAATCAATATAGTCAAAATGACATACTTCCAAAACTATTATACAGATTTAGCATGACTTGTAGAGCTAGACAATGCAATCCTAACATTCATATAGAACCAGAACAAACCTAGGATAACAAAAGCATTTCTGGGCATTAAGAGAAAGGCAGAAGAAATCACAATTTGACTCCAAATTATATTACAAAGCTACAGTGATAAAAACATCATCGCATTGGCCAAAAAAAGAAAAAGAAAAAAAAAAAAAAAACGACTCATGGATCAGTGAAAAGAATAGATTATGCAGAAACAATCCCAAGCCACTCAGCTAGTATCTGCAACAAATGGTGACAAACTCCTTCTCTGTTGCAAAAGATACCCTCTTTAACAAATGATGCTGAGAAACCTGGCTGTCCACATATGGAAGATTGGAGTTAGACCCATGTCTCCCACCATGCATGGAGCTAGAATCAAAATGGATAAAAGATCTAAACATTAGAACAGAAACACTTAATGGATGGAAGACAAAATAGATAAATGTCTTGAAGACATAGATGCAGGCAAGGACTCTAATCATAATGCCAGTAGCACAAGAAATAATACCAAGAATCAACAAATGATATCAGAGCAAGTTGAAAAGCTTCTGTACAACAAATGAAACCCTAACAGGACCAAGAAACAACCTACAGAATGAGAAAAAATTTTACCAGCTATTTCTCAAAGGACTAATATCTAGAATATACGAAGAATTAAAAATAGACACCCAAATTTAATGACTCAATTAAAAGCAGCCATGCAATATGAAGACATCTCTTCATTTAATACATATAGACCACAAATATATGAGAAAATGCTCAACAGCTCTGACCATTTGAGAAACAGAAACTAAAACAATACTGATTCCTTCTCACTCCAGAAAGATGGCTCCTATCAATAACAAATGCTGGTGAGGCTGTGGAGAGAAAGAAACACTTCTCCATTGTTGGTAGGGACAATAAACTGATATAATCACTGTGAAAATCAGTATGAATCCTCAAAAAGCTAAACATAACACTTTCATTTGGCACAGCTATTTCCCCTATTGCTTATTCTAGGTAGCTTTCCCAAAATGCTAAAGATATTCTGCCACAGTTCTGAATATATATCCATTTTTATGGCAGATCAGTTCATAACACCTAAGCTTAGAAACACCTGTATGTTCACCAACAGGTAAATGGATAAAATATGTGGTATTTATACAAAATGGACTAGTATTCTGCCATAATGAAGGATGCCTTTGAATCTTTTGTAGAAAAATAGACATACCTTGAGACCATAATTTTAAGTGAAGAAATAGACATATAAGTTTAAATATCACAAGTTTCTCTTATGTGAAACTTCTCTGATATATATGATATATATATATATATATATATTATATAATCATGTAGATACTATATTCATGACATAGTACATATATGACATACAAATTGTAAAAGAGAAAGAAAAAAGGTATTGTAATCTAACACCGACAATGTATTTAAAGTGTACCTTGACAGTGTAACTGTATACATATCATATATATACTATCTCATATATATATTATACATCATATATAGTATTTTATATACATATATATACTATATCATACATATATTCTATATGATATATACTATATGTATGTGATATATATAATATATATAATATACTATATATCATATGTGATACTGTATTCATAATACATGTCATATATATGCAATGTCATATATAGTATATGTAGTATATGTCATATATATACTGTATTTGTGACATATAATTTGAAAAAGAGAAAGAAAAAATGTATTGTAATCTAGTACAGACCATGTATCTAAAAGTATACCTTGACAGTGTAATTTTCTTACATGTTTTATATAGTATTTGACCTGCTAGCCTAGTTTTTAATTTATATGTATGATAATTAACTTTGTAAGATCTTAAAAGGTAAATAAATGAATCTGATGATGGAAAAACAAAAGGAGGTTTGGAAGAAGGGGAAAATGAAGGAATTAAAATGCTTTATGTACATGTACAAATTCACTGCATTGAATATAATATTTATGTACATGCAGTGAGTATAATCATTATGTACATGAACTTCAAATATGTACTAATAAAGTTTAAAAATTTAAAATTAAAATATAAATTGTCCTCTACTAAACTCAGCATGCTTCCAGATAATTTCATGTTAAACTTTGTGTTCTGTGGGATTTTTTGGACATTGTGTGGAATAAGACTCTTCCGATATCTCTTAAAACTTCTCATATTAGAGAAAAAATAAATTTGCATCCAGAGAGATGAAAGAAAAGAAAGATGACTAAGCAGTTAAACTGTAGGATTCTATCAGGAAAAAAACTATTTTGATATTTTCTGTATCCTGAAACCTGGAATAAGTACTACATTCACTATTGCACATGTGCATATATTTAAGGAAGTAATGTTTTTATATGCTTGACAGAGCAATACATTTGTATTCTCTCCCACATCTTTTTAAAATTTTAAGTAGAATAAAACCAACCAAAACAAAACATGATAATGCCAATCGAAATAAAACAATGAAAGTGATACAGGACTTCAAAACAAGATTATAGGACATTAATAATGGCTACCACATTGCTTCTTATTACCTTCAAAATAGCTACCCATACCATCGGGCCAAACAAAACAGAATAAATCCAGTAAAAACAAAACAATGACAACAACACAGGTCCAGCCTCTCCCAACCCTTTAAGAAGTTTTAGAATCCTACACAGGTTAAGTGATGCATATATCATGGATTCTCATCACCCACGACATACTGTTTCACAGTGCAAAGAGAGAGTGCACATAAATAAGCTTTTTCAGTATATAAAAATTAGAATGGCTGATAGCTCTAGAACATGCATGCAAACATTTTTATTTGTGAATGTTAGCCTTATGGAGGAGGTCACACAGAACTGTTGTCTCCTGTTACCCTGACTTTAGAATCTCAAGTTGACTTGAAACTCACTCATCTGGCAGAAAATGCCCTTTCTTTTAGAAGTAACTTTTGCAAGTTATTTTCCCCCAAAGCAAGGAAAAACGAAATGGATATAGATCTTAGAGTTTTAAAGTATGTCAACACAAAGAGGATTTTTCTTTGTTAGGGGTGATTTTTTCTCAGTTTTTGTCTGTGGTTCTTATATACCAATATTCTTCCCTTGAGAAAGCAAAATTTAGATAATGAAGGAATTGTTTTTATTAAAATGTGTTGTGTACATAAATGAAAGTGCTCCTAATTTTAGCACAATTATTTCTTAGTGTGAGGTAATAGCTCTTCAGAGTAGAGGCATTTGTTGGCTCCTAAGGCTTCTAGAGAGGGTAAGACAATAAGATATCTTTTCTGGAATTAAGCTTTGTGTAGAGATTCAAAACATAGAAACCAAATAAGATGCTGAAACCAAAGAAATAAAAACTGAAGTAAATAAATACAACCTCTTGCTATTGAGAGGTAAGATCTGGGTTATCTATGAAAGAGCAAAGCTTTAATGTGTAACTCAGGTCACCATGAATGGATCAGAAACAGAAGATAATATCAAAATGGTGGAAAGTTCAATGTGTACCGTGACACTCGCAATCCATAAACCTAAATTACCTTTACTAATTTGGCACATTTGGCAATATTAGGATTCTTGTACATAGGAAATTAGAAGTTGAACATTAAAAAAGAATTTGATTTGTAAAGAAGGCAAATATGAGACCCACAGCAACAGCACTCTAGTGGAATTAGTATAGGGTGACTCAAAGCTACATATTCAGAAATTCTTTCTATTTTAACTGTAGCATATATAGATTTTGGGAAAGAATAGAATGCTCATTGAATAATAACATGAGTCCCTCTCCCCTGACTAACTTAATGTAGTGTCTGGAATATGATAGATTCTCATCAAAAATTTGTCAGTTAAATAAATTCAAATATAACAATTCACTCTCTCCACAGAGATATCAGTAAATTAAACAGACAGGTGTATGTCCTATCCAGGAAAAGAAAATTCTAATCAGTGCCCTCACTGCTTTGACAAGTGGAAACAAGGAAAATTAAATCACAAAAAACAAGCTTTATTGATTAGGAAAATAATAATGTGTTCCAAGGCAATGTGTCCTAAAAAGTCTTATTGGCGTAGTACTGTGTTTGTTACCTGGATCCTCAAATTCCACCTTTAAATTATTGCTAAATAGTCCCAAATACTGTACCATTTTTATGATGGTTGATCTTATTTATCAGCTTAACTGGATTGATAAATGTCCAGAAAATTAAGAATACACGATTCTGAGCATTTCTGTGAGAGTATACAGGGTATTAAACCAATAGGAAGACCTGCACTGAATATGTGTATTCAGGAGAGCCAGAATGGCTAAAAATTGGAAGAAGGAACTCCTCCAGCTCCTGCCTGTCTCTCCCTCTTGTGTACCACAAGATGAGCAGCTTTCCTCCACCACATCCCTCCACCACGATGTTTGTCCCTTGCCACTGGCTCTTAGCTATGGAGCCTGCCAACCATGGACTGAAGCCCCTTCAACCATGAGCCAAAGTAAGATTTTAATGTTTGGAGTCGTTATTCTCAGGTATTTTTACAACAGAAAGCTGAAAAATAGTTATCTATTGTCACAGAGACAAAATACAGAAAAATCTCTGCCCAGCAAAGTCTTCAATGCTGAGCCTCTTACTGATTCATTACCCGAAAATGGACCCAAGCGCTCCAAGTCCTGAATGTACTTCCCTCTAGTACATCGGCCAGTACAGCACAATTGCCCAGTAAAGAAATAACAGTCTTCAAATCATTAGAAATTGAAATGAGAAAAGCTCCTAGCTCCTTATTTTATAAATTAGAAACCTGAACCATAACTAGTCAACATAAGTTGACAATAGCAAACCACTATTAGCTTAAATCATAAAGTTTTGAGAAATATCCAGAGATAAACTGATAGATCAGCCCTATTTAATATCTTATTCTTAAATTATTGTATAAAGAAAGAGAGGGGAAAGTAGGTGGTAAATTAAAGACATACAGAAACAATGAAGAGTTCATTGATTGAGATATGCAACTATTCTTATGTTATAAAAATATTAGATTATAGACCATGATATTAGAGTATAGACATTTTATTTATACATAAGCAGCACAAATGGACTTCTAAGTGTTCTTTGCAGCTTTCAAACAGATACAAATAATCAGATACATAGAATGAGCTAATTTGCTAATGGAATATTTGCTCAAAGGTTAGAACTACATAGCAAAACCCTGCGATTAACCTTTGAAAACAAAAAAGAATTATTGCCTACAACATTTTCGGAGTTTAATTATTGATGGAAACTTAAGGGAAACCATGACCTCAAACACTCTTTATTTTTATATATCACCTCTTGTTTGGGAAGCAAGACCTGTAACCCGAACTGCTTTCTTAAAGAATTGAGAAAACTAAAGATCAGAACAAATGTTCCTCAAAAACTTAATTGCTACATATGCTTTAGAAATACTTCTTCTAATTGCTTTTATTCTTTTTCATTTCTAAAATTAAAAAAAATTAAAACTTAACAAAGTAAAGAAAAAAGATACTTCTTCCAGTTCATGAGACATGCAGAAGATATTTTATTAATTACTTAAAATGGTTTTGCTTTATAATAAATTTGAAATGACAACTTTCTCTATTAAAAAGTTATTAAAATCTAACTAAGTTTAATTGAGGGAAACTATGCAAAACTCAATGTGGTATTTCAGAAAAGGAATTACAACAGTCTCACATGTTTACACAGGCTGTTCATAGGACATAGATGATCACAAATATCTTGTGATATGTTTACATATTTTACATGCTGCTGCACATTTTATATAAGTGGTTCTCAATAAATAAAGAAAACAATTTTTATTGACCATATGATATGTGACTGGGACAGTAAACATTTAATAAACACTTTTGAATGAATGAAGCTCAGAAATTTCCCCAGAAAATGTACATATACCTTGCCATTTAGTTTTCTCTTTAAATAGAATGAATTGGGAGTAGCTCAGTACTGTACAGTGATATGAATCCTGGATTTACACTTGAGGTTGTCTCTTTATAAATCCTAAATTTTTTTAACTATAATTGTTTGATGAATATTAAGTGTGAATCTAAGTATTAAGTTTAAATTGTCCGCTATCTTCACAATGTAGAGTCCCTTTATGTAACCACAACTTATCAGAATGGGGAAATTAGTTGCCTGACCAAAATGTCAGGGTTTATTATTATCTGATGCTAGGACAGAATGGATGAAGTGAAATACTATCTTCTTCAAAATCTCTTTCTACACAATGCAATTCTTTGTTTTGCATGCTGTTGAAATTTCTGTTAATGAAAGACTAATTTATGCTAATAATTTTCCTTTTTCAAAATGCAAATATTCAGTGGAAAACATTAAATAGGCTGCCATTAATTCCTTAAAGTGGAGTGATTTAATCAAATTGCTTCCATCCTGCTGGGATAAGTCACTGAAGAAATAAGCATTTAATCTGAGATATTCATGCCTTTAACAGAAAGTCAGAAATGGCCTTCCTGTAAGGGCAGGTAGAGAAAGGTATCACTGCACCTCTGTGCACCCAAAATATTGCCAGGTCTAGCTGGTAGATGCCTGAATTTGGAAAAAGAGATAGTAATGATTTGGAGGTGAATTCAAAAAGAGAGGGTAGAGTATAAATCTGTAACAAATTTAGCTTGGTCACTGAGGTCCTGATTTATTGTCAAGCTACTTAAAAGAACACACAAATCAATTTCAACCTTGCACTAGAAAATTCTGATCTATTCACTGAATTCTTACCTTGCAGATATAAGTCCTATCCTTTTGTGTAGTAAAACCTTATCTGCCAATGATATGACACATTTACAGTAAAGACTAAAATGCATGTGTGTAGGCAACTGTGCAGTTTCAAAGAGCATAGTCAAAAACAATGATCCACACATTCCTGTCTAGGAATGTGAAGTTTTATTTAAGTCTGTGAGGTACCCAGTAACCATTGCTTGGCAAAGCAAAACACTAACTACATGCAAGAATTCAGTTTGCTACAGTCTTCAGGCTTCTGTACTAGAGTATTACAAACAGGGTTGCTTAAAACAAATATTTATCCTTTCAATAGTTTTAAAGACTGAAAGTCCAAAATAAAGATGTCGGCATGGCCCTGCTTCTTCTGAACCTCTGGGTAGAATTTTTAGTTCCCTCTTTAGTTTATGTTGGTAGCCATCAAATATTGTTGATCCTTGACTTACAAATTTGCACTCTGGTCTCTGCCTCTGTAGTTACAAAGCTTTCTTTCTGTATGTCTTTTTTTAAACTTTGCATGTTTCTTCTTCTCATGAAGACATCAGCATGCATAATGGATTAGGGTCCACCCAAAATGACCTCTTCTTCACTAGATTATATCTGCAAAGTTTGAATTTCCATATAAATTCCATTCAGTTATTTGGAGCTAGGAGCTTCAACGTTTCTTTTGGGAAGAGATAGAATTCGACCCATAAAATCAAGTCATTTCTAACTGAATAATGTCAAATGACTACATAACCCTTGGTTGATATTGAAGAATCCCTGTGGTCATCCACACATCCATAGTGGCCCTTACAAAGATCAGCTATCTTGAGTCTGGAGTGCAGAGATAGTGTCCATGGTTTTCTTTTACATGCCTTATCTTCCAACAAGATGAAAAGTTTACACTAAGAGCTGGAATGTTTCCAAATAAGGCTGAGATTATACTAAATTATGAAAAGTAAAACCATGTGAAATTTTAATTAATTTATCCTAATATTCACAAAATGAAAAAGCAAGCTATCAACACAAGGAAAAAGAGAACTATATATAGTATAATGTATTGATCAGATCTATTTTAATTTTTACATTATTTAGTTTTAAAATCTTGATATTATGACATTCAGGGCTTGTCCTGTGTTGTTTATGTTTCACTATTGCTCCAGATATGCCTGATCTTCCATGTACTAATTAATTCTTTATAGTAATCAATGAGCAAAAGTTCTTTCCATATGAAGTGTCATGAGATTGCATCGAGAAAAAAATCCAAATCATTCACAAACATGAATTTCAATGCATGACCAGATTTCTCATGACCTTAGCAGATAAGCACACTGTTATTCAAATTTAGTATGACTGTATGTTATCAAAGGCTTCAGATAGCAACTCCATGGTTTACAGTTGTTGGAACCCCAGTAATTGACTAAAAATCCAAGTAACCAGCTTCTGTGTTTACTGACACATGATTTAATCTGATGTAAGTTATGTGAATGTAGGACAAGCTTGCTTGGATCAACTGGCACATACAAATCAATGCACATGCTTAGCATGGGTTTTAAACCTAGTTTCTTGTCAGGAAGAATGCTAGCAGTATGGATGCTGGAACAGACTGTTTTGACACTATCCCAATGAGACTGCAAATCCTACAGCCATATACTGTGTTTTTTAGAAATCTGATTTATTGCCAGCACACATCAATGCGCATGCAGCCTGTAACTATGATTTTATTTGCATTTCCATTAGGTTATCTCATTAGGACTTGCACTGAGTGGATAAATGGGTTAAGGACAGACTTAAATTTGGTGTTGGGGGGAAAAGCTCAGACTAGTAAAGGTTTGCTTAGAAAAATCCAGGTGAAGTCTTTATTTTTACCTCTATGGCCGTGAATTTGTAACTTTTTCTTGGCCAAATATATCGTTGTCAATATAAATGGCAAAGATAACAGTTAACAGAAGTTCAAGTTGAGAGGATATAGTGATAGAAAAACTTCTGTACCAATGAGTTTTCAGTTATGCTAAGTAGGTTCCATAATTTATTTACAGAGTTTTTGTGAGGAAAGCTAACAATAAGTGGATTTACCGTGTGAAATTTATTGCTTGGTTTGGTCAGATTTTTGGTGACTAAAGTTTTTTTTCTGTATCTTTACTGCAATAAACTAATCTCTTTCACATGCATAAATGTAATAATTATAGGTGTCTCTGAACTATGTATTAAAACAGATCTAAGAACCAATATGTTCATGTTATTTAAAATTATTGGCCCCTAATTTATTTTAAGTGTTCTGTCATTTAAATATTTGTTAATCAGAGTTGATTTATTATTTGAAGGTGTGTCGTGGTCCACATATAATGCCTCTTAGTTTCCCTATGTCATCATAAGCAGTAATGTTGAGGGTGTGGATGGCCAGACACCCCAGGCGCCACCCTGCAGAAGGGTCACCATTTTCAGCTTTCTGTTGATTACTGGGTACTTTTCTAGGAGATGATTTGCTTCCCAAATAATGACTAGAAAAGCTGAAAAACGAAGGTTAGAAGAAAGGAGAAAGAAACGAAACATAATTATACACAGAATGCTACTAAAAAGAGTGCCTGGTTTTCTTTCTGTCTGGTTTTATTAAAGGACCAACATCCCTGGTGCTTCATATTATCTGAGGAAAAAGTGAAAAATGAGCAAGTCATGGATTTTCAGTGCTCTAATGACTTATACTAATGTATTCCTTCATCTAAATACAGATTTCTATTTAAAATTCAGTATGCAGGGGTATTATGAATGCCAGTTTAATGGATTCCAAATAATTGCCCTTTAGAAATGATGAATAGCTGTTTAAATCCACTGATAAGAATATACTATTCCTCTCTGAACAATAGGCCTTCCACATTTATGGTGACATATATTCCTGGAATTGGTTTATTAATTTTTTATTGATATGCAAAGCCAGAACTGATGACAGATAGAAAATAACCCTTTTTGAAGAAACTCCAACTTTTCCCTCAAAATGTTTGTTGGTCTTCTTGCCCATGACAAAGGAGCTCAATGCCAGTAGCTTTCCTAAAGGAACCAAGGCCTACAAAATACAGATGATGACCCTTTCTACCCTCTTTCCTTTGCTTTTTTTCTTTTAGTTTGTGAAGTCCCAAAAGATGGGCTTCTAATGTAAGCATAATGACCAGCAATTTCCAAACCCACAAAGATGAAGCTTTTTGAACTTCCTAGTGGTTCCCACCCAATGCCCTTAAAAAGACTCCCAGGACTTGCTCTTCACTTTCAAATTTAGTGGAAGTAGGAAAGGCAGAGTTATTCAAATTAAAAATACATTATTCATTTCCCTTATGTAGCAATGACCTAGGCTTTTTAAAAATTTTATCCCTTATTAGAATGGATGATTTTCTATACTAGTTCAAAAATAATATTGTGAAAGTCATGGTCAGAACACATGCAATAAACACTCTCCTATGTGGAAAGAAAGAGTACGTATTCACTACTGGAGTGTTACTATTTTCTGTACTGGTAAGTAATTATATTATCCTATAAAATCTGTGTCATTACATTTTTGTATGTATTCAGAAAAGTATTCACTCATTCATACAGGGAAAGGAATGTCGGAGCTGTTTCTAAAATAAGTTATAATAAATGAGACAAAGGACAAATCAAATTAACTGTTATTCACTCCGTTGATAATATATGCCTCCACCATATTTAATTGTGTGCCTCTTCTATGTCAAGGAAATTGTCTGGGAAACAAAAACTGTTCTTCACAATGTGAAAAAAATATTCTTCCATGAGAAGTGAAATATACTGCATTTGTATGATTCTTTGTTCCCTTCCAGCTGATTTATATAGTCATTTTGCTTAAGGCAATATTTATATTTTTAGAACAGTCTGTGAATATAGAATATGTATTTCTATATATAGACTGCTAGATATATTTATGCAGATAAATACATATAAAACACAAGCAGACTGCAATGGAATAGAGATTTCCAGCTTGTGTCCAGAATACTATACAAGAAAATATAAATTACCGAGAAGAAAGCCCCTCAGACTTCCATTTCACCTTTGTTATCAATATTAATAAAAATGCACTCATTGTAAGAAACGCTAGTCAGGATACAAACGAAAAGGAAGATGGACGCGGAGCTGGTTTCATTTTTTGTTAGTAAATAACACTATTATTTTCTTGCCCTAAATCCCATCTAAAGTGGAGGGAAAGAAAAATGTTTTCCTGTATTAGCCTAAAAATATAGTAGGAAGGAAGAAACTTGGTTTTATCTTCTCCGCACACTTGTGTGCAAAACCCCGGGCTACGGTTGCTGTTGATTTTCTTCTCTCCAGCACACAGTGACGCCCTCCTGCTCCAGGCGTTTTCAGCTTGCAGGGCCCCGCTGCCTGTCTCCCCCGGCCGGCCGTGCCAGGGAAGAATGGCCCCTCTGTTCTGCTGCCTGAGCCCTGCGTCCTGTGCTGCATTCAGCTGCCCTTTCAGGTCTGCTAACTGCTGCTGCACAAGTTCCCTTTTATGCTCTGCTGACGGGTTTTCTGAAGCCAGACGGTTTCTGAAAGGGGCTCTATTTGCATAAACAAAGCCATGTGAGGAGGTCTACTGGAAACAAAATCAAAATTCACTCAAGCAAATCTTCCTGATCAACTTTTTATTTTCTCCCCACTAACACCTCCTCTAGTTACCGTTTGTATAATGAAATGTGGCTGGGAGTCCGAACAATTTCTTTCCCTCTTCTTCCTGTGTCCAGTTTTCTGAAACAAATCAAAAATATATTTTATTTTCTGAGTTCATCTGATGAGAATCCATAAATAGACTCTGGTAGGAGGAATGAGGAATGTGCTGTGTGTTAAATGAGGGCAGGAGGCCAGCGACGCATCAGCTGGCCACTGCTGTCCATCCCATTTGTCACAGGAGCCTCATCAAAATGCATACCCAGGCCCCATCCGTGGGCTCTGGGATTGCAGGTCACTGTGCAGAGCCACCTCAGATCTGGGATCGTGCAGAGTAATGTGCATCTCTGCTCACTTCAGCCCTTGTCTTGATTCCTTCCCACAGAAATAGACCACATGATGGGTACCACACTTAAAACAGGCTGGGGCAATCAGTCCAAATGAGGCTGCATAAATAAAATAAAGAAGAGCACTCTAAAACCAGCCACACCAATGACAAACCGTGGCTGGTTTTTTAAGAATCTTCTTAAGGCAAATCCAGCTTTCAAGGGGATATGTATGATCACATTGAGAATTTTACATGTGAGAAAATTTCAGGGGTTGTGAGTGTGTGCTTAGGCAAAGCGTAGCTACCATCCCTCCTGCTGGGAACAATGGAGGTACTGTGATTTGGTTTACAGTTTTCCCTTTTTGGAACTAGGTATCATTATGTACTAATAGACATAGAGAAATCCTTATAACCTCTTTTTTCCTCCTGCTTTCCTTTGTCTAGTTTCAGACATAATCCAGTATTTTGCTGGCCTCCTGGATTGCCAACTAGAGAGCTTCTTTTTTTTCCCCTCTTAAAAATGTCATGATTTGGGCCTATAAATACTACTTCCCATAAAAGATGATAAGACTTTTTGGGGTTATGGCTGATTTCAAATCTGCTGAAAAAAAAAAAAAAAAAAAAAAAGTACAAAATGAGCACAGATGTCTTATCACATAAAAAAGGAAGATGCTCCTTCATGAAATGACCAAACAGTCACTGTGGATGAACTCGCACCAGTCAAATCCGGAATAATTTAATCATCAGTAAGCATAAAGCCTACTATGATATGAAAGCAAAGTACACTTACATTCATGAACCTAGAGTGATATTTTAAAATATAAACCCAACTGAACAATTTTGGGACACACTAAAAGATCATTTTGTTACTATGATAAGTAGTAAATAAAAGAAATGGTGAAAGACAATATTTTATCTTCCTGTAATGCATATCAGAGGTGAACCTAAAATTGATGAAGGATTTCTCTTTGTAGAAATATTTACTCTACAATATCCCCATACTGTGAACTGTCATAAAACACTGAGTCTGACAATGAGCTGTGTTGGGTCAGTGTTTGTTCCATGACTTTCTGAAGAAGCTCTTAGTGAAAGCACTTCAGCTCGCCCTACCAACTGATGTTATGGTTGAGATTTGAGGATCTGGGGTATAATTTTAGGCCTTTGGATTGGAGGCGAGCTATATTCAACAGTGGATTAGTCTGCTGAGGAACTAAAGGCTGACTCGCTTTTAGGAGCCACCTAGGTTAAGATGCACTGAGTGTGTGACCTGGAAGGGGATGCCTCCCTCCGTGGCTATTCCAGGGAAGAATATGAAAAAATTGGTGAATGACCTAGAAGGATAAAAGGCAGGATATGTAAAATCATAGGATGGCTGATCTATAATCTAACAACAACAACAACAAATGTACCAACAAAAGAGAACTGGATCAGAAAGAGGTATGATACACATAAACATAAGAAAGTTATTCAGAAAACCGACTAAAGTTTTTGTGGTAACTAAGTAAGCAGTTATGAAAGAAAATAAACAAATATTAGGGTAAATTACAAGGCAATCTGTGAAATGTGACCTTGACCAGATACTTGATGATGATTTAGAATTTCTCAAGCTTCAAGGATAATTAAGGTATCATAGCTATGTCTTTATGGCTCAGTCGTTAAGTCTTAGAAATATTTACTGAAATACTGTAGGTATAGATGAAATAATATACCATCTGGAGTTAGCTTCAACATAATTGGAGTTAGGAGAGGTCTATGTGGCACACTTAGTGCCATGAACTAATAATCATTGAAACTGAACTATTACATAGACCAAGTTAGACTATATTTATATTTTTCCACATGTGTAAATGTTTCTTCATAAAAATAAATTGAGGCTCATTTAAGTAGTGATATTACAAAGCCAGGTGACATTTTTCTTGTTAAGCTTACATAAAGTTTAAATTCCACAACTAAGATAAAGAACTGGGTCAAGAATGGGGGTAACATATGATCTAAACAAATTACCAAGCTGAAAAGCCCAAACATAATATGTACAACAGACCAATATATATTAGGCTATAAGAAACTTGAGTTCTGTAAACAAACAAATTCTCCTTTTTCTTTAGCAAAATGTTTGCTAATATTATATTACTCATGTATTTATAAATTTTAAGCATTTATTTTGAACAGTTATGATTGGCAAAATTTAACCACATTAAAATGTATAAACTTAGAATAAGAATTTAAGAACTCTTTGCTATTAAATTATTCCAGCCATAGAATTTTATGCATATTAGAACTTGAATATTATTTTCACATCCTTTATGCATACATAATTCTTTTGGTTTTCAGAATATTACACGTGTATGCAGTTGTGCTTCTTGCAGAAAACATTGTTAAGCAATAAACTAGTGTATATTTAAATAAAATAAGCTCTTGGAAAAAAGGCTTTCATTTCTAGAAATCCTAACAAACAAGAATGAAGGCTAATGTGCACTGAGTGGTCCATAAACCAGCCTGTCTCATTTTATCCCATTTACCCATCACGACAGCATTATGAAGCACATACAGAGGAGCCGACACCCTGTGGGTCTCTACTTTATAAGAGCAAAGTCACTGATTGTCCTTTGTTAGTCACATTATCAAGGCTGTTTGAGCAGTGAGTAACCTCAGAAGGATAGAGACTCTTGTTCTAGCAGGTTGCAAGATTCTTTGCTGTCCAGAATAGTATAATGGCTCCTTCCGGAGTAAAAATTGAGTTTCTTAGCTTATTATGCCTTACAATAGATTGGGATTTCCTAAGCTCGGTACCCCTCAAACACACCCGTAAACAACTGTGTGTGCAGCACCCACCCAGGCTGCCCTGACTCACTCTATGACATATGGGAGAATTAGCTCGGACGTAAACCCCATGCTGCCTGCAATGTCATAAGAAATAAAGGCTTTGTCATTGACCCAAGAGTCTCACATCTTCCACTTATATTCGTAAGCTACAGAAGTCTAAGCTGTGAGTTTGGAAGAACGGTGAAAATTCAGTCCTTTGAGCATGTATTAATGTTTCTGGGCATGATGGTGGAAGCTGACAAAAGTTGACATTTTAGAAGTGAGAGATGAAGGGCTGTGGCTTAGAGGCAAGATGAGACCTCTGGGATCCAGAAACGTTCTCATCCACGCAGAAAATGAAGGAGGCGGACAATGGGTGTCTGCTGCAAACCACAACCTAACAACGAAAGTTTACAACATGAGTGATATGAAAGAAGATTGAGGGGAAAAGCACTTAGTAGCACTTTAATTTTGCTCACTGTCCTTCAGACAAGAAGAGAAGCATCAAGATGCTCCCAGAATTCGTATGGTGGGGAGGGACTAAACACACTGGGAGTTTTTCTCACTGAGCTGTGTGGAACCAGAATTGAAACCTTGCTTCTGATACTTCCCCTCTCCCCTGTCCTTGCAGGAAAAGTATGGATAGGGACTGGGTCAAAGATTCCCTGTCTCCAAGGGGAATGGAAGAAAACACGAATGAATGTGGCTGAATATGTTGGGAAACTCTGAGGACAGAAAAACTGAGTTTTGTAGTTTCATCGAAGACAGTCAACCATCTGGCCTAATCTCTGAAGGCAGAAGCATTCAGAGTCACCTTATTTGGTCTGCAAAGCTTCACAGTGGGACTGAGAAGCTACTATAATCCTGTGAATGGGTCCTTTGCACCAATTCAGTATTTTTTCAGATTTCTTCTTCATCTGGATATGTAAATGAGTTGAGTTTCATGCTTGTACTTTCTTGTACTATACGTGCCAGAGGACGGTCTTCTGACTGGGGAAGGCACATATAAAAGGGAATTGACCAGGTAAATAAACTTCCCAACACTTTGCCACCTTTAACTGATGCAGAAGAGTACACGTGTCTCTACCCTGTGTCACTCAGAGCTTTCACTATGAACCTAACATCCCATTTGGTGCTAATCCAGAAACCTGTCTCGATGTTGCTGACTGCAGAAATATGACAAATATGTATAATTTAGGGTATTCGTCTCCAAGTAAAGCTTCTGGGCACTCTGAGTGACTTTGAAGCACTCAATCCAGTGATCACACTGTTTTCCCTTCAGTCCGCCACCAAAATTAAGCAAGCCCAGCAGTTAATTGGATTTTTCAGCAATGTATCTCTCACTGGTGCATGGTATTTGGTCTCTTACATGGACCAACTCTCAAGTCAGCATCTTTTTACTGGGAACCAAATCAGCAGGCGGTTCTGGAAACTGGCCAACAAACTGTGGCATGACTTTGAAGCCCCATTATCCTAGCAACAGTCCCATGTGAGTGATGGATTTTCCTTGTGGAACCTCTGGAAAGGAAAGGCAACCTCCATCTAGGGGGCTCACAGCATTCTGGATTGTCACCTTCCTGATACAGGCCAGGCACATTTCTTCTATGAAGCAGTTCTTGGGTGGTTATTGGGCTTTTGTTGAGAATGAACGATGGACTATGGAGGTTTTGTAACTCTTCTATCTGATTTTCTAATTTGGGGCCTGATCAACTCAGATGCCATGATTTACATTATGGCAAAGGACACAGAGGTGTTGTCAAATTAAAATGGCCTATTTGAAAGTATGCATCATCTATCATAGACCTATCCTTGCTTTACATGAAAATGTGACAACTGTTCCAGTGCAGAGAACTTCATTCCTCACCAGCAATTGAAGAAAAGCTGGTGAATCAATGGGGCTCATAGCTAGAGTCAAGTGTCTGATCAACCTGGCATTGCTAATCTTCTTGAGCACCTCCAATATTTACTAGACTCCTCACAGTATAACATAGGCACACAGACACCATCCTGGATTTGGGCCAGAGTGAAAGACCCAACATTTTTGATGCAGAAGCACTGAATGTCATATTGTGATTCCTGCC
The DNA here is from genome assembly GCF_034190915.1 of Cavia porcellus. Lineage (NCBI taxonomy): Eukaryota > Metazoa > Chordata > Mammalia > Rodentia > Caviidae > Cavia > Cavia porcellus. The sequence continues at coordinate 26,191,584 of NW_026947496.1, read as the reverse complement.
CAAAGCCAAGCCAACCTTTCTGCACTGAGGGATGGTAGATGACACTTACTCTAGGAAGGCATCGGCAGCTGACTCTTGATGCCTCTGTTGATCACCGGTGGTGCCTGATCACTGTTAAAATTCTTGACATCATAGCATTGCTATTCCTGTCCAAGTAGTAATTTAAGTCACACAACGGTGGCCACTGAAACAAAAATGTCTTATACCTTTGAATGTCTGGGCCATTTACAAGCTTTTATTACGATATCAACTCAACTGATAGTCAAAGGATGTAATGAATGTCCAATGTATTCTATATACAGGCATCTTGTGTTATTGAACAGTGAAAGTCTATTCTAAGATTGTCTTGAAAAGACTTACATCTGCTTCCTTCATCATACAAAATAGTAAAACAAGTTTGTCACTGATGATCGGTGTCCTCATAAAGTGTTCAGTTCTTCAACTGCTTCTGGCATAATGATTAGGATGAATTTGGAGATTACATATTTTGAAAACTCAGGATTCTGTCTTCACTCTACCTAGCAGTACACAGGTTTCTTTCTACAAATTGAAATTGTGATTCAAACATGTTTACACATTTTTCAAGGGAAAACCTGGGTAAAAAATTATCTCATAAAAAAATTGGGTTGTGTTTTACAAGGATGTCTTTTCCAGTTGTGCATCTCGCCCTCAAGACAAAAGTTTTGTGTGTGAGTCGGGGCTTTTAAAAAGGTGACATTATAACATTATAGCTATACTAATTGTGAAATGGAGCACTCCAATTTTGACATAATCAAGGGAAAACAAAAATGTGGCAGTGTAAAGGGAACATCTCAGATCTGGGAGGAGCAGGGAATGTAGAGTCGTTAATATTCTCTTGTCTCCCAGAATCACTCCTGCATCCTTCCTCCTGAAGGAAGATGCCCTGCTATGAACCTGCTGAGTGTGCCTCAGATGTCACTGACTATAGAGTCTGCCAGCACCACCAGAGAATTCTGAGCTCTAAGCCATTGCCTTTCCTTTTAACCTTGCCAAGAGTCTATTGGAGAAAGCAGATGGCCTCCATTCCACTTCCTTTCATGAAAAACACCTGTATATATTTCCTGCGCTCACCTAGCATGGGGCAGATTGATGCCACCCAAGTGGTGGTGCAGAAAGACTGGACCAATTAGACCGATGTACTTCAAAGAAAATTGGTAAGCTCAGGCATTGGAAGAGAACCAGGACTCTCAAGGCTTCCCTGACAACCAGTGAGCCACTTTAGAGGCACTGTCAATTGTGTGGGACCCACTGGGAGATCCCAAATACTGTAAACAATTATTTTCTCTTTAGAAAATAATGTGTCACTGTGTGTCACTGGCATTACACCCTTTGTGTAGAAGCCAGGCATGAATTTACCTCCCTCCCAAAAATGAAAATATTAGCTATCCACTTACAAAACCTGGAACCAAATATGTGATTCCTTGGTTTCAATGAAACTGATCAGTCACTGGCAATGGAAGAAATCAGCCTCAACTAACTGACCAATATTTTTATAAATATTTCTTAGGCTTTCCATTCAGTTACTCATGTATTTTGCATTACCTGTCTTATTGCCTTGGATGTAAAGAAAAAATTCATAGAGAAACTGAGGGGGAACCTACATGGTTTTCCAGGGTAGAGCTTGGCATCCCTGGGTTTGTTTAGCTAGTTAGATCCAAGACCAAGATGTGATCATGGTCAAGGCTAATGAATTAGCTTCCTCCTTCTGTTGGAATCTTGTTGAGATTAACCTTAATTCAGTGCTAGATAAATTGCACAGATTTGGTCCAAGCCTCAGTCATTCATACTACTCAGAATGACTGACCCAGTGGCAGACTCATGGAAAAAATTTCCAGAAGACAATTACAGAAATGAGAGATAGACAGAGGGGAGTCAGATATGAAAGAACTTGTAAGTACCTTCTATAATGTGTATTTATATTAAAATATCACCCTGCTTACAGAGAGTGCATCTTATTTATTTATAATTTGATAATTTGGGAAATGAAATGTCTCATTTTACAGAAAATGTAATAACAAATGCTAAATTCTCAAAAGTTGGATATATACATACATACAGATTTTTAGTTCACTGACATTGCAGGTGAAATACATTTTGAATGATAACAGTTGAGAGCTGGCCACAATTTACTTCATCTTTCCTCTGTGGAGCAGTATGAACTAGGCAGTTATTCTAACACTGTCAACTACACAACTCAAAACACAGCTGAGACATGTTAATAGACTTAAGAAACACTAATGGCCATCATGTTTTTGGGCATCCATAAAAGTGTCAAATAGAAAAAAAAACATTCAAAGAATATTTCTTTCTTTAAAGCTTTGGAAAGTTCTCTGCCCAGTTTGTACCAACCAGGTAACATGTACAAGTTTGGTCTTTATTATTGGTAGAAGGTATTCTGTATTTTAGAATTAGCAAAAATTTACCAAGCTTGAGTTCAGTATAAAGGACTATTAAAGCCAAAACAGAATGATTTTTAATGGCAATTACTTTAATTGAAGATTATTTCTAAAAATCTACCTAGGCTAACAATAATTTTTTCTCCTTCATGATAGATAATTCCAGATTGGAAGTAGATTTGAAGCTAAGTAACTATTACTATTTTTACTAGGATAGAATCTGGCTATGGCTATGAAAAGAATTAATAATAAAAAAGGTAAGACATTAACTGCAGTAGAAAAAGAGTCAGGATAATGAGCATATCCTCAGGGAGAAATAACAGGCACAAACTGATATTTTAATTACCTTAACATATTGGTCTGTTGTCACTTTAAAATATCTTTCTTGAAGTGCTCAGAGGGTTACTTGTTCTGTCTTTCTTTACTGAGGTGAAGGGGCAAAGGAGTCTTGTATAAACCTTTTTCCCAGGAAAACTCCCATAACAAGTAATAGTTATAAAGTAATTTTTATGTTCTAGGCATACTGTTATAGCCTTGATATGCACTGAACCATGTAAGATTCAAAACAATGCTATCAGGTATGTAGCAATATTCTACCCATTTTTTTTTTCAAAAGAAGAGACAGTGGCACAGAGGGGTAATACAATTGTTACACATTACATTCTAATAAGAAGACTGGAATTTTAACTCAGACATTGTGACTGGCTTCTACCCGAATACACATCCAATACACTCTAGTGTTTTATACACGTATATGTACAAACCTGCAATTATATATAAAGTTTCCAAAGGTTTCCCTCAAACTCCATAAGCCTAGCTTTCAAAACCCTGAGCATTTATTATCTTCTTAGAATTTTTGAGAACCAAGATACCATAATAAGAAGCCCTGTCTACCTAAGAAAAATTGATATTCTGTTTCCAATAAACAAATTATTTAGATGGATAGAATAGTTTCTCGTTAAGAAGCAAGTTCTCAGTATTTCTAGGTATTGTTTATTTCCCTGTAGTAAAGAACATATGATGCTAAATGTCTCTTCAAATCCAAATATTTGCAAAATCTTGGCTGGTGGGTCAAATTACCTTTCTCTTCTCTAGTTTGCTAAATTGCTCAGCAGAACTATGTCTGCCAGACAGAGCAATACCCGCACTGTATCCATTTTTATCCACTGGTAAAGCTTCAGGCTAACATGTCAAAGCAGGCTGGGAATATACCAGCAACGGTGTTTAAGAGGTCAGTTGAATTACTTGTTACTATTTTTCTCATTTAGTTTTTGAATGCAAAAACAGCTAAATGAATCCCAACTGTCTCTGAACTCATTCATTTTAGTTGCACATGGGCCACAGCCACATAAGCTTTTTCCTGCCCTTGAAGCATACCCACTTCATTTCTTCTTCTTTGGGGTTTCAACCTGATGATCTCACTAGCCAGCAAATCTTCCTTCCTTCTTCTTTACAAGGAATCAGTCCAACAGCACAACCGAAAGAAGCCTTTCCCTATCTCATGATGTCACTGGTGTTCATAGAATCAACTGAGCAAATGTCTACTGAGTAACTAACCTTCATGTTTGATCAGATCCTATTTAGCTCCAAGCTGAAGTCTTCCAAGCAGCTTTGGATAAAAGAATAAATAAATATTGACATTTCTCTCCATTTCTTTTTGCCACTTTTAAAAAAAAAAGTCTTGAGTAAGACTATTTGCTGGTAGAAATTATAGCTTTCTTCTTCACTTTTCTGTAATGAAAAAATTAATAAAGGACATATCAATACCTAAGCAGTTTTTATCAACCAATGCTGTAAATTGAGTGTATCTCCAAACAGCTGGAACATTAAATGTACATCATTCAAGTAACACACTTTTCCCCTGGAGAGGAGCTTTTCTTCAGGCATAGTTTTTAAAAGATAACTAAAGAAATGTCCCTATTGATATGAAATATCAACAAAGTGTAAATATTAGATATGTGTTCCTGCAGCCATTGGGGAGCCCAAGAAATAGAATTCTGATCACTGAACCCTGCAAAGAATGAACACAAATATTAAGTCACTGTCTTCCAATCTTCATATCATTGAAATCAATGAGAGACATGAAAGAGAAATCCAAAACCAGTGGGCACAGATGTTAAATGGGCATCTTGTGCCCTTGAATGCGAAAATACATTTTTAAAAATCATGAAATGCAGACTTCTCTTTTCAAAGTGCATCTGGTCAATTGTCATAAATCTTTTATTTTGCTTTATTTTAAATAGTAATCTAATAACTTAATACATCTTGCCTCAAACTGCAAGCTGACAAAGTATGTATAATAACTCTTAAAAATGGATCTTGAAAAAAAATTTCTGTCATCTTGTTAACATATTACCCATGGTGAAGGCAAACTCGTGTCTTTGGGGGGTATTCAAATTGGTCAAACATGAATAAAGGAACAAAATGTCACTTTTGAAAAGCTACTACTCAGAGAACAATTAATTATTACAGCATTTATTCTAGTGGCAAATAACAAAGGATTAGGTTTTTTTCCTTAATTGAACAAGCACAGTGTTTTCCCAGCAATAATGTCCCCAGACTTGTTAATCTGTCAATAGCGATTTGCCAGTGGTCAATTCATTTGTATAATTTATGCTTTGCCAGCCAGAATTTTTAAGTCCTTGCTTTCAATATTCTAAAAGTTCACTTAAATTTTTTATTTTTATTTAAAATTCCATAACCATATCTTGATATAATAAATATTCCACAAATTCCTAAAATAGATACGCACGCTATAGAACTCACTTTTTAAAAAATTTTTTTGCTGCCAATTACTACAACTCAATCTTAGATTTTTGTTATTTGGCTTTTGCTTTCATGCTGCATTTGTTTGACTTCATGAAGTCTTGCATGTTAAATCTCTAAACACATTACAAATAGTCAGTAAAAGATGGAAACAAGTAAAAACTGTAAGGAGAAAAACAACCGGACCCTGATGGCGTTCTCTGTTTTTTTGTTTGTTGTTGGTTGTTTTTACCTTGATTGGGAAGATACTTGGAAACAGGTTGAAAATAATGATAAGGTTGAATGTGTTTTGTACCGAGTAGCAGTGGGATTTAACATAACTGGGAGAGAAGTAGATGTGACTCACATGCAGGTGTGCCCAGTGTCCTGGGTATGTATATTTTTGCACCTAAACATTATGACATCTTTAAAAAACAGGCAAGACCTATATTACCATCCCTGTCTATCAAATAAATAAAATGAAAGCAGAGAATGTTTTTAACACTTTGTAAATGGCCACAAATCTTGGGAAACTGTGCAGTCTGCTCCAGGACACTAGAGTTGTCTCTTTTATCCTTACTGCTGTTTCCATCAAATAACTCTAGTCTCAAATATGCTATATATTATTCTGATCATGATAAATGAAATGCTAATAAGCAATTTATTTTATATGTAACAAATAAATCCACATAATCAAATAATTATAGACATCTAGTTGCAATGATAATTTCAGGGTTTTTTGTGAATTTTTTTTTTTTTTGTTTATGGAATTCAATAGCCTTTCTAATCCAAAGGTTTTAAATAACTAAAATTCTAAATTTGGGTGGATATATGTTCATTCATATATAACTTATCAATTAAATGTTATAATTTTTTTAGTATTGCTTAATTTGTCTATATTTATTGCAACACAGTATTCAAAGTGCAAAATATAGAGTACTGGATAAGATATCATTTTAAAACCTCTTACACAGATCCTATTGGGACTGGCATATAATTGAAAACACTTAACAGCATCTTTCAGAGAATGTTGCCAAGGAGTGAATAAGAGAATCGCATTTCATTTTAAATGCCAGACAAAAGTCACCTAAAATGATGGTAACATCATTTTAGTGGTTAGCAGACGGAAGGAAATTGGGCTGGGAGAAAGCATAATTTACATAAGGTGCTTTTTATCTAAAATTTCTGTCTTTTGTTGAATTTGTCAATTTACCAGAGTCTTTTTAGAAGTATCTGACATCCCTTTTAATTAAGCAGCAAGCAGTAAAAAATGACAGACAATGTGTTTCTAAAGAGTTAGTGCACATCTTGTGTGAATTCACCCCTTTAGAAAAGCTAATTCTCAAGAAAGCATTTAGTTCTGTCTCATATAGAGCACTAACACTGAATAAAACTGCAGTGTTTATTTCTTTATGTTAAATTTCCCTAATGTCCAGCTTAAAGAAGCAATTTCTTTTCATGTTGCAGAAGTGTCATGCCTTTGTAGAAGTTAAGAGGTGTCATATAGTTCCAGTAATATTACTGAGCAGTAACACCTTGTGATTAAACAGAAAATAGTTATAACATGCTTAAGAAGGAATGTGATCTCAGAAAAGTGAGGTTACCTTGCTCAAATTAAATGCTGTCAGTTTGAACAGAAAAGTGGTAAAATGTTTGGTCCAGGAAGGTGGAAATAAATGTAGTTGTTCCAGTATTTTTTCATATTAAATCCCCATGATGACTGACAAGGTGAAATTCACTTCCAACATTTCTTTGTATATTATATCTTTCCTTAGTGGCATTATTTTAAGTGTGTTCATTGTAATCAGAAGACAATGAATCATAGAGGAAGTTGGCTATTTCAAACTTGTGTCTACTGGGTAATATTGTTGAGAAACACCTCAACATCTTCCAGTCGGGTAGTCATTGTCTGCAACTATTCCCTGACATGTGACTATTTCAATGTTTCAGGCTTCATAGAAGAGTTTTTCTGACCAGCGAGGCCATGAAAAATCGTCACTATTGGATACTTCCATTCACTGGTTTGTCACCTGCATGTCTGTAAAACACTCTAAATGAACACTATTATGGTTGATATATTGTGTCAACTTGAGAACTATAGAAGTTTAAATAAATGATTCAGCAGGGAGCCAGGGTAAGAGGAGGCTCTCACTTTGTCAACATCCTGAGCCTGTGCAAGAGTAGGGCAGGATAGCCTACTTACAATATAAGGAAGAAGAGGCTTTCTCTCCTCCTGTTTGCTCTTCTTGCCTTTGCTGTCTTCTACTATCTTGAAGTGTGCTCCTGTGCCATGCCACTCTGCTTTGGAGCAAGCTGATTATGAATCAAAACCTACACAAACTGTGAGCTAAATAATCCTTCCTTGATATTTGGTGTCAAGTATTTTATCTCAGTAATAAGAGAAAAGTAACTAAGACAGAATTTGGTATCAAAAATTGGGCTGCTGTTGTGATTTTACCTGACCATGTGGTTCAAAAGCTTTTGGAATGGCTTGTGGGGAAAGTTTGGAAAGTTTTTGAGATGTCACCAGAAAGAGTACCTCTGGAATGCCTTAAGCTGTTCTGTATGAGAGATTCTGGTCACAGGTCAGAAGACTAGAAGACTGACAGTAATCCTTTGCAGTAAAGACCAGGCTCAGGAAGTTTCTGTTGGCAAGGACTGCATTGGCTACTGGGCTCCAGATGATGTATGTTATGGCTTGGCAAACAGTTTGTCGGTATTTTGCCCATGTTCAGAGACTTTGCCTGAGACTAATTTAGGGTGATGGACTAATTAATCTGGAGAAGAAATTTCAAGGCATTCAAATGTTACGGTTAGGACATGGCTATTGTTGGGGGCTTTTGGTCAGATTTATGTTGTGAATCAAGAGCAAAGATTCCAGCAGGATGATTTAAACATTTTGATGTTTTAAAACATTAAAATAAAGGAAGCACCAACAAAGCTGGGGGGGGGGGTGTGCAAAGACAGAGTTGAAAAAAATCACAATTTGCTGAGAAGGAACAGGCGAATAAAAAAGATGGCATGAAAACATGACAAAAATCAAAAAGGCTCCACCCTTTGCAGCCTCAAAACTGCAGAATTGAAAGACTTTGCTTTGAGGAGAAAGACACAGAGTACCATTTTCCAGAATGGTGGCAGCATAGAAAATTTGTTACTCAGCAATCTAGGCACTCAATCCTTACAGCCAGAGAAAAGCTGCTCCAGCTGGCATCTGACTGAGCTAAATAAACTTTTCCTTCCTTAATTTTGGGTGTCAGGTAATTTATCCCAGCAATGAAAGAGTTTTTCTGAGGAGCGAGATCATGCAAAATTGTCAGCATCAGGTAATTTTTTCCATAGGGGCTCACCTAGATGTCTTAAATACACTTTAATTTAAATGGGCACCACTAAACCATCTTATATTGAAAATCCTGGCATGTGTAGAACATTGTCCCCAGGAGGAATAACTTTGCAGGATGTTGGTTGCATAACCATTCTCAGTCCTAGCCTGAAAAGAAATCTACAAGGATTTGAGGACAGCCTTCACTGAGTCAGTTGCTGTGCAGATTTACTGAAGTATTTTGGCTTCTGAAGCTTTATCTATTTGTTTCACATAGGCCCAGGAATCCAACAGCCTTCCTGACTATATGCGTGGAGCAGGAATTAAAGAAGTTGATTTGCTGTCTGTGATTGACTGAGTCTTTCATCTGATAATGAGTAGTTCAGGTATTTAACTGTTGCTCAAAGGCACAGACACAGATAGTCTTGGAGCACATCAAGGAGAATGCAGGGGTCCATCCGTCCATTACATTCTACTGCTTACTGACATCTAGAGAGAAGATAGGAATAGAATATACCTTCCATTTAGTCATTTTACTTCTTCGAGGCACATTACATGCTCCTTGGAGAACTACCACCATTTTAACTCTAATTCTTCTAGTGTTATGTGCTGCAGTATTCATAAACTTACTTCATTATTTTATTTTGCCTTTCAAGTAGAGAGAGCTTAACACAATTAGATACCAGTTTATTCACATTAGGCAGGCAGCAAGTATTGATATAAGCCTAAAGAAGTTAGAGCTACCATAACATTAATGATGAGAGCGTAAAATGGTGTATATACTTTAGGAAATTTGGCAGTTATGCAAAGTTTAAGATAAAACTATCATATGGCACAGTAATTTCACACTTAACTGTATACCCGAGAGAAATGAAAACACATGTCCTTACCAAAAAAGCATCACTTATTTTAGATAAACATGAAGACAGTGCGAGTGCCCATCAGTTGGAAAAACAAAATGTGAAGTACTCATACAATGGACTGTTATTTGACAGTAAAAAGGAATGAAGTACTGATATACACTACTAAATAGTTGAATCTTAAAAACATGAAGGTAAGTGAGAGAATCCAGCGACAAAAGACTGTCTAGTATCTGATTCAATTTATGCAAAGTGTCCAAAATAGTAAAATGCATTGAGGCGTAAATTATATTAGTGGTTATATGTGGAAAAAGATGAGATTGGAGAAGAGAATAAAGAGCAAAAGTTTATGGTCATTATGCCATGTGATAAGGGAGTTAATATGTCTTCAGATTAGGTAATGATGCTTCTACAGCTTTGTGACTATATTTTAAAATATTAAATTGTCTAGGTTAAATACATGGTTCATATGATAAATGAGTTATATATTAATAAAGATGCTAAATACCACTCACAAGAACAATTATGTTTCTATGACTATGTTAAAAAGAATGCCAAAATCCCTGGTCCTAAATGTAAGTGAATTGTAACAGCATTGTGAAAAATGAAAATAAAGGCAGCCAATTGAGAGAAAATATTTGCAATGTACCTATCCATGGAAGAAATATCTAGGTGGAAATTACAAAGAACTCTTAGAACTCAGTAAAGAGGAGACAATCAATTGAAAAGTGAGCCAAAGATATGGATAAACATTTCTCTAAAGAGTATGCATGAAGCAGCACATTCAAAGATGCTAGATACTATGAATAATCAGGTAGGTGAAAATTAAAACCCAAAGGAACAAGACTTCACACCTACTAGGTGATTATAAATTCAACTATGACAATTGTTTACAAGGAAATGGAGCAATGAGAATCCTTATTTGTTACAGATGGGAGTGTAAGATGGTGTGACTTCTTCGGAAACATTTTTTGACAGTCACAAAAAATGAAAGTGTCATTTATAGCAGCAACGTTACTCCTTAGGTTTCTACCCTTGAGAAATAAATAGCTCAGTCACATAAAGGTTTGCATGTGAATATGCACATCAGTGTCATTCATAAAGCCCCAATCTAGCAACAGCATGAATGCCCATCCACTGGTGAACAGATAACCAAAAGCTGTGTGTACATAAAGTGCAATCCTCTTCAGCAGTGAGGTGGAGCGCATTTCTCTTCACGCTAAGCTTCATTGTGAACCAAGTTTCAGGGCCTCTTGCAAGGGGAGAGAGGCCAAATGGGGGACCACATCTGTACGAAATTTACAGAAAAGGCACATTTAAGCAGAAAATTAGTAGATTGGTGTTGTCCAGGGTTCGGGTAGGAAGGCGAATTATCTGTGAAGGAGCATGAAGAGGTGCTTCATTAGTGGAAAAATGATATTCTAAAACTGCTTTATGGTAATCGCCGCATCCATTACTAACTCTCCTAAGCATCAGTGAATTAGACTTTAAATAATTGAATTTTGAGATGGATAAGATATATTTTAATAAAGTTATTTTTTTAAAAATGAACTAGCTTCTCTAGAGAATGAAGCATAGAACCTAAGCACTAAGAATTCTACAAAATGAAGTGCTAAAACCGTGAGTACTGCTCTTTCCCAACGCTAGTGTCAAGTCGTATCAGGGAGCTAATGGGGCAAGCAGAGCGTCTCCTGCCAAAGGTTTACCTGATGTCTGCCCACAAGCAATACGGCCTAGCTATAGGCCAGTGCCCAAGGACTTTCAGAGCACATGGAAAGTTCTTCCTTTCTTTGACTCTGTAAGATACCAGAATCACCTTTCTTAGGGGAGGAAAGAATGCATTGCTCAGTGATGTGGACCTAGCTCTGCTTGGGCATACGAGATGCTGACACTCTGGAGGTTCTGTCTCTTTTTTATATTTTATTTTTATTAGTACATGTTTGCAATACATAATGATTACATTCAGGGGGAATTAGTATATGTACATAAACATCTTAATTATTGTTTCCTTCCCATTTAATCTTTTCCCATCTCTCCATTTCTTAGTCCCATTCCCTTTGAAAATTATCTTATCCCTCTGTCTCCTGTTAGCTACCTTTTATTTTTCCCTTTATTTATACTTTGAGTTTTTCATGTAAGAGAAAGCATGTAGTAGTTAAGCTCATGTGTGCAATTTAATTCACTTAATATTATGGTCTCAAAGGGCACCCATTTTACTACAAGTGACTTAATGTTAGCCTTCTTTATGTAAAATAGTATTCCATTGTGTATAAAGCCAATATTTTATTTATCTGTTGATTGATATAAAGCCTGCATCCAAGACTGAGCTGTGATTAGTTGTGTGAGTATAAACATGAGCATGCTTGTATCACTATAATATGATGCCTAGATATTTCTAGGAAGATATACCTGTAAAGGAAACAGCTGGATCAATTGCAATTTCTAATGTTAGTATTTTGAGAAAGTATGATTGTGTGTTTCTACTAAGGGATAGAGAATTTCCCAAACTTGGTTAAGAATCTATTTTTGGATTACCCTGAAATGATTTGCTTTTTGAAAGACATTTTATGGTTTGGAAATATGTGGTATAGAAAATAAAAGAGAGAAATCTAGCTGGAAATCATTTGCAATATTGTAGCTGGGACATTAGGTACTTGACAGATATGGTGACCACAATGAGATACATCAGCAAAATTTGATGAGGATGAAAAAAAGAAAGATTAAGAAAAATAAAATTAAACCTACCTGTATTGTGAACTGGAAAGATAGTTTACCATTGAATATGGCTCAATGGCATATCTTGTTAAATTTTATCTTTCATTTGTCATGATAAAATTATTTTGAAAAACATAAATAAATACAGATGCAAACATATATTCTAAAATATATATTTATGTATAATAATTTTATATATGGACAAGTAACATAGTTAAACTTTACATGAATGTAATACTTAGATACTTATATGCAATATAAATACCTAAATTCATATTAAATACACACTTCCATCTGGCAACTGAGCTAATGCCAGATCACTCTTGGTCATTAATTTCTTCATTTGTTTAGAGAAAGATGATCTGTCTCAACTGGAAGTCTTTCAGACACCACAAAAAAGGCCTCACTCTGAGTCAGCTTTATTTAGGGTTTTACAGCTGAAAAGGTAGATTAATATTTGATCTTCCAGCCTGTGTGTTGAGTTAGAAAGCAAGGGTGTTTGAATCAGTTGGCTATGCACTCTGTGGGGAGAAAGTACTTGCTATGTTCCTCATTATTTAGATAATGCCACATAATCCCGTAAAGGGTGGGAGCACTTTACAACAGATGTACAAACTTTCTGTCTTTGGAGACAAATACCATAATTCTCCAATTACCAAAGATGAGAAAGTACAAGACAGAGAGAAACGGGAGGATGGCCATGCCCTCAAACCTCTTGAGTTTGCCTTAGTTTAGAATAGGTTTTCTACTGAAAGTGATCATGCTGTTTTAATGAGATTCCGCTCGTTTTAGTTTCTATGTGGTGTTTATGTCCGAGAGGGCAGGGCCGCTGATAGTGCATTTTCTGCGCTTTAAGTAATATTGTGTAATTACATGATATATTATCCGTTCCTCATAGTATAGTTGCTTATAAATTATTCTCATACTAAATATGCATGTGTGAAAGATACCTTTTGGTTAAGCAACTTACCTAAATTCAGATATCAAACTTCAGACTAGAAATTCAACCGTTATGTCAAAGAGCACTTTTTCCCTGTTACATCATGAAACAAAGAGATAATTAGCCATAGTGTTAAGTTGGATGGCTGAAGACAGACAGAGAGACAGAGACAGTGAGAGAAAGGAAGAGACAAGGGGAGAAGAAAGGGAGGGGGAAGGGAGAGGAGAATAGAGAGAGAAAAAAAACAGGAGAGGATATGAGAGGAGGGAAGAGATTTGGAAACATTAGACATGCCTATTTTCTTTTAAAATTATATCTTTACTGACCTTAAAGTTTTATGGATAGTTTGCTTTAGTTCTTAAAAGCTAAAAAATGCTAATATAGAAGATATAACTTTGGGGATCAAACTCATGACCTTGCGCTTGCCAGGCAGGCACTTGTGCTGCTGAGCTAAACTTGCAGCCCTATTGTAGCTACTGTTAAAGATATAATATTTCCTAAATGGAAAGGGTATCTCTGATCACACTTTTGACTGTTTGTAACTCTATACTTCTAACTACTTTAGTATATAAATAAGGAAAACAAGCAAGGAGGATGCTAACCTGATCCAAGGGATGTGTTATGGACCAATCTGGCCTTTGATGGGTGGTACTTAGGTCTTTTATATGCTAGGAACTTAATAGAAGGGTCTTATACAAAATAATCCTTGTCCTCTCAGTGTTTATAAACTTGATGGAAAATTATCACACACACATACACACAGAGAGAAATTTAACAAGCCATTGTTGTGTCCTTAGCTTGCTGTTTTAATCACTCACATGGATTAGAACTCAATCCAGGCTGACACCATGAAGAAAGACAACCCAAAGACCAAACCCTTTTTTCTTGGGTCTTGAAGAAGCCTATTGTAAAGGAGAATGGAGGTCTCAATACCTTTTGATATTTCTACAGGGCAAGTATCTTCCTTTCCAACATCTTTATTCTACACCTTGAGGAAGTCTCAATTTTTGCTGTAACAGTAGGACTCTGGATCGTGCAGAACTACTTTATTGACATTGCATGCAAGCTGGATCCACTAACTGAGATTTGCAGTACCTATAGAGACAAAGAACAGGAAACACAAAAACTTGGTATTGCTAAATATATAACTAACTGACTATCCACACTAGAATGGCTCACCAGCAGAACTCACTGCCTAGAAACACTTCCGTGACAAGAGAACTTCAGAATTATCTTTTAGAATTAAAGTTAGGCTCCTGATCCTTCAGGAGCAAAAGAAACCCTGGCATGCAGTTAACCATATGTCAGATTAGTGTATTTAACTTCACAAAATACTTATGTGAAATGTTAGAGAAGATACAAGAGAACATGGAAAGGACATGTCTCCCTTGTTGCCAGAAGGGGTAATATTTTACATACATACATACACACACACACACACACACACACACACACACACACACACATATATAGATTATATATACATAAATTTTGATCCTGATGAAATTAGAATCATTCGGTTGGTGGTAGAAAGAATGCTTGTAAAATTATAGGGATTTCTGCCTAAATGATGAACATGTTCGACCAGTTCTATTGACTCTGAGGGAAGGTGGGCTTACTCGGTATCCCAGAGAGTTGTACTGCCTGCAAAGAATTATAATAACCCTGTAAAATTTTAATCATATACAATCTGAACTACAAAAGTAAACATCATCTCTCCTTTTCCTGGATCTTCACTGAAATTAGGGATTTGGGCTGTTGCGCAACAAGAAGAAAAAGGTTAAAAAGTGTTCCTTTGTGGTCCATGAAAATTGATTAAAAGCAGCTCACATTTTTCACACTATTAATAGAACCTCCACTCTAATGAAAATATCTCAATCAAAAAAGTATCTGGGCAATTACTTTGCCATTCTCTTTTTATTTTGTTTTTCCTTACTCTGGAGAAGAATCAAAGGTAGGTGGAGAGTGCAAAACACTACAGAAAACATCAAATTGATATAAACTACTATTTCTGCTGTGTATTTCCACCATATTTCACTTTTTTTTTGTATCTCTAGATAAACTCATTACCGTGATGTTCAGAGTCTTGGGGGATGACTGGAGTCAGTCTCCTCTTTATTAACTCTGTACCCCAATACAAGGTTCTTAGTCTATAGGGCTTCAATGATATTGAATAGTATCAGTACACATCACAGAAAGTTGTCATGAAAATTAAATGAATTTCTAACTATAAAGTAATCAGAACAGAGTTATATGCATCCAGCACTAAGTGAATATTTTTAAATAAGTACTATTTGTTGGATTATTTTCCATATATTGCATTTTGGAAAATATTCCCATAACTTGGCATTTGTATCTTATTCTTCCCATATAACTGTCAATGCACACACATATGTATGTGGTCTATAATTTCAATAGAAATCATGCCTCAGTCTTGCATTCTTTATTCATGTTTGCAAAAACATTTTAAAAATCATCACTGCTATGCTGTACTTTAGGCCTTATTTTATCATTCTTTTTCCATGAAACACAGCTCTTTCCATAGAATTAGAGAAATAAAAGAGCCCTGGAAAGGTTGTTAGTTTCTTCCCCCACCCCCACCCCTGCCACCCACTTAAAAGACCACACACATAAATCATTCCAGACTTTCTCTTCATCGCAATGTGGTTTTCATCCAGGTCCACTCTGCCCTCAGGAAGCAATTCGGCCACAGGTGGGTGAATGCAGCAGTAATGTCAAAACCCTATGTTTTCAGGAAAAACTTCAGATCCCAGAATCACCCTATTAACATGGACAATTTTTCAGATTTCTTCTCACTTATCAAGAGTAACTATTCCTTGTGATTTTTGGAAACACAGAAGTCACCCTCTCATAATGTGTGTTCAAACTGCAAAGTAGAATCTCAAATCACTTAAATTACTTCTATTAAACACTTTTTTTAAGAGAGTGACTATAATATGAAAACCTTCTATTTGGCTTTTACTAAGAGCTACCTTTAAGAGAAAAATATAGCTAATTAGTTTTAATTTAAAAACATAAACGAGTCACAGGCCAGGGGGAGAGAGAAGAAGATCACACCAGCAAGCAAGCCCAGTGTGGGAACCAGTGCCATATGCAGGCCAACACTGGACTGGAAACAACCAGACCCTGGCCCCTTCTGTCCCACAGGCTGGCAAACAAGAAGTGCCAATCCCTCCACTCCCATAAGTGACTGGTTTATCAAGAGAAACACAGGCTGTAAAGGTAGCTATCAAGGTAAAATACATTTGGATGGCGTGGTGCTTTGGTGTTGCACTAAACTGCAGATCTAGGGCCAGGGGTTTGATCATAGGTTCAGAGGATAGCAGTACACAATACGGCATCTAGGGGGGGATCTCTTTCTGAGGGTTTTGCCATTGCTGATTCTCTATGCTCTTGTTTCAAAGTTCTATATTATTTTCATTGTTTTGTTGGGTTTTATTCTCTTTTTTGTTTGATTATGTTAAATTCAATGGCAAGAACTATTTCAAACATAGCAAGACATATTATGGTAGCAATTTTGGATTTACTATTGGCTTGTTTTGAAATCTTTTATTGCATTCATAGTCCTGTTTTTATTGTTTCTATTCTGTTCTGCTTGATTTTTACTATGTCTGAAGTTATCTGCAGCTATTTTGAAGGCATCAAGAGGCATTTGTGGTAACTATTGTTGATTTTGTAATGTTTTGAAGTCCTGTATATCTTACACTTTTTTGATTGATTTATTCTGCTTTATCATCTTTAAAATAAAAGAAAAAATAAACACAGTTATGTGGGGTTACAATTTGTAAACTGGAATTTCTCACTATTAATTGGTTGATTTAACAACATGAGAGGCGAAATCTCTGGTATAAACAATGGGTTCAAAATATTGATTTATGACTGTTATTTTATTTTTAATCTTACCATTTTCAGTAGCTTCCAGGTACCAGATTATAAAGATGAGGTTGTGTATCTTCTTTCAGTTAATCTTCCACACTGTTCTTGAAAAATCCTTCTGATTATATCTGGCATCTTCTGGTTTTCAGAGTTTGTGAAGTCTCAGGAATCTTCCTCAGTTTGTTATGCCATTTGTACAGAGCAGAGGACAATGTTTTCTCAAACAGTGAGGTGTACAGTCCAATGGAAATGATGGTAGGGATGGTACTACAGCAAAACACTTGTCGTGCTGAAAAATGGGTTTACATTACTTGGGAATTTACTTATCTGAGGTTTCTCATTCTCAATGCATTGAGAGAGGTTACCATTGCACGTAAGTAAAATTCCTTCTAAGTTTAACTCCATGTAAAGAGAGGCTAGTGCAGAGGTAAAGCAGGAAACAGCAAAGTTTTCTTTGACTTCATTTTTAAAAGTGAATAGAAATCCACTCCTGCAACAATCAATTCCTTGGCATCCATTATATGATAGGTGTAGTCCAGGCACATAAACAGAAAAGAAAGAAAAATGTCAAGAGGGAAGACAATGTGATGGTTTAATACTGTCCACACAGGTTTTAAAAAGAAAATCAGCATTCACTGCAAGATATTCATTGTATGTCAGGTATTTGTGGAGAAGAGGAAATTATATGCATAACTCTGCCTGGAAACATAAAAAACAGGTTCCCTTGAATAGGAGTTATTTGAGCGCAGTCTTGAAAGACCATTAGAAGTACATCAAGTTTGAAGGTGGGGAAGACATTGTAAACAAAACAAAACAAACTAACTAACATACAAAACCCAGACTGGGAGGTGCAACGGAGATCAAAGGACGGCCAGGAAGTCTTAGAAAGATTGCCACCACATGATGGAGGACTACAGCTTGGGTTGATGAGAGATTCCATGGAGAATGTTGCTACAGATCAGATCTTGAAGTCCTTTTCGTGTAAATTAATTCATTTTTAAAAAATCTAGTTAAAAATTACGTTCTCCTTTGTCTACCCTTACCTGAACATATCCATACCAATGTACAACTCCAGGGGAAATAGGCACAAGTTTATCTCACTTTCTTCTTAAGGAAAATCTGTGTAAATTTCAGAAAGTGAAGATAAATAGAGAAATAATGGCATTAGCTATGTTTTTATTTTCTGTGTATTGTGATGTTTTAACAACTGGAAAATTTTCTGATTGGGAGGAGTCCACCTCTTTTAGACCACTGAGTTATTATAAACAGTGCAAAGCATTCACTCACCAGCTTTCTTCAGAAATACAAACCAACCAGTCCAGGGCCAGCCTCTGACCCACACTCTTCATACCCTTCCACCGTAATTACCCCATAGCCAGAGACACCAGGGACAAGGGACCACCACTAATGAATGACTAGTGCTTAGAGGTGACACAATTGTTTAACCTGTAAGAAATGAATTGTCCTGTCTTGCCTTTCTCTTAGGAACTCTAGTAAAGGTTCGAGTCCATCTCCACTCCTGCCTTCCAGTCCCTGACTGCCTGAGGTTTGTCCTGAGTCACACATCCTGTTCCTGTTTCTAGGACATGCGATTTTGATAAATTTTGCCTTTCCAAGCTGCTTTTGGATCTTCTCTTATGCCTACACCTGACCAATCCATGAAAATTATAAAGCAGTAAAATAACCTAGGATCTTCCATTCATCAAAACAGAAGATATTTCAACATATACTGTTCTTTTCATCCCAGCGTACACACAGGGCTTCTCATCCCAGCTGCCAAGATAGCAACATAAAAAAGGTTTACATTTTCCTCTTAGAGGTGATGAAAAGCAGTACAGGGATTGTGTAAAATGAAAGGCTCAAAATGCATACAGTGAGGCGGCTGTTTATATGGAGAAGAATGGACTGAAGAAGATTGACTAAGAGTACCGTGGAGATTCTTCCAGTACACTAGATCTGAAAGTGAGGTTGTACCTGTTTGAGCAGAGAAGTAACAGAGGCATGAGGAGTGGGAGGGGAGAAAAGACTTGCTCATTAAGAAATACGGTGTGAGAGAAGGAGAAAACTGAGAAGTACTGAGATGCAGAAGCAACTCAGAAGCAGAATGCATTTATGTTACAAATGTCCAGATTTAGAAAAGCACAACGAATATTCTCCAATTTTGGTTTTTCGAAGTCTAGTGAGAGAAGGAAGGATATAATTAGAAATACTGTACTTGATTCTTGTAGAACACGGTTGGGCAAACTCTTTCTACAAACGTAAAGAAAATATATTATTATTTGAAAACCTCCTGATATACAGGCAGCCTTGATACAGAAAGGATAACACAGGAATGCAAGGACTGATTAAAAATGCAGCACAAGTTTAAATAAAAAATACATTATAGTGAAAGTCACATTGCCATTAATCCCCATTAAAATTCTCCCTCTTGCTTCAAACACAGT
This sequence comes from Cavia porcellus, assembly GCF_034190915.1. Classification (NCBI taxonomy): domain Eukaryota; kingdom Metazoa; phylum Chordata; class Mammalia; order Rodentia; family Caviidae; genus Cavia; species Cavia porcellus. The sequence goes on along the minus strand of NW_026947496.1, from coordinate 26,172,247 downwards.
TATCCAATAGTTCTTGCCTCTTTCTGAAGCAGTTTGTGAATTCCTCTTGTGAGTGTCAAAACTGCTAAGGTGAATGCTGCTTCTAAACAGCATCTAATGGAAAGGTAAGTGCATGAAAACATTATGACGTGTCCTCACCGCCTTATTCACCAATTGGCACTGCACAATTTCTGGCTCTTCCTTCAAGGCAAAATGATTGTGAATGGTGAATCTTTGAAATTGACTCAGGACAGTGGAGGCAGTCAGAGAAATGTAACTAGAGGAGACTTCCAAAACCACTTCAGAAAGTGACAGGAGCTGTGTTCAAAACTAGAAGTAGTTATAGAGGGATCAGGACAATGCATATTCTACTGTAACACATTTTTAAAAAACTAAATATTAACTGAATTTCTTTTTTTTACCACACTTTGTGTTTTTTCCTGGAGTTTGCAAAGCAGTCACATCTAAATGAGATTTTTTTCAAGTAAATAAATATGAAGAGCGTGTTCAAAGATTTTAACAATTGCTGTTTCTCTTCATTGTCAATTCTATCATGCAGGTACACCTTTTCATAACTAAAGACTGCAGCAGGCTTCAAATACAAAACACTTACCAAATTATATTAACACGTACTAAGAAACCTTTAAATAAGACAAAACTTACTTTCAGATGAGAAATATGTTTGTATACACATGCATCCGTGAGTGTAGAAAATAATATTTTCCTTGAAAACATGAAAAGACTCAACTGAAAAATCTTTATAGACTACCTGGGTTATCTCTTCTAAGATACAAAAGCCAAGAACATTAGTCAAATTTTAGTGTCTTGCAAAAATGATCTCTAATAAAAAGAAATACTAACAAAATCTCCAGAGATGGTAGTCAAAACTTTGATCCCTCTGTCGTGACTGACTTTTGAAAGGTTTTCTTGTGTATCAGGCAGGAAAAATGCGATTTAGTCATTAAGATTGCACTAGGCAACACTACTTAATAAGCAGCCAAAAATAAGTGGCCTAATGGAATGTAGTATTGAACTCTGTTCCCATCGTGATTTCCTTAATGGGTTCCTGTCAAAAGATGGAATAAAAATAATGAGTAGCTATCTATATTCTTCTTTTCTCCTCCTTACATAGCTTTTTATTTCTTTATAACAAAAATTTCAAAAAAAATAAAATTTAAAAAATTTCATATTAAAAAAAGGAATGTAGAACTCTTCAGAGGTATAATCTCAGTCCATATTTTCAAATTTTCTAGAGTTGAATGAAGGAAAACATTGAATAGACTTGTGGCTGTCTTTTGCTGAGATACACTGTGCTTTTAAGACTTCCCCAGTGATCTGTTTTTGGTGTTTGCCGCCATAGCAATAGCACTTGTACATAAATATTCTTGCTGGAGGTTGCTCTGATTTTAGTACATGCAATTAAAAAGTTTCTCCTGACCATTTATCATTTCTCCTTAGAACAAAACCTTTGTTTCTTTCTTCTTTTTTTTTTTTAATATTAATGACTAGGAATTCCTGTCTGTTAATTTTCTGGCTTCTTAAAAGAGGTCATTTTAGCCTAGAATTGTTTACTTTCCTTTGAGTAGATCTTTTTTACAAACTTATTTGCCAATTTCTTGTTTATATACAAATTTTTCACATAAGATCTTCTTGAAAATAGACACTTCACCTGGTTATTTTTTTAAAAAAGAGAATGTATGTATCAAGCCCTGGGTTTAATCCCCAGCACTATCAATTAATTAATTTTTCAAAAGTGATGAGAAAGGCAATTTAATATTTTAAAATAACTAAGTAGATATGCAGTTTTTCACTCGTAAGTGATAGGGCTCCTGGCACAGTTTTCTAAATGTTTCCTGCCAAGGAAAGACAAGAACCATTCAAGTTTTGTGGCATCACTGCTGCTCAGCTCTGCAGAGGAGACGAGAAGGAGCAGTCAGGATCACAAGGATGGCCTCATGTGTTCCAGTAATCCTTTTTGTTCACAAACAGAGGCAGGATTCAGCCCTCAAGTTGTAATTCATTACAGTTGTCAGGGTTCTTCTCAGAGAAACAGAACCAATGGGTTACATACAGATATACTCAATAAAAGACTTTTTTCTTGGAAACTGACTCACAATGATGGAGTTCAAGCACTTCTATGATGTACTAAGTTAGAGACTGAAGCACAAATGTAATTAGATCTTAAATCCAGACTGAAGAAACACAGAAGTTTGGAGTCCATAAGATGGAGACGTAGAAGCTCTAAAGTCCTGAGGCAAAAGCAGATGGATGTCCAGTTCTAAGAAAGAGACTTTTCCCTGCTCTGTCTTTCTATTCTATCCTAGCTCTATTGAGAGCCAATGCCTGGGATGACAACTACCCTCAGGGAGACAGTGATGATCTTCATGGACTCAAATGGTGACATCTTCTGGAAACATCATCATAGGGACAACTAGAAACAAATTTTCTTAGGAACCCTTAGCCTACTCAAGTTGACATTCAAAATTCCCATTACATTTGTCAACAGCACTTTAAAATATCATGGAGGCAACAACTACAGGAAGCAGCTTCCATTCTTAGGGCCAAGAGAGTAAAAGGAATAGATTAAATTGTTAAAATCAGAATGTCCTGCGAACCTTGACCCTAATCCTCTTTGGAGAGAGCACTAACAGAGTGATCCTAATATTTTGTGAGGTGTGAAGAAATTGGTTCTGTAAATGTGGGAAAAGTACACACTAGATTTCGCTGGAGGGGGAAACCGCATCCCATGTGAAGCCACACTGCTAGGCTGACATTCCTCCAAGAAGTCAGTGGGTCTGTAGGAAGCTGATAAGAAAACACCCATGAGGACTAAACCTTTCCTTCTGAAGCCTTACAGTTCTGTGATGCACCCCCTTTAGGGCTGAGCAAGCTGGCAAGAAGAAATAATTTTTGCAGAGACTCCGTTTATTGTCAGGAAGTGTAAAGAGCAAGTTTGGAGCCAGAAAATGGTAACAACCAGCACACACATGAAACCATAATTTCTCTTTTAGCCATTGTTTTACATTTGAACTATAACTTGAAACCTCTCATAGTATCATCCAGCGGCCAGACAGGGGCCATCCCTGATTGGAATTACGCTGAAAGGTCCCTCTGAAATCTACCAGATTTGGCAATTCAAATACTTGTTGGCGGTTTAAAATGAATGAAATAAATGGATAGTTGTGTGTGGGTGTGTGTGTTTCTGTGTGTAACTGCATGTGTAACTGTGTGCACAGGTATACATAGACATCAATAAACTCTCAATTATTCTTGAATTGTATTGCATAGAGTATCTTTTTTGTACCAGGAACTGAACTCACAACATTGCACTTGCTAGGTAGGGGCTAAGCCATTGAGATATTCCCAACCCAAGTCTCAACTGTTCTTAGGAAAGACTATAATCTAAAATATACCCCTATTTCTTTATTAGTGTCAAGTTACAATTTGTTTCATTAAACCTTGTGATAAAGCATGATATTGGTCTTTTCTGTTCTTTAAATTTTTGTTCAGAAAATAAAATGTTGAGCAACTCTGTGTCAGTTCTCTCTCTCTCTCTCTCTCTCTCTCTCTCTCTCTCTCCATCTCTCTCTCTCTCTCTCTCTCTGGATCTCTGTCTCTGTCTCTCTCTTTTCTCTGTCTCTCTCTCTCTCTCTGTCTCTGTATGTCTCTCTGTCTGTCTCTCTCTCTCTCTGTCCATCTCTGTCCTCTCTCTGTCTCTCTCTCTGTCCCTCTCTCTGTCTCTCTCTGTCTCTCTCTGTCTCTCTCTGTCTCTCTCTGTCTCTCTCTCTGTCCCTCTCTCTGTCTCTCTCTCTGTCTCTCTCTGTCTCTCTCTCTCTCTGTCTCTCTCTCTGTCCCTCTCTCTGTCTCTCTCTGTCTCTCTCTCTGTCTCTCTGTCTGTCTCTCTGTCTCTCTCTGTCTCTCTCTCTCTCTCTCGCTGTCTCTCTCTCACTGTCTCTGTCTCTCTCTCGCTCTTTCTCTCTCTCGCTGTCTCTCTCTCTCTGTCTCTGTTTTCCCTCTCTCCCCCACTTCTGTCTCTTTTATTGCACTGGCTGAGGAAATTCAGAAGCTCTGAAGCGGCTGTTTATAAGTAAACCTAATCTGATTGATGATGGACTAAATGATTTACTGATTGACAGGTGATAAAGTTTCCGCAGTTGATCAGGCAAGACTATTCTGAGAAACATTTTTTGAAGATATTTTAAAAGCTAGACAGATTGTCACTCAGGAAGAAAATCTCTGCTATGATGTGCTAAATGTCAGTAGTCTGGATTGTAAGATGGCTCTGAGTGTACTTGAATTTATTTTTTGTGTATATTTAAACAATAAATGCTCTATAACATGAAATATATTGATTTCAGTGTGTAAATATCTGCTAATCTTGAATAAAAACACAGATTTCTCTCAGTTTTTTTTTTTTTTATCATTGCCCTGATTTTTATTTTAAAATACTCTCTCTTGATAGTTTATTTCAACATCTTGTGCACTAGTTGAGTTTTAGCCCTTTCTGGAATAATGCTTTCTTGATTCAGCAAAAACATAGTCATAATTGACAATCTAACTGTCACTATGGAGTGGGGAAGCTAGTTGGACTAAAACAAACTTTCAAGTCATTACAATATTATGTGCTGAGTGATGGCTCACGGGTAACTTATTTATATCGCCCTCTATATATTTCATATCTTTCTATTGCTGATAAAAGTTAATCCACAAGCCTCTTGAGAGTTTTATGTGTATACAGGATATCATTTCTGATGCTGAGAATCATCATACATCATTAAGGTTGGTAGATTCCCAAGAAAAGTTACCTGGTGAATAAATAACCAAAGAGATTCATTAGGAGTCACTCGGTGTGAGATTGTACCAGACTTTTTCATTGTGCCCATGGGCGAGCAGACACACAGTCTTGTATATTCTGAATTTTTGAAATAAAATTCCACCACTCACTTGTCCTAAGAAGAGTGAGTACATTTGTGGCTTAATATTTGCAAGAAGCTATATATTCTCACAGCAAAGTACAGTGTACCACATTTGCAAAACATAACCTCAGAAAACAGAACTACATATAAAATAAACTATGCCAAAAATACGTTGATTTTCTACTAAGAAAAGCCAATTTGCATTATTAACTACCTTCCATTCTGCAGGGTTTTATTAACTCTTTTACTGCTTGACCGCAGAAAGAATTAAGATGCTTTGGTCACGGTGCCTTTGGTCAAGGAAAAGCTGAGGGTTTCTTCCACGGCTAAGTGCTTTTAAAAATCTCACAAAATGACACATTTGTAGAAGTCTGCTTAGCAAACATAAGTGCTCCAAACTGCACATTTTGGAAGCCATAATTTTCCCAGCTAGATGGAGTGGACAGTATTAAGAGGCCTCCTGGATTGTACCACGTTGTCATTTATTACAATGTTTTAACACACTACAGAATTTGCGTTGTCAAGATCATTGGTGGGGTGATTTATTAGGTAGAATTGATTATGCTGCTAATAACCCAGATGGCTTGAATTTAGGCAGGGAGAAAATTTCTTGTCACTAAGCCCGAAGGAATAAATGCTAAGTTGCCAAGAGACAAAGGAGCCTTGATTTAGAAAAGACTCATTTACCTGCCATGTGCAGACAACATTCAAGAGGCAGCTTTTGTTTTCCTTCAAACAACACATTAAATTCTGCTTTTTCGCCTGAAGGAGCAGTGGATATTTTATGTGTGTGAAATGTTTTTCTGCAGTGGAGCAACTTTTGTCAGCCCTCCCTCTGGGACAGTGTGGGCAATGCTTTCAGAGCTTGTCTTTGGTTTCTGCTACAAGTACCAAAAACATGACCTTGCTTGCAAGGATTTTGAAGCTGAACATCTTGAGCATTGACGTTTCTGTTGACTTTGTGTGATTTCCTGTGGGCTAACACCTGGAAGCCATCACCTGCAGATGCCTGACCACCTCTCTCCTGAGTCCAGCACAGCACCGTGGGTGTTACTGGAGAGACACTGACCTCTCTAGTGACACCATCAAGACAGACACCAGACTGTGTCACGAAAAAAAAAAAAAAATGACACTGCTTGTCCAGATCTGATCTTCATGATTATTCGAAACTTCAGATGAGGATGTAGCAATAAGAGAAGGGGAGAGAGAGAGAGAGAGAGAGAGAGAGAGAGAGAGAGAGAGAGAGAGAGAGAGAGAGAGAGAGAGAGAGAGAGAGAGAGAGAGAGAGAGAGAGAGACAGAGAGAGACAGAGAGAGAGAGAGACAGAGAGAGAGAGAGACAGAGAGAGACAGAGAGAGACAGAGACAGAGACAGAGAGAAAGAGAGAGAAAGAAAGAAAAGATCCCTGATTAATAAATGATTCTTCATCTTGCTTTTTCTTTCCAGGTGATATTAATTAAACAGACCTTGTTCCTCAAGACCATGATAATAAGATACTAAGGCATCCTTTCTGCCTTTCTATGTGCAGCCCATTATTTTATAGGCCAGTTCTGAAAACCAAAACTGTGGTCTTTCTCATCCTCTAGCAGGCAGTATAGTTTCTGTGTTGGGCTTTTTCTTCTGGTTTGCAATTTTCCTGTTCCACTTAAAATATCCAAGCACAAAATGACAATGATAACACTCCAGAAGAGTGAGGTGGATACTTCATTTTGAAGAATTCTTGATATCAAGTTTGAAATTGGCCTCATGTGGTTCACAATGAAACATTTAGTACCATGCATCAGGTCACATATGGTCTATTCTCAAGATTAGTTATAGAAATGCAATGAATCCCTCATTTCTGAAAAATTAATTGCTGATTAAATAAAAATGCATATGTCATTTGACGAATGATACCTCATCAAGAACACCGGTCCCTATGGATAGATATAGCGCTTGAGGCGTTTCTATAATTGACAACATCTCTCTTCAAAAGAATGAGGCTTTACAGGTCTGTTCTTGTACACAGTCATTCATCCGTACAATGATATGGATTCTGTGCAAATTTGCAGCGCTCTATTTAAAAGCTTCTCATGCTTCTGTACACAATAGGGATAATAAACATGCACCTCCCTTTGAAGTTGGATGGTGAGTGATTCCATGAAGTCAAGGACCATTGTGAAGGAATGTAAAGTAAAAGGTGAAAAACTTGACTAACAACCGTTTGGAGATGAAAATGTGTTTTAGTGGGATTCCATTAACTGATCAAAGGAACATGTGTGTGTGCGCACATATTTATGCAGGCTTTTAAACTAGAAGGTTAAATTTGTCTTTCTATGTGCTTTATCAAATGGGTTTGGCTAACATCTTATTGACACCAGCACTCCAGAGTCACATCAAAGCAGATCTGCTCAATGAATCTCTGTAATTCATTACCTGAATCCCCTATCTCATTGAAATTTTATTTGTTCACTAGTTGAGGTTTATTCCTTTTTAAGAGCTGTACTCTATCCAAAGAAGGAACAGACTAGCCTGTTCATATGTAGACAATAATTTCCACTGGCAAGGGCATGCAGAAAAGAGTTTCTTCCTCAAGATCAGAGAAACTTGTGTGCAGACTCATCAGGCAGCTAGGATCCGGTTTTAGAGATTTTAAGCACCTTACTGAGACAGAATTTGGTTCTACCAACTTGATACCCAGAACTAGCTAAGGCTTATTATCACAGAGTGACCTTACTGGCACATTAAATGGAATAAAAGTAGTATTTAAGTAACTATTGGGCTCCTACTAGTATAGGGGAAAGAAACTCCCACGCTACTAGATGTCAAGTATGAGTTCCTGTTCTCTAAAATCAAAGAATGAATTTTAATAACAAAGGAGGTTAAGAGCAGAATATTTATAGAGAGAAAGACAGCTTCTATCTGAGAAAGAGAAACAGAAGGTTTCCTGAGTGAGTTGCCAAGGACCTTGCATTCTCTAGGGAATTTTATGGTGCAAAACCAAGATGTGAGACAGGTTCAAGATGAGGAAAACGGGGAGCTTGCAAAGTGGGCACTAGGTGAGACGTAACTATGGTCAACCAGTAAGATTATAACTGCTCAGGTAAAATTGATGAAATCGGGATCAAATGGGGAGGCAAGTCACATAGCAAGTGGGCATGAACACATAATAGGGTCTTTCTGGGTGAGGGTTGGGTTAGTTGCTTCGGGAATCCTCAAGGTGATGTATACCTACTTAGACTATGATCCCAAATGTTCATTCTAAGGGGTGGCTATATTTGTTTAGTCTTTGTCTTGAGATCTGGCCCACAGCCAGGTCTTCTCCAAGACTGCAAGGTATCTGGTCTTTTGCACTGGATCCTTAGAAGGCCTAGCCATTACTGATGGCCTAAAATATTTCAAATTAGCTCAGCTGGCTATAAAACTACCATATACCATATTGCATTATGCACTATAGAGGTTGTGACAAACAAGATAAGCACAGACTTCACCCTCGTAATACATTCTACATGGTAAGAAAGCCATCCATGTGTTCTCATGTCTGTGATACTGCAGCCCTTCCTGTCTAAATTGTCCCATACTGAACGAGATATCAAGGCATCATGAAGGAAACAGGAGAGGTCAACAAATCTGAAGCTATTTCTGATATTCCTTCCCATTTTAGCATTCATTTATGCTCATGGCACCATTGTCTCATAAATAAAGAACTAAAATCACCTGTCTTATCCTTTCTACTATCCAGTTGTTGGGGTCAGAAAAATAGTACATGAAGGACTCTCAACCCCCTTCAGAGCAGACAATGTGACACATGGCTAAGTGGGGCACCCGCTAGAGAGCCAAAGTGGGGTTGTCATCACTGAACACAGTGCATAGAAACACATTTGCTTGACTGGGTAATGTTTACCTTTGATCCTGGTTAGATTAATTTAGGATGTAAGTTTCATTTCTTCTCCCCTTTGATCACCTATAAAAGTGAATTTTGGTCAAGCTAACAAGCTTGGAAAATTCTATAGTACTTAGAGAGTAAAATATTCAGTATGTCAATCTCTAATATTTTTATTCCAAGAAAGAACATAAAAGAATTTCTAAACTTATTTCTCTCCATATCATAGCATATGGGCCCTTTGTAAGTCTTATTTCATAAGTATAATGAATCTAAACTTTTTCAGCACTTCATTGCATAAAGCCCTCATTCAGTACACGTTATCTGGAGAACAGGTCTTTTCCAGGAGAATCTCAATTGGTAAAATAGAAAATGACCAGTAAACAATGAGGCCCATTATAATGGAAATATCATTTAAAAACAAGGCTTCAACATCTGTTTTACTTTCTAATTACAAATGCAACACTCCCTCCTGACACTCAGTTCCGTCATTACTACCATAAATCACAATCATAAAAAAGTTTAAAAAGAAAGTGATTTACACAGTTGTTCAAGCTTTGTATTCAGAAACACATGCACATTCAGTTACATTCCTATCTTGTACCAGATGAAATGCGGTGGTGTAGGTGAGGGAAAATACAGTGTTTATCCTGTGTAATTCTTTCTTCCATAGCGCTTACTAAAGTCTCATGTAAACAAAAAGTGTCCTGGGAATAGAAAACAACAACAATATCTAGCTGGGAAGAAATCGGCTTCTGAAAGTTCTTTGAGTTATTTATCAAAAATAATTTATTAAAAACATAGTATGTGGACATCTTGGTGCTGGCATTAAGGAACAGAGGAGTAAACAAAACAGAGACTCCTAGAGCTGACAGCTGAAATCTACAAAGAGACATTCAAAAAAAGATTGCATGCATAAATATATAACTGTGGTGTTTCCATGCAGAAAAGCTACAGGGTTCTATGGCAATGAAACTTTCAGCAAATATTCCAAGAAAACTGCAGAGCTCCAAAAAGACAACAAAAAGATCATTTGAGGGGTTCTGTGGCTGGCTTCAGAGACACAGATTTGTATTCCCAAGATTTTTAAGTTTCTGGGACATCAGCAATTCACATTAGGAAACAGGTATTAAATAGAATATTGAAGATATATGGATTTAAATACAAAATTTTCAAACTTAGATAATGAGAACTTCCTGTGAAACATATAGTAACTTTTATGTCAAGAAGAATCATATCTAATATTGATTACTATCGAAGAATCCTGTATATAGAAACAAAGCTATGAATTGTGCTTTTTTAATTTTTCTATTTTGAGAAAGGGTAAATTTAAACATAGCAAAACAGAACAAAGCAGATCAGAAGCAAAATAACGTAAGTGACACAGATTTCAAAGCAAGACAACAAGGAGATCTACAATGGTTACCATCATAGCTCCTGTTTTCTTCTAAATAGTTGTCTATATCTTTATACACAACAAATTCATGTAAAACAAAATAGTATTAAAGTGATCATAACAGAGTAACGGAGGCATTATAGGCCTTCAAAACCAGGCAATATGAAAATGAACAATGGCTGCCATAATGTCTCTTGTTCTCATCAAAATAGCTGTCCATACCTTCATGTATGTTAAAATTAAACAATACAAAACAGTGTAAAACCACTCTGATTTCACAACATGATGATATGTAATCAGTAATGGATACCATAATGTCTGTTTTTCTTCAAAGTAGCTGTTCATTTCATCATGCATTATACAATCAAACCTCATAAATTGTTTAGGAGAAGTTCTAGGCATGTATAAGCCTCTACATGTATACATATCTTTTCTGCATTAGACAGAAAAACAAAACAGATTACTAGAAAAATAAAAAACAAAAAAGACAAATAAATAACAATAGCAAAGAGCCCAAAACAATGACGATATAGGCTTTCAAAACATGGTGTTAGGAACAGAACAAAGGCTGATATTTTACATAGTGATCTTCAAGAGTTCCTAAGGTCACCTGACACAAACATGCAAAATTGTTCCAATCCTATGAATATCAACTGCTTTGTTCTATGAACTTATAAAGCTATGAATTTGATATGGCAAGAAAGATTCAGACTGCAGCTAGCAGAAACACATCTTTATTTAATGAAGGGTTACATTAATTTCTTAGAGAAAAAATATCATTGAAATAGCATGGTAGAAATATGTGCATACTGTAACTTTTTATTTACATTTATAAATACATGCATACTACCAATGCTATACATCACACTGAAGATAATGCATAACTTAGCCTATGATGTATTGTATTAGTAAAAAGCCAGCTACACTGTTGTAGCAAATGATTCCTGATTCTTAAAGATTTAAAGGCCCATGTGCAACCTGTTCTGCTTGTTTCAGGGAGACTCCATTTCTTGTCCTCAGTGATGAGTATGTAAGGGCTGAAGATGTAGCTCAGGGATCTAACTCCTGATTTTCACGTTCAACTCCCAGCATCAAAAGAACTCAATGATGGCTCTTCCGCAAGCTGAAAAATTTGTGATTGTAATATTAGTGAAAGAGCTGATGGATTTTCTTCTGGTTCGCAAATTCCTCCATCTAGTTATCCCCTCCACTTTGTTTGTTAAAAATTATTTATTTTCACCAAATGTAACTGACTAATGCATGATGCCGTTATTAACCTACCACTAATCAGAAGTACAGAAGAATTAGGTATTTTCATTTCGTAAAGCACATATGCCTTATTTAATGTGCATAATTCCATCTGCTGTATGATTAGATTTCATTCTATCATCTATTTCAATAATGTTTTGATAAGCACTGATATCTACACTATGTTCATACCACATTTACAATTTAGATACTGAAGCTTATATAAGGCAAATTTCATAAGCAAATTTTGCTTCTTTCTTCTCTCTTACAAATGGTACTCAAAAGGGTAAGAATACTTTAGTTCTACATGAGAACATAAGCCATTGTGACCAGGAAATATAAATGAAAACATGTAACACATTTAAGTAAAAGTAGGATAACTTTTAAAACCTCAGTTCATACCAATAACTTGGACATGACAGTGTATTTATAGGATGGAGATGGTGGCAGAAAGTCTACAGTTATTGGAATTTTAAAACAGTAAAACTAGTCAAAAGGGTAATCCAGACACCATTTTTTTCACTAAAACAAAATTTTTCCCAAAAATAGTATGTTATGCAAGTATTATTCAGCTGGTAGAAACAGATGCTTTCTAAGGGGTGAAATCTATTAACCTTCATTTACAAGGAAATAAAAATGTATTTCATGAAAGTTTTACTTCATCTGTACAAGAGCATTGCAGCTTCTAAATTTGTACTTTAAAATAATGTACGTATCCTGCTAGAGACCTGTTGTTGCCTGCTAAAATGCACACACACACACACACACAAATTTCTGCCTTAGGAAATCTCTTATTTCAATAAGCGAGCATAAATATTGAAACAATAACTAAGTAAGCATGAGCACTTAAAAGACAGATTCACATTCATATTTTTCATATTGTAGCATCTTTTTCTATGATTGCCACACATGAACCTTGAATATATTTTTATTCTTCTCCATTTCTTCCCCTTCTCTTTTTTCAAACTTACATTTAAAACAATTGGTAACTCATAGCATGAGTAAGAAACAACAGTGTAGAGTTTAAAGTATATTACCTGAATACAATTGGTATTGTTATATTTTGATTATATTTTCTTAGCCAGCTAAAATGTATCTCTCTATTTAATTACATTATTCACCAAATTTCTCAAACTATATCAACTGCTTTTATGTCATAAAACATGCATGAATTTTACATTACAAAGGATAACTTCAGGGGCATTTTGTCCATTCATGTTATAAAATCATGGTTGCTATCTAGTTCTTCATTGTTCAAAAAGAAAACCATGAATCTATTAGTAACCAATTCTGTCCCTCACATTCCTACTTTCTGGCAACCACTGATTTACTTTTCACTTCTGTCGACTAACCTATTCCAGATATTTCACATAAATAGAATCAGAAAATGTGTCTTCTTGTTTCTGTCTTCTTTTAGTTAGTATAATGTTTTCATGGTGCATCCATGCTATAGACATACCAGAGTTTCACTCAGTTTCATTCTTTTTATACATTCTATTGTATGAATACACTACACTTTAAAATTCATTCTTCTTTGTCAGACATTTGAGTTGTTTCCACTTTTTGCCTATTGTGAATTGTGTTGCTGCAAATATGTATTTAAAACTCATTTGAATGCATGCATTTAATTACTGTGGGTTTGTACCTAAGAGTGGAAATCATGAATGTAAGATAATCTATGGTTCATTTTGTAAGAGTCAAGCTGTTTTCACTAGCAAATACAAAATTTTATATTCTTGCAATATAAGTGAGTTTCATCCACATCAGTATCAACACTGGCTATTTTCCACAGTTTTCTTCCATCTGATCATCCCGGCAAATGTGAGGTGGCATCTCGTGCAGTTTTTATTGGCATCTCTCTGAGGACTGCTGATGCTGTACATCTTCCACGTGCTAGTTAGTCATTTACATATTTATTTTGGGAAAATTTCTTCTTAAGACCTTTTCCCATTTTTTTACTTGTCACATTGTTTCTTTGTTGTTGAACTGCTAAAATTCTTTTTGTAAGCCAAATAATAGACACTTTACAGACATTTGGTTGGTGAATGTTTCTTCCCTTCTGTTGGTTACCTTTCTTTTTTCTTGAATGTCCACCTTGAGAATGTCCATTCATGTGGAAACATTTCAATTCTGTTGAAATTCAACTAATTTTTTATTTTGGTTTTGATGTCATGTATAAGAAATAAATATCAAATGTGAAGTCTTAAAGAATTTCTTGTATTTTTCCTAAGAGTTTTACAGTTGTAGCTTACATATTTATGTCATGGATCAATTTTGAGTTAATTTTTCCATAAGATATGAAATAAGGATCCACCTTCACCTTTCTGTAGTTTTGTATGTTCACTTATTTCCAACAATATTTGCAACCTAGAGAGTAATCCCCAATAAATGATTTTCAAACTCCTGCCAACATCAATTGTCAATAAATATCTGTGCTAAACTTTTGATTCTTAATTCTATGTCATTGGTTTATATGTGTTCTTATATCATAATCTACAACATTTTACCACTAGTTTATTGCTGTAACTTTTGAGATAGGAATACATAATTTCTCCAACTTTTTTTCAAGATTTTTCAGGTTTTATAGGTTCCCTTGAAAATCTATATGAATTTTGCAATCATATTTTCCATTTCTGCAGAAAAATTTATTAGCATTTATTTAGGGATCACAGTAAATCTATAGATTTCTTGAGGGTTATTGTCATCTTAAGTATATAGCCATGAACATACGACATCTTTTGTATACACTTAAATTTTCAGTTTGCATTAAAGATAATGATTTTCTAAATTTTTCAAGGATTTTATATTAGCCTTTATATAGGATAATGCTAGATATTTTGAGTTTTTAAAGTTTTTGTGTAACAAGAATAAACTAACATTTTAGAACATAATAGAATTTGTGCCAATACCACATAAATTAATTAAAATTATCACCCCTTTTAGAGAATCAAAATAAAAATAATTTTTACATTTAATGTAAAGCATAAAGATAAATATATCTTGAGAAACTTCCAAAGACACAAGTCGAAAAATATCTTGATCACATTTGATTTCTGTTTGAGTTTATGTTACTGATGCGTTATTTCAAAAGTAGACAAACAATACCTCTTTCTCTATGTACCAAAGGCAAAATACAGAGTAAGCAAACACGTGAAATACAAATGTTGATTTAATGTATCCTAGAATCTGGATTGGAGGCAGTGGATTTATGACATATTTCCAAGGAACATCCTCAGTGAATTTCTTAATAATTTCTATTAAGTAGAATGTATCTTCTGCTTAGAAAAGCAGATGAGATAAAACTTTGCCATTCTAGCAGAGAGGGAGATGCATGAAGGTGGGAGAAAGAAAAAAAGGGAAAGGAGGGCGGAGATAAAGGGAAAGACAGAGAGACAGAGACCAGAGCAGAACACAATGGTCAGTACTGTGTTCGGCATTCACTGTTGAGTTCAACTCTTCTGATAGAATGGAGGATTTGTTAAGAGATGGAAAGCATTAATCTCACACCAATTTCTCCTAATAATATAGTGTACACACACTCTGTCTTTGCATATTGTCTTCATTGCATATTACTGTTGAAGAATAAACTCAAAAATTATGAACTCACTTACTCTAAAACAGTGCCTCAGTAGGAAAGTTGGACCATGTGGCCTCAAGTGTAAAACTTCTGAAACCATACAAATCTGGCTCTGCTAAATACCGGTTGTAAGTAATACCTACATTTCTGATTTTCATGCCCATAAAAAATGGAGATAAATGTACATTTCCCATACAGTTCATCTGAAACCTAAATGACACTATGCAGGAAGGTGCCCAACATGGCATGTGACCCGTAAGAGAAGGATTAACAATATTAGTTAAATGTCATTCAGGAAACAACCTCTTTTACTTTATCAAATGGGAAGTAAATGAAATTATGATGCAAAACCATCAGAATAAGAAAATGTTTCCCTGAGCCTGGAATAATCCCTCAGGACTATGAGATGATGACATTTTCTTCTGCTCTGTCTTCACTGACAATGGAATCTGGCTTATCAACTTCATTGGTTAATAATAACTCTTCCCATAATAGAAATCATTGTTAACTAGACTCCCTACTTTTCCAAGGCTTTGCAAAAAAAAAGGAAACACACACACACACACACACACACACACACACACACACACACACACACACACTTTCAGTTAGCCTTACCACACTGAGCTTGTTTATCTACTCCTTAATAATTTCTGTGTCTCAGCATTGAACACACCACATTTTCAGCCTTAACTGTGAAGCCCTGAATGGTGACCATGCAATGGCCTGCCTGCCTGACACTGGTGTATCTTGAGAACTTCCAGGGTGGAAAATTAAAGAGAGTAAGAGCTTCGGTTTTATAGCCAGAGTGTGCTACCTTCAAAGCACAGCAGTTTGTTGCTGATGCAACTTTTAGATACCGCTGATGTGACACTGAGATCCCATTTGGTTCCATGTAAATATCTAGTCATTTTTCTTTTCACTCTTGTCTATTTTCTTTTTGCCTGGAGTTTCTTTGTCCTAGTAAGGCAATGTGTAGAGAAGCTAGGAATAAAATAATAATTTGCTTTATGTCATGGTAATGTAAAACAAAGCTATTGTGGCTCAAATTACATAGCTAATTATATCTATTTTCCATTCCATGCTGTCTCTTTTTATAGCTTGTCTTTTCTACATGTGTTCATAGAATTTTAGAGCTGGAAAAGACACTAACAATCATCAAAATCATTGTTTTCATAATAATGTGGATTAAGAGGTCATGTGGTCTTAGAAACTCCCATTGTTCACTGGTATATGAAAGCCTAAAAAGTCCAGTCGTAAATAAAACTGTTCAACACTCCTGAACAGGTCTCAGAGCTGTGTCATGAAGGGACTCTCCTAGGGGATCTCCACCTACATCCATAGAATTTGTGCTTCTGTGGATTACACTTTAAACATGTTACGATCGTTCAGATTTTTCTATTAGACACAAAAATACTGAATACCAAAGCAGTTACTTAACTCTCCCCTCAGCCTCTTTGTTTTCATTCTGTTTTCTTTTTTAACTTCTCACATTCTTCCTCATGCCTGTGGGAGGAAAAAAATAACAGCTTGATGTATAGCATTTATGCCCTCTTTATCCCACAGATATTTCTTATTGCATTTATAACTAAAATGATTGAGCACGCCGTCATCTCTGTTCAACTAAGACAAATAGTAAAAGTGCAGGTTGCTGTTTAGAAATCATTTGCACCTATTCCCTAAATGTCTCCTTTCCATATACTTTCAAGTGACTTATTCATACAAATGTGTCAAGAAAAAAATGTGCCTTCTGCAGCTGTAAACTAGAGATGATCTATCTTTGAACATGGATTTACCTAAGAAGGTTTACTAGCTTCCAGCCTTATAACATGTAATGGAATGACAAAGTTTGAAGTCATAAAAGAACAAGAGTTAATCAGTATTAACTTATGAATGCTCATTTCAGGGACATATCTTTTTTTTCACCTGATGTCTCTAGTCCTAGCAAAAGCCTCATATAAGGCTTACAAAAGTTGTTCACATTAACCTTGAAACTGAAGCCCATAGCATTCCACCCTTTAAAAAGGAGGTCATCCATTATTATTGTGTGATCCAAGCAGCATCTTTAGTGTCTTTATTCTCTTTAAAGAACAACTGATTTTAAAATCACTTTAAGACCCTCACATAACAGATGAGAACAGTGTGCTATCAAAAATCTGAACTAAAAGAGCTTGCGAATTGATTTTCTCTGTTGCTGTGACCAATCTGCTTTTCATTAGTTCCACTGACATCAGAACTAAATATATAAAAACAAGAGCTGTTTGTGAGTATGTATGTGTTGTTTTGATTTAGCATAAGATCATCCCCAAAGAGCTTCCAGTGAAAGAGGGAAGAGGAAAATAATCCTCACCATTCTCCACTGGGTCCCAGGCCTAAATTACTCCATTTGCTCAAGGCAGCATCTCCTTTGTCAGTCTGAAGCACTAATCTCAGTTCTTGGAAATACTACCTGCCTGTTAAATCACCCACACTGGATGGGCTGTTAAAGCCCTTAAAGACCTGGGAATGCTTTCAAATTTACTACTGCAAGAGGATGCATCTTTCTTTGCAAGGCCTGCCATTCTCTTGAGCCTTTCTGCAGCCAAGTTTTCTGATGTTTGTCCCTGCAGAGGGCAACCAAGAGCCACGTAGCCTTCTAGATCCATGTTTGTACCCTGAAAAGCAGGGAAGAAGGGATTTCTGGCTTTGGTCTTTGTGGGACCTTGACAGCTAATCCAAGTCATGAGAATGGCATTAAGCTGGCCTATCTTTTCTTTTTAATTTAACAGTATATATAACTTCTTGGGAAAGACAATTAGGCTAACTGATCATTCCTTCCCATGCTTGATGTGATGTATGATCAAATACACAAACTACGCTTAGATAAGCTGTAGAAGCCAGATTTCTACAGAATCCTACAGGCCTTCTCAGTTTGCCTGCCATCCAGAGATCCTTCTCTTTGTGGGTAGTATAGTCTGACGTTTGACACCTCAGAGTTTGGTCCAACCCATCAGGCTTGCTACAGACTCTTTCACAACGATTTGCTTCATTAATTCTCCTCCTTTTGTGAGGCCTGATGATCAGAAGCCAAAATGAT
Organism: Cavia porcellus; assembly: GCF_034190915.1. NCBI lineage: Eukaryota > Metazoa > Chordata > Mammalia > Rodentia > Caviidae > Cavia > Cavia porcellus. The sequence goes on along the minus strand of NW_026947496.1, from coordinate 26,154,193 downwards.
AGTAGCTTGGAAGTAAAGACCTTTACAGCTATATTGCAGCATATTTTAATTTTCAAGCAAAATTGGCTAGTGTGCTCACGGCATTACCATTTACAGCACAGCAAATTTGCTTTGAAGCTCGCGGTGTCGAGCTCTTCATCACACTGAACCAGCGCTGTGCCATTAAACATGCAGGCGAGGGAGCCCTGCAGGAGGGCCTTCGAGCTGCCATTTCTCAGGCTGCAAATCAAAGATTACATTCACCACTTCCAAGGCCAAGGAAAGTAAGTTAACTCATCATCTGAAAAAATCATAATATTTAAAACAAAATTGCTAAAAGATTTGTGGTGTTCCCTTCACAAAGAGATCTGTTTTCTGCCTTCTAGTTCCCATTTGTTATTCATTTTACAAATACCTCTGCTTGTGGGTAATTTTTAAACCACTGTTAGTACCCTCTAACTCTCTCAGAATTTTAGATCCAGAGGTATCTGTGAGTCTTTGATCTGGAAGAAATCGCAAAGAGCATATGTAACCTGAGACATTAAAACACTATATAGCAGCTAGCCAGGCTGCTCAAAGCATCATTACCATCCTGAAACCTTCTAGAAACACAAACTACCAGGCCTAGGGAAAAGGAATTCTTGTGCTGAGTTCCAGCAAGTCCTCTGGATGAGTCTGATGCAAGCTAAGCTCTGAGAACCTTTCCCTTAGACATTTTTGAGGCTTTTGAACTTTTCAAACAATTTTACAGAAGTTTCACTTATTTTTCTAGTCACTTTGTGAAGCAAGCAGACTAGTTTTCCAGCTCTCTAAAGAAGAAACTAATTTAGAAAGAGAATTCAGTCAAGAGCACCGTGATGTTAAATGGCAGACTAGATCACAGGGTGCTTCATCCAGCACCTGTGTAGCCAAGTTGCAGGGAATGGAGATCACCTTGGCCATAGTGACCCTATCATCAGGCTGGCCAGGTACAGCGCCCAATAGCTGATTAGCGGGAAAGCAAAACAGGAAAGGGAATGGGGAGGAAGAGGAGGAGAAAAAGAATGAGGAAGAAGAGAAGGCGGAGAAGAAGGCAGAAGAGAGGGGAGTTTGTAAGCTGTTTTAAGGATATGAGAAAAGGTTAACTAACGAAGAGAAGCCAAAGCACCAACATGAGTGTGAGAGAAGACTCCATACTCCACAGGACTCCAAAAATGGAGGTGGGGAGACCACTTAGACAAATGAGGCAGTAGCTTGGATATTTTTCTTAGCATTTGTGATGGGAGAAAAACTCATTCAAATTCAGAATTATGCCTAATACAAATATGAAGGCACAAAATATTTTTTCTGTTCAACACACTTTTAAAATAGGTTTTTCTTCTTAGTTATCTTTATAGCTTTTATGCTGAAGTTAATATTTTTAAGAGTAAGAGCAGATAGATAATGTAAGAATCATTGCACATTACTCAGCAACATTACATTTACCAAATCTGCAGGTGGGGTGCAGAGTCCTTACCTTACACTGTATCTCAGGGAAACTTTCTTGGTTTAAGGACAGTAACTAGACTAAGAATTCATATATGCTTCTGCTGGCCTTTTGTTTTTTTTTTTTTTTTTTTTTTTTTTTAACTAAATAGGAATTTGTAACTAAAAAAGGAAAGAGAAAATAAACTTGTCTCCTCATTGTCAAAGGAAAGCCAAAGAAAAGAGCTCTGGGTTGAACCCAAAGTAGAAAAACAAGACAGGACTCAGGACATAAAGGAAAAATTTAGCTTGTGTGTTAAAAGACGCTTACTCAAAAAAAAGAATTGAGTAGCAAAAAAATAGTGTATCTATAACCTATCTGTGTTGTGCACAAAGTCTACTTAGATGTGTTACTTTATGATGGTAAAAATAAATATTACTAATTTTTAAATGCTAATATTATACAAATATTGTACATTACTACCTAGGCATGATTCCCCAGGGGACGCGGAGGAATATGTACTGACCCAAAGATGTGGTCCCTGAAAAGTCATCTCTCCCTCCCAATCCTCTACTTCTCCTAGCAGGATGAAAGCTACACATACAGTGAACATAGGTGAGCAGGTTTCTATTTGGTACGAGTTCTGGACAGTGTCAGCAGGCCACTCTTCACATTAAAAAGGAGGAAGGAAAGAATCACACAAAAAAGCAAATGTGAGAAAAATAAAGAAATCAGCATAACTGTTTTCTTATTTTTTGGTTATGTCCCCCAAAAGTCCATATGGCAAGAGCTTGGTCCCCAACCTGTGTTACTACTGAGAGGCGGTGGAACCTTTAGAAATTGTGACCTAGTGAAACAAAGTTGGGTCATGGAAGGGGACATTTGGACTCTGATTTCTTCCTCTTTCTTTGCTTCTCAGATACCATGACGTGAACAATCTTTCTCCACTCTGTTTCCGTCACTGTGATACACTGGGCTGCCCAAGGCCCAGTGACCACAGGGCCCCACCACCACCATGGACTGACACTAAAAGATGAAATGAGCCTCTCCTCCTTTTAGGTTGATTTTTTTTCCAGATATTGGGTCACAGTAAATTTCTACCTGTTCCAAATAATGTTCACTTTTTCTTTTGCTTTAGTTCTTAAATCAAGTGTGTCCAATGAATGGCCCAGAAGATGCATGTTGGCCTGGGAAGCTAATAGTGTTTCCCCACAGGATCATGTATTCTTCTTATTTTGTGATTTTTACAAACAGTTTTCACATTCTATTGTACAGAGGTCAAGAGTCGATGGCATAGGCAATGATAGACTGAGGTGCAGCAAAGAGCATAGCACGGTACAGTATTAAATCTGCCTCTGCAGAGTGTCACACACAGTTGGTCAAAGAGAAACCCACAAAATCAGACATTACATGCACCTGTGCAAAATGGCACATAAAGCCCAGAAATTACTGATACCAGTGCTTGAACTACTATTAGTAATACTAAGTACTCTGTGTATCTGTGCCTGTGAAGACAGGGGTTTGTTGTTATACAGTCAGTAGTTTTTCTTAATTGGACCTTTGCCTTAATCTATGAAATAATTAAACAAGATGAAATAGTAAGAAAGGGACTTTTGTGCTAATGTGCATTGGTTATTTGATTTCCGGGTGGCCCAGACAGTTCTTCATGTGTTGAGACCCAGGCCAGCCAAAATGTTGCCACACCCCCCTGACTTGAAACAGTGGATCCCCGCGTACCTACCGATAAGTGGAGCTTTAATTGGTTTGGGATGTGGTCTGAGTTTTCAAAAGAATCCCATGTGTTTTTAATGTTCAGATAAGTTTAAGAACCATTACCTTAAAATCAAATCTTAAAATAGAAATAAGTTGGCAGCAGGAGAAAACTAGAAATAAAATTAATGTGACTGTTTCTAGCACTTCACTGCAAAGTTTCCTTTTTAAGACTCTGCAGTGATTCCTCTTTCCTGACTCTGCCCTGTAACTCTCACAGGGTAAGCCCCAATCATCAGCAGGGCACGCGGGTCTTCCACTGTCTGACCAAGACTGTCCTTTCGGCTTAGTTTCTGTCTTTTCTCATCTAAAATTTATAAATTTAGAGGAGAGTCTTTTCACAAAATTTAAAATCTTAAGCTGTGCCCTTTAAAATAAAAAATAAATAAAACTTTTCACCTCTCTCAGTGAGTCCCTAATTGCATGGAATGTTTTTCCTCATTCCTCTGACCTACCATTGCTGTGACTCCTAGTTAGACATAAAATTCTCACACTGTTCCAGCCGGGACTCTGTGCCACACGAGTGAACTTTTCCCATCTCCCCATAACATTCAGTGAACAGCTCTGTCACTACATGTGTCACTTGTATCTCCCACAAGAGAGTGAGCAATATGCAGTTGATCCTCTTTATCTGGATCTCAGGAAGTTTAAACAACCAAAAAACCAAAGAAAAAGGTGTGTCCATACTCAGTCTGTACAGGCTTTTTTCCCCCATTATTCCTGACACAGTGTAACAACTGTTTACTTAGCATTTACATTGAATCATGTATTATAAATAATTTAGAGGTGATTTGAAGCATAACATTGTGCCTTTTTTTAATTGTAGACTTAAGTATGATTTTTAAAAAAATTTTATATGTGCATTCTGGTATCCAGAGAGAGTCTCAAATGAATTCCGTGCAGAAACTCACAGTTGACTACTGTATCTTATTCAACTCTGGAATTCCATACTGAACAGAGTAACTGGTCCACAGAAAATTCTCAAACAATGCCAGCTGAGTAAGTGAGTTAACAGGGATGAGAGAATATTTCCAGATGGGTTCTAATGTGGACCACAGTTCAAACTGGAGCTTCTTTGTGACTGTTGGGAGAAGTAAACCTATTATGCATTTATCATTTACCAGGAGATTTTTTTTCATTTCCAAGTATTGATGCTCAAATATACCAGAAACATAGCCACTTAGTTCCAAATCCTAAAGCATGTTAGAGCTAGAGAGAAGTGAGACATGATAAGTATCCTTCCAACTGTCTGTCTTTGGGTTGGTTTCTCGTCTTCTATTTTAACCTTCTGCTTTCTGTACCCTGCAGTCACAGCTGTGAGCTGCTCCTAGGAGAGCTCAGAGACTTGTCTTCAAGGCTGTATGTTATCTCAGACTTTATGGAATGAGCTTCAATGTTAAACCAGAGATACTGGTTCCAGTCACACTGTTTATCGCTTGGCATTGTACCCACATCTTCACAGACTAAGAATTTAAGTCCATAAGGATCCAGGAACCTCCTCCAAATGAAGGTCATGGTTTTCAGGCATGTCCTCTTCTGATTTGTTGCTATTCATTGGAAGCTACATTTTCATCATACCCAGTCATATCCTGCCCAGTTCATGCATGAGTATCAGAATAACTGCTCATGTGTGCCTAAACTAACAGCCTAAAATACCATCCCACATCAACCAAACAGCAACTCTTACCTAATACCTGGCTACTGTTTCACCCACCTTTTTTCTGACCCGCAGCTTTTACCTTTTTCATCTTTTTTCCTAGCTCTATACACTGTCTTCATGGAAATGGAATTCTAGCTTGTCAAAATTGAGTACAAGCAAACTGTATTATTCCTAACACTGTTACTCTAAAGAGGGATCTGAATCTTTTGAATCCTACAACATAAATTTATTGGTGACACTTTAACTTAACAAAGTTACTTTGCAGTCAAAATAAACAGACTTGTGAAAAGCATCAGAAATTGTTACCTCCCTGAGAATCTGGCACCCTGTGCCTTTATCTACACAAATACTCAGTGCTATGGCCATGCAGTACACTTACACCAATAGCACACTTACACCAAATCTGTAGGAGTCTTCATAACTTAATCACATTAATCTATTCATACATGTGACAATAAGTATATTTTAAATTGTGTGAACAACTTTTTTGGTTTTTTTTGTCTTTTTGAGACAGGGTTTCTCTATGCAGTTCAGGCTGGCCTTGAGCTCTTTGTAGGCGAGGCTGGTGTCAAACTCTAAACAATCCTCCTGCCTCAGCCTCCCAAGTGCTGGGATAATAGGCGTGAGCCACATGCCCAGCTCAAATCCTGTGAACATCTTAAACCACTGGATGTTACAGCACATGTAAAAACATAGACAAAGGCAAATGTAGAAATTTAAATCTTTAGTGTATGCATGCTGGAGTTTTGCCATCTGATTAGGCCTTATCCAAAAAGTCTCAGAAGTTAATAATTTGCTCTTGGTGACACTTAGGGATAATATATTCATTCTTAATGAAGACATAAAAAATTGATCTGGACACAGTACATTTCAGAAGCTGCATGGTTTTTTTTTTACAATAGTTCAAGGAAAAAATTTTTAGCTTTTTTTTTTTTTTCTCTTGCTGGCCAGATAGGTGTTATACTATTAAGCAATATCCCTGGTTCAATATTTTCAGTCATATAGTAAAAGGAATTAATAAAATGAACAGATTTTGTTTATTCAGCATAAGCAAGCATACAGTGACAATACTGATATTCAAAAGTTCCTCGATTAGAAAAATAAAGCAAATCAAAAATATTTGAGTGTTCGTGGACCTCACCCAACATGAAAGCTTGCAAGAATGGAATCTGTGTTTTGAATTTACCTTGTTGGTTTCTCTCACCTTCATTCTTCAAAACTCTGCTGCAAAATTAGTTAATGCTCAAGATATATTTTATGTTTCAATAGACACTGGTTATTCCAGTATTTTTTAATTTCCTTTTTGCTGGGTTTTTTTTTTTTTTTTGTTTTGTTTTGTTTTGTTTCAGGCTTCAAGAGTAGGAAGGAAGAGAGAATGAAAGTGCAGAAGGCTCCTCTCGCTGTAACAAAGTCAGTGAGACTATCCATTAACTGAGTTGTTCCCTCATAAAGCACCTTGTAAACTTGTCTCTGAGTTAAGAAAGTGACTGCTTTTTCTCTTTAGTTACTTTACATCCAACATCTGTGCTCTTCATCCAGATAATCATGTTGATGAGACTAACTATAAATATGAGAGCGTTTTTGCAAAAAGGAAAATTCTAGATAAGGAGAGAATTGCCGAAAACAAAAACAGAACTGAAAATATTTGATTTCTTGGGAGTTAGGACAACACTACTTATTAATTTAAAGCTAGAAGCTGAGAGGAGCCCTTTGAAAATAAGTAATGAAGCCAATAGGTCATTGATTATACTCACAATGCAATTTGAGAACAGAAAGATTTGGTTTCTCATTTACCCAGAAGGATGGATACGTTTTTCTCCCTTCAAAATGAAACTAATTTCAGATTTTTCAGTTATGAAGATAAATGTATAGAAATATAAAGATAATGAAAATGTATGATAAAGGCCTACAGAGACTATCCAATGATGGTAAATGGCTAATAGGTTAAAATATTATAAAGCAGTTTTATAATAAATATTATACTCCATGAATAAGAAAACACATTGATTTCCATGTTATGTGAGACTAAAGGAGAATCAATGTGTAGCAGTGTCAGGAAGGTGAGAGGAATTGAAGAAAATGATCAGACTAAGTTTTTAAACTAAGATCTCAAATCCTTTATTTTAAAAAATAAGACAACTGTGAAAATAAGCTCAGAATAATTATTCTGCAGGAAAATGCAAATTAAGAGGTGTCTGTTTCTAAAACAAGAAAAATGGATACAACTGAGAATACAAAGTTTTGACAGAAATAGGAGCAACAAAAAGTCTCTTGAATTGCTAGTGGCAGTGTCAATTGGTACAATGGCTTTAGAAAAATATTTTACAGCCCTTAATAAATGTATGTACTCTAAAACCTGCCTTCCCACTGTGTGTACATCTCCATCCCCAAAGAGCTCATTGTCTTCCAAAGAATACATACAAAGGTGTTTGCATATAACATAATATAAACAACACAACTAGGAAAACAACAAACTGCAGATACATAATCATATGAAAGAACTTCCCGAACATAATGATGAGAGAAAAAATCAGATTCAAAAATGTAGATTCCATCCCTTTTATTTATATGAAGTTCAAAAAAAGAGACCCAAACTAGCGACTTCAATTGGGTGTGTACTGAGTGTAGGTATCCTAGGAGCTTCCAAGGGTTCTACAAATATTCTACATCTTGATCTGTGTGGTGGTTAATGTGGTTTAAAAATATGAAAGTATCACCAAGGTCTTCATTTAAGAACTGTGCGCCTTCAAATATAAGAGGTAACTCCGTTTAAAATGATAGGGTTTTTTTCTTTAAATTTTTCAACTAGCACACTCATTTATTTGGATCAGCACTCTTGATATTTATGTTCTACTTGGCCACTTTTTGAATCTTCTGGTTTATATTCATCACTTTTATGTTCTGATAACTTTTAGTACATAGAGAATGTACTAAATAGAGTCCATCTCCACTACATAGAGATGACTCAAATCTGAAAACAACAAATTCAAAATGTTTCAGAACTCAAGCCTTTTTGAGGACTCAAATGGTTTCAAATGTTGGAGCAGTTCAGATTTTAAAATTTAGGTTTTGCATAGTGTATGGAAAAGTTATAAAATCTGAAAAAAATTTCAAATCAGACACACTTTTTCCAAATATTTAAGATAAGGGCTCTTCGTAGTCTTAAAAAGATGGCAGACGATATTGTTAATAGTGTATCAGGATTTAAAATCCATATTAGTCACACCACTCTACTTAAATAGATTTTATTCTGTTTCAGTTTGTCTACTTTCACAGACAGCTATCCCAAAAATATCAGAATATAATACAATAATCATCTTTAATTTTCTATTAGCTTAATCTGGAGGCCTGTATAACTTGTACTGTTTTATCATGACTGAGTTTAAGTTAAATCTGGTTTGTTTGATTGCTGTTTGGTATTGACAGATTTTATTCAAAACTGTTATGATTGATAGTATCAAGTCTACACTGAAGATAACAAGATTCACTACGATACCTATTCTAGTTTGATTACTACCTGTTTTTGAAGTTTCACACTATCTACAAAATTGTGTTTTTATTAATAATGTTATGTACTGCTATATTCAAATATACTATGTCTGATAATATAGCCAATTCTATTGAAAATAACAAGAGGCAACACAGTGACCACGGTAGAATTCCTTCTATAGCAGTTTTATATGTCTTTTTCATTTCATGTGTTTATAGGAATATGTTTTGTCTTGTTTTGTTTTGTCTCTCCCTCTAATGTAGAAAGGATAGAAATATATGTCAAGACTCATTCATATGCATAGAAATTATAAACAGTTTACGAGAACTAATCTTATAATGCATGATGGAGTGAACAAATATGGATAACTGCATGTATGTTTAAGTGTATAGGGTTGATAACCATATTACTAAGTCTTTGATAGATAGTTGAACAGAATTGTTTACAGTCTCGCTGTTTGAATTCCCACTTTATATGCTTCAATATTGTATCTTGAACAACTATTTGTAAGAGAACAATATGTAATCATCAACTAGTTATTTCTTACTGTTCATTTTTTCTTTGAAAGTATGTATTATTTCTACCCATTTTCTGTTTTGTTAGTCTTTCTTTTATTTAAATAAAAATTTTTTAAAAAGATAAGGGCTCCTCAACCTTTGCTCATCTCATAAGACACAATTTTCCAGGTGATTTTCCCAAAGGTAAAACAAATAGAGGTGAGTCTATCTATCCATAGTCTAACACCAAGGATACCAAATTTGATTTAACTGGAGTGAGTCACTGAGTTGTGTCTACCAAGGGTGCACCTGGGCCACCCTTAACAGAGGGACAGCTTCACAGCAAAAAGCATCCAGTGGGCCCAGAACTGACACTTAATAATCATTCCTTTTTACTAACAGGTATCATGACAATATTTCCCCCTTCCCAGTTCTCCCTTTTTACTTCTAAACAACTGATAACTACTGGAAATTTCTCTGTATTTTTAGCTTTGCGGCAGGCAGACTTAGTCTTTTTTTTTTTATCGGTACCAGGGATTGAACTCATGACCGCCTGCTTGCAGGAAGGTGCTTATGCCACTGAGCTGAATCCCCAGTGCCAGACTTAGTCTTCTTTAAAGACTACATGGTGCTCCTCTCTATTTTTTCTGCTCCCTGAGGCATGAACGTCACTAGCATTGACCATGATTTGCACATCTTGCCTATTTTTGCCATGTTCAGTGCAAATGTTTTGTATTTTTTTCAGGAAGGAATCAATGCAATATTAAGATTTTAAAAAGAACAACCCCATTTTTGCCCAAGGTAACATTCAAAAAGTGAAAAACTAAATAAAAAAAATAATAAAGACATAAAGCAACACAAAAGTCTACCTGTTTTCCTGGGGTTTTTTTATAGCTTGTATGTCTTGGTCTTGAACATTACCTCAGCAGTAATTTTCTCTGCAGATGGAACATGCTTTTATTTTTCACAACAAGAGCAAGACATCCAAGGGAAGGAACATTTGCAACCTACTTTTTAAGAAAGTTTTTAAAAAGACTTCTGCTGCAGAAACAAAGTCAATCAACAGTCCTTGGAATTAAAAAGAATGGCCGGGTTTATATTTGAAGCATAATCTCAGGATCTTAGTAAATTCTGATCACTACCACAAACAGAGCAGCTTGCTAAGAGAATAGCACTCCTCCTACCCAGATTCTTCATTTCTATGCTGTATCTTGGGTCAATTCTAGCACTTTCTCTAACACTTTTAGTGGAAAATGCCTGAAGGTTTAGAAGAATAAAAACCAGTGGTTGTTTAGATTTCATGGCTGGATCCTGCCCTTCCCCGCTTTATATTTAGTCTTCCTTTGTTTCATTTTGTTTACCTAGTCTGGATCTCCCAAACACATTAGTCCACTTAGTCCTGCAGGCTGAACTGTGACCCGTGACCTCAGTCCACTTGAAAACAGACCACTCTCATTTGGGAGAAATCCAGAGTTTCCTGCTGCTTGCAGTGCAGATCCTCTGGCTTGTGCGGCCTCTGTGCCTCCTCCTGCTCATGAGCGAGCTACACAGGCCAGAGCAGTTCTCCAGCCACCAGAAGGGCAGCACTCCAATTTGAGAGTAATGTCTGGGATAGGTGTTATTTGTACCCTGTGTCAGGCAGTGATTGTTCACATCTGGATGCAAGCTGAAGAGAGCTTTAGGTTATTCCTAGCAGTTAAAAAAAAATGGTATTAAGAAAGGGAGAGAGGTGGTTTTACTTATCTTGTATTTTTCCATCAAGCAATGAAGTCAATGTATTACTAAAGAAACATACTTAAGTATGTTCCCTTAAACAATAAGTGATCATGAGGACATAGATTTGTACACACCATGGTTCCAAATTCAAAATAATTAGCTGAGTTAAATTATAAAACTGGAAAAGATAGCCTTACTCTCAAACTTTGCTGCACAAAGACACACACATGTATATCCATGGTAATTCTGACTATGGCTTCTCATCTAATTTATTTACACTGAGAAACAATCACATTCATAAATTTTGTATCTACGTCCAGTCTTCCTTTTGTGTTTTCCTTGATCATTTTATATAGTGTAAACAAAGGACATATTTAGGGTTCTAATACTTATACCTGAAGATTAAAATGAAGCCGCAAATAAAAACTATGTGACTACCAATAGTAGATATCCTGGTCACCACTTTTCTTGAAAGGAATCTCCTGAGGTTAGAAGCACACATGGCATTGGTTGCAATTTAAATATTTTAGCTCATGGAAGGCTGCAGAGATTCATAAAAATGTATTGGCATGTATATGATTCAATGTGACGGGAAAATGGAATTTGGGATTATAATTAGAGTGAACTTAAAAAGAATCACTACAGATTTGAAAAAAACTAAAGAAATATATAAAACAGACACTAGAATTTCAAGTTCAAATATGAAGATTTGCTTTGTGTTTGTCTTTCCCCTGCAACGTGCCTTTTGCTCTGAAATACATCTTCAAATTTAATTTGAAAAAAGAAAGTCCATCAAAGAGCAACAGATAGTAAAATGTGCAAAAAAGTATGAATTGTCCTGTCATTCTTTTAACAACATACAAAGAGATAATGTAAACTAGATAAAGAGATAAATATAAACTAGATATTTACTAAAGAGATAAATATAAACTAGATAAATATATATTTGTCTAAAAAAGCTATACAATTGCACATCCCAGAAGCAGAAGCAGTAGAGAAAAGATTGTTTTTAAATTGTCATCTCACGAGGTCACGAGTTCAATCCCCAGCACAAAAAAATAAAAATAAAAATAAAAAATAAAATGTCATCTTGACAGTTGCCCTTTAGTTGATTTTTAGGCAGGACTCTGTGCAACACATACAAAAATAGGAGAACAAAAGCTGTGAGTGGTGGTGTTCTGATGTGCAAGATTGTTCTAGATAATTGTTTGGCTCTGTAGGGCTGTAGCAGTCTGTGTAAGATTTAACAAGGATGCCTTTTATTTTGCATTTTTTAATGAGAAATCAGTGCCAAGAATAAGAATTTTACAAGAAAGCACACATTCTTTAAATGGACATTATTTCCACATCCAGAGCCTAATATTTCTAGAGCATAATTTGTGGCCAGTATAGCAAAACTCATTTTGTTCTCAGATATTGGAAAGGATGATTTCAATCAAAATAATTAAGCATCAGGATGACAACTGAAATAGACTTTTCTCCTTCAGGGCATTCCCCCCTCCCCCTTTTTAGGAGACTTAGCATCAATTATATGGTGGTCTTTCCTTTGCTACAGAACCAACTGCAGGAAGAATGAAAGTTTTGCAACTTTGTGCTCAAACCTGGGACTCTAGTTGGCCATCCTGAATACTGTGCGTTGGTTTGTTACACTGGCTGCCCCAGTAGCCACTGCTTTCTGGTTTTCACACCTTCACGATTTATAGATGAATATGATCCAGACCTGAAAGCTGTTTAATAATAGATTATGAAAGAAGCTTTGCCTTCCTAACTCCAGACCTAGACCCTAAGAAGGCTTGGCATCCTCTGTTTTTGATAGCTTGGCAGCTCAGATTACATGTAGTTTTCTTGCTAGAGAGACCACATGTGGGGAAGCAGAGAAGCAGAATAACTGAGCCCTGAATGATAGTCCGAAACCAAGCAGGGAGAAACCATAGAAATCCTAGTTGGGCACCCCAACAGAGTCACTTTGAAGCACATGTCTGAGACATGTGAGTGAAAAAGTCATTGGAATAGGCAGAGTATGACTGACCATATGACTCGCTAAGACATGAGAAATGCCAGAGCAATGATAGGTTCAAGCAATTGCTGTAGGCTAGGTTGTCACATAGCTAACCACAGCTGGAATATTTCTATTCCTTTGACTAACTTTACATTGCAGATTTCAATAGAATTTACTTTTCTCAGCAATAACAACACAGGGTCCTCTGCAATTCCGCTGCTCTCTTTTCCCTGGCCCTCCCAGCTTGTCTCCTAGCTGGAGCCTCACTGAGGCGACTGCTCAGCATAGGTTTAGAGGAAAGTGCTTTCCAGTGGCTTTGAATCTGAGAGAAAAGAGAATTATATGTGATTATCTAGAGGAGTTTGCTAACTTTTTTATAGGAAAAAAAGACTTCTTCATGATTTTTTCTTTTATTGTTGACTTTTTGATAAATAAGAATAAGTTACGGATACTAAATTTTCCTGAGATTAGAAGAAAGAAGGAAAAAAAAAAAAAAAAAGACTTGAATTCAGCAAAAACCATCCCAGTTCAGAACACAGAATTTCCTTAGCATCCTGTGTGCTTCCTGGCTTCAGCATAATCACCTAGATGGTGTTTCGTGTTTTTCTTATCCACTCATTCATCAAGCTTTCAACCAATTTGCAGAGAACTCTGAAGTGTATCACAAACACTGTTTTTCTACTTGCACCTCATTTTGCTAACCTTTGTCATTGCGAAAGTGATTAACTGAAAGAGCCTCCTGCTTCTCCTATATCCTTGAAGGCAGGTTGAGTTTTGAAAATCCTTGAGAGTCAGGACATTTCTTTATTGTGTTTATTCCAATGTTTAGTATCGAACTACTCAAAAAGAAAGTACACGAAAAACTGATGCACAGATAGATACAAGGGGTGATCAAAAGCTCTGGCAAATATTTAAATTTCAAAATGTATTATAGTGGAAGACTCAGTTCCAGTAGTCTCCCTCAAAATAGTTTCTATCACTTCAGGTGCAATTATCCCATAGCCCTTGATCCTTTCTGAAGAAGTACTAGAAGTCCTTTATCCTGAGTGTCTTTAGTAGGCATGATCAAAAATACAGGAATTCCGCTGCTGAGTCCCATCTAGTGAAAGAGTAGGCTGGTAAAAATATTACAGTGTACCTCATCCACCTTATTCCCTGGATCTGGTACCCTGCAAATTTCTGCTTTTTAGCCAAAGTCACTAAAAAAGGTAAATGTTATAAGTAGTTGTGCAAGTCACAAAATCAAAGCATAAAAAAATGAACAGACAGTCAAACAATGATCGCACAAACCAATCTTTTCAATGAACCAACAAAAACTTAGTAGTATGGTTATCTATTTTGCACACTTAAATATACCTACAGTTAGATGTGTATACCTATAGGTTGTTTTTCCTTTTGAGCACTTTCTTTTCCTTTCATTATTACGATATCTATTGTACATTTCGGATCTTATTACTCTTTCATTTCTTTATTATTATTAATTTTTCACACTACAGAGACAATACAGCGATGATTTCTTACTGTTATTTTTTTGAAATTATGTATTATTTCTACTCTTTTTTCTGTCTTGTATTTTTTAAAGAAATAAAAAATAATAAATAAAACATCCATGAGAAAAAAATTAAATGTTTTGAATTGATTCAAGATACTGAGGAAGTCATGACAGCATAACTAAGGACACTGGAGAAATGGACTTTCAGAAAGTGGTAAGAATGATATGTGTGTTCAAAAAAAGGGGAATATTCTGGAGGACTTAATGCCAATGTTCAATGTATCTTTTATTGCAATAGTTTTTACTTCACATGAATATCATATATTTGATCATAATGTATATAAGTGTTTGAAAGAACAATACAGAATTGAGTAATGCACAGAAAGCTTCCATGTTACTATATATATCATATTGAATACTGATTCAAACTTATTGTTAGGAAATAAAATAGAGCCATGTTTGGAATACAGAAATAATAATAACTTGAGCTAGAATTTTCCAAAGAGGAAGAATTTTCCTTTTCCCTCAAGCAAATCGTAGCATCTGAAGTGTTGAATTTAGTTCCCCAAAGTAAAATAATGACTCAGCCACTTGATCTTAAAAAAGAACTAGAGGTTTGCTAGGCTTTAAAATAAAGTGATAAGAGAAAAATAAATAAAGTAATAAGAACAAATAACTTGCTAAATATTGGGACTGGAATTATACAGATGCCAGGAGAATTTCTCCTTGTAGGCCCTGCATGAACCCTTTGGAATAAATCATGCGTCCCTTGAATATCAGAAAGTGAGCAGAGTGAAAACAGAGGTGGAGGCGCCTGACCAAACCAAACATTCCCAGACAGCCTTCACACTTCTCAGTGCGTCCCACTGAATGATTACCATGAGGTTAGGGTTCAAATCAAAATTATGATTTGGCAAAATTAAGATATGGCAAAAAGCATGAAGAAAAGTTAATTAGGACCATTGATGTGTCCAGTAATTATTATCAAATGATGAATACATAGCAGGTGAGAAAAATCAATGAAGAAAGAAATAATGAGCTTTGTTATCTTGAAGAAAACCTCACAGATGAACAGAAGCTGACAAGAATGCTACGAGGCCAGATGATCTACCATATCAGTGGGGAAAAAAAATGAGGAGGTGGTTCCTAGAATAGATCCTAAGCCAGTTTGTGCCAAAGATAAACATTTGCAGGTATCTCTTGCTGCATAACATTACTCTAAAATTTAGTGGGGCTAAAGAACACTAAATGGTTTTCTTCTAGTTTTGTAAACTGGGATGAACTTCTCATTAACACAATGGCAGTAGGGTCAGACATCTGAGCTCATCATATAATGAATCATTCACTTGGCCCACAAGTTGATACCAACTATCAACCAGAAGATCAGAGCTGCCCCAAGAGCCTGGCTTCTTCCTCACAGGACTTTTCATGAGGTGAGATGGAGCTATCATCCAGTTTGCAGTGATTCTAAGACCTTTCCTAGTGCAAAACACATTTGGTTGCTCCCAAGACCCACGAAACTCCTCGTCAGAGCAGAGCTGTAGTCTTGAAGTCCAGGGTCTCCTCTCTCATCCAAACTTAGGTGCAGAAGAATTCCTCCATGTGTAACTCCACTTGATTGAGGGAGGAAAGTTATCAGTCCTTCACATCCTCAGCACACAAGTACACTTAGGGACTGGCTAATCACAACAGATACTCTTGTTTAAGAATGAAAAATGTGAGGCACATAGTAGTCACTGGCCCAAAGACATTCTTCAGTCTTTTAGAGTACACACAAATACAAAATGAGATTGAAAATAGAGCAAATGTTAAAATTTTAAAATTTAGTGCACTAAAAGACACATTACCATTAATCTAACTCTGAAATATTCCCTTTCTTCAAACACCATTCCACCATTCTGACACCTTCTCAAGCAGTTCTGAGAGTTCCCTGTCATGAATGTCTTTTAATGTGCTACTGTAACTATCTGTCCTAGACTGACTGATAATGCTTAACTTTCAAAGTCACATTAATTTTGTGGAAGAGCCAAAAGTCACAGGGAATCAGGTTTGGTGAATAAGGTGAAAGAGAACACAGAGTAATGATTTACAAGTCTGCCTTTCCATCCAATGGCACTGTGCAGAAGAATTAACTAATTCGTTTATATATTTGTAAAGACACTCATGAATGAGGACTTCCAGAACTGCTTCAGAAAGTGGCGAGAATGACAGTAAGAGGGGATTTAAATGAGAAGGAATATCTTGAGGAAGATTAATGACTGTATCTCTTTTGCTGTAATAATAGGTGTTTTTGTTTAAACATTCATTCCACATTTTGATCACCCCTTGTGATTTCTGAATCAGGTCTGATATCTGCTACCTGGAAGTTTTCTACAAGTGACATTGCTTCCACTACCTGAAATGACATTCTTTTCCACATCAATCATTGACAAAATACTTGCAGATAATTTTTCTCAGCTTACTTCCTGCCTGTGGAAATTTGAAGGACTACCAGGTACTGTTAATTTTGAGCAATCTCTATCCTTTTTAATCTAATCTGACAACATTTCTGCTAATACAATTACCTTACAAGTTTTGTGGTGTTTCAATTAATCTTTTCATAGTTTATTTTATTAAAATAACCTAGAAAAATTCATAGCAAATATCTTCCTAAAGACCCCCTTGTCATCTCAGTTGGTCGTTGTCTTAAGCTTCTCAGAAGTCCTTTAATTCTAGGTAGGAAATTTCACAAGGGTTTTGAAGTTTGACATTACCTAGATACCAAATTTTATAGTCAGCAATTTGATTCGATCTTTGCTCTCAGGCCGTTTCTTACTTTGAAAATTATTTGGCAGCTGGGAAAATCTGGGAATGAGAAACAGATTTATATTTGGATGAAGTCAGCTCTGGCTGCTTTATATTGGTTCTTAATTTGTTTGAGATCCGCAGGGTGCTAAGCACCTTTTCTGCCCTCTATCTTTCTGCATGTGGGTGTCTCCCTCACTTTTCTGGCAACCCTATTCTTTCCAGCACCAACAGAGATTTCCTCCATAGTTTCTTAACATGTGTGTAAAGTTTCCTTGAATGCATTCGAGGTGTTCTTTCTGCCATCTGATCCCAAAACTGATGAATTCTAAATGATTCAATTTTTGCTACAATCACACTTAGAGTGCAGGTCTCAATTCTTTGTATTTCATTTTGCTGCCTGACAGAAGCATCCTCAAAAATAGTGAATGAAACAAGAACAGATTATCATATCTTGACAATCGTGAATGGGCAACTGGACTTTTCTGCTTTGCCTAATGTTAGCGTATGGCTCGCAGGTGAAGTGGCCTCACTACAGATACGTGCATGGGGTTGGACTACAAGAGCCATGGGCTAGTGGCCTTATTTCTCCATGCTGATTGAGTTCCTCAGTAATCTTCACGTTGCCTCTCCAAGGATCATCTTGAATTCAAGGGGTTCAAGGCAATTAAAACTTTCATATGGTGCCTATTTTATAAAAGCACAAAAGTAGGAGCTACAAGACTATCTTACAGCACAGATCCCAGAAAAGCACAGCATCGTTTCGCCTCACTGAAGCAGGTCACAAGCCCAGTCTGCAATCAGGAATGAGGTGTTGGCACTAGAAGATGAGATTCTCAGAGGATCCAGTAAGTAAACAGACTAGCACAATAAAATCACATTTCCATCATGACAAGGGGAATCGAAGACAGTTGTTCTTAAAGAGTGGTCCCCAGAGCAGCAGAATCAGCACTGACATAAAAGTTTTCACAAATGTTTGGTCTGACTGCCAGATCTACTGAACAAGAACCTTTGGAGACAACCCCACAAGCCCACATTATCAATCCTTGCAGATGTTTCTGAAGTAGAGAAAAAGTTTGAGAATTTAATGGCAAAAAAAAAAAAAAAAAAGAATTGAATTAGTACTGTATAGGGAAAATGTCAAAGCATAACCAAAACGTAACTCTTAATATGAATTAGTTTAATCATGTTCTTAATATGGTATTAGTTATAAAAAGATTAGTTTTGCTAATAGTGTTCTTGTGACTGTTAGTATAAACCATATTCTGTAACAGAAATAGTGAGTATGTTTATTAATCAGCTAAATGAAAACATACAAGATATAATATCCTTCTTATCTCTCTTTACACACATGAGCACGTCTTTTCTTCACTCCTTTTTTGCTCTTAATTTATAGTCATTTTAATAATATTTTATATTTTACTAATAAGTATTTTTCAAATTATTGACATATATAGTTGTTTAATCTCACGGATATGATTGAGGAGTTAGGCACATAAGGAAGGAAGTTAACATGCATAACAAATATTGCCAAGCTGGATACATTTTTGAGGAAAATTATTTTTGATGCAACATAGGATTATAAATTTAACAAAAGCATACTGAGTCATCAGGGAATTAGCAAGTTGTCCGGAGACCTTTGGTAAAGAAGATATTCCACTTCTGTATTGATCATCCTCAGCTCAGCCCACTGAGGTTAAGCATGAGTTATAATTCTAGGGTGCTTTCTAGTCTTCCAAAAGGATTCAGGTGTTTGCAAAGTTAACCCCTCAAAATATTGCAAGTGGAAATGGGCTATTGAACTCCATTAATTGATTAAATTCTGCATGCCATTAAAGCCGCATTTCTTTGATTGCCAATAAAAATGAATCATGGGAAGTAGCTTATTAGGGATGTGAAGGTAAAGATAGAATGAACTTGAATCTCATAGGAAGTATAAAAAACTTGCATTATCGATTTCTTTGCAAAAGATCAAAGATCAAATAATATTTGTGGCCTTAGATACTCCTTAGAATACTAATGAGAGCAGTTTTGCAAATAAAAGAGATCAGCAGATTACACTTTATCTATTTTTTATTCTCTTAATTAGGAGTTCCAGGCACAGTTCTGCACCACAGAATCCCCCATCAATCCTGTGCTGTGAACAGGACTCTCTCCAAATTTTTCAAGAGGTGAAAGTCAAATAGCAAATGAAATTTGAACTCAGGCCTGCTTGCTGCAGTCAAAGCTCCTTCTCTTAGCCACAAGGTGAAATGGATTCGCTAGCTTGATTTTAGAATCTTTCTTTGAAGATTGAATTACATGCTGATTATGAAGAATTCCAAAGCAGTCACAGCAATATACTCAAAATTTAGCAATCTGAAATTGAAGTAGCAGCTACCATCATAAAGTAGAAAAAAATCTCTACAACGCAGTTGCTTAATTGCTAAAGGTCTTACACACATTATTTCTCAGTTAATCTACAAAATTCTCAAAAGAGATTTGTTTCAATCTTATCACTTCTGAAAACCAAAACACAAAACCCCTGAGAGCCATAAAGGCTAAGGAACTTAGCTCATACAAAGAGTAGATGTCTCCGCTAGGACTGTAATGTCAGGATTGAATGTCAAGTCCTGTATTTTCTTGAAGCGCCCAAATTTTGAAAGATCAAATAATAGATCACAAAACAGAATCAATGGGGGGTTTTAAACAGCTTCCTTGGCCTCATTTATACATCTGAGTGGCAAAATTCCTGAGAAATACAACCTTTAAAGCGTAGTGTGAATTTGGACTTTATTCTAAATAAATTTCAAAGCTATTCTTCTAGTATACCTTTTATTCTTGCATTTTGACCTCCTTCTTTTTTTAGTGAGAATGATAGCAGTACAGTTAGAGAAGAGATCTAACAAATGACCTGGTTATGGGTTTTTGCATGCAAACACTCAATTTTTAGGAATATGATTTTTCCCAAACAATTGGGAAATTGTCTTTGCAGCAGAAAATTGGTGGATGGGCATAGCTATGGGGACATGACATATTTTTTGTGTCTTTACAATACGTAGATTAGCCCTTAAGGATGCATGACACTGGGTGAGCTATCCTCCTGATTATGTCTCAGTTCCTAAGAAATCCCTAAATCTTACGTGATTCCATTCCATTCCCTCCTCCACTGCACTTCCTGAGAAGTTATAAAGTGTAAGAAAAAACTTAAAGCGAAACATATGCAGGAAGTATAGAGTGCTCACAATTAAAACTTGACTATCGGGGAGGACCTACAACAGAAAAAAGGGCAAGACTTGAGTGATTTGGGTGACAGATAAGTAAAAAAATAGTGGGTGAGTTTAGAAGAAAGGGCAAGTCTTGAGAAGATTCATAGGATACCATTACCAAAGAAAGGGCCAGATCTAAGTCCCCACGCTATTTTGTGTCAGTGCTCTGTTCATTGGCACAATAGAACACTCACTGCTTAACTCTTAGTTGAAGTTAAAAAGAGGCTTAGCGCCATTTGTTGTGTAAATCTGTAATTTATCTGACCTGAGCACTTAGGGCAAAAACTATTTCCATTGTTTCCCCATGTTATGCTTCATTTCAGAACTGTATAGTCACTGTGTGGAATTGTGGATGCCAATTTAAACAAGTGGAAAAGCTAGAATCTAGCTTGCATTGGCTGCATCTGCTTCTCTCATTTGCAAACACGAGAATGGGAGGTAACAAGAGCAACTAAATTTGACAACACTGAATCCTGTGTTTGTATGAGTGTCCCATTTTAACTAAGAGGCAACTGTGTTTAATCCCTTCAGAGCATCGGATTGCTGGTTGGCAGGCCTCTGCAGCAGGACACCTGCACTCTGGAGACACACAGTGCTCCATAAAGGCCGACAGCTTGGCTGCCCAGCGTCACATGCTCAGCATCTGATCAAGGACATCAGTTGCTTCTGAGGGCCAATTGGCGATGGAAAATAACTGCGACTCTGTTGAGACTCTTTCTCTCTCTGCTTTTCTGTCTGGATCTAACTACTCCCTTTCATACTTTGCCCTGTGTTCTGTGGCTTTGACCAAAGCCTGAGACATTTAACCAACTTATAAATATTAAATTCAGAGGCACAATGTAGCAGTTCCTGGAAACATCAAGATAACTTCATGGATAACTAAAATCAGTTGGTACCTTGTGGTCAAGGGTAGGCCTCTCCTGCCTTACACTGCAGAAGTCTTCTCTGTCATTCTCCCAAATCTTAGCCCATGCCTGGTGAAATGAATGAATGGTAGAAATACCAAAGAAATTGATAATGGACTGAATGATAATTTATGTAAATGTGACTAGATCTGGACTTTCATTTTGCTATTATAATTAGCTATTAGGATAACTTCAACAGGTCACTTATTTTTAAGTACTCTATTCTTTTTCTGTCTTCTTTTCCCTTTTTATGTATTATAAGAAGACAAATTCTTAGGTAACAGACCTAATTTTGTGTATGAAATACAGTATTTATTTTTAAGGGCATGTTGGACAGTTGGATCCAAACATACTTGTGGTTTTTGAAAATATAAATGTTCTTCCCAATAATGATTTACTTCCTCTTCAATGCATTGAACTTCTGTGAAAACAGGACAGTGTCACATTTATTCTCTGCTCCAGATCTAAATCAAAAGTATAGAAACCAGAAAACTTTATGAGAAACCTTCAGGATGTTTTAAAAGTCTTCCAATGTCAAAAACCCTGAGATAAGAGTCAAAACAATCACTATGGCCAGCAAAAGCCAGCAGCCAGTGGTAAACAGGTACTGGGTGGGATCCCAGCAGGCCAATCAGTTATGCATTTCACTGATGCCTGAGCTTGAGTACTGGAAAAGAAAGCAGCGTTAGGTGTTGCATGCCAGAATTAAATGCATTCCTTTCTGGAAAATCCTCAGTGGTAAAAGAAAAATTCATCAGATCTGAAAAATAGCACAATTCACACACACAACATCCATGAAGCTCCAGGTTATTTTGCCAGTTCCCAGCACTTGGGGGAGGGTACTACATACCAGCTCAAAACATTACTGTGTATCACTTAAAAAGAAAGCTATAATGCAATGCTTACAAATAAAGTTGCAAGTCCATGTACTCCTGATAGTATTTCATATTTTTTTGTGTGTAGAACATAGAAAAATTGTGTGGAACAGTAGAAATTGTGATCAAAATTCCTGTGATCTATATCTTGTATTTTGATTCCATCTGAAATTTTCTATTTTCATCACCTCGTCACATGGCATGTGCATTTTTTCATTTCCTTTCTAATCGATTTCCTAATTTTATTTGTCTCATTTATTATGTTGTTACACATCTTAGGTCAAAATAAAATGAGGAAAAGATAGAGAAATGGCTGTGCTAATTGTCCTCACCTTCTAATAGAATATCTACATTAAAAGGCGTGCCATAAAATATACAGGATTTTAAAATTTAGTTTAATTTTTAAAAAGTTATGTAATAATACCACTAACATGCTACTGGTCAGAAAAATATGGAGGTGCTGAGACTGGCTTGAAACTACAGTTAAAGAGTTAAATTTCTTCTTATTTGTGTTTAAGGTTTACATATGATAGTAAGTGATTGGTAGGGTGGTAGGCAATCCTAGAGTCAGATTAGATTAACAGTAGTCAGCTTTACTCCTCGCCCTCCTCCTCCTCCTCCTTTTTCTCTCCCTCTTTTTCCTCTTCCTCTACCCTGTCTTCTTTCATTCTCTTTTTCCTTTTTTTTTTTTCTCTATGTTTGTTGGCTTGTTTTGAAACATTAGGTCAATTTTCCCTGACAAGAGACGTCGAGAAATGACAAGTTACATTAGATTTTGTATTCAAACTCAGCTGACTCCAGTCATTTCATAGGGATAACTGGAAACATTTACCAACAACTTAAGCTGCTGTGTTTAATAAGAACATTACCTGAAATATTTCCCACTTAGTCATAAAAGTTTGGATAACGTATGATAGAACAGCAAAGATGTTCAGATCACATGAACTGAAATAGCAAGTGAGATGTCATGAATTTCTTGCTTGTTATTTCTTTGGTTCAAAATAAAATTTTATTTTACATATACAAATATGGTATTAGTGCTAAGAGATATTTTCTAAACTCATCTTCTTCTCTATGTCATGAATATTTTAAGAGACACTGGCTTGAAGAAAACTTGTTTAGAAACTACAGATACCAGAATAATCATAACATATTTTACTCTATGATTTATTTTAGTTTGGTATTTTAAATATAGACAGAAAAAAAACTTCAAGGTCTATAGCACTTTGTGTTCTGGATAAAATTTGGTAAACATGGTATCTGGAATACTAAATAAAATATTTACTCCCCATGCAAACTGCAAGTCAGTCATGGATATGCCTGTCATTAACTGTGAAAACTAAAACACCGAGCAAAAACATAATGCATGCAGGGAAGTGGAATGTATTCGGAAGGTCATAAGTGGCGTATCTCCTTGCTATTTTCTAAGATGTGTTTTAGAATAAACACATCATCAAGATGAGGCATAAAAAGCAGACTCATAATCCTGCTTTGAGAGTCTGGGAGAGAGATATTTAAACACAGTATTTCATTTCTATTTCTAGGAGCTATAGAAATAACTTTTAGAAAAGATTTTCTCCACAAAACATATGCCAAAGGGTTACAATTAAAATTTCCTCACTATGGAAGTGTGTATAATTTTCTGCCCTTGAAACTCCAGCCTGTGTATTTGCAAAAAGAATGTGTGTGTGTGTGTGTGTGTGTGTGTGTGCATGTGTGTGTGTGTGTGTGTGTGTGTGTGTGTGTGTGTGTGTGAACTATAAACACTTGTGTGCATACTGACAAAACTGATTTATGGGCATGAGTGAACTGATGCAATTATTTATTTCTGAATCTTTATTTGATTGTAAATATGCGATATCTGGTTATTTTTATTTAGAAAAAAACAAGTTAAAAGCCTACAAAAATGGAAAGAGATTGAATTTAAGGATACAACTCAGGTCAAATTATGTTGCTGTTTTCAGCTTTATTAGAATGACTTCTTTCTTTCTGTCTTAGAGGGAGAAGTGTGTAACATCCCCACCCACTGATTGACATGGCCATCTCTCCAGCATAATGTATTTCACCATGCTAAATTAAAATAGATAAATTTAGAGAGTTTGAAATGCTATCACCAGTTTTCATAAACACAATAAATACGATGTTTCACACTCTCCCAGCAGCTCTTTCGGTGGCCAGCACTGGTCCAAATCCCCTTTTCCTTAGTCCCTGTCAACACCACCACGCCTCTCTCCTGCCACGACAAACACGTAAACACGTTTCTGAGTAGTTCATGCAATACTGGGTTCCAGAGGATGTCAACATTTCGCTCATGAAGTTTTATTTTAAAAGAGCCGCAGGCTTCTCATGCTGAACAGAGTGAAATAACACTTTAATGATAGAAAGGCACAACACACACAGTGAGGAACAGAAAATTTTCAAGGAAGATCTCTTAGTAAACTAGAAGCTGAAATAAGCAATTAAAGTTAAATTAGGTGACTGGGACTGTCTGAATTAAGTTACTGGGAGCACTTTAACTATGTTTAAAATACTGTAAGGCCAAAAAAAAAAAAAAAAAAAAAAAAAAAAAAAAATTCTAGGTGAGCAGTTAGAAGACTGGGTAAGCCCCGAGGTTGAATGAGGCCTTAAGGCAAATCACCTGCAACAAAACAGCAAAAAGAAGACTAGTGACATTTGAAAAGATGTGTATATAGAACTTCAAATTACAAAATTGGGCTTTCCAAGACAATAATCCCCAAGTGGAATATAATTCCCCCAATGTGGAATGCAAAACTTCCTTTCAACCTTGATCCTTAAAAATCTAATTTTTCTACTATATTGAAGAAACAACTAATACTTATTGATCAAATGCATCATTTTTACTATTCTGGACATTTCACCAGCTATGTGAAGGTCTTTTCATTGAAGCACATTCTAAGTCATACTCTCTAGAGCAAAGAATCCTTTCTCAGTGATTGCTTAGCCAAAAATGGATGTACTTACATTTGGATTTTTAACAGAGATCCTTTCCCTATACCCAAAATGCAATTATACATGGACATGAATATATGAAGCATAACAAAGCGTAACTCCTAAAATTAAAACAAAAATATGCGCCATTCTCTTAGTACAATTGGCCTTTTGTATCCATGGATCCCTTATCTATGGAATCACCTAGTCACGGAAGGCAAATAGTTGAGGAGGAAATTGTGTAAGTACTGAACACATACAGACATTCCTCTTCTTGCTATTCTTAAACAACAAAGTAGAGCAAGAACAATTTACAGAATCTTTCCATTATTCTAGGTTATAAGTAATCTAGGTGTTATTTAAAATGAAAGGGAGGATGTGTTCAGGTTATACAATCGCACACCATCTGATATTAAGGACTTGAACATCTAGGAATGTTGTCATCTGGAACATATTTCCTGGTAGTATAGAGGATACATTGTGCTTTCCACAGAATTTATAGAAAGCAACCCATTATTCTTATCTGATGAACCCCAGTTATAAATAAAAGGCACTGAGCCCTTGATATTATTTACCTAAATCCACTTGGTTGTTTCCAAAACTGTGACAGGTGCTCATATCCTCAAACTGTGACCTCAGGTTCTTTCTGGTACATTCTATTATGTTCATGAACCTTTGGGTTTAGCTATCTTTCTTATCCTTTTTGTTTGCCTGTTTGCTTTTGGATTATTAGATTTTTTTTTTCATTTCTAAAATTCCTTCACTTAACATTCATAGGTCTTTTTAAAAGTCTAGTTTATATTATTGCTGAAAAATTTTTGAATCATTATAGAACAAACAAGCTTAGTTCATTTGATTAAAAATCCAAATGAATGTAATTTAATTGATCACAGCAAACCATGGAGTTACAGTCAATTCTGAAGGGAAAAAAAATCCTATAAAAGCAATTTACTTAAAATGTTCTATATTTGATTTCATTGTTTTATAAATCTGAAGTCGATAGTGACACAGTTATGTTTTCATAATTAATTAAAAGCTTCTAGAAGTTGGTGGTATTCTGATGGTGAATCCACTATAAATGAAAGCTACATATAAGACCTGAGGTATCTGAAGTGATTTATAAAGACAGAAAACAGAAGCAGGACTTGGTGAATGTGTTTCTTGACTTTCCAAAACAAAGTTTGAATTAACATCCTCTCACCTGAACAAATTGAAATTTGAGCCTCAAAGAAAGGTTCAAATTATCAAAATTGTAGGGTAACATCAAAATGTCATGAGTTGGAATAAATCAGAAACCTAAGCATACCATTACTTTAGATCGCTACTGCACATAATTTATCACTGACCTTGATTGTAATCAGCAAGAGGATGCTCTTGACTTCGCTTTAAAAATGATAGACTTTGCACAAATACAGAAATGCTAATAGGTATTTGAAAACTAAAAGTGTAGTAGAATAAACTGAAATTTCAAAATGTCAGAAATATATGTTTTATGTATATAATTTATCATGTTAATACACATGATAAATTATATGCTTTAGTGATATTATAATAATTAAACTGGCATCCAATTAAGAAAATTCCAATTCTTGGGTCCTGTAAGTGAACAAGGGATGAGTGCAGGATTCTGAGCTCAGGGATTTGGGGTTCCTCATTGAGAACTCACTTCTACATGGTGCATTTTTGTACCTATTATGGAGCATTCTAACTGTTTCCTCCCTGAATCCTGGAGCTCTATTATTTAACTAACTCATAGGAACAATAGGAAGGTATAAAAGTCATGCCTGTTAGAATAAAGGCTGATAAATGATGATATTTATCATCATTTTAAAAAATTGATTTCCAAAATGCTAACTACCACCTGTAAAATAGACTGAATATTTAAGCACTTTTGCTCAATTATTTAATTATTCAATTTAAATTTCAAATTAATCCATGCAGGAGTATGATAAGCACTTGGAATTTTATTTTTATGATGAAATATTGATTTTTAGGGAGTAAAAAACTAAACAGTATACCATTCATCAGAGAAAACTGTCTGGAAATCTTTGCTGGTGGCTGTCACTAATGTGTGCATGTGTATATTCCTGTTTGTTAAGACCATTATAAAAAATCCAGGGGAACAGGACAGATTTATTTAAAATCTCACCGTCCTTGGTCCTTCATGGCCCAGCTTCTGCCAAGTACAGTACCCTCTATCACCCATGGGACCAAGTGATTGCAAGACAGAGGCTCAAAGCTAAGAATAACGCGCCAGTCAGTCCTGACAGCAAGATGACCCTTTGTTAGGCTCAGTCTTCTCTCTCAGTAATTGATGAGATTGGTCCAGTAAATCCTGGGATGAGATGGCACTCACCTCCCACACACTTACAAGTATGTCTGCCGGTGCCTTCACCCAACAGCATTGCTAGACAGTCTAGGGCTATTTCTTACAAAGGGTGCAACACAGAGATCTGCCAACTACACATGAAGACAACCATTTTAAAAGTCCACTGCACTGAAAACTGCAGATGAGAACAAATCCATGCTCTCATCCCGTGCTCTCATGCTTCATTCTCCATGAAAGTAGCTCAGTAAACATTCTGTCGTATTTTCCCATAAATACATTCCACCCCTTCCTAGACTCTCCAGGATCTTTTCTACCTTTTAAACATTAAATAAAAGGAAATGCAAACAACAACTTTCTTCCTTTCAAAATTTTCATGGCTAGAATTTCTCTTAATATCTCTAGCCCCATTAAAGGGTGTAGTATTCAGTAGAAAAACAGCCACTTCCATCACTAGCAATGGTAAAATTCAGTTCACTGAGTAGTGTTTTCAAGTCAGGGACTGTGGCTGCGGGAAGGGAATAGGGGAGCAGATCAAGGTTATTACTAGAAAGTCAGGCAAGTCCCTCTGTATCCGTTCCAACTGCTGTTTGCTATGAATGGAGACCAGGCAAGGAACGTTTCGGTACATATTCCAATTTATTTCATTTATCTGGGGGTCAAAAAGACAGTCTGTGCTTTTCTGGGGGGATGGTGTTAAATTTATCCTTAAAAGGCAATTTTTAATATACAAAGTGGTGCCTCTTGTTCTGCAGACGTTAGCATATTTTAGGCACAAAACCGTGACAATTTTATGGTTGTGTTTTACCAGGGAATGCAGGGCTAAATTAAGTCTTGCTCAGGGTCCCGACCAGCCAGTGAACCTTTCAGACTCAGAGGCCTGGCCCCTTGCTAAAACCAGCACTTTTGCTTTTTACTCCTGAGTCCCTTGCAGAGCTGAAATTCTCTGTAGCTAAATAGCACATTTACCAGTGCAGGGATTCTCCATCGATTGCACAGATCATCCATAGCTATTTGCCCTTCTCTATTCAAAAATCACCCTATCGGCCTATTTAAGAATTGGATTTTTGAAGATTCAAGAAGTGGCGTCTGAATGTAACAACCCATCCCTCTCGCCCTTACCCCAATAAAGACAATTTTAGACAACCAAAGCAATCATTAACTGAAAAAGTCTTGTTTCTGGCAGAAAAAAAAAAAAAAAAATCAATTTAATTATACAAAATGCGCCTTACGTTTTAATTGTTGTTAAGTATAGTACATTATTGACAGAGTCTCCCTGGATCTCATTTTATGAGCTTTTACATTACTCAGATAACTTGCTGAGGAGAAAGAAAAAAAAAAAAAAATCCATCACGTTACTTAAAGGAACTGAAGCAGCATTGTGCCCGAGTCATTAGAACCCTTGACTGTGCTCATAATGATGAATGCATCATTTTTCTTGCATGGAACTTTGGTAACAAATAGCACAGCCAAGTCTTTTCCAGCACTGTTATTCTGTTTTAAAAAACACTGACATTTTCTTAAACAGACATAATTTACAATTTTAAGGAGCACAACAGTGCCTTGGTGTTCAAGGGCCAGAAAGCAAACAACACTCCTTTCAGTGCAGGCTTTTTAAAAGGGGAGCCTCGTGCTTTGTGAGTTCACTATAGCTTAAGGCCAGTGAGGCAGCGCTGAGGGGGAAGACAGCACCAGTGCTGCATGTGAAAGTGATGACTAACCCATCATGTTGCACTGGGGGTCAGAGCCAGAGAGGCGAGAGAGCAGGGGAGCGGAGCCAGGCCCCACACAATGGCTGCGGAGGAATCACAGTCCTGTTGTTCCCTTGCCCAGACACAAGTGGCCCTAGAGTTGCTTCTTTCTACCAGCTGTCAAGGGAGGCAGTAGTCTCAGTCTCCTGGATGCTTCTGAACTCCTTCCAAAGGCACTTCTGTAAATTTCACACAAAGACAGCCTGGCCGGTGTCCCTGTGTCCGGATCAATATCTGCAGCAACGTTCGATTTTCTGTGGGGTCAGCTCAGCCCAAGCAGATAAATGGAAGTCTGCTTAGGATGGCGCAGGGCTGAAATCTGCATGAGACCTCAGAAGCCGAGGTTATGGGTAAAGATTAAAACTCCCCAGGTGTTGTTTCTTATTTTTTTTTTTTTTGATCAGTACATGTTTACAGTACATAATGTTCACAATCTTTGTGTCCAGTCGATACATTTACATACCACATCTTAATTGCTATTTTTGTAGATTTCCCTCTCTTTGTTGATTCTCTTCTCCTTTGAGCCAGATTTTTCTTGTTGCATCCTAATATCTACCTTTTATTTTGTTCCTTATTTATAATTTATTATCTCTAAGGCCATCCATTTATTTCTCCACTACCATGAAGTTTCTCTTCCTATGTTACTTAAAAATACTCAAACAGCAGTTGTGCAAGCCTGGGGAAAATGATGTCTGAAAGGGTGTGTGCCTGTGTATGTGTGTGTGTGTGTGTGTGTGTGTGTGTGTGTGTGTGTGTGTTCATGTGTGTGTGTATGTGTATTCGGGTGTGTGTATGTGTGTGTGTGCAGTATTATATACCATAGTGACATTCCGTGTCAGCTAACCATGGACCACATATCATATAGTGATAATATAATATGATTATATATTATACAGTGGTCCCACAAAACTTTAATAGAATTTAAAAAATTCTGTCACCTAATGACATTAAGACCACTAAAACATGGTAATTATATTATACATTTGTGGCATTGCTCGTGAAAATAGACCCTCTGTACTACCAGTTGTGTAAAAGTACACTATATATAGTTATGTACAATATTAATCCTTAACAATAATTGTTGAACAATATGTGACTGATTTATATACTTACTATAGTATAGTTTAGGTCATTGTTTCAAAGTATACTCTTTCTTTCCATTAAAAATCTTTGAAACACCTGGTATGTGAAGCCAGAAGCCTTACATATATCCTGTTCACCCTGTTTCTTATGGCATAATTTTCCCTTGTGCTTGATTTAAATTCATGTTATTTTGTTTATCATGCGTCTAGGCTTATACCATAGATACCTGAACAAAGTACACACCAGAAAGCTAGGTGCAGTGGGCTAGAGAATCTGGTTGAGTATATCTACTCTGTTACGTTTGCACAATGACAAAACTGCTTAGTAATGTATTTTTGGACCATAACCATATATCCCCATATATCCCCATTGCTAAGCCACAGGTGACTGTATTTGTCATCTCTGGGGAATCTACATATAAATATTATATATGCATGCATACATAGAAAGGGATATTTATAGTATATCCTGTATCGCATGTCTTTATGGGAATAGTTTTGCTTTTCTTCCTTTATATGTTATCCAATTTAAAACATGCATATAAACAGAAGTTCAGAATTCAAAAGAATATTATTCCAAGTCACCTACTATACTCCATGTTCCAGGCATTTTTCAAATAAATGAGCAGTTTTGACTCCTCTGGGAAGTTGCTCAAAACCCTCTGAATGTACTTGGTCACAAAGCAATTATAAGTGACTGCGGTGTTTGCACCTATCCACAAGGTAAGATGAACAGGCACAGTGCTGAATGAAGAAGGAAGCGACAATCTCTTTTGCATAAAAGTTAGAGAAGAATCTGTGTTTGGAAAGACTAGAGGAAACAGTTTATCAGGCAGACAAGGAAACAGAATCACTCCAGGCAGAAAGATGGGCTGCTGAGAAGGCCCAAGGAAACGCTACGCTGTGATATATACTTCATTTAGGTAGAAAGTTAAAGGAAAGAACATTGAGGAGTGGAAAATGAAGTTAGGTAGACAGAAAACAAAATACCATGATCTGCCCAGTGTACTAGTTAAGCAATTTGGTTTTTAATCTTAAATAGAATTACTCAAAGTGACTCTGTACCTAGATTTTTACTAGGTAAAACTTCGATCAAATACATTAAAACAATTCTAGACTGAACCAGTTTCTCCAGTAGAGGATTTCCCAGAGGCAAGGGGTACATTTAGAGACTCCACGAGGGGATTTTACTGCATGTTTCCTAAGACATGTTGGGCCATTTGTTTATTTGCTAACATTTCTTTCTACTTCCCCATCCCTTAGGAAATGCGGATGTAAATACTGGACAGTGTCGATATGTCTAAAGTAATGGAGCAAGACAGACCTTATCAGTCTTGTATTTTGACATTTTTGACATTATTCTCTGGTGACCATGAAAAGGACTAAGTCCAACAGCAAGGGAACTAATTAAGAGGTTAGCGATTGAAAATAAGGCCTTCAGCTAAGGCAACAGAAATGGAAGCAGGAAAGAAATAATAAGTTCAGTAAATAATAGGCTTTAGAATCACCTTTACCCAGTATCCCCATATCATATATATTTCTTTAGACATGAATTTTGGGTGGCACGAGTTGCAACTTTAAAGACCATAACGTGTCCCCAATGTATCCTGGAGAGGAGTGATAAAATCTACTCATTGTTAGTTTGTGCTTTGTCAACTTTTCTTCTTGAAAAATTGGATTTTTAGCCAAGAAATTCTATTCTGTATCATTCCCTCCAAACTAAAGTGAGTGAAACGCAGTAAAACTCACCACAGTCACAGTGGAGAGACCAATAAGTCAAGATGAAGAGTGGAGTCCATTTAGGAGTCCACAGGGCACTCAGAACACATCAAGGTCGCATTGCCCCAGGGCTTAGCTGAGAGGCCTTCTCCTGCAAACAGAACAGCCAGTAGCTACCAATCCAGAGTGAAGTGGGCAGGGCAGGAGGGAGGAAGGGGAAACACAATATGAAGCCAAAAGGAGCCAAGAAGTCACAAAGAAAGAATACAGTCAGACTCACTTCTCTGGGGTCAGAGTTATAAAGCAGAAGACATATTGCAGATTCTCTTAACAATATGCTGGGAAAAGTGTCAATCTTTTGTCAAATCACACAAATCCCAAACATTTTCCCATATTTCCAGTGTCAATAAAAGTCATCCTATTACCAAGCGCAAGAAGAGGCTTGAATACAAGTTTGTAAGAGGCTGGATGTGGGAAACAAAAACCTAGCAATATATTTTAGGAACGCCCGTAAAATAAACCTAAGCAAATGATGTTTAGTCCTGCAAACAAATTTGCTCTCTATATCAAGAACTGTTTTGTTTTTGTTTTCTATTTTTGGCCAAAAATATGACCTAATTGAAATCTAAAATTTTTCCAAGATAGTCTGATATTCAGAAATCTATACTTATGATTTACTTCAATATGCAGGTTTTGTGGCAACCTTCACAAATATGTTGCAGGTTGGTCCCCATCAAGTGCCAGTTAGAAACAGTGAGAAGCAGGCAGTGCATGTCAAGGACTTTGCTGTTTTCTTCAGGGATTTCTGCTTTGCCCTGCTGCTGCCTAGCTGGGTCTGTTTGATCTGAGGGCTACATGGACACTTGAAAGGCATCTCACTTTCTTGCTTTCTATCTATCTCTTGCCTGTAAAGATTATGGGGAATTTGAATTTAAATGAGAATTTTAAAAGTGGCTCAAGCTGGTCAGAACCAGTTTTTCATGGAAATGTCTGTACTGAATAAGTTTGCGGATCAAAGTCACAGACTGTGTTCCACGGGAGCTTTTGAAAACTATTTAGAATCAAACAAGTGCAGGAAAAATCCTTCTTGTTCCAGACTACAGGCTGCTGCTAAAATTCACATTAAGGTAAAGTCAGAAAGCTTCAAGTTAGCCCAAATACAGGGCCGATAACTTTAGCCTCCTCCTGAATTTGTTTTAATCCTTTCCTTCCAAAAAGGAATGAAGCTATCAACCAAAAAGCTCCACCTGATACAGCAACTGCCCTTTAAAGATGCCTGCTTGGCCAGTGTATGTTGCTAGTGTCTATAGAAGCTAGATGGTAAGCCACTGGGGATGAAGAATGCTGGTGTGGAGATGAGATTGAGCTAGGAGAAAATCCTTCACGATTGAATTTCATCTCCCCCTGCAGAGGAAGTGCCATATAATGTCTCTATCACATCCCACAAATGTAAAGAAAGTGTTTAACCAAGAGCTTTCACTACTCTCTGTGCCTTGCATTTATTTGTCACAGTTTTCAGTTTCCAAAAACACAGTAGGCTAGGTAATCTTCTAGTCATATGAATATTAGAGAATCACAGAAAGTAATAAGAAATTCTTCTTCTTGGTGCCTTCCGGAGCCCCCAGCTTTCAATGATGCCTCCCAGGTTAAATGCAAACTAGAAAGATCCAGTTTTTCTCTGTCATGGTGCAGGTTTCAACATATGCAATTAGAAACTAGATCTGTTATGTAGTTTTGTAACAGGAATGACATCTCTGAAATGCAGGAGTCTGTGTGGTTTCTGTGGATGCTTTCCCTTCTCAGAGCAAAAGAGCAGGACCAGAATTATAATCTTCTAGAGGAAAAGAGAAGACTTCAGATCACAGGTTTTTTTCTCAGCAGGAAACTGCTCAATTCCTTGGGAAGGAGTTCATGAGGCCAGACCAGGCGAGGGGCTGTAACACAAGTGTTTACCCTGCCTATCTCCTTGGCCAACTACCTGGCAGCCTGGCTACTGCAGACCTCTCCACACCCACCCATCTGCCCTCACTACAGTGTTCTCATATTTGTACTGCATCCTTCTCTGCTTAATTTAATGTCCATGGTGGCAGTTTTCAACGATGCTTAGCTTTCTTCTCAGGCTATCTAAATTAACTCCCCAGGTACATATCTTCATCATCATCATCATCATCATCATCATCATCACCATCATCGTTTTGCTACCACTTTCATTACAAAGATTCATTGAGGGGGCTGGGGATTTAGCTCAGCGGCATAAGCACCTGCTTTGCAAGCAGGCAGTCGTGAGTTCGATCCCCGGTACCGATAAAAAGGAAAAAGACAAAAAAAAAAAAAAAAAAAAAAAGATTCATTGAAATGGCCTGTATCCCTAAATTACATTATTTTAACATGTAATTTTTAAGGAAACATATTGCAGTGCTAGGATTCTTATTCCACTTAATTTCTTCTCAACACTTTTACACAGATTGTCAATAAAATAGTCAGCTACCCTAAATTTTGAGAGAATTTTGTATATCTGATGCTGTGTTAAGCACTTTTCAGACATATGTCCCTTAATCCTTAGTATATCAATTTCATGAATAAATAGGAAATCTAAAGTCATCTCTTCAATATTTCTCAGCTTGAGTCAATAGTAGAACCAGGATTCAGAATAATCCAGGGACTGTGCCAGACATTATCAACAGGAAACAGAGTCTACTTTGGGTTTAGATAAAGTGTAAGATTCTCCATGAAACAGATTTTGAACATGGAAGATACTTGATGGCTGCTGCACGTGTGATCTGCACACCTGCAGTGAACGACGTCATCACAGATCCTGTTAACAATGGGAATTCTTGGGTCCTTCTTGAGCCTCTAGAAGCCTGCTTCATATCTTCTGCAGTTCTTAATCTGGACTTTGGACACATAAGAGTTCAGGAAGTTGTTTAGTGGGATTTGTGAATTCCAAAGAGCAGCAGGTGTTTCCAGTAGTGCATTTATGTCTTGGATAAATCAGTTTTTGTAAGTGTCAAAGATATTTTTGAGCCATTTCATTGCATACTTGCATGATGATGATTCTGGATTCAATTTAGATACTTGTACTATTATTTTACATATTTCCTCAAATTCAAGTATACAGAGATTCACAGATTTTAAATTTAAAATGTATCTACATGGATTAAAATACGGAGAAAACAGATGTATTTCAAACTCCCACCTTCTGTTAACATTTCCTTGGCAACACTGCTGGTTGACCAGTAGTCATTTAGTTTGTTTAAGGATTACTACTGAGATCCATATTTCTTACTAGGCAGTTTATTCTTTCTTTTTTCCAGGGAATCTACCTTTCAAATATTGTGTCAATGTTGTGCTTACCTGTTCCTTAATGAGATTTAGAAACAATATTCCAAAATATAACTCCTTGGCATTACAAAAAGAAAGATCTCTGAGTTTCTCTTGCCCATCTTCTTTGGAATCAGTCAAAAAAAAAAGCTGAATTTTCCAACTTTCTCATCAAGCAGTTTATAAAACTTTACTTGTGCGATATCTTTACTAAGCTTCAGGACAGGAGCATCTTTACTTCAGAAGATAGATGAATAAAGAGAAGAATTGACAATTCCCCCTTGACATTTATTTTTATAAGATTGTACCCCTTTTGTGTAACCATATTCTGTGCAACTATTCAGTCTTTATGAAATCTACTATAAAATATACTAAGGCACAGCAAGTTATAGTATATCTTCATTCACTTTATTCACTAGATCTGGAAACGTTCAACTTCCAGCCCTGCCTCAGTGTCAAAGGCCATGAAAGGTAAACATTTTGAATCTATCTGTTCAGGACACAGAAGCAGCCCCAAGAGTGCAACTACAGACCTTCATGAAGAAGGACGTCTACGACTGCCCGGGAAGGTGGAAAGAACAGTAAGATAAGTGTGTGCCAAGTGAAGGGAAGTCTGGGGTGGCGGATGTGGCAATTTATTGTATTGTGATACTATAAATTTAAATATTCACTGTCTCGTTGATTCCACCTCACGCATTTGTGCCTCTATGTTTGACTTTGTGCAGTATTTTGAAACTGACATATTCATTTCATTTTATGTTCTGATTTGTTAGCTTTCACCAAACATTTCATTTTATAAAGAAAATGAAATGAAACATTTCTTTTCTAAAAAAGAAAAATATAAATGAAATGACTTTTACCAATGTATTTTTCTTAAAGGCTTCCGTTGATTATATTGTCAATGCCCATTATGTGCAAAAATAATCAGAGTAATCCACTTTAGAACTTTTTAAGAATGGAACAGTTTATGAACCTGTTCACATCATTAGCACCGAGAGAGCAGACCCTATCACTAAACCAGCTTTTCACAAGCAGTATAAGACCATGAATGACACCTAGAAATTGCTTCAGTGATCCAGAGTAAACTGGACCTGAAGACAGGAGCACATTTAAGGCTGTTCGACGTTATTTAAGTATCTCCTTCATCTATGTCTCTGCTGATTTCTCTCTTTGTCATGGTTGTTACATCTGTTTTCAATGTGCAGATTATTCTCTTGTGAAAAAAGAAGAAAAGTCATTACAAACTCATGTTTTTCCCAAGTCACTTATCAATCCACTTTAACTCATCCTTAGCTACACACACATCACACAGTGCTTTCTCTTACCCCTAATGTTTCTGCACATCTGTTGACTTTTTAATTCTAGCTGTTCGTGCTGCTCTGAGTCACATCTCCTTAACTATCCTTGGCCATGGATTCTTCCATAGCTGGTCTCTCAGTTCTGAAGAACCTCTTCACCAACCAAGGTAAAATTATAATTGGGGGGATCATTTAAGCTTAAAATAAGCCAAATGGGACTGGGGACTTAGCTCAGTGGCGTAAGTTCCTGCCTGGCAAGTGTGAGGTTGTGAGTTCGATCCCTGGTACCAAATAAAATAAAATAGGCCAAATATCCTAGATCTATTTACCTTATCTGTTTAGTATATACATCTTCAACATTCTCTTATAAACACATATAGTCAATAAGTCTGATAGGGAAGTAGTTTTGTCAGCCATTACTTTATCTTGGTTAATGGAGCTAATGTAACCAGTTATCCAAAGCAGAGATCAGGAGGTGTTTTTTTTGTTTTGTTTTGTTTTGTTTTGACTCACTTTGGCTGTACCGGCAATCACTCAGCAGGTCCTTCCAGTTATCCCTCAGCATCTCCCTTACATCCCATTCTTCCTCTCCCTCCTCACTGCCACTGGGTCAGAGGAAGGGTGCACCATTCTCTTTCCTTAGAGTTAGTCATCCCTTTGCTGACATGTCCAATTCTTAATAAAGTCTTATGTAAACCTTCATCTACATTATCCCTGGAATAATCTTCCTAACATAGATGATAGATATGAGTCATTGTTCAAATCCATATACACTATCACTGAACACAAGAGACAATCCATGTTCCTAGCATGGCCTGTTCAATCTTAGGACTCTCAATTTGCCAACCTCAAGACTATTCCCACTCCATTCTGAGCTCTGTGCTTTATCTTTGCCTTGAATCCCCATCCACCTGACATCTATGCAGACATTTTCTTCTCCTTCTTCAAGATGAAGTTCTCATTTTCTTTTAAAGGTTTTTGTTATCCCACAATTTGAAATTTTTACTTGTTCCTCTGAGTCACGGGTGGGCCATGAAGATACCTCTATTTATTGCTTATTAAACTCTCTGGCAAGTATTTGCTTATGTCATTTCCTAGGATAGGCTGTGAAATACTCTGAGGGAGAATCAAGGCTTATTTGCTTCTTAATCTACTCCCTATGCACATGTACCTATATAGCAGGCAGAATAATAGTCCCCTGACCGAAGTACCTATACTTCAAGTCCTACAATGCAGAAATATGTTGAAATATATGACAGAAAGAAATTAGGGTTTCTGGTGGGATTAAGACAGCTATTTACCTAATTTTACCCGAAAAAGGATTGTCTTAAATGATCTGTAGACCCAAGATAATCACAATTGTCCTTAAACTGGTAGGAAGAAGCATAAGCAAAGGTCAGAGTGATGCAGTTTGAGAAAGACCTCAGTCTGCTCTTGCCAACTTAACAGACAGCAAATGGAACAAGAAGCTTTGGAAAACTAGTGAATTCTGGAAGGCAGCCTTGCAGACAGGTTGGTGATTGGCAGTGAGACCTGGGATGGACTTCTGGCCTCTGCAAGTACAACATAAAACATTTGTGTATTTTTAAAGCCACACCAGTTGTTGTATTTTGTTACAATGGCCATTGGATACTATCACAACACAAGCCTCATCCATGAATTGGTAATTTGGTTTGATGTGGATTTTTTGGTCTAACTTGGTTAATTTTCAAGCCTGTTAAAGCATACAATTGAGAAAAAAAACATAAGGATAAAAACTTTTAATATATTGAATATACGCATAACTTACCTAGTTACATATAAGAAAAATCAAGTATTTTAGGCAGATTTCATATCAAACTGGTAGATTTTTTGATACATTTTTGCCATTTTTCTTTATTTCCTTAGAATTATGTAAGATTATAAAATAAAATCTGCATCCCATGGTTGGAATTCCACTCAAGGAAAGTCTCCTCCATATGGAAGTGTATTTCGGGGAGAAATAGTTCTACCCATTTCCCAGGTATGTGAGAACTTTTGGCTCCTCCAGTTATCCTCCTTTTCAACGTGGCTGACTGCTGAACCTCGCTTCGCCAGTGGGAGGCACTTCTTAGAAGAAGAGTGCTAAGTGGGCTTAATATTCCAAAGTTTCTAGCAAAGAAAGTGTGTGTGTTCCTTGAGGCAAAGGACTTGATTTGTCATTTAGTTTTGCACTAACCTCATGGATTTAAGGCCTGGGGTGGGGAAAAGAGAAAGTGATTACATTCGGTGAAATGGACAAATAATACCAGAATGAGAAATTCTGTTAAAATGTTGGATGTTCTCCCCAAGGCAAGTAATGCTATAATGATCATAATATACTACCTCTCTCATATTGCTGGGAAGTATAAAACACAGCAACATACCTACCTTTAATTAGCTGTATTTAGTATTTTTATGGCCACTGAACATAGTACTTAGATTACCATATATTAGCATATAATTTGCATACATACCTCAAGGTATTTGGTTTTATTGCTATTACCTTTTGTGGACCTATTTCAGTAATGACTCTAATGGAATACAAAGAAAAGATTTCTGACTCAAGTCTCTTTACAATCTTGGGAATTTTATAATGGAAAGTCCCATGTTAAAATATAAAATTCTTGTCCCCAAAACGGCTGTCCCTTCTTAATGTAAGCAATTGGCTCAGGTGCTCATCTGCAAGACATTTTACACCCAAATGAAAGTATTTTCATTTATTCTGAGCTCAATAAAGGCATATTTTATAAGTAAGTATTTGGGTACAAATTGCTTCATCTTTGCTTGAAAGAAAGCTGCTCTCACCATTTAATGACTCTTAACAGTCTATCACCAGCTAAAGGCCGAGAGAAAGAAAAATAACAGCTGCAGCTAGAGAATTTAGAGAAAAGTCAGAGGTCAGTGCCTGCATCTGCATTCATGGGGGGACGGAGAGGGAAAATAAAGGGGCCCTCTTTGTTGCAAGTCAGCACTATTTTAGAAAGTGCAGATACTGACTTAATTACCAGTGTTCCCTTTTGCACCGGGGTGCCTTGGTGGGCTATAAATCGATACCTAAGGTCACATTGCTAAAAGCATGAAAAAACTTACTCATTCTAGCATTTGGGAGCATTGTTTTCTGCTTCTTCCTCCAGAATCCCCAATGTTCAATATGAAATAGAGACAGGACCAAAGTCATTACTGACGGAATGAGGCTCCTGTGACATAGGCTTTTTGAACTCCATGACACTCGTCATTGGGGTCAAAACTCTCATTGCTCCTTGTTGGTTTTAGTTGATTAGTTTATATTTCATCTTTACATCCAATGTGAATGTCTAATTGCGTAAGTAAATTATGTGAATATGTGCCAATTGGGAAAGAAAGCTAACTTCTGGGAGTTTTTGTTTAGGAGGGCAGTTTATAATATTTTTTAAAAAATCATTTTAATGTGTTTGGGACTGCTTATAGATATTTTAGTCACTTTTCTATTGAAAATATTATAATAATTTCTCTATCTGATTTGATAAAGCAGGAGAATATTGGTTCTGTTAAAATGTTTTGTTAATCTTTTTATTGGAAATCATCTTTGTATTGCTAGAGATACTGTAATATCTGAAAAAAGGTAATATGCAAAGTCAATAATTATTCCCAGGTAAAACAGTCTTAACTCACTTTGACTGTCTGAAGAGTCAAAAAGCGTTTTTATTTGCTTACATAAAAGGTACCGCATCTGAGCGCCACTGAGGTACATACAGTTCAAAGGGTGATCTGACCTTATCTGCATAGGAAAGAACATCAGGATTCATCCAGTCCTTTAACTATCACTGCCATCACTGATCAGATCAACCATACAGTAGGGCAATATGATTGTTAAGACAAATGAAATAACTGCATTGATTTTTGCCAGGGGCAGAGTGAACCACATAATAGATGTAACATCTTTATGTTTTGAAGTCTTAGGGCTTGGTATATGCATTTAAAGGGGTCTATAATGATTTAATTTTCAAGGGGTATTACATGCCATTAAGCAGACTTTTGCAGTAGAGGAAGCATGAATTATAGATGTATGAAAATAATACCTGCAAGACTTTCTCTTTTTTTTTTTTCTGTTTTTCTTCACAATTAAAAACAAACTTTAAAGAGAGGTTTTTTCCCTGAGCTGCTTAATTTGGTCCAATTATTCATTTTTCTTGTGTCATCTAAGTTGGTTTTATAAAAAGCATAGATGGTATGTATACATAGTTATACAAACTATGGTATGTATAAATACCACCTGGCCATTATTTCACTGACTCATGGCATTTTGAGCAGGAAAATCCCTTAAGAGTCATCGAGTCTCACTAGAGGCCATCTCATTTTGCTGCAAATGCTTGGCTGAAAAGAATACTACAATCCAGTAACTAATTTGTTTGCAGGGAAATTTTCCAATAATTAAGAGGCACTACTCAATACTTTGCTTTAGGATGGCAAGTGTTTATTTACCTGATTATCTCTACAAAGTGTCCCACCAATAATGCTAAATAATGCTGACAAAAGGAGATTTAGCTTAAATAGAATGGTAGCAACTGGTATTTTCCCAGACTCCGCCTTCACAGAAATGTGAAGTTGGCAGCTTCATATTCTATTGTCTTATGAAAATGGGGAGTAGTTGGAAGCGGCTGTTCAGTTACCACCATGGTGGACTCTCCAGAATAACACACATATAATTATAACTGCCCGGCTTATAAAACACGAGTCATAATTGAAGGTAGTGTGCGCCCTAACTACAGAGGGCAGTCTGCCCTGGCATCAAGCTGCCCATCTTGTCTTCAGGGATCCACAGAGCTTATACACATTCCATCAGCCTGAGCCTGCCAGCATGTAAATGTCTCTCTAGGGCTTCACCATTACCCGATTTGAATGCTGAGAAGATGCTCATAATTGCTTATTATGACATTAGACAAGAGAATTCAAGTCCCATTTGATTGTAATGAGTTTGTGGAGGCTCTGTCTTTTGTGGGGCCAATCACATACAGAATTGAACTTGAGCCGTGTTTGTGGAAATGGAATTACACTCAGAGTTGGGGGGGGGGGCTTGGACCTCATGCATTTAAAATCTTTCTTATTACTTTTGGTGGAAACAAAACTAACATCAATTATAAGATCTTTCAGCAGGAAAACTCAAACTTCTTTCCAAACTAATATTTTTCTCATGTTATCATTGTTAAGAATTCAGAATTCCTATCTCCACATTAAGCAAATTAAATGGCAAATACCAGTGTGTGTGTGTGTGTGTGTGTGTGTGTGTGTGTGTATGTGTGTGTTGTGCGTATATGTGTTTGTGTGTGTTTAAAATGATTTCAGAATAAGTGATGGATAGAATCAGCTAGCTTTACCTATAGAAAAAAGCAATAAAAAGGAGAAAATATGTCCACTATATCTAGCTATGTGCCTTGAAAAATTACCCATTTAGAACCAGATGAAATACCTCTGCAGCAATTTCATTATGGAAAATGTCTTAAGAATTTTAAAGATTACCAGAAAGCCTCTATCCTGTTTTTATGAAGGTAGAGAGTCAGAAAAGAAGGGGAAAAGAGCCTTTTACATTAACACATGGCATGGCCACAACAAAGAAGGGCAATATAGAGGGACAGGACTGCATCTGATTTCTAAGTGGAGAAAGGAACACCCATTTGAAGGGGCCTGGGAATTGGTGGTTCTGTGCTTTGTGGGAGCATCCACAGTTCCATTTATTCACAGTGGTAACCAGATGGCTGAAGGAGGGAAACAAAGATGAATTGGACGCTAATGGAAAGCACACTGAGACCCTGGGGCTCTCATTCAAAGCTGGAGCTGAAACTGGCCAGAATCTGAGCACACAATGGGTAAGTGTTACAGGGAAAACACTCACGGCACACAGGTGCCTTCGCTGTCTCACAATAAGCAGGCAAACAGCGCATTAATTGTGTGCCCAGTAGAGAGTTTTTCCTTATAAATTAAAAAAATGCTGCTGTAGCCATTCTGAGAACAACACAAATCCCCTTCCTCTCAAGTCTAGTCATTAAATATTACCAGGAGAGAAAAGCTTGCATTACGGTTCTCTTTTGAAGGAAACCCTGATAAGAATTTTTAAAATAATATACAATATTTGTTTATCTAACAGACTTCAGCAGGTCATTTCATTTGTATATGGAGACATTAGATGGAAAAGTAATGAACTAGAAGTGGAATACAGTCATGCTTTTGGTTTGTTTATTTTTTAATCTTCACCAATTAACTGAATGGCCCTAGGCAATCTGTGTAATCTCTTAATTTGGTTGGATTCTAACATGTACGAAGCACACTGCTTTCCAGTTAAACAGAGTGTTAACCAGTGTGCTATATGTTCCATGCAGCTGGGTTACCTAGGATGCTGAGTTCATTACATCAAAAAGTTATTTATCCAGTAGCTTATTTAAAAAATGGTTAAAAACAAACAACATCAAATCAATAGTGTACTGAGAATTTACCATCTCCTACTAAAACAGGGAGATAAAATGCTAGAAATAGAAGGCGAATAAATGGATCTGCCATATAGGAGTTCAAAATATGATAAGGGAACTGTTGACTCCCAACAAATCACATAGCACAGTACCTAAAATATTGACTTTATAGGACTATTGTGCTTCAAAAGGCCAGAACTATACTCCAGCCTCTGCCTGTCAACTATGGAACTCTACAAATGAATAAAAAGTCAAAATGTCAGTTTCTTCCCAGCACAGTAAGAACAATTGCAGTGGCTAGCTCACAGGGATGCTAAGAGGCTTAAATCCCATAATTCATACAAAGTAATTAATGCCACATATGACAGGTGTAAATCAATACAAAAGTATTGATATTAATTATTATTGAATCAAACAGATGAGTGTAATGTTGAAAACATAAAAGGAATATATAAAGTGTTATTTAATAATGATGTAAAGGAATTTATATATTCTGTTACTATAAATAAGATAATAAAATCAGTTATGGTCTGAGTTGCATTCCTGATCCCAAATTCATATGTTAGAGTCTCGACCCACAGAACTTCAGAATGTGACTGTACTTAGGAACAGGACCCTTAAACAGATGCTTGAAGTTAAATGAGATTGTCATGGTGGGCTCTAATCCAATCCAACTGGTGACATTTTGAGAAGAAGAAATCTGGACTCCAAGAGACCTCTGGAATGTGGCTATTGGAGAAGAGACCATGAGAGGCCACCCTGAGAGACACCAGAGCTGCTGACACTTTAATCTTGGAGGTTCAGCCCACTGTCCTGTGAGAAACCGATGTCTTCTGTCTAAGTCAACCCTATCATACTTTGTTATGGAGACCTGATGAAGCCAAGCAAAAGCACATATGGCAAAGAAGAAAAATAGCTGCTCATATGCCAGAGATTAAAAGGATATATATGTTTCTGAGTACATGTAGTTTTTAAAATAAATACAAATAAAAAATGTACAAAGAGATACTAAAATAATTAAACAATATGAAACAAGTAAATTTCTTCTATTTGCAGTGGCTAGGAATTATCATCAATATATTCATGGGTAAAATATATACAGAAGAATGCATGTTAATTGATATAGAGATGACCAATGATTCCTATACCCTCAGGGGTATCCCACAATAAATTTAGGGTACTTACTTTTTCATATACCTAAGAGAAATATCCATAATCACCATAGACACCTGAGGTGG
Organism: Cavia porcellus; assembly: GCF_034190915.1. Classification (NCBI taxonomy): domain Eukaryota; kingdom Metazoa; phylum Chordata; class Mammalia; order Rodentia; family Caviidae; genus Cavia; species Cavia porcellus. Next base: position 26,110,210 of record NW_026947496.1, on the reverse strand, counting down.
GCTGTTCTCTGGTTTTTCAAATTGAGCATGTGGTACCACATCCAACACAACTTCTTGTGCAGTAAGAACTCAATAAATATATGCTGATATGCTTGACTAACAATGCCTTTGATGATAAGTTTTATAAAAGATACACATGACTTCAGTGAATATGATGAATTCTGTTAGGACTATATATGGGCAGCTAGAAAATGAAACAATATTTATATTCGTAAGAGGTATTTCACTGGATACTTCTTTATGTCACCTTATTTCAGTCATTTGATGTATATTCATTCCTACAGTTAGTGCCAAATAAAACATTTGAATTTAATTTTCACAGCTTCACAAGTGTCAAAGAAACTAAAAAGTAGGATTAATTTTACCTGACAAAGTTTTTGGACTTAGGGGTAGTCCAATCCAATTACAATTTTCATTATTTTTGTGATGATTCTCTGTGGTGTCCTAAAAAATGTCCAAAAGAGAAAAGAATTATGAAAAATGTTTTAAAAATGATTGCACCTGCCTGTAGTGATTATATTGTCCTGAGCAAGTAATTGTTTCTAATTTTCTCTTCTACTTCCGTAAGTAGGAAAAATACTGTCTCAAACCCTGAATAATGTACAATTCTTTTAAATTCCATGTATGGTTTACCAGGTTTTGTCAGGAAACTTGGGCTCAGCTGGGCTCAACTGGCCTCACGTGAACTTTTCCATCTCTCTGCCTGACAGTTGGCCAGGGATTCTAGCCAAATCATTAGCTTCTTTTCATGACTTCTTACCCCTCAGTAAACAGTGGCAAAATTATTTCATAAAAAAAATCTTATTTAATGTGTTGATATTTTTGCATTATTTCTTTGGTCTTTTCTATTTCTGGAAAAAAAATCTTTGAGAAGTTATGAAAATTGATTTTTTTAATTTTTTACATTTACTTTTAATATACAGCTTTGATGAAAATATATTCAAAATTGATTTTGCATATGTTAATATTTATAACTTAGATCATTACTGTCACTTGAACAAATTATATGAAAATTTCAATTAAAATATGTCAGTGATTTTTCTAAAATGACAACAGAATATAATAAACTGCATACTTTTTATTGTATTTTCTTAGTCATCTTAAAATTACAACTATATCAGAATATTCAGACATTCACAATCATAAAGCAACTAAGTTGTTTCTACTGTTTCTCTGGCTTCCAATAGAAGAAACTCCAGCTTTTCATGTGAGTTTGGATTTTGTCATCACAAATGCTTATTTCTCATAGAAATACATAATCTATTTATTAATCTTTTTTTTTTTTGATACCAGGGATCGAACTCATGACTGCGTGTTTGCAAGGCAGGTGCTTATGCTCCTGAGTTAAATCTCCAGCCCCTATTTATTAATCTGAAAAATTGATTTATCATTATTATAGTTTTAACTCTATGTACGGGAGGTTCCCTTTAGGATCTAATTCTAACGGTCACAATTTTCAAGATGATGCTGGTGACTGAAATATCTTACACAAGAAAGTAGTCTGGTGGATACTACACTTAAGATACTATTCCATTGACTTCAATAAGCCCAGATAGAGGCTGCTCTCCCTGTTGGGGGCAGTGTTTTAGCTTACAACCTAAAGATCTAGATCAGTATCACACACACTTTTCCACATCATATCCTGCCAGAAGGGTTGAACTCTCACTACCGTGTCTTGGCCAGCAAGGTTCCAGCTGAAGACATTTTCACTTTCAGTCCAGGCATCCTTGATAGTTCAGCCTCAGCTCTGATGGAGAAGGTAAGAACCAGGAGATGTCTCTGGGGCTAAGATCTGGACTTCACTCAATGTTACTTTTCATTCTTTCTGTTAGTAAAATCAAGACATAGGTTTAGTTTGCATTCAGAGGACAGAACATCAACTCTTTTCTGGAAGGGTAAAGGGATGGAGTCAAGTAAATAGGTGGCTAGGAAAAATGACAGGCTGTCAGCAGCCTACCTCATTATATTACAGAACGTTCAAGGAACAACCAACGAGCAAGCCAGGGCCCTCACATCCTCTATTGTGGACCATGGTAGATACATTCTGAGAGGAGCCATCAGTGGAAATGAAAATAGGCATGCTAGGGACAGACTATAACTCCAAAATAATTTCCAATAATTGCACATTCCTTGACCATAATTTTAACTTAAAATAGCATGAATTACAAAGAACCAATACTTGGCAATGAGTCAACAAATGAAAACTATTGAATTTCCTTCCAGATTTCACTAAAATTGCGTGCAACTGCCAGATTTCCCTTCATGGTGGGACTCCATTCCACAGTGTGTGACTATCAGAATAATATGCAGAGACTGAGGAGATTCTCTTTGCTGTAAACAAGCAGCTTATCTCTGCAAAATTGTTCATAGCTTGAACTGCCAAAACATCCTCAGAAGCCATTTAGCTCAGTTTACCGCTCCATGTCCCACAGAGGCGTGTGTGGGTCACTTGATAGATCTGTCACCAAGAGGCTGAACCTTATTATTGCTCATGCTGACACAGATCTGTTTGGGGAAGGACATATCTTTATGGGGAAAATGTTACTTCTGCATCAGGTGAGCTGAAAATTTAAAAAGAGAATTCACCCTCTGTTAAAGTTATAAAATTTAGAAAAAAAATATTGCGTGAAATATAAGTATTTTCATTGTCTGTTTGAAATTCAGATTTCAGTAGCTGTTGTGTTACCATCTGGAAACCTTAACTCTGTAAACTTGAGTTCAGATTATATAGAAACTAACAGATAAACAAACACTAATTCTTTGTTTTTATTAGTAGTAACTTTAAATTTCTAAATAAACCTTCTTTTTTCTCTATTTTCAAGAAATATTTCAGCTCATCCCTTATCATATTGGTGTTTAGGTAAACAAACTACTTATTGACTGATTTCTTTTCCCTTAATCACTTTCTCAATTAGTGTACTCTGGACAAAGCCATAAGTAGGGAGTTTTAGAGTCAGAATGCCTGGAAATTCAATGCAAAGTGTTGGTAAACTCTGCCAAAGGCCACCTACCATCATGAAATGGATGGTCAACAGGCAATAGAAGAAAAATTTGAAAAGAACTTTGATGAAAGACTTTTAGTTTCTAAAACAAAAAAAGTTTGAAATGGGTTTTGTTTTTTGTTTTTTCTATTCAAAGTATGCAAAGATTCTTGTAGTATGTGTCTTTCCAACCCCTTTTCTGGGTCTATTCTCAGGCCTTTCTTCTAACCTCATCTTTACAAACTACCTTTCTCCATACTTGGTTGATGTAGGAGTTATTTAAAAGTGATGAGTTAAAAAAAGGTATCTTCTGACAAAATACAGCTTTAGGAAATATTAGATTTTAAAAATTATACTTCTCAACTGGGAAAAATTGAACTAACATTCTAAAAATGTGAATATTCCAGGTGCTTCCATTGTCTTTTTTGGGAACTTTTAAGCTCTTTTATTCTTTCACACTAGGGTACAAAGCAAATACCTGTGCATGTTCCAAGATCAAGCTCAATTTTGTATATGACGCAACTTCGGTAAACTTTTCTCAGCCCTCCACACCAAATTAATCCATTCTTCATCTTTGTGTTCAAATTCAAGTGACATATTTGTTCAATTTATCCAAGATTTCCTGATTTTTGCCTCCCAAATTATACATTGAGGAACCCCTGCCCATTCTCCATTCCCAATCCCCAGCAAATCACAATAGCTGACCATTCGTCACATCTCTTAGGAACTGGCTCTTCAAAGACAGTACCAGTGCGTCCTTTATCAATACTAGTATTTGCATCCCTCATATAAGTTCAGTGTCAGGTAGTTAATAAATGCTCAGTGATGTCTGTTGGGTGATTGAATGAATGAAATCATAAGACACCTCATGGAAGGAAAAGCAAAAAGAAAGGAGAGAAGATGGGGTAACTTAAGAACACAAATACACTGCGATAGAGCTTCTACCTCCACTCTGCTGAACACCATAATACTCTCCATGCTTTTCTTAAAGAAGTGTTTTATTAGTATATGTTCGCAATATGTAATGATTACATTCATTGTAAGATGCTGGTACATGTCCATAACTCATCTTAATTCTTCATTTATCCCCTCCCCCATTCTTGATCCCCTTCCTTTTGCAAATGTTCTATCTCCCTGGTTCTTATAATCTGTCTTTTTCTCTTTAATTTATTTATACCTTTGGTATTTAAGTTCTCATGTCTGATTTATTTCCATAAGCATTATAATCTCAAGGTATATCCATCTGCCTAGAAGTGATTCAAGTTTATCCTTCTTTATAGCAGAGTGTCAAAAGCATTTTAAAAACTACTGATTATTTTACTCCACCAGTTGATGAAGCCTGTGGAGTTACGGGCTTGGGATAGGATGTTTTAAAAATTTCCTAGGAAGAATTCTAAAGTACAGATGGTGTTTAAAACCACTGAGTTGAAGCCACCCCACAGCATTCAAAAACTTAGCAGTAGAATTAATCTAGAAAAAATACTATAAAATTAAAATATGTACAGAGGAAGGACAATTCTAATGTAATTTTCTAATAACTTTACTGCAGAAGTTCTCTTATGGCCACTCCCGTGCCTCTTCTCTTCTGATCCATAATTATCCTCCCAGTTCTATGGGACTCTGACTACTTTCTAGAGAGAAGAAATAAAAAAATAGAGAAATATTTTGGATGATCATCCCTACAAACTAATGGGTATAGTGAATATGTCTTAAAATATTTACTTAGAAAAATAGCATCTGAGGTCATGTAAAGAAAATAGCAATTTTAATTCACATATCCAGGCAGCAGACTTGCTACTTTTAGACTAAATAAATGTGTGCCACACATTACCTTCAAAACCATTTATTTCAAAGGTTATAAACAATACTTTATTACCTCATTGGTCTGTGTCCTTGGATTAAGAGAGCTTTCAATGTAGAGTCCTCTTTGCCTCTTTGTAGTGTGTTTCTGTCAGTAAAGAAGTCTATATATATACATACATATATATATATATATATATATATATATATATATATACCAGTATACCAGGTTATATGTGATCCTTAATCACAGACTCTCCCTAGGATTCCCATCGTAACCACTGTATCTGCGTAAAATTCCTTGCTCAGATCCCCTTGGCGTCTTTCAGCTTTCTATAAAAAGCAGACACATTTGAAGGAAAAAGAGGATAAAAATCCACAGGAAAGAAACAAAGATCACGTATTGTACTACCTTTTACATTTTATCTGACATGACTCAAGTCTTAAAATCATTTCTGAAAATTGTTTTGAATTTTATTTAAAATTTTTATAAAAGAATTTTATATGTGCTGGCTCTGTGTCTCATAGCACTGTTTGATGATCCAGCTAAACATATTATCCTAACTGACTTTTCACATTTGGGTATTTTTCAGTTCCCGTGTATGTCTTCCAGACATTTGCACAAAATGACAAGTCTGATATTCAGTCCAAAGCACAGGAAGGGCCTTTGACGCTTCAGATTCATTGAAGTCACAGTACACCCTCACTGACCCAAGAAGCCTGGTATTTGGAGACACAAATGACTTTTCTCTCCTCTTGTTTATTGTTATTAAAGTGACATCAAATTATATAGCCTCATATAAGATGCCAATAATATGGAATTGTAAAGATAAAAATTGTAAGGCCTTTTTTATGGCCTCTCATATCCCCTCCAGAGGTTATTGCTTTCAGCATTCAGTATGTGAAATATACCCATTTTTAAACAGTGCTTTACAGGACTTATTTAAAATTTATTTCCTTCTCTAAACTTTCAGATACCTTTTTTTTCAAGCATTCAGATAGGTATATATAAATCTCAAATCGTGGTTATCAGAAGCTGATGTTCCAGAGTGTGAATCCCCAGGCCCTTCTTGGATTCACCCTGTTCTTTAAGTGTGTATGTGACACAGGGAGCTGTGGATTATCAGTGCCAAGAACAATCACAGCATGTGCAGCTCCAGAGTTTAGCTGTTTATTACCTGCATGACATTGGGCCAACTCCTTCATCGTTTTGAAATTCTGCATCTTCAAAATCAGAACCTGCATGATAAACAGCTGAGAGGATTGTTGCAAGGATTAAATGAGATGACCCATGCAAACTGCTCCTGTAATATGATACATGCAATAAATATGACAAGCCAACACACTAATTTCAAGTTCATCATTATCATTACGGATTTCACTCTCAGCATGCAGCTAAAAAGAGGCATAATTTTTTACGTGTCTTTTTTTTTTTTACTTATTAGTAGCTTGGCAGTGTGGTATGTTGGAAGATTGTGAAATTTTTGATTGCAGTGATACTCAGTGTCTCCTCTGGAAAATTAATTCTTCCACAGCCTCCAACCATATTGACTTGCAAACTCTCCAAAGCTCACAGAATAGGGTGGCACTTGGAGAAATTATTCCACTGTTCACTAAATTAATCCAAAGCACTTCATAAGAGCAAGGGGAAGAAATAGGGTATTAAAAATCTTGGGGGAATTGTACAGGGAGGCAGGAAGTCAACAGTGAATCCCAGGGCACCCAGTGTCTGTGTCTTCTTCCTGTCTGTCATACAAGCCTTCCCTGTGGAAGGAATGTTTGCAAAGATCAGAGCAGAGAATTGAACCAGGAAGGCCAGCAGATGGAAGACGCCTGAGCCAAGACACACTCAGATCTTCTGAAGGATACAGTGCATCCATCTGGCAAATGACCACACTTGCCTGTCAGACTGATGAGCAACAACAATCGTATCGGTATTTCTCTGGCAGAGAACACATGGGCAGAATGGGTGTCACCCATGGGTGGGTAATTTAAGGCCTCATGAATATTTATCACCTACTTGGCCCTTCCCTGCCATCTTATCCTTCCTCACACAAAGGCTATCTGCTTACTGTATCTACATCCAACACAGATCTCAAATTGATTCTTATTATGTATGTTTCTCACAGCAGAATAGACCACTCTTCAATCATAGAAAAATTCTCATTGGGAGGGTGCAGTAGTTAAACCTCTACTCTTGAACTCAGGCCATGGATTCAAGTTCCAGCACCATCATTATGTGAACATAGGTGCAGGACTTTATTTTGCTATTTCAGTTTCCTTCTCTGAAAAATGCAGGTAGTGACGACTCCCAATACACCTATCTGGTAAGGCAGTTCTGCCCCCAAGAAGTTGGAAAGAGCATCTTTTGTCTGAAGGATAAAGGGCTTCCAAGTGCCACTACCTCCTGCCACATGCTAAACAGATGTTAGGGTAAGAAGTTTGAAAACTGCTTTTATCCAGCCCTTAACACAGTAATTAATTTACACAGTTGCATAAATGCCTTGTAACTGATATTTTGAATCATTTCCTGGATAAAATAATCACACTTGAGAGTGTTTGGGAGAAGGTGAAAGTGAGAAACACAAGAGGATTGATCTCAGAAAAGGTAGGCATATTTTATCACTTCGCTCAGAAATGCTATAAATGATTATATATACAAGGGGCATTAATTCACCTTATTTCTAGGCATAATCTGTTGCAGTGAAAATTGAGGATTTAATACTTCCTTACGATTCAAACTTTCATTCAAAATGGAGTTTAACAAGATAAGCAAAATGTAGACACAAAGGAGAAAGTATTTCTCTATTTCATTAATCCATTCGCTTAGCACAAATCTAAGTGTAGTCCTGGGAGAAACCTCAAGAGTTCATCTTTTCTTGTTGCTTAGCCTCCGTGGAAGCATTGTGTTGAGTAAATTACCAGCAACTGCAATTAATGGGGAGACAAATTAATGTAAAGAAGTGCTGAACAGGTAAAAGAAAATTGAATGAAAGGAAATCAAGAGATGGTTAACTGTTAGCAGAACGAGAGAGACAGAGAAAATAAAAATGTAACAAGTGTCTAAATCAGAGTTCTAAGCTGTTAGATTCACGCTCAACTTGGTGCGAATTTCAAGGATTATTTTCCAATTCCAAGTACCCTCACATATTCTGACAAACAAACCCCATTAGGCTTACATGCTATTTGGGTTCAGTTGACTGCTGATTCTTATGAAAAGATCAGGTAAGGTTTCTCCTCAGCAAGGTCAAAATCTTTAAAATCATCAGTTTTATCAAGGGGAAAAATTTGGACATTTTGCAATCTGTTGAAAACTGAGTTACTTTTAAAAGGTCACAGAAATGATCCTGAGGGTTTCTGTGGAAGGATACATTTTTCTCACAGGACCGTCTGCTGTGTACGATGAGTCCAGGTGAGACCAGAAGTGACAGAAGGTGGCAGACGCCCCTTCCTGGGTCTTGTGGTAGGAGAAAATTTAGGAAGCATCAGAAGCTCTTTTTCTTGTCTTTAGTTGCACCATCGTGCTAGCCTTGAAGTCCTGAATCAATCAAAAATGTTTACCTTTCATGGTCATTTTGACATGGAGGAGGAGCCTTGGATGAGGACACCACATAACATTCTTATTATCAGCCTGCCTTTGTGTTGGATGCTGCACTGCAAAAATTAGATATTTTTTATCAAAACTTGTGAAGATACTCAACAAAGAGGACTCCAACACTGCTTCAGAGAGTGGCCAGAACAATGAAATAAGCAGGTTCAAGAGGGGGTGAGTTTGGAGGGTCACTAATGACAGTGTGTCTTTTACTGTAATCATTTTTTTTTAATTTACACATTCACTATATATTTTGATCATACTTCATAACATTCCAGAACATTTTAAAGGATCAAATCAGGTCCCCCAGAAAATTTAGGACTCTCTCTCTTACTTAAAATCAGCTGCTAGTGACTTTAATCACATCTTCGAAGGACCTGTACAGCAACAAACAGATTAACACCTAAGAACTGGGTACTATTTTTATACCAAGTTTCTATTAGATCTTTGAACAGAATGGTTTTTACTGTCAGTGTTTGTACACTCTTTATGCTTTGATTTTGTAACTTGAACAACTATTACTAAGAGGACAATATATAACTTATCGACTAGTAATTTCTTAGTGTTAATATTTTTCTTTGAAATTCTGTATTACTTCTACGCTTTTTTATGTTTTGTCTTGCTTTTCTTTCTTTTTTATTTAAATAAAAAATTTTAAAACAAAAGAATTGGGTACTGGAGCTTAGTTACATTGGTATATTAATCCATGTTCAAGCCAGACTATCAGCCATGTACATGCCAGGCACTGAGAACTTTGAATGTTTCCTTACTTGTACCTCATAACAAGGCTATGAAGAAAATAAAGCATGAGGGGATGTGAAATAAATTATTCAAGATTGCATAACAAATCAATGCTGACCCAAAATTCCAGCCCCAGTAGCCTGCGTCCAAAAACTGTGCTTCAACCATGACTTTATTGATTATGCTTGAATTCAAGCTTCCCAGGTGTTTTGAAAAATATTTTCTAGCATGCTCAGTGTTGTTTATGTACCAAATGGAAAACTGGTTTTCCTGTCAAAATTTCCCTTATGTCCTGGCTTACATTCTGACTGCTTTGCTAGAAAGGTTACTTTTCTTTAAGATCATATTTCTGAGAAATAGCATTGTAGTTACCCTTATGATAATGAGTAACAAAGGTTATATATTAATTTCCATATATAGGACAAAGTAATTTTGTTTAGTCTTCATTCAAAATGTGTGCCCTTCTAATTTAGTGTTTAGAGCTACTTCATAATATATTGTAAGCCTCTGCAAAATGACAGACCTAGTGGCAATTTGAGAAATGTCACTCATATTTCTAGAAGAAATTGTTTCATGACAGAGATGAACTCTCTGTTTGCTGCTTAGCAATGGAATGGAAACAAGAACAGTTGGGAAAAAAGTCACTAGGTCACACATTTATAGTCTGGAAATTATTTGGGAACTTCATCATTTAGTATAGTACTATTTTCCCCAGGAGCAATTACTGAGGAGAAGAGAAAGCTTTCATTTGTGTGAGGACTTGGGTGGTTTAAGCCAATGTCGAAGGCCACACTTTGTGTGTTTTTCCAAGTTGTCCAGGGTGTGCAGACATGGGCTGTAGTCACCTGCTGTGTGACCACGACAGAGCTGAGCAAGCAGGTGTGAGTTCTCCTGCATGTGTTTATCAACCAGAAGGGACTGCTCTCACAACACTGCCAGATTCTCTTATGCTAAAAGCCCCAGTTACCTCCCAAAGGATGTCGAGGGACTCACATAAGTGAGCAGGCTGTTGGCAAGATGTCACTGCACCCAAAACTGTTACCTGGAAGACTGGATGTCTCCTCTTTGCCTCGGTGAGTCCTCACAGAGGAACATCTCATTCTCCAAGTTACTGTTTTAGGAGATGGAAACATTAAAGCGTCAGTAGGAAGACACAGGTTTATTACAACATGTCTACCAGTGAGTTGTCTGCCTCGTTACTCCTCAACTACAAAAATGCATTCTAAATTATTAATATTTTATATACATAAAGATAAAATAACAGATATCTATGAAAATGCCACTGAGATGAAGCAGATGGTAACATGCCTTACCTTGTTTGTTTTATATCCTTTAGGAGATATAGAACATTAGAGTCAGCTTTAACCTTACTCCCAAACTTGTCCCACGCCTTGTTTTCTAGACCAACCACTATGTGAACAGTAATGTTTATTGTTGTGATCCATCTTTTCTGCTCAGATTATCTATCTTTCGGCCTATTCGTCTGTCCACTCATTATCTATTTATCCATGTGAGTCTGGCCGTTTAATGTAATATAAATTCAACATTGTATTATATATATATACTTTCACAATTCATTTTTATCCTTCAGTTATATATTTGAGATTTTCATGATACAGATCTAGTTCAGTCATTTCATTTCTTGGCTTTGTTGTGCTTTTACTGCTATTAGAAATAGCAGTGTAACAACCGTCTGTATAGGCTTCCCTGTGCAAAGACGTTAGAGATTCAAGGAGGAAGAGCGCTGCCAGGACAGTGGTCGAGTGGGTCGGTTTGTGTATTCTGAACTATCCTCTTACAGCTAAGTTCTCTTCACTAGTTTCCCACTGCAGGGAAAGGACAGGTGTGGTGGCCCTGTAGTGCACAGCTATACTAGGGATTGTCCTGGATGCTACTGAGTAGCCTGGAAGTGACATAAACCATCAGCCCTTTGGTAACAATCGTGTTTTCCTGCTCAAAGGCAAAACCTGTAACCATATTTAGTATATCTTTGCAGCTCATAATATTTCATTTCTTTTGATGCCTGTTTTTTTGTTTGCATTTGTGATATTTATCTTTTCATATATTTATTTCGTAATTTTGATTTCCTGTTATTATGAATTGCTTTTTTTTTTCTACTGAGTTTTCTTTCTTCCTAATAATAGAATTTCTCTATCATGTCAGGGTACTTACCTCTTGCTATTTGTTTATATGCATGACCATATTTAGTCCCATTTATACTTTGCTTTGTGTACCTTTTCACAAACACAAAATTTTAAGTTCTAAGATAATTTTAAAAATACCAATTTTCATTTTAGAATTTGTAAAGTTCATGTTTTCTCTCAGAAATTTCAAATTAATAAAGCAATTTTCAGAATCTCTACTACTTTGGTAGCCATTTTTATAATTTTGCTCTTCATAGTTAGTTCTTTCACCTGCCTTGACTTTATTTCAATAATTGATATAAGGTAGAATCAATAATCAATTGACCTCACTCCCTTTATTTAAAAATTCCTCCTTCTTTCAGTACCTGAGATGACACCTGAGTTTCCAACTCTGATTTCTAGTTTCTCTATTATTGCCATGTTAATATTTTTTCTGTTCCTGACACATAACTGTAATTATTATAGCTTTTTAGTAACACTTGGCAGTTCTATTTTATTTTATATTAAACCAAATTCTACAAAAGTTTTACTAGCTGTCTATAGAAATGATACTGAACTTATGAAGAAATTATGGAAGAATTCCCACCTTGTGATGACATCAAGCCTTCCTTCTGTACACATAATATATTTTTCTATTTGTATGCTTTCCTTTCTCATTACAAATTTTCATATTTCTGTTATAAATCTGAACATGTTTATATAGTTTTGACTTTTTCTATTTGAATGTATACTTTAACTGTTTATTCTGAAAAAAAATGAGTCCAGGAAAATTGTAAAAATAATACAGAGAAGTCCTGTATATATGCTACCCACAGTATAATAACAAAACAGGGAAATAGAAACTGGTTCAATCTGTAAACTATATTCACATTTTACTAGATGCTCATGCACCAATTTCCTCTTTTGAAATATAATCTTTACGGTATAAAATTCACACCTTCAAAATATATGTTAGTGGATTTTAGCATATTCACAAATCTGTGTTACCAGCACAACTATCTTCTTCCAGGACAGTTCCATAATATTCCAAAGCAATTCTTGTCACTGACTGAAAAGTACTCCCCACTTCCCCTCTCAAAGGTCCTGGCAACTTCTTATCTACTTTCTGTTCCTACAGATTTGTGCATTTTGGATATTTTACACATGTGAATAATATATAAAATTGTGTACATTATGCATGCATACATATCCATATCATATATATAAATTTATGCTGTGAAGAAAATCTCTGGAAGAAAAACACCATTTATTATTTTATGAATTAAAAGAACACTTCTCCCATTGAAAATTTGATATTAATTAAAATTTGAACTACCATTAATCATACTTATCATTGTTTGTATAGTGTTTGCAGGTCTTGAACAAAATGATGATTGCTATCTCAGCATTTGACATCTTCAAGCACAAGGATATTCTTGAGGATCAAGTATATTTTAGATAAGAATTATTAGTTTTATAATGAGGGGAAAATGTATATTTGTGCTTCCTACTTTAGAAAAGCCATCCATTAAAAAAAGTCACTAGAAACTTCACACTCGGTTTAGTTGGACTTAAAAGAATGTTTAAAATATTCTCTATAGTGTCATGGCATATGAAATTGAACAGATAGCTAAGATGATATGGTTTTTAACAGTCAGGGGATTTTCATAAGTGATGCTAACCTCATTGCTGTCAACAACTACTTTCCGGTGAATATGCTGATATAAACACTTCCAAGTTGTCTTACTCTTAGTTGAAAGGAGGACTTAACATTGTGTGCGAAGTGGACTGGTAGCTAGAGAGGACGTGAATGAGAATAATCTATTTCATGATCATAAAGGTCTATGCTCTGTCATGCTAGAAGGCAGACACTCACAGCTGGCTGAGAAGGGCTGACAGCCATGTGTGATCTCTTCATATGGCTCCTCTGGGATAAGGTAAGAACAGATACTGTAAAGGTTCTTTCATTTTGTTTCTTCCAAGGCAATTTTGGCTTTCAGCAGCATCTGCTCAACAAACTCTGTTCAACTCATATCTAACAGCCTCTTTCCATTACAGTTCACAAGGTTTGTGTTTGACTAATGCATTGAACGAAGTTTCACCAGGTTTTTCTGGCTATACTTGGCTGACAAGAAGAGAATTGGCCATTTCTGGTCATCTACAATATTGTGGTCTCCACCATGGTACATAATAAGTATACCATCTCCTTTTAGCCATTGGCAACTGAATTGTGCATTCATTATTTTTCACACTAACTTTTTCTCCAGATACTACAAAGGGGGTGACAATTTCCTTACATATTTATTGGTCTCCGGAGCTTCAATTGAAGTGGAACTGTCAGATCCATATTCATTCAGATAGCTCGGTCAGATGGACTTAGACCCAGTTACTACTATAGCATAATCACATGTGATATTTCCATTAACATCCTGCAGAAACACATGGGCTCCAGCTAATCCAAACAGTGGGAAAATGTCAGGGTTATCACAGGCACAGGCAAAGTCCATTGTCAGAAGACTTAATTTTAGTGAATGATGTTGACTCCTCTGCCAATCAGAATCACTGCAATAAAGACAATGTCATAGGAACCAAAAAGATGCACTAGGGACCCTTCTTAGGAAGCAAAAGCGTATGGATCTGTGCCTTCTGCAGGAGACAGAGCACTTCCTTGTCACCATGGTGGATGATGGCATCCATATCATGTCGGAAAGGTTGAAATGAACTTTCTGGCTCTTGCTACGTTTTATCCTGTTCAAGAAGCCCTCTTGCTTTTACCGCACCTTTTCCCTTAGCTCTGTACAACTTTATCATGTGAAGAATCATATAAACATCACATAGTCACCACACAGAATTATTTTACTATAAAGATGCATGTGCTACCGCTTTATAATGACACAGCAGTGTCTTACCCTGATCTTCATCAACTGACAGTCAATGTTCTGCTCTCTCTGTCCATATAATTTTGCAATTTTGAGAATAATATAAGTTTGGTATTATTTTTATACATGCATAGTCTTTTGAAGATTAGCTTTTCTTAATTCAGCATAATTCCCTTAAAATACATGTAAGCTTTTGTGCATATCAACGTGGAAATCTAATCAGGATGTGTTTAATAAGTCACCGCTGCAGGACAAGTGTGTGTTTACAGTCTGTAGTTATTACAAAGAAAGTCACTATGACTATTTATATGCAAGTTTTGTGTCTGTGTATGAACATAAGTTTTCATTCCTCTGAGAGAAATGCCCAAGAGTGCAATTTCTGTTCCAAATAGTACAGACAAATATAGTTTTGAAAGAAATGTGCATGCTATTTTCAGGCTAACTATGCTATTTTTAATCCTACCAGCCAGTCAGGGAAAATCCAACTTCTCTACCTCCTCACTAGCACTTGCTATGAGGTCTCACTGTGGTTTTAGTTTCCATGTCTCTAAGGGAAAGACCAATAAACAAGGAGGAGAGCTTCATGAGAAAGGGGTGTCTGTGAAAATGAGCAGGAGATCATGGTTTTTTTTTAATTAAAGTTAATTCATATTTTATATTAAGATCTCCATTTGAGTATGGGATACCTTGAGTTCTCTCTTCTTTTAAAAATGCTGAAGATGTACTGTTTAAGTCTCTAAACTAAGAAAGGGCCTGGCCCTGGGGTTTTAGAAATTTTACTAGAAGTCGGTTCAAATTGTATTTTAAAAACTCGGAGAACAAAGTGCTATTGCTTGTGGAATCACTGCCCCTGCCATTTTATCAATAGCCAATAACAGCACAGATGTTCTGCTGCTGTTTCTGCTCCTTTTAATTTGGGAGCTGCAAAACCTACTTTGGGTCTCACCTTTCAGAACATTTAGTCTGATTAGAACTAAAATAACAGCGCATGTTGACAGAGCAACATACAGAAGAAAAATCTGTAGGTGTATTTACTACTAATGAAACATTAGTTGCATTAACGTTACCTACTTTACGTGATGTCGGTCAGTTAAAGAAATAAACCCCTAATTATCTGTTTCAGCAAAAGAAAATTTGGCTGTTTAGCCAAGCATTGTGTAAAGTACATGTTCCTGAATGGCATATCACCTTGCATATGAGTGAGTATGTAGGGATGCAGGCAATTTTCTACTTTATTGACACACCCTCATTTTAAGTCCTTAAAGGGTTCTTGGTTCTACAACAGGCAGGAAAGAGGACAAAGTGTTGTATGTGAATGCTCATCATCTGTACTTCCTGGCTGTACTTTAGTCACGACACAATATATCACTGCAGAGGAAACTGGGAGATACAGCCAGGAAGGGGGGGGGGGTGACACTTATCCTAGCATTTGGGTCACAGGCTGCTCCCAGAAAGGAACAGAACCTAAAGATTAGCTTGTCCACTCTGAAAGTTGTACTATATGTTTGGCAGTTATACAAACTCCTTCTTAAGGCTCTAAAAGGTCGGAATTCAATCAGGGAAATCCAGGGACCTGAGTTCTGAGAGAGGTATTTTATTTAAATAGTCCTTCAAAGTGCATTCTAGACTTAGGTCACACATGTGCTCGCTCTCAATATTTTTGGATGTTGACCTCTTCTGTGGTTCAAGTCAACTCAAGTGGGAAGAATCTCACAGAGCCTCCTCTCATATCACCTATCTAAAATTTTCCTTCTCCCATTAACCTGTGCTGTGCCCTTCATAGAATTTGGACAGAAATCACTGTATTTGACAACATTGATTTTCTCCTCTCAATAGGAATATAATCCCCATAAGACCATGGGAGTTCTTTCTATCCTATACTGTCATTGGTATTTGCTTTCTAAACAATTTAAATGAATAGACAAGTATATTCTTTTATATAAAGACAAGAATATTTCATTTTCTATAAGTCCACATAGACAGTTTTTCCAGTTCTTAAGAAATTCCAGTGGAGAATTAACTCATCAACTTTTGGAAATATGCTTTCCACTTAACTGAGTAACCCTTATCCATGCCACTCTAAAGCAATTTAAAAGAGTTCTTTAAAGTTCTCTTTGTCTAATAGATCTAGTGGCAGTCAGAAAATTCACACATATTATGAGAATTGAAGAATACTTCCAAAAAATTATTTTATCAGATACATAGTATAATAATAGTAGAATCAGAAGGATATGGAACAAAATAAAGACATTTTTCAGAATCGGTCAGTAACAACCAAACATGTGAATATTTATTCTGTGAACCTAAAGTCTATAAACAGTAATAACTACTATTGGAAAGTTGTGGTATCTTTTTAACAAAACAAAATGAGTGTAACACATTGTGCCCAGGCATTGATCTGTAAATATATTAGCAATAATAACTTGAAAGATGATTATTCAGGGCATCACTACTTGTCTAATATAGGAATGATATACTCAGATTTTAATAATGGATTTGTTGACATTAAATGTAGGATTTAAACAAAACAAAGACTATACTCTTTAGACAACTCATTTGGATGAGGAGAACTTTAAAGTTATATAATGTCTTCTTCCTTTACAATATTTTGGCAACTAATATAACTTGTATTTTAATTAATGAGTAGAATGTCACTGAAGATAACTTCTTATACTGAATCTAGTACTAAAATTCATTTGCATTTTCTCTGTCTCTTTTTTTTCTCTTTCACTATATATTGTGAACTGCGTAAAATACCAGCACAGACTTTACACAATGATTTTGTTTATATTTTCCTTTTCCTGGTGTTACAGGCTTCCTAATTACATCTGATACCATTGGCAGGGTCCTGGGCATTGTAATACCCATCATAAAACTTGGATTGCAGTGTGCTTTATGTGTATGTGGCAACCATCCTTCAGCTCAGATGAACACATTCAAGACACATTCTGGTGCAGAGCTGGGGATTCTGCACAACACACTCGAGTCCATGCACAGGCGTGGAGCTCAGCCCGCTCTCTTGGATTACCCTGAGATCTCCTGTCCCTTGGAACAGCTCAGGAGCACAGAAAAAGACAAGCATGCTTTCCAAAACCAGCCATTGAATTCAGGTTCTATTCTCCTGCCAATTCAATGTGCACTGGTTTTCCTTTACTGTTTCCAAATATATCGTGTAGATAAATGAGTGGTGGATGGGGGTTTTAAAGTTTGTATAAGGATTTAGGGAAGATAAAAGTCCAAATGTTTGGGTATTCATACATTGTTCATCCACTCTTTTAAGAAGCCAGTGGGAAACCATCCAAGAAGTCTTACTTCTTGCCAACATTTACTGCTTAAGAGAGTGAAAATAGCATTCAGTCTTACTTGGATACTTACATGTTTTCAATTTTAGCCATAGCCAGAAATTGGCTCAGTAAGCAATTTTAGGAAACAAACAGGTAAATCACATTGAATTAGGAATTTTAAAAGACTTATACGGTGGGCTATAAATATCAATGTGCTCTGTTTTGTCCAGAATGGTTTATCTGAATGGAATGGGATTTAAAGTAGTGGCTCAAATGTTCTAAATTTTGGTGTCACAAAGACTTGTAAATCTGTGTGGGTACCTCACTTACGTAGTTTTTTATTGATAAAGTTGGCATGGTCTAGCTAGCAGGTGGCTCAGGAAAAAAAAGTTTAGTGCTTTATATATGTGAAAGAAAATTAGAAAATTGTTGTTAGCTCATTAGGATCATACGTGGTATACAGAAAAATCCCAGGGGTTCACCAGAAGATAGGGTCTGTGAAAGTGCCAGTACCTGCATTGGTCACTGTAACTAAGGATCTAAATTGACTTAACATAAAGGAAAGTTTTATCTTTACATCAGTAAATCATTGTGCATTATTTTTGTGGATACTGTTTAAACAATTTGAATTTGTTCTCCTTCCTTTCCTTTCCTAGAGGAAAGGAATTTGTTCTTCCTTCCTTTTCTGTCAAATAATAGGAAGGAATTTCTTTCTTACACTCTGTATCATGGCAACTAATCACACTGCTAGCCTAGCACAAAATAAAATTACAACACTTAAAGTCCAACACCAGTAACATTCCTTCTATTTTAACAGTTAATAAAAGAATTTTATAGATAATGGTGAGTATATTTTGGTTATATTTCCCTAAATTTCAGCCACATATGACTTCCATACTATAATGAATATGTTTCCAAGTAATATTCACAGAAAGTTACATCAGTAAACTTGTGCATAAATACCTAAGAATACCCAAAATGGCAACTTTGTTTTCTATATAGATATTTTTATGTAATACCTAAATACAACATAGTAGATAGATTTAAATCTTTGTTTCATAAAGGATATCAAGTTAAACATTTATAAATGTAACTTCATTTCATCCTTACGACAAAAACCCAAGAAGTGAGACCATTATTAATCCTATTATAAAGGTAAGTAAACTAAAATGAAAAAATGATAGAGTTCTTTGTACAATATTGCAGAGCATAAAAGGGACAAGATGGAGTATAGGCTAAGACTGGGGTTCCAGATCAGTTCCCATCTCTGGTTACCATTTCAAACAGGTTGTTATAGTACCCCTAGCTCTGCCAAGCCAGCACTATAGAGATGGGGTTTCAACCATCTGACTACCTGGATATTCTAATCCCTCTGTTCTTGCTTATTTTAAATATTGCAAGGATTTATTTATAATACTGATGTCACAGATGTTGCACACTTACAAATTATATTTAATTATTTTCACACTTAATTTTTCTTCACAAACCAACCACTGTGGAAACAGATATCTTGTCCTGGGACCTCTGCATGTCCCAGAACTTCAAAGGAGACAGAAAAGCATTGAGATTTTTGGAAAGATTCCAGAAGGCCAGCTCTCATATAAATTCTTTGGTTAATGCCCTCAGGTCCAGTTGTACTTGCTTTTCATATAATTGTTTTAGTAGTTTATGCTTAAACATTAAGTAATAATGGAAAAAATGAACACATTTGTAAGTGTTCAAAGGCATAATAGTAAACAAATCAATGACTTTTAAGAATGTAAACTTCTGAGACTATATTACTTTACATTACTCAAGAAATTTTTATAATAAAGCATACATTTTTTAAATATGTGTGCTCATTTTTTGAACATAGTACATAAAATAATTTATAATGCATGTGTAGGTGTCTGCATTTGTTGTAAGGGTAACTTTTTATAAAATCTGCTTATGAGTACTGAACTCTTTCTTTAGTTTTAAATTAGTATTTTTCTTTCTCAAAATCCAAAACAATTAATTAATTAGTTAAGGGTAATGACATTCATCATTTAGCTTAATATAATATACATGAATAAATATATAGCATTAATCAACTAATTACTGTTAACCATATTATTAAGATAGCCTGGATTCTGAATATAACTGATTTTTCATTTTTAACTTATACATGGCCTTCATGCCAAACTTCATTTTATGCATCACCATAACTTGGACTATTTGTTTTAATGGTGTAATCTTTCTCCTCCTTACACCAAACAATTCTTTCTGTTTATTTAGTCCAAGAATTTTGATATAATCCACTACTTACTTACCACTCAGCAAAAACTGGATTTATTGATCATTATTTGAAATTTTGATATTATGGAGACATGATTTGTACATGTGACATAAATTGGTTGCCAATAGAAAAAAGTTATTTTTCTGCTACTTTGCAGGAATCTGCTGCATGAGTTTCCATATTACTCCTAATTTTAACCAGGGCATGCAGAATCATTTTGTGCAAGCTAAGCTGAATTTATTTAAAATGCTAAAAATTATCTGGGCACAGAACAAAGGATTTTTGTTGGGTCAATATTGGTCGTGAATTTTACACAGTTTGCAGCCTTTTATGGAATTGGTTTAACAGTCTTTTTTCATGTCCGCCTTACCCAGAAATATACTAACTATAAATGTTGGCCTGTGCAAAGCAGAAAAAATGATGACACTCCACAGCGTCTTATAAGGGCCTTTCCTCAGCTTTATGTTTTCATGTTTCATTATTTACACATCACAAGTAAGGGCAGTTCTCTCCCGTAAATTCAGTAAGCACCATTAGGGACAAAATTAGGGAGACTGTCTCTTCACTGTCCCCCTTCAGCTATTTTTCACTCCCGTGCTCTGACTCAATGGTTATCTAACTGCATAAACCTTTAGACCTGTAACCAGCCAGAAGATTAACTGCTGTTTTTCTTGGAAGTTCATTTGTTAAAGCATGTAATAGGCAGAGTTAGTTTGTGTTAGTTTCTTTAAATAGTCCAATAATAATAAAGAATAATTGAAGGAGAGATTATTGTAATTTTGCTCTTTTCATTTCTGTTTTTGCTCATTAATGTTGCTTTTGAAGAAGATTGCAGTATGTTTATTATTTTAAGCTGCCACACATGATATTAAAGTTAATTTAAACTGATCATATTCTCACATATTAATATGTGTATGTCAAGACTGCTCAAAAGAGTCTTCTAGTTCAAATTTTTAAGGAAATACTTCAACATACTGGAAAACCTAAGCACGTACACATATTGAGAGGGGAACCATAAAGCAACAATTCACTCTTTTTTACTCTAGCAAATGTCAAGGGAAAACATCAATTTATTTTCAGATAATAATGCGTGGTGTACTAATGTGTTGAAAAAATGAAGACTATAAAGAACTCAGGAATGTGTAAAATAAATGAAAAATAACTGCTCAAACAACTAAATTATATAGGAGCCAATGTCAAAGACAAGAAGTTTATTACACAGAACTAGCAGCAATTTGAAATTATTAGATTCAAAAGCACATTTATAAAAGAAAGACATTCTGCTTCTAAAGATTTTGAGAGTACATAAATGCAATATTTACTGCTATATTATGCTTTGTAAAAAAAGTTCAATACTTGCAATGAATCAGTCATTCGACAACATTAAGCAACAATAGCTTTTTTGACAAAACTTAATTTTTACTCAGAAACCATTTTGAATTATTTTACTAACATTTGCAATTTTATTCTAGACTTCATAAAACCCCTACTCTCAAAAATGGCATACTGGTGAGATGCATGAATCATTACATTTTCTTTCATTTGGTTACTTTCTAAAATTCACTGCAATTGGCAAATGATAATTGTTCTAACAGATATATTGTGGAATAATATGATGTGCTGATAGGTTAACAATTTGAGATGATTAAATAAGGCTAGTTAACAAATCTTTTACCCCATATATTTTTGTTGTGAATTTTTTTAAATCTACTCTTAACAATTATGAAACATGCAATGTATTATTGTCTACTACACTGTATTCACCATTCTGTTCAATGGATAACTCAGGATTATTCCTGTGACTCACTGAAACTTTACCTCCTTTGATCAGTAGTTACTCTTTCCTCAGCCTCCATTCTTCCCCAAGCCTCTGGTAACAACCTTTCTACACTTTTTACTTCTCTAAACTGAACTTTCTAGATTATACTTGTGTGTCAGACTGTCTGGCATGTATATTTCCATGCCATGTTACTTAACATAACTTTCTAGGTTGATCCAGGATGCCCCAACTGACAAGTCGTATTTTCTATGGTGGAATAGTATTCCATCATGTTTATGTACCGTGGTTTCTTCATCTGTTCGTCGACTGATGGATAAATAAATAATGTAAGTTTATTCTGTGTCTTGGCTATTGTAAATAGCGCTGCAGCAAACATGGCAATGCGTTTGTCTCTCAAGCATACTGTTTCATTTCTTTTGAATAGAAACCAGAAATCATAATGGTGGATCGTACAAAAATTTTATTTTTAGTTTTCTTAGTAACTTCCATACTGCTTTCCTTATTAGGCACATTAATTCATATTCCCACCAAGTGTACAAGATTTTTTTTCCTGCAGATCACTGCCAACACTTTCCTGTTTTCTTTTTGATGGTAGCTGTTCTAACAGATGTGTGGTTGTATCTCATTTTGGTTTTAATTTGCATTTATCTAATGATTAATAATGCCAAATATTTATTCAGATAACTCAGTCATTAGAAAGTCTTCTTTCGAGAAGTGGTAGACACTTGGCCAATTTTTGATTGGTTTATTTGTTTCATTGTATTATTGGTGTTTTGTTTTAATTTGCTACTGAGTTGTTTGAGTTTCTTGTGTATCTAGGACATTGCATCCATGTAATGTATGGTCTCCAGATGCTTTATCTCAACCTATGCATTGTCTTCCTCTATTAACTCTAACCTTGTAATATAGAGATTCTTTTCAGTTTGGTACAGCCTCAGCTTATTTTTTGCCTTTTCTATTTGTGCTTTTGGAGTTATATTCTAGGAATCTGCTTAGACCAATATTGTGAAGCACTTTCCTCAGATTTTCTTATGATTTTTATACTGTCTCACCTAAATTTTAAATCTATAATATGTTTTGAGTTGATTTATATATGATGTAAAATAAGGATTCCATTCAATTTCATTTTTCTGTATATGAATATCCTGTTTTCCCAAACTCAATTATTAGAGATATTGTCCTTTATCCATTTTGTGTTTATAGCAACTTTGTCAAACAACAATTGTCCATGAGTGTATGGGGTGTTTTCTGAGATTTCTATTCTGATGTATTGATAAGATGTCTGCTTTTATGCTGGTACCAGTATGATATTCTTTATATACATCAAGACATACTGCATATATCCCAGACACATCATAGCAGGGGAAGAATGTACTATCACATCAGCAATGGTCAAAAAAGCATCACCACCAAGAACACAGTCAGCTGTTTGCAGGGTCTGCTGCAGTTCATCTTCCAGAGTATCAAGTATCTAAAATTTGTGTCACACCAAAAATAGATTGCATGCTGTGACTTTGAACATAGGAACAAGGAGAATAGCAAATTCTTCTTGTGATAACTTTTCCAATTTCTATGAAATATAATGACCATAGTTTTCCTGTGTACAAACAGAATGAGTTTTAATTTTGTTTATTCTATAAATAAATGACTACTAATTTGCATACTGTCACAAAACATAGAGCCAAGAATCTCAAACTGGTACAAACTAGAAAAACAATATAAAGTTGTGGTCAATAAACACCTCAGAGTGGTGTTTTCTCTATTGGAATATACTTATAATATAATTAATATAACATGTAGTTCAAGGGTAGCATGTTTCTTTACTTGCAGTATCTTCCAGATACATACAATTTATGAAATGCAATAAGTGCTTAACATGGAGAAGGAGATGTATGACAAATTCGTGGTGGGGTCCTATCTCTGATTAGAGAACAAGTCATAGCTAGGAGTGTTTGTTTCAGTAACTGGAGGTTGTTGGTAACATTAGAATCAATGTTCTTGCAAACAGGAGTTCTACTACAAAACACTCCCATTCAAAAAGATGAAGAAAATCTGAAAATTTTACACAATTATTGTCTTACAAACCTTTTGATTCAAAAAAGATATTCTTCAAAAAGATGCATGGGAATTTCTAAGGAAAGAATATTTCTGTGAAATATGTTACTTTTTCTGGTGGGACCAAAGGAATTGAAATTGACAGAAAAAAAGGTAAATATTTTGTTATTATAAGCATACACTTTGTATCTCAGCTATACTTTTTAAATTAACAGCAAAAATATGATCCAGAATAGGCTTCGAGAAACCAGAGTTATTTGAGGAGCTGGGTTAGACAATGGACAAGAAGGAATGAAAACATCAAATATAAAGAAAAGCTGTACTCAAGATATGAGCACAGGGTCCAAAGGTATTATTGGTACAAACAGGTGGACAAGAATGCAGAAGCCAGTCATAAGACAGCAGGATGCAAAACAGAGATAGGAGTATATCCATCAGTTTCAGCCATGCTTGCTGCCTGCCCTTCCTGAGTAGAGAAAAAGTTATTGAAACCACTGATCTGATTCACAAAACATGATGAACACACCATCATATCTTACAAAAGTTATATATGCATGCAAACCCACACGCACACATTTGCATACCTAGGTAACAGCAATAATCGAATGAGCAAAACTCCATGCCCTTTCAAACAGGGGCCGCGGTACATTGTTTCTATGTCTTCAGTATCTAACATATTTTATGTACTAAAGCAAATGTGTGTTTAGTGAATGAATGGTAGGAATTTCTGTCTACTCTCTTAAAATATACTATTGAACGTAGCACTTTGATACCAAAATAATAACATTGATAAAAATATCTTATCAGAATGTCATCACCATCCTTTTGACGTTAAATCAGGTCTTGCAAAACAAAAACAAACTCTATACAAGTTGCCCTGTAAAAAGAGGGAGTGTTGGCAAGAGATATTAGAAAGCCTTTTGAGAAGTCAAAATGCGCTTCTTGATCTGAGAGTTACCTGGGCATACACATGAAGACAATTCATCAAGTTGAACACTTAATACATGTGCCCTTGATTACATGTAAATTACACTTGCAACAGTAACACCATGTAAGCCAAATAAAGTCTGTGTTTAGGTCGTACCTGAAAAATAATGCTTTTTAAAAAAGAATTTACAGTAGAGATAATTTGGCTTACCTGAAAGGGCATCACAGAAGTAGATTCCCAAATAACTATCAGAGGAGGTGAAGAGGAAAAATGATTTTTCTATTGAAGGTTTAATTGCATTCTGCCTGAGTATAATGAGCACATCAATACCACATAACAGCCCATTTGCAAAAGAGGAATCACTACATTTTCTGTAGTCTTCACTAATGTAACATGTACTTAGATCACTCCATCCTTACAAAGTGGCTTCTTGAGATTTTACTCCAATCACTTCCTGCTTTGTCAAAGTTGAAAGAGGCTGGCTGTAGTTGAATAGGAGAGGGCTGAGCTTGAGTGTTAGAGAGCCTGGCCAACCTATCTATCAGCTGCAAGATATGGTGCTGGTCTTTTCTTTCTCGTATGTTTTCCTCTGTTTCTTTCTATCTGTCTTGTTTTCTTGCTGTTTTTGTGCTCTCCTTGATTTCTTTACTTTTCTTTCTCTTTTGTTAGTTTGCTTCTCAATGCATTAGAGAGTCTCAGAACAACCTGGAGTAGTTCCCAGTCTGTGTGAAGAAGATGCAGCACGGTCCCTAAGGCAGAGCAGGCGTACGAATAGCATCTCGTCTAGCATCTTTCCTGTTGCATGTGGAAATGGGAAAGATTTGTTTAGCATTCATATGAGTACGTATCACCAACAGCAAAAAGTTACTAGATCTTAGTTCTCTTGTAAGGCATTACTAAAAAAACCTAAATAAACAAATATGGATTATTTTTTATAATGAATGCAATCTTCTTAAACCAGTAGCCAGAGAAGAGTTATGATTGTTAAATGTCTAAAAGTCTCAAAAGGCAAAATAAAATTAAAATTAGCACTGTTGAACAAAGAAGCCTGTTAAATACACAATATTACCAAGCAAAATACTTGTTACTGTGATTGTGCTTACCATAACTCTTCATGCATGTATTAGCATCTCACTAACATTACAATGGCTAAAACATAAACCTCACAGCACTGAACATTTACCAGAAAGACCTTGAAAATTGTTTATTAAAAAACAAAAATAAAAAGATTTGGGTTTAATGTTACTATCAATTTGTTTAATTTGTAAAAGATTGTTGTTGTGACTATTTGTGTTCTGGTCTCAAATGAGTAACTGTTACCTGCCTTTGCAAGTGTACCTGCTTATCAAACACATGAAATGATCTATGAAAGATTTCCTAGTATATAAGGCAGAGAAATTGGACCATTTGATCTGAAAAAGGAAACACCAGGAAATGAACTTGGGTTGTTACTCCAAGGTAAAGAGAAAGGAAATATTTTTTAAGTAATTTCCAATAATTCACAAAGATTATGAATAAGCTGTAATTGGATAGATATGGGTTACAGTGGGTGTGTTAGTTAATAACTGGCAAGAAAGGTCAGGAAATTAATTCCCTTGGGGTGAAACTGTGTATCTGAAAATAAGCAAGATGATACTTTAAAATGATTTCTGACATCTTGACAAAATCAGTGACAAAGATTGCACGCAAAAAGAAAAGATAAAAGATTATTTGTAATAAACAGAAAATGAAGAGAGAATAAGAAGAAGGGGAGGAAGAAGAAGAAAAAGAAAGAGGAGGAGGAGGAGGAAAACGAAGAAAAGAAAACCCAAGTACCTGAGTGCTGAGCATATAATGAATCTTTACTGCTGAGTTAATGAAATATTGTGGCTACTATCAATAAATTACAGACCCAGTCGTTGGGTAGATTTTATAAAAATCACAAGCCTTTTAAAACAGCAACATCAATAACTAAATCCTTTTCATGTAAAAACTTTCTATTAGTTCATATATTTTTACTTAGATATAATTTCAAGAAATTAGTTTTTACAATTAAAATACCTAAGAAATAAAACATAGTATAGTCAGCATTTCCATAAAAGTAGTGCAATGGTCCAGTCTTCATAAGAATTAATGTCAATGTAGGGAAAAATACTTTTAATGTCAATGGTTTGTTTTATTTAGACATTATATATGATAATTAAATACTTTGTGAAGCAAAAACTAATGAGTCCTTATGACTGAGTCATTCCTCACATTTTCCAATTAATTCTTTTAAAATAAATACCATGATTGATAATTTAAATTAGTCACCACCTGTGTTTGTCCTGACAAATCCAGTGTAATGGCACTTGGGTTTGCCTTTAAGTTGGTGTAATGTTCTATTTCCCTACACTTGGATTTTAATCAGGTCACTCATTCAAGTCAGATCACTGAACATCTTATTATTTTAGCAACTCAAATGACTCCCATATTAGGATGAATTAAAACTTTAAGCCTCTTGAGGGATATCAGTTACGTGTTTATACATACAGGATGAGGTGCGATGGCTAATCTGACTGATCTCAGAAGGGAAACCATTGCCCAGTTCTTGGTCCTCATACACCCTAGGGATACACACATCCAGGGAAGATCCTGACTCTTAAAGAAAGAAAGAAAAGAAAAAGAAACCAAAGTAGAAAAAAAGAGAAAAGGTAGCATAATACAGCATTCAAAGAAATTAACATCATAAAAGTGCTAGTTGATATATATTGCCATCTTAAAAATAGTTGTTAAAGCTACAAAATCAAATCGTAAAATGTGGCTAGACACTCAAACATTGACAGTGCAAGCCCTTCGGCTCAGTGATCTAACAGCAACTTAGTAATATAGTCATCTATCTTACACACTATACATAATGTTGTATCCTTTTACAGCACTTTCCTTCCCTTTCACTTTTACAATATCTATTATAATTTTGGATCTTATTACTCTGTCAGTTTTTATTATTTTTTACACTAGAAAGACTGTGTTTACTAATGTTTGTCTTGTTTATTTCACGTTGACTCTATTTACCTTTAATGGCCTCAAGATTATCATTTCTATCTGAGTAGTATTTCATTGCATAAAGACACCGTATATTTTTCATCCACTCTGGTTGATGTGCATTTTGGTTGTTTCCAAGATTTAGCTATCACAAATTGTGCTTCTATGAACATAGTGCACATATATCACTGTGATATGACCTTTTCAATTTTTCTGGGAAAATAACCAGGAGGGGAATACCTGGATTGAATGGAACTTCCAATCCTAATTTTTTGAGGAATCGTCATACAGATTTCCACAGTGGTTGCACAAGTCTGCACTCCCACTAACAGTGGAGAAGAGTTCCTTTTTACCCCACATCCTAATATTTCTTATCAATTGATTTCTTGATGGCAGCTATTCTTTTCAGAGCGAGATGAAATCTCAATGCTGTTTTAATTTGAATTTCTCAAATGACCAGTGATGGTGAACATTTCTTCATATATTTATTTGCTATTTGTATTTCTTCATCTGTGAACTGTCTATGTTCATCTCCAATGCCCATTTTGGAGAGGGTCTTGATGTTTTTCAATTCTTTATATGTTCTGAATATAGACCTTTGTCTGAGGGATTGTTGGCTAAAATTCTTACTCATTCTGTGGGCTTTGTTGGTGATTTCTTTTGAGGTGCAAAAACTTTTTAGTAATATGAGATTCCAGTTGTTGATTCTTTGAAATATTTCCTGAGCAGCTTGAGTCATGAATTCTCTGCCTATCCTATGTCTCCAAGATTTCTACCTACCTTGTCCTCTAGTAGATTTAGTGTTTCTGTTTTAATATTTAGATCCTTGGCCCATTTTGACTTTAGTTTAGTGTATGGTGATAGGCATGGGTCAATTTTTAGTCTTCGGCATGTGCAGAGCCAAATTTTCCAACACAATTTGTTAAAGATGCTCTCTTTTTTTTCCAGTGAACATGTTTAGCTCCTTTGTCAAATATCAGGTGGCTGAGTGCCTTTGTAGTAATGTTTTCATCTTCTAATCTGTTCAATTGATCAAGTCTATTTCTTTGCCAGTACCGTGCTGATTTTATTACTGTGGTTTTGTAGTATAATTTCAAGTCAGGAGGGAGGTGCTGCCTGTCTTGCCTTTGTTGCCCAGTATTGCTTTTGCTATTCTAGGTTTCTCCTGTTTCCAAATGAATTTTAGAAATGTTTTCTCTAGATCTGTAAGGTATATTAATGGTATTTTGATTGGGATTACATTGAATCTGTAAAACAGTTTTGGGAGTATGGCCATTTTCACAATGTTGGATCTTTCTAACCAAGAGCAAGGAATATCCTTCCATTTTCAAATACCCTCTCCAATCTCCTTATTTTAAGTAATATAATTTTCAGCAAGTAGGTCTTTTACATTCTTGGTTAGGTTGTTTCCTAAGTATCCCATTTTTTAGATGGTATTGTGAAAGGCAATATTTACATATTTTTTCTCTCAGTAAGTTTTTTGTTTGTATACAGGAATACTATTAAATTGAGTGTTGACTTTGTATCCAGCTATCCTGCTAAATTTGTTTATTACCTCTAAGTAGTCTTTTAATGGAGATTTTGTGGTATTCTATGTAGAGTATCATGTCATCTGCAAATAATGATAATTTGACTTCTGTTTCTATTTTTATTCCTTTTATTCCTCCCTCTTGTATGCTAGCCCTCACTAATATTTCTAGAACTATATTGAATAGGAGTGGTGATAGTGGACATCCTTGTCTTGTTCCTGATTTTAGAGTGAAGGCTTTCTGTTTTTGCCCATTTAGTATAATGTTGGCTCCTGGTTTGTCATAAATGGCCTTTATGAAATTAAGGTACACACTATTCTGAGTTTCTGCAGAGTTTTTATCATGAACAGGGGGTGGACTTTATCAAAAGCTTTTTCTGGGTCTATTGAGATGATCATGTGATTTTTATTTTTGGCTCTGTTGATGTGGTATATTACATTTGTTGATTTGAGTATGTGGAACCATCCCAGCACTCCTGGAATAAATCCCACTTGGTCGTGGTGTATTATCTTCTTGATGACTTGCTGCATTCTATTTGCCAATATTTTATTGAGGATCTTTGCATCAATGTTCATTAGTAAGACTGGCCTATAGTTCTCCTTTTTGCTTGGGTCTTTGTCTGGTTTTGGTATCAAAGGGATACATGCCTCCAGGAATGAGTTAGGGAGGACCGCTTCTCTTTCAATTTCACTGAAGAGTTTAAGGAGTACCGGTGTCAAATCTTCTCTAAATTTCTTATAGAATTAAGCTGTGAATCTATCAGAACCTGGGCTTTTCTTTGTTGATAAGTTTTTAATCACGTTTTTGACATAAGTAGCTGATACTGAGTTAATCAAAATTGTTATATCTTCTTGATTGAGCTTTGGTAGTTCATATATTTCTAGAAATATGCCCATTTCCTCTGTGTTTTCCACCTTATGTGAGTAGAGATTTTCAAAATAGGTGTTCAGGATCTTTTGCATTTCCATGGGATCTGTAGTAATTTCCTCTTTTCAGTCTGTATTGTGTGAATTTGAATTTTTTCTTTCTTTTTCTTGATAGGGTTGGCTAGAGGTTTATCAACTTTGTTTACTCTCTCAAAAAACCAGCTCTTCGATTCATCCTTTGTATTTTTTTAGTTTTAATTGCATTAATTTCTGCTCAAATCTTTACAATTTCCTCTCTTCTATGAGCTTTGAGTTTGACTTGCTTGAGATGTAGCATTAGGTTGTTTATTTGTTTTCATTCCATTTTCTCGATGTGGCTATATATTGCTATATATTTCCCGTTAGGACTGCTTTCATTGTGTCCCATGCATTACCATATGTTGTATCTGCATTTTCATTTTATTGTAGGTATTATTTCATTTCTTCTTTAATTTCATCTGTAACCCACTGTTTATTCAGAAGGTTGTTATTTAATTTCCAGGTATTTATGTAGATTTTGCAGTTTCTTTTGCCATTGATTTCCAATTTTAGTGTGCCAGATATTATACATTGGATAATTTTGTTCCCTTTGCATTTACTTAAGAATGTTTTATGAATTAATATATGGTCTACTTTGGAGAATGTCCCATATACACCTGAGAACAATGTATATTCTGATGTGGTTGGGTGGAACACTCTGTAAACATCCAAGAAGTCCATTCTCTCACAATTATGATTCAGTTCTGTTATTTCTTTGCTAACTTTTTGTCTAGTAAATCTATCTGTTTGTGACAGTGGGGTGTTAAGGTCTCCTATTACAATTGTGTTCTTATATATTTGGTTTTTCATATCCATTAGTGTTTGTCTTATATAGGTGGGTGCTCCTGTATTTGATGCATATATATTTATAATTGTTAGTTCTTCCTCTTGTAGTTTTCCACTTACAAGTATGTAGTGGCCTTTTTTATTTCTTTTAATCCTTTTAGGTTTAAAGTTCACTTTGTCTGCAAACAGAATAGCTACCCCTGCTTTTTTCTGGGTTCCTGTTGCATGGAATACTGTTTTCCATCCTTTGACTTTAAACCTATGGAATCCTTTTTGAGTCAGATGTGTTTCTTGTATACAGCATATTGTGGGATCCTGTTTTTCGATCCATTCTGTCAACCTGTTTCTTTTGATAGGTGAATTAAGCCCATTTACATTTATGATTTTCACTGATATGTATTGGCTTGACTTTGCCATGTTGTTTCTGTTGTTGGTTTCCTGTTCTTCTCCCTTGTTTAATTTCTTGTCCAGCCTGATGGCTTCTTTCTGTTGTTGTTCTGGAGATGGTGGTCATTTTTAAATCTATCTAATGTGTCTTTAAGTATTCTTTCTAGGGTTGGTTTGGTGGACATGAATTTCTTTAGTTATTCTTTGTCATGAAAGTATCTTGTTTCTCCATTAAATTTGAAAGACAGTTTTTCTGGGTATGTCAGTCTGGGTTGAAAGTTGTTTTCGTTTAGTGCTTGAAATACTTCACTCCAAGCTTGTCTTAACCTGAAGGTTTGTGCTGAAAATTCTGCCCTGATTCTAATAGGCTTTCCTTGATAGATGACTTGTATATTTTCCCTAACAGCTTTTAGTATTCTGTTTTTATGCTGGATCTTAATCATTATATGCCTGGTTACAACATCTACAGATTTATGTTTGTTGTGACTGTTTGGTATTCTATATGCATCACTTATTTGTATATCAGATTTCCCCCCCATGTTTGGGAAATTTTGTGCTATTACTCTGTGAATAGTTTACCTATGTCATTTACATTGACTCGTGCATCTTCACTGATGCCTATTAGTCTTATACTGTTTTGCTTGACATCATCTGAAGTTCCTGGATTGTCATTTCATGCCGCTTTGTTATTTTTATAAGTTCTACTCTTTCACGATTGCTATCTGTGATCCTGCCCTCAAGTTCTGAAATTCTATCCTCAGCTTCATTTAAACAGTTTTGACAGTTTTCAATAGAATTTTTTGTTTCTTGGAATATTTTTGAATATTTTTCATGGATTCTGCTTGTTTTCTACATTGTTCATTCAAAGTTTCAATCAATTTCCCATGCTCCTGTATTTTTTTACCTATTTCTTCTCTAGCTATGCTGAGGAACTCGTTTACTAAGGTGGTTATTTCTGTCTTTATGGGAGAAATTATTTCTAATTTGATTTCTTCTATAGCCTCATGGATTTGGTGGGGTTTTTGTTTTGTTTTATTTGCTATCTTTTCAGAGATTTCTGATGTATGACTTTTAAAGTCCTCTATTTCTCTGTTGCCTGTTCTTGCTTGCATTTTGTTCTTTCCTTTTGTCATTTTCACCCTCTGGGCCAATATCTAGTTATTCAATCACAATAGTCACAACTTTTGGCAGTGTGTCTCATAGGGTCCTACTGTGTGGTTGATGTCCATCTGATTGTTGGGTACATAGTGATTGGAACCTCCCAAGGTCCTCCATCTGGTGAGGGACCACTGAGTCTCCCATCAAACTAGGACAGCCAGTCCACTGCAGTTCAAGGTTCTGGGAGGGAGAGTGGAGCCAAACATTCACAGTAATGCTTGGTCTAAGAGATGGGGAGGGTAGCTGAGGGCAGTGGCACGAGCCTAGTGGGTGCGGTGGTCTGCCTCCAGGTCACCGTGCAGGGGGAGCTTGCCAGGCACAAGTGCAACATGATGGTCTGAGCCTGGCTCTCTCCTTAAACAATTATCTTTTCTTGCTGTAGGCTCAAAGCTTGTTAGTTCAACCTGAAAGAGCTTTGATACTATTCCAGTCTCACTTCCTGCCCTGTCTTAAGCATCACATTTTACATCTACAGCAATGTCAAGCAGATTAGAATGAGCAAATACATAGTGCAAATTTACATGTAAACTTTCACTTAATGCATAGACTTTCTTTTTCCTTTGACTTGCTATTTTAAAATTTTTGCCTCCAACTATCATTTGAAACACCATCTCATGTCCCATAGAGAAAGTCTTCTCTGATTCTGAAAGTTCATCCAGATGCCCTTGCTGAGCTTTGCTACAGTAATCATAAGAGATTGCATGACACAGACCTGGGTTATCAGTCTTCAAAAACCCAGGACTTGTCATCAACCTGACACAGAGCTTAAAGTCACTGGTTCAACCAAGCTGAATGACTGAATGACAACACAAGCAACCAGAGAGAAGAGGATCAAAGAAAGACAAAGTAAGCAGCAATGACAGTCCTAGAGCTACCTGATGCTTCCCCAAGTCCACAAGCACTTGCTTACACTGTTTTGTCTTTGCTGTGTTTACATTTCATCTGTATCACCAACATGTTGCATTGGCTATCTTGTCGAGCTTGAATTCAGAAATCTGCACCTCAAGGAGATTTTTAAGACTTTCTGAACTGTAAACAGACAATTATATACAGGATAAGAAGTAGGCCTTACAATTTCTGCCCACGGATTTCCTTTAACCTGCTGCAGCATGCTCTGGGCTTCAAACAAGCTGTCTATCAGGAGAGAGGAGAAAATTACAAGAAATTGTCTCCCCAGAATGATTCTTTAGATACACAATCTTTCTTTCATAAGATACAGAGAGAAAATCTTCTGAGTGCAGCAACCTAGCTCAAATTAGCCAAGGCACCGGTTGCCAAGGAAGGGTCATGAAGGATGAGCCAGGAAGGCCCGGGTATGGTGGGCAGGCCTCCCTGACAGTAGTAAATGCTAAGGGAGTAGCAGGGAGCCAGACTGCTGACCCTACTGACTTTCTTCCTGTGTAATGTACACAGTATATACATCGGCAGTAAATTCAGTGTCGTATTATCAGTGCAGAATAAACTCAAGTTTCAAACAGAATTTCAGCCAAAATCCTTGGACACTATACAAAGCGGCCATTTAAATTCATGCCAATGCAGTAATCATTGACAAGTTGCAATCTGAAGCCTTTCCAAGACTTGGCATTGCTGACAAGCCATATCCATAGAGGTATGGTTGCATAGGCCTGTGAGATCACCTGCACAGAGAGCTCCACGTGTGTGCAGTTACTCTTTGAGAATAAGACTGAAACTCCTAGTTCCCTTTAATGTCCATGAATCTGTACTTCACACTGCAGCAAATGACTAGAAATAAAAATTTTCCTCTCTTAGAAGAATGATTTCTTGTTTCTTTGATAAAGCCCTTGTGTTTCCCACAATTTTGAAAGAAAAGCTCAGGTAAAATATACAGTTACCTAACCCTGAGGTAGCCGTACCCTTTCCAAAAGCACATTAGAATGCCTGGAAAATCCCCCAGGTGATCTTGGATGTGTTAGAATTGGAGGACCCAAAACAGAAACCAAATTCATTCCCTACTAATTGCACAAAGCTTTGGCTGTAGGGCCCACATGCTAGTTAAGTGCATACCTACACTGGCCACCCATTTCATACATCCAGACCTGAAAAATTCCGTCCTCTGACCTGTTCGTGACATTCTATAACACTACAGAATTTGGACTACAGTACTTACTGCAAATGAGTTGGAGGCTAGTACTGAAAACATTCTTATTCGGAGATGGGGAATAAGGAACATATACAACTGAGAGAAAGAGTCAGATTGTCTCCTGGGGCGAAAGCAGACCCTGCAAATCCCCTTATGAGAAAAAATATATATATTAATAAAATGTAATAAATCAGAATTATTCTGCTGTGACTATGTTTAGGCCTATAAACATTTTATTACCTGACCATAAACCTACCTTGAAATGTGCTCACCATCAATTCCAGCCTAGGATAGTGTCTTAATGGGCTGTTATATCCAATATTAACATTACTTTAGTATCTTTAGGGACACAGAATCATCATTCTTCAGAATATGAGTTAGAAACAGTTGAATCATTTTATCCCTTAATCTGTTATTTCCTAATTGAAATTAATTAAATTACACTAATGTTGTTTCATCTCTCCACATAGCTACAATACCAAAAAAATGTAAAAAATAATCCCCCACTGACTCCCTTCTTTCTAAGGGGCTTGTGTGAAATATTGCAAGTATATACACCCAGACACAGTGCTGTTAGCTATTTGGAGACTTGATGCTGGATAAATCTTGCAAATAAATGCATAAATAATATATTAGTGCCCTAGGTCCCTCTTTCACCAAATTTATACAACACAAAAGTGATATGGAGGACTAAGAGTAACTGTAATATATGTAAATACCTAAATTGGATAATTCAGGCAGAAAAATATATTGTAGCTTGGTACTTATTATTTAAAATTTATGTTTTATGCATTTCCATTGCCTGAGTTAACATATATCTTAGTTTCTACAATCTCATATCTCCTACCATAATCTGTCCTTAAAGTATTGTACAAAATATCATGCATTAATCCACAAAGTTAAGCCTGTGTGTTTGTTTGTACTAGCCATCCCAAAATAGAGCTACGTCTCATAATGAGCTGTTTTCCAACAGCATGATAGAGTATTTTTAAATTGGTTTTGACAAGCTTTTCAGAGTCTGACTTCTCCTTATTGCTGGTTGCCTATATCCACGCACATCATGGACACTACTGTGAGCTCTGAGTGGAAGTCTTGAAATTTCCTCTTGTTTAACATCAATGACCTGAGCTGCACAACATTCTCCTTAAACTTGCTGAGAAGAGCTATAGTTGATTTCTTCGGTGGATGCACTCTATTTTCTCACTTAATAGGAATGGATAAGAAATGAAGTATCTCTGTTTAGCTCTACAAAGGGTGATTTTCCAGTCCCCTTAATGCATTCTTTTTGGAAAGAGAGGCCTGGAAATCATTTCTTGCTATGTTTATAACTTGCTCTTTATTTTCAGGGTTTTTTACTCAATGCAGCTGTAGTGTTAGAATGTGTGAGCTCACTCATTTTCCTAAGGCAAATACAACTTCCATCATAGCCATGGAATCAATTTCTCCTATATGCAAGAGATCAGTTTCATGATCATGTGGCAACTGTTTGACTAATGAGAAACATGGAAATTTTCTAGTCACTAGATTTGGAGAATATGCAATTGTCCCAACACCTTTTGGCTCTAATTTATCTACTTCTCTCTATCTGCTTCTTTTTCCATGGGAAGGGATAATATGTTTTAGTTATCTCATCCCATCTGGAAATTATGGATATATTAGTGCTAATATCATTCCTACCTTCAAAGAGTCTAAGTTTGAATGATATCATTGCATATATTTGGAGGAAAAAGTATTTAGTAGTGGTTTTCAAGTAAGAGTCTTAGTTCTAAAGACTAGTCTACATTTCTATTTGAAAGATATGTCTGTGAGAAGTTGGTTTATCAATTTTCATTTTAATTCTGACTCTATATCCTATTATCATTTCATTTCTTCTTTTCCTATATCCTCTGTTTCCCCAACTGTCATAAGAATCTTTAAGGTATAGTCCGTAAAAGGAGTTTATTTTATCCAGAAATGTAATTTACAATTCTTTTGTGAAGGCTACTCCTGAAACTCCTTCTGCAGCAGAAAATTTCCTAGTCCTTGCAAGAACAAATATCATCTTCACTGTGACATGAAAGGAAAAGTTGAATAAAGAAGTATGGAAATGAAGAAAACAGAAAGGATTGATAGGCAATTGTTCCAATAGCAAAGAAACACCACGGTGAATAGTGGGAGAACAATGATAGTGGGTTTGTTTCCATGACTGTTTCATATTTAGTTGAATCAAAATAACACACAGAATGTACTCCTTACATCAAGCTCACAATTTCAATTCATCACACAGATAAGACATTAACATATAACCAAACGAAAATAAAGCAGTGGGGTAGGGGATAATTGAGAAGGAGGCTATAGGAAATGTTCAATAAACCATATCTGAATTGGATGGGTCACTGGGCAGAGGTTAGCAGGAGGTTAGTTGAGTTATTCGACTTGTGCCTTGTACCATTCTGATAGTTATACACTTCTATTGATGAGCTAGACCAACCTGGTGTTCTTCTCTCTGTCCACACTCTTTACTTTGTGCTTTTCTTGTCATCTACTGCATTTACATTCTGTGCTGATTAATTATGTTCGTGTAGGAGGCTGTGAAAGCCAGTGAGAATTCCATCTAGATTTCTTGTCATAAACTTGTCAACACCTGGCTGGTTTGTTCTTCACCCTCGAGGGTGAGCCGGCAGATCTTTGATGCAGAAAGGCAGGCTCCATGGCAATAACAAAAGCCAAATGTAAGCCCAGGGGTGTTAGTGTGGTATGACTTGCAGGTAACAGTGAGGGGAAAAGGGCCGATTAGGTTTCATACAAGTGTGCTGCCCATACACATTTCTGGTGTGGTTTCTGATTCCTAGCACTTTTAGGTGATGAATAATTGACACCCGTGTATGGTGGAGCACTATAATTGTCCCCATCACTGAGGAGGAAATTGTCTTGCACTCTGGAAAGGCTCATTTACCGTGTGTGTATCTTTGCTGTGTATCCAGGGCTGCTGTGAGGGCCATTTGCTAATTATCCGGAAGAGCTCTTATGCTCTGATGAGATCTTTCGGAATGCAGGTATCTATGAAACATCCATGATACTTTCTCCATATTTTCTACAACACTTGGCAAAGGGCCAGTCCTCTTTGGTCATCTAATCCATCTTTTCTGAGCTAGATGGGAAGAGGACGATGCCAGGAAAGGGGCACTCTGTTCGGCCATAATTCGGAGGCCACATCCACCCAGAAGAGAACCTAACTTCACAGGATTCTCACATCAAAATAATAATTTAAAAAAGTCATAAAAATGTTGACAGATCTTATATATGTATTTAGGACTTTTACTATTTAATTGGCTCCACACCTATGTTAATATTAAATTCTATGACTATTTGTCAAAATGGACCCATAACTGATAATATAGCATAACTATGTTGAACTTAATTCTTGTCTAGTTCAATGTTTTTCAAATTAGAATGAAACTTCTCGCTAGGCCAGATGACATCTACTCCATCAGCAAACTCAAGACCTCCCAGCACAGTGCTGTCCTGTTCAGATATCCCTACCTGTCCAAGCCCTCCACCCCATCCAAAATCCTGGAAATGGACTATGTGTCAAGCACTGTGTTTGATGCTGGAGAACAAAGGTAGAATATTTTTCCAATGAGGAAGACATATAATATTTACTTTGTTTTAAATGTTAAGCTAATGTGTATTAAAAAACTGCTAAACTGGTGTGGTCTAGCAAATTTACACACAGATATATGTGGAGGTTTATTCTAAAGGAGGTCGAAGAGTTGACCCGATGGGTAAAGTAAAGTTATGGAGTGATAGGGAAAGCTTTTAAGCAAAGACAAGTATGTTTGTAAGACATCTTGACGTAGTTAGAGAATAGAAATGACTTTTTTACTTAAAGGGGAAATACAGCACATTCATTAAGGGGCCAGACGCTAAGATCCGGTGGTGTAGGTTTAAATAGTAACTCCATCATTTATTTGGGGTGACATATTTCACCTTCTTGCTTCAGTTTCTTTGTCTGTAAATTGAGAAGGACAAGGTATTATAAGGATATATTTTTGTAACAAAAATTAATAAATGTAGCTATTGTTCTTCAAGTTAAGTAAAGGCATTAGTGAGACCACACACCAAGGAGAGCCTGGAGAGGTGAACAGCGACGTGCTCAGAATGAAAGGAGCTCTGTATTCCTTACCAGGAAGGGTCTCCCATATGTGGTTGATGGGAATTTATGCTGGAAAATTGGATGGTCATATTCACAGCATTCTGACAGGTAAATAGAAAAGAAACACAAATAACTAACGGAGGGTGACTATCTTAATGTTCTGCCTCCAGCGACTGGGTGAATTGTAACCATTAACAGCAGAGGCGACATGAAGGGTGCTGTTTGACTCATTGGGAAATAAAATGAATTCAATTTTTATGGAGTTTAAAGTGTTGGTGGGGTATTGGCTGAGGGTCAATGAACGCTTCTGTGCACAGCCATCTTAGAAGACTCTAGAATAATGTCCAATAGATACCTGCAGGTGGTCTCAAATGCAAATTACCTGCTAAATACAGACACAAGTATAAATGATAATAATCTTCATTGTATATTTCATTTAACACCATACATTGGAAATAATATTTCATTTTGTAATCAATATAAATCGTTGAGATAGTCTGCATTTTTTTCTGTCAAATTCTTAAAGTTGATGTGTATTTCATTCATACCTGAGAATTCTTAAGCCATCTTTCAAATGTTCATAGCCTATGTGGGTCAGAACCCACTGTACAGCTCAGTGTAGTTCTAGAAGATACTAAGGAGAGGATTTATACATTCTGAAATTTCTACCTGAGATCTTCTTGGTACTGTTTAGGTACTGAGACTTCAGTGGTAAATAACACAGACACAGTGTCTCCTTCACTAAAACTCTGAGTTATAAGCCTTTTACTGGTCTGAACATTTTCTCTGTGGAAATGAATAAAGACATAACCTCCAGGTAGACCATCTCATCCCAAGGATGACAGAGGCCAGGTGGGATTTCCTCTCAATCCTAATCCGTTGTGTATTTCAAACTACCTAACACCACACATAGAAACTGTGTTTCTTACTTTTCTCTCATTGTAAGACAAAATATTCAATATCTAAAATTAAGGAAGACAAAATTTTTACCTAACAGTTTGTGGAGATTTCAGTCCATAATCAACTGGCTCCAAGATAGAGGGGCAACAGTTCATGGCAACAAAAGATGGCAAAAGCAGCAACCAAAAGGGGAGGAGCAGGAGAGCAAGCCTCTTTCCCTCCTTATACTGTACGCAGATTACCTGCCCCAGGGTGGGTGCAGCACTGACACTTGTAACCTTACACCATGAATAAATCAAAAGCTCTAGAAGTCCACCTCCATGACTTCATTATCTTTTGGGGGGTGGGACATCTAGACATAAACCATAACAGAGACCCAGGCAAGAAAGAGGGGACTAATTCAAAGAAAAGGGGCTTTAATATATTATAATGACAGAAACATATTTGAGGGCACTTATTTATTTAAAGAGCAAGAGAGTCCCTGAAGTCATCACACACACACACACACACACACACACACACACACACACACACACACAGCTTGACTGGTAATAAACTAATTCAATAAATGTGTTTGTATCATGAAAAAGCCCGAATTTGTTTGTAAACATAATCAAGACCAATAAAAGTTCAGTAATTTACATGTTTTTACTTTGAAACTGAACATAGAAATGTAAACTTTGACTTTCTCTTAAGCAGAAAAATTCTATCCTTTCAAAAGTTTTCAAATCAATCAGTGTAAAAGAATAGAATTAACTTAGTTTCACCAACTATCCAGTTTTCTCCTACTCCCACAGCCTACCATAATATTGGCTAAAATTTATGTAGTAGTCTTTCCTTATCATGATTTTGGCCAAAATTTACATGTTTTACCACAGTCAAATCCATACTATAACCCTATGCTCTAGATAACTATATGCATTTTGCAGTCTACTGAAGCCCAAAGGGATTTAATAAACACCATAGGATCATAAAAATTTTGAATGGCAAAACTCCAGTTATATTTAAAGCAAACCTGACACCAAAATTTTTGCTTTAACTAAAACTCCAAGCCTTATGCTTGTAACTTCACATTTAGTTTCTATTTGTAATGATGAATTCATTTAAAACAAAGATGTGGAAATGAACTTAGATACCATCTAGTGTCTATAGATCATTTAAAATAAACACAAAGTGCAGGTTTGGAAAATAAATTAATCCACCCCTTCTGAACTTTAGTGTGCATTCTTACAGCTATCTTTCCTATTGTTCTGTACCATACAATAAAGCTCTTTTCTTAGCATATACATTTAGTAAACATGGGGGACCAACTCCATGAATTCTTTGGCAAATATACATAACCATAAAAACACACGTATATGTATATATGGGTATCAATGTCTAGTCTACATATTTCAAAAAATGCAGAATGTTGGAACAGCAACCCACCTGTCAAGACATAACAAATTAAACACATTGTGGAGGGAATTACATATCATTACCAATGACATGGGCAGAATAGATGAGTGTCCTTTAAATACTGCCTGTCAGGGCCTACTCCCATCATAACACCCAGTGTAAATAGTACTCAGCCAGCTGCCCGTGAATGTAGCCAATACTGCTTGTTAATGCAAAAGTCTGATTGCCAAGATTGCTATTTCCAAGCACAGTGATCAAAAATTGTATATGAGTTGCCAAAGTGAGCATGTGTGATCAAAAGTGGCAAGATGAATTGAAATTGTATCTTCCCTTCAACCAGGCTATGCGTTCCTTGTCTTTATTGATCCCATCTCCATGTAGAATGAACATGTGGTAGTGACTATTTTAAGAACTACTACTAGCAACATAAAGGAAGAAAACAGACTACTCTGGGTATCGACTATCTAAACCTCTGTCTTTATCACACTAGTCTCCTACATCTGCTCTTACCAGCACAATAGCTTTACACCCATCAAGCAAAATAGAGACACAGTGAATTGTAGCTGCAGGAGAGCAAAAAGACCAAACAAACTCCAAATGCTCTGGGGAGTACAGTAGGATAGCTTCTGATTTGTTAACCAGTTCTTTGCTTGCTCCGAGATAAATCCATTGCTGGTATATTGGGGAAATGAGATCTCTAGGGAAATGCTTTCAAACAGTTGCAGTTATGACAAAAAATAGAACAACACTCAAAATCAAAGCAGTGTTCATTGACAATTCTGAATGTGTTTGATCAAGAATATTCTCTGGGGAAAAAGTATAGAAGTTGAGAAAATCTCAAGTGCCATCTTTGCCTAAGCATTCCTTGGCTTTTGGGGAGTCGGTCTGGATTGTACCTTGGGGAAGATATAATTTCACTGCTTTCTAGGAGAATCTCTTTTCTTACAGACTACATGAGTGTAAATGTCCATCAGTACTTTCTAGTTATGTTTCAGTAAGAAAACTGGGAATAAATTGTTCTGTGCTTCCTTTGTGTATCTCACCTCTTTCCTCACCCAGCTCTCTTTTCTAATCTTTTAATCCCACAGGCAGAGACACTTTGC
This sequence comes from Cavia porcellus, assembly GCF_034190915.1. Classification (NCBI taxonomy): domain Eukaryota; kingdom Metazoa; phylum Chordata; class Mammalia; order Rodentia; family Caviidae; genus Cavia; species Cavia porcellus. The sequence goes on along the minus strand of NW_026947496.1, from coordinate 26,068,346 downwards.
AGCCTAAAATTGTTCATTTAAGCCGCAACATTTCCCCTACACTTGGAAGCACTCGACTTGGCCACTCAGACCTTAAAGTGCCATCCTCTACCTCCCCATAGGAAACAACAGTAACTGCAGGATGAAGACCAGGAAGTTTCCCTTGCCTTGCAAGTCTATATTACATGAGAAGGCTAGGCTGGTTCCAAAGGAAAAGGACAGCCCATCATCCCCAAAGAATGATAGATAAGGATTAGGTTTAACACTGGAAAACATTTAGAAGCTAAAAGAAAGGCTGCATTCATGGCAGGAATAAAAGGAGCCATTCTTTGGCAAAACATAAAACAGCATCTGTTGCAACAGCTCCAGTTCTGAGCTGCTTTGCATGGCATTCTTTGTTGCCCTAGGATGGCAGCTTCTGTCAGGCCTTTGAGGACATGAAATGATGACAGATAATGGTCCTGTGCCAAGGAACAAGAAAAACATCACATTTTGATGTGCAACTACTTGATTCTCAGCCATCTAAAAATACAGAGGAGGCTGTCTATTACATTTAATGAACTGCCTTGGTAGCACAGAGTGATTATTTCCAGTGGTTCCCTGCTATACCATGCAGCATGAAGAGTGTGCCACCAGAGCTGCCTGGCTTTGAGGGAAAGATGCACTCGAGTGCACAGTATATGCCAGGTGTATCAGAGTGGGATTCTACTCTGGCTCTGAAGCCCTCCCCACTGACATTCTGGCATCATTATTGGCTTGTTCTATGTGAGTTATTCATAACGACAAAGCCCAGAAAAATCCCCATTCAATTCACATATTTGGAGCAGCAACTCATTTTGGTAGTACTTTAACAAGATAATTTAGGAATAAAATGGAAAAATAAAATTTTAAAAAAGCATAATTTTGATTATGACTTACACCCAAGAACTGAAGAACATTTCCTACCACTTACAGATCATTAACAGCTTGGTTGTAAATATTATTAAAAATAGAGAGATTGAGCATTTTACAAGATGAAAGTCAACCTTGTTTGAATGTTTAGTATAGAAAAGCCATAAACATAAAATACATACACATTTTATGATTTCATATTTATTCACCCAGTCTTTTCATATATATATCTGAATAAAGTTGTGGGCACATTTTCTCCCACTTACAAGGTAGGTAATTGATACCAGACATGCCATAAAAAATGTGACTTTGTGTTACTACAAGTAGATTTCATGTCTTTTGCTTTTGATGTCTGAAGCATGAAAAATTCCAGAGAATCTATGCTGTCTGTTTATAGAACCTATCTACTATCTTAATAAGTTGCCAATATTTGCTTCTTTTAAGAAGCCCTCCAGTAAAATATTTATCTACATATTGGAAATTTCACTTAAGCATGTTCTATGTTCTCATAGAGTAAAACTCCAATGGTTTTCCTAATTAAACATTGGTTCCAGGAATTTCCTGGTGTCTAAAATTGTAGCTCAGCTTGTTCATAGTAGGTTATAGGATGAGAGACATACAATTTAATTCAAACCAAAATCTTTAAGGGTGCACCTAGTTTTGGTCATTTTAAAAACAGAAAACCTGAAACAAATGTATGTACATTAACACACTGGAGATTATCAATGATAATCTTAATTTTACACTCATTTTAGTTTGTCTCATGCAGAATGGGAGGCAGGAAAATGTAGTAAGTAAAAAGTCTGTGTGCAGATCGCCTTGCCGTGAATTGGCTTGCTTCTGGGAATTGACCTGGAGGTAGAAATATTTGGGTAAACAGTGACCTGAGCTGTTGCATTGTATCAGACTCAATGCTGGTGGGCGTCAGGAGATCTCAGTTGCATTCCCTCATCCAATTGGGCAGTCCTGCCCAATCTGAGGCTGGGCTATCCTTGAGAACTACGGAGTCACCCTTGGTCAGAGAGGACAGTGTTGAGACAATGGTAAGCTGGGGAGGGATTTGGAAGACATAGCTATAAACTCTATTCACGCTCAGATCTAACTCCCTAAGGACACAAGAATACTGGCAGGCACTTGCAGTATAAGGTCAGGGGCCACACACCTTGTGCCTTGGACTGTGAGACTCCTTACAGTGCACCATGGTTAGGAAAGTAGCCTTCGTGGCTTCAGTGGTGCATAAAAAGTCTTTCTGGTGAGTTTTTCCCATTTGTGAAGGGAAATAAATAAATAAAACGTATCACTTTTAATCTTCTCACTACTAAGAAAGAATCTATTCTTTGTTTTGGCAAAAAGAATCTATTTCCCTACTGAGGGAGACAGAATAGAAGCTTTTGGCTTGTATTTCCAATGGAGATTAATTTTATTAATTATTCACTTGACATGAAGATGAACAAAAGAAAAAATTCTTTCAGTTGGTTAAGAATACTTTCCTGTCTCCTTCCAGGAACTATATAATATTCAACACAAATGTTATTGTTAAACCCTTGAAGGATTTCAACAGATAATCACTTCAGACATAATTTCCCCAAAACTTCCTTTTCTGCATGAGTTGAAAGAGTGTGTAAGTATGGTATTCAAAGGTACACTAACTGGACAATCTGGGTTGAGTGCTCAGCTCTATTTACATCAAAACTAACAGATGGCTGGATTTGGAAGATCACAGAAACTGTTGTGTTCCTGCGTGAGAATGTCTCAGATTCAAGAACAAACTTTGGTAGGAGTCATAACGTACATCAAATATCAATCTTTCCTTGTAGGCATATAGAATGGCTGTTGAACAGTTCTCTTTACTATGCCTCACTTTAAATAAAAAGTTGTTTTCTGCTTAAGAAAACTGTAATAGAATAGTAATATGATATTTAAAAAAGAAAAAATGTAAAGATAACTATGTAAATAAAATTATCAATCAGAGGGGGACAATGTAAATAGAAGCTCTAAAACCTAAAAGTGTCCTTACATTCAATTATGTAGTATTCACATTAATTAAATACTTTGTGCCATATCCTCTGGTTATTTTATCACAGTATTCTTAACAGTCGTGTGATATGAATATTAATATATTAAACTTTAGAGACAAAGATTTGCAACTCAGACTATTAAAAATCAAACTTAGCAATAATAGATGAAGAATTTGAGTTTCTCTAATTCCCAAATTCTCATTCTCTGCCTCTGTCATGCCATGGCACAAAGCCTCATGTTTATCGCTTAGAAATGTTCAACTTTAGGGTGCTCAGAACATTGCAGGGTTAAAGGGTTAAAACTGGGATACAGATTTACCTTCCTCAGCAACTTTTTTGGCTCCTGGGGCAAAATATCAGTTTGATTTCCTGTACATGAAATACCTGCCTGACCTGGAGAACTCGGCACCCAAGAAAATGTGTTTATCGAGGAGCCAAGTCCTCTAAGGCTTGGCCTCAGAGGCCAAGTGAAGGTCAGAGCAAGACTGCCCTGCATTGCTTCAGCAGGCGATTCCACTGCAGTGACATGGAGCATCAAGAACATCCAGCAGCTTAGCGACATGGAAACTGGTTTCCTAATTCAAACAATAGCACTAACCAGAGCCAAAGAGTCTTTGTTAGAAGAAAGAACTAATTGTTTAGGCTTGTCATGTCCTAACAGTTAATAGCACAAAGGGTATATTCAAAGTGGAATGGTACTTTCCCTGTCTCACAAAATAAGGGACAACACCCACAGATATTTAACAGAGCTCATTCCTCAAAGGACTCTGGAAACAGTGCTTGTTTAAGAGCAAAGTTACAGTTGCAATTCGTGACAGAATACTCTGTGTGTTTTAGCAATTCTAGTGGTGTATCTGTGTGGCACATTACAACATAAAGAATTCCCGAGCAGCTTCATGTACTTTCCTTTGCTGATGACAGAAGCTGAGGACTTACCTTTTCATCCACAAAACAATGGTTCCTTTGCAAATCTGAAATCTGAAATTTGTTCTGTCACAAGAACTTCATTAGATTCAAGAGTTTTTTTCCAGTCATTATTTTCTAAATTCTGAGTCATATCTGAAAGATGTCAAAATTTAAACTTTAGGTTCTTGCTCTTTACAGACTTATTCTTTTATCATAGCCTCCCTACTTTGCCATCAGTGAGACTCAAAATAAATTGAGTCATAAGTTTGTAAGACAAGACCTAATGTTCTGCATGATGCCATGAAATACATTCAGAAAAACTAAAATATTTGAAACTTTCAAACCTACTGACAATAAACTCAGTGAAAGTGATACAGAGGAATTAAATATTAGAACAAGTGATACAAATGAATAAAAGCTGTTGGAGATAAAGTTTCTGTATTAATCAGTTTGTCACCTTTGTGAATAGTAAGTGATTTGATTTTATTCCATCTAAAATCGCTCCATTGTGATCCTCTTTGGAAACTTTTTGGGTATAGTTACAGTGTTAGCTAGAGTGAAAAACAATCACATTTAAATGGAATCCTTCATTGATAAAAATATTTTAAATATTATATGTATGCTTAACTGAGATGGTATATTACAAAATGCTACCACTTCAATAAAGTTTAAAAATATGCAGAAGGATGCATATTTGCTTTACTTTGGCTCAATAGTTCAGGGACACTAAATAGAAGCCTTAAATATCAGCTTTCAAGGATAGTGTCTTTCCAGGATATATGTTTATATGTAAGTATAACTTAAATCCATAAACCCTTAAACAAAACTCAAGCTGGAAAACTTATTTTTCAAATAAAGTCTAGGCATTGTGTTCCAATGAAAGGTTGTGTTTACTATCATTTTTAGTTATGTCTATACAAGTGAAATAAAGCACACTATTCCTCTTTGTTCATTCTTATTATCCTTATCTTTGATGTGGTTGCTTGGGTGATGACTGATTTGGCTTCAATTGATTGCTATTGATTGACCAAAATGAATAGATGAAGCTCGTATTGATTTATAACAATGTATAGTAGAGCATAATTTTCCCTAATCATGTAATACTGTATTTAGTGATTGACTACAAAGTAGAGCATTCTACAAACTGTAATTTATCTCAATTTTAAAGAAAAAATTTTGACTATGGAAGCTTCTGTGCTGTGTCTAAATATGTAGAGTAAATTCACCTACACAGATAAAAAGAAAAGCCGAGTCTTATTGATTTAAAGTGTCTTTTTTTAGTAAAAAATTTAAAAAAGGAGATTAAGATAGAAGAGGACATAACAACATAATAACACAGGTCAAAACCGAACAATTTAAGTAACATATTGTTGCACCACAAGATAACCCGACATAACAGTAGCTACCATAGTGTCTCTTTTCTTGAAATATTTGAGCATAACTTCGTATATTATAGCATAAAACACATGACAGTGTAAAACCATTCAAGAGATAGAAAGTATTATAGGGTATTTAGAACCAACTAACAGAAAATGAACAATGGTTTCTATATTATCTCCTTGTCTATAAAAAATTTAGTTTATACTATCACATACAATAAAATCCAATAAGATACACTATGATAAACTAATGGAGATAGAAGAACAAAAGCTTCATGGGACTTCAAAATAAGGTGATATTAAATCAAGACTAGCTATTATATTGTCTGGTTTTCTTCAAAATAATTGTTCATACCATCACACACAATAAAATCAACAACCCAGAATAGAACCATTCCAATTAATGAAAACATTATAAGGCTTCAACGCAATATAATGGGGAATCATGTTTACCACATAATTTTATGTATTCTTAACATTTCTTACACTAGGGAAACTATTTGGTATTCATACATGTGAGTTTGATTTATTTCGCTTATGAGTCTGGTCTCAATCTGCGTCCATTTATTTATAAATATCTCAATGTGAAAATTCTTTATAGCTGAGTAGTACACCATTGCATAAAAATACCACAACTTTTTTATCCATTCTTCAGGTGATGCACACTTAGGTTGTTTCCAAGATCTGGCGATTACAAATTGTGCTGCTATAAACATGGGTGCACATATATCACTGGGTAATGATGCTTTCAGTTCTTCTGGGAATATGCCTAGGAGTGGAATAGCTGGAACAAATGGGACTTCCAATCTCAGCTTTTTGAGAAATCTCCAGACTGACCTCCACAATGGTTGCACCAATCTACACTTTCACCAACAGTGCAAGAGAGTTCCTTTTTCCCTACGGCTTCTCCAGCATTTGTTGTTGGTAGTTTTCTTGATCCTAGCCATTCTTTCAGGAGTGAGATGGAATCTCAGTGTGGTTTTAATTTACATTTCTCTAAAGAGTAATGATGCTGAACATTTTTTCATGTATTTATTTGTCATTTGTATTTCTTCATCTGAGAATTGTGTATTCATCTCAGATGCCCATTTTTGGATTGGATCTTTGAATTTTGGGGGTCTGATTTTTTTTTAATTCTTTATATGTTTTAGACAGAAGTCCTTTGTCTGAGGGACAGTTCACTAAGATTTTTTCCCAGTTTGTGGTTTTTCTTTTCACTATGCTCGAGATTTCTTTTGACATGCAGAAACTTTTGAATAAGAGGCGATTCAAGTTAATTGATTTTGGGAAGCATTTCCTATGCGGTTTGATTCCTGTTCATGAATTCTCTACTTACCCCTATGTCTTCAAGGTTTTTACCCAATTTGTCTTCCAGGAGATTTAGTGTTTCTGTTTTAATATTCAGATCTTTGAGCCATTTAGATTTTAATTTAGCACATGGTGATTGACATGGGTCTAGTTTTAGCTGTTGGCATGTGGAGAGGCAGTTTTTCCAACATCATTTAGAAACTGTTGTTCTTCCAGTGAACATGTTTGGCCCTTTTATCAAAAATAAGGTGGTTGAGTATGTTTGTAGTTGTGCTTGTATCTTCTAATCTATTCCATTGATCTTCGGCTCTGTTTTGATTCCAGTACCATATTGGTTTTACTACAGTTGCTTTGTAATATAACTTCAAATCATGGACTATGAGGCCTCCTGCCTTGCCTTTGCTGCTTAGAACTGTCTTTGCTATTCTAGGTCTCCTCTGATGAATTTGAGGAGTGACTTCTCTAGATTCATAAGGTATGTTGATGGTATTTTTATTGGGATTGCATTGAATCTGTATAGCAGTTTTGGGAGAACAGCCATTTTGAAAATATTTATTCTTCCTCTCTATGTGCAAGGGATTGTATTATAATTTTCCCTATATAGCTCTTTCACTTCGTTTGTGAAAGTAATTTCTAAATATTTCATTTTTTGGTTGCTAGTGTGAAGAGTGTGGCTTCTCTTATTTCTTTCTCTGTGATTTTGTTGTTAGTGTATAGGAATGCTATTGGTTTTTGAGTATTGATTTTGAATCCAGCCACATTGCTGAATTTATTTATTATATCTGGGAGTCTTTCAATGGAGTTTTGCAGGTCTTCTATGCAGAGTATCATATCATCTGCAAATAATGATAATTTAACTTCTTCTTTTCCTATCTTCATGCATTTTATTTCTCTCTCTTGTCTAATTGCTCTGGCTAGTACTTCCAGTACTATATTAAATAGAAGTGGTGATAAAGGACACCCTTGTCTTGTGCCCGATTTTAAAGTAAAGCCCTTCAATTTTTGGCATTTAGTATGATACTGGCTGTTGGTTTGTCATAGGCAGCCTTTATTATATTGAGGTAAAGACCATCTATTCCAATTTTCTGTAAGGTTCTTATCATAAATGAATGATGGACCTTATCGAAAGCTTTTTCTGCATCTATAGAAATGATCATGTGATTCTTACTTTTGGCTCTATTGACATGGTGGATTACATTTATTGATTTACGTATGTTGAACCATTCCTGCAGGCCTGGGATTAATCCCACTTGGTCATGGTGTATGATCTTCTTGATGATTTGCTGCATCCTATTTGCCAATATTTTATTGAGGATTTTTGCATCTGTGTTCATTAGGGAGATTGATCTGTTGTTCTCTTTTTCAGTTGGACCCTTCTCAGGTTTTGGTACTAGAGTAATATTTGCTTCTAGGACCAATTTAGGAAGGATTGCTTCCCTTTCAATTTCATTGAAGAGTTTGAGAAGTGTCGGCATTAAGTCTTCTTTGTATTTCTTGAAGAATTCTGCAGTGAATCCGTCTGGGTCTGGGCTCTTCTTTGTAGGTAAGGACTTAATTACGTTTTCAATTTCATTCATAGAAATTGGGTTATTCAGCAGTTTTACATCTTCTTGACCTATCTTTGGTACTTCATATGTTTCTAGGAATCTGTCTATTTCTTCTGTGTTATCAAACCTTTGAGAGTAGAGGTTTTAAAAACAGGCATTTATGATCTTCTGTATTTTTATAGGGTCTGTAGTGATTTTGCCTTTTTCATTCCTTATTGCATGAATTTTAGCTTTTTCTTCTCTTTTTTAATGAGGTTGGCTAGGGGCTTATCGATTTTATTTATTCTTTCAAAGAACCAACTCTTTAATTCATTGATTTTTTGGTTTTCTTAGTCTCTATTGCATTGATTTCTGCTCTGATTTTTATTATTTCCTCTCTTCTTTTGGCTTAGGGCTTGACTCACTCTTCTTTTTCTAGATGTTTGAGGTGTAACATCAGGTTATTTATTTGTATTCATTCTGTTTTCCTGATGTGGGAACTCAGTGCAATAAATTTTCCTCTGAGGACAGCTTTCATTGCATCCCACACATTCTGGTAAGCTGTTTTTGTGATTTAATTTGTTTGTAGGTATTGTTTAATTTCTTCTTTAATTTTCTCTGTGACCCACTGATTACTCAAGACTGTGTTATACAGTTTCCATGTGTTGGTGGGATTTTTGCAGTATCTTTTATCATTAATTTCTAATTTCATAGCACTATGATCCGATAACATGTATGAGATAATTTCACCCCTCTGCATTTATTTAAATATTTTCTGTGAGTTAATATATGGTCTATTTTAGAGAATGACCCATGTACTGATGAGAGGATCATGTATTCTATTGTTGTTCAGTGAAATACTCTCTATATGTCTATCAAATCCATTTATTCACAGGTGTGATTCAGTTCTTTTATTTCTTTGCTGATTTTCTGTCTGGTTGATCTGTCCACTGGTGTCAATGGTGTGTTAAGATCTCCTCTTATAACTGTATTACTGGTAATTTGGTTTTTCATTTCTGTTAATATTTGTTTTATATAACTGGGTGCTCTGGAATTTGGTGCATATATATATATATATATATATATATATATATATGTTATCTCTTACTGTTGAAGTTTTGCCCTAACCTGTACACAGTGACCTTCTTTATCTCTTCTGATCATTATTGGTTTGAAGTTCATTTTGTCTGCAAACAAAATAGCTACCACTGCTTTTTTTTTTTTTTTTTTTTTTTTGTGGGAGGATCCTGTTGCATGAAGTATTGTTTTCCACCCTTTGACTTTCAGTCTGTGAGTATCCTTTTGGGTTAGATAGGTTTCTTGTAGACAGCATATGGTTAAATGTTGTTTCTTGATCCATTCTGCCAGTCTGTTTCTTTTAATTGGTGAATTGAGACCATTTACATTAATGGTTATAACTGTTCTATATTGGTTTATTGTTGACATGTTATCTTTCTGCTGTTGCATCTTTATCTTTCCATTCTGTTTGTCTGCTTTGTTTAGTGTTTTTTTCCTATGTGTATCTAAACTGTCTTTCAGTATTCTTTGCAGGGTTGGCTTGGTGATCATGAAGTTCTTCAGCTGTTCTTTGTCGTGGAAGTATCTTATTTCTCCATCAATTCTAAAGGACAGTTTTGCAGGGTACATCAGTCTAGGTTGGAAATCATTTTCCTTTAGAATCTGAAATACTTCACTCCATGCTCTTCTTGACTTTGTTTATGCTGAAAAGTCTGTTGTGATTCTGATAGATTTTCCTTTATAGCTGATCTGTCTTTTCTTTCTGACAGCTTTTAATATTCTATTCTTATTTGGATTTCTGGGATGGTAATTATTATATATCTGAGTGTAGTTTAATTTTGGTTATGACTATTTGGAGTTCTATATGCTTCACTGATCGTGATATCAGTTTCCATTCTCATGTTTGAGAAATTTCCAGCTATTATTTCTCTAAATATTCTCTTGACATCCTTTGTTTTGTTCCCTTCTTTTTAATTTATCCCTATCAATCCTATGTTGTTTCTCTTTGCATAATCTTGCACCTGTTGAATTATTTCCTGATTCCTTGTTATTGTTCATTCAGGGATTCTACCTTTTTGTTTAGTTCCTCCAATTTTTTAACTATGTCTTCTTTAGACTATGATAAAAATTAGAAAGCATCTCTTTCATTTCTTTTATCATTTCTTCTTTTACCTGGGAGATTATTTCTACTTTGAATTCCTTTAAAGCTTTCTGGAGTTGTTTCTTTATTTCGGTTGCTATAATTTCACGTATTTCAGGTGTATGGCATATGTTTCCTTCTATGTACATAGCTCCTAAGGTTTCTTTGGATGGATTTAAAGTGTCTTTAGTCTGTTTTGAAATGGTTTGCTCTGTATAAGCTTATAAATGTTAAGTTGTTAACAAGCATCTCTAGGAACATATTTTTGAGTCTTAGTTGCAAAGTCTCTTAGAGCCACTAACAGAAAATACCAAAGAAAGAAGATTCTTCATCTCCAAATGTAACAAAAGGTCTTAGATTTTGAAAAACAAAAGTTGCCAGGCATCGCTCAAATTTCTTATCTCAGCAAAGCACTTCTAAATACAGGGAAGAGTCCAGACTGCTGTACTTGGATAACAGTGAAGTATTTCAGCTAGAAAACCTCTTCATTCCAGCAGAAAAGATGCACTTATGGCATCATTTTAGTGTTAACTTATGTTGGAAAGTGTAGAATGTGGGCATGCATGCACACACACATTCTCTCTCTCTCTCTCTCTCTCTCTCTCTCTCTCTCTCTCTCTCTCTTACTTGCTATTTGTTTTCTTCTTTGTCAGACTGTTTACTCTCCTCTAGACAAAAGTTTTATTTTCCTTGTAATTGAAATTAATTTCTTATTATTCACGTTTCCCTTCAAAATGTCAATTTCAAAATTTTCTACTACTCTTCTGAAACAATTGCTTTCTTTAAAGCAAATCACAATATTTACTGAAAAGTCTTTGTATGTGATAGACTGATATTCAAAGAAAAGGCAAAGATCTTCAAAGTGACACATGCAGAAGGTGATTGATAAATAGCCTAGGTCATACTAAAACCCCTGTGCCTCTCTAAACTTGAAAAACTAAGTAACTATCAAAACCCATATGAGAATTTTTATATAAATTGCTGCAGTTGAAGTTCAGATAATATTAAATGAAAGCAAACTAAAATATGTTGTAACGTAAAAAATTTAAATTGGCAGTGGATATACTTGGTAGTAGTGGTCCTCACCAATTCACCACAATGAATGTATTTAATATGTATCACAAATATATGCTAATAAAACATTGTAAAAAGAAAGGAATAAAATAATACCTTCAAATATTGTTATACAGATAACTAGGATAATATCTGTAAAATCTTAGAACAAAATTTATCATGTGTTAAATGCTATGAAAGGTCACTAATAAAATATCATCTAATTTCCAATGCTGAACTGTTCAAAATCAACACTGGATAACTGTGATTTGGTTTTAAAGGGAACATCAGTATGTTGCTCTTGTACTATTGTGCTATTAAAATAGGTCCAGAAACCTGAATTTCTTTAATTCAGAATTAAAGGTAGTAATCATTCTCACTATCAAAAATTAACAGACAGAGCTTTGCAACTGTGCAAAGCTGGAGAAGCTGGAAATTGTTCCTCTTGAAATGTTCTGCAGGGAACCAGAAGCAAGATGACCAGGCCCTCCTGACACTAGGAGAAAGACATGTTCTACAAAGTGACATCACTCGACCAAGAGGTCTGCACCCCTTTCCATCCCTCACCTTCATCCTTAAACCAGATCAAGGAAAATCTGAAAATTCTACATTGTGCTCTCCATGGCCAAGGAAGTATAAAAAATAAACCAAAAATGAGCAAAGATGGCAGAAAGCCATCATTTTTTGAGGGAGAATGACACTGTTCCAATATCAGTAATGAGAAAACTAAAGAAAGATACATTGGCTGTAGAAGAATTGGTTTTTAAAAATGCTATTAAAGGACAAGTAAGAATGGAGAGCATAGCCATGAATTAAATAAGAACATTTTTTAAAAACTTTAGCAACAACTGTGCAGTTGGGTTTTTAAAGTAGTATTTGCACACCTGAAGTGACTGTGGAGAAGTGTGTATTTACAGCCCAAGTCTAAACAGAGCAAGCCCTGGGCAAGCAAAGTTTTCCTGAAGCTTAACAATTTCTGTCCTCTGAGCTAAACTAAAGGTGTTTGCATACCATATTCAAGATGAGCCTTGGATTTGCATCGCAAAAAAAAAAAAAAAAAAAAAAAAAATCGTATTGTAACAGAGAGAAATTGACAGATTATTCACAAATGAATAACCAAAAAACCACTCATTGACTCAAGAAAATATACGTAAGTACCCAGTGTTCAAAGCACTCAGGCAAAATGAGAAGCAGAGATGATGCTGTAGAAGACGGTCACCAAACCATTTATGTCTCTGTGTCTTTCCTCCTCCTCGAAGAGAACATCAGCAATTTACAACCAAGCATTCTCACAGGTTTCCTCAGTTTTCTGAAGCAAAAGAAACTTTGTGATAAACTACAAGTATTTAAACTCCATTAAATGCCCATTAAATCCATGAAAGATGATACAAATCATACATATCTTAGTTATAGTACTATGTATATTGTTTCTCAAAGAAAAAGACTTGTGATTGCTATAAAAATAAAGTGTTGACATAAAAAATAAAATCTTGTTTGTGAGAATATGAAACCAAATGCAGGAAAACAACTTAACTTTCTGATAAAAATCAGTAAAAAAAAATAAAACACCTAATGGGTAAAACTGAGATGTACTTGTACTGAACCTATAGTGTTCAATTTGATACACAATATAATGTTTTTATACTAATATAATTACCTTCATCTTGCATTTTATTAAATATTCTCAATGGCTTACAAAGATAATTACTCTTTTTGTTTCATCAGCAAAGAAACTGATGACCAAGGAGAATGTATAATACGTTCAGGATGGAAAAGTAGTAAATCAAGTAACCTTCAGGATTTTGAGTTCCATCTGGAAGCCCTGTGATAAGAATCTTAAATGTCTCCCAAAGGCCCATGGACTCAATTCATGGTAACCAACCTTTGGCACTACGGTAAGTCTCTAGGAAGTGAGGCATAGTGAAAGTTAAATCATTGGAATGGAGCCCACAAAGAGAATGTGGAGACCCTTCCACATCCCTTTTCTTTGCTTTGTGTTCTTCATGAAGTAAACACAGTCCTTTCCATATTCTCACACCACGGTACTCTGTGCTGTCATAGGTGCAAATAATGTAGTCAAACAACTATGCCAACAGTTCTGAAAGTGAATATATATATATATATATATATATATATATATATATATGAATGACAGAGAGAAGTTATGAATGTTCATTTGTATTCTGCTATTGTTCATCTGTTTATCTGCTAGAAACAAAATGCTTCAAGAGAAAATGATGAAAACAAAATAATTTTCAAGTATAAATGAACTGATTATCACAGATTTCCTTGATTTTCTAGAGGCTTCTGCATGTTAGTATCCCCAAGCCATGCGTTTATCGGTGATCTTTTAGATTGGGTCCTACAGCTTGCCTGAGGCTCTCAGTAATTCACCCCAACATTATCCGACAGAACCCAATAGGTTGGATAACACACATGATAGACAGGCTTCAGTTTGATACTCCTGTTACAAGCAAAACACACTGTATGTAGTGACAGTTTGTGCCCATGAAATTAATGACCGAAATACAACCTGCTCACGTTGCAGATCTATCTTAAATCAGAATATGTAACATGGGGTCAGACTCCTTTACTTTGTTGCACACATCCATACCCTATTTTGACTTCACAAAACGTTTTTGAATAACTACTTATATTTTGATTACTTTTTTGAATAAATACTTATATTTTGTTCCTTTTTACCTTCTGTTATTTTCTCTTAATTCTTTGTTGGATAGAAAAGAAAAAAATATAAATGATATTACTAAATGAGATTTTTAACTATAGTTGTTCATATCAACTTCATTATCCAAATTTACTATATAACAATCTTAACATCACAACACATTATGCTAGAGAGGATATATGATTGCAAATGGATCTCTTAAAACATGAGAAGCAAAGAAGATGGAGTGCTGTGCAAATGCTGGCAATGTGGTCTGATTCTATTTTTATGGTTGTACCCAACACTTATTGTCTAACTTAATTTCGGGGAATTGTTTCCCAAGGCATATTTCATGCAACAAAATGAAATAACCAAGACCTATGCCCAACCCACAGGGGAAACATGACATCATTCACTATATTCTCAGGATTAATTTATATTTCACATTTATTTATCCTTGATGCCTGCTACTATTTGTCCTCTAGAAGTGTCGGTGGTAGTAAAATTTAGAGCATATGAACATAACAGTAAGCCCTCCTATCATTAATAACTAACATTGTTGAGAGCTCTCTCTTTGTTTTGTGTTCTATCTCTTGCTGTAAGTCATATAGAACCCTGTTATTCACTGAATTTATGAAGAATAAATCCTTTGCCCTTCTTTATCCATGAGAAAAATGGAAGTTTAATGGCAATGGTAGTTAAGGTAATACTAGCTATTAGAACAAATGACCCCTCCATCTTGCTGGCTAAAATAATGAAATCCTTTCCTTTCTCTTACCCACAATTCAAGGAGAGTGCTGAGAACAAGGTCTTCAGGCAGTGAGTCAAAGCTGAGGCTCTGCAGTGCCGTGAATCCATAGTGTTCATATTTGACTTCCAATATCTCTGTGCAAGAGATAGGAAAAAGACAGGTGGGGTGACACAGCTACTTCTGAATCCCATCAGCCTAAAAATAGCATTCATTCTCTGATTCCGTCCCTGAGAACTGGTAACTTGCCTCTTGAAAAATTGAATCCGTGTCCTGTAAACCTCTCCATGAAATGGACACAAGAGATTTTTGGTGAATGGCTGGCCCATCTTTGTTAAAGTTTGTGTATTGCTTTCCTAAGAGTACCCTGCATAAGGAATGAAGTTAGAATTTATATCCAAGTTTGAATCCAGATTTAAATTCCTTCTCAAACACTGTATTTAAGAAAATAAGGCTTGCTGTTGGGAGCATTGTCTAGTGATCTCCACTTAAGCCTTTATTACTGTAGGGGTACACACAGCATAGTCAAAGTACACAAGCTATTTCTTTACAAAGGTTTAATATGGGATGTGATTTCTCCCCATAAAAATGTTTCCACTGGTCACATTTAAGCTCACCAGAATAAAAAATCCATTTGCCTCTTACTGTGTAACGGTAATAGAAAATGTGAGAACTCTATGAAGATAAGTACAGAAATGGGAAAGATAAGAACATCTCTCTCCTTCATGTTACGCCAAAACACTGACAGAATTTTCTACCTACATTGCAGCCCAATTAAGCTTCAGCTTCTCTAAAATTGTAAACAAAATAACATTGTTACATAGCTTTTTAATTCAAAGGTCTAGTTTTATTTTCATTCATTTAATAATGTCACTCATTAACAGATCAGGCTACTGAGCTGATAGTCCTACTGAAAACAAACTATAAGAAGAATGTTTCTATCTTTCCAACCTTTCTATCAGTGATAATATAATTTCTGAACCAAACGTACAAAGGATGTATTCATTTAAAATTCAAATGGAAAGGTCAAAAAGAAGACAAGAAATAACTCAATGTTATTCTTTCAAATATGAAAATGGAGATAAATAGAACAAAATTATAGAGAGCAAATTAGCCTTTTTGACTATTAATGTTAATGTGTAGTCATCAATTATATTTAATAAACACTTGTTGAACATTAAGTACACATATGCACTGTGTTAGCATCCACAAATATGAAGGCTAGATCATGTTTTTCTTTGAGGCATTTGCAGTATAGCTAAGAAAACTATGGATAGTGATATTTCAAAAAACAAAATGAACATGCATGCACTAATATAGCCTCTCTCTCTCTCTCTCTCTCTTTTATTTTGGTTTTGCTTGTTTGTTTGTTTGTTTTGTTTTGTTTTGTCTTTTTTTCAGTACCAGGAATTGAACTCATGAGCTCTCGCTTGCCAGGCAGGTGTTTATACTGCTGAGCTAAATTCTCAGCAGTATACTGAGAATACTGCTGGTCCAGCTCTTCTCTCTTTCTAATGCTTTTTTTAATTTTAAAAAAGTGAAACAGAAAGAAAGGATAGAAATAATACAGAATTTTAAAACCAACAGTGAGAAATCGACACTAGTTAATATACTGCATATCGTTATCTTATAAATAGTTGTTCAAGTTACAAGACCTAGTAATAAAAAATGATCAAACAATGATATTATAAACTATTATTTTTGATAACTAACAGAGAACTAGTAGTATAGTTATCTAGCATGCATGTGCACCCATCATTAGAGCGGCACAATTTGTAATAGCTAAATCTTGGAAACAACCAAAATGTACGTCAACCACAGAATAGATGAAAGGATATGGTATTTGTATACAATAGAATATTACTCAGCTATAAAAAGGATAATGTTGAGCGTTTTATAAGTAGATGGAAGCAACTTGAGACTATACTCATAAGTGAAATAAACACAGCTCTTCTTACAGCTCATTAGTGACCAAATGAGGAGGAATTTTTATGAATTTTATAGAGGTCTAAAAGAGAACAGTTAAACTTGATCCACTGAATCAAGATGAAGCCCTTTAACAAACTGTGTTTTGGCCATGCGATTGTAGCAGGCTCCCAACCTTCAATGGTCCCATTGTTCCTACCTTGATATGAGTCCAGAGGGAGCTATATATGTACAAGACAGTGACAAATCAGTAGTTCAAGTACCAATTATTAAAATCAATCAATTGTTCATAATTTTTAATAGGTGACTACAACATATCTGAGTGGTAATGCTTAACTAAGATGACAAAAGAGACCTTTGTATAGCTTTAAAGTCTCCTTTCACCAGCAGCAAGATGCTGAGCCCAAAATAATAAGAAATCCAAAATACAGAAGCAATTTTGGGAGACTAAGAGAATTCACCATCCCCAAGTATCAGGGGAGCTCTGTTCCTCTCATGATGTAAGAGGAGGGAAAGCTGGGGAATGGCTCATGATGTGAGCTGTGGGAAAGAGGACAGGGTTGTATCGTGGGCTCTGCACCATGCATACACCATGTTGTGGAATCTTACCAAGTAGCTCCCACATGCAGCGGGATAAGCAAAACACAAGTGAGAAGAGCAAAGCACGAGCCAACAAAGGAGAACTTTCCTGCAGGTAAAATGCAGCACTCCTCCTTGCTTTAGAAAGTGTGGTTGAGAAACCAGCAATAACTTGCTTTTCAAACTTGCATCACAACACACTGACATGAAAAGCAAGACATGAAATGTGTTTTTAGGGAAAAGACAACTCTCCTTTGGGAAGGTACAGGGTGCCTAGTGGGGCTGGGAGAGTCTGATGAGGCCCTAAATCTTCATCTTTCACTATTTAATAAACTTAGAAAACTAGTGATAGCTGCAACAAGTGACCAGGAGCACTAGTCTGGGAGATGTGTAATTTGTCAATTATTCTCAAAGGAAGCTGAGAAGAAAGCAGATGGTGTAAGACACACACCTGGTGCTTACATCTTCAAATCCTCCCAACAAATTATACACTTCAGATAATTTACAGTTTCTCCTGGATTTCCATTGTTTTGTATCTTTCCAGACATTTTTAAGCGCTTTGAGTCTCCTAATATGGGACTTACAAATTTTTGTAGGTCTGTTATGGTCCATTGGTATTGTCCATATAGGTGGTAGTACCATTAATTTGAAAGAGCACAAGAAAATATTAATTCAGAAACTCAGCTGGGTGGGGTGACACAACCCCAGCACTGTGGAAGGCTGAGGCAGAAGGATGGCAAGTTTGAGGCCAGCCTGAGCAACTTAATGAGTGAGGTTGGTTTTGCTTTAACATGAAAAGTAAAAATGGTTGGGAATTTGGCTTAGTTCCCTCTCTAGTACTGTTATCCCTTCAGAAAAAAAGAAGAAGAAACTAAACAACTCACCATTCCCTTCTTGGATTTGTTTATGAGAATCTGAGGGAGATACTCTGTTATTCCACCATCAACCACCTCTTCCAATCCCATCTTGTGAATCTAAAGAAGCACTGGCCAGAATTGTCATCACCCTGATGTAGACAGGACCTCACATGGCCCAGACTGGGTCTCACTGGGGCTGGACCTGTGGGTGGACTGAGAAACACAGTCTGGGAGAGAGAGGCTGACTGCACTATAATGGATAGCTTCCCTCTCAAATCCTCAGGATTTGCTCCCACGAGGGACATTATTATGAGACTCTGAGTTTCTCAGTGTCTAGTACATGTAAATGCTTCTCCCTCGGTCTAGACTTCAAGGCCTCTTCATGGCCAGGCTGTGGGGGAGGTGCAAGGGCTGTCTCTGTGACAGGACAGTGGAGCAGTGGTCAGCTTTATTGTTGCATCTCCTGCCCTCTGGGTTTTACGTGCTTGTCAATTCCTCAGTAGCACATCCCTGAATGTTACTTATCGCTTAATGAAAGAACAGATTGCTCTGCCTAGCATCTAATAGTTGTTAATATCCTACTAACATTAGCTTATGCAATATTGAGCTGAGTTGTGAGGCTGACAAGCGCCTACGTGTGTGGAAATGTAATTATAGTGGATGCTTAATGATAAATCACCACAGTTTCTCTGTGCCTTAATAAACTGTCAAGTACTAACAAATAAACCAGAAGCAATTAAGGGAAGCAACAGGACCTTGGACCGAGGGACAGGAGTGATGGGAGAAATAGCACCTCTGCTCCCCAGAAGAACTGACAGCAACTGCTGCTCCGAAATGGAAGCTGAATCTGGTTGGCTGGACATCATCCTCTTTATTCCTCCACATGGAACATGACTTTGATTTCTGCAAGGAAAGTGCAGTATTTTAAACTTTGATAAAGTACTTCAGACAGTCAAGCAAAATTCTATGCATTATCTGGGTTCTCCCAGATAATCTGTTTAAAGAGGTTATTTATAAAACACTAACTTTTCATAGTTTTTGGTTTTGTTTCTTTTGGTTTGCTTTCCTTTGTTTTTTTTTCCCCCACTGCTAGAAATTAAACCAAATACTCTCACACTGATCCATATCCCTGGCCTATGCCCAGTATTTCATTTTATTTTCTTTATTTGAGAAGTCATTAAGGAGCCTAGACTAGTCTGGAACATGAAATCCTCCTGCATCAGCCTTCCCAAGTGCTGGGATTGCAGGGATGTGCATTATACCTCACTTGCATTTAGTTAGATGCAAAAGTAGGATATGAACTCCTCTTAGGTTTGCCCACATGGATGAACCTTATGACAAAATAGAAGGCATTATGTTCAAAGAAATAAACAAAGAGAGCACAGAATAATAAGGACCAGTCTCATTCCACCAGGGACTCTGAAAAAGGAGAGCTATAATTTGCTGGTAGTATAGAGATTCCCTGGGCCTGGAGAGCACAGCTGGACAGAGGAAGCAAAGAGCTCTGTGGTGGAGGGACACAATACTATATTTTTGTGACAGAGCAGGGCATATGTAAGTAACAATGCACAGACTGCCCATCGAAGGAGTTCTCTTAAATAAGAGGGATTCACAGTGACACAGCCATGGAAGCCGGCCCTGGAGCACATGCTGGGAAAATGGTCCTCAGCTGAAACATCCTTAGATCTAGACATCTGAGAGACTTACATGAAGAAATAGGAATCCTGGCGAGAGCACAGAATCAAAGTGCTGAAAGCCAGGTCTACACAGCCATCAGTTTTATGGAATCAGGCTACCTTAATCAAACATTTGTTTCAAACGTTTTCCATATAGACTTAGCAGCCCACCATGTGGGTGCAACATATTGTAGAGAACAGTACCAGGAGAAAAGATAAGGTGATCAAAATTTAATTTGAAGTAGTTAAATTTTATTTCAAAAATGATATTCATAACAGGAAGTGAGCAAAGTCACTTAGGATGTGTAGGGAAATGTGTGCCAAGGATGTCCCCTGGAGAGCTGCAGCCAGTGGAATTAGTTTATGGAAGTGAGGAGAGTAGTTTCCTTGGAGTGGACAGCAAGAATTTTCACAACCTTGACCTTTTATTTGAGCAATACAAGATTTCACTGGTTTAAGTATTATTTACTGGTTGAAGAGTTCCTACAAGTTAGTATCTCACAAACGCACTTAGAACATTGTGATCAAGTAGAAAGTCTAACATTAATTAAGAAAATCAGTTCTCACCATGTCAACACTGTGGCCCTCACTCTTTGAATGGTTGTTCAACTACTTGTACTAATGTTTCATTTCAGGAAAAGTGGGCAGATGGGTTTAGAACAGAGGAACAAAGCCAGAAAGAGGAAATCAGGTGTCAGGGGAACAAAAGGACGAGTGGAGAAAAGTTCAGAGAAGTTACTCTGTGCTTCCACTGAGAATCTACTGGGGCCTTATCACAACCAAGTCTTTCGAGATTCCTCTGTCACTAGACAGTACTGAGCATATTGTCTTTAAAGGAAATCTTTGTTCTAATTCCCTCCTGACAGGAAAAAGCATCTGGGTTCACTCAACCTACCTTTATCCTTTACAAAGGGAAACTATAGAGAGAATGGTTTTATTCTCGGGGGCTCTTCCAGCTCTTCTTATTTAACTGGCTCTGTCCCACCAGACAACTGCTTAAGACTCCTGTATTCACTCGCTTCAGCCCTCGCACAACAAAAAAAGGCTTGCTTAGATGCTTTTATTTTCTTCCCCTTTGGGGTTCCTCAAAGCCTAGGTGTCCCAGAAAGAAATCCTTTGTAACTAGGTCACCTGAGTGATTGATAAAGGAGCCCGAACATTCCAAAGACAGAGCAGCTAAGGACCCTGCAAGAGTAGAGAATACCTGACCCAGATTCAACTCAGAACGTAAGTCTTCCAATCCAATACCAAACACAAAGAAATGGCAACATTTATTACATAAAACTTCATTTCTCTAACACACACTAGGTAAGAAGATTGCAGGACGAAGCCCTGTTTTAAACCAGTATCATATCTGCCTTATTTAGAAAAATGAGCATTCATTTAGTTTTAAGGAACTCTGAGAAGTGTATTCACTCTCAAAATTTAATGGCCTCTATCATCTTTTTACAGTATTCCATAGTTCAATTTTCCCACATTTGTCTCCAATTTTAAGTTTATTGCCCTGATGGCAGAAATTGGCTCAACAACTTAAAATTCTCACCTCTTATTCTAGGGACCTTTACATTTTAATCTCATAGGCACCAAGTGGGATGTTTGATTGCAAGCAACAGAACATGAATTTGCCCGATATCAGTAAGAAATCATTTACAGGGAAGTTAAATGTGGCTCATAGAATCTCCTAGAGGTTAGAGAATCAGACTTTGGAAGTAGTAAAACAACTGCTTTTGAGATGAAATGTCCAGTTGGGAAGTCATTCTCAATATAGATGCTGCTGGCGACTGAGGACATCTTCTGGACACTTCATGGTCTATGAGTGCATCTCCTCTCCTCTCCTCTCCTCTCCTCTCCTCTCCTCTCCTCTCCTCTCTTTTCCTTCCTCTTCCTTTCTTTTCCTTTCCTTTCCCTTCCCTTCCTTCTTGCTTTTTCTTTTCTAGTCCCTTCCCTGTCTCCCCTACTTTTGCTGAATGTGGATTACAATTCCCAGTCTGAAACCTCTAATAGCCCATGCCTAGCTCATTCCAACTGCTACCTCATAGAGACCCTT
This sequence comes from Cavia porcellus, assembly GCF_034190915.1. NCBI lineage: Eukaryota > Metazoa > Chordata > Mammalia > Rodentia > Caviidae > Cavia > Cavia porcellus. Next base: position 26,046,630 of record NW_026947496.1, on the reverse strand, counting down.
CCTACAAGTCACTATTACTGCTAGTAGAATATCCTGCTTTAAGAGACTTTCATGTCAGTAAATGCTGAAATGCCAAATGTAGGATGCGGTTAGTCCTTTCTGTACATAAAATGAAGCAGTAACTCACGGAGCAATAAAGATATGCTAATGCCAAGAGGACACTAAAATAAAACCTGCCCCCATCCCTGTGCCTCTGTTGTGTGCTTGGCATTAATTTCAGCTGAAGTTAATTCATGTTTGGTTGCACCTCAGCTTCTCAAGAGTCAACAAGGAGGTTCTTTCCTCCTGTGTGGGGGGATTTCTTGATTACAAGGGAAAGGGTGGCCTAGGAACAGGTGGCTGCCTTCAATCAACTGAGTTCCTGAGATATGAAAGGGGAGGCCGCGCTGGCAAGATCTGTCACTGCCTGGCAGTGGCCCAGTCCTTCCAAGACTTCTTGTTACTTTCTGGAGAGAAGGAAAAATTTCAGAAACTACAAAGCTTTCCTCTGCTTTGATTTAGGGAGCAGCTCACAACAGCTGTGAAAGTTGACTCTTGCAGGGGAAAAAAATATGCACCGAAGGTCAAGACTAGTTATAATGTGGTTTTGCTAGACTGTATTGTTTTCAGAAGAGGCAAAAATCCCCATGTATGAATATGCAGAGGGTGAAAAATTAGAAAAACATGTTAGTTATATTTCAAGCTAAGAGATGGGGTCCACAATCCCAATTACTATATGCTTCTAGGGGCAGAATGCATAATGACTACTTGTCTTTGAAATGTTCTTGGCTGCGTTTTAGCTTTTATCTCCAAAAACATTCATTGCTTTCCTATTTCTTAGCTCCCATGGCCTGAATAACAGAGGTGCAGAGCCCCTACATTTAATAGGTGACTGAAACAAAATTATTTTTAAAAAGTAACTGACAGATTTTCATTATACCCTACTGATTTTGAGGCAATGTGAAAGATTTAACTCTCTGTAATTATTTCCTTTTATTTATTCGTTGCTTGCTGCAAAGAGAGCCCCCACCCCATTAATTCCAACATATCCCTTTCTTGTCTAGAAATTCAAACTGAAAAATCTTTCTTTTTTTTCTCAGAGGCAGTGGATTAAGAGACTTACACATTCCAATAGTTGTTAGGCTTTTTTTTATGAGTCTGTTATCAATTAGTGGCAAGTGCCCATGTTACTTTGACAGTAAATATCAAAAAGGAAGTTGATATTAATTATTTAAGGGGTGAGTTTTAGCCCTAGATGCATATTCAAATAATCTCTGCACCTTTCTGGGAGAGACTGTCTGGGCCTCCTTCAAGACCTACTAAACAGAATGTTGAGGCACGGAGCCCCTTCACACATTTTGTTGTTTTTTTCATTGTCAATTAAGGGCACCTACTCAGGACTCTTTCTGTCACTCTTTCTCAGACAGAAACTTTCTTTCCCCCAGTAAATATATTCTGCTCTTTTAAAAAAAATTCTCAGTTAAATCAAGTGGAAAACTGGACTGCAGACTCCTTAGAGATCTGCCACTTCTTTAAGGCTAAGGATCAAAACTTACACAAAATGATTTCTATCAGCTCCCAAAGGAAGAATCTGCACTAAAATTTTCCTGAACTTCCCTTTTTGAGGAATGGTCTCTAACATCTTAGCACGTTAGCCCATGTGGCATGTACCAACAGCAGCATGAAAAACAAAGTCACTTTCCCATGTCTCTATGTCCAGCCTGCCTCCTCCCTAATTAGTCTTTTTGACCCAGAAATGTCCCCGTCCACTTGTAACTCCAGTATCTTAGATTCTCAGGGATGCTGGAGCTTGCTCTAGTTCTTGCTATAAATTGCATTAACTATCAGGGAGTACAGGAATCTCAAGACGTGCACTTGCCAATTTCTGGAAGCAGTTTTAAAAGTATTTTTGAGATTATAAGGTTGAGTTCAGCACTGGTATTTGCTTGAGGAATGCAGAAAACTTATTTAAAAGGAGCACAGCCCAGGTTGACACTAAGCCCAGCTAGGGCCCAACTGCAGTAGCACAGCGCAAAGAGCCTTCAGTCTGACATTTTCATTTGGTACCTCTGAAGGAAAACCTAAAAGTCAGCATTTTTCAATAAGAATCTCAGAATCTTCTGCAACAGGTGGCCTTCCGACCACCCAGCAAACATGGCCCTCGATTAATCTGGGAAACACTCTCAGAGAAACCAGGAATATTTAGGTGGGGAAAACTAAACTGTCTTCCAACACTTAAAAGATTTTCCTGTTTGGAAAAAAAATACGTTTTATAAAGCCCTTTCTTTAAGGAGCCTAAGAAGTGAGAAAAGGGAAAAAATGAATTGGAAAAATGCAGAAAAAGTGGATTTGGCCTTAATTTAAAGGAGAATTTCAGAGCAATCAGCGTAGACTGCCTTAGCGAGCAGTATTCTAGTATATGTGCTGCCAAAGCGAACACAGTGATCAGTATTCCAGATTCATCCAAGAGTGATTTCACTTAGCATAGAAACTATCAATGGGATTTAAGCATGTAGAGGGTGGGTGATTCAGGTTGGAACGTCCCTTAAAACAGATTCATTCAAAATAATAAACCTCATCATGGATCTCAAGCCTTATCTCCACAGACAGATGAAAAAATACAACTGGATATTCACTGATCATCATATTTGATTAATACAATTTCCTAAACCAACCAATTAGGGATTTACTACTGTATACTAAAGAATCTTGAAACTAACTTTTGAGTTAAGAAACATTAACCTAGGTGGTTAATGGGGCTGTCAAAATAAAATATTAACAAGTATATACTTATAATTTATCATCTAAGCTATCCCAAATAAGGAAAGAGATGTATTGATTTATCTATTACTCAAATGAATGAAGCACACCCTTCTCCATTTCTCTCATGGAATGCAGCTATAGAGGAATCTACCTAGAAGAAATGTACGGGCAGTCACTATACAAGGACTCTAAAATGAAAACAGTATTAAGTGGACTGGAATAAAAAGACCAAGAATCAAACTGACAATTCTGAAAAATCTACTACTAGAACAAAAACAGCCTCAAACAGACGTACTGTTACATGAGAAATGCAGGACTGTGCTAATTCTGTTTCAAAGAGTCTTAAAGTGTTTCATAATGTGCAGAAAGTGCACAGATCTGTTTTCCTTAATTTTTTTTTTCTTCTCTCCAGCATTTAGTGCCTCAGCCCAACCCTAGACTCCAATAATGCTGCTTCCTTACACTTTTTCTTTCATGCTACCTGCTTCCTTTTGATGTGGGTGCAGTCAAGTAAGCTGTGAAGAAACAAGTTACATTATGCTTCATATTTATGGCCAAATCACTGTGGGGAGCAGAGAGACCCAAACAAATCAGAATGTAGAAGGGAAGGGGCATCTAAACTGGCAAGAGCCGGAGAAAATTCTTGGTTCAGTTGCCTAAAGAATTTCTGCACTCACTTGACTGGCACATGAATGGATCTGAACCAAAATAGCACAGAGAGACACTAAAAACTGAACTAAGGGACACAGCAGTCCCCAGATGCCAGACTGGCCTTATGCAGGTTCTGAATGTGAAATTTATCCAAGAAATCTGGTCACAACTGGTGACCTGAACTCAGTTAGCTTGGTTGGTAATAAAGCAAAATGTCAATATTTTCTGTAGGATTTTGACAAGACTCATGGATTCAACTTAATACTGAAAATACCTCCCTATGGCTTCAAGAGGCTCAGTATTCACAGAACAGCTTTCATAGGAAATGATACTGCTGAGATGGTATAGAAGTTAAAGTTATTTGACAGAAATTTTAGAGTAGTTAAAAAAACTTCTCCAATAAGAAAACATAGCAGAAGTGCTTTCGAAACAAATGAGAAGATAAAAATAATTCACTAAGAAACAAGACACGAAGCAATAAAGAGAAATTTTAGAACTGAAGCATAGAACAACTCAGAAGATGGGATAAATAAGAGAATGATGAAGACAGAGTTGGTAACTGTGAAGTTCAATGAGTAGATCTTACTCAACTTGTATCACTGAGAAAAAAACACATGAATAAAATAAATAAAGAACAACATCAGGAACCTGTAGGGCAATATCGAAACATTTGGGTATCAGCAGAGCTTCATAAGGAAAGAAGATATGAATGTATAAGTGAAAAAAATGAAGGAAACATGACTGCAGATTTTTCTGATTTAGTGGACTCCCTACCAATTCTGCCTGTATCCTAGGCCAAGCAACCAAAAGATAGAGAAAGCAAGGGCTAAAGTTCAGCCCCCATTCCTGAAACTGCAGCAGCCGGGAACTCTGTGAAAGGCTTTTCTTACTTAGTTTGTCTCCTGTGGGTTTCCATAGCTGTCGCTGCTGTGGCTGCCATGGGATAACTAAAGGGTAGTGATGGTTAACCTTTTAGAGCTTTCGGTGACACCAACAGCCACACATTCACTACCACTAACCTGGGGATTGGCACAGAACAAGCTTTGGAGTGAAGTGGATTTTTCATTTCCTTGCTTCCTTGAGCCAGGCTTCTCTTACAGGTTTTTCTGTCTCTACCTTAGTGCTCATTTCCAGGTTTCTGAAGACATTAAGTCTGAGACATGGGATACCATGAGGAAAAAAGTGGAAACTTAATCATTGCTAGGTGACTTTGGAATCTTTGTCTTCAACCCTATTGCTCCTAATTTATTTTGGATTCCTCACATTCCTGACCCATAATTATGCTAGGTTTTGTAATTGTTTTCTATCGGAGAAACAAGGAGAGTTCACATGTTAGACCTCAGATCTGGAGCCTCACTCTTCTACAATAATTTCTTAATCAAAGTTAAGAAACAGTCTCTCCGTTTGAATGTCTACTTTGTATTCTTTGATACTGTGATTTGAGCAACTATTTCCAAGATGATATTATGTAATCTATTAACAGGTGATTTCTTACTGTTATGTTTTCTTTTTTTTTGTAGTTCTGTATTATGTGTAACCTTACACTGCTTTGTTTTGTTTTGTGTTTTTCTCTTTTTCCTCTTAAATAAAAAAAAAGAAACATATAAATTCTTTGAAAATGGCTGCTGTTAAACAGTTGCATATTGAATCTTAATATAATATTATCATAGATGATGGCTGAGTGTGTCACTTTCAGATTTCTATTTGTTGTTTATTAAAAGGACTCTTACCTAATTATAGTTCTTATCCCATTTGCTCTATGTATTGCAGAACTAGAAGTATATTTTAATTGAATAAGTTATCATTTAGAAAGTTGAAGCATTTCTCTCTAAATATATACTTCTAAAATTTAGTCATGATTTTGCATTTTTCATACCGATTGCCAACAAATAATGGAAGATGGCTAAGTATTGAAAAAAATATAGAGAGATGATCTCATTGTAATAATACTTATTGAGTGTCTTTTCCCATGTTTTAGATATGATATATTGCATTGAATAAGTGGGGAGAGGATCTATGTTTATTCTATTTGGAGATGTGTATCATATAATGATGCCCAGGAGTACAAACTATCATATATTGTTGTTTTGAATATGTAGGTGTTTGTCCTTAATTAATCTGTAAATTGATTTTGCCTCAGACCATCATCACAAAAGAATGAACACTGGACAAATTAATACTACAGATGCTGAAGTTGGGGCCATGACAAACTTCACATTTAGCTAAGTAATATTAAACAAAGCAATGTGGTTCAGTTGTGACTATCTCTTACTCACTGACTAGGACATTCTGCAAATTTCTGAATTCGGGCAAAATATGACAACTTTACAAAGAGAGCAAAAATCACATGTTGAATTCAGTCTCTTTGTTTTTTAATTTGCATTCTCCTGGATAAATTAAATAATTATACATTTTAGTTTCTTAAAGCAACTTTTTAATATTAAGAGATTAAATGGTGTGATAAGCACCCTTGAGCTTTTACTATGCAGGTGGCTTACTGAATTCCACAAATGACATCTCATGCCTGAAAAATGAAGCTAAGGTGTTAAAAAATGAATTAGTCCTATTTTTTCACTCATCTATCCCATTTTAGTCAGGTGCCTGAAAAGGGCACTCCTTACATATTGTTTCTATCATGAACTTAGCCTGTTTTGTTACGCCAGCCCTGTGGTACAGGTCATCTTATACAAGTTAGATACTAGGGTTTTATTTATTTATTTATTTTTTCTGTTTTTCTTTGCTTTTCTGTCTCTTCCTCCAATGCATCTGTCCTTCCCACTACACCCACAGTCTGGCCTACCTTAGCACCTGTAGGTAATACTCAGTTTCTCAAAATGTTCTCATCTGCTGCTGCAAGGATAGACATGATACCAGTTTTTGATAGTTTACAGAAACTTGGAACAGAGGCCAGGGCGATTCTCTCATTCCTGGTACTCGGAACATGCAAAAATATGTGGATATGGGTCCAGAAAGTAAATAGTCTTCACTTGGTAGAAACATATTCAACTGATTAAAGCTGGTGGAAACTACAAATATTTCACTGAATTCCAAAAATCGTATAATCTCTCAGTTTGTTTTGAGGCATTTTTCCCTAACATTGGTTAAATAGCTATCATTTTTAACATTTGCATTCCTCCCAACTCCCAAAGGAAGAGAGTACTATTGCAATTATACTACATTCTTCTGAGTTTCCATAACGAGCCATTATTTTGCTAATGGAATATTCAAGTAGGCTGTAGTAATTTATCAAATAGTCCCAAGTCCCATTTTCTCAGTATGAATCTTTTTGTTCACAGGTAAATTGATGTGTGGGGGGTTATCAAAGCTTTTTTGTAATTCAAATCACCCAATCCACCTCCTTTCACACACCAAAAACTATAGATATGCCGTCTTAGGAGAGTTTTTAGAAGTGTTTAGAATTAAAATTGTACAGACTTCATGCAAGTAGTAATTTCTGCATCTTAATTTTTTAAGATGTTTTTGCATTTTGATGCCTAATTTTGAAAATGCCTCTCCATTGTAGGTGGAGGGAGACAAAAATGTAATTCAACTTCTTTCACAGTGTAGTCTACTGTTAGGTCAGCTTGAACTGAGTAAGAGAGCAGTGTGGTACCTTAGCGAGCCAGGAATCAGAAGCCATTGCAGCACAGGTTCTATTTCATAGATTTAAAACTCGTATAGTTTTTTTTTTTTTCTTTTTTAATGGACATTACTTTTAGGCACAGAGTTCTTAAAGGCATAATATGTTGTACATAAACTTGTGAATATACAAGGTATTGGGCAAAAGACTATGCAACTAGGCTCAGGTGGGGAGAATGATTTTGTTCTGTAGGCTAAATGTGCCTATCTGAAATGCTTGAAACCATAAGTATTTAGGATTTTGGATTTTCTCAGGTTTTGAAACATAGGCATATGTACTAAGAGATGTCTTGGGGGTGAAAGTCAAGACTAACCATGCCATCCACTTATATTTTATTTAAACCTTATACCGAGCCCAAGGTAACTTCACAAATTATTTTTAGTGCACCTGCATGTTGACTGATACCATAAGAGGTCAGGTGTGGAATTCTCCACCTGTAGGATCACGTGGGTTTCTTACTAAAGTTTCAGATTTTAGAGCATTTAGGGTTTTGAATTTTCAGATTACAAACATTCAACATATATGCAGATAGAATGAAACAAAATTAAATTACATGTAAAGTTAACCAAACAGACTGAAGGCTTCCAGTCCCAGATGGGATGGTAGGCCTGTATTGTTGACTCAGTTTCCTCAAGGCAACCTTACAGTTAACTTTCTAGTAAATCACTGCAGGAAAACACTTTTAAAAGGCCTTTAGAACAACAAATGGAGGCCTTGGGAGAGACTCCAAGATGCAGAAAACATAGGTACTTGCATCCTCATATAGAAATGCTTCCAAAATGGCCTGGAAAAGATACAGTGGAAGTTTTATCAAAGATAAAGAAGAAATCCTTAACTACACAAGATGGAGGAAGTACGTATTCTGTATATCACAAGAAAGATAAGTATGATAGCAGATTCTTCATCACATATGTCACAAACTCAAAAACTGTAAACCTAAAGTTACTTCTATGTTAAAAATACCTTTCAAAAACAAAAAACAAAAGACTTTTCAAATACAAAAACTTGAAAGCACAAAAATACATTATAAACAAGAATTATGCAGGTATTCATATGCCATCTGAAAGGGACCCACTGTATAAGCACAAAGAAATAAATGAGGATTGGAGATACAGCTCATTACTGGGATGTAACTTGCTTGGCATATACATGGCCCTACTCGGTGCAATAAAAAAAATTTAGATAGAACAAACGGAGGACAAAAACATTTTTAAAAATGATGGAACAAATGTGCCAAGTTAACTCTACTCAAAAGAAACCTGGAGTAGATCTATATGCAGTTATCTGATATGTAAGCCTTAGCAGCTTGTCCTATTAATAAACAGGCCCCTTGATAATTTTAAAATGATCATTTGTATTCCTGGAATTTGGCTGAAATCTATTTTGTGTGATATTAATACACAGTCCACACAATACCATGATTTCCTACAAAGAGAAAAGCAGAGGAAGTTTTAAGATACGGCCAAATAAATTTTCAGAATTCTACATTATTATGAATATAAGCATAACATTATAAGCACTGTAACCTTTGCAAACTACAACATTTCCTTAGGACAAATGGGAAATATTAAAATTAAGACTTTTGCTGATATATTCAACTATCATGCCAATAATTCCTGATTCTGACTAATTATTTTTAATCAATCCAATATAACTTGCATGGGGAGCAATTTGTTTTTGACATTATCACTTGTTTAATAAAGGAAGTCAGTGTGGTAATTTCATATTTATGAACTCAAGTAATTCACATCTTTAGTGCCATGCCACTGGTTACAGTATGACATTCTGAAGTTAAGGGTCAGCAAACGTCCTATGTAAATAGGCAGACAGTACATAAATTAATGTAAGTATACTAATAAATCTTCATTTACAAAAGAGATAACAAATATATTCCCCTCCTAACTTCACTCCTAGATCTGGCAAAGAAAACAACAGCTAACATTTCATCTCTATTTTCCAAATCTAACTTTTTCTCAAATTTTATTTTTAAAATATTTTCACACCTCCACTTGATATGTAACATTTATCTGTAATATAATTTAGTATCATTAATCTCATTCTTATGTCAGCCTATTATTTAAGTAAACTCGTCATTATTAGCATGTTTGTAGGAGCTTTACTTTCCTAAAAACTCAATATAAAATCAATATTGTAATTTACAATTTTTCTTTACTAAAATATACTCATAAGTGGAATAAATCAAACTCACATGTGTAAATATTGTATTGTCTCCTTAGTGTAAGAAACTGAAAAAGTAAATGGGATCCAGAAAATACAATAGATATTCTCAAGGGCAAGAAACTCATCAAATGGAAAGAACATATATATATATTAGCTAAAATGACATATATATAGTAGCTAAAATAAATCGGTATTGATTTAGTTCGTTGAAAAAATTGTTTATGCTTATTGTTTGATCTTTTGCATTTGCCTATATCTTATAATCTGAGCAACTAATTTGAAAATAACAATACATATTAGCCATTGTTAATTTTCTGTTATCTTATTTTGAAATTCTGACTTAGAGTTTTTGTTTTTTATGTTTAAAATAATAAATAAATAAATTTTTAAGTGTACCAAGAGGGAATTTTTAAAAATGAAATTGGTCTTCCTTTCCTTCTCCAACTGTACAGTGTCTACATTTCATGTTGAAGAACCATTTCATATAATATGTATTTGATTTGAAAAGTGATTTTTCCTTCTTGAGAATGGATTATTGTGTTTTAGTATTAATAAGTGTTATCTCTCTACACTTAGAATCGCCCTTTCCATTCTTAAAATATGGGAAGTGTTGATCCTAAATTAGCAACCTTGGGCGGCTTGCTGTTACTGCACCGTGATCTGATTATATTATCATAAAGGAATCCTTAACCAGTATAGCTGAAAGTTCCACGTGTTTCTCGTATTATGAAAAACTGCAACAGTATAGCCAGTATTCTATCCCCTGAACCTAAACTGTTGCCCCATCCATTTTGACCTCATAAATGTTTCATTCCTAAGGAATACCGCCCTTAGAGATGAATTCAGACTCAAGGTCAGTCGGAGAATGAAAATGGGTGTTTGGACTCTGTGGATAGAGTTTTCACCCAACAAGTAAATCTGTGCCTTTCTGAGCCAGTGCGGATGGAAATCCCACATCTCGTTAACCTACATAGTTTTAGCGCTCCACCTCCAGCGTGCCTTCTTTAGTGGGTGCTCCAATTTCTGCTTGACACATTTGTGACCAGCATTTCTCGTTTTTATTCTTGCTGCAATTGCATCTCTTTTCTGTTTTTTCATGAACATTGTAATGGAAACATTGTAGAGGATGAATCAGGCACTGCTGACTGCTGACGGTGGGAACAGAGTAACACCATTCATGTTTATGAAAGATGATGCCCACGTTATCTGCAGCCCAGCTTGGCCACTGGTCCTTTGTAAGCCACACACTGGACGAAATGTCTTTGACTCTAACTGCATCTGGCATTTGAAGAGCCAATTCCAAGCGTTTACTACTATTGTCTTTTCCATTTTTTATTGCCAGAAGTAGTGTGGCATGAAAAGCACATGTAAGCTTCATATTTGCAAGGCTTCCTCTTTTTGAAAGTATTCATTTTTTATTAAATTTAATTCTTATGAGATAATTATAATTATCATATCTTTTTTATGATTAAGATCAAATGACCTCTAACACTTCAAATTGTTTATTATGTCCATAATACCTTTTAGTTTAGTGAGCAAGCTTTGCAGAAGTGACAATAACTAAATTATAAAAGCAGTCTAAAAGCCATTCTACCATTGTCCAGTTCTTCATGCTTTGGTAGAGGGAAGAGTAAGTAAGCACAGAAATGGGCAGACTGTGAAGATTGTGGACTAAAGCTTGCTATTCAAATATCAAGTCCAGCTTATTTCAACAACCACAGTGACAAAAAATCTGGGCCTATAGCAGGGCTGTGGGGGGAGGGTTTTCACTAAGGCACATGAATCCTGAGAATTAGCTCACTGGCCATGACTGTGTTTCTTATGGAAAGAATAGGTGACTCCTCAGCATGATCTCATCTATCCCCCAGGAACAGGAGGTGGTTTATGTGTAGAGGCTATTAACAATAATTCTGTGCAGAGGAAGTGTTTCAGAATGTCTGGAGTCAGCAGCTTACACTCTATTTCTGGATCCATCAGTTTTGTGTTAGGAGGCTTTAGACGGGTCATATTTTCTTAGGACCAGAGTTTCTGTATCTGCTTGATTGGCATACTAATAGTTTCCATTTTATTAGCTCATGGATATTTTGTGAGCTTTAATAACTTTAGGTAAAGTAACCTGCAAAAATTCTTTAAAGTCTTTGAAGAACATCCAGGAGAAAATAGGAAGTGTTATTTACCTCTTTGGAGAAAATGTGCTATTATTCCATAGCGAGTGTTGTGTGGTCCTTTTTGTAATGGAAAGACTCAATACTGCCAAGTATATTCTAAACTTTCTTACCAAAATTGCCACTTTACAGCTGCTCACAAGAAGCTACATGCATTTCACATGAATGCATGATTACATATGTTTAGCAATATATTTTTTTAGTGTTTTTCAAAAGGAAAATAATCACAGAGAATTTAAGAGTTCCTTCTTCCTAGTAAGATGCCCCAGGCCGGGGAATGTGGGTGAGCAAACAGTAAAATAGTTTATCTGATTGAAACCCAAGAGGAAACACATATGTGTTTGAGTTTCAGCTCTGGAAAAAATACCCAACCGTATTTGTAAGAATCTAGAAACCATGTAAGTACATTGATTTTGCCAATCAACAAGGAAAACCTAAATTTGCAATACTCTTCATTTTAAAATTTAAATTGCATACATGTGTGTAATTTCACAAAAACTGTGAGGTAGCTAGAGCAAAGTACTGTTTTGAGATGAAAGGACCAAAATTTGAGTACTAATCAAGTTGTCCAAGTATGAGCTGTTAGACAGCCAGCACTCTAAGCCTAATATTGTAATTCTGCCTTATTAGTTTGCATTTCAATAGGGAAGTACCTGCCACAGCCTAACTTCGTAAAGGAAAGAGGTGTATTTAACTCACAATTCTGAAAGCTTAAAGATACAGCATGGAGCACTGGCAACCACTAGAAGCTGATGAGAGATCACACTGCCTAGGAGAAAAACTCTGAGGTCACAATCCCAGGGATCTAGTACCTCCTAACAGATTCACTTTTCAAAGGTTTTTAACACCTTGCCTCTAACTCATGAGGCTTTGGGACAACAAATCACACCCAAATTAGAGCATCTACTTTGTGATTTATATTGATTTCACACTGGGGTGAGAGGTGTTATATTTCGGTACCTTCTGCTCACTTTGATGAGGCTCCCCACTGGCATTCTGTGAGCCATCTTTATTGAGATTTTCCTTAAAAATGCTTGGACAGAAAGTAGCTCACCAGTAAGAGAATATATCATTTTTGTAAGTGTCTTTGTCTTTATGTTAATGATGACATCATATCAGAAATAGGAAATTTTTAATATTTGCCTTCATTTTCTCAAGCAAAGGCTTTTTAGTTTACCCAAATATTTGTCACAATGTATATTCTTGCTCAAAGTTGAAGTCTGGCTGATATGTTACGCCTTGGTAATGGCCCTAGTTACCTTGTATTGCCTCTATCTAAGACTAATATTCACCAGATCTAATTTCCTTCCGTGCTTTGCCCTAGATTTTTTTTTCCCACTAATGCACATTCTAACTAAAAACACATGATATTAAAGAGATTAAAACCCTTCCAAAGCATAACCAAACAAACATTTCATAATTCCACTTGCCCTGGATTATACTCCAGTGAAATTTTCTTGTGGTTACAGATGTTGAACTTCATACTGGCATCTATACTTTGGCACAGACTTGGAAAGAGAAATAAAACATGATATGCTTCTTGGAAAGACCTCATATCAGTCCCCAGTGAAAGAAATGGGAGACCTGTTTCAAGAAAGACGTACCTTAATTTTGTTGCAAATCTCTTTCTGTCTTCCAGCCTTCAATATCAATATATCACATGAAATTATTTCATTAAGTACTTCGTCTCCTCTGTAACCTGCTTGTCTTTGAGGACAAACTTTAGATCTGCCATATTCACACCTGCAATATTTTGATTCAAAGGACACCTGCTGGCTCTTAACTGGAAAGAATGTGCGTCCTTTTCCTCTTTGCTTCATAAATATATATTGCAATTGCCACTGCTATTTTAAAAATTATCCTTTGGTCCTTAGCGATCTACTATATTCTACTCTCCCTTCATTCTTAAGCTGACCTTGCTCCTGCAGAAAGACAGGAAGACAACCTTAAGTGACAACGAGACAAATTTCATTTTGTCGGAAACTGCCTTTTCAATTATTTCTCTCTTCTCGATTTCTCCTTGCTGACCCAGTCCAAGCTGTTACTTTGACAGGGGTCCCTAACCTCTAAATTAAAATATGCAAATTGTTATGCTTCCTGCACTAGGACCAGTATAGTCTGTGCATCGTAATTGCAAAAGACTATTCCATTCCATTTTACACCAGAAGAATATAGTTGCCTACTTCTGTCATCTCCTATTATGCGAAAAATAATACCCTCAAGACTGATGTGTTATAAGCATTACATTTATGCATTAGTATATTTCTATTTTAGAGTAGAAATATTATTAGTTTTTGTGACCCATATTTTGCTACGAGAAAAATATATCCAAATACTTTCAAAGATTGCGGATCCATTTCAAATGTTTTAGTACTGAGTCCAAATCTAGTTTAATTTGAAAAATAGCTAAAACTTTTGAGTACTTAATTTTTATCTAGTGCACTGAATTACAGAGAATTTTCTAATCGGTGCATTGCTTTTTATCCTTTATTAGTAAATTCTTGGAGCTAGGGTGCTTGTTCCCTTTTTCAGATGATGGATCAGAATCTTCTGTAGCTAATAAATTGTTTTCAGGATTCCATACTTTGCTGACACGCACAGACATAATATTTTCCTGTTATTAAAAAAGTTATTTCTCAATCTCGTAAGAAAATTGGCTTTATAAATACCTAGTTGGATGATAAATAAACTTAAATGCTTAAGGAATTGCTTAAGGCTTCTCTCTGTGATGCTTGCTGTAGTTCTCAGAAATTCCTAAGTGATTATGAATTGTCCAAATTCCAAATTCCATTTAAAAACCACTCTGTGGGAATCACTTATCTATGGGAAGCAATGACAATGTTAAAATAAAAGCACCAGAAAATCAAAAAGCTACTTGTTGCTTTGGAGCATATTTATTGTTTCTTTTCTTTTTTGTCAAAATTTAGTTGCAATAGACTGGTTCATAGTAAACTTTTAATCCCTAAACACTTTTTGGTTGAAATGAAATATACCAAGTAATGAGAAGAAAGCCAAATTTGGTTTGAAATTTTATGCATTATAAACCATAGAAAGAGAGAGAGAAACACTGAACTCTGGACTAAGATACTAAACATCAAGTCTTTTTTTCTTTTATTTTGAAAGCAAAACAAAACAAAAAGGATAGAAATGATCCAGAACTTTTTAAAAAGTAGAAAATTAACCCCAGTTAATACATTGCATATTGTTATTTTTGAAGTAGTTGTTCAGATTACAAGATTTAGGACAAAAAAATGATGAAAACACAAACTATTCTTATTGATGAATTTACAGAGATTAGTAGTATAGTTATCTATCTTTGTGTGTATACATATATATGCATATATATATATATATATATATATACACCCATGTATACATACTCTCTTCCTTTCTTCCATCTCTCCTTTCCCCAATTTGAGTTGTTATTTCCTTTGTGTATACTTTCTCTTCAGATAGGATAAATCTTTCACCTTTTACCAAACTCCAAGTCTTATGCCTTGGTAATGAACAGTAGGAATGCTGAGTATGTAAACTATATGGATATTATTTTCCAAGTAAGATGAATCTGATCATCTAGATAATCCTTTTGGTTTACATGGCTAATAGAGGTTATATTATTTGGTCATTAGCAGGTAGTCATCTAAGGCAGATCTAGATTGCAAGACATTAATTCTTGCATTTAATGGATAGTGTGCTAAGGAAAATCTGATAGTGTAGGAGAAAATCTTATGGGGTTGCATAAGAATGGTGCACCTGTTATTCAGGAAGTTCATTGTCAACTATGACAGTAAGTCTAAGTCCACACAGGAGTCCCTTTCATCTTTTCCTAGGTGCTGCACAGCTATGACCTAGTCTAGGGTTGATGAATTATTTGATTGGTCTTTGTCTTCTAGGGGTTGTAAAAAGTCACCCTTCAATGACCTCATCTTACAAGGCAGAAAGTGGTTTTTAATATTTTTACAAAAGAAAACAGAAGCAAACACCCACTTGTTGTTTGATTTGGTTTTCCCTGGAATTTTCTTCAATGTAGAAGTTGACATCATATAGGTCACAGAAATCGCTTCATTCTCTTCCTCTCCTGAGCCTCTCCTCCACAGAAGTCGCTTCATCCCTCTCCTCTCTCATGACCCTTTGACCATGGTAGAAGAAGCAATCAGAGAAGTATTCAAAACAGGGAGGACGCTCGGGACCTAGATGACATGGAGACCCAAATCAAGGCAGGTTAAGTCAACGTGTACCGGAGCGGGGGGGGGGGTGCAACAATGCACGCACATGTGTGTGATTTTGGTGAAGCATGGAATTTTCAAGTTGACTACTACACCTTAGATAAACAGAGAAATGGCAGCAGAAATGAAACATTTGAATGCTCAGAAATACAGACTAGGAATGCACTCAGGGGACCCAAGGAAGATGGAAGATGCATGCATTTCTTTACTAGTTGAAATAGTCACACAGGAACAAAAGACAGCCAAGAATACCAACAGGAAGGACTGGAGATATAGCTCAGTGGCACTGCACCTGCCTGGCAAGCACAAGGTCCTGAGTTTGATTCCTATTAATGAAAAAAAAAAAAAAAAAGAATACTAAGAGGCAATGTTCATTGCTAAAAGGAGACAAAGAAAAAACAATCCTATAGTCTTAGGAACAAGTTTGTGTGTGTGTGTGTGTGTGTGTGTGTGTGTGTGTGTGTGTGTAGGAGTGCACAGCACGTGTGCCACAATCTGATATCTGTTTCTAGGGATCTGTTTCTGAACCTGACAATGGATGTGCATGCTGAACTTTTGATTTTGTTTAATCTTATGGAAGTAATCCAGAGAAAAGGGTAGACTGTTAGGATAGAAATAAAACTGTAGAAGATAACTTTCCCTGATCTTCTTAAGATTATTGATCTATAGTCATTAATTGGTTCCCTACCTGGAAGACACTAATTCTGCCTCTTCTTATGTAATCATTCACGTTTGTTGGAGGAATACATCAGAAAGAAGAAATTTGCCATTACTGAACAAGTTTTACATATCTAAAATTATTACCACTCTATAACTAAAATTATTATTACTCTACATATCTAAAATTATTAAATGAATTCTTTTAAAAACCATTTTTTTCATACACTTTGCCTTTGAATTTCTCTGTCTGAAGATTTTTTTTTACAGCAATCAAAATTTTACATATTTGGAAATTCTTTGAGTTCTGATTTCCCTTTTTAGGAGTCTACATTAAATGGTCATGAAAACATTATTTCCTAAAATAATTCAGATCAGTTAATATGGGGGAGAGAGGCATATAAGGCATATAAACAGAGTAAGGGAGATAAACAATATAGATTTGTGGAATCTAGCTAAGGTTATTATTTTTGGAAGATGTTTATGATTAGCTAAGAAGGAAAAATGTCTCTGTCTTTGTAGAGAAAAATGCTATCTGTATTTTCATTTAAAAAAAAAAAAACTAAGCCTTAGCACATTTTAATGGTCTTTTTAGTCCATTAGAGAGAGATTTCAGACATGGTCATGATAAAACTTACTGCCTGTGAGGATGACTTTCCTAGTGATAGTTCTCATGAGTGAGGTGCTGTGATTGTAAAGAATAAGTCAGAGTGGGGCTGGGGATTTAGCTCAGCGGCATAAGCACCTGCCTTGCAAGCAGGCGGTCGTGAGTTCGATCCCTGGTACCGATAAAAATGAAAAAGACAAAAAAAAAAAAAAAAGAATAAGTCAGAGTGGAAAGAAGATTTTACACACACACACACACACACACACACACACACACACACACACACTCACACAGAGACAACTAGGAAAGATGACGTGCATTTTGGGCACCGGCAGTTTGGAAGTACTTTGCTATTGCAATAACACCAGGATGGCTGGCTTTCAACATCATTCTAAAAATAATTTACCAGTAGGATATACATGCAGCAATAGGAATTTATATGTGCTAATATTTTCCCAGAAGAAAAATGAAGGCTATAAAAATTTTAAAAACACAATTTCACTTTTAGTGTTATACCTGTCAAGAGAGACTGCATTATTTAATGAAGAGGCTAAACTGATGTAACCAAGAGATCCCAAAATGCAAAAGCTTTCATAAGATTGCAATTTATTTGTCACAGATACACTGGCTGGAGGTGAGTGGTCTTGTGTTGGAAGATCTTCCGCACAGGGCAGAGAGGACTGAGGGAGGGTATAGCCTTCCAAGGAACACCCTGTCACTTCTGCTGATGGCCATGTGCTCTTAAAAAAAAAAAAAAAGCTCCTATTTTTGCATACATATTTAACTAAAATTAAGAAATTTTGCTTAAAATAGACAAGAGAAAAATTTGTAGTCAGTCAATAGTTTCTGCTACATGGCAGTTCAATGGTATTTTTTCAGAAAAAAATATGTTTATGATATATTCCATAATTTGTATATGGTATATAAAATGTTTTGTATGTCATACATGTATATATTGTAAAATTACTAAATCACACTAATTAACATAAGCAATTGATCATCACTGAATTAGTGAATGATGCTTGCTTCATTTGTTTAAAATTCAAAGCAATAATATTGGGGTAAATTCTTAATTGAATTAGGACATATTTTCTAAGATGATATTATATACTTTCAATAAATACTTGCACTAAGGATTATTTGTAGGCAAATATCTTTCCCAATGTTCTTTTCCCCAGGAAGAAACTATAGATATTTAATGGAGGAAATATTTATGTTGTATGACAAAATATTTCGAAAATTAGGGGAAAAAACTTATTAGAGATTAAGATAAAAAAATCACTGTTCGTCCATATTTTCTTTTTTTCCCTTTTCAGGCCAAATGCCTTGTTCTCATCGAGCCCACTTGAAATATGTTTATTTTCCTAGCAGTTTAAGTAGATCGTCAACCTCTGGCCTGTACCCAAATCTCTGTCTATATTTCAGAATATCAACCAAGTCTGTAGCTGCTTAATTAATTCAGAGCGATGGTGGTAATAATTAAATAACATGCACTATCCATTTTAAGAAGAGTAGCAATAAGTGATTCTTTCCTTCACCAGACCTTGTTTAAATTAGCTATGTTCATTTTCTCGTTTGTTAGGCAGCCTGAATTGAAAATTCAGTTCACTACAGCGAGTCATTACCTACACATTATGTAGCAGTCTGCCACAGGATTTCAAATATGCTCATTTCTATGCAGCCTTTGGGCTTCCCAAAGCTATTATGGGAGCGAGCTGACCTAGAGATGCTCGTGTTTTCACTAAGAGACTGAAGTATCTGCCTCATCTACGTAATATTAAGGGCAATGATTTATTTAAGTTTTGAAGTGGAGAACTTGATATCAAAAATTCAAAAAAGATAATTTTGTGAAGTAGAAACAGGTAATATAAATTAAATTTTAAACTAAAAATATCCTATATAACTTTAACATGTTTCTAATGCTACACAAATACAAAATTAAATTATTTGTATGTTTTAGCAACATTGCTGGGGTCTCCTGTTCCATTTTCCTCTAAATTTCAGTCAGGTCCATCCCTTTGAAGTGATTAACATAATCACTAACATTATAAGATCATTTTCCTCACTCCTAACAAATGACCAGCACACTGGTGCTGACTTTCTATATTCAGAAATGCTTAAATTGTTCATTATTACCCAAATGACTATGGGAAATGCTGTGCATGAAATGAAAGGAATAATGATTCATGCCCCCTACAAGGAAGATGAAACTCTTTAACATAAGAATTAATTCTCTGTAAAATACCCAAGTATCAAGAAAATAATTGAAAGCACTAAAAATAAAATCAAATTCAATATGTAATCTAAAGGTTATAAGTTTTGTTACTAAACAATTAGAAAAAAATTTAATTTCAGTAGGTTTTATAAATATGGCTATGGCTTATATTCTGAATATAAATTACTTTTAAATAGAATTTGGCACCTAAATGTGTAGTTCATTAAAATATTTTATATTCAATAGTTTCACCTACGAAAACATACTACTGATAGAAAAACTAAGGGTCATGAGATATCATAGGTGTTATATTTTTCATTTTTAAAAGTTTCATAAGTATTATAGCTTCGAGTCTAAATTCAGAAACAAAATTTAAACTATTTCTATATTTAAATGTTCAGTGAAAATACTTTTATGTGTTTAGTGCTTTGCATTTATTCTTTCACTGAGTCAAAAAGGAATCTGAAACATTTAATAAACACAAATTTAGTTTTATCAAAATACCTTTTGTCAATAATAGCTTTCACTGATTTTTCAAATCTGGACAAACATTAACTAAAGCAAGTTAAGGAAAATACTATTCCTAATTTTAAAGGTATAAGCAAATTTACTTGTAAGGAGAAATTCCTTTATATGGCACCACAGAGTAGATAATAATGTCAGTTAACAATTCAAGTTAGAGCCCAGGTACAAGTAACACTATAAAAAAGTGTTTATGCACAGCATATTTCAGCTTTGCGAGCATCCTTTACTCTTCATGCACCTGCTGTCTGAATGTTGTCTCCAGAGTCCTGGGGCCTGGCACTACTAAGCACTGGTGCGGATGGAAAATATGTTGAAGCCCACCCTAGCACACATTCTGGGAGACCAGCATTTTTTCACATGGGAAACTTTCTACCAGCACTCAGCACCAGCATTTTCACTCTTAGGTTTGTCTAGGAATGAAAGATAAATTTTTAAGCATGTTAAGAGGCTCCCATAAATGATCACAGTCCCTCTTCACTCTGGCAAGTATGAATTTCAGAGGTGAACTTTAACCAGCTTTTAACTACAGTCTTATCATCTATCAGGGGCCACTGGTCACCCGTGGTACCTGGCTGTACACGGACCCTCTCCAGCTGTGCCCTGAACTCTAAGGGGCTGTAGGGTGGTCAGTCGGTTAGAACAGCTTTTCCAGCAGATGTCTATGAAGGCTGAAAAATGGAGACATTTTACTAATCTGCAGAGGTGGTTAACAAATGTAATTTATTTCTAGCTATGAAATCATTGATAAATACCAAATAATACTCAACATCATGTAACATTAAAGAAAATTAAAATCTGAATAATATATTACTAAATGTTCAGCAGAATAATATTACTAAACATCTATTAAAATTAATGTGGAGAAAAGTACACTCTCACAAACTCAGAGTGAGAAAATATGTTACAATTTTGTTAACTTCTTGGCTGTAGCTAAGAAATCTGGATGAACATATACCCAGAAACTTCAGTTAGGAGCATATTCCCAACAGAAAGACATACATGAATTCCAGGGGAAATATACAAAACTTAGGAGAAAAGTTGTGCTAATTCACCATGGAATGTTACATACCAAGAAAAAGGAACAAAATGCTGCTACATGCAAACATGATAGGTAAATACTAAGTGTAGAATAGTCATAAAAGTGTGACTGGTACACTGTTACTTTTACATGAAGTTACAGAAACAAGGAAAATTTAATCTGTTGTCATATTTGGGAGCAAAAAACTGAGAGACATTCTTGATCTGAGTGATCGCTAAATGGCTGTTCATTGTATAAACGCTGATCATCTTAAATTAGCTCCAGAATTTCATGGTTTAAAAAAGACCCAATTTTCTCCAGACCAAAATAATGATGATGATGATGATGATGATGATGATGATGATGATGATGATGATGGTGATAATTCACCTTTTAGATTCTTGGTCACATTACCCAAGCACATGGAGTCAGCTAAGACAGCAGAATGCCAAAACGTAATTTTCAAGGAAAATAAAACTTTCTACAGCCCATGCTTGTGTGAATACAGCCAACAACTTTACTCCATGAAAACAAACCCACTTAGAAACCAACATTACGAAAATGTATGAAAAGTAAACATTGACCAGAGTCCTTCCACTTCCCAGGGCACAGAAGCCTTTACCTGCCAAACACAAAGCACAAGTCTGTTAATTCAGTGGGCCTTTATCAGTAGTTAGAGTGCCTGGCTAAACCCTGCTACTTAGTCACCCGAACATTTGTCCAGCTCAGCCCACAGTGAGATGGAAAAGTCCACAGCAAGCAAGGGAGGATGGGCCTTTCTGAGTGAGCAACTTGGGTGTAATATTAACTGAAATGAGGAACATTCATAGAGCGTTAGACAGAACAGTAACACGCCTGTAGAAGATTATTCCAGTGCGTTGTGTAGAAGCCACTTCCATGTGAGGGGATCTAGAAGTAAATTACCTTCCCAGCAACCCACCGCTAACTGTACTGTCTGTGCTCCAGTTGGTTTTATGCTAACACCCACCTTAGTAGCCTTTCCTGAACATTTCCAGGCAAGAATTCCTTCAGTTTTATGATGCATAGCATTATTGCATTTTTATAAAATTCTAAGGAATATCTAAAATAAATGACAGTCTTTATCTCAAAGATTGCTGAAGAAAATTTTAAAGAAATAACTCATGACTTAATAATGCCTACATAATGAATATTATGTACAATATATGCACTATGCAGTATATGCCATCTGCCTGCCTGCTTGTCTGTCTGTCTGTCTATTCTCATGTGCAGGATGCTGATCGACTATGATTGCATAGACTCCTAAGGCACAGAGAAACAGTGCCTTGATAATTGATGAGATTATCACCTCTAGTTCTCCCCAAACTCAGAAATCGTTTTCTGTTAATCCCCTATAAATGAAAATGTATAAATTGTCACCTTACTCATTATGTATTTCCTGGTTATTATTCTTTCATTTAAAAACATGAATTGCTACTTGCTACCTTGTTATGGATGAAGTCATGCATCCCTTAGCCTCTCCCGGAAAACAAGCATTGGGAGCACGCTGAGGGCATCATTGCTGAGTTTCCCCTCAGGTTGGCCAGGTCCAGAAATAGAGCAGGGATGAATCCAATTTCATTAATATCTGAAAGCTTTCATCTTGCGGAACCTCGAGTCCTCCTCTTCACAGCAGAGCAGATCCCTTCCAACAAAGTTATTAGTCAAAAGGCCAAACTGGAGTCCCTATGGTGATAACTTCTCATGCCATGAGGACCGGATTAAGTGAGGTGAATTATAGATGACCTGTTCATTGGGGAGTTTACCTCAGCCTTTCTCAAGAAGCAGATGGAAATTTTAACCCATTCACATCTGATCTCACTTTGGCATCATCCTCCCTTCCTTTTAAACAGCTGAGAATGAATTTCAGGCTGGCTAGATCATTTCCCAGCTATTTTATCAGTGCATTAGGAGAAGCTGAAAATTATAAGATGAATCACTGCTCTGACCTTCTGTCCCGATATAGTTAACGACCCAGCCTACTTGTCTTCCCAACCTAAATAATCAAATTATGAAATTTAATCTTATGTTGGAAGAGGTGGGAGATTGATAAAGGAAGTATGGGAATGAGCTTTCTTTCACTTTGATTTTTGCACACCCACAACTAAGTATTGGATAATGTTTTTCCTCTAGATTCGCCTTCACCTGCAGGTGAACCAAGTAGACCTTTCATAGAGTTGAGCTCCTGGGAGACCCTGGAAGGAAGAGTGAGTACCCTTGGGGTACCCATGTCCCGGGCCTTTTCCCTGTACCTCGGCCCCGGGTTGGCAGTGGCTGTTTGTTCCCCATGTAATGCCATGCCTCTCATCTAGCTATCTTCTCCTCCAACTTCTGCCTCGGTCTCTCAGCTTTGCTACTTCTACGTGAAAGCTCCTTACACTAATTTGCTCCACTGTGAATGTGGCATGTCCTTCCTGCCTTTCGGTACCAGCATTTATGTACAGAATTTGATTTTAAAATCATTATGTGGTGATTAAGTTTTTGGTGGTATGTGTTATCAGTATTATTTTACTATAGAATATCAAAGGGACAAAGAACCCACATGAAAGAACTCATTCGAAGTATGATATTAGACTTAGTATTTATTTTAAAAAGACGGTTTCACAGAACACCCAAAGCAGAAAGTTATTGAAAATTTACTTTGGCAAATATTAGCCAAAATACTAAGGTTAAACTTTTAATGCAAATAGAAGAAGAGTGCTAACATTTATAACATTTCCCTATGTACCAGAGAGTTTATATATTTTACTCTTTAATAACGCCAACAACTATATGCATTAGATTTAGTGAAAATCACAGCAAATATTCCAAAACTAACCTTACTCAGATATTTTCACCTCATTCATCTGCTTCTATGCAAAAGAATTGATATATATTTTAAATTTTTCATTATGTGCTTTTCAAAGATAAGAGAAGCAAATAAGAATAGAGAAAAAAATGTAAAATTCAACCACTGTGTTTGCTGTCACTTGGAGTAATCCCTTTGAGACCAGCTTTCACATTCCAACCCCCCTCTCCCCAATGTCAGCTGCTTCTCAGCCTAATCCTCCTCCAGAGTCTAAGAGTATTCACTTTCATAAGACTGATCCACCATGGACTAGAAGATGAATTGTCACTTTATGGTCCTTCCTAACTAGGAATCATTATCCTAAACTCAAACCACTTGTTTTTCTGTATTAGTGAAAATGAATATTCTTTCCTTTTCAAAGAAAAATGCAGAGAGCACATATTATCTCAGTGAAGTCATGGGTTTTGAACACATTTCACATATGGCCTATTTGGCAAACGCAAAAATCTAGCACAAACTTTTTTTTTTTTTTTTTTTGTATTTCTGCCATTAAGAAATTGACCTACAACTGAAGGATTCTCAGATCTCCCCTGGCACATTGATGAGCAACCACTCTCTCTTTTAATCTGCAATCCCTGGGGTTCTCCTGCAGCATGGGTGCCCCCAGCTCTTCTTTCACTGTTCCCTTACATGGTTCTCTTGCATCTGACTCCCCACTGGGTCTGCCCACTAAACCTCAGCCCCACATAGAAACATGTCACACCCACAACACAGGAAGTTACTTGGAGTGTCTTCATCAGTACCATGACATCACTATCCATCCGCAGACCTCTTACCCTGCCAGTCCCACAGCTGCTGTGCTGAAAGTGGGTGGGCACTGGGGGTGGGGAGCTGTGACCTTCAGCCTTTCTTAGTTTGATTGCAAATGAGCATATCGATTGCAGAAGTGCAGAGCGTCTGGTCAGCATCCCCAGAGAAGACTCTAACATGGTCTGGTCTCCTAATTTTCTTTTAAAGATTTGTTTTCTCTTTGGATTGGGATTTATGATTAATCTCGAAATCTGTACCCCTCCATTGATGAGTCTTACCTCTATTATCTCTTCTCATTTGTCATATGATTCTTTTTTTCCATCCTTTTCTTCCTTCCTCCTTTTATTTCTTCCTCTATGTTAACTTTCTCATTTGCTCTTTTCTGTGAAAAATGACAAAGAAAGTGAACAAAATTTAAACACTGACATTGGGAGATGAACCCAATGTGCTTGTTACCCTGTGGCTGGACATATATTTTTTTTCAGGAAAAAATGCACTTGTTAAAAAGAACTATGCCCATGGCAGCACACATATTGAATAAAGTGCTTAAGTGGTAACTATAAATTTGACAAAAGTTTTATTAATCTCTACATGTAATATAAGGCATGATGATACAGGTTTCACTCACAGAGTAGCAGGAAGAATTAAAAACCTTTTCATAGCTTGGCTTCATAATTATCTCAAAGATTGTCTTTATCAGTACTAAAAAATAATAAATTCAACACATAATAGCCCACATGGGTACTGCATTTAAAATCAATGTTAACAAATATAAGGCTTGACCTCTACACTTTATCCCCAATTCTCATATTAGCCCTTCCTAATGAACACTATTATCTTTCCATTTGGACTGAGAAGCAGCTTCTGCCTTTCTAAAAACAGTATTTCAAGCTATTTAAATCAGTTGATAGAGGACATCACTTGGGAAGTCACTTTAGCTCCCATAAAATGAAACTAGACATCACCTTTAACATATAAAGAGCAAAAAAATATGTGCTATATGTATACAGTAGAATGTTATTCCTCCATATAAAAAGTGAATGCAATTCTGTCGTTTATAGAAACATGAATCAACCTAGAGGACATATGCTAAGTGAAATAAGCCAGGAGCAAAAAGATAATAATACTGGATGCTAAAATGATACTTCTCATGGAAGTAGAAAGGTACTAACCAGAACTTTGGAAGAAGAGGAAGGAGCATGAGAAAAATAGATAGTTAAAGGTCAAAGTCTACAGTTAGAAAATAAAAATAAATTATAGTATTGTAATGATTATAATAACTATAGCTGACAATTAATTATAGCTAGTAGAGTAGATTTTAAATATTCTCAATACAAGTAATTGATAACTTTTGATGAGATAATTATGCCAATTGCCCTAATCTAATCAGCCCTAATCTAATCATTGTATATTATATATTTATACATAAATATCACATTGCATCTATAGCCTGGTAAGAGGTAAGGAATCATTGTGACTTCAAAGCTAGCCTGAACTACATGGTGAGACCTTGTCTCAAAAACCCAACAATGTATTCATAAAGAAGAAAAATTATTACATGTCAAAATTTTAAAAACATATTACACATGTGCAGATACCCAATATTAACCGTGATTATTATCATATATGACATAATGGGTTATTTTTATGCTTGAATAAATTATCAAATGTGCTACAATGATTATTCCTAATTTTAATAATCAGATAGCAAATGCATTCTCTTTAAAGTAACTCATTATCCTACATAATCCAAAGATGGTTTTACCAACACATAGATTTCATTCTGACGATAGCAGAGTAGAAAGTCATGTACAATAATTCCATTTATCTCACCATTACAATAATTCCTTTTATCTCACCAAGTTGAGGATTCATACTGAGTTATATCATTTTAAAAATGTAAACCAGTATAGATCTTTCAGCCATACTTTTAAAATACTTTTATTATTTGCATAGATCTAAAAGAGGAGGGAAACGATCCCCCAAAATCTGTACTGTGATTAATAAAACTTGTAAGTAACAAAGGGGCTGCAAAAAAATTGATCTTAGAGAGGAAACATTTCACTTCTATTTTAACTGATAAACATTTAAGTTATGTTCAAAATAAACATGGACAATTTATCAGTTAACATTCAGAGGAAATAAAACTGTAATGGCTGTGTGTGTGTGTGTGTGTGTGTGTGTGTGTGTGTGTGTGTGTAAACTTCCATCTCATTTCACATTACTTACATTTACCTTGACATTTACCTGGACTTTCTAACAGCATTTATAGTTAGTAATTTATTCTTACCACGTATCCTATAATGTTATTCTCAAAAGAAGCTCTAAGTAAATATTACTCAAGGATAAGGAATAATGATATGTCAAGAAAGCTAACACTGGCTTTTACTTTAACAAATCATATATATATATATATATATATATATATATATATATATATATAATCTGTGTTCTAGTACTTGTCTAATGAGCAATCCTAGGAATGACTTTAGTGCTATAAGAGAAATCTGAATAATATTGTGATAGATTGCTGCAAGACTGACTGACATAAATGGCTTACCTATATTTCTAAGCACCCAAAGATTCTGACTGAATTATCTTAAAGTTATAGGCAGAGTCCCTGGATAAGTCACAAAAAGTCACAAAGGTTGTATGTTGATTTGCAATAATACACTGAGTGTCACTTATTTCTAGATTATGTGTTTTCTAGATAGTGAGGAAGATAGACATGTTTCCTGCCACACAGAGCCCAGAGTCTGGTGAAGAATACAGAAAAATAAATGGACAACTACACCACAGAGTGTTAGGAATCATGACTTTGCTGTATCAGTTTCACCTGGAGGGCTCTTTAAAAATACGTATTTTCAGGATTCCTCTCCAGGCACCCTGAATGGGAACCATGGCTAGCCAGGAAAATGGTTCCTTTCCCAGAGGCAATGCATTTGACAAGGTGTGAGAAGTTATCAAAGATGAGAGGCTGGTGGGGACTGCTGTCAAGTTGGGGCTGGGACAGTTGGGGACAGTGGCAGGAGAACAGTGTTCCAATGTGAGGAAGCAGAATGCATCACCCCTTAAATAAGATCAAACATGTGTTTCAAAAGCATCACAGCACACTATAGAGAGGTGTAGGGTGACGGACAAAGGTGAGAGAAATGAAACTAGAGAAGTAAGCTCCAGATCATGCTGGAGTTTGGAAGGAATGTTAACAGACTGGACTATTTCAGAAGCAACTGAAAGCCATTGGTTGTTTTAGGCTTGAAATGTACTCTGTGTCACATTATCTGGATTTTTATGACTAGACCAATGTTTTAAATGCCATTAATGCTTGCCGCTTGCTAGTTTTAAAGGCTCAGAAAGAAAAACAGTCACCCTAATTTGTGTTTGCCTTCTTCTGTTTCAGTTACTCAGCGTTAACCATGATCTGAAAATGCCAAAAGGAAATTTCCAAATTAATGAATTTGTCGGTTTTAAATTACACACCATCAGGAGTAGCATGATGACTTTTCATGCCACTCTACTCTGCCCTGTCCAGGACATAAGTCATCTCTTTGTCAATGTATCTGCATAATATACACTACCCACCTGTTAGTTATTCAGTAGTGCTTTAAGTTATTAGATCAATGATTACAGTGTTGTGAAAAGCAGGCTGTATTCTGCTCCAAATTTTACCATGGTATATAGAATATCATCCATCAGGCCATGCCGAGCCCCAGTTATTCTATTTTATAAAGCCATATGTTAACCAGTTACTGAATTTTATAAAGCAATAGTTTGTTGATATTCCATTTTGAGCACAGCTACCAAGAAACAATGATTCTATACCTTGTTCATACAAGTGAATAGCCTCCAAGTGGCTAGCATAACCTCACAGCACAAACTAATGAATAATTTAAAAGTTAAACAATTTGACATAAACATTTTAACTTATCTAGTTAAATCAGAAGCACATGAGTATACAAAGCCATATCAGAAAAGGCAATCATGTGAGCTTATCAAAGAAATCAGAGGCAATCCCCTCTGCAGAGGCTTATAAAAAAACAGGTACTACACACACACACACACACACACACACACACACACACACACACACACAATCGCACAAGGGCATCACTGTTCTCATTATGTTGTCACTTGCTTGCCCAGAAAACTGGGATGAAGAATCTCAGGCTGGCTGTCTCCAAGGTCTCAGCTTGGCATGGTTTCTGCTGCTCTCAAGGTCCATATACAGGACCCACTTTAGATGATACTTGCAAAACCGCCTTTCGTTCAGAAGCATGCTTCCTCCTTCACCTGGCAGCTCTGTGCTTCTCACCTCTACACCTCTGCTACCTGGTTCTGGTCTGTAAACCTCTCACCTCACCATCTGAAGACACTTTTCTACTTGTATGTCAGTCTTTCTTCCTTTGCTCTCTCTGTAAGAGTCTGTAAGCCCTGTAACCCTTCCTCAGTCTTCAGTACCAATGTATTACTGTGTGAAGTTTGTGACTTGAGTGTTACAGATATTAGTATTTTAAAATGGAATTGAATTTTTAAAAATTGTTGTATTGGTCCTGACACCAAATGAAATCTAGAGTACTCAGCAAGTTAAAGTTGATGAAATTAACAGTTTCTGAATTTATTGTTCTTTAATGAATTCTGACAGCACACTTTTCAGAAAGAAGAGGTTTGTCTCACTAGAGGCCATTCAGCATCTTAAGCCATTTGTCATCAGGAAAGGTGGATATTCAGAGATTCACATTCAATAAGAGGTCACATTATGCTTGACTATCCTTTGGACATGACGCAAATTTTGCCAATGGTATGATTCTTTTTATTGCCATTTGGTAGCTGTGGAAACTGAATCTCTTGAAAAGGAACCCACCTGTGTAAAGTCATTTGAGTAATAAGAGTTAGAGACAGAAATCAAACCAAATCAGTCAAAGCCCATAGTTTCTACAGTACACCTGAGATTTCCAGTGGAATGTATCAGCAAAATGTCTCTGAGTAGCCAAAAAGAAATAATAGATCTATTAATGACTTCACTATCACTCAGTACGGTTCACAAATAAGCAGTGCCATGATCCACCAGGAAGATCAGGCATGCACAGGCACAGAAGTTCTGAGCAAGTATAGACTCATCAAGTTCAGGAACCCTGACCTTGATTTTACCAATGCACTCTTTTTGGTATTTTTTTCTCCCTCCTCCCATACCGGGGATCGAACTCATGACAAGGTAGGCGCTTTTGCCACTGAGCTAAATCCCTATCCCCTACCAATGCACTTTTAAAGACAAGAAAGTTAAATGAAAGAAACAGAGTGATTATTTTTCCCCGTTAAAATTAAGCCAAGTGCTCAAGATAGCTGACCCAAAGTCTTATATCTGGGGCTCATATTATAGCTCTGGAGGCCACAGAAGCCCATAGACCACCTTCGTCCCAAGTCCCCCTTTTGCATTTTTTTGTTCATGAATCTATGCCCACAAGGATAAAGCAATCAGATCTAGAAAATTCCCCCACCACCATCACCACAACTGGAAGAAATACAGTACTCTTCCTCTATCCTAGAAATTAGGGGGAAAAGTTCTTAAGGAAGCACACAACATATCCATTCTCATTCTTTTCTTGACCTTTCCTGGATATGTCCTTAAAGGTTGTCCTTATTCTTCAATTTCTGGCAGTTTAAACCAATCCCTCCCAGCCACAAATGCATATGCATCATTCACTGCTAAGGCATCACATGGTCAGGCAGTGAGGCTTAATATTGGCAGTGGGACTGGCACCTTAGGCAACATTCTATAGTAGGGAATCTTCTCTTTCCTTGTGTTATGAAACTCTTGATCTTTCTGGTGTATCCCATTGATATCTCCTCTGAATGGTATTTTTAAACATGTAAGAGAAAATATAGAATTAATAGGAATATCAATTACATTGAAATAAAATTTCAAAATATTAAGAAAAATACAGTGTATTAACTTGTGTAGTTCTTACTGACACATTAAATAAAATGATCTAGCAATTGGTCTAATACCTACCAAAATGTTTTAAGTGCAAGTGAGCTTAAATGATGTCTTGTACTAGCTAAAACTATAAAAACCTTGAAGTCTCTGATTCTTATAGGTAAAAAAATTATTCTGAATTAATAATTAATAATTTTCTGAATAAATTAACAAAATACAGAATTCTGTTAGCAATTAGCAAAACTGAAAATTATCATAAATTAAGTATAATTTACATATCCTGATATTTCAAATGTTCAAGAATGATATAGTTCCATTTTATGTCAAAGTAAGGCTGTAATCCTCTATTGCAATGTAACGTCAAGCAATTTGGAATAAGAACAACTTTTGTATTACTTTTGATAAAGAAAATTAATCATTGATTAGTTTAAGGACCGTGAAAGTTAGCATCACCTACAAAACCTTGTTACCAAGTTATAATGAATGTAAGCTTTAGAACAAATATTGAAAATACTAAATGAATGTGCCCTGAAATATTTGCTATTACCTATAATATTATTCTGCACACTTGACAAATTTCAGCTTTCTATCTTTACAGATACTCTAAATATGGGAGGGATTGACTTTTGTCATTAACATTAGGCATTCAAGGACTACTCAAAGACCCTTAAGGGACTCAAGGTAAGGTTTTGGACCTTCCTCCATGCCAGTGTGTGCACATTAAGAAAATACTTTAGCCACGCCACATCTCTGGGACAATTTTAATTCTGTCTAATCAATCAGAGCACAGTTCTTCCAGTGATCTGTTTTTTTTTTAAATCTATTTGAGATTGATCTCAAACCTGGCTTTGAACTCTCTTTGTAGCCCAAGTTGTCCTCCAACTCATAGCAATCTGCCAACTCCGCCTCCCAAGTGCTGAGTTTACAGGTATGCATCATCACAGTGGGCTCTACCAGTGATCTTGCTAACTAATGAGCCAACCCATGTCTGATAGTCATTATGCTGATAAGACGAGATCGGGCACATTCGGGTGGTATGTCCGCAGACCATTATGTTGCTAAGAAAATCCTCAGATGTTGATTAAGCTATGGACAGTTAAAGGGCTCTTGGTAGCCACTTTTAGAATTAGCCGTTCTTGCATAATGGTAGGCATCATCCTCAAAGTGTGACTTCTTGATTAGAGCAAATGAGTAGCCCTAGTTGAAGTGCACACTAACTAGCACATGAATAGCATTGCATTTTACATGCTAATGGGTTGAAAATAAATTACAGACATTGCAATAGTCTCCTAGTTGATTTAAATACAGAAAGTATATTTTAGTTTGATTTTTCCATATGCGTTTATAGACCCCAACCTAATGCTCACGTGCCCTCAAATCTAGCATGTTGGCAGTTTTTACTGATATTCCTGAGCCATTCTGCTTTTTTTTTTAAATTTCCCCTTTTGTCCTGTCTCCTGTCCCTTGCCCAATCTAATAACAAACACTCTAAAAACAAAACATGGGATCAAGTTTCAAGATTGAAATGAGATTCTGCTTTAATAAACTAACGGTTGTATTAATTATCTTAAACTATCCTGTTCAATAAGAATCCTGTTACATTAAAGTGTATGTTATTTATTTATTACTTTAATTATGTCCTTTTAGTCCCTTAGAAAAGTAAAAGATAACATTGATTATAGCTGTTATGCAAAGGTCTACATACACTTTCTTCTTAGAAGGGAGCAGTAGAATGCATTAATTCTACAGGAACCTGAAAATACATGCTAGTAGCACTCACAAGTTATTACAGTCTAATTGTAGTTAATTTTATTCTCTAGGACAACTAATCTCTCAATAACATTTGCAGCAATTGATTAAAATCTGTTCCTTGCTAAAAATCAAGGTCTTTAGGTAATTGATGTGCTAATAGACCTGCAATTATTTGAGACTGTGCTTTCTTATACAGGGCAAGTCAAGGAATGGATAAAGTCCAAATAAAGTATCTATTTTTCAACAGTAGCTATGATAATTGCCAGGAGACAGCCTGCTTATCAGTCATGAGAAGTTTTCATCCTTCATTAATATGTAGTTCAGTTGGACATCAGAGGAACAGGCTCCCATGGGAATATTCTCTGACTCTTCTGTTATCTCCTTTTTCCATACACTTGGCTTGACCCAGTTTTTATCTTCATTTGCAGAAAAATCTGGTTTTTCACAAACGGGCTTTCTGAACAATCAACTTGCCATGAACCTGCAACCCCAAAGCTCCATTTATAGCTCCATGCTATAAATTTGGACAAGTGTATACACCAATAAAGTATCAGTTTAAATGTTCCAGACTAAATATTTTAGAAGTAGACAAAATAAATATTCCGAAGTACTAACCTGTGAATTTTCCATTCTGTGGCTTGTTCCTTCATGTGCATACAGCTTGCAACCGGGCTATACATCTTCAACGGCCACGGGCATTGCGCGGAGCACTCCTGTTCACCCAGCTGCTGGCTACCTCCAGGTTTGTTGTGCATTAAGCCAAACTTTCTGCAAATCTATCCCTGGAAACACTGGGAGCAATAGTTTTAAAACTCCATGTGGGAAACAACAACCAACCTCTTCTTTCTTAACCGTACATGATCCAGGTGTCCAAACAAATAACAGCTGTCCCCTTGAAACCAAGCAATTTTATTCTATCCACAGCTTCAGAAGAAATATCTAAGTGAGGCCCAATTCTTCTGGGGGTTCTATGTTCTTTTCCTCCCCCCACCAACAAAGAACTGTTTTGCTCCTGAGTTTTATGATTAAAATTAACTAATGATGATTATTTACAGTTTTAAGAAACAGTATTTGTCTCTCAAAGAAAAATTACTGTGGTCAGTTATTGTGCTAAATAATAAGAAAATAAAACAGCTATTAGAATCTTAGTAAAGCATATCTTTCAGATGCTACAATGACTAATTTATATTATGAGTGCTTTATATACGCCAGAATTTATGTGTTTCACCCACACCATGTCAATTTGCCCTTTTACCACATAACAGTTATGTCACTTACCTTGATCCCAGCAATCAGTGTTATATTTCCTGCAGATGAGTACACCAAGGAAAGGAAGACTTAACTTGACATGCAAACAGTAGCTGATCTCAAGCCAAAACCAGAGCAGTAATCAGGTGTTTGATGAGAACATACCCAAGTATCATCTCTGTTAGTCTGAATGAAATTTATCCAGGGAGAACCAGCCATGAAACACTGAGGCCATGTCTAACTTTTGTGGTTGCTCCATAACTATAATTATTCCATTAAATCTAGAGTGAGTGAGTGTGACTAACCCTCATCTATGCATCTCTGACACCTTTTCCAAAGATGAAATTCTTGTACAAAGTTTTCATTGCAGCTTATATTGTAACTGCTTTCCACTCCTATGGGAAATATAGATGCCTCGTGCACAAAACAGAATAAAATGTATTAAGGCAAAGTAAAACTTCCAATAGCAGTAATCACAGCAACAGATTTAAAAATCATCTGAAATCTAGTCTTAATTACATAAATCTATTTCAAAATTCCTACTGATGTGATGAGAAATGCCTAAGTTCTGTGCAATTGAAAACTGAAATTATGTTATTTATTAAAATGCTACTCTGTTCTACATATCAGACATGAAAATTTATGCACATATACATAAATTATACATTTACACATATAGATTAAAATTAATCAGAATTGTTCAATTTCACCTCCTATTTAAAAATTTAGTATTTATTAATCTTCAATATTCCCATCAACATATATTCTGTTATTAAATATGATAAAGTAAAAGATGCCACATGGTGTGTTTTCTAAATAAAGTTTGTTCTCCATTTTAGAAGGTTGATGTCACCAAGACATCACCATTAAATTTAACTTCTTTATTTTTCTTTTAGATAAAAATAGAGAAGAAAACCTTGTAAATGTGTCAGTCCAAGAAAAGCTTTAATTAGAATCCCTAGCTCTTACTTAGAGTGATTCTACATCTTATTTCTGCTTGAGAGTATGCAAGAGCCTTCCCCTCCAATTTTAGGTCAGAACCACAATAAAAAGTAAGCTTTTGGGAAAAAAATTATCTGTGGTTTCTGTTCTCATAGCTCCCTTCTGCCCATAAAATGGACATCTGCAGATTATTTGAAGTGCATCTCCACCCCACCTGTTTCTCATAGAGGACATCAGAAAGCTGACTCTGAGGAGTCCCTGGTAGATCAGCAGATCTAGAGAATCCCCCCGGGTCACTGAGTTCAGTCAGGCTGGGGGTACCTGATACTCTAATGAGAAGGTCATTATTTTGCTGCTGAAATCTGGAGTTTCCCCTCCAAAGTGCTACTTACCTGAACAGACCTTGAAGTTAGTAGTAAGTGTTAGATAGCAGACTCCTGTGGATTTTCTACTTTGCTTTTAGCTTGAAGGCAGAAGACCTTCAGTCCCACTAGACCTGTGGCAGAGTTTCAGAAATGCCTGATCTGAAAAAGGATGGGACCATGAATTCACTGCCCAGTACCTAGAGTGGGAGCGCTTGAAACGTCTCTGAGAATGAGATATGAGACAAAGTGAGTGTAGGGCTGACTCAGCAGTTCTGCCCACAGTTGGAAGACACGGCTCACAAAGAGGGAATCCAACCTCTTAGAATTATTACTCTTGGGAAGACATGACATCAGCTAAGTACAGAAGTGTTGATTATGCTTCTCCTTGCTTAAATTATTTATTTCAGTAACCTGACTCACCACTGATACTTTGCAGGGCCTACTGCAAGAGTACAAATGGTCATTCATATACACAGAGCTAATTATAAAACAATTATAAGTGAACTTAATATACTGGTGAATAGAAGGTATCTTCTTCCTGTGAACTGTATTCTTTTATACTGACGAAGTCTCAGCATACATGTAAAGCTATGGTTTTGCTATGAATGAAGCCTAGGGACAGTGTAAAAATGACAAAATCGCGTCATTGTTATGGATTGCTGAGCATCTTTGTAGGATTTTGTAATGTGAAAATGAGTAATGACACAAAATGTATGCTTTATTACATATTTTGGAGCTTCATTTTAGTGAAATTACTAGTTATTTTAATTTTAGTATAATTTCTGTTCAAGAGACAAAGTTCTAAAGGAATAAAAAAATCTAAGTACACAAAATGTATTTTGATTGAAGATGTAAGTTAAATGTGAAAATGAAAGTTATCTTTCAGACTTTTAAAGATCATTCTAAAATATACCACACTAT
The DNA here is from genome assembly GCF_034190915.1 of Cavia porcellus. Lineage (NCBI taxonomy): Eukaryota > Metazoa > Chordata > Mammalia > Rodentia > Caviidae > Cavia > Cavia porcellus. The sequence goes on along the minus strand of NW_026947496.1, from coordinate 26,011,224 downwards.
AAAATTTGAAAATCTCAAATCAAAACAGAATATTGAATAATATAAATAAAACCAAGTTTTGTTAATTTTTAAGCATTTAATACTTTCACTATAAATAAAGTCATTCAAATTTAATCCCAAAGTATAAAATTATTATGGTTTATGTTCATATGTTTTTATGTGTATACAGCATTATGGGTATATATATGAGGATATGGGGTATGATTGAAAAATAGTGACTTTTAATTTTAAAATTTATTACAGTAAAAGACACAATACCATTAGTCTCCCTCAAAATATATCCCCTTGCTTTGAAAGCATTTATTCCTTTTGCTTTGAAAACACACCATTATTCCAATTACTTTTTGAAGATGAGTATTTTGAGAAGGATTCGTGGCAATGTGTCTTTTACTGCACTCAATTTTTAAAATTTAAACACTCGCTGTATAGTGAAATTACACCTCATATATATGTACATTTTGCATCAGAGACAAACTGATTCCAGAACTGCACCCCTCAGATATGAACATCTGAAGTTGCTCAATCCTTTATAAAATGACCATGTTGCATATTTATCTATAAACTATGTACATTTCCCCTATACTTTTAACCCTCTCCAAAGTTCTTATAATGCCTACTACAATATAAATACTGTATAAATGGTACTTCTACTTATTTGTTTACGATATGACATAAAAAATATATGGATGTTCAATGCATATTTTTTCAAGTATTTTGGATCCACAGTTGGTTTAGAAGTAGAACTTACAGATCTGTAAGGCCCTCTGAACATACATAGATAGATACAGGATGAAATTGTTAAGCCATGTAAATGTTTAGCTATAGGGCTGGGGATTTAGCTCAGCAGCATAAGCACTCGCCTGGTGAGCACAGGTCTTGAGTTCAATCTGCAGTACCAAAAAAATACATATGTATATTTAACCATAAAATGTTTCTTAGCCATTACACACAAATTTTGGCAATACCACCATAATTCCCATATATTTTTAGCCTACAAATTAGAATGCAAACCCAAAATGGTCTTACTTTAAAAAATTGTCCTTTCTCATACAAGAATAATCTGCATGTTAACTGAGCACTTTACTCATATATATAAATTGCTTTTAAAAAATGACAGTTACCATTTCTCAAGTTCTTCCCAGTTTTAAAGCAGTGCCTATTTTTAGTATTTGTAGGGCCATGTCCACAGCATTTCCCAGCAGCACATGAACTCCCCAGCCATGAGCATGGAGCCCAAGATGTGGAAGTATTTGTCCTATGTGTCAAACTGGGACTATCATGAGAGCTAGAACCCATGCAGAGCTGGTCTTGTGTTAACAATTGTTCTCTTTCTTGTCTGTCTATGAAATGCAGGCCTTCTAAAGCACGCATTCCAGAAATGCAACCCCACAGCCTGCGCCTGAGTAATCACACCAACCACTACCCCAAGCCTACAATAGAGCCCATGTGTGTTTAGCACAGCGTGGAAGACAGGACAAACTCCTTTTTTCTTTTTTCCACCTAGTGCTTTCCCACTTTCACGCATTCTTCTTTTCAAAGGTAAGTACTTTATTCCCTTGCCTCTCTTACATTTGGGGTTTGAAAACGTGAACCTCTTTTCTTCGAATCCATTTTACTGCACCACCCCGACCCATGTAAGTAATAACTCAAATCTGACATCAAGCATCATGTTTAGGAGTTAGACTTGCTTCTAGGACATTTCTACTGAAATGGGCCTCTGGTTGCCTTTGAATTGATTACAGTACATTACAGTTTTCTGTCTACTAATAAGAACATCCTTCCTAATGATGAACAATTTAAAGGATCTGTCTTTATATCAATGTTGTTTAATAAAGAACTAACTACCAAATAGCCAGAGACACAATTCTGTCACATGGTCACCAATATGCAGCTCTTCTGAGTCACAGTTATAGTCATTTACATATTTGCTGCCAAAAGGCAAAAGGCATTATCCATCTCTGCCCTGATCAAACCACAGCCAGCCTCAGAGCCAGCCACACAGAGCACACAGAGGTCTTCAGACACCAATCTTACTCAAACCCTTCATGGACCAACAAATACACTTATGTCAATACACAAAACCTTCTCTCCCGATAAAAGCCTCCCTGGATGGCTTCAAGTCTTGAATATTTCCTGCTTACTCCGGCTAAGCCTCAATTTCTTTCTTTTGTCAGCATGTGTATGAAAAGACAGCTGATGCCAGGGTTCCATACAGAGTTTTCAAAAAGGTCACTACCATTCAGATTTCTGCTGGCAAAATTCATTCATTCTCTTTCAAAAATTTAATGAGAGAAGACAGCTTTGTGAAATGGAGAAGCAAGAACAATATTGCTTAAATAAATTGGAATTTGCACTTTGATTACCCTGCAGTTTCTGCCATACTTTACTGGAAATGCTCCCTGTGGTGCAGGTTCTCTCTGGAGTGACATCATCTCTAGAAGCCATCTCCACTATAATTATTTCCATCCGTATTTTTAGAGGACATAGCAAAAACATTCAGTAAAGAATATTCAATACATATAGAACAATTTAAAACTGTAGAGTCACCAGAAACACTCATTAAAAGTCAAATGATATATCTTTATGCATGTCTCTGACCCCAAAGGAGGTATTTAATACTCACATTAGGAAAAAAAAAATCTCAAAACAATGAGACTCTGGTAGCAGCGAACATCCCTGTTGCATAAAATAACAAACAGCACCTAGTTTCAGTTGCTTTTTTTGGAATGATAATTTTTAAAGGTGTAACAGAGAGCTCTGGTGTATTTTAGTTCATATCTCCAAATTTAAACCTTTGGGATGTTAATACCAAGTACCCCAATATTAAAATTTCATTCTTGACCATCTTGGTTTCCCTTTTGGTGAAGTTGATTTTCCTTTATAGATAGTAGGTTTTTAGATTAATTTTAATGAAAGTAAAATTTTAATGAATATCAAAGTATTAATTTTCTAAAAATTAGCTCATAGAAAATGGGATTTTTGATAATTTAGATGAAATTATAAATGCTGAGCAATGAATCTGCTTCCCTGACAACTTGTGAACCACTGGGGCTGATATTACCCTGCGTAAGGGGTTACAGGTTCCCACCACTATGCATTAAAGGGCAGGGGCAGGCTGTTTGTCTCCTAGAAAACAAAGCTCACTGAAACTTTGACTGTCAGTGTAGAAAAACAAGCATTTAATGCTGCAGTTAGTGATAAGGTCTCGAGTCACTCATTCATGTGTGTATTCATTCAACATAACAATTAAAGGAAAGACAAAGGTGTTGAATATGAGATTAAACTGTTTCCTTAAGAGACGCGTGCCTTTGTTTTTTTTCCATCTAACCACTGCCTTCCAAACTTCTGTATTAAATCTCTCTTCCATGTTCCCTACTGTCATTTCAGTCAGGTCCTATCCTTTCTCAACTGTCATCTGTTAGAAAATACAGCTTAGCTTATTTCATAGTTTTGGTTTGCAGTACATGTCCCCCCTCCACACACACACACACACACACACACACACACACACACACACAAAGTCCTGCACAATTCTCTGTCTTCTCTTCTCCTCTTTCCTCACACTTTGGACTGTAGTGATCTGTGCTGTTGCCCACAAAGCTGGGTGGACAATGCGGGCAGCCAATTTTCTCTGGTGTTGCTGTGGTTGCTTTCAGCTGGGGCCAGAAGCTTGTGTTGCAGACAAACCGGTATTTTCTTACCATAGGGAGAAAATTCTTCCTAGGCCCAGTGGAGGCTGTGGCTCCCAGCATGGGCCACGGCATCAGTCTTCTTCTTCCAGACCTCACTGGTGCTGGGCCAGTCACAGCACCCCTTCAGCACCCCTTCAGCATCCCACATTTGGGAGCTCCTCAGAAGATGAGCTGACCACCAGCCTTCACATTTCTCAAAGATGTCCCTGGACCCCAAGGAATATACATCAAAATCTCTCAAGGATACAGTTCAATGACATCCATTTTGGCTGCTTGGAATCTTATTTTTCTTTTTTTTTATACATTCTTGAGTTTGTGGTTTTGCTCTGAGTGGTCACATATTTAATAAAAATTCAAATGAGAGATGGGGTTAGTATCACACACGTCCATATAAGCTATGGGGTCAGTGTCACAAAACCACCTAAACCAACAGCAAATGCCCATCTACTTCCCCCAATTTACACCCTCACAGCCAGACATGTCCTGGTGTAGCTACTCTTGGGGATGAGTTTTAGTGCGCTTTCATTTTCACATGGCACAAAACACATTAATCAGGCTGACCTCTATGATAGTGTTGTCAAGAGCTGTCAGAAACCTATATTTTCACTATTCTCACATTTCCTGTTTCCCTGATTGAAATTTCTGATGGTAATTGCTAGCAAGGGGTTCCAATTCACAAAGTTGGAAAGTTAAGTTCTGACCTTTCTTATAGGACAAATATCTTTTTCCAATTGTTTTCTGTTTTCCGTTGCTTGTAGCAGTGTCTTGGCCAGCTCTGTAAGAAAAGTCACCTTGCTTTCATAGGGAATGGTTTTCTTCTCACTGCCATTAAGCACAGCAGAATTTCATTTAGAGTTCACTATCAGAAACCAGAAATGCTGACTCTCGTGGAAAATTGTATTTCTGGGATTTGGGTATTGAGCTATCACAGCCACTAAATAAAGCTCCGTTTGCCAGAAAAGAAACAGCCACATTAAATGAGAGGGCCTCACTTAATACTTTAAGAATGGAGGGAACAGTGGGACACTTAGGTTAAGAATGTGTTTTATACCATGGCAATAGTAAGAGCCCTTGCAGCCCTGTTTGAATAGGAAGGGTTTTAAACAAGTCACTTTCAGCCTTCATGAACCTCGTGTTCCTTTCGCACATGTTTAAAGAAACTTAACACCTCTTTAATTACACATTATAAATAATATTCACCAGAAGGCTATGCAGTGATAGATTGCGAGTGTTTTTCCAATTTGGTTTAAGTTATTACACTTTCCCAATTTTTAGAAGAACATTAGAACAACACTTATAAACCATCCTGAGATCCCACAAACTGGGCCTCTTCACTAATAAAACAAAAATATCTAAACGCTGTACTTCAAGAAAATATTTTTAAAGTTATCCATCCTGATCTAAGGCATCTAATTTCCAATGTAAATTTACAACTTGCAACCCCAAGAAAATAAAACAAAAACAGTTTAGAGTTATCATTTTGGAAATGAAGGAGGAAGGATTTATCATAAGGCTGGGACTCTTAAAAATTTTTAATGTTATTGAACAATTGCTGCTACACACATATAGAGAGTTTGTTGATCTCGAGTACCAAGGTTTCACATTACATAGAAATACCTCTAGGACCAAGTGGCAACAAAGTCCACATGCCTGTCCGGTGAACGTTCCTGAAAGAGTTGACAGAAGGATCGAGCAACATCTAACACTCAGAGCTGAGGCCCAGCTGACCCAGGACCTAGCCAGGAGAATTGGACCTGGCCAGCATCAAAATCATTCGCAACTAAACCGACTCTAGGTCTTTTGTTTTGTTTCACAAAAAATTCCCCAGGTGTTTCCTTTCACAAGTCTCTATGATAATCTCCCTTTCATCCTCTTTATCTTTTCTTCAGCTTTTGCTTTTCATAACTGTTTATCCACTGAAGGAAAAAAGTCTCTACAATGTTGAAAGCATATTTTATATACTAGGAAAAAAATCAAAGATATATTTACGGTTATCACAAGAAAAGATAATTAGGGAAATTAGTACCTTTTTTGCATATTTTTATTAAAAATGCATTTTGATTCTCTCCCAACCATATGTAGATTCCTGAGGACTTTATGATAAAAACACACAAAGAGTAGATCAAAAGAATTGAATAGGGACTGGGGATTTAGCTCAGCGGCATAAGTGGTGCCTTGCAAGCGTGTGGTCATGAGTTAAATCCCCGGTACCGATTAAAAATAAAAACATAAAAATAAAAAAATTGAAGAATTGAATAAAGTTTTATTTTTAATACAAGAGATTACAAACTATAGAGATATGGTGCAAGTGAAAGCATAAACAATAGGTTTTAATGATTCTACTTTGTCTATCTTAATCTGAAGCTCTGAAATTTGTAGAGTAAAGCTATTTCTTGATACGATCACTGTTTTTATTGTGCTGTTGAGTGTGAAGAAATACTGATTCCCTATGGCACCAGTGTGCCATGGTTGTACCACTAAAATGGTGTTTGTTGTTGTTGTTGTTCCTGCAATGGCATCTCTGTCTCTTTGATAAACCAGCCTTCTAAGGGAGTCCTAATAACATCAGCACTTAATTTATTGTGCTGATTTTGAGAAAGTGTCTCACCATGGAGCCCAGGCTCACCTCCAACTTGCCATCCTACTGCCTCAGGCCCTTAGTGTTAGGATTACAAGTGTGCACAACCATGCACAGCTTACTATCATTCGTAGAGACAGTAAACTAACCTCTGTAATGAGACTTTAGGGCACTGCTGCTTTGCTAATGAACCAACACAGAAAAAGCCATTGAAATTTGAGTCCTTACAAATGTTATCTTGTATGTGCAAGATTAGATGATTCTCTATTGATTAATTTCTTTAGTGAAATCAAGTTGCTGGATTTGAAATACTATAAGCAAAACTCTTTTTACTTATTCGTTTATTTATTAATCCACTAGGCATTTATTCTGTGCCTGCTAAACCCTAGTCCATACATTGTTAGGAATTTATTGCCTCTATAGCGATCACAGGGCAGCTAAAATCTCAGAAAGTGCTGCCAACAGAGAGGAAAACCAGAAGATGCATCTAATATTTGATGCATTTTTGAGGCTTCAGGAGCACAGCAGGGAAGCAGGGTCTTTGGTGACTGGCTGCATGTATAATAAGCAGGGCAACAAGGTTAAAAAGACAGCCACACGGCTACAGTGAATTCAACGAACTACATCTCACTAACGAATTTGATTTTTTTAAAATTATGAATTCTGAACCACCTTGAATCCACCAAGCTCCTTCTAACTACTAACAGTGACAAGGCTGCCCTCTCAGCTGCAGCTAGATGCCCCAGGCATCTTATAGCAAAACCAACAAATGATTGGAATACTATGATTTAAACTCAAAATCAAAGCACAGTGGGAGATGTTTTACACGGCTACTTGAAAGTTTTATGTCTAGGGTTTGTGAGATCATAGTAGACACAGAAGGACAACACAAGGTCAAATCTACATTTTATATGCAAAGAATAAGCTGGTCCCCTAATCCGTGTCCTGTAGCTCACAATCTGGAAAAGAATACAGAATGAATAGTAGGACCCTTTGCACAAAGACCATGCTAGTGACCTCCAGCACCCTGCTATGAATAATGGCCATTACTAAAAGGAGGAACTAATAGCAGCAGCAGCAGCAGAGATATAACACTGTCTATCCTCCTGAGTCAGAGGGGGAAAAGTGCAGAGAAAGCAACCTTGTTATGATATATGTTATGCTAAGTATTTTTGTGATATAATTCTTGGGGAGCATTTATGTATTTTAACAGCTGAAACAGCCCTTCAACTACAGCACAAGACTATACCTTACCATCAAGGATCTGTTTAGCTGTCTTTCATTTTTTTTTCTGCAAAATTGCTAACTATGTAATATCTAATCTGGCCCCACATATCAGGAAGGAAACCATTCATCCATCTGCAGCTTCCTGAAGGAGCATGTCTGTGGGCCATGGATGATAACACACACAGTCATCCAAGGCTCTGGTGTGAAGCTCTGTGCATCACTGCAGCCCACCAGCAGCTCGAGGTTTTTAACCTGTTCATTACTGTTTACAGTTAGCCCTCACAACGTCTCCCTGTACAAATTCATGGGGTAACAACAATCAAAATACCAGAGGTTTGTTCTTTTGTTTGGTGTAGTGCAGTATTTGTTTCTGGAAGGTGATACTATCTTGAAGAGGAAGGGGCAAGACAAGAGGAAGTAGAATGTGTTTTGTCATTATTTTACATTCCATGTGGAGCACTTTGGGCAGAAAGTGGCATTTTCATCATTCTCTCTCACTGTCTCACTGTGCATCTCCATTTCATGTCAGGAATATGAACAGAATACCTGAGCCAATTTATATATTTTTCACATTCAAATATTTTTATCAACATGGCTAAATTGTAGTTATAATGTTCATTTCTCTTGACACTCATGATAAATATGAGCAGGGGATGCTTAGCTGCCTCATTAACTGATGTGACCCTAAAGGTTCAGAAATACACGTTCGTTTCTTTTTCTGCCATTCCCACATATGTAAGGTGGTATTTTTCCTCAAGGCTGTCACATTCAGAGCTAGTGGTAATGCCCAGCAACGGGTGAGCAGTTATTAGCAACACCAACAAAGTGGAAATAGCAAAGGTATAGGTTTTCTCATGTTGTTAAAGGAAGCTTTTAAAGGAAGCTCAGTCATCTCTTTGCACAATCTGTACCATCATCTGAACCACAGTTATACCATTCATCTAAAATCCTGGCATTTCAGCTTATATTTTACAAAAACCCAGGCCTTCATAAGGCCTTTCTTTAGAAGGATGGATAGAATATAGGGCTCCGAGAGCATATTTGATTTGTATCTATCATATCAACTGCAAACTTTGCTCCGTGTCATAAAATGCCAATCTGGATTCTGGGTCTGAAAAAAAAATGAAAATAATCTTTCAAAGCCCGACTTAGTTGTGACTAGTAAGAAATTTAATCTAGAACTGTTCCTATATAATCCAAGTAGAATCTTGGCATTAGTAGAAAATATAGAATAGAAATTTGTCTTGAGACTATTTCCTATTTGTACACACACGTGTCCCTCCCTATGCACACTCCAGTGTGACCCGCTCAGTGTTATCAGCCAGTAGAGACCTATGGGTGAGGATCTGGCCAACCTACCACCCTGCTCACCTTCAACTTCAGGCATACAGGAACAGCGTGCCTCCGGAATCTTTCACCAGCTGCCTTGACGTCTACCCTACCACAACCGATGGCTCACGTGAAACTGACCTCACTGTCCACATGCTCTCAGAGGGACACTAACATCTACTCACAGTGCAACTCCAGTTATTTAACTACGTCAAGAAACCTGGATGACCTTTTGTGAGGTGCTCAGGTAGGCAGCATAGAAGACAAGGAAAAAGAAAATTTAATGACCCCTATGGTTGTCTGTTTTCTACTTAAAGAGGAAAACATCCAGGCAAAATGTGAAATAAAAACGTATAATCTCGGTCTATACCATAGTTCCAAAGGTGCTGTATGGATGTATATGAGAAACCGGCAAATAAGTGGTGCCAGACAACAGTTTTCATTTCAAATGTTACACAATGTGTGTCTATTTCTGCCATGAGATGGGCCATTAATAATGTTATAAATAATAAAATATGAGTTTATGGATTATTTATATTTTAATAATTGCTTTGGTTCGAGGTCCTTTCAATAAGGATACTGCTCTGTTCACTTCCAAGCTGTCACGATGACTTGAAGTGGAGGAAATGCAGGAATCCATGCACACACTGCCTTTGTCCCAGCCGCACGGCCCTATTTAAATGGTATGGCACCCTTCCCCCACGCACGCATACCAGCTCTCCTTTTCTGTCTCTATTTTTGATGGCATTTATGATCCCTCTAACATAAAATACAATTTTCTTTTGCAGTTGCACTTTTAATAGCCTTTCTCTAGCTTTTAGTATGAGGCCACTAAAAAAGCAGACACTTTGCATATTTTGTTAACCAGTGTATCTGAAGGACATGCAAGAGCATCCAACATACAGTAAGCTGTGTGAAGAGGTAGGCATTTACTGTTTTTGCACACATACAGGACCACTTTGGAATGGCATATCTGGATCTTTATGCATTAGAAAACTTAAAAACTACCAGTACAGTCAATAGTGCAATTAAGTTACAGCACTGCAGCAACATTTTGTTCTGTTAAAATGGCTGAATCTGAAATGGGCAGTGAACTTCCTAACAGCCATAAAATGTTTGATTTTAATAACATTGAAAATGTATATTCCTCAATTAGTTGTCCTCTGTCATAGTCTGAAATGCTCTTATTTAACTTAACACTGCCTATTTGTGTCTTTTCCGTGTCACACGAGCATCACATGGCAGATGGCTTACCATCTTACCTACTGCTCTGTCCTCAGCGCTCCTTCAGACCCCAGTGGAGTGGAGCCACGCCCTCTTCCCAGTAGCCAGAATAATTTCTCTTCTAGTCCTCATCAGAACAATCGAAAAGATGTGAAAGCCACAACGTTATTATGTTACTGACAATTCAGTACCTTTTAACAGAAATGAGGTTCTTCTTAAATGAATCTTTGCCTTTTCCAATTTTTGCTTTTAAAAAACTTTTAAAGATGGTTTCATCAAAATATTTCTGGGTTAATATTATTGCTTTGTCTCAACACCTACGGGTAAAAACAAGGACAAGAAAGAGAAGGGAAAAAGAGCAGAAACCAGTGGTAATGACACACAGACTGAAATATAGGAACAGCTGTAGAAAGAGCTGCGGGGGGGAAAAATCACACCAAGGAGAGAACTAATGATTGACAAATTCTGAACTACAGAAGAATCATAAGTGAAAGGGGGATGCAGGTCCCACTGACAAGTGCATAGTGGTCAGAAATAAGCTGAGCTGAACATGTTGTTTAATGCAGTGTTAAGTAGATCACCAAGAGGGGCAGATAATGACTGTAATGAAGAGTTGGCCAAGGCGTGAAAAAAAAAAGAGTAAAGAAAAAGAAAAATTAACTGACACTGGGTAAATCACAAGAGGACATGAAACCTGAGAGAGCATCTGGAAGGCATGGTCAATCCTCTCTAACACTCCAGCACCTTTTAGTAATTGAGTTGGGCAGTTCATTAAAATTACATGTGAAAAGATAGGTGTGCTGGAAAAAAAGACAAGGAAGCCACAAAATAACTAGAGCGATGCAATTACTATTCCTCCAGCTTTAAAAAAAATGTCAGGAATATAAAGTACTCAAGGAAATACATTTAAGAAATACCCATTGGAAAATAGTGAGTGGGTCCTAGGGAAATAACAAGAACAATAAAACTGAGCCATAGGAGGCATGGGTCATGCCAAAACAAAAGGGGAGAATATTTAAAATTGGATGTGTCTGTATAAAATAACCAGCTACCAAGGAGGGAATTTAAAGAACCTATTGAAGAGCAATATGAGTAAACGGAAGAATGAGATTTCGGTTTCTCTCTGTGGATGGGCAAATTACAGATCCCAGCAAGCTGCTGCCATCTGATAAAGGCCTCTAAGCAAAGGTGTGTGTTTCCCTAAACAAAAATGACAAGTTGGCCTCTAATTTTTGATATGGTTAATTCTCTGGATTACACTGAAGGAAGTAAACTGACACAGATTACAAAGTCTATTTTTGTGCAGAGCAATGTGCTTGACTTTGTAACACATACACGCTCATTTGCTTTGTGCAACAAACTTGTCACCTGAAAGTCATTACTGCAACTTTTACTGGAGGGAATCTGAGATCACACAGCTCTTAAACAGTGGTGCCAGGATTTAAATTGAAGTTTGGGGGACAGTTTCAAAGACAAACACCATAAGGCTGCTACTTCAGTAAGTTAATAACAAACTTTCAAATTATCAAAGAAAACTATAATTTCAATGAATACCATTTGATATGTTTATTCACACTCAGATTTAGATGGTAAATTTGCATAATTTGATGTAACTTCATTGAGCTTCATTCTTGCTCATTTGTCATCTGCGTGAAATAAACAAATGTATAATAATGAAAGAATTTTGTTTAATAAATAATATACCTTTGTATTTTTAAAAAATCCTTAAACTCCCTACTGTGCTTTACTAGGGATAATAAAATTCCCCAAGATTTTACTGAGGGTTGGGTTGGATAAACAACAGGATGTAGTCATTTGTTCATTTACTAATTAATAATCATTTATTTACTGCTTCATAAGAACAAGGAACTTTGCTAGATTTTTACAATCAGCAAAATGATCATAGTTCCTGATTACATGGAATGTATGACTTATTAGTTGATTAAAAAATCAATAAATTGATAATTATGAGACTCAACAATGTTAGGAGAAAAATAGGGTCTTAGGAAAACACAGTGGAGAGCTACCTAATCGTGTAGGAGCAATTTAGAGGAAGTTTCATGAGGAGGAAGAAAGGAATAGAGCTAAGCAAAAGATTCTCATCTTGGAGTGATAAAAACAAAGGACCCATTCACCAAATGACCCATAATTCTTAGGCAATGCTCACATTAATCAGGAAGGTGAAATAGATGAAATTTGGTTTTTGCCCATTGTTGTAGTCTGGGGTTGTACATAGAGAACAATTCAGATCAGGACATGGAGTTTATAATATTTTTATAATGGTCACCAGGAGTTAACACCAGAAAATGCAGGAAATTTATCCACAACACCAAAGACATAGATTATTTAGTCAAGAGTCTAAACCCCACGGCAATGTCCCACATGAGTCCAGATAAAAACCCAGAGCTCAGGACAATGCTTCCACAAGTCCAACTGGAAGTCCAGAGCCCACAAGAAGGACTCACACCAGTCTCTTTTATGGATTTATGCCGGGAAGACCCAAGGGTCAGTGGTGGAAGCCAGAAAGTCTATGCCAGCAGGATGAAGGAGCTGTGCTACTGGGATGAGGGTTCTACATTGGAGCTGGGAAGTCACATTCACAACAAAGAGCAGGGCTGTCCTGAAAGGCACCACAGCTGTCCTCAGAGACACGGAAGCCCGAGCTCCTCCGAGGACAAGCACAGTCGGGTGTGTGCCAGGAAGCAGCGTGAGGAGTTCATCCTGGAGACCAAGAGCACATGTCTTCCCCTCTGGAGCCAGGAAGCAATGCTTGATGTGAAGATCAAAGCTTCTCCAGGAGAACCAACAGCTCAGACAGCAGCTCGTAGGAGAACCCACAAGGCCTCCTTAATTCCTCAATCCCTTCCCAACACCTCTCTTCTTCTCCACCTATTTATCCTGGCAACCCTCCTTAGGTGGAACATCTTCTCTCAATGCATGCTGATGTAATCCAGCTGGCATTAAGTTGACCACCAGTTCTCAAACCATAACACCCATGAAGACTTGGCCATTTTGTGACTAGGACTGCCTTTGATTCCTAGCTGCATCTCACCATCCAGGACTCTTGCCAGGATCATTTCTATATTATGATAGCACATTCATTTCACTGAAGTTAAAGTTTACATATAAAATTAGACTACACAATAAAATTCCTGCTTTAGAAAATCGCTTAGAATCTCTCAATTGCAGATATCTCACTAATATGGTCAATTTTTTTCACCCACAGGGGAAAAGATATCTATTTATATACAAGGCAGGCAGGTGATTTGCGAGACTGGGACCAGCCATATCTGTAGTGAGTAAATACTATTCCTTTAAACATTTAATTCTCAGGGATTCTTACAACAAGCCATGTGTCTGCACCACAAGAAGTGGCGGGAATAACAGATACATGTTCTCTTTGGCCTATTCACCCTTACTGTGTTTTTGACTGAATGGTCAATATGTGGCTTGAGTTTCAAAAATGTAGCAATTAGATGTCATTTTACCTACTCGGGGAGACGGAAATGGACATACAGGCATTATGGTACCTATGTGTTGTAGCTGAGAAAAGTGATTCAAATAGTGAGAAAAATCTATAAAAAAATAAGTATCTTGGCCCTGGCATCAGGAAGGAAATTGTTCAGTGAAAACTGCTGGTAGTTTTCAGTCACCTAATATAGGGAGCTGCCTGCATGGACACAGAAGCATATCCCAATCAGAATTTACCATTAATCTACAGGTCTGTTTATCCTGTCTCTTTGTTCAGAGTCAGCATGCAGTCTACCTCACATTATTAGTTATATTGCAGCACCATGATCACAAGGAACACTTGATAACAGACTTTCCACCCTTTAAAAAATAACTATTGTGTGTTTATGGTTGGGAGTAAAATATTAATAAAACACATTTCCTATCACTTCCAGTTTAGTGGAAAAGCAAAGAATACACAGGAAATTAGAATATGATCAGTGCGAATATAGTTGTGCAAGAACCACTAAGAAGCTCTTAGCTTGAGCAGCTCCGAAGAGGTGTCTGCATGCATCCAAAGAATGTGTAGCAAAAGCTTGACTCAAGCATTGAAAATGAAATAAACAGAAGAATGCCCTGCACAATCCAAATATCTAAGACTTGGTGGAAAGGTAAAATGAAGGTATGAGCCACAAAGATTATATACGCTGGATGAAATTTTGCAGACTGGGCGAAATCTAAATTCTGACAGAGGAAAATAATAAAATTTGTATTTCTCAATGCCATCTTTAGTTAACTCTGCTAAAGAAATGGTGTGAAATATTAAGTACTTTGAAAGTCTCACAAAAAATAGTATGTTACATATGTTTGCACAGCATGGATGATGTAATTTGCCTGCATTGACATGTAGTGCTTAAACAATACTGTCGGAACATTCACAAACATGTTTGGCTAATAACATCAGTGCATCACTGATGGTCAAGGGGACGACTTTGTTAAGGTAACTCAACAAGGATCAGTAATTTTGTCACTGAGCCATGCATTGTTCAGAGTAACAGTGCTGGAATTATTGAAAATTTGTAGCAGCTTCTTTTTCAGTCCACACAAAAAGAATCTTTTGGCCACTAAAGCATACAAATGAGATTTATCGCCCAAGAAAAGAGAGCTAAAACTACAGATTTTTGCCCCATCTTTTTCATTCTTTATTGGGCCATAATTATGTTTACTAATAGTGTATCATTCTTTAAGAGTGCTATTTTCACTACATTATAGTAACCAAGAGGGCAAATGCAGTGTCACATCTAAATAAACAGCTTTTTCTAACATTTGAATCAAAAAAAGAGTAAGAAACAATAGAAAGAGACTCAAATGGAAGTAATTTCATTTTCTATTTTTCAGGTTATTGAATCATTTCAGAAGATGTGCTTCCATAAAAACCTTATCAAAATCAAATACCCGCCTGTGGCAAATATACCAATCCATATCCAAACTTCCTATAGCCATATCTTGAAAAATAATGAATGTGCAATTTCCCTCATCATTTCACCAAGTCATTTAAAAACAAAACAATTGTCAGGTACTAAAATGTTTTTTATACACCCTTAAGCAATGTCTGCTAATACTGTCTTTACCTTGAAATTCCTAAATGTGCACTTCAAAATAGTAAAGAATACTTCCATTCCATTCAACAGGAAGTTGAATTCAATGAGAAACTGTAAAATATAATGGAGCAAAGCAGCTATGATTTAGAATGAGAAAGTCTTACCTCTGAAAGTTGGGTTTGTCATTTATAAATTGTATGACCTTGGGAAAATTATTCAACATTCTTGGACTTCAATATAAGCTATCTAACTGATTAATTGTACTAATAATGACTACAGTGTAAAAAACAGTACCTCTGATTCACGAGCAAGTTCCATTCCAGGAGACTTACTCATCAGTCAGATTCCTTCGTAAACTGACAGTGAGTCTTTTACAGTACACCTGATTGAATGTTCACATATTGCATGGTTCTTGCTACAAACTCAATATTAGCTATTGTTATAATTACGTATTAATACTAAAATAGCTACTTTATTCACTTCTGAATTCATAGTGCTTGTTGAGTGTACAATGCAGGAGAAAAGAGCTTAGCCTATTTAGACCAGTAAAATATTTCAATCCTTAATGTTGTGTGGAATGCTGAAAAGCATCCACCTGAACCAGAGCTGCTTTCTTTGGAAAATTTGAGTAACATCCTTTCCATATTATTATTAAAATAGAAGCTTTTTTCATCAGGGCACATATTAGGTAACCAATAAACAGTAACTTCTAGTATTAATACTATTGCAAATAGAAGTTGTTGGAAAACAAGAGATTAACTTAGAAACCTTTAAGTCTAAGCATAGCATTTTTTCCACAGGAATGGAAAATAGGGTTGTCTTCAGTTTCCACCATTACAAAGGGTATATCTTGCTCAGTGAAGATGTCTCTCTATGGATACAGGGTTGATTAACATAGAACCAGACACTGCAATATATGATTAAGCATATTTTTGTTTGTTTGTTTGTTTGTTTGGCTTTTCATTTTTTGCAGTACTGGTGATGAATTCATGACCTCACACTTGCCAGGCAGGCATCTATGCCGCTGAGCTAAATTCCCAGGCCCATGATTAAGGATATTTGAAGATCCCAATATTTGCACAAAATCACTAAAAGGACGCAAAATATTCTACAGATACTGCATATTTTTTAAAATGGGAATATAAACCAGCTATCTTATTTTCATTGGAAAGGCTGTTAAAAGAAACAGTGTTATCTTAGGCAACTGCCCAAAAAGGGAGAGGGTGACTAAACAATTTTCTCACTCACTTTTCTGAATATCAGTCATTTGGCAGAATATTAATGTTTCAGCTTGTTATCATCCAAACATTTCAAATAAGCTCATGTCCATTCATTCAAATCAGTAGTAATGACTGGTGGAGTGAAAGACTACCCTTACCTACACTTTAAGATGACAAAGATCTCTTAAGGCTGATTCCAATATACTCCTATACAGTATATACTACTTTTCACAGTATATACTACTTTTCACAGCTATGTACAGTAAACAAAATGAGTACTAAATCTAAGAACCAATCCTTAGAATCCAAGAAACAGACTTGAGATATTTGTTTTCAAAGCGATCAACGATGTTTATTTAGTAGAAGTGAAATAGTTTCAATCAACCATTTTTATAAGAGCCCAAGGGAGGAGGGCAAGGGTGAAAACCAGAAGAGTTGAAGAGAGGAACAGAGAGCCCAGGAGAAAGAGTTTGGGAGGGGACAGTTATTTTCAGTCTCAGATTACTTATGGGATCTGGTGGCCATACAGAAGAGACCAGGTGGAGCATTTGGACAGAAATTAATAGTTCACAGAATACCCAAATTCTGGCTTCTAGAACAAGCTCACTGAACCCCCAGTAAGGCAACCTCCGCAGGTACATCAACAAGACAGACGGTAGCAGAATAGCAGCATACCCAAAGTTAATCCTTAATTTTCTAAAATCTTCTATTTAAAAGGTTGTCTAACATCTGTGCCTTCCCTTTTACATATGCGCGGTACATAACTATGGTGGCCTTGAGCCTGCAGAGATAGAAATGTGCAGACAAAGGTTTTCCAAGGGACTCTCACGGGCAGCCTCAGGTATCTGGATGGAGACTGTTCTTACTCACCCCACCCAATCCAGGCATCTCCCTCACTGGCAAAGTAACCCCTTCAGATCTTAAAAGTACTCTGATGCCACAAATGGTCTCACGAAAAAAGTGACAACTCCCAGAACTCCATGAAGGGGATAAGGATTAGTAAGGGAAGGCCCTCTCTTAATAGCTATTCTACTTTTCCTAAATCTTAAAATTGAGCAGGTTTTGATGGAAAGGACAGGAGGAATGCAGCAGTTAGATGTCACCCTCCCACTCCCTTAGCCCTGCAGTTTGACGACTGACCCTCGAAGGTTGCTGGAAATCACCTCTGCTCTTTATCTTCCGTTTCTCTTCTGGATCATTTCAAGGCAGTAGAGCAGGATGCCTCCAGCAGAAGAAATGCGGTATTAGGAGGTGGAAAGAGCCTGTCCTGCTTTAACAGCACCATTGAAAAGCATTTTTGGATCCCAAGAGGCATGATGGCCGCGTCTCAGATCACAGGAAGAGAGATGAGGCAGGTGAGATCTAGGTGACTTTTCCCATCCAAGCAGTCTGTCCAGTGCAGCTGGTCTGTTTCAGGTGGCCTGTCCTTCTAGGTAACCAGTCTTTTCTACATGGCCTGTCCCATTAGCTGTCTATCCATTCCAGTTCATGTGTCCTTTCCAGGTGGTCTGTCCTGTACCATTAAGCAGTCTGTCCCATCAGAGAGCTTGTCCCATCAAATGGCTTGCCCCATGCCTCAGGGCCAGACATGGGGAGAGAATGAGTGAAGGTGGGAACAGTAGAGGAGGTAGGAGAAGAGATCCCACGGTGTAGGTCAAGAAGGGTTTCTCCCTTCGCAGCTAGATGTAGCAGGGACGGTGCGGGGCTCTTTCTGTGAGGCAGAGACTACAGGCCACCTGGGGCCTTGGGCTTCCCGGCCTGCTCTTCAGGCTCTTCCATGGCCGCCTCATCCTTTTCCTCTTCCTTTTCAGATTCCTCTGCTTCCCCCGGGCCATCCAGCATGGTGGCCTTGGACCGTTTGGAGATGTCCCCGAGCCAGTCCTCCATGCCCTCCTTCACCAGTGCCTTCTGCGGCCCCTCAGTGGGCTCAGGCTCCAGCTCAGGCTCAAGATCAGGATCTGGGTTACGCTCGGGGTCGGAGTCACAGCCGTTGGCGCAGCCTGCCACCTTCTCCGCCGCAGCTACCGCTGCCTCAGGAAACAGAAGCTTGGCCTTCACCGTGGGATCGTTCTCAATCTCCCACAGCCCTGCGCTGAAGCCCTTGCGCTTGCTGGCCTTGGCGAACCTCTCCTTGCACTCCTCGTAGGGGTAGAGGCGCTTGGGGCTCAGGACGGCCGTCTCATAGGTCCCGAAGAAGAACACCTGGTACCGGTTGGGTTGGGCTATCTGCTCGACTCTAGCAGGCCAGGGGGCATAGCCCTTCACCTTAGCAAACACCAAGTCCCCAGTCTTGAACTTGCGGCCACTGGGACTCGACATGGCGGGTGAGTGGGCGGGCACTGAGGACGGCCTGGGCCACCGGAAGGCGATACTGAGTCTGTGCAGAACTCGGCTGCTGAGTGGAGCGCGCCAGGTTGCCTTGGGCGGGGCAACGCCCAGCATCCAGGAAGTTCCAGAGGGAAGGATGCATTATTTCCTACACTCTAGAGAGCCTGGTGGCCTGAAGAGAGAGATTTAGGATTAATGTGTAAAGAAAACATAGTGATGGAATTACCACGTGTTAGTGTGAAACTAACAGCAATGGAGAACACATTTGCTGTTCCTGTATGCCCTAACCTACTCACCACTGAAGATTCCAGTCCTGCATCAGAGGCCAACTCTGAGATGTCTGAGCCAATGGTTTCTATCATTTTGTGGTTTCCCTAGGGCCTGACCGTGGGGCCTGCTGTGAGGCCAAGTCACTTGCGTGGTTAGGTAATCCGGAGGTCAAATTTGATAACAGAAACTATGTATATTACTTTATTTAGTCAAAATTGTAATGCAGTGACCATGGCCAACCAAAAATGTCAAAGTTTTCTATTTAACATGCAAAAGTTCCCATCTGCAAAAGGACAATATAGTTCTAATACTGCTTTTGTGGCTTGTGCTCTCAGTATCTTTCCACAAGACATCTGAACTTCTTAGGACTAAAAATTAGGTGGAAGTTTACTCTTATCAAACATGGACTTCCCTGGGGGTACAGACAAAGATACTAAACTGAGAAACTAATTTAAGAAGATAATTTTCTTCAGTCTATTTCAAATTGATAATAATGAGAGTCTTAGTGCACCTGTAGTTGTTTTACAGCTTTCTATGTCTTTTTGAGTAGTGGTAGCTGTAAGCATAAACTATGAAACCTAGCCAAGTTTAATATAAAAGTACTTCTGGTTTTGATAAAGATCTTTCAATATTAATTATATATTTAAGTGGATAGATACTGTTTCCTATTGTGATCAGTTAGAGAATTTGAATCAGTAAATCATTCCATTATAAGAAAAATTGTTTTTGTTTCCTAGGTTGGACCTTACCTTTAAATGATGAAATTGAGCTTTGTGAAAAGAAATACATTCTCCTCACTAGAGAAACAAGAATCATACACTGGTGATTCTAGACAACTATTTTCCTGTTAAGCTGTTTTCTTGAAACATCTATATTCTGCCTACAAATAGTCATAGTTTTACCAAAGAAGTGATATCAACAATGAACTGATGTATTCAGAAATCCACATTCTGTTACAAAAATTAATCTCTAGATTTCTTTTCAAAATCACTAGAAAACTATAAATGTTTAGTAGCTATAGAAAAAAAAACATGAAACTGGACAACTCAGGAGCTCATAAGGAATCTGGAATTTCTATAAAAGGAAATATTGCTAAATTTGAACTTTGTTCTTACTTTCTAAGTATGCTACACCAATGCATAGAGTATACACAAAGTGTACACAATTAGGAAAAACTTTAAATGGATATTATGTCTAAAAGGAACATTATTTATGGCATCAGACTATTCTGAAGGCAAGACTGAATCTAAAACCCAACTGCTGAAGGTAAGTGTCATCACAGGCAAATGGATCACACCAAAATAAGCCACCATCAATAGGGATAGTTGACCACAACAGTTAAACACATACAAGAGTAGTAATTGATCTGGTGACCTGAAAGCTAGTGCAAATAACTAAAGTCTATATAAAATTGAAGTAAAAATGTGGTTGATAGACGCAAGAAGGTCTTGTAGAGAAGATCCTAGATCTACAAAGTACAATCTAGATTTTTCTAGGCAAAGGACTGTCATTTCCCAAGTGTTGTACATCTACCTTTGCCCACTGAAACAGTGTAGTGCTAAAAAAGCTACACAGACTCAGCTTATAGCTGTTTGTATTTACATTGGGATATGGAGCACCAGAGATCATTACACAGCAATGTAATCTAGTCTCCAGATTAAATAATTTGTCCTTTACATAAAGTAATTCCAGGAGAAATCAGTGGGAATGTGACTAGAGAGCAGGCTTATGATGCAGTAGTGAAAGATATACAGAAAGAGGTCTGGCACCCTTCATTTGTTCATCAACCTTTTAAGGCTGAGAGTAGATGCAAGATATCTGTGCCTCTGCTACATAATCTTAAAGATATTTACAGTAATTGCTTTAACGATTGTTACAAATATTAATGAGATGACAATCATAAACTTTCAGACAATAGGTATGATGGTCTAGAGTGTACTAAAAAGTGTGAAGTACATTCTCATTATGGAAAGACTAGGTTATCATTATCAGTAGGCTATATGAGGGAAAAGAAGTGCCAATCTCAGGAAATTTATGAACAAGGGCACTGAAGGACAAAGATATATCCCCCACTGACCAAATTATGTATTACATACGAAATTATACATGCAGCACAACTTGTATATGATACAGATGTAAAAATGTTTTTATTTGTAAATATGATTTTAAAATAATATTTTTGAATTCAATTTTTCTCCTTGTGGTAACTGATTTCAAAAAAGGAAAAATAAGGGGAAGGCTGAGAAAAAAGTAGGATGCATTTAGAGTTTAATAGGACCACTTCCACAGAGAACTCATTCCCTTTATGAATGCATTATTGGCAGTGCATTTAAGTGCAGTGACACTGAATTCTTTTTCCTTTGAAGTTATTGTCAAGTAACTTTTGTTATCTTATTCAAAGTGATGAGAGGAGGAAAGTGGATGCATGGTAACTTAGATATAGATTTAGCTATTATACCAATGAAGTACTCATAAACTACTACAATTATTAATGTTCAACAATTGGATTTCCATGAGTTAAAATGCTTTTAACACAGCAGGTCAGAATGTTTTAAAAATCAAATGCAGTGAGAATACCCATTTTTCGAGAAGCCCAAATTTTAGCAGCAGCAAAGTACCTATCAAGAACACCTGAGATTACAAAACACCTATCATTTTCCAGAAAGCTAATCATAGGATTGAAAAGCTGCTTGGTAACAATTATAAAATACAGATGATAAAACAATATAATTATGCAAGACAGAGGTAGATATCCAACTGATATTTTCTTATTTGATTACATTTAAATTCAGTTGCTATAAAATACATTTTAAAAGAAACATAATTCTTTCATAGTACTTTTCTATGCATTACAAAAATTAACTGTCTCTGAGTATAGAGTAGAGGTATTTATAGTGTTTGATATTTGAAATCAGGATTTTTTGGTAAATACTCCAGAAGATATAATTATACGGAAAGTAAGTCCCTCCCACATCATACTTAGAGAATCACCCGTTGTTCTTTTGTAAAAAGTGACACCAGATCTACTAGGTCCACATTTTGTCACCTCTTAAATCCTGTCAGCGTCCACTTGTCCTAACTTTAGTATCTTAGGACTTTCTGAAATCAAAGTGAATTGATGCAGTGGGGATAAATTCAGTAACAGTGGCAATGTTTGATGTTCTGGCAGCTAACTGGTAACATAAGGCAGAGGACCTCAAATTTTCTGACACCAAAGACTGATTTTGTATAAGATAGTTTTTCCACAAATATAGAGTCAGGGGAATAGTTTCAGGCTGCTTAAAATGAACAGTCAACCTAGATCTCTGGCACACTTGATTCACAGGCTTGGAGCTCCTATGAGAAAGATGTTGCTACACGTTTTCCAATTCTAATATGTGCACTGATGATCTTACCTTGTCCAAGCATAGCTGTCATAGGTTAGAAAATGGGTAGTTGGAAATAACAGAATTGTTTGCAAAACTGCTGATTTAGTGGCCATGGAAGGAAGATGACCACTCTAAAAAAAAAAATAAATAAAAGCTGGCCATGAGTAATTGTATTTCATTTGTCTGGGAGCTAAAATCCTTAAAAGCTTTCTCTTTGGGAAAAATATTTATAAGTAAAATGATTCAATAATTGTGATTATTTTTTAATCCTGTGTGACAATATTTATTCAGGCCCTGACACATTTTTATCTCCTTGTATATTATGTATATATTTAGAGAAGTTTTAACAAATAAATGTTAATGATAATTTGGGGATGAGTTGCACATAATGTGAATTTACATAATTTATAATTGCATAATCGTTATCTCTATAAAGTATTTAAAGTACAGTTCAATGATGTAGAAAATACTTACAAACCCAAATTGATCAGAAATATAGGACAGCATATAAAGCATTACTAATTTGTGAATATGCGTGAAATCTAATTCTTAAATCCAACATGAATAATTCTGGGAACAATATGAAAAATAGAAGAAAACATCATAGCAAGTATCAAAGTCAATGTCTGGCACCTATGGAGTACTCAGTTACTAGTAGCCATGATTCTTAAAATAGTCAGTCCTAGACTAGCTCTGTTTTATTCAAGTGCAAGTCTTGTTTTCTGCATGAGGAAATATATACAGAAAACCACGTATGTGCATATATAGGTGTATATCGTATATGTAGGCATATATCTCTCATTACTATTTTTTGTTGTGAATTTTTTTCACACAAATCATTTCTGGTCCTAATTTGTTTGATATCTTGTCAATTTTCCTCTAGTTTTATTATAAACATATAATGCTTTTTTTCCTTTTTGTGTATGGAGTATTGTTTTGTTCATGCAATACAAGCTCATTTTAGAAAGACACATCACCAACAAAATCATGCTGAGAAGAAAATGTGGAAGTCAACTTCACAGTATCAATTTTGTATTGTTGACTATTACATTACAATGTTAATGTAAAAGTTAAAATGTCCAAAGTTTTCAGAAAATCATGTTAAGGTTTTTGATGATACAATTTTTTTTTTGTTTTTTTTCTCAGTTGTGTTTTATTCTCCCAGTAGTTTTTTTCACTTTTCTAAATAATTATAAAATTATTAATTACTAAATAGGCAATTCATACCATTGTCATTTAAAGAAGTTATTAACAAAGATGCTAATGAGTATTTTTAATTAAGAAGCCTAATTTTGAATTAATGAAAATAGTGTTTTAAAAATGGACCTTAATTTTGATTAATCAAGGTGTTCTAATTTCATTATTGGAAAAGGCTTTGAATTTTCGATTAATGTTTGTTCAAGGATATTTGCACTGAGTTCGTAGTTATCTTTCAGTCCCAACCAAATGATAATTTTCGACATTGTAAAAGAAACATTTACCCTGGAAACCATCTTTGCTTTGTTCTAAGAATCATATAGCATTTCCTGAAATACTCTAGAGGGTTTAGTGTTTTTATATAATTTCAAAAATTCATAAAACATGGGCTAGAAGCCAAGAAAAAGAAAATCAAAGTCACAAAATTCAATGTAATTTTTCTAGACTGCATTGAATTCAATGAAATTCTCAATTATCAGTACCTCTCCCTGGCAGAATTTCTTCATTTTAAAATGGAAATGTAGATGAAAATATGCTGCTAAATGCTTTGGTATAATTTCTTATATAACATAAATGACAACTTTTCCAACTAATATCATTACCACTATTTTCTTTGGTCAGTTTTAATGATGAAAACAGTTCTTAGGAAAAAAAATAGTGTAAAAAAAGAAAAGAAATAACATAGTATATCTGATACTCAAATACTGGAATAGTGTAGTAAAGTGTTTGAGATTTTACCTTACAATCTTTGCTTTTCTCAGCCAGACAGAATCCCATATTCTTTTCCTGCTTGTCAAAGCAAAACAATTACAGATTATGAGTGCCCTAAGGTCCCTTCCAGACTCTTGTCTTGTTCAAAAAATTGGGAAAAGCAAATGAAGAACATAAGAGGTTTTACATTTAGTAAACGCTGTGCTCTGCAGATTGTGAGCCACCTAAAGCGTGAAAAGCAGTGCCCCTGTGAAATACAGGGTGGAGGGCTGAAAAGGTTCACAGCTGCTAGGCGCTTGACTGGCTGCAGTCTTTCCTACCCTTATTCTGACATCAGAGTTAAACCATCTTCTGATACGTGTCAGGTGCAGGGCTTGCAGTCCAGTGTCCTGACTATAACTGACAGGTCATGTCCTCCTGCACAGCCAGTTTGTCATGCCTTAATCTCCTGCCTCATAAGTATAAGGAGACTGTATTATATTCAGTCATTATAGAGTTCATTTTAACTTGCATTTGCTAATAATATAGCATATCCCACACATATGCAAGCACTTTTTTACTACTACATTTCTCCCTCCCACCCCTTTGCCCTGCCCACTTATTTATCATAAACATAGTCGTTGAAGAAATAGAACTTCATAGTAGCCGGCTGAAGAAGAATGAAGCACATACTGAAAAAAGCCAAGATTTGTTACGATCAATGACTTACTAAATTATACAAAAGAGAGATTGGAGAAAGCTGTGATTTCCCTGAAGAAGTTGTGGTTTGCAAGGTTTTCCAAGTTACACTTTCATTTACATGCATCCTTGAGTTAAAAACCAGTTGTCTGACAATGTCCATGTCTTAGATTTATAAAAGTAAAGTAGTATTAAACACGCATTAAAAATATTGGATAAGTATATTTCTACAATGTTAATATCATAAACAACATATCTAGTTCACTTAAAAATACTTAGCCTTTCTTTTCTTCTGTCATCTATCATTTTAAGCTTGCAAAATAATTCTTTGCAGTGAAAGTAGCATATAATCTAAGATTTTCATCTTTATTTAGGATGTCCAAACCAACACTTTTCCCTTTCACTAACAGGAAAAGTGAAACCTAATTTGTGATCTGTTTCCTTATTTACATGTTATTATGTATAAACAATATAAATGGCAAAGATTATCATTTTGTTAAATGTTTCTATAAACTTGCCAATTTTATATCTGTTTTTTCTTTTCCTGATGGAATATAGTAATAGTTTACCAAAATCTATAGTATTTATGGATTTATTTATTTATTATTTATTTATTATTTTGTGGATTTCCCTTAAATTAGATTTTTCCACTTTATTCATTTCTGAGATAAATTTATACACATTCTTCACCTTTATATTGTTCTGCTTACATAAAATCTTCATTTTATTAGAATGAATAACTTCTAATGAGCATTTTTGCCTCACATGCTATTTTGTCTGGTATTATTATGCAATAGCACACTTGTGTGTTTAGTATTTGAGTGCCACAATTCTTTAATTTTTAACTTCTCTATATCATTTTGTAGAGGCAGATTGATTTCAATCTAATCATTTATCAGTAAAATTTAATCATTTTAATGCTTTGTGATAAAGTCAATGCCTACCACATATTTTGTGTTTTGGGGCTTACCATGCCTTTGTAGGTAATTTTCTCTCTTCCTGCTTTCCTGTATTCTTGTAAATTAATAAAGTTAGTTTCAGCATCATTGTCATCACCAAATTACTATTGTTTTTTCTCTTTTGCTGACTTAGAAACTATAACTCTTCCTTCAACAATTATCTTTAAACATATGCACTTAATTATAAACTCTTATAGACAAGCTAGTTTAAAATACCTTGAAAATTTCACCCTTTGTTGCCTAAAACTTTTTGTTTTCAAAATTATATTATTTTTCAGCCAATTTATTGCATTTATAAATTTAACAAATAGCTTGTATTTCTTATACATTTTACTTTTTAAAGGAAATGCATCATTTAGCAATTGTTTGAGTGTGTAGTCAGAGATAAATTCTCTTTGCTTCAAGTAGCTAAAAATAGGTTAAAACTTCACTAAAAAAGTACATTCTTTTGATATGTAATGTGTATTTAGTGCCTGGGATTTAGCTCACCAGTAGAAGAGCCTGTCTGGCAAGCACCAAGTTGTAAGTTTGAACCCCAGTAACACCCCCCCAAATTTGTGTTTAAAGTGTATTCCTTGAAAAATGTGAAGGGTTACTCCATGGTCTTATAGCATCCACCATTGCTGCTCAGAAGTCTGCCATTTTTTAATGGAAATTTCTTTTCAGATATTGCATCTTTTTTTTAACCACAAAGGCTTGCCTTTAATGTTTTGTATATTGCACATTTACTAAAATGTATATGAATGTGAACTTCATTGTATGTATTATGATTGATGTTAGAGACTTTTATTCAGAATGTGTATCTATTTGCAATTGTATAAAATTCTTATGTTTTCAAATATGATTTCTCAGGAATTTTACTCATTTGTCGTCCTCTGGAACTTTTATATATGAATACTAAATTATTTCAATGTATTGTCCATGTTTTAAATCTCTTAATTATTGTGGTACATTCAGTAGAATTTCTCAAACTTTAGTCCTAATCATTTATTTATTCTTGACTAGGTCTGAATTAAATATTATCCTAATTAGTATTTCAATAATAATAGCTTTATCTTAAGAATTTCTATCTATTTGCCTATCTACATATTTCTTCATATATATGTACATATTTCATTATTTCTTTTATATCTGCTTATGCTCATGATTTCTTGTTCAAATTTATTCATTTTGTAACCCTTTAGACATTCTAAAAATGCTTATTTTAAAACTTCTACGAGTATTTTTTCTAGCTTAATTTAATGAGTCATGATTCCATTTCCTATTTCCAAATAATCTAAGGTTTCCCTACCTGCAATATTTGTTTGTTTCCTTGTACCTTCATAACAGGCAATGCTGTAATCGTTGTATGAATCAAAATAATTACATCTGGGCATTTTCAGCCTTAATTTCAGTGTCAGGAAATTCTGCTCTGACCAACGGCCCAATCAGCAATGAGACTATCTAGTTCTCCACTGCATAAGAAGGGTCCTGTTTCCACCCCTACAGAATTCAGGACCTTGTCGCATCTACCTGCATCTAAGCACAGCTATTGACTAAAGTACTATTTCTCTTAACATTATGTAACTTATTCCATTTCTGATATATCGATACATTCACTATTCCGAAGTTATTTAATGCTTTCTATTTTATCTGCTATTTACTCTACATTGGATGAGAAAGGGAATTTTGAATTTATAATATTTTAATTGTGCATCAAGAACTTGTAAAATGTCACATACACCCCTTCATGTAATACGTTTCAAGTTAATTAGGAGAAATAGTCTGTATACAAAGAAATTAAAAATACAAAACAGATTCTAATAAAAGACAAAACATGTACCCATTCACACAGAAAAAATCACAGACACATTTGAGATACAGATGCATTTGATTTTTAAAGAAATAAGTGGAACTAAATGGTCAAGAAATACATATATAAACTTTATTAAGATGTTTGTGTGCTTTCCATCAGTGGATTTGAGGGCTGTGAAAACAAAATACAACAAAGTACTATACACTGAACATCTTATAAATTTTTTAAAAAAGCATTTCTTTCCATTGTGAAGGCAGGTAACTCTGAGATTGAGGCACCAGAAGAAAACCTTTTTGGTGAAGGTTTATTTACTGATTCATCAGGGTCTATCTTCTTGTTATGTGCTCATGCTACATGACAAGGGAGTTCTCTGGGGTCTGTTTACAAGGGAATCCTTTAAACTCATTGTGACAGTTGACTAATTGTGTCAATTTGAGTACAGTATGTCCATCTAAATTGGATCGGCATAGTTCTGTGTGTGACTGAGGGTATTTACGGAAGACAGAGGACTCACCGTGGTTAGGCTGATCACCTGAATGGAACAAAAGGAAAATGTAGAAGGCTGGATTCTGTTTCTTCGGAGAAGTTCGAGTTTTCACATTCATCTTGGATGTCATCTCCTGGATTCTCGTGAAGTCCCTTCAGTCATCCATCACAGACGCCTTGGCCTCCTGATAGGGACTTGCACAAAACATTACAGTAAGCTTTAGTCCTTCAACCTTCAACTGGGTCCTTGGCATCTCTAGTGACACACAGCCTTTTTGCACTTTTTCATACCTGACTTTGTGGGCATCCATTGTAAGCCAAGCTTGTAAATGCTTATATTTATATATCTTTCATTAAATCTATTTCTCTAGTGAGCACTAGTTGATACACTTATCAACCTCACAAAGGCCATCTTTACAAGTGCAATTACACTAGGGACTAGAATTAAATACATGAATTTGAGAGGTACACATTGCGTCTACAATAAATGGTGTGATAAATTGTAGACCTCCAAGTACATGACCAAGTAGGAATGTAAAAGAAAATAATTTCAGTTTCTTATAAAAGTTTACCCTAGAAATCATTCAATTTAAAAGAATTTTGCACAAGAGGTGAGATATGTGCACCTATCTCCTCGAGTCACGTAAGAAATATCAAGATTGAAACTTGTATACTATTGCATATAATGAATACCTTACCAGGAATGTATTAGCAATGAATAACTGGATCAGTTTAATGTATACAGAGAAATCCAATATCTAAATCTCAGTGTATCTTACTTTGACTCTGTACCTGAGCTTTAAACGTCAAGCTATTTTATGAACTTTTCATAGCTTCAGAAAAGTCTAAAACCAATTACACTGTATAATGTTGTAATATATCTCTAATGTATGGTATTCAGGGCATTTCCTGGGGGCTCATCACATATACCAAGAGTCAGCAAGCAACAGGAACGAAAGGCAAGGTAGTCACAATTAGGCTCACAATTTTTTAATGACTGTTTAAATTCTCTGATTCATGATACACCTTGGGACAGCCAGAAAAAAACCAGTGAGGATAATTGGTCCTGTGCATTAGTTCTGATATTAGGCTTGATTCAGATTAACCGTATTCCAATTGAAACTTTTTTTAAAAAGGCTCTTCTTTGACACAGAGAAGACCAACTGCAGGCGTCTGCCACACTCATTGGAAAGCTCTATACATGGATAACTGAGTAGCTTCAAAGTAGGTGATGGAAATCAGGCAGCAGGAACATTAACCACAAGACAAGTCTGTTTTCAGTCAGCTTGACTTGTATTTATGGCAACCTTGACATTGGAATAAACCTGTTAAATATATTTTTAAAATGTAACCCAGTGGTAAAACATGATACCTCTTTTTAAAGCCATTTTAATTGAATGCACCTGGTGCTTCTCTTTATCAATTTATGTTAATACCACACACACCAACAACCAGGACCTAATTGCAAATTAAGCAATAAAGCTGTTTATAAGAGCCAATGCTCTCTGGGTCAAGGCCATGACTTGTATATATAAATTATATATGTGTAGGTATAAATGTAAATATGTATACACTATGTGCACGTTTTACCCTCCGTTGTAATTGATAACTTGTGTTATTGAAGACTTACAGAGGTTTTTTTTTTTTTTTTTCAGTGATTTGATTTTCGTAAAATCAGAGGAATTCCCTAATTATCTGAAGGGCTATATCACTTTGAATCTAAAATTAAGACTCTTTCTAACAAATGAAAATTAACTGTTTTTTGAATGATCAGAGTCTAAGTCCTCTCGTTTAAGTTGTGGCTGGTTACAATTTCCAATGTGGGTCAGAGACAAAGTTCTGACCAAACCCATGTAACCAGAAAGCCAAAAGTCAGGAAGCTCAAAAATCAGGAGTCAAACTAAAGGCTAACTTTGTCCTCATACTTGACACTTATGTCAAAACAAAAAAAAATGTAAATGTAATGATTCACAATACAATACTAATACAGTAACAGCTGAAAGAGTGACCTGAGAATTTGTATAGTGTACTTCAATTGAGGGAAATATTTTTCTGGAACTTGAACTCTGTTTTAGGTAGTAGGATGACTAGTTCAATTCAGTTGCATAAAATTTATAGATATATTGACAGCTACTGATACTACAATGAATAATTAAACTAAATAGCTATCTTTGGTGAGTTTACAGCTAAAAATACTTTAATCTTTTTTGTCATTGCTGCACTCCTTGACATTATCACACATCACTCCCAGACTTAATCATCAGTAGACAAAACTTTCTTGGGACTTCTTGAATTACACTAGCATCCTAATAAGCCCATCATAAGTTGAAAATAACCAATTGAAAATCCATTAAATAAATCTAAGCTACAAAACACCATAGCTTAGCAACATAATATACCTTAGAGCAGCACTGATTTACCCTCATGATCACGTTGCTAACCACAATCTGTGACTCAGTGCCCTTATATGGTAGCCCCCAAAAAGATCCAAATCTAATACACTAGCTTAAATACTGCATGGTTCCTCTTATATGAGAAACCCAATATATAAATAAAGTATAATATAAAATAGATAATAGCAAAAAGGAGAGAGAGATGGAGGAGAGGGAGAAGTAGGGAGAGAGAGGGAGGAAGGGAGAGAGAAAAAGACAAAAAGACAGAGACAGAGAGATTGAGAGGTTGTATTTCAGCATGGACAATGTATCTAATAGTGTACCTCAATTTATTATAATTTTTATGTATTTTATATATTTTTGTTCTGTTAAGCTGATTGTTGATCTGGATGTGTGATAATTAACTTTATAAGGATTTCTAAGATAAGTAAATTTCATGGTGGCAAAAAAGGATGGAGGTGAAAGGGAAAGAAATTAAGATACATTATGTACATGCACAAATCCCCTACAACAAATGTAATCATCATATACTACAAACATACACTGATAAAATTCTTTTAACACTATGAATAGTAAATGTGAAAACACTTACTATTGAATGATTGCTACTTTTACATACCATGAAGTCAAAATATTTTAGGTCAAATCCTAGTTAAGTCAGAGATTCTCCAGGTCCAAATGAGATGGACAGAAGTAGTTTTGTTTGCTGTATGGAGAGACAGACAGATACTGACTACAGGTTTGGAAAACTAAGATAATCTAAACTGCTCAGCCAACGTCATCATCAAGCTGTACAAGGGACAGTATTGTCCTTTCATCCACACTTTATTCTATCCTTCACCTTCTTATGTATATACACATTACAATGCATAAAGTTAGGTCCCCTGTAAAATGTTCATGTGTTTTTGCCTGTGCTTGTTTTGATTTGCACAAATACAGTATTCTATCAATCTCATTTCATCTTGTTTCCACTAAATGCTACATCTTCACAATCAATGCAAGTGTTTATATAGGTGCATTTTCTATTTTGAACTGATCTTTGTTACTCTGCAGCACTACAGACATAATATTTTACTTATCAATTACCCTAGTGACAACTGCTTGTGTTAGTTCTAATTCCCAGCTACTACACATATACAAGCATATGGTGTGCACTCCTAATGAAAGACTGTGGGAAGCCGCCTATGAATGGCGCCCATTTCCTGCTTCCGGGTTCTTCCCGGCCTGAACAAGCCCGCCAAATTGTCATATCTGCCCAGTTACCCATGACGCCAGCCTATCAGCTTGTTAGGCGCGCTTCTCTGTGATTGGATACTGCTTCCCCTTATAAGAGGTTGTTCCTGCCCCCAACGGCGGAAGAGGAACCAACGTTGAGGGTGGCGGACCTTGTCAGGTCCGGTTCGCTGTACGTAATAAAGTTTGAGAGCTGATCCTGCTCGAGTTTGGTCTCCTGTCTCCCGCGGCTCCGGTCAAAAGACTTCATTCTTCTTTACTGCTAAGTGAGAACTTCTTTGGGATACAGCAAATACTCTAGATACAACAAGCAGAGAGTGCTTTAATTAATAAAGGAAATGGAACTTTAACAATCACCAGATACCTGCAGGAACAGGAACTAGGGAAATTCCCACTGGATTTAGGGATCCAAGGAGGACCCTTCAAAAATAAAGGAGGTGATTCTCTGAGAAACATCCAGAAACCACTGTGAAGCCTCAGCCAGACCCAAGCACGCATTGGTCCTATAATAATATGATTCTCCTCAGCTTTATAGACAATGTCCAAATGGCTGTCATTGTTGAACAGATCTGGATCATAACTTTCCTAGGCTTTCCTAAAGTAGACCCAAGTCTCCAGTCCATGTAGGACAGGAAAAATCATGTGAAATTATCTTTCAGTCTTTCTACTACATTTTTTTCTGTACTCTTGAATTTCTAAGAGTTCTCTCTAATCTACTTCACTTTTAGCTCTTTTAGTGAATGCAATATATTCTCTTTTTTCTGTAAAGACTTATTAACTGTTCTTCTGAAGCATTCCTCTCAGAATTGTGCTGAATTTAAGCATATTTCTTTTATTTTGTCTCTGGTTGTTATTTGTTTGTTCTTTTTACGATCATGGTGAAGCCTTTATCTGTTTGATAGTGCTATCTGTCAACCCTTATTTTAAAATAAGGCATGTAAAGGATGCTTGGTAGGTCTTGGAAAGTGAGTAAAATTTGTGCTGTGGCAGTCCTTGTAGCAGGCTGATCCTCCTTAGGACTACAACCTTGAGTGTTCTGTGGGAAAGATTTCAAAATCCTTCATCTGTTGGTTTCTTCTTTGAACTGATTGGTTTTCCAGTAAGAAAACTTCTCACTTGGAATGTTGAGAAGGTGGCATTGTGAGTGAATATAATTAGATACGGCTCCCCAAAACAGAAAAGAGCTGGAGGTGAGCTTGTAGACACTCGTTTAGTTTTCTGCTCTCAGAGAGATGTATCACATTCTTATTTCTGGATTTGCTTGTGTTTATCATCTCCAAATTCAGAGCTTTCTTCAGTGAATTTCAGTCATCTGCTAGATTAGTAGAAGGATGTCACTTTCAATATCTGGAGATATTGGATATATATATATATATATATATATATATATGTATATATACACACACACACACACACACACACACACACACACACACACATTCCTTCATCTTTATTTCCTGGCTACAGCTCTATCTTATTCTCACACTCAAAACTACGTGCTTGCTCAGGATCCTGTTGCAGTGTCTCATCGTTCCTTATCTTCCTCTCCTGCTCTTTTATTTCCTCCTGTACGCTTAACTTCTCTCTCTCTCTCTCTCTCTCTCTCTCTCTCTCTCTCTCTCTCTCTCTCTCTCTCTCCCCCCCCCCAAATTTCTTTGACGGTGTAGGGATCAAGTCCAGTGATTCACACATGGTAAGCAGTGCACCGTTGTTGAGCTGCACTACCTCCACACACTTGGGTCATAGTTTTCTCTTCTTTACGTCAGTTAACACATGTCTTTTCTTTGTTTAGTTTCTAATTTCTGATTTCTTTTCTGATGATTTCTTCTCTCCAGTTCTCTTTTTTTTCTAGTAAATTTGTGTCTTTATTTTTATTTTTTATTTCATTTCACTGTAGCTTTAAGAGAAAAATGTTAACTTTGACTTTGGAGTAAAAGCTGAGTAAATTTATGAAGCAGAAGCCTGTGGATGGGACTACTTTAGTATTTTAAAACAAACGAGATGAGATTGTACAAATACCCAACTTTGTCTATATGTCTATTTATCCATATTCTTGGTATTTAGTAGTTATATTACAATTTTGATGATTACTATTCTTTGGTATAATAGAATGACAATGCCA
Source organism: Cavia porcellus (assembly GCF_034190915.1). Lineage (NCBI taxonomy): Eukaryota > Metazoa > Chordata > Mammalia > Rodentia > Caviidae > Cavia > Cavia porcellus. The sequence continues at coordinate 25,977,363 of NW_026947496.1, read as the reverse complement.
TTTTAAAACCATAAATAAACCATATTGATATTGGCCCTCATATCTGAGAATAATCATATTTAAATGTTTATGAATAAGTAAGTATTGATTTAATATTCTTATTTACCCATATATTTAGTATATTAAAAATGACTATAAAGTGGATAAAAGTCTATTTTGATTTTGGGTCTCTCTTTGTTTACTCATGAATGTAATAACATCTGACAGTTACTAATGGTTAACTTAACATTTACATACAAGAGATTCTTATTTCATCAAAATATTGTCCACTATTTCAAATGTGAATTTCATGTACTTTGCTTGGTTAATTTCCATTTAATGTGTTATTTGGATTAGCATTATCCAGAAATACCTAAACGTTTTTTCCCTTTGTATTGGTAGCTAATATTCTTCAAGAAGTTCTTCACTAATTATAGGTTACTATGACATATGCAGGAAAGTATATGGAAATAAAATATACAAATCTTTTTTTTTTTTTGTCTTTTTTTCCTTTTTATTGGTACCGGGGATCAAACTCACAACTGCCTGCTTTCAAGGCAAGTGCTTATGCTGCTGAGCTAAACTCCCAGGCCCAAATATAAAAATCTTAATCTGTTCTCTTTTTTCCAACCTAACATTGGCCTCAATCTTTCTTATCTGTACAAGGGAAGCGATAGTTCACTGATTTCTTACAGAGGATGGCCACAACAAAATCACTCTTAGCAGAATAGTGTCCTATCTTCTAGTAATGAGTACGCACATGGAATCCATGACAGATACACTGGATTTCAAGGCTCAGCTACTTGAAAGTTTGTGACTCATCATTTACTTTTTTTGAGCATCATATGCCATCTGTAAAAGAGAGATTAAAGTGAAAATGTTCATGTGTGTCAATATGTGAATATTAAATAAAGTTTACAAAGCATTGAACTTATGCTTGAGTATAATGAACACCAAGTAAACATTGCAGCAAGTATAATACGATATTCCTATTCATTCAAAATAATACAGAAGTCAATGGAGAGAAAACCAATGATACATTTTATTCACGTTTTCCATTTACTGAGTTCCAGGGAGGCCAGACTGGGTTCTTGCACAAAGAACCTAAAATAACTCCACCAACAGTCTATTTCAGTTTATTCACGTTCCAGTAGGAAATCAAATAAAAATAATACAATATGACAGAATACGAGGAAATAATAAAACATAAGAGTGAAAAAAGCCTCAGGAAAGAAAGTGGGGATAACATAGATTTCCACATGGTAGGTTCAGAACATACAAAGATGAGATATTCAATAAACTTTCTAAGTTCAAAGAAATTCAAGGAGGCTGTATAGTAACCAGTGGGGAGAGGACAGTGTGGATTTCATGACACAGACCCAGGCAGAGCAGGCAAAGTAAATCCCTGTCCAACATTGTAGGAAGTTTAGAATTTATTTTAACACCAATTATGGACTATGGGAGTATCATGAGCAGGAAATTGGTTTGATTTTTTAAATTTTAAGTATGGATGATTTTACAGCCTTTGTGGCAAAGTCACTAAACACTTCCAACCAGCTTCACTTGTACGGGGGAGGATTAAAAGAGACAATAGAAATGAAAGCAACAAACACAGTGTTTGAAGCAAAATACATTGTGCGAGAGCCTTAAAGTTTGACAATTGGAGACAAGGATAGACACAAGGTCAACTTCAACCAGAGCTTCTCCCCCCACCGCACCCCATTCTGGGCAATTTCAGCTCTTGACAATATCCTGGGTATCCAATATCCACTCTTTTTCTATGAAAAGATTTTTTCCCTAAAGCACTTTTATAAAATGATTGTTGCTTGCATTACCTGAATCATCACTTTAGTTACTAGACCCTGATACTGTACTTTGAGCACACCAGGAACAGATTTGCACTGTGCCTGAACTGAGTGCATAAGGAACTGTGCCCTGGATGAGACACTTGTCACAGAAAGCCTCAACATGGGCCCAGGAATAGCAGTATGGTCTATGGGCCTGGAGCTAAAAAAAGGATATTAGATAAATAACAACCTGGGGAAGACTGATGAGTGAAACCTTGTTTTTAGACAGACCCCACATTCCGGCTGGAATTCATTTTCTCTCTCTTCACTTGAGAAGCGTGTGTCACATGGAGCCACACAGGGAGCAGCAGACATACCCACAGCAGAAGCCAAGACTTCAGAGCCAAGCTCTTCTCAGGTTCAAGGTTTGACACCCAAAGCTTTCCTGGACTAAGTGTTTCATTTTGGAAAGAACATTTTCCATTTCAAATTTACTTCTTATTTGGTCCTTCTTAGTTTCATCTTTTATTATAATATTTGTATTGGGCCATTGCCTTTCAGTGACTCAGTCAGTGGATATTCAAGACTGTGAATTTCTTTTCTATCTAAAGCAATCAACTGTGGAAATCTGAAGGTAGAAGACAGTCTCTATGAAATATATGCTTTCTTGTCAATGAATCAAAGAATCTTACCTCCCTTGAACACTACGAAGCTTCAATATTATATAAAGTTTAAGTGCCAGGAGGGAAAAATGGTCAAGTTGAATTATACTTAAAATTTTAATGAAGTCTGTAGCAGATAGGAATCATAACAGTGTTCTCTGGGCCTGGTCCATATACGGTTTCATATTACATTTGTTTTTGAGATATGATATCATTAAGCAGTACACACTGGCCTTAAACTCACTGTGTAGCCAAGGTTGGCTTCAAACTTGCAGTAAACCTCCTGCCTTGCGTGCAGGATTACACACATGCGTGACCACACCCAGCTACATTATATGTTCTTATGACATGATTTAGCATCTTGATAGTACATATACATTCCCTTGTTTTGAAGTTTTCATGTAGACTGAAATTCAACATTGTGTCTCCAGCACTCATAAAGTTGAAAATGAACTGTCCATCCTCATTCTCGATACTTGTCCCCACCTAACTGGAGGGATAGAAAAGCTTCTACTCTAGACTCTGGAGACTCAAAACTTTTGCCTTGTGAAAGAAAGAAAGAAAGAAAGAAAGAAAGAAAGAAAGAAAGAAAGAAAGAAAGAAAGAAAGAAAGAAAGAATCATAGCTCTAAACAAACTTACAGTCATCTAGTAACTAATAAAAATCTAAAGTCCATACCACTCAAATAGTAAAAATTTGTAACAATATGGATGTTGTTTTCTTTTGGATCATATGGATCTTTTCCCCAGATCTTTTCTTTTTGTTGTCTTTTCCTAAATAAGTCAATGGTAGCTATATACTGCTATAAATTCTCTTGCAGCTGTTCCAATTAAGTTATTCAGGATACAGTTTCTTTTCCTTTTACTCACATTCCAGCTGCTTCTAATCCTTTTACATAGTCGTTGGGAAATACATTAATAAATGAGAAAATAGTTTCCATCAGGTAAAATATCCCTCAACCTTCCTTGCCTTTTACTCTCAACCAAATTATATTTCCATATATTCTGACTTTCTCTCTTCTATTTAGAAGTTCACCATTCTAACTACTATGCTCTTGATTCTGTATTTTCCTATCTCCTCCCTGAGTTTGTTCTATCCATTACTCATTCTTTCTCTACTTCATCTTCTCACCCTTCATCAGTTCTTTCAACAGCTCTGATGAAAGGTCTGCCATATTGAATATGCTTCTTCCCCGAGCCTTCTTCTCATCCAGTTCTTGCCTTCTCCATCTTTCCTCACACCTTTCTATGACCAGCAGAAGTCACATTACGGTTGAATTTCCACTCCTCTGCTCATTTCTCCGTACCTCTTTACTACCTTTCAGAAACTTTTGTTTCAAACTTATAATTTTCTTATCTATCCCTATGGCCTTTTTCCTGATCATGCAATCCATCACTGAATTTTGAATTTCATTCTTCAAAAGTCATTCTACCTTGCCTCCTTTTGGCCTAAAAATTCAAAGAGAGCTGGAGGTGTGGTGGAACACCACAGGTGTACCACCAAGTGTGCTAGGTGGTAGAACACTTGCCTGGCATGTGTGAGGCACTGCATTTAATCTTAAGCAACACAAACACACACGCACAAAGCGAAACATCGCCCCCACCCTTTAGTACGGTTTCCATCCCCTTTGTTTAGTTATCAGTGATCAACTGTGTACAAGATGTTAAATGAAAAATTCCAGAAACAAATGCATCCTAAGATTTAACAGTATGAGGTTAAGAGTAGTACTGCAATGCTCATGTTATTCTGCTCCGTCCTGCCTAGGACATGAATCCTCCCTTTGCCCTCTCTACTCATAAACGCTACCTGAGCTTAGCCTCCTAGTCACCCAACTGTCAGACTGATTACCATTTATCATAGAATAGTATCATAATTGTTGTACTTTATTAGCCATTGTTATTAATCTCTCTCTACCCTTAATTTATAATTTAAATTTATCATAGACATCTTCTAAGAATAAGGAAAAATAACTTACTGACAGTGAACTAAGTAAAATGTGCAGTTATGAAGATAAAAATGGTAAAATATATTAAACTAGATACAGTTTATAGTTTAATAGGAAAAAATAAATCTGTATGCAAAGAGAATCCACAAATCAAATCCCTTCCATACCTTTTTTGATAATAAGACATTTTAGATATCCAGAATTTTTTCTTGGAAGCAAAAAACACTTAAATAGGTCCCAAGTTACTTTGTATAATCATCTCTTTAGATGCCTTGTTAGTTGCCAGGATACCAAAGGAAATTTTCAAGTGTAGAAATATGTACCACAAACTCTAAACCGGCTCTTCACAGAAAGCTGCCGGATCCTGGATTATTGTGCCAGTTAGAACAGAGGAAATAAAAACACGGTACCAAATCAAAATGAGTGAGCTTGGCAGAGAAAGTACCTCGTTCTGCCTTTTCACTACAACTCACTCTCTTACTCAACAGAAAACTTACATAACTCTGCATAAAACTTCTGAAAGATGATCTCCTCAGTAACACTTATATTTTAAAAGATAAAGTCGCAAGATGACCAGATTCAGTAAGTCCAAGCAGAATAATTCCAGTGAAAGAATTAATGTACTTGGTGAAATTATCTTTCAGAAGTGATAGCAAGATAAAGAAAAGAGTTTTATATAACACCAACGAATAAATGGAGGGAAAAAACCTTTAAAATAGTCTTGAGAGACACTGTAAGAAAGAGAAAACTTGTGCCATAAAATTACTAAAGAAGTAAAATATTAGATCTATGAATAAATTTAAGAAAACATTTATTAGATAAAGTGAAAAACTCTTAACTAATTTTATTAATTTTAGACATTTGAAATTTTCTTGAGTAACCACTAGAATAGTAGAAATATAATCCATAAGTAACCAATAGGAGGACTTTTCACTTCTATAGAATAGCAACAGCCATATTTACCCTCCTGCCTTAAACCACAACACAGAAAATGGCACAACTATATGAATGAAGATTACCGAAACATTGCAGTTCCGGCAGTGGATTACAGCAATCCGTGTGTGACATGGATAAATGAGATAAGACTTACAAAACCTTGCTTACTGCCATGGGAAAGTTTCAGACTTTAACATGGGGAAGGGGAATATGGATAAAAACTGTCACACACTTTGAATTAAATGGAGCTGCACCTGGGAGTTCAAGGTAGCCAAAGTCGATAGATCAGAGTACCAGGGAGGTACAGCTACAAAGAGAAGCCCAGAAGTCTATTGCAGACACCCTTCGAATACTAATCAGCCTTCCACAAGAGAAAACAAGAAACAACTACCTGAAAGGAGTTCAGGGAAAGGGGCTTGTGTGTTTACATAGGGCCAGAAATAGTGCCTGTTCCCACCAGGCACCAAATGAACTCATACTTTGCAGGACACTGTAGAGTGCTCATAAATGTCTTGCGTCAGTAGAGGGAAGCAATTGGTCTGAGACTGAACACTGTTCTGGTGCTGCTGAGCACAATTTAAAATGAGATTCCAAAGGATCAAAGAGATTTAAAAATAACAATTACATCCCAGATCAAAGCTCCAGAATGTGTATATACATATAAAATACTTGTCACACTGTAAGATAAAAATACACAATGCCTAGCATCCAATTAAATTTCATAGGCATGCAAAAATAAAGGAAAATATGACCACAATGTGTAGAAAGGAAATATTTAATTGAAACCAATACAGAACTCTACAGATGTTATTATCACATAATGACATTAAAGCTGTTATGACTGAATTCCACATGTTCCAAAATGTAAGCAGAAACATTGACGATATACTAAGCCATCAGAGATGAAAATAATAACTTCTGTGATAAGAATGTACAGAATGGAAATGAAGATTTTACATTGCAAAAGGAAATAAGAGAAATAAACACTATCCAAAATAAAATACATGGAGAAACAATATGATCAAAAATAATCATTGTGTAGTCAAATAATTTTGAGCATTTTAATATAAATGTAACTTGAGTCCCTAAAGCATGAAAGATGCAGTCAGAAGGAAGGGGAGGGGTAGAAAAATATGAAGAAATAATTTTTTAAAGTTCCAGCTTTATGAAACTACATGCTAATATATTTAAGAGGCTTAAAAAAAAACCCAAGCACAAACAATGTGAAAAAAGTACAGGAAGAACAACATAATCAAATTGCTCAAGAATTGTAATAAAGCAATCTTTTATGTGATAAAGTAAAAATATTAAAACTTGCAGTTAGCATCATACTTAAAAGCAAGATACCAAATGCCTTATCCCCAACATCAGGAACAACATGAGAATGTCTGCTGTTATTACTTTTATAAAACTATTCACCTTGAGGCATCAGCCAATGGAATAAGGCAAGGATATGAAATAAAAGGTATACCAATTGGAGAAGTATAACTATTTTTTCTGAGACATCATGATCTTTTTATGTAGAAAATTCAATAAAATATTTTTAAAATGCATTGTAAGTAATATGAGATTAGCAAGGTTTCAAAGTAAAAAAGATCAATGAACAATTCAATTGCACTTCTATATATTAAAATTCAACAATGGAAATTAAACTATTTCAAAAATTTGTAATATTATTAAAATACGAAGTATTTAAAATAAACTGACAATAATATAGAAGATCAGTTCACTGGAGACTATAAAATATCTCTGAGGGCTGATGATATAGCTCAGAGGTACAGTGCCTGTCTAGCAAGTGGGAGGTCCTGAGTTTAATTCCTGATACTAAAAACAAAACCAAAAAAAAAAAATTTCTGAGAGACATTAAATAAGACCTAAGTAAGTGGAGAGATATACTGTACTAATTGTCTGGAAGACTCTATCGTTCAGCTATCAATCCTCCCTCCATATTGATTTATAGATTGAAACTTGGAAATAAGCCAATTTGCCCTTTCCGTGAGTCAGTGGAAACCATGATGGGCCTGGGAGGAGTAATAAGAAGCCAAATCACCCTTCCCATGAGCCAGGCAGGGAGCAGGCTGGGAGCCAAGAACACTGCCTCCCTGTCACCCCCTCATGCACCCAGCTGATTCAGAGGACAGGTTGAGTTGATAGCAACTGAGGTGCAAAAGCAACTTAATGCTTGTATTGTTTGATTTTTTGCAGGGCTAAGGTTGGTAGTCGGAGCATCTATTAAGAGGATTACAATCTGAAACATAGCAAATATGGGGAATTTCCTTCTGTCTTTTTGAAATTCAATATTGTTCTTACTGTTTTGTTGCATTTTGTTATTTTGTTTTATTTAGTGTTCTGCTTTGATTGGTTTCATTCTGTTTTGTTTTATTTGATATTATTATGTCTAATGGTATGGGCAGCAAGAGGCATTATGGTAGCCAATGTTGATTTCCCATTCCAATCCAAAATTCCACCAAGTTTTCTTTTTTGTAGAAATTGACCAAGTGATTATAAAACTTATACAGAAATGCAAATGACCTAGAATAACTAAAAAAATTTAAGTCAGTAGCATCATTATAGTGTGGTAGTTAGATCCACATAGACAAATGAATCAGTGGAATAGAATAGCGAATTCAGAACTTGGACCACCTGTGGAAAGGTGATTTTTACTATGATATAAAAAACCACTAGAATCATTGATTGTAGACAGATGTAAACAGGTGACAAAATAGCAAAAGAAGAGTCTTTTTTAACATATTGCGGTGCTATAACTGGATATCTATTTGAAAAAAGAAGGGAGGAAAGGAAGGAAAAAAAGAAAGCATAGCGGAGTGTAACGGGGGGAACTAACTTATTCCTCACAGGCTCATCTGTACAAGGGTGGGGCTTTTGTAAAGTGATTAGATCACGAGGTGCTATATTCACCAGTGGATTCATCCATGCACGAGTTCACAGTCAAACGTGCTATTAGGAGGTTGGAACTATACCACTCCTCACATTGGGTCCAAACATTAATTCTCCCTCCTTTAAGTTGTGAATGCCAGGTATTTAGTCCATGTGACACAAAAGTACAGAGCTACAGGGAAAGAGTTCATCCATTTTTGAACCACATGCAAAAATTCAACTCAACACAATATATAGGGCCAGTGTAAAACCTAAATTGACATCTCACATGAAAATATAGGAGCAAATGTTTTATAATCATAAGATAGGCAATGATTTCATAGCTGTAATACTAAAAGTACAATATATGAAAGTAAAAAATATAAACTAGATTTTTCACAATTAATGGTTTCTCCTCTTAAAAGATGTTCTTTAAAGATTATAAAGTTAAATCAGATTGTGAGAAGATATCTTAAGTCATGTGTCTGATAAAAGACACTGGACTATAGAAAGGATACCTACAACTTGCATTCAGGCAAATGACCAAAAATAATTCAATATGAATAGCCCAAAGATTAGACTCTTTAACAAAGAAGATTACAAACAAAAATATAAACTGGTGAAATGATGTTCAAATCATTAGTCATTAGGAAAACGCAAATGGAATGAGCTATCGCTATTAAAACTAAAAAAGATAGATCTTATCGCTTGGTGAAGATGTAGAATTGAAATTTATATGCTGCTTGTCTTAATTACTTTTCTTGTTGCTAAGACAAAATATACAGCATTTACAGGTTAAAAGAAGAAAAGTTTGTTTCATCTCAGTTTGTAGAGGTTTCAGTCCACAGTCGGCTGGTTCCACGGCAGAGTAGCACGGCACAGGGCCCTGGTGGAGGAAAATCAGTCTGTAGCAAGGCAGGCAGAAAACAGCAAGCAGCAAGACAAGCCACAGAAGCAGCTTGTAAGCAAGCCTCCCTTACCTCTGCATCTCATCCAGGCCACAAGCCATTTGGGTGGTGCCACACCCAGTGTGGGCCTCACCATTATCCACACTCAAAACTACCCTGATTCAAAAAGGTGGATAATCTAGTCCCACACACTCTTTATCCCAATATCACATGCCTAGATCCAGTTGGCTCCAAAACGCCCCACCTGTGAATTCATGAGGCTTTGGAGGGACATCTAGATACAAGATACAACACTGTACATGTGAACAAGAAGGGATGCAACCACTCAGAAGAGTTTATTAAAACTTTAAATATACAACTTCTATATATTCCAAGCATTACACCTCTTGATATATCTGCAAGAAAAAGAACTTGTATGCTCATAAGAAAGACTTATGAATAATAAGTCCTTTTAAGCAATTTTCATGGCACCTCTCCTTACAAAGCCAAAAACTGACAGCAACCCAAAAACTAATTAACAGGTAACTAAATAAGCTATTTAATAGAATAGTAAAAGTTTCAAGCTACTAATATACACGACAATCTGGATAAACAATACTTTCTATTAATTAAATGAAGTAATGCCCAAAGTGTCTGTTTTATTGTTGATTCTATTTATATAGAACTTAGATTGAGCTTAATTCAAATATGTATAGCAGCACAGAGAAGTAACATCTTAAATATATTAGTTCTTCCAATCCATGAAAATAACAACTCCCTCTGATTGTCTAGATTTTAAAAATTTCTCTCAATAATTACTGGGATTTTTAGAGTACAATTATCATGTCTCCTTAGTTAGATTTACTTCCAGATTATTTCATGCTTTGGCATAATATTAAATACCAATGTTTTCAAATTTGATTCTCTGGTTTCTTACTACTAATCACTTTATTTTTCTGTCTTTATCAATCAACCATTAAAGTTCACATATGCTTGCTTTAACATTATTTTACAGTATCTGGCTATCTCATCATATGCATTACATGTTTATTAAGATTGTATAATCAAGAAAGCGACAAATTTTATTAAATATTTTAAACATATACTTGGACTTTTTGTCTAAGAATGCTACATCTACAAAAATTCTCAATAAGATACTGGCAAAGAAAGTGCAACAAATTATCCAAAAGATGGTACATCACAATCAAGTAAAGTTTATCATAGAAATGCAAAGATGACTCAATATATTAAAATTATTATTATTTGTAGGTGGCTAGATCTTCTATATAGAAGTCCCCAAAAAGTTTCACCAAAAACTCTTAGAATTAATAATAACTAAATCTGTGAATGTAGCAAGATACAAAGCCACACAAAAAAATAAAAAATGTTACTGTACGCCAATAACGAACTCAGTGAGAAAGGAAATAATAAAACAACACCCCTCACAATAACATTGATAGAAGTTAGAAATGTAAGAATTCACCTAATCAAGGAAATGATAGGTCTGTACAACAAAACCAATAGTATTCAAGAAAAAGATATTGAAAAGAGTATCAGAAAATGAAATTATTTCCCCTGTTCCTGAATAGGTAGAATCATATAATCAAAATGGCCATCCTTCTAAAACTGATATTCATATTTAAGGCAATCTCAATCAAAATACTAACAGCTTTCCACACACAACTTGACAAAAAAAATCCTAAAATTTATACGGAACCAGAAGAGACCTGGAGTAGCAGAAGACCAAAGTAGTAGGCATCACAATCTCAGATTTGAAGTTATATTACAAAGCTACACTGATTAAAACCAGTGTGGTGCTGGCATAAGAACAGATACAGAATCAATGGTATAGAATAGAGGATGTAAAAACAACTCCCTAGCCACATTTGGCTATTTGATCTTTGACAAAATGTCAACAGCATATACTGGAGGAAACATAGACTCTTTAATAAATGGTGCTGGGAAAACTGGCTATCTTCATACCAAAGTTCAACTCTAGACCATTTCTCTAACCATATACTAAACTAAAATCAAAATGGATCAAAGATCCAAAGGTTAAAATAGAAACCCTGGTGACAGACAAAATAGACAAAACCTTGAAAGACATAGACATAGGCAAAGACTTTCTGAACAGAATTTCAGAAGCCTGGGAAATAGTACTGAGGATCAACAAATGGAATATCAAATCAAAATGCTCCTGCACACCAAAAGAAGCAACCAACAGAGTAAAGAGACAACCTACAGAATGGAAAAAAAAGTTTGCCTGCTATTTCTTAGACAGAATATGCAGAATACACAAAGAACTCAGAAATAGAGCCCTCAAAAAATAACACACCCAAACAAAAAGCAAGCAACTAAATTGAATATTCTACTCAGAAGAAGTAAGAATGACCAATAAATACGTGAAAAAACATTCAACATCTCTGACTATTAGACAGCTGCAAATTAAAACATGTTACCCCAACAATGGCTATTGTCAAGGAAGTAAATAGTAGCAAAATTTGGAGAGGTTGCAATGAAAAACCCTTAAACTTTGGGAATGTAAACTTGTACAACCACTATGGAAATCAATGTGGCGATTCATCAAAATGCTAGAAACTAGCAATTCTATCTGACCCAGCCATTCCTTTTTAGGTAATTTCTCCGAATTGTTAAAAAAATCCTATTACAAGTGATATACGCATGCTTATGTTTATAGCAGCACAATTTATGATAGCTAGATCTTAAAAGTGGCCTACATGTTCATCCAGAGATGAATGGATGAAGAAAAGAAAGTATTTAAATACAGTGGGGTACTCCTTTACCATACATAAGCAAAAATTTGAGTCATTTGTGGAAAAATGGATCATGAGACCATAATATTAAGTGAACTAAATCAGACACAGAAGAAAATATCACATAGTTTCTCTTATATGAAAAATCTGAAATGTAAGTAAACAGAAAATAAAAGATAGGTAATAAGAGGCAGAGTGATAGATCTTTGTCCAGTGGGAAGACCATCAAGAGATGGAGGAGAAAAGGGGAAAGAAAGAAGATAAAAGAAAGGATTGCAATGTGTTAAGTACATGTACCAACTCCCCAGATGGAATGTAACCCTATGTGAGATAAACATGGATTAATACCAAATAAAAACCAAAAAAAGATTTGTTCATCTAAAGAAAAGTCCAATTTTTTTTCCAATAGCATTTTAATTTATGGTACGAGAACTGCCCTATCTGCATAAACTAAGTTGGGAGTGGTCTCTTCTGTGCTTTTATTTTCTCTGGAAAAGCATGCATACTGCTTATTACTAAAATGTCACAGAGTCAATTTTATTAATAGATATAGGATTATTTACATTTTATTATTGTTTCAGAGGTGATACACTGGGTTTTCTAGCAATTTATCTAGTTTATAGAAAGTGCAGTTTTTGACATGAGGTTTCTATAGTACTATGTTTTAAACACCTGAAGGATCTTTGATGATGTTCCCTTTTTTATTGCTGCTATCAAAAATTAGTTTCCCCTCTGTCATGCTTTCTTAACCTTCTCAGTTAATCTTCCTATGGGCCTGTGAATTTCAATTCATTTCAGAAAGTCAGGTTTTCACTACTAATACTTTATTTCATTTACTCCTGCTATTATATATACTTTTCCCTTCTATTTTTATTGAGGTTGATTTACTGCCCTTTTTCTAATGTCTTGAAATAGCAAGTTAGGTTATTGACATACGGGTTTTTAAATTTTCTCATGAAGAAAGTATGGCTGTAAATTTTCTTTTTTGCTTAACTCTAGTACCATCCCACACATTGGCTATGTCTTATTTTCATTATCACACAGCCAGAAGTATTTTTCTTTTGATGCCTTATTTGAGCAATGAATGATTTAGAAGTAGGTCATCTCATTTACAAAAATGTTGAGTTTTTACGACCATTTTGCTATTGATTTCTATTTCACAGTCTTATCCCCTCAAATCGACATCAGTTATTTTTCTTTTCCCACAAAATTGCCAAAATCTTCCTTATTCTTCTCTCATCGCTAGAGCTCTCTGTCCAAGATTTTAGGTCCAGTTTTGTTTGTTTGTTTGTTTTCTTTTGTGTATCATAGCAGCTAATATTGTGTTGTTCTACTTAGATTTTTCATTCCTGTGCAATTTCATTTTCTCAAAGATTTATTTTTCTTCCATAGGTTCTGGTTGGCACAATAACTTGCTTGTACTTTTAAACGTTTTTTTGTTTGTTTGTTTGTTTGTTTGTTTTCTTTTTAGAACATTTCTTGACTTCTCAGTTCGTTGCCAATGAGAGCTCAGGTCTGGCTGAAATCACAGCCTGAAACACAAGGCTTCATATTTAATTTGATATCCATAACTTGGTGCTCTTCTTTGGAAAGATCATTCTCAAGACTGTGTTTTGCCCCTTCGAAACATACAGCTTCCTGTGTTTTAATTACTCCTGTGGTTTTAACAGAGGTCGACTTCACATTATTATCCAACTAGACTAAAAACGGTGGAAGGCAAGCACCAGTATCTAATTACACTTGACCACAGTGTACATTTGACATAATTGGAGAGGAAATTTTAAAAGCGGAAAGAAAGTCTGGGAAAATGATTGAATAAAATAAACTCAGATGAAATTAGAAAAACATGACCTTCTTGTAATTTTTTTCTGGAGGAAAACAATAAAATTTCATCCCTAATCATTACAATCTTTGAAATTTCATCCCATGTCACTGTACGCATCATGACATTTTGTCTGACCAATGAAAAGGAGTCGAGACCCCTCTATTTTTTCTCCGAATTTTATTTAACATTTCTTTCTTTCATCAGTATGTGTCACTGAAAAATAGCTTCATCATATATCTTTCCCAAAACATGGTTTGACTGAAATATTCTCATCGGGAACCTCTCATCGTGATATATTTTTATCAGAGCTTCTGAGCCATGGAGAGCGATGCTATGCAAGACATGGTGCATGCTGGGTAACGCAGACTTCAAGTATTCACACTCTATTAATTAATTCATCACCTAAAAGCTAAGCATTGATTTTTTAATGGTCTTACAAATCTGTTTAAGCTTCTGTGATGTGATTAAGAGGATGTGTGTTTACTGTAAATTATCTAACAAGTACAATGGCATCACTCTCAGAAATAGCAAACAATTTAGCTTTTGAGAGAAGAGAGGGAAATACTTCGTTAAAATTTTTTTTCCTAATATTGTTTTATTTAATAACTGTGCTATTAAAATATGGCTTTAAAAACTCTTATTTCTGCCTATGAATGTTATGTTTCTTCATCTGTGATAAAAATGAAATCATCCATCAGTGATTATTTTTTCCAAATCCTACTACAAATCATCACAGGTAATTATTCTTTAACTGCTCAAAGTGGCCAGAAAAATGTTATTTAAGTTCTTATTGTGGAAGACATAGAAGTATTTTGACTGATTTCATTTCCAGTTCTGAAGAGAGAGAGAGAGAGAGAGAGAGAGAGAGAGAGAGAGAGAGAGAGAGAGAAAGAAAGAAAGAAAGAAAGAAAGAAAGAAAGAAAGAAAGAAAGAAAGAAAGAAAAGAAAAGAAGAAAAGAAAAGAAAAGGAGGAAAAAAGAAAGGGAGGGAGGAAGGAAGATTCATAAGACCCTTAGCAATATTATCATAAATATTTATAGTATTTATGTTTATCTCTTATAGTATTGGAAATAAAATAAGGCAATCCATTCCTAATTCATCAAACAACAAAATTTACCTCATACATTTACTAAAACTAGAAATTATATAATTTATAGTACATATTGATTTTCAATAGCAAGTTAGAAAAATAAAATATTCTGATGTTAATTGCATTCAGAAGATATGGTTATGTAAGTACACATGGAAAAATAAGACTCATTCATGTTTCTGTGCAAAGTTAAGTCCTTTGATGATAGCACAAGATGTCACATAGTGTACAACAATGACACGCATACTAGGGCTTATCCTTTCAAACAAGTTTCGCTGCAAAAACAAAAGATCTCTTGTTGGTCTCTCGTTTTTCTTCTTACAGTTCCTTTTCAAGTTTTCTCGTAAAACTATTGTAAGTCTGAATTTGAGATTTAGAAGACAGGAAGGATAGCACACTGAAGAACAACCTGGCATCAATTCCTCTCCAATCATTTCAATAATTCATAGCTGAAGAGTGCAGAGGACTTTTTCTGAAAAAAACAAGTGGAAATATTATTTGTGATTGTGTTTTTATAAACAAATACAAGCAATTCTTTCTGTGAAAGACTTTTGGATAAAGATTTTTTTTTTTTTTTTTTTTGCTGTCAAAGCAAGAAAGTAATCTTTCCTAACTAATCTTGACATTGCAACTATTTTTGAAAAATAAAAATCCTGATCATTAGATAATTTTATGGTTGCTTGTCTTCTTTTAGTTCATACTCTGGAGGCAGAGCCCGCAGGACTATTTATGGAAGCAGTTGCTGTAGATACTAGGTTTTTAGATGACATCCAACTGGCAGTGGGAGCCCAGGCTATTTGAAGCTACTCATCATGCAGAGATAAAAAGAAAGCAGGCTAATCCTGCTAGTCTTTTGATAGCATTAATTACCAACAGAGATAACACTGGTGTTTCTTCAGTCAAAGTTAGTTTTGTTTTTTTCATTTTATTTTTTCAATAAAAGAGAAAAACATAACATCAGAAAATTTTATATTTTATTGGTAAGAAAAAAGCAATCTTTTTGGTCATTGAAACTAAATAGGTATATGTGCAGTTAGTGTTGACTTCTTTTATCAAGCTTTGGTTCTGTTTTGGCTTCCTTTAAATAATCATTGGTTGGCACTTCCTAAAAAGTGTGCATAATTAGAATTTTAAAAGGTTTTGTAGAATATAAAGAGATTAATTTGTGGTTAACTTCAAAGAAGCTTTTGGCCCCTTAAAATGAAATTAAACGTTTCCTATTTACATATTTCTGCGCACAGCCTGTCCTTTCTGCATTTGTGCACGACACATGAATGCAAACCCACAATTCCGGTTAACTATGCCACCCACAGAGAACATTCACTACCTAGGACTAGAAAAAGGATATCAAGGACAGATAAAGGATATGAGATAGACAAAGGTCCACTCATACAGTACACCTGTCTCAAGGGTAAATGTATCAATTAGTAGCTATTTAGGTCACAACTAGAGCAAGAAATACCAGAAAACAGAGAGCTTGTTGAAAAGCAAGTAGTAAAACATGAATTCCAGGGGCTGGGGATTTAGCTCAGTGACATAAGCGCCTGCCCTGCAAGCAGGCAGTCGTGAGTTTGATCCCTGGTACCGATGAAAAGGAAAAAGACCAAAACAAACCCATGAATTCCAATATGGTAACGCGAAAAAAAGATCAATTAACAGTAATTTCTTTTATATTTTCAGTATTGTTCATTAAATTGATTCAATAGGACATGAGGCTACTGACAATTGAATATATGTACAAGGAAAAAAATCATTAATTTTTCCAGGGTTTAAACAGTCAGAGAATTGGGCTTCTTATACACAGTGAAACCTAAGTAGGATAAATTGATATTTATTCATTTAGCAAATATTGATCAATTACTACATGTTAGGGGCCATTGTAAACACTGGAGAAATACCTCTGCCTTCATGGAGGTTGTAATCTAGGAAAAAGAAAATGGTTACATAGTAAAAGTGGGATAGGAATATTGGTAGAAGGGTCAAAAAAAGGCAATGTATTTACAATTATGGCATATAGTTTATAATTAAGGAGTTGGGAAGAATATAAAAATTATATTGAACACATGAATAAGCATAGCTTTGCTGAAGAAAAAGCCTCTTTTATAAGGTGGGATAATTCCATTATTCACTTGGGGCATATAAGAGCTGATAAGGGTGGACCTTCCAACATCCTGTCATCATTGACCCTCAGATTCATATAGGGGAAATTAACACCAAATCCTAGAATGGCTATTTACAAATTCTTAAGTTCTTTACAAAAGTTATGGTATTGGATTAATTATAGAAGTTGTCTGATAGCTAATTGTCTTATCTTTACTATACAATAGGTAATACCTACTTTTGGAGAATCAGGAGTACTTATTTTGAGAACTCAATAGGTACTAAATATATAGCACTGACAGATCTTCAAAATTTTTTACAATGTACAAAAATAAAATGTTATCTTGATTATACATAAAAAGAGAATTACCTTCTAATTGATAAGCACAAGTCCCAGCCTCCAAATCAATAACTTTTAATTGTTCCTCTTCAAACTCAATGTTGCAAATGAACAATTTACTTAAAAACAAATGTTTTCCACCTCTTTCCATTATGGATCTAAATAGAAATAGAGTCCTATGTTATTAATGGAATTCCAGCCTGGTGCCAAGTTATGTGTAAGATACTCGAGAGAACAATGTAGCCAGGCAGAAGGAGCCATCCAAGCAAGAAGAAACACAGTGCCTTTCACAGACAAGTCAGGAATCTAAAAATGGAAAATATCCAGGTATCAAACATGAGTAAAGCAGCTCAAATACAAAATTTCCTTCATTGGTTGTTCTGGGAACTGTGCCACATTGGTGCCATTTCTTTTTTCCATTTCTGCATCCTGGAAACCAGTCAACATTCAGGTAGTATGCCCTCTGTCAACTGGGATTGACCAAGTGAACCAAATTACCAAGAGTCTCAAGCACAGGAGAGGATAAGTAAGAGTGTTCAGTGTTCACATTCTTCTTGTGTTTTCATAATGCTCAAGCAGTAACTGCATTTCACCTAGCCCTGAAAACCCAGTTTCTGCTGCTTCATGTATAATGATGTCATTATTGCTAGTCCAACAATGGAACTTCATGAAACTCTCACCAATCCTAAGTGGTTTTTCCAGTAAATTTATTTTCAGAGAAATAATTTTCAGAATGCTGTTTTGTTCCTGCTCTGAGCCCCAACTTATTTATCCACTTTGTGTAGAATTGTACCAAATGAGAACCAGTACATATGTGATCACTGGAATACCTTTGTGTTTTCATGAAAATATACAGTATTATCTGTCACCAAAACCTGTGTTTTATGGTCAAAAGACTCTGAATCAAATTAGAAGAGATATTATAAGATATTAATGTTATTATAAGACATATTATTGATTTCCAACAATATTTTATAATTAATAAGGTAAGTAAATTGTCATTTTTGTTCAAACTCTTTTGTTCACCTGATAGTGTTTTCCCTTGTTGGTCAGATAGCCTATTATAGATCAGTTATGAACTATTGTAGTCAAAGTTTAGAAAGGAAAAGATTTAATACAGGATGCATACTTTAAATGCTATTTTATAATATTCACCAAAAGAGTCAAATCCAAAAGAGTGTCTGAGATCTGTCTACACACCTGAGACCCAAAGAATACAGCTGAGGGCCTGGATCCCACAGCACTGTTCTACAAGAGTCCAGATGAAGACCTAGAGCCCATGACAATGTCTTATGCAAGTCTGTATCAAGGATTTGCATTAGGAAGACCCAAAGGTCAGTGGTGGAAGCTAGAAAGTCCATGCCCATGGGATGAAGGATTTGTGCTGGGAGGCTAAGGAATCTCCACTGGAGACAATGAACAAGGTGAAGATCAGAGATCCGCTAGAGAACCACAGCCATTCTCAGTGACAGCGGGATCTTGGGCTTCTCCAACAAGAGAACAGCTAAGATCATATCAGCAAACCCAGCATGACAGGCTTCTCTGAGAGAATCAAGAACACACCATCTCCCTCTCCAGTTATCTTTATGTTGTTGGCAACAATCCTCAGGTGGGTCATCTAAATTCAGCACCATGCTGATTCAGTTTGATTTGGTGTTGTAAACTGACCGTTAGTTAATCTACCACATGATCCAAATGCTATTTCCAGTTTATACTGTGCTTCTTGAAGTATTTATTATTTTAATGAAGAGGAAGTATTATTAAATATCAGTGTAAAATATCCATTAGACACAGATAATAATTAAACCTTCATAAAATATGCCACTGATACACTACCCACATGTGTCTTTGGATTAGACAATATTGCCAACTAGTCACTCTACTCTGTATTTTGAAATGTAGTTTCCTTGAAGTGTGCAAGTTTTACCACTTTTTAGTAATACTGAGACATTTATCTGATCCTATAACTTTGAAAGATGTTTTGGTTTTACACCAAAAGAGATAATTTTACCCTGCTCTGTAAACATTATTTAAAATGTTTGAAAAATTAATTATTATGTGAACAATTTATACTGCTTGTTGATAAAATTTCATAATAAACAATACTCTGAGAAGTTATGGAAAATGGACTGAGTCACCAATGGAAACTTATTTTTAACTGTTGTAGATTCCTCCTTAATGGATAGATTTTGAATTACTGGTTTACTTTTATGACACTGTGATATTAGTCTACATAACAGTAAAAACAATAACAATTTAGAAAATGTGAAAAATAGCACTGGAAACATTTTAAATTGCTTGAGATTCATTCTACCCTAACAGTGTATTGGTGAAGATAAACTCTACAGGTCAGTTTTCTAGCTTATGCCAAACCTATAAAAATATATCACGTTTAACTATAAGATTATGGTTTTCTTACATTTGATATTTGTTAAAGGTATGCAAAATATTCCACTGTGTTTTTCAGTAAAGTAATCAATCTGCCAACAGACTT
Organism: Cavia porcellus; assembly: GCF_034190915.1. NCBI lineage: Eukaryota > Metazoa > Chordata > Mammalia > Rodentia > Caviidae > Cavia > Cavia porcellus. The sequence goes on along the minus strand of NW_026947496.1, from coordinate 25,957,667 downwards.
CCTGCAGAAGTGAGACTAGAAGTGAGTTTCCAACATTTGGAAAGATTTCTGGAAAGATTTCTAGAAAGAATGGCAATTATTGTATTTGTTATGTGTCCTTAGCACTTAGAACACACACCTGACATAGAGTACATAATTAAAAATATTAAATAATTGATAAATAAGTAGGTAAGTGTGAAATTGTACAACACCAAGAGCACAATGGTATGGAGACCATAATGAGAGCCTCCAAACATTCAACTCTTATGTAAGAAGTTGGTCTAGACTGAGTGAACTTGACAGGTTCTACAGGACTGTCACAGGGTTGTTGACCTGGGAAGTCATTTCTGGTATACTATGATATCGATTATCCCAATGAGTAGATAAATTTGAGCACCTGCTGATTTTGAAAGACTTGTTGGAGGATACCTCATAGAGAAATTTTTTATTACTTGTAACTATTAAGGCAATTAAATTAATATTACTGGATATTAATAAATCATATTATGGTCATGAAGTATAGAAACATGTTTGAGTGGGATACAAAAATAGCCGATATGTACTATAATTAAAACTCTACCAAAACATATGTTTATATGTCAACTATAATAACAAAAACAATTCATATCACATATTTTGTCTTTCATTAGCGAGCATGTCTTTCATTTCTAATCTTCCTGAAGAACAAGATGTTAGACTATATTAACTGCAACCACAAACACCTCTTACTCTGTGGCTTACCATAATCAAAATTAGGGCTACCTTCTCTCACAGTCCATACTGGACATGGAGGAGACATGTGGTCAGATCAAAAGTCTAAGCTCTGAATAGTCACTTAGGAAGTCAGATTCCTCCATCCTTGACTGCCAAAACTTTTCCAGGTGATCTCCAAAGGTAAGAGGAGTGTGGAGAGTCAAGATGGGCCACCAAGTCATGTGACCCAATCTATTTACTACAAAGACTGAAAAATCCCTTCTGTGCCTCAAGTGCAAAGTGAAATAGAATGATGGATGTATACCATTGCTTCTGTCACCCGTCTCTCCCATCAACAAATACATATTTCAGTTTTTCTCCTTTATGTAAGTCCTACTAACACCCTCAGTCTCTAAAACACAACTCAGAGTTTCATCCAGTTATTGCATTCAGCCCAGAGTTTGTATACTGTGAAGTTATGACCAGCATGTGTGGCATTTTTTGGTATAGATACATAGGAACCTAAGAGAGAAGTTACTTGCCACTCCTTCCTACATGCATACCCAGTACTCCATGGTGAATGAGGGACAGAAGCCACAATAAAATTCCTATCTCATGAGGAAAAATTAAACAGAAGACACTGAATAGTTGCTGGGCTGTAGTATTCTATAGTGCATCCATGACAAGATTGAGAAGTAGCAGGGAAAATTTTACGAACTAGATTGCATTTTTCATGTGACTTTACATCTTCTAGTTCTGACTTCAGTAGAAAAGGGAGCTGAGCTCATGATCCTGAAGTGGGCATTAGTAAACATGCCCCTTGATGGTACAATAGGTTTTCAACATATTTCTGATTATGGAAGCACAAGAGAATCCAACTCTATTTTAACTTTGAACAAAGAACATTTTAATTCCAGGTTTCTGGGGGCAACATACTTCTCACAAAATTAAATAGAGTTTTGTGCTTTACTTCTAGTTAGTTGCAAGTACACATATTTACATATGAAGCATTTTTCTATTGCATTCTTCAGCCATACCACCTTAACTCCAAATCAATAGACTTGTAAGAAGACCTTTGCCATTTGCCAAAAGAGTGGTTTCACCATGTTGTCTTTCAAAGATACATTGTACTATCTTCTTTTCCATCTATAGAAATACTTAGATTCTCTAATTTATCAATACATCTGATTTTTAGGCTTTCTTAACTCTTTTCCAGATCTCTTTATACAATGATTATTTCTCTGGTGTTTTTTTTCTTCTTCCCGTAATATATTGACAAAGGCACTGACTAGCCACCAACAATCACCAGAAGTTTGAATCTTTCCAAATGCTTTTACTAAATGGCTACAAAGGAATGCACACATTGGTATCAATGAGCTTATAATAGATTTAGAAACAAGGTATATAAAAAACAATTAAAACAGAAAACACCAATTTCAATATGTGCTAAATGGCTAGAAATTTAGCCTTATTCCAGTTCAAAGAGAGAAAAGTTTTCCATCTTAATTCAAACAGTGGGAACCATGTCAGAGTTTTATATGAAGAAGCAGCATAAGTAGAATGAAGTTTTAGAAAATGTTTATGTAACCTATGTATCGATGAGAGATATAACAATATGATATGGACAGTTAATAAAATTAATCTGGTTCCCTCCTGTAGCTATTCCATTGTTTTAGAATGTGCTAAAATTAAGAATATCAACAATACTGTAGAGGAACAGATGATCCATGAAGTGTTCAATTCTCATTTAATTTCTCATTAGCTAAGAAATTTCAAAGAGTCTGCTGAGGAAAAATATGATATTTCTATATCCTCTGTGTGTTTATAAATATCTACTGATACTTTAAGTTGAGCCTTGAAAATAATTCACTAAATGATAGCAGTAATGAAGTGTGAAATAAATTATTGCTTTTGTTGGTGATAAAGATTATTCTGCTGGGCAAAGCATATTTGTTTTATCCACTTGGCAGCACAACAGACCTACTATAACAGGAGGGCTAAAAAGACACACAAGCAAGAAACAAAACATGAAATTAAAATACTATCTACACCAGTAAAGTGTTCATTACCCAGATACCTGTCATGAGGGTCAGAGAATGCCTTTGGGGCTCCTGAGACTCCCACACAGTGGATTAGGAATTCAGTCCAGCAATGCAAATTTTCAGCTGTTTCCTGAGATCAGGGGAAGAAACTGTTAATGAAGAGGTTTTGGTCAAATGTGTGTCACAATGACAACTGTGACGATACCCAGTCCATTTAAATGTTGCAATGTTTTAAGCCCTCATCAAAATTCAATTATTTTGGATATAAACTATTATTACACCATCTTCACAAAGTTTCTATTTATATAACATCAATATATCCCCTACCAAAAGTTGTTCCTGCCACAAATGTATTCTTACTTCAAAGCATGTTGATTTTGCATCACATAAGCACTGTAATCTTAGATTGTGCAAGTGCTTATTCACACTGCTTCTCAAATTTATTATTTGTTAGTATTTCTATTCATGCTCATTTTAGTACATGCTGTTATGACAGCAGATTATCTAGAGTAAGGACAAATATGTTATTTCCATGATTGTTTTAACTCAAATAGACTTAAGAAATTGTTTTTTATACATGTGAGTTTGATTTATTTCACTTATGATTATCTCAAGTTGCATCAATTTTTTTATAAATATCTCAATGTGATCATTCATTAGAGCTGAGTAGGACTCCATTGTATAAAAATACCACAACTTTTTTTTTATTCATTCCTCAGTTGATGGACACTTAGGTTATTTCCAAGATCTGGCTATTACAAATTGTGCTGCTATAAACATGGGAGCACATATATCACTGTGGTATGATGTTTTCAGTTCTTCTGGGAATATGCCTAGAAGTGGAATAGCTGGGTCAAATGGGACTTCCAATCCCAGCTTTTAGGGGAATCTCCAGACTGACCTCCACAGCGGTTGCACCAGTCCACACTCCCACCAACAGTGTAGGAGAGTTCCTTTTTCCCCACAGCCTCTCCAGCATTTGTTGTTGGTGGTTTTCTTGATCCTGGCCATTCTTTCAGAAGTGAGATTGTAATCTCAGTGTCGTTTTAATTTGCATTTCCCTAATGACTAATAATGCTGAACATTTTTTCATGTTTTTATTTGTCATTTATATTTCATCATCTGAGAACTATGTATTCATCTCAGATGCTCATTTTTGGATTGGGTCTTTGAATTTTGGGGGTCTGATTTTTTTTTAATTCTTTATGTGTTCTATACAGAAGTCCTTTATCTGAGGGACAGTTCAATGAGATTTTTTTCCCAATTTGTGGGTTTTCTTTTCATTATGCTGGATATTTCTTTTGACATACAAAAACTTTTTAATAAGACACAATCCCAGTTATTGATTCCGGGAAGTGTTTCCTGTGCAGTTTGATTCTTGTTCATGAATTCTCTATGTACCCTTATGTCCTCAAGATTTTCACCTACTTGGTCTTCCAACAGATTTAGTGTTTCTGTTTTAATATTTAGATCTTTGATCCATTTAGACTTTAGTTTAGTACATGGTGATAGACATTGATCGAGTTTTAGTTTTTAGCATATGGAGAGCCAATATTTCCAGCACTATTTGTTGAGAGACTCATTCTTCCAGTAAATATGTTTGGCCCCTTTATCAAAGATGAGGTGGCTGAGTGTATTTGTAGTTGTGGTTGTATCTTCTAATTTATTCCATTGATTTGCTGTGTTTTGATTCCAGTACCATGCTGATTTTATTACAGTAGCTTTGTAGTATAACTTTAAGTCAAGGATTGTGATGTATAAATACTGTATTTTCTCCCTAGGTAAGAAATGGTAAGAGTACACAAGATTTTATGGTAATCATGGTTCCTCATTACATTGTTTTAAAGTCTTACAATGTTTTTCATTCATTGGTTGAAATGGTTTTATTCTGTTTCGTTTGACTTTATTATGTGTGATGATATGAAGGGCTACTTTGAAGGAAATAAGACATTATGGTAGCCATTGCTGATTTCCTATCATCTTATGTTGAAGGCCTACCATGTTTTTGTGCTATTTCTATTGGTTCTATCATGTTGTGTCTTATTGGATTTTAATATGCCTGATAGTATAAACAATTTTTTATGGAAAATGAGATATTATAGTAGCCATTCCTCATTTTCTGATATTTGGTTTCATTCTCTTGAATGGTTTTATACTATTGTGTTATGTTTGATGTTATTGTGTGTGAAGGTATACTCAGCTATTAGCAAACAGACATTATGGTAGCTACTGTTAATATCCAGTTGTCTCATTGTGAAGTGCTGTGTTGCTTACATTGTTCTGTTCTGATTTGCTTTGTTATGTCCTCTTTTGTTTTATTCTCTTTAAAATAAAATTTTAAAAAGAAATTGTTTTTAATGTATTTTTTACCACTTTACTACATGTTGAGGCTTGAGTTAAAGTTAATTTGTTTAGTTTTAAAGAAAACAAATTTGTTTAGTCTTAAAGAAATGTATGATGCCTCCTGGATCCTCTTAGAGAGAACATTGTCATTTGCGGGGGAAATGCTATAACATATGTGAGGTGTAGCATGACAGTACTTTCTTCCTCACCAGAATCTATGACTTATCAGCTCCAAAAGAATAAAGATAGATAGTTCTTGGGGGAAATACAGAAAGAAAAATAAAGAATGAGTAAGCTGTAGAAAGTGTGCAGAATTAAGGTGAAATTCAACAGGGTTTCTCAATCTCAGAATTACTGACCTTTTGAGTCAGGTGATTTTTTTGGGGGATACCTCCCAGTCCATAGTTTCAAAGCATTCAGCAACACACTGGGCCTCTACCCACTAGATACCAGTAACAACCTCCACACACTCTGGTTGTGGCAGCTAAATATATCTCCAAACTTTGTCAAACGTCCTTAAGGGAGCAAAGTTTCCCCACTTTGAAACTCTCGACTAAATATGATCACCTCTAATGGACTTTTTGGGATTGGGGAACATATTTAATGTGAGATTTTTTCCCATAACCTCTATTCATATTTTGAAGACCTTAAAAACTATTATCTTTCTTCTTGAGATAAACTCGAGAGTCTTGTAGACTGATCTGAAAATATTAGTTTGATTTATTGATCGAAGTTAAATTAAATTATGGATGCAAGAAGATGAACATTTTTCACTCATAGAATCTACCAAAATGGTTTATAAAATGGTTGCATCAACAATGAATGAAGCTTGTAATTGTTGTGTATTTATTTTAATATCTCATCTTTGAATTTAGCTCTTGAGGTAGTATATAGTAAAATTTCATCGTGTTTGTACATGTCCCTGATGATGATATTTAGAACTATATGTTCATATGCTTATGAGCCACTTAGAAATTCCTTTTCATGAGACACCTATTTAAAATTTTGTCTATTTTTCTAAATATTGATGAGTCATTTCTGTTTTAGTTGATATTAAAAAATACTTTATATTCTCTGTATATAAATCCTATCTCAGTATATATGCTAAGTATCTTTTCTCAAATGATGACTCACACATGCATAATAGTGTATTGATGCAAAGAAAGTTTTACACCTTATTGAATACAATTTATAAAATTTCTCTTAGTGATTTAGAAACCTCCAAGAAATCTTTGCAATGCCAAAGCCAAGTAAAAAACATGCTGTCTCTTTCCTCGAACAGGGGATAGACAACTGTTGCTGATAGGTAAAATTCAGCACAACAGAATTGTATATGAACTAAAACCTAACAATTTTTTTCATGTATTACTGGCTAAAATTTTAAGAGGAAGATTATTCTAATAATGCATGAAAGTCATATAAAAGTCAAATGCCACCGTCCTTGAAATAGGTCCTTTTGGAAATGAATGCTTCCATCCTATACCACCAGGTATCATATATCCTGAAGTATAGACTTTGACAGAAAAGTTTTGCCAACACCTAAACCAATAAGCTGACATTTCTGGTATTCATAACTAGGCACTGCTTAACTAGGCTTTCCAAAATTTCTCAATTGCATGTTTAACAATTTCAAGATATATACCGAAGCAGAAATTTTGTTTATGCATTTGATGCTTTATGCTATGAATAGTAGCATTTTTAAACGTTAGTCCTTGCTGACTTATTACCAATATTTAGACATAATTCTTTATATTGACCTTGTGTCAATGTAAATTCATTTGTAGCACTAATGGCTTGATTTTAGGTTGCATTTTTCTCATGAACTTCTTAGGGACACAATATTGAATAAACCTTAGGAACACAGTATTGGATAAACCTAGAAATAATTACTCCACTTGAGAGAAGCTTCATATTAACCAATAAATATAGACTTAATGAAAGATGCCGGGCAGATTCTTTATCAAATTGATGAAGTATCCTTCTATTTATAGAAAGCAGTTTTTCCTATAAATAAATGCTAGATTTTCTCAAATGTTCATTCTCAATATATTAAAATGATCCTATTTTCCATTTATTCTGTTAACATGGTAAATTCCATTGTCTTTAATTAGACTCCATACACTTAGAAAGAACTCCACCGGATTAGGAAGTTTAGTATTTTTATGACCTACTTGCTAATGCATTGCTTAGAATTTTTGTGTCTATATCCATGAGGGATAATTTTAATTGAAACCAAGTTAGTAAATTATATTAAATATAAATGGACACATTAAAAGATAGATTGGCTACAATTATAAGCTATTTTCATAAGGCAAAACTTCTTGGACATATTTTATTTTATCTCATGTCAAGTAACAAGAAATTTTACAGTAAAATGTCTTATCACCTAAGGAAATAGAAGTCAACTTTAATTATCTTTAAAAGCCAAGTTTCTATGGTGTTTTCCAGCTATATTTCCATTTCAAAGATAGGAATAACTCATCTGTTGCATTCCAAGGCTTTCCAAAACTCTGCATTCCAATTTATGTTCTTCTGCTTTCCTCTATGAATGGATAATGCCTAATTTTATTATCTGCTAAGGATTCATTATGCTTTTTGTATGTGTTTTAGTCTGTTTTCTATTGCTATAACTGACATGTCCCGGGCTGAGCAATTTTAAAGAATAATGATTGGTTAAGCTTATGATTCTGAAACCTAAGTGGTTCAAAGCTTGGCAAACACATTTGGCGATGCGGTCTTAATGGTGAGGACTTTTTGAAGAGTTTCAAGGTTATGTGGGGACTGTCATGTCAAGATTGTGTTCTCAAGTTTCTCTTCTTGTAGATGTAGTGACATTAGATTAAACCCCATTATTAAGAGGTCAATGTTAAATTCCTTCTAGAAGTCAGACCTCTACATACTATGGATACCCACTTCATTCTTCATGATAAAAGCTAAACTTGAATGCAAGTTTTGATTGCAACAGGCAAAACATAGCATATAACCTACATGGTCCTTAAAACAAAATGTATACCTTTGTCTCAATGATTTTGCTTATTCTATTCTACTCTATTCTATTCTATTCTATTTTAGTCTAGTCTATTCTAATTTGATCATCTACTGATTATTAAGCCATGTTCCTCCTGAAATTGAAAGTCTAAATTTAATTCTGTCTTTATTTTTAAGATATCCTTTTTAATCTCAGGTATCAGTGATGCCATAAAATCTCTTTCAATAATTTATCTGAAGTACCAAACAATAGGCATATTTTCTTATTTGTTTCATAATACTTAGTACTCACTGACATCTCCTTTATGAGATTTTGAACTATAATATGCTCAACAAAATTATCATGGGATTAGAAAACATAATGGTATCATAACTCAATACTATGAAATAATGTACTACTGCAGTAATAAATAAAAATAAAATGACATGATATATATATATATGCACATTAGGATATATGTATATTTATATATGTGTGGGTGTATTGAGTTCTCAACTGTATTTGAAAATATAGGACAATCTGCGTAAAAGAGACTAGCTTGCATGTGTTGATATTTGCTATCTAAAATAGTGAGATTAGATAATTGCTTTTTCTCTTTTTTATTATTGTTCATTTTCTATTTTTCATAATATGTTTATATTATATTTAAATGTAATAAAATATTAGTTATCAGCAAACTGGGTAAAAGCACATACGCATGTTGCTTCTGCAGGTCTGAGAGCATGCACGTGTGTGTATGCATGTGTGTCTGTGTGTGTGCATGTGTGGAGGGTGTGTGCCTTTATCAAATTTGCTGCACCCTACTTAGGTGACTTAAAAGACTTGCTTACATTCTCTGTATTTCAATATTTCTCTTTTATAAAAATAGGGATAATACTAAGCATTACAGAGATATTATAAAGATTAAATTTGTTAATAAATAAAAATTATATATAACAGCACTATAAAGGTAATAAATAATCAATAAACATCAACCTTGATTATTGGTATTATTTGTATAGTATAAGCAGTTGATAAATAGATCAATGAAAGGTTCAAAAAACAGAGTCAAACACTAACAGTAGTTAACACTCTATTATGGGAGTTTTTCTTAATATTTATGTAACATTTTATTATTTCAACAGTAAACATATTTATTCTGCAATTAGAAATATACTGTTTCAAAATGTAAAATGTTTCTTTCAAGAAAATCAAGAACCACCTTTTGCTCTAAAATATAGCATTTTTTTTTAACTTGAATTGATGCAATATACCTTAGGAGCACATTTTTAGGAGGCAGATGTTAAAATAGAAGAAAAATAACATACACATGGAGTTTTACTTTTTATTTATACAACTGCGTTCTTTGGAGATAGATTTATCCTTTTAAGTGACTTATGTTAATTATCTCCTCAATTAATAAGGTCTGTAGATACAACAGACTTTTTTTAATGCTTCTTAATATACAAAGGTAAAAAACGAATATCTTAAATATAATACACTTATAGGAAATTCACCATACTCAATTTAATTTCCAAATGAAAGGAATGATTTAAGTTCAGAATATAGAGACTCATAAAATTGGCAGTAGAGTGCTAGAACTCTTTTGATTTTGAAATTGTAGTTGTCTATGGAATTATATCAGAGAGAGAGAGAAAGACATGCTTGCTGGATACATTCAAGAAAGAAACCTGGATTCCCAACTGGGCTTGCTGGTTTTATGCTTGTGAAGTTGATGTACACACCAGGGCCTGATGTTCAACTGTGGGATGGTCTTTTCTGACTGCCTCAACACCAGAAAAGCTCTAAGATGCTTAAATATCTCATGAGAACTTGGGACTATTTCTCAATGCTTTACATTTACACTGATAAGAGTCAAAGATAAGCTTAACCATGGAAGAAAAATAGTATAGCTACAGCACTTTCTTAGACCAAAAAAAAAAAAAAAACCTGTAATTCTAAAAAGACACTTTTTAATAGTTTGTTGCATTCATTTGAGCGTATTAAGTTTCATTGATTGACTTCCAGAAAATGACAACCTCAGGTGATGTAGCATTTATCTTACCATTATTAAGTTGCAGTAATGTCATAGTTTGGATCTGAAATGTCCTCTGGGAGTTCATGTGTTGAAGAGTTGGTCTCCAATGCAACAGTATTCTGAGGTGGGTGACTGGGAGGTGACTGGATCATGAGGCACTCCTGAGGTTCTAAACTCATCAATGGATTAGTCATTGAAGGATTTATAGCTTAACTGATACTGGGATTTGATGGAAACTTTAAGAGGTAAAGTCTGTTGGAAATATTAAGTCATCAGGGGTGTGCCCTCAAAGTCACTTCCTCTTTCTTACCTTCTTGTATAGCAGGCAGTAAAATGCTCTTCACCATGTGCTCCCTGCCCTGATGCTCTCCCTTCCCACAGGCTCAACACAATAAAGCCAAGTGACCGTGGACTGAAACACTGAAACTGTGAGATCAAAAAGGTTCTTCTTCCTTCACTTGAAATTTCTCAGGCATTTTGGTCACCGTGATGGAAATCTAACACAAATAAGTACACCAATGTATGTGTTATCTCATTAGACATTGTAATAGCATTCATTTGGAGCCACTAGACTTCAGCAATTACAAGGTGCCAGAAAATAATTTAGAAGGTTAAATGATAATCTGCATCAATATTATTTGTTTTTGTTTTTGTTTTTGTTTTTTTACCCCGCCAAGAATTCCTGTCTGGAAAAATAATAGAGATAACAGGCAAATGAATTAAGCTTTAGCAATGTCCACTATTTCATACAAATGGAACTAAGCATAGTGAGAGGCCCAACTGAGGTCCACCGGCAAGTGGGACTAAAGTGTTTCCCGCAGGCCAAATTTGCGGGAATAGAAAGTTCAGCAGACTTTATCAGTGAGGATTGCCGAAGGATTGGAGGATTATGCTAACACACCACTACGCTAGTTCTCACAGCCCAGTTTCTACTTAGTGCAGTAGTGTGAGCCTCAAAAATGTTTAAAGGGCGAGGCATTATTTTTAAGAATTATTTTCCAAATTACCATTGTGGAAACGTGTAATACAATGTTTTCCAAAGAGCTTCTCTAAACCACTGCCTCAGATAAAGCCTACCTTCAACTCCAGAAACTCAGAAGGTCACTGGCAATGAGTGGTACTGCTGGATCCTAGAAAAAACTTCTAAGAGCATAGGAGAGGAGCTGACCAGAAGTGGAAGAGGAGAGGCAGTGGTGCATAGAAACTGTCTGAACATGTTCCACAGTGCATCTAAGGAAACCACTGTAATATCTGAGGATGCTGTAGCTCTGGAAAATGATGTATATATGCATGTGCCTGAATGTGCGCATGCTCTGTGTGTGTGTCTGTGTGTGTGCACACGTGTGTGTGTGATTGTGTGTGTGTGTTCGTGTTGGCAAAGGTGCAGCACAACATCAATTTGTCAAATATAGATTCCATTAGGTAACTTGTAAGACCTGGCTTGTCCAAAGTTTTCATAGGTTATCACCTTTAGATTCTATGTAGTACCAAAATTCCTTTGCAAACAATATTTATTCAGTTTAAAATCTAAAGAAAATTATCAGTGGAAATGAAGTCTTAATTATGCAAGATGAATATAAATTCTAGAGATTTGTTGGATAACCACGTCCTTATAATTAACAATGCTAGTGTCTGCACTTCAAAGTCTAAGATGGTAGATTTGATGTTGTGTTTTTATAAAGTATTTTAATGAGAGAAAAGTCCATCATTATTATACCAAAGCTTGTCACAAAACATACACATTATCTGAAACAAATTGTCTCCATGAAAATTGAATCAGGTATACTATCACTATAAATGAATGCTAGCAAGAAATGCCAGATTTAAAGGCCTAGCTATTTTATTTTCCGAAAACTAGCAGTGAGCCAAAATATCTCAGCTTTTATTAAACAAGATGTTATACAGAACCATTAATTGAAATGAAGGTACATTTTGATCCTTCTACTCAACTCTATCAAAGTTATTCAACTTCCTCGAATGGTATCATGAACAGAGATAAAAGCAAAGGCTTCAGTGCTTGAGTTCAAGCAGGGACTTGATGCATGTCTGTCAGAATCCTGCTGTCCAATTCTCCATGGCTGTTTGTTTCAAAGAGATTCTTTTTTTTTTCCAATAGCAATTACATTGCCAGACACATTAACCTGCACCCCTCTTGTGTTTTTGTAAATGCGGTTCTGCTCACCTATAGTAGTTCACTAAGAGCTACACATTTTAAAACTAGTCAACCTTTTACACTTAAAATTGATCAAAATTCACAAAGGCAAGCATGACACCAGAGGTGACAGGATCTTGAACCACTAATGCTTCATTTGAGTGGCTGGTTGGCAATGATTTGGTCTCAAGATGGAAAAGCAGGGGCTGCGGATTTAGCTCAGCGGCATAACTGCCTGCCTTGCAAGCAGGCAGTCATGGGTTCAATCCCTGGTACCGACAAAAAAAAAAAAAAAAAGGAAAAAGACAAAAAAAAAAATGGAAAAGCAGTATCAGAACATTTTTAAAGACAAGAAATCTTTCAAACCAAACTATCATTAAAAATTCCATCTTGCATTATGCTCATGAAAATGGTTTAATTGAACAGACATATTTTTTTTTTCTGGTTGACAGAGGCTTTCTCCAGCCCATGTTTGTATGTTTAGTTGGTTGGCTGGTTTGGTTTCTGCTTACATTTCATTGTTTCATACCTGACTTAGCATCGAGGTATCTCATGTATACAATATTTCAACTTTTCAGTAGTATAATGTGCTTTCGAAAAATATACAGAGATCCAAAATATAGAGCCGATACAGGCTTTATGTTATACACTACTAACAGAACATCTTTTAAAACATTCATTTTTAAAATCCTTTTGGTTCATGAATTGAAATAAATCTCTAAGTATCTGAGATACCCTAGTGATTCTTAATTAAGTTCAGTGGCCTGAATATTCAGTGCTGGATTGTGATTCTTTAAATATGAGAAATAGGTTTAGTTAGTGTAGTATAAAAGTGAAATATCATTGTAGTGTTGTGATGTAAACTTCTTCGATTATGTATTTGCAACAGAAAATGCCACACCAAAGATTCATTTTGAAGGTTGTAGAAGGAAAACAAAATGTAATAAATTTGAGTCTATAAGGTGATCATTTCTTGTGTTTTATAACCTTGAGGAAGCAGACTAGGTTTCATAGGAGATAAATGTAATGAAGAGATAGAAACGTTTTATTACATCAACCTTCCATTACCAGGTTTTTGTTGTAATTGAGTTTGATTCTCTCCTTCAGGAGAAAGAATTATTCTGTGAACAGGCATTAACTTAGAACCCAATTTCTGTTCTGAGGATGAATAAGAAGCTCTGGGTGTTTCCAGAGAAGCAGAACTTTGGCCATTAAGAGCTGAATAACAGGAAGACATTGGGGATAAACAGAGTGCTTTTTAGGTCTCCCTAGTTGAGTGTGCTTTGTCTAAGGTTTGACACTTACAGTGCAGAAAATAATTATTTGTATATAGGGTTAGAATTAATAGCAGTAGGTTATTTTTTATTATCTAAGTCACACTGGAATTATGAAGATGGAAGAGCATTACAGTTGTGTTAATGACTCCAAAGGCTCTATTTTTCAGAACCTCATCAGACTGTCAAGATGCCTAATTGCCTTACTGTAAACTTCAGTTTCAATCCCAAATAAAACACCTAAAAGTGTGTATGTCAGCTCTTATTTTCCTGACTTTGCGTGCCAAATTGAACTGGCCTGAACCTGATAAAAGCTAAATAGATGTCTAAACTTATTTACCTGTAGTATCATATATCCCCTACATAAAATCATTGATCAGAAATTCACAGTAAAGGCTATGTTCCCTACTCCCATAACCATAACCAAGATTACAGTTTCTGAGTACACTGTACTTGGATACAAAAGACACAAGTCTTAGAGCAAATAAATATACTTTTTCTTGTTTTAAAATGTTGTACAGCGTAAGGAATTTGAAAATATGTGCCACTACCTCATGCTAGCTTCACATAATGTTATCGTCAGATCTGTGTATTTGAATCTTTGTGTACAGTTCTAGAACTGAGTTGTGGGCCAAAACACTGCAATCTTGTTTCCACTTATTTAATTTACTACTTAAAATTAATAGCATATTGTAATACTGAACTCTAAAGCAAAGGGCAACGTGTCACCAGCCTGTTTTCCAACGTGCCTTCTCAGTTTAGTCCTTTGCTGGACATAGTTCCTGTGCCTGCCCAGCGTGAACACATTTAGTCATTTGTCACTGGATTCCAAATTTAACTGAGTTAACATATTTTATTTAATCTTCCCCAAAGGAAATATATTGAACTCTACCAAAATAGCAGAGCTTTTTTGGGTAGAGAGGTTTTACAATAAATCACACACACACACACAGCTAGCACTTTAATATCCTGCACATATGTAAGAAAAACAACTGCCAATGTAGTTTAAAGTATAATGAAATATAGGCTCCCTCTCACGCATGAGTGCTAGCATATCTGTTTCCTGATGTCCTGTTGAAAAAAGCTAAAACTGTCTCTTTCATTTTATTATGCCATTTTTAATACTTAAGTGCAGTGCAAATGTGTTTTTTGTTCTTTCAATGTATATTGGAAATAGACATTTCTCAAGAAGGGCACATGTTCAAAGCATGTATTTAGTAGTACACAAGCAAGAATAATCTTGTATACTCATGATTTAATGTAAGGAGGGAAAGATAGCAATGAATATTGGCCTAAAGGGGAAAATACATCCAAATATATTTATTCTGCTGAATAATTTGAGTAGAGTACTTAATGACAAAATCATGACTAAGTTTGGCAATATGTGTTGGTTTTAAAAGTCTCTAAAATTTGTATTTAAAAAGCTCAGTTAATTCTAAACAATGAATAATCCATGTTTCAAAAAAAGACCTGTGAATACACTTTGCAGTGCTATAATTCATGTAAATAGAAAATAGACTATTTAAATAGAAAATGAGTGTTTCATAAGGCAAAGACTCCTGCTCTAGAATAAGTTTGTAGAGAAAACCCCTATAACTTGACCAGTAATTCTGACACTTTAACACAGAACACAGTTTTAGTTAGCATTGAAGCTTTGTTCTGAATTAAATAATCTTTCATTTTCCAAGATAACCCATCATAGGGCATTATTTCTCATGAAGTTTAACTCATACAATTTTCTCTGTGTATTCCTCTTCATTGATTACTATCAACTTTTAGTTACTTCTCCTAAACTTTATACATCAAATTTTCATAAACATTCAGGCTAAATTGTCAGCTGAGTAAAAAAATAGTTGAAATCACTATTAATATTTCAAGTAAAAGGTTTCTATATTTGAATGTTATGCTATGACCTCTTTTTCACAGTCATGTATTATTTAAGTTGTATAGTGGCAAGTTTTTATTATACATATTTTGACAGATTTTATTCATTCAAAAAATATTAATAAGTCATCCAAAATTGTACCTTATTAGGCATATTGCATGGATATAAGATGTAACTCTGTCTTCAACAATCTATGTAAGAATAATAAAAATAGGAGATATATGTCATAAGATAAATTCACAGCTATCAACAAAGCACTTCTCTCCTTGAAAGTACTGCATTGGTTTTGCAATGAAAATGTTGGCTTTATGACCAAAAGAACCATAGTTAGAATTGTGATTCTGGCATTTATTAACTATATAGCTTTGGCCATCTTGTGTGGCTTCCAGAGCCCTAAATTTTCTCATCTGCAATACTGGAATACTAACAATAACAACTTACAGAGTTATAGTCAGGATTAGAGAAAACACAAATAATGGGAGTAACTTATAGTAATTGTTGGAAGACTGTTATCCATGCTGACTTCATGTGTATATAAGACTCGAGTCATCTGAGAAAAGTCATTTATTGCCCATGTTTGTATAAGGAGACATTCACGAGTACTAAAACTGGAGATGGCTCCCTCTCTGGAGACACCCCAGGGTAACAAAGCCAAAGACATTCTATTTCCTTTCTGGAGGAGATTTATTTACATTCCAGTGTAATAAACTTAGAAGGGCCTTCACTCTCTTCCTCCCCCCAGATAATGACTGACACATTAGAGTAAAAATAGTTTCTCTCAGAGGATAAGGAAGGGGCAGGTACGTAACCAACAGTCCATTATAAGATTGGTTGTCTAATTAAGAAGTTGTTTTCCCTCTGTGATGTGGAGTTAGCAAAAGGAATTCATCACATCCTCCTGTAGGACACATGAGTTGTAAGTGATAAACTTCATTGGTCTCTAACCCAAACAGATTTAATTGATAGAGAGACAACAGATAGGTTGCAATAGGTTACAGTTTTACTCTCTAGTATAATAAAATATCAAACCACTTGGCTTTTTAGTGATACTTGATATTTAGACATTAATATTTTAGTAGAATTTGTGGTTTCAGAGGTGGTAGTGTTGTCAAAGAAAGTATGAAACCTGTGGTGACACTTGAGATAGGACCTCTGAAAGGATGACTGAACTGGAATTTTTTCCAGATGGTTGGGGAAAGCTTTCAGGTGTCCAGAATAATACAGACAAGACTCTGTAGGAGGTATTCCTTATTGGCCAATACTAAAAACAAAACTTCTGACTTGGCTAAAGCACAAATATACAGAAATAACAGAGAATAATAGAATTAGAAAGAAGAGATAGATTCAAGAGCACCAATGCCCTTATGAAATAAATAGCTTGGGAGAACATCAGATAGGAATCAGAAATGAAATTGTCTTTTCAGCAAGCAGCAGGGCATTCAAAGTTGCAGGTTGAAAGAATGATTCCATTAGCAGTGTGAGGTCCAAAAACCTGAACAGACTTGAAGGCAAACCTCTTTGATCTTAGTTTTTGGCCAAAAACTAAACACCTGTAGGAGAAACAAGAATGGAGGAGCCAATGCAAAGCAATGCCTACAGCTTTGCTCCTGTCTCGCTATTCTGCCCTCTGTTTCAGTCTGATTTATTCACAATTTTCTCAGAATGCAAAGTGAACTGTGCTTCATAATTAACTAAATCCACATCTCTTATCCTAACAGGGAAGTTGAGTTTTTCAGGCCAAATCAGTTAGAAAACAATTCAGATGCATGTAACCAAATCCTAACATAATGACATCAAGTTTAGGATCTACCATTTGCCACGAAATTCTCCCATCTTAGTCCAGACCCATCAACCCAAAGATGAGCTTCATTTTAGAGAGTAAGAGGCTGTCTCCTATAACTTTCTTCTTTGTCCAAGATGGTTGTGTGTCCATTCTTATGCCAAAGAGCAAGATGAAAGATGGGCGGACAAAATATTAGTAATTTAGGGATAATTCGTGAAGAAAATTTGCACTGACATCACTTAAACCCAAAGGTAATACTCCCACATGCAGCAATAATAGAGAAAGACAGATGTACTATTTTCACTGGGTGCAATGTGCCCTGATCAACTTGAGGAATGTCAAGGCAATAGAAGAGTCTGAGAAATGATCTCACAAAGTAATACTAATGTCACTCAATTTTCAACAGTTCCCCTAAGAAACTTCAGATTAAAGTTCAGGAGCTGCCCCCAATAAATAATGGGTAGCTCAAGCCAGATTGCCAGAACATGGCAGCCAAGGGTCGTGTTATCTCTTGACTCAGGGCGTCATCTACTTTGACTGGAACTGCCTAACAGATCTAAGCCAATGTTTTAGCTAGTAAAGCACTTCACACTCAATTAAAATCCAAAGGAAAGCCTAGAGGGTGTTACTATCTTCATTTAACATTTTAACAAGGTTTGTTTATTTTTAAGAGTCTGCTTCAGATATGAGACACCTCCAAAGACGAAAGAAGAAAAATATAATTATCAAGCATACTCTAAAGATACTAATGCAAAAGACTAGGGGATAGGAAAAGTTTTAGAAGCACATGAGTCTCAGCTAGACCTTGAAGAATGGACGATTTTGTATCATGTAGTCACTGGCAGAAGAGAGGAAGACTATTTAAGATGAGAGAACAAATACAGAGTGATTGCAAGGCAGTGGTGTGCAGTCTGCTGTGTAACTCCTGAAGTAGAGAGTATGAAGGGAAACAAGAAAGCAGATCTCCAAATGCTTTTGCTTGTGAGTTGCAGAGTCTGTGTCCGTGGGTCAGCAATGAATTGACTCCTCACCCACTCTGCACTGCAACGTTTCTTACAAGCAGATTGGAGGTAGAGGCTGGCACATGTGCATGGGGGACAAGAGAAAGGGTTAAATACCAAGAAGCAGAGAGCAGATCTGCAATGGGAATGTTCTGCTGACATCCTGCCTCAAGATAGCTCTTGGCCTGGGAGAAAGTATTCATTGTCTCTCAGGAGTAGTTCAGATCCTGGGGCTTGAGAAGAGGCTGCCCCCAGGCTACTATGTCTCAGCCTCAAGCACAATTACCTTCCCATTGCCAAACAACCTATTTCCCACTCCTAGCAGGACTGAAAGAATTGAAGCCCAACAAATGTTTTGGTTATTAAGACAACTAGTGCTATGGCTGTGGACATTGTGAAACCCTCAATAAAATGTTTATTGGGCACATAATGAAATCTAATTATATTTAAAGCAAAACATTACTGTGCACACAAAACCACCATGAACCCTTTGGATAAATTTAGACATTGATCAGACTCTATAAAATCTATTAACGTTCTTTGGCAAACTTCAACTTTGATTAAAAGTGCTATATTTACTAAACTACATATAAATCAAAGCTTGAGACACATAAGAAAACTAGAGATGTAGGTAGAAATAAATCTAGCTTAATATTCAATGGTGTACTGAAAACTCATAGAACCTGAATGGAAGGCTAGACTGTATTTGAATGCTCGATTGATCCAAACCACACCATAGGAAAATTTTCCTTGCTTGGTACTTTTTATGCTATTGGATTCCCAAAAACAAAATATCACAAAGTCAGTTGTGAAGAAAATTTAAAAACAGGAAGCCAGGTCTTCATGTTTGTGTCTTTCTGTACCACGTATAAGATTATTTGATTCCAGTTAAAACTAGAGACAAATAAAATGGCCTCAATCTTAATTAATTTCTGTTTATTGAATGTCCAAGAAACCTTGGAAAGCCTAGATGAGTTTCATACTCTTGTTAAGAATTTTAGAGTTCAATCAATAAATATCAGCAACTTCAATTTTTTTTTTTTTTTCATGCTACCGAGGCTCAAACTCAAGATCTAGCACTTGCCAGGCAGGCACTTGTGCCACTAAGTTAAATCCCTTGAGACTTGAATATTCTGTCATGGCCATTTTTTTAGAGAATAAAATTAAATGAAAAAAAAATGGGGTCAGTCAAAACAAAAGGATGGACATAATACCTGACTTAAAATGCAAGGTGATCTACAATGATTATCATGATGTCTCTTGTTATCTTAAATAGAATTGCCCATATCATCAGGCACAATAAAATTGAACATAGAGGTACAGAACAGAATCAATAAAAACAAAACATTGGAGACATTGTAGGACTTCCAAAGAAGGTAATAATCAAACCAGAATGCATATCATAGTGAATCTTATTGTCTTCAGAGTAGCTGCATATACTCTCAGACTTTATGCTATCAAACATAACAAATTTGAATAAAATCAGTCAAGATAAGACAGTGATCAAACAAAACAGATTCAAATAAAATCAGTCAAATCATGACAGTGAATGCAATACCAGGCTTCAGATTAAGTTAATAGGAAATTAAAAATAGTTATAGTAGTATATCCTGCTATCTTTGAGATAGCTGTCTCTAGTACTCAAATCTAGTACAAGTAGACAAACTGGAACAGAATATAACCAAACTAAACAGAGCAAAGAAAACATTATGGGTTTCAAATCATGGTGCAAGATTAACAATGTCCTCTGCCTTCCCTTTTTAGACAATTCCGCCCCTTTCACTTTCCCAGGATGCACTATACATTTTGTATCCCACTAACTCCTTTAGTTTTTAAGATTAAAGAGACAACACACCATTCACCTAAGTGGCTCTGAACCTTTTTACTCTTGAGCTTGATCTCAAGTTGTATCCACTTACCTACAAGTCTCAAGGTTTTCCTTCTTTATAGCTAAGTAGTTCTCCATTGTATAAAAGAGTCATCTCTTTCTGCAGCTGAAGGGTGAGCTACCCCCACTTTTTTCAGGTTCCCTGTCACATCAGCATTATTTTCACATCTTTGACTTTTCAGTACATAAATCCTCTTTCAGGTTAGTTACATTTTTATATAGACTACTTTGATGGACCCTATCTGTTGTTCCATTCTGCCTGTGTTTCTTTTTATTAGTGTATCGAGGCCATCCATGTTAGTGATTATGCCAATCTTCCCTGCCTCATCTCTGCCATGCTATTTTTCTGTCATTGTTTGTCTACTTGTCCCCTTCATTCCACTGTCTTCCTTGTTCAGTGAGCCCTCTCTGCTGCTGTTCTTGAAGCCATGGTCTTTTTTTCTCTCTTTAGAATGTCCTTCAGTATTTTTTTAGAGGGTTGAATTGGTGGTCATGAACTCCCCCAATTCCTCTTTGTCATGGAAGCATCTTGTTTTTCCATTAATTTTGAGACACAGTTTTTCAGGCTACATCAATCTGGATTGGATTGGAGGTTATTTTCTCTCAGGGCTTGGAATATTGCACTCCAAGATCTTCCTGATTTGATGGTTTGTGTGGAGAAGTTGATCATGATTCTGATGGGTTTTCCATTAAAGGTGTTCTGTTTCTTTTCTCTGATAGCTTTTAATATTATGTTCTTGTGTTGAATTTCTGGGATTTTGATTATTATATGTCTGGTGTAGATCTATTTTGGTTATAACTGGCTGGAGTTCTTTATGCCTCATATATCTAGATAGTGTTTCCTTTTCCTGTCCTTGGGAAGTTTTATTATTTCTGTAAATAGCCTTTTTATTTCATTTGTGTTTCTCTCTGCTTCTTCACTCACATTTTTTTATTCTTAAGTTACAGTTTTTCTTAATATCTTCTAGCCTTTGTATTGGTACTTCCTGGTTCCTTGTTATTTTTAGGAGATCTTTCCTTTCATGATCATAAGTTGCAAACCTGTCTTCAAGGTTTGACAATCTATCTTTTGTTTCTTTTAAGCAGTTTTGCCAGCTTTCAATTGAGTTTTTAATTTCCTGTAATCGTTTGAATCTGTTTCATGTATTCTAGATTACATTCTTCATCAAAGGTTTCCCCCCTTTTTCTCTGCTCCTCCATTCTTCTGTCTGTGTCTTCTTGAGAGGTGCTTAGCATTTCTTTTATTATTTTTCTTGCATCAGCTTTGACTTGTATTATATTAGTACTTCTGTTTTAAGTTCTTTTATAATTTCATGAATATATTTCTTTATGTCAGATGATGTTTCTTCAGAAGCTGCAGGTGTGCAACCCCAGATCTGTTCTGTGTTTACCTCGCCTGGGCCAGTTCTGCTTGGGTTGGAGGCTGGAGCCTTCCTTTTGTTTCTCCCTCTTGTCATGTTCCTGGTTTCTTCCAGACAAGTGGAAGGTAGGGGTCTCCAGCACTTCCTGTATTGGCTACGATTACTCTGAAGCATGCTGACTAGGGATTGCTGCCCTCCCCTGTCTGCCGGTGACCCCTGGAATACAAGCAGGGGTGGGGCAGGTTGGCTGCTCCCTTCTGAACTGGTCAACCACTGGGAGTCTTCCCCACATTAGTGTGTGCTGCGTGGTCAGGACTGGTTAGGGATAGCTTCAGAGAAATCTCAGTCTTAGCTATTGGATCAAGCACAGGGGTGAGACTCAGTCTAAGAAATTTTCACCAATCTCCTCTATGCTAGGAGTGGCTGAATGAAGCTGGCTTCAGTTCTGGTTCCAGGCTTATCCTTCCTGACTCCAAAATGTCTCCCAGCCAATTGCCCACTCCCATAGAGGACTGAGTTCCACACACTCACGCTAGCTGGTGCAGTTCTCCGATCTGCCACTTCCCCCTGTGACCATATCCTCCTACTGAGGTCCTCGGGTTTGCCAACCCCCAAATTCACTGTGACCATGCGTCTTCAGATTCCAGTGGCATTTTGCACACAGTGGGACCAGCTCCAGTGAAAGCACATCAGGCTACTGCCCTCTGTCCGTGTTTTTCTTTTTTCTTTTCTTTCTTTCTTTTGTTTTTTCCACTTTAGTTTCTTTCTGGGTCAAGAAGATATATCTCCTTTCATCTGGTCTTCTCTAGGATGCTATATTCCAGCATCTGAGCTGTTTCTTTCAGAGAGGCCTTTTACTTTGCTGCTTATTGATCCACCATCTTCCCAGCTTCCTCTGTCATGGCTAATCTTCATACTCTTTGGAGGCTTCTGGTAACACGTCTTTTCAAGGATCTGCTCTAAGACTCAAGGCATAAAAGAAACTTTGTTTTGGAAGTGCAGTGAGCCCCAGACAACAAAGATCCTGCTTCTTATGTTCAAACTTTGCCTTGTTGGGGCTGGAGGTTTAGCTCAGCGGCATAAGCGCCTGCCTTGCAAGCAGGCAGTCATGAGTTCGATCCCTGGTACCGATAAAAAGGAAAAAGACAAAAAAAAATTTTTTTGCCTTGTTTCAGCATAATCATAACAATATCTTGAGTTTGATATCTGCCATTTTGTTTTTATTCCTGACTTTTGGTTTTGTTGTTAGTAGTTCAGTGACTCTATAAAAACTGAGACGTCTCCATGACAACTGTCAATCATCCTTTTCCCAAGGCTCTGTGAGTAATGAAAGACCAAACTTTTATCTTATACATATTCATACATAAATATATTTGAAGTCACATGTATAAATACCTGCAAAAATGAAAATATACAAGTAGAAATAAATATCACAATATGTAAAATATACAAAAATATATGCAGACATTTGTATATTTTAGGTTTTGTGAATTACTTGTCTATATCTACCTATCTCTCTCTTTCTGAAAATGTAATGTCTTTTAACAGCACATCGTTTGTTCTGGATACTAAACCCTGTATTATATGTAATATTTTTTAAACTGAAAATCATCTTTTAACTTATTTACAGAATTTTTGCTGAGGGTTTGGCTATTTCTTTAACATTTTTCCTTTACAGCTTTTACATTTTGTATCTTGATCAGCCCTTGTTTGTGAGCATATTCTCCTACATTTTATTCTGCAATTTTTGTAGTTCTGTTATTTCACATTTACAAATCTGTGAATGTCAATTAGGATTCTAACCTTATGAAAAAGGACAATAAATTGTCATAATGCTATAATATGTCATAGATTTAATATTCCAAAGTGTCTTTATGCTAATATGAGAGGAGTCTAATGTTCCTTCTTTGACATTAGTACCCAGAATGGGCCTTCCCACTCCTACCACCATTGCCTTCCCATTATTGTACTTTCTCACCATTGCCTTATCTGTTTCTTCTCATTATTTATCCAAATAAGTCTTAGTATCCACCAATAAAGTAGCCAAAATAAACCTACAGAGATATTAATTAAGACTTCTTTTATTAAAAGATTAATTTGAAGAGAACTTATCTAGATATACTACATACAATATATTTTCCTAGTGGACCTATAAATACTGTATTCCACAACCCAAAGGTACAGCTCAATACCTAGGCTTCTATGGGTGAATGAAGATGTGATCAAACTTGCACAGAGTACAAATCACTTATATTTGTATAATATTTCATTGCATTGTTTGACCATAGCTTTTTCACATAACTAATTTCACTGTGATCTAGAAACAGGAAGTATGTATAATAATTCCCATGTTCTGAATGTGGAAATTATTGTCAGCAATATTTGATGGAACTACCATACACAAACCTAAGTTTTGTGTCTTCTAGACCTACACTTTCCACACTCCACTGACCATTCAGAGCATGACTGGAAAATGACATCAGAATAATGCACTTCTTATTGAAGAGTTAGACCAGTCACTATTGGGAGATAAGATGTACAGTCCACAAAATACTAATTTTAAAAGACACAGAATATTTGAACTGATATTAAAGGACTTTTGGAAATTATTGAGTAGCATTTCTTTGACTTGTAGCTGAAACAATCAAAGCTAAGAGAAGTGAAGGCTTTTCTTAGATTGCCCAGTTTTTTTTGGTGATTGTATAGGGTAGGATTCATTTGCAAAAACATGCTGTGAGTTTTTATCTGTTGGTAGATCTCACTTCTGAAAGCTGTCATGCTAACATAAAATTAAAAATAATCTATCAATATCCATGCCAGAAACTCAGAACCTGAGTGATGGCTTCCCTGAGACCTCAGAGTAGTAAGTGACACTCGTATGCTTGTGTTCCTAAATTACACATAACCTATTTGGGAAAGTCTTTCCAGGCATTCACTAACATTAGCATGCATTGTCTCTCCACTATCACCTGAACTGATACTGTTTGGCTAGAGTCAGTCCATATTCATCTAAAGTGACACAGTTCGAACGCATTTCATTTTAATTTGGAGAAACACAAATTCTAGCATGTTTTTCAACCTGCTATAAAAAACGTCTATAAGTATGACATTAATTTTTGCTCTTTGTCTTTACTCTCATCACAAAATGTGGTTTCTGAGGTGAGATTATTGACTAAACATTTTAGCCAAAGATTATGTTAGTACCCTGCCCCCATTTTTTGTCTCTAAAGCGTCTGGGTAAGTATTGTACTAGGAACTAGTGAGGTGATTCTGAAGTCATTATCTAACCTAAGCTTTGCCTTTTTCCAGTCTCTAAAAAAGGTCCAGTTGTTGTTAGTGCAGTTGTTGTTTCTTAAAATTACCTAACATCATAGCTCTTTTAAATATTTCTCTTGACCACGAAACCAGAAAATAGTGTCACATGATGAATCTTATTTTATAAAATGAAATTAACACTATTCAACTAGTGAGTGATTATTCTATTGCTGTGACATCTCCAAGATGGTATCTATCTTGAGGATACCAGCAAGATGTATTTGACAGAAGATTCAGAGTGGAGTTGATGCTCAGTTTTTGTGGGTTTTTTTTGTTTGATTTGATTTGGTTTGATTTGGTTTGGTTTGATAGTTTTGTGGTTGTTTGTTTGTTTGTTTACTAATAATCCAATTAATACTTTTGTCACAATTCCCAACTTTTCTCCAGTTGTCTTTCATTCAGTAGGCTGAATCATGGACAGATCTAATTTGAGTGGTTTGGAATAGCTTTTAAAAAATCACATTATAATCATATTGGTTCACTGAAAAGTCACAATTATTAAATCAACTGGTGTCTTAAGGGAATTCAGCAATACTTCTCTAAAGAAGTAATTTCTGAAGAGAGATCAGTTAGATGCTCTCACTTATTCTTTGTAGCTTCTAACACCTTCTTCAGGCATTTAACTTTCTGCCACCTGTAGTAAGAGCCTTAAATTTCTTATTTAGGAAAAAGCAGGTGATAACTCCCCTATTTCCCACAACTGGTACTTTATTTTCATATATTTCACAGTGGAAGATTTCCTATCCTTATTCAAGCCCAAATATTTCACCTGAGCTCTGGGCCTATCAATTTGAAATTAAAGAATACAAGTCTGTATATTACTGTGCCTTCTTCTTTATAAGTCAATCGTTATTGCTAGGTCTCTGAAGGAAGTGACTTTGTCTACCTTGCTCATTCGGATGTTTGTATCAGCATAAGAAAGGATTTGTGACACAAAATAAATACTTCAAATATCAGTTTTTTCAAAAGTTGAATATGAACTACAAATTGGACTCGGGTCTAAAAGACTATATTAGAGTTATTGAATTTTCTCCAATTTTCAAGAGCTCAAAAAGTTATTCAAGAGTAGTCCATTCTTCTTGTCTGTTCAGGGTGCAAAAGAGGAAGTACAAGGTATGGGATATAAAAGTGAGAATGACTGCAGACCACCAAAAACTATGCACAGAGCTTACAGTTGGATCATTTTTCTCTTCAGAGATTTCAAGTAAATATAAAATGTATGTGAAAGACTCTCTAAAATAAGAACAAATCAACCAAGGACAGAATTCCTAAACTCAAATCTTATGCATACTACCAATTTCCTAAGGAATACACTTTTTTTGCAAGCACAATAGACTATAATTAAATATATATATATATATATATATATATATATATATATATAAAATTCTGTCTTGAGAGCCCACACATTAAACCAAAACAGTGGCAGAAGAAGAAAGGATATAACAATAAATAAGATTGTGGCATTAACAATTGGAAAAATCTCAGATTATTTTCACAAAAGACCAAATACTTTTGCATGTGATACTGCAAATTTCTCTACTGGGTGGCTTACTGACAGGAGATATAAAGAGATAGAAGTGTTGCACTTTTTAAAGATACACTTGAGAACCAGAAGAACATGGCAGATAGATAGCAGCAGCCTCTGAGGCTCTCTGAGAAACTGCACTTGAAATCTAGGAATGATGCAGGACAGGAAGTCCCAGGCAAGGGGGGATATTCTTTGCTGACCCAGGAACAAACTAAATTAAGAGAAACCATCTGCAAACTCAATCCTGGTGATATAGCAGGCACAGATAAGGTCTCAGCACGGAAGCCAGACCCGTGCCACTGGAAACTGCAATCTGAATTACCTGCAGCTGCTGTTGCATCCCGGTCAGCACATCGGGGAGAGAGGTGCGAAAGCTCGGAGAGTGGAAAGCGTTGAAAGGAGTTCAGAACAGGACTAGCCAGGTGCCCTGCATCAACCCGCGGTGAGTGAGCCAACCCCGACCCTTCCATAGAGAAGGAGGCTTCAGTGGAGGACATACTCAGACCAGGCAGACTACCCAGAACAAGAAGCTGCAGTGACTTCAGTCACATATCTCCCTCTCAAGTGGGATTGGTGGGGAGTGCCTGGCCTGTGAGATGCTGCTGGCTGAGACCCAATAGGCTAGCTCAACCCAGGTCCCAGCGCCTAGAGATACACCCCAGCAGCAAAGCCTGTGGTAGGTTGACCTGGAGGGACAGGCCCACCATAGGCTACCCAGGTCTGTGTCTCCCTGGTTCCGCTGCGGTGGGTGGGAACACATAGCCAGAGCAATTCAAACAGACTGTGGCCAACAGGGAAGGAAGCCGGGCCTCCTATATACACTTATATATAAGGAACAAAGAATATGGGAAGAGGGGGCAACAAGAAAGGGTCCTTGGCCCCCAATCCTGAGAAACATGCAATAGCAGACATGGCACCAATAGACATAAAGTGCTATCTCCAGAGCCTCATAGATAAGTTCAGGAATGAAGTTATTAATGACCTGAAGCAAGACATAAGCAGAATAGTTAGAGAAAGGCTAAGCACTGCCCAAGAAAAAACAGATGGTGGAACGGAAGAACAAAAAAAAAGTGGGGGGAGAATTGTTTCATGGAGAAGATAGAGAAAACATAGAATACGTAAAGCAGATTCAGAGAGATTACCAGGAAACTAAAAATTCTATCGAAAACTGGCATAACAGCTTGAAAGAAACTAAGGACAGATTATTTGAACTGGAGGGCAAAATTGTAATATGGGAGCATGAAGTGAAAATCTTCTTAAAAATAACAAAAAAAAAACAAACAGCAACAATATAAAAACTAGAAGATGATAAGAGGATCTATAAGAATCAAGAACATAAGAGAAGAAGTGGGACACAAGCAAATGGACTACAAAAGCTATTCACAGAAATAATCCAAGAGAATTTCCCTAATTTGGAAAATGGTAAAGACACTCAGATACATGAGGCATACAGGACTCCAGCTACCTACAACCCAAACAGAGCTATACCCAGGCATATAATAATCAAAATTCCAGAAATTCAAAATAAGAACAGAATATTAAAAGCTATCAGAGACAAGAAACAGATCACTTACAAGGGAACACCCATCAGAATTACAGCAGACTTCTTGGCACAAACCATCAAATCAGGAAGAGCATGGGGGGAAATAATTCAAGCTTTGGAAGACAATAACCTCCAGCCAAGATTGATATATCCTGCACAACTTTCCCTAGAAATTGATGAAAAAACAAGGTGCTTCCAAGATAAAGAGGAACTAAGGGAATTTGCAACAACTAATTCAACTCTACAGAGAATACTGCAGGATAGTCTAAAAAAGGAAACTACCAAGATGCCAGAAATAGTGGCAGAGAGGCCACAATGAATGGAGCAGAAAACGAAATGGAGAATACAAACTGACAACAAACGACAGAAAAAGAGCTCAACAGAAATGAGGCAGAGAAGATAGGAAGGTAGGAACAGCAATTTTGGAGAAAAAAAGACATCATAATAGCTAGTGCTGATTTAGTATCATCTTGTTTAGAAGTCCCATCAAACATGTATTTTTCTGTCTCCATTGGTCTTAAAAGGTTGTATCTTATTGGATTTTATTATATAAGATAATATAAGCAAAAACTTTTATAGACAAGGAGCTCATATAGAAACCATTGTTCATTTTCTGTCAATTAGTTCTAAATACCCTGTAATAATGTCATCCTCTTGAATGGTTTTATAGTGTCTTGATATGTTTGGTGCTACAGTATAAGAAGTTATACTCAAAGATTTCAAGGAAAGAGACACTATGGTAACTATTTCTATGTCAGGATATCTTGTGGTGAAACACTATTTTGCTTAAATGGTTATGATTTGACCTGCACTGTTCTGTTGTTATGCTCTCTTTCATCTCAACCCCCCTTTTTTTATTTACTTTTTTCTTTTTATTTTTTAATTAAGGGAAAAATAAATAAAAATAGCAGGATACATTATATTAACCTACTTTGATTTCCTATTAACCTGATTTGAAATCCTGTATTGCCCTCACCATCTTGTTTTTACTGATTTTCCTCTATTCCGCTTTGCTTGATAATACCAAGTTTGAAAGTATAGGCATAACTGTGAAGACAATAAGAATCATTATGACGCCCATTCCCGTTGACTATTATTTTCTTTTAAAATCCAGTAATGTCTCCAATGCTTTGGTTTTATTCTTTACTGTTTAGTTCAATTTTATTATAACTGTCAATTCTTCTTAAAATAGCAAGAGGCAGTATGGTAACCATTGTTGATAACCTTATATTTCGTTTTTACATTATCTATTATGTCCATCCTTTTGATTTGACTGACTCTGTTCTGATATGTAAACAGTCTTCCCCCTTCACAGATTCCTACTGCCTACCACGTTCTGTCCTGTCTCAGGCACGAAGTGGTGGAGTTAGTGCTCCACGACTGACACCTCTGATACAATGAGCCCAAACCTCTTCTCTAAAGTGTTATGCTCAGGTATTTTGTCACAGGAGCGGAAAGGGAACACAATATCCAAAACCCTGATCTATCTGATTCAAATAGTTTTGTTAAGCTTCCCCCACAAAGCAACAAAATAGTTTTTGGGAAAAGCCAAATAGTCATGTGCATTAATATATATATAATGAATGCTTTTGTGCTTTTAAATATGGCAATTTCTCAAGCAAAGTATATTAGGATATAAATAAGCTTGTATAAAAGAAACTGATTTTTATTTTTGTTCATGGATTATGGAAGCAGTCTCACTTGTCATAATGCATTTAAAGGAACAATTATTTAATGTTCTTTATGCCAAGTGTGGCTATTTGTATACGACTGTATTTTAGATGGCAGTGCTAAGTATGTGCAGGTTTGTACTTAAAAATAATTTTACAGATATAATTATGTAAACCTTTTTGAATTGATTTGAGAATTGTTTTAATTTAAGCAACATATGAAAGTTAACTTAGATTCAGTGGTGTAAGTGAAGCTGATACTCGTGTAGCTATGTACATGGACTTGATGTTGTTCAAAACTATTGCAATGCAGGAGTGATTAAACTATAGGAGAGCATTATGTAAGCACACCAATGAATCAGTGATACTATATAAAACTTGGAAGTTTTCATATATGTGAACTCAAAAATTTGTTCTCTTGGTATTTTATTCTTATCCTATTTTACTTTCATTGTTTCTGTCTGTCTGTCTATTCTTTCTATTCTCTTCTCTTTTTTCTTCTTTTTATTCTTCTTCTTCTCCTCCTCCCCCTCCCCCTCCCCTTCCCCCTCCCCCCTCCCCCTCCCCCTCCCCCTCCCCCTCCCCCTCCTCCTCCTCCTTCTTCTTCTTCTTCTTCTTCTTCTTCTTCTTCTTCTTCTTCTTCTTCTTTTTCTTCTTCTTCTTCTCATTTAGTCTCTTCAGCTCGCATCAGATCAAGCTTCCATGCTTGGAACTCTCAGAGAGACAAGGGTAAATGGTTGCAGAAGAGAGAGTACAGAAGCCAGGAATAGAAAGAGATGGAGAGATACCTTTGTATACTGGTTTGCACTTCGGTGCATTCTCAAAACTTCCATTCAGTGAAGAGATAGCTACTCAGACGTGGGAAAGGAATTTATGCTGGTACCAATAGCAAAACTGCACTGTAATTGCTGCTGTCAGCCCTCAGTCAGGACATGCTGCTCTTCTACGTCAGCCCTAATGAAATTCACAAGCCTAAAGTGCCAGGTATAGCAATTGGTTTGGAAGTTTAAAAATGAATACCTTCAAGTTTGATTTTGCCCTCCTTTCCAGCTCCTTCCACCAGGGAGATGAGCAGAAGGAGGTTCACCTGACAGTATACACATACCCGAGTGGAGGAGGCCAAAATCCAAGTGGTGCTGAAGAACTGTTCTGAAAGGCAGGGCTAGGGCAGGGGATAAAACTCAGGTGCACTTTTGAACTCTGACAAATGAACCTTAAGTCATGATATCCCAGACCAGAACTGACAGCTTTCAGAGGCAGAAGTGTGATTTCTATCCATCAGAGCCAGAAAAGGAATAGAATAACAATGAAAATGGAAACACGGCATCGTCTGCTCTTCTGGAGAGTGCTTTTAAACAAAGCGAATACAATGCCATGGAGCCCAGTTCCTAAAAATAATACAATATCTGTACTATTTTATTCAGTGAAACTTTTTGTTTAGTGAAATAAATCATTGCATATAAAGTATAGTCCAAATAAGTGGAACCAGATAGCTTTCTAGGAATGTGATAGTACCTGAGTTGGGTTTTCAATATGTAATTAACAAAAAACATTCTAAAATGATTCTCATTTTAAGATTTGAAAGCATACTTCTTGAACTGCTTGCAAATGTATTTTCTATGACTTAACCTGAAAGATTCCTACAAATGATGTGAAAATGTGCCATGAATCAAGGCTGAATCACTTGACAGCCAATCCCTCGGTGAAATCCTAGAGCCCAAGTTGAGCAGATTTCTGTAGAATAAGTGGAACACTGCCAAGAATGTTTTAAAGAGCCATCTCTCAGAGGAAATATATAAACAGTGTCTTGATTCTTTTAACTAATGCAGCCAAACCTTTTCCCTAGAGTTAGGGCCAATACAGAATCTATGGTTCAACCCTTCCTCCTCCAAGGCCAGGGCTCATCCACCTTCTCCCTCTGGTTGCTGGTTTGAGTTTCTCTGCTTTGGTTTGAGCTAGATTAGATGTAGAAGATGTTTCCTTTTCTCAGTTGGCAGTATCTCAGGTCAAGCAGAGGCCAGTTGGAACCCTCTTTGTTGAAAACTATTTCTGTGATTTCCTTTAGTCACATACAGCACTCCGCCGTTAGCCCTGCGCAGCATGGCATCTATTATAAATTCATAAAGCTCGGCTCATCCTTATACCTCACTGCACACCATTTAGGACAGTCTGTGAGAATGCGATGAAGCCATCTCAGAGCAAGCACAGTTTCCATCCAAATCACAAAGTTGCAATATTTAATAAATACATTTCTGGACTTTTATGCAGGTGAGTGTTAAATGACACGTGATTAAAATATTACAGAGGATTTTTTAAATGTTCTATTAGGAAAAATGCTTTTCTACAAAAGACAGTCTAGGTAACCATGTAATATAGCATCAAAACCAGGGTGATTTTGTGACCAAAAGTTGACACTATTAATAATTGCTCCAAGACAACAGCATAAACTGAAAATCATCCTGGGCCAACCTGGATGTTGTCATCGTAAGCTAGGACCACAAAATAGCTCCTACTAGTAAAAGCAATCAGGTAGCTGGTAAGTGAAAAATTAGTCGGCTGACCTTGGTGGCATTAACGTACCTTTTTGAGACCCAGAAATTTTAAAAGAGTGGTATTTGTTTTCCAATAACTAAGAAATGCACATGACTTGTTTTAGGAAATGTAAAATAAAAGTGAAACATTGAGGCTTTAGGAGAAGAAATTTATAGAGACAAGTATTATAAATGTATGAGCAATTTCTGTCCAGCCAAATCAGTTAACAGATCCTAACACCTACTATGGATAAAGTATTCTTCTAGGTACAGAGGGTGTGCAAAAAACAGGTATTACTTCTTGTATGTACAACAATGTGTAATAGAGCTGTACAAAGGAAGAGAATACATTGGGCCACCGTGATCAGAAAAGATTTTAGGAAGGCAGTAGGGAAAATATTAGTTAACCTGGCTTTCAGTGTAAATGTCAGGGAAAGAAATACCAGACAAAGCCCTGGAAACTGCTGCATTATTGATGTCCAGTTTATGCTGAACGGACCACCCATAGTAGGGAAAAGTATACAAAAGAGTGGGGGAGATAAAGTCATAAGGATCAGAAAAGGGTACTGAACACAGAATAAGGTCAGGAATACACACAGTCTGAGAAGCCACTGAAAACATGTGACACAGTATGTGTTGGGAAACCAGTCTGGAGAGAACATTTTTGATGAACTACTATCTGCACAAGGCTGAAGTCAGGGCGACCCACTGCATGGCTATTTCTATACCATTTATATCAGGAAAGAAAGGCCTGTTTTAAGGTAATGATAAAAAACAGAATATATTTTTTAAGTGATGTAGAAGCATATAAAGACACAATGCAGGTTATTCTTGGTGACTGGGAAGCTGACCTCGGTGTGGCAGCGTCAGACTGAAGCACAGACTCTCCATCTCCTGAAACAGGAATGCCATCCTGCTTAGACAGGAGAACAAAGAGTTTGCTTCCAGACGTGTCACTTCCCAGGGGACACAACCAAATGAGCAAGTGCCAAAATAGACAGGTGGACCGAGAAGTAAGATTTTGTGATTTTTTTTTTTTTTTTTTTTTTTTTTTTTTTTTTTTGTATTTTTACCAGTACCAGGGATCGAACTCACGACCACAGGCTTGCAAGGCAGGCACTTATGCCACTGAGCTAAATCCTCAGCCCCAATATTGTGATTTTCTAAAACCTATACAAAGCGATCTTAAGTATATTTATTATTAAAAACTAAAGGGAAGACAAGAAGGAGATTTTTAACAAGACAAGAACGCCAGTGAATTTGGTGGCTGGGATGTTGTTTTTCAGGAAGAAGTAAGGTTAGAATAGCGCGATTTAGAAGTGACTGGAGATCACAGAATGAAAGCAGCTGACGTATTCAGCACTTTGAAGACATAGAAGAGAAGACACAGCCCAAGAAAAGACAAACCTAGTATTGAGGGAGCTCCGAGGATGTTCCTCATAACAGTCTCCTGAGAGACAGACAGCAGAGAGCAGGAGGAATGCTTTTAAAATGATTCGGAAACAGAAAATGTGACATGATGGGAAGAAGCCGATAGGAATTTCCTAAAGACAAAAGAAACCAAGGGACCTTATCTGTCATCTAGAAAGATGGTAGCACATACAAATAAAGCCTTATGTAAGTGATAATGTATATTTGGGACTCATATCACATTACTTTTCAAGAACTCTGTACCTGAGTGTGTGCCTGGTTCCCTCCCTACTAGGGTTACAAAACTCTCTTTGACTGTGTATTTATGATTGTTTACAGCTCTCTTCCATACCTTCCTTCCTATCTTGTTTGTTTTACTGCTTGTTTGATTTGTGCTCCAACTTCTTCCCTTGTCTCTCTTCACTAGCAATCCATACTAACATATTCTTTCTTATTTGCTACATTTCTTATCTATTTTGTGTTTGTAACTTCTCTCTTTATATTTTTCAATTAAAGTGATTTTTTATGATGCTTGTCTCTGGCCACGTACAGATCAGATTGAAATTATAAAGTTATTTCAATGAGAAAAGGATTTATAATATCAAAACATTTCATTCATTCTTACTGGAAAAGTGAATAGTACTAACAAGTTTTCCTAATTTTATTTTGTGAGCTACTTAAAACATGGAAACAACATGGAGATTGGTTTTATTAGCAATGGAGTGAGTGATAGTTCAGCTAAATTTATACTGGATTCAGGGAAGACTGTGCCAATTATAAAGCGACCCGAGGCTGAATTTGTGCACTGAGTAGCATTTGAAAATGGTGAAATGCTAAATAAATACTTAGATGGATTTAAAATTTTACATGCATCATTCTTATGTTTATGTCATAAAAAACTATTATCCATGGTCAGAAGGCCTCGTGTCAATGGTAAGTTGATTCACAAGCTGTGCATTGTTGACATGACTTTAGATGAGTTCATAAAGCTGAAAAAAATCAGCTAATCATATAGATACTTGATTTTATATATAACCTTGTTTATATTTGGTTTTTTATTCAAAAACCTTATTCAAATATTGGGTTCCTGCAGCTCCCAAAATTGTCTTTTAATCTTCTTATGCCTCCAAAACCAGAATCAATTACCAAGCAATTTTCATTCTGTTTTCCACATGGAAGTATCATACATATGCCCCCAAAATTTAACTCTGCATTGCCACTCTAACCTTACATAGGCAGTAATCCCATACCAGGAACTTCAAAAGCATTAGCATACGTCATATTTAGACTATCCCTTCACCCTACAAAGGGTCCTCACCCTACACGCCAGGGAAGGGGATCAGAAATGCTCCTAAGATACTGAGGACAGATAAGATGTCACCTGTTTGTACCTTTCAAAGCCCACAGCCCTCCCACTGCTACTGCAGAAGGCCTTTCTCCACCACGCCTGGTGTAAGTGTCTCCCTGCCTCGGGTCCCATCACTGATCAACACACTATAATATCTTTACCTTTTGTTCTACCTCTTACCATAACCTTCCAGGGATCCCCCAGATACAAGAAATGAGAGATTCATGAGCCAGCTTACTCAGAAAAATGAAATAGAAGCTGAAAGATAATTTCCATTGTACAATTCACAGAATTGTATTACATGAGTCCTATATAGTGCAATTTGGAGACACATCTTTTGTGATGTACTGGGTGGCCAATACTTGCAAAGTCATACGTAAACTTTGAAACTATTTGCATTCTTGATAGTCAATGAGTGTTGTGACTTCCATATATCTACTTTTTTGTTTTCCTGTTCTGAGAGGTCTTGATGCTGGTTTCACATTTCTTCTTACTTAAAACTTGATGTTTTGCTATTGATTTTTATTTTTAATTAAACTTGACTATCATCATCTCCTGACTCCATTCCAGAAGCAGGTTCAAGCTCCTGCCTTGCATGCAGGGAGACTGAGAATATCATCTTGATTAATGTATAGTGAATGTTTAACATTTTAAAAAATGTATTAGTATGTATTTGCCACACACAGTGCTCACATTCGTTGTATGAAATTGTTGTACCTTTACATAATCTAACATAATTCTTCTCTATCATTCCTCTCCCCTCCTTTCAACCACTCTCCCCCTTCCCCTTTACAGAAGGTTTGTTCCCATTTTGCTCCTCCCATTCTCTCTTTAAAAAGTCCTTTTTCTCCTTCTTTCCCGTTCCTCTCCCATTCTCTGTTGCCCTTCCCATTTGAACATGTTCTTAGTGCTGCTCATTACCAATCCTCCATTTTACTCTTTGCTTACCCTTAGGGTTTCTCACACGAGAGAAACAATGCAATATTTAAACTTGTGTATTTTTTGTATTTTACTTAAAGTTATGATCTTGAGGTACAACAATTTGCCTATAAATTACTCAACTTCATCTTTCTTTATGGCTGAGTACTACTCCATTGTATATGAATACCACATTTTATTTACCCATCTATCTGCTGGTAGGCCTATGGGCTGTTTATAAGATTTAGCTATTACAAATTGTCCTGTTATAACTAAATATAGTTATGCATAGATCACTATAGTATGATGCTTTTAACTCTTTTGAGAAGATGCTGTGTCTTGGTTACTTTTACTTTTCTCTTGTTGCTGGGACAAAAACATCTGACACCCAAAATGAAAGAAAGAAAGGTTTATCAATCTTATAGTTTTTGGAGGTTTCAATCCATAATCAGCTATTTCCAAGGCAGGTTGACATGACAGTGGCACAACACTTCAAGGTAGCAGCCAAACCAAAAAGGAGAATACAAGCCTCTTTTCCTCCCTTAGAGTACATGCAGATCTATAGATATAGCACTCAAAATCTCCTTGCCCTCCTTTGTTCAGGATGAGGATATTTACATCGTAAGAACCCTGGATCCCTGCTGAGTCTCTCAGTTAAACTTCTAAACTTCTCAAATTGACACAATATATCAACCATAACAGATGCCTAGAACAGGAAAAGCTAGGTCCAATAGAACCTCTGGTTTTAATTTTTTGAAAAATCTCCATTCTGATATCAGTAGGAATTGTACCAGTTTACATTCCTACCAAAAAGGTGGAATGTTTCTTTTTTCCACACCCTTGCCAGCATTTGTTAACTGGTTGATTTCTTGATGATAGTCATTATTTCTGGAGTGAAATATAATCTTGGAGTTATTTAACTTTGCATTTCGTGAATGGCCAGTGATGCTGAACATTTTTTCATATATTTATTTACTGTTTATTTCTTCACCAGAAAAATGTCTTTTCATTTAGGATGCCAATTCTTAAACCTGAGTGTTTGAATGGGTAGGGGAGTTTAACTGTTTGAAATTTTGGTATCTTCTTAGTTCATCTTTGGTAATACATATGTGTCCAGGAGTCTATCCATTTCTTACTCATAGATTCTCCAAGTTGGTACTAACCATTTAGATTTCAGCAGGACACATTATGATTTCACTATTTTCCTTCCTAATTGCATGGATTACGCTCTATTCTTTCCTTCTTTTGATGATATTGGCTAAGGATTTGTCTATTGTATTTAATCTTTTAAAGAATAAACTCTTTGATTTATTGATTGTGTCTTTCAGCTCTTAAATTGATTTTCATGATCCTTGCTATTTTTAAGAAGTTTTTGATTTGATGATTATTAACCACAACCCCATCTTCTAGATTTGGTATTCTACCTTTTGTTATGACTGATTCTGCTGCGTGTGCTTTCAGAAGAATTTGTAATCTCCCAGATTACAAATCTGTTTGAAGGTGTTATATGGAAACCAGCTCTTTCCTATTGGGCATTCATGATTTCCTAGACTCCTCTATTTCTTTTCAAATCATTATCCACTCTAAATTTGCTAACCATGTCCTTCGTTATGATCATATCTCTTTAATTATCTTTGTAATTATTTCTGACTTGGTTTTTTCTGTAGACACAGTCATTTGCTTTGTTACTTCTGCTACTATTTCAGAAAGTTCAGCGGGGTGGTTTTGATTTCTTCTTCCTCAATATCCCCTTGGGTAAACTGGTGGTTGCATCTTGCTTTCATGTTTACTCATTTTCTTTTTCTTTTTTTTTTTTTTTGTCACTGTTTCTTTCTGCATTGATAAGTTGCTTTTGGTGGGTAGTTTTATTACTAGTATTGAGACCTTTTTAGGAAATAACTAGTTTCCAAAGATGGCTCCTAGGATTAGCTGACTTTTGGCCTTTGAGTCTCTCCTAAGATCCTGCCTCTTCTGTTTATTAGGGATGAGAGAGGTTGCAGCCTTTTTGACCAAGAACTCAGCTTTCTGGTACTAGACTGTAATATTCTTTACATCCTTCAAACATTCTAGGAATTGGCATACAGGGAAGATCAGTTGACCATGGTAACCATGTCATATTGTCTAAAGTAGTATAGTCAACATAAACACAGCATAAACACAGACTATAAAATGACAAACTGTGATAACTAATAATTCAGCACTTCTAATAACATGTATAAGATTTTATAGTTATATAACAAAATCTAAACAAATCAAAAAGTTATATACAGTAAATATCTTGTCAACAGTGTAATTTTACCCGAAGGTGAGAAAATTAAAAGGGAGGACATGAAAAACTAGAGAAATAAAAGAAGAGATTAAAAGCAAGACTAGAGGACAGAGTAAGAATACCTAAGCTGCAGGAAGATGGTGAAGAAGACAGAAGGGAGAGAAAGAACAAAAATACAGAAAAAAAGTAAAAGAAAACAAGGACAGAACTACAAACAATGTTCACCCTCACAAAGAAACAAAAATCAAGTATCAGAGAAAATACCACTTAAACAAAAACAAAGCAAATAAAATGAAACCAAAAGCCAAGCCCAAGAAAAGAAGAGAACTAAAAGCAAATAGAAAAGAAAAGGTTCTTCTGTGATTTTAAACCTGTGGTTGCTCTCTGGGGTCTATAGTTTTGTGGCGTGTCCAAGTCTAAATTATTTGTTTTTGAACTGTGTCTCAGTAAAAGACACACTGTCATTAACACCCTCAAAATAAACTTCTTCCCTTCCCACACACTTAGGGCACTGGTCTTACCCTCTTTCCTATATCGGTGCAAATAAACGTATAATGGATGTGGCTGCTGAGTTCCATCCAAGGGGAGGTTAGATTGTCAAAACATTGCAGTGTGTCCCATTTCTGCTTGTTCACTGCATCTGGCACTCTGCAACTTCTTCACTTCCAGAGTGACTTCTGGGTCTCTTCCAAAGTCAAAATGTCCATGAAAGGTAAATGTTTCGAATCAATTCAGGACATCAGCGCAACCACAACAGCACAACTAAAGACACTGATCAAAGAGGACTTCAGAACTGCTTTAGAAAGTGGTAAGCATGATGTGATAAGTGTGTTTGAATAAAGGGGAGGTATTTTGTAGAGGATTAATGATAATGTGTTTTTCGCTGTAATAAATAAATCATTTTTGGTTTAAAGATTCGCCCCTATGTCTTGATCATACCTTGTGTCACTTCTGCTCTGTAATAACACCTGTTCATTCAGGTTAGCCCTTTTATTTACAACCAAAGTCCTGCAGTTTAGCAATGGTTTATTTCATCTACTGTGATGTCAGTGGGGTGGAGGATGGGCTGTGGCGTCCCCTCATTTAAAGCACTCTGGTTCTGAGTGTCTGCAGAAAGCGCAGATAGGCTCTGCCCTCAGGTGCCCGGACCTCTGAGTGAACCCTACAACTACCTACCCCACTTCCGTGGTGTTTCATTTCTGGCCCATCGCCTGGTACATTCTCACACTAGTAAAGTCTGACTACATCTAATTTATCCTTTCACGTTCTACTTATCCTGGACACAAGTTCGGAGTCTAAGGGTTATGTGAAAATGCATACAATCTTGCCCCAAAGAAGGAGTACTATATTTATGACATTAAATTATCTCCAATATATTTTAAATACCATAGGTACTGTAGTTCATCCATATGATGAGCTCAGTAAGGGAGCCAGTCTCCTTCCCTGGTGACCTGAGAAGAAAACTGCCTTTTTGCTCCTTCCTTCCTTCCTTTCTTCCTTCCTTCCTTCCTTCCTTCCTTCCTTCCTTCTTTTCTTTCTTTCTCTCTTTTTCTTTCTTTCATCTCTTTCTTTCTCTTTCTTTCTGTTTGTGTGGTACCAGAATTAAACACAGAGCTTTTGCACTGAACTACATCCCCAATCCTTTTCTTTTATTTATTTACTTTGTGGTTTAATTTTATTTTGACACAAAGTCCCCTGTGTTGCTGCTTTGACCTGTCTCACCCAAATTTTCAGTCTTCCTGCTTTGGCCTCAAAAGACCCAGTATAACAGGTGTAAGACATGAACCCAGCTGAGGCTGCCTTCCAGTGGAAGGAAAAAAGATACACCTGAAACCCAAGACAAGCTACAGATGTGGCCAGCAAAACCTAGGTGGAGAAAAAGCACCTCCACTACTGGGCCAAGGCCAAGGTAGGTTCAGCTGCCACTTCCCACTCCTGCAGGGGTTAAGGTAGGGGGAATTTGAGTAGCAGGGATCCTCCAGCACTGAAATTTTATGGTCCTGTCTTTGAAGAACAAAACCCAGGTGGTGAGCATAGATTCTCCATCCACAGAGAACTAGATCCAATAGCACAAGGAGAAGAATGTGGTCTTGAAAATACTACAGCTGTAAATTCTGTCAGAAATAAGAACAATGTGTTAAGATCACAATCGAGTTTATGAAATCTACAGCTGCTGCCAGGGCATGGAGAATGGGTCAAACTGTGTTCAACCTGATAAAAATAAATATGTCAAAGAGATGAATTAAGACCCAGATGGTTTCTTTACAAATTTTCTCTACTTTTCAATCCTATCATACTACTGTCTCAAATTAACCTGCTTTCAAAGTGAAAACTTTTAACAATAATAAAATGTTTTCCAAATATATAACATCAATGTAAATATTAAAAGCAAGCACAATGTGAAAAAGAATTTTAAGTAATTAAATAGCCCAAATTTAGTGAATATTCTATAAACATTTAATGAATAATGCTTTACACAATAAAAGTTATGCTGTAACATTAACATTTTTATGTGGATTGAAAAAATGGTCTTATAAATAGAATTTTGGAAAGAAACAATGAGAAGAAATGTCAGTAAGGAAAAAAGTCAAAGAAAATAAACTTGCAGTGCAAATTTTATACATGCATATAACTTTATATTCTCTGGCATGATAAAAATACTGATAAAAGCTTTTCCATTTCTAACATTTATATCTAGTGGAAAAGAACTGTATAGTTTTAATCATGCCTAGATAAAGTGGTCACAGAACTTCCAAATTATTTTAAACATAATTTTTATTTTAATAATTAATATGGTATTAAATTTTGAACAGATTGTAGCAAATTCTGTACAACACACACTTATTAGATTTTCATCTCCATGTGAACATTAGACATCTACTTTCTGTTTCATTAGAAGAAATTTCCAACTCTTCTTGTCTCTGGAGAGTGATTTCATTTAATTAAAAAAATACCAACAATTGTCTGTCTTGTGCTGTCTCTTTTATGCAGTTGGTTTTCCTGCTCTGTATGTCCCCTTCTCCTCCGACTCTCTATACATTTTCTTTTCTTTGGCTCCTCAGGGACATGTGGCTCACGGCATCATCTGCCACCAAAAACCCTCTTCTAGAGCTTGCACTGTGTGTATTACAGTTTGGGCAGAGATGCAAGTCACATTTGTGATACCGTGTCTAATAAGATGGGCACATTCTTAATTTCAAATAAACAGCCAGCTCTACTCATCTGAACAGAATTGCCATTATTTTTGAAGTAACAGAAAACATTGCTTCCAATAAGTAAGCCAAAATACAACCAGGTTTGCTGCCAAGCTTATCATTTTCTTAATTTAGAATAATTTCCTCAAGCTTTCTTTCTGATTAATTCTATTAAATTCTTCTGTTCAAACAAAATGTCAACACTCTTTGTGATAGTACAAAGAATTCCTTGAATGAGATATGCAAGGTCAGACATGGAATGTTTATGTGTCCAGGATATTCAGCCCATAATTATTGCGAGTGACTGCTGAGTGGTGGTGACATTTAACCTGCACCTCAGCCTCTGAGTGCATAAGCATCGCATTTATGATGAAAGGAAGCACAATGGCAACCTTGCAGAAGCCTGACCCCTGCAAGGGGAATGACAGCTGATCTTCAGTCCCATAAGGGCACAGATAGGCAGAACAATGACCCTCAAAGATATCATGTCTTATGTCTGAGTTCATATACTACATTACCTGGCAAAGGAGAATGAAGACTGTGATATATTAAAGATTGCTAATTATCTGACTCGAAGATGGAGAAATTATCTTTAGTCATCTAAGTGACACAAAATAAGCAAAGCACCATAACATGGTAGAAGATGTCAGAACAAGAACAGGGATCATAAACCAAGGAAGGAGAGCAGATTCTAGAAGCTATAAAAGTTAAGAAAGCTGATACTTCTTTACAGTGCCCAGAATAGCCTGTTGACATGACACTGCAAATTTAACACACAGGGATCCATTTCAGATTTCTGAATGACAGAACTGTAAGACAGTAAATGTGCTCAAGAATATGGTAGTTTATAATAGCAACAATAAGTAATTATCATGGGGCATTTAAAATTAAGTCCATTCTCAAATGTAAACTTACTACTGTGTAAATACTAAACAAACATTCATAATGAGATTTGCAGATACAATATCAATTTTGGTTCTTATTAAAGATTTTTTAAAAATCTTTCATTAAGGAGAAAAGCAAGAAAATATCAAGGAAAAAAAAGAAAATATCTTGGCTTAAAGGAACCTACACGTTAAGGACAGTATCTGACAAAAAATAAGCTTTCCAAAGATGAATTTGGAATGAATGAAAAAAATAAAACTATCAGTTATCGTAACTCAGGTACATGCATAAGCCTAGCACTTGGAAAGCTGAGGCAGGAGGCCAAGAGTTCCAGGCCAGCCTGGGTTATGGGGCTACCCTAACCCAGCCTAACCTATATCAGCCTAACCTGCCTCAAAAAGAAAAAAAAAATTATTATTTCCAGAGTCCAGGTTACAATGCACTAACAAATGCCATTGATGCAACATCGAATATCTAGTGACAAACATTTTGCTTTAGGCTTAGTTCTCCTGATGAAAATGATATGTTGCATGTTCAGAAAGGAATATATTCCTATGACTAGACTGATTGGAAAAGCAGGATGAAATTGAGCTGGTATTAAATTATGAGCAAATTACAGATACATGGAGAGGAATAGGGAACACTTCCTTGCAAGGAAACAACTTAAGTTCTTAGAAGACCTATAATGTGGCTTCAACAGTGAGGGAGACAACAAGAATAGTAGACTCAAGTTTAGCATTTGGTAGAGAGATTAAGCAACAAAAACATTACACAGGAAGTTGCAACAATGAATAATCACCCTTTGTAAATTTACTGGCTGCACCAAGTAGATGCATAGATTATTCTCACATTCTTCAGGTATAAACTGCTTCAGATGGAAGGACAGACATTTTTGATGAATGTTTTCTTATCCCTACTAAGACATGAGCAACTCAAGGGCAAGAATTTTGCCATTTTGTTCACTGCAATATCTCAGAACATAGTACAGGACCAGTATAATGTAGACATTTAATAAAGATTTGGCTAAAATAGTGAATTTAGTTCAAAAGGACATGGAAATTATAAAATAAAAAACAGTTCAAGTCAAGGGTCCCAGAAATGGGACTGTCCTTCCATCTGAAGCAGTTTATACCTGAACCACATCAAAACAATGCTGATAGTCACTATTATCCTCAGGAGACTCAGTTTATTATTACAAAACTCAGGAATGAATCTGTCCACCTGTGAGACTTCTTGGTTCATAATAATTGCTCCTTGTGAATTTTTTTCTACTCCTTGCCATTCATACAACCATCCACTTACCCTTCAGAGAAAAGATCCTAATTCCTTCCAAAGCAGTTTCCTGGAATATACTTTGGACAGTTCATTTCTTCTTCCATTTGAAAACCTGGAGTGCCTGAAGCCATGATGAAGACTGCAGACCCCACCACATCAGTGGTGATCTGGAGTAAGCTGAAGGATAAACACCTGCATCCCTGCCTCTCACCATGAACAAAGGAAGCCCACAGCCCAGTAGGCTCTAGGTTCTGGAATCATCCCTTTCCACAAGTGGGAATTTTACTCCAAAACAATAAGACACATTGAAGGCTGATGGATATAAGCTGC
Source organism: Cavia porcellus (assembly GCF_034190915.1). NCBI lineage: Eukaryota > Metazoa > Chordata > Mammalia > Rodentia > Caviidae > Cavia > Cavia porcellus. The sequence goes on along the minus strand of NW_026947496.1, from coordinate 25,914,041 downwards.
CCTGCAGGTGGAACACTCAGAAGTGCAAGCGTGAAATATCCTGCTTTATGTCAGAGTAGTACCCCATTGTATATAAATGTCACTTTTTTATCTATTCATCTGTTGATCAACATATAGACTATTTCCAAGATTATGAATTTCACTGCTATACACATGGGTAAGCATACATCACTGTAGTATGACATTTTTAATTCTTTTGAGAAGATACCTAGACAGGAACAGCTGGGTCCAACGCAATTTCTACTTTTAGTTTTGAGGAATATCCATAATGATTCCTATAGTGGTTGTATCAATCTACAGTCTCAGAAGCAATGGAAAAGTGTTCCTTTCTCCCCATAACCTCACCCTCATTTATTTAATGGTTGATTCCTTGCTGATAGCCATTATTTATGGAGTAAAATGGAATCTCAATGTTGTTTTCATTTGCACTTCTTGAATAGTTAGCAATGTTGCACATTTTTTTCATGTATTTATTGACCATTTGTATTTCTTCTTCTAAGAAGTGTCTATTGACTTCAGATATCCATTTCAAAGTGGGTTTTCACACTTGGGGAGGTCTAATTTTTTTTTTTTAGTTCTTTATAATCTATATATTGGTCTTTTGAGTGAGGAATAGCTGGTGATTTTTTTCCCATTCAGTGAGTTGTACTTTCATTCTATTAGTGGTTTTCTTTGCTGTGCAGAAGCTTTTTAATTTGATGTGATCCTGTTTGTTGATTATTGGCATTATTTCTTATAAAATTGGGGCTTTATTTGGAAAGTTTCTGCATACCTCTATGTTTTCAACCATTTTATTTATTTAATTATTTATTGGTACCAGGAATCAAACTAAGTTTTACCTGTTTTGTCTTCCAGCAGATTAAATGTTTCTATTCTAATGTTTAGAACGTTAGATACACTTTGACTGTAGCTTAGTACACGGTTACAGACATGGGTCTAAGATCAGTCTTTGGCATGTAGATAGCCAGTTTTGCCAGTAGCATTTGTTAAAGTGGCTTTCTCCCCTCCAGCAGAGAGATTCATCCCCTTTGTCAAAAATAACGTAGCTGAGCATCCCTGGAGTTGTTTCTGTGTGTGCCTGGGGTTCTGCAGGTGACTGGATCGTGAGCGTGTGATACTCTTCACTGAGGAGTTTAGAGCTGGGAGTGATGCTGGGGAGAGGGAAGAGTAAGGCACCTGAGTGAGGCGTGGGGGTATAGCCCTCCCCCCAGTTTCCTCCTGCCATGTCCTGGGCATACCTTTTTGCTAATGCCCAACTGCCATGCCTCCCTGCCTTGGAGTGAGCCACTCAGGGACGAACTGAGAGCTAAAAACTGAGAGCTAAAATAAACCTTTACAAACTGAGAGCTAAAATAAACCTTTCCTCCTTTAAACTGGGGGCATTGGGTTTTGTGTCTCAGCCAAAAGAAAGTAACCAAGTCAGAGCATCACAGCATGGAGCGCTTGGGGTCTGGCACAAGGCCATGCTGCAAGCAGCAGCGGTTGCTATTGGTCTCCCTACTGTTCTTTATAAGTAAATTAAATTAGTGGAACACTGCAGACACTACTTCCCAGCAGAAGAAATTATTTTATAAGTAAGCTAATAGAATAAAAGTGCAGTTCTACTTGAGGATCAAACGTGGCAGAGAGGTGGATCCGAGGAAAAAGAAACTTCGTACAAAGTTATTTCTACACTGGCACACTCTCCAATGAGGTTATGACCGGGTGGTGGAGAATGACCAGGCAAATGCGCTTACCCCAGTGTGGCACAACTGTGAAAGGGCATCCTAATTCCAGAGCTTCATAAAGGATCGCTGAGCCCTCTGTCCGACTGTATCACCGCCCATCACCTTCCCTGACCAATGCTGCTTCCTGCCCTATAATTGGTGCCTTTAAAAATCACTCCTTGCAAATCTTTTAAAAACCTTAATCTTCGATAAACCTAATTACAGATACAAATAAATGCTGTTGTTAAGCACGGGCAGGGCTGAAATAGTTAATAACATTTATGAAAGTTTTAGAGTAATGGCAATGACATTAGGAAAAAATTTTTATGAGGTTTTTTTTTTAAATCAATTCACACCAACCACGGAAAAAATGAAATTTTTGAAAATACCCAAGTTGTTAACAATTCAAATAAGTGTATTTTTAAAATTAACTTATATTCTAAACAGGAAAAAATTAACTTCTACTTCCTCCAACATTACAGCAATAGTTTTCAAATAACCAGGTCTTTTTCTCCTTTGTCCAAGAAGATGTCAATTACTTTGACTTTGAGATTTGTCGTTCATTAGACTTTTATTAAGACTTTAGCAGAAATACACTTTTAAAGAGCCATTATAGTGGGAGAAACCCACACATAGACTTACACACATATGGCCAGAAATTTTGTAAACATCTTTTAAAAAGTATGAAATTTGGCTCTCACACAGATTCAATTATATTTTGCCTTCAATTGGGTACTCTGTGGGATTTAGGATTCTCAAGTTACTTTTTTCAGGTTATTATACAAAGCCTGGACGTTTTTATTTAGGGCCACGTATTCTACAGTGAATTCTACTGACTCTGATTTAGTGAGAATTTCGTTACTTCTTCCTCAGTTTAAAAGATTTCAAGAAAATTTTTTTGATTTTTGTTCTTGTTTGTCATGTAAATTCAACAATTTAAGTGACCCAATTTTCTATCCAAATCTCAAATTTTGTGGAAAAGTATATTCAGGCTAATAATAGTTTTAAGGCTTAAGAGCCCATAATAAATTATTATTTATTATTAACAACAATAATAAATAACAACAATAATAAATTGTAATCAAAAATTATTTATTATTGTATTCAATTAGCTTAATGCTCAGGAGTTGCAGTGACAAAATTCTTAACCAGAAACCATAAAATAAGGTGATAAAAGCAAGGTTTCAAGCACAGAGAATTGAAACTGGATTCTTAAAAGGACTGGCTTAAGAGAAAATCTGAGCAATCTACCTATTTTCATTATACGATTACTTTCTTGGAGAAAAGACAGTAAGTGTATGAACTCTAGAAAATTAATAGAATACTTGTAAAGAGGCTATTCAAGATTGTCTGCCCTGGACATTTTCTCCAGTTACAAATAGTTGAAACTGAATCGGTAAGTTCAGGACTCACTCAATCCATATTGGGATTTACTCCATCATCAGAGGATTGTTACTTAATCCATAGCAAGATAAAAGGAAACTCCATGCCTTGTCACAGATCAAATATCTGTCCTTATCTGGCCTCACAGAACAGAAAATATCATGAGAAGCTCATACTTAGGGTGGCTTACATGAACTTGAAAGGAAAGTGTTCTGTGATCAAAGACAGAAAACGTCAGGTCAAAATTCTACAAACATGAAGCCTTGAGACTTTTGAATTCATGATAATTAGCTTAGAGTCCAGAAGATATACTGATAAAAAGCTTGACAGGAGACCATAAACTGAAGATGACAGGGTTTCAGTGTGGAGAATAACTCAGCTTGGTCTTAAGCAGGCAAGATATGAGCAAATACTACCTATTCTAATTACTCAAAACCAGAACACTAAATTATTTGTTGCCAAAAAGACCAAGGTCAAATATTCAAAGATAATGTAGGCTGAATTCTGTCTCGGATTCAATCAAGCCGTTTAGATGTAATCTTCAAGTTTAGTCTTCTGTCCGCTAAGCACAGTTATTGTGTTTGCCAAAGCCATGTGTTCTTAATTCAGGGAGGGCATTTGGACATTTAAAAAAAAAAGAGAGAGATGAATTGGTATGAGATGAAAAACCAGAAATTTGAGGTGAGGCAAAGTTAGGTTACGCTTTCTTGAAAGATACCAGGTATTATTTAAAAAGCTCCGCTTGCTGTCACACAGACTTCACGTTAATTATAAGCAAGTATCATTTTTATAGCCATCTAATCCATCACTAATACTATAGGGAGTAATCAGGGTGCTGAGGCAGATATGTCAGAGACTCAGGAACACTTTTAACATGCAAAAAATAAAAGTGACTTTATTACTATTTCAGCATAAACTATTTAATTCATTTTAAAGGAAATTTTTCATTGTAAATTCAGTAATAATTTCTTCAATTGGGCATTGAGAATAATGAATCAATCAACAAAACAGTTTGCTATTGCTAATCTCTGACAGAATGACATAGTGGGCTGTATTTAAAGCACAGCATATCATTTATAAAACAGGATTTATGTATAATTTGTTATTTTCCGACAAAATAAATGCCAGTAGAATGCATAAGGAAATAATTCCTGCCATCCTTGGGGATCAGTTATCTTAAGAAAAAAGACATCATGCATTGGCATGAATCAGGCTGTCTTACTGTAATTATGTCTTCGAATGTCACTGAATCGGAGACATGACCAACTGTCTTGACGTATAATCTAGTTCAACAGCACTATCATTGGCAAATCCCTGCTTTTAATTCCTCCCTCTTGCTAATGTAATGTCTCTTTGGTCTTTTATGTTGGTTAAAAAGTGGCATTGCCTATAGCTGCAGGATGAAGCACACAGAGTATTTAAAAATGAGCATGTCAGACCATCATTTGTGGGCAGGGTCTATAAAAGGGTAGGCTAATTACTCATGGCTAGATGAAGGACACAAGGAGTGAGAAACTGGCAGAAAACTCATTTTGTACCCTAAAATAGAAAGCTACTCATTTGTCTAAGTCAAAGGCAAAATTGCAGTGAGTCAGGAGTAATACTTCGTTAATACTAACATGAGCAGATTGAGGACAGAAGGTACTGTCACCGTTCCATCAGAGTGGGGAATGGCTGCAGCAGGAACACATTAACAGATGTCTCCTGATGTGCCAGAGACCACTATGTACCTGCCTGTTTGATCTTGAAAGGGAAGCAGTGTTGCCTGAGGGAAGTGAGGAATGCTGCCAGTGAAGCCAGGTACTAAGATCAGAGGTTGTTGGGGACCAGTAGGAAGTGTTTTACCATTTTAGCAACTGGTATGGCTCCATTGGTTCTTATCAATCCTCTTGCAAAATGTGATCATTAAGTGTCAAGCCAGAATTTTTAGATTAGAAGGCTGCAGGTTCTTAGGACTTGGTCATGTGCCTGTGAGGGATGACCCATAAGAAATGCATTACCAAAAGTAGTCTTCACTGAGTCTGAACAAGGACAGCAGGACCTCAGCTGGGGCTACCATCATTAGCAGCATTCCTATCTACAGGGCACTAAGAGTTCTATCCATTGGTCAGGCCTGGAAAAATAGGGAACAATGAGCTAGAAAACAGTTGGCTGTGAGATTTCCAGTTCCACCTCGCACAGCATGATCAGTGTGAAGCCCAGTTAGGTAATTGGCTAACTGAATTAAACATACCCTGTCCTTCCACAGATGGCTGGAGAATTCAAAGGAGGGCTGACGGCCTCAGATATGAGATCAATATGCCTGGCTATGGGAGGCTGATAGAGGGAGGAGGTGCGATGTGAGTTGAGCAGTTTTCCCCAGTCTGGTAACATTATCAAATAATTTTAAAATGACAGTGGTCTGTGACATCCCAAAAGATTTGTAACGTCTGTTCCGTAACGTAAATTTTCAAAACCAAAAATCATCACATAATGGTATATATGCTGAAAGATTGTTTTGAATCTTAAATGAAATTATTATAAAAATTTTACCCAGATACATAGCAAATATTACTAAATATTATACAATACAGAAAAAATAATATATATTGTCTAGATGTCTAGCAAAGAGGCTATGTATGTGCACTCTGTGTGTCTGTGTGTGTGTGTGTGATCTTGAATGGTCACTTTTTCAGTATAGAAATTCTATGAATACGTAGTTGATTGAGCTAAAACAAATTCATTGAGAAGCTAACACATTTGATGAAATATGCACGTAACGGCATTTCGACAGTCCCTAATTGAGTAATTCCTAGGCTCAATGCCTTTGCTTTATGCTGCCTAAATACATTACACATAACAAAACTGTCGGTATCACTAATTCTGGAGATAACGTGTGCACCATTGCATGTCATTCAAGTGACAAACAATTGGCAGGTAGCTTTTATAATAGCAAGATGGATTCTTGTATGGGATGTGTTGATTGCTTATGTCAGTCCCTTTGAAACTTAACAGCAGTTGTAATTAGAGCTGTAAATCTCTTCTAACTATAATTAGATTACTATTTATACCCATTGTCATTTTTTAAACAGCCTGAGACACTACTGTGGAGTGAGAAAGTGAGATTGGTGGGGAAGGTGATATGGTCTCCTTTATCACTGGTAAAAATGACCTGCGTGCAACTTTAGGAGTTTAAATACGAAGTGCTAAGAAAATTTTCTCAGAGAGATGACTCTGTGAATCTTCACCCTTTAAAAGAAGTGCATTCTCCCAAGGAACACACTGGTCCTGTCATGGGCCTCTCCATGGCAGACCTTGAAGCTGTGCTTATTCTATTTCCTTGTGCTCAAGACAAAAAAGTGAGACTAGAAGGTGGGCATTATAGAAATTTGATTTTTGTGTTTTGTATCCCTTTAAATCTCAACTCCTCCTTAAAGCATCCCTTTGCTGAAATCTATGGAGATTGTTGAAGAAAGGGTGGGGCTCCTGAAAATTTTACCCTCCTCCCTTCAAACTTCTTGCAAAGATTCTAAATAAATAAGTTAACAACTCCAGGGGGACTCATTTAGGTTTCATTTTCAAGGACTTTATAGTTCCCAATGGCAATATTCTGACTCTGGACTAGGAATCAATGTACAATCTGACACCTAAGACATACTTTACTTTGCCCTGCTCCGTGTTTAAAGCCCGTACAAATATAAAGTCCAGTTTATCAATAAATAAGGCTAACTGGAATCATGTGATGGTCAGATCAGGCTGTTCACTAAGTTATGGTGAATCAAAGAGATGAATGCAATAAAGGGTAATGTTTTGAACATGGGATGAGGGGATAAACCTTTTGGTACTGCCACTGTTGGGCCTTAGGTAAGATGTTTTACTACTCCGGCATTCTTTACAATCATTTCTATTTCTATATCTATATCTGGACCCTGAGAACATTTTACGTGACAGTCTTTAACCTGATTATTATCTTTAATGTCTGCAAACTCCTGTTTCTAGATTTAATATGTGGTAAGCCTCCAGCTACACAGTTTTTAAAAAGTATGCTAGTAGAGACAGGATCTCTCCATAGTGCAAATAAGCAGAAGTTCCAAATAGTAACATTATGAAAGTAAACCATAAAATTACTGTAAGAAAACGTAAGTTATTTCTAATGATATAATCTGTGAAAATGGAAGGCTTTTCTAAGTAGAACATGCAACAAAAAGGATATAAAGAAAAAGAACCAGATTGTATAATATAAATATTCTGTGCTATACATAGTGAGAAACACTATCGAAGATGATATATATTTACTTATATGGATGTATACATGTACATATGTATATATATTTAACATTATAAACGGATATTGCAAAAAGTCAAGTACGATCATCCACAGAGTTCTAACAAATGAACACATATCAATAATCAAAAGTGATACAGATACAATTCGTTCATAGCAAAAGAAATTCAAGGTGCCAATAAACAAAAGAAAGGCAATCAAGCCCACTCAGTATTATAATAATGCAGATTAAATAACTGTAAGATTGTAATGTAATATATTGTGTTTCAACTATTTTCAAGATTTATTCCTCGTGATTGAGTAGACATATTCGTGTTCTTATTAGGTGAAAAAAAAATTTTAACTAGGTGAGACTTTGTCAGAGACCAATTAAGTCACAATTTCAAAGTTAAAAATAAGTTTACTTTTGATATAGAAACTGATTTAACATTGGTTTCTACAGAAACACTAGCACAACCTTGCAAAATTATATTTAAGTGTAGGAATGCTAATTCAAGCATTGCATATGGTGAGCTCTGTCCTCTCAAATCCTGTTGTCATTAAGTTATGAAAACACTTGAGGGCTGGTAAAGCAATTATGTACTTACATATAGTGAAATATTCTGATACTGTTAAAAAAATATTCAAACAGAGCTAAATGTTCTGATACCTGAAAATGTAGTTAACATATGTTTACTGAAAAAAACATATTATATATCCCATTGTTAAACAGGAAAAAACACAGATGTTTTCATCCAGCCTCAAGTTCTTTTTGCCCAACATTCACATGACAAGTGGCTTCCTGTCATGTTGGCACAATCATTGATAGAGAACAAATATTGCCTAACGGATTTCTGGACAAACTTTCCTTTATTTGGAAATATAAGATTCAAATCAAGTCATTTCAAAATTAAATTTTATGATTAAAATTCCTTTGGATGAAACAGAGGAGTGAGAAAGATAATACTTTCTCATCTCTTTGGCCTTCACTGCAGAATTATCCCGTGGTAATAGATTATCTATTAAGGTGTGAATCATGATATAGGAGAACGGGTCCTGAATTTGGAACCAGAGACTGAAATTTTAGTTCTTTGTCTACGCAGCTTAAATAAATCATTTAACATCTCTAAGCCTCAGCTTCTGAACATCTTCCCAAATGATTACTTCTACATTTATAAGCACTCATATATGAAAAATTAATTTAAATATTCAAACAGTATTATTATTCCTTTAATGGACTAGAATCCTTAAGAAATCAGAAAACAGAGCTTCGGATTAGAAGAGTCAGTTTGATTTTGACATGTATATATGGTAATATATGGAAATAACCAACAATATCACTGAAAGTAGTCATTTATTAAGTAATAAATATCTTACTGTATTTATCACCTACTTACCATTCAAGTTAAAGTAAAATATCAAGTCTTAAAATAAGAGGTATATTTGTAATTAAATTGAAATCTAAATTGAGGCATAGATACAGAAAAAAGAATAATTAGAAAATCTGGGCTAAGATTTCCAGTGATAAAGTCATGTGGATCTTTTTTTCATTTTCTTTTTTATTTAAAGAGAGAAAAAAACAAAACAAAGCAGTAAAAGGGTACAAGTAATACAGAATTTCAAGAAAAAAAATATACAGTAAGAAATCACTAGTTAATAAATTGCATATTGTCATCTTAGAAACAGTTGTCCAAATTACAAAATTAAAGCATACAAAGTGGACATTCATACAGTGAGATTGCAGACATTTCTGTTCAATGATCCAACAAAAACTCGGTAATACGGTTTTCTATCCTACACACTTAAATATACATGCAGTTATATCCTTTAGATAGCTTTCTTTTCCTCTCTTTTTCACAATAACAATTGCACTTTTTGGGTTTTATTACTCCCACAGTTCTTATAACTTTTTTTTTTGAAGAGAAAAAAAAATGTGACAAAGCAAAACAGAGTCAGTTGGAACAGAAGGATGTATATAGTACATGATGCAAAAACAGAATACCAGGTGATCAACAATGGTTACCATTATGCCTCTTGCTATCTTAAAAAGAGTTACCTATATCATCAGGTATAGTAGAATTGAACAAAACAGTACAGAACAAGACCAATAAAACCTACATTGGAGACCTTACAGGACTTCAAAAGAAGATAATAGTCAAACCATAATGAGCATCAAAGTAAATCTTATTGCCTTCAAAGTGGTTGTCTATACCCTCAAACTTGATACTATCAAACAAAACAGAATATGGTAAAATCAGTCAGAGCAAGATGGGGAGAGCATTACAAGGGTTCAAATAAGGTTAATAGGAAAACAAAAAAAATTACTATAATATATCCCGCTATTTTTTAATTTAGTTTTCCCTTAATTAAAAAAGTAAGAAAAGATAATTTTTTTTAAAAAAAAGGAAAAAAAGGGGGGGGATTGAGATAAAAGACGACATAGCAACAGAACAACACAGGTCAAAACCAAACAATGTAAGCATCATTGTGTTTCACCACCAGATAACCTGACATAATGGTAGTCATCATAGTGTCTCTTTCCTTGAAATATTTTGGTATAACTTCGTATACTATAGCACCAAACATATCAAGACATTGTGAAGCCATTCAGGAGAATGAAAGTATTACAGGTTATTAGTCATGTGGGTCTTTAACACACTGGCTCTTAGGCAATATATTGAGAAAATTATGACTTTATTCTATTTAGTTTCTAATAAAAACTTGTCCAACAATGAACATTTATTCAACATTCAAGTTTGTGTCTAAACAATAAATAATACAATTTGTCTAAGCAAATTGCAACTCTCATACTTCAGGTTAAAGCATCTACCTATATTAAGGGCATGCTTTTTTAGAGAGGATGGAATATGGAATTTTCAGCCTTGGACTTGCATTGATTTTGGGTAAAGATGTCACACATGGATGACTAAAGTGTTTAGATTTGCTATACTTAGATTCTCAGAACCACTCATCAATACAGCCATTAACTCTGAGTAGTACATAGTGCAATTAATTATTAATAACAAAAATCAAAGTTTGTGAATGGCATGTTGTCATAATGCAAACTTACAACGATAGTATGAATATACAGTATTTTATTTTTAATATTTTTGTTATCATGCATTCATATATGTAACTTTTATTTACCCAGAAACATGTGATACATTATAGGAAAGACTCTAGGAATTTTCATATCAGAAAGTTTTGCATAAATAAATATTATTCAACTTGTGCATTATTAGGCTGGAAGAAAACAATAGATCACATAAACTGCTTTAAAGCATTGTCTTTCTTGAATAAGTATAATATGAGGTAACCTGGACATCTAACAGATTTATTTCAGACCAATTCAGTGAGAAGGATGCCATGCCCACTAACTCTTGATTCATTGTATATTCACTCAGTTCAAAGACATCCAAATAAATTATTCCCTGCTTTTGTAGGAAAAGTATAGCTTGGAAATGATGTCACTGTTGCAGTATTTTGCTCTTCCATTAATTACATAAATCAGGTGGCTTATAAACAAGGGTAATTTGTTTCTCCCAGTTTTGGAGGCTACAAAGTCTAAAAGCCAGAAAATGGGCAGATTTGGTGCCTGGTGAAGATCTGAATTTTGGTTGTTAGCACCTTCTCACTGTATCTCCACATAGCAGAAGGACAGAATGCAACATTTTGGGGTCTTTTTGTATATTCATACATACATACAGATAAATGATAGATGGATAGACAGATAGATGGATAGATAGATAGATAGAGAGTAGATATGGATATGAGTCTCACTCATGAGGCCTGCTTGTTAATGATCAAATCATCTCCCAGTAGAGGTTCAGCCTTTATTACTGCTGGTTTTCAACTTACAAATTTACATGAACATTTAGACCATACTAATCACTAATCAACCCAGTTCTTTATGCTGTCAGGATAGTTCCTCAACATTTGTGTTTTGTAGAACTGTAGATTCCCACAGCTACAGATTCTCACAGCTATAGTTGTCAAATGATTGGCAAATCCTCCTAGTCATGCGAGTAAACCACTCTGTAGTACAAGAGAACATCTACAAACTCTTATTTCCTATGGTCTTTCACACTGCATAATGACCAAACTCTTTAAGGAGTCTCAAGGTGCTATGACCCTTGCATTCTAACAGATATAATGCTAATATCTTGTGGCAGATCTGGGGTTTTCACTTTTATCGAGTTGTATGGCTCAAATCTGTTTTCTTGAACACAAGTGTCACAAAGCAAGGCCCAGAAGTATAAGCAAAATGCATTGCATGTCGCTCAGAAAATTATGGAAAGTATTGGTGGACTGGCAATAAACAATCAAAATTGGGGATTGTTGAGGTATGTGGTGTCAGAAAAATGATAAATGATACAGTGACTATCTATATGCACACAAGATATTATGTATTTTATGTGCAGTGTATATTCCATGCTTATATATGTACTTTTTCAGAAACAAATTCCATTTTGATAAATACACTTTGTGTAAGGCAGTGCTAAAGACTACTACTTTTGGTAATACACCAAGACCTTTATAACCATAACTAAAAAGTTAATTCATTGTGGTATTTCTAAATGAAATATACGAAGACAATAAACTATTAATTTAAGGAAAAAATAATTAACCATCTACCACAAGCAAAAAGTAGAAAGTAGATGATTTTGATTTCTCTTCTAGATTTGGATAAATCTTTGAATAGCTCCATTTTAAAGAAGTATTCAAGTGGGATGATACACGTCTGTCACTTGGACTGTCTTGTATTTGATTAAAACATTTGAAGAAGACTATGTAAGAAGGACAAGTAAAGATTTGTTCATCTAAGAACCTTTCAGCAACAATGATATTCACCAATAACACCTAAATACATGATGATTATCCACAATGGGCTGGCATTCACTCACGGTTATCAATAATGTCTTCATACACCACACAGCAACTTGGTAAAACAGAAACACTCTATTGAACCCCAACATTCATTCATATGTGACACCACTATACTCACAGTTGCTCACAGAAGCTACATAAAAAATCACAATTAATTTCACTACGTTCTGTAAGTTCTACAGATTCATTTTAAAATATTATAGGAATCGTCTCAATATTCTTTCCCACTACAGACCAAATCAGCGTCACCCCTTTCCTAGACTCCTAACTGGTCTTGCTCGACCTTTTGCTGCCTTTCATTCATCCATTCTCACAATGCAACCCAGTGACCTATAAAGCATGAATAAAATTATGTGACTTTCTTACCTGAAATTTTAAAAACATATTTTTGAAACCAATCTAAAATTCTTATCAAGGCCCAGAAGACTTTCCCCAAACTGAATCCTCCCTCGCTGTCTGAAAGTTTAACCTTGCTCCTTTGGAAAACAACAACATTATTGTTTGGATTTTTGGAAAAACAAAAATTCTCCTCCTCTCAGAAAAGGCAAAATTTATTTGCCTGTCTATAGTTTACAACTTATAAAAATATTAGGGAAGAATTCCTATAAGTTAACAAACTACATAAATATATTTTTCTTATTTTTCAAGTATTTTTAAAGTACTTGTCTTTCCCTATAGGATACTCCTAGAGCAACCCTATTTTTTATGTGTCCTTTGAGTTTTGATGACTCCAAATAAAACAGTTCTGCCTGTGTTCCTTTATCAAGCCTCTGTAAAAAATGACCTTGTTCTTTTACATACTTGGTAATTTTTTAAATATGTTTGTAAAAAGAAAGTGAAATATTACTTATAAATAATGTCTTGGTTCAACAGTTTTGAACAAATGACATTTAATGCATCAAGTTTTAGTCATTTTTCAGTAGTCTAATGAATTTCACAATACTAGAAAGTTAATGTCTTAGTAGTTAATGATTTTCCTAATAAATACTAGTCTTAGAAGAGAAATGATTTGATAAGAAACAGCAAGTATTTTATTACCTATAACCTACCATATCTTTTTTATGAAAACAGACAGTAACAAAAAACACATAGTTCAGCCGAATTCAGGGGCGAGGAGGAGAAACTTAAAAATCCATAGAGATCAAGAAGTTGGATATACACTCAAGAGCTCTTAGCAAACAGTTTTTTTTTTTTTTTTGATGAGTTAAGTAGAAATGAATCAGAAACACATGAACTGAATTTCCTCAAAGAGTGTATAAGTTTAAAATGGAAACAGCAATACCTTTCAGAAAAAATGTATTATGGTTTCTACCACAATCCAAACAGTTATATAATAGCTTGAGCCATTTCACAATCTGTTAAGTACTCATGCATCCAGATCCATGCAATCCAGTGAACATTTTTTCAATAAATAAGGGCTTCAGAATCACTCTGACTTACTTTAGTATTTAAAAACTCTCATTTCTTAGAAAAAAATTCTCACAGTCTCAGATATATAAAAGACACTTGGCCTGTCTAGGATACAAATTACTAAACATTATTTTTTAAAGATACGATAGAGAAAAACTGTTCATTCATTCTAAGAGGGTAATAAATACACACATTTGCCAGCACCTACCAGAAACAGAGATTAACCTTCTACTATAAACATCTACTATGCTAACACCATGAGTGGTGAAAAAATTTATACTGAGAAGAAAAAAATGGGGGCGATTGGATAAACCACCAGACTTCAGAGTTTATGTAATCATGTTTAAATCTGAAGGAGGTATAAATGTTGACTGTGTACACTGACTTTAGAAAGGAAAGTTTTAGTACGTTTAGATTTTGAAATGCACAGCAGTGTCACAAGGAATAAATTTGCCAGAGTTCTTTCAAAAACTGTCATCCTCTTTTCTCCTAAGGTTAAATTTCCTTGAGTTCTCCAAAAAGTTTAGTAAATTGGAAAGCCTGTCATATATAGAATTGAATGGATCAACCTGTACTTACAGACTGCAAAATAGCTCAAGATATTAAATAAATGTTTGAATGTGTAGAATTAAACTTTTTTCCAGATTCTAATGCCAGTGGCTCACATTCCTAGCTAAGCATAAAACTGAGTACCAGCCACCCCATTGCACAGAAATCACATAGTGTAAAGTTTTTTCCAGTGTTGTTTGTTTGTTTGTTTGAATATATTTTTCTTTTTAAGAACAGTTGTCGGTTCACAGCAAAGTTGATCACATGGTACGGTGCTTTCCGTATGCACCTGACCTTGCCCATGCAGCTTCCACTGCACGCACATCTCCTCCACCTGCATGTGTGGCACCTGGTGAGACCACACACTTAATGAAGCACAGCATCCACAGACCACCATTTACTTTAGCATTCATTCCTGGCGACTTTTCACCATTCTAGTGGGTATGTAAGGGTTTAATTTGCATCCCCCTGATGACTCATGATACAGAGCATCTTTTCACATGCCTTTCCTTACTTGTGTATCTCCTTGATGAGGTGCCTTTTGAGAGCTATGGCTTATTGTAGAGTTTTAATTTTCTTCATACAGTTTAAACTTTTATCAGAAGTGTCTTGTACATATTTTCTCCCAGACTGTAGCTTGTGTTTTCATTCTCTAGGTTGTGTCTTTTAAAGACTAATTCTTTTAATTTTAAGGAAGTCAATTTATCATTTATTTCTTTTGTTGACTGTGCCTTTGATATCATGTGCAAATCATTACCCATAAGTCTTAGATGAGTCATTGTAAATATAAAGCATGCCTACTCCAGTGGCCATTTGTATCACTGAAAGCTCTAAAAGGCTCTCTGTCACTGTCCTAGACTGTCTCATTTTCTCCTATCCTATCTTCTGGGAATTTTATAATTTTCTCTTTTGCTTTGAGGCCTTAATCAATTTCAAGCTAAATTTTATGAAAGATGGAAAGTCTGCACCTAGATTTCCCCCATGTTACATGTGGATATATAGCCGTTCCAGCACCATTTGTGGGAAAAGCTACTTTTTCTCTATTATATTGCCTTCAACACTTTATCAAAAATCATCTGAGTATACTTTATAAGTCTGTATAAATGTTCTCTATTCGGTTACATTAACTTATTTGTATATTATATCAACAATAATATACTATTTTCATTACAGTAGCTTCAAAGTAAGTGTGGGGATCAGATAGAATCACTTCTCCAGCTTTGTTCTTCTTTCTGTATTGTGTTGACTATTTTGCTCCTTCACAGAAATTCTAGAATGAGTTTTCAATATTCACAAAATAACTTTATTTCTACTTGGATTGTATTGAATCTATAGATCAATTTTGAAAAATCTGACAACATAACAATATTGAATTGCCCTATTTATGAATATGGAGCATATCTCCATTATTTAATTCTTTGATTTTTTCATCAAAGTTTTATAGTCTTCATAATGTGGCTTTTGTATGTATTTTCTTAAGTTTTTACCTATTTCATTTTAAGTCATGCATCAGAATTTATGTGTTCATAAGAGTTTCTGGTCTGTTTTTTTTAATAATGTCTCTGGTTTTCCTATTAGGGTAATGTTGGCCCCATAGAAGGAGTTAGGAAGTATTTCCTCTCTTCTCTCTTCTGAAAGTTATTGTAAAGGATTTCTTTCACTTTTTCCTCAAATATTTGGTACATTTCACAAGTGAGCCCACATGGGACTGACTCTATTTGAAAATTGTATTAATAATAACATAGTTTCTTTAATAGAAATGTCTATCCAGGTTCCCTATTTCTTGTATAAATTTTGTGAATTGTGTCTTTCAAGTGATTGCTTTATTTTACCTAATTTATGAAATTTATAAGTGTTATTCATAGCATCACCTGATTATAGGTTTTCATGTCTTTCAAATCTATAGAAATGCCTCCTTTTGCATCTGTGATATTAATAATTTATGGCCCAATTCTTTTTATCTTAGTTAGATTGGCTGCAGGCACATCATTCTGTTAACCTTTTCAAATAACCAGGTTTTGATTTTGTGATTTTTCTCTATTGATTACCTGTTTTCAATTCCATTGATTTTTGTTCTAAAGTTACTCAGTTCTTTTATTCTGCCTACTTTGGATTTAATTTACTTGCCTTTTTCTACTTTTATGAGGTGAAAAATTAGATTAGATTATTTGTTTTAGATCTTTTCTAGTTCAGTGCTATAAATTTCCCCCTATAAATTCCATAAATTCTGATGCATAATGTTTTCATTTTAATACTTCAAAATACTTTAACACTTCTTCCAAAATTTCTTTTCTGAGCCATATATTACTTAAAAGTGTGTAATTTGGAATTTTCCCACTATCCTCTCACTGTCAATTTCTAGTTTAATTCCACTGTTATCAGAGAGCAGACACTGTATGATTTCTATCCTTTAAAATTAGCTAACATGTCATTTATGGCCCAGAATGTGGTCTATCTTGGTCATTGTCCCAAATCAGCTCAAGAACAATATTCATTCTGCTGCTGTAGGATGAAATAGTCTGTTAATACAAATAATGTCCATTTGAGAGGTAGAGATGCTGAGTTCAAGTGAATCCTTACTGATCTTTTGCCTGTTGGTTCTGTGAATTTCCAGTGAGAAGGGTGCTTAACTCCCCAGCTACCGTAGTTGCTTCGTCTTTTTTTTTCCTTGTAGTTTTTGACTAACATATGTCATGGACTTACCGCTCACTAGCAAGGAAAATTTGCCTCATGTACTTTGATGCTGAATTGATAGGTACAGACTCAGATGATTCTTATACCTTCTTGGACAGTGATGTAAATAGTTCATTAGTGATGAACTTATGATATTTTTCTTTGCCCAGAAGTCTCCTTTCTCTGTAATTAACATATCCAATACTACTTTATTTTAATTAGTGTTAACATCTTATATTTTTCTCAATTCACTTACTTTTTATCTATGTATTTAAAGTGAGTTTCCTATAGAAAATGTACAGTCAGACACTGGCTTTCGACATACTCATTGAATCTCTGTCTCTTAATTAGTGCAGATAGACCATTGCTCTTCAAACTTATGAACCAACACCAAATGTATTTGTTACTATTTCCTATTTGTTGAACATATGAGTGTGTATGTGTATAAGAGAATTGCTATTATTTATTGTAAACAAGTAGTAATCTGTAAGAATACTTGAGAATGAGAAAATAAATGATTTTGTTTTATCTTTATTCTTTCTTCAGTGCTATTACTTTATACTGAACCCATTTTCTGACTATTTCATTTTCTTTTTCTTTAAACAACATTAAACATTTCTTTCAAGTCTATGGGCATGAATTCCTGCATTTTGTTTTGTTTGTCTGAGAATTTTCTATTTCTCCTTTATTTTTGAAGGATAATTTAGAAGGGTAAAAAAATATCTTAGTTGGTGTTATTTTTCCCCTCAACACTAAAAATATTTCACTCCATTTTTTTTGTTTTGTTTTCATACCTTCTAAGAAGTTGCATATAAATCTTTGATACCCTCTAGGTAAAACACCTGCCCTCCCCAGGTTTCTTGCAGGTTATTTATCATTGCTTTCCAGTAACTTAAACATTTCTAGATACACTACTTTATTTTTTGTTTTTATCCTGAATGTTGTTCCCTGGTCTTTCTGAATCTGTAGTTAATCAGTGCCTGACTTTAAGTTAGGGACGACTTATTTAATCTGTGGCTAGTTATGACTTCAATTTAAGGAAGTTGTCAGTCACTATTTTTTAAAGTGTTTCTTTTGTTCCTCTCATTCTTTGTTTTATTTCTGATATTTCTAATATATGTGTGCTACACTTTTGTCCCCATAGCTCTTGATTATATTGGGGTTTTGTTTTGTTTTGATTATTTTTATTTTTTTTTTTTTTACTTTTTTTAGCTCTTCACTTTTCAGTTTTGAAGTATTCTATTGAGATATCCTCAAATTAAAATGTTCTTTCCTCATCTCTATTCAGTCCACTAATAAACCCATCAAAAGCATTCTTCACCCATTTTAGTGTTTTTGGTCTCTAGTGCTCAAGATTTTTTATTAGAATTCCCATGTCTTTGCTTACATTGCCTGTATGTTTTTGCATGTGGTCTACTTAAACCATCGGATCCTTCAGCATCTCAACAATAATTGTCTTAAATTCACTCTCTGATAACTCCAAAGTCCCTGCCATATATCAATCTAATTCTAGTAGTTGCTTTGTACCTTCAAACTGCAGATTTTACTCTTTAGTGTGTAATAATTCTTCTTGATAGCCAACCATGGTGTACCAGACAAAACTGCTGTATGCAGACTTTTGGTGATGGGTTATACAAGGTGGGATACTGGGTAAAAATGAGGTAGTCTTAAAATCGAGTCTTAGTCTTCTGCTCCTCTCCACTGTGAACTTCTAATCTCCCATCTCACAAATCCAGGTGGATAGAAGGACCATGGTTAAAATTGTGTTGCGTATCAATCAGTTGGGCTGTTTGATAACTTGTTTGATCCTGGTTAACCGGCTTCTCCTAAGGACAGGCCTTGTTAAGAACAAGATGTTCTAGTGTAGCATATTTCATAGTGTTTCCCTCTCTTCTGCTTCCCGATGGAAGCAATATGAAATTTTCCTTTGATATTCACTATGAGAATCAGGTCTTACTCCCGGAAGTATTAAATGAGTGTACCTCCGGGATCCTACTTTGACAGAATCCTCCTGGAGTTTCTGACTTTGCATTGCCCCATTGAGCCTCTGGGAATTCAGAAATGATAGTTCAAGTTTTCCTGCCCCGTTAGGGATGCCCTCTGAGGTTTATGCCATGATGGTTTTCTACTCTGGTAGATTGTTATTCTCTGAATCTGCCTTCCTCTCTCTCCAAATGTGTGTGGGTGGTATGGATTTCTACTGTGACTTTTCTTCACTTGCAGATCTAAAAACAGCCATTGATTCTTTCCAGTTTATTCTACTTTCTACTTGTTGGGATGGAGTGGTGACTTTCAAGTTCTCTTTTCGAAGATGTTTAAATCTTACTGATTCCTCTCGAGGCACATTAATTTGATCCAAGCATGTGAGTTATAAACAAAGTCAGGCATAAAGTTTTGAAAGACAACAATTTCATCCTTAATAAGCCAATAATAAACCTCTTTTCTTAAAATAGCATTCTTGTGATTAAGGCAACATTTTATTTTCTTTAGTTACATCCCTTCAACTATTTTGAGATTTCTTTCAGTTATTACAAGAAGCGGACATCAAATTGGGCTTTGTTTGGTGTTGATAAATTACAAAAAGAAATAAATAGAAATTCCATTGTTACATTAGGGGCCTATAATTGAAAATGTCACCATATGTTAGCGCCCAAGTTACTTATGAACGTATCTGTTCAGCTAAATGTCAGCTGTTGATTGACTATGAAGATGCCGTGTGAAGAACCGTGTCCATTTCTGATTCTGGTGCATATGGGAGAAATAAAAGCTTCTGAGCAAATACATTGTTCTAACTTTCCCAATTATGCTGCCAGTGAGGACCATAAAACAACTTCTCAAGTTACTGATACATAATACTCTGATGCTCTGTGGGATCTCGGTTCTTACAATAGTCCTCCTCAAAGTTATATGTGTTTATTTCTCTGAAAGTATGCCTGACACTGGATTTAGTTTTTATATGGCCTCTAGATGCTGCTAAGATGCTTTAAAGCAGGTAGAAGTTAGCAGTCTATTATGTTAGATGGGCTTGGCATCAGCTCAAAATGATTATTTAGCTTTAAAAAGTCAGTTATAGCTGTTAGCAGGGGCCAAAAAAAAATCTCATTATTGAACAACTTCTTTTTAAAAATCTGCTGGACATAGAATATTTAAGTAGAGTCTTCATGTTTATTTTTTCCACTCTGATGATTGAGTAGCTGAAGTCTTCCATTAAAACATGATTAGCGAGACTATAAAATTTTGCAGTTGCTCTTGAATCGAAAGTCCAAGCAGGCCCTGACTTGCAATAGTTCAGGTTAAGAGTTTTGGTTGTAGGACAGCAGGAAGACAACATGCATTCAGTTGAAATTCTACCTGGAGTTTTGAATTGGGTGGGGAAGCAGCAATGTCAGGTCCTAATCCACAAGATGGAAACCATCACAATGTATTGTGTTTAAAAAGCTGTCAGGTGCATTAAATGCATTTTCAACTTGTTAGCATTTTCAAAGCACCGTGGGTTTACCAGGATATAAACACATCCTAAACTAAGAAGCACCTGTAGAAGTATATTCCCTGGTTCCCCTCTTCAAAATGTAGAGTTAAAATTTTGCTGGTGTAAATGACAATCTAATAGAAATTGATGATGGCATACTGAATGTGATACAGAAATAAGTGAGCATATGTCCTGTGACAAAAGATGACTCCAGAAACAGAGGGACTGTGCCACTAGTGCCCAGAAATGAGAGTATGTTAAAATACATTAAATATTGACGGCCATTGTGTACACTTATAATTATTTTTAATCAGTGTGCTCAAAGTAAATCTTAGTTAAGAGTTTCTTTTTTGTTTTTCTTATGTGTACCACATACTTGCCCAAGAAGCAAAATATAACAAAACAAAGGGTAAAAAACAAATACACAGTGACTATTTAAGTTTTAGTAAACATTTGTCAAGGAAAAAGGCATTTTGCCGTTAATCACCCTTAAAATTTTCCCTTTACTTCAAACACATTCTTGGCATTTTCTGAAGCAGCTCTGAAGTTCTCTTTCCTGAGTGTCTTTACAAGGTATTATCAAAAATACAATATATGCTGTTTTCAGGTGCCATCCAGTGGGAAGGCAGGCTCGTGAAAACATTACAGTGTGTCCTTATCCACAGTATTCACATGACCAGCCCCATGCAACTTCTGGCTCTTTCTGCAGTCAGAATGGCCACGAAAGGTACATGTCTTGAATCCCTTCTGGGTGTCAAAGCAACCACGCCAGCACAACTAAAGACACTCAGGAAAAGGTTTCCAGAACTATTTCAGAAAGTGACAAAAATTACGAGATAAGTGTGATCAAAGTAAGTGGGAGCATTTTGAGAGGAGCTAATGGCAATGTACGTTTTACTGAATTTTTTTTTTACTTGAACAGTATTTTTCAGTCATATCTTACATATGAGATAATCACTTAAAATTCAAAAGGCTATCATTATATCCTGTTCTAAATTTTACAGTGTTTAAAGAACAATAGTTATAGGTAAGATACTGCAAGAAAAAAAGCAGTGTGAAATGGCCCTTCCCCTTACAGACCTGGGGATGTCTTCATAATTAACTATGTGATTCTGCATGTCTTGGCTCTCTGACTTTAATTAAACAGTAAATTAAACAGTTAGATATTCTGCTAGACAAGTATAACTAAGAAGAATAGCTTCGCCTTCACTCTCAGTATCATTAATGACATTTTCTAGACAAATTCAAAGTTCAGTTAGTGGCATATATTTTATCTATGTTCAAAAAACATATACATGTAAATTACCGTTCCCATGTCAAGAGTATTTGAAAATATCAAGTGAATTGATACATGGAAAGTACACAGAACAAAGCTTGGCCTGCTAATACAATGAGAGTTGAGTGACTGATAATTATTTTTATCAAAACAGAGACCAAGGCTACAAAATTATTTTAGTGCTAGCAATTCAGATTTGTGATAAAGGCTGAAATGACACCATGGAAGTAAAATCTAGGAAAAATGCCCATGAGAGCTATTGTAACATTTTGAATGCCCATCTCTCCCTCAGGAGCTTAACTTAATAAATAAGAAGACAAAAGTCTGGCTCTTAACTCTGTCAAAGTCTATCATAAGACATTACTTTCATATCACACATGACAGTTCACCAGTGTATAAAGACTCTTGTCCCCAAAGGACACCAGCCTGATAGTGTAGTGGGAAAGAACGCATGCTCTGTTGACCTCGTGCTATAAAACAATTCAGCATGGGTCAGAGAGAAGGAATGAGAATTTTCATGCAGACTTTATGAAGTGAACTTGTCTTGAACCCGTGGAATTTTCTGAATTTCATTTCAGGAATCACAGCATAACAGCAGCACTGTAAGAATTTTCATTAACCATTGAGCCTGTAGCCTCCCTTTAAAACACTTACTGGTGTACTACTTATGACAATCAGGCCATCACAAAAGGCCCTCTGGTGGAGCTAGTTGACCTTAATTTAAAAAACAAAAGCCAAAGCACTGAGGAGAAAGTCCTCCGGCTCACTTCTGCAGTACAATTGCTTTGAGTTTAACTGTCAGTTTGTGGGCAAAGCAAAGACCCAGTTATGTTAGTAGTACTTTTAAATGAAGAGTCACTATTTGACTTATATTTACTCCTGTGTATATACTCTTAAGTATACTCTTAGAGGAATCTACTCCTGAGAGTACATGATACAGCAGAAAAGGTTATAAAGCATAGAGAAACTAATGTTTTTAATGTCAATTATCTGCAAAACCATGACAATCACTTACAAGTGTTACCATGTGAAACTCTCTAAAACAATTTCTTCAAGAGAGATCATGTTACTTTTGTCTTAGAAATTAGAAAAAATGAAGTTAAGAAAGATTAAAGGACCTGGATAATTTTACAGGGCTCTTTTGTAGCCTATACCCTGTTTAAAAATGTGATGAAGCTCCTGATTCTTCTACCCAACAACCAGACATTTCAGAAGCTACATCATTCTTCTGGCTAATTTCTTCACCTCTAAAATGAAGGGGTTTGGGCAAACTGAATCTAAAATAGTTCTCATGATCATGATTTTTTGTGATACTTTTCCCTGGATCTAAGACCTACATCTTGCCATTCTCACCAAAAGGCTATAACAAACTTGAGAATGTGATTCTTACATCCTAGAAAACTACAATGCCATCAAGTGTGAAGATTTTCTGGCTGGTTTTGAAGACAGAAGTTGAAACATCAGCTGCTATAGGGGAAAAGCCATACTGGAATAACAAACAAAAGAGGAGGAGGAGGAGGAGGAGAAAGAGGAGGGGGAGGAGAAGAAAGAAGAGAAGAAGAAAGGGACAGAGAGAGTGAGAAACAAAAAGAAAAGAGAGAAAGAAAGAAAGAAAGAAAGAAAGAAAGAAAGAAAGAAAGAAAGAAAGAAAGAAGACCTTTGGTGACCTACAAAACACTGAATGTTGACAACAATCATGAATGTGAGATGTGAACATGAAATTGGATTCTCTCTCTCTCTCTCTCTCTCTCTCTCTCTCTCTCTCCTCTTGCTCTCTTTTCTCTCTCTCTCCTCCCTCCCCCGGAGCTTAATAAATAAAAAGACAAAGGACTAGCTCTTAATTCTATCAAAGACTATCATAAGACATTACTCTCTTGTCATCCTATGACAGCTCACTAGTATACATACTCTTGTCCACAGAAGACACAAGCTTGATAGAATAATAGAAAAGAACTCCTCTGGTGCTCACAAAATAACTATATCAGTTCCAAATTTTGCATCCAGAATAGAAATATCTAGAATCAAAACTACCTCTTCTTTCTGTCCTTTTTAAATAACATTTTCCCAGAATCACTTTCAGGAGAAACCTCACATTGTACTCTTCAAAATTGGGTTCAAGGCTCCATGCCAACCCATTATGACCAAGAAAATAAGGTCCCCAGCAACAATTTCCCCTGAATCCCTACAATGAGGGTTGCATTTCCCTAGGTCAAGGCTGGAAAGTATGCACACTTCACTAGATGTTGTCAGCCAGAGGAAGGATTAAAAGGTAAGGAGGGCAATAGTGGAGTCCACTGCAATACGCAGAGTCCCTTTCACTTGGACATTTTGTGATCCTATGAATAATCCACGTAGAAAACTGAACAACTAATATTTTTAATCATTCCTGGTAGGTACTGTATCATACAGCAGAAAACAAAATAAAAACAGTACCTTGCTTTGAAACACACAGATCAGTGGGAAAGTACAAGGACGCCTCAAGTAGTCTTCGTGATGACCTTGGCGAAGTTGGGACTAAGAATGCAGTATTTATGCTCATGGCCTTCCTATATTCCAGGAAAACAGGTGCTTCGAGAGGCTGCCAAGGATCTGTACATGCATGATGTCCCACAGTTGTACTGTCCAATGTGGGGTCAATAAGATACAGGGCTATTTCAATTCAAGTTCATTAAAACAAAATTCACCTCCCCTGTTGCACTCCCCAATTTTCAAACACCCAGAAGTAATCTGTAGTTCATGGCTGCTGCACAGCAGGGCAGATAAGGAATAGCTCCATCATCAGGGGAAGTTTTATCGACCAAACCTGTCCTAGAGCTTCAAGAATGCTCGAAAGAGATTCAGCAGTACTTTAAGCACAGCCTCTTAGACTTCTTCTCCAGCATTTTTACACTATGCTGTGACTGACAGTGGTTTCTAGGATTTTGCTCTGAACTTTCATATCCAGTTGTTGCTTTCATTACTTACCTTTGTCCTCCTAGAGCTGAGGCCTTTAGTCATTACCAGGGCTGTTTTTCTACTCAGCAGCAAGGCAGAGTTAAGCTTGCATGGATACTAAAAGAACAAATGCACAGTCTTGCGACGACAGCATGATAGAACAATCCAGAAAGAGTAACGAAGGAATAATCCTGGATTTCTTAGCCAATTTATCCTATAGATGCTTCTCTAGGGAGCAATTTAATAGTTAATATATCATCAAGTAATATGATAAATCCTTAAAAATATGTTACAGTAAAAGACACATTGCCATTCTTGCCCTCTAAACAATTCCCCTCATTTTAAATGTATTCATCCCATCATTCTGTCTACTGTCTGAAGCAGTTCTGGAAGTCCTAGCCTGTGCCTTTGGTTGTGCTGTTGTGGATGCCTCTTTGTGCTAAATTGATTCAAATGTTTAACATTTAGATTATTTTGTCATCGCAGAACAGGCAGAAGTCACCCCACACCAGACTCAGCAAATAAGGGGGATGAAGACACATTGAAATGTTTTTGTTTGACAGAAATCATCATAGACATTTTTAATTGACTCTGGACATTGAGACAGCCATGCACAGACCCTCACAAAAGAGAACTTCAGAGAGATTTCAGACAATGGCAGCAAGGATGTGTCTGAAACAAAGCAGAATATTTTGAGTTGCATAGAGGCAGTGTTTTTTCTTATGATAATTATATTTTTAATTTTTAAACACTCAAGGTGCTTTTTGACCACACCTTGTGGGTGCATCTTTTTATTTGAGAACCCTAAGTGAGGGTTTTTTCTGTGCTCCTCTCTCCCCAATTTGGAAACATTCAACAAAGTTGAGAAGTATGTCTGGGAGGTTGTTTTGGACTGAGATTCTACAGTTGGGCCCAAAAGACCAGACAAAATCAGAATGGAGCAATTTATGCTAAATGCCAGGCAATTAAGCTGATCTCTGAAAGCACCAAATTTTCTCAAATAAATAAACCTGGAAGATGTTCACAACAACCAATGAGAAGCAGCATAATTTACTTCAGCTGCCAGGAGATACAAAAATCCCTGAGTATCAGTCCCATAAGGAGAGCAACTTTGCAATGATCTGTCAAGTGTTGATCCCTTATACCCTTTCTTAACTATAAAGCCTATTTCCTCTGTTCAGTTCCCCTGGAGTCTGACTGCATTTCATAGAGTGAGATCTTGCCTCACTCCATAAAAACCCAAAGCACAAATGAAAGCAACTTCATTCTTTCAACACAATTTATCATGATTTTGTCTTATGACAGAAGGAAATATGTAACTTACACATTTCCTGACAATGTTGATGAATGTCATAGGTCACGGGGGGGGGGGGAGGATGTAATTTAATTGTGGTGTCTTATCTAAATTAGATCCTTTAAACTAAGACATAGAGCTAAAGAGAGAGAAAGTCACTTGAGAATTCAAGTCTTAGGGAAATAATTGTGTGCTCGCTTGGTTTTATCCCCATTGTCTGTAATTAAGGTTTTCTATGGGATTCCATGAGCTTGGTTACTTCTTTTAGCAGTTGGAAAGTAGTAGGGGCATATTATCACATTGTCTTATAATCCCTTTAGTTGTCTTCACATCTCCTTTAGCTGAAAATAATGTTGCCAGTTCAAATGAAGATGCAAATGTGGAAGATTAAAAAGTGACAACACCTTTTGGTCAAAGAAGCTTGCGTCTTAACAACCCAAGGCGGATGACAAGTGTTAAATGAAAGCTATAAAAATAAATGCAAGAAATAAATGGGCAAAAGATGTTCTGATGAAGGCCAGATACAGGACACACTGGATGAGCTCAAGTAGAAGTTTCTAGCACACATACTTCTGCTGATCTCATGGCCCAAAGGAATTTGGGAGACAGTGAAAGTATCTCAGGATAAGAGAGATAAGGAGGATTTAAATGATCACACAGAAAGACAGAGAGAGCTTTGACTGTATTACCTGTTCCATTTGTTGTAATCTCATGGGTTCACCATACTGTCTAATGCATTAAAATGTCAAACAGAAATAGGAATAATAAGGAAATAATAGAAATAAAAAATAAAGCTGGACCTCGTATTATTGTATTGAATTTACTTTTTTGGTGACCATAATTAAAGCCAGGTGGGGCAAATAGCCAATAGACTTTGGATCCTGTTGGTTTGTTTTACACTCATGGGATCATGTGACCCATATAATCTGAAAAACAACTCTGGCAGCAGGACACAGGAAAGGTGATCTAGCAGGTCATGAATTCCCATATTGTAAAGAACTCTGCCCCAGGCAGCTTTACACCTCACTTTGCATTTTCTCCTCTGTCTGAACTCAGCTAACCCAGGTCCTACCACGGGATATATATCTTTACTAGAATTATTTTTAAAAGTTAAACAATAAATTGAAATAATAACAATGATAGCCAAGGAAGCTGCCAGGGCACCCATTCAAAAGGTACAATCATCTGAAGCTAGGAGGAGCCAAAGGGTGTGTTTGCTTTGGCTCAGGATTCAACTGCGGGCTGCCTGAGGTCACCAACTACATTTCTGTCAACAGAGAGAAACTATTATAACAAAACCCATGTTGATCAGGAAGTGTGACCACAGCGAGAGACGCTGAGGAAGTGCTGTTTTTATAATGCTTTCTGGAAACATGTTCTGAGCCCTTCAGTGACAGTTGGAAAATCCCCACTCCATCCATGTACTCACCTGCAAACCCCAGTGAGCAGCAGAGCTGGCAGGGAAGTTCTGCCTATAGAAGCTACAGAATAGTCTCAAAAGAAACCCTCTCCTTGCCAGTCAATCCCACTGAGTCCCTCAAAGACAATCTATGGGAAAATACATCAGCATTCCCTTTTTGTGTACCTTCTTTGTTCCCTTTCTTATGTGCTAAGTTTCTAACTGCTGACTGTGCTTTCTCTTCTCCACCTTTCATTGGGCAAGTTCATGCTTTGGAGCTAGATATCTGAAAACACACTTGTATTAATGAATTGATTCAGGTCAAGGATCAAGTCTTCTTGAATTTTCCTTTTTTCCTGCTCCTGGGACATCCCTTGACATTGGCCCGTTCCGGCCTGTAGCCATCTCCACTTCCTGACAATTTTACCTCCTACTTCCCTGCTGCTCATGCTAGGCTGCTTAGTACAACCAAGGACAGGACCAAAATGATAAGAGCTGTCCTTGCCCTCAAGTGCTCCCTGACCTAATGTGTCACAGATTCATAGTCAGCCTTAGTTAGAAGCTGAGCAGGGTTGGACCATACATGCCAATACCATTTCAAGGTCCATACATACATTTTCTATTTTTTATCCTTCTTCGTGGGCTATCTCTTTTACAGATGTGAAAATTGAGCTTATAGACCCTACAGGACCTGCACAAATTTACATAGCTAATATTTGGCAGGGGCAGTATTTTGATCTTTAGCTAACATTCTGAAAGCCTAGTCACTCCAGTTCTCTAAAGGGGAGCCTGTACTGTGTGAAGCACTTACCTAAGAATGGATCATACTCTAACGTTATACCCAGGAATTTGTACTGGTAACATTCTCCCAGGATGCAGCCATGATACTCAGACTTTACTCTTTGAATACCAAGGCAGAAGAAATAAGAGAGAAAGAAAGAAAGAAAGAAAGAAAGAAAGAAAGAAAGAAAGAAAGAAAGAAAGAAAGAGGCAGAGAAAGAAAGAAAGAAACTTTACACATCATGCCTAAAATCAGTAACCTATGACTAATTATTTGGGAACCAGTAGTACAGTTATGGGGGGGGGGAATATTCTGAAGTATTCTAAAATCTTGGGAAAATTTTGTCTCTTCCAGGAGCTCCTTGCATGGACCCACTGATGAAAAATACTACTTTCTCATCATCTTGCTATTCAAACTCAGTTCTGAGCTAAAGACAAGGGCAGAAATTCAACAACAGTCTTATTTCTCAAAAGAAATCCTTACCAGTCAATCCCATTGATTCTCTGTAAGTCTCTGACAGAAGCTAATCTATTTTCTCTCTCAATAGATTTGACTATTCTGCATATTTCACATAAATGGAATCATATACTGTGTAGCTTTTTGTGATTGGCTTCCTTACAGTGCATGGTGTTTTCAGAGTTCCAAGATGCATCAGTGTTGAGTTCCCCTTTTTTTGTTGAAGAATATTCCATTGTGTAATTACAAAACATCTTGTTCATCCATTTATCACTCCTACCACCCAACAAAAAGGCCTTGGGAACACTAAAGAAATGTTGAAATAATGTAGAATGTTGTAATACCAATGTCCGGAGACAGTTACGAAAAGAAACATTAGCATTGGACTGATCTGTCTGGAAAGAACACAACCTTAGACACATTCGCTTCTTCAACACTAATGTATATTAAAAGCAAGATCTTTGGAGAAAGAAAGAACTAAAGGGAAATAGCAATGAAACAGAGATAAAATGGAACAAAACTTTTCAATAAGGAAGGGGGCATTGAAGGGAGAGAATAGAATTGAAAAACAAAGACATAGCAGGACATGTCACGTACAGTACAGATTTTCTGTGATGAATATGATCATTATGTTTATCTAAATTGTACCAAGAAACTTAGTTAAAAATTAATCATCCTCATTTTAATTGAAAACTTTAACATATATCATACTATTATTATTAGAATTATTTCTTTACAGATTGATCCCAGAGTCTTCACTCTGAGCTGCATTCTCAGCCATTTTTTAAATTGCATTTTATTTCAAAATGAGGTCTCATGAAATTGCCAACTTCTCCCAAGCCGGGAAACTAGCCTGTATCAGCCTCCTAAAATGCTGGGATTACAAGTGTGTACCACCGTGCCAGGTTAATATAAGGTTTATTCACTTTATACTGAATGAACTATTCATCTTAGTCACAGACATTAGAACTACAGTGGCTTTTTCAAATGAATTCCAATTGGATGTTTAGTGGTGATTTTGCTATTCATGATAAACAAAGAATTAGAATGTCTTAGTTCAAGCAATAGAGGAACAACTCAAATCCTTCCTGAACAAACAGGACCAATAAGCATCAACAGCATCAATGAATCACTAACACTAGAATCTTTTAAGTAACATACATATTTTCAATTTATAACTGCTTTTTCTTATTCTCCTGTCATGATCCACCCTTTACCTTTTAAATTTGGTATATAGTTAGAACTTTTAAGGAAGAATTATCACAAAGATAATATGCATCTGATAAAAATAAATGTTTAGAACTAAGAAAAATTTTGCCAATGTGAGCATTTGTTTCCTTCACTGAAATCTAATACAACAAATAGATGCTAAAACATATCCATTTATCCAATTTCCTTTTTTCCTAGTAAAAGAAATACTAAGAAAAATGTGTGCAGTGTCTACAGAAAATGTTTCTTACAAGACAAATCTCTAAGTTTTAAAAAAAAGACAAGATAAAAGCAATTTACTGTCACACTGCCCAACATTACTATATAGAATTACTACACTAATGAAAGATGTTGTCATAAGGAATGTAGCCAAGTAAGCTGAATTCTAATATTGTTGGAATTTTTCCATTCCTTCTTTTTAAAACATTCTTGTCAGCCTTGAAGCCTAAAGGCACATACAAAATGCAGTTACCAACATTGATGATAAGGAGTGAACTAATCTAATAGGCTGAGACAAATTTTAACATGCCAGCCAGTCTTCAGTGCTTTACCCCAAAACACTTCTTCAGCACCTCAATCCCGACTTCTAATGAAGAAAACGATGCCTCTTCCATGTCTTCTACTGGAATTTTCTATAAGGTTTGGTGTTGTTATATTAGAATGTATTAACGGAAAATAAGTTATTACAAGGGGTTGAGATCTACACCTATTTAATTCCACTGATGTTCTATTAAAAGTGCTAATAATGTGAGAGTCATTAAACTTACCAAAGACGTTTACTGCAGTGAGCTGTCTCAGCCCTGGCTTGAGAAGGGAACTGATCTAGCTGAGAGATGACAGCCTTCTCCATTTGGCTCTACAGCTTTTTCCAACTCCACTGTGTCTACAGCTTTCTCCATCTCCATTGAATCTACAGCTTCGAGACTGACATTTCCAACTAGCATAGGTCTAAGGGCCAACAGCAGCAGGAGAGGCGTCTGTGCATTGGCCAGTGGGAGACCAACATGACGTAGCAGGGCACTTCACTGCAACCAGATCAATGAAGTTTGCATACAGCCAACAATGGTTTAATTTGAATTGAGTCAATTATTAAAGAGTTTCAGTTTATAAGATTTTAGTATTTCCAAGTCACATTTTTTATCTTCTAATCTGAAGGCAAAGAGCAAATAGAAAACTCAGAGGATTCCACTGGTGCAAAACACAGCAAATATTCCTCTTTTTGCCTGGCACTCACTAGAGA
Organism: Cavia porcellus; assembly: GCF_034190915.1. Taxonomy (NCBI): domain Eukaryota; kingdom Metazoa; phylum Chordata; class Mammalia; order Rodentia; family Caviidae; genus Cavia; species Cavia porcellus. The sequence goes on along the minus strand of NW_026947496.1, from coordinate 25,883,132 downwards.
GTCATGGGTTTCAGTTTCAAGCTCAATTTAACTGAGTCTTTTGGGTTCTGAGTTTCATTTACTTCAGGCCAAACAAAACTTCCTCAAGGCAGAAAAAAAAAAAAAAAAAGAAAGAAAGAAATCTCAGAATGAAGGAAGAAAGTTCACATAAATGTTTCTGAACACTCAAGAGGCTTTCGAATAGCTCTGTCTTCAAGCACTATATGAAAATAAAGAATTGATTAGAATTGAAAATGGATTTCTAAATCTGTTTGGCCTAAAATCTTTCTGTCAAGCCAATGTTAGAACCCATATTATAATTACTAATTTTTCTCCATCTTCATTTCCCTCTAATTCTTTTCATATTACTAATCTCTGAATATCTATTAGGTCCTAAACAATGCCACAGTGTCAGTCTCAGACATCACTTATTATTCTGATATATTGTCTGGGAGCAGTGGCATTTACCAATTTGAACTCTTTCAAAATAAAGATCACTAAGTTGGCCCAAAGAAGAGAAATGAACAAAAGTTATGCTGACTCACAAGGATTATTGCAGATTAAAATACAAACACAGGCAACTAAAGGCACAGCAGCAAACACAATGAGCCTAATTTTTGTTGCCTGTTTGTAAAAGCTTCCCTTGACTTTCCAGAATGACTCGTGAGGACCCAAAGTACAAGAAATTTGCTGATCTGGTTGATATGTGTTGATTTTCCTCTCCTATGCACATAGTCAAATACATCTAAGTGTCACAACATGATACTTTTTGGTAGTTGATATGAAGTGTTTTTATGAACAAAGAAACTAAAAACAGCTTAAGAATGAAATGCAAATCTTAATTATGAATGGGTTTGCTTCTTAATAGTAAACAGTGTCCTAAGATTCCAGTTGAGCAGCTATTACTGCTAAAGCATTTCTCATGAACCCATGCTCTCTACAATTTATGTCCCCAATATAAGAAACAAAAAACTTGGGCAAGAAGCAGAGAATTTTTTTCAAGTTCAAATGTATACACCACATGTCTAAACCAAAAGGTCCTAGAGCATCTGCCAGTCTTGATTGGCTAGTAGATACTTGAATATTTCCACCCAATAGTGAATTATACAAATGACAAAATACTCCCTTCAGGTACAAGATTAAACACTACAGGAGTAAACAGTCACCTGGAAACTTAGAATGCGTTTCATTAAAGAAATTAACTTCACTGTGAAGAACAAACCAAGGAACAACTGTGAACAAGAAAAGGACTGGATGGAAAAACTACAAACATCATTAAATTCAGGGAAGCCAAGAAGAAAGAGCAAGGCTGATATGACAGAACATACAGGAAAAAAGGGATTTTTCTGAAGCCTAAACAAAATAAGAAAAGTTCTTGACTTTTCAGAAGGCTTGTATCTATTAATTGTATTGCCTTTAGTTTTGGCCAAACATATGGAAAGGATATGACCACCAGGGTGCAAGAAAGATGTGTCAAATCAATCGTGCAAAGTACAAAGTATATAAGCAATAGAGCTCCCTACAGCATTTCTTTCTTGTTATCCAACTGTTCTTCCCTTCTTAACATGCTAAATATAGGAAAAAATCCTTTCCATTTTGTCCAGTTGCCAGAAACACTTTAATATGGTATGATTATTTCATGGGTTTTCAGGACATAGTCAGTAAAGCTGTAAAAATTACTACAAGATGATTACACAAATCAAGGAGAGAAATTTATTTTTGGAAAAAGATAAAAATGATAAAGTTTCCAAGAGTTTTTGAAATTATAATCTACTGGGATAAGATACAAACTTTTGCTAGGCTATACTCCAGAGCCAACAAATCAGGATTGCAGTACAAATTTATTTCTTCTCCAGTGAAATGAATAATGGTATTTCCCACAACCTTATCACAAGCTTAACTATGTTAGTGTCTTGGCTACCATTTTTACATGTGTAGGCATCATAATAAAATGATTAGTGATGTCATATACTCTTTTTGGACCCACTGGCCATTTGTGTATCTTTTGTTGGATAAATGTCTTTCCAGTGGTTTTTGGTGGTGGTATTTCATCTGTTCATTTATTCTGTGTATTGAACTCTTGTTAGAGGTATACATTAGAAATATTTTCTCCCATTCTTTAGTTTGTCTCTACAGTCATCTCAATGTTTTCTTTGCTGTGCAGAAATTTTTCAGATTTATGTAAGACTCTTTGTCCATCACTGTTATCGTCTCCTGTACTTAGATGCTCTTGTCCGTAACATTATTGTCCAGTCCAGTGTACTGACAGCTCTTCATGTTTTTGTATAGCAGTTTCACGATTATAGGTTTTATATCAAATTCTTTAATCCATTTTATTTAATCTTTGTAATTGGTAAGAGGCAGGGTGTATACCTTCATTTTTCTGCATGTGGAGCTGCATTTTCCCAACAAGAATGGAGAATACTTATCTAATGAATGTTCTTAGAAACTTTGTCAAAAATCAGTTGATTATATATGTGTGGACTTAATTTTAGGTTTTCTATTCTTTTCAGCTGGTATATGCATTGTTTTTATGATAATGTCTTATTGTTCTGATTACTATTGTTTTGTAGTATGTTTTGAAATCTAGTAGCACAATGACTCCTGCTTTGTTTTTTCTTCTTAAAATGAGTTTGGATATTCAGGGTTTCTTTATGGTTCCCTACAGACTATTTGGGGGGATATTGTGGATCAAATTCACAACCTCACACTTGCCAGGTAGGCATTTATGCTGCTGAGCTAAATCCTCAGCCCTCCATATAAGTTTTAGAATTATTTTTTCTGGTTCTGTGAGGAACATAACTAATATTTTGATAAGGATCACACTGAATTTGTAAATCTCTTTGAACAGAATGAATATTTTAACATTATGTATTCTCCCAATCCATAAACAGAAGACGTCTTTCCAGTTTTTAAAGCCATCTTCAATTTTTTTGTCAATGTTTTATAATTTTCATTATACAGATCTATTGCTCTTTGGTTATTTCTAGGTATTTTGTAGCTACTATTAATGGGTTTGCTTTCATGGTTCCTATTTCAAATACAGTAACTATCTATTAGCACATAGCAATCTCACTGATTTTGTGCTTTGATTTTCTAACTGGCAACTTCAGTGAAGTTTTGTGGGTTTTCTATACATAACATCAGGTCATTTGCACTGTGACAATTTGACTTCTTTTCTAATTTTGATGTTTTTATTTCTTTCTCTTGTCTTTCTTAATCCCAGCAAAAATTTAAAAGTTACAAGGACTGAGTCCACAAAAGACAGTGTAGACAGATGAAAGAGCATTGTGAAGTCTTCAGGTTCCCCCTCAGTTATTCCCTCCAGAAAGCTTTTCCTTATCCCACAATGTGGTACCTTTGTCCTACTGCATGGTTTCATAGTGATACTGGACATTGTGTTGTGTCAGCCTTATTGCCCATCACTGCAACTAAACTGTGAGCTCCCTCAGCACCACACTGTGTTTCCCATGTCCCCAGTGACCACAGCCTTCCTCATATACTGGAACAAGTGGGTGACTAAACAAACAGCATCACTGGTTGAAAATACAAGTTGATTCCTCTGGGATTGCATGTGTGACTGGCCATGTAGACACTGTTACGTTTCTGGATTCTATGTTTTCTTCTATTAATTTACATGCTAATTCAGTTTTGATCTTTTCTTAAAATTGCTTTGGGTATTTTATGTTTTGTATGCTTTTATATAAAATTTATAAAACAAATTTATAGCTTTTCAATTTGCACAAAAAAATCTCACCAGAATTTTGATTGGAATTACACTAAATACCTTCAAATTTTCTTGCCAGTGTTTTATTGTTTTCAGTACGCAGGTTTTGTGTATATTCCATTGTATTAATCTCTAGTGCATGATTTTAATTCTAATATAAATGCTTTTATCTTTCAAATTTCAAATATGTGCTCCTAAAATAGAGATTTTTTATATCAACCCTGTCCAATGCTACCTTGCCAAATTTATTATTCTCATAACATTTTTGAAAATATGATTGTTTTAACAATGATGTCTAAAATAAGTCTGTGTACGTTTTATTTCACTTTCTTGCCATATAGCACTAACTAGGATCATCACTGACACTGGATAGAACTGGTTAGGATGAGCACACGCACCCTGTCCCACTTCTGAGTGGGGCACATTCAGTCTCTTATCATTAAGCATCATGTTGGATATAATGATTTGGAAATAGTTTGTGATGTTGAAGTAGTCTTCTATTACTAGGTTTTTAAGAATTTTTACCCTGAAAATGTACTGATTTGGGAGAAATAATCAGTTCGATTTTTTTCTTTGTTTTCTTTTCTTGAGATGACTGAATAATTTCCTACTTTTGTTAATAATATTGATTTTTAAAATATGAAAAAACTTGATTCTACTAGGATATACTCAAATTGGTCATAATATATTACCTTTTTCTATACTGCTGAATTTGATTTGCTATTTTGAAGGATTTTGAGTAACTATGATTATAGATCCAACAGTCTGCAATTTTCTTTTCCTGGGGAATAAACATAACTAATTAACTAGTATCAAATAAGACTGGCTTCAAAATGAGTCTGTGTATTTTGTCAATTTTCTAGAGGAACTGTGTAGTATTGGTATTATATCTTCTTTAAATATTTGGTTGATTTGACCAATGAAGCCAACTATGTGTAGATGGTCTTTATAAGAAGAATTTTAGCTGTAAATTTTTTATCTAAATCTATGTAAATTCTCTATTTCTCTATGGGTATATTTTATGTCTTCATCAAGAAATTTAGGATTTCATAAAGTATGTGAAAGTTTGGCACAAACTTATTTAAACTTATACATGCTTATTTATCTTTTTAGTACATGAGAATTGTGGTTTTTCTTTTTCTTTTCTCAACCTGGCTGGAGGTTTAACAATTTTTTTAAATTTCTGTTAAGAGCCAAATTTTAAAATTCTTGACTTTTTCCAACGTGTATCATATTGACGTCTTTATCATTCCCTTCCTACAGCTTAAAGCTTCATCTGGTTACTTTACTTAAAAGCATAACTCATTGATTTTTCATCAGTTTCTTTTCTTTATATGAGTATTCTGTGCTCTCAATTTCTTCTTAAGCATTATTTTAGCTGCATTTTGCAATAAACTGATTTTGGTATTTCTTTATAGTCTCACAAGACATATGGCAAGATGTCATTAATTTTTAAACATTTTGAAAATTCTGCAGTTGCTTACATTGCTTTTAATTTAGTTCCAATATAGTCAGAGAATAGAGTTTACATTATTTTAATCAATTAAATTATATTTAATATTCAAAATATGGCCTATTTTGTATTTCTTTTGTGCTTTAAAGGCATGAGTAGTCTTCTGTTTTATGGTGGAATGTCATTTAGGTCAATCTGGGTGATTGTATTGTTCAAAGATAGATAGATAGATAGATAGATAGATAGATAGATAGATAGATGACAGACAGACATAAATAGAATTGAATCCAGAGTGCTGCATATGCTAGCTAAACATTCTCATTCTACTCCTGAATAATCCTTTTTTTTTTGTTTTGTTTTGTTTTGAAGAAAAGATCTTTCTAAATTTCCCAGACTGGCCTCTGAATTGTAATCCTCTAGCTTCAGCCTCCTCGGTACCTGAAGACTTCTCCATAACCATCTATCCTTACTAAAGTGTTTGCTGTAACAATTACAGAAAGGAAAGTACTTTTAACATTATCGACTTTCTAAATTTAATTTATCTGCTTCTTACAGTTCTGTCAACTATAACAAGTATTTTGAAACTGCATATATATTTATGACTTCTATGTCCTGATAAATCAATTCTTTTGTAATTAAAAGGTGGCAGTGTCTCTTGTTCTGAAATCTATTTCGTATAAATATCAAAATATGCACTCTTGATTACTTTTGATTCTAGGTTTGATGGGATACTTTTGTTCATCCTTTCTTTTTAATTCTTCTGTATTTGTATTTATGATGAGTTTCTCCCTGACCATATATCATGAGATTTTGCTTGCTTGTTTTTGCCCAAATGGACAATGTCTGCCATTTTTTGGCCTGTTTCAATCATTTACCCATAAGGAATTATCAACATGGCTGGGTATAAATCTACCACCTCAATCTTTGTTTTCCATTATTTCCATTTATTCTTTTACTTTGCCTTTGGGTTAATGGTGATATTTTGTCATTATTGTTATTATCCCATATTGCCTCTGCTTTTTATTCAATGTGTTCCATTGTGAAATTCTGGGTGATTTTTTAACCTTAATTTTACCTTACTATAATCTAATTTTGAATATTATACTATACATCTATAGTATAAGAATCTTCTAATATACTGTATTTTTGCCTTGTGATCTTCTATGGTATAGACTTTACACTTTATTGATTTTCTCTAAAAATATTTTTAAAAGAAACGTACACATTAGGAAAATGCATTTTATATGTATCCACACATTAGACATTCTTGAATCTCTTCATTCCTTTGTGTAGATATGAATGTCTAGCAAATGTAATTTTATGAATACCTGAAGAGTTTCCTTTAGCATCTCCTATAAGTAGACCTAAAAAGTCATTTTAAAAAGAAATTTTACAGAATAGTGAATGCGACTTGACATTTTTAATTTTAATATTTTTCTGATAGACATCTTCTATAATGCTCATCTTTTCTCTGTATAGACAATGTGATTTATTACAGCCAGTTCTGATTTTAAATTTATTAGCAGTTATTCACGAATCGATTTTAATGTATATTTGTCTGTGTTTTTAAAAGAAAAACACTTGACCTGCATTGGATTTTTGAGTCTCTAGAATATGAGACTTTATCTGTTTCATTCCTTTAGCAATTTTGTATCATTTCTTCAACTGCATTGGAGAAACCAGAATCCCCTTAAACATATGCTGGAATACTACATTTTGCCCAACATATGCAATGATTTTTGGTTTTTAATTCTCCATGTTTTATTTTTGATTTGTCTTATTTTGCTCTCAATTTTATTGCTTTTCCTATTAGTGCAATCTGTTCTCATTTCCATCCAGTGTATATTTCATGTCAAATATTATCCTTTTCATCTGTAGAAGTTACACTTGCATTATTTTTATCTCAACCATTTGTCTGCTCATTATGTTTATATTTCTCTTACATTATATGCTTTTAAAGCATATTTATAATAGATATTATAATGAACTTTTCTCTTTATTTCTTACCTTCTGTTACTTTTCAATCTGTTTTTCCTGACTGATTTTCTACAGCTTATACTACTTGATGCTATTGTGTATTGATTTATCAGAAGCTATTCATTTAAAATTCTTTAAGTGATGGATTTTGTTATATTTCTTTAAACAAAGTGAGACACTTTTGCAGATAATTGAATTAACTGAGGGCTGGCTTGATCCATTTTATATAGTTTTTAAACTTCCGGGGATTATACTTGAATGGTTTCATTACAGTGCTAAGTTAACTTCACTTATACACAGGAGGTGTTAAAGACAGTCTTTTCATTCAGGCTTTAGTCTGAGGAAGAACAAAAATTCCCAGTCCTGTGTGAGCTCTGGAATGTTCATCTTACAGCTGTAATAGTAATTTTTTTTTGGAAGTTCCTCTAATCCACCTTGAATACTTTTAACCCATGCATGTGCAGACTGAATCAGTGCCTTACTGAATCGGACCAAGAATCAATAGGGCACAGGGCAAAGTTAGGAAGCACATTTTCTGTGCAGCTCCTTCTTCTAAACACTATGCCATACTGATTCTATACTCTATGTATCATTTCTTCAACTGCATTTGAGAAACCAGACTCTCATTAGACATATGCTGAAACACCGGATTTTGTCTAATATATGCAATGGTTTTTGGTTTTCTCAACAGTATGAGATCAGTACTTTCAGATCAGTCTCCGTCACTCTATAGAGCCACTGGACTGTTGGGTTGCATCTCTTTGCACTTCAGGGATTTCTTCCAGACAGAAAGTGATTGCCTTGTCAGCATTCAAAAAGTTAGAAATATAAGGATCTATACCTGTTAGCCAAGAGAAATCATCTTTTTAATCGCAATAAGCGGCATGCGTGAAATCCAGTCGTACCAAAGATGGTTCCATCGTGAGAGCATAGGGACAGGAAATCCTGTGAATGATCCGCCATAACATGACAAGCTCCCAGATGATTTTCTGAAATTGGATTTCTCAGTTACTGATAAATTAGAATTACAGATAAGCTTTACCTTATTTATAGTTACCAAGTCACCAGTGACAAAAATACAGTGTAAATGAAACAGTGCTTAGACACTTTTCCCAAAGTTATATCATATATAACCATGAGAATTAGCCTTTCTCCAACCATGGGAGTATTAAAGGACTTCTCAAACATCTCCCAGTCAACAGTGCTAGAATGGCAAGCTTTTATTTCATACATTTTTATTTCAGTGTTTAAAATACCCATTGGTTCTAATTGTCACATGAAACAATTTTCTGCTGATGTTATTTAACTGAAGGGCTTCCGTAGACATCCTTTCTCATTTAAAATAAAAAAGAAACTGTGTGATGATACTCCTTTAATTCCAATGAAGGTAAGTCACCTACAAAAGGTTTTAGCTACTTGTGTAACCATTATCCTTGTTTTCATTGTAAATTTTTTTTTTAAAAATTGTTTCCAGAAGTCCTAAGTTTCTTAAGAATGTGAGAAAATGAAATGCTGACATTCATATCCAAGTGATACAAGTATCTCTGAGACCAGAATGTTGTGGTTTCCATAAGCATTGTGGGTATTTTTAAAGAAGCTCTCAGATGAGCAAGGTCAGTTTTGTGTCTGAGGACCGGAGCTGAAACAAATTCTACCCTGCCTCCAGTTTCTTAAAACTGCTACCATCCCCTGTGGAGTGGATGACAGAACTGCTCTCTGTGCAAACTTCCTTCACCCTCATGCTCAAATACTCATGCATGCACATGTGCCCACACAGAGCCTCTTTGCACATTACCTCAAGAAAACAGACCTAGAGGAGGAAGGAGATCTCTGCATTCACTTCAGTTGACCAGCCTGTTAAAAGTACTTCAAGTCAACGGCCTGAAGCCTATCAGTTTCTCCTCTACAATTCCTTAGTGACTTATTTAACCTATGGATCAATACTCATTACACAAGAACATTCTGTGAAATTCAACCCCAATGCAAATCCCGTTCCCAAAGACTGTAATATTCCATCATACTCCCTTCTGTACCCCAATATTAGAGTTGTTTCTCTAAATACCATGGCTAAGATCTGAATATGAGATACTACATATTGTAGTAAAATGTACTTAGAAGCTATACCATATTCATTACAATCTCATACATTCTTCTACTTTGTAGAATACAAAGTATATAATTATTCCAGTACAGTTTTAAACTGAAAATTAATCACGCAATTCAATCTTTCAGTGTGCACGTATCTATTCTAGTCAAATTTATGAGTCCAATCAAATACACTTAGGTGACTTTGAAGGTAGGTTCAAGTGCAAAGAAAGAGAATGCTCATTTCCAAGTTTATCAATGAATGGCAAAGTAGGAAGAAAAGTAGAACACAAAGCATTATATAAAGAACCGAACTTATTAATTAAAGGTAAAGGAGAATATTGCCTTTTCAGAAATGTAGTGTTGTAAACTGTAAAATAATCCGAATGTAACACATAAAAAGATGATAAAAATGACAAACACTTCAAGGGTTGGGGATATAGCTCAGAAGTACAGCACCTGCCTGGCAAGCAGGTCCTGAGTTTGATTCTCAGTACCTACCAAAAATAAAAATAAAAATAAAACTTCAGTGAAGACCTGTGTACATTGCTGTCTGAATGAATATCAACCATAAAGCTCGTGGTTCAATGGACAAAAGTCCTTTTGTTTCGTAGAGTTCCAGTTCAAGAGGGAAGCAAATCTGGAAGATAAGCCACTGATGAGATCATGCAGAAAAACACCAACGACAGCCAGAAACTAGCATGAAAGAAAAAATTCCTAGTGACTTACTGACTCTGGATCCCTTAGATTGCTTAGTAATTTTTGAAATATTTGATTATTTTACAAATTATGAATTACTTTACAATGCATTATATAACAATGAGGTATTTTACAAAGAAGTATATGGCTAAGTGATTAAAAGAAGTGTGCTTTGGAAACAGTAACTCTCTTCCTTGTCTGTGATATTTTGCCTAGAAATCTCTGGCTATCTGTAATTAGTACTTTTAAAGTCAGCATGATTTTATCACCATAAGCTTTTTTAAATATCTGCACATTTAATAGAAAAAAAATTTCATTATGTTTGAATTTCACACATGCTGTAGTTTTAGATGAATAAAATGAATAGTTTCAAATACTAATACCTGAGATGAACTGATAGTATTTGATGATAAGAAGTGACCTATATATTAATCCTAACTTTCAAATCTGCAAATGAGCAGATGTCTTATGAATAACTAATTCTGTCTCTAGTTACAATATATTAAATATATTTATATGTTCTTCAATTCTCTTTCTTTCTAAACGCTTTAAACAGAATTCAACTGAAGTTTCAATAATAGGTCAGATCATCCTACTGGTCCATAGTAACATTTCATTATTCATTCAAATAAAGGCAGAATTTAGCATTATATTGTCTATTGTAATCCATAAGCCAGAAATGGACATATCCCAAAGAAGTCTATTACTATAAAGGAAGAATATTTCCAATATTATGCATAACAATCAGTCTATTTTAAAGAAAAACTACAGAATTAGTCATTTTAGATGATTCTCACTATTAAAGAAGCTATTGGTAGATGTCTTTTCCTTTTTTTAATTTCCCTTGATTGCTTCAACCCTTCAAAACCTTCAGATTATTTGATGTGCCCAGTGCCCAGAGACTGCTTCTCAAAGCCAGATTTTATAGAAGAATGTGCAGCGTGTCAAGTGATCCAACGTGTAAACAGACTTTGGAAGGGCAAATACACAGAATCCAGAGGCCACACAATAGATTGACCTTCTCATCAACCTCCCCCCACCCTTTCCTTAACCATGTAAAGTCAGGAAAAGTCAAAGTGCCAGAAGAACAATAAATGAAAAATGACCCTCGCTAACTGAAGATTTTCAGAGCCTGATTACCCCGCCATCCCATCGTATGCATCAAAGAGCCGAGGCTGAGGGAGACGGGCGAAGCAGCAAGCAAGAAAGGAAAGCAGATTATTTACTGGCTGTTACAGATCTGGTTACCAGCCTGCAAAACAAGAGCAGATGTATTTCCATGATTATAAAATAAAATGCCTTTCAAATAACTTAATCTTCAAGAATATTCTTGTGTATACATTTGTTTTTAATTCCCCAGGAGAAGGCGTGGCCTGGGGGACCCTCTGTTTACAGAAGCGCCTCCCTAGGTACTGGAGGCTCACTAGTGAGCACCACGTGTGGGACCGAGAGGATTACAGCGTTATCCTGCTATTGTGTGCTGCTCTACATCCACTTCAGTCTACAGGAAAAAGAAAACAGAACCGGGCCCCAGAGATGATAAACAGACTGCTGCCACTGAACTCTCTTCTGATGTGGATGGAGCCCAGGAAGCAGGTTTGTTTCTTCAGCTCCTATCAGAACCTTCCAATGAATGGGGCAAGAACTGGTACAGGTGAAATCACCCAAAAGGCGGTTACAGTCTTCTCTCCCGGAGGAGATTTCAGCCAAGCAGACACAAAAAATATAAAGTTTCTGTCGTAGCTGAAGGGTTCAAAACCAAGAGGCAAAGTACATGGGCTCTGGACAGGCTTACCGTGGTTAGCGGTAGGTAATAAAGAATAGAAATATACAGCGCAGTCGCCATACGAATTTAGGGAAAAGGAGAAGAACAGAGCTCTCTGCTCCCCCATGCTGCACTTCCCCAGAATGGACACAGAGCTCATTTTCCATTTGGCACAAAAGGGACCTGGACCTACCCCAGCTGGATCATTCAGAGGCCTCCAAGTGTTCTGTCCGCCGGGCCCACTTCAGCACTGAACCAAATGACCCTGGGCCAGCTGTCAAAAGACTGAGTTTCATCGGGTAGCAGGAGGCCACTGGGGTCAGATATAAAAGCAAGCTGACCGGCTCGTAGGGTTACAATAACGTCAGGCGAGGTCGGCTGGCTTTTTCCTTTGCAAGCCAGGGCTGGCCTGTAACGGTGATACCCCAGTACTAATAACAACGGGACAGCCAACACCTTCCAGAGAAAGGTTGCTAAATACTTTCCAGGGAAAGGCCAGTTATTAGTTCTCCAGAATGACTGAAAAGAAAATTTAAGAGAGAAGGAAAATGATTAGGTCCAGAGCACACACCTGAGTTGGGCAAAGCTGGAAGGAAGAATAGAAACCTACCTTCCCACCAGGTTCTGGTCCTCAGAGTGTCACTTGGCTCCTACGGGGCAGTCTTCCACAGAACTGGCAGCTCAGCAGCTGCAGAAATTGGGGTGAGAAATTCTCTGCTCAATGAATTGTTTCAAAGTCCTCACATGCCATTCACTTATCTTCTGCTTTAAACAGCTAGAGGTTGCCCCTGCTGTTTATACTTTTTTAAAAAAGCATTAAAATATTCTGCATATGCAAAATAAGAGCCTGAGCAAATGCAGAATTAAGCAGAGAGTAGAAATGATTACTCTTCCCTCCAGTGCAAGGTCTCTTAAGGTGTACATACTGATATATGTATCTTGAAGACATGGATTTCCATATTCTCTTAAGTGATTCAAAAGAGTAACTAAAATTTCATTAACTCAGGATTTATTTTGGGTAGGATTATTCTTTCAAACAATCCTATCCAACTTCTTAGAAATATTATGACTTTTCTCCAGTGATAATCTAAGATGATTTGGGGAACATATTAACTAAGCGCTTCCTAATATTATTAAAAAGGCTCTATCAGACTGCGGTTAAGTGCAGGAATTTTGACACAAGGTTCTACTTGTGTGACTGTGTGACTTGGCAAGTTCCTCTATCTCTCCACTTACTTTCCCCTCTGTAAAATGGGAAGGAGAAGAGTTGCCTGCTTTCTGTGCCTGTAGAGAAAATGACGGGAGACCAACACCTGCAAAGAGCTTAAAGCGCGGGCTCCCGACTCAAGAAGCAACTGCAGGCTTGTTAATCCACCGTTCAGCTGTCATTGATAGAAAAATTCTGCACCTGTGCATTCCTGTCTGCAGGAGCCACCCCCAGATGAGTAATTGGAAGAAACAATGATTTTGGCCCAGGGTTGGGCTGAAAGACAATTATTAGTCAAGAAGAATGGTGGTTATGGTGGTCAGGGAAGACTTCCTGGAGGAGAAGGATTTTCGTTAAAATAGAAATGAAAGCTTCCTGTGTTTTCTTTATAATTCAGAATCTCTCATATGTTGTGCAGCCGTTAGGGCAGTGTTAATAGAGGAAGATGCTATGTACACAAATTATAAAATCATTAAACAATAGGAAAACAATCCCAAAAAAAGCAGAAAGATAAACAACTATCTGATGAAAAAATATTTCTAGATTCTAGATACCTTCTATTTAATTTAAGAAAAGAATGATGGAAACAGTCAAAAAATTCATGTGCTTTCTTACAGCTGCATCTTAAGAGAACTTTGGTGTTTTGTGTTTTTATCGAGGCCTCTTCAGATTACTGAATCCTCCTTTGAGTCTCCTTTGCTTTCATCAAATGTAATTTTAATTATTTTTCCCAACAAATACCCATGCTAGAGTCTTAGGAATTAAAAATAAATAGGCATATTCCTTAATCCCAAAGTATTCCTCATTCAGTATATTTTAATTCTACATTACTTTTTACAGTTAGAAGTCACAATCATTTTAAAATTGTGAAATAAAAAAAATGAAAGACATTAATAAAAGAATCATGAAGTCACTACATGCAGAGAACTACCATACTTCCTTTCCTTTTTTTCCCACAGGACAAGTAACTAAACAACCACACAGTATAATTTTGAGGACACCAAATACACAGTTTTAAAGTCAGCTTCTTTCATCTATAAAATAAAATATTTTTCAAGCCATTAAAATTTATTCCAAAGTAAGTGTTGTGTAATATTCCACTGTATGAATATTCCTGACGTAAAGAAGACAGTGAACATTTGACTAACTGAAGACACTGTGAACAGCTGTAAGTTATAGGCAAGATGGTGCTGGGTACAAGGGACCCTCTCCTAACGGACACACCTCCTTGACATAGTTAGTCCCCATGACCTGCATAGCATGACAATGTCACTATAAACAGGCAGAGAACAGCCAGGGCTGCTCATACGCCCCATGGCTCCTTCCTCTTCCCCCCATTCTTGTACCTTTGCTCCCAAGGCCAGAGTACTTCCCTGTTCAGGCAATTTCCCCACCTTCGCAGACTTCTGGCAAGAAGGCCAGATACATGTGAGTAGCTGAGAAAAACAAGTTAAATTAAACCTAAGCTTCCCTTAGTGACCTCACAAGTTTATTGAAAATAAACTAGGATATAAGTAATATATAACTCTAACTTTGCTGGTTGCATATAATACCCTGGCTTATATAACAGGAGGCATTTCCATTTGTTGGCTTTTTGAGTCACTTCCGTCCAAGAACTGGGATTAAGTGTTTATGCAGAATCAGCTGTCAAACTTGGCACTGAAGCCCCATTTCCATGCCTAGGAGAGTAGGCGCTAAAGAGTAGGAATATGAGAAACTTTCTTGACAACTAATAAAACTAACGTGCCTTCATACTCAATAAAATTTCAGATCAGCATCGTTTTGTGCACCTCTCATAATAAAGCACTTAGTCATGCTATCTCCATGCAGCATTCCCACTTCTAAAACATAATCATACGGCAATCTGAGTTTCCTCATAAATCAGTACGGAATACATGAAGGCAAACTGACTATATTCTTTCTTACATTTATGAAAAAAATTCTTCAATGTCTGACCACAGGTATACCACTTTATAGAACAGAAAGTGTCTTCTGAAAAGTTACTGATAGTTAAGCAACTGTTATATGAGTGTCTTTCTTGGTTTGCATTGAAAAATCAAGTGTGGATCACTGAAAACATTAATGAAAAATATAATGTTACAAGTAAGAATTAACCCTTTTAACTGTTTTCTATTGCAACAATAATGCCACATAACAAATCACAGAAAATTCAGCAGCTTTAGAGAGTAAGCATGTGTTTTGCTCCTAAGTCTCCAGGCCAGTGATTTTGTGGGCTCGGGGCACTTGGCTAGACAGACCTGCTGCTCCCTGAGTTCCCTGCTCCTCTGGGACTCGCCCAGCTGTTGCTGATGAGGATGACACCAGCCGGGACAACTGGGAACATTTGGCCTTGCTCCACTTGACTTTTTTTCCTGCAGACCAGCCTGGGCATGTTCTCTTGGCAATGTCAGAGAAGCAAAAAACAACCAAACACAGACAGGAGATTTTTTGTTTTGTATTGTTTTGTTTTGCTGTGCTTTTTATTTTTTGTTCAGCTCTTATTGTGCCCTGTGTGATAACTAACATCTCTTTTACCAAAGCAATTTGGAGTGCAGCTTGCATTCAGGGGATTGGAAAATAGACTGCCTTTTCGGGAAGAAAAGCTGCAAAGTCATATGTCTGCCTGGCTAAGAGAGATCCATGGAGAGTGTAGTTATTAATATCATAAATCTACCATCACCTTAAATCTCTAAATGTCAATAACCAAAGCAATAATCAAAATAAGCTAACTGGGTTCAACACACTAAAGCTCTGTAGGACACAAAAGGATTTCTTACTTATCACAAGGCTCAGAGCAGAGGCTCCTGTAACAGAAGGCAGATTAACAAGATGAAAGCATGCACATTTATTTACTAATATGTCTTAAATGACATAAGAGCATTGATAAGAAAATGAAGACCCAAAGTGTGAGGGAAATCTGTGTACTCTTTATGCTATTTCTGATACAGAAGTGAGTAGTTATGGAAAAGAGTGATTGCAGGAAGAGGAGGGATGGGATAATAATAAGAGAGGGAGAAAGAGCAAGGCCTGTGTGTCTGTGTTCTTCTCCATGTATTCAGAGGTAATGGTGCCCTGTGCTCCATCGATAGGGAAGTCACCTCAGGAATGAACATCTCAATGTTCTCCTCAGGGAAGAAGATAAAAGGGTGAGTTTCCTAGTCCTGCTGTTTTCTCAAATGCCAAGGTACATATGTGGGGGCAGCAGGTCCTGAACCACAGCAGTATTTGAAATAAGCCAACAGTGACAGCCAGTGAAGAGAACAAAACATATCCAGACCACCGAGAGCTTTGCTCAACTACCTACGGCACGAGGCCACAGTCCTGATTTCTCAACCCCTTTTTCTTAGGAGATAGAGGAAGAGACTGACTCGTGTTTACAAAATTCACCAGAAAAAGATATAAAAAGAAGGCAAATGGAAAGAGGACCAGGAGATGGAAGGAGAGGAGAGGAAGGAAAAAGAAAAGGTAAGGTAAAAGGCATCAAGATGTATTATGTACATGTACCAACCCCAGCAAGGAATGTAGACATTATACACTGCACATGCGTACTAAATAAATAAATACTACATAAATGACCAAGAAGGAAAGCAGAACTAGCGATGATGCTGGCTTACATTTAGTCTCTAAAGCAAGCCATAGAGTTATGCTTAGACTCCAGGTATAATGTGAAAACTTTCCCAAGGCCATTCAGCCTGAGATTAACCTGAGATTAAATATGCTTAACCTGAGATTAAAAATGCATATTTGCAATCAAATGTTCCTCATGTCTAAAATACTACCCTCCTCCGAATACACACGCTTACTTAACTGTTACCTTCCCTGAATCTCCACACTTCCAGGTTCAGGTATTTGGAGACTCCCTTATGAACTTCTTGGTAGGTGGACCCCTCTCGTCCACAGTTCTTTCCTGTCCAGGTGTCCAGTTGCAGACCCAATGTTGTGTTTGCTCATGGAATAGTCTATCACTTGATCTCCCACTGAATTATCTCATTCAAGAGGAAAGACACCGTTTCTGATTTTGTTCTATGTTACCTGTGCACTCCAGCATAGTTACTGGCTTTCAAAAAATGTAAATAATGATTGAATAAATAAAAATAAATAGGTATTTTGTTAAGAAGACATGAGAGTATTTGAGAGAACAGAGCACACAAGTGACTGGTGAAACTGAAAATATTCTTCTCAGGTAAGTTTTAGGTAATCCATTTTTAAATGAAAAGGCCAACAAAAATACGTTTTAATGTTCTGATGTTGCATATTCAGTCCATGAATGTTTCAGAAGATAGATACAACCACACTTCATGTTTTTATTAGTCAGAACCAGAGAAAATCAATGTCAGGGACTTATCAAACAAATGCAGGTCCTCCCATAGGATAAGCTGCTTTTCTCTGGCATTTTCAATTAGAGAGGAGGATGAAAGGGGAGATATACATTACAAACCAGATTCCCAGTCAGCTGATGCAAAATCAAAGGCTTCTCTGAAGCACTCTGCAACTGTTTAATATTTTCCGGAGACAATTTAAAAGTGCCTGACTTCCCTCCTAATCACCTATTAGCTGGTGGGACAGTACCTTCTGTGCAGAACAGAATGCCCCTTCTGCCTTTTGCTTGCTAAGAAATATATTTTGCTTCAGTTGCAAACTGTATTAGTCAGCTCTCCTGTCCATGAGAGACAACCACACCCACAATTCACCAAAGGAAGAGTTTAATTTAGGTCAGTTTGGGAGTCTTAAATCTATGGTTGCCTGGCTTTAAAGCAGAGACGTCATGGGGGACACAGTGGTAGAATAGAATTGTTTAATTCATGGTGGCCAGGCAGCAGAGCACAGGAACGGTGCTAGGGAAAAAGGAGCAAGGGACCACATACAGAATGTGAGGTCACCCCTTTACGACCCCCCATACATGGTGCACAGAAGCATGCGCCACTAATCTGTCGGGCCTTCATTAATCTAATGACTTTGACATATCAGGATTAACGGTCCACAAACCAATAACATGAAGGGCACTCTTTTCCTTTTTCTGAAGGAATACATGTAATGTGGAGATTTTCCATGTAAATTCATAATAGAATTGGGGATTGCTTCGGGAAGGAAACCACCATCCCAGGCTCTCGTGTCTGCATACAAAATGATACAGGTACTGTAACGTCACGTGAAGGCCTTGTATACAGGGAGTGCATATCACACACTGGTTGCATTGAACCCAGGGAAGTTCTTCAGGTATCATTCTCCTGAAAATTCT
Organism: Cavia porcellus; assembly: GCF_034190915.1. NCBI lineage: Eukaryota > Metazoa > Chordata > Mammalia > Rodentia > Caviidae > Cavia > Cavia porcellus. Next base: position 25,865,001 of record NW_026947496.1, on the reverse strand, counting down.
CAGGTTGTCAGAGTTTATGTTATTATCTTGGCTACTATGGTTTCTCAAGACCAAATACTCAAATGGGAAAGAAAAGGTGTCTCCATGGTGAAATCTGAAACATCACAGTACAATTTTGAGGTCCACACTTCATAAAAATGGTCAACACTAAAGCAAAAATGAGCCAAAACATGCAGCACTTCTGTTTTCTGCTTTAGTTCACTGTAACTGAGACGCTGTCACCTTAAGTGATGAACTTACTGACTCACCGTGTTTTTATTAAGGTTGGGTCACGTGGTGATATGTTATTCAATTAGGAAAACTGGCAACGGAGTTATCCAACCAATATGTAACTACAAAGGAATCTCACTGCCTAGTAGCTGGAAAAATACTGAGGTGATAATTCAATGTGAACTTGGAAAAATGCATGAAAGAAGGAGAAAGAGCCAAAGGAAAATGTAGAGAAAAAGGAAAAACCAGGGAAGAAAGAAATGAAAGGAGATGAAAGAGAATAGAAAAAACAAATCTGTATAAATGATGTTTACCCAACTCTCATGTTAAACACTATTGTCTCTGAAAACATCTTATTTTTTATTGCTACGTGTTTTCAGTACATAATGATTACATTTATTTTGTGGCCCATGTACACAGTGTGTGCATCCTTCTTTTTCATCCCCCTGTCCTTCTGCTCCCTTCAACTTTTAGTCTCCTCCTATTTACAAAACTATTTTTTTCATTTTTATCTTCAATTCTTTTTCTTCCAGGCCCTTTCATTCTCCTCACCTTCTTTCATCTTCTGTTCCTACTTATTCATCTATCCCTATTTGTATATTTTTATATTCTTATGTAAAGAGAAACCATGCAATATTTCACCTTGTGTGTCTGACTTTAATTCACTTCACATTATGGTTTCAAATGCATTCATTTACCTACTAGTTTATTCTTCTTTATGGCAAAGTAGTACTCCACTATGTATAAATATATAATGTTGATTGGCATACAGAATATTTCAAAGATTTAGTTATTATAACTTATGCTGCTATAAACATGGGTACCCCATATCCCTGTGGTGTGATGAGTTTAACTCTTGGGGTAGATCCCTAGATGAGCAATAGCTGGATCAAATAAGATTTCTAGTTTTAGTTTTTTGAGGAATCTCCACATGGATGTCCATAGTTGTTGTACTAGTTAGCATTCCCACCAACAATACATGTGTCTCTTTTTCTCCACACCCTTTCCATTATTAATTGATATGGTGATAACCATTCTTTCTTTGATAAGATGGTATCTCAATATTGCTTTAATTTGCATTTTTCTAATGGCCAGTGATAGTGAATTTTTTTCATGGCTTTAATTGCCATTTGAACTATCTGTACACTTTGTCTACTTTTTGGTTGACTGGTTTACTGGCAGGGCGATTATTTGAGTTCCATTTTTTCCCTTGTTTTTTTGAGACAGAGTTTCACTGTGTAGGTCAGGCCAGCCTTGAATTCACTGCACCCCAGGCTGCCTGGAGCTTTCATTGATCTTCCATTCTCATCCTTTCTAGTTCTGGGAATACAGGCATGTGCCATCACAGCTGGGTTGAGTTCTTAATATATTCTAGATGTGAATACTCTATCGAAAGAATAGACAGCAAATTTTTTCCCATTCTATAGGTTATCTCTTCACTATATTGGTTGTTTCCAATGCTGTGAAATTGCTTTTTAATTTAATATTATCCCATTTGTTGATTCTTGATATTTTCTTGTGCTTTGGGGTTCTGTTCAGAAATTCCTTGCCTATGCCTATGTATTCAAGAGTTGTACCCATTTTACTTCCTCCAGAGTAGGAGTTTCTGTATCAACATGTAGATCTTTGATCCATTTTGATCTCAGTTTAGTACCTGATGAGAGTTACTTGCCTAGATTTAATCTTCTGAATATTAGTAACCAGTTTTCCCAACAGCATTTATGAAAGAGGCTATCTTTCCTCCAGTTTGTGTTTTTGCCCCCTTTGTCAAACATCAAATAGCTGAATGTGCCTGGAGTTATTTATGCTTCTTCTACTCTGTTCCACTGATACACATGCCTATTCTTGAGCAAGTATCATGCTGTTTTAATTATAGTAACTTCACAGTATAACTTCAAATCTGGAATGGTAATGCCTCCTCTCTTTCTTTTGTTTCCCAGGATTACATTTGCTCTTCTGGATTTTTTCTGGTCCCATCTGAATTTTAGGATTATTTTCTGTAGATGTGGGAAATATCTCCACAAAAAACTTATTATGATATCTTCCCATAGTGAAACCACACTAGGATATATCATCTCCCAAAATATATTACACTTTTTTATAATATTTTGATAAAATATTCCCAGTGCCCTTCCTATTACAATTCATCCCTGAATCCAGCTACCCTGGATCAGACAATGTTATAAAAGATCCTAAAAGTAAAAATTACTGATATTTGGTTTATTATCTCAAGCAATTGATCTTTAAAAATTCACTTCTGCTGGCTGTGGATTTAGCTCAGCTACATAAGAGCCTGCCTTGCAAGCATGCAGTCATGAGTTAGATCCCTGGTTTAAAAAATTGCTTCTATAATCAAATAATTGTTTTAAAGGCCAAGACAATAGAGCAAATATAAAGAATGAGAATAGAGAGAAAATAGCTAGAGACTTTTCACAGAAGAGACCCTTGGTGTCAAGCCCAAGGAATCAGTAGGAATTCCAGGAAGATGGCGGAGAAGGGACATGGGAGGGAAGGGCAGACCCAGCCCACCACAGCAGACTAAAGTGACCATTGTGCTCAGACTTCTACAGTGGAAGCATATTTGAGAGACAAGTGACAACAGGAGGCAGGGTCACAAAATAGACACAGCCACTTCTTAGAAAATTTTGGACTGCATGGCAAACTCATACTGATTTATTTTGTAGTCAGTAAAATCAAAATGCAGGAGTAAATACAGTGATTTCTATTAAGAACAATGACAACAAGGGAAAAGATTATATCTACATAGACACATATATATGTGTATATTTATACACAATAGATAGCTTATACTACTAATCTCTGTTAGTTCATCCAAAGAAACAGTTAATGCTTTCATTGTTCCATTGTTAGATTGATCATTTTTTGATGCCTAAATCTTGTAATCTGAACAACTACTTCTATGGTAACAAGATGCACTATATTAATTAGTGTTAATTTCCTGCTTTTTAAAATTCTGTATCATTTCTATCCTTTTTTCTGTTTGGTTTTTTAAAATAAAAAAAATGACAATGATAACTTCTTACCAACAGCATGAAAGACAGACTTGGAGATGCCAGAGGAGAAATACCAAAGAGGAAACATTCCAAAAGAAAATAGTCCAAAAGAGGAAATAATTTAAAAGAGAGAGATGACAAAAACCTAAAATCAGGCAGTAGTGCTTGGATTGCAGACAGGTTGACAGATTGAGGGGTTTTGAGTAAGTATAATCGGTAATACCCATGAATGGAGGGATATAGGAGATTAGGCACTGGCAGCCAGGGAATAATCTATAATTATGTCCAGATTTTTGGCTTGTGCATTATATAAAGAGCAACAAAAATTCTCCAAAGAAAGAAAGATGGATTTAACTGTGGTTGTTTTTACTCTGATATCTGAGCTATCCTGTTAGTAATTAATACCAAGGAGCAAAAGAAGTGTTTGACAAGAGGAGGATACAAGCCTGGAATGAAACCTGGAGGCAGTGATAAGCAGGTGACAGCACCAGGTAGCACTGGATTCCGGGTGTGGGCAGTATGGGGAAGATGGACACAGCTGTCCCCAGGCCTGACAAGTGGATGACTAACTGTAAACCCACAGGAGCACCAGCCTGTGGGGGAAAGGAAGGGAGGGAGGATTAAGAAACCCTTCACAGAGTGCTGCTGAGATGAAAAGGGGACACGGGAGAGAAGGCTGTCAGAGACGCTGGGACAGAACAGACTTCAACGCAAAATAGTTCTCACTAAGGGAGCCATGGAAATTCAAAGTTTGAAAGATTTTTTAATTAAAAAATCCATTTGTTTGTTTCTCATTTATTTTATTTATTTTGCTGTACTGAGGACTGAACCTAGAAACTTCACATTAAACTACATCTCCAACCTTTGATCAATTGTTTTAATTTTGAGACAGAGTTTCTCTCTGCTGCCCAGGCTATCCTCACACTTGTGATGCTCCTGCCTCAGTCTCCAAGAGTGCTTAAATTACAGAGAAGATTTATAATTTACAACATCTATAATAAGATACTGTCATGTTGTTGGTTTGGGATTACTTCTTGGAAAATGAATTTAAAAACTCTTTCAGAATCTAAAGTTTTATCCAGTATACTGGTCACTCTCTTTTGACTAAATTAAGTTAAACATTCTGAGTGATAGGATAGGTTCTTATTCACAACTCTGTGCCCTACAGCACCTATCACACAACAGAAAACATACGAAAAGACAAGGCCACATTTAACTGTGAAAATCAATGATTAAATAAATTAATGTCACCTCAAGTAGTAGCATACTTACAACTTCATTTTGATAATCTTTCCTAATCATATAACGTTCTAGCAAGTATTTTTACTTGTAGCATGTGTGTGTTAGCTTGCAGTCAGTGTGTGTGGTGGGGTGTGTGTGGGCATTAGAGAGAGAAAAAATAGGTCGATTTTCAATCAATCACTAATTTATTCATTCTGTGTGATCACACTGTTTCATATCTAGTGGGAAAAGGTGGTTCTAAAGGGTTTGGATAAGTTGAATTCATTTATCTTCCTCCCTCCTAATAACTTGTTTCTCCTGACCTGTATCTGCCATTCCAGGTCCTCCTCCATTCTTTATCAGTTTTAGCTGTATTTCTAGTCTTCAATTTGCTATTTTAGCCTCATATAAGAAAGTATAAGCTTGGTACTTATGTTTTTTTAATTCACCCAAAATAATAAAACAGTTTATATTTCCAATCATGTTATTTAAAAATAAAATTAAAAACTATTACATTAGTCATCTATCTTGCTAAATTAGGCAGAGATATGTAAATGGGGTCAAGGTGTTCTTTGATTCAGTGTATATCCCTCTACTTGTGACAAATTAGGATTTATTGAAATTACCAATAACTTAGTCCAGTATAATAAAATTCAAACAAATCAAAAGAGTTGTCAGTTTTATGATTCTTTGCTGTTCTATACAGAAGCACAAGAAACCATCAAAATCCACATAATCTCCCCTCCACTGTTCTAAATCAAGCCCATTACTTGCAACGTGCTGGGTTTGAATGTGTCCCTTGCATAAGTCAAGTATGATCAATGTAAGCATTAGCAATAAGAGATGGCTTATTTTGTCTGTAATAGTTTGTTTACCTTTCTAAGTATCCTTTACTGGTCTAAAAAGCATAAAAATAATTGCTACCTCAGTTATTCAATTATATTTACAGATTAATGTGTGATATTAAATGAAACAGTGTATGTGAAGTACTCTAGTTTTTATGTAATTTTTTTTTTAATTTAGGATTGCCTGGCTTAGATTTTGAGTTAGCTCACACTTTTGTCCTTCAGAAACCCAACTTCTCAAACCACCTCCAAAGGTAATTCATTGTTCTTTACAGCTCTAGTAGTGTGAACAAGGAATGGGTTATTGTATCATGAGTCATATAATTCTGTTTCTGCAACAAGGATCTCCAGTGCAATGCTTTTCAATAATGTTTGTTGAATTGAAACGAACCCAACTTTGAACACTGATGAAGAATTTGTGGGGTACAGACCATGGGGATCTTCTCTGTGATGCCAGTATCCCCAAAAATATCCTCACATCCTAACTTGTGTGCAGATGTACATTTCAGCAGAAGAAAGGATATGTCACAGACTAACGAAAAATGGGGTTGATTTACAACAATTTTGGCTTTGGAATCAACCTCAGTCACACCAGCAACAAATACAACAGTTACCTCCGCACGCTAGGAATTACACGCCAGCCTTTCCTAGCTTCATTAAGTTTCTCCAGATCATCAAACATAAAGCCTATTACAACAGCAAGATATTTATAATGTAAGTTAGATGTTTATACCATAAAAGTGATGCATGTAAGATTGATGTAACCATAATTTTGCAGTATAAAATAGGCTAGAAAATTTTTCATGGATTTAAATAAATAAAAGGTTAAGGTGGTACATCAGAATATAGCATGTAAATTTCTTTAGACGGTCCTGGAAGAGTTGTGGAAAACAAGCTAATATTTGGCCAGCTAAACTCACATTGCTAAAGAGTTATTCCCTCCCCTCCAATGAACAGTATAACTAAAACATCCCACACTTAGATATCTACTCCAATGAATCTACATGAATGAACATTCCATCATTTTCCCATGCAACATGTTCTACATCTCTTAGAGATCTGCACCCAGGCATTATCTGGTTGATAAATTCCCTGCAGTATTATTTTAGAGATGCAGATATGCCGCGTCACTAGCAATTCATCATTCTGTGGAATTATTAACACCACAATGATCTTTTACTAGATGCTTGATACTAAACCAAACCATTTATAGATATCAACTCTTTTGATCCTCACATATCTCATGGGGGCATATTACTATAATTTTCGTTTTACGCTTTAGAAAACTAGGACACAGGGATATGAGATTACTCAATCTTGGACACTTAGCTACTCAGCAGCAAAGCTAGTATCAAAGTCAGGAAATGTGGCTTCAGATTCACGCTCTTGAAGTACACCTGAAGGCTATACTTTGCCCTCAGCACAAAACAATCACTGAACTGGAAGTTGACAGAAATTAACATTGAATTTCAACTTCTTCACTCATTAGCTGTTTGAAAACTTCACAGCTTTATTACTTGTTCATGTATACCTTAGGAATAATAATAGTTATAATGTTGGAGAGATTACACAGATATACATAAAGTCTCCTGCATATAATAATTTGCAAGTATTGTACTAGATGCTAGCTCCAAATAGGTATTCAAAAAATAGAATTTCTATCCAAGTTTGAGTCCTGCAGAATTTTTGTGAGGGTTCTCATTAAGCTACAAGAAAATGATATGGATCTGTGATATAACTATAAATCCCATTAATACCTGAGCACAGTTTAGTTCAACAGGCTAACACTAGCCAAGAACGCAGTCTTGATTGAAACTGGAAATAAACACGTCTATTTAAATGGGCCTTATATACAGAGCCAAGGTGAGGCCACCGGGCACTGCTGCAGAGGGCTGGCAATGACAGGGCTGTTGGGGCAGCCAGAGGTCACTGTGAGCTAAAGAATAGGTGACAAGACAGAAGAGCTGCCAAAGAGGGCATGCCACGGCCTGCAGCCTTGGGCAGGAGCTGCTTTCTGTGTGTGATTTGTATCATGGCTGGAGGCCACGTTGGAGCTGGAATGACAGAGATGGGATCGTGCCAACAGGAGGATTGCCACAAAGGATTTGTCTTGTTTCCTCCTAAAGGTGTCCACGACGATGGTATATTTAAACCGTTTTAGGGTTTGTTCCCGATTTTCCACACTGGCACATAAAGGAAATGACAGAAATGGGATGCTAAACCTGAGCATTGCACCGTAGCTCTGCGTGCACCCAGTAGCTCAGCTTGCAGATAAACTGCTGCATCATCTCCCTTGGCACCGCGCACGGGGCGGCTCCACAGCACACAGACAATGCTGCAGGCACCGCAGTTCAGACCCATCCCTGTCTTTCCGTGGGTAGGCATTTCCACACTGCCCTGCAGAGAGGTGTCCTCAGGGGACCTCAGCGCTCACACTGCAGAGTGACAAACTATGTACCCGAGACCATCACGGAGGGCCAGGCAACCCTCCGCACAACTCCACTGCAGGAAAGCACAGGCACTCCCCCACTTGTGCTGGGGCTTCCTTCCAGGGCCAGAATGGTTCGTGACCTCCTGGATCTAGCTGCAAGGGAGGTTCAGAGAACAGGGACTGAGATTTGTTACAACCATGGTGGAGATAAAAAGAAAAGGATGGAGTGGGACATAGACAGTGCAAACTGACACACAGGAGGCCCAGATAAACACCATTACAATGTCTATGTCTTACGGAAGGAAGCTGGGTCTGCTGCCCACAAGAAACGTGCACATGGTCTCTCAGCTAACAAGGGGTGAGGTCAGGATTTGAACTCAAGCACCCTCGATGAGAATCTGGCATTTAGCACCACAGCCTCCTGCTTCTCCAAGCTAGTTCTAGTTATCCTCTGCCAGAATACCCTGCAAATTCCCCTGAAGGCCATAGTCATAATTAACATTATATATTGGTGTTGTGCAATAATTTGCTTAATGTCTGCCTACCTAATTACACTTTGAGAGCTAAAACATTTTTAAATGCTAAATATTCAGCAGTGCATCTGTATTCTCACAGTTAGTCAATTAACAGTAATTGAATGAATGAAAGAATTCACAACGGCATGTGATTTGATACTGACCCTAAACTAAACAAGGACTTGAATAGTTCACTGCAGAAAAGTGCCCCTGAACTGAAGAAAGGACAGGGTCAACTGCAAGAAAATTGTTAGGCTAGATCTAAAAGAATGGGTCTAGCTTTAAACAGCCCCTGAATACAAGGAAGCTCAAAGCAAGAAGAGATGAGAATGCTTGCAAAGTAGAAAAGTCAAAGTTGAGAATGTGTGTTGAGAAGCAGGTACAGCTTAAGGCATTGTACAATTTAGAGAGAGCCACGAGAGAAAGGTGGGCAAAACTAGACTTGTATATAGAAATCTATGAAGTTTCGGGGACTGTAAGCAAGACGACAGAATGTTTTCCCTGGCAGTGTGATTAGAGGATCTAAGAAGACTGTTTAAGGAGCTCGAGCACCAGGAAAACACAGAGAAGAGCAGAAAAGACCCCAGCAGTGGAAACAGAGAGCAGACAGAGACAAAAGAGACCTCACCACGGCCATTAGTGGAACGTGAGGCCACCAAGAGTGGCACAGAGATGTCTGGAGAAGGATTTAAAGCAGTTTCACATTTCTGAACTGTTTGGCTGACAGTACTGGGTTTTATAAATTTTGGGAATGGTTTTCTTCATGGAAGAAATGAATAAAGCTAATTTGAACTTTGAAGACAGCAAACGATACACCGTCAGTCCCCCACATTCAGGGGTCCCAAATCTGTGGATTCACCCAACTGTGAGTTGAAAACATATAGGGAAAAAAATTACATTTGTTCTGAACATGTACAGTTCCTCCTTCTTTTGGTCAGTATTCTCTACACAGGATGGCATAATACAGTGAGTATTTCAGTAATACACTAAATATTTAATTTTTTCTTAATTAATTATTAATTAGTCCATCTCTCTTCAAATCCACTTATCCCATCATTCTTGCTGCTTTCTAAATCAGCTTTGAAAGTCCTCTTTCATGTCTTTATCTGCTGCTGTGGCCATCTCAGTGTCCTGAATAGACCCATACCACTTAGCTTTCATGATCATTGTGACTTTGGGGAGGAGCCAGAAGTCACACAGTGCCTGAGCTGGTGAACAGGGTGGCAGAGGGCGCATGGTGATGATCGCGCAAGCGGCTTCCCAGCAGATGACATTCTGCAGCAGCATTCACACCTCGTAAAGACATGAAAGAAGACTTTGAAAACTGCTTCAGAAAGTGGCAAGAATAATAATCGTGCTTCAATCAAGGAGGTGCATTTTGAGGGAGGTTCGTGGCAATGTGTTTTTAACTGTAATAAAATGTTATTTAAACTCACACTATATTTTTTATCAGCCCTTGTATTTGTATGGTCAGACATTCCCTCCACAGTGGGTTCCAGCAACCAGGTTACCCAGTTTCACGAAGGCCCTTGGCCCTTTGCAGCCTACAGCCCCCTGACATGTGCCCTCCAGCCACTAAGGTGGCCAGGAAGCTCAGGTCCACCTAAGGGCCAGGAAGGGAGAATGTTAGAGGATACCCATAAGGTTGTCAGCTGTGAAGAAAGAACAAGCCAAAAACAGTTGCAGAAATAGAGGAATCTTCAGACAAAAAGTGTGAACAAAATAAAAAAGGAGAGGGAAGGGGGAAATGAGCCAGTGTGGCTTAGCAAAAAGCTAAAGAAGATTGGCAGAAAATGGAGAAGTTAAGAGTGAGGCATGAGGATGTAAAAAGGAATTATAATGCATTATGCCCAGGTACCAAGTCCACACAAAGGATGTAAGCATTATGCACTGCAAATGCATACTAAAAAAAAAAAAAAAAAAAAAAAAAAAAGAACAAGAGCCCTCCCTCTAGTAACCAGAAGAAAACGAAGTCAAGCCTAATTAATATCTGCAGTCCAGGCAACTATTTTTATCAGTTATATGACAAATGCAAATTTTTCAATACTCTAAAAATATTTTTTTAAAAACAGAGAATCCCACCTTTTTTTTAAGTGTAAGTGATTTTTAAGTAGTGAAGTCATTCATTAGCTGTTTATTTTTTTGGTACAACCAGAAAATAACAGGATATTGGATCACAGGAGGATTTGACTTTCTTCGGCATCAGCATAACATTCTGTAGCTGACCTTAGCTTTATATCTTGCAACACAGAACACACTAAATGGCAATTTGGGGTCATGGTTGTGCATTTAATACATCTTGAATATTTGAAATTACCACTTTACCACGTTATTTTCAGTAAAGCTGTTTCTTAAAGACAACCACTCCTTGACTGTTGCCCTGGCAGAATTCTGTGGACTCGGTGACATTTTTGTTTTTGTTATTTCAGTTTTCCTAATGATTTGGTTAATGTAGTATGATAGATAAAAAAAAATTTTTTTTGAGTCTGCATTGTGTACCATGTACAATGGAGAGTCAGTGGCATTTGTGTAGCACCTTAATAGGATTTGGATATATTTATCCTTGAATATTCTCATGAAGAAAATTTGTCACCATATTCAAGACTGAAAAGTCACTGCAATAACTGTCTAAAAAGAATCACAAGTTTTCTTACATTTTCAGTACATGTATTAAGAATTATGCACAAATTGAAACATTTGTGACTTGATTCTCAACCCAATCAAAATCATGAAACAACATATTCAGGGAATATTTTTACAAAAAAAGGAAAAAACATTAAAGGAATATATATATATATATATATATATATATATATATATATATATAGTCATACAAGATCAAAATAAAGGCACAAGAGAGGATGTGTTCATCTGAATATCAGAAAGAATTTGCTGACAGTGGGAGATGTCAGATTGAGAACTATGATCTGCTGAGTTGTGATATTCGACTGGACAAAGAATTAAAACATCCATCACTGAAAATCACCCTTCACCTACAAGGATGTAAACTAGCTAACATAATGGATAACAGTGATATACACCATCTGGGTACTGGCTGAAACCAGTCATGCCAAGGACAAATACTTCCAGTAATACTTCCCATGTGATATTTTGACCCAAGACTGACATAAATAGCAAAACTACCATAAACCTAAAACTCAAAATACACATTATTGGGATAGCATTTACCTTTTGCTTCTTGATCACATTTCTTATAGGTATACAAAAATCAAATTTCTAACAAAGATGCAAAGCACTGAACGTATTCACATATTAGGATAGAGTGTGACCTGAGAATTATAAAATACAACATGCATTGACCTTCTCTAATAATGTGCATGGAAATTAAATATCAATCAGCCATAAAATTAATATCCATTGTGGTATGTTGCCTTTTTTTTCCTTCTTTACCTGTTTCATCAATTCTACACCTATTTATGTTTCCTTTTACTGCTCAGATGTTCATCTCATCAATTAATCTGAAAATAATAACTTACAGAAGAAAATATTCATTTTAGCTCCTGGTTGCAGACATCTTGTCTCTGGTTATGGAACTCCAGTGCCTGAGGCCTGAGGAGAGGTGTAAGCATCATAGCAGAAGGAAAGCTGGAAAGCAGTGGAAGAAAGCTGCTCACCTCATGGGCACCAGGAAGCAGAGAGAGGAAAAAGGCCAGACACAAGATATATCGTTTTGTGTCACTCCTCCAGTGACCTACTCCTTCCAACTGGGCCCCAACTTCAAACAATCAAATAACCATGAACTCATCAACAGATCAACTCATTTTTGAGGTTAACACCCTCATGATCCAATTGCCATGCCTGGCCTCACCACTGATTACCACTGTAAAGGGATCAAGGCCTTGATGCATGAGTGTTTGTTGAGCACTTCATAGGTAACTCATAACATTCCTATATACCAGGCAATATCCAGAAACCAGAAACCAGAAATATCCAGAATCCAGAAACTTCTGCTCCCTTGCAGTTTATAGTCTTGTAGCTGATAAAAAAATAGATATGAAATCAATATACCAACTGATAAATTATAATTATCTATTGGTTGTTTATATTCTGCATCAAACAGATCGTTTTAAGTGAAAACCATGCCTTACTTGATATTTCCAAGAACCAGCAAACCACCTAACATACACATGAGCATGGAAAGCTGTTTTGTGGGGTAAATGAGAGAATGAAAGAAAGAAAGAAAGAAAGAAAGAAAGAAAGAAAGAAAGAAAGAAGCATGATGGAAAAAAAAAGGGCAAGAAAATTAAGCCATACTGTTTTAAGTTGACAGAATGCCACCATTTTATCAATTAAAATTAGACCTTCAGAAATGAAAGCTTCAGAAAAATATTCCCATCCAGTTAACAGGAAAATAACTTCTTTCCATCAAAAAAAAAAAAAAAAAAAAAAAAAAAAACCATATATTTTAAGCTTAGTTTCAGGAAACCAGCATTTCATTCCTGACTTTACCATGAAATTATCTCACACAGAGGAGTCACCTAACATTTGTATGCTTCATTTTTCTCCCTCTTATAAATAGTAATCATCCTTCTTAGTCATGGGTATAAAGAATTAATTGAAAATGCAAAGGACTTTAGGTGAAAAATACTGATTTCTGAATAAGCCTAACTGGTGTTTGTATCTTTCACTGAAGGACACAAAACCAGTAATAATGTTGAGTGACTTATAAAGAAACAAAGTTCAACTTCCTCTGAAACAACCTGAGAATATGGGTCTTACATGAACCCGTGGCCCCAGGAAGGTAGAATGACTCCCTAGTCATTTCCCAGACTGTCTCCTGCTTCAGAAAGTGTGAACCTGAGCCAAGCTACCCACACTCGCCACAGGGAAGGTTTTTTTTTTTTTTTTGTCATATCTACTGAAATATAATTATAAGCTCAACCATAAAATTTCCTCGACTTTGCCCTAAAACATTGATTTGGTATTTCTAAAATTAATCTGTCATCTCTAATGACATCTTCTTAAGTACGGAAACTGCAATGGTTAATTTGAGAACAACATCCTCATCCTGCCCAGGAATCCAAAGCCATGACAGCCACAGAGGGATAAACAGTCTTAAAGAAATCAATGAAAGAACCACAAGCAGCGACTTGGTCCCATCAACTGACCTGCACAGGTAAATAACTAATCCATCCACACCAAAGCATTTTTTGGCAGAATCTGATTGATGACAACTATATTGGCACATTGATAAAAGTGCAATAACTAGAATTTATAAAGTGTCTGTCTTGAACCGAAGCCCATACTAAGTACTTTTCATATTATCTTAATCCTCAAAACAATTTTCTCAAACAGATATGATTTTTATTCCCCATTTTACAAATGAAGGAAATGTAGGATTGTGAAATCAACGTGGGCTCTGGCTAACAATCAGAAGCTGGGTAACTAAAAGAATTTGCAGGAAGACTTAAACAGCGAAGCCTGAGTGAGAAGGGAGGGGGACAGAGGTAGCCCACAGGCTGCTGGGAGGGCTGCCAATCCCAGCTTCAGAAGCCCCACCATCCTGTTGGCAACTCCCAGAGTAGGCCAGAAAAACTCTTTACCTCACCCTGCAACTCGGGTCATTTCTTCCAAGCTGAGAGTCCTGGTCAGGAGCTGTTTCTAACTGTCTCTATAATAGCTGGCAAAAGGAGGGAAAGGGTGGACCTACTCTCCTCTCTCCCACACACTTAGATTCTGTAATGGAAAATAGGGTCATCCCCACTTATCTGTGAGCAAAATAACCGAATGCCTGAAATCATAGCTAATGCTAAACCCTTTGTATACTCTGCCATGGTTTTAACTACAGATACATATCTGTAACAATGTTTGATTGACAAATTATGTACACTAACTATAATATACTGTAACAGAAGTTGTTTAAATCTTTTTAATTCCTTATTTCTAAAATCTTCCATTCAGTATTTTTAGCACAACTAACTACAGGCAACTGAATCTATGGAAAGCCAAAACTCTCATCAAGCGACTCCACTCTATGGTCTTCTCTTCTGGAAATACTCTTTTTATATCCCTTCCTCCTCAAATAATGAGCCAATTATAGCAGCCAAAAATTCGCCAATATCAACACCAAAAATTTACAGGTAGGAGAATCATGTGCTGTCTAAATGCTAACTTATCCTCTCCTCCAATTGCAATCTTTCTAGTATACGGATTCTGAACTATTTCTTTTTTGTCTTTTTTGTTTTTATTGGTACCAGGTATCAAACTCACGACTGCCTGCTTGCAAGGCAGGCGCTTATGCCGCTGAGCTAAATCCCCAGCCCCTTAGCATACAGATTCTAATCTACAGAGTAAAGTGGCACTTGAAAAACTTCAGGAGTGTAGTTAAAAACAGATATGACATTTAAGTCAGCAAAGAAACACTGCTTTAGAACATTTCTTTCAAATGAACCAGTTGAAATGAATATCTTTTCTCTCATTCTTTCTGCATCTTTCCTAATTCTTCAACCAAATGGCAATTTCTATGGAAAGAATTATAATTTTACATTTACCTGCTCATTTCCACATTGGTAGATTACCCTGAACCTTAGTGAATGATTCTCTAGCGAGTCAATTATTCATTTTTTAAATATTTTATGCCCTCCACTCTACAGATTTATTATTAACTCTTAGAATTTATAAATGTTAACATGAGATGATGCCATCGTCCAGCATCAATAATGGATTGTTTTATTTTTTAATGATTTTTTGTGCTATTGATTGTAAATGGGCTTAACCTGAAGAGCCTTAAGCTCTTTCCATTAAAAATGAAAGCAGGCAAAGATTCAATGTGGAAAAATACTTTTGAATATATTTATGCTTGTGTGTGCCCTGGCAATCTCAATGAAACAAAATTGATGTTAGCATCCTGGTAGCAAAGTTCCAAAGGATGAATTTGTATATAGCACATTAAAAACTCCTTTCAAATGATCCCTACAGTAAGCAAATAGCAATGACAATGAAAAACAATTCGTCTCTAACTTACTGTGTGGTGCAGCCAAAATGAATCCACATTGCAAGTCAGGTCTAAAAAGAAAACTGTACAATAATGATAATAAAAATAGGCCAGGAAAACCACATAATAGATTCTATGTTAAGTTCCTTGAAACAAAGAGAGATCATAAAGTAAAATATTTCAATCAGGATAAAGAATAAAACTACAAACAGAAAAATCAGTCTCCTAGACATGGTGGCACGTGACCATAATCCCAGAATGCTGGAGGTTGAGGGCAGTGGATCACAAATTGGAGCCCACCCTGCCAATTTAGTTATAAAACGACCCTGTCTCAAAATAAAAAGTGAAAAAAGAGCAGGAAGGGACGCAGATATAACTAAGTGCGAAGGCATCGTGTTCAGTGCCCATTATTTTTTTTAAAGTACCTGCCTGCAATACTTTCAGTCTGGAATACGTAAAAGGGCTTCTTCCCCTGCCCTGGGCACTATGGAGAAGGAGCTGAACTTTAAGAGGTGGGGTTTATCAAGATGTCTGCCAGTCACTAGGGCTGTGTCCTAAAAGGGACAGTCCTTCTTCTTCCTCTTTTTTATTTGTTCTGAGCCAAGAGATGAATGGTTTTGCTCCACCATGAGCTCTACAGCAAAGGAGACACCTGTCATGGAATGAAATCTCCAAACCTGCACACCCAAACAAAGGTTTTCTCTTCAGAAGTTGATTTGTCACAGATACTTCTTAAGTAACAAAAAGTTGACTAACATAGATTCGTTTATGATTGGATATTCCACTGTAACAAAGGGCTGATTTCAATTAGCCAGAAAGCATAGCACTTTACCTACATGTAGTTTCTCCTCCATTTTACCTTTATTACATCATTTTTTAAAACACAGAAAGCATGTATTAATAAGCTTTCCTGTGACTGGGACACGATAGTTGACACCCACAATTTGAAGATGATTAACATGTTTAATTTAGCTTATGGTTCAGGAGATTCAGTCCATGGATGGCTGCCTTTAAAGCAGAAACATCACAGTGAACAGGCATGGCAATGGAAATCGTTCCCTTGATGGCAGCCAGAAAGCCAAGAGAGAAGGGAGAAGCTGGGGACAAGCATATACCCTTCCAGGTCATGCAATCCATGGCCCACTCCCAGCCAGGTTTGACACTCTACCAACACATTCATTGATGAACTCACACTGATGACTGTAGCACCCAGTGACCTGGTCGCCTTTCAATAGCCTCAACTCTGAAACATGAGATTTTGAGAGACATCATAGATCTACACTATAATAAAGTGGTAAATTAAAATTTAAAAAGCAGAAGATTCTCTCACTTATTTCACGTATAAAGAAAATATCTCAGTGAAAACACCAGGGTAAACCAGGAAAGGGCTGTCAATATGATAGTCTCTGTTTTCAGAGTACTGATGCTTGAGAAGTGGAAATATAATATAGTACACTATATAAGTAATAAATATACAATAACATTGTATTATGTGATGTAATAATAATACTATATCATACAAGAAGCAAAAGTGCAATAGCAGTTTTAAAATACAGGCAAAGTCCTGAAGAAGTTTACAGGAGGAAGAATCTTAATTCTAAGCAGAGTTTTATTTCAATTTTTAAATTAAAGTCAAATTCTGTACTGTCTTGTGAATTGATATTTCTTCTCCTAAGGAAACAAGCTGGACCTGGCTTATGCGTAAGCATCAGAAATGATCAATCTGGGGAGATGGAAAATCACATAAATTCTATAAGTCTTAGAAACTATTCACAAGGGTGACATCTTATCCTACAAACCCTATATTATAACTTCACACCGCCACTTTATGGCATGTAAATCTTAGGCACTATAAGGGAAGGTTATAAATTGCTTGATCTCATAAGATAGCCAGCTGTCCTTGGACAGACCTTTCTACATCTCAGTTTCTCAGCTATAACATAAAGAAGTTAAGATCAGAATCTTTATGATCATTTCAAGGCCTAATATCCTAAGATTCTAAAACTGCTCATGTGGACCATTTTTCATATGACCAATTTTCATTCCATGAATAAATGCTGTCATGTTTCCTACTCTGCAGAAGGGGGCTCCTGTAGAAGTAATTGGATCCCCATGGAAAAGCAACGCCCTGCGTATGTCCCACATCTCATAAATAGTCTGCTGCAAGCATTTGTGGATCCTATGCAAAGTAATGAAAGACTTGGAATCTCCTTATTTGCTCAAAACAATATTATTTTTCTTAATAGAGATACAGAGATTATACTCATTTGCAAGCTGCTGATGCAGAACGAAAAACCAATCTTAAAAATACACCATCTTGATGAAAAATGGCATTTGTACACAAGGATCGTAGGAGTGTCAAAATAGCAATATGACCAAATATATTTTAACAATAGAAATTCTAATATGAAACTTATGAGTCTGTTTGGTTACATGATATGTCTTGGTGTCCATATCCAACAAACCCTCAAAACACCTGCCAAGTCTGCGAGTATTTTTGTTATTGATGGTATATTTCATGTGAAATCACAGAAAAAGCCAAACCCCAGAAGATGCATGGAGCAATGCAGCAAAAGAGCATGGGATGGTAGCTTAATTTGCACTCTATTCCAAGTAGCATCCATTGTCTTCTGTGTCTAACTCTATATTACGTAGCCTCTCTGCTCTCTTACACTATAAATCAAGTCCATGCCTGATTTATCTTAGATCTGTCACTATGTCTCCAGCATTGCTACTCCTCAGACAGTAGGTGCCCAATAAATATTTCATGAAAGATTCTGTGGACATAGATATATCTAAACAAACAAGACTCCATGAATCCCCTTAGCAAAAGCCCAACCTCAATATGCAATTCTCATGTATTTGACTCTAGAGGATTTAATTTTTGGTTACTTTCTGAGATAGTTTGGTACTTTTGGAATTAATATTCTGTCTGTGTTTTGTTATACATTTATCAGCATTGTCTATCCGGCCCTGAAGCCTCAAGGCTTGGGTTGTTTCTCCTATTTAATTCCAAGTGGAAATCTAACCAAAGAGCTCTGGAGGCTAACGCCAGGCCAGTGTCTCCATACTAATGATGCCTCTTGTCTGAACAAGAAATGTAATGAAAGACATCCCCTCTTTCCTCTGTGCTCCTTCTAATGATATAGAAAACATTTTTCGCTTGAAATAAATATATATGAAATAAATTTACCTTGAATATATTGCTTAATGAAAAACATTTAAGCAGTATTAAATATATGGCAAAAGTAACACATGACGTTTTAGCATAATGGTTAAAAATCTTTTGAATCACGTTTTGAACTTTTTATGCTCTGTGCTGAAAGTAATTTAGAAAAAAAATTTAAGTACAATAGAACATATTCCTCCCAATTTATGTTCCATATTAGCAAGAATACATCTGAAAATCTCATCATCATTTCTCAGGGGATAGGAAACAAGCACTATGTATTCACTCTATGATTCCTCTACATCATAAGGCAGTTACCCCTTTTCCTCTGAATTAGTCCATTTATCCACTGTCCCAAGGGTTTCCAAGCAATGCTTTCAAGGAGAAGCGTTTTTTATTTCTCTCAGGTCTTGAAACGATCAGATCACGGTTGAGAACATTATTAGCAGTGAAGTCAGAGAAATTCAGGCTTCCTCATCAACTGAGCAATGAATCTTTCCTGCTTTATCTGTGTAATGAGAAATGAGAAAGGAAGAAACACCACTGGGAATGTCGGAACAATATACGAATGAGAAGGTAATATTTTTTCTCTTTTTCCCAAGCATGAGACAGTAAACAAATATGGGATATGGAGTTTTGCCTAAGAACTTAATTTGAAGAAGATTAAGAAAAGACATAATTGTGAAGCTCCTGACAATTCCAGGGTAGAGATCAAGATACATGGTTCTTTCTTTAGGAAAACAACCATAGCATAGCATTTCCCCAAGACAAAGATTATTGTTTGGTAAAATGAAATGGGTGTCTTCCAATTTAACATAGCAGTTTTGTAATATTTCTGCTTTCTTTTATTCCATTTTGATTTGGTTGACACAGCTACAGTCTTGAAGATAAATTTATATAATAAAGAATTCCAATTACCACATTGGGACATGATGAAAATGATGCAAAAAAACCATGCCCAGAACTGCAATCCTAGGAGCATTTGGCTCCACGTCTCCTCAGCTGGACAGCATTGTATGAAGAACCAGAACATCTTATCAAAAGTGCTCATGGACTGCCACCGAATAAACAAATGAGAAAAACACTCCACGACTAGGTAAAACTTAAGGGAATAAGGGTTGAAAATAAAACTCTAAAAGATCCCAGAGATAGAGACTAAATAATAGCATACAAAGGACAAAATTCAATGAAAATCAGATTTAAAATACAGCCCAGGACATAAGAAATATTTAAATTACTATATTCATAGTGCTTAAGGGTAGAAAAGCTCCCATCAGAGAACTGTACAGACAAATAAATGATTGGCTAAACTAAGTCTAGAGGACTCTGCATGTTTCTGAATTCATCTCCTATGAAAAATAATATAAACTAAGTAACTTTTTAACATTTGCATGTCTTCATGTGCAAAATAATATAGACTAAATAATTTATTTGATGCGTGTATCTTCTTGTGTCTGTCCAACTTTCTTACCCATGTCAATAGCTTTTTTGTTTGTTTCCTGCTGATTTGTATGAGTTCCTTGTATGCTTTGATTATTGGCCCTGTGACATTGTGAAACATACATTTGGTTTTTTCTCATGTGTCGTAGTAAACTCCTTGGAATCATCAAAGTGATCAGTGTCTTCTATTGCATCCATGAGAGGAGTGATGGCTGGCAAACTCTAAGTGTGTCCAGGATGGGGGCTGAATCTAAGGACACCCTATGGCACGGTTATAGGGTTTGTACTTTCATTCCCACCCCCAACTTGAAGGGAAGGTAGATGGTCTGAGACTTACATCGCTCCCCAGTGGACTAGTATGTAATCAATTGCACATGTGACTGAAGCTTCCATAGAAAACTATAGCGTTCTGGATAACAGCATATGTGGAGATTCCCAGAGGGTGACGTGCCCACAGGCATCAGAGAAGCCCCATTTCCCTTCCCCATACTTTCTTTATACATCTATGTCTATGTTTTGTAATATTCTTTATGAAAACCTGGTAGGTGTAAGGTTTTTGAGTTCTACAAGCTGCTTACACAAATTAATCAAACCTAAGAGGGGATTGTAGAAAATAATTTCTAGCAAACCAGAAATACAGGTAAAATAACCTGGGGCTTGTGACGGGCATCTGAAATGGGGAAGGGGATGGCACTGGAGCCTGAGCCCTCGACCTGTGGCATCTAGCTCTGACTCCCATAGACAGTGTTGCAATTGAATTGCCGTAGAAGACATAAGGTGGTGTCCACTGCAGAGGACATTGCTCCTTTGCTAATAAGGAGAAATTCCCACACCCTTTGGGGGTCATAGAAACCTTCTGTATTGTGTGCTGTGGTGTGAAAACAAAGAATAACATGTAATTCATTTCTCCTACACATACACCTCTTATCATAAACATAATTTGAAAATATTTTCTGCCACTTCACAAATTGTCATTTCATTTTGTTGATTGTTTCCTTTGCTGTATGGAAACTTTTCAGTGATATAGTCCTATATTTTTACTTATCTTTTGTAGCCTGTATTTTTCCAGAGAAGACATACAAATGGCAACAGATTTATGAAAAAGTGCTCAATATTCTTAATTATCAGAGAAATGCAAACTGAACCGCAATGAGATAACTATCTCGTTAAGGCTTATGAGGTTAGTTACAGTCAAAAGATAACAAATACTAGAGATAAGGAAGACTTGGTGAGAATGTGTTCATCATGAAATACAGTATGGATTTTCCTTAAAAAATTTAAAATGAAACTAGTATCTTTTGGGGTATATATCTAGAAAGCAAAATACAGAGAGAGAGTGAGAGAAGAGAGAGAGAGAGAGAGAGAGAGAGAGAGAGAGAGAGAGAGAGAGAGAAGAAGAGAATAAGAGAGAGGAAAGAGAAAGAGGAGAGATAAGAAATAAAAAAGATCTTGATTCCCATATTTATTGTAGCATATTTGCAGTAGCAAAGAAGCTAAACAATTCAAGTCCCCCTCCATAGATGAATGAATAAAGACAATGTTGAATACAGTGGGATATTATTCAATCACTAAAAATTTAAAGTAGGACTGGGAATATAGTTCAATCCAAAATTCTCGGTTCAATCCCCTTTACTGCAAAAAAAAAAAAAAAGTGTGAAAATACTAGGAGGTGAAGAATAGAATACATAAGTTTCAAACCAGTAAAAGAGTATCATTCTACCCAATGGAACGAAAAGAATGAATGCAAAAACTAATAAAGAAGTATGTTAAAATAAAACATTAAATACGATGTGAGAAATAAAACTTAATAAGAGTCATTTAGGAAATAAGTTATACCCTCACAAAATAGACTTTCAGATCTGATTAAAAACAAGACAATAAAAAGGAAAAGTCTGAATGACATTAAGAACTATTAACACCAACACACGCATGATAGAGAAGGTTGTCTACTCTTTCAACCTTACTAATTCCAGGTGCAATCACAAAATGTAGAATAAAAGAAAGGAGGCACTTAAATAAGATTTCAAATAGTATAAATGCTATATGTAATTCAAATGTGAATAAATTTGAAGGCTTATTAATTTTTATGTATTTCTGAAAACTAAATATGCAAGAGATGGATTTATTATTTTGATTTAATTATTCCACAGTGTATATAAATATCAAAATATCATGCTGCACTAAATACATCTACAATTTTCATGCCAGTCTTAAAATAAGAAACTACCAAATATTACACCCTCCCCCCCAAAAAAACACAATAAGAACAAGAATCAGTAAAAAATGACATTGTTTATCAAAGATTTCCGAATGAATCATAGATATTCATGGGCAATAGCTGGAAGACTGCACAAGAAAGGGATACACAGTGCTTCGGGAAGAGAATCTGGTAACTGAGGAGATTTATTGTTTGCCCTTTTGTATGTTTCAAAATTTTGCCCCATGCATATACATGCTGTTCAAGTCAGGATTCTAATGGTAGTAAGTAGACCCATTAAAATGTCTGAAATGTGAACACACATCAATTTAATGTATTTCCAAAGTTATAAGCATTTGAAAAGAAAAGCAAAATGGTGATATGAATTCTAGTCTTCTCAGACTTCATTGTTCTCTGAAGTAGACAAATGATTAAATAACACAGTCATTTAGATCGGGGTCCGTGTGCCAAATCCACCATCCAGCTTGTGTTTGTAAATGAACGTTTATAGGAACACCGTGATGCTCATTCAATTACATGCTGTCTGCAGCTGCTACATTAGCAGCATTGATTCAAAGTGACAGCAACCTCGTGGCCTGAAAGCACGCAGTGCTGCTCACTCCTTGGTCCTTTAAAGAAAACAAAGACCGTGGACCTCTGTTTTTCATGGTGGCAGATGTAAGAGTATGACTGTATCTTGAAAAATTCTACCATCTCATGGAAATCTCTACAAATACATGGTGCTAAGGGAGGAAGAGTGGCGGGAAATATACAAGCAGCTAGTGATGGTCCTGTGTAAACAATAGTAATACGGCTGTTCTTTGTTTATCTCCTATATTCTAAATTTTGGAGACAGATGGGGCTGCAATTCATTCGTGTTAATTTTGTTTTTCTCAGTTGTGATGTCATGGAAACCTGAAAATCATGAAAAGGATAGATGAAAAATTCAAACAACATGAATTCCACTTTAATTTCAGGATGTAGAAATATCTATCTAACATATGATAAGCTTACCTGCACAAACTGGCCACTTTCAATCTAGAAGAACTGAAAATCTCCATAATCTGTGAGGGGTCACTTATAAACACTAGCCAATAGGATGATTCCACCTCATAGCTGCATAAAATGTTTACTTATGGACACTGTCATATTTAGTCACAGAAGGTAGATAAACTTTTATGCTTTTTTTTTTTTAACCAGGATGCAAAAGAGGTTGATCAATGAAGGAAATTTTCTAAAGCCAAAGAGATTTCAAATGTCTAGAGTAGGAACAGAAAGCACAATTTTTGTTAACATCTTTATTGTGCCCCTACTGACTAAATTCTTTTTCTTTAGAAATGAGCAAAGGCTTTTTGGCTCCTCTGATGAGGAGCCAGAATTTACACACTTGATTTTTAAAAACTAAAAAATTTATCTTCCTGAGTGGCCTGCAGAAACAATAATGAGTTAAATGATTTTTATGTTCCCTTTTGTATTATCCATATTTTCAATTAAGCTAAGTAATTATGAACTCAGTTTGTGCTGAATGTGACATTTGTTACTGAATTCTTTCGAAGCTATCATTTTAAATAAAAGGATTATCAATTTCTCCATTAAAAATTAAATAATATCCATGTGGGCTATGAATAAGAAACCCAAGGGAAAATAATCCTTATTGTTACATATCTCTCTTGGTTTCACGTTAGGATAATGCCTTATTTAACTACTGTGATTTTATAATAGTACTGAAATATAATATAAAATGTCGTTTTTCAGCATGACAAAATGGCCTGGATATTAGTCATCAACTCCTCAGGCTGGTGGAAAGCTCCCTGTGGGGGCAGGTGGCTTGCTAAAGGACTGTTAACAATTCTCACTTTCTAGAGAGTAATTTGAAACTCCTGGACCTTCTTTCATGTAACAAAGAATCCTTTTATTCTACTCCTTAGCCTTGGTCAGCAGCATAAGCACTGTAATAGCAGAGCTTTTCAACATCCATAAGAACATTTTATTATTTTGTAGCAAATACTTTTGATTGTCTCACACCCGCACACACAGAAGCTAAACTTTATTCCTTGTGAAAACTGGCTCATCCATTTTCTTTTTTGTTACTTATTTTTGAAAGCAAAGTGAGAGACTTTCTTAGTGGCCACAAAATCTTCCAGAACCATGGTGCTGAAAAAGCCCTCAAGTCAAAGACAGCTAAGCCAGAACTTCAGAGGCTCTGGGCATTTGACTTTACCTTTCCCTTTCCTTAGAGAAATTTCTTTAAAAATCTTGTGTTTAACCTCTAAAACTTTTGAAAAATTCATTTGCTAGTTCTTTATATTTGCGTCAAGTAATAAATTTCTAAATTACTTAAGACTGCTGTGTTTAACTGCAGTTCCAGAAAAATACTGCTCGGTTACCTGGTTGTGTGTGGTACCCAGTGATGGGTCCGTATTTATCCAGAGAATAAATGACCTCCATGCTGGAGAGTAAGGTCCACTGTGACTCTCATCTCTTTAGTGAAACACAAAAATGTTATCCAGCTTTAGCTCAGTCTTCCCAATGGTGAAAAGCTCCAGACCCTTTAAATCATTCCTGTAGTAGCAATACCAAGCTTCCCACCCTCTCCACCTTCATCCTGTGGGGTCTCCACCCTTCTCAACTGCTCCTGTCTATACATTCAAACTCCAGTTTACTGTCAGATTTTCACTGGAGTCGACTATTTTCTCTGAAATACTACCTGTTCATGCATGGAAGATCCAGAAGTTTTCCTAATGCATATTAGATATTTGTAATGCATATTCTATTTTCTATACTACTGCCTGTTCTTCTACCATAATAATTATTCTGAATTGCAATTAATTGTACGAATAGATGTTCTCCCTGCAGTATATGGTACGTACCTCGAGCATCCAAGTCTCTTTTTGTGAAAAACCCCTAACACTGAGGCTGATATAAAGTTGGACCTCTGTACAAAAAGGGAATGTAAGAAGGAAACAAAAGTTATTTATGCATAGCACCTTTGGAATTTTACCACCTTAGGTCAAAGAGTAAAAAACCCTTCATCCTCAGAACTCATTAACTACATCAAGAAGAATTCAAACTAAGAAAACGAGTATAAACATACTATTGACAGGCGCTGGATTTTCTCAGCCTTTCCTGGAATGAGAACTGTTAATCCATTCTACTAGGGGCACAAAAAGGATAAGAGTTCACATAATGCCTCGCTTGTCTTCCATATTGAATTAAGTCATCCTCCAAACTCCCTGAAAAGCAGCTAACGGGCTCCTAGTGTGATCTGGCAGTCCATGGTATTAAATAATGTCTAGACTCCTTGTGGTTTTCTGTATTGTGTACCACAATTCAACACATAAGAAAGAACTGAACGAATTCATGGTAATTCATATTATCGTGACATAAACCATCATCTTGTAACTTCTGCAAGAAATGTGAGCCACCAGTAAAGCAGTGTCATTGCTACCTGAGCCAGAATTATATGTTAACCTTATGTGAATGTTTCTTTAGTATAGTTATTAAGGCACTAGTATGACAATGAGAGTTGGTTGATCATTTTTCTGTAATCCAGCTCTGGAGACAGTTTGCAATCTGGAGACACTTATGTTTAGGTTAGCAGTTATTGCTATTATTTGATCTTTATATAGATGAACTGAACACTACAGAAAGGCTGAAGTTTAAACATGGTAATATGGAAATCTGTCATCTTGTAGATGAGAAACCCAAGGCCTGATGAGATTATGATTAAATCCAGCTCCCCAAAGCAGTTACTTAGAGTCAGTCATATGTCTCTTACAGAACTTACCCTTTTTGTCTTTTAATGGTAATATGCAACCCTGTTACATAGTTTACTTAGGCTTTGTAACCCTACTACAATTTTGATCTTAAGTATTAAAACTCATTTGTAACAATGGTGATCCTTGTATTAAATCACTGTAAGTGTTAAAGAATAGATTTCCATCTGTATATATTTAAAAAGTGAAACAGTTTTCTCCAGCAGATGTCCTAGAGGGTGTCATCATGAAGACATCTAACAGGCTCCCAACAACCTTCCTGACATGGTGTTCACTCACTTTCCACGGATGATGACAGAAATGTGTGGAGAGGGAGGTGGCTCATGAGTCACAAAGACAGCAACATGGAACTTTATCACTCAAAGTACAAATAAAGAGCAAACTGAAAGATTGATAACAGGCTGTGGAGACATGGTGAAAGGAACTAAAAGATAAAGGGATGGACAAGGGATGAAAACAGGAATTCGAAGGTGCTGCATACAGGCACCAGATTCACACAAGGAATAGAAATATAATGTATTGCAAACATAAAAAACAAGGAAAGAGATAAAGAGATAGATCGAGGGAAATGGGAAAGAGAGTGGATAAAAAAGGAATTAGGATTCATTCTGTACATGTATCAGTTCCTCATTAGGAAGGCAAATAGTAAGTACTACAAATCTTAAGTACTAGCACCGAGATAAAAAGTACACTTAATTCCCACTCAAAAGGGCTAATGATGTGTCCTGACTCATCAACTATTAAGCAGTTTATAGAACACTGTGATTCAGTGCTAATGCTTATAAATTAGGCCAATGCAATCTATAAGGACAAACTTTCCCCTCTGCAATGGCATTGTGTCTTATAGGGGACACGATGTGTGTGAGGAAAGAAAGTTCCTTATCCTGGAATGCGTTCAGTAACCAGTCCGCAAAGAAGTCTCTTCCTGCACAAATGCCAATAAGATTTTCCTGGAGAAACACAGCCAGGAAGAAAGAGGGTCTACTGCTCTAGACAGCCCAAACATGCTGGCATTCAAAGGTGTACTCCTTTCCAGCTACTGAATTGTGCATTCAGTTAGTACAGAGGAAATAGAGCACCTAATTTCTTGAACTTGTTATTTATTAGCTTTCCTTCTTGGCAAAGAAGGTCTTCAAAGGTTTGCAGCCATGCTATGTTCAGGGATAGGGTAGTAAGATAACTGAGCACTAGAGGTGTAGGTGAGTGGTATGGTGCTTTTGTAGGGTGAATGAGACATGAATTCAATGTTAGCTGCAATGAAAAATAAAAAAATTTAAGATGGCTATTTGTTGTAATTGTTAAAACTGCCATCTTTTTAAAGCAACCTTGCTTTTGACAGCTATTGCTAAACAAACCAAAAAGCTGACTTGGAGTAATGTTAAACATATAAACAACCAACCATTAGTGCAAGATACCAATGCTGCAATTCAAGTGAAGAAACAATATTTTAGGGAGAATTCTGTGAATAAAATGCCTGTTATAGCACACCAATGCCCAGGAAAGTAATGGTCCCCAAAAGTTACAGCAGTGTGTCTGCTGCTTCTTTATGATGCTTTAGTAAAAGCAAAGTCAGGTCTCAGGCAAGCTTCTGAGGTACAGGGACCGATGGCAGTAAGCCAAAGTCGCAGGTAGGTCATCCTCACTGCAGCCATCAGTAGCCAAAGCCATCCCAGAAAAGGTTCTCAACTCAGAAGGCACCTTCTGTGGTCAGACAAAAGGAGGTTAACAGCTTGGGACACTACTTTACTCAACATGCCCCTGCATTCCAGGATCTTTCTCCTAAGAACCCAGCTGTTAAGAAGATTTAAAGTGACAGATTTGTGTGGCTGAGTTAGAAAAGTTTGGGATTATTTGCTTTTGTTCCTAGCATGTAGCAATTTCCCTGAGTTTATCCCTAATGCTAGAATTTAAAGAATGGAAAAAATATATATTTTGGAGACCAAATGCCTTATATTTTAAAATTAACTAAAAACAGATGGCCACTCATTCTGAAAAGGCCAACATGTATATATGAGATTTAAAATCCAGAATGTCTAAATCAGGTAGGAAGAATATTTCTTTGCTAGACTGTAAAGCACTCTGTCCACAGTCTTCCTTAAATGATTCTGCATTGTAAAGCTGTTGTCATACTCTCCTGGTTACCATTTCTAACTCGAGTTATATGAAAAATTTGTTGTTTTAAAAGCTGTGAATTCATTAAAATAAATTTTTAATTTGAAGAAATGTCAAAATTGGTTATTAATAATATTCCAATGTAATTGGTTGTTTGCATTTTTTCATATTTGCTCTCAAAATGAAAAATGATGTTCCTATCAAGGGTAATAACTGCATGAAAAAGTAAATACTTTTGAAGAGGTCTTAGACATTTTGGCACCTAGTGTCAATAATGCTTCTATTGTCCATTTGTGTGCAAAATCTTTTTACAACCTGTTTTCATTTGAAATGGGCTGGAGCATAAAGTTCCTATAAATCCATAGCAATCTTACAATGCTTTTCTTTTGGCTTTCTTCATCTAAGGCCTCCATTAGAAGAGAAATAAGGGGTTCTTCCTCATGTTTTGAAAATGTAGTTGCTTTCACTATCCTTAAAAAAACCTAGACTTTATTTTAGAACCCTTTTAGGTTCATAGCAAAATTGAGGGAAGAGTACAGAGATTTCCTTTATGCTTCCGGTATCTACATATGCAGAGTGTACCCCACTTCCAACAGACCCAAACCAAGAGGTCCATTTGTTATGGTTAATGCACCTGCACTGACACATGATCATACAGACCCCGCTGTTTACAGTGGATTCACTCCTAAAATGTACATTTCATGAGTTTTGACAAATATATAATGCCATGTACACACCATTACAGTACTATGCACAGCATTTTCACTGCTCTAAGAATTCTCTCTCCTTGTTCTTGATCTGAATTTGGATAAGAACATATAAACAGAATATCTCAATGGAGTATTGATGTAAAGTCATGTTAGATAATGGGTTGTGGTGTTTTGTTTATGAAATGCTATTTTACATACACTCATTCAAATATAGATTGTGGCAAAATAAATAATCATAAGGTAACTTATGTTACTATTATTATTTAAAACAAAATAATGTATGGATAGTTTATCCTTTCAGACTTTACTTTCTTCTGCATATATTTTAGTATTATATTTCATGTTTTAGAACAGTGAATCTGGACACCATATCTCAGATTTAGTAGCAGTCTTCAGACAGCTCGTTAATTTTGTTATCAATCGGTGCAATAAATTTTTCAAATTTTGATGAGATCTCACAAGCAGTAATTTTCAGTACTATTTATACTATATTAACACATTTTATAGGGAGTTTATGATCATTTAAAATGCATTTCCTACAAGAAAATAAACCATGGAAACAAGTAAGTATTTTTTAAAACCCAAAGTCCTAGAAGATTTCAGATTCCTATATATTTTTAATTGAAAGTGATGAGAAAGCACATGATGAAATGAACAACTATTTTGAAGAAAAAGAGACACTATAGTTCCCAGTGCTGGTTCCATAGCATCATGATATGAAATCCAGCAATACTGTCATTCTTTAGTCAGAGTGATTTTACTCTTTTTTAAATTTAATTTCTACATACATGAAGGTATGGACAGCTATTTTGAAGAGAATGAGAGACTCTACGACAGCCATTAGTGACTTCCCTATTGTCTAGTTTTGAAGACCTCAAAAGCCTTCCTCATTCTGTTCAGATAAGTTTTATACTATGTTGTTTTGTATGAATTCACTGTATGAGAAGACATGAACAACTATTTGGAAAAAAACAAGAGACAATATGATAGATAGTGAAGATCACTGGTTGTCTTGCTTTGAAACTCGTGTCTCTTACTGTTGTAGTCAGGGGTTGTGCAGAGAACAATTAAAAACAGGACATGGAGTTTGTAGAGTTGTTTTATGAAAGTCACCCAGAGTTAACACAAGAAAATGCAGTAAATCTATCCACAACACCAATGACATAGAATATTTAGCCAAGGGCCTGAATCCCACAGCAATGTCCCACATGAGTCCGGATGAAGACCTAGAGCTCATGACAATGCCTCCCATGAGTCGAACTGGGGATCTAAAGCCCACAAGGACTCATGCCAGTCTCTTATGGATCCGTGCTAGGAAGGCTCAAAGGTCAGCGGTGGAAGCCAGGAAGCCAGCAGGGTGAAAGTGCTGTGCTGGTAGGTTGAAGGTTCTACGCTGGAGCCGAGAAGTCACACTCACAACAAAGACCAGGGCTTTCCTGAAAAGCACCACAGCCATCCTCAGGACATGGAAGCCCCAAGCTCCTCTGATGATAAGCACAGTCAAGTACACGCCAGGAAGCCAGCTTGATAAGTTCATCCTGGAGACCAAGAGGCACATGTCTTGCCCTCCAGAGCCAGGGAGCAATGCTCAATGAGAGGACCAAAGCTCTTCCAGGAGAACCAAAGGCTCAAACAGCAACATGTAGGAGAACTCACAATGCCTCAATGCATTAACGCTTCAACGGCTCTCTTTCTCCTTCTCCACATCTCCACATCTGTGCTCAGCAGTATAGTCATTCAATTCCACAAGTGTTAATGTTGACCACCAGTTTTTAATCCATAACACTTTACATTGCTTTCTTATGTTCTGTTTTGTTCTGTTTTGTTGTTTAATTTTACCCTCTTTAAAATAAAAAAAGTTTTAAAAAATGTGATGACAAAGAATAATTCATTTATAAACAAATTTGAGTTTAAGTATACTTACATAGGAAACTATTGTGAAATAATGAAAAAAGATAAAGTTTAGAAATTTTTTGGTCTAGATTTGAGACATTTTTATTTAATAATTGTGACTCAATGGAGGGAATTACTTAAACCATATGTTTCTTATTTTCATCCTTTATGTAATGGGAATGATGTTGTATAACTTGAATAGCTGAAAGGCAATTAAGTTACATGTTATAAAAAGCTTCTAGACTCACATTTAGCATTTAATAATGTATTAGAATTAATAAATTCACAATTTCCTATAGAACAAGGTACTACAAAACCTGGTTTCACATGTTCTGCTAATCAGATGCATGTAATTATATTTAATCTAAAGTGCAAGCAATTCTCCCAGCAACAGAATGATCAATATAGTCCTAATTTAAAAGTACTTTCCATTAAAAAATGTAACTATTCACAACATGTTGAGTTTCTTCACTCATATTCCCCCATCCTCAATTTTGGAACCTATTTCAACTCCTAATAATGAATTCAAATCAAGTTTTCATTGTAGGACGCTAGCTGCATATAACGTATTTCTCGACAATGTTACAGCTGAGAAAAATAACTAAAATAACCGCAAACACTCTAGAGAATTCTTTTCTTTCTTTCTTTGATTTGTGGAGTACCAAAGATTGAAGCCAGAGCCTTCACAGTGACTGATATCCCCGCCTTTTTATTTTTTGTTTTGAGAACTTTGTATTAGAACACTGTGAACGAAAAATAATGACTTTTTGTACACATTGGCTAGGCTTTTTTTTTGACATAACTTTATTCAATTAAGTAACACATTCATTAGAGAAATGCTCTATTACAGAGAAAACAGAAATCATATATAATTAGTAGCACTCACCAGTTATAGCAAAATGCTGACAGTGCAAAGATATGTATGTGATTGTGCCTGGATATGTACCCAGTTAAAAACAGATCGGATATGCACAATTGTGTACATGTGTGCATATGTGTTTGTGTGTATTTGCCTCATATCTGATGTGAATGCATCAGCTTTATAAGAGTAAAACTATAGGAATACTTTATCCATATTATCAATTGTACTCGAAGTAGTGTTTCATTTCCATTTACTGGTTCTAACCAGGAGTTCTACTTCTTTGCATAAAATATCTGCCAACTCAGGACTATTTAATCATCTCTGCCTATTTGAAAATAAAACAAACCCCTCACTGTCACTTTGTTACTGTACTTTTACTACTAATAATATGAAACACATTTAGATATGATAATTAATGTTTTATTTTGTGAATTTGATATCACATTTACCTGTTTTATTGGTTTTTTCTTTACCTTTTTATCATACATTATAAAGATAAAATTAAAATATTAAGAATATAATAACTTAGACTATTAACTTCTTTACATGAAACATGTTTTTGAAATATTTATATTTGTCCAGTAACTGGTTTCTTTCCCTATGTATTGGTACAAAACTCATTTATCAGTATTCATAATTTAAAATAATATCTTTAATTTGAGCAATGCCATATTATCTATTTTAGTGGCTTTCTTCTATGAACATCTTATTTTGTGTTTTTCAAGAATAGACTCAGTAACATCTTAATTCAAAATAACTTCAAAATTTTTTAATATACAAGATACATAAAATAAAACAATTTGAACAAAAAATCATGAACTTTAGAGAGAAAAATAAAAATTTTTTATGTATCAGTAATATTCTTACTAATTGTATATAATTTTGATTCTAAGTTTCTTTGCAACAAAGGCAAAATACAAGAAAATAGTGTGATTACTTATATTTTATTTGTAAATTAAAAGTATATTAATTTATCTAAGGAGGTAATTTTTCTTAGATCTTAGTTCTAAATTATATGAATTTTAATACTAGGCACTATAGAATTCCTTTATTGTTAATTTGTTGATTAATCATTTACTCAATTCACAGTACTTGAGTACTTAATATGCTTCATGCTGAACTCTGTCCTCAGCTCTAAGACATTTTGGTCTTCCAAGAAAAAGTCTATTCTGCATTCCTATAACTTTCCTTGATCTATCTTACTATCTACGTTATATCATGTAGGAAACATAGAACAAATCTATTTGCATAATGATTATGATTCTTTCAGTTATGAAAAATGGAGGAGACAATTTAAGAAATATTTCTTTTTTTTATCGACTACCTAGAAAGATCCTGAAGTACCTCATGGGATCCAAGAAAGCACTGAACAAGCAAGCTTCAAAAATGGTAGCAATCTAGACAATTTGAGAAGTGTTAGTACTCAGAATTTGTGTATCTTCCTTCAAGAACAGCAGACTGGTCCTTGACTACATCCCAGAATCAGTAAGAATGATTCTCCAGTCTAGAAATATGACCTCCGTCTCAGCTGGCGTTTCCAGTGTCCAGACCTAATCAGTGCCACATTTTAAGAGTCCCTGGTGACTTTTATGTGCAATCATGGTTGAAGTGCTCCAAAGACTGCATTTAACATACTTCTGATGTGAATAACCTTTGTCTACTGATGATCTCCTCACATCCTCATTTAGTTTCCCAAGGACAAACAGAGTGACCAACCCATTGGGCCTAGCTATACACACAGAGTAGAAGAGTCATAGTCACAGGGAGGTAGATGAACCCCAAAAAGCTTGCAGACATGATATTTCCTGCAGCATAGGTCTTCAAGTACTAAAACTGGGAAAATCCCAGAGGAAGCCAAAAAGCTGACCCCTTAGGGAATGGGTTGGAGGGGCATCGCAGCCGGAAGCCTCCCAGACTGCAAGATTCATGCCATTTGACTTATTTCATTACTGGTCTTCCTGAGGAAGAGGAGATGGAAAGGCATGTGAGTGAAGTGAATTATTCTGAAGTATTCTACTAAGTTAAGGCTTAATGCAACCTCACCATATTTAGTGCAGTACATATGGAAAAATAGATAAAACTGAGCTAACTTTGGTGACTGAGATTATAAAAATTATTTTATGAGTTTAATATACCAAACAGTAGAAACCTTAAATATATACAGTCTAAAAAAGAAACATAACTTAGGAAATCCTATATGAACTTTAAATCCATCTTATAACCAACACTAAAAATCAGAAACGTAGAAATGCAAAAAGTTCCTGACATGTTATCTCTAACAACCAAATGTCATCCTTTTCCACATTTTAAAGTGAAAACATTTAAAAAGTGGGACATTTTAGCTTAAAAATGACATGTTATTTCCAATGTCTCTTTCTACTCTCTGTTAGACTTGGTCAAATGACATTTTATTTTAATCATAATTATTTTTCACTCACCAGACTGAGGGGCTGTTTGGTCACAAAGCAATGGTAAAAAGAACATGCCAACACACAAACCAGCTGTAATACCAGATCAGGAAAAAGAAAATCAAAACAACTTCTTAAAGTATAAACTCTGCGGAGAATGTAAATCATTATTTAGTATAGTGGGGCTTCCTGGAAATCCACTACACGGCTTCTAGGAGAAGCAGTAAGATCTAGAGGTCCCCAGGACTCCTAAAGCAAAACAATGCTCCTTGCACAACTCACTTGGTGTATCAGTCATTGTTTTACTAGAGAAACAGACGTAACACAAGATATATAAATGTATAAGAAATAAAGGATTAGCTTCTGGTGTGCCACAGAGTTGAATGAGGAAGCCTACAGAGGATGTCTGCACACTGGAGACTTAAGTTTTCAGCCCAAAGTCTGGAACTCACTGCAAGTTTGCACCAGGAGGCTGATGAATCCTGTGACAGAAGCCTGAAGGATAGAGTCTGCACTATAAGGCAGGAGATGATTTCCAAGTGGAAGTCGAAGACTGGAGCCCCTGCAAAGAACAGAAATGAGTTCATCTTTCCTCATTTTCCATTTATACCATCCAGATGACAAGCTGCCCTAGGGTGGGTCCTCTATAACCTACGGTGTAGAATTTCTGAGCCAACTTAGTTAAGCTTCTAAACTTCTCAAGTTGTCACAATCGATCAACCATTACACTTGAAAATGTAAAACCCAGTTTGTTATGTACAAGGACGCTGGGTTAAGTTCAAACTTTCCCTCACCAATACAAAGCTGAAGAGCATGATAGATTTCTCACTGAAAATTTAACCCTGACCCAACATAAGTTCTGCAAAGGAAAACTAGTGGCCTTAGAGTATGAAACAAAGAAACAATCAATATAATCCTGAGTCCACCTGGCTACAAACCTCATCCAGCTGATGAACTTCAGGTACAAGACACCTGTTAAACATGTACAAATTACTACCTGTGATAGATGCTTGGAGAAATGTGTTCTAAGAAATAAGCTTATTGCATGAGTTTTGCAGTCAGTCAGGTCTCACAATTTTAGTGCCTTAAAGTATAATCATGTGTCTTGAATACTTTTCTCTGATTGTTGAGACAAAATACTTGACACCCAAAATTAAAGAAGAAAAGATTTGCTTTCCTTCAGGTTTTTTGGAGAATTCAGTCCATACTTAGCCGGCTCCAAGGCAGGGTAGTGTGGCTAAGAGACAGCCATTCATGGTGGCTGCAAGCAACAAGTGCAAAACGGGGAAAGAATACCTCTTTCCCTCCCCTATCTCGTGTGCTGGATTCCCGTCTCTGGGGCAGCGCAGCATCACACCTCCAATCTCAGCACTAGACAACAAACCAGTCACAAAGACTAGATTCAGCTGCTTTCGTGACTGCATAAGGATCGTGGAGACACCAAGACATAAACTATAACATCATATGAGCAATCATATGAAAATCTTGAAGATTAACTATAAATAAAGAAACACAAATAGATCAAGAGCATTCTTTATCCCAAGGAACACAGTGCTGTTTTAAGCTGTTTTCTAGCTTGTCTACATTCTAAATATGCAGTTCCTTAATTAGGCTGTGGAAAGTGGTTTATATTCCTTAAAAAAGTCAAGTGATTGATTTAAGGTAATGGGTCAAAAAACATGAAGAGGGAACATGATAAAATCAATTGTTCTTTAGGCTAAAATTAACACAGCAAATATTGAAGAGAAGAAAGTAATTTTTACAAGTATAAGTTGAAATGACCTAAAATAATTTTTTGTTTAATTTTGTCTAAAATGTGGCATTGATTGCCTAAGTAATTACATGCAGTGTTGTTCTCCATCAACACCACAGGCAGCTGCTCAAACAGCCTTCTCCTAGAAAACCAGATGTCCAGGTTACTAAGGAAATTATGAGGTGTTTAACCATGTAGTTATTTGTGTTCCTCTGCTGGAACCATTCTTGCTTTGATAGTGCTTTTGTATCCAATGAATCAGTGTTTTACTAGGACTTTTCCACCACTGTTATTTGAATTTCTGTTCTGGGGAAATCTGTTCCTTTTTCCCCATCCTCACTTCTTAACATATATCAAGCCCAGATTCTAGGAATGCTTATTTGAAATCTGTGCTTACCACACCCAAAACCTCACTTGGTGACATTCAGGTTACCTCATCCAGAAACATCTGTTCTCTGAGTAGCACATGTTCAGGACCACCTGTGAGCCATATCAAAATGAAAGACTCCAACATTCTCAGTAAAGTTTGGCAGAGATCGTGTTGCTGAATGCAAGTTTTGTTCCCTAGGTTCTTTTGTACCCAGGCACACAGTGACAAGTACTTGACTCAGACAATAACTATCAATGTGACCATCATAGCAGTCTCAGTCCCTCCAGCCCACTGGGCTCAAGTAGCTCAGATTCATGCCCCCATTAGTTCCAATCCCATCACCTATTACTGTATCCCAAAGGACTAACAGTCATGGATCTATAGGTCCCATTTAGAATTGAAAAGGAAAACAAAATTACTCTTTTTACACTTATCATTAGGTCCAAAAGAAAGGAACCGTTCGAAATTTTAGCACTCTTGCTCAGAAAACCCCTTAATTGTCTTTCATGGACAAACTAAAAACCATAAGGCCCCTGACTCATCCAACCCAATTCCCCATCTGCATGAGCTGAGATCTCAAAACTAGTATAGAAGAGAGAAAATTACATAAGCACATGGCTCATTCACCACTGCTTTACAAACTTTATTGATCACCATATTTTTTTAATTGGTCAGGATTTTCAAAACAATAAAATAACAAGGCATCTCAGATTTTGTTCTCACCCCAAAAGTCAGCTCCAGTGGTGTAGACCTCAGTAGCACCCCAAGATGGCTCTGTGAGCACATGTACCTGATTTAATGCAGTCTCAGTGCGAGGTCCAGGGGCAGGGAGGGACCTGCTTCCTGGAAGGTCTAGAAAGAATGGGCTCCTGCTGAGTGATCGCAAAAAGGAATTTTAGACTCTAATTTAAGGACTTTAAGGCAAAATTCATAAAGCCCTCAAACACATGCCTGGACAAGACTCTACGACAATAGAAAAAGAAGCGATACAGTGCCTAGACTTAGACAAATACTAAAACATGCCTTGGGCTGTGAATTCGATCTCCCCTAGGAACAAATCACAGGTAGACAGGGTAGGGCAAGAGAGGATTCATCTTAATTTTTGGAAGGCAAGAAAACAAGTTACACTTTAAAAAATCTGGTTACATCTTACTGAAAGAACTTGAGACTCAATTTTGAAATTCATGTGGATTTCCACATGAATTCACTTTCCATGTATCTTAATGGACTCCAATTTTACAGCCTACCTAGGCAACTTCAAAACCCACAACCTTGCAGCCAGGTAGGAAAATAGCCTCTAGTGAGACTGTGAAATATTACATGGAGGTGAGTTATAAATCTTGTTTGCAAAACACCTGAAAACATTTTTGAAGAGTGACATACCATCCCCAAAGCAGGGGGACATATCCGGTAGCAGTTCCGTTTACCTCAACACGGGGATCAGGAAGGCAGCTGTTTCCAGAATAATGAAAGGAACTGGGGAAAATTAGAGAAGAAGAAAAAATGCATGAGCAAGGGATTAGAAGGGAAATAATTATTTTCTAAAAGCCCAACATCTGTCTCTCGGGATCACAGTTCAGCCTGACCCTGCTCTTTTGCTCAGTGCCTAGGGACCAGGCCTCCAGAGCCTGCAGGTACACATGAGCTTCTTCATCCGCTCAGCTAAGGGGTGACTCACTCCTGAAGGGAGGAAGAGCTTAGTCGCCATGGAACCATGACCTAAGCAAGACGACAAGGGGAGAAGCAGGGCAGGTGGGCTAGTCCCATCCTGCTATTGCCTTACTCCATAGAAATGAAAGGCCCTCCGAATGGGATGTCCAAATGGAAAAACACAGCCCTAAAGAATGGAGTCACCTTCACTTTTCATGCATTATATTGGAGGAGGCCCATTAAACAGTCACAGATTTTGCACTTTTCCTGATAGAAATTTAAAACTAAAAATCTGGCTCAGGTTTAACCAGGCTCCAAAACCAGCTTATACTAGAATACTAATACAATCTCTCCTTTTCTTATAAGGGAAAAACTGGCTTTAGACACCTGTGTACCATCTAGTTTCAGTTGTCTAGTAAACTGACAAAACTATCTGTCTGTAATTATTAGAGAGTTTGGATGGCCTTAAATTCATCCCAAACACTGACTTACCTTTGTGTTTGAGAGTCACTCTAAGTGAGGTTGGAAGCTCTTTCCATCCTCCACCTGAACAACACCAACATTTTTCTGTGCCTTCAAAGTTATGTTTGTTTCAGTGCTTTTAGAGAAGTTCTCACTTCATGTGTTTAATTATCACTGTTGGGGACAGCGATGTCATCTGGAATCAGAGGGAAGCATTCTCCGGCTCTTGGAATTCTCTCAGAATGATAGGTTCCGTGACGCTGCAACACCACCAGGGTACACCTGATGGAAACTCACCAGCTTCCACGCTCCAAAGCTGTGATTTCCTGTACAAAACATTGAAACAGAGCCCTCTGTCAACACCTGCTATTGCCAGGACACAGCCACAAGCTGTGCGTCTCCATAGGGATTCTCATTGTGCTGAACTCTATTACAAAATTCAGAAAATTCAACACCTCATTTTCAAGGTGTGAATACGTCCCATCATTATCCATTAGTTACCGTGTGCTACCAGTGCACCTTGCGCTGGCTATGACAGAGGGCATTTTCATAGCAATTCTGGACATAACTACCTCCACCACCTCACCCCACAAGGGGAAAAAGAGACTGCAAGTGTTGAAAAAGTTATTAGAATTCTGCCTTCAATCCATCAGCTACCTACAAGTAGGAAGCCACCTCTCAAGAGCTACAAATGAGATTGTTGGGAAAGGAAATTTCACTTTTTACACAAAAAAAGACCAACATTTAAATATTTTTCTTCCAAATTTTTGTTCCCCCACACGATTAACAGAACTATACCTGTTAAAATGAAATAAAGTAAAATATGATTAATATCCAATATACTTAAGACACAATATACAATATTTCTGATACTTTTGATATTAAAAATCTTAACTAATGGCCTAAAAATTTAGGACTGAACAAGGGTTTGGTGAGCACAAATGACCATCTGACACACTTTCTTATTTATTTCGTTCTGCTGTATTTCCTCATCTCAGCCTTTGATTAGCTGTTTAGGAGAATTTCACAATTTTGTAAACATGCTCACCCTTAAGATCTTAATCTAATTAAACACATGTATATATTATATACAGTATATATAGTATAGATGTATAAAGTGTAATTATATACACATATGTAATGGATTAAAAACTGGTGGTCAAATTAACACCAGTGGAATTAAATTAGCATGCTGTTGCCCACCTGAGGAAAGTTACCAGCATAAATAGAGACGTGGAGAAGAAGAGCGAGGTATTGTGGGTTTCCTGTTTGGAGCCATTGGTTCTCCTGGAGGAGCTTGTGGTACTAGCTTCCCCAATAGGAATCGAACCATTGTCATCAGAGGAGCTCAGGCCCTTGTCAGTAAGAGTGGCTGTGATTCACTTTGGGGGAGCTCTGCTCTTTACATTGCACATTGTTTTCTGGCTCCAGAAGGGAAATGTATGCTGTCTAGTCTCCAGGGGAAGCTTGTCACACTAGCTTCCTGGCATGTACTGGACTGTTTTCATTGTCAGAGGTCCTTGGGACCTCCCTGTTGCTGAGGATGGCTGGGGTACTTTTCAGAGCGGCCTTGGTTCTTATTTTGAGAGTGACTTCTCAGCTCCAGTGTAGAACCCTCAACCTACTGGCACAGCTCCTTCATCCTACTGGCATAGACTTTCTGGTTTCCACCACTGACCTTTGGGCCTTTCCAGCAGATCTACAAAACAGACTGGCACGAGTCCTTGTCATGGGCTCTAAACCTCCAGTTGGACTCGTGGGAGACACTGTCGTGGGCTCTAGGTCTTCAGCTGGAGTCATGCAAGGCACTGCTGTGGGATTCAGGCCCTTGGCTGAATATTCTGGGTCTTTAGTATTGCGGACAGACTCCCATCACAAAATAATATTATAAATTCTGTGTCCTGATTGTAATTGTTCTCCTCATAACCCCTGACTACCACAACATATATACTATATATTCATATGTATATAGATATTCACATATACATATTTATATACACATATATTTATGTATATAAATAAAATATGTATATATTTATATGTAAATGTGTATATAACTATATGCATAGAGAGAAAGAAAGGGAGGGAGAAATTTGAAAAGTAGCATTGATACATCGACATCATAGATTAAAACTAATCACACACAACTAGTAAAATATTTTTTTCTTTTATCTATATTTCATATAAATTTTGTGTAAATGCATCAGAAGCCTCATTTGTCAAAGCCCTGACAAGATTAAATGGAGCAGAAAATTAAAGATCCATGTGTATTTCTAAATGTGTCTTCTGCCAGGTGTGATAGCACACACCCGTAATCCAGCACTTGGATGGCTGGATGACAGGAAGATCACTGTGAGTTTGAGACAGGTCTGGACTACATAGTGCCTTCAAGGCTAGCCTGAATGATACATGATGAGACCCTATCTCAAAAAAAGTAATCTTTTTAAATAACTTGCTGCCACTTTCCTTATGACTCATCTGTAAGCTATTAAAAGGGGAAAGCAAGAAATCAAATTAAAAAATAAAATATGAAAGAGGGAAAAGTGTTCAACAATATGGAAGAAAAGGAATAAAGCTCAAATTTATCTGAACTCTACACAAAAACATTTCAAAATATGGATAAAAGCTGGGCTTGTTGGCTCAGGCCTGTAATCCCAACACTCAGGAGGCTGAGGCAGGAGGATCAATGCAAGTTCGAGACTAGCCTGGGCTACAAAGTGAGCTCAAGGCCAGCTTGAACTGCATAGTGAGACCCTGTCTTAAAAAAAAAAGACAAAGAAAATGGATATAATGTACAATTTTCTGAAAAAGCAAAATTCACTCTCAAAGTGATAAAATAGATCTCAAATAGAAGTCAAAGAAATAGAGGACTTTCTCAGCAATCTACTGTCCCATCTTAAGATAGTATTTTAGAGGAATGGGTGGTGCTGTCTTAGCTTGGGCAGCTATAATAGAATATCATAGAGAGTGGCTTATAAAGAAGAGATGCGTTCCTCACTCTTCTGGAGTTGGGGGAGTTCATACTCAAGGCAACAACGGATTCGTTGGTAAGGACCTGCTTTCTGGTTTACAGATGACCTTTGTCTCACTGTGGCCTCATCTTGTGGAAAGGAGGAGAAACAAGCTCTCAAGAATCTTTCTACAGACCACTAACTAATCCCTTTGCTTTGGGGTCTCCCCTATGACCTAGTCACCAAAGGCCCACTGTCTAGCATCATCACATGAGCAGACCTCCAGATTTTCCAGATTTCGTTATATAATTTTGAGTGGGAAGTAATAATCTATACCATTTACTAACTGTTTCAATGCAGCTGACTTTGATGATACTTGACCTGTTTCACAGCACAGAAAAGGGAGGAAGGTATTCATGCCATGGTGATGAAAATCCTATACAGAAATACAAAAAAGGAATTTTCAGACCACTCTCACCTGTGAACATAAGTTCAAGAGTGAGCTGACATAATTATTTTAGAGAGGTTAAGCAGACTTCAGGGGAAATATGATTGAGTTAGAAAGCAAACTCCAAAGGATTGCCCTGAATCAACAGTAAAATATGTCCCCAAACTACTTTACTTCAGGCCCATTCATCTTAAGGGATTGAATCTTCCAAGTGGACACTGTCTTACAAAATGTGGAGTGTAGATTACAGACATGGCGACAACCTGAGATACAGCTACAAACATGAGTTTAGGAACTTCACCCCAGACTTGCTGAATCAAAGTCACTTAATGTTAGGCCCAGGAACCTGACTTCTAGAAAGTTCCTCCTCCAACAAACAAAATTTCAGAATAACTGCAGTGCTAAATAATGGCTTTTCTGATAAGTACTTCTTATACATTATAAAACTGCTTCTTACAATATTAACTTTAGCAAGTGAGCCATTACAATTATCAATTAATCAAAGCACATTCCTTCTACTTAGCTAGTATTTGTTGGTCTAGTCATCATTACCTTCTATTCTAGCGCAGTACTTTGCAATTTTTTTTAAGTTTATAAAAATTTAAAATGCTATTTAAAGTTTATTTCTTTTAGAAACCACCTGGGTAGACTTTTCCTGTTGGATCATGTTCATAATGACATAGTACAAAATTAACCATTTATTCACTAACAATATTTATAAAGCATCTTTTATCTCATTTGTCAGATATTAGGTGTTGTTAAAATCATGCATTCCTTCCCCCACCATAGTAATGTATTTTTCCTTTAAATATAATTGCAAGAATTTTATAACAATTTCATCATGCTTAATTGTAAGAAAATTAATCCTCTAGTTATTTTAATAGCTCACTTAAAATCAGTTATAGGAATATTAGTTATCAGTGATTAAGCAATAATTAAAACACTTAGGGTCATTTTGCTTATACAAAAAATTTTGGATTTGATGTTGGATAAATTTTACTCAGGGTTGTAATTGTACAAAAACAGCGTATCATTGACCAGTTGCTATAGGTAAAAATTTATGTTTCTTATCAAAGAAACTCCTTACTTTTGCTAATATCATTTTCTTTTCTTGTTTTTCATAAGAAAGGACAATTCTTAATGTGAAGACTTTCATTCATTCAGCCTTTCAACATTACCATATACAACTAGCAGAGAGTAAAGAATGAAATTATATTTCTGCCTTCATCTAATTCAATTTAAACCATTTAATTATTTCATTAATATATTAGTAATGCTAACTATTGGTATCATGGGTAAAATCAGTAAATATATTATTATGATTTAGACTACTATAACATTTACTGATAACTTAGTTGATGATAACTCTTAAGACAAGAATAAGCTGAAAACAATAAAGAGAATAATCTTTCTCCTCCCTTTACCTTTAGGTAATTAGCAGAAATTCTGCATTTGATCTTACCGTGAAATATGGATGTCCTTTAGAGGGCGTCTTTCATCGTCTCTTTACCCGCTTTGAGAATCCTCAATATCAACCACGCAGAACCAAATATATCACACCTGCCACTTACGTGACTGTTGTTTTAACACTATACATGTTTTAATGAAATCTTTAAGAGAACATTTTAAAAACCAATGTCTGCCATCAATTAGCTTATATTTCAGAAAGTGTTATTATTTTTCAAATGCAAAGCATTGTGCAGTAAACCTAGTATAAAAAAAAATCAGGAACACATCCACCAAAGCTGGAGAAAGATAACATGGGTACAAACTAGACTGTCTTCCACCTCCATAATCCTCATCTTAATCAGAGAGCTCTTATTTAGGGCATTTTGAATCCTAATTCTACTCAGTCTTCAACCTGGCAGTAAAGCATTAATCTGTATTAATCTTCCCTAATAACTCCAGTTGATATTCCCTTACACACCTTTACCTAGGGCTAAATTTAACTTCAGATACTATATAATTAATGTCTTATACTGCTTTTATATTGTTAATAACTACCAAAAACATATTCCAACAAGTACTCTATATAGTACTGTGTCTTGATCCTGATATGCCAACTTCACTGGATTGAGATACCTTGCCCGCCAGTAAAGCACATTCCTCTGTGTCTGACTTGGTCATGGAGCTATGAACTTGAGGATTATATATGGTCCCTCACACACTCCTCTTTGGCACTGTTCTTCCTGCTCTTCTTCCCAGGCACCATGAACTAAGGAGTTTTGCTCTGCCAGACCCTTCTGCTGTGAGGTTTCTGCCTTGGAAACTTCCCATCATGGACTGAATCTCCTGAAATCTTTAGCTAAAGTAAACAACCACCACCTCCTCCTCCTCCCCCTCTCCCTCCCCCTCCTCCCCCTCCTCCCCCCCCTCCTCCTCCTCCTCCTCCTCCTCCCCCCCCCGCTCCCCCTCCCCTTCCCCTCCCCCTTCCCCCCTCCCCCTCCTCCTCCTCCTCCATTTGTGGATATCAGGTATTATGTCTCAATGAAAAGAAAGTAGACTGGTATAAAGAAAGGTACCAGAGAAATGGGGTTATTGCTCTAACTGGACCTCGCCATGTGATTTAGAAGCCGTTGGAACTGGTTTGCTGGTGAAATTTGGAAAGTCTTAGTGATATTACCAAGAAAAGCCTTAGAATGCAGTTAGCAGAGCCTACAGGGTGATTCTGCTCAGAGCTGAGAAGGTAAGAATGCAGACAGTAGAAGCTAGGCTTAGAAGTTTCAGTAGAGGACAAGGATTCCATTAGCTTTGGGCCATGTATGTTACAATCTGGAAGAAAATTTGTGTACATTTTGCCAGTGTCCTGATATTTGCAGGAGTTTGTGGTTAAAGATGGATGTTTTGAGACCTTTTAAAATTCAAGCTATGGCATGGGCACTACTGATTATTTTCAACCAGATTTATAAATGAGAAGTGAAGCCAAAAGACAGAGAAGAAAAATTCAAAAAACTAAATTTCTGAAGTGAAAGGAACTATCTGTAAAGTTGGGGTCAAAGGAGGTGTGGCTGCTAAAGACACTAGTGTGATTCTAAAGAAATAAAGCATTTTGTACAAGAATAAGAAGAAAAATGAGCTAGGGAATCTCAAGAATATGTTCGATGCTACCCATGGCAGGTTCAAGGGTGAAAAATTGAATCTTTTATTTGAGAAAGAAGTCCTTGGGATCGCTCCTCATAAAGTACTTCCTAGGAAATTGCCACCATAGGATTCATTTCACTGTTGTTGGTCATTCAGGTACCCAGAGGCCACTGAAAACACCATCCAAAATGGCCTGGGTACTTCTCCTTCTGACAACAGACCTTGTGTCCTGCTGTGGTACTGGTGTTACCAGCATGCAGAGGGCAAGAGCTTGGCATGCTTCCATCCAGATTTCAAAGAAAAGCCTCAAGAAGCCCCTCAGAGGGCAGTGTGTGAAGTTGTGGGA
Organism: Cavia porcellus; assembly: GCF_034190915.1. Lineage (NCBI taxonomy): Eukaryota > Metazoa > Chordata > Mammalia > Rodentia > Caviidae > Cavia > Cavia porcellus. The sequence continues at coordinate 25,820,182 of NW_026947496.1, read as the reverse complement.
AAGAAGCCTAAGGTAGTGTAGAGAATCCAAGAGAATGGAGATGGCAGGAATGTAAAATATAGAATTTTAACTGAGAAAAGTTGCACACGCTGAGTGGAGCAAGACCAGGAGAGAGGTTGTGTGGGCTCCAACAAGCATGAGCATATTAGTGGGGCCATGCATGTCCTTTGAAACTTAGATTTTACATTATGTGCCCCAGATGCCAAATACAGAGCAACAAAACTTAATATTTGCCCCTCTGGGTTCTGGTCGTGTTGGCCCAATTATTTTCTATCCCCCCTTCCCTCCCTAATAAAAGGCAAGGTTTTGCCATATGCCCTTATACCTTGGGATTATGTAACTTGGTTTTGAATTTTATGCGTGTTCACAGCTAAGAGGTTGCCTTGAATTGCAAAAGAAACTTGTCTTAAACTTTTGAAAATGCTGGAACCATTGAGGTTTTGAGGAAGAGATAACTACATTTCCAGTTGTACACGGGAGAGCTGTATTATGGTAGATAGAATTATAAACTTGCTTATTATCCCTGAGATTAAGTATAATTTAAAGACATGTTGTTAGAAGTGGACAAGGGTGGATTATAATGGCTGATGCTAATATGTCAATTTCGCTGGATTAAAAAATGCCTAGAAAGTGAGTACAGCAAACTCCTGGTTGTGCCCGGATGGGTAATGGACACATAACCTTGGGTACTGGACACGGCCCCCCCATGCATTGCCCTATGGCACTGCTCTCCTGCTCTACTTCCTGGCTGCCATGAGCTAAGCAGCTTTGCCACACCGTGCCCTTCTGCCATGAGGCTTCTGCCTTAAAGCCTGCTAACCATGGATCAAACCTGCGGAGACCATCAGCGAAGTTAAAGCTCTCCTCTTTTAAGTTGTGGTTCAAAATATTTTGTCCCAGTGATGAGAAAACTGAATAGCACCAAGTGGTATACAGAATGTAATGTAAAATAATGCATATATATATATTATCTATTGTATGAATGAGTAATACTAGCAATGATATCCATAAAATATCAAGTGATCACATCTGAATTGTGATTCAGGATGTGTTTCCCTCAGAAGCATTTCTGATTTTCCATAATGAATGGCTTTTTCCTTTTGAAAGGACAGCACAGTAATTTTTACTAATGACTGAATGTCTGCAGTAATGTTATATCCTGTCTGTGAATAACATGCACCTAATATAATCCTGCACCTAATATAATCCTGTAACTCTGTAAAAACTTATATTGATAGAAGGCCAGAGGACCTTCAAAGTGTCTATGTGTTCACTGTATGGAAAAGAAAGAAATAGAGAAGACAGAAATAAAAACTATTTACCAGCTATGTCAATAAGACTAAAAAGTGATTTGATCAGGACCTCGCTGGGGAGTCACCATTTGAAGTGTCGGTGGTTTCCACAGGCAGGAGAGTACTGACCACTTTACTAGGGAGAGTTTTGAAATTATTTACATCTTGTTTATAATATCCAGTAATAGAATAAGACACAAGTGGCACTCAATTTGTACTGACCAGAGATACTGAATATTCTATGACTTCAAAGGTAGGTATACACACAAAGAATTATCTTACTTTTGACAGTCAGTTGGGTTAATCATTTGTTTATTTCTTATCCAGAAAAATATCAGGTAAACAAAAATCAAGGCTTTATGATTTCCTGTTGTATCATATACCCCTAAACTTTGCTTGGAAAGATTAAAGATGTCTTCAATATTCTGATACTCTACATCGAAAAGAGAATTCCTGTTAGCAGCTTTGGCAAAGGGTGTGTAACAGATGTGACCTTAAGACACTTTCTGAGTCTTTCCTAAAATCCAGACACATACAAAATCCTGAGTAAAATGACTATTTTAAGCCACTAAACTGTGTTCTTTCATTTTAAGTCTCCTTTGTCACCTAAAAATTGAAAATGGAATATTATTGGACTTTAATGTATTTCTTAAAAAACATTTGAACATTATTTCCTTTGTGATTAAAAAAAAAAAACTTCAGATCACGAAATGGAGTGCCAGCAACTATTTCAAGTAGAGTTTTCACTGTTAAACATGATCCTATTTTTTTTTTAAACTTTTTTTTTTTTTTTTTTTTTTGTCTTTTTCCTTTTTATCGGTACTGGGGATTGAACTCATGACCGCCTGCTTGCATGGCAGGCACTTACGCCACTGAGCTAAATCCCCAGCCCACATGATCCTATTTTTGATTCAGTTAGCAGCCATTATTATCTACTAAACTCTAGATAAGCAAAGAAGACATACATAAGCCTTTATGCTGATTGCGATTCCATTGTTATACTGATTAATTAAATTATGTAATATAAAGTTTATCACATATATGTCTCTGCAACTGAATTGAAAACCCTGTTAAGGACAGAAAGGGTTTCTGTTATATTTTTTTTCTGTAATACACAGTGCTATGTAGATAGTTTGACTGAACTAATGTTTGTGAGTGTTTACAATATATTCTACCATTAGAAATTAATTATTTTGGCTAAACTCGACATCATCTCATTCTAGCATTTTGTTCTGAAGCTTTAATGCTCTTGATGTAATTTCTAATCATTAAAAGACTGATACTATGCCATCTGCATGTTGTGTTACAGATAAAGATGCTTGAACTTATGCAGTTATTTAGTACATAATAAAGTCATTGGGAACTTAACATGACTTCCTCTACCTGATTGCTGGCAGGTGGACCCATTCAGCTGGAAGGTGTTGGAGCTGCTAAGAGTGGAAGGCTTAAACTGTAGGAAGCAGGGAGAAAAAGTAGTTGTGAGATTTAAGAGGAGCTTATTGCATCCGGAGCCTGAGCTAATGTGGGCCAACGTCACTCACAAAATGTTCAGGCAAAAAACTGCTAGAAGATATAAATATGAAGAGGCTAGATGGTTCTATAAGACAATAAAGAGTGCTTTTTAAAAAAGAATTAGCTGTGTAGAGTAAATCATAAAGCCAGATATCTTTGCTTGGAGACTCATTAACAGCTGTTTACTGTATTGCGAATTATTATGAGATAATGTATGCAAGATGGTAGCTTGATATTTGAATTTCCTCTTCTCAAATGAACTCAGCTGTGAAAAAGCAGAAGCAAATCAGGATAAGAAAGACTGTGAGCAGATCAGGAGAGAAGGCTCTCTGTCTCTCGTACATCCCGATTGTGTGTGTGAGTGTGTGTGTGTGTGTGTGTGTGTGTGTGTGCGCACTGAATAAAAACAGACTATGAAGGTTTTCAAAATTAACCCACAAAAGTGCAGAAGTGATGCATATACTTTCTTGAAAATCCCAGAAAAATCCACCCTAGATTTGAACCACAGATTACACTCAGAAATATCTGTGACATAATATTTGGAGGCAATGATGCATGAGGCATACATTTCTCCACGTAGATGCCAAAATGGAATTGAAGAATTGTCCTTAAACATACTGAATGATAGAACGTAAGTGCCATGATGGACAGTGGTACTTTCTTAACCTTTACCATTACACACAACAAAAAAGAAAAATAAACTGATGCTACATAGAGCCTTGAGAAAGTAATCTTCTCCCAGACCTTAATTTAGACTTAAGGCCCAGCCTCGGGAGATGCCACTAAGGAAAATATATTTCAAGAGGCAGTTTATACTCATGGAAGGATTTATTATCTATTGAGCACTTGATATGTAACATACCTCCTAAGTTCGCCATCTTTAACTCCCAAAACATGCACTGCCTCCTCTTTTAAACATAAAGAAACTCCTGCTTACAAAGGTAAAATGTCTTTCTTAAAGTCATATAACTTATTGGTGACAAGGCCAAATACAATGATTTTACTATGAATCAAGGACATGCAAATACATCTTCCCACCAGTAATGTCTACAAAATAGACATTATTATTTTTATTTTAATTATGAGATAACTGAGTCTCTAAAAACACCAAGTGGGTAAAGTTAATAAGAGGCAGACTTGAGAATCTTTTCTAGCACTATTTTCAAAAACACACTTTTTTTCTTCCCACATTCTCCATTTCTTTTCCTCCTTGTGTACCTTATTCATACTACTTTACCCTTTGATTAGAGGCACTATAATGCTAACAATAATGGAGACGCCTTGGATCGAGGCTCTTGTTCATTCCCAGAGATAACACAGAAGAAGATTCTGGGGAATAGGACAAGTGCGGCTCCGCATCCTTTCACCTCGGCCAGAACGAGCTGCGCTTCCACCCTACCACCCCGTGGACAGAGTACTCCAACCAAACGCCACACAGCAGTGGGCTACACATGTGTATGACAGAAAATTTTAGCAGACTTGTTCACACATAGTACTTTCATATTTCACTAACTAAAGTCCACACTATGGTCCAACCTATCTCAGAGACTCACAGACTCTGGGAAATGGGATTTGTTGTGTATCAGGAAAGGAAAAGTAAATTGAAATAGCAGAAAATCTTACGCTGTACCTTTAAGCAAGGGCTGGGCTTTATTTCAACCACTGTCTTGATTATTCAGTTTCTCAAATTTTGCGGAGGGCCTCCTCTCCTCACATGTGGATAAGAGGATCTGTGGCAAGGTAGAAGAAATGCAAGCAGACACAGTCCTAATGCATCCCAGATCACATCCTGTTTCAGACACATCTGAAGTAAAAGGTTGTTTTCTGATAGCATCTCTGTAAGCCATGGAAACACCAGTCCTAGAGAGGACCACGGAGGTCAGCTTTCCCAAAGGCACAGACTACTTCTCCTAGGTTCTCCATGGTGTCTCGCGCTTGGCACCTTTTACTTGTGTGTGTGTGTGTGTGTGTGTGTGTGTGTGTGTGGTTTTTTTTTCTCTGTATGTCACTTGAGTGCAGTAGCTCAGCCTCCCACTGGCTCGGAGGGCCTGTGTGAAAGCAATCGAGTAGTAAGATCCAGAATGAAGAGAGGAGATAATGCAGAGGCTCATCATCCCTCTTCTTCACTACATCAGATATGACAGCACAAGAAACTTTTAAGAGGTGCTCTCTCCAGCACCTCCACCCCCGGCCTGTGCAGGCCAGTGATGCCTGCCAAGACTGCAGGTCCCCATGTCTGGGAACCTCCTCACGTTATCCTAACTGACACTCTTGAATGTAAACACAAAAGCAGTGGAGACAGAAATGGACCTAGTAATTCCAATAACCCCTTCAGAAGTCACCACCTGCCCTGAGAAGAGTGATTGCCAGTAGACTTTATCTTACTAGTAGTGACTCTGGGAAAATTTTGTGAGGTATGTCCTTTTCTGCATCACCGCCATGCAGTGGAAACTATTTCCACCTTTCAGGCTTACACTTTACACTTTTACACTTTACCTCCCCTGCAAGCTTACACTTTCCCTCCATATCCTAATGCTAGCCTCAGAGAAAGTTCTAGTTGGAGAGGTCTATTAATTCTAGCAGTTCAACTTGTCTATGATTTTGTGGTTCATTTATTTCTACCAGTTTCTTCCCTTATGCTAAAGGAGGAGGGAGAGAGTCAAGAGGAAAAGAGGAAGCAGAGGAAGAGATGATAAAGAAAAACAAGAAAGCAGAGAAAAGGAGAGATGCTTCATTCTAGTTCACTTAAAGACACTTTTAGGACAAAAAGTGACTCATTCTTTTGGAATTAGTTACCTATCAAACCATGATATATTATTGTCTTTTAAAAGGAAAAAGAATCTTACTCTCTAAACTATGAAGCTGTTAAATTAAGGTTTGATAAATTAATTAGATCATTTAAGGGGTTTCTTGGGTTTTGAAGTAGCCTATTATTTAACTGAAAAGTAACTTGGAAAACTTTCTACCCCCATTTAACTGGGGTGAAAGAAAGGGAAAAGAAATGGAAATAGGCACTCTACACACTCCCTAGGTTACAAGTCTCTTCATTTACAATGATAATTCATATTCACCTAACTTCCTAGCCTTCACATTTAACCAGGATTACAACTGGAAAGTCTGACATAAAGGGTCCTCAGGTACTTTCTAATATCCTGTATTAGATGCAAACAAACATTTCCTCTGAAAGTACGTGATTTTCCCTCTGCTGATATTTTTCCCTCATATCCCCTTCATCGCTGTCTATTACAGATTTTTAATGATGCCTAATTTTTCCCTTTTTACTGGTTCATCAGTAAATTTTTGTTTTTTTGTACTGGGAATCAAATTCAGGACCTCGCATTTGCCAAGCAGGTGCTTGTGCCACTGAGCTAAACCCCTAGCCAATAACTTGTCCCTTTTTTAAAAATGTATTTGTTTCTATTTGACAAAAACTGTATGTATTTACAGTATACAACATAATGCTTACCTATATAGTTACACTGTAACCATATAGCAAATTAACAAATTAAGTTAATTAATATATCCTAACTTAAAAATCTATTATGGTTTGAATGTTAAAGACTTCCCAAAGGCTCCTGTGTTAAAGGCTTGGTCACCTGTCTGTGGTGCCATTGGGGGTGGTAGAACCTTTTGAAGCTGGTGCTTAGTGGGAGAAAGTTAGATTATTGGGGTGTGAAGTTGGGGACCCCAGTCTCCCTCACTGCCCTATAGGTTTCCTCTCCCACACTCTCCCACCATGTTGAATATCTCTGCCACATACCCAAAAGCAACTAGGCCAACAAACCATGGCAGAAGTTTCTAAACCCATGAGCAAATTGATCCTGTAAATTGTATTCTGTCGTAAAAATAGAAAGCCAACGTGAGCAAGAATCTGTCACTTTTTGTAGTGCAAACACTTAAAATCCACTCACAACAATTTTCAAGTGCACAATATTTTGATACTAACTAAGGTTGCACAATACAACTGATTTCGTGAAATTGTTTCTCTCATAGAATAGAAATTTTGTATCCACTGACTAATATCTCGCCAATAACCCCATGACCACTACCACATTTGTAGAAATCACCAATGTACTCTCTACTTTTATGAATTCAACTATCATAGATTCCACATGTAAGTGAGATGAATCAGTGTTTGCCTGGCTTAGTTCTGTGTGACTATAACAGAATACTTGATGTTTGGAAGTTAACAAAGAGATTTATTTAGCTTGAATTCCAGTGGTTGGAAAGTCCAAATAGCATGGTGCTTTCAGGTGGTAAGGGCCCTCTCGCTGCATCATGATGCTCAGAACAATCAGAAGGGTGGAAACAATTACATGCAAAGAGAAAAATCAGGAAGAAACTTGCCTAGTAACAAGCCACCCTCAGAGGCTAACCCTGTCCTAGACCTAAATCATTCCCTCAGAGCAAGCATTAACCTCAACCAAGGGGGTGGTTCCTCCGTGAACCAAATGCCCAAAAGGCACTACTTCCTTTCAAGGTTTTATATTTCTCGGATGAGTTTTGGTGGGGGAAAACCATATTCCAACTATAGCACTGGCTTACTCCACATAACATATGTTCTCCAAATTCATCCATGTTGGTGTGGATGACAGAATTTCCTTCCTTCTTTAAGACTGAATAAGATTCCATTTTTGTATATATTTACCATATTTCATTATCCATTGATGGAAACTTAGCTTTATTCCATATCTTGATTATAGATAGTGCTGCCTAGTTACATGATGAATACATTGTATAATACATTCCTTATATCCAAATACTAACTTCATTAACATTACATTCTTTCTTGGTATCATTGCCACCAGGTCTTGTTCAGATTTTCTAATTAATACAGTGATATAATTTCTTATTCTTTAACAAGTTATCATTATCCTTTCCCTATCTGTAACTCACTACTTGTCCAAACTTCTGAATGAAAGGAAAGAAGAATGAGAAGGGCACTCAGTATAGTTCTGTGTGGCTTGTCTCCAGGCCATGCAGACTCAAAACAGGAAGAATTTTACAAAATCTACTAAATAGTTTACATTTATTCTCTATGTAATGAGAAATCATTGAAAACTTTTGAGCAGAGGTATAAAACAATCCAGGATTCACTGGATTGTTGGTGGACAGATTAAATCCACAACAAATTAAAATCCTAACCTACTCTTTGTTAGGTAGTCTACTGAGAGCTAGAAACATAAATATTAACCAGATCCATTCTGACCATTAAATAGCTCCTAATCCAGGGGTTACACAGTACAAGGAACAGAAACAGAAGGAAAAAAGACAAGAAAATTGAGTGTGAGTTTACTGAGTTGGGCATCAGGGTAGGTAATGGTGCTATTTATAGAAACAGGGCATAGAAGGAAGAAAGTAACCATGAGCTCAGTTTGGAACACCTTTTCTTTAAAGTGCCTGCCAAATGACTAAGAGGAAATATACAACACATAGCTGAAGCTCAGACCAAAGATGTAAATTTGAGTCATCAAAATCTATCTATTTAACCACAGATAAGCAACTCCAAACCGTCAAGGCAATGACTGTTTTTTTGTGGCCTGCAGGAAACACCACAGTACAAGAGCACCATGAGGACAGTGGCTGACCAGGTGTCCCTTGAGTCCTAGTGCTTCTCATCTGATGGTGCTAGACGTTTCACTGGTAATTACCTCGACCATCACTACCCAGAAAACCATCATGCAAACATGAAGGTAGTAGGCTGAGAGTTTTCTTTTTCTTCATAGAAGTATCTATATATAAAGTCTTCAGTTGTGTTCTTGGCCTACAAAGTCTATGTCATTCACAATCTGGCCCTTTAAAAAAACCAAATAAACCAACACACAAACTCAGATTGTGATAAAGAAAACAAATACAAAAGCTGGTTAATCAGGATAATCTTAGCATGGAGGTATTCATGCACCTACAGAAAGAGGATAGTAAGGCATTATATCTACTGCAACTAAACAGCAACTTCAGCTGTCAAATACTATGTCTGTGGTTATTTGGTTTCTACAGTTCCAGACACCTGGCACAACCAATGTGGTCACCTGAAAAGACTGCTGACTTTGGTCAGATGGAGACACAGCCAAAGCCAACAGTTCTCCCAGCACACACACCTGGTCTTTAAAAAAAACTTGGACATCGTACGAGCTGAGTTGTGCAAACTAAGACGTGAAAGAGTCTGAGAAGCAAGTGGGAGGTAATTAAGTGCTATTAGAGGTAAACAGAACCTCATTTGACCAAATGGCCCAGTGTGGTGTGGTCTTTTGAAAGGATTCCCAACTGCAGGAACCGAACTTGATCCTTTAGGTCCTCCTTTTTCTTAGGATGCATGTTTATTCAAGGAACAGATGGTGTAGAAAATCAGAAAAAGACTTTAGTCAAGCCACATAAAACAGCATATTTGAGTGTGGGCATGAGGGGAGATGAGTTTTGGATGGAACTGCATTTGTTTGATGTGTGGAGATACACTTGGGAAGTGGGAAAGCACAGACTTTATTTAATCTCTCCCAAAGAGGAGCTTCACACAGCTTTAAAAAAAGAAAGCCCTCTTAGTAAGCACATATTTCTATGTTCTCATATCTTTGGTATTTTGCAGTAATAATAAAAAAGGGGAATTTCCAGGACTAGAGTTATTGGGTACTATGCACAGGAAGAAAATTCAGGAATGGATATAAACCACTGTGCACAAATGAAGCTTTTTTTAGGGTTTGGAAATTTTAAATGCATTTTTATTAGATGAGGTCATGCCTGTGTGTGTGCTATACGTACTCCAACCCTATAAAGCCCATGAGGGAAGTCAGCAGAGAGACCTGCATTGAAAGCAAGCTTAATACTGACAGTATTATGACCTGCCTGCCCAATCTTAGAGGTCACTCAATCCTAGAGGTCAATGGGAAAGTCAATAGAATGGACTTTGAAGTCATCCTTCCCCGCATGCTTCTGTGCTTCTCTTGAGACTCCCAAACTTTCACTGTATATGAGGAAAACTCAGAGATAAATAGGTACTTAAATATACATTTAAGCTTTGATCACTATTGGAAGCAATTTGAGCAATTGAACCCAATGAGATGTGTTCCTCTGGAACCTTGGCATCCTGTTGGAGACCAATACAAATAAGAAATAACAGGGCTTAGAAGGCATGAGGCCTCCTAATGGAAAGGGATTGCTGTCTGGTTGCTAACATTTCCATATGCACACAAGCAGCAAAACAACAAAAGATCAAAGAGCTACACAAAGAAGAAGGGAGTGTTCTTTCTCCTAATTTTGCATGTGTGTGAACATACAGCCTTCTGTAAGCATAATAGCAGAAACATGTTTTTGCAAGAGAGACCCAGTGTACATCCACTAATGAGGGTGCCTGGCTGAGCCACAGTATGAAAAAATCTATTCTTCATTTGTAAAAGATGCTACTGATTTACAGTATCTAGAAGTTATAATAACCATTAACAGATGCACAAGGAGAAAGGTCTCAAAAACCACAAATGCTATGTGCTTCCAAACTTCACTGGAATCATTCCATTTGCAGTTAAGCACAATAGCCCATTTTACAGTCAAAGCCTGAAACAAAATAACTTTGCACACCATGACAGTGAATGAAAGGTTGAAGTGAGAAGCAGCCATTCGTTTCCCAACCCTTTGAGTATCAGTATCTACCTGAAATTTGCATGGTATCTTTTTATAACTAGTGTCTTCCAAGGGAAGAACTTAAGTCTTTGTGTACAGAGGTGAGCTTCGCTATACATCTTTTTTAATTTGGTGAAATCACTAATTTTCTCACTTAAAGAACTTAGTGATACCCTTTTCAGAATCAAACAGCCTCACTCTGTATTTGCTAAACTCCATAAAAAGTTTAAATATTTAGTGAATGATGTATTATTTGTTACTCAACACATAGCAAGAGAAATACTAGAAAATGCACATAAATGCTTGGTACATCTCAAGTGTTGAAGAGAACATGAGTTCAAGTCACCATCTTTTTCAAGCTGTTCAATGACTTCCTTTGGGAAAGTCAATAGAATGGACTTTGAAGTTATCCTTCTCCACATTCTGAGAACAAAATGACCAAGACACAACCTTCAACACCTAATTATGTTATTAGATTTAATGTTTGCAATTACACAAGGCTTAGTAGATGCAAAGTGCTTTGTAACCTTTAATTAGTCCCTCTCCCCAAGTCCAGCTCTGCTTTTGGACTGAAACGCTGAGACATACAGGTTATGATTTGCCTTCCCATGGTGAGGAAGTCAGAAGCTTAGGTTAGAGAAATACCAGACCAATCTTCAAAACAGAACCAATACCCGGGCCGTGGGCTCAGGGCTGCCTTTCACTCCACAGTGCAGCTCACTGGTCTTAAAAGAACTTTAAAATGAAAGACCTTTAAAATTAAAGACCTTAAAAGGTCTTTAAATGAAAACAACACTCTATCACTAGACAAGGGGATTTCTGTTAATCAACTTGTTATATTCTCCTTTTTGGGCTAACAGCAAGCCAAATATAAGTAAAGAAATATTTTTTACCTCTTGCTATATCCTAACCTCCCAGACTTCCTATTTCCTAACTTGTCCTCACTTGGGGACACACCATTATTTACTTTTAGAGTAATATTTTCTAGGATTTAGAGAATTAATGTCATTAGGGGTGTATGTGTAAGTATGTGTGTTTATGTTAGAGCACATGCAGCTAAGAATAGCTTCAGATTCAAGAATTCCAGTGTAAGTAAACCTTTAAGATGGAATTTAAATTGCCAATTTAATAAGAATGTTTCAGAAAGAAATCACTTGCTTTTTCTCACATCTCTGCCTCTGGCTCACCCTGAAGCTTCTTTGCAAGGTGGCCAAGGTGGGTGAGCAGCCCCTGCCACACCCTGAGGTGCTGGGTCCCAGCTGCCAATACCCTCACAGGGTCACTGAGCAGGCATACAGCTCATTCCATTTGTAAGCAGGAGAAACAAGGTCCCCCAGGGAAAATACGCACTCCCCATATGTTCAGCCTTGTGCACTGGTCTAGGTGAATCACAGTCCAGTAATAAGAGAGAAAAGGATGTGTCTTGACACTTTAATTCCTTAGAGATATCTGAGCATCGTTTCAGGGGTAGTCCATTGCCTTAAACACACCACTAATCTGATCCAGCCAAGAGGACTGGATGCTTTTAAAGACCTTTCCATTAAGTGCATCTGAATTTTATTGCTGAAGCTTCCATGAAACTATCAAAAAGAAACACTTTGATGTGCTCTCCTCCAAGTGCTGTGCTCGACTCTGAGCCTTGGCTTTGCCCTCTGCCCTCCTCCCTGCCCTGTGCTCCCTCTCCCACATCAACCAGGCTCCTCCATGCTCTGTCTTCCTGCTCATATGATCTGCAGTTGCTGAAAAAACGACGCCAAAAGAAACAGCCAATAAAAACAGAAACAGCTGTAATAATTTTGCACAGCATGGTCTTGATTTCCTTGAGTTTTGTACTTCGCCCCCTTTCCCCTCTCTTTTTTCTTTTTTCTTTCTCCCTTCAGCTCCCTTTTCCACACACAACACCTTCAGTGTTGGGCCTGGAAGGAACCAAAAAAAATTGTGCTTTCCTTTGAAGTGAGAAATCCTATGGGAGATCATTTTGGATAACCAGTTCCAAAACACGGAGAGCCACTGGGGCAGAAAGGAGGAGAAGGAGTTTGGGCTCTTACTACCAAAGGCAAGTGCAAAGATAAAAAAAAATTTTTTTAAAAATCAGCCGTCCAAACCTGCTCCTTCTTGGCTGCTATGACGAGCAAACAGCCTGCTTGTTGCAAAAGCCCACCAAAGTACTTCTTGGCGGTTCAGTTCTGTCTGCACTTGTCCCTTTAAATGGGATCTGTCCTCAGTCCCGACTGACCTGTCCTGTTTGATAGCCTCACTCTATATCCATGCCCTGAAAAACGCAGGCATGTTAAGGCAGCTCACAAATGTAGAAAGCTATTGGAGGGTGGTATCAGTGGTTTCAGAGAAGAAAAAGAAAAAGACTCAAATCCCTAAGCAAATATAGAAGATGACACTCACGGCAGGTTATGATGAGAACCTCCTTTCCTGTCTGTGCGGGCTGGAGAGCCCCAGGAATGCTCACCTTCTTCAGACTGCAGAGAAAATCAAGCACTGGATCTTTTGGGTCCCATGTTCTCTGAGTGCTGGAGTGCACCCCTAGTCCTAGCCAAAAGGCTTATAGCTGGGGCTTATAGTGGTCTTAAAAGGTTGTAAAAACCTCCTTTTCACTGATTTTTTTTAAAACATCAGAGTCAGGGGCTGTACAATCCCCTTTAGCTGTTCCTTTCTTATGCCTATTCTGGATCTAGCCCTGTTCTAAAGCTCATCTGGGCCTGGGCTAAGCACTATGGAGAACTGGTTGAAATAAAAGTTCTTTCATGGTGGCACAGCCCTGTTTTTCAGATGGTGTGAAGCAGATCTGTAGTTTATTATTAATAATAGCACATGCGTGACACCGCAGCTTCAAAGAGCCATGCAAACATTAATTCTTTTGTGATGTGAAAAAAAGCAACAACAGCATCTTTTGTAAATGAATCTCCCTGTCTTCAAGAGAGAGGCTCGAAAGCACAGACCCCGTCAGAGATGAATGAATCAAATCCTGGAGGTCTCAGGTCTGGGTCCAATTGCAGAACACTTTGAAAAAAAATCAAGAGTTTTATCTGAGTTACAACATGTTCCAAATTCTACACTCTTTCAAACTCACATGGAAGTCCTTCGAAGACAAGCTGTGGTATCTTTGTTCCAGGAATAAAACAAACAGAATAAAAGACAGGAAAGAAGAGCAGATTAAATGTGGGTTTTTCTACCTTGTTGAAATTTGATCTTAGGTCTCCAGAACAGAGAGGATTATTCTTACCAGTATGGCAAAGTATGCTCTTTACCTTCTGATAATAAGTGTTCTCTGTCAAAGCCCAATCTTTTACTTTAAAAAGTGACAATCAATACCTCATTTTGCAGAACCTAGGATAAAGAATACAGAGTCCTCTGCTGCCAGTGGATGCCCCACTTGGCCCTTTAGTTTTTCTTGCATTTGAAGGGTGAATTTTTGTCCAATTTTTATATATATATATATATATATATATATATATATATATATACAGATAGATAGATAGATAGATAGATAGATAGATAGATAGATAGCATTTGCTGCTTATAGAATATATGATATTCATTTAGATAGATATGTTATATAATTATAAAGTGAAAATTAATAAAATTGCTCAAGAACCTTAACTAACCAACCACCTAGAAAAACCTGTGTGTTTCTCCTCTGTTGTGTCCCCTGCCTCCTGACAAGGGCAATTTTGATCCTGAATTCTGTGGTGAGCATTCTTTTTTTTAAAAGAGGGTAAAATTAAACAGAACAAAACAGATCATAAGGAAACAATTTTAAGAAACATAGATTTCAAAGCAAGACCACTGGAGTCTTCACTGTCTATCATATTGTCTCTTGTTTTCTTCCCAATAGTTGTCCTGTGTTGACTGTATCTGTATGCCTGACGGATGGCCTCCCAAAAGCCCTTTGTCCTGTAACATCATTGTCTCCTCCCACTCTGATCCTGGCTCAGGCAGGTGACTTGCTTTTGCCAGTGCAATGCAAGCAAACGAGAGGCATGTAGAGCCTTGGAAAGTGTATGCATGGCCCTGTCTCCCCCCAGCAAGACCCTGCTTGTCCTGAGAAAGTGGCCAGGTTGCCAGCCTGGCCATAATAGACATGTGAAGCAGAGCTGGATCACACTAGAAGGCAGCCGTCCTGGAGCAGCCTGCAGCCAAGCCACGCACACCTGTCAGCCAAGATCAGCAGAAGTACCTGGCCCACCTGTCAGGGAAACACCTGCACACCCAGCCAAGGTCAGCGGAGCACCAGCAAGATCAGACAGCCACAGCAAACTTGTGAGCCACCTAAATAATACACACTTCTTTCCACAAGTCACTGAGTTTTTGGGTGGTTGGTTGCCACGTATTTTGTTAACAACAGATTACTTATATCATTTCCTTACTCATTAAAAACAATTACAAATGCTTACAATCCTGAAAAAACACTGTTTGGTCCTAAGTTTTCTTCTCTCTTTGTAGAAATTTTTATGACAAAGTATATTTTTCTCTGGGCCTTGTTTTTTCACTTACCTTTATGTTTCTCATTTTTTTATGGATGTAGTAATGAGACAGGAAGACAGAGTGTGACTAAAACAGGGCTAAAGGGCGTCCCCGAGGGCATTCCTAGACACATGCGCAGAACCGTTCCCAAAGCCCTGCGGTGGACTTCTCGCGAGAACCCCAGCAGGCTTTTGATAGCAAGACTTGGTCATGATCCCACTTTGAAATATTAAAAAACTGTTGCCCTTAAGTCCTGCTATCTCCTTTTCGGGGCAGCATACCTAATGTGATAGGGTGTATTTATTTTCTCATTTTTTCTTCTTTTACTTGACCTAAACTCTCTCTGCAGCATCTGTTTTTTCCTACCTCTAACAAATGCGAAACTTTGCTTTCATTTGTATTTATTTCATTCAACTCTTTGGAATAGAAAAAACTAAAAATCTCTAAAAGGAGATTCCAGCAACCCAGAGCTAGTTACAATACGAGCAATTCTCACTGTCCTTGAATCTTTTCTGTGAATATGAATTCTTTGCGGCATCTTCATGGACATGTGTGTTATTTTTTCCAGTTTGGAGTTTTAGCAACAATAAATCTGATCATACATGTCTCCTATGGCATAATTTCAATATTCTCTGGATTAAATAGAAAGCAATCTCCCTTAACCTGTGGTTTTGTTGTACTTTCCGCAGCTTCAGCTTTTGAAAGTCAGTGATAAAATGATAAAATGGAAAATTCCAGAAATACAAGTATTAAATTGCATGTGATTCTGAGTTGGTTAATGAAATCTCTTCCATCCTGCCCCATCATCCTTTTGTCCAGCATATCCAAGCTGTGTATACCCCTCAATATCAGCATGGCTTAGTGATCCTGGATCCCCAAAGTAGACAATCCTCCTCCTCATCTGTAATGGGGTCAACAGTAGCCTAACTGTATCATGGTGTCATTGCTCTCACTATGTAAATATAGCATCCTCTCATCTCACAGCATCACAAGAGTGAAAAGAATGAAGACAATACAGTAATATGTCTTTACAGAAAGACAGAAAAGGGAGGAATCATATTCATAAGACTTGTTATATTTATTCTAGTTTGTATTATAGTTATAGGTCACTTACTATCCCTAATTTATGAGTTAAATATGTATGCATAGGAAATCACATACTTTATGCAGGTTTCAGTACCATCTCATGGAGGATTTGGAAATATCTCCTGTGCATGAAAGTTACACATGTATCCAGGAGAAGAACAGCAGGACTATGGTACATGAGAGTGTCATAATTATGAAGCTTACACTAAATTGTTTTCCAAATTGTAGTAACAATGTGTATATCCATCAATATTTAACCTCTTAACACCCCCTCATACATTTATATCAAACCGTCAGAAGCAGAAGGAGTATGTAGGAGCCCTTGAGGGTGGTCCAATGGTTGAGGTCTGGAAGTGGCACAACCACTTCTGGTCACATGTTGGTGCCATCTCACAGACGCTACCACCTTTTTTGCAAATGTGAAGAGGAAATGAGCAGCTACTCAGTCAATCTCACACATCACTTACAATCCTCCTACTAATGAAACAGCCTCTATTAGATAAGTACTCCAAGTCTACCGAGAACATTCATGCAGTTTTCTCTTTTTTGCATGCCACCCACTCTCTTGGGAAATTAAATCAATTATCCTTACCCTCATTTTATAAATGAGGAAAGTAGGCTCTGAGTGGTTAAATGACTTGCCCAAGGTCACGAAGTTAGTAATTTCCTAGAACCAGAGCATAATCTCAGCACTTTTTCCCTACAGTCTTGTCCTATTTCTAGTTTAATTAACCTTCCTTTTTCCAAATACACATTCAAGACTGAAGGTAATTTTCACTACTGCATAACTACTAAAACACAAAATGAACATTTCAAATATCCCACCTACAATCCTACGGCCTTGAGTTTTTCACCTGCTGTCGGCCTGCCATCTCTGCTTCCTCACTTCACGCTCACAACCCAGCCTTATTGTGCTCGGTTTGCACATAACTTCCAGTTCAACAGACACCGTGAATATAATTTAGTCGCTCCGTATCTGAACGCTATCAAACCATTCAAAATTCTGACCCTTCTCTCCTGACAGTATTTTTTTTGCTTTAATTCCCATGATCCACATATTTCTGATTTTCTTAACCTCAGTGATTAATTATTTTAATTCATCTTTGCCATTTCCTCCTCCTAAAGAGTGTATATACTGTGATAATAGTAAGTGTGTGCTTAAAAACCAACTCAGCATCTTTTACCTGGTTAATTCCAAGTCCTCTTTCAGATCTCGTTAAAAATTACTTCCCATGTCTGACAAGAGATGCTTCTTTGTAATGTAGATATATAATACATTGTGCTTTTTCCTCTTAATAATTGTCATAATTTTAAATCAATATTTAACTGTGAAATCCATTTCTATATAGTCCATTAAGAGTTTCAAGATTATAATGTTCATGTGTGTTTTCTTTACTGCTATATGTTTTTTGCATATTCTGGGCTCTCACTAGATGGTGGGTAAATTGAAATAATTTTATTACTGAAGACTAAAATCACAATGAACTTACGAGTGCTATTCCGTATAAGGACTTGCAGTTGACTGTAAGCATTGAAGAGTGCTATATTGTTAGTCATGTGAACCTAATAATAAACTATAAATGCATGCTTTCATATATTATTAGAGTGAATTATTTTTGTATCTTTTCATTCAACATATATTTTCCTTTCACTTCACCTCTTCTGTTAGTGTGATAATGGAGTCCTGATAAGGGACTAGAACAGGATGCAGCTGGAAATGGGGCTCGAAAACCCAACACTGAAAACTACTTCTGACTATAGGATGAGTCTCCTTCACCATGGACACTCAGGTCTCTAGCAGCATCATCCTGATCATGGCTGCCACTGTAGAGGAGTCTAGACATCATGCAGCCTGCCCATAAATATCAAAATCTAATAGTGCCAGGCAGAGTGGCTCACACCTTAATCCCAGTTACTTAGCAGGCTGAGGCAGGTGAATGGCTAGTTCAAGGCCAGTATGGGAAACTAAGGAAGATCCTGCCTAAAAATAAAAAGGGATGGGAATTAGCTCAGTGAGAGAGCACTCATGGACATCCCTGTACCATTCCCTTTCCACATCCAAGAGAAATGTCACCTCTTTAGTGAATTTGTACCCAGTTTCTCTAGACAAATATTTCTTTTACTCCTCTGTGTGTTCCTGTTTAGTTCTTTCCAAGCATACTACAGTTCACATCATGGCCAACTATTTAGAAGGTGGCAAATTCTACTCCTGACATAATTGCAGCAGGACACCAAAGACAACTCCATGCACTGAAACTGTTCACTAAATATCTCCACCATCCACGAGACTGCCAGAATTTTATGTACAACATCTTGTTTAATTCTTGTGTGACCTAGATGTCATAATTATTAGCATTTCAGAGTTCAATAAATTGAATCTCAAAGTTGTTTTTCCCTCTACATCTCACCCAGCACTGGTACTTTCTCATAGCACATATTAAAGGAGTGATTGTCAAACTGATAAAGAATTGACTTTGATGGCAGTTTATAAAGAAATTCCACCCTCCTGAGGACCCTGCTCCCAAAATTATGTTAGGATCTCAGATAAGATGCCTGGACTAAATCTGAACTGCTATTCCAAAAATGAAAATCCTCTAATACACTATTAATTTCCTCTGTCAAGGAGGCTATATATTCTATATTTCTTCAGGTAAATCAGGATATGACACATCTGGAAAAATGTTATTGCAGAGGGAAAATCTATGTAAATCATGCCTCTTCTATATGCTTCAAAACCCATTTTTAAACTGGCAAACTTTTTCAAGGTGGCATTCTGACTTTCTGAAATAGTTTCTTTCACTACAAACAGTGATTCAAGCTTTTAAATTGAAGACCAAAGAGACTGAAATAGTATTCCATAATAGTACAGTTGTTACTTCTATCCAGAATTTTCTTCTACTGCTAATCTAGACACAAACACTGTGAAATAGGGTAGGTAATGAGGAGTATAAATGACTCCCACAGAGAAACTGCACATTGAGTAATTTTTTCAGCATGAGAATGCCACAGGCAAACACGCTGCTCTGGGTCACATCCTGTGCAGATATTTGCACAATATTTGGAAAAATAAAATACTTTCTAATCCAATTTTCTCCCATAGGTGACAAAACTCTGGCCTAGAAAAGTTCGAATGAATGTCTCAACACAAAGAATGCTGATGTCAGAACTTGGACCAGAGTCAGCCAGGCTCAGCAGTTGCTACAGCTGCTCCATCTCTACTGCCCTGCCTTTTAGTTTATTCTTAAAAACAACTTAATGTACAGCTTCCCAAGCAAGGCAACCCAACCTTCTAGTAGCAGCCTGTGTCCCTGACCTGAATGACAGTTACCACCTGCATGACAATCTTATTTCACTTTCCAAAATAAATTCTCCAAAACTTCTATAGTACTAACATCATCTCTAAACTCCTGGATTCAATGATGCCTGAAACAAGTGTGTTTTCTGACCTACCCATATCTAGATGTCAATACACTCCCATTTTTGCTGTTCAAAAAAAGACAAAAGTTCCTCATGGTAGCAATCACATTTTTTCATATGTGCTTCCAGAGCTGGGCCAGAAAATCTTCCCTAAGGAAGAATGTTTACACCCACTAAGATGTGGCTAACATAGTAGGTTAGGGTGTCAGGTATGCTGTTTTTCAGTCCTGCTTTTCTTTGTCTTATCTGTATAACTTTCATAACTTCTGAACCTTTCAGAGTCTCATTTTCTTCAAGTTTAATATGGAGGACACAGATGCTATTATGCATTATTGTGACAAGGACTAAATATGATAAATCACGAGTGGTTTTTTTTTATTTAAGGAGAAAAAGAAAAAAACAGAGAAAGGGTACAAGTAATACAAAATTTAAAAAATAAACAGTAAGAAATCACTAGTTAATTATATATTCTCATCTTAGAAATAGTTGTTCAAGTTACAAAATTAAAGCATATAAAGTGGACTTTCAAACAGTGAGAGTGCAAACAGTTTTGTTCAATGATCCAAAAAAAACTCAGTAATATGGTTATCCATCTTATACACTCAAACATATATGCAGTTATAACCTTTAGAGCACTTTCTTTTCTTTTCTTTTGTACAATGACAGTTACACATTTTGGGTTTTATTACTCCCACAGTTCTTATTACTTTTTTTGAAGAGAGTAAAACCAAATGCGACATATCAGAACAGAGTCAGTCAAATCAAAAGGATGGACATAATAGATAATGTAAAAACAAAATACAAGGTGATCAACAATGGTTACCATACTGCCTCTTGCTATCTTAAGAAGAATTTACCATGTGGAAGATGATCATCCATAAAGTGTGCTATCATTGTTCTTAGGTTCCACCTAGAAATTCCCACCAGGTTTTCCAATTGTCATTATTTCATGGATTTCATAATCTGTTTTCTAGAGGATTAAGAAGCAGTCCACTGGAATACATTGAGAACAGCATATTCCTGAAAACTTATTTTCATACGGTAAGGATAACAGGAACAGATAAGGGACACTCAGAAGAATGAAGATGTATTTTATATGCCATCACCCATATGATGCTGCCATCTCCTTTTTTCCAATAGGCTGGGTGAAGCTCAAATTCAATTAAGACCTTGAGATTGAATTTACGAGGCTTTGCCTCTCTTTTAGAGTTCTCCAGAGAAAAAGAATCAAGAGGCTGGAGAAAGAAAGGGTGAGATTTATTTTTACAGGATTGGTTCATGTAATTGTAGGAGGTGTTAAGTGTGAAATTTATAAAACACGCCAACAGGCTGGAGATACAAGTAAGAGTTGATGTTTTAGTCTTGAGATAAAATTTGCAAGGTGAGAAGTCAGGCAGGGTTTTTTATATCACACGCTTAAAGCTTAATTGTTTTTACTTTAGGAGACCTGCCATCATGAAATCTTCTACTGATTGGGTGAAAAACCACTTAATGGAGGAAAGATTTATTTTAGTTCATGGTTTCAGAGGTCTCAGCCTATGATCTGCAGGCTCCCTTCCTTGTGGGCCTGTGGCAATGCAGAAACATCACAGTAGGAGGATGTAGCCAATGAAAGCTGCTTACCTTATGGTAAACAGGAAGCAAATAGAAAGCAGCCAGGGAGAATAATCACCCTTCCAGGTTACTCAACCGGTTATCTGCTTCTTTCAATGGGGTCTTACCTCCTAGGACATCCACTATCTTCAATAGCATCATCAATTGGGACCAAAGTTTTAACACATGAACTTTGTGGAGGACCTTTAAGATAAAAATGTAACAATTGCATAGTTATTTTTATCCCACATAACCATCCAAGGGCTTAGAGATGAACTTGTAGGAGACAAGGGCAAAAAGCCAGAGTCTTTGAGAAGAAAGGTTAAATTCTTCACTACAGTACTAGATAGTTTTGCTTGAAGATTCTTAGTGTAACATTACAGTAAGCAAAACTATACATGTAGTTACAAGAAATGAACATCTGTATGCATTTATTTTGCTCTGGTTTTTTTGTGAAAGGCTGGTCTCCTTTAATCCTCACTGCAGACCCCCGAGGTAGGAACCAGCTTTTTGTAACTCACTCACCATCTTACCCTTCTAAATTTTAATGTAATGCAAGGAGATAGTAACA
Source organism: Cavia porcellus (assembly GCF_034190915.1). Lineage (NCBI taxonomy): Eukaryota > Metazoa > Chordata > Mammalia > Rodentia > Caviidae > Cavia > Cavia porcellus. The sequence goes on along the minus strand of NW_026947496.1, from coordinate 25,798,624 downwards.
AATAAAATAGTTTTATGAATGCTTTTCTTACTTCTATGATAAAATACAACAAAATTTCATAACAAAATAGAGAATATCAGTAGTCAATACTTTCCGTACTATAACCTTAAAATAATGGCCAAAATGTCACTCATTGTAGAAGTCATAGTCAAAAAGTGACTCTCTGTTAAAGAGAGAGAGAGAGAGAGAGAGAGAGAGAGAGAGAGAGAGAGAGAGAGAAAGAGGTAATAGCACAAATGGCGTTTGGTAGATTAGGATCCTGAGACTGGCCTAAATCATGAAGCTGTGGAGTAGTGAAGGAAGACAATAAACCAAAGGTAGATGAGCCCACCACCCATGGTATGGCCACGACATTGCAAGTACACTGCTTCTTCCATTCTAAATAAATGGTGTTCACAGTCATGTGTGCAGCCAAGGCAGCTTGGTGTCTGAATGAAAATTGTCCAATCCTGTCATAACATTTCACAATATATATGAATTCACAATGCCTTGATATGCAACCCTTCTAAATTCAGAGAAATAAATACCAGGCAGAAAGACATGAAGACTTACCATGAGCTCGTGGTGCCTTCATCAAAGAAAGTATGGTCCACAGCATTATTTCAAATTGTTTTCTTTTTTATCTGGTATTCTAGAGTTCTGGTCTCCAGGGAAATGAAATGCTAAGATTCTCAATGAGTGAAAGTTGTGACTTTATGAACAGTAAAAGGACAGTTCCAAATGGGGCAAGAAGAAAGAAGACCTGCTTGAGTCTTCAAAGATGAAACACTTTCTCAGAGAGAAAATTTAGAAAAGGGGACATATAGGAATTGAAAGTCAAAAAGTTGTTCTCCTTAAGACTCTCCACAGGAGCATACCTCTTGGGGCTCTTGGGGCACCCTTGGATATTTTGATTTCATAACAAGTTATCTGAATAATTTGATTTCTTAAATTAAACTGAACTTAGTTGGCAAAATGTCCATCAACTTGTCCTCTCATCCATATTGTGTTGATAACTAATAAATAAACTTGGATGAAGGTTCTGAAAATGGAGTGGAAGAACTGAAGTCCAAGTGAAAGAAATCTAATATAAGAGAGAACAATCTTCTTTGTTTTTCTGATGAATGGTAACTAATGAGACATAGACCTAATGGTACTATGGGAAAGAGCTCCACCACCACCACAACCACCACATTTGGGCAAGAACAGTGATACAGTGATCTCTTTAATGTGATGGAAGAGTGTTTCAGGATGGAAGGGCTTTTCTGTGTGATGATAGAGGAAAATCACTACTCTTCCCTAAGACTTATAAACTGATACCAGGAATAGTGATATAAATGGCATATGCTATGGCTTGATCCTGGACAGTGTCATATAAATTCTCTGTGTATACATCCCCAAGGTGGAGGTCTCCAAGGTGTCACAGTTTGGATGTTCTGTGGGTCTTTAGGAACTCGAGTCCTATGGGAAGTCCTTGGGTCACTGGAAACTTTCCCTTGAAGGGATCTCTCTTTACTCAGATTTGAGATATTTCACTCCATGATATGCTGTCCTCACCTCAGTAGGTTTGCTCAGTGTCAAACTTTAGCTCCAAAACTGTAAGCTAAACAGTTTTCTCTTTATAAAGTTAGTCACCTCAGGTATTTTGTTGTAGCAATGTCAAACTGACAAATACCATGTGGCTACAGAGGTATTTGCCATGAGAAATTTAAGCTAGTTCTAGGTAGCACAAAATATTCTTAACAAGAAAATGCTTGAGATCTTGCTGTTAGTTCTGCCTTTGTGTGAGCCAGAAATTCCTGGAAGAAAGAAGAAAGTAGATCAAACTACTTATACTCATACAATTGATAAACATGAGCCATGGAATACTACTTCACCCCGGAGTCATTTTATGACCGTATTGTTCGCCAACTCCTTAGGTGGGTGGTCTTTGACACATCAATTAAACTGTGCTTTTTAAAGAAATATTAAATGCAGTCATGCTATCATTTTGTAGCCTAAATTTTGTAAATGAGTAGTAGTGAAATGCAATATGTAAAACCACCTTATGCCAAGGATTATTTAACTCTGATTTGAAAATAAATTACCTATAAAGAAATGTAACAAAGATACTGTCAGGGATTCATTGGACTGAAAATACCCCAATTTTACATACTGAGTAAGTATAAAAGTGTATATTTACATCAATATAAGTCAAAAAGTGAAAATTCTAATGATGTAAGCAGCTATGTCACCCCTGTAAACAAGCACAAATAATATGAGTTTGAAGCATTTGCTTTGTTTGAACTCAGTGAACTAACGTGAGGTCATTTGACTAGTTTTGCATGGTTGTTATCTCTGTGATAAAAGGCCCTCAGATTTGCATGGATCAGAAGAAGCACACACACCCTCACCTGCCACTGCCAACACACTTCCAGTTTGCAGAAGAAAGTTCACCATGTATGTAGAACAGCAAGTTGTCAAAGCACAGGGGACATCAGCACAAGACTTCAGATAAGGCAGAAAATAAAAGTAGTGGAGAGAGGCTCTCAACATCTTCCCTACAGGAGGGCATATGTGTCCAGATTCCCTCTTACTGGCATGAATGTCAGCATTTGGTCAAAGCAATACAGGAGATAATATCTGTGGAGTGAGGTAGAAAAGGCCTTGAGGAAACAGACAAAGGCATTTGGAAAAGGAGAGAATGGTGGGATATTTGCTGCTTTTAGTTGAAATTAAAGTCTGTCTGTCTTTCCAACTCATGGCCTCTCTTTGGCCATGACAGCAAAGATAAAACTGAAATATGTATGTACATGCATGCATGCATACATACAGGATGGTTTTGTTTCTGCAAATGTCTTGAACAAAGCATGTGTTTCTGCTTAATACTGGACAAGCTCCAACTGATGTCTACATCCTTGTCAAAATGTTGGCTTTTCTGTGGGATTGTTTTTTCCTTCTGGGGCATTATGAAGCCACACCGTAGATCTGGACAGGAAAGTTGTTGCCAGCCTACCTTGAAAAACAATTGTTCTAAATCCTTCTCAACTCTCTTTGTATTAAATCTTAATTATTTTTTTTAAAAAGAATCTTACCATGCCTAAAATATCATCAGTCTTTAAAATATGATAAAAAGTTGAAGGAAATTCACCAAAGCAACTACTAAGTTGATAAACAGTGGAAATAGATTTGGTTTCCACTGGGATACACTGCACAATATTTTGATTATATAAAACAATAAAAAACAAGCTTTCTTATTTTTAAGTATTTCTGATCTACTGATCTGAGTGTACAAAAGCACTCTAGGGTGAAGTTTAAACATGAAAAATGTCATCTTCTAATACTTTGATTATTTTATTTAACTTTCTAGGCCTGAATGAGGGAAACTACATGTACCACAAATTACAATTAAATCAAGATAATAAATAAATAAGCCTGAATGGTTTTATCTTACGTCATTACTAGAAAATTTAGCTATATGATAAAAACCACATACAGTGATCCAAGATGCGACAGAACAAAAAAGAGAAATGTGTTCATAGATAACAGCTTTTGGTTAAAAACATAAATAATTTTATAAAAGTAAACTAAAACTATACCTTTCATAGCCACTATAAAGGTTTGGATTTCACGCCTTTTTCATTTTTATAATCTTTTAGAACATCTTTTTCCAACTTCTTGATAAAATACCATTTCTCAATGGGATGCTGAATTAGATTCTGAGATATGCATTCTGGTTCTTCCTTAGCACTTTCTGACTCTAAATTTATAAGTTAGAATTTAACAGAATATCTTAAAACAACTGAATATTGATTCTGAGTTTTTAGGTTTTCTGATCAGTTGCAGCTCTTTGACTGGACTTGGGGCTGGTTGATGTTGAACAATTTTATCTCTCAGTCCAAATCTTGGTTGGGCAGCCAGCAGGCCAATGCTTACTCCCTCACTGAACACCAGAATGACTCGCGAATTAAAAAAAAAGGGCATGAGCACTTCCTAAGCCATGCTTTTAACTCCATTAGCCAAAAACAATCATATAACTAAGTTCAGGCTGTGTGCTTGGGACTCTCTTCTTAAGGAGGAAGATGCCAAGAAACAGAAACCATCTCCGTTATTCTAATAATACATTTTCTAATGTAGAATAAGCACTGGTCATTTTCATCAACTCTGTAGTTAGAAGTCAATTTACTGAGTCTGTTTGGGACCCTCGCACCATCTAGGTGCAGTGGACCGGCTAGGCGGGTGTGGGGCGCTTGCATCCACCTCCCCGTGTGTCTGGAGGACTGTGAATTTCTAAGCAAGCAGGTGAGCATCACCAGTTCCAGAGGCCCAGCGTTCTGGGGTAAGTGCCCCACGCACTCCTTCCCCCCCCCCCCAGCCCAGCTTGTTTAGGACCCTCAAGCCTTCCAGGTGCAGTGAAACAGCTAGGCAGGTCGGAGGCGCCTACATTCGCCTCCCCATTCTGGCTGCTCTTGGAGAAGGTGGAGTTCTAAGCAAGCAGGCAGGTGCCCACTGTCCCCACAGCCCAGTTTGTTTGGGACTGCAGAGTTTTAAGCAAGCAGGCGAGCACCACGGGTTTCAGAGACCCAGCGGCCTGGGGAAATAGGTGCCACAGTCCCAGGAGCTGCGAACATAGAAGTGGATTCCCAACAGACCCTGAGGAAGCTTTCAAATAAAACTTGAAACACAGAAATACAGGAAAATGACAAAACGAAAGACCAAATTACAACCTCGAACCTCCAGCCCATCTCAAAAAACCCTAGGAGCGATGTATATAGAAGAAAATTTATGCCGTACACCTCAAATATCGGATAATAGCTACTGAAATAAACAAGCAACTCCAGGAAGCTTTACAGGAATTCAAACTCAAAATAATCTCCCAGGTAAAAGAAGGAATGATAAAAGAAATGGAAGAGATGCTGAACCTATCTAAAGAAAGCACAATTAAAAAATTGGCAAAACTAAACAAAAAGATAGAATCCCTACATGAGCAGCATAAGAAACAAACAGAATACATAAAGCAGATGCACAGAGATATGCAGAAAATCAAAAACTCCACTAAAAGCTGTAAAAACTGCCTCAGTGACAGTGAAGATAGAATTTCAGACCCTGAAGACAGGATTGCAGCTAGTGAACAGGAAAGGAAAGATCTTTTAAAAATAACAAAGAATCAGGAAATAACAATTCAACAACTACAAGATGACACAAAGAAAAACAACGTAAGATTGATAGAGATTAATGAAAAAGAAGGGGACAACATAAAGGATGTCAAGAGGATATTTAGAGAAGTAATAGCTGAAAATTTCCCAAGCATGAGATCAGAAACTGACATCAGGTTCAGTGAAGCACATACAACACCAAATAGTCACAACCAAAATAAAACTACACCCCGACATATAATAATCACCATCCCAGAAATCTAACACAAGAATAGATTATTACAAGCTGTCAGAGAGAAAAGACAGATCACTTATACAGGAAAACCTATCAGAATCACAGCAGACTTCTCAGCACGAACAATAAAGTCAAGAAGAGCATGGAGTGAAGTATTCCAGATCCTAAAGGAAAATGATTTCCAACCTAGACTGATGTGCTTGAAAATTTATCATTCAAAATCAATGGTGAAACAAAATACTTCCATGACAAAGAACAGCTGAAGAACTTCATGATCACCAAGCCGACCCTGCAAAAAATATTGAAAGACAGTTTAGATACAAAAAGGAAAAAACCTCTAAGCAAAGCAGATAATAAAACAGAACAGAAAGATAAAAATGCAACAGCAGAAAGATAACATATCAACAATCAACCAACTTTAACAGTTATAACCATTAATGTACATGGTCTCAATGCACCAATTAAAAGAAAGAAACTGGCAGAATGGATCAAGAAACAAAATCCAAACATACGCTGTTTACAGGAAACCCATCTAACCAAAAAGTTTACTCACAGACTGAGAATCAAAAGATGGAAAACAATACTTCATGCAACAGGAATCAAAAAAAAAAAAAAAGCAGGAGTAGCCATTCTGTTTGCAGACAATATGAACTTTAAACCAACAATGATCAGAAAAGACAAAGAAGGTCACTACCTACTTTTAAGGGAAAAACTCCAAGAGGAAGAGTTAACTATCTTAAATATATATGCACCAAATTCCAGAGCACCCAGTTATATAAAACAAGTATTAACAGAAATGAAAAATCAAATTATCAGTAACAGAATTGTAACAGGAGACCTTAGCACACCATTGACACCAAGGGGCAGATCAACCAGACAGAAAAATCAGCAAAGAAAAAACAGAACTGAATCACACCTGTAAACAAATGGACTTGATAGACATATACAGAGTGTTCCATCCAACAACATCAGAATACACATTCTTCTCAGCAGTACATGGGTCATTCTCTAAAATAGACCATATATTAGCTCACAGAACATATTTAAATAAATGGAAAAGAGTTGAAATTATCCATTGCATGTTATTGGATCATAGTGCTTTGAAATTAGAAATTATTGATAAAAGATACTGCAAAAACGCCACAAACATATGGAAACTGAATAATGCACTCTTGAGTAATCAGTGGGTCACCGGGGAAATTAAAGAAGAAATTAAACAATATCTACAAGAAAATGAAAATATGGACACAACTTACCGGAATCTCTGGGATGCAATGAAAACCGTCCTCAGAGGAAAATTTATTGCACTGACTTCCCACATCAGGAAAACGGAACGAATACAAATAAACAACCTGATGCTACTCCTCAAACATCTAGAAAAAGAAGAGCAAGTCAAGCCCTAAGCCAAAAGAAGAGAGGAAATTATAAAAATCAGAGCAGAAATCAACACAATAGAGACTAAGAAAACAGTCCAAAGAATCAACGAATCAAAGAGTTGGTTCCTTGAAAGAATAAATAAAATTGATAAGGCCCTAGCCAACCTTATTTTAAAAAGGGAAGAAAAAGCTCAAATTCATGCAATAAGAAATGAAAAAGGTGAAATCACTACAGACTCTATAGAAATACAGAAGATCATTAACACCTATTTTGAAAAACTACTCTCAAAGGTTTGATAACACAGAGGAAAAGCCAGATTCCTAGAAACATATGAAGTACCAAAGCTAGATCAAGAGGATGTAAAATGGCTGAAAAACTCAATATCTAGTAATGTAATTGAAAATGTAATTAAGTCCTTACCTACAAAGAAGAACCCAGACCCAGACAGATTCATTGCAGAATTCTACAAGAAATACAAAGAAGACTAATGCCAACACTCCTCAAACTATTCAATGAAATTTGAAGGGAAGTAATCCTTCCTAAGTCATTCCTGGAAGCAAATATTACTCTAGTACCAAAACCTGAGAAAGACCCAACTAAAAAAAAAGAATTACAGGCCAATCTCCCTAATGAACACAGATGCAAAAATCCTCAATAAAATATTGGCAAATAGGATGCAGCAAATCATCAAGAAGATTATCCACCATGACCAAGTGGGATTTATCCCAGGCCTGCAGGGATGTTTCAACATATGTAAATCAATAAATGTAATCCACATCAATAAAGCCAAAAGTAAGAATCACATGATCATTTCTATAGATGCAGAAAAAGCTTTTGATAAGGTCCAACATTCATCATGATAAGAACTTTACAGAAAATTGGAATAGATGGTCTTTACCTCAGTATAATAAAAACCATCTACAACAAACCAAAGGCCAGTATCATACTAAATGGCCAAAAATTGAAAGCCTTTCCTTTAAAATCAGGTACAAGACAAGGCTGTCCTTTACATCACTTCTATTTAATATAGTACTGGAAATACTAGCCAGAGCAATTAGACAAAAGAGAGAAATAAAAGAGATAAAGATAGGAAAAGAAGAAGTTAAATTATCATTGTTTGCAGATGACATGATACTCTACATAGAAGACTCCAAAAACTCCATTGAAAGACTCTTAGATATAATAAATAAATTCAGTTAAAATGTAGCTGAATAAAAAATCAATACTCAGAAATTAATAGCATTCCTATACACTAACAACAAAATACCATAGAGGGAAATAAGAGGAGCCACACTCTTCACAGTAGTAACCAAAAAAATGAAATATTTAGGAATTACTCTTATGAAAGAAGTGAAAGACCTATACAGGGAAAATTATAATACACTGAAAAAAGAAGTTGAAGGTGATCTCAGAAAATGGAAAGACATCCCTTGCTCATGGATAGGAAGAATAAACATTGTGAAAAAGGTCATTCTCGCAAAACTCTTATGCAGATCCAGCACAATCCCAATAAAAATACCATCAACATATCTCATAGATCTAGAGAAATCACTCCTATAATTCATCTGGAGTGAGAAGAGACCTAGAAAAGCAAAGACAATTTTAAGCAACAAAGACAAGGCAGGAGGCATCACAATCCCTGACTTGAAGTTATACTACAAAGCAACCATAGTAAAATCAGAAGGGTACAGGAATCAAAACAGAGCCAAAGATCAATGGAATAGATTAGAAGATACAACCACAACTACAAACACACTCAACCACCTTATCTTTGATAAAGGAGCCAAACAGATTCACTGGAAGAACAGCAGTCTCTTTAATAAATGTTGTTGGAAAAGCTGGCTCCCATTTGCCAAAAACTAAAACTAGACCCATGCCTATCAAAATGTACTAAATTAAAATCTAAATGGGTCAAAGATCTGAATATTAAAGCAGAAACACTAAATGTATTGGAAGACAAATTGGGTAGAAACCTTGAAGACATAGGGGTAGGTAGAGAATCCGTGAACAGGACTCAAACTGCACAGGAAATACTTCCCAGAATCAATAACTGGGACCACCTCTTATTAAAATGTTTCTGCATGTCAAAAGAAATCTCTAGCGTAGTGAAAAGAAAACCCAAAAACTGGGAAAAGATCTTAGTGAACTCCTCCTCAAACAAGGGACTTTTGTCTAAAACATATAAAGAGTTAAAAAAAACTCAGATGCCCAAAATTCAAAGATCCAATCCAAAAATGAGCATCTGAGATGAATACACACTTCTCAGATGAAAAAATACAAATGGCGAATAAACACATGAAAAAATGTTCATCATCATTAGTCATTAGAGAAATGCAAACTAAAATCACACTGAGATTCTGTCTCACTCCTGAAAGAATGGCCAGGATCAAGAAAACCAACAACAACAAATACTGGAGAGGCTGTGGGGGAAAAGGAACTAACTCCCCTGCACTGTTGGTGGGAGTGTAGACTGGTACAACCATTGTGGAGGTCAGTCTGGAGATTTCTCAAAAAGCTGGGACTGCAAGTCCCATTCGTTCCAGCTATTCCACTTCTAGACATATTCCCAGATAATTGAAAGCATCATACCACATTGATATACACACACCTATGTTTACAGCAGCACAATTTGTAATCGCCAGATCTTGGAAACAACCCAAGCGTCCATTAACTGAGGATTGGATAAAAAAGTTGTGGTTTTGTATACAATGAAGTACTATTCAGCTATAAAGAAGGATCATATTGAGATATTTATAAATAAATGGGCCCAGCTTGAGACCATACTCATAAGTGAAATAAATCAAACTCACATGTGTGAGTACCAAATAGTTTCCCTAGTGTAAGAAGTGATTCAAATACATAAAAGTATGGGGTAATCATGATTCCCCATTATGTGGACTTGAAGCCTTATAAAGTTTTCACTCATTAATTGGAATGGCTTTATTCTGGGCTGCTTGATATTATTGCCTGTGATGAAATAAACAGCTATTTTAAAGAAAACAAGACCTCATAATAGCGAGTACTGATTTAATATCTTCTTGTTTTGAAGGCCCACCAAACTGTTGCTCTTCTGTCTCCATTTTTTTTATCATGTTGTATCATACTGGATTTTATTATATGTGATAGTATAAACAAAAATTTTTATAGGCAAAGAGATAATGTAGAAACCATTGTTTGTTTTCCGTTAGCTGGTTCTAAATACCCTGTAATACTTTCATCCACTTGAATGATTTCACACTGTCTTGATATGTTTGATGCTATAGTATACAAAGTTATAATCAAATATTTCAAGGAAAAAGACACTATGGTAACTACTATTAAACCGGGTTATTTGGTGGTAAAGCACTAGGTTGCTGAAAATGTCATGCTTTGACCTGTATTGTTATGTGTTATGTCCTCTTTTATCTCAATCTCTCCCTTATTCATTAAAAAAATAATTTTTTTATTATTTTTTAATTAAGGTGAAAAATTTAGCAGAATGTATTATAATAACTTTTTTTGATTTCCTATTAACTTGATTTGAAGCCCTGTATTACTCCTACTATCTTGTTTTGACTGATTAGACCCTGTTCTGTTCTGTTTGATAATATCAATTTTCAGGGTATAGGCAACTACTTTGAAGGCGAAAAGAATCACTATGATGCCCATTCTGGTTTGAATATTATCTTCTTTTGAAGTCCTGTAATGTCTTCAATGTTTAGGTTTTATCAGTCTTGTTCTGTACTGTTTTGTTCAACTTTATTATACCTAATGATATAGGCAATTCTTTTTAAGGAAGCAAGAGGCATTATGGTAACCATTGTTGATTACCTTGTATTCTGTTTTTACATCATGTGCTATGCCTATCCTTGGTTTTGACTGACAGCTTTGTTTTGTCATATTTGGTTTTATTCTCTTCCAAAAAAAAAAAGTAATCAGAACTATGGGAGTAATAAAACCCAAAATGTGTAAATTTTGTTGTAAAAAAGAGAGGGAAAAAAAGTGCTCTAAAGGATACAACTGCAAGTGTGTTTAGGTGTGTTAAAATAGATGACCATATTACTGAGTTTTTTGGATCATTGAACACAACTGTTTGCAGTCTCACTTTTTGAGTGTCCACTTGTATGCTTTAATCCTGTAACTTGAACAACTATTTCTAAGACGACAATATGTAAACTATTAACTAGTGATTTCTTACTGGTTTTGTTTTGTAATTCTGTATTACTTGTACCCTTATACTGTTTTGTTTTGTTTTGTTTTTTCTTTTTTCCTTTTAAATAAAATTTTTAAAAAATCACTTTACTTTCTCTGCATTTCTAAAATATAGTGTTTATAGCAAACTAAAGGAGAAGTATATATCAAACTTTTGAAAAATATAAAGAATTCTATAAGCCATTACTTGAATGAAGCAATCTAAACATATTATTCTGGTAAGCATGATTTTCCTCTTAGTATGATTTTGTTTGTGTATTAATTGTTATCAAACAATCAAAAACAAATTGACCTTAATGGAGCATGTTTAACATCTTGCATATTTGAAAAGCCCATTCTCTACATTTTGAGTCTGCCTTGCCGCAGAAGGTTGTCTGTCGGAGCCCCCTTTTTCTGTGAATTGGTTTTATTTCTGTCACTCACTGCAGGTCGATGCAGGATCCCTGGGAGTTTAAGATCCTCACTCCCACTGGCCAAGGAAACTCCCAGCTTCCTGCCACACTTGACCAGCTTTCAGGTTTCAGGCCTGGCTAGGCCACTCAGTGAACTTCTCTCAGTCCGGGAAACTGGGCGGCCAGAATCCCAGGAGCTGAAGGCATAAAGGACGATTTCCAATAGGCCCAGGGGAAGCCGTGGAATAACACTTAAAACAGGGAAATACAGGAAAATGACAAAACAAAAGACCAAAATGCAATCTCAAACCTGCAGCCCATCCCAAGAAAGCTTATGAGTTATGTACATAGAAGAAAATACATGTCATACACCTGAAATAACAGCAACTGAAACAAAGAAGCAACTCTGGGAAGCTTTAAAGGAATTCAAACTAGAAATAGGACCAAAACTAGAATAGGAACAAAACAAAAAGATAGAATCCCTGGATGAACAATATAAGACACAAACAGAATACATGAAGGAGATTCAAATAGATATACTGGAAATGAAAAATTCCATGGAAAGTTGTCAAAACTGCCTCAACAAAAGTGGAGATAGAATTTCAGACCTCAAAGACAAGATTGCAGCTAGTGAACAGGAAAGGAAATATCTTTTAAAAATAACAAGGAATGAGGAAGTAACAATTCAACAGCTGCAAGATGATGCAGAGAAAAACAACATAAGATTAATAGGGATAAATGGAAAAGAAAGGGACAACACAAAGGATTTAAAGAGGATATTTAGAGAAGTAATAGCTGAAAATTTCCCAAACATGAGAATGGAAACTGACATCAGGATCAGTGAAGCATATAGAACTCCAAATAGCCATAATCAAAATAAAACTGCACCCAGACATATAATAATCACCATCCCAGAAATCCAACATAAGAATAGAATATTAAAAGCTGTTAGAGAGAAAAGACAGATCACCTATAAAGGAAAACCTATCAGAATCACAGCAAACTTCTCAGCACAAAACAATAAAGTCAAGAAGAAAATGGAGTGAAGTATTCCAGATCCTAAAGGAAAATGATTTCCAACCTAGAATGATGTACCCTGAAAAACTGTCCTTCAAAATGGATGGAGAAATAAGATACTTCCATGATAAAGAACAGCTGAAGAACTTCATGATCACCAAGCCAACCCTGCAAAGAATACTGACAGACAGTTTAGACATACATAGGAAAAAAACACTAATCAAAGCAGAAAGACAGAATGGAAAGATAAAGATGAAACAGAAGAAAGATAACATGTCAACAATAAACCACTATATGACAATTATAACCATTAATGTAAATGGTCTTAATTCACCAATTAAAAGAAACAGACTGGCAGAATGGATCAAGAAACAACATTCAACCATATTCTGTTTACAAGAAAACCATCTAACCCAAATGGATACTCACAGACTGAAAGTCAAAGGATGGAAAGTAATACTTCATGTAACAGGAACTGAAAAAAAGTGGGAGTAGCTATTCTGTTTGTAGACAATGTGAACTTCAAACCAAGAATGATCAGAAGAGATAAAGAAGGTCATTCCATATGGTTAGGGGAAAATGTCAAGAGGAAGAGATGACAATCTTAAATATATATGCACCAAATTCCAGAGCACCCAGTTATATAAAGCAAGTATTAATAGAAATGAAACACCAAATTAGCAGTAACACAATTATAACAGGAGACCTTAACACACCATTGACAGACACCAAGGGACAGATCAACCAGATAGAAAATCAACAAAGAAAAAACAAAACTGAATCACACCTGAGAACAAATGGCTTGATAAACATATACAGAGTGTTCCATCCAACAACATCAGAATACATATTCTTCTCAGCAGTACATGGGACATTCTCTAAAACAGACCATATGCTAGCCCACAGAACATATTTTTTAAAAAAGCAAAAAGTTGAAATTATCCTATGCATGTTATTGGATCATAGCACCATGAAACAAAATTAATGATAAAAGAAACTGCAAAAATCCCACAAACACATGGAAATTGAATAACATACTCCTTTTTTTTTAAGAAGAAAAAGAGAAAAACACAAAACAAAACAAAGCGGTGTAAGGGTACATGTAATACAGAACTACAAAAAAAAACATAACAGTAAGAAATCACCTGTTAATAGATTACATATTATCATCTTGAAAATAGTTGCTCAAATCACAGTATCTAAGAATACAAAGTGGACATTCAAACAGGGAGACTGCAAACAGCTGTGTTCAATGATCCAAAAACATTGATATAGTCAGCTATTTAACACCCTTAAACACACTTGCTGTTATATCCGTTAGAGCTCTTTTTTTCCCCCTCTCTTTTTTACAACAAAATTTACACATTTTTGGATTTTATTACTCCTTAGTTCTTATTACTTTTTTGGGGGGGGGAGAGAATACAGTCAAATATGGCAAAACAAAGCTGTCAGTCAAAACCAAGGATAGACATAGCACATGGTGTAGAACAGAGTACAAGGTTATCAACAATGGTTATCAACGTTGTCTCTTGTTTCCTTAAAAAGAATTGTCTGTCTCATTAGATATTATAAAGTTGGACAAAACAGTAAAGAACAAGACCAATAAAACTTAGGCATTGTAAACCTTACAGGACTTCCAAAGGAGACAATAGTCAAACCAGAATGGTCATCTTAGTGAATCTTATTGCCTTCAAAGTAGTTGCCTATACCCTCAAACTTGATACTATCATACAGAATGGAACAGAGTCTAATCAGTCAAAACAAGATCGTGGGAGTATTACAGGACTTCAAAACAAGTTAATAGGAAATCAAAAAGAGTTACTATTATATATCCTAATTTTTTAAATTTTTCCCCTTAATTAAGACAAACATAAGAAATAGCTAAATAATTTTTTGAAGAATAAGGGGGATATTGAGATAAAACAGGACATAACAATATAATAATAGAGGTCAAAGCATGACTGTTTCAGCAACCTAGTACTTCACCACCGTATAACCCGACTTAATAGTAGTTACCATAGTGTCTGTCTTTTTCCTTGAAATATTTGGATAAAACTTCATATACTATAGCTTCAAATATTTCCATATCAAGAAGCCCAGAATAAAGCCTTTCTAATTAATGAGTGAAAACTTTATAAGGCTTCAAGGCCACATAATGGGGAATCATGATTACCACATATTTTTATATATTTGAATCATTACTTACATTAGGGAAACTATTCGGTATTCACACATGCGAGCTTGATTTATTTCACTTATGAGTATGGTCTCAAGCTGCGCCCATTTATTGATAAATATCTCAATGTGATCCTTCTTTATAGCTGAATAATACTCCATTGTATAGAAATACCACAACTTTTTTATCCATTCCTCAGTTGATGGACACTTGGGTTGTTTCCAAGATCTGGCGATTACAAATTGTGCTGCTATAAACAATAGGTGCACATATATCACTGTGGTATGATGCTTTCAGTTCTTCTGGGAATATGCCTAGAAGTGGCATAGCTGGAATAAATGGGATTTCCAATCCCAACTTTTTGAGAAATCTCCAGACAGACCTCCACAAAGGCTGTACCAGTCTACACTCCCACCAACAGTGCAGGAGAGTTCCTTTTTCCCCACAGCCTCTCCAGCATTTGTTGTTGTTGGTTTTCTTGATCCTGGCCATTCTTTTAGGAGTGAGATGGTATCTCAGTGTGGTTTTAATTTGCATTTCTCTAATGACCAATGATGATGAGCATTTTTTCATGTATTTATTTGCCATTCGCATTTCTTCATCTGAGAATTGCATATTCATCTCAGATGCCCATTTTTGGATTGGATCTTTGAACTTTGGAGGTCTGAGTTTTTTTAATTCTTTATATGTTAGACAAGAGTCCCTTGTCTGAGAGAGAGTTCACTAAAATCTTTTCCCAGTTTGTGGGTTTTCTTTTCACTATGCTGGAGATTTCTTTTGACATGCAGAAACTTTTTAATAAGAAGTGGTCCCAGTTATTGATTCTGGGAAGTATTTCCCGTGCAGTTTGAGTCCTATTCATGAATTCTCTACCTACTCCTATGTCTCCAAGGTTTCTACCTAATTTGTCTTCCAATAGATTTAGTGTTTCTGTTTTAATATTCAGATCTTTGACCCATTTAGATCTTAATTTAGTACATGGTGATAGACATGGGTCTAGCTTTAGTTTTCAGCAAATGGAGAGCCAGTTTTTCCAGCACCATTTATTAAAGAGACTGTCGTTCTTCCAGTGAACCTGCTTGGCTCCTTTATCAAAGATAAGGTGGTTGAGTGTGTTTGTAATTGTGGTTGTATCTTCTAATCTATTCCATTGATTTTGGTTCTGTTTTGATCCCAATACCATGTTGATTTTACTACTGTTGCTTTGTAGTATAACTTCAAGTCAGGGATTGTGATGCCTCCTGCTTTATCTTTGCTGCTTAGAATTGCCTTTGCGATTCTAGGTCTCTTCTGGTTCCAGATGAAATTTAGGAGTGATTTCTCTAGATCTATAAGGTATGTTGATGGTATTTCTATTGGGATTGCATTGAATCTGTATAACAGTTTTGGGAGAATGGCCATTTTCACAATGTTTGTTCTTCCTATCCATGAGCAAGGGATGTCTTTCCATTTTCTGAGATCATCTTCAATTTCCTTTTTCAGTGTATTATAATTTTGACTGTATAAGTCTTTCACTTCTTTCGTAAGAGTAATTCCTAAATATTTCATTTTGTTGCTTGCTAATGTGAAGAGTGCAGTTTCTCTTATTTCCCTCTCTGTGATTTTGTTGTTCGTGTATAGGAATGCTATTGATTTCTGAGTATTGATTTTGTATCCAGCCACATTACTGAATTTATTTATTGTATCTAAGAGTCTTTCAATAGAGTTTAGGGGGTCTTCTATGTAGAGTATCATGTCATCTGCAAACAATGATAATTTAACTTCTTCTTTTCATATCTTTACCCCTTTTATTTCTCTTTCTTGCCTAATTGCTCTGGCTAGTACTTCCAGTACTATATTAAATAGGAGTGGTGATAAATTACATCCTTGTCTTGTGCCCAATTTTAAAGTAAAGGCTTTCAATTTTTGGCCATTTAGTATGATGCTGGCTGTTGGTTTGTCATAAATGGCCTTTATTATATTGAGGTAAAGACCATTTATTCCAATTTTCTGTAAAGTTCTTATCATGAATAAATGTTGTACCTTATCGAAGGCTTTTTCTGCATCTATAGAAATGATCATGTGATTCTTATTTTGGGCTTTATTGATATGGTGGATTACATTTATTGATTTGCGTATGTTGAACCATACTTGCATTCCTGGGATGAATCCCACTTGGTCATGGTGTATAATCTTCTTGATGATTTGCTGCAGCCTATTTGCCAATATTTTATTGAGGATTTTTGCATCTGTGTTCATTAGGGAAATCGGTCTATAGTTCTCTTTTATAGTTGGGTCTTTCTGAGGTTTTGGTATTAGAGTAATATTTGCTTCCAGGAATGACTTAGGAAGGATTGCTTCCCTTTCAATTTCATTGAATAGTTTGAGGAGTGTCGGCATTAGTCTTCTTTGTATTTCTTGTAGAATTCTGCAGTGAATCCATCTGGGCCTGGGCTCTTCTTGGTGGGTAAGGACTTAATTACATTTTCAACTTCATTAGCAGAGATTGGGTTATTCAACAGTTTTACATCCTCTTGATCTAGCTTTGGTACTTCATATGCATCTAAGAATCTGTCTATTTCTTCTGTGTTATCAAACTTTTGAGAATAGAGGTTTTCGAAATAGGTGTTGATGATCTTCTATATTTCTATTGGGTCTGTAGTGATTTCTCCTTTTTCATTTCTTATTGCATGAATTTGAGCTTTTTCTTCCCTTTTTTTAATAAGGCTGGCTAGGGGCTTATCGATTTTATTTATTCTTTCAAAGAACCAACTCTTTGATTCGTTGATTCTTTGGATTGTTTTCTTAGTCTCTATTGCATTGATTTCTGCTCTGATTTTTATAATTTCCTCTCTTCTTTTGGCTTTGTTCTTGACTTGCTCTTCTTTTTCTAGCTGTTTGAGGTGTAGCATCAAGTTATTTATTTGTATTCGTTCTGTTTTCCTGATGTGGGAACTCAGTGCAATAAATTTTCCTCTCAGGACGGCTTTCATTGCATCCCACAGATTCCAGTAAATTGTATCTGCATTTTCATTTTCTTGTAGATATTGTTTAATTTCTTCTTTAATTTCTTCTGTGACCCACTGATTACTCAAGAGTGTGTTATTCAGTTTCCATGTGTTTGCGGAATTTTTGCAGTATCTTTTATCATTAATTTCTAATTTCAGAGCGCTATGATCCGATAACATGCAAGGGATGATTTCAACTCTTTTGCATTTGTTTAAATATGTTCTGTGAGGTAATATATGGTCTATTTTAGAAAATGATCCATGTACTGCTGAGAAGAATGTGTATTCTGATGTTGTTGGGTGGAACACTCTGTATATGTCTATCAAACCCATTTGTTCACAAGTGTGATTCAGTTCTGTTATTTCTTTGCTCATTTTCTGTCTGGTTGATCTGTCCCTTGGTGTCAATGGCGTGTTAAGGTCTCCTGTTACAATTGTGTTATTGATAATTTGAGTTTTCATTTCTGTTAATAATTGTTTTATATAACTGGGTGCTCTGGAGTTTGGTGCGTATATATTTAAGATAGTTATCTCTTCCTCTTGGAGTTTTCCCCTTACGAGTATGTAGTGACCTTCTTTGTCCTTTATGGTCATTGTTGGTTTAAAGTTCACGTTGTCTGCAAACAAAATGGCTACTCCTGCCTCTTTTTGGATTCCTGCTGCATGAAGAATTGTTTTCCATCCTTTGACTTTCAGTCTGTGAGTATCCTTCTGGGTTAGATGGGTTTCCTGTAAACAGCATATGGTTGGATTTTGTTTCTTGATCCATTCTGCTAGTCTGTTTCTTTTGATTGGTGCATTGAGACCAATTACATTAATGGTTATTACTGTTAAATGCTGGTTAATTGTAGGAATCTTATCTCTCTGCTGTTGCATCTTTATCTTTCTGTTCTGTTTAATTACTTGCTTTGCTTAGTGGTTTTTTTCCTTTGTGTATCTAAACTGTCTTTCAATATTTTTTGCAGGGTTGGTTTGGTGTTCATGAAGTTCTTCAGCTGTTCTTTGTCATGGAAGAATCGTATTTCACCATCTATTTTGAATGATAGTTTTGCAGGATATATCAGTCTAGGTTGGAAATCATTTGAATAACACACTCTTGAGCAATCATTGCATCACAGGGGAAATTAAAGAAGAAATTAAACAATACCTACAAGCAAACGAAAATACAAATACAACTTACCGGAATCTGTGGGATGCAATGAAAACAGTCCTCAGAGGAAAATTTATTGCACTGAATTCCCACAACAGTAAAACAGAACAAATACTAATAAATAACCTGATGCTACACCTCAAACATCTAGAAAAAGAAGAGCAAGTCAAGCCCAAAGCCAAAAGAAGGGAGGAAATTATAAAAATCAGAGCAGAAATCAATGCAATAGAGACTCAGAAAACAATCCAAAGAATCAATGAATCAAAGAGTTGGCTCTTTGAAAGAATAAATAATTTGATAATCCCCTAGCTAGCCTTATTTTAAAAAGAGAAGAAAAAGCTCAAATGCATGCAATCATGAATGAAAAAGACAAAATCACTATAGACTGTAGAAATAAAGAAGGTCATCAACACCCATTTCAAAAACCTTACTCTCATAGGTTTGATAACACAGAAAAAATAGACAGACTCCTAGAAACATATACAGTACCACAGTTAAGTCAAGAAGATTTAAAACTGCTGAATATCCCAATTTCTATTAATGAAATTGAAAATGTAATTAAGTCCTTACCTACAAAGAAGAGCCCAGGCCCAGACGGATTCACTACGGAATTTTACAAGCAATACAAAGAAGACTTAATGCCGACACTCCTCAAACTCTTCAGTGAAATCTTAAGGGAAGCAATCCTTCCTAAGTCATTCCTGGAAGCAAATATTACTCTAGTACTAAAACCTGAGAAAGACCCTACTGAAAAAGAGAATTACAGGCCAATCTCCCTAATGAACACAGATGCAAAAATCCTCAATAAAATATTGGCAAATAGGCTGCAGCAAATCATCAAGAAGATTATACACCATGACCAAGTGGGATTTATCCCAGGCCTGCAGGGATGGTTCAACATATTTAAATTAATAAATGTAATCCACCATATCAATAAAGCCAAAAGTAAGAATCACATGATCATTTCTATAGATGCAGAAAAAGCTTTCGATAAGGTCCAACATTCATCATGATAAGAACTTTACAGAAAGTTGGAATAGATGGTCTTTACCTCAGTATAATAAAATCCATCTACGACAAACCAACAGTCAATATCATACTAAATGGCCAAAAACTGAAGGCCTTTACCTTAAAATCAGGCACAAGACAAGGATGTCACTCATCAGTGCTCCTATTCAATATAGTACTGGAAATACTACCCAGAGCAATTAGACAAGAGAGAGAAATAAAAGGGTAAAGATAGGTAAAGTGGAAGTTAGATTATCTTTATTTGCAGATGACATGGTACTCTACATAGAAGACCCCCAAAACTCCATTCAAAGACTCCTAGATATAATAAATAAATTCAGCAATGTATCTGGATACAATATCAATACTCAAAAATCAATAGCATTCCTATACACTACAACAAAATCACTGAGAGAGAAATGAGAAGACACAGCCTTCACACTAGCATCCAAAAAAATGAAATACTTTGGAATTAATCTCATGAAAGAAGTGAAAGACCTATACAGGGAAAATTATAATACCCAGAAAAATGAAATCAAACAGGATCTCAAAAAATGGAAAGACATCCCTTGCTCATGGATAGGAAGAATGAATATTTTGAAAATGTCTATTCTCTCAAAATTTTATACAGATTCAATGCAATCCCAATAAAAATACCATCAACATACCTCATAGATCTAGAGAAATCAGTCCTAAAATTCATCTGGAGCAAGATGAGACCTAGAATAGCGAAGATAATTCTAAGCAGCAAGGGCAAGGCAGGAGGCATCACAATCGCTGACTTGAAATTATACTACAAAGCAACTGTAGTAAAATCAATATGGTACTGGAATAAAAACAGAGCTGAAGATCAATGGAGTAGATTGGAAGACACAACCACAACTACAAACACACTCAGCCACCTTATCTTTGATAAAGGGGCACAATATGTTCACTGGAAGAACGATAGTCTCTGTACCAAATGGTGCTGGAAAAACTGGCTCTCCATATGCCGCAAACTAAAACTAGACCCATGCCTATTACCAGGTACTAAATTAAAATCTAACTGGATCAAAGATCTGAATATTAAACAGAAACACTAAATCTATTGGGAGACAAATTGGGTAAAAACCTTGAACACATAAGGGTAGGTAAAGAATTCATGAACAGGAATCAAACCACACAGGAAATACTCCCCAGAATCAATAACTGAGATCACATCTTATTAAAAAGTTTCTGCCCGTCAAAAGAAATCTCCAGAATAGTGAAAAGAAAACCCATGAACTGGGAAAAAAACCTTAGTGAACTCTCCTTCAAAGGACTTCTGTGTAAAACATGTAAAGAATTAAAAAAAAAAAAAAACAGACCCCCAAAGTTCAAAGATCCAGTCTAAAAATGGGCATCTGAGATGAATATACAGTTCTCAGATGAAGAAATACAAATGGCAAATAAATACATGAAAAAATGTTCATCATCATTAGTCATTAGAGAAATGCAAATTAAAACCACACTGAGATTCCATCTCACTCCTAAAAGAATGGCCAGGATCAAGAAAACTACCAACAACAAATGCTGGAGAGGCTGTGGGGAAAAAGAACTCTCTTGCACTGTTGGTGGTAGTGTAAACTGGTATAGCCATTGTGGAGGTCAGTCTGAAGATTTCTCAAAAATCTAGGATTGGATGTCCCATTTGTTCCAGCTATTCCACTTCTAGGCATATTCCCAGAAGAACTGAAAAATCATATCACAGTGATATATGCGCACCCATGTTTATAGCAGCACAATTTGTAATAGCCAGATCTTAGAAACAACCCAAGTGTCCATCAACTGAGGAATGGATAAAAAAATTGTGGTATTTCTGTACAATGGAGTACTACTCAGCTATAAAGAATGATCACAGTGAGATATTTATAAATAAATGGGCCCAGCTTGAGACCATACTCATAAGTGAAATAAATCAAACTCACATATATAAATACTGAATAGTCTCCCTAGTGTAAGAAATGGAGAATACATAATAGTATGTGGTAATCGTGATTCCCCATTATATTACTTTGAAGCTTTAT
Source organism: Cavia porcellus (assembly GCF_034190915.1). Lineage (NCBI taxonomy): Eukaryota > Metazoa > Chordata > Mammalia > Rodentia > Caviidae > Cavia > Cavia porcellus. The sequence continues at coordinate 25,776,932 of NW_026947496.1, read as the reverse complement.
AATGTTTTCATTTATTAATTGTAATGGTTTTATTCTGCGTTTCTTGATTTTATTTTCTGTAATGGTATGAACAGTTATTTTGAAGAAAACAATACATTATAATAGCTAGTGCTGATTTAATACCATTTTGTTTTGAAGTCCTACCAAGCTTTTGTTCTTCTGTCTCTATCGGATTTATCATGTTGTATCTTATTGGATTTTATTACATGTGATAGTATGAACAAGTTTTATGGACAAGGAGATAATATAGTAACCATTGTTCATTTTCTGTTAGTTGGTTTTGAATACCCTGTATTACTTTCATTCTCTTGAATGGTTTTATACTATCTTGTTATGTTTGATACTATAGTGTATGAAAATATATTCAAATATTTCAAGGAAAGAGACACTATGGTAGCTACTGCTATGTCGAATTTTCTTGTGGTGAAACATTATGTTGCTTAAATTGTTCTGTTTTTATCTTTTGTTATGTCCTCTTTTATCTTTACCTTTTTAAAATAAAAAATGTTCACTCTCTACATTTTAACTAAATGTAAACGCTTCAGCTCATTATTTGATGGTATTCCTGAATTTTAAAGAAGAAACTGATGTTGTCCAATTTAGCCTTTATTTATTTTACATAAATCCTTTATGTACAATGCCAAAATATACAGCCAATTAAACTGTGATAGGTTATGTGGTATATTTGGATGCTCCATTTGACTCCAAAAAGTTTGATTCTCCATTGATCAACTGGAATGTTTTATTCCATTCTGTTTTTATTGGATGGTGCAACCACCTGCCTTTTCACAACTTTGATTATTCTAGAATATACCCTATGATTAAAATGTCTCGTACTGAGAATAGTGGCTTTTTTCTGCCACACCCAATATATCTCTTTTATATTAAATTTCCCCTAGCAAAATAAATGAGTTCCACTTGTAAGAAATCAAAGGGAATAAAGATTTTTTTTTAAAAAAGCCAACATTTTGAGCTGCAGTTGCTATAGGAACAGTGTTTCTTTCTTTCTTTAATCTTCAAAGCATGTGAAAAGCGTGCTTACTGGCACAGTAGAGTGGTATTCCTATACATAGTTAACTGAGATTAAGAAGAGCAGACCCAAAAATCAGTGTCTGATTAATCATAACTAGAGTTTAATCTATCATATTCATGACTGAATTTCAAAATACAAAGGAGCAGTAAGGTTTAGGGCTTGACTTTTACATTGTGTGGCTTTTTAAAACTTTAATTATCAATATGCCACTGATTTTTAATTTCTTAATACCTACAGCACCCAGGAAGTAAAAGCTTTCTAAACAAAATTTGTTTCCCAGTGTTCATTATTTTGTGTATCTATAAACTGCGGTTCTGTGTTAGAGCTATATACACAATTTAGGTGACAATTCCCCAGGGGTGACTGAAGTGCCACCTTTGCTGTATGGTTCAGCACACCCAGTATTCTTCTATCCCTTACTCTGCCTTTTTCCTCTACTATTTTCTTTTTACCCTTTGTTTGCCTCATAGACTTCTCTTTTCATCTTTTGCTTCCTTTTTATTTCCCTATTGTGACTTTAGCAAACCTAGGATGTTTTATCAAACACTGTAGATTTACTATACATTTGAGTACAGTTCTGTGTTGGAGAAAACTTCCAGATATAAATCAGAATTACCAGAAGAAACATTGCAATTCGTGAAAAAAACTGAAGACAAAAACGTTTGGCATGTGATTGTCTTACAAATGCCTAGTTCTTTACAATTTTCTTAATGATGGGTTCATTAAGGTATTAGCTTGTCTCACTCATGAAAAGGAAGTTTAATATTCAGGAAATACAAACACTCTACATTGCAAATATAGACAAACTTCAACTCATGTGAATTACCATAGAGATTACTCACAGCACACTAAAAGCCAAGTATAATCAGAAATCTATAATTTGTTATTACCAGCATTTGAAAGGCTATCCTTAATTTCTTTGAATCATTATAAAATACTTGTGTCCAACGTAACTTTTTGCTTAGGTATAGTTCTTGGCATTCTGGTTCTTTGAAAAGGAGCACAATATAGAACAATAATTCATTCAACACCAGGTCACAAACTGAAAGGTTTGATTTTTCTGTTTCTTCATAGTAAAATTGAATTATAACAACAGTATAATCTAAGATAATGGCCATAATAGTTTTAGAAATCTAAATTAACCACAATCTTTTTCTAATTCAAACATTCAGCTTCATCTTCCATGTGCGCCACTTCCAACCACCCTACCGTGAGTCACAAGGAACTTGGGTTCCATCCTTAGCCCTGGCTTGGAGCTTCTGTTGTGCTCAAAGTTGTAAAAAACACTGATGGAAGAGAAAGAGAATGGGTACCAGAGGCCGGCTGAACCTTTATGGATGCTTTTTCCTGGCTTTCACAAGAATGATGGCATCTGTAGAATTTTCTGTCTTTTCAAAAAAAAAAAAAAAATGCATGCTCTCTTGGGTTTTGATGTCTTCAAGTATGCTTTTCTCCAATCACAGAATTCATTTCTGACGTAATTCCACACAGATATAATTCCAGTTTCTTTTTTAAAATTTCTCTCACTTCTGATGCAGGTGAGCTATTTTATTATCTGGTTTTCACTGACCATAGAGTTTAGTACATCTGAATCAAATGATTTATTTACACATTTGTCCCATCCAGAAAAATTTGAGGCCAGTAAGACTTCACTTCAACTAGTGTACATCATTTATAAACTGGTTTTCTAGTTAATTTATCATGTAAAAACAAAAACCTATACAGGGTAGGTCTTAGGATAATAAAGCATTTCATTAATATAAAGAAATAAAATGGCAATTAAAAAACAATTTATAACATTTTCCAAATGTGAATAATTCCATACATTTCATCTATAAGAAAAATATTTGACATCTCATGAAGTCCTTGACAAAATATGACAAATACATGTAGCATGCATTTAAACAGAGACATTCAAAACCAAAAACACAACCAAGGAAATATATCTATTCATTCATTAGAGTTATCTATGAAATTAACCATTGTGAAATCCATAAAATCTAGTCTTTGAGAAATTCAAGTTAATATGTACATTATAGTTCACTCCTTTATAATACAGAGAAAAAGAAAAGATTATCAGAAGAATTTCATGATTGTTATTATTCAATACACTTCAGTATATATCTAAATTATGTATCATATGGTATGAAATTAAAAAGCCTCTTTATTGCTCAAAATTACAACAAATAGCTCAAATTTTGTATGTTGTAGTATTTTATCGGTATTCATCCAGGTGGTTTATGTGTAGTAAATTGTTTAAACCCCACAAGAATATTATTGATTAAAATAGTACACTGGAATAGCTAAAAAACTTATCCAAAGTCACACAACTGGTCTGGGAGTACTTGGGAGTCATGGTAACTGAAGCTATGAAAACTTTATGGCAATAGGGAACCGAGTCTGTTGAAAGGGAAGAACAATGCATTCTACAAAGATCTACACTGAAAGAACTAGACCAGTAAGTATCTGTGGAGGAAGCAGAGCAGATAGCATCAAAACAGAAGAAACAAGAGAAAAGCAGTGTTTCAGGTACCAAAGGTGGGAAGCTCGATATTAACAGGTCTTATGCACACAACATACAAGTTCACCACACATAGGTCCAGTCATGCATCCAGAAAGTCTTTGGATTCTTATCAAAGTCAGATTTATGAGCTGGAGGATGGATGAATGCCCATTACACTGGTGTAGAAGTAAGATACATTTTTCAGATGATGCTAGAGAGAAAGAAAGACTCAAAGTGGGAGCCAGAGAGGTGAGGAAGGTCCAAAGTTATTTTTTAAAAATGAGTACTTTTCCTAGAGACAGAAAATGGTCAAAGAAAGCAATTTTATGTGAGGCAAAGCTGTATTCTCTGTAGCCACTGGCTTCCTACCTCTTCCTATAGCTGAACCAAAGTTGCTCAGGTCCTTCATGCTCTGTTTGGTCAGCAGCATCAGAATCTTCTGGGAACTCATTAAAACCACAGAATTTCAGAGTCCTCCCCACCCCAGAATCTGTTTTAATAAAAACTCCCAGTGATTCTAATGCATTTTAAAGTTTAAAAAGCATTGATCTAGATTCCACTATAGACAACCCCAAGGAAAAGCTTATCTACTAATGTGTGTTTTCATATTGCCTTACTTTGCTTTGCAGACACACTAGAAGCACATCTCATTTATTTGTAAATGTTAACACTGCTCTCTCCCCAACCCAGTAATTAACCAGGTTCAATTTACACTTTGCATTTTAAGTAATGAACATCTTACCTTAAATTAGAATACTATCAGACCAATATTGTGGATTATACAGATTTACAATTTGCCTTGTTCTATAGTCTTCTGTAACTCAAAGCACCAATAAATCTGTAAAGGTAGAGTCTTTACAAATTTCACTTAATCATCAGGCTTTCTTTCAGATATGTTATAACTTGTTACAGACATATTTCAAAAGAGTAAATAAAGTGTTTCATGGGAGGTATTTTCCATTGAAATTTGTGGTAGCAAAGATAGCTGAGAATGGGATGCCATCTGAGGAACAAAGAAAAAATATCATCAAGAGAACACACACTTTCACACAATGCACATGCTCATGTGCCCACGTTGCATATGTGCACACACAAAGTCCTTGTGTACGTAAATTTCAGTTACCATAGTTTAGTTAGGTAACACTGGTCTCCACAACCATAGTTCAAACTTTGGTGGCTAAAATATGTTAATTGTTAGTAATCCTTGAATGCCAAACTTTGCTGGTAGTTCTTCAGCAGAGTGGACATCATACTCAGGGGCTAATCATTTCACTTCTTTCAGTGTCTGTTGTGACTCACTGCTGTGTATGTTAAAATCATGTTGTGTATCACCACTTTGTCACCTACTAACAATTTCATATGACATGTTACATAACATGATAGTCAAGAAGAATTATCCAATGTCTCTGTTACTTTACTCTTTGCTGAGACAAAATACGTGATGCCTAAAGTGAAGCAAGGAAAGGTTTATTTAGCTTACAATTTGGAGATTTCAGTCCATACTCAGTTAGCTTCAAGGCAGGGTGGCATGACTGAGGGTCAACCATTCATGGTGGTCCCAAACAGAAAGAGCAAACAGGGCATAAAAGGGAAAGTATGCCTCCTTTCTCCCCTTACACTGTGTGTCAGCTCCACCCCCTGGGTGGGTGCAACACTCACACCACCAATCCCACACTAGACAACAAGCCAATCACAAACACTAGATTCAACTGTGTCCATGATTGCATGGTGAGGGCATCCCAACACAAACCATAACAGCTAACAATGAAGAAACAACTACAGATAAATGAAATTTTTTGACATGTAAAATGAGAATATTATAGAAATAGCTGTACATGGGAATATTGATCATGTGGTCATTCTACCATTTTGGGGAGAGTACTAGAGATAAATGCAGGACCTCAAGCATGCTAGGCAAGTGCTATTCATTGAGTTACACTTCAGCTCTGTCCTGCTGCCATTCCAAAGGCTACAGATGTGCAATCAAAAAACTCAGCAAAGGAAAAGTTACCAACATAAATGAGGAGAGTGGTTGTTATGAAAAAGGACAAGATATCCCAGAGGAGGTGATGTCAGCAAAATGTCTCACATTAAAAGAACTCTAATTCATGACATTGAGAATACAATGGGTAAAATGGTAGAAGCAGGCTCAAACATAGAAAGGACTGGGGCAGTTTTCTGTAAAGCAAAGAGATTTTCCTTATGTCATCAGTTACAGGCCAAAAGCAAGGTGAGCATCACTCAAACAACTCATAAAAAGTTTCCACAAAGAAACAAAACTCCCTAATCCTCAATATTTTTTTAAATAATGATACACTAAATGAGTAATCATTTTACTGATTTTTTTCGTTTCCCGATGATTGAAAGGGAACTTGAATCTTTTGACAAAAAAGTGGTAAAAGTTAGGGGAAATCATAATTTTTCTATTGACAATCAAACTTGTCTTGGTTTGAAATTTTGGTTTGAAAGTTTATTTTTATCATCTTAGATGGTGTTGTCATCAAAGTTACCAAGGAAAAGATTTAATACAGGACACATAATTTATAGGATTATTTTATAATATTCACCCAAAAAGTCAAATTCAAAAGAGTGCAGAAGATGTATTCACACACTACAATCCCAAAGAATCCAGCTAAGGGTGTAGGATCCCATGGTAATGTCCTGTACAAGTCCAGCTGAAGACCTAGAGATTCTGAAAAAGGAAATCAAAGACAATTTTAGAAAATAAAAAAAAATTCTTGTTCATGGAAAGGAAGAACAAATATTGTGAAAATGGACATTCTCCCAAAATTAGTATACATACAGATTTCATGAAATTCCAGACGAAATAACATTAGCATACCTCACAGACCTAGAGAAATCATTTCTAAAATTCATCTGGAACCAGAAGAGACCTAGAATAGCAAAAGAAATTCTAGGCAACATAGGCAAGGCAGGAGGCATCACAATCTCTAACCTGAAATTATACTAACAAAGCTACTGTGATAAAATCAGCATGGTACTGGAATAAAAACAGACCTGATGATCAATAAAATAGATTGGAAGATATAGCCACAACTTCAAACACACTCAGCCATCTTATCTTTGACAAAGGGACCAAACATATTCACTGGAAGAAAGATAGCCTTTTTAATAAGTGGTGCTGGAAAACTGGCTTTCCATATGCCAAAAACTAAAACTAGATCCATGCCTATCACCATACACTAAACAAAAGTCAAAATGGATCAAAAATCTAAGTATTCAAACAGAAACATTAAATCTGATGGAAGACAAAGTAGGTAAAAATATTAAAGATATAGGGGTAGGCTAGGGGATCTCATCTGATTAAAAAGTTTTTACATGTCAAAAGAAATCTCTAGCAGAGTGAAAACTGTCCCTCAGACCAAAGAGTTCTATCTAAAACATATAAAGAATTTTTTTAATTTTATTTAAGAGGAAAAAGAGAAAAACACAAAACAAAACAAAGCGGTGTAAGGGTACACATAATACAGAACTACAAAAAAAAAAAACATAACAGTAAGAAATCACCTGTTAATAGATTACATATTATCATCTTGGAAATAGTTGCTCAAATCACAGTATCAAAGAATACAAAGTGGACATTCAAACAGAGAGACTGCAAACAGCTGTGTTCAATGATCCAAAAACATTAATATAGCCAGCTATTTAACACCCCTAAACACACTTGCTATTAAATCCGTTAGAGCTCTTTTTCTTTTTTTTTTTTTTTTCCCTCTCTTTTTTACAACAAAATTTACACATTTTGGATTTTATTACTCTTTAGTTCTTATTACTTTTTTGGGGGGGAGAGAATAAAGTCAAATATGGCTAAACAAAGTTGTCAGTCAAAACCAAGGATAGACATAGCACATGATGTAGAACAGAGTACAAGGTTATCAACAATGGTTATCAACGTTGTCTCTTGTTTCCTTAAAAAGAATTGTCTATCTCATTAGATATTATAAAGTTGGACAAAACAGTAGAGAACAAGACCAATAAAACTTAGGCATTGTAAACATTACAGGACTTCCAAAGGAGACAATAGTCAAACCAGAATGGGCATCTTAGTGAATCTTCTTGCCTTCAAAGTAGTTGCCTATACCCTCAAACTTGATACTATCATACAGAATGGAACAGAGTCTAATCAGTCAAAACAAGATTGTGGGAGTATTATAGGACTTTAAAACAAGTTAATAGGAAATCAAAAAAGTTACTATTATATACCCTGCTAATTTTTAAAATTTTCCCCTTGATTAAAATAAACATAAGAAATAACTAAATAATTTTTTAAAGAATAAGGGAGAGATTGAGATAAAACAGGACATAACAATATAACAATAGAGGTCAAAGCATGACTGTTTCAGCAACCTAGTGGTTCACCACCATATAACCCGACTTAACAGTAGTTACCATAGTGTCTGTCTTTTTCCTTGAAATATTTGGATAAAACTTCATATACTATAGCTTCAAATATTTCCATATCAAGAAGCCCAGAATAAAGCCTTTCCAATTAATAAGTGAAAACTTTATAAGGCTTCAAGGCCACATAATGGGGAATCATGATTACCACATATTTTTATATATTTGAATCATTACTTACATTAGGGAAACTATTCGGTATTCACACATGTGAGATTGATTTATTTCACTTATGAGTATGGTCTCAAGCTGCGCCCATTTATTGATAAATATCTCAATGTGATCCTTCTTTATAGCTGAATAATACTCCATTGTATAGAAATACCACAACTTTTTTATCCATTCCTCAGTTGATGGACACTTGGGTTGTTTCCAAGATCTGGCGATTACAAATTGTGCTGCTATAAACATAGGTGCACATATATCACTGTGGTATGATGCTTTCAGTTCTTCTGGGAACATATAAAGAATTTTTAAAAATCAGGCTCCCCAAATTCCAAGACCCAATCCAAAAATGGGCATCTGAGATGAATGCATACTCAGCTGAAGAAATATAAATGACAAATAAATGTATGAAAAAATGTTCCGCATCATTGGTCATTAGAGAAATACAAATTAAAACAATGCTGAGATTTCATCTCACTCCAGAAAGAATGGCTATTATCAAGAAAACAATCAATAACAAATACTGAAAGGGCTGTACGGGAAAAGGAACACTTCTCCACCATTGGTGGGAGTGTACACTGGTGCAACCACTGTGAAAATTAGTTGGAGTTTCCTCAAACAGCTAGGACTAAAGGTTCCATTCAACCCTGCACCTGGGCATATTCCCAGAAGAACTGAAAATATTTTACCACAGTGATATGTATGCAGCCATGTATATAGCAGCACAATTCATAATAACCAAATCTTGGAAACAACCCAAATCCCCATCAACTGAGGAATGAATTAAAAAGATGTGGTATTTTTATACAATGGAGTACACTTAGCTGTAAAGGAGGATCACATTGAGGCTTTTATAGGTAAATGGATGCAACTTGAAACCACACTCATAAGTGAAATAAATCAGACTCATATGTGTAAATATCATACTCTCTCCCTGGTATAAGAAACTGAAAGAATAAATAAGATTCAAAATCTTCAATATACATTGTGAAAGAGTTAGAAACCACTCAAAGGAGAAAAATAACTCAGGGAAAAGGAGAAAAGAAGGAAGGGAAAAGAAAAAAGATATAAATGTGGGTGTATATATTTATATCTATTTAAATATGTATATGTATTTATATATAAATACATATATATTTATATACACATATATGTATATTTACACATAGACCCTTACCACATGGAGAAAAGCAAGTACAGTGTTATGCTTCTCTTTGAAGTATGTTTTAAGATAGATTTTACCATCACTTTTCGCTGAGCAGAAGTTAGGGCATCACTAGGAAGTCTGGTGAATTGTATTTCCGGATATTCAGAGTCAACTATTGCCTGCTGGACAAATATTATTACCTGTAAATCTCGCCCTCTTGCCTCACCTCTCAACAAGATTTCTCAAGGCATCATCTGAAACAGAGCTACATGGGAATAGATTTTGTATCTATAGGTACAGACAGAACATGAATACGCATCACCATAGTAACTGACAAGACCAAAGGTTCTCTGACTCCTATCTATGGTACTCCCCGAGCCAATACCTCAGGAGTACCTAAAAGATCCTAAGGTGCAAACCAGAGCTTCCTTCATTTCCTGACATCCCTCTCAATGAACTGATGACTGAGAACCATGCAGTTCATAAAATCCATCTTCCCTGGACCTCACTGTGGGTCTGACCACATGTGGCTTCACTATTTCCCTCACATCCACAGTGAGCAACACTTGTACCCCCGTGAGTGCAGGACACAGTCTCTGTACTCCTGCAAACACTGGTACTACAGAGAGAAAACGGGAGTGAAGTAAACCAAACGCTCTCTGAAGGCACAGTCATAAAATACCACTATTTGAATCAAAAGAATAATACAGTGAGAGCATCCTATTGACTTTAATCTTCACTATTTCTGAGCAATTTCAGCAGATGTAGAAACATTTAAGAAATTAGCATTTATCACTCCTGAAAAAAACAACAAATCTAACCAAGTAATGTCCAAAAAGGGAAGAAACAGATGAGAACCTTTCAATTTTTAATTGATGAAGAGAAGAACATCACACTAATAAAACTTAATTAAATCATTAAATATTTAAAATGAATTTCTAACTCTAGCTTACTGGTTGCTTTTTATTTATTTGCACTCTATTATAAATCTGTATGTAAAACAAAATCAAATGTAAAAATCAAACTATTTAATGTATTCCGCTCAATCAAAAATTCCATTTCATTTATCTTGCCAAAATTTAAATCACCTCAAAACACTATATCACAATTTATATTTCCATCAGGAAATACACAATAACACACTGTTATGGATATATCACCCATAAAGTGGTCCTACCTTATAAAATATAACTCATTCATTTTACATGTTTCATTTCATTTCAATAAAAATGTATAATAATATTGTCCAATTTACAATGTATGTCAAAATTCTAGTATTCTAGATATTTACTAACTTCATTTATTTATATCACTCATCACCAACTATATATACATATATATATATATCTTGCATCTTCTTTAAACAAATGTATCTTACAGTAAAAAATAGGTGTTTGTGTGTACAAAAGGTAAGAGTTAGACACACAGCTACTGTCTTTGGCAAAAATGTAATACACCAGTGTGTCATTACAAGGAATACATAATTGAATATATCTTTTGGGCACCATATTTCCTTTTATGTAACACTATGTATGCTAAAAATATTAACATAATGACGTTGGATTATCAAAGCAATAAATATCAGTAAATAATCAAAGACCTTACCAAAAATTCCCAGATTGTTCTGCCTGGTCAAATCAGAACCCAAGAGTGAGCCTCTATTCATTGGTCTGCATGTGCACTTCATCCCATCACTCAGCTTCCCCAAGAAGTAGGAAACAGACTTTTTGTTGAGCGGATGATTTTGATACATTTGGAGATCTTTCCCCACCTGGAAATTCTTTACATCCTTCAGGATGGAAACAGAAACCCAGCAACCTATTCCCACAAAGTTGATCTCACTCCTCTCTAATCTGTCAGGTGCCTCATTCTCCTCAGTTTGTTGCCCAGATGAAAGACTCAACACTTCTCCCTCTTCTGACAATCATTCAAAGCTGTTCTTCTACCCAAACATCTCTTAACCCTACACCACTTCCTGGCCTCCATGCTTGGAGCACACAGTGATTCCCCCATCATCTCCAGATTATGGGATGTTTCCAGCTAATGTCAGGGAGTATCAAGCTGCCTTTTCTCCTTCTGCTCAATATTCAATACTGTCTTGATCTCTCATCAAGGGAAAGCAGTAAGGATCCTTCTGAGGAGGAGGATTGTCTAAGGGGAAAGAAAGCTGCGCCACGTAAAGCAGCTGCTTGTTCTTTAAAATGGCAATTAAAATGCAAGAAAAACTGCACAGTTTTCTTATTTTTAGCAGGTGCAATGGTCACACTACAAGAAATGATAGTTTAGATGTTTGGTTCACAACTGAAAAAGCTCATAGTCTGTGGTTATTATTACGTGAGGCTGTGCTTATCTGCTCAGCAGATACATTAAGAAAAAAATACTTTACCTTCATATTCCTCCTAAAACTTTGTCTAACTTCAAGTTCTCCATTCCTTAAGCACACAATCCAAAGTCATCACCATGACACTTAAGTAACTTCACAGTCAGACCCTAAATTCTTTTACACACTTCAACAACATAACTAAATGCTGCAGACACAAAACATGTTAGAGAACCTTCACTTTCAAGCTGCTTTCCAGAAAAGCCTGGCTCACTCCACATTCTGACCCCCATTCCTACTAATTCCCAAACTGCCCAGATATTCAGGTTATTTCTCACCCTCCACATCCAGGAAACAAGGAGGATGGTAAAGACCTGGGGTTCTAGGTTAAAACCTGCTGGATCTGCAAAACAAAAAACACTAGCAGATAAACTGGAACAGGACTAAAAAGGAAAGTCATGAAATAATCAAATTTCTCATCTCAGAACTTGAAAGGTCATTGTATCCATCAATTTTATAAACAATATATTAATTTTAAATGTACACTATCATTTATTCTGTGTCTGTTTGCAACGAATTTTAAAGAGAAATTATATTAGTATTCACTCGATAACATTTTAAGTATTTTCTTTTTTATGTAGACTTCAGGCTGCGCATGGCAATTTCCAAATCTTTAAGACAATTGGAGGTTAACATAATATCATCAATATAATGGAACAGTGACCAGTAACGAAAAGAATGGTAAGAAAAGGTGATATTCTGGCCTGTGTAAGTTTATTGTCCAAAATAATGCCAACAAGTAACCTTTATAAATTTATTGTCTAAGAATGTTATTTCACTAGACAACAGTCTCTAAATAAGATTGGAGGTAGTATTAACTACCTGTATTCTCTTTTCTGATGTTATATTCTAGTAAGAACAATTAAAAGACTTTCCAGAAATGTTTTCCGAATAAAAATTCACTTTTACTACTCCTTGATCTTATAGAAGATGAAGCTTTAGCTGTCATAGTCACAGATGCCATTCTGTATATTCAAGGAGAGCACAGGAGAAACTGTCTACCTCTCTGGCGATAATTCCAACCCACTATTTAAAGGAGAGAAGTTTAGATAACTGAGTGAGGAATAATGCTTAAAAACTAAGGTATCTGAAATGAAGGATGCTAAAACATAGCACACATTTTTTCTTACAGGCATTACTCTGTATTTTAGGAAACAAAATTGGATATTTGAGCCGGGGATAAGACTATAGTTTTAATTCACTTAAAAATAATCAGTTGAGCTAAAAATATATGAGCTCAGACACTACAGGCATATTTAATACTATGCTATTTTATGCTGACTGAAAAAAGAATATTAGACTCTGTTCTAAATGCATCAAGTTTCTTGTTCATGCTAACACAGTCCAACTTTAATATACTTAGTGTCTCAATATCTCAATTTCTTCAAATATAAAATTAACATTTTCATGCCATATTATATCTGCCACTATATATTACATTTACTTGCATTATACTTACATTAGATAATGAATTCCTTGGGAGTCAAGTTTAAGTGTAAATTACCATAGTCTTCTCCAGAGGGCATAAGATAGTTTTCAACATTACTTTTTTATCACAGATAGTTCAGAGTAGCAGAATCTCCAGTTGGAGACTGTGATTTGGAATTAGAGATCCTCAAAACGTGAAACAAGAAAGAGTTGTGAAGTCCAAAAAGTTTTGTGAAACACTGAGTCAAAAAATTCAATTGAATTTCTTTACTACAGAATTATTAGAATGTAAATTATGCACAAATACGCAGGGTGAGCTTCAGATAATGAGTATTTAAAGTTTTGTTTTAAATTTTGTTTAGTAAAAGACATTGTTAAGAATGAGGAGTGTGTTCAAAGTTGGGGAATTGGGTACTTTGAGGAGAACTAATGACAATGTTTTTATTGTGATAATTAAATATAAACTGTATTTTATGATCTCCCTTCATTGAGTTAATGTTCATGGTAATTTCTGTTAGATAAAAACAGTATGCTGTGATGTGTCCTTACCAACCTTCTTTACTGGATTGGCCACCATGTAACTTCTGGCTCTTCTCCAAAGTAAAATAACCATGAAAGGTAAATGTTCTCAATCAATTTCAGGATATCAAGGCAGCCAGAATATTGTAACTAAAGACACTCATGAAAGAAAACTTACAGAACTGCTTCAGTAAGTGGTGAGAATAATGGGAGAGGAGGTTTTGAAACGAAAGGAGTATTTTGAGGGAAACTTGTGACATTATGTCTTTTACTCTAATAAATGTATTTTTAAAATTTAAGCATTCACCAAATTGTTTGATCACATTATATATGTTGTAACCATCCTGGAAGTCAATGGTATAGTCCTTGGTAAACACAGTTATCAGCACCAGGAATTTCTTTGTTACGTGGGGTGAAAGTGATTTAAAGACAACAATTCTAACCAACAACTTGCAGGAAAAAATGAAAAGCTTTCTTTTCATGTGTCCAAAGCCTTTCCTACAAACATGTTGAGGGAGCAGAAATTCCAAACATTGCCTTCCTTGTTTTTTTAATATCATACTTATTATTCATCATCTATGGTTTCTCTATTCTACTTGTTTTTAAAAAATAATATAAAGAAGCTGGAAAAGCATAAAATCTACATACAGACTCCTAGGCTCTGATTTTTTAATTATGTATGGTTTATAAGTCCTTCCCAATTGAAAGAAAATTAGTACTCAAGAATTTTTTTTTTTTTTTTGGCTCGGAATTGCTTTGGCTATTCTAGTTCTTTTCAGGTTTCAAATGGATTTCAAGAATATTTTCTCTAGATCTGTAATATATGCTAATGGTATTTTGATTGGGATTGCATTAAATCTGTATAATAATTTTGAGAGAATGACCATTTCCACAATGTTGGTTCTTTTATCCATAAACAAGAATGTCTCTATTTTCTGAATTCTTCTTCAATACCCTTTCCCAGAGTATACTAATTTTCACTGTACAGATCTTTTACATCCTTTGGTAGGCTGATTCCTACATATTTTATTTTTTTTAGATGCTATTGTGAAGAGTGTTCCTTTCCTAATTTTCTTTCTGTGAGTTTGTGTTTGAGTACAAGAATGCTATTGATTTTTGAGCATTGACTTTGCATCCTGCTACACTGCTGAATTTAGATATTAAATCTACAAGTTTTTGGTAGAGTTTTTGGGGTCTTCTATGTACAGTAACATGTCATCTGCAAACAATGATAATTGAAGATCTTCCTTTCCTAACTTTATTTGTTTTATTTATTTTTTTCTCTTGACTAATTACTCTGACTAATGTTCCAGAGCTATATGGAATAGGAGCGGTGATAGTGGACATCCTTGTCTTGTTCCCAGTTTTAGAGTGAAAGCTTTCAGTTTTTGGCCATTTAATATGATGTCAGCTGTTGGACTGTCATAGATGGATTTTCTAAGATTGAGATCTGAAAATAAGCATCTGAGATGAATACACGTTTCTCAGATGAAGAAACACAACTGAAAAATAAGTGCATAAAAAATTTCAACATCATTAGTCATTTGAGAGGTGCAAATTAAAACAACACAGAGATTCCATCTCACTCCGGAAAGAATGGCTATCATCAAAAAATCAACTGATAACAAATGCTGATGCGGCTGTGGGAAGAAGAAATTCTTGTCCACTGTTGGTGAGAGTGTAGACTGGTACAGCACTGTGGAAATCAGTGTGGAGTTTCCTCAAAAAAGTAGAATTAGGGGTTCCATTCAACCCAGCTATCCCCTTCTGAATATCTTCCGAGAAGAATTTAAAACGTCATACCATAGAGATATATCTGCATTCATGTTTACAACAGCATAATTTGTAATAGCTAAATCTTGGAACAACCCAAATGCCCATCAACTAAGATAAAAAAGATGTAGTTTTGTATATATGTAGATCTAGATAGATAGATAGATAGATAGATAGATAGATATACGGTTATTACTCAGCTATACAAAAGGATAAAGTGAAGCCTTTTGTAGGTTAATGGATGCAACTCAAGACCATACTCATACATGAAATAAATCAGACTGATACGCATAAACATCATATTGTCTCCTAAGTGTGGGAAACTGAATGAGTGAATAAGGTTTTATATAACAGATTTTGTGAATTTGGAAGAAATGTTCAAAAGAAAAGACAAACAGTGATGGGGAAGGAGGAAAGGAAGAAAGTGGAAAAAAGAAATGATATTTTTATACACAAGATAGTTAAGATAGTTATACAGCTTGTTTCTCTTAGTTCATTGAAAAGGTAGGTTTATGCTAATATTGTTTGTTATAACATATTACGCCTATATTTTGTACGCTGAACAACTACGAAAAAGACAACAATATGCAATATATTAGTTATTATAAATCCTCTACTAACCTGTTTTAAAACTCTGTTTTATTTTTATTTTTTTCTCTTTAAAATAAAAAATACAAAAAGGGGGGTTTAGATTCTTGGATATTCAGTATTACTTTTTATTTAAATAGTTTCATCACACTGACATCTCATTTATTTGCATAGCATTGCATCACATTATATAATTGTAACAGCAGACACCACAGGCAGAAAGCAATATCAGGACAAGAGTATCCCCGAGTGAACGTCAACACCTGAAGGGAACTGTGCTGGATGAGTGACAGTCACTCTGGTGGTGACAGTGCTTCAAGGTTCAGGTATTGATACCCAGCTTTGGAGAGGAACACAGCCTCCTAGCAGCTGGAAAACTTACCAGGTGGGAGTCTATACCATGAATGTTTAGGGTGTACTACAGGTCTACAAAATGCTTCACAGAGGACCTTGGTCTGAAATTTCAAAGAGCCTTTTTAAAATCTAAAATCATCTGTGACCATGAAGAAAATATTCTGAGTATTTTCATATTACATGTCATTTTCCTGAGGCAACTACAGTGCTGGGTAAGATACAAAATATGCCCACAGTTTATACTTAAATGCTTAACTTGGGTAAATTAATGTATTACATGTTGAGCCATGCCAAAAAATTTTAATATAAAATGATCTAGCCATAGCCCTGTATTTTCTCACTTTCTGAGTCATCCAAAAGCCAAAAAATTCATTTTGCCTTTTGCTAATTAAGATGTGTTAGTGCAGTTTAAGAAAGTTCAAGGCACTGTTCATTACAATCGAATGTAAGATAAGCAGCAGAATTTGATTAGAGCCCTATAGGTTCAAAATAAATTTGCGACTCCTGAGGCACTCACAGAGCCCTAGATGAAACATGCTCTCTAACTGGGGCCTAAGTCATGAACAGTGTAGGAATTCAGCTTGGCAGCTCTGGGGCCTTTTAGAGTCACAACCATCACAGTGGCCCTTGAGGAACTCTAGCTGCTTTCTAGGAATAGCTTCCTATCATACTATAAATAAACAAAGCCATTTAAGCGATATGTGGCCCTCCACTCCATGGATGGTGGCTCCATCACTTCCTGGAATCTACCTGGCATTCTTTTTTTTTTGGTACTGGGATCGAACTCGTGACCTCACGCTTGCCAGGCAAGCACTTATGCTGCTGAGTTAAGTCCCCAGTCCCTGCCTGACATTCTTGATATGAAGATGAATCAAGTTCATTCCATCTTAGATGAAGTCACATTTGTCCTGATCACTTTATGATCCTCCCCTCCCCGCTCTTCTGGACCAAAGCCTGAGATCCACTGATCTTGTTTCCACCCATCACCACACTTCTGTCAGTAACTTTCTGATCTCGATTAAAATTCTCAGAAAAAATAAGGTCTGAAAAGAATAAAGAGAAACACTGAAACATTTCTCACTATCTGTGATCTTTGGCAATTGCTAATGACTAAAGGCATGTTTACAAATATCGGTAGAAATAAACTAAACAAAGCCAAAGCCAGCATTTACACGCCCATTACTCACCACTGTTTAGACTGGGAATTAATAAACTCCACAGATGAACTCACTTCTGACAAGCAGAAGCCAGAGTCATCTTCCTTTTCCCAAGTGCTTGCCAAAAAATTAATTTCTTCTCTATGATAGACACAAATGTTTTCTTAAGGTAGCAATATATTTCATGTTCTTGCTACCTCACATACATAAGTCAACATCCAAGCAACAGTGTGGTTTAAAAGTACTCTTTCAGGGGGAAAAGGAGAAAGATAAGATGATAAAAAGTTATTTAAAATCTTAACTTAAAATTCAAGATAAAAAGTAAAAATAGTCTATGATAATTTTCCAAGAGGACTTTAGCTTATATCAATTTTTCAGAACATGTAGAATTATCACAAAGCAGTCAACTGTAGTTTTTTTCAAAGTGCTGTTTTTAAAATACATATTTTTTTATCGCAAAGAAGTTAAGAGTAAAACCAATGCCAATGTGTTACTTTTTTCTCACAGTGTCAGCAAAATCTAGCTTATCTCTGTCTCGGGATTGACTTTCACAATTTAAAGCTAAATGATAAATATCTTTCTAAGGAAAAAAAAATACAAAAAGATAAAAATGAAGCTCACCGGCCACTTAGCATCCTTCCCTGGGCAAGGAGAGGTAAAATTGGAGCTACCTTGTCAAACACACTTGGATTGTGGTCCACTTGTAACTCCTGTGTCTTTGAGCAACTGATATAACTTATCAGGATTATCTTCTTCAACATCTCGACTACTGATGATTATTGGAAGCAACTTCTGTGCCATCTGAAACTACAAGATGAAATTACTTTGATAAAGCTTATTAGGTCTCTGATGTCCTAAAAATTGTACCTGTTGGGTTTTGGGGGGACTGAAGTGTAATTGCATAGTTGAGGTCCCCAGAAAAGGAAAGCAAGCTGAGCCAAACTAACAACAGTAAGCGTCCTTATTATTTAGCCCTTATATAGATCATTTTCAAGCATCCCGTCCTCGTGTACTGGCATGACCACATAGCCTATGTGTGGTGTTCTATGCTAAGTCAAATATAAGTGCATCCCATTGTGCGCATGCACTAAACAGCAGGGTCTTCCCTGTGATTCCTCAAGTACCCCAGACTTTGAAGCAATCTGAAGTGGCTCCCCTCATTCCACCCCCTCAGAGACTGAGAGAATGGCATTTCCTGTGAACAACCCGTATGGTGGCCCACTGTGCACAAAGACCACAACAATAAAAAGAGCAGCATAACACCACTAACCCCTTTGCCACCACAGCACCGCATATGTCCACCCACACCAGGTGGATCCCAAGGATTTCCCACCATTGGGTGAGCGGGTCCTGCTGCAGGGCCTGGATGGCAGATACCTCCAAAGCTATTTTATGCAAGCATTCTTGTACCTGCATCTGGTGGTCAGGAATATAAAGGCAACATTATACATGCAAGAGGGTACAAGTACCGCCTTGTATTCTAGTTAGCAAATCGAGGGCCATGAGGTCTTACAAACCCACACTTCTCATTAGAGAAGTTTCATCCATGAGCAACATCAAAGGCTGGCATGTGACATTAAAGGCCTGAATCATGTGTTGAGTAAGGCCTTCAACCTAGAGGTCTAGTCCTATAGTCCCTGCCTCTGGTATCATCAAGGTCACCAGATAAAATTGCCAAGCTGCCTAGCAAGTGTAGTTTCGCCTGTGGTACACAGTGTCCCAATTTTGAGGTGTGTCTGTGATGATGGGTCTGATAGTGTCCTTAATATACATGAATCTCCAGGTGCAGCACCCCATTCAGTGTGCAGCTAGGTACAGGCAGCCCGTGGTGCCACAGATCCATAAGGCTCCCACCATGGGCCAATTAGTGGGCACATTGCCAGTGAGCTTAAGACCATCCCACAAAGTGTTTGTATCTTTTCTCAGTAACTCACACATACATAGATGAAGTGATATCTGCCCTACAATGCAGTTACCCACTGACGTGTTCACCTGCTGAATTCAAAGTAGGGCTACATCAAGTAATGTTACTTGGTTCCACACCATCCACCTCCAGCCATAACAGTCCTTGTGGGGTGCTTGTCCTCTTCTGGATCAGCACCTCCAAAGTCTGGTATTGCAGATCTCAGGCAGAGTCAGTTCGATTTTGCTGTTACCAATGAGTCCAATTGAGCAGGTTTGCCAGTGCAGTTCTCCGTGGGAGGCCCTTGGCTGCACTGATCCCAGGTTCAGCACACGCCCAACAATGTGATAGTTGCACACAGATAAAAGTGTGTGCCAAGGAGATGATGCTATTAGCATGGCTCTTCCTGATTGGAAAAACAGGGAAGAAAAGAAACCCATTGTAGGGAGACCCTGTCTGGGAGGATGCAGGCTGCATCCTCCTGTGATGTTCCTCCTGTGATGGGACTGTGGCCAGAATCACTTTACTCCCCTGGATAAGAATGCCAGACCTGGGCTCTTGTTGCTACTGGAGATGTGGTTAATTCCACCACTCCCAGGTAAATGAGCCAAGCAGTCACATCACTGTTTTCTAGTATGGTAGCTTTGGTGGAGAGCACAGTGAAGTCTTCAAGGGCCAGGTCCAAGGCTGTACTTCTATGGAATATCTTAGTCCTTTCCGCAAGGGCTCCAACTTCTAACCAGGGTCTATGAGCCAAACCCAAATCCATCAATAGTGAACTTCTGGCCTCATAAGTTTGAGCAGGGGAAGAATTAAGGCCCCTTTCATCACCTTATGACCTTGTTCTGTGAATCCAATACATAGATGGGCTGGCTGTGCTTTCAAGAGGTGATTCAACAGACTGTCATTAGTAAGTGGGGACTGGTCATTGAGCAGTTTGACCATGTGAGGTAAGATACACACACACAGTGAACTTTGGAACCAAATAGGCCAGTTTGGTTTTCAGAAGCCCCTTGTACCTCTCAATCATATCGGCTGTCTGCAGTCAGTAGGGCACATAGAAGTGCCATGTGACGTCAATGTTTTTGGCTCATTGTTGTACATGTGGCCCTGTGAAACGGGTTCCCTGTTCAGATTCTACCAACCACTAGAATGTCTTAATGATATGGGCTTGATCAAGAGAGGGACTGGGGCAAACAAAGCCTATAGATGTGGCTGTATCCACAGCAGTCAGAGCATATCTATGTTCCTGCAAGAGAGCCAAAGGCCCAGCAAAATCTGTCATTGTTGGACAGAGCGGAAAGCTCATGGTATCGTGCCAAGCAGTATGCATAACTTTCTTTCTCCAGGGGTCCAAATAGATACCTTTCCCACAACCTTTGACTCACAGGCAGTCAAGTCCAAGTGCCATCACTGCACTACAGTTTACATAATGTGGAGTCCTATGGGTCCTAGTTTCTTATGGAGCCAAGATGCTGCTACAGAAAGTAGCCCACAGAGAGCAGTCACCCTCATTAACACATCTGCTAAGTCATCCCCCAGCGAGAGGAGGAGCCTATGTCCTGAAGCATGGTACCCTACATGGCTAGTTATTTGGCCACATTCCCACAAGTCTCACCACAGATCAGCGCCCCACAAGGGATGAATCACTATCTGCCAATCCTGGGTCACCCAAGCTAGTAACCAAAGCATCACATCCTAAAGACTGCCCCGCTGTCTGTGCAAACATATAGGGTGCCTTCTTCATACATTATAAGCACCCACAATGCCCCACAATTCTGCCTATTGACTCAACCTGCCTGTCCCAGTTTCTGTGCTGGGCCAGACAGTGACTGCCATCCATTACAGGGTTGTGCCACGGCTGGACCCACTGATATATCAGGTGTCAGCTGGAGGTTTCTCTTTCCTTTATGCATAGGGGGTAGGTATTAAAACCTAGTCCATCACCCCATACAGTTTTCTGTGCTGTATTTGTCATCAGTCCCAACATGCCAATTTAGCTGCCAATGAGCTGGCCTAGAAAGAGCCCCGCTGCAGAAAGTATGTCCTCTAATATGTAAGGGAGGAGGCCTGGGCCACTCCACTCCTGGGTGAGATGTCCATGTATAGATCCCACCTCTATCAGGTATTTGGTCTGTTCTTCCACTGTCTGCTGCTCCACGATGCCCTCACAGGTGTATAGAGCAGCACATACCACTGCTGTGGGAGTACCAGCTTTCAATTTCTTTCCACAACTGTGACCAAACCCATCAAGGTGCTTCTGCATCCCTTGTTTTTGCCATAGGCCCCAGACAAAGCCATTATCATCTACACTCACTGTCAGGGTAAATGGGAGGGTGGGGTCAGTGACTCAGAGGGCTTGCACCTGTGCGACCTCTATCTTTGAGTCCTGAAAAGCAGCTTCTGATGCATCAGACCAGTTGCACGAGGCACCCTTTTGGGTCATCTGGTACTAAGGGTGCAGCAGGATAGCTAGGTCCAGAATAAACATCCACCAAAAGCCCACATATGCCTGCAATCGGCATACTGTCATGGGTCTGGGGTTTTATGGATAATGGCATTGGGAATTACTTGCATCTTACCTGACCAGATAACACCCAAGAATTTGACAGACCAGCCAGGTCCCTGGACCCTGTCTTTATTGACGGTCCAGCCCCAGGCCAGCAAGCTTCCTTCAGACTGTGTGGGGCAGCTTCAAAATTTGTAAGGTAATTGGAGTTTAGCATAATATCATCAATATAATGGAATAGTGACACAGAGTGTGGCTTGATCCCGCTGCCCAAGTCCTAGGTGAAGCAAACTGTTCCTGATGGTCAGACATGACAGCAGTAGAGAAAGCACTGGCCAAATCCTCAGTGTAGTAGTATCAGGAAGCCTGCCATCAGGTCTGCAGTACTAGGCACTGCCACATGGGATGGAGGAATTACTTTATTCACTTTCTGGTACGCTATAGTCCTTTGGCACATCCTGTCCAGCCTTTGTGTGGCTCATTTGAAGGAGTTGAAAGGACTTTGTGCAAGGCACATCACCCCTGCTTCTTCCAATTTCAAAATGCTTTGCCCTATTTCCTCATGACACAGGTAGCTCTATGCATAGAATTTGCATAGCCTGCAGGAGAGTCAGCAGTGCATGATGTGGCTGTCCTCAGACTATGGTTTTTACACAAGATACAGAAGTAGAATTCTTCTTGCTTAGTATACCAGTCAGTATGTCTGTCCCTAGGCTGTATTCAGCAACCAGGAAAACACAGACATCATAAAGGTCTGGAGACAAGTGCCCACCACCAATGTCCCCTGGGCTATCTGTGATATAGTGTCCTCTGTGCCTTGTATACATACAGCAAATCCAATGAAACAGTCAGGGCTACCGCATATTAGTGCTTATTTGCCTCTGGTATCCACCAGTGCAAGTACACATTATATGTTCTTTGGGGACCAGTAAATAGTTCCATATGCTGCCTCTAGTCTCTCTGGGTCCTGATTAATTGGGAACTTCAGCCTGATTCCTAACCTGAATAAAAGGAAGCTAACGTCACAGTGTCCTGCTTCACTGTGGCTGCCTTTTCCTTCAAGCCAGATTACTGCTTGGGGGCAACTGTCACCACAGAGCCCTCTGTCTTATCTATGGCTAAGCCAGCAGCCATCAGGACAAATTTGGTGCCAGCTGACCTTCAAGTGGCTCCATAGCCTGTCCATGATCATCCTACAATGAAGCCAGTCATTTTTTTTTTTCTTTAGGCAGTGAAGTTTTTATAGGTCTTGCCTTACCTGGTTACTTTACTTTCCCATTCCCCAGCTTGGCTAAGGTATACACAGTTTCATGTACTTAATGATCTGTGAAGGGGGTTTAGAGGGCCAACATGGCTCTGAACATGCCAGGCAGCCTGCTTGCAACAATCAAGTCCTTCATACATGCTGTGAGCAGCTCCTCATCACGGTAATGTTGCTGCATGGTGAATATCATTTGTTGCATATCCATTTCTCATAGCACAGTTACAAAGTCTAGGTAGGTTTCCCATTCCATAATGTTCCAAAAGTCACCCAGATTCTCCCTAATCAGGGGGGCATCTGCCACTAACAAGTTTATTGAAGTCTGATTACCTGCTCACAGGGCTGTCCTTTGCACATCCCATAGAATCTATTACAGAGAGGGAGTGCTGGCTACGTTGGATATTTGGGATTTCTCTCGTGGGCTTAATTGCATGTTTTTGGCCTCATCAACCAATAGCTGTAGCAACTCTCAGGCACAGCTTCACCCATCTTTTGTTTCAGTTGTTTTGCCATAGGGTCATGGCTGTGAAGATCATAAATGTTGTATGATATGTAGAGGTGGATAGTTCCTCAGGCCCTCCCTGCTGGACTAGGACCTCCTTCATCTCCATCTTCTGTCAAATGGCAGTGTCCATGAGTAGTATCAGGGGACTCTCCTGGTGATAGGCATTTATGCTTCTGAATGAGGTGATGCTCTTTGGGCCCCGCAACATAACTTCTGCTCCAGCGAGCCATGCTTCCAGGTTCTACTGGATCTATTGTAGCTGGTCTACCTGCTAGAGGAGGTCTTCAAAAACTGTCAAGCCACCCACCCAACTTACTCACAGTGGTAGGGAAGAACTTGCATATCTATCACTCTAAAAACCTTCAACACATTCCAGGTATCAGAAAGACCACTTCCCAGGCCTCAGGGGCCTTCCAAACTGCCAAAAAGGGAAGGGAGACGCATGTTGGCAACCTCCTGGGGCTCTCCCTCACCAACATTCACCTCACCCTGATGACCACACTGCTTGTAGGATTGGGAGGCTGAAGGAGTATTTTTGCAAATGAGGTCCCCAGGAAAAGAAAGCACAGGAACCTGATAGTAGCAATAACAGCAAGCATCTTTAATGTTCAGCCCTTAGATAGTCTATTATCAAGCACTACACCTTTGTGTACTGTGTACCGTGTAGCCCATGAGTGGTGGTCTATGCTAAGTGGTGCAAAAACAAGTGTATCTCACTGTGTATCTGCACTAAACAGCAGGGCCATTTCCCCGCAGGTCCTCATACACCCTGGGCTTTGAAGCAATGTGAAGTGCTCCTCACAGCATCCTAGAGGGAAAGGCAGGTATTTGAACCAGGAATTACTCTCAGGAAGAGTGTCCTGAAAGAGGAACAAGGGGCTGTGTAGGGGGATATAACAAGGAGGCTTTGTCTGAAGGGTTAGAAATAATTAGCTGAGAAAAAGTCATATGACTTAGCACCTAACAGAAAAATGAAAGAGAGCCAAGCAATGCAAGAAAAGAGCACTACAGACGAAAGGAAGATAAGAGAAGCCAAGGGGGAGCAGATACCGCGTATGTTCAAGAAGCTGATGAGGCCCAGGGTGGTTGAACAGGAACGGAGGCAGAGGACAAAGTCAAGGGTGAGCCAGAAGTTGCAGACAAGGGCCAGATCTAGAAGGGTCCTCTGGACCAGGATGCACAACCTTGGACTTCATTCTGAGGACAGGAAGAAAGAAACCACTCAAGGACTTAAGAAGTAGACACTGTTTGATTTGTCTTTTGAAAACTGAATCTAGGTAAAGAGAAATGTATATATTGGAGGTAAAAGTGGACACAGATATGTTAGATGACTGCTAATTATCCAGACCAAGGATGTATCCATTTGTAGCTGAGTGAAGAGAGGAATGGACAAATATGTAAGAGATATAGGGAAACTAAAAGCAAAATTTATAACACAAATAAATTTATAACAAATAAATACATTTATCAGGGGCAGGGAAAGCAAGAAAGATAATTTCTCCAGCTGAAAAATATTAACCTTATCCTATATTGTATGAATAAAAATATAAATGTGACTGTGTATTAAGTACCTCCCACAGTAAAGACAACTCCAAAAATGGAAAAGAATAGTATATGTGCTGCTGAAGCCAGCATAAAAATTTGGAACAAAAATGGAAAAGACTATTTTTAGAATGAAATGAAATTTTGTACTTCTCATGACTGGTGCAAAGCTGATTTTTTTTCTGGGTCAAATCCTTAATTTATTAACTCTTCTATTGTGCCTTAAGATAGCAGTGCACCAGTGCAAATGAGAATGAAGGAACTTGTACCAATGGGAAAAGAAATGAGTGTGGCAAGTGTCACAGTGTTCTTCCATTGTGGAGAAATAGTCTACAGAAAGTCTTCCAGAATATCAGGCAATGGCTTGCCTTAACACACTGGCAGATATTCTTGATTGACCAATAAAACTGTTATTTGAAACTGTATCTTCATCTATTTGGTAAGATTTCTAATGGAATGTGTGAGAACGATGAAGGCTATGAGGTTTTCATTCTTTTCCAGGAAGCCTATTTTTACTATTATGAGCTGAACCCCTCATTGTGAAACCATTTGAGATTGAGTACAGTCTTGAGACATCAAACATTTTGGAATCCATGGTAGCCAAGCCAGAGTTCTGGGTGCTGCAAAATGCCAGTGAGGCCCAGGCACAAAGGGATACACATGTGGAGTGGGTATATGTGCCTCTGCCCAGGCTATCTGTTAATCTCCCTGCATGCAAGGTACAAGAGAAGTGTCCTGATACAGGGCAAGAGACAGCCAGTTTGTTTCTTTTCTAAAAGAGACAGAGACAGAGATAGAGATAGAGATAGAGATAGAGATAAAGATAGAGATGATAGACAGACAGAGACCATCACTTCCACTAAATAATGGAGTGGCAATCCTATGTTGAGATATATATATATATATATTTCACCTTTCCAAGGACACAGTTCTAATAAAAGAATAGAAATTGATTGAACAGGTGTTTTTCAAATTAATAAGACTTGCATATCATTACACATAAGTACCATTTTCTCCCTGAGGATTCTATTGCACCATGCAAAGTAGACACATCTTACTCAACAATTAAATCGGTGGGTAGAAAGTTTCATAGTCAAAGTTACTCGTGAACATTCCTTAAATCTTCCATGAAAAACAGTATATGCGGTTTTGTACATTCTGTGCTGTCTTGCAATAAGTCTCACATGGTCAGCTTTTCTTCCAGTATCGAAACAAATTGATGTTTCTTCAGTTAGAAAAACCAGATGAAATACCAGTCCTGTACTTAGCAGATATGGTAAAGAAAAAAAATAAGCTTTTTTGGCATTTTCCTGCTTTCTTTCTAAGCATATTTACTTGAGCAAGCCAAAGCCTTATAACTCCCGTGTATACAAAAATGAATTGCATTTTCTTCTATTTCCAAAATGGACACACAGATAAGGTTCCATTATAACTATTGAAAGAAATGTTAAGTATGATCTGAGCTACTGTATTATCTTCCTTAGCGCTTAAATTATTTTACCCCTTTCCACCATGTCATTAAAAAGACATTAAAAGGACTTGAATTCCACTGTGTATACCTAATGAACTGAATTACTAAATGTGAACACAAAACAAAAGGAACACAACATAATTTTTTTCCTCTTCTTTCCACACTCATAGATGGAATCTCAGAATCACCTTATTGCAATTCCTCCATCAATTCCCTGAGTTTCACTAATGAGAAATTCAGAGTAACTGATTGTGAGCATGGGTAGAGTCTCTTCACCAGGAGTGTGTCTCTGTTCTCCATGTTGACTTCATTCTCTGGTAAGCTGTTCATGCAGGATAGAAGACACAAGGAATAGTAGCAAGAAGATTATGTCTCCTAGTGGTTTGGGGAAATGTCCTGCAGGTGATTAGAACTGAGATAGAAGGTTCATTCATGAACTAATTTAACTGAATTTTGATAAGACAGGTCAAGACTGATGGGTAACAAGACTGACTATCCAAAAAAAAGAAAATGGACTTCAGTAAAAAAATAAAAAGCCATGATTTTGGAAGTAAAAGATCTTTCCTCAGAAGTAAGGGATAAATGAAATGCTACAGGGGCACAATCTTTATGTATCTGTGGAATATACATAAAATAATGAAATCAATTACTAGCTTCAACTTCAAGATACGTTACACACACACCTAAACGAAAAACACTAACCTGATGTGAGTGTTGTTTTATGGAAGTAAAAGGGAATTATGAAACCATAAATATCAGTGACTGGCATCTGTATGCAATTTACAAGTCACAAACTATTTTGGCATCTATTATCATTTAACTCTGTTATTCCACATTAAGGATTCCAAGTTCCTTGCTTTTAGCATTTTGTGAGGTCAAGTATATTTATAAGTCTCAAGAATCCAAAGATCACTTGTAATGCTTCGATTATATTCACATGTTGTTAGGAAACTACAGTGTAAACATTTAAGAAAACCCCATGATTGTTGGTCTTATTGAACTAAGAATCTCTGTGGAAATTCAGCCAGAGACCCATCAAGATATATTTCAGGGCCAAAGGCCAAAGTTCCTCAACTGGTCATGTCTTCTTTCTTTCAATCTGCATTTTACCCAGGACCTATGGGTCACTTTAATACTAAAAATACAGCTTTCAATTCTCTTTGAAAACAATTTGACCAACACTTTTACCATAATAATAGAGAAAAGCATGGATATGTGTGCTCACTTACCCAAAAACCTGTGGTTAGTACAAAAATCTCAGACCAATGATCAAGAGTTCAGGCTGGAAAACTCTTGTGATGGTTTTGAAGCAAACTGTGGGTTTGCTCTGTTGAAATATAGTTGTCAGAAATCACATGAGGAAGATTCTGTGAAGCATTTAATAAGGTTGAAACTGGCAGCAGCAAAATTCAACTGCTTGTCAGTAAATTTGGTGTGGAAATTAGAACTTGATTCCTAAGGCTAGGAAGAAAGTTCAAACAAGCTAACTTGAAAGATTGAGCAGGACTTTTTTTTTGTCCTGTATTGATTTAAAAAAAAATTGTGGTATTGAATCACAAAATTTTGAGGAGTGTGTGACTGTGTGTGTATGGGTGTGTGTGTGTGTGTGTGTGTGTGTGTGTGTGTGTGTGTGACAACTTCAGGGATTTTACGAGTCAAGATCCTGAGATATTATCTAATTCCATAACTAAAAGTCACATTATACTAATTCTTTACAATGAGTCTAAATAACTGTGGCGATGATTGATCACTCTCAATCAGAGTAAATGACATCACTAAGCAGGGTTTATTCTGTGCTGTTAGAAAAAAAGATTTGACATTTCTCTCAAAACTCAAAAATGTTTTTCATAGTACTTGATGTGAGAGTCAAGGCAAAAAGCTTTCTTAGCCAGAGGAAAGGGGTGACAGGGACATGAGAGCAAAAAGGAGGCAAGAAGGAAAGGGGAACCCAAATTCCGAGGAGCCCTCAGAACACTCCCTCTGCACTCGCCCAGCTGTGTTCTTTCCTGCCCTTTGCAAAATGGTAGAAAAGAAAGCAGTGCACATCTGCCCACTGATTTGTTACCAAGCAGTGCAAGAAGGAAGCCTTTTGGAGAATGAAATTCCATTTTGTTCTGAGTTGGGAGAGAGGCGCTACTCAGTCTATAAACTGCATCTGAGGGAATGGTCTAAAAATAAACTAAAAGGGAGATGATCAAAATTTCTGACATCTTCTTTGAATTTAAGTTGAAATGAACTGCAATTCTGGTATTCAAAATCCAGTCACACATGAGTCAGGCCCAGCATCAACTTAGACAAATATCTGAGTGTATCCTCTCTGGCCAACCTGGAGTCTCCCCATTTTCTAAACAGATGACTGGGTAGTATCATTTAAAACCCACAGTTCAAACAGTTTCATCTCAGTCTGCCATATGAACTTTGACATGTTAAGACTGTGCTGGGAAAACGTTGCAAACAAGTATGTTTATCACACATCTAGAAGCAAAATAAGAGTCATTGCAGTGGAAGAAACTCTATTGCTTTGCCTAACCTTTGACACCAAGCCAAACACATAAAGGCAAAGAAACGGATCAGATCTCAAGAGTCAATCTCTGGTCCTCTCTTTTAGTTTTAAATCCTGAATATAAACACCACAATATTATAGGTCAGCACCACCACTTCAACATAGAATCACAGAGGAAAAACAGAATAGTTAGCTAGAGAATTGATTCTGTGCAATTCTTACAGCAAAACATGACATATTTACTTTCCAGAAAATAAGATAATGTGTGTGATATAAGTATCAAGAATTTAAACTATAAGCTAAGTAGTTAATCACATAAAATCATACAGATAACTACAAAGTCTAATACTATCATACAGCAAATTCTATTAGTATATTTAAGAAATAAACTTTACCTCCAAAAGATTCTATAATCGAAAGATATATTTCGTCAGTATCACTGAAAGCAGCAACCATCCAATGGATCCCTAACAAATATTAATACAATGGAAACAAACCTACCAACAAAAATAATTCAATGAGACTAAAAGATTCTAAAAGGTTAACATACAGATTTTTATGTTTCTCATTTGATATTCTTCTCTAAACTGCTACTCCTTCAATAACATGTAAATAATTAGCATTC
Organism: Cavia porcellus; assembly: GCF_034190915.1. Lineage (NCBI taxonomy): Eukaryota > Metazoa > Chordata > Mammalia > Rodentia > Caviidae > Cavia > Cavia porcellus. The sequence goes on along the minus strand of NW_026947496.1, from coordinate 25,747,147 downwards.
CAAAGCATAGCGGGAAGAAAGTTTGCCACTCTTGTAACCCAAGTGTACAAGATTATCCCAGGTGCAGGCAATTAATAAGAAGATTGCCCTATGCCCACAGTCCTTAGGGACCTGTCAAAAAGCAGTAAAGAGACATTAGAGATCTCAGCTCAGTTACAAATAGAATTAAGCAGAGAAAACGTAGGCACCCTGTTCTCATTTTCTTCATTTTCTTTTGAAATTGAGAACACACATGAGATTCACTTTGAAGTTAGGGCTGCCTGAATATGATATTATTGATTTCCATAACATGTTTTTGCTCTGCAATGCGGATGTGCATTTTTCAAACATATTAAGCAAGGCTTTGATCTGATTTGTTCCACCAGAATACTCGGTGGAGACTTGAGAACCATTTCTATATAAGGGTTGGCTGTGCTGAGGCAAGGATTGCTCCAGCTTGAAAGAGCTTGGAAATATCCCATCTGAAAGCTCTTTTCAGTCTTCTTCAGCCTAAACATTTTACTCAGAGAGGTCAAAGGTCACAAACTGTCAAAACAAAACCAAAATTACACAGTGCTCCTGCAAAGGAAGCTATGCAGAGTGGAAACTCAGAGTTCACAATTGGAACTTTCTAATGTAGCATGCAGCTGCCAGTAAAATTGCCCTTTAAAAAGAACAGGTATATTACTCTCAATCTTACTGATTTTTACAAGTTGTCCAGCAAGTTTAAAAGCCTAGCCTCTTCGGTGTCAGTGTAGAGACTGAAAGAAACTATTCTAGAAGGAGAAATGGGGATCCAGCCCAGACCCCAAACTCTCAAAGTAACTGGGCTGTAAACGCCCAGGCACCAGATGGTTTCATAAACCCCAAGTTTCATAAATCTTTTCTGAAGTTTCCAATTTCAAAAAGAGGTTGTTTCTCTTTTAGGGTTGGGGAGTGGAGGGAGAGTTTGTCATTTAGTATCTGACCCCAAAACTTGTGGCCTTCTAAGGTTCTTGCTCCTCAGACTGGAGACAGCCAGAAAGTCTGCAGCTGGCTCCAGGCAGGACTTCCGCTGCCAGCCAGCTCACCATGGAGAAAAGTCCTATGCTTCCACTCCTCAACCTGTCTCATCACAACTTCAAGAGGCTCCAAGAGTGTAAACAAACATTCAGGAATGTTGTTTATCCGCTCTTGCTTCAGGAAGGAGCCTTGCAAATAATTTTTCGTTTTCTTAACACAAAATTTATAACTTTAAATCATATTTAGTATTGCTCAGGGGGAAAAATAGGAAAATGGCTTCTTTTGAAGTCAGCTTGATAGAGGGAACTGTAACTTTTTTGTGAGCAAACTTTATCCTACTGAAGATTCTAAATATTCCGATAGGCTGAAACTGTCCTTCCTACTACCTGTCCAGTGGAAAAGGGACAGAACGGGTAGAAAAGACATTAGAAACTGGAGGTAAATCAGGAACAAACAGCACTGGCAGCCACAATGTGGGTGGACAATTCATTTCAGCGATAGAGACCTGTGTGTGGAACCAGCCCTTGTGGGTCAAAAACGTATGTATAGATCCTGCACACTTGTGCATCAATTTTATTACAGTGATACTGAGGCTGAGCCAACCAGGGAAGTGATTGCAACGCAAAAGGCTACGGTTCTGATACGAAAATGAGTGAATCTGAAAGGGAAGATGTTGTAGGCACATCCATTTATCTTACAGTGCACAGCAACTGAGATGTGTAAGCACAACATTATTTCATGTTCTCATACCATCTCCTTCACTGGCCAGACTTCACACTAAAATAACTTCCCTCCCAGAACTATTCCTGCTTTCTCTAGGTCTATAAACACATCATACCTTTGTGCATCACAAGGTTCTTGAAAGGATCAAATAAAAGAGAGGGTTTAAAGGTGCTCTGCACAGAATGAAGCTTTACAATAACTTTACCTGTGATAATTAATTCATATACCAAAATACACACAAGTCAGAATGATTGGGAAGTAAGATACATGGGACACGTCAAATACTAAAAACTGTTTACCATGAGGGAATTTGGTCCATCCCCATTTAACAGCTATCTTCAAAGACTGTTAGAGTAAGGCAGTTCTCAGACCGTGGAAAACAGGAAAGAATTTGGGGTGAGTTCAAACTTAAAGGTGTGCAGACTGTTGTTCTTCTGTCTCCATTGGTTTTATCATGTTGTATCTGACTTGATTTTATTATATGTGATAGTATAAACAAAAATTTTTATAGGCAAGAGATAATATAGAAACCATTGTTTGTTTTCTGTTAGCTGGTTCTAAACACCTTGTAATACTTTCATCCTTTTGAATGGTTTCACACTGTCTTGATATGTTTGATGCTATAGTATACGAAGTTATACTCAAATATTACAAGGAAAGAGACACTATGGTAACTACTATTAAGTTGAGTTATCTTGTGGTGAAGCACTATGTTGCTTAAATTGTTCTGCTTTGATCTGTATTGTTGTGTTGTTATGGCCTCTTTTATCTCAATCTCCCCCTTTTTAAACAATTTATTTTTTTATTATTATTTTTTAATTAAGGGAAAAATTTTAAAAATTAGCAGGCTATATCATAGTAACTTATTTGATTTCCTATTAACTTGATTTGACGCCCTGTATTGCTCCCACAATCTTGTTTTGGTTGATTTTACTCTGTTCTTTTCTGTTTGATAGCATCAATTTGAGGGTATAGGTAACTACTTTGAAGGTAATAAGATTTACTATGACACTCATTCTGGTTTGACTATTATCTTCTTTTGAAGTACTGTAATATCTCCAATGTTTAGGTTTTATTGGTCTTGTTCTGTATTGTTTTGTTCAATTTTATTATACCTTATGATATAGGCAATTTTTTTAAGGAAGCAAGAGGCATTATGGTAACAATTGTAGATTACCTTGTATTCTGTTTTTACATCACGCCCTATGTCCATCCTTTGTTTTCACTGATTGCTTTGTTTTGTCATATTTGGTGTTATTCTCTTCAAAAAAAGTAATCAGAACTGTGGGAGTAATAAAACCCAAAGTGTGTAAATATTCTTGTAAAAAAGAGAGAAAAAGAAAGTGCTCTAAAGGACACAGCTGCAATTGTGTTTAGGTGTGTAAGATAGATGACTATATTACTGAGTTTTTGTTGGATCATTGAACACAACCGTTTGCAGTCTCACTGTTTGAATGCCCACTTTGTATGCTTTAATCCTGTAACTTGAACAACTATTTCTAAGATGACAATATGTAATCTATTAACCAGTGATTTCTTACTGTTTTTTTTAAATTCTATATTACTTGTACCCTTATACTGTTTTGTTTTGTTTTTTCCTTTAAATTAAAAAAAAAAAAAACTTAAAGGTGTGGATGGTAAGAATTTCCAACAGGCTGGTTTGCTGAGCAGTGGGGTGGATGAATCATTAAAGCAAACTGTGGTCTGATCTTCCTAGGAATTCTTGAAGGGGCAGAATGATCGCCATCTGATGTGGTTCATACTTTGTGATCAAGCAGAAGGAATGAAAGAGATGAGGTCATTCCAATTATACTTGCCAGCTCCATAATCGTCAAAGTATGACTTTTAAAAAAATCTCATTTGAAGTCCTTGTAACTTTGATGTAAACATGAGCATTAAAACATAAATCTCCTACAACAGGTAAATCATTTTCAAATTTCAGATATTATGCCAACAAACAATAAACTGATTTTTCTTTTGTCAGCGTTCTTCTTAAAATTACTTATACAACAATTGTCTAAGGCAGAAATAGTAACAAAATGTTTTGGAACTTATAGGTAGAAATAAATTGCATGACAATCATGACATAAAGGCAGGAAGCAAGAGTGAAAATATGAAATAAGCAGCTGAAAACTTGACACGTTGTGGCACGACATTATAAAAATATACTTATAATAATCCTTTAAATATTTATTAATAAATTGTTCAAAAGGAAAGAGAAACTGGAGTGGGGGAAAGGAGAAAAGAAGGAAATGAAAAATTATATATATATATATATGTATATATATATACACAAATGCATTAAGACAGGACTTACAGTAGTTTGGTTTTCTAGATACTCTTTAGAGATCTCTTCGATGATGGGATATTGGAATACATTATTTGGTCATAAAATAACATTTCACAAAAATAAAATTAAACATTTGTTCATCAATCAATAAGTGATTGATCTCGCTAGGAATTCAGACATTCTGCTCTTTTTATTGCCACATATAAAATCTAGATAAAGTTCAAAATACTTTGTAAAACTATATATGAAAATCTATATTTATACAATATATGTGTCTCCAAGGTGATATTTGCACACCAATATATCTTCATCAGCAATCATATTCCTTTGTTTGCTACCATCAATTCTTAGTATAAAACCTGTAATTACAACTCTTCAATTCATTCCTTCATTTTGAAAGTCACTTTTTCTGTTTTCGTTACTTGATTATAAATAAAAACTTTTTTCTTGGATACCATGCCCATTATGGATTGACAGTGTCTGAAGAAAACATGGCAAATGTTGATTTCATATCTTTCATTTAATTATCACTCTCTAATAAATGGGGAAAATAATCATCTTCAGAGCTCATTCAGGATGATAAAATCTATCATTCATCAGTTTTTGCTGAGGACACAATTTAATTTTTATTTTCTTTTTCTTTTCTGTGTATGTGTGTGTGTGTGTGTGTGTGTGTGTGTGTGTGTGAAACTGAGCCACATCCCCAGTCTTTTATTTGTTTAGACAGCCTTTCTAGATTGCTCAAGCGAGGCTCAGACTTGCTATCTTCTGCTTCATCCTCCTGGAGTGCAGGGATTACAGATGTCTACCACCCTGACTGGCTCATTCTCATTCACTAGTCTCGAATTTTGCTAATTTATTGCAGTCATTAGCTAAACTAATCTTCAACCTACAATGAAGTTCTCAGTGACTTTTTTCTAATTTGAGGGACAAAAGAAATTATAACAAAGTTTATTGAAGCTTAATGATAGTATGAAAATTAGAAGTGACCTTACTGCCTCAATTTTTGCAGACATGTTTTTGGGATTTTCTCCTCAGCAGTATTTTTAAAAGACGTTAAGAATATGTGTATTAGGGGCTGGGGATTTAGCTCAGTGGCATAAGCGCCTGCCTTGCAAGCAGGCAGTCATGAGTTCGATACCCGGTACTGATAAAAAGGGAAAAGACAAAAAAAAAAAATGTGTATTTATGATAAGAATACTTAAATACTTAGATAGAAAAGAAGATATCCTTTCCATACAAGAGAAAACAATTAAATGGATTTGGAATTATTTTTGGAAACTAGCTCTTATTCAATTGCAATTGTACTTTAAAGTATGACTTGGTTTATGTAATAACCATAGAAACATTCACATTGTTCAATGCAACATATCAAAAGATTAATGCTTTTTTAAATCTCAAAGGATGAATTATTATCATCCTAAAACTCTCATAAACCTGAATCTTCTACATTCCTTATTATTTGGTGATATCAGCTATGAAGTCTGGGGAAAGGAGAGTCTGAGAATAGAGGGAAGGAAAACAGTAGGATGGGAAGAGAGGAAAAGAAAGGAAGGGAAGGAAGCAAAGAGACAGAAAGGGAAGAGGACATGAGGAGCCTAAGAAAAGAGAGAAAAAGAGAGCAGAGAAAGAAAAACAAAACCTACTAGAACCTTCTAAACCCTTCTTGAACACCTTGTAGATGTGACACTAAAATTAGGGAACCATGTAGAAGACAATAAACATTGGAAGGAAAGGAATGGGAATGATGACATTTATTGTGTGGTTTATGCAGTGTAGGAAGACTGAAGGAACACAGTGCTGCATGGCTAACTGTTGCAAACCTCAGCTACTTTGATCAAGTTCACCATTATAAAGTGAGAGAAGAACCCAAGGAAGTGAAGGAGCCCAACGACTATGTGTAAATATGAGAATTTTTAACTGATTTCTTTGTGGCAGACACCATGAGCACAGCTAAAAACTAAAAAAAATAATAATAATTTTTTTTTTATTTCCCAAGTAACAGAATTTAAAGTTTGAATGTCATCTTCTTTAACTACTAATTAAGGAAGCAAACAAACAGACAACACTCTTTGTGGACTATCCAAAAACAGTATGTCACTTACAATGTCAAGAGTGCAATCCACAATTATTTGATCCATGTGAAACCAGGAAAACTCACTGATTACTAAAAAAGACAATGCCATTAACACAGTTCAATCATGAGATAACTGAGATCTTAGAAATGGAAGACAAGATTTTAAAACAGTTATCATGTTCAACTAATATGAAGAAAAATCAGATAAAGAAATGAAAAATAGAAATCACAACAAAACGGGACATAGAAAGTAAAATTTCTTTAAAAATACAGTATTTTTTAAGTCATAAGAGTTTAGGAGCAAAAAAAAGGATAATAAAGTAAGGAGTCAGTTAGTTTTGAAGACAAAATAATAAAAATTTTCCAAACTGGAGAATAAAGAAAAATGAAAAGCACCTCAGGAATATATGGCAAAGTAAAAAAGAACAATTTAAAGGGTAGAGAAAATGAGACCCAAAATACTCAAATCATTTTAAGTTGCCAAATAGGTGACCATAATAACACATAAATATAATAATCTCATTGAAACTCAAGTAGTATAAATTCTAAAAAAAAATCATGTGTGGGAAAATAATAGTTAAACCAAAACTACAAAAATTTTTGCAGACCAAAAAAAATTTTTAAAAAAAGACACATTGCATACACATAGAACTTTTACACACAGCACTGTACACTTGGCAATTGTCTTAATTCATGGACATCACAAAGATGTTAGAATGATATATTCAAAGTGCTAAAAAGAAAATTAAAATATGAGGTCTTATTTGTATAGAAAATTAAAACAAAAATATATGTCTTTATATCTAGCAAAGTTATCCTCCAAAAATAAAGGTAAAATTGACTTTTGTTTGTTTGTTTTTTGGTACCAGGAATGGAACACAGTGAAGTCAAGCTTGCCAGGCAGGTGCCATGCTGCTGAGCTATGCCCAAAATTGACATTTTAAATGTTTAACGATGAAAGGGTTTTGCATAAACAACTTATAAAATAAAAAATGATTCTTTTATTCTAATAGGAAACGATACCAGAGACTAACTTGGACTACCAGGAGTAGTGAATATATAATATTTTTTCTGTTAAGTTCAATAAAATACATGATTGTTTAAAGCAAAACTATATTATTTTAGTGAGTTGCATACATATAAAACATAGTACATTAATAGTATAAAGGATAAGGACAAAATTTCTATATTTCATATAGAATAAAATACTATTAATGAGTACTAGAGCAAATTGTAAGAAGTCTTTCATAATGCAAATGCCATAATGTTTATTTTCAAGACTGTTACTGTCACCTAAACCAAACCTAATGATGTAAATAAATTTAGTGCTAATAGAATAATCAGTGGCATTGTACTCTTCATTAAATCTCTTGTACATCATTTCTTTTGGTATATCCGGTGCATGTTACCACTGTAATACATTACAGAAGTTACAGTGGCTTAAGGGAAGCTGTAAAGCACTGATTTAATTGGAAAAATCACTAGGCCTCCAATTTTAATTTCATTCTCAAATGTAGTTTCTATCACCCCTTAACAAAAAGATGCATACCAAAATATTAGCACAGTATTTTTTTATACTGAAATTGGACACAGATGTGATCTGGAAGCCTGGAAGGCAAAATGAGAGACCACAAATGAGTTAGAAATATACTATATGTACACAAAGCCACATCAATGCATCTTCTAAATATAGATGGAGGAAGAAAAATTGAAGATAAGAGTCAGCTCTCTAAAATAATACCTTCAAAGTAAATCAAAATTTATACAAGCATAATAATACATATTGTATATTATCGCACAACAATTTGTTTAGCTATATTAAAATAGTTGTTTTCAAGAAAGGGGAGTGGAAAGGTAATAAGTAGATAAATGGATGGTAATATAAAGAAATATGTAAGTAGCTAAGCACAAAACAATACATAATAAATAACCATTGTTGTTTTGTGCTAGCTACTTATATATTTCTTTATATTACCATCCATCTATCTACTTATTACCTCTAATCTAAGGTCTGTCCAAAAGAAGAAAAAAAAGGAGGAAATGAAGTAAATTTTTTAAGTAAATTTTCTCCTGTTCTGAGTGTCTAGTGATTCACTTGTATACTAGCTTTGTAATTTAAACTGATTGATAGAGATTACAAAAAGTGCATTCAACCATATTACAAACATTCTTTGCAAGTTGCAAGCACTAAGGTAAATACCCAACATCTACTCACTTTCATAAAACCAAACAAAAAGTGATTCATGGGCTTTGTACATGATCTAGGCCCAAGGTTAACAAAGTATAGATTGCAGGCAAAAGCCATCTTATCAGCTGATTTTTATGAAGTTTCCTAAGACTTGTATCTAAAGTTGTAAGAAATGGTTTTAGAAGTCGGGTTTTTTAGGGGTGAGGCAGGCAAAGGAGGGATCTCTAGCAGAATGGAGCACCCTAAAGTAGAAAGTGAGACAATGCAAAGTTTGTTTAATAAAAAGTGTTAATTAGATGGTAAACATAAAATATAATTGGAGGGAATATTGCCCAAGATGGGTACAAGAGACTTCATTCCACAATTCTGTTAAATATGATGTCAACACCACTTCCAATGAGAGGTCATGTCTCTTTTGTTCCTTGAATCTGGGCATGCTAGTCACCATGAAAGAAAGGGTTCTAGGAAACCAGTTTCCATACCATAGGGAAGCCCAGGTCACCTGGACAGGCCATGATTAAGAGATCTGCTGGGCAGCCCCATGGAGATACCAGTTAGTAAGCACCATCTACACCAGACATCCCAGAAAGGAAGGCTGCAAGGAATTTTTAGCCCTAGCTACCATCCAGCTACCATCTTCATGAAACACCTCAAGCAAGAAGCAAGTGAAATGAAAACAATTTGACTACTGTTTTAAGCCTCTAAATTTTGGGCGACTTTTTTTCCCTTTTTATTGTTGTTGTTGTTGTTGCTTTTCAGCAACCAGTAGTTAGAACAACTGCTTGTGATCTCTTCTAGTGAGGATTCAAAGAAGATTCTGAACAATAATCCATAAATCATCAGATCAATCCTGTGCAGAAAGGGTACTCTTGCAAATAAGTACTTGGCCTACCTGGTTCACAGTACCTCAGCAGAATTTGAAAGTTTCTAGCCATAGCTAGTTGGGGTAACTTCCTGAACAGGCAGAATATTGAGAAATCAGAAATTTTCACCAAGTATGACATTCGTCATATGAATTCATCATAGCTGGTAATAAATAAAATTTTGTCCCAATCACATAGGTATAACCACAGTAAGCCAGAAGTGGAGCTAATAATATAATTCGAAACTCATTTTTCATATGTATAAATCTATATGTCTTTAATAAACAGTGTTCTAAAGAATAAGTGTATTTCTTCTTTCAAAATCTCAGTTTACTGTCACATAATCCTTTCTAAAAAGATCAGGTTTACGATATAAGCCTAAGGCTGGGGATTTAGCTCAGCTGCATAAGCACCTGCCTGGCAAGTGCAAGGTTGTGAGTTCAATCCCCGCTACCCAAAAAAAAAAAAGATATAAGTCTGTAATTTGGGGTCATAATGAAAAGTAAAACAATTTTAATACAATCTTTATGAACTGTGACAGAATTTTATGAAAGCTACATATAATAAAGTTATTTGTAACATAACAAAATGAAATTTTTGGATTTATATTTAAGATACTAAAGTTTCTTATGTGTGAGTTTCTTATGTGTGAAATGAATTGCAAGATTTTTTAAATTTCTTTTTAAACAAGGACAAGCTCATGACATTTTCAGAAAATCTTTGGTCTTAACCTTGGAAATCTGGTTGCTTAGGATAAAAGCAAAGAAAATGAGCCAGAAACCTCTAAAGGCAGGAAGCCACTATTAAATGCAAATATATTCATTAAGGAATTGGCCAAACAGAAAGGTGTATTCCACTTTTAATGAATGTTTTTAAACACACAAATATTGTGCTTTTTAATTTAACCTTTGAATTAACCTTTGAATCCATGGTTGTCAGTGGAAAGGAGTCTAGGTGATAAGATGCTATCTGACCTTACAATTTTTATATTTTATTATAGATAGCAAGATAGATATAGAGAACATTTAAATTCATTGAAAACATTCTTATTTCCACTTTATATCCATGCACCTATTGCAGAGTAACTTAAAGCTCCAATGCTAATATTTCTATGGAATTTGTATTTTGAGGTGAATTCTCAGAAATATCTCATATAACAGAAATTCTACCTATCAGTTTGAAAATACATACTTCACACTTTTAAACAAGTGATAATGAATCGTGACACAGATGAGATGATTACAATGATGCAGGTAATTTATACCAAATGTACATGAATATACCCACATAAACATACCAACACACATGGAATGAGAAAAATGATGTGCAGTTTTAGAAGTTAAAACATTTCACTGATATTCTTAAAAGCAAAACTTCAGTGTGCACGTTATAGAATTTAATCAGAGTGCTAAAGAAGAAAATGATTTTTTAAATTATCAGTGAATAATGCTTTCAAATTATCTTTGCATTATAACCATCAAGGAATTTTAAAAGTAAAAATTATTAATGACTTTACCAACAACTGTTTAGGGAAGTCTAACGATCTGGTCGTTTTCAATGATCTAATTTGCTAAACTCTAAACAAAATTTTTAAAGATTCTAAACATATTTAATGTACAGATTGTTGTAATTTGGTTTCTAAATAAGCCCCAAATGTCCATGTGTTAGGTCAGCCCAGGAGGGGTCGTGCCTGGGAGCTGTGAAACATGAAATAGACAGTGTGTTCCTCCAATCACTCCTGCCATGATGTGCTAGCTCTCCACAGGCCCAAAACAGAGGCACCAAATCCATCACGAGCAGAAGGCCCCAAAACTGGGAGCCAAACAAACCTTTCATTTTTAATTTGCTTATCTCAGGTGTTTGTTATAGAAATAAGCAAATGCAATGAATACTCTGAAATTACTTGGAAAAAAAAGAAATTACTTGAAAAAAAGAAAAAGAAAACTTTCTCTCCTGACATTTGGGATTAAAATTATATTTAGATAAAACCATATGAATTATTTCATTGTTAAACTTCATTTAAATAGAGAAAAATTTTCCAAATAGTGATTTCACATACTTACAAATATTCTTACATAAAATATATGTTCTTATCTACTTGGTGTAATCTTACAGAAGTTGTAAACAAACCATGCATGAAAACATTCTCACAATTTCACAGCTAGAATCTATGATTTTCATGTATTTCAGTGGACATTATCTCTATTTTTCAGGAGCAGCTAAAGTAAAGAATATCTTTAATTCTGCAGCTATTACCAAAAACTGTAGCTTCTATATTTATTCTCTTCTTTTCTCTATGAAACTGATGCCCTTTTCAGTAGGAAATACCTTATTTCCCATTTATTAAGTTAACTTACAAGGTAGGATTACAAAATGACTTGCAGAAGAGAGAACATAAAATGCCACTGTCACCTCTAACGGCAATAATAATATTGCTCCTTTCAAGTGGTCGACAGATAACCTTTTATCTTTTCTTTACTCTGCAAGAATTCTGGGATTTCCATTCTACTAATGATGTAAAAATGACAAGTGAAAAAGTTAAATGAAGATTTTGTGACATCTGCAAGACTCATATTAGCAAAAAATTCTTAGAAACCAAAATGGCAGATAAATCAAAGACCACTTTGAAAAAGAAAAAAATTAATAGTCACTCACTTGTTATCAACATGGCTAATTAGAGAACGGCCTAATAATGTATTGTTTTTATAACATGACTTACAGTCAGACTCAAATTCTCTCTGACAATGGCAATGTTTCCTTATAGACCCTAAAACATTCCCATTTCTCTCCACCCTCTCAAAGAAGCTAGATATCTTGACTTTTTTTCCCTTGAAGCAATAATTGCTCATTGTGTCTTCAAGATCACATTTTTGTCCTTTTCTCAAGATTTCTCATCAGTCACATTAGGAGCAGAGGGGATGTATATATGTGAGGATGGAAGACAAGAGGAATTGTGACGTGAACAGTGAGCCAAAACCTGGGTTTCCGGTGTAGTGCTTTTGGTTATTGAATATATTTATCTTCTTTTCTTCATCTGCAAAGAATGATATTTGGTCTGCTTGCTCCATGGTTTCTCTCACTCGTGGATGTCATTTCCTTCAAGATGATTAACCTTCTCAGTGAATAAAGAGACTGAGATTGAATTGGACCTCAGCAGCACAAATGGAAGAGAATCCATTATGAATATCCAGGTAGAGATAACCTAGAAAGAGAATTTTATGGAGAGAACAATTACACATCCCATCTGGGTGAACGCAATGCAACGAGATAAAAAAAAAAAGGAATCAAACACAACTCTGAGTTGTTAAGTGTTAGTAGTGATAACGAAGAAGCTATTAGCTGCAGAGAAAGAAGATAGTTAAGGATTTTCTGTAGTAATTCAACATTATCCTTCTTGATGGCATATAGGTTAATAAGTCTAGTATTTAGACTGCAGCTCAAAAGAGAAGATAAGGAAAGACAGTGCTGTGATCTTCACAGATTTGACAGGTAAAGTCATGATCTCAGATAAGTTAGCCAAGAGAGTGAATATAGATCTATACACCAAAAACAGAGTTAACGTAGACATGTAAGTACTTAGGGAGCTACAAAGACTGGCAATTAAATAATCATCAATGACCATGAGCAGAAAAGTAGTAAGACAAAACAAACAGCTACTCATGTGGTAGTCCTGTTGGTTTATGTCTATCTGTTACAAAACCATTACATTTTCATCATAACCAAATTTAATGTTTACTGCAGATGTTTCACAGGCACTTGAAATACGTACACATACATCATCCCCTACTTTATATCTTGGTTAATTTCCTCTAGCCTTTTATAAATCTATGTTTTATGCTTTTTATCCTAACATTGAATGCAAAAAGATTACTGATGGCTTTATTACCAGTATTGATTATGTACAATACCAGAAATACTATACTATAACAACTGCCTATTACAAATATAAACAAATTTTAATTGGTTGGCTTAATATGTTCTTTACATCTTGACATTTTTAGGCACTTCAGGGTTTCTTAATATCAGTACCACTGCTATTCTGATGACTGATACTCTGTTTTATAAACTGCATGGTGTGTTACAGGATGTGTAGGAGCTTACCTGGCTTCTATGTACTCGATACTATGATCTACACACTAGCATCTCCACCTACTGTTATGATAATAAAAAACGTCTTCCAACACAACAAAAGTATCTCAAGAGACAAAATCACCTCCAGACTATCCTCTGAAAACCTCTGTATCAGATTGATAGCAAGAAATGCTATCTGTAATGACTGCTGCAGCTCTAGATGTCCCTGGGGGAAAGACGGTGAGAAGATAAGAAAATAAAGAGGAGGCAAAGCTGGGGTCAGGTGGAGCCTTTATCCTCCTGATGGCAGCAAAAGAACTGCTCAACCACTGTAGCACATTGATTTATATACTCCACACAACTTCAAAGAAGAAGGTCATTTCCAACCCCACTGCCTAGCACCTTGTTTGCCTGGCTGGCCTGGGCCCCTTGCCTTCTTGGAGCTGGACCAGCTTTTTTACATGGCTTATTTTGAGCTTTCTGTGTTTCAGGGTTCGTCTTGCCTTAGCCCCACACATGATCATCAACCTCCAGCTTCAACAGTTCCCTGCAGCTCTCCTACAGTAGGCCACCTTGGCTTTTGAGAAAACCCCAGAAACTCAAAGTCCTGCTCCATGACTTTTAACTTAAAGCAGGTCATAAAAGAATTCTCTGTCCTCTAACTTACATCATGAGAGATGCCCTCCCTAAACCTAGAGGAAAAGAACACTCATCCTCTATAACCAGACACCAAGAAGAATCTGAAGCTGTGGTGGGCCTCTCCTGTAACTGAAGCACTGTGGAAGGCTGAGGCAGAAAGATCACAAGTTGAGCCCTGCGTGGCAATTTAGTGACTTAACCAGACAATGTCTTTAAAAAAATAAATAAATACGGGCTGGGAATGTAGTTTAGTATGAAGGCTCTGAGTTCAACCCACAGTACTATGAAAGAAGAAGATGGAGTAGGGGAAAGGGAAGGAGAAGAGGAGGAAGAAAGAGAGGTGAGAGGGAAGGGTGAGGGGAGGGGAGAAGAGGGGAGGGAAATCAGGAAAGGAAAAGGGAAGAGCAAGGGCAAGACCAAAGAAAGGAGAAGGAAGGGGAAGAAGGACAACCACCACCAGTCCCGTCAGGCCTTGCTGAACTCCCCAGCACTTACCATTAGTTCACACTCCCTTTCATCTAATCACACTTGAATCCAGCGGTTCATGCTCCATTACACCTACGTGTAGAGACACTCAAGTTTCTGTTTCATTTCTGAAGGTGAGCATGTCACGCTAGATTTATATTGTATACCTTTCTGTGCTTTTCTCTTGTTGATCTGTGTTTTGCTGGAGGAGTCTCAGTCATAACCCCAGGGCCAGCCAGGAAAAACATCTCTTCTTCCCTATGAGATGTGTCACTTGCGTATGAGCATGGGATCTGGGAGAAAATTTTTTAGAGAAAACTTTTAGAGAAAATGAGTCATTTGTTTCTTTTAATACACAAATTTGTACCATATGTTTGATCATATGCAAACCCTGAATTATGTATTTTTGCCATTTATATTTCCTTTGTTTTCATCTTTTGTTAAGTCTAGTGTCAACTCTTTTGTTAATGTCTAGTGTTTGTGAAATCTTCTGTTATGTCTAGCATTTTTGCGTGTGTTTCCTATTTACAAATTAGAAGGCTACAGTGCTTTCCATTTTTTCACACTGATTATAATCATTGATTGTGATATGTAAACTCAACTGGATTAAGGAACATCTAGAGATTAGTAAAGTATTTCTGGGTGAATTTGTAGGGTATTTCTAGAGACAATAGCATGCAGACCAGCAAAGTGAGGGGTGAAGAACCATCCTGATTAGGGGTGACACCGTTCAAAAGGCTTATAGCATGGGTAAACAGGAAGGAAGTTGACACTTATTTTTATTTTTGTTTTCATTCTTGGTGTTTTGGAAACTCCTTTCTGTTTGAGTGGGTATGTGTTTCACTGCTGCGGTCATCTGTGCACCTCAGGCTGTAGTGGAGACTCATACCGGTGACTCTCGTGGGTGCTTCCAGGGCTTCCATCCTGCACTGACGTTGCTTCCTCAAACCCTCTTGCTCTGTGATTTCAGCTCCTTGAGCAGAACAGAGCAGTTACCGAGTCTCTGCCTTTCTTAAGTGCTCTGCAGTGTGCAGACGGCCATTGTAGATGGTTCTGTCTATGATTCTATAAAGAGACCTAATAAATTTCCTTGACAATTTCAGATACCTCTAGAGAACCCTAAGCAATACAGATTTTGGTACCAGGCATGAAACAGAATTATAAGGATGAATTTGTCTAATGGATTTAGAGTTCCTGGAGTTGATTTTCTAATTTGATAAGACTTAAAGTTGCCATAGTCTGTAAAGAGTTGTGATAATCCAGGGTGTAAACTGCTTAAAGAAATGTGTAGCACATTTGATACTCCTAACTAAGCATTTATGAGATATAAGCAATTTACTGACTATACACAAAACTTTTAAATGTTTTAGATGACTAAGAAACATAATAATGTTGGCCTGCTCTCCTGCCACCTCTGGATAAAGTAATAAAAAAATGTGATCAAGATTCAATTTCTAAGTTGCAACATGTATAAACAACCTAAAGGTTTCTACATGTGTGCTGAAGGAAAATCTTATCTCCTGTGACCATAAGGCTGCCATTGTCAGAAGCCCAACATAAGCATTTACCATGTGATTAGCTGACTTCTTCACAAGTTTAACTCTCACCTTGCAAGAATATCTGTAGTTAGAGCATGCTCACTGAACAGAAAAGAATGGAATCTAGTAAACTGGGGCAGAGATATTTGGGAGGAATCTAATGAAGCTTAAGACAAAGAAAGACACATCCTTTCCCTCCATCATGGTGGTGTTGACCCTTTAACCTCTGCCTGGGGAAACTAATCCTGCAGTGCCTAGGAAAACAATAATATCTCTCTATGATAAAATTACCAAGCAAGACAACACCAAGATTCTTTAGGACCCATTCTTTGTTTTTTTTTTTTAAAGGATAAAATTAAACATAACAAAACAGAACAAAGCAGATCAGAAGCAAAGCAATGTAACTGACACAGATTTCAAGCAAGACAACAGGAAATCTACAGTGGCTACCATACTGTCTCTTGTTTTCTTCTCAACAGTTGTCTATATCTTCACACACAATGAATTCATACAAAACAAAATAGTATTAAACTGATCATAACAGAGCAATGAAGGCATTACAGGCCTTCAAAACCAGACAATATGAAAATTAACAGTGCCTGCCATAATATCTCCTGTTCTCTTCAAAATAGCTGTCTATACCTTCATGTATGTTGAAACTTGCAAAACAGACTAAAACCACTCTGAACAAATAATAGAAGCATTACTGGATTTCACAGCATGATGATATAAAATCAGCAATGGATACTATGTCTGCTTTTCTTCAAAGTAGCTGTTCATTTTACCAAGTATTACATAATCGATTCTCATAAACTGTGTAGAAGTTCTAGGCATGTATAAGCCTCTACATGTATATCTATCCTTTCTACATTAGAAGTAAAAACAAAACAATTAAAACAGATTGCTAGAAAAATAAGAAACAAAAAACACAAATAAATAACAATAGCAAAGAGCCCAAAACAATGACAATATAGGTTTCCAATACATGGTGGTAGGAACAGAACTACGGCTGATATTTTACATAGTGATCTTCTAGAGTTCCTCAGGTCACTTG
Organism: Cavia porcellus; assembly: GCF_034190915.1. Lineage (NCBI taxonomy): Eukaryota > Metazoa > Chordata > Mammalia > Rodentia > Caviidae > Cavia > Cavia porcellus. The sequence continues at coordinate 25,730,258 of NW_026947496.1, read as the reverse complement.
ACACAAACATGCAAAATTGTTAGGATTCATTCTTATAACTCACATTTGCATCTGGATCTATAACTATAACAGAAGATGCCACCCCAGCCAGTATACTTCAGTTCGTTAGTTATGCAGATAATAGTTCCTGTTACAATTCCTATTACTTTTGTTTCTTAGAAACAACTTGTCACTGTGAGGCACAGCTGGTTACTATGATGCAAATTGTAAAAACCAATCCCCAACTGACAAATCATTCTGCCTCTGTACTTCCTGCTTGCTTGTCCTATATAAGCCCTAGACCACCAGAAATCAGAGTCTGATATTCTCAGAATGATCCCATTCAGTGCCAGTCAATGTAAATAAATCTGAATCAAAATCTTGAGTGTCATTTTGGTGTTTCAGTTTGCAATTGTATAACCACGCTCAAACCTGAGTAGGCGCCTAGAAGTGAGATATGCAGCATGACCTATAAGAACACATACATTCCCAAAAGAATTTGAGTTTCCTAATTCTTATAAGCCTTAGTCCAGGGAGCAGATCTGGGAATAGATTTTAAGGCTGTGGAGTAATAATGAAAGGCACATAAATTTAGATCAAGCTGATTTTCTTGATATAAGTTAAGCAAGATGCTGGCTATAATGTATGATTTAAGGTATCAAAATAGGTGCTAATAGTTTATTTGGTTTGTTGGCTGACATATGGATCAAAAACTCTACTATGAACCAGCTGGAGATTCCTGATCTTTCGTGGCTTACTGATGAGAGAATCCAAAGCCTTACAGAGATGAAAATCTTTGGAAAGATTTTTCAGGTAATATCTACTCATCCACAATGGGTAAGGGGGGAGTTCCAAAAATAAATGTACATTCCACTAATATCTTGAGAATTAGATATGTGAAAGAAGCACCAGCATCCTTGTAAAGCTGTCATTTCTCTTTTCTGTTTACCAAAATTTAGCTTGGGGCAACAGTTACTCAAATGCAACAGTTATAGTTGGATTCAGAGGGGTAGAAAGAAATAGCAGCACTGCACTGAAGGGAGACAGGTGGGTGGACTTACTGTAAGAGACAGCAGAGCCAAAGCAATGACGGGTGATCTACTTTTTTGGACAATAGCACTGGCTAACTACGCTGTTCCCAAAAGTGAAATAGACTGGAACTACTAAATATTTTCTGAGTCTATATAAGCAGAAAACTTTGGTGGCAAATGAACAAAAATCTGCCTCAAGTCATAGCAAGAGTTGAGCCAGATTACAGACGGTGGACTCCTTGTGTGAAAGGAAGACCAAGTCCTGTTGGGAAAGATTTTTGAACTACCAAAAAATTATACTGTTAATTTTTCTCCCGTCCTTCTCCAACAGGAACTACAGTATTTGACCAGAATAATGTGCATCATGGAACAGGAAATGGACATTTTAGGGACCACTGGATACTGGTTCCTAATTAACTGATTCCAAGAGATCAGAAACATCATCATGACTCTGCAGAGAGTAGGGACCTAAGGAGATCAGGTGACCAAAGGGGTGTTAGCCAAGGTCAGGCTTGCCGTGGGTTCAGTGCATCCCAGAATCCATCCTGCTGTCATTTTCAGTTGCAAAATGCATAATTGGGATAGATGTATGTCACACTTGGAAGAATCTCCTCACTGGTCCCCTAATTGTGGGTTGAGGCCTATAAGGGACATATATTCAATTTGACTCCTCAGTCCAAATAATGGAAAATAATTATTTGGAATCTTTAAATCCATAAACAACATGCTTTCCATCATCTGAAAGTTTTTTGAAGACAGTTCCCTGCTATGTAGATTAGACTATGCATGGTGTAACAATTTTAAAAACTTTTTACACTCTTAGTTTCTTTCACCCTTTAACAGCCTCCACCACATCTTACAGTACACAGTTCTCAAGTTAATATGGGACTGATTCCATGTTGTGCCATGAGTGACAGAAAAATTAAAATTACTCCAAATTTTAAAATAAGAAAAATAAAATAAAACACACATTCTGTTCCTAACTAGGATTGAAAACCAATGTGATAGCAGTTGATGTTAAAAATTAAAGCCTTCCAAAAAAATTAATGCCTTCCAATAAAGACAGCAAAATTGCTTATTAGTTTCACATACCAAAAATAACATGAGAACTTTAACATCATTTTAGCTATTATTTATTCAGCTACTTGACAGAAATCAGTCATCAGCTCTCAAAGGATCACAAGCTTTCAGACCAAAAATGGCAAACAATGGAGTTTTCCACACAAAAGCAAACGAAGCCATTCTTAGTGAATTTCTTTATAAGTTCCAATTTAAAGGTGCTATAGTTTGATAAAGAAACAGACCTGCAAAAGAGCACACGCAAGTATTCACGTGAAAGCAGTAACACATATAGTAGAAAAATAGGACAACCATGACTTTTAACGTGAAATACGCTTTTTACATTATTTAGGTATTGCAATCTCCTGCTCACAGGAAATGTGAGTCTGCAGTGTTGCAAGGAAGCACGCAATAAATTTTACCTCTCTGCAGTCCAATAAATCAATTGACCTGCACTAAATAAACACAACTCAGGTTTTCTTAGATTATTCTTATCCTGGCTATCTACAAAAGTTGTAGCACCTTCATATTTTAAGAGTAAGTTGTCAATGTCAGTTCTTATGGTGGATTTTCCTATCCTTCTGTTTCTGTTAGAGGAGGGGAATGTAAAATAGCATTAAGCCTTCTTTTCCTGCTAATTCAGATGTTTCATTGTCCAGGGGAAAGAGCAGATATCCAGTAAAAGTGTACAGAACCTTGATCCAGATTTTAAACTGACAGTGACAATAAATCACCACACAATGTTTATGATTCGAAATCTAGCATTGCTTAAGTTAAGGCAATTAATTAAGAGCTCATTCCTCAGAGATTTTAGTTTTGCTTAAGATTTCCAGATCTCCATAAAAGGGTTTAGTTAGATCATTGCTATGCCACATGCATGGTACTAACAACTATGGAAAAAGAAAATGTCATAATAACAGATTATTTTTTAAAATTACCTTGTCCATCTATCTACTATCAGAGACAATAAAACTGGAATTAAAGGTCACAAGCTGCTGCAGATGCATGGACTTAAAAATTAGAGAAAGTCACCACCAATTTCATTTTTATTCATTATAATCATTTCACTTAGTCAATCTCTATGAGGTGAATGGAACTTTTGATTCTCTGAACAATGAATTTTTGCTACCTTTCCGCAGAGTGATTTAGGGTCAGAAAGGTCAGCCTGATCACAAGTTAATTTTAGTTTATCTATCTCTATCCTTCCAAACAGTGGAACTAATTGCCTGGAATGTTGATTATTACATCCTCTACAAGAAGACACACACAGAGAGAGACAGAGACAGAGACAGAGACAGAGACAAAGAGGCAGACAAAGAGAGAGAGACAGACTGGCATACTGTGTTGCTTCCCCAAAATAAACTCTCTAAAGACAATGGTGTTATCTTGCACATCTTAAACATGGGCTCACATCAATATATGTTAAATGATATATTTCCCTCTCTTCTTCACACCCTTACCCACTCCTTTTGCATCAATAATTCTTCCTGAACCTAACTTGGCCATAGAAAAATTACTTCTTTGTATCATTTGTGGTTAGCTTCTCCAAATCTGTTCTTTGGTCTGTAACTCATGAAAATAATATAAATTTACATATACGTTAAAATCAAAAGCAACAAACAGATGAAAATACATATTATAAAACAAAGTACCACATAAATATATTATTTTAAAGAGGCTAAAAGGCCATAAGTAAAAGCAAAATGATGAAGGAAATACAGAATCGAACACAAAACTGAAGATCCTACTTTTTCAGTCTATTCTATACTTTCTGGTATGCAGTACATAAATTTTGAAACTTTTAATTCACTTAGCAACTTGAGCAAGAAATTTATAATTGATAATATATGAGAGTATTTCCTAAGTGAAATACAATGCTATATATTTAATAAACTGCCAGGAAATACAGGTAAATTTTAAAGTAGATGACTTCTATAGTTTTACAGATCCTGTAATCCAACCTGGTCTCCAGATTTCACCTTTATCATTTCCCTCATTTCCTTTTGGTCTAATTAATCAGAATCCTTCATTTCTAGCCAATGTGCCTTCCTGAATATGAATAAGAAATAAAATACCATTTGATGTTTGAAATTATGGGAGTAATCTCAGTGACGGAAATAGAGGACTAGGAAAGGGGAAGAGAATGCCTGATTAAATATATTCATGAAAATGCCAAAGGTTTATAAAGCCGACATGTGAACTTGGACGTGAGACTGCTAGGCCTTCTCTGGTGAAGGTACACCCAGTCTGGTCATCACCATGGACGGCAAGAGACAAGGTATGTGCAACAAGCCAGCAAGGTGCTGGCTTCAACGCTGCTGGGGGGGGGATTACTGTGAAACTGTAGCTAATAGCAAGAAGTCTGGAGTTTGCAGGGTTTAGGACTATGTAGTTATTACTCTGGAAAGCGACTGCACAGAGTACAATAAGATAGTCGAGAGGTTCTCAAATGGGAGACTCTACCTTCTCCATAACAGTTGGTAATGGCCAGAGATCTTCTGCATTGGCTTAATCAAGATGAGTGAGGCTTGGGGAGCGTGTTATTGGTACCTAATGAGTAGAGGACAGTGTGCTGGAAGCATTCTCAGGTGCACAGGACAGAGAAATTATCCTGCTCAAAAAGCCAGGAATGCTGAGATTGAGAAACTCTGGACTAGAATAAGGCCACAAGGGTCAATGGGTTCAACTTATGAGAACTCTAGAAGGCAGAAATGAACACATTCTGCTTCTCTGGGCTCATGTGTATTGACCAATTTGAATCAACTTGATGAAACTTTTCAGTGTCCAAGCCATAAGAAAAACAGCAATGGCAAATGTGTGAGTCTTATACTGATTTTTCAGTTTGGTTCAAGCCAAATGACTTTTCCAAACAAAAAACAGGCTAGTCCTAAGTAATCGCTTTTACTTTCTTGGTGACATTTATAAGAAAAATGAATTAGTAACAAGCATAAAATTTGTTTATGAAAAGAAAGAACAAAAACATTTGTCTATTTTATCTTATCTCAGGCTGTGAAAATCCCTCAGATGACAAATGTACAGATAAATTTCCTCAGCATTAAAGAACATTTATCCAGTTATGAATTTTCCTAGAGCTGTTGTTCTAGTTTCTCTATCTCTAAATCACACTTCATTTACACCTCTACATAAAATACCCATTTGACTACATTATGTTACAATAACATACACAAAGTAAATTTTTTGAATGATATAGTTTTGGAAAAATAAAAGCATATAATAAGAATCGTCTGACATTTTTAATTTTAAAGCTGAAAAGTTTACTACAGTCAGTAGTAAAAAAATTTTAGGTGTGCTTAGTGTTGTTAGGTATATGTTTAGGTTTATTAATACATAAATCTTCAATATTTGCTTAGGTTTGTCAGAGATCTCTAGAGTTATTTATCAAAGATTCTGTGGAATTCTGCCTTCTGACTATCACATTTTCATATCAGAAATTCTTCAGTAGTGTCACTAACGGTGAAAGGTGATTTTAATTTGATCATTATTTCTTTCCTGTTGCAAATGTAAATTATAGATAGGCTACAGGTCTGTTTCTTTCTGTCTACTGACATAGCAAATGGATGAAACTACCCCAACGGCTGTCAAAGAATTTTAAAGTGGGAATTTTATAGAGCAGGGAAAGTAGATAGAATCAAGCCTCTAAAGGCCACTGTTATCCTACCATCAAACAAAAATGTTTTCATAAGTTACAGTAGCAACTGCTGCAAACATCGTGCCCAGGACTGCTGAGGCAGCCCGATGTGCACAGTCGCATCCCGAGAGCCCATGGTCGTGCATGAGGTGCAGCCGAAGTGCACAGCCCACAGCACGGGTGCTCAGCCTTCCCCGCCTGCTAATAAAAGGAGCTGAGGAAAATCACTTCACCTCTCTAAGCCTGTGTTTCATCAATATAATTTGACGATAATAGGAAGGCCCAGTCTGTCGCCCAAGGCTATTGTAAAGCTCAAATTTAGGAAAAAAACTAAAGGTTTTGGCAACTGTCAAGCAAATGCATAGGATTATCAAAGAGTGTTAGCAGATCCAGGTCATGGCATCATTACATGTCAGGATTCTCTTTATTCTCAGTATTAGCAACCATTTAATCATGTTTTTGTTCTTATCAAGCATGAAGATTTAAAAAAAATAAACTGTGATGTTCTTGTTATATCAGTGTCCAAAAGGCAGATATTAAACACTAAGTTAAAAAAAAATGACAAACTCCTGGAGAGTCCAATGGCCAAAAATCTACAGAAATTCCTAAGACATTAAGCTATTTTAAGAGAATGACTTAAACACTCTGGATCAGAATTAATTTATGCTGAGTGTTTGTAAAGCCCAGAAGCATATCCTCGGACCAACACAAAAATGCACAGAGTCACTCACTTCTCAAACTGTATATCTGTGCAAATCTAAATGCACACTGTGCAAGGTGTTGATTCTTCCTTTCCCCAGCTATTATAGCAGCAAATCATAGGCAGAGAGCAGCGGGGCGAGATAAGTTGTCTCCAGGCAGAACTGCTTTGGGCAACTTCTCTGAACAGATTATCTCAGAGCTGTTCATGTTCTTTGTTTAAGCAGGATCACTCTTATTGCTGCTGCTTATGTCAAACCTGCTCCTGTGCAAGAACGTGGCTTCCCAGCCCATGTGTCCCAGTGGGTCTAGCTGCCGGGTGTCCCTCCGAGACCTGTTTGAGCGTGCCATCATCCTGTCCCATTACATCCACAGCCTCTCCTCAGAACTTTCCCAGGAATTTGTAAGTGGCTCGCTTTTTGCCTTTTCCCAAAAAGAGCCTTCACATCAACAATTAGGCTGTACTACATTTTAACCATGAAAATCTTATTAAGCAAATTCCAAATAATGTATCTTAACATCATGTTATTGGCATCAGCCAGTAAAAAGTGGAACAAGGAAAAATTTCGTGAAATCTCATTCAGTAAATGTAATGATTTTAAATTTTTCCCTTAATTTGTTTTAGTTTTAAAAATGTAAACATTTGAAACAAATCACTCTTAGGTGGCTCAAGGCCAGCCTGGGCTACATAAGCAAGTTCAAGGCTAGCCTAAACTACATAGTGAGACCCTGTCTCAAAAAGATAAGTGGTAGACAGATGATAGATAGATAGATAAATAGATAGATAGATAGATATTTATATTGTTCTTTTTACTCACTAGGCTGTCTTTTATTCCCCATTTTCAGTTTGCTATTTTCTATCTTCCAGATCTTCCCAGAAACTCCTTTAAAATTTCAGTTTTTGCGTTGTTTTTGGTTATGATCTCAAATGATTACTTTGTAGTTGCTAAAATGTTTGTTTCCTCTTTTGCTGACTTATTTTGTCACAATGAAAAATTCCGCATTTTGAATTTACAATGGACTTGATAAAATACAGGTGTGTGTAGTAAAAGGCAAATAAATTAAAGTTATAATTTGTACTTATTTAAGGAAGAACATCAGTTTGGACTCACAGGAAACAAGAGATTAAATAGACAAATACAGATGCATATGCACACATAGTTTTGATATTTTTAGTGTTTGCTTCCTAAAGAGTAACTCATAGGAAGGATGAAAGAGACCATAGCAAAGAAGAAAAAGGTTGGGAGGTTAGGAAATTAGTTGAATAACAATGAGATTACAGAGATAATGGAGGAGGGGTAAGTAAAGAGGTTACCTTATAAATTCTTTAGCTGCAATTTTTCTGTAGCATTCTTTTTTTTAAATTAACATCCATCAAGCGGATTACTATTCTGGTAATGGATTCATTGCTTTCAATTCCCAAACCACAACTAATTGAATTAATTGAATCTTCTTCATCATTTCCAGGATGCGCAGTATTCCCAGGGCCCAGAGTTTTTTACCCAGGCCATGAGCATGTGCCACACCGCATCCCTCTCCACTCCGGCTGGCAAGGAGCAGGCCCATCAAATTCACGTGAGTCATTAGCCAAGGCTCCACCAGCACAACTGAGGCAGTACACTGGTTTTGCCAGGCCACAGGTTGTAGAAGGCACTCTGATGGGTGGCCATAGCAGTCGCATCACAGGGGGAGACATGGTGGAAGAGTAAGCCAACAGAGAAAACTACATTAATGTGTTGATAAACTGTACACAAAATCAAAACGCTAAATACAGGTTGCACTAGATCCATAAATTATCCGTGCATACATCACTGCAGCCCATGCCTTGTACTTAGGATTGTGTATATTATACGTAGGAATAGGAAATTCCTATTTCCTAGGTAGGAAAGTTTGAACCAAACTGGGTTAAAGAGACATTCATGTATATATGTAAGAAGTGTAGATAGAATTTTATTTATTACAGGTGCTTCCTGGCTCCTGCGCTGGCAACCTTTTGCAATGCTGACCGCTGCCTTCTTTAGCCATCTATTCTAGTCTTCAAGACTCTCCTGCTCTGCTTTTCTTCTAATACTGACTGCTTTGTTCTTTACTCACTTCTGCCCTCTCCTATGTCTTACCTGAAAGTCACCCCCCTGCATGTCCTACACAATAGTACGTCATCATTCTCCCAGATGTAACGTTGGCTTCTGCTCTGACAACAAAGTCTACATATCAAACCCTAATCATTTTTCCAAGCTCCAATTTTTATCAATATTACATTTCTCTTTGATTCCCTGGCATAAGCCATCTCAACGTGATTTTAAATAAAAATAGAAATTCAGAGGGAAAACAAAATTGAATACTATTGATTAGATCCCTCATTATAAGAAGTGGTTATTTCAATTAGTTTTGTGTGTTCATTTTACTGTAGCAAACTGTAGGCCAATGGCTTAAATTCCATCTTTCTGAGGTCTCTCATCTACTGAAGAATTTTACATATACACAGGAATATCAAAGAAATATTTGATTTCAGCCCCTCTGAGCAGAGATGCATGTACTAACCCAACTGTCTCTCATTATTTTAATATCACTGCTGCAATCTGGCTGTTTAGCAAAAAGACTTTGTCATCCTGGTCATCCACTTGCTGCGCTCCTGGACTGAACCACTGAGCCACCTTATCATAGAAGCAAATCACCTGCCAAAAGCCCCGGATACTCTCATAGCAAAAGCCATGGAGATTCAGGAACAAAACCAACGACTTCTAGAAGGCGTAAAGAAGATAAGCAAGCTGGTGAGCAACTTCCGGGTCTCCCATGGTTTTTTCCTTCTATGGTGGGACATGTTTCAAAATCCCTCACTGCAGGAATGTTTAGGCTAATGTTTAGCTTCGTGGGGCTAGATAGTTACGTGTTTCCCTAAGAAAGACAATGCGACATCAGTACTTGCAAGTGAACTATTCTTTAAATGTATCTCCGGATACCTGCACCAAAATTCTGGTCAGATTCTTTCCTTTAACTCTTCTCATCAGAGAAGAGTAGGGAGAGAGAAAGGAGAAAATCAAAATCAGGTCATATGTTCTTCACATCCTATCCTACCCTTATCTAAAGGAGACTGAGCAGGCCACAGCATCAATACTGTCCCAAAGCACTAGCTTTTATAGGCTCACAAAAGAAGTTTCCTTTTCTGGAATGCTCCCCATTTTATAATGTATAGAAAGCTAGCCTAAATTTCTTTTGCTTGGAGTTTCTGAATCAAAACTTGCATCATTATATTTAATCTTCCCAAATAGTTTGTCATACCTAGATTGAATTAATATTTTCAATATGTATCTCTATTCAGATAGAACAATTTCAACATTAGTGAGATAACAGCAGAATAGCTTTTGAAGTTCTGAGAAGTAATGGATTATCTAAAGGAAAATATATGATTATAGAAATAATAACAGAAGCAATTTTATATTTCTCTCTTTATATCCTAAATATATGTTATCATGTGTCATTTTTGTCATTTTCATGGTAGAAGACTACCTTCAACACAAAGAAAATATTAACCCAGGAACATAAATAAACACCTTAATTTTCAAGTTATTTTCTTCATTACCAGGAGCCGACTTCCGAAGGTCACTACTCTGACGCATAATGCTTTGTTTTCTGGTCCTCTTTCCTACAACTTACCCATTCATCTTTGTTCATATCATAGTATCTTACACAGTAAATTTTGTCTTAGAGCCTTAAGTACCAAAAATAAAATAAACAAAAAGCTGAATGCAAGGTAACAAGTATTCAAGTTCAGCAGATGAAGATCTACAATTATAGCAGATCTGTACATAGTAGCTCTCGAAATCAGCTGCTATAGAGACACAATTGTTACCAGGACACCCAGCTTGCAGAGGCCCATAGGTACATGGGGACCTCTTTCTAACTGTGCAGAACTTTGCTAAATCAATCTCACCCCAATCCTACCCTGATCTTCACCATGGGAGGCTGCTGCCTGAACCCTCCCCCTCGTAGGTGCTTTCCCCAGCAATTTCTGGGGTGTCAAAGGAAAGCAGATGCTCCTCATGGTAACCTGGAGAGAATTTTTCCTGGGTCAAATGAGAGACTCCTGATCTTCAGTCCTGACTGAACTCTCTGAGCCTTAAAGCATCAAATGCAGTTCTTGCCATCTCTAAAGTTTTTGATACTGACGTTTTATGGAGAATAGATTTAGTTCAAAGCAACAGCCAGATAACTGGTGAACTATATTAGAAATAAAACACAAAGGGACCGTGAGGGACAAGTTTCAGGAAATGTAAAAGCTCCTAATGAGAAAACAGAAGCTAACCTCCCACTGCAGCTTCTTCAATGCAACGTCTATATTCAAGCAGCAATTTTCTGATTCTCCACTTGTGTACTCCTGCAGAAACATACTTCACTTGCATATCAGAAAAATTATACATGTGTCCTGTTTCTAGCTTTTAGATGACTAATAGAGTTATGATACATTGGCAAGGATACATGAAAACTAATGACTTTGGCTAAAGTTTTATATTTCCATCTCTTCCTCAAATCTTAGTGAACAATTGAAAAAAACTAAGATAAACAAATACAAATAATACAAAAACAAGCAACATGAATAATAAGTGACTGTCTTTTTGTTGACTAGGTTGATCCAGAAATCATAGACAATGGCGACTACTCTGTCTGGCTGGGACTTCCATCCTTGCAGTCAAATGATTTAGAATCGCGCCTGTTTGCTTATCATAATGAGTTCCGCTGCCTGCGCAGGGATACACATAAGGTCGACAATTATCTCAAGTTCCTGAAATGCCAAATCGCCTATGATGGCAGCTGCTAACTAAGCCTGTATCCATTACATCTATTCCTCCAGCCTTGGAAAGCTTCTTCTAGTTTTATGGCATTTTAATGCATGCTTGGGTGTAAGGGTATAAAGCGATCCTTCTTTTAAAAAGAATAAAAACTCTGTAGCATTGTCAAAATCTTAAGTCAATTTGTCAAGTTTCTTTGTTCACTTAACAGAAAGGCCGAAGAAAATCCACCACCACGTTTGAGAAATTTGTATCGAAATTTGTCACAAATAACACAACCACCCTTGCAAAAAAGACAACGAACAACTTTAGAATCATGGTAAATTAACATGGGTCAAGTTATCAGAAAGTACTAGATTAATCATTCTAACCATGCTATAAAGAAGAGTGAATTTTCAGAACTCTTTATGAAAACCAGCCACAATTCTGTGTGCTAACTTTCACAATGTTTTGACAGACAATATAAGTTCTATTCCAACGGCAGTACCCCAAATAGCATGAGATTACTGAGCAGTCTAAACACACAAACATGAAATGGCTTTAGATTTCTCTAACAGCTGTCTTTAACCATGCTCCAGTGCATTCCCATCTCCTTAGCATCATCCTGGGAATACGCCATAAGTTCTAGTCACTCTGGGTTTTATAAGTTCAGTCAATCAAGTTCCAAAACCATATTGTCTTTGATTATTTAATACTTTCCTCTCCTTCTATGGTGGCCCAAGGTACATAACAGATAAAATAGGTGTCATCAGTTTCTAGAATGTTCCTTCCCTACTCTTTTTTTTTTTTTTTTTGTCTTTTTTTTTTCCTTTTTATCGGTACCGGGGATCGAACTCACGACTGCCTGCTTGCAAGACAGGCGCTTATGCCGCTGAGCTAAATCCCCAGTCCTCCTTCCCTACTCTTGCTAGATCTCCATCTATCTGACAGATTGGAATGGGACAGAGGATAGGATAACCTTGACATTCTTAGAGTAGGAAGTGCTATCATAACCTTCCCGTTGCTAACAGAGACTCACTATGAACTCCCTCTAAGTGGCGGATATCTCTGTTAAGGAGCATGCTTGAGATTCTCCAGGACACCAACAGTGGGGACACCTCATTGTAGCGTGTCTTCATCAGAGAAATACTCTGGCTTGACCTCCTATCCATGCCACAGCTCTGCCACCTGCAATATTCCTTCCATTGGTTGGTTTCCTTACTCTAAAGGCAACTTGCTGAATTAAAAAATGGCTCAAAGTCAGCCAGCTGCCCCTGAACCCACAGGAAACTCATGCATCATGACCTCTCAGAGCAGTGGAGTGTCACTAACCACACACACACTGCCCCCTTCCTGGGGTCTTTACCAATTCTCCTTTAGAGAGATGTTGTTCACAGACAGAGAATGAATCAGAAAGTTGGATTCATTGGCAGTCATTCACCTGAGGAATTCTTCCCTTCTTTCAAACACAATGAGTAATCATCTCTATCAGCAGTTACTTAGAGTATTAACTTCCACTAGGTGACTGAACTATAACCCTGTCCCCAAAATGTCTAATTGTCTACTTATTAGGCCTGGACAGAAGCAATTGGATAAGCATAGCTCAGCTTGCCGTAAAAAACCTAAAATGAGGACTCCTTCACGCCAGTCCTCCTTAGAAGGTAGAGGATTTGATAAACTTTTTGCATCAGTGTTACGGTTTTCTCAGAATTGCAGACAACAGACAATGGGAAACATTCCATGTATCACCCTAAATGGCAAGAAATAAAAAGAGGAAAGTGGGACAAAGCAAAAGGCAGATATACATAGAGGGAAGGAATAAAGGACAGATGAAAGGAAGGAAGGAAGGAAAAGGAAATGATAGAAAGAAAAAATGATTGAAAGGAGTGTTCTGAAGAGTAAGACGCTGTCAGAATGCTGCACTGCAGGGTGGGACCTAAATCTGCCTTAGTAAGAATTCCCTAAATTCAAATATCATCCTGCTTTCTTTTCATTCTCTTTTTTATTCTCTCTTTCCTTCCTGAGATTTTCATTTGTGTTAAGAATATACTTTGTCCTTAAACATTGAGCTTCTATGCCTCTAGAGATAAGGAGAATTTAGCTTTCCTGTACATCAAAATTCAAGGCAGTTTTTAAACTCTTTTTCATATGCTAAAAGAAAAAAGAAATCCCATACATACAGGAAATTTCTCAGAAAAACCCATCTCTTCCCTTGTAGAGTTATTTTATCTGAATTTTCTCTGCCTCTATGATGACCCAAACCTTTCAGAACACAACAGAATCCTCTGCCCCAAAACAAACCATTTACCCCTTTCCTTGCTCTTGAATGTCTGTAAAATGTCAGCTCGCTCTCTCTCCCTCTCATAATGCAACTTTTTTCTTTTAAAAGGCAGACAAGTAGGAGTAAATATATATGTGCTTTATTTCTGGGTTATTTATTGTTGAAACATCTAATGCTATTATGTTTCCCATTTAACTTTCTTTCTGTCAGCTTCTAGATATTTCCAACAGAGAGGATGGTATTTATCGGGGGTGAAATTTGGCAATAAATGACAATGCAATTGAGTGAAATATAAGTTCACCATTATTCCACCTGTAACTCCATGTATTCTGCTCTTATAAAGTATTTATTCCAAACATAAATTTAAGACTTCTGGTATACCACCAAAGGGGGTGATAATAAAAGACCTCTCCTTGACTGTGACATATAAACTGAATGCTGCAGTTTTCAAACAAGAATGAACAGTGCCCTAGGTGTTCTGTAGAATCAGCAAGGGGTAGCAGGCAAGAAGGTACTTGAGAATATAACGATTACTAATTTTCCAACCACAGTGACTCCAATTGTTTCCTCTTGCATGTAAAGTTACATTTGAATAGATGGTCCTACTAAAGAAAGAATGACAGCCCTGGTGTCAAGCCAACCCCAGAAATTCACTAACCTCATAGATTAGGAATTTATATGCCATAGACACTACAAAGACTAAGAGAGACAGAAAAGCAGAGAGACAGAGAGAGAGAGAGAGAGAGAGAGAGAGAGAGAGAGAGAGAGAGAGAGATTCCCAGGAGTTTGTTCTAAGGTTGTGAGAGAGGACACATAAATATGCAAATCACTATATTTACCTGGAAGAAAAGGTCAGTATAATAGGTGATGCTAAATAAAGTACCAAAGTGACTCAGAGGACAGCTAGGAGACACACAATGTGAGCGCAAGGAAGTTTTTCCAGAATAGCATGATTGTAGTGTCTTTGTGATGGAGTTTTAAAAGTTTGATGGAATATGATAGAGAAAAGTATGAAGACAATAATCTTCTGGTTAATTTAGAAACATTTCATAGTATAGGTATATTCTATACCTTGAGCAAAAGAAACTGAGAGAGTGATACATGTAGTATTACAAACGTAGCAGTAAATAATCAAGTATGGACTAACCATAAAACCTCTCATTTTTAGACAAATGTGAATATCACATTATTGTATGCTACACATATTACTATAGGGAAATAATGTAGGAAACCCTGATATGTATTGTTTCTCACCATAAAGAATAACATATCAATTTGGAGAGTTTATACTTATTCTACAAGGCAAGAAAAAGTAAAATGTTTTAGCAGAAGAGCATTATGTCTAGAACTGGAAACTAAAAATATTAATCTAACTTGGAGGTTTGTGAGGCTGGCTCCAAAAACAAGTTGAAATATTATTATGACACTCTTAAGAGAATCCAAAGCAACAGAACCAAGCCACCACGGACTGAAACTATGAGCCAGTATAAATTTTCCCTTCTTAAACTGATTATCTCACTGTTTTGTCACAGTGACACAAAGCATACCAACACAATGTTCTTCTAAATCCCCCTCTGGCTAATGTCTCGTCATGTCTTACTCTCATCAAATGGTCAACGAATCACTGATTAAATAGCTTTATGAATCTATTTCTGGATAGAAGACCAAGCATTAGAGTGATGGATGAGGAAAGGGAAGAGAAGGGAAAGTAAAAAGAATTAAATATGTTTCATGTACCAGCTCTCCAAGATGAATGTAATCATTATGTGCTACAAGTATATACCAATAAAAATACAAAAATAATATAAGTATTCTGGAAATGGAAAAGCTTTCTACCTTCAACAACAACTTTTCAAAATCTCCACTAGGTAGCCAAGTACTCCTATGCCACTAAGAAATCTTCTGCGTTGATCATAACCTGTTTTAAAGCCCTAGTAAAGACAGGAAAGACAAATAAAGCAATGAAAGACACTTAAAGACTAATGTATGAAACAGCAGAAAAAATGATACATGGTTTACAAACAGACTCATATTTCTGTGCCAGGCCCAAACTAGGTGAGCCTAATCACAACCGGCTTCCAATGGTGGTTTCACATGAATTGCTGCTGATAGTCTCATTCAGCTCATCTGTTTAAAAATCAATTCTTGATCCTAAAACAGAACCACCAATCTCACTTAAATGTACTAAGTTAAAAGAATCATACATTGTCTACAAAAATAGCAAATCAGTATTGTTTTACAAAACTATATTCTAGTTAATATATGAAGTCAAAACTTACTTCTAAATATAGTTTGTGTTTATACAAAGAAACAGAAAACAAAATGTCTGAACATTAATACTACTAGCTTAGTGGTTTGGTTTCTGTCTAGGTGTCACCCTAAAGTCTCATATAGTCATAAGTAGAGCTTTGCAGAGGTGGATCTAGAGTATGTGGTGCTGGGACCAAGGTTCTATGATTATTAAATTAGCCCATGGTCGGTTTTGCATATTTCTGGCTATAATTAAAGACATGAGTGCTATACCCACCTAAGATGGGTTACCTGCATACACATGTACAGAAAAGGGGTAAACGTGCTCTCCTCTGCCTGCTTGCTGTGGACTATTTCTCCTCTGCACCGCCCTCTTTCATGCCACCCTACCTTGGAGCAGTCAACTATGGAATGAAATCCCTACAACTTGTGAGTCAAATAACTTTTTTTTTCTTTTAACTTTTAACAATGAGAAAAGTAACTAAGATACTGAGGAACAGTTTAACCATAGCTAATTTTAAAAATCGCTAAATCTCAAAATGTTTAGGTCAGCCCTAATCTCTGCTACCAGCCATGTAGCTAATAGTAGTAGTTCATCATCTGTTTAGTTAGGCACTGTTGTAGTCACTGTTTAGATCAATGAGCAAAGATGACAAATACACCTGATGGCATGGAACTCACATTCTAGCTGGATAAAGACAGCCAATGCATAATAAACACAAACACAAGGACACTCCACAGTATGTTAGCAGGTAATCTGTGCCATAGAAAAAAGAACATTACAGTAGAGTAAGAGGTTTGGGAAGTACCAGTGGAGAGAGGGAAATATCTTAAAACAAAAATTAGAATTCACTAGGGCAGTAGCACCTGGCTTTCTTCTGTTAAATCATGCAAATATATGCTTTCCTGGATCCCAGATCCAAGTTTGGATGATGCAGTTAGATTTCTTTCTCTTTCACAAAATTTCAAAAATATTTCTTCCTCTGAGACACCAAAATTGCTGAATGTTTTTCAAATGGGAATATTCTGAACATTTGGCCAGTTTCTAGTTGTACCGTATGATTTTAGCAGCTCTTTTATGGTAATCTCTCCCAAGCTAAATGCCTTTTGATGCAGTGAATTTTGAAAATTTCCTGTTGTCTAAAGCAACTTACTTTCCAGTTATTTTGAATCTACCAAACTCTATCAGTGCCCCGAATTATATAACTTTAAAATTTCATATATATATATTGTTACTAAACTGACGGTTTTAGAATTCACAAAAATATAAAATACATTAAAATAAAGGTGATATATGACACTTCTGGAAGTTTCTTCCCAAAGAAATGAGGAAAATTCACTTTTTGGGGTTTTTGCACTAATGTATTCTTGTCCGCATACATATACTTGAAACACAGTTATGTATCAAAATAAAATGTTTTTATACAAGCAATTTAAATTGGTTATCTTATAATACCACAAGCAGCTGGGAATAAAATTATATTTATCTCTCTTTATATGAATATATAAAATTTTGTAAGCTCAGTGAATTTTACTGTCCCTATCAACAACTCATCAACTGCTAAATAACAACCCAAATTTATAATAGTTTATTTTTCTTTGAGAGTTTAAATTTCAAGCCATATTGAAAGCAAAGCAATGACCTACAAAACTAATTAAGTTTTAGTGTGGTTATCATTACATATATCTATTCATATAGAGAATTAATGAAGAAAAAGAAAATACATTTGGAAGAAACCAAAAGCATATTCTTTTAGAGGTGAATATTCATTTTATGTACAGTGCTTTCTCAAGTTGGCATGAGTCCCAAAGAAGGAGAGCTCTACAACTTCACCTTCCTGCGTGCTGGGAGATCTTTTTTATTGTCTTCCATATCTTTATCCATTAAAATGTCTTCCCCAGGCTTAAAATGGACCTTGGACTTCTAGTGCACACAAGAAGCCTGGGCCTACCTCCTTGGCCCACTCTTACAACTGAAGGCAGCAATACAACTCTAGAAGATCTTTGATTGCTAATGAAAGGTGAATTGGTTTGATATTGAAGAGCTGCAAGAGCAATACAGCAACACCTAACAGAAAAAATAACCCCAGCCCAGCATTTCCCGTAGTGTGACATTGGACAGCAACCTGGATTCAGCCCAGGTTTGGAAGGAGAAGAATGGAAAGAAGTTCTCCCCTTAAAAAGGACAGGCACCATGGCTGTCAAACACTGCTTGCATAGAAACCACACTGACAGGCCTGTCTTCCATGGAGCTCCACATAGCAAGGATCCTAGCTCACCAAACCCTGCCCCAAAAGAGCAGAAACTCCTGTCAGAACCAGGGTCTGGCCAGGGAAGCCTACACTATCTCTCTTTCATATTGAGAAAATCAACTGATCTAGCAACAGAAGAGAGCAGTGCCTATAGAATCCCTTTGTGCCTTAAGGCCCAAGTATCCCAGAGATCCTGCAGCAGAGCGGGTGAGAGGGAACCCCAGGGACATCATGCCACAGTGTGACCAGGGAAGCCTCATGTACTCCCTCAGGAGACAACAGCAGACACAAGTGGAACCCAGACAGCATCATCGAAATCAACCAGGCCAAGATATCATGTCGATGAGTTGGAAAATTAAGCTCTCCTTGGAAGCATAGCTTTAGAAAGTAGGCCAGAAATGGCATGCTAATTATAAATAGAAATTTTAAAATGAGAATATGATCCCAGGGCCTTCTAAGATCAGATAAAATATCCAGGCAACAATTAAAAATGACTCATCATACCAAGAGTCAAAAAACACTAAAACTTGAACAAGGAAAGATAAATCAGCTGATGTCAACATCAAACTTAATCAGATGTAATAATTATCTGCCAAGGATTTTAAAGACGTCATTATAAAAACACTTCACTATGAATTATACACATCTTGAAACAAAAAATATCACATTGGAGTAAAAACATGTTTAAAGAAACAAATAGAAACTATAAATTTAAAATATGACAAAAAAGAATTATACTTTTTTTTGTATTTTTATATACTTTGTATAAGAGTCTAGCACAGATGATGGAATTTAGAATCAATAACCTTCAGAACAATTCAGTATAATCCATTTAATCTGAACAACTGAGATCATAGACTGAAAAATTGAGAGCAGTTTCAGGGAGCTAAGGAAAGAACAACCAAATACAATTGTATCTTAGACCACGAAGAAAAGAGGGGGAAAAAATAGACTGGAAAACTTCTCAAAAAAAAAAAAAAAACCACCTGAAAATTTCCTAAAATTGTGTGTGAAGGGGTGGGGTCTTAGAGATTCAAAAGCTTAGCAATCCCAAGTAGTTAAAAGCAGAGAAATCTACACCAAGACACAAGGTAATTAAATTTGAATAATAAAAGCCAAAGGAAAATATCTGGAAACCAGCCAAAAATCCAAATTCAAATATTAGAAGTTTCCTCTTCTGAAACCATGGCAACTATAAGAAAGTAGTAAGTACTAAAAGAAAATGTCTATCATGAATTGTATACCTAATTAAACTATCTTTTTGGAGTGAAAATGGAATAAAAGCACTCTCTCATGGAGGAAAGACTAAAAGAATGTGTTACTAGTAGATCCACTCTGAAAGATTGCTCAAAGAAATTATTCAAACAGAAAAGAAGAAATTGGAAAAGAAAATTGTAGCATCATCAAGAGTAAAATAATAAAAATAAAAAGAGCAGACTCATGAGTTTATATAATAGTTATGATTATTCATAAATTATATAAACATATTCAATGATTACAATAGAATTAGAATGAGATAAGACACTCACAGAAGTTATATTTCTAAATATGAAAGTAAAGAGCCCCAAGTGATAATAAGTACAGCACACTTCACTAAAGGTAGTAATTTATTGATAGCAATAGGCTGTAATGAGTCATACATGAATGCTGTACCAAGAGAATAAAGACTCACAGCACTATATATCTTAAGATAGAAAGATTTAAAAGAATTCAAGTAACCAGGAAGAAAGAAAAACAAACAACCAGTACAGCAGAAAATAGTAAAATGACAAACTTAAGCATTAACCTATATTATTCATTGCCTGAAATGTAAATGTTCTAAAAATTTTAATCAAGTAGCAGAGATTGGCAAGTAAGTTGAAAACCAACAGGCAGCCAAATGCTGGTTGAAAAATGCTTCAAATATAATAACAGTAAAAGTATGGTGAAAGATACATAATGCATTCATTAATTTTTAACTAATTTTTGCAAAAAGCAAGAGTAGCCGTATTGATATCTGATAATAAAGACTTCAAAAGAAAATTGTTAGAGATAAGAAAGATATAGTAAAAGGGAAAGAAACTGCTCAAGAGGAAATTATATCGTTTGATTAATTTTTCATGCCTGTATCAGGTAACCTGAGCAACTATTTTGAAGATAACACTATGCAATATAACAACCACTGTTAAATTCTTGAAAAAAAAAAAAAAGACCATCAAGACAAAAAGACCAATCCACCAGGAAGACATAATAATCTAAATAACTGGCAATAAGATTCACTATGATGCCCATTCTGGGTTGACTATTATCCTCTTTTGAGGTTCTGTAAGATTTACAATGTTTAGGTTTTATTGGTCTTGTTCTTCTTTGGAAGTTCTGTAATGTTTACAAGGTTTAGGTTTTACTGGTCTTGTTCTCTACTGTTTTGTTTAACTTTATAATACCTAATGAGATAGCCAATTCTTCTTAAGGAAGCAAGAGGCATTATGGTAACCATTGTTGATAACCTTGTACTCTGTTTTTACATCATGTGCTATGTCTATCCTTGGTTTTGACTGACAGCTTTGTTTTATCATGCTTGATTTTATTCTCTTACAAAAAAAAAAGTAATAAGATCTAAGGGAGCAATAAAACCCAAAATGTGTAAATTTTGTTGTAATAAAGAGAGGGAAAAAAAAGTGCCCTAAAAGATACAACAGCAAGGGTGTTTAGGTGTGTTAAATAGATGACCATATTAATATTTTTTATTGGATTACTGAACACAACTATTTGCAGTCTCACTGTTTGAATGTTCACTTTGTATGCTTTGATCCTGTGACCTGAAACACCGTTTCTAAGATGATAGCGTGTAATCTATTAACTGGTGATATCTTACTGGTTTTTTTTTTTTTTTGTAGTTCTGAATTACTTGTACCCTTACACTGTTTTGTTTTGTTCTGCTTTTTTTCTCTTTTTCCTTTTAAATAAAAAAATAAATAAATAAATAAACACCAAACAACAAAGCCTCAAAATACATGAAGCAAAACTTTATAGCCTTGAAAGGATAAGTACATAGTTATAACTGAAGGCTTTAACATCCATTTTTCATGGATTGATATTCCTACTAGGCAGTAAATCTACAAAGATATACAAGGCTTAAATCAAACAAAATCTAAATGGAATATACAGAACTCAATGGCTGCTGTGGTTGATATCTAGATGTTCCCCTAAAGTCTCACATGCTTACAGGTGGGCCTTTGGGGAGGTGATTAGATTGTGAGGGCTTATAACTGACTTGCTATTAGCAGGTGGGATCTGGGCAGAAGAGGTGGCTCACTGACAGCATAACCTAGAAGGCTTTATCTTCCTCCTTCGTTCCTGCTGAATGCTGCCTGATTCCTGACCAACATGATCTGAGCAACTTTTCCTTTGCCATACTGCACTCCCATGGAGACAGCCAACTCTGGACTGAAACGTCTGCAAACTGTGAGCCCAAGAAACTCTCCCTTCTTTTAAGCTGCAGGTGCTGAGTATTTTGTCCTCGCTACATGGAAAGTGACTAAGATAATGACAACGTGTATTTCCAAGTGCACATGGAACATGTACGAAGTTAAAATGTATGCTAAGCCATAGCACAAATTTACTTTTTTAATTTATTTATTATTTTTTTCATTTATTTTTATTGAAAGAAAGACAAAACCAAACAGAAAATAAGTAGAAATAGTACATACTTTCACAGAAAATATTGAACAGTAATAAATCACTAGTTTGTATTTACATATTATCCGCTTACAAATAATTGCTCAAGATACAAAAGTGGAACATATAAAAAGGGAATTCAAAAAGGGAGACTGCAAATAGTTCTGTTCAAGTATCTAATAAAAGCTAAGTAATATGGCTATTGATCCTATACACTTAAACTTGTATGCATTTATCCATATCTTCACTTATGTTGAGTTTAAACAAACCAAAGCAGATTAAAATCACTGTGATCAAAGATTAATAGTATTGCTGGATTTCACATCATGACACTATGGAATCAGCCCTGAGTACTGTAGTGCCTTTTTTTCCCTTCAAAGTGTTTGTTCATTTCATCATGTGTCATAAGACTAGTTCTCGTAAGCTGTTGATAGGTTTTATGGAAGCATGCATATTTTTTTTTTTTAACAAATTTACAAGTACTAAAATCATACACAGTGGGCTCTGTGATTATAATGGAACTATATTAGC
Source organism: Cavia porcellus (assembly GCF_034190915.1). Classification (NCBI taxonomy): domain Eukaryota; kingdom Metazoa; phylum Chordata; class Mammalia; order Rodentia; family Caviidae; genus Cavia; species Cavia porcellus. The sequence goes on along the minus strand of NW_026947496.1, from coordinate 25,708,104 downwards.
TTTCCTGGTGCTGGAACACCATACCTGACACACACAACTTGTTCTTGTTCCTGTTCTCAGGAGACATAGTGCACACTCAGCTGGCTCTAAAGCAAACACATGGTGAAAGGGTGTGGCATAACAAAGATGCTTAGGTCATAGTGGTCAGAAAACAGAGCAGGGGAACAGTGCTAAGGTAGAGGAATGAAGGGCAAGATCCCAAAGTTCACCATGTGTTTGCTTTAGAGCCAGCTGAGTGTGCACTATGTCTCCTGAGAACAGGAACAAGAACAAGTTGTGTGTGTCAGGTATGGTGTTCCAGCACCAGGAAAGCTAATACAGTTCCATTATAATCACAGAGCCCACTGTGTATGATTTTAGTACTTGTAAATTAGCACAGCCATGGGGAACAGTGCTCCATTGGTTAGCTAGGTGGTTCCCAAAGGCAGTCAGCTTGGTACTCCACCCAACCACCACATAAATGAAGCCAAAAACCAACAACGCAGAGACATGAAAATCTCTCAACTCATCATCCATAGATCACAAAGAACATCTCAAAAGAAAAAAACAGAAAAATGAATGAAAATGAAAGTGCAACATATCAAACTACATATAATACAATATAGTAATTAAAGGAAGATATGTAGCACCAAATTAAAAATAAGTAAAGTGTGAACTCAGTAATCAAATTTTCTACTTAAGGAAACTAAGAAAAGGAAGAAAAAGAAAGCCACAAGAGGAATAGAGGTGAATAAAACTGAAAATAGGAAAAAAATCAATGAAGCAAGCAACTAGTTTCATTCTTTGGGAAAAAAAATCAGTAGAATTCATAAACTTCTAGGAAAACTGATAAAGTAAAGAGAAAAGTATGTATCACCAGTCTTAGGAGTGAAATAGAAAATAACACTATAATTGTTTGTCTGTTATATATTCTGCAAAAAAGTCAACAAGTGTGTTAGTTAATTTTTTGTTACTGTGATGAAATATCTAAGACAGACTACTCAAGAGGAAAGGAGGTTTATGTAGATTGGTTTATTGCATCATGAGGTCTGGAAAGCAGCACACTTGCTGGATGCAAGGCAATCGACCAGGTTGGTGGCAATGCATCATGAGGTCTGGAAAGCAGCACACTTGCTGGATGCAAGGCAATCGACCAGGTTGGTGGCAATGGAGCTCCACCATAGGCCACTGAACTCTTCGGGGGAGCAGAATCCAGACAAGACTGCAGACCGGTACAGAGCAGAGCAGCTAGGCAGAAAAGCAGCCATCTCTCCTCTGCCACTGGAGCACACCAGTCCCACTGGGGCAGGTAGGAGCCAGTTCAGTGCTGCCCAATCCACCACCAACACAGAGGTCCTCCTGTGGCCTCAGCGACCTGAGCCAGCTGATGGCCCAAGCCCCTTGATACTGGCACTGTGGGAATCGAGAGCCGGAGAGCAATAGGAGGACCTGAACAGGATGAGAGGTCACTCAGGCCACTGTGACCCAAAGGGAGACCCATGCACCCAACACTGAAACAGGCCCAGTACTCCTGATTAGGCTTCCCATGAGTATGTCCCGTCTCCTCATGTCCTCCCCATGCAAGCACTCTGCCTAATAGGAACCACAGCCTGAGCACACAGAACTGAGGCACCTTCTAGCCTCATGCATGGAGAGAAAGCACTGGGTGGATGTCGGGCTCCTGACCTCAGAATGTCGCCAAGATGGCAGGCTGGAGGGAGGTTGGGAACAGGACGTTAGAAACAAGAGAACCACACAGAACAGACCTCACAGACACTGAGGAGGATAAACTTCCAGATAAAGAACTCAAAACACAGAGACAATGATTGAAGAAGTGAAAGAAAAGACAGCAAGCAACTGAGTGAAACAATTACTAAAATGAATAAGCTAACTTAAAGAAGTCGTAAGAAAGCAACTGAATAAAGCATCCATTAATATGATTGACAAATTTGAAGAACAAACAAGTCAGCAGCTAGATGAATTAAGAAAGACAATGCAGGATATTAAGGGGAAGGGAAAAGTAGGGAGAAAAAAAGATTGAAATGATCAAGATATGATGTATGTGTGCACACACATTCCCCCAAATGAATGTAAATGCTGTGTCTCACAAAATACACCAGTATAAAGAGGGGAAAGGAAGTTTATTCAGCTCCAGTCTTAGAAAGAGCCAAGTCCAAATTTCTCTATTAAGGGACTCATAGTGATGATGGACAGTAATAGAAGGAGCACATGTAAGTATAACCATTCACATCCCCAGCCAGGAAGCAGTGCTGGAAAGGACCAGGGTTCCTCCTTTGGAAACAACCCTCCTGTGAGAAGTACCTCAAGCCCCCAGTGACCTTAAGACCTCCCAATAGACCCCAACTCTTAAATATCCCACATTTCACAACACCACCACCAAGCTTCTGATCACACCCAAATACCCAATCTATATCCAAACTACAGCAGCACGAAAATACTATGAAAAGTTTTATCCTACTTAGCAGAAATAGGAAGCATTCCTTAAAATTCAAAAACTGTTACACCTCAGTGAGAAATATAAGCTGAGCTGTCCTGTGATGAGATTGAAATTATAAAGTTTCCACAAAATCACATCTTCAGTCCCTGATGGTTTTATTGGTAGAAGTCTACCAAACATCTAAAGAAGAATTATTATAAATTTCTTATAATCTCTTTCAGAAAATAAAAGGAACATTTTCAAACTAATTTGTTTAGACCAACATTTCTTTACAAGCAAAAGCAGACAAAAACAAATCAAAACAAAACACAGATTAAAATTTCTCATAAGTTTAGATTTACAACAGTAAACTGAATCCAATACTGTATGATAATTTCTGGTCCCCACCTTGGTCTGGTCACACTATCTGTTGAAAAGATTCAGATAAACCAGTGATTTAGGTAGCTAGAAACCTGATAAAAATATTATCATAGATACTCAAGCAGCTTTCAGTTTACTTTTTCCGTTAAAGTTTATCAGGCCAAGTCACTCTAAATTTCTATGCAAAATATATAACTACTTTTTAATAGAATGGATAGAACTTTTTCTAGCATAGGTTAATAGATGCGCGTGGTTACTATGGTTCAGATAAGTATCTTCCAAAGGTTAATGTGTTAAAAACTGGTCCCAGCGTGGTGCTTTTGGGAGGCAGTTAAACTTTTAGGACATCTTTAGGTCACTGAGGATATAACCACAAACAATATAATAATACTTTAAGCCCTTCCTTTTCATTTCTTTTACTTTCTGGCCATTAGTGAACGGTTTTGGTCTAAAATGTGTTTCTGCTATTATGTGCTGCCCCAAAGAGGCCCAGAAGCAATGGGGCCAATCGGTCATGGACTGAAATCTCAAAAATGCTGACTCTAAATAAACCTTTTCTTGTTATAAGTTGATTATCTCATGTATTTGCTACAGTGAGGGGAAGCTAACAAACACACTGAGATTCTTTCTTCGGCCCTCTAGAAGAACCTTTGATCCTTTTCTGACATGTTCTGGGGATTTGGGCACTGATCTTACCCAGACCGTGTCCTCCTGGCTCCCTCCCTCAAGCCTCTGGCTCTCTCTTAAGTTAGGTCACTAGTCAATGCCAGCAAGATATCAAAGAGTTGGTAGAGAAAGAGAGAGTTGTGCATTTACCTTTTTTTGCCTCCCCTTCTGCTGGGAGATAGCCAATTTTATCCACTGGAGGCTATTACTAGCTACAAATCTCTCTTGCCCCAATATTCACTTGTTCCGTGGCCCCAGCATGCCTGGGTATTTTCGTGTTTCCCAGGTCTTCCAGTTCCCAGAGTCAATCCTTATTAATTCTGACAAAAAGCTCCTACCTACCCATGCTATGCTCTAAATAATTATTCTTCACTTGAAAATTCCATCTTGTTTTTTGACAATGAAATAGCTGTCTACTGAGTTATTCAATAAAAGATGGACCCTCAAGAATCTAACCCTAATTGCATATTTGAGGGTGACATCTTTCTTCCTGGCTCCAAAATTATTAATACAGAAGTCTCCACAATGTCACAAGATTAGTTAAAAATAACTGTAAAAGTCTTTTCATGTATTTTCTTTACTATTTATATAATACTGTAGAAATTTTATCCAATGCTCTTGGCATTTAAGAAGAGCATTTCTCATTGAGATGAATCCCCAGTGGATATGCATATAAAAAGGAATCTTAGGCATCAACTAGATGGCTCTCCAATATTAGAGATGTATAAATAGGTATATAAATAAATCCAAGAATGATTGTCACTTGTCTACTCTCATAAAATTCAATGGCAAAAGTGGAACAGAAACTAAGTTTCCTGATGCCAACCTAATGTGAAATTTAATAAATAGGGCTATCTCTTCAAAACTCTATCTTTTAAGTGAGTATAACTTTGAGCTTATCCTGCACTGAAGCAAGCTCTCCATTCTGAATACATAAGCCTTATATTTTTAAAAGGCTGTAAACATATTTACATAAGCCTAGAGGTAAAATTGCAAAGAACAAATAAACATCATATTTTGAGCAGCCTGGAGATAAGGATTCAACTGGAGAAATTGATCAAAAAGAAAAATCACATTATTGCTAAGGCTACATAGAGTCTAAGCAAATAATACCCTTTAGAAGTTACAATAACAGAAACTAAATCATTTGGCTACTTTTTTAAAGTCTCATTAATTTTATTCATATTTTTAGTCACTATAGTCCTGTGCTTTTGCATGACCACTAAGGTTCCATAGTCCCCTAGATTTCTGTGTTGCATGACAGATAATCAGTCCTCTCTCAGGGTATACAATTACCAGCAGAGCTGTTGCAGACTGGCTCATATGTCCTCCATGAACTCAGCCAAATATCACATACCATATGTCAATATTTCTGCTTATATGTCCTCAATGCCTTTTCAAACTATTTTTACTTGGAAGCCAAAGTGTCTTAACATTTCGGAAATATCTCGTTTCCTCTGGGCTTTATGCCTGTGTTTATAGATGTCCCTCCATAAGTGTGCATAGAGGGGGAAATGTACTTTTTATGATAGTAATTTTTTTCTCTTTCCCCCCATTTATTCAGCTGGGAAAAGGAAATGAAAACGTATGAGCAATGGAGTTGAATGTACTATAAACTCCATTTATTTTTGGCAGGCAGCAGACCTATGCACTGTCTTACAGTGGCATGAAACAGACATACTGCTTCTGTTTGTATTTCACTTAGGTTAGGACTTTGTGTAGCATATTTCTCTAAAGTGACATCAAAGTGCACAAGGACAACACAGAGAATAAAGCAAATGCCAGCAGCAGGCTGAACCCAAGCCACCAAATATATATTGCTATAATTTTTAAGCCTCTTTTTTTTTCTAGGACTAAGCTTTCCCTAAATGAAATCCCACAGATTTTCAAATCCTATACATCATCCCAAAGTAGGAAACAAGGGTATTTTATAAACTCAGGGCCCATGGGCCACAGCTCTGACCCACAGAGGGTGTTGTTGAGGAACAGAAGGAGAGAACGCTGAGAAAGAATGTTTTCGACTTATAAAAGCACATATCTGAACAAAAATTAAAAGAAATCATCTAAAACTATGAAATACCTATTTGACTTCTTGAAAAAATCAATTACCCATATTGTTTACTCAATTATTGCTTTGGCCACTGTCATTAGATGTAAAATAGCAAACCAAGGACATGTATCTTTCACAAGGAAAAAAAATCTTTAAGGTTCAGAAAGATTTCTCTGGGCCGTCAGGAAGTGGGATGTACACAGAGGGCGGGAGGATGAGAAAGGGGATCACACCTGGTCCCCAGGCTAAAAGGGACCCACACCTGTGCTCAGAAGAGGAGGAGAAAAATGCGCCTCATTTTTTACTTCTTGAATCCAATCTGGGCCAGAACTCAGGGGAGCGCCATTAATTGCAACTTCTCTGCTTCAAAAACAATGAAATAAATTTCTGCAGACCGATGTTTGAACCTAACAACCACGCTAAGCACTGCTTCTATAATAAATGAGTTCAAAATGGCTTAGAAATTAAGTTTCCTAGATAAAAGACTTCCTGTGTAAAAAGCTAATAGGAATAAAAGATCATCCCACACAGCAGTTTTCCCTTACCTAAAATGATCTATAAAGGTATAGAAATAGATAAGAAAAATTAAAATTAATGAAAGATACCAAACCATACCTTTCAGGTAAAATAATTTTATTGCTAACGTGATGCTTTAGCAATGCCTTTTTACCCTACTAATTTAATCCCATTTTTTATAACATCATGAACATAACTACATGTGAATTTATGCAATAAAAATGCATTTATTTGTCTATTGGTAGAACATTAGGCTAGAAAACTAAAGGTTGAAAAATAAATTGTTTAAATGAGTCAGTAATTTAAAGGATGATTAGTTCTTCTAATTTTAATGATAACATTCTTACTGCTAAAATTCATAATAATATTATTCATAATGACAAGCAAGTCACTGATTTCCCAATTTTAAAATACTTTGGAGACTACCCTGAAATTATCTTTCTTAGGAAATTATTAGTTCATTACCTCCTTCTCCTGATTAGAATATAAAGAGAATGAGCATTGACATACACACATTATTTACCACTGTATCTCCAGTACCTAGAATAGTACAAAGCAGAGTTAGGGAATGAATGAATGGATAATGTAATACAATGATTTGTTTCTCTACTTATCTCAATTGAAAACATATTTTAAAAGTTAAAACTATTATTGGGGTATTTGAATCTTGATATTGGTTAATTCACTGGCTAGAATACAATGAACTAAATAGCATCTATGGTGGTCAGTGAGCTCATGAACTTAATTCATTCCATGATTCTGGGAATGGTCACAGTTGTGTTCATCACCCAATGAGGGGGTTGCAATTGAAAGCAAAATTTTGCTGAACTCTTCCCTTAGCAAATGAAATTGTTCGCAAAAAAAAGCGTAGCGAAACAGGGTATTACTGTATTACTCTTTACTGCAGGTAAATGCTACTTTGAACCTCATGCCAAAATTGAAATTACACCCACATATCTTTCAGTAATCAGTAAATCACTAGCTTATCAATTCATTACCAATATGGTGATTGAGTCAATCCCTACTGAAAAATCCAGGTTCAACAATATTATAAGTATACTCCGTTAAGGCAAACAGAGAGGAGGATAAGTCTATGTTGAGAATTAAAGATCAGTATTATCTAGTAGTGTCTAGTAGGAAGAGAGCTCTTGGCCTCAGAGCCAAGATTCTAGCCTAAACATTTCCTTACCAGTTTGGGGAATTTATATCTATCACTGGTGCTCTCTGAGTTAAAGCATTTGTAAATTATCGGATTTGATGTAATTTCTAAAATCTCTTCCAGCTTTACAAGTCCATCAGAGCCACAAATAGTTAGGTAAGGGGAAATGTGCACACACATAATAATAATAGATAATATGTACATTTCTTACTAAATCTCAGATATTTTTCCAAGAACCATCATCTTACTAACACACTAAATCTTCTCAAGCAATCCAGGAGGCAATTTTCACTCTCTTCATTTCAGAGAAGGGGAAAGTGAGACCCAGACCAGCCAGATGATGTGCTCAAGGGACCAGATAGACAAAGATGGTTAACGATCCCTGTGATCCACCCTCTTCCTATTACTCATTTTTCTAACTTCCTGTCATGTTGAGATTCCCAGATTCTCTCTGGATTCTGAAGACACAAACTCAGGCCTATCTCAGACCCTTGGCACGTGTCATTTCCTCCGCTTGGAAGGTTCCTTCCCAGATCTTTGCACGTCTTATTTCCTCTCATCACTCAGATCAGAGTCCTGCCCAGCCACTTCAACCAAAATGATCGCTCTGTGTGCTCACCTTTCTTTTCTTTCTTCATACCCACAACTAGCGGAAACCTGCTCAGTTAGCTGTTTGTTAGTTTACTATCTGCCTCCCTTGACTAGAGGAAAGAAGCTCCTTTATAAATTCACCACCATCCCGCCCGGGTCTAGAGTCACCCAGAGTGCAGATTAATATGACTGCAGAAGTAACTGGATGAGGGAATGAATGATAACCAAATGAAAACAAGCTTCCTATATTCATCTTATTCAAAGAGTATGAATGCTAAAGCAACTCATGGGATATACAGGATCTCTGATGTGCAGTTTAAGTAAG